>NC_072373.2:118465000-120965000 GCF_028885625.2 Pongo pygmaeus | reverse complement strand
TCAAAAACTATTTCAGTCATGGTTAAATCAAGTAGGACTAGGCTCAACTAATTAAAAGAAAACTCTGGACGTTCAATGTATTACACAACATGGAAATTTATTTCTTCCTAATATACAAGAAATCAGGAATAGGCTATATAAGGGTGATAATGCTAGCTCTGTGAAATTGTCAGGGGTCTAGTCTCCTAGGCATGGTCCTTATGATCTAAGATGATTGTAGATTTTTTTTTTTTTACTGTTATATCTTTTTTTAATTTTAAGGAATATTATTTTAAAACAACATTATAAAAATCATAGGCTTATTTCAATATTTTAAAATATCTTCTGTAACATTCCACTCAGAAGGTAGATAACAAAATTCTTCCCATAGGAAGGGTGCCAATGGAATGTGATATTATATTATTCAGTTATTCCATTTTTTCTTCCTACCTCATTTTTGCTGAAGAACTGCTCACTTAACATCCTGGGAGTGATCTTGTTGAAATTTGCCACCCTCATGTTGGAGCGATGAACCTTCACCAATAGTATAATGAATGTGACACTGCTTATATCTATCCTGTGGGACGGCTGAAAGGGCAAGACCTCAGCATCACATGCCAACCAGTCTGTTAGAGCAATCGCACACATAACTACTTTTGCCAAAATCCTCCAACTTAATTTTTAAATAGCTAAAATATAGTCAAGGCCATATGGGTACTGTACCTGGAACTACAAACATACCCTTTTCACACACATTCAGTGTTAACAGCAACAGCATCCTGGGACAGGTTAGGACACAGTCACATTTTTAAAAATCAAGAGTAAGAAGTAAACATAAAAGAATATTTTCACAGGGCACAGAATCCTGTTTCTTGGTAATAGATAGAAAACAACTGGCTAAAGAAATAGGTTTACAGATAGATACAATCTAGAATTTGATTCTTTGAGTATTAAACTTGGAGACATAACTACATACATTCCAACATACAATCTAATATTTTACATTAGTAGTTTCTTATTCAATATTTAAAAGAAAAACCTACCAAAAACCAACCTAAATTATATTTATTAACCATTGGATAACCCCTTTTGTCCTTTATCAACCACTTTACTCCAGGTTTGATTAGTGTAATCATGAGATTGTCTAGCCTAATGGTCTAGGGAAAATTCTGTGGTTGTAAGATGATGCCTTGCTGTGGAACCATTATTTATTAAGCTCCGAGTGAACTGAAGCAGATATTTATAAAATGATGATAGATTTCCAAAAATACGAAAAACAGATAAGGCAGATGGTAACTCTAATAAGAGTCACTGAAGTATTATAATGGCACTCTGGAAATGGCTCATAGCAAAACCGAACTTTTTTTTTTTTTTGAGACGGAGTTTCACGCTTGTTACCCAGGCTGGGGTGCAATGGCGCGATCTCAGCTCACTGCAACCTCCACTTCCCAAGTTCAAGCGATTCTCCTGCCTCAGCCTCCCGAGTAGCTGGGATTACAGGCATGTGCCACCACGCCCAGCTAATTTTGTATTTTTTTTATTTTTTTTTTTAGTAGAGACGGGTTTTCTCCATGTTGCTCAGGGTGGTCTTGAACTCCCGACCTCAGGTGATCCACCCACCTCAGCCTCCCAAAGTGCTGGGATCACAGGCATGAGCCACTGCGTCTGGCCCTAACTTTTTTTGTTAACTTTTAGGTTTGGAGTACATGTGCCGGTTTGTTATAGGTAAACTCATGTCAAGGGGGTTTGTTACACAGATTATTTCATCACCCAGGTACTAAGCCTAGTACCCAATAGTTATTTTTTCTATTCCTTTCCCTCCTCCCACCCTCTACCCTCAAGTAGGCCTAGTGCCTATTGTTCCTCTCTTTGTGTCCATGTATCCTCATCATTTAGCTCCTACTTGTAAGTGAAAACATGCAGTATTTGGTTTTCTGTTCCTGCATTAGTTTGCTAAGGATAATGACCTCTAGCTCCATCCATGTTCCTGCTAAAGACATAATCTCATTCTTTTTTATGGCTGCTTAGTATTCTGTGGTACATATATATATAGAGAGAGAGAGACCACATTTTTTTTTAATCCAGTCTCCCACTGATGGGCATTTAGGTTGATTCCATGTCTTTGCTATTGTGAATAGTGCTGCAGTGAACATATATGTGCATGTGTCCTTATGATAGACTTATATTCTTTTGGGTATATACCTAGTAATGGGATTGCTGGGGCAAATGGTAGTTCTGTTTTTTAGGTCTTTGAAGAATCACCACACTGTCTTCCACAATGGTTCAACTAATGTACATTCCCACCAACGGAATGTTTGAGTTCCCTTTTCCCTGCGGCCTCACCAGCATATATTATTTTTTGACTTTTTAAAAATAGCCATTCTGACTGGTGTGAGATAGTATCTCATTGTGGTTTTTATTTGCATTTCTTTAATGATCAGTGATTTTGAGCCATTTTTCATATGCTTGTGGGTCACCTGTATGTCTTTTGGAAAGTGTTGATATCCTTTGCCCACTTTTTAATGGGTTTTTTTCTTGTAAATTTAAGTTCCTTATAGATGCTGAATATTAGACCTTTGTCAGATGCATAGTTTGCAAATACTTTCTCCCATTGTATAGGTTGTCTGTTTACTCCGTTGATAGTTCCTTTTGTTGCACAGAAGCTCTTCGGTTTAATTAGATTTCATTTGTCAGTTGTTGCTTTTGTTGCAATGTCTTTTGGCGTCTTTGTCTTGAAATCTTTGCCAGGTCCTACGTCCAGAATGGTACTGCCTAGGCTGTCTTCCAGGGTTTTTATAGTTTTGGGTTTTACCTTTAAGTCTTTAATCCATCTCGAGTTGATTTTTGTATATGGTATATGGAAGGGGTCCAGTTTCAGTCTTCTGCATGTAGCTGGCCAGTTATCCCAGCACCATTTATTGATTCGGGAGTCCTTTCCACATTGTTTTTGTCAGCTTTGTCGACGATCAGATGGTTTTAGGTATGCGGCCTTATATATGGGCTCTCTGTTCTGTTTCATTGATCTGAGTGTCTGTTTTTGTACCAGTGTCATGCTGCAAAACCTTCTTTTCTGTTAGGTTCATCACATGGGTGAAACCATTGTCAGTAGAAAACAAACAGGAGCCTCCATGGGTAGGCCCACGCCAAGGGAATTTTCCTCTTATGGATCCACAGAAGAAAAATAATTTTTGGTGCCATGTGGCTTGTACTTATCTCCAGCAAGATAGTCTAGTTCCCTCAACCCCATTGTGTGTCTGGGAAAAGACAGTGAAAATATTTCCACAAGAGGCAAAGACTATAAGAAAGCTACAAGCTCACTGTGCAAAGGTGTGAAAATGTCATGGTAAAAAGCACCACATGCTGATTTTTTTTTTTTTTTTTTTTTTTTTTTTGAGACAGAGTCTCATTCCATCGTCCAGGCTGGAGTGCAGTGGTGCAATCTCGTCTCACTGCAACCTCCATCTCCCAGGTTCAAGTATTTTTCTTGCCTCAGCCTCCGGAGTAGCTGGGATTACAGACACGTACCCCCACGCGGGGCTAATGTTTGTACTTTTAGTAGAGATGAGATTTCACCATGTTGACCAGGCTGGTCTCAAACTCCTGACCTCAAGTGATCCAACCCTCTTGGCCTCCCAAAGTGCTGGGATTACAGGTGTCAAGGTGTCAGCCACTGCTCCTGGCGTTTTTTTTTTTTTTTTTTTTTTTTTTTTTTTTTGGAGACAGAGTCTCACTCTGTCACCAGGCTGGAGTGCAGTGGTGCGATCTTGGCTCACTTCAGCCTCTGTCTACTGGGCTCAAGCGATTTTCCTGATTCAGCCTGCCGAGTAGCTGGGATTACAGGCATGTGCCACCAAGCCCAGCTAATTTTTTGTATTTTTAGTAGAGACTGGGTTTCACTATGTTGGCCAGGTTAGTCTCAAACTCCTGACCTCAAATGATCTGTCCGCCTTGGCCTACCAAAGTGCTGGGATTACAGTCATAAGCCACCGTGCCCAGCTGATTTTAACAGCTTTTTTTTAACTGGAGACATCTATTTGTTATGTACACACCACAGAAAAATTGCCCCCGCCCCTGAAAAAAAAAAAAGGTCATGCAAGAAAATCAGATTCATAATATAAAAAATGTATATATCTAAAGTAGGCAAAAATATGGTTTATGTTTTAAAAAGAAAATATGTAAAATTTCACTATGAAATGCTTTGATTTGCATGTGACTTAGTACTTATTTCATATTAACCATATCCAGTTGCTATGATAAGTCTCTATGTTTTAGAATAGGTATTCTTTAAAAATATCTATTTTTAAGCCAGAACATATACGTTACATTTGTGCATCCATGTGTAAGCTATCCTGCTTGGTATGGAACCAAGATACTAAAAGATTAATAAAATAAGTTTTAAAATCTTCAGTCACAGACTAGCAAAGAATATATTTCCTCAAGTTTTCTGGGCCACACTGCTGACTTGTATTAATGCAATCTGAATTTTCAGATGTAAATACCAGTCAGAGGTTGGTTGTCAAAACTTAAAAGCAGTTGAGTTAGGAGGACCTTCACAATATCGGCTCTTAAATCATAAGTAAAATTATTCTTAGAACTGGACCATAGTAAGCAGAAAGGCTTAAGTTTTCTTAGCTCAAACCCTCCAAATTGACTCTTAACATTCATAATCATGCCCTTTTAGGTGCTTTAAGAGGGCATACTGACTTTGCGGTCTATACTTTGTAAGAGAGCAGGTAACTCTAGCACAAAAGAAACTGTAATATGGAACTGGGGAGGACTTCAGTGGCACTATTCCAGTTTTATTGATCCATACTGTTGCTTTCAACCCTGCTTTGAGACCTCCTTGTGTGTCGCTTTCTAACATGTCACCAACCATCACACAGTCCACAGGTTGTACTCCAAGGAGATTGCAGCAGTAATAAAGTATGGAAGGTGCTGGCTTCTCCTCCCTCTGCTGTTCACCTACAACAGCTTGGACATAGGACTGACAGACACAAGCCTCATCTTCTCCCTCTGGGTCTGTCTGACCCCATTCATTACTAAAAGTAGGCAGACCTCCTTTCTAATTCCAATGAGCATAGCTTTGACATCTCACTGACCTTAGTGTCATGTGCTGTAAATGTGTAGTTTTCCAAAGGAGGTAACGTTCTTCAGCCAATTTCCTATTGGCTGCACCATGTTTTGTTTCCTGGATTGCTTCCTCCCAATGTGAAGTCCTTAGATCAGTAATGCATGTATTGTAATGGTGAAAACATTCCTTCTTGAGTTTATCTTGAGCTTAATCACAGGTGAATTCAGCCTCCTGTTTATAATGGTATTTTGATTGTAAGAGCTTTATCACCTCCAACATGCCTCTCCTGCTTGTCACACCTGTGTCGATGAGTGTGTTGTCCAGGTCAAAGAAAATGGCCTGCACATGGCTCAGCCCCATAGCACCTGTGCCCTGCTGCAACCTGCCTCGTTGCTGCCTGCACATGTGCAAGGTGGGCGGCCCAATTTTGTTTTTTTCTTTGAGAGAGGGTCTCGCTCAAACAGTCCTCCCGCCTCAGCCTCCCAAGTAGCTGGGACCACAGATGCATGCCACTGCGCCCAGCTAATTTTTTCTTCATTTATAGTAGAGATGAGGTCTTGCTATGTTGCCCAGGATGATCTAGAACTCCTGAGCTCAAGCAATCCTCCTACCTCAGCCTCCCAAAGTGCTGGGACAGGCATGAGCCACTGCTCCCAGCCATACTGTAGAATTATTACATCATCATTTGAGGATATACAAAAGAATGAGAGAATAATTTTCGTTTTTATCTCATTAGCTAAAATTGAGTCACATGGCTACACATAAGTGCATGGGAAACTGAGAAAATTTTTTAGCTGGGCATATATGGCTATTCTTCACAAAGAACTGAAATGCAGTTACTGAAAAGGGGAGGATGTTTGTTGGGGAAGCATCTTGTAGTCGGCCACAAAAGGAGGGAGATTCTTTTTTTAAATATTTATTTATTTGACACATTGTAATTGTACCTATTTATGGGATACAATTTGATATTTGGATACATATCTATGTTGTATAATGATACAAGGAATGTATCCATCATCTCATGCATTTAGGAGCGAGGTTTTGTTAGGTTTTGTTTGTATTTTTAGTAGAGATGGGGTTTCACCATGTTGCCCAGTCTGGTCTCGAACTCCTGGGTTCAAGCAGTTCGCCTGCCTCGGCTTCCCAAAGTGCTGGGATTACAGGAATGAGCCACTGCACCAGCATTAAGAGAGGCTAATTCTTACTGGGAGATTGGGAAAATATTTGAAGAATGGATATATTTTTATAAGATAGTAATGAAGAGGGAAAGAACCTAGGAGGTAAAACTAATCTAGATGTAAAGATACAGAATCAGAAGAGTGCAGGAGAACAGCAGGAATGTGGCTTATAAGAGGTGAAGGAATGAAAGATAGGCTCTCTGTAGGTAGGTTGGGACTGTATTGTATGTAGGAGGCTCCTGGTTCCACCAAAAATAATGACAGAAAATTAGCTGGTGCAGCAAACTGTGGAACTGGTCGTAAAGTCCTTAACAAAAAGTAGAGTCCTAGAAGTCAGGAGATCATTGCAGAGAGATTGGTAAAGTCAGATATGACAGTGCTTCAGAGAAATAAAGCTGGACATCAACACATTTAGAAATTACATGGAGAGGAAGATTAACTCACTCATGGTGATTCCATGAGTCAAAGGGATTAAAGGAAGATCTTTCTTTCCCTTTCAGAGGATTTAAAGTAAGTGATGCTGTCACATATATAATAAGGCAAGTAGAGTTGATCCTTGAATAACATAGGGGTTAGGGGCACCAACCCCCTGTGCAGTTGAAAAATTTGTGTATAACTTTAAACTCGCCAAAAGCTTAACTACCAATAGCCTGCGGTTGAGTGGAAGCCTTCCTGATAACATAAACAATAGAATAACACATATTTTGTCTATTGTATTTACTATATTCTAACAAAGTAAGCTAGAGAAAAGAAAATATTATTAAGAAAATCAAAAGGAAGAGAAAATATACTTAATATTAAATAGAAGTGGATTATTATGAAGGTCTTCATTCTTGTCATTTTCAAGTTGAGTAGGCAGAGGTGGAGGAAGAGGAGGGACTGATCTTGCTGTCTCATGGGGTGGCAGCGGCAGAGGAGGTGGCAGGGGAGGCAGGCACACTCTTTGTAACTTTTATTGAAAAAAATCTGCATATAAGTGGACCTGTGTAGTTCAAGCCCTTGTTGTTCAAGGGTCAGACAAACATAGAAAGCATTCAAGAATATGAGTGAGTTTGTTTACAGTGAACCTTAGTGAGTACAGAGAGTCTGGTACAGTTAGTAGAGAGGATACTAGAAGGGATCTGGAGAGATAGAAACAAGCTAGCTATAGATTAGCATGAAGAGTAGATGGAAGACAGGATCTGTATTTAAGGAGCTGATTATGGGTTTATAAAGATGAAAAAAGCACGTGGCAGTAGTCTTAAAAAACTTTTAATGATGGTGATGGAAAGTGGGGAGGAGTTAGAGGAGGAGGGAAATGGAGGAAATGTGAGTATAGAATGAGAACCAGCCCCCAGATTATCTTTGGTACATTGGGGTATTAGATAGCTTAGATTAATTTGTGGTAGGAACCCCCCAGATCTCAGTGCATTACTACAACAAAGGTTTATTTCTCATTTGTGTTGTCCATTGTTGTTTGGCTGGGGCTTTGCTCTACATCCTCTACATTCTAGTACTGAGGCCGAAGGGCTAGTCTGGGACATAGCCAAGGGAAAAGAGAAAATAGTGGAGCCACACAATGGCTTTTAAAGCTTCTGCTGGAAAGTGGCATGTGTATCTTCTACATACATTCCAGGCTGAGCACAGTGGCTCACATCTGTAATCCCAGCCCTTTAGGAGGCCGAGGCGGAAGGATTGCTTGAGCCCAGGAGTACTAGACCAGCCTGGGTGACAAAGTGAGACCTTGTCTCTACAAAGAAACTTAAAAAAGGAATTAACCAGGTGTGGTGGCACATACCTGTGGTCCTAGCTATGTGGGAGGGTGAAATGGGAGGATTGCTTGGGCCCAGGACCTCAAGGCCTCAGTCAGCCATAACCACGCCACTGCACTCCAGCCTGGGTGACAGAGTGAGTCCCCATCTTAAAAAACAAAGACAAAAACAAACCTACACATGACCGTGGCTAAATCTGGTATCAGTGAGTGGGAGGGAGAAGCCTTGGGTGCTGTGCAGTAAATGTTTTTAAACGAATAATGTTATCTCCTGCTGTGGGATATTATACTATGAGGAAGCCACAGTTCAAGTGTAGGGTGCTTGTTGACAATTAATACAGCATCCTAGCCTTTGAGCAGGAAAGAGATAAGTGGATGAGCCACAGCTAAATTTTCATCTATGTTCAGGCTGCTGTTGTTGGTGCTGGGTTATGTCCAGAGAAATGAATAACTGTGTAAAAGGAAATGCAAGAAGTTTATTCATAATTCATTACTTAACCTATAATGTTTATTACTTGCCTACTTTCACTTACAATAAATTTTCATAGTTTAAGATAAATTATCGTTGTTTAAAAAACAACAAAATTTAGTTTAGCGGGGAACTCTCAATACCATTTAGGGAGCTCCTGCTTTTGTATCCTCCAAATCCTCTAATCCAGTTCTTTGTACATAAGTAAATTATTTTGTTAATTGAATAAATGAATGTATCTGTGAGGTTTTGCTGTACGTACGTATAGTAAGATTTATATTATGTCTGGCACAATGCCATGTCTTTTGGGGAAGTATGTCTCTTATTTTAAGGACATGAAGAGTATAAGCTAAAGAACTGAAGACACGTACTAACTATGGGAGATTTTTGGGTTACTCTCTAATGGGTTAGGGTTTATAATTTATGTCTGAGATATAGGCCGATTTTGGTAATGTTGTGTTTCTCTGTGCTAGGAGTTAGATTTTTATTTTAGTCTGACTATCTCAGATTCCTTCATCTGTTGCACTGGTAGTAAAAAGCAGATAGTACAATCTGTATATGAAACAAGAATTGAAGGAGAGAGGTAGACTAAGCAGGAGAGGAGAGTGAGAAAAGAAATAAAGGATGAAATCAAGATGACAGAGAAAATGAAATTTGATTAAGGTAAAGACACAGTTGTTTCAGGAAACAGCATGGTTAGTGCAAGTATTTTTTTAACTGCCCCAAATAGTTGCTGCATTTTCTTGATATATATCTATATATATAATATCATATATAGATATATATCATGTATATCCTATATATGATATATATATAATATATACATTATATATAACATAAATATAAATGTATATATATTTTTAAATCAGGTCTCCAGATTAACAGTGAGTTTTTTTGTCTTAACTTAGGTGTATACTCTTGATGTACCAGATGCATTCTATTACTGTTATAGTCCAGACCCTGGTAATGCAAAGGGAAAAGATGCCATTATGGAAGCAATGGCTGACCAGATAGTTACAGTGTGTGCCACCTTGGATGAAAATCCCGGAGTAAGATATAAAAGGTGAGACACTGAGCATCTGCACATGTTATACTTCCTGTTTACCATTCATTATAGAGGTAAGTAATGTCTCTGTACCTTTGCATATTGGTTTGCAAAATTTATTTTCTTTGTGTAATTACCATGCTCTACATATAGGAGATTTAAAGCTTGTGGTTTAAATTTCAAAATAGCAAATAGCTTCTGTTACTGAATTTCAGAGCCTAAATTTGGTACAATTTACAGACAGTTTTTCATCAGTTTAAAGAATGCTTAGAGGAAATGTCTTTATTGTCACATAGGGAATACAGTGTTACAGTTAATGTTTTTCATTAAATCACCAGCAAATTTAAATGACCATATTCTATGGATACCTGTTACAATGTCTAAGTATCTATAGTATCTAATCTCTGTGCCTATTCTAAATAAATTTTGGGGTTTTCTTAAGGGGTAAAATTTTAACTTTAGTACTATATACCTTGACTTATATACTTCTTTTTAAAAATGAAGTTTACTATAAAGTGCCTAAATTGTCTATACAGTAAGTCCTCACTTAATGTTGTTGATGGGTTCTCGTAAACTGACAAAACCAGTTTTACCATAGGCTAATTGATATAAACAAGAATTAAGTTGCTTGGTTATGTAATGTCACCAGACTTCTACATAAAGACCTGAAACACTTCTAATATTAAACATTGAAAGAAATGTGACTATATGTACATTTAAGAAAGATTAATAAAAACAGGATCATTTTTTGCCCAGTTATTCTAGTTCAGGCTCATTAGAAGGATGGCCAGAGCTCACCCCAGCAGCTCATGGCACAAGGCAGAAACCCACCCAGATTAGGATACCATCCCATTGCAGGGCACACTACACACACATCCACACTCACTCGGACTGGGACAATTTAGACATGCCAGTTAACCAAACATGCTGCACATCTTTGGGATGTGGGAGGAAACCAGAATACCGGGAGAAAACCCATGCAGACGTGGAGGAATCATGCAAATGCCACACAGACAGTGGCCAGCCAGGAATCTTTTTTTCTTTTTCCTCAGCATTATATTGAGATGACGAACAAAATGACATTGTTTGAGGACGTGCTAGATATGGCGTGTTAATTCATTCCAAAATGAACATATCCATCTAACCCTACCAAGGTCAAAAAAATAGAACATTAACAGCATCTCAGAGGCCTCTCCCGTGATCCCTCCCAGCTCTCCCGTCCCTTTTCTTCCCTAGAGATGACTACCATCTGACTTTTAACACATAGTTTAATTTTGCCTGATTTTGAACTGGTATAAATGGAACCACATGATATTTTTTGTTTTTGACTTCTTTGCTCAACTTTATTTTCTGAGAGTCATCCACGTTGTTTGTTGTGTGTGCCAGGCAGTTTTAGTTTTAATTTTGGTCTGCTAGTTCATGTGTGACCCTCTCGCCTCAGTTTCCTTATCTATGAAATAAGAATGATAATAATACCTACCATATACAGTTGTTTTGAGAATTAAATGAATTAATATCTGTAAAGCATTCAGCACTAATAAATATGGTAGTAAATATATTGCACTACTCGTAGTAAGTATTACTCATTTGTCTTTTTAAAAGTCCTTTAATTTGAACATTGGCATTTGTCAAGTTAGCTGGCTGAACTGTTTAATTTTAAATTCATGCAGTACTTTAAGTCACATTACTCTTCACTTACCATTTAAAAATTCCACTATTAGTACTTAGAAAAAGTATAGTGATCTCCTTGGAGATTAAGTTATCTCCTTAATTCAGGTATTACCAGACAAGCTCTTTATTCATACCTTGGGTATTAGAAACATTCTTTTTCTTTCTTTCTTTCCTTTTTTTTTTTTGAGATGGGGGTCTCTCTATGTTGCCCAGGCTGGTTTCAAACTCCTGGGGCTCAAGCAATCCGCCTGCCTCTGCCTCCGAAAGTGCTGGGATTACCTTTTTCTTATAAGAGATGTGCTAATTGCATTCTGGACTCAGTGGAGCTGAGCTAAGTGGTTTGGCTCCTGTTAAGAGTTTAGTAACTGTTGAAGCTTCTACTGTTGGTGATTGGTTATGTTCAG
Source organism: Pongo pygmaeus (assembly GCF_028885625.2). Lineage (NCBI taxonomy): Eukaryota > Metazoa > Chordata > Mammalia > Primates > Hominidae > Pongo > Pongo pygmaeus. Next base: position 120,953,433 of record NC_072373.2, on the reverse strand, counting down.
GGAAATGAGTAAATATAGCCAATTTATAATTTTATCGCTCACATGGGGGCTAGTTTTGAGTGATGCTAATAAATAATCTGTAATCCTGTCTTTTAAAATTCTACCTGTTTTCACAAAATATTCCTTTATGCTTTATAGACTTTAAAGTATAATTTTAAAATGAAGTTTCTTTCTTTTGAAAATATTGTACAAAGAGTTTAATGAATTACCCTTTATAGATGTTACATTATTTATTTTTATGGTATAAAACCTAAAGATTCTGTAAAACTTTGAAGCCCTCACAATGAGACCTCCCATTTTTGAGGTTGTTGTGCTGGTGAAGAGGCTTTTTCTTTCTCTCTCTTTTTTCTTAAGTAATTTTTGTGGATACATAGTAGGTGTATATATTTATGGGGTACATGACATATTTTGATACAGACATACAATGCATAATAGTCACATCAGGGTAAACAGGATATCTATCACCTCAAGCATTTATCCTTTCTTTGTGATAAAAACAATCCAATTATACTCTTAGTTATTTTTAAATGTACTGTAGTCACCCTGTTGTGCTATCAAATACTAGATCTTACTCATTCTACCTATATTTTTGTACCCATTACCCATCCCCACTAAATCATCACCCACCACTCCTGCACCTTTCCAGCCTCTGGTAACCATCTTTCTACTTTCTCCATGAGTTCAATTGTTTTCATTTTTAGCTCCCGGAAGCAAGTGAGAACATGCGAAATGTTCTTTCAGTGCCTGGCTTATTTCGCTTAACATGGTGACCGCCAGTTCCATCCATGTTGTTGTAAATGTCAAGATCCATTCTTTTTTATGGCTGAAACATTTGTTTCAGTATTTGTAATAGTGTAATAAGAATGACTCATATGTCCATCTTTAGAGGAATTGATACATAGAATCCAATATAATCATGATGGAATACTATATAGGAGATAAAATGAATAAATCTGATATGTGTGTCAATGTCAATGTAGATAAATCTCAAACACACACACACACATATGAAACAGAAATGACTGGAGGGAGAATACACGTGAAATTAATTATAATGGTTGCCTTGGTTTGAGGCAGGGGTATGGGAGAGGACCAGGACTTAGGAGCGGAATAAAAAGAACTGCAACTTTACATGTAATATTTTATTTCCTTTATATTAAAAAATCTGAAGCAGATATAATAAGGTTTTTCCTTGTAAATTCCAAATATATCGATATAACATTATTTGATATATTATCTGAACTTTTAGATGTTTATAAAATAATTTTTCATTTTGTAAACATTTTTAAAATTCCGGTTTAATTTTAGAATTAAACTTCATGATATTATAAAGTATACACTGAAAGAAAGATAATTGTTTGATCCTTTTTTCCATTTCTAGTAAACCTCTAGATAATGCCAGTAAGCTTGCACAGCTTGTTGAAAAAAAGCTTGACGACTACTACAAGATTGATGAAAAGAGCCTAATAAAGGTAATGTATGCAAGGCAAGTAAAATGACTATGCATAAAGTCTGTTTTATTTCTTTATAAGCCAGAGAAACTTGCTCATTCATTTTCTAGTATTGATTTGGGAGTCATTAACATAGATCTCCAATACTGATTTGAGAATCATTAACATACACAATTGTGCAAACCTTAATAGGTTTAGAGGGGAATCTATTAACTAACAGATTTTGAAGTCAGCATTGTGTCCAAATCTAGTTCTGCCGTTTAATTCATAGTTGATGTCTATTTGGGCAAATTATGTAACTTCTATGTAACTACATTTTCTTTTCTATAAAATGGGGATAATAAAAGAATACCTATTTTAAAAGTTATGATTAAATGAGTTAATACATGCAGAGTCCTTAGAATAATGCTTGCCAATGAGTAAACATTTAATAAATGTAGGAATTCCTATTATCACTAGTTCTGTGACCTTGAGTTTGTTTTTCCATCTATGAAATAGATGAAATAATATATACCTTGCTAGGTGGTATGAGGATTAAGTTAGCATGTAAGTATTTGGCACCAATGGGAATTTAATAAATGGCAGCCATTGTTATCCTATGGAAATAATATAATCAAAGACTAAGGTTGAAATCTGGGAAATACCAGCATTTACATGTGGGTGACAGAATGAAGAGCTTGAGGAGACTGACAGAGGTGGTGCCAGAGGCCTAGGAAGCCATATTACAGTAGCTGGAGAATGAAGAAAAGGAGCTGTTGCTAGTTTAGAAGAGGAGTTGTGCCAAGAAACCACCAATTACAATACTGTGTAATAAGTGGAATGAGAGAAGAATACACAGAGTATAATGGGAATATAGTCCCGGGCTTATCTTCTAAACTGGAGTGTTGGAAGGCATCCCAAGAAGAAGAGGCCCTTTAGCTTGAAGAATGAGGTAACATGATAAAGAGGGAGTTCATTGGATGGAAAACAGTGTTCTTTAGGTAGAGGCAATAGAGAAAAAGGCAAAATCCATAATTAATGTGGCTGGAATGGAAGATATAAACTTAGATGTTAGGTTAGTTACCTTAAAATTACCTGTTTTTGGTTTAGAGGCCTAGTGAAGGCTGTTATTCTTGTTGTAGTTTTGAAGACAGAATGGCTTAGTACACATCGAAGATAGTGAATAAATGTTTGTTGAATGAAGAGATATACAATCAAATATGTTTTTAGTCCTTCATGTTTTCAGTGGAAAAAGAGCAAAATCCACAAAAATTAAACTTGTCCTTTCCACTCTTTCTGCCTGGAAAATTAATCATCCTTCAAATACTTGATACCTTTCCTTTATTCAGGGACACTTGATAAAGTGATAAAGTGTCACCTCATTTTTGAAGCCTTTCCTGACTCTTCAGGCCAAGTGTTGCTTCCTCCCACATGCTATCATAAGCCCTAAGCCTGCTATAGAACTTATATTGCACTTTTTCCTGTTTATATTTCTGAAGATTCATAGCTCACATTTTTGAGGGCTTATTGTGCTGTGTTTCATGGTATGATTATATTTAACCTTTTCAGTAATCTTATAAGGCAAAGATTCCATAATTGTGTTTCATTTTACAAGAGAATACTGCCATGTAAACAGGATAAGCATTTTGCCAAACTTGTACTGCAAGATTGTGGTCAAGGCTGGACTCAGATTCACACCTAGCTGATTCCCAAGGCTGTGCTCTGAACCACCATATCATACTGTCTCAAAATTTAATTAAATTAATGTGCTTAATTGTAAAATGTTTTAAAAATCTAGCCTATAAAATTTAGCTGTTATGTGTAAATAAATAGAAAATGTTTGTATAATGATCTGTAGTTATCTGTTATTGCTTTGAATACTAATCCAAAGAATTTATTACTTTTTAAAATGAAATATGAAAGATACTGACATTAACAATAAATGTTTCCAGCACTGTTATTCACTGTTTAGTGATTAGCAATGTTTGCGAATTAATGATAACAAGGCTTTCATTGTGATTTATCATCTTAGTTGGTATCAGTACAGTCTTTTAAAATAGCATAACAGTTAAGAGCACAGACGTTGGAGCAAACCTGCATTTGAATCTCCATTCTGCCTCTTACTACCTGTGTGATTTGTGCAAGTTAGTTCATTTCAGGCCGCAATGCCCTCATGGTCAACTGGAGATGATAATGCCTGTCTCACAGGATTACTAAAAGAATTAAATGAAATAATCCATGTATTTTTGTTTAGTAAAATGTCTAATACTTAGAGTTCAAATAGTAGCTACTATTCATAATTTATATCAGTTTTAGTGCTTTTGGAACTCAATTCATAAGAAAATAGATATAGTGCAAACAAAATGTTACTTTTTTAAAAGGAATTTTCAGGCTATTATATAGTTGTCCCTTGGTAAACACAGAGGAGGGTTGGTTCCAGGACCTCCTGTGTATACCAAAATCCACGCATACTCAAGTCCTGCATCAGCCCAACAGAACCTACATATCTGGAAAGTCAGCCCTTCATACATGCAGGTTTCACATCCTGCGAATACTGTATTTTCTATCTGTTATTTAGTTGAAAAAACTCTTGAGTATAAGTGTATCCACACAGTTCAAACCCATGTTATTAAATGTACCCTCTTACTCTAATTACAAAAGTAATTAGATTTTAGTTATGTAGTCTTCATTTTTTCTCTCCTGTGCTACTCAGATTTTTCTTTGTTTTATTATAACTTCACATTCTTAAGACAATTAACCATTTGTTTTGTTTTGTTGTATGTTTTTGGTGGGGAAAAGGGACAGAACTTAGGAAAAGGGTGCTTTGTATTCTAAGATATTAAAACTATGTTCACACTAAGAAATTGAAGCTGCTTAAGATGATTTTATCTTGTTATTCTAGGGTAAAACTCATTCACAGCTCTTAATAATTGATCGTGGCTTTGATCCTGTGTCCACTGTCCTGCATGAACTGACCTTTCAGGCAATGGCATATGATCTACTACCAATTGAGAATGATACATACAAGCAAGTATAACTTGAAGGGCATATAAAGGGCATATACAAACAGGATAGAATATGAACATTTAATGATTTATATAGGCACCAGAAATCTGAAAGCCCCTGTAACCTTTTCTATTCAGAGACTTTATCCTTCTCTTATTCCTACAGTTATAGTCTTTGACAGATATGTTGACCTTGTAAATTAAAGCGTAATTTGATTGCTTTGGAGCATTTTTGGTGTGTTTGCTTCGTTAACTGTGTGTACAGTAGAGCTACATTTAAACACATGGAGTTTGGCCCTTTTGCTTTGAAAAGTAAATACCAGGCTCACTATCATATTTATTGAAGGAGAAACCATGTTCAAAATTGTTAGGCTATAATTGTTCTGAATCATACATTCAAAAGTGTATGTGTCTTATCAACATAATGTATTTTAAAAGATTGGAACACTAGAAAACTAAATAGGATGGCTATTGAGGACAACAGGCATAGTTTTACCATTTTGGTACCTTCTACTGAGTTAATCCTGGTATAAACATATTTACTTTAAAAGTAATGTCAAATAAAAACCTAAATGGAAAATGAAATAGTTTTCTATCAAGGAATCATCTTACTGTATCTCTATCATTTATGGTGTATGTGTTACATACATTACAAATGTTATTTGATATCATGATTTCTGAATCCAAACTGGTATTTGTCAGCTACGATTTACTGCTTGAGTACAATAATAAAAATGAAAATTAGTTTTCTGAAATTTTATGGTTAAACTAATTTGTTAGTTTTAAGATACAGACACTTTTGATAGTTATGATACTGTTTTTTTCTTAAATATTGTTAAAATTTGTATTTTCTATTGTATTTTTATTTGCATTCTGGTCAAATCTTGGTTTCTGAGTTTTTCTCTGTATTATCTGTATTAATGTTAGATAACATAGCTATTTTTCTAATATAAAAGTTATTTTAAGCAGTTTATTCAGAGGGGATATTATTTACCTCTGTTACCCTGTAGGTCTCTAAACCTGCATTACTCAAGAGGTTTAGAAGAGAATTAATAAACCAATGGATGGTAAAGGATTTAGTTCCAGACCGTAGATATAAATTTTAGACATTTCTAACCTAATATTTAAAATATGTATCTCTTTAGGTTTGCTGGCAAGCAAAGCAAGGTTTAATTTTTTTTAAGTAGAGACTTATTTTTTAAAAAGCTACTATACACCCTTCTTTCTGAATCAAAAACATTCAGAGATAAGAATTAGTTGGGAGTAAAGCTCCCTGTGGTTTCCGCTCCATCACAATTTTTTTTTTTTTTTTTTAGTAGAGGCGGGGTTTCCCCGTGTTGGCCAGGCTAGTCTTGAACTCCTGACCTCAGGTGATCCGCCTGCCTTGGCCTCCCAAAGTGCTGGGATTACAGGGGTGAGCCACCACGCCCAGCCTTCATCACAATTTTTTATGGAAACAGAATACAAAGCAGCAGGAAGCTCTAAGTGTCCAGATTCAAGTTTTCATGTTGGTGACTTCTTTAAATTTACTTTTTTTTTTTTTTCTTTTTCTTTTATTATTATTATTATTATTATCATTATTATACTTTAGGTTTTATGGTACATGTGCGCAATGTGCAGGTAAGTTACATATGTATACATGTGCCATGCTGGTGCACTGCACCCACCAACTTGTCATCTAGCATTAGGTATATCTCCCAATGCTATCCCTCCCCCCTCCCCCCACCCCACAACAGTCCCCGAAGTGTGATGTTCCCCTTCCTGTGTCCATGTGTTCTCATTGTTCAATTCCCACCTATGAGTGAGAATATGCGGTGTTTGGTTTTTTGTTCTTGCGATAGTTTACTGAGAATGATGATTTCCAATTTCATCCATGTCCCTACAAAGGACGTGAACTCATCATTTTTTATGGCTGCATAGTATTCCATGGTGTATATGTGCCACATTTTCTTAATCCAGTCTATCATTGTTGGACATTTTTTTTCTTTTTTGAGACGGAGTCATACTCTGTCGCCCAGGCTGGAGTGCAGTGGCGCGATCTCGGCTCATTGCAGCCTTCGTCTCCTGAGTTCAAATGATTCCCGGCCTCAGCCTCCCAAGTAGCTGGGACTACAAGTGTGCATCACTGCGCCCGGCTCATTTTTGTGTTTTTAGTAGAAATGGGGTTTTGCTATGTTGGCCAGGCTGGTCTCGAACTCCTGGCCTCAAATGATCCACCCACCTCAGCCTCCCAACTAAATTTACTTTTAAAACGGGATATTCATCACCTGAGTATTGTCAGGCTTGTTACTCTTATCTTTGTTTACAAATCACTTATAAGTCAAAGGTATTGTATAAGAACAAAGTGGTATTTTAAATGACAAAAGGGCTTTCATCCTTAGTGCAGCCTTATATAATTGAGCACAGTGATTCTGTCTTTGGACATCTGTAATCCACACGGGTGGATGGTTTTATAGACTGATGTGTAATTTGTGGGGGTTATAGAAACGATTATATTCATATAGCGAAGTCTATATGTATTATTTGTAGTTCAGAGCTAGGAAAACTCAATGCAGTCCTTCCTGATCTTGACTCAGGAAATCAGTAGTTCCAAGGATGATTCAGTCTTGTCTAGTTCCACAAATGGAAGGAGGGTATCTGCATAAAAAGATAAGGGGAATCAGTCAGGAAGCCCATTTTGAATAGCTTCATGAATCCCTTAAATTGTTGCTCACTTCAGCAGAACTCATTAAAGCTATCACAATTTTTATGGCTTACATTAATTTTTTTTTCTCTCATTTTCTTTCTCATCCTGTAAAGGAGATGTGGTTATAGGGTTGGGGGAGAATAAAGAAACAGATGATAAATGTTTGTGAATTTTGTACCAATTCTGAAACACCTTCAATATTTAATAGGTTATATTGGGGAGGATATTCCTGTTTTGTTTTGTTTGAGTCAGAGTCTTGTGCTGTCACTCAGGCTGGAGTGCAGTGGTGCGATCTCTGCTCACTGCAAACTCCGCCCCCCAGGTTCAAGTGATTCTCCTGCCTTAGCCTCCAGAGTAACCGGGATTACAGGCGTGTGTCACTATACCCTGCTAAATTTTTGTATTTTTTTTTAGAGACAGGGTTTCACCCTGTTAGCCAGGCTGGTTTTGAACTCGTGACCTCAAGTGATCCGCCCACCTCGGCCTCCGAAAGTGCTAGAATTACAGGCGTGAGCCACTGCACCTGGCCGATATTCCTGTTCTTAATGGAGATTTGATAATTGTACTGTGGGTTATTAGCACATCAAAACAGTGTTGTAGGGAATTAGAACACAAAGCATTAGTATATTCAGTCTTGTTCTTAAAGTTAATTGTAGGATGTTGAATTTTTTTTATAAGGTACAATTTTGCTGAACTAAAACTCTAATAATGACACCTAAACTGAATATTTGAAAATGTCTTGGTAGGCTTAGGACTTATTTTTAATGTAAGGATAGCAACGTGCCTTAGTTTTGAGTAGGTATTCATTACCCCCCTAAAATAGTGGATTTTACTTTTTAGTTTCTTGAGTTGTGTCTTGAAATTATTGTTTGTGAAAATGTTTCTTTTGATTTTGGAGGGAAAAAAATCAAAAAGTTTTAGTGCTTCTGTCTACTTGTAGATATAAAACAGATGGAAAAGAAAAGGAGGCCATCCTTGAAGAAGAAGATGACCTCTGGGTTAGAATTCGACATCGACATATCGCAGTTGTGTTAGAGTATGTGAACTCATTTTAATTTTTGTTCCATAATTTTTAGACACTATGTGATAGTACATTTTGTAACCTTAAAATAGTTCTGTAAAGAATTACATCTTAGAAATTTAAAGAATTCTCTCACAATTTGACAGGGAAATTCCCAAGCTTATGAAAGAAATTTCATCAACAAAGAAAGCAACAGAAGGAAAGGTAAGAGTCTTACTTAACTTTCAAAGTAATAGTGAAGGTGAATTTTAAAGTTTGTTTAAAATCTTTATTTTATTTCTTTAACTTTTTATTTTTGGAAAGTTCTAACACAGAGGTAGAGAATGAACTCCTGCATACCCATTGCCTAGTTTCAATAGTTAACAACATTTTTGTCTGTCCTGCTTCATTAAAATTTTTTAATTTTATTTTATTTTTTGAGACAGAGTCTCACTCTGCCACGCAGGCTGGAGTGCAGTTGCACCATCTCAGCTCACTGCAGTCTCCACCTCCCAGGCTCAAGTGATTCTTTTGCCTCAGCCACTCAAGTAGCTGGGATTACTGGTGTGCACCACCACACCTGGCTAATTTTTGTATTTTTAGTAGTGACAAGGTTTTGCCATGTTGGCCAGGCTGGTCTCAAACTCCTGGCCTCAAGTGATCTGCCCACTTTGGTGCTGGGATTACAGGTGTGAGCCACTGTGCCTGGCCATAAAGTTGATTTTAAGGCCATTTAGTCAATTTTATCAATGCATTATTGGGATTTTATATTCAGATATAATTTATAAGTAAAGCACACAAATCTTAAGTTTATACTGGATAACTTTTACTTATATATACGCTTGAAACCACCACTTTAAATCAAGATACAGAACATTTTCATCATTCCAGAATATTCCCTCTTGTCCTTTCCCTGTCAGTACCCATCCTGACAGAGGTAAACTCTATTCTAATTTTCATCACCATAGATCGTGTTCTTGAACTTAACATAATGAGATTCACCTGTGTTACGTATTTTAGTAATTCATTTTTTTCATTCGTGTATAGTAGTAATACCATTATGTAAATATACAACAATTTGTTCATCTTGTCTCCTTTTGATGGACATTTAGTTTGTTTCCAGTTTGGGATTATTATGAACAAAGCTGCTATGGATTTTTTTGTACATGTCATTTGGTGGACATACACACTCTTTCTCTTGGGTATATTAAGAGTAAAATTATTGGGTTATAGGGTAGGATTGTGTTAAGCTTTAATAGGTAATGCCAAAAGTTTTGCAAAGTGTTTGAACTGATTTACATCCCCATCAGCAATAATTGAGTGTTCTAGTTGCTTCATATTGCCACCAACACTTGATACATTCTTGCCTTTATTTTCAATTAAAATTTCATTGCATGAGGTGGTATATTATTGTGGTTTTAATTTCAATTTCTCTAATGTTCTTGTGCATATTGGCCATTAGGATATTCTGTTTTGTGAAGTGCCCATTGAAGGTCTTTTGCCCATTTTTAATTGAGTTGTCTGTTTTTCTTACTGATTTCTAGAAGTTATTTTCTGGATATGAGTCCTATACATGTATTTATGTATGTATGTATCTTTTGATGAACAGAAGATCTCAATTTTAATGAAATCTAATTTATCAATTTATTTCTTTTATACTTTCTCTGTGTCCTTAGAAGTCTTGGCTTACCCTGAGGTCATTAATATATTCTTCTGTTTTCTTCAGTAAGGCTGATCATTTTAGCTTTTACATTTAAGTCTATAATTCACTATATTAGTCCATTCTCATGCTGCCATGAATAAATAGCTGAGACTGGGTAATTTATAAAGAAAAGAGGTTTAATTGACTCACAGTTCCACATGGCTGGGGAGGCCTCAGGAAACTTAACAATCATGGCAGAAGCCACCACGTCACAGGGCAGCAGGAGGGAGAACGAGTGCCAAGCAAAGGGGTAAGCCCCTTATAAAACCATCAGATTTTGTGTGAACGCACTATCACAAGAACAGCATGGGGCAAACCGCCCCCATGATTCAGTTATCTCTACCTGGTCCTGCCCTTGACATGTGGAGATATTACAGTTCAAGGTGAGATTTGGGTAGGGAAACAGAGCCAAACTGTATCATTCTGCCCCTGGTACCTCCCATATCTCATGTCCTCACATTTCAAAACACAATCATGCCCTTCCAACAGTCCCCTAGAGTCTTAACTCATTCCAGCATTAACCCAAAAGTCCAAGTCCAAAGTTTCATCTGAGATAAGGCAAGTCCCTTCTGCCTATGAGCCTATAAAATCAAAAACAAGTTAGTTACTTCCTAGATAGAATGGAGATACAGGCATTGGGTAGATACACCTGTTCCAAATGGGAGAAATTGGCCATAACAGAGGGGCTTACAGGCCTCATGCAGGTCCAAAATCCAATAGGGCAGTCATTAAATCTTAAAGTTCCAAAAGGCTCTCTTTTGACTCCATGTCTCACATCCGGGTCATGTTGATGCAAAAGGTGGGTTCCCATGGTCCTAGGCAGCTCTGCCCCTGTGGCTTTGCAGGATATAGCCCCTCTCCCAGCTGCTTTCCTGGGCTGGTGTTGAGTGTATGCAGCTTTTCTAGGCACATGTTGCAAGCTGTTGGTGGATCTACTATTCTGGGATCTGGAGGATGGTGACCCACTTCTCACAGTTCACTAGGCAGTGCCCCAGTGGCAGCTGTGTGTGGAGGTTCCAACCCCACATTTCCCTTCTGCACTACCCTAGCAGAGGTTCTCCATGAGGGCTCCACCCCTGCAGCAAACTCCGGCCTGGACATCCAGACATATCCATACATTCTCTGAAATCTAAGCAGAGGTTCCCAAACCTCAATTCTTGACTTCTACGCACCCCGTAAGCCCAACACCACATGTAAGCCACCGGCTTGCGCCATCTGAAGCAATAACCTGAGTTCTACTTTGGCCCCTTTTAGCCACAGCTGGGATGCAGGATACCAAATCCCAAGACCACACAAAGCAGCAAGGCGCTGAGCCTGACCCACGAAACCATTTTTTCCTCCTAGGCCTCTGGACCTGTGATGGGAGGGGCTACCACAAAGATCTCTGACATGACCTGGAGACATTTTCCCCATTGTTTTGGTGATTAACATTTGGCTCCTTGTTTCTTATGCAGATTTCAGCAGCCAGCTTGAATTTCTCCCCTGAAAATGGGTTTTTCTTTTCTATCACATCGTCAGGCTGCAGATTTTTCAAACTTTTATGTTCTGTCACCTCTTGAATAAATGGCTGCTAAGAAATTTATTCTGCCAGATAACCCTAAATCATCTCTCGAGACCAAAGTTCCCCAGATCTCTAGGGCAAGGGCAAAATGCCACTAATCTCTTTGCTAAAGCATAGCAAGAGTCACCTTTGCTCTAGTTCCCAAGAAGTTTCTTATCTCCATCTGATACCACCCAAGCCTGGACTTGATTCTCCATATCACTGTCAGCATTTTGGCCAAAATCACTCAAGTTCCTAGGAAGTTCCAAACTTTCCCACATTTTCCTGTCTTCTTCTGAGCCCTCCAAACTGTTCCAACCTCTGCCTGTTACCCAGTTCCAAAGTTGCTTCCACATTTTCAGGTGTCTTCACAGCAGCACCCCACTCCTGGTACCAAAACTGTATTAGTCCATTCTCACACTTTTATGAAGAAATATCTGAGACTGGGTAATTTATAAAGAGATTCAGTTGACTCACAGTTCCATATGGCTGCAGAGGCCTCAGGAAACTTACAGTCATGGTGGAAGGCACTTCTTCACAGGATGGCAGGGGAGAGAAAGAATGCCGAGTGAAGGAGGAAGCCCCTTATAAGACCATCAGATCTCATGAGAACTCACTCACTATCACAAGAACAGCATGGGGGAAACTGCCCCCATTATTCAGTTATCTCCACCTGGTCCTGCCCTTGACACATGGGGATCATTACAATTCAAGGTGAGATTTGGGTGGAGACACAGAGCCAAACCATGCCATTCACTCAAATTAATTTTGATTTATACTGTGAGGTGTAAGGGTCTAGCTTCATTTTATTTCGTTATACATATCTGATTACTCAAGCACTATTTATTGTAAAGACCATCCTTTCACCATTGAGTGGCAGTAATGCATTTGTTGTAAATCAAATGACCATAAATGTGTGGGTCTGTGGACTCCATGTCCTTTTCCGTGGTCAATTTGTCTATCCTTGTAACAAGACTACACTGTCTTAACTAGTGTACCTTTGTAATAGTTTTGAAATTTGGTAGTATAAGTCTTCCAGCTTTGTTCTTCAAGATTGTCTCAGCTGTTACAACCTTTGTCTTTTAATACACATTTTAGATTCTGCTTGACAATTTCAACGGAAACATTTAACTGAAATTTTGATTGGGATTACATGAATCTGTACACTAATTTGGGAAGAACTAACAAAAATATTGCATCTTCTGATCCAAGAACATAGAATATAGCTCCATTTATGTAGATAGTTTATCTCAGCCACATTTTACAATTTTCATTTTAGTGGTATTGCACATTTTTTCTTTGATTATGTCTACGTATTTGATTTTTTGGTGTTATAAATGGTATTTTTTAAATTCCATTTTACTTTATTAGTATATAAAATATGAATGATTTTTGAATATTTACCTTGGATCTGGTGACCTTGCTAAATTTATTTTTTAATTCTAGTACTTTGTTTATAGATTGGCTTTTTTATTTTTAACAGATCGGAACTCTGTTGGCCAGGCTAGTCTCAAAGTTCTGAGTTCAAGCAATCCTCCCACCCTTGCCTCCCGAGTAGCTGGGACTACAGGCAGGTACCAGTGCGCCTAGCTGGATTTTTATATACACAGTAATATAATCTGTGAATAAAGGAAGTTTAGTCTCTTCCTTTCTAAATTAATCTTCCAGAGGTGTCCAAAGGAGAGAATGCAGTCATGGGTTCTTAGTTTCTGTTTTGGCTGGTAAAGTCCCTTCCTTATACCCTCTTTTCCACTTATCACTAGAGACAGAAACTAAAAACCATGGCTTCAGGCTGCAAAAAGCCTAAAACAAAACAGAACAACAACAACTACAAAATAAGGTGGGTTAGACAAGCTTGTCATACGTCTTAAATTTTTTTTTTAGTAGTTAATATCTCCTGGTCCTGGCTGATACCTCCAGTATAACATGAAATCAAACTGGTGATGATGAGTGTCCTTGTCTCGTTACCAGCTTTATGGGAAATGAGTTCAATATTTCATCATTAAGTATTATGTTAGTTTTAGGTAGTTTTATCAGATTAAGAATGTTCCTTTCTATTCTTAGTTTGCCAACAGGTTTTTTTGTGTTTCTGTTTTTTGTTTTTTTCTTTTTTCTTTTTTTTTTTTTTTTAAGAGACAGTGTCTTGTTCTGTCACCCAGGCTGGAGTGCAGTGGTGCAATCTCAACTGACTGCAGCCTCAACCTCCTGGGCTCAAACGATCCTCCCACCTCAAGCTCCCAAGCAGCTGGGATTACAGGTGTGCACCACCACGCCCAGCTAATTTTTGTGTGTTTTTAGTAGAGACAGAATTTCACCATATTGCTCAGGCTGGTCTCGAACTCCTGAGCTCAGGCAATCCTCCTGCCTCAGCCTCTCGAAATGCTGAGATTACAGGTGTGAGCCACCACACCCAGCCTGTTTCTGTTTTCTTTTAATCAGGAAATTTCGATTTTGGATTTCATCAAAGGCATTTTGATATTGTCTTTTTTTCCCCTTTATTCTGTTAATGTGATGAATTACATTTATTGACTTACTAACATAAAAGTAACCATTTCTAGAATAAACTCCACTTGATCATGATGCATTATCCTTTTCCTCTATCACTGGATTTTGTTTGCTAATATTTTGTTGTAGGATATTTGCTTCTATATTTATGAGAAATACTTTTCTGTAATAGTCCTTTTTTGTTATGTTCTTGTCAGGTTTTAGCAGCAAGATTATTTTGGTCTTATGAAATGAATTGTGATGCACACTTTATCATTCCATTCTCTGAAAGAGTTTGTGTAAGATTGTTACTGCTTGTTCTATTGCTGCTTGAAAGAATTCACCATTGAAGCAGTTCAGGCATGGAGACTTCTTTTTGGGGAGGTCTTTCATTATAATTAATGATAAGTTATTTAATAGATATAGAACCATTTAGTTTTTTACTTTTTCTTGCATTAGTTTTGGGATATCGCATTTTTCAGGGAATTTGTCTATTATATCTAAATTTTGAAATGTCCTCTTATCCTTTCAATATGTGTATAATCTATAGTTAGATTTTATTTACTAATCTTGCTATTGTTAATTTATTTATTCCCCTATATATTATTAATATCCCCTGCAGTCCGGGTGCGGTGGCTCACGTCTGTAATCCCAGCACTTGGGGAGGCCAAGGCAGACGGATCACCTGAGGTCAGGAGTTTGAGACCAGTCTGGCCAACATGGTGAAACCCTGTCTCTACTAAAAAAAAATACAAAAATTAGCCGGGCTTGGTGGTGCATACCTGTATCCCAGCTACTCGGGAAGCTGAGGCAGGAGAATTGCTTGAACCTGGGAGACGGAGGTTGCAGTGAGCTGAGATAGCGCCACTGCCCTTCAGCCTGGAGAAAAGAGTGAGACTCCATGTAAAAAAAATAAAATAAAATCCACTGCATGTTATTGATATTTCAAAGAACCAACATTTGTCTTTGTTGATTTTCACTCTTGTATGTTTTATATTAGCTGATTTTTACTCAGTTTTATTTCCTTCCTTCAGCTTACTTTGTTTTAAATCAAGCTTGTCCAACCTGTGGCCCACGGGCCACATACAGCCCAGGACGGCTTTGAATGTGGCCCACCACAAATTTGTAAACTTTCTTAAAACATTATGAGATGTTTTTGTGATTTTTTTTAACCTCATCAGCTATTGTTAGTGTATTTTATATGTGGCCCAAGACAGTTCTTCTTCCAGTGTGGCCCAGGGAAGCCAAAATATTGGACACCCCTGGTTTAAATTTTTTCTTCTAGCTTCCTGAGTTGGAGTTTTAGAACATTGATTTCCAACCTTTCTTCTGTCCTATTGTATATATTTTATAGTTATTTCCATCTCAAACTTAGCTGCATCCCAGGAGTTTTGGAATAACTTATTTTCATTTAGTTCAAAACATTTTCTAACCCTTATTGTGATTTCTTCTTTGACCCATGTGTTATATAGGGAATATGTTTTTAAATTTCAAAGCATTTGGGAATTTTCTAGTTATCTTTCCGTTACTGAGTTGTAATTTAATTATACAGTGGTCAGAGAATGTGCACTGTATGACATCAGTCTTTTAAAATATGTTAAGACTTGATTTATGGGGCTGGGCATGGTGGCTCATGCCTGTAATCCCAGCACTTTGAGTGGCCAAGGCAGGCGAATCACATGTGGCTAGGAGTTCAAGACCAGTGTGGCCAACATGGTGAAACCCCATCTCTACTAAAAATACAAAAATTAGCCATGTGTGATGGCACACACCTGTGGCTCCAGCTACTCAGGATGCTGGGCAACAGAGTGAGACTCTGTCTCAAAAAAAAAAAAATTGATTTCTGACCTAGCATATATTATCATAAGTGCCCTATGTGTACTTGAAAGGAATGTAAATTCTGTATGTGTCCATTAAATCAAGATGGTTAATCATGTTCAAATCTTCTATTTCTTTTCTGATTTTTTTTGACCTGCTCTGTCAGTTACTAGAAGTGGTATATTAAAAACTCTGATCATGACTGTGAATTAGTTTGTTTTTCTTTAGTCCTTTCAACTTTTGAAGTTATATTAACTGATAAAGCTATGTTAAGTTCATTATACATTTAAGATAGCTATCTTTCTGTTGAATTTGGCCTTTTATCATCATAAAATGTCCCTTTTATTACTTGCAGTATTTCTTGTCTTAGGGTCTACTTTGATGTTAATACCACTATATCTTCTTTCTTTTGTTAGTGTTTACATAGTATATCTTTTCCCATCCTTTACTTTCAACTACCTGTGTCTTGATATTTAAAGTGTGCTTCTTAAAAAGAGCTTGTAGTTGAATTTTGTTTTTTTGTTTTTGTTTTTGTTTTTTTTAATTTTTTATTTATTTTTTATTTTATTTTATTTTATTTTATTATTATTATACTTCAAGTTTTAGGGTACATGTGCACAATGTGCAGGTTAGTTACATATGTATATATGTGCCATGCTGGTGTGCTGCACCCATTAACTTGTCATTTAGCATTAGGTATATCTCCTAAAGCTATCCCTACCCCCTCCCCCCACCCCACAACAGTCCCCAGAGTGTGATGTTCCCCTTCCTGTGTCCATGTGTTCTCATTGTTCAGTTCCCATCTATGAGTGAGAATATGCAGTGTTTGGTTTTTTGTTCTTGTGATAGTTTACTGAAAATGATGATTTCCAATTTCATCCATGTCCCTACAAAGGACATGAACTCATCATTTTTTATGGCTGCATAGTATTCCGTGGTGTATATGTGCCACATTTTCTTAATCCAGTCTATCATTGTTGGACATTTGGGTTGGTTCCAAGTCTTTGCTATTGTGAATAGTGCCGCAGTAAACATATGTGTGCATGTGTCTTTATAGCAGCATGATTTATAGTCCTTTGGGTATATACCCAGTAATGGAATGGCTGGGTCAAATGGTATTTCTAGTTCTAGATCCCTGA
Source organism: Pongo pygmaeus (assembly GCF_028885625.2). Classification (NCBI taxonomy): domain Eukaryota; kingdom Metazoa; phylum Chordata; class Mammalia; order Primates; family Hominidae; genus Pongo; species Pongo pygmaeus. The sequence goes on along the minus strand of NC_072373.2, from coordinate 120,936,629 downwards.
GGAATCGCCACACTGACTTCCACAATGGTTGAACTAGTTTACAGTCCCACCAGTGGTGTAAAAGTGTTCCTATTTCTCCACATCCTCTCCAGCACCTGTTGTTTCCTGACTTTTTAATGATTGCCATTCTAACTGGTGTGAGATGGCATCTCATTGTGGTTTTGATTTGCATTTTTCTGATGGCCAGTGTTGGTGAGCATTTTTTCGTGTGTTTTTTGGCTACATAAATGTCTTCTTTTGAGAAGTGTCTGTTCATGTCCTTCGCCCACTTTTTGATGGTGTTGTTTGTTTTTTTCTTGTAAATTTGTTTGAGTTCATTGTAGATTCTGGATATTAGCCCTTTGTCAGATGAGTAGGTTGCGAAAATTTTCTCCCATTTTGTAGGTTGCCTGTTCACTCTGATGGTAGTTTCTTTTGCTGTGCAGAAGCTCTTTAGTTTAATTAGATCCCATTTGTCAATTTTGGCTTTTGTTGCCATTGCTTTTGGTGTTTTAGACATGAAGTCCTTGCCCATGCCTATGTCCTGAATGGTAATGCCTAGGTTTTCTTCTAGGGTTTTTATGGTTTTGGGTCTAACGTTTAAGTCTTTAATCCATCTTGAATTGATTTTTGTATAAGGTGTAAGAAAGGGATCCAGTTTCAGCTTTCTACATATGGCTAGCCAGTTTTCCCAGCACCATTTATTAAATAGGGAATCCTTTCCCCATTGCTTGTTTTTCTCAGGTTTGTCAAAGATCAGATAGTTGTAGATATGCAGCGTTATTTCTGAGGGCTCTGTTCTGTTCCATTGATCTATATCTCTGTTTTGGTACCAGTACCATGCTGTTTTGGTTACTGTAGCCTTGTAGTATAGTTTGAAGTCAGGTAGCGTGATGCCTCCAGCTTTGTTCTTTTGGCTTAGGATTGACTTGGCAATGCGGGCTCTTTTTTGGTTCCATATGAACTTTAAAGTAGTTTTTTCCAATTCTGTGAAGAAAGTCATTGGTAGCTTGATGGGGATGGCATTGAATCTATAAATCACCTTGGGCAGTATAGCCATTTTCATGATATTGATTCTTCCTACCCATGAGCATGGAATGTCCTTCCATTTGTTTGTATCCTCTTTTATTTCCTTGAGCAGTGGTTTGTAGTTCTCCTTGAGGAGGTCCTTCACATCCCTTGTAAGTTGGATTTCTAGGTATTTTATTCTCTTTGAAGCAATTGTGAATGGCAGTTCACTCATGATTTGACTCTCTGTTTTTCTGTTGTTGGTGTATAAGAATGCTTGTGATTTTTGTACATTGATTTTGTATCCTGAGACTTTGCTGAAGTTGTTTATCAGCTTAAGGAGATTTTGGGCTGAGACGATGGGGTTTTCTAGATATACAATCATGTCGTCTGCAAACGGACAATTTGACTTCGTCTTTTCCTAATTGAATACCCATTATTTCCTTCTCCTGCCTAATTGCCCTGCCCAGAACTTCCAACACTATGTTGAATAGGAGTGGTGAGAGAGGGCATCCCTGTCTTGTGCCAGTTTTCAAAGGGAATGCTTCCAGTTTTTGCCCATTCAGTATGATATTAGCTGTGGGTTTGTCATAGATAGCTCTTATTATTTTGAGATACATCCCATCAATACCTAATTTATTGAGAGTTTTTAGCATGAAGGTTGTTGAATTTTGTCAAAGGCCTTTTCTGCATCTATTGAGATAATCATGTGGTTTTTGTCTTTGGTTCTGTTTTTATGCTGGATTACATTTATTGATTTGCGTATATTGAACCAGCCTTGTATCCCAGGGATGAAGCCCACTTGATCATGGTGGATAAGCTTTTTGATGTGCTGCTGGATTTGGTTTGCCAGTATTTTATTGAGGATTTTTGCATCAATGTTCATCAGGGGTATTGGTCTAAAATTCTCTTTTTTGGTTAAATTTTGTTTTTTTATCCAGCCCAAAAATATTTTAATTAGAATGCTTGTTTAGTTCATATATATTTCATGTAATTATTGATATAGTTAAATTTATATCTAGTTTCTTGTTTTCTCTTCATTATCAAGTCTTTTTTATCAAGTCTTTTTGTAAAATAAATTCCATTTAATCTCCAATATAACAATTTGTGTTTTGCCTTTAGCCCTTCCTTTAGTTATTATACTGGAAATTTAAAAATGTATTCCTACCCTAGTTTAATAGTATGTCCTGAATATGTCATGTCCTGAATAATTCAGGAATCTTATAATAGTTTAATTTCATTTATCCACTTTCTCTTTTGTGCAGTTGTTTCATGTATTTTACTTCAACGTATGTTATAAACTCAAGGTGTTATTTTTTTCAGAAAGAAAAACCCAAAAAATAAAAGCAAGATGTTATTTTGTTATAAACACTCAGTAGACTTTTATTATTACCCACATATTTATACAATCTGGTACTGTTTATTTCTTACTGCTCTTCAGTTTTTCCAACTGGGTTAGATTGAATTCTCCCAGCTTTCTTTTCGTCTGAGGACATCTTTGTTTTGCAATTTTTTCTAAGATACTTTTGCTGGATTTGGAATTCAAAGTTGGCAATTTTTTTCCTTTCAGCAATTTAAAGCTTTCAATACATCACCTTCTGGCTACCATAATTTGTGCTGAAAAAAGGCAGCTGTTAAGTGTTATTGTTTTCCTGAAGATAAACTGTGTTTATTAATATTTTTTCTGTATCTTTGATTTTTAGCAATTTGACCATGATATGCCTTACTATAATGTGGTTTGCTTGCTATTTATCCTCCATGGGGTTTGCTGAGCTTCTTGAGTCACTCGGTTGATAACTTTCATGATGTTTGTAAAATTCTTGGTCATTATCTCCTCACATCTTCATTTTGTCCCATTCTCTGTCTTCTCTCTTTCTGGGACCCCAGTCAACATGTTTTTTAGATCTCTTGACTGTATTCTATATCTCTTACATTCTGTTACCTTTTTTTTTTAACCTCTCTACATTGCAATTGAATGTTCTCTATTAACCTGACTTTGAGTCCCCTACTTCTGTCTTCTGTTGTATTCAGTCTGCTATTAAACCCTTTCATTGTATCCTTTTGAAAACTGAGGTATAAAGTAAAATTTCCCCTTTATAGTATACAGTTTTGTGAGTTTTGACAAATGCACACTCTCATATAACCACTACCACAATCAAGATAGAGAATAATGTCATCACCCCCAAAAATGTCCTCATGCCCCTTTGCGGATAACCCCTTAACTCAGTCCCCATCCCCTGACAACTACTAATCTGTTTTCTGACCCTGTAGTTTTGCCTTTTCCAGAATGTCCAATGAATGGAATAATACACTATGGCTCTTTTCATTTAGTATAATGCATTTGAGATTCATTCATGCTGCATGCAAGAGTAGTTTCATTACTTTTTATTGCTGAGTAATATTCCATCATATGGATGTACCACAATTTGTTTATCAATTTACCAGTTTCAGAACATTTTAGTTTTTCCAATTGTTGGCAATTATGAATAAAGCTACTATAAATATTCACCTTCTTCATATCAGACATTCATGTCTATGAACAGATGTTATCATTTGCTTGGGAGGATGCTTAAGAGTGGGATTGCAGGATCAATAATAAATGTATGTTTAAGTTTATAAGAAACTTTCAAATTATTTTTCCAAAGTGGCTGTACTATGTTACAGTCCCACTAGCAATGTATGAAAGTCGTTCATTGTACTTTTAACTTAAAGTCTTATATTTAACTCTAGGACATTCATTGGATTTTTAGAAAATAAATTCTAGTTCTCTGTTAAAATACCCCATCTTTTGATCCATGTAGTCCATCTTTTCCTCTGTTTCCACTTTAACATAAATGTGTTACTTTGAAGTCTTTTTCTGCCAACTCCATCTTAGGTCTACTTTTTGGGAGTTTCTTTGTTTTTACATTTTGAGGTGTTCTTTTCTTAGCTTTTTTATTGATGCATAGTAACTGTACATATTTATGAGGCATGTAATATGTTTATACATGCATACAGTGTGTAATGATCAAATCATTGTATTTAGAATACCCATCACCTTGAACATTTATTATTTCTTTGTGTTGGGGACATTTCCAATCTTCTCCTCTAGCTATTTTGAAATACAAAATATATGTTAACTATAGTCACCATTGCGATATCAAACACTAGAACTTATTCCTTATCTTGGGTCTACTTTTATTGACTGTCTTATCACTTGAGTATCAATCACTTTCCTGTTTCACCTATTAATGTTTTATTGTGCTAGACATGGTGGATGATACATTGCAGAGGTTCTAGATGATGCTGTGTCTACACAGAATGTTGAGTTTTGTTCTGGCAGGCAGTTAAGTTGCTGAGAAATAATCGTGATTCTGTTGTAACTTCATGTTAGACAATGTTATGGTAAGTTTATTTCACTTTTGCACTGAGTCCTAAGGCATAGTCCCAGGACTGAATGTATAGGATGTTCACTTAGGTCTCTTTACTTTGTCTAGATCAGGAGATGCTAGTATATTTTTAGCACTAAGACCCCTCTGAAATCTCTGTCCAACATTTAACCACCCAGAAGTTGTTCTTTATTACACCTTTGAGGATTATGCCCTGTACATGTGCAGCTTAGGGGTTCAAGGACAATCTCTTTACACATTTTTGGGTTATGTTCTGCCTAGCTCCTTTCTCTTTAGCACCCTGCTTCCCAAAATCTACCTCACAACCCCAACCTCTTATCTCCATTTTTTTTTCTTTTTTCTTTTTTTTTTTTTTTTGCACCCAGGGAGATAATTGCTGTCTACTTGAACTGTATTTCCTTTCAGTGGTGTTTGGAAAACAACTTTAGGGAAAGGGAGGGTGCTTGCAGGGATCACCTTTGGTGCTTTCCTTCACTCAGCTGTCTCAGCTGTGAGCTATTTTTATCCATTACTTGAAAGCTATTGTTTTATTTATTTGTCCAATCTTATTTATTTATGAAGGGAGAGTAATGTTGATATCAGCTACGTTATTGTGAGTGAAACCAGAAGCCTCCTAAATTCTTCTTTAAAAAAAATTGTCAAATATTCAGTAAATTAACTAGATTTGATAATTTGTAAAACTCTAGGATTTCAAAGTTGTAATATGGAATAACTGAATCATAGGTTTGCCTAAAAAAAGTTTGATTTTTCCTAGACATCACTTAGTGCTCTTACCCAGCTGATGAAAAAGATGCCCCATTTCCGAAAACAGATTACTAAGGTAAGCAGTATTGTATATGAGATACCTAATTAGTTTTAGTTTATATTCAGTTTATGTTCAGTTCTGTAGTTCGATTTAGCAGTGGGTTTCATGGAATACTTGGTGTTAGTTGTCCTCTAAAACCTTACTATAGGTCTGAGAAATATCCCATATATCTAAGCTTCTTCATAACTTCTCTATATGTATAACCTAGATTTATCTGAATCCAGCTTAAAGTTTTCTATATCTTTGTCTTGAATAGCCTAACAGAGTAATATTTATCAACCTTATAAGAAATTCAGCAGTAGATTGACTAGTGGATGTTATTCTACATGTTTCTTTAAAGTAATAGTTACATATTAGTAGATTTAAGAGCATTTAAGCTGTTTAGTCAGGTAAACTATTTTTTTGCTCCTTACAAATACTATCAGAATAATCTTAACATTTTTGTCATGTTGCACCCTAGTCAACCAATGATTTTTGTGTGTGTTAAAATACTTGAAACATTTAGAAAGATAAGGAGAATATGAACTTGAAGAACTTCTGGGTATTTTTCTCATGTTATTTTTCATTACTGTCAAACTCAACACAAATTCAACAGTTCAACACTTCCATCCCATTTATGCTGTCTGTTGATTGCCTCCTGTTGTATTAGTCTGTTCTCACATTGCTATAAGGGAATACCCAAGACTGAGTAATTTATAAAGGAAAGAGGTCTAATTAACTCACAGTTCTACATGGCTGGGAAGGCCTTAGGAAACTTACAATCATGGCAGAAAGCAAAGGGGAAGCCAGCCACCTTCTTCACAAAGCCACAGGAGGGAGAAGTACAAGCAGGGCACATGCCAGACACTTGTAAAACCATCATATCTCATGAGAACTCACTTACTATTACGAGAACAGCATGGGGGAAATCACTTCCATCATCCCATGTTCCAAACACTTCCCATCAGGTCCCTCTCACAACACATGGGGATTATGGGAACTACAAGATGAGATTTGGGTGGGGACATAGCCAAACCATTTCACCTGTAAATCACCTTCTCATTTACTTCCTTTCTTGAGCTGTTCCCTTGCGTACATGTTACCTTCTTTCACCTCAGCCCATACTTTCTTTCAGGCCTGTCTCAAAAGTTTAATATTACCAGTTGCACAAAAGTCATTAAAATCCTTTAAATGATTGATTTATTCTGTTTTTCAGCAAGTTGTCCATCTTAACTTAGCAGAAGATTGCATGAATAAGTTCAAGCTTAATATAGAAAAGCTCTGCAAAACTGAACAGGTATGTGCAGAGTCAGAAATGCCTCTGTTCATAACAAATTTCCAGGATAAACTTTGTAAGTTAAAACCTAACTTTTTGCTTGATACGGTGGTTGGTTTTTACAGAATCACAGACTCTCTCTTATCAGGGGAGCCACCTAGGCAGTATTTAATATGTCATTCCCCACTAACATTAACAAGTAGCTGTAGAGTATCTTAGTAAACAGTCCCTCCTAATATATTGTATATTTTTTGTTTAATGGAATGATTTAAATTTTGGGAGCATGATTTCAGGGTGGCATTGTTGGCAGGACCTTCTCAGTACAGCATTTAATATAGCATCCAGCAGAGCTCATTTTACAAGGGGCCTTTTATATCATGCTTCAACTGTTTAGACCATTGCCCCTCATAGAATACTAGCTGCATGTAATTTTAATTATTCTAATAGCCATATTAATGAAGGTAAAAATTAAAAAGTGCAATTAATTTTACGAATAAGTTGGGTGCAGTGGTGTGTGCTTATAGTCCCAGCTATTCAGGAGGCTGAGGTGGGAGGATTGCTTGAGCCCAGGAGTTAGGGCAGCCTGGGCAAGACCCTGTCTCTTTTAAAAAAAAAAAAAAAACTTTGACAACCTGATGTATTCAAAATATTATTTCAACATATAATCGGTATAAAAAGTTATTAATTAGATAATTTTGCATTATATTACTTCAAGTCTCCTGGTGTTTTGTACCTACAGCACATCTTAATTCAGACTGATCCCATTTCAAGTGTTCAGTAGTCATGTGTGGCTAGTGGCCATAGTACTGGATAGCATAGGTTTAGATTAATGATTTTTATCTTCTCTGATTTATTTTTTGACCTTTAGTATTTTGTATAAACAGTAGTTTACAAGTGATGTTCATATTTTCTTGTGTAATGTCATCAGTGTTCCATTAAAATTTGACAAGATTTAATAATAGATTTTATTTGTTTTTTGTCTTTTGTTTTTTTGAGACGGAGTTTCACTCTTGTTGCCCAGGCTAGAATACAATGGCCTGATCATGGCTCACTGCAACCTCTGCCCCACCAGGTTCAAATGAGTTGCCTGCCTCAGCCTCCCGAGTAGCTGGGATTATAGGCACCTGCCACCACGCCCGGCTGGTTTTTTGTATTTTTGGTACAGATGGGGTTTTACCATGTTGGCCAGGCTGGTCTCCAACTCCTGACCTCAGGTGATCCGCCTTGGCCTCCCAAAGTGCTGGGATTACAGGCGTGAGCCACTGTACCCGGCCAATAATAGATGTTTTTAACTAAAAAATGAATTTTGGTTATAGATCACTGACAATATTTTATTTTCATTAAGGACCTGGCACTTGGAACTGATGCAGAAGGACAGAAGGTGAAAGATTCCATGCGAGTACTCCTTCCAGTTCTACTCAACAAAAATCATGATAATTGTGATAAAATAAGAGCAATTCTACTTTATATCTTCAGTATTAATGGTAATGGAGATAATCACTTTTTAATAAGTATTTTACTATTGATCATAAAAGAATCTTTGAAAACCGAAAGATAGTTGCTGAACTTGGTTAAGATAAAAGGGAAAATATGAAATTGAGAGAAGACTGAAGGAGATATAATTTGGACTGTTTTTTATTTTAAAAGCTTCATTCATGGGTACTGCCTAAAACCTTGAAATTATTTTGGTAGCAATTATGTGACTGTGCACTCATATTTTTGCCTATTTAAGGAACTACGGAAGAAAATTTGGACAGGTTGATCCAGAATGTAAAGATAGAAAATGAGAGTGACATGATTCGTAACTGGAGTTACCTTGGTGTTCCCATTGTTCCCCAAGTAAGAAGTCTTATGTTGTGTATATACTTTATATATATGTGTATGTATGGTTGTATGTATTAACTGTTTTTTTTTAATGTGGACAATCTTCTTAAGTTCACTCTATAGATTTAGAATAAGCAATTAAAGATTTTGTTCTCTTTTCCATATGTAATTTGGGCAAATGTAGTTTTCTAGCAAATTTGTATTTTATGGCTTCTGTCATAATTCACTACTTATACTTTTGTCTTTATGATTCATGTATAACAATTGTCAATTTTAGTTAAATGTGTAACCTTTAACTATAATATGGCAGAGAAAATAAGCATATATTTTCTTGATTAAAAAAATTTAGGCTCGCTAGGTATGGTGGCTCACACCTGTAATCCCAACACTTTGGGAGATGCTGAGGCAGGAGAATTTCTTGAGCCCAGGAGTTCGAGACCAGCCTGGGCATCATAGTAAGACCTCACCTCTACAAAAAACAAAAAAATATCCAGGTGTGTTGGTGTGTACCTGTAGTCCCAGCTACTCAGGAGGCTGAGGATCTCGTAAGCCCAGGAGGTCAAGGCTGCAGTGGGCCAAAATCACACCACTGTACTCCAGCACAAAGCGAGACTCTGTCTCAAAAAAAAAAAAAAAAAAAAAAAAAAACAAGGCTCAAAGTCAAATTTTGAAGAGCTCTATTTAGAATCTCACTCCTTCCCATCTTTTTTTTTTTTTTTTTGAGACAGAGGCTCTCTCTGTAGCACAGGCTGGAGTGCAGTGGCATGACCTCGGCTCATGGCAACCTCTGCCTCCCAGGTTCAAGCAGCTTTCCTGCCTCAGCCTCCCACCTGGGATTACAGGCGCCTGCCATCCGCCCAGCTAATTTTTGTATTTTTAGTAGAGACAGGGTTTCACTCTGTTGGCCAGGCTGGTCTCGAACTCCTGACCTCAGGTGATCTGCCCGCCTCAGCCTCCCAAAGTTCTGGGATTACAGGTGTGAGCCACTGCATCCAGCCCGATCAAGTTTGTGTGTGTGTGTGTATGTGTGTGTGTTTTTGAGACGTAGTCTCACTCTGTCACCCAGGCTGGAGTGCAGTGGCTCGATCTCGGCTCACTGCAAGCTCTGCCTCCTGGGTTCATGCCATTCTCCTGCCTCAGCCTCCCTAGTAGCTGGGACTACAGCCATCAAGTTTTATAATACTTTTTTTTTAATAGACATATGTTCTGATATGATTATAAATAAATTTTAGCATTAAAGCACAAAATACTGTTCAGTGGAGTTATGTGACCACACTCAGATTTTTTAAAGTAGGCATCTCCACTCTTAGTTTTAAGTCAAATACAATATAGTATTTACTGGTAAATTAAATATCTTTGTTAGGAAACATAAGAGTATTATATCTGAATAGAATTACTGGTTTTTAATTTTTTCCTCTAATTGTATTAGTCTCAACAAGGCAAACCGTTAAGAAAGGATCGGTCTACAGAAGAAACTTTTCAGCTCTCTCGATGGACACCTTTTATCAAAGATATTATGGAGGTAAAAATCCTTAAAATTTTTTTTTTGTACCTGAGTGCCCTCTTTAGAGTATTCTTTACTTTTTGTAGTTTATGTCAGTCTGAGTATATGTATTGGGCAGGAAGTTTCTGCAGTGGTTGGAGGCTTCACAAAAAAGCCTGTATCTGGGGTCAAGGGAGGAGAGGAAACTCTTGAAGATTCTTCTTTTTTTTTTTTCTTTTTGAGACAGTCTCACTCTGTCACCCAGGCTAGAGTGCAGTGGCACAGTCTTGGCTCACTGCAGTCTCTGCCTCCCAGGTTCCAGCAATTCTCTTGCCTCAGCCACCTGAGTAGCTGGGACTACAGGCATACGCCACCACGCCTGGCTAATTTTTGTATTTTTAGTGGAGACAGGGTTTCACTATGTTGGCCAGGCTGGTCTCGAACTCCTGACGTCATGATCCACCCACCTTGGCCTCCCAAAGTTCTGGGATTACAGGTGTGAGCCACTGCGCCTGGCTGAAGATTCTTTTCTTAAAGACCTCAGACAAACTCACACCACTGACTGTTTCAAAATAAAAAAAAATAAACACATATATGCTTTATGAAAAATACTGCTTTGTTTTAATAGCTGTATGTGGCAAAATATAATTTATTTGAATGAAAGTTCAACAAAATAACATTTGTATGTGGACCACTATTAGAAAGTGTTAGATGCCAATATTCTTGGAAATGTTTTTGGATTAAAATGTAAACTTCATTATAGTTTGCTGTCAGATGAATCATGCCTTTAATACTGTTTACACTTAGAGAACATTATTCAATTATAGGAAATTATAAAATGAGCTAATTTTAAAATTACTTGATGAGCTTAATAAAATCATGACACTGATTCTTCGGTCATGATCATATAGTTTTTATTCCCCTTTTCCTTTGACTTAAACCCCAGTTTACACTTTCTTTTGGGAGCTAATTTGGTACAGTGCATAGCTATGATTTCTCTGTTTTGCTTGGCTAATTTTATGTTATTCACACATGCTTAAACATATATGAAAAATCTAAAGAATTTAGACTTTGTTTTCTCTAACGTAAGAATTTTTTTTCCTTTCTCACAAGGATGATGTAGAACTAAGTAGTTTGTTATGGCTAGTTTTTTTTTTTTTTTTTAAACATATTCCTAATCAGTTTACCATGGCTAGTATTTGTAAAATAAGAAATGACTTTCTTGAACCCCTTAACAAAGATTTGCATGTTAAATTCAGAAAATACACATTTGGATCCATGACAGTCCTAGGCCTTTAGAATTTCTCCTGAAACTTGATTTCCTCTCTTCTTGCAGTCTTACTGAAATATTCTTGGACTACTGAGTACTTTGTGCCCAATCCATGTGCCCACTTGTTAATACTACTTGTACTACCATGCTGTAAAGCAGTGGTCTCCATACTTTTCAGTTCATGCACACCTAACCATAAAAAAAATGTGAGCATGAACCTATTTACTTATAAGTTAAGCATTACTGTAATAAAAAATATATAATCTATGTATACACTATATTTATATACATACATATATCATAAAATCTAACACTGAAAAAAGGGAAAATTTTAAAGAATAAAATGAAAAGGAAAACTTCCCATATCCCATTGGATTGTCTTGAGTACCCCTAGGCCGTAGCAGTAGTAGCTATGAAGGGCAAAGCTTTAGAAGTGTGTCATGACTGGAATAATGATTAGAGACCCCCAGCACCATAGAACTAAAGGTTCTGATAAGGTGCCTGGAATCCTTATAACAGCATGGGGACCCTCCAAATGAAGAAAGGGAGTCATGCAGCAAATATTGGTTTAATAAGTAAATGATTTCACTAATTTTTGAAGGAAATAAGGTTTATGAGTTTCAAAGAAAAGGCTAATCTTATGCTAAATATTTATGTCTACGGTTCCTCAATTGCAAATCCAAGTTTTGACCTTTATGCCAAACAAAGTCCTGCAATTTACAATTTTATTGATGGAATTAACTCTTTCCTTCCTTAGGATGCTATTGATAATAGATTAGATTCAAAAGAATGGCCATATTGTTCCCAGTGTCCAGCAGTATGGAATGGTTCAGGAGCTGTAAGGTAAATTCTATAAGTGAAAATCAATGAAATTTTCATTCTATGGACTAATAATTTAAAATGGTACACAGATACTCATATTTGGCAACTTTCTTTCAAGTATATAATCCTGTATTTTTTCTTTATCTGTAATTTGTTTTAAATGAATCCAGATAAGCAATATGAAAATGTACTTTATTATAAAAAATATTTTCATGAAACAAGAAGTATTTCCTTCCCCACCTCCTCTTCCTTCACATAGCAGAGACCTTAATCCTTTGTGATAATTATTTTTGTGTTGAGGTACTTTAAACATTTAAAAAGATATAGAGAATGTTACAATGCATACCCTTATGCCCAGTGCCCAGCTTATTAACTAAATCATTATAAGCATAATTCAAGCTTCCTGTATATCACACTCTGGTTTTATTATTTTCCCTTTATTTTCTGTCCTGAATTTGGTGTTTATTGCCTGTATGTCTTTATACTTTTTCTACATATGTTTGTATCCTAAACAGTGTCTTGAGTTATATCTTGCAGGATTTCCTCTTGATGTTTGGCTTTCAGCCGTTTAACTGTGTTGTGTCTAGGTATAGTTCTCTTTGTGTTTATTCTACCTGAGGATTGTTGAGTTTCTTAAATCTGCAAGTTAATAATTTTCATCAAATTTGGGAAGTTTTCAGGCATTATTTTTTTCAAATATTTTTCTGCTCCTTTCTCTCTCCTTCCTCTCTTTCTGAAACTCCTGTTACACATAAGTTGGAGGGTTTGACATTGTCCTGTGAGTTACCGAGGCTCTTTTCTTTCACTTTTTAAAATTTGTTATTGTATTTTTACATGTAGAATTTCCATTTGATTTTTTTTTATTTCCACTTCTTCTGTTGAGATTCCCTGTTGTTAACTTGTTAGCATATTTTTCTTTTTAATTCTTTGGATCATATTTATAACTGCTTGGAAGTCCCTGACATCTGAGTCTACTCAGGGTTAATTCCTATTGAATGTTTTTTTTTTCCCCCAAGTATGAGTCACACATTCCTGTTTCTTTGTGTATCTACTAATTTTTGGTTGAAAATTGGACCTTTTAGATAATGTATTATAGCAACTCCAAATTGTTTTAGTAATTTGTGTGGACTTCAACTATGGAATCTTTCTCTCTTGCTCTCTTGTAGCCACTGATGTCCTTATTGAGTTTTTAAAATTTTTAAATTTTTTATCTTAGCTTCTAGTGGTTGCCCCTATGTCTGTGTAGTTTAGAGGTCAGTCAGTTATCTGTTCAGACACTTCAAGCCTGTATGGCTTCCATCCTCTACTGATCAAGCTGAGTGTGGGTTACGGGTTACATTCCAAAATAGGCAGTTCTTAAGTCTCCCTCCTTTTTTTAATTTTTTTTTTTTTTTTTTTTTTTTTTAATAGAGGCAAGGCCTCTCTCTGTTGCCCACACTGGAGTGCAGGAGTGCAGTGGCATGATCGTAGCTTATTATAAACTCAAACTCATGGGCTCAGGTGAGCCTCCCACCTCAGCCTCCCAGGTAGCTAGGGTTCCAGGTATGTGCCACCACACCCAGCTAATTTTTAAATGTCTTGTAGAGACAGGGTCTCACTATGTTGCCCAGGCTGATCTTGAACTCCTGGGCTCAAGCGATCTTCCTGCCTCAGCCTCCCAAAGCACTGGGATTATAGATGTGAGACACTGCACCCAGCCCTTTTTTCCCTCATTTTTTTTCCTGGACTTTCTCAGGTTTTCCCCACACATGCATAGTTTAGCAGTCAACTAATGATGTGTAGAGAGCTTATCTTTTTTCTTTGGCTTCTTTACTTCTGGGATTTCCTTATTTAATTTCTACCTGGCCGGGTGCGGTGGCTCATGTCTGTAATCCCAGCACTTTGGGAGGCCGAGGCGGGCAGATCACTTGAGGTCAGGAGTTCAAGACCAGCCTGACCAACATAGTGAAACCCCATCTCTACTAAAAATACAAAAATTAGCCGGGCATAGTGGCGCACTCCTGTAATCCCAGCTATTCAGGAAGCTGAGGCAGGAGAATCGCTTGAACTTGGGAGGTGGAGGTTGCAGTGAGCCAAGATCATGCCACTGCACTCCAGCCTAGGTGACAGAGCGAGACTCCACCTCAAATTTATTTATTTATTTATTTGTTTATTTATTTATTTATTTGTTTGTACCTGATTGGCTGCCCATCCTAAGTTGAGACCACACCTAGCAAAGCTGCAGGATTTTGTACTCGCCTCACTGCCCCACCTTGAATCAAGTCTTCCACCAATACAGTAAAGCTATAATTTTTATCTGACTGAGCTGGGAGAGCAGTGAGGGTTAGATGCAGCCCAGGCTAGAAGGTTACATGTTCACCACCACCATTCTTACCAGATATGTTAGCAGATATTCAAGATTAAATGCTTCTCAATTTGTTGTCTGCCTGTGGTTTCCAGTTAACCTGAAATGTTTTGTTTTGTTTTCCCCACAATTTCATCCAGGTGTATACTTGTTTTCTTAGAGGGGAATCTCCTGACCACCTTATTCTGCCATGACCACAAGTGCTATCTTATGTTTTTAAACTTAATATAGTGTCATATTGTGTGTCCTCCTGCAGCCTGCTTTTTTTTGTTTCTGTCACATTATGTTTGTGAAATTTATCCCAGACTGATACATGCATAAATTTTGACTGCTAGTTGGTATATAGTTATATGAGTATAGCAATTTATTCATCTGTTTTCCACGTGATAGAAATTTAGGCTGTCTCAAAACTGGCATTATTACAAACAGTATGCAGTGAGCATTCTTGTACTTTTACGTATATCTGGATAGGGTGCTTCCCTTGGACTGAGGACTTTACTTTTGTTTTATTTTTTCCTTTTCTACAAAAGGTTTGGAGGTTATGTTATCTATTTTTATTCTTGTAGCAGTTTATTACTAAGCATATTTGACTCAACAAAGTCTAAGATTAATTAGTATCTCTGCCCTCTTCTTGAACAATACAAGAACCTTAGACCAACTGGATGTAAACCATGCACCCCTTAAATGTTATACTACTTCATTTGTGTTCACTTTATATCTTTTTTACCCCCCATATTACTAAGCAGCATTATTGGTTTTTTAAAATTCAGTTGTACATGCATGTGAACCTGTTAAATCGCCCACCACCCCTTTCGTGTGGGCTCAGTTTCTTTCTTTCTGAAGTGTATCCTTTGATGTGGGTCTGTTGCTGGTAGTCTTTTTTATTTTTTATTTTTTTCCAAGACAGAGTCTTGCTCTGTCACCCAGGCCGCAGTGCGGTGGCACGATCTCGGCTCACTACAACCTCTGCCTCCTGGGCTCAAGCAGTTCTCGTGTCTCAACCGCCTGACTAGCTGGGATTACAGATGTGCACCACCACGCCCTGCTGATTTTTGTATTTTTAGCAGAGACAGGGTTTCACCATGTTGTCCAGGCTGGTCTCAAACTCCTGACCTTTGATCCACCCACCTCGGCCTCCCAAAGTGCTGGGATTACAGGTGTGCGCCACTGCGCCTGGCCAGTGGTGGTAGTCTTTACAGTTTTATTCGTTTCTTCATTTGGTCGTTGTTCTTAGCCAGCTATGAATTTCTAAGAGCTGAGGTATGTTCAGTCAACACTTGTAGAAAATATTCTACTGTTTCCAGGGTTCTACTTTAGCTCTTGGGAAGGTGGAGGGAGTTGTGTTTTCTGTCAGTCTTGTACCTTTGTGAATAATTAACCTTTTTTCTCTGGTTGTTTTTTGTCCTCGGTTCTGTATATTCCCTGTGCTATGTGTATCTGAGGATTTATTTTTGTTTCTTTCTTTGGAATTCATTTATGTTTCCTGAATCTGAGGATTTACATCTTTCATAAATTCTTCAAATATTGCCACTTCTGTAGTCTTGGTTTTGTTAGAACATCTTATTCTGTCATAATGTCTCTTAATTTCTTACACTTTTTTATTTCTTCTGCTGGTGTTTCATTCTAGAAATTTTTCTTCAGATTTAGTTTTCAGTTCTTCAGGTCTCTCTTACACTGTGTCTCATCTGCTCTATAAGCTATTTTTTCTTTTTCTATTTTCAGTGACTTTATTTTTCTGTTTTAGAAGTTCTCATGTTTCTTTTTTAAACATGCTTGGACTTTTTGTTATTTCTTATTTTGTCATACTCTATCCTCCTTTTTTGTCTATTGTCATTTTAAACATACCTAATGTGTAGTCTATATCTAATAAATTCACTAATTTACACTCTTTGGGTTCAATTCTGTTGCCTTTTATTTCTGCAGACTCATAGTTACTTATTTCAATATGTGTCTTGTAATTTTGAATGCTGAGTTTATTTCGGTAGCCAGCATTGAGAGCAGGTCCCTTCAGGCAGGTTTTGCATGTGCTTTTGCCAGATTAGAGGTTTTTTCTTTTTTGTGTTAATTTCTCAGTTTGGGGTTCCTCAGACCATGAAGGTAGTATGATTAATACTTAAGACTCTATGTGACAGGCCTGTGGCTAAATTATCAGAGGAGAAGCTTCCTTGCATCTCCCCTTGCCTTTGAGGTTGTCCTGACCTTATGCAGGGTGTCAGCTCCCAATCTGTACCTTGCACAGTACCCAGGGCTCGGCCCCTTGTTTGCTAAGATCAGAAAATACTCCACAAGGCAGACAAAGCCTCACCTCAGTTTACCATTCTAGTATTTAGCTTCCTTTTTACCAATAGCCCTGGAGATTTCTGTGACTTGTTTACTCTCAGCTATGCTTTAAAAACATGTTTGCTTTTAATCAGTGCTCCTTGGTGCTATTTAGAGGGAAGTTTTCAGGATCTAGGGATTTAATTATCTTTATATCTCTCAGTCTTCACATGTATGTGAAACAAATTAAATATAATCCCGTTACTCTAAAATTGCTATTCAGAAGCTTAGAAATTGTTAGAATTGTTTTGAGCAGTGTTGTCTCCTTTTCTTTTGCCTTCTTACTCTATTTCTCTCTGTTGAAACAGTTCTTAAGCCAAAGTTATTAATACGTCCTTGACTTTGTATGGGAGCAAGAGTGGGTCTTGTTCCTGTTTCATCTTTCAAAAGGAAAGGAAATTTTTAATTTTAATTTTTAAAATTTGTTTCCTGTTGTTGACTGCCTCATTCTTTAAGGTAATGAATGGAAGCGATCATCTGAAAGGCTAGATTCAGATTTTTTTTTTTTTTTTTTTTGAGACGGAGTCTTGCTCTGTCACCCAGGCTAGAGTCCAGTGGTGTGATCTTGGCTCACTGCAACCTCCACCTCCCAGGTTCAAGCGATTCTTCTGCCTCAGTCTCCTGAGTAACTGAGACTACAGGCATGCGCCACCATGCCCAGCTAATTTTTGTATTTTTAGTAGAGATGGGGTTTCACCATGTTGGCCAGAATGGTCTCGAACTCTTGACTTCATGATCCGCCCACCTTGGCCTCCCAAAGTGCTGGGATTACAGACGTGAGCCACCACGCCCAGCTAAGAACATTATTAAAAGTTTGCTATGGGGCTGGGTGCAGTGGTGCACCCCTGTAAGTCCACCTACTTGAGGCTGAGGTGGGAGGATTGCTTGAGCCTAAGAGTTCGAGGCTGTAGTGCCCTGTGATGATGCTGGTCCGCAGCTGCTGCGTTGTAGCCTAGGCAACA
Source organism: Pongo pygmaeus (assembly GCF_028885625.2). Classification (NCBI taxonomy): domain Eukaryota; kingdom Metazoa; phylum Chordata; class Mammalia; order Primates; family Hominidae; genus Pongo; species Pongo pygmaeus. The sequence goes on along the minus strand of NC_072373.2, from coordinate 120,919,169 downwards.
TAGCAAGACCCCATCTCTACCAAAACAAAAATTTGCTATGAGATCCTATACTGCAAGGCATTCTAGGTCATCTACTCTCAAAGTAGATAACAAAATGAACGATTGGGTACTTATTTTTACCTAAAAAAGAAGAAATTAAGTTTTACTAATATATACTAGTACACATATGTCATTTACACATTAATATATTTGTTTATAAATGAATGTTTATTTTGAAATATTTACTTTTCAAATAAAAGCTAAAAATTTTTACCAGTGGAGCTTGTGAACAAAAAAAGTAATTCCTATGCTCTAGAGCAGTGCTAGCCAATAGAACTTTCTGCAGTGATAGAAAGGTTCTGTATTGGCACTGTCCAGTATGACAGCCACTAGCTACATGTGGCTCTTGAGTACTGGATATGTGGCTAAGTATGGATGAAGAACTGAATTTCTAATTTCATTTAATTTTAACTAATTTAAATTTAAATAGCCTCATGTGGCTAGTGGCTACTATATGAGACTCTGGGGATCTAGAGCAATCTGGAGGAGGAATGGTAAAAGTAATGACTACTATTTATTGAGTACTTACCCAACACCAGATTCTGTACTTAATGTGTTCTGTACATTGTTTCATTTCATCTTTGTAACAGCCTTTGAGGTTTAGAGAGAAGTTAAGTAATTTGCTGAAAGTCATACTGAATCAAAAACAAGCAGAATAAAAATCGAAACACAGGTCTAATTCTTAACAGCCAACCTCCTACCATCGTAGGTTCCTGAATTCCATTCCAGCAAGGAACAACCTAATACCACATCAGCTCCAAAGTATTACTTGCCCCTTTCCCCTTCACATCTTCAAAACCTTTTTCAGTGCCACTCTCTAATTTTTTTTTAATTTCAAGAAGCTGCAGACTTCTCAGGTACATTATTTCTTCTTATGAAATAATAAGGGAGGATGTTAGCTCTACTCTGTAGGTTAAAATGCCAAGCCAGATTAGGCATGATTTGTTAGAATTGTTTTTGAAATGTGGCTGTCCTGCTTAACTCTTGGTTAGTCATACTATGGTTAAGTCATTTCCTTAAAAATCAATGTAATTGGGCCGGGCGCGGTGGCTCACGCCTGTTATCCCAGCACTTTGGGAGGCCAAGGAAGGCAGATCACGAGGTCAGGAGTTCAAGACCAGCCTGGCCAACATGGTGAAACCCTGTCTCTACTAAAAATACAAAAAATAGCAGGGCATGGTGGCGCATGCCTGTAATCCTAGCTACTCGGGAGGCTGAGACAGGAGAATTGCTTGAACCGTGACCCGGGAGGCGGAGGTTGCAGTGAACCAAGATCGCTCCACTGCACTCCAGCCTGGGCTGCAAAGTGAGACTCCATCTCAAAAAAAAAAAAAAAAAAAAAAATCAATGTAATTGGTAGCAAGTTTGAGTTTGGTTGAGTTAGGTTTTTTAAGTCTACAAGCATTATGGCTTTGGAAATGTTTATAACATGTTTACTTTTTTTTTTAATTACTTTTTAGTGCTCGCCAGAAACCCAGAGCTAATTATTTAGAAGACCGAAAAAATGGGTCAAAGCTGATTGTTTTTGTAATTGGAGGGATTACATACTCTGAAATGCGTTGTGCTTATGAAGTTTCTCAGGCACATAAATCCTGTGAAGTTATTATTGGTAAGACTTTCCTTTTCTTCTTTTCTGGTTTTTTTTTTTTTTTTTTTTTTGAGACTAAGTCTCGCTCTTGTCCCCCAGGCTAGAGTGCAATGGCGCAATCTTGGCTCACCGCAACCTCCGCCTCCCGGGTTCAAGCGATTCTTCTGCCTCAGCCTCCTGAATAGCTGGAATTACAGGCATCTGCCACCACGCCTGGCTAATTTTTGTATTTTTAGTAGAGACAGGGTTTCACCATGTTGGCCAGGCTAGTCTCAAACTCCTGACCTTAGGTGATCTGCCTGCCTCGGCCTCCCAAAGTGCTGGGATTACAGGCATGAGCCACCGTACCCAGCCTTCTTTTCTGTTTTTAAACAAACTCTAAATGCAAAAGTATACATGTAAAATGTTATCTTGTGTTACACATTTGAAACTAAATTTAATGCAAAAAAATTGTTAACCATAGAATGTGTTTTGTCTGATGTGCTGGAGTTTTTTCCTAGTTGACTTTTTGATAGTTTTATTTTAAAATGTGCTTATTTGAGGAAAAGGAGCTTGCTCCTTTAAAATAGTATGTTCTGTACGTTTGTTTAACCGTTAAATAGTTTTTGATGCACAAATACATTTCTACTTCAAAAATATTTTGAATTTTTTGTGGATATGGACATGACATTGGCAAGGCCTGTGTGGAATTAAGTTTTAAGAATTTCAGGCCAGGCTAATGGCTCAGGCCTGTAATTCCAGCACTTTGGGAAGCCAAGGCAGAAGGGTCACTTGAGGCCAGGAGTTTGAAACCAGCCTGGACAATAAAGCAAAACTCCGTCTCTACAAAAAATTAAAAAATAAGAATTTCAGTCAAAGCCAATGATAGGTAAACTCTCCTGACCCATGGAGGCGCTGGATCTGTGTGTTAAGCCTTGACCTGCAGCACTACTTAGTGGATCTCTATTATTGAACAATAACTGTTATAGTGCTGAGGATAGGATAATCCCCAGTTTTGCCCTTCATTGTACCAATGTATAGCACAAAGTAGACAAAGCACTAGGAATGGCCACTGTTTCTGAAAAGTTACTGAACATGCTCAGTGGTGAAGAAGGATTGAAATATTGCAGCATAGGCAGATTTCAGGAAGATGTCTTACAGAAATTTTGTTACATTACCCCAGGCTACTGCACTTTACATATTTGAAGGACAACACATTATATTAAGCGAAGGAAAATTGATTTAACTGCTGGCCTCTGAAAAATTCTCTTTTCTCCTACCAGGTTCTACACATGTTTTAACACCCAAAAAGCTGTTGGATGATATAAAGATGCTGAATAAACCCAAGGATAAAGTCTCCTTTATTAAAGATGAATAGCGTTTCTTTTTGGGGGGTTTAGAGATTCTTACTAATATGTTGAACTAAAATAGAAAATGTTGCTGTCATGTAATTTAAACAATGTAAATATTTTATGGAATAATGGCTTTTCAAATACATTTCTTAAGGAACTGTTTATGATTATGTATTACTGGATTTGTCATTTTTGATAATTTAAATATTGCTGCTGCTTTGTAGATGATGAGAAGAAATGTTAAAATGCTTTCTAAAAGGAAATTTTTTCACCTTTGGAGGAGAATATATTAGAGTTGTGGGTAATTTGTCACAGCCACCTCTGTATATACTAATTACCCATTGGATACTTATATCTAAAAGTCTCATGCTGAAGTATAGTTTTTGGGAAAGAATGATTTTAAATAAAGAGATAGTAAAAGTAAAAAACTGTAAATGTATATGTATGATAGAATTGTTTCCTCTAAGTGTAGTTTTTCTTTCAACTAAAATTCAGTTTATTTGTAAAATAATTCAGTCATTAATAGAAATGGAGTGATTTCACAGTGTATACTGTTTTGCCACATCTAAAGAACACAATTTTATATAATTTTGAAGTCATGTATGTTTAAATTAGAAAACCAAAAATCATGAACATTCTAAGAGAAAATAAATATAGAATTTAAAAAATTATTCTGGTTTGTGTTTTCTGTAGGGGAGAGGGGAAAGTTAGAAATTTTAAAAGTTCTAAATTAGAGTAACAAAGAAGAAAAGGAATCTACTGTAATATTCCCACCAAGATAACTCCTAATGACTTTTTCAAAAATAATGTAATCTCTATATAGGGTTAGATAATATATGTCTGCAGATGTGTTTTGTTAAACAAAGGGAACATCTTTGTTTCAAATCTCTTCTTTTACTTGCCCTCATAGTGTTCTGTCATACAGCAGACCATAGTTTTATTGATTCAGAGTTTTGCTCTTATAAATAATGCTGCATTGTTTGGGTACATACCTTTGCAGACTTACACAAACATTTCCATAATGTAAATTCCTAGCAGTGGTCAAGGGATTTGTGCATTTAAATATTGATGGATATCCATTTTTAATTTTTATGTAAGTAAATCCATCGCTTTTCCATTTTGGCTTCTGAATTTCACATGCTACTTAGAAATACCTTCCACACTCCAGGATTATAAATTTTTGATAGATTCATTCTATTTTTTTACAGGTAACTCACCCATCTGGAATTGATTTTAGTGTAAGAATGTGTGCTAGATATTGTCTCTTAGCACTTGGCATGGTGTCCCATGCCTCCTTACCCCATACCACAGGGGATGAAAGGCTAAACATGAAGTTTTTCAGATTCTAAGATAAGTAAGGTCTGAACAGTTTATATTCTACCAATGATGTGTACTTGGTCAAGATTTGGAGGCAGAGGCCATCAACTATGCCAGTAAACAATCTCCTGCAGGCAGGAATTGTTTGTAGCAACCAGACTCCACATTTTAGCGTCTTGTCACCTGCTTCGTGGGTATGAGTTAATGCTGTGGCAGCAGCACTAGCGTCCTGTCCTTTGGGTCACAGATGGTAAAATGATCGTGGGTCTCCAGTTTCTGCTCCTACTGCTTTTTCAATGATTTTTGTAACGACCTAATTCTCTGTATTAAATGCCTTTCTGCTTGAAATAGCTAGAGAAGTTTGTTTCCTGCACAGAACCCTGACTTGATAAGAGTATTTCATAGTGGTCCAGCTTCACTCCTTTCTAAACAGCCAGATGTTATACCAGATCCTATTGGGTAATCTCTCTTTCCCCAACTAATCTGAAATACCACCATTATCATAGACTAAATTTCCATTTGTATTGTGGTCTATTTCTGGATTCTCTTTTAATGACCTACAGTTTGTTTTGTATTTCTTTTTCCCTATTTCAATTCATGGTATGTTTCAATACATAGTGGAAGAAGTTCCTATTCCATCCACCTAAATTACTATTATTTTTCAGAAATTTTCTATCAGATTTTTCTAGATGAATTCTAGTATCATTTTGTTGAGTTCCCAAAAAAAGTCATTTTGGTATTTTCATAGGATTTGCATTGTTTCTAGGTTAATTTAGGAAAAATCGACATCTTTTATAATATTGAAACTTTGATATTCAGGAATGTGAAATGTCTTTTCATTTAAATCTTTATAACCTTCAGAATCTTCATTTTCTTCATATAGTTACTGCACATTGTCAAAATATTCTTGTAGTTCCATTGTGGGTTGAATCTTCTATTATTTTCAAATGGGTTTTTTACATATAGAAATTTATTTATTTATTTATTTTTTAAATAGAGACAGGGTGTTGCTATGTCACCCAGGCTGGAGTGCAGTCATGTGATCATAGCTCGCTGGAATTTTGAACTCCTGGGCCATAGTGATCTTCCTGCCACAGCCTCCCAAGTAGCCAGGACTACAGGTATGGGCCACCACATCGGGCTAATTTTTGGGTTTTTTTGTTTTTGTTTTTGTTTTTTCGTATAGACAGTTTCACTGTGTTGCCCTGGCTGGTCTCAAACTCCTGGGCTTAAATTAAGCAATCCTCCTTCTCAGCCTCCCAAAGTGTGGGGATTACAGGTGTGAGCAGCCACTGTGCCTGGCCAACTTTTGATATGTTAATCTTACAACTTTACTAAGTATTGATAATAAAGTAATAATACACAAATGCTTACTTACTGCTTTCTATTATTAATTCATTCCATCTTTTCATGTATTCCTGTGAGCATAGGTACTGTGATTATCTTTATTTTAAAGCTGAGGAAACCGAGACACAAAGAGATATATGTAACTTGGTGTGGATGAGTGCATGGAAAGGAAGGGCTTGGCACAATAAACAGCCTTCTTTGCAAACTACGCATGAAAACAATATATCTCCAGTGAGAGGATTAGTTTTTGGTGTCTGCATTTTATCTGAGATCTTTGTATGCCTCAGTAACTCCCTCTCCAGGGTTAGGACATGTGTAGAATAGGTATTTAGATTAATCCAATGGCCTGGAACAAATAGAACTAAGAGTGTGATGACAGCAAACACTGGACTGTTTATTCATTTGATCACTTGACATCTCAGTGACCACTTTACCCCGATCACACTGATATTGGATGTTTTGGGTCCTATATTTCACATATATGTTAAGCTTTGAATTGCAGAGACCCTTTGTTTACTAAATCTCTTATGAATTTGAAGCCGTAAGACGTCATCTCACATAAATTCCTAATATAAGCTGATTTTTTTTCCCCCATAGAATTAGCAATTACAGGCCAAAGCAGGAGGATCACTTGAGCCCAGGAGTTTGAGACGAGCCTGGGCAACATAGTGAGACCAGATCTTTTTTTTTTTTTTTCGTTCTATGAAGATTCCAAAAGTAGTGAGACCACATCTTTACAAAAAAAGGAAAAAAAAAAAGCTGGGTGTGGTGACATGTACCTGTGATCCCAGCTACTACTCAAGAGGCTGAGGCAGGAGGATTGCTTGAACCAAGGAGGTGGAGGCTGCAGTGAACTGTGATCACACCACTGCGCTTCAGCCTGGGCGAGAGTCAGTCCCTGTCTGAAAAAAAAAAAATTACAGGTTTTGATTTCAAGACCCAGAAAAAGACTTTTTTGTTGTTGCAACCAACGGAAACCATTTATTCACTGTCTCTGAAACACAGCTTTGCTTCCTGTTGAAATGTGCTTTATTTATAAAGTACGGTGGATTCACATTCTTCAATCATATTAGTAAATAAATAAGGATATCTTTATTAATCCTGTTATCCTGGTTCCTAGACCCTTAGCCTTTACTGCTCCAGGATCACAACAGGAGTTCACAAGGTCTCAAAAGTCTTGGATTTGAGCCCCAAAGGGCCTGACCCCACAGTTTATTGTGTAAGATACGACACCTCTATAACTCAGTTCTTCCCTAGGTATTTTGTACCCATTGTAAGTCCTATTGGGATGCAAGCAGATTTCTTCTAAAATCAAAGGAGCAAGAAATGTCTTCCTCCTATAGGAAAATTTTTACCACCAAAACAATGTTTTGTCTATTAAATATAAACACATATTCGTATTTAGTACAAATTAGGCGTATTTTATATAATTCATTAACAGCAAGATTATAATAGAAAGGATAAAAAGATAAGATTTCTTTTGCAAACTCTAATAGTTAACTAAAGGGGATGGCTAGAACTTTCTCTTAAAGATGATAGGCCGGGCGCAGTGGCTCACACCTGTGATCCCAGCACTTTGGAAGGCCGAGGCAGGCGGATCACCTGAGGTCAGGGATTGGAGACCAGCCTGACCAACATGGAGAAATCTCACCTCTACTAAAAATACAAAAATTAGCTGGGTGTGGTGGTGGGCGCCTGTAATCCCTCGGGAGGCTGAGGCAGGAGAACCACTTGAACCTGGGAGGCAGAGATTGCAGTGAGCCGAGATCCCGCAATTGCACTCCAGCCTGGGTGACAGAGTGAGACTCCGTCTCAAAAAAAATAAAAATAAAACAATAAAAAGATGATAAAAAGCCCTCTATAGACAGTCCCATTGCATCCTGCTGGCAGCTTCAAGCAGCCAGAGCACAGCTAGACCTTGGAGTAAATACTAAGAGGCCTGTGCACCCTGGAGACTGCCAGGTGTTTGTTTACAGCCCTCAGGCAATGCTGAGCACCTTGACCCCAGCATTAGGGGTACCATTACTTTTACTTCACAAGCTTGTTTTTCTGGTTTATTACTTGAACAGAATTAGAAGAGAGGTCATTAGAATTGACACAAGAATTGCATGGAGGAGGAGATGGCCAAGACTATACAGAATCAGTAAGTATAAAATTATCCTTGTAAATCAGAGCCTAGTGTCTTTCTAGAACTCCTTACGGGCATTGCCTGCCCTTTTTTGCTATTTCTTAGATTAGTCGTGTTGCAGTGATTGCTCATAATGACCCCTAATCTTCAAGGAAATGGAAAATTACATTTAGAATATGGTTTGATAAAGCAGAAATGGGCCATATTTTTAAATGAAAAATGATTATAATTACCAATTTCTATAAATGTTAATTTGAGGGATTTAGAAATATTCGTTAATGGTAGACGTTTCTAACCAAGGTTCCATGGATTTGTTTCATGGTGTCCATGAACTTTTAAAAATGTATTCTTTTCCACGAGAAGGCAGAGCGTGGGGGAAGGGAGACTCCATAGCTTTCACCAGATTCTCAAAAAATGAGCCCAAAAAAGGTTAAGAACTAATGAATCACATAAGAACACTTCAAGCCAGAGAAGTATATGATTTTAAACTTGGGGATGAGATAGTGGTACTAACATACAAAACGGATTAGCAAGTTGTGATTAAATTTAGATATGTGATGATGCTGGAAGCCTCTTGGAACTGCCAAAAACCAAAATGTCAACAAATTCAGTCTAATGACCTAATTGGCTTTTATTAGCAATTTATGAATCAGGCAGCATCCCATCTATGAAACAGAAAGGCTGAGCACAGGAGTGGGTTTTATAGGCAGAAAAAGCAGAAGAAAATGGAAACAAGGAACAAAAGGTGTCTTTATATGGGTTAAAGCAGAGGGGACTTCCTTATGCCAGCTCAGGTTGACGGGGCCCCTTCTAATGGGATACTGTGAATGTTCTGGGTCTTTTTTTTTTTTTAACTGACCTATTTTAAAGTTCAGTTTGATTACATGGCACCTAGCATGAGTGACTCCATTCTAGTTTGGTCTGGTCTGTTGGGGTCTCCTGTAGGAGCTTAGTCCAAAAAAATGACCTCCCACAAGTTTTATTTAATAGAACATACACAGTTTAAGCTCTGTTTTTTCTAATACCAGCCACAGTTCCTTGCTATCTTCCTTACAGTGCCACAGCCTGAAGTAAATTTGGCCATAAAGTCAGAGGTATTTTCAGACTGACCCTCTGCTTTATCTCTTCCAGGGCACCCTAAACCAATTTACAAACCCCAAAGTTAAAAACAATCCATTCTCCAGCCAGCTAGACAAATACCAACTGCCCACATTGGCACGAAAATCTAAAGTGGGAATAGATTCAACTCCCTCCTGACCACTGAGCCAAACTCTGGGAGCTGGGAAACCACTTGTTGAATGTCTAGGGTGAATGAAAATCAGAAGTTTCAGGGAAGGGGGAAAGAGCCAATACCCTGCTGTGCTGTCACTAAGGAGGTAATAAATCACTCTTAAAGAAGGAAAGCAAAAGCTTGCTCTGGAAGGGAAAAAAAAAAGCCTGCTCTGGTCTGCATGAAAATGTACTTAATCTCTGGTACACAGTTTTAATGAATTGTCTTTTCCAAAATTTCATTAAGGCTATTATTTTCACATATTTCTGACTTCAAGCGATCTTTAAACAAATAATTTTGACTTATAAGATATTGTGAGAATTTCATATAGTACAGAAAAGAAGGTAAAAACCCCTTTCTCCCCCAAAACTCCCAGTTTCCTTTACTAGAGGTTCACTTCAGATTTTTAGGTATCTTTCCTGAAAATATGTATGCCCTTTAAAAAAAAAATACACAAATGAAGAGCCAGGCACAGTGCTGTGTGCCTGTAGTCCCAGCCACTAGTAGGCTAAGGCGGGAGGATTGTTTGAAGTTCAAGTCCAGCCTGGGCAACATAGCAAGACCCCAGAGGTTACAACTCTCTCTATATATGCTTAGGCATCTTGCTTCTTTCACTGACTTTTGCAGATAATCCAACCTCATTCTTTTCGGTAGCTACAAAGTATTGTCATTTATGAATCATCACAGGAGGTATTTAGATTAGTTCCCCCTTGGGGTTGTTACCATCAGTGCTCCAGTGCCCTTCCCTGTACATATATCATGCCACATTGTGTGGCTTATATATAAAAGAAATTCCTAGTAGTGGAATTGCTGCTCTGAAGGTACATGATTTGGAATTTGTGGAACTTGGTAGATATTACCAAATAGTCTTCCAAAAAGGTTGCATTTCCGCCAACAGCATATGAGAGTACCAGTTTCCCTCCACCCTCACTGACACAGGGTTTCTTCAAACTTTAATCTTGTTTCAGACTAATAGATAAAAGGAAATTCATTGTTTTGTTTTGATTTCTTTTATTATGAGTTAAGAAGAACATAGATTTATTTTAAAATAAATACTTGTTGGTTGCTTTTGATTTTAAGAATCAGAAGTCCTTTCTTTTTTCTTTTTCCTTTAAGTACTTTGTGTTACCCATGTCTTATGGTTTCTGTGTTTTCTCTAGAAAGTCATCTTCCTAAATTGTGTAGTAAGTAAAATACATTTTGGGGGAAGATCAAGTTTTCTTTGCATTTTTTTCTTTTGAATCCTTGGTTGCCTAGCGTTGAACTAGTATTTCAGTCGATTCCTCCACCTCTGTGCTTTAGCAAGGTCTTCTGCAATCATTTTAATCATTTGATCTGTAGTTTCTTTCAAAATGGTTGCTGTCCTTAGGGCATGATCCAAAGCCGAGTTTAAAATCTACAGAGGAAAAGTCCACACATTTTAATTACATAAACTAACTGCTGTTTCTGTTCTTTGGGTTCTTTCATTATTAAACATTACAAGGTGGAATTTTCAGAGTATTCCTGTTTTCCTCTTGGTCTATTTCTGGTTTTGAGGGTTGGTTTCCTAGGAGACCAGTCTGAGATGGAATATATTTGTTAGGGAAAGGGACTGAAAAAAAGACCAGCACGTGACTGATGAGCATGAATCAGAGGGTGAGGTCAGCCGCCAGCTGGGCTGTTTCCCTGCGGCAGAGAAAGAGAAAAAAAGAACAGCTCTTAGGGGCCATTGATGGGGATTTGGGGGCCATAACCACTGAGAGGGTATTCAGGGATACAGCACATGCATATGGAAACATTTGAAAGTGGCCGGGGGATTCGAGTTGGTGATTTGAAATAGGAAACTGTTGGCAACTCTGATCACAGTGTCACTGGAACAGACCCAGTGCCTTCAACCCCCGGCCGGGAAATCCTGTAGCTGAGGCACCACCCACAAATCACTTTCTCCAGGAAATTTCCCTTGGAACCAATTTAGAATAATACAAACCATGCGGCTGCTGAGGCTGTGTGTCTTTAGCTTAGTGCTGAGCACAAAATTGTCTTTAGCAGAGCATTTTCTGAAGCTCTGATACTGTAATAACTTAAGAGCTGCCAGTTCTGTGGGCATCAAGATCAAACTTACGAGCTGCAAGACTTCTTGAATGATTTTCTAAGTCCTCACCTCAGATTTTATTTCTTCAGTGCTATCAAAGTCACATAAGGATTTGCTTCCAGAAATCCTGCAGGAGTAGAAATGGGGTGAGGGTGTTGCAGGGTCTGAGCTGTAGGTCATGAAAGCCTGAAGTTTTTTTCTGGAAGACAAAAGCACATTGATACTTGTGTCAAGCACCACCCTCAATCACACTCCTGTTCACGTCAGCTCTGTGGTCGATAATGGCTCTATGTGTGTGGTTTGGGTGTGGGTGGATTCATGCACCTGCTGCCCTCCTAGCTCTCATACTCCCATGTGGCTGACCGCAGCTGGGCTTCAGAAAAAGGTTGTTGCCATGACCATGCGGGTATTTTCTCCCGGAATTGATCTCCTTTTCCTCTAGTACAGAAAGAGGCAAGACTCTAAAGACATTTTTTATTCCATTTTCATTCTTTTGGGGCCAACTTTTTTTTTTTTTTTTTTGATACAGAGTCTCACTCAGTCACCCAGGCTGGAGTGCAGCGGTGCGATCTCTGCTCGCTGCAAGCTCCGCCTCCCGGGTTTACACCATTCTCCTGCCTCAGCCTCCCGAGTAGCTGGGACTACAGGCGCCCACCACCACGCCCGGCTAATTTTTTGTATTTTTTTTAGTAGAGACGGGGTTTCACCGTGTTAGCCAGAATGGTCTCGATCTCCTGACCTCGTGATCTGCCCACCTCGGCCTCCCAAAGTGCTGGGATTACAGGCGTGAGCCACCGCGCCCAGCCTTTTGGGGCCAAATTTCTACCTTGCATTTTTATAAAACAAATACACAAAACTGCCAATTGCAGGTACCTTGGGTTGAGTTCATTCCGGCACCAGTGAGCTTTCACCCCAAGGAGACAGAAGCAGTCAAAAAATAAAAGCAGCTCCTTTTGAAGTAAACAGGCTCCCCTTGCCTACTACACTGTGATTGGTTCTCTCTCAGGGATGGGCCAGAAGTCTGCACTAGGTGAGTGAGGGGTGCAGGGCCACTGGGCTGTTCAGGTTGTGCAGAGCATGGCTCTAGGGGGTTATTTGCATAGTCTGTGAAGGGCACTGCCTGGAGTTAGGCTTTTCTCAAGCATGAGCAGTGGCCCTGAGGGATGCCATGAGAACTTGCTTGTTGACAGAGCTGTCATAGAGCCACCCTCACAGCTTCCTCCGGCTTTAGGTTTCCTCTGTTAAGCATTACTTTGGTAATAAAACACTTGTGAGCAATATCATCTCCAGAAAATATCCTTTCATCCCTCTCCCCTACCATATGAGCATCAATTGGTTCTGCAAGTTATTTTAACACATTGGATTGATCCTCCAGGCAAGAGGTGATCCAGCATCCGGGGCCCCTAACTAATGAAATACTCTGGGCAGGGGATGGCAGAGTGGTGCAGAGTCCTCTCTCTCCCCATATCCCATCAGTCTCCGCGGTCAACAGTATAACAGCCATCGCTTGCTGAGTACTTATTATGAGCCTGGTACCATTCTAAGTGCTTTATATGTATGGACTCAGTCCTCAATGAGTTTGGCACTATTATGATTCCCACTTTACATGTGGGGAAATGGAAGTACACATAGGTCAAGGAACCTGCCCAAGGACACAGAACCAAGACAAACCCAAGAAGTCGGCCAGGCATGGTGGCTAACGCCTGTAATCCTAGCACTTTGGGAGGCCGAGGCGGTTGAATCACCTGAGATCAAGAGTTGGAGACCAGCCTGGTCAACATAGCGAAACCCCCTCTCTACTAAAAATACAAAAATTAGCCAGGCATGGTGGTGGGTGCCTATAATCCCAGCTACTCAGGAGGCTGAGGCAGGAGACTCACTTGAACCCGGTGGGGCAGAGGTTGCGGTGAGCCATGATCGTGCCACTTCACTCCAGCCTGGGCGAAAGAGTGAAACTCCATCTCAAAAAAAAAAAAAACCCAAGAAGTCTCCAAAGGTCACGTTCTTAAACACTGTGCTAGACTATGGTAGAGGGTAGTAGGTTCAGACTGAGTGGCTCTGAGTGCAGAGCCTGAATTGTTAGACACTCTGCTGCGTTATTGGTTCTGTCTCTTAAATAGCTCTTGAATGAATACACAGACTTTTCTCTTTCCATCTCCACCACCCTTGGTCAAGCTGCATCATCTCACCTGAATTATTGCACTGCCCTCGTATTTGGCCTTTGTCCTCCAGTCTTCACTCCTCTAATTCATTTCCACTCCTTCAGTAGCTAGACTAACCCTTTAAAACACTAAGAAACTTTTTAAATTCCCTGATTAAAAAACTTAATTGGGTGGGCATGCCACACTGGCTCATGCCTGTAATCCCAGTGCTTTGGGTGACTGAGGTAGGAGGATTGCTGAGGCTAGGAGTTCAAGATCAGCCTGGGAAACATAGTAAGACCCCATCTCTACTAAAAAAAAAAGTAGCTAGCTGTGGTATCACATGCCTGTACTCCCAGCTACCCAGGAAGCTGTGCCAGGAGGATCACTTGAGCCGAGGAGGTCAAGGCTGCAGTGAGCCAAGATTGCACTCCAGCCTGGGCAACAGAGCAAGACCCTGCCTCAAAAAAAAATTTTTTTTTAACTTCACCGGGGGGCCAGACACCTGTAATTCCAGTGCTTTGGGTGACCAAGGTGGGAAGATCACTTGAGGTCAGGAGTTCGAGACTAGCCTGGGCAACATAACAAGACTCCGTCTCTACAATTTTTTTTTTTTAAATGTGCACCTATTATCCTATCTACTCAGGAGGCTGAGGTGGGAGGATGACTTGAGCCCAGGAGTTCAAGGCTGCAGTGAGATATGATCACCACTGTACTCCATCCTGGGTGACAGAGGGAGACCCTATCTCTAAAAATAAAAATGAATTAACAGCAAAAAAAAAAAAAAGAAAAAAAAATACCCTAATTGGCTTCCTTTTGCTCCTAAGATTCTGAAATACTTCCTGGAGCTGAAAAGTCTCTGTACGGTCTGGCCCTGACAATTCCACCAACCTTCCCTCATCAGCCTCATCTTGCTCCACTGCCGCTCCCTCTTTTGGGTTCCAGCCACATCATTCCTGAACTTGCCAACTGCCTTCTCACAACAGGAAGCTTTCCTAGACTGGAATGTTCTTCACTGCCCCCAGATCCCCTTGCTAGTTCATTCATACTTATCCTTCGAAGCTCAGCTTCCCTGAACCCCCAAATTAGATCAATAGGACTTTGTATGTCCCCTTCTTGGCACTTACAAAGACTGTGCGGCTTCTCTGCCAAAAAAGTAAGCTCTGTGAGGGCAGGGACAGTGGCTGACTTTGTCCTGTGTTCTCAGTACCTAGCACGATGACTTGGTTTATTGAATAAACGAATGAATGATTGAAGGATTAGATAGGTTTAGGTTTGAATCCTGGCTCTACTCCTAATGATCTAGGTTATCTTGGGGTAGGTAGCTAATGCACTATCAAGTACACTGTATCCACCCAACCAATGAGAAATGTTTTGTTAGTAATAATGAAATAATACTTACTTTCCTGGTGTGGGCTCATGTTCACCTTTAAAGGATTTTGAATTCACTCTCTGAGAACAGATCTGTTTGGGTTTTAAAAAAGCTGAAAAATGTTAGCTATCATTAAATTCAGAGTATCAAAAATGAGCCCCAACTGGTGCCTATGTATCATTCCTTGAACTTTTTGTATGAATGAAATATTTCATAAAATTTTAATAAATCAGAAAACTGGGAAACATAGACAACAAACAACTTTTGCTGGGCGCGGTGGCTCATGCCTGTAATCCCAGTGCTTTGGGAGGCTGAGGTGGGAGGATTGTTTGAGGCCAGGAGTTTGCGACCAGTCTTCCCTGTCTCTCCAAAAAAAAAAAAAAAAAAATTCATAAACCCCTTCCATACTAACTATAAATTTTTTGTTAAGTTATCTGGGCATGGTGGCATGTGCCTACAGTTTTGTAGCTACTCAGGAGGCTAAGGCAGGAGGCTCGCTAGAACCCAGAAGTTCAAGGAAGCATTGAGCTATGATCACATCACTGCCCTCCAGCCTGGGCGACAGAGCTAGACCCTGTCTCTAAGAATAAAATTTTTAATAGAGAACTTTCTATGAAGTATTCTGAACTTAGGAAAAGAAATTCAATTTTAAAAGGAGTTTTAGGCCAGGCGCGGTGACTCATGTTTTTAATCCCAGCACTTTGGGAGGCCGAGGTGGGCAGATCACCTGAGGTCAGGAGTTCAAGACCAGCCCTGTCTCTACTAAAAATACAAAAATTAGCCAGGTGTGGTGGTGGGTGCCTGTAATCCCAGCTACTTGGGAGACTGAGGCATGACAGTCACTTGAACCCGGGAGGTGGAGGTTGCAGTGAGCCAAGATAGTGCCAGTGCAATCCAGCCTGGGTGATAGAGTAAGACTCTGTCTCAAAAAAAAAAAAAAAAAAGATTTTTATTAGCAGATAGAAACCAGGAGTTTAGGTTCCCTGGGTGCTTGCTGTGTGATCTGTGCATGACATCTGACTTCTCTGGGTTTAACAACCACATCTGATAAATGGAGGAATAATATCTTCCAAGAGATTGGACCAAATGGATTTCTGAAATCCTCTTCAATTTTAGGAGTTAAGATTCTAGGAGTAGAAATTAATGATTATGTTACAAAGACAATTCCAGAAAATAGAGTCTAAACAGAGAAGGAAAATGTGGAAAAGTCACCATGGAAGACAAGAAGAAAGACAGATAAAGGAAAAGAGACGAGTCAGTGGCCAACAAATCTGCCTTCTCTGTCACCAAGGCTCTCTTCTCCCCTTCCCTTTCCCTCTTCTTCTCTGTGTCTTCCCCTCATTCTCCCTCCAGGTCTCCTGTCTCATTCATTGGTGTCAAGTAGCCAGGCTTCACTCACCCTCCGGAGGGTCCCGTTGGACAAAGAACGCTGGGAGAGATTGTCCCTCAGACATGCAAGGCAGGGCAGAAGCCAGAAACCAAGATTGAGTCATGCTGACCACCTAGACTTGGGACATGATGAAGAGGCACTAATGAGCTCAATCTTGATTCTTTGGTAGTCTCCAAATGTAATTTTGGATTTTACTGGAAACTCAGAGTTAGTAAGCACCACAGTGTCACCTGGTCCAGTTCTAGTCCAGTGTACAGATCTACAGCTTCCAGACAAAGTCCATTGCCTTCTGGTCCACAGATGAGCTCACAACCCCCTGCCTCAGCCCCCTCCATTTTCTGTCTGCTCCAACTGCTGTAAGGGTCTTTGTAACCTAGAGGGAAAGCTGCCTCCTTATGACTTCTACCCCCTTAGTTAGCTAATGAAGTTCAAGATCACATTGTGGATGAATCCACTGCAGCCCTCGTTCATATACTGGCATGACTAGTGTCACAGGCTGTAGACCTCAAGACCAAGGAGATAGTGAAGAAATCTGCCCCGTGGCTTCTCCAGTCTTAGTGACTGTCACTTCAAAAGAATACATGCAATTGGAGGATGTGGCAGCTGGAGGTGGGGAGGGGAGACACAGCTGAGGTCAGTCAGGTAAATGACATTCTTAAGTCTTGGGCACCGGCCATCATGAAAAATAAGAAACATTCTTGGTGCCCTCTCCCAGAGAAGGAGAGGAAGAGCTCTGAAGGTATGACGGCAAGATGTAGCACCTCTCAGAGAATCAGGTATAGCTGTTGTTCAGGAGTAAAACTAGGAGTATTTCCTTCCCTCCTTCCTGTTCCCTTGGCACACTTTGCCCTGCTTTTAGAACTTACCCCATTTTGCTTTGAGCTTTCCTTATTTGGGTATGAGTTCCTTTCTTTCAAGAGCCTGGGAAAGAGCAGTCATGCCATTCATCTTTTGAAATATGTGTTTGTAGGGTTTTAATTTTTTTTCAAAGACAGCAAATTTTTGCATTGGAAGTTAGCAACATGATGTCTATGGAGTGTAAAAATAGTCTACTTCTC
Organism: Pongo pygmaeus; assembly: GCF_028885625.2. Taxonomy (NCBI): domain Eukaryota; kingdom Metazoa; phylum Chordata; class Mammalia; order Primates; family Hominidae; genus Pongo; species Pongo pygmaeus. The sequence goes on along the minus strand of NC_072373.2, from coordinate 120,902,117 downwards.
TACATGCTGTCTTTTAGTAGGGATATATGTAAAGCATTAGCCACCTCTGAATAGCAACAATAATAGTAGTGATTATCCAGTAAGTCATTTATTTGTTCAGCAAACATTTATGGGTTGCTACCAATTTGCACTGGTGTAGCCCTTAATTACTTTCAAAGTCCTTGGTCACTGCGATTTCATATTTTCCAGCCCCAGCTCAGCCTCTTGCCATCCAGGTGTAGGGCTGGATTTGGAAGTGTCAGGTGAGCGCACAAGACCTGGGCAGCAGAATGGAGAGGCCAGGGCTTCCCAGATGGAAGCAGTGGCCAGTGTCATGTGAATGTCCCATACCTGGGACATTAGGTTGTTGATATGGATGGGGTCATGCAGGAGATGTACTTACAGGGTGAAGAGTTTTTACTTTCATCTAAAGAATGGGGCTGGACAAAGGCACCTCTTTTGCTATGATTTGAGTAATTCTGTCCTGGAGTGTTGTACCTATAATGAAATTCTGGAAAGAAAAGATTAAAAATACAGTTCATTGCCTGGGAACAGTGGCTGTCCCCACTCGCCTTTCTGAGGCCCCAGGTGAGTGTTACCTTTAGTTGGTTCTTTCCTGCAGGCTCTTTGGGAGGTAGGAATCTTAGTGCCACAGTCCTGACATTTGTTACTCTGCATTTCAGTGCCAGAATCAGAACAGAAGCTGTGTCCTGTATCAGAATCTGAAAAAGCCCAAGTTGCATGAATGAAGGGTAAGTGTCTTGATTATAGTCATAAAATATGGTGTGGAGAGCAGAGCTGTAACTGTGCAGGGTATGTGTTTGGCACCAAAGTGCTTAACATCCCGGCTGTGTCACCAAGGGGAGTTGCCAGCCTGGGGTAACATTTGGGATTCCCTTCTGACAACTGAGAAATGTTTTGATAATTAACATTTCTTGTATGAAAATCTCAAGATGTAGCATACATATTTAGGCTTAGTAAAGTTTTGCTGAATGAATGGATCTGCGGCAATTTGGCCCACTGAACTATCAGACAACCTTGTATTTGTATTTGTTTTTCCATAGTAGACCTGATACATCCACATTCTTTCTCTCAGACCCTGCTGTGGCCAAGAGCTTGTATTTTGTCATCCAGACAACTGGAAAGATGGGTTTCTTCTATGTGACATTCATAAGCCTATAAGGGAACCTGAATCATGACTTTGCTCTCTTAGCCTCAGAGAAGCTAGTAGCAGACAGCATGTGTATCTGGTGCAGGTCTAGAACCTGTCTTGCAGGCTGTGGACAGAGCAGCACTCCAGGTAAGGCCAGAGTATGAAAGCCTGGGGCCAGGCGGGTGAGCATGTCAGGACTGGATGTCCAAGCAACATCTTGCTGCAGGACAGATGCTGCAGTGACAAAGCCTCTTCCAATGCTTCTTGCCTTACTGAACTCATGGTTAGACTCATTTTTAACATTGTCTTTCAAAGTATGTTAAAGTGAAGTCATCCCTGGCTGACATCTTGACTTTTAACATATTATACAATATATAGTAACTTCATTGTATAATAACAAATCCATTTCATATTAACAAATGGAATGAGTTTGAAGGCCCAGGGTTGAAGCCTGGCTCTGCTACTTATTAGCTATGATGGTTGAAAATATGTTTACAAATTCTTTAACGTGCTATTTTTATTTTTTTGAGCCAAGGTTTCATTCTGTTGCTCCCAGGCTGAAATGCAGTGGCTCAATCATAAGCCTCAACCTTCTGTGTTTTTTTGTTTTGTTTTGCTTTTATGTTTAAATATTGGGTCCCTATGTTGTCCAGCCTGGTCTTGAACTCCTGGGCTCAAACAATCCTGGTTCAGCCTCCCAAAGTGCTGGGATTACAGACATAAGCCACCACACCCAACTGAACTGACACTCTTTAAAAGGTAGAGCCTAATTCCTCTCTCCTTGAGTATAGGCTGGGTTTAGTGACTCACTTCTAACAAATAAAATAGAGCAGTAGTGATGGCATGTAACTTCCAAAACTAGGCCATGAAAGACACTGAAGCTTCCATCTTGGTATTTCTCTCTTGGATCACTTGCTCTGGGGGAAGCTGGCTGCCATGTCATAATGACACTCAAGCAGCCTATTGGAGAGGCCCACATGTTGGGGAACTGAGACCTCCTGCCAATGCTCATGTGAGTGAGCCATCTTGGAAGCAGATCTTCCAGCCCCAGTCAAGCCCTCAGATGACGGCATCCTTGGCTGACATCTTGACCAAACCTCATAAGAGACCCTGAGCCTGAACCACCCAGCTAAAGTGCTCCCAAATTCCTGACCCACAGAAACTCTAAGATGATAAATGTTTGTTGTTTCGAGCCTTAAATTCTGGGATACTTTGTTACACAGCTATAGATAACTAATACACTCACACTCACTCTTTGGTCCTGTCAAGTCACTTAATTTCTCTGAGCCTCTAGTTCCTTATCTATAAAATAAAGATAATCATTCCTGCATTACAGGGATGTTGTGAGAGTTATGTGATATACAGTGGCAACAGTTTTCAAACTTTTGATTCCAGAACACTTTTACACTCTTAAAATTGAGGACCCTAAACAGCCTTTGTTTCTGTGGTTTTAATCTACCATAAAATGATAATATATACCATTTTATATGCCTGAGGTGAAAATCCCCCTTCATTGGAGAACAGCTATCATTCAACATTCAGTCCACTGCAGATGGATTGGTAGAGAACTACTAATGTATAGATTACTAGTCATTTTTTGCTTGTGCGAATCATTTAGATTTCCCAAAACTAAATGAGCAGTTCCAGGGCACTTTTTTTTAGAATTTTAAACTGAGATGTTTAAAAGATAATTTTATTTATTATGGCACTTAAAAAGTAATAACTCCATTTCATATTAACAAAATAGCAGTTTTTTAATGAAAATAACTATTTCCAAAAAATTTAGTGAGAAGAGTGGCATCATTTTACATTTTGGCAAATATCTTGAATATCTGGCTTAATAAAAGGCAACTGGATTCCATAGCTGCATCTCCATCAGTTGCCTGTAATACTAGCGTTGCACAGCTATATGGCTGGTAAAGGAAGGACCTGGTGGCCCCCCGAAAGGGTTTCAGGAAACCCCAGGGACACTCCGATTACACCTGGAAAACACCTACTTTGTTATACCATCTGGCATAATACGTCTTCAATCAATGAACCCTATTATTATTTGGAAATGTGTCATCTACAGAGAAGCCAATGCAGAACTAAATGTGACATAACAGAAGGCAGAGCTGGAGGCATGGCTCTGGGCCACAGGCAGTGCGGATGTAAGAAAGCCTGGGTAGCTCTCCAGTGCAGCTTCCTGGTGTGTAAGCTGGGGAGACAAGCTGGGTAGGTAGGTTAGGCTCAGAGGTGATTTTTAAGCTGAGAGGCTGCCTGAGCAGAGGCCTCCAGCCTCAGCTCTTCTCCCAGGGCAGTTCTGCTAGATGTTTCTCTCCTTAAACTATCTTTGAAGAAAGGATCTTATGACTAAAAGCCATTGAATTGCATGTACTCGGGCACCTCCCAGCTCCAACTTCCTTTGCTTCTATGAAATGCATTATATCCAAGGCAGCAGCAACTCTCACGTAGCCAGTAACCTTACCAGGTACAGTTATGGGTCATGTGGGAACGATGAGGATGGACAGACTGAAAGACATCTTGTGATTGGGTCCATGGAGTCCTTCATTTTCAGCTAGAAACAGGTGTTCGTGCTTTACTCTACTTAACCACATCTTATTGAAAGTGATTCTTTTTTTCTTTTCTTTTCTTTCTTTTTTTTTTTTTTTTTTTGAAATAGGGTCCTACTCTGTCGCCCAGGCTGGACTACAGTGGCATGATCATGGCTCACTGCAGCCTCAACCTCCCGGACTCAAGCAATCTTCGCACCTTAGTCTCCCAAGTAGCTGGGACTACAGGCGTGAGCCACCACACCTGGCTAATTTTTGTATTTTTTTGTGCAGATGGAATATCACCATGTTGGCCAGGCTGGTCTTGAACTCCTGAGCTCAAGTGATCCACCCACCTCAGCCTCCCAAAGTGCTGGAATTACAGGCATGAGCCCCCATGCCCAGCCTATTAATTCTTTACATTTTGCAAATAAATAAATACAACATGCAACATCCTAGTGTAGGGAAATGCTCTTGGAGTGGCAGATGGCAAGCTGGTGCCTACTGTGAGCAGACCCCATGGGGAGGGACGCTGAAGAATGAGCACCCAGCCCAAGCCCATCAACTTACTGGGAGTTGAATCTGAGTGTGGTGCCTTTTCATGAAGGACAATTGAAAATCTTCCACAGTTGATCCTTCTGTGGCCCTTTTTCTCCACTTTTTGCTTCCTAAAAAAAAGGTGCATAAGATCCTGTAAACTTTTAGTGCATTTCCAATAGAGATAGGGAAAGTTTTGGTAAAGTTGAAACGTTAAATTTTGTTATATCAGAGCCTGGAACAGTGTAGGAGGGGTTTGTCATCCTCCACACAGAGCTCTCCTCTGCCTGCCTGTTTGAGAGCTTTTCTACAAGAAATTGCACCCCGGCACAATTTGGCCTGATAAGAAAATGTATACAAGACAGGCTGGGCGCAGTGGCTCACGCCTGTAATCCCAGCACTTTGGGAGGCTGAGGCGGGCAGATCACGAGGTCAGGAGATCGAGACCATCCTGGCTAACACGTGAAACCCCGTCTCTACTAGAAACACAAAAAATTAGCCGGGCGCGGTGGCGGGCGCCTATAGTCCCAGCTACTCGGGAGGCTGAGGCAGGAGAATGGCATGAACCCGGGAGACGGAGCTTGCAGTGAGCCGAGATAGCGCGCCACTGCACTCCAGCCTAGGTGAAAGAGCGAGTCTCCGTCTCAAAAAAAAAAAAAAAAAAAAAAAAGAAAATGTATACAAGACGTGAAAAATAAATGTTTTGTTCTGCCGAGGTTAATATCTAATCATCATATACACATTTACAAAACACATTTGAAGTATGGAATTATAAAATTTGGAGTTTTCCTCATGCATCAAAATCCATTCCAGGCTGGGTATGGTGGCTCATGCCTGTAATCCCAGCACTTTGGGAGGCCAAGGAGGGTGAATGGCTTGAGACTAGGAGTTCAAGACCAGCCAGGGCAACATGGCAAAACCTCATCTCAAAAACAAACAAACAGTTCCTACCAGGGGAAGAAACTATGCTATACATCAGTAATGGGTCACGTAGCTTTGGCCCTGGAAGTACAAGCTGATTACATCCAACAACTCCAGCAAAGTGGGATTTGTCGGGTGTCTGTGGGACTAAAGGCTGTGGGAGCATGTGGAGGTGATTTTAGTTGCACATGGCCACCAGGTGGCGTCAGAAAGAAGCAACTGCAATGGACATTCTTCAGGAGCCTTCCTGTGGCCCACCTGCAGCTTCCTCCCTCCTCCTCAGAAATCGCAACTCCTCCAAAGGAATTCGAATTAATAACAGTTCTGAACAAAACTCTTGCTCAGCTCCTGGGATACAGTCATAGCCCCCAGTGAAAGTTGTTCATTCTTAGTATGGAAGGCACCGTGCCCGAAACATCCTGGCATGAATGAGGCAGATTGCCCAGGGCTAGGGTTTGAGCCCAAGGCATTGCTGGGCAAACACATGCTCGCCGCGCTGTGCCCTGGCCTGCTGTTGGTGGAGAAGGGATGGGGCTGCGGGTTCGTGGGGCTGAGAAACCAGGCCCTTTCCCTTCTCTTGGAAAAACATGCTGTCCTCTTGAGTCACATATTTTCTCACACCTCATTTTCTGTCTCCACCCTTCTCCTCTGGGGCATTTGAACATCTGCTCTCCGAAGTGGGAAACTTGGATCTCACTCAAGTGCGTGCAGTCCAACACAGGACTTTTTCTGCTTTTAAACTCCTTTGTGTACTCAAATCTTCTGGCCAAACATAATTCCACTGGAGAAGACAGTTTTTCAACAAGACAAAGCGGCTAAAGTACACACTTAAATCCAAAGTTTTGCATCAGAAATAACATAAAGGGATAAGCATATTTTACATTTTATACATATATAATTTATCCACTTATATATAAACAATTTACAAATATCCTGAAAACAGTATGTACTTCAGCAAGCTTCATAAAGGACAAGTCCCATCAGAGACAGATTTAATCTTCTAACAGAAAGAATATATAGCCCTCCCTTCAATCAATAATTCCTCAGGGATTATGTAAGTTACCAAGATTTTAATTCATAAGTCGTGTATCTCCTCATCACTCCCCAGCAGTGGATTCACTGTGAGATTTGATTTTACACTTGGTTGTGCTTGTCTTTCCAGCTTGTCTATCATAAAAAAGTATTATTTAGTCTGGAACATTGGTCCCTGTCTTGGTACTTAATGTACTTCTGTAGGGTCTAGACTAGGAATTTAGAAGAGAGAAATTTAGTACTTTGAATGCTTAATAAAAATGGTTTTTAAATGTCAAAATACTTTCATTATACTTAGTAAAACCTTTAAAAATCCAAAATTAGACTTTAATTCAATAAATAAAAATAGTAGGCCTGGGATGACTCAGTGAGTAAGCTTCATGAGTTCCCCTTGGATTAAAGGGCGCTCAAAGCTGATGACTGACATGGTGGTTTAATGACCCACACACGATGACACATGACCATTTTTAGCACAAGCTTCATGCAGTTTCTTTTTTCAGGGGTGGACACTCATTAGAACTCTTAAGGCAGGTGCCCATTCCCACAATGGAATGCTTTCTAACAGGAAGCCTCAGTCTTTCAGACCCTGTCATCTGCTTCTATTAGAGTCCATTATGTACATATAATAGTGGTTGCTAAACACCTGCTGCCTCCCTGACTCTTGACCTTCCAAAGGTCAATGAGCCAAGCTTTGGCCGGAGTCCACGGTGAGCTTAGAGGTAACATCCCTCGCTACCTGAAAGAAGCTTCAAATAAATGATACTGAATCGACACAGATTAATAGTTGCACCAATGGGTGTTTCAAAAACAAAGGATTTCTCCTGAGGATTTTACATGATTTACAGCTTGTTAGCTCTGGAAGATTTCATCCTTAGGAATGGGAAGAAGTCAGCCCTGAGAAGAGGAATGAGGCTTGTTCCTGGGACTGGGGGGCTCAGGTGAAACCCAACAGAGAAGACTTTTGCTCATCATAAGGAGAGAGTAGGGATGGTGGGAGCTGTTTGTTATACAAGATAAGAATCCCCCACGTAGGCAATGTTAAAAAGCCTACAGGACCACCCTCCATGAGCTGTAACCATGATTCTTAACCAAGGGGGCTTATCAGAATCACCTGGGGAGATTTAAAAGCAATATTCCTACCAGAGCCCCACCGCTGGCCATGCTGAGACAGTAGGTGGGATGGAGGCATGTGCATGATTGTAAAATCTCCCATGGTGATTTTGATGTTCTCCCCAGTTGAGGACCACTGCTAGAGGATCTGTAGGGTGCGAGGGAGGCTGGGCTCTGTGCCCAGGCCTGAGATCTGTGACTCTATAACTCAGCCAGTGGCCTCAGTTAGTTGCCGCCCACTCTCGCTGGAGTTACTATGCCAGGACCGACTCCAACCCACCCTGGGAATGTAGCTGCAAGAAGCCCTCACCATTCAAGGAGCCTGCGACAGAAGGCACAGCTCGGACTGGGTGCCGTCGTCTCTGCACAATCCTGCCTTCCTGGAGTGCCCTTGGGGTCCTCCTGCGCCACAAAGCACACAGATGGAGATGTGATAGAAGATGTGACTCACGCTGCGGCTGCACACGCATAGCCCAGCAAGCAGCTGAGGTCCGGCTGAACTTGCCACGTCAGGCGGAGAGAGAGACTCGCCAAACCTCTCCTCCAGATGGGGAAATGGAGGTGCAGGGGGACAGGAGGAAAAGAAGAAAGAGCCCATCCTTAGTTCTGATGTGTCACTCAGTCGGGGCTGCGCCTTTAATGGCCTGGGCTGAAGAATGGAAGTTTCCACCCTGGTTTGCTTCTTTCCTCCTCTAAACAGATTTTAAAATCTGGTGTACAGATGACAGAATACTTTCTCCCTTTTTAGCTTTCCCTTAGTTTCAAATTACTCCAAGCTTCACCAGAGAATGAACAGATTTAGGAACATAATTTTTAGATCTATTAATCTGACCGCTGGCTAGTAGAGCTCTAAAAGCCTTTCCAAATAAATATATTCAACTATGAATTAAAACAGGGTTTAGGGACTGTCTGGGGGCCTAAATGATTGGTTATACGTCCCTCTTTAACACAAAACAATTACTCCACTGACCTGTGAGGGCTGATACCACCCACTGTGTATTTTTTTACTATGGTCTTACCCTTTATGTAAGTAAAAAATAAATGTACTTTTCCCATCATTATAAACAATGGCAGAAGCATCATTGTACACCTAGCTTTTTCCACATCCTGGATTACTTCCCAAGGAAATGTCTGGGCCAAAGGTTGTGAACATGTTTGTGTGATGACCCATATTGCCAAATTACTTCCCACAAAACTTGTACAGATTTCACAGCCACCAACAATGTGGATGGCTCAGTTTCACCACACCTTCCTCTGCATCAGGAATTATCACTTGATAATTGAAGGGGGGGTGTCACCTTTTGTGTTAATTTGCATTTCCTCTGTGACTAAAGGAAATAAGTCTGTTACTGTATGCTGATTTATTGGTTGTATTTCCTACCTGCAACTTTTTTTTTTTTTTTTGAGACGGAGTCTCACTCTGTTGCCCAGGCTGGAATGCAGTGGCCCAATCTCAGCTCACTGCAACCTCCGCCTCCAGGGTTCAAGCAATTCTCCTGGCTCAGCCTCCCAAGTAGCTGGGATTACAGGCGCCCACCACCACCCCCAGCTAATTTTTTGTATTTTTAGTGGAGACAGAGTTTCACCATGTTGGCCAGGCTGGTCTCGAGCTCCTGACCTCATGATTCGCCCGCCTCGGCCTCCCAAAGTACTGGGATTACTTTAATTGTGAGTAATTGCGTGAGCCACTGCGCCCAGCCTTACTTGTGACTTTTTAGCTCATGTCCTTTGTCCATTAATTTTCTTGGAGGGTTTCAGTGTTTTCCTGTTACCATTTGTTAGTTGTTCATGATGTACCAGGTGCTTCTCTTATAGTCTCTTTAATACTTCCAACCATCCTGGCACGTTGTCTCCACTTTAATGGTGAGTAATCTGAGCCTTGGAGGATTTAAGCAACTTGGTGAGGTCGCATCATGAGTAAGTGGGAAAGCAGGGATTTGAACTTTTACCTATCTGACTGGTATGCTGTGTTCTTTTTTTTTTTTTTTTTTTTTCTTTTAAGATGGAGTTTCTCTGTGTTGCCCAGGCTCTGGAGTGCAGTGGCGCAATCTTGGCTTACCGCAACCTCCGCCTCCCTCCCAATTTCAAGTGATTCTCCCACCTCAGCCTCCCTTCCAAGTAGCTGGGACTACAGGCACACACCACCACATCCAGCTAATTTTTGTTTGTCTTAGTAGAAATAGAGTTTCACCATGTTGGTCAGGCTGGTCTTGAACTCCTGACCTCAAGTGATCCACCCTTTTGGCCTACCAAAGTGCTGGGATTACAGGCGCAAGCCACCGCGTCTGGCCAGTATGCTTGTGTTCTTAATCACAGTTCTGCTCCTTGGGTAATTTGTCACAGCATTTGATATAATGAAGTTCTCAACAATGAACATTATTTGCTCTTAATATTTTGTCAGTTGTCTATCTACATTTTTTTTAATTGATGGTGGTTTCAGTTTTGTAAGCAACTTAAAATATCAATATTGTCAAGGAGGAGGTGCGAGTGGCCAAGAAACACATGAAAATAGGTTGAATTTCAAAAATAGCAAGATTATAATAATGAGATATCAGTTTTCACTTATGCATTTAGCAAAAGTTGGAAAAAAATGTCTGGAGTAGGCTCAAAGTGGGGACACCAACATTCCCATGCACTGCCCTCAGCCTATAAACCCCCACGGCCTTCCTAAAGGCCAGATTATCAGAATTTTCAGCATGTACCATTTGAACCATTAACTGCAATCCTAGGGTTTTATTCTAAGGAAATGATCAACTACAAAAGTTTGCATGTCAAATGATGTTACCTGAAGCAGTGTTTATAATATAAAAGAACTGGAAAAAACTAAATCTCCATCAATAAGAGATTGTCTAAATGTGTCAGAGTACATTAGTATAATGAAATATAGTGCAGTCATCAAAAATGAAGCGATAGGTTTATTCTAAGTGATGTGGAGAGCTGCTGAAAATATAACATTAAATGAAAAGCATAAAACAATATATATATAGTAAAATCCTATTTTGGCCAAAATGTATATATAGGAGAAAAAAGACTGGAAGGATATACATTAAAATATTAGCAATGGGCCAGGCGCAGTGGCTCATGCCTGTAATCCCAGCACTTTGGGAGGCTGAGGTGGGTGGATCACCTGAGGTTAGGAGTTCTAGACCAGTATGGGCAACATGGTGAAACCCCCTCTCTACTAAAAATACAAAAATTAGCTGCACGTGGTGGCACATGCCTGTAATCCCAGCTGCTCAGGAGGCTGAAGCAGGAGAATCACTGGAACCCAGGAGGCAGAGGTTGCAGTGAGCCGGGATCGCACCATTGTACTCCAGCCTGGACAACAGAGCAAGAGTGTCTCAAAAAAAAAAAAAAAAAAAGATTGATTTTCCTCTCAGTGGAAGTTTCTTCTTTATACTTTTCTTTATTTTCTCATTTCTCTTGTAATAAGCATGTATCAGTTTCATAATTTTAAAAAAAAGGGTTTTTTAATCCATTTTTCCCTTTTTTTTTTTTAATTTTTATATTTTATCACTGCTAAGCTTACAGGGTTACTCCTCCACTGACATTTAAGGCAGACTTATATTAGCAGAATGCAGGAAGGTGCCCCTCCACCTGAGTTGGAGACCTGGGCTTTAATATCGCCTATCATTTACCCTGAACAAATCTCACCTTTCTAAACTACTCTTCCTCTGCAAAAAGACTTTGCAAACTGTAAAGCTCTGAGCCAACATAATTATTACATCATCGTTTACTGCTTATTGTCATATTGCTATCATTTAAGACCCCGGGGTTGTTAATCCCAGCATTTCCAATTCATTCAAAATGAAATAATCTCTAGACTCTCGGAATTTAAAGTGTGGTCCCCAGACCAGAACCAGCAGCTTTGGCATCACCTGGGGCTTGTTAGCAACGCAGAATTGCAGGCTCACCCCAAACTTACTGATTCAGAGCCAGCATTTTAACAAGATCTGCAGCTGATTCATAGGCTCGGAGAAGTTGGAGAAGCTCTGGTCTAGGTACGCCTGCCAAGATTCTCAGGAGTGCTGAAAGTGGGAAAGCGTCAGCAGTACCAGCCATCACTAGCACTGACACCCAGGATGCCATTAGGAAGAGGTAGGTGATCTTGTTTATGCCAATTTCACAGTCACATTCAGCAACACTGGTTTTAGTTAAAGAGCCAACAATGAGAAGAACCCAGCCAGGCCCCGGCTGCAGGACATTACCCCAGAGTTAGAAGACAGCCTCATGGCCACTTGGTCTGGCTTGTTCTGGGCAGCTGCATCTCCATAATGACTGTTTAGGTAACTAATTAAAAAAAAAAAAAGCAGTTTGAATTTTAGAATCAGTTCTTGAGCTACCTGGGAGCTCCACTATTGGGAATCATTTGGCAGCATCCCTGGGACAGTGGGAGCGAGCAACCTAAGGCAGAGAGTGCTGTGGGCCTCGTGCGGCCACTTGACCTTCACTTCTCCCTGTGTCCCCCAGCCCCAGCCGTCCTGTCCCTCAGATCTCTGCCCAGAGGGTTGCAGAGGCTGACCAGGCCCTGCTGGTGGGGCAGGTGAGGAGCCCGGCTACCAGGCTTTGTAACTTGTGGTCTAAGACTGCTTTTCCTGTGGGAGCCCCATGGGCCCCCCTGGAGGCTGCATGAGGAAGGGGCCTCTTTCTGTGTCCTGTGTCTTCTGGGGCTCCAGGGCGAGGACTCACGTCTGCAGAGCCAGCTCACAGAGATCCTCATTGGGGGCCTCCTGCGGCCCTCCTTGGGGTGTCCCTGTTGCCTCACTCCCACCTGAGCCTCGAGGCCCAGAAGGGTGGCCAGGGTGCTCCTTGGGAATCTGGGGGAGCCACACAAAAGGACTTGAATTAGAGCCACAGTCCCACTGGAGGTGACTCAAAATCAGTTCAGCATCTCTACAGCACCCCTAAGGCACCATAACATCCTGCCTGACGTCCCCACCCCTGTCTCCCCCAGCTCCTTATCTAGCTGCCTTCTCATCCTCCAAGACTCAGTCCAAATCTCACCTTCTCTGAAAAACCTTCTCCCTTAGTAATTCAAACCTTCTGCATTTACTTACTTTTGGTCATATCCCATTACTTAATAGTCATGATAGCTAACACCCAGGAGTAATGTACTTACTGTGAGCCAGGCCCTATTTTCAGTGTATTACTTATATTAACTCATTTAAACATCATAACAGCCGTGTGAGGTAAGTATTATTATCCCCATTTTACAGAAGAGAGAACTGAGGCACAGAGAGGTTGCATAACTTTCCTAAGATCACAAAGCTAATAAGTGACAGAGCCAGTATGTGAACCCAGATAGTCTGGCTTCAGAGTCACGCGGAATGTATTATTATTTTCTGCACCGTGCTTTTAACATTTCATAATTATATGTTAATTTTTTTTTTTTTTTTTTTTTTTTTTGAGATGGAGTCTTGCCCTGTCACCCAGACTGGAGTTCAATGGCACAATCTCGGCTCACTGCAACCTCTGCCTCCCAGGTTCAAGAAATTCTCCTGCCTCAGCCTCCTGAGTAGCTGGGATTACAGGTGCCCACCACCATGCCCGGCTAATTTTTTGTATCTTTAGTAGAGACAGGGTTTCACCATGTTGGCTAGGCTGGTCTTGATCTCCTGACCTCGTGATCCGCCTGCCTCAGCCTCCCAAAGTGCTGGAATTACAGGTGTGAGCCACCGCACCCGGCTTAATTTGTTAAGTATGTATATATCTCTCTCACAGAAATGTAAGCATCTTGAGGGCAGGTGATTTGTCTGTTGTTCATGTTTTATCCCCAATACCTAGAAAAGTGCTAGCATATAGCAATACATACTGCTGAGTGAATGAAGGATGCCAGCACTAGACTCTTTCCAGAACCACTTCCCACAAAGTTATTTAGAGAGTTCTCATCATTTCACAACAGTAGCTGTAAACTTGGGACCAAGTAAAGAAGAGCAGATCCAGACCCCAGGGAGCTGCCAGGTAGAGGGCAGGGCCAACCCTGAGGTGGCCTCACAAAGACTTGTGACTCCTTCAGGTCCAAGACTAGCAGGGCAGCCGCTGTGAGCCTAGAGACTGCTTGCGTGCCTTGAGATGGGCTGTTACATCCACAGTGGCTCAGGGATTCCTCTATGAAGCATCGACTCTCCTGGGCTTTCAGCTGGACATTCAGGATTCAAAGATGAGTGTAGAGTCACAGAGACAAACGAGACCCAGTGCTGCAGGGACACAGAGGCCAGGACCAAGAATTCTTCCAGGTGCGGGGGATCGGGAGGCTTGGGGGTGAGGAGGATGGTTGACTAAGGGTGCATAAATGACCTGACGCTAGAGCTGGGCCTTGAATGAGTGAGATTTTGCCAGGCAGGTAAGTGCTTTGAGGAGGCAAACACTTCTTCGGAAGGGCTAATGTTGACATAATCTTTGTCACTTTGTCCTTCGCTCTGACAAAATCCTCATTCAAGTTTGAATATCAGCCCCAGGCTGTGGCTTCAAATACTGTATGAAACTAAAGAGTCAATTTAAGGTATTTATTTAAATGATTCTGTTTCTCAGAATTTTAATTTTAGTCTGAATGTTCTGATAGTTGAGGCTACAAAGGCAAAAAATGTAGAAAGACAGTGGTGGTTGATTTGAATTCCCAATCTTGCATATGTAGAAATCCAAAAGAATTTAACTTGAGAGAAGGAAAATGCAGAAGTGGATTCATGAGAAATAATTATTTCACTGAGTGCGCTATTCTTTATTTTCAGGTGTCTCATGCCTGTAATCCCAACACTTGGGAAGGCCAAGTGGGCGGATCACTTGAGGCCAGGAGTTTGAGACCAGCCTGGCCAACATGGTGAAACCCCATCTCTACCAAAAATATAAAAAATTAGCCAGGCGGTGGTGGCATGCACCTGTAATCTCAGCTGCTTGGGAGGCTGAGGCAGGAGAATCACTTGAGCCCAGCAGACAGAGGTTGCAATGAGCTGAGATCGTGCCACCATACTCCAGCCTGGGTGAGTACAAAACTATGAAGAAAAAAAATTATTTCTTCCAGGCTTGATCTACAAAAATTTTCTTATTAATTTGGAAGAAATAGCTCTTCAGTGGTTTAATGGATTTAAACAGCGTTGTTACATCCTAAACTATAAAGATGTTTCAAAAATTAACACTTGAAATAGCTTCTAATCTTTAAAAGCTGGTTCCATTTAAAATAATATAATTCATGGGTCTTTGGAAAGTTAAATTTTCATGAGATATTAAAAATGGAATTCAGTGAATCCATGAATTAGGAGTCTATAAATGCAAAAACACCATTTTTCCTGGCACAAAATTAGACTGTATATTGCTGTATTACCTCATTTGAGAGTGAAGAGGAGGTGGAGGCCAAGTCATCCAGGGTAACTGGAGAACTCACAGGAAGGGCAGGAGCTGAAGTATATTTGCTTTCATCCATTTTCTCTTTAACATCTTCAAGTAGCATCTCCAACTTGAAGATTTCACCTTCCACTTTTCTAAGTAAACATAAACACACAGGCATCTTCTGGGCTATGTGGTTGGCATTCTAATTAATAATGACAGTTCTTGAATACAGCATTGATTTATATTATTAATGTTGCCTGTCTTCTGTCACAAAGGATAATGGGAGCCCGCATGACTGTTCATAGTTTCTCTGACAGCCTGGGCTCTGATCTTCACCTGCTGTCCATTAGCTGCGTATCCTTGTATAAATCACTTAGTATTTCTGGGCCTCCAATGTCTCACTTATAACCTGGGATAACAATACTGTACCTTACTTATCTGGATTTGATGATTTTGATGATCCCTTACAAGGGATTCTAAGAACTGTGATTCTATGGAATTACTTGTTATGCTAATATAAAAAGAGGAAGAATATTAGATATCTGAATAATTTAATTAACAAGTTCTAATCCATATGAATATATGTGTATGTGTATATAAATATATATTTTACCCAACAAAGAGAATCCATTTTCTTCAAATCCATTACATTTATAAAAATTTACCTCGTAACAGTCCACAAAGAAAAATTTCAAGAAAATCCAATATTAAAAATTATACTACCTACATTCTCTTATCACTAGACATTAACAACAAAAAGATAGCCCCCCCCAAAAAAAAACCCTATTTAATTAGAAATTTTAATACCTAAATAGCTTTGGATTAAGTAGGAAATAAAAATGAATGTTAGGCATAACTTACAAGTCAATGACAAATGAGAGAATAACATAGGAAAACCAATGTAATGCAGTTAAAGCAGTACTCTGAGGAAAACTTCTAGTCTTAAATGCATTATTGGGGGAAAAAAATCAAAAATCAATAAAATATTTAAAATAGGAAGATAGAAAAGGGAATATAAAATAAACCACAGAAAATGATTCATAAAATTACTAGAAATAAATGAGACTTAAAAGAATTTGATCAATAAAATAAAACATGTTTTCTTCCAAAATATCTATGGAACAAACCACTGGAAGTCTGAAAAACAAATAACATTAAGAATGAGAAAGGAAAAATAAGAAAAATTTTAAATCAAAAGGCATTGAAAAATCCCTATCAACACCATTTAAAATTTAGGTGAACTGGGCAAGTTTCTAGGATAATATAATTTATTAAAATTCACCTTAAAAAAGGTAGAAAATATGAAAAGACTAATAACCAGAGAAAAATGGAAAGTGTTAAAAATCTACTCCACGAAAGGCATGAAGAGTGGGATGATGGGTGAGTTCTACCAAGCCTTTTAAAAAATTTTCAATGTCTTTAATATGTTAACTTTTATGTATTATGTAGTTTAAAATGTAATTTATTACAGTTTGAAAGTATATATATTTCAACATATATTTTTAAAGGAGAAATTTAAATCAAGTATATGCAGACCCCGAAGCACGTGTATAGAACCTTAGAGTTCACTAAACATAATTCTACCAAGACTTTTAAGCAACAGATAAGTCCTATATTATTAGACTCTTCCAGAACATGAAAAGAAAAGGGGCCAGGCGCGGTGGCTCACGCCTGTAATCCCAGCACTTTGGAAGGCCGAGATGGGTGGATCTCGAGGTCAGGAGATCGAGACCATACTGGCTAACATGGTGAAACCCCGTCTCTACTAAAAATACAAAAAACTTGGCGGATGCCTGTAGTCCCAGCTGCTCAGGAGGCTGAGGCAGGAGAATGGCGTGAAGCCGGGAGGCGGAGCTTGCAGTGAGACAAGATCGCGCCACTACACTCCAGCCTGGAGGACAGAGCGAGACTCCATCTCAATAAAAAAAAAAAAAGGGAAAATTGCCCAACTCATTCTGTGGTTCAACATTTGTATATTTATTAATATATTCCACTAAATTAATAGATTAAAGGAGAAAAACTCGATTTCTAAATCCCATTTGATTAAACGTTTTCTTAAATTAAATAACAACAAAAGCCCTAATTCTAGAAAGCTAGGAATAGAAGAAAACTCTGTTGATGAAGCTTATCTATTTGAATCATACTTGGGAGAATTCTCATTATTAGTAGTAACGTGACAAGAATGCTGTCTTTTATGGCTCACGCTGGTAATCCTGACACTCTCGGAGGCCGCAGCGTGGGAGTATCACTTGAGCCCAGGAGTTCGAGACTAGCCTGGAAAACAGGGAGACCATGTCTCTACAAAAAAAAAAAATTTAATTAGCTGGGAGTGGTGGCATGCACCTGTAGTCCCTGCTACTCAGGAGGCTGAGGTGGGAGGATCCCAGAGTCCAGGAGTTTGAGGTTGCAATGAGCTATGATTGTGCCACTGCATTCCAGCCTGGACAAGAGTGAGACTTTGTCTAAAAAAAAAAATGCTGTCTTTCACCAATATTAATTATCCAATATTGTTCTGGAAAACCTAGCAAATGAAATAAAGAAAAAGAAATGAGATAGATAAGAATTGGAGAGAAAAGAAAGTACAATACAAATATTCTGGAGTAAAAAGCTTATTAATATTTTCAGATGCTATGGATTGTCATACTTAAAAATTAAGACAATCAACTAAAAAATCAACAAAACGCTAAGAACAGAATTGCATAAGGTAGCCCAGTACAAGTTAAATATACAATATAGAAATACTTCCTATAATATCAGTTAGAGAAAACATCTGTCAACAATACTCAGAAAAACTATAAAATAGCTAGTAATAAACTTAACAAAAAAATGCGTAAAATCTGCATGAAGAAAACATGCCCCTGGATGGGAATACTCACTACAAAGATTTCAATTCTTCCCAACCTAACCTATAAATTCATACAATCCTAAGCAAAATCCTCGTAAAATTTTATTAAGAAACTTAGTAAGCTGATTATAAAGTTTATTAGTAACAGGAGTGTATAAGAATAGCTAAAAGAAAATTTTAAAAAGAAGAAACATTTCTAAATATGCACTAACCTATAATAGTTTAAAACTATGTGGATAATGTAGAAATAGACACATAGATCAATGAGATGGAATAGAAACAGTTCTGTATACATGTGGAGGTTTTGTATCTGATATAAGGGGCTTTTTCAACCAGTGGGGAAAGGCTGCCCTATTCAATAAGTGGTGGGACAAAGATCTAAGCATGAAAAAAACAAAGTGATAATTGAATAAAATATAGGAAAATATGTTGTGATCTTGCAGGCAGAAGAGAATGAAACAGGGGACAAGGAGAGACTGAAAGTTTAAAAGAAATGAGCCTGCGTACGGTGGCTCATGCCTGTAATCCCAGCATTTTGGGAGGCCAAGGTGGCCAGATCACTTTAGGTCAGGAGTTCAAGACCAGCCTGGCCAACCTGGTGAAACCTCATCTTTACTAAAAATATGAAAAAATTAGTCAGGCATGGTGGCACGCACCTTTAATCCCAGCTACTCTGGAGGCTAAGGCAGGAGAATCTCTTGAACCTGGGAGGTGGAGGTTGCAGTGAGCTGAGATCGTGCCACTGCACTCCAGCCTGGACAACAGAGCAAGACTCCATCTCAAATCATAATAATAGTAATAATAAAAATAATAATAATAAAAGAAATGAAATGATGGAGCAAGGCCTCAAGGAAGTAGAAAGGGATGGGTTCAAGGACCGTGGCTAGAGAGGTTGGAGAGCAAATTAAGGAAGGGAGAGGAGGTGAAAACATGGGGATTTGGAGACGTAAGAGACATTTTTGAGGGAAGTTGTGATCTTTTCTTTAAAGCAGAAGATAAGATTTTATGCTGAGACTCTGAGGGAGAAGTGGCTGATGAAGGTAGAACCCCATTTCTTGAATTCTTGGCTTCTGATGTTAATATGTGAAAGAATCAAATTACTATTGGACTACATTCTGACAAGCAAGATGCATGAAATCCAAGCAAATATTTTTGCGTATTACCTTGTAAAGGTAATAATGAGAAGGCTTTAATAAGAGCACAGCAGGTGATGTAAACAAAGGACTAGTCAATGAATTTGCAGAATTCTTGCCCCTCCAGAAAGCCCTCTACATTAGCCTTTGGACTCAACACTTACAAGGTTCTCAACATATCAAGAACCCAAGGGTTGTATGGGATTCTGTTCCTTGTCACATTATGCCCATTTGAGAACAAGGGGACTATTCTGGAGCTGATCAGTCTTTGCCTGTCCTGAGGCGACTTTAGCTGAGATTTGGGAAAGGCCGGGTCCCTCCCTTGCCCCAGTGTTGAAAGCTTCTCCCATATATGGAATGTAATTGCAGTTGAAGCTCTTTTTATTTATACTCATGCCAGGCACAGTGTGGTTGTAGCTAGGATATAAATAAGACATTGAATAACTTTGGTCTTAATGTGCACAGAAACCTGTCTTTAAAATGACTGCCCAAACAGAAGATTCCTTGGAAAATAAATATCCTTACTCTATTAATTTTAAATAGCAGAAGCATGCAGAGTTCTTTCTTCCCCTACCCCCAAAAAAAGCCTTTGGGAAAAAATCAATATTAAAACCTCATCCTTACTGTCTAATTACTCAGTATTGAAATAAAGGTAGACAGAGGTTCCCTTAATTTTGGAAAAGTAAAACCATACCTTGGGGAAAAAAATACCACAGAACGCTAGGGCTGAAATGTAAACCATTAAAAAATTTGGCAACAACAATTCCATGTTAAAATGCTATGAATAGAAAGGGCTGAACTTACAAATATTAAGCCTACTAAATAGTTTATTTTAATTTATACCAGGAAATTATAGGGAAAGAATCCTCTCCTTGAGTCCTGGAATACAGCTTAAAATTATTTGGAATGGAGAAAGGAGAATACAGTGCCATAAAAACCACCAGTTAGAAACTTCAGTTTGGAGTGTGTGTTCAAGGTTCTAATGTGAATTAACTCTGAAATCATTTAACTTTAAGCTTTAACACTTTTCCTTTATCAGGATTTGTAGGTCCCTCACCCTGACACCAATGAACTTTACAATGACCCCCTCCTGCCCAGTGCGCCTTGGAATTATCAGTAAATGGGAAAGAAAAGGGGAAAGAGAGGGACAGAAGAGAGAACCAGGCAAGGACAATAAAGACAGGTGTGGGGAGAGATAGATAAGAGAGGAAAAAGCTGAGAGGGAGAGGAGAGGAGGAACTTGAGAAGAGGCCCACTGTGGTTATCATGTGAGCCTTTCTAGGGTTTTCTTAGGCTCCTCTGGGTCTCCAAACCAATTATAATGATATTCAACAAATTGCAAAATTTTGGTACAATGCCTCTGCCCCAGGAAGCATTTGTTCATTTTGGGTGTTCCATCTGAGTCAATGTCCAGCACAGCACCTTACACTCAACAGGTCCTCCATGCTGTCTGTGGCATGAGATGACACTTTGTTCATTGGTGACACAGTTTCTGCTGACTCTAGACCAGTGGCTCTCCAAGCACTAAGACAGCAGCCACATCAGAATCCCACCTGAAGGAGATAACCTTTGACCCTTCCACCTTACACAGTTGGTTTAAACCTGACCTTTCTGGATCAAAGTCACCAACGATTGTTGATTCGTGCTTGTGGACTTGCTGCTGCAAAGTCAGATGCTTGTCCTTGGTGGCCAGAAAGTTCTGCTCCAACAGTTCAAGGTGTCCCTGCAGTTTCTCCAGGACCTGCAGCGGTGAAGTCACTGGAATCATTCACATGCAAGACTGTGTGTGTAATTGTTTTCCCAAAAACACAAAGCAGGCGTACCCTACAGTAGTGTCAAAACAAAGCTGCCATCCTTCTCCCAGCAGCATGAATTGTTTTGTCTCAGAGTCTGACATCTAAACTATAGACAACCCAAGGGTCATCTCAACATTCACAAACCCTCACAGCACATAGCTCAAAAGTACAATTACTTCTGATTTCTCTCTCAGAACCCACTCAGAAGCCTCTGGCCTTCCTTAGTGGGACATTCATAATCCTGTATATTTGCAGAATGGTTTTTAGCTTACAAAGCATTTTTCCATTCCTCATCTTATTTAATCAACACATCAATGTTGTAAATGTGGTAAAGTAAATTTTATTATCCCAGTTTTACAAAGGAGGAAATTGGAGCTCTAGCAATATGTCTGAAGGCGCACAGATCTTAAAAAGGAACTGTAGTTACATGGCCTGGGTTTCAGTCTGTGGGGAGCTAGAGGATGAGATGGGGAAGGAACAGCAGGAAGATTTAGCCAAAACTGTGAATGGGTCTTCCAGATGTCACTACGTGCAGCTTCAGGCAGATGAATGTTTAAACTGTGCGGGTTAGGGGCATGTTGAAGATGCATGGAGGCTTCAGTCCCACATCCCCAGTCACTAAACATTCCCTGAGCACTGCCTATTTCTGGCCCTGGGCCAGAAGTGTGAGATTAAAAAATTGTATCAGGCACAGTCCCTGGTCTTAGAGACGTTATTCCATTGAGAAAAGAGACTGTGGCTTAGAGTACTTAGCCAAAGGCCGGGCGCAGTGGCTCATGCCTATCATCCCAGCACTTTGGGAGGCCGAAGTGGGCAGATCATTTTAGGTCATTAGTTCAAGACCGGCCTGACCAACATGGTGAAACCCCATCTCTATTAAAAATACAAAAATTATCCGGGCATGGTGGTGCGTCCTGTAATCCCAGCTACCCGGGAGGTTGAGGCAGGAAAATCACTTGAGCCCAGGAGGCAGAGGTTGCAGTGAGCCGAGATTGCACCACTGCACTCCAGCCTGGGCAACAGAGTGAGACTCCATCTCTTTCTCTCTCTCTCTCTCTCTCCATATATATATATATATATATATATATATATATATATATATATATATCAAAGCCAGAGCTCTGGAGTGCATATCTATATATGTATATATAGATATAGATAGAGAGAGAGAGACCTTTGCCAAGGCCCAGTGGAAGGAGTGCAACTTAAATCAGGCATAAAGGATGCTCTGGAGGGCTGGACCAAGCAGTATCCACGAAAATGGAGAGGAAGGGATGAATTGGACAGAGGTTGCCCAGGACAGAAACATAGCTCGGTGAGATTATAGGATCAGACACAGCTGGGTGCAAGTTTAGACTCTGTCACTTACTCATTGTATGATTTTAGTAAACTTGAACCTCTAAGCTTCAGTTTCTACATCTGTAAAATTAAGGTAATACTCCTTGCCTCATATTATAAAAACTAAATGAGATAATGCATTGTGCCGGGACTATAGTACATACTTGACAGATTATTAATTCTTATTATTATTTTTTTAATTTAAGACAGTCACTCGCTCTGTCACCCAGGCTGGAGTGGAGTGGTGCAATTTCAGCACACTGTAACTTCTACCTCCCAGGTTCAAGCAATTCTCCTGCCTCAGCCTCCCAAGTAGCTGAGATTACAGGCATGCACCACCATGCCTGGCTAATTTTTGTATTTTTAGTAGAGATGTGGTTTCACCATGTTGGCCAGGCTGGTCTCAAACTCCTGACCTCAGGTGATCCACCCACCTTGGCCTCCCAAAGTACTGGGATTACAGGCATGAGCCACCACTCCCAGCCAATTCTTATTAATATTAAAAACGAATAAACAAGAATTTGGAAACATATTGGCTAAAGGGTATATAAAAAGCGGCAGGTGTGGCAGATGTTTTACATTTCTCCGCAGGTTCATCCTCTGTCTTTCTCTGTGCTGACCTTTAATGGACTGCACCACAGGCTCCCCTGAGCCCTGGCTTTGGTTGGTTTTAGTCAATGGAAGGCAACAGCAGGAGAGAGGAGTTGGAGGATGAGATGGGAGTCTTTTCTTTCTCCCTGTGCCATCATGGAGTTGACTCTGTCCCTCCACCAAAAGCCACAGGGCTTGTCAGCTAGTCCCACAGTGACAGCTGCTCTCTTTAGGCTCTAGGACCTGCTTTTCCTCTGCTCCTTCAGGCCAAAGGGGAGCTCCCCACGGGTCCTTCCAGGAGATGCTTTTCCATCCCTTATTGGTTTCCCTTAGCCTGGCCCACACTGTTGTAAAATAATGCCTTTGTTAAACTCTCCTCCGTTGCCCCATTTGAGTAACCATCTGGTCCCTGCCAGAACCCTGAGTGACACTGTAAATCTCACAGACAGTGCTTGAGTTTCTCAGCTTGGGAAGTGAGAAGCATGTGGTAGACCTGACTAAACTGGGGAATTTGGAAAGGCTAACAGGCTCGAAGATATTGATGTTGGACAAGGTAGAGTTTGCAGTGAGGGTGGGATATCCGAAGTGAAGAGAGACACAAACATTTAGAGCTATCGATGAGAAGTCAGGACAAGTGACTCAGGAACTGGAAGCCTGAAGATGGCAGCTGAGTCCATGAGGAAGAATTATGTGTTCAAGGGAAAGAGGGTAATGAGGAAAGAGATAAAAGCTAATCATGAATTATAATTCAGGATCTTGGAATTTAAATTGCATTATGTTGCAGAAGATAGGGCACAATTTTCTAGGCAGAAATGTGCCTCACTGAATTCTCATAACAACTCTGAAAGGGAAGACATGCTGTAACATGTCTACAGTTGTGTAACCAATAAGTAGAGGCACGACATCCGCTCCAAAATCCAAATGCTTTCTGCTGTGTGGTGCTGCTCAGGCTGAGGCGGTTGCTTGTAGCCCTGTCTGGCTTCTTTCAAGGCTGAACCACCTGGGCCTGGAAGTCCCAGACCGCAGGCTGATACTGTCAGGAGCCACCTTTACTCTCCCCTCGGTCAGCAGGGATCCTCGCATACCCCATAACATCAGGAAGAAACCTCCCTCATCCAGGCTTCCAAAGGCTCCTGATAGAACCAGTTTTCTCTGCTCAGCCCTTTAAAATTCTGTGTTCTTCCAATTCCTGAAATCCTAGCTTTCTGGAGATCTTGTTTATCGTTGTTTCTTCCATAATCCCTGCAATCTGGCTTCCAGATCCACCACTTCAATCAAAACCAGGCTGGCCAAAGACCCTTATAACATCTTGATTGCCAAATCCAATGCACTTCTTATTTGGGCCCACTCCCCTCTCCTTCAAACCCTCTTTTCTCTTGGCTTCTCCGCCTCTGCTCCTCCCCAGCTGCCATTTCCCTCGAGTCTCTCCTGGGCCCTCTTCGCTTCTCACTCTGTGTATTTTGCCTGGCCCGTCTCATCCACTCCAGCGTCAACCCACAACTATGCTCAAATCTACATTTCTCACCCAAACAGCTTTGCAGGCCAGATCCACTGGTCTAACTGCCTACTGGAGCCCTCTACTTAGATGTCCCAAAGGTAGCTCAAACTCGAAATGCCCCAAACTAGACCTGACATCTTGCCTCCTGCTTGCCTTCCACACCCATTCTAAATGGGATCCTCTACTTTTATTCCTGACCTTGGTTACCCAAGCCAGAAGTCTGGAGCTCATCCAAGCCTCTTCCCTTCCTCTATTCAGCCCTTTCCATCTGCCACCATTTCCCTAAACCCCCAGATTTGTCCCCATCTCCAGCCTCATTGCCAGCCTTCGTTCAGGCCCTCCTGACTTGTTACCTGGATTCTGGCTTCCAAACCAATCTCTGTGCCTTCAGCCTTGCCCCCATGGTGCTTCCCATTCGTCAGCTTGAAAACCTTCAATGCAGAGGCGCAGCGGCTCACGCCTGTAATCCCAGCACTTTGGGAGACCGAGGCAGGTGGATCACCCTGAAGTCAGGAGTTCAAGACCAGCCCAGCCAACATGGTGAAACCCTGTCTCTACTAAAAATACAAAAATTAGCCAGGCACGATGGTGCACACCTGTAACTCCAGCTACTTGGGAGGCTGAGGCAGGAGAATCACTTGAACTTGGGGAGTGGAGGTTGCAGTGAGCTGAGATCATGCCACTGCACTCTAGTATGAGTGACAGAATGAGGCCGTGTCTCAAAAAACAAAAAACAAAACAAAAAAACCTTCAATGCTGCCCAATTACTCAGCCTCAGGCATGGCTTAAAGGCCTTCATGATGTACCCCTGTCCACCTCTCCCGTCTCCTCCCCCACCCCCATGTCACCATGTGCTCCCAAGTGCTGTATGGTAAATCACAGTGCCCACAGCTCCTCACACTGGCAGCACTTCCTCACCCCTGTGCCATTGCACCTGCTGTTTCCTTTTTCTAGAATACCCCTTGGCCTCCTGCCAAGCTCATCCCTATTCCTTCTGCAACACCCAGCTCAGAAGTGACTTCCAGGAAGCCTTCCAAATGTCCCCTCACTGGCAAAGTTGAGCCTCTTCTAGGCTGCCATTAGCATTCTCTGTAACATTTCTCCAGCTGCATTTTAGCTGCCTGTTTACCAGTCCACTGTTCCTAAGAGACTATAAACCACTTGAAAAAGAAATTGTTTATTCATCTTGAATTCCTAGTGCCTGGTACAGGGTCTGGGACACAGAAAGTGCCTGACAAATGTTTGTTGAATGAATGATTTAATTAACAGTATGAATGAGAGAATAATCAACTGTGTCTTTTAGCATTTGTGTCCCCTTGTTTTTGTCCATGCTGCTGGGTTTCTGAAGCACAGCCCTCCCTAAACCTTGCTTGTGCCTACATCAGAACTTCTGACCTTATCCCTTGTTGATGAGCCGATGGCCTCAACGACATCTTCAATGTCAGCATGCTTCTGGTTCTCCCAGCCTTACCCTTCACCCCATTGCTCCACCCCACTTCCCATGATCCTGGCACTGACAACATGACTGCTGTGGCGATGACATAAATTAATGGTTTGATTAAATGCAGCAACTAGCAAGGATGTGAAAGGAAAAGATTTTGACCTGAAAAACGTTACTTCAAGGTTGATTTTATGAGTATTCAAAGTCATATTTAATTTCCAGGTAATGGCAATTTTTATAACCTGAATCCACCAGTACCCATCAACTGTGGACAGTCCCACCCTTTATAACTGATTACAGTTCTTCTCTTGAACCTCCCATGGTGTCAGATTAATTATGAGTAACTGGCAAGGAGTAATAGCCATAAGTAATAGATCCCCTGAGAAAGAAAGATGGCTAAATAGATAGAGAAACAGAATTCTAAGCTCTTTTAGCCAACATAAACAAAGATGGTTTAATCTTTAGCAAAACATTTCCACTCCCACCACTGTAGAGAAAACATGGCACTTTAAAGTTATTTGTCTTTATCCAAGCCAAATTCTCTCGTCAAGATTTTAAAAACGGGATAAAATTCATTACCAGCTTCTCGTCTTGCAAATGATAAGGAGAGTCCTGTTTTATTCTTTTGGAAAATTCTTGTACCTACAGTGAAAAAATTACAATCTCTCATTAATGGCATGGTTTCTCATGTATGAATTTGGTTGCTTATACTGTTTATAACAAGCTTTAAAAGTATTACTTTAGTCTTCAGTTGATCAGTCTGTTCTTTTAACTTCTGACACATCTGTTTCCCTTGGGATATCTTTTGAAATATGTAAGAAGAACTTGAGGAAGTGACTTTCTGAGAGGTTGGTGACAACTTAGAGAGACTTGCCTCAGATTCTATTCCTATACAAGAAAGAACACATTTAGGCTACCATTCATCTCAACTCATCACAGTTTTATTAAGTACTGAAAACAGAAAGCTGTTGCAGTCACAACCACTTACTATTTTTAAAAAATTATTTTTTTCAAAATACATATCTAGGCCAGGCACAGTGGCTCACACCTGTAATCCCAGCACTTTGGGAGGCCAAAGCAGGGGGATCACTTGCAGCCAGGAGTTCAAGACCATCCTCAGCAACAAAGTGAGACCCCACCTCTACAAAAAAACAAAAAAAATTATCTAGGTGTGGTGGCATGCACCTGTAATCCCAGCTACTCGGGAGGATGAGGTGGGAGGATCATTTGAGCCCCAGAGGTCAAGGCTGCAATGAACCAAGATTGTGCTGCTGCACTCCAGCCTGGGTGACAGAGTGAGACCCTGTCTCAAAAAGACAAAAACAAAACATATATATATATATATATCTCAAAGAAGTTTTAAAACATTAGTACCTGTGAGAAGTTCTTGGTGGATATGTACTGTGGGCTCCATCTGCACAATTAAAGGGTAAGAAAACATTACTGTCGATATTGATCAATGACACCACCGTTCAGAATGACCCAACATGTTCTGTCATCATAGAGGCAGTCCAGGTTTGCAGTCAAGAGCCAGGGCCGTGATGCCAAGGTTGAATTCCACTCTGACACTTACTTGCTGGGCAGCCCAAGTAATTGTCTTATCACTTATAAGCCTGCAATTCCTTGGCAGGAAAATGGGGATAGTAAGTGAACCTACCTCAGGGGGGTTGTTATGAGGATGAAATGTTAAATATCTACCATAGTATCAGGCAGGTGGTAAGCATTTAACAATACGTGTTATCTGTTATCACCATTGTGTTTGATACTGGTATGTGAAATGCTGAAACATTTCTCCTAAAACTAGACTGTAAGTTTCACGAGGGTAGGGATCATGGCTGGTCTTGTCACCAGCTCTGTTGCTGGTGCTGTCACTAACACAAAACACATGGTAGCCACACTCTAGAGAATAACAGAGGATGCATTAAGTTCCAAACTGTGTGTCAAGATAGTGATGGTTTTCTACCCATCACAGGCTAATTGAACAGTTTAAATTCCAGAGTGATTCACCTTGGGGGGTCTTCCCTTTGTTCCCAACACATGAAGCTCAGAAACGTGCTAGTGCCAGAGAGCTGGTCAAAATAGACTGTGGTCTTTCTAGACATCTCAACTATATGATGGATATGAAACCTGCAGGGTCCAATTCTCCAATCTGAATTGACAGGACTGGAAAAAATCAGATACCTGACCTCGAACCCCCATACCAGAGGGAGATGAGCCTGATATCCATCTGCTCCTGCTAATCACGGGGCACTGAGAACTGGACACAAGGAGGATGTTCTCCTGCAATCAGAACAAGGAACCCCAACACTTCCCAATACCACGGGGGTGTAGGTTTCTCTCAGAGAGCATCCCAGTCATGGCCAGGTGGGCTGTTGGCTTAGGTTTGGATGTAGGGGTTTCTGCTCAAACTCCCCAGGCATTCAGTTGAAAGAGAGGGGAGCTGAAGCGTGAAAATGGAAATGGAAATTAAAAAAAGAGAGAGAGAAAAATCACTTCCAAGGTTAGGTTATAGAAAAAAAGAGAGAGAGAATGGAAATGGAAACAGGCAGTGTGGTTCAGTCCAGAACACCTTCATATAAAGCTCAAAAGAAAGATCATGCACTCTAGGCAAATTGCCCAAGAACTAAAATGTTTATTTTGATTCTTAATATGAATTTACCTTACTATTGGCCTCAAAAATCAATGAGCTCATGAGCCTCAGCATGTTGGGAAGTTGGTGTGGGAGTGTAAGAAGATGGGGTAAGGGAAAGGGGGAAATAGCATAAATTAAGCATTAACAAAGTTTTATACCAAATGATTACCAAGATAACAAGCTTGAAATCCATTACTAACGATCTTAATTCCATTCAACTTAGCATTAATAACTAAGGGCATAATGTACATAAGACACGAGGCCAGGCCTCTGGGGGAAGTTAGGCAATGGAAAGGCGAAGATAAGGTTGCTGCCCTCCAGAGCCTTAGAATCTAGTGGAGGAAGCAGATGCTTCTGCTATTATGATCCAAAGCAGGCTGAGATACACACTCTGATGGAAGGACTAAACAAACAAGTGTGGGAAATATTGTGACTTGGGAGACCTGAAAATTTATGTGGCCCAAGGGGGAATTGAAGGAGGCCATGAAAACAAGCAGGTCTTTGGCAAGTCAAGATGGGATGTGCCACGCAAGGCAGGAACTCAGAGAGCTCAGGGCCTGGGAAGAGGTTCTGGACCAGCCAGGTAACTGCAGATGACTCCTGAAGGAGGGCAGCTAAGTTTAAGTGAGGAGAGCCAAATTCCAACTTGCAGAATTTGGATTTTATTCTCTTATATGTTTTTGTCAGCATAGCCCTTGATGCTTCTTATGGGGACACTGAGAGTCTGAGTGGCCACATCACTCATCCAGGGTGACCCAGGGTGCTGAATGAAACTTTGGAACTAGAACCAAGCTCTATTCACCCTCCAAAAACCCACACTGAAAGAGATAAGCAGTGGTCCCAATTAATGTGTTTACAGGAGACCGTTTCGTTTACCTGGATTTGTTGTGAAGGTTCAGAGATTTTCCCTTTCTGCTCTTGATGTTGTTTTTCAACACAGTTTGACTCAGACGTGGTTTCTAAAATATCTTGCACAAGAGCGGGTTTATCTCTCAACTGGGAAGAAAAGCTGGCTTGTTTAGCTATTGCAAGTGGTTTATTAGTTATGTTATTTTTAGGAATTTTCACTTTGGGAGCAATCTTAGAGAAATCAGGGAGCTGGTAATGAACTTGACCTTGGCCATATTTGAACCTGTTGCCCGAACTTGCTTTTTCAGTCTGCTGTTTCTGGGATGCCTGCCCTTGATAACTTTTTTGTTTATCACCTGGACCCTTGGTTTTAGTTAGAACATTTACATTTTCTTGAGGGCTGCTATCTCCAGCAGCCACTGGCTCTTCTAAATCAGAGGTATTTTCCTCTGTCGTGGTGGGAGAACCAGGCTTATTGCTGTTTTCACCATCCCTTTTGGGGCTGAGTTGGTCAGTGAGTTCTGGGGTTTGTTCTTTTGGCCAAGAATTCTTATTATAACATGAAATAATACTTTTAACAATAGCTTCCTCTTCAAAACTGTCAGCATTTGAGATCTCTGGGAGGGTTTCACAATCAATGCCTTGACCTCTTAAGAATGGCTCTTTGGAAAGATGATGAAGTAAAATATCAGAAATGCTTGACTTAGAAGCGCCTCCTTCATTTGCTGGAATATGAAGAGCTGCAGTGCATTGTTTCTCTTTCTCGTCTTTTTTGTTGGCAGCATTTTCAGTAATTTTACCCAGGGGTATGGTCATAGCTGTATTTCCACAAGTCTCATTATGCGTAGCCTTCTCTTTAGGGTCATCTGCTATGAAAATAATTTGATTTAAGACTTCAAGGCCATCCTTTTTTGAGGTAAAACTGTAATCATTGCATATCTCAATCTGAGAGAAGTCCCCATCATAAGGCAAATCCTCCTGCTTATAAGTTGTGTGTTCTGAAAAATCAGCCTCATCCATGTGTGTGCAGCCCGATCGCTCTCGTCCTCTGCCTCCTGAGCTGGCTGCTGTCAGTTGTAACAATAGCTCTGGTTCTCACTGACTGTCTTCACTGTATGCTATTCTGTGTGAAATGAGAACAGCCTCATTGTTAAATATATTGGAATAATGTATACAACTATGCCAGAACAAAGTGGATATTTTTTAATTCAAAAAATTCAGTTACAAACAGGAAGGCAGGAAGCTCAGCCACAAGCTGACCCAACCTCAATCCACACTATGTTAACACAATCAGTAGTATAACAGCAAGGTATGGGGAAAAAAAAAAAAAAAAAAAGGAGAGTGTTACATTTTTCATTTATTAAATTTTGAGGATGACATTAGTCTACAGTTAATAGCCAAATATTTATCAACCTCCCTTAGCAGATACTATTTGGAGTTTATTCTCCCAAAGTAGGAACTTGGGATGCAAGTAAAGGATTGATTTTTTTTCTTTTTTCTTTTTTTTTTTTTTTTTTGAGACAGAGTCTCTCTCTGTCGCCCAGGCTGAAGTGCAGTGGCACAATCTCGGCTCACTGCAAGCTCTGCCTCCCAGGTTCACTCCATTCTCCTGCCTCAGCCTCCCGAGCTGCCCGCCACCACGCCCAACTAATTTTTTGTATTTTTAGTAGAGATGGGGTTTCACCATGTTAGCCAGGATGGTCTCGATCTCCTGACCTCGTGATCCACCTGCCTCGGCCTCCCAAAGTGCTGGGATTACAGGCGTGAGCCACCGCGCCCGGCCTGATTTTTTTTTTTGTAACTACCAGAGCCACGCCTTGTCCACATGTCACTGACAGTCTTCTAAGCCATGTGGCGATGGAAGCCGGCCTAGCTCACATGTAACACCCACCTTCTCCATTCTGGTGCTTTTTCACCTGTTCCTCCAGACCTTCTGGTCCCCTTCTCCTGACTTTCCCTTGCATGTCTGAGAATGGCAGAGAAGGACTTACAGAAATATGGCCAAGGGGCCGGGCGCGGTGCCTCACACCTGTAATCCCAGCACTTTGGGAGGCTGAGGCAAGCGGATCACCTGAGGTCAGGAGTTCGAGACCAGCCTGGCCAACATGGCAAAACCCCTGTCTGTACTAAAAATACAAAAAGTTAGTCAGGTGTAGTGGCGTGCCCCTGTAGTCCCAGCTACTCGGGAGGCTGAGGCAGGAGAATTGCTTGAACCTGGGAGGCAGAGGTTGCAGTGAGCCGAGATCAAGCCACTGCACTCCAGCCTGGGTGACAGAGAGAGACTCCGTCTCAAAAAAAGAAAAAAAAAGAAATGTGACCAAGGGACAAATAGGCTTTCAAACACCTGGAGGCCAGTCTGCAGCCAAATGTCCCTTTTCTAATTTGGACTCAGGCAGGAACCTAGTCAGAGAGGCTGCCTTCCCTGAACAACCCCTGCCAGCCACGACAGCCCAGGCGGCAGTCTGGTGGTACCAGAGTCTTTGGGGATATTCCTGAAAATGGCTGGAGTAAAACCAGCTGCCATTTGGTATGAGTCCTATTTTCTCTTTTTTAAACAAAATTCAAAGCACACATTCAGATATCTCTTCCTGATTTGTGAACTTTTTGGATGATTCCTCAGAAGTAGTAAAATGATCTCAAATTTTAGGTGGAGTAACTGAGATTCCCTCTCCCCTGGAGTACTAGCCCAGAGTGACCACAGCTGCTGGCAGCCTCCCTTGCCCATACAATGATTAGGTTGGGTGAGCAGATCTCTGAGGTTCTCTCTCCAACCAAATTTTTATGAGTCTATAAACTGGTGATTTATTAGGTAACCTCAAAAGCTAAAATCATATGTTTGACCAAAATAATTTTTTTTGAACTACGTCGTCCAAGAAAAAAGGAGTACAAACTAAATGTGGTAAAAGCATCCGTGAGACATTGTACAAAAATCTTAATTTATAGACACATGCCAATGTTAGAGAACCCAAATTAAACAGATGCTCTGTTTAGAGAGATGGAGAGAAAGGAGAATATCACTGCAGGATTATTTTAAATCATTTAAAGAGGGTGACATTTAGTATAAAGTGAGGCACGTCTTCATGAGAAGAATTACAGGCTACTCTAACCCAAGTTGAAGAACAAGGGAAAAGGCTTCCCAAGAAAGTGAAAGGCACAGTGGGAAAGCAGAAGCGGAGAGGCATGGATCTGAATTCTCTGGCTTCTCTGCTTTCTAGCTGTGTGTCATCTGGCAAGTTATTTAACTCTTGTGAGTCTCGGTTGCCTCTTCTGAGAAATAGGACTAGCAATACCTGAGATAAGGCACTAAAGTACCCAGCATAGGGCTTGGCGCAGAGTAAGAATTCCATACATTGTTGTTGGAAAATGAAAAAACAAAATCAGTCTCAGTATTGGAATACTGAAGAATGCCCAGGTCCAGAGGTGAGGCACTCCTTATCCATGGGGATATTTAAAGGATAAAGGAAGGAATTGCATATGTAAAACATAATCTCGGCCAAGTAAGGTGGCTCATGCCTGTAATCCCAGCACTTTGGGTGGCCGAGGCAGGTGGATCAGGAGGTCAAGAGATGGAGACCATCCTGGCCAACATGGTGAAACCCCGTCTCTACTAAAAATACAAAAAATTAGCTGGACGTGGCGGCGCACACCTGTAGTCCCAGCTACTCTGGAGGCTGAGGCAGGAGAATCACTTGAACCCGGGAGGCAGAGGTTGCAGTGAGCCAAGATCGCACCACTGCACTCCAGCCTGGTGACAGAGTGAGACTCCATCTCAAAACAAAAAAGACATAATCTGTACAAGAACTTTAAGACCATTTTAAAACTTAATCTGTAAATAAATATATTTGAAGGTAAAAAAAAAAATTAGGCCGGGTGAGGTGACTCACGCCTGTAATCCCAGCACTTTGGGAGGCTGAGGCAGGTGGATCACTTGAGCTCAGTAGTTCAAGACCAGCCTGGCCAATGTGGCGAAACCCATTTCTACTAAAAATACAAAAATTAGTCGGGCATGGTGGTGCACCCCTATAGTCCCAGCTACTTGGGAGGCTGAGGCAGGAGAATCACTTGAACCTGGGAGGCAGAGGTTGCAGTGAGCCAAGATTGTGCCGCTGCACTCCAGCCTGAGCAACAGCAAGACTCTGTCTCAAAAAAATAAAAAATCATAAATAAATAAATCACTAAGCAACTTTAAACAAAATATTGTCTAATTTTTTAGAACAAAAAAAAAACAGAGAGAGTATCTTTGTTTTTTTAGACAAGGTCTCACTCTATCACCCAGGCTGGAGTGTAGTGACACCACCATGGCTTAATTGATCTTCCTCCCTTAGCCTCCTGAGTAGCTGGGACTACAGGAGCACACCACCACACCTGACTAATTTTTAATTTTTTTTGTAGAGTTGGAGTTTCACCATGTTATTCAGGACGGTCTCAAACTCCTGGGCTCAAGTAACCCACCTGCCTCAGCCTCCCAAAGTGCTGGGATTACAGGCATGAGCCACTGTGCCTGGCCTGAGAGTATGTTTAAATGCCTACAGAGAGAACGGAAGAAGAAGAAAACAAATTCTAGTTTTGCAAGACTTTTAATGACCCAAGTATCAGTCCCAAAGTTATCCTCATGCTTTCTTTACATTTTCAGGAGCTCATTGCCAAACTCCATACCCTTCTTGTATAGAAAGGAAAGATACTTTGTTGGCCAAATTCCCACTTTTAAAATATAATTCCATTAAAACTGATAAAATTTGAATTTTGCTCTGGCTCTTAAGAAAAAGAAAAAAAGTCCAGGCACGGTGGCTCATGCCTGTAATCTCAGCACTTTGGGAGGCCAAAACAGAAGGATTGCTTGAGGACAGGAGTTTGAGAACAGCTTGGGCAACAAAGCAAGACCCTGTCTCTACAAAAAAAAAAAAAAAAAAATTAAAAATTAGCCAGGAGTGGTGGTATGTGCCTGTAGTCCCAGCAACTTGGGAGCCTGAGATGGAGGATCAATTGAGCCCAGGAGGTCAAGGCTGCAGTGAGCAGAGATCATGCCACTGCACTCCAGCCTGGGTGACAGAGCAAGACCCTGTCTCTCTCTCCCTCTCACACACACACACACACACACAAAGAAAGAAAGGAAAAGAAAAAGAGTGAGATACCATTAAGATAAACCAGAAACCTGAGGAATACTCTCATTACATACAGGAAAACAGCTTCTGTCGTTATTATTATTTGCATGTGTGCATGCAAAATATCATGAGGATTTTTTCTGGAAAAGGACAGTCCATACCCTTAGCAAGGTAATGAGCTTCTTTGAGATAACTGGAGGAACCGGAGCATCTTCCCACGTCAACACTTGGCTCAATCTTGAAATCCAAAGGCACATCCAAAGAGGTTCCGGTCAGAATCCAACAGAACCTTTCTGTAGAATCCAATTTGATTTTCTGAAGTCAGGTGACTACATTTGGGGCCACGCCTGCTTATGCAGCTATCCTGACCATTATGTGCTCAGCAATACCTCACAAGTCACTCTGAGATGAACACTTTGAGCAAACAGGGCCAGGACATCACAGTGACCCAGGCTGTGAAAACACTTCAGGCCAGTCCCTGAGTAGGAATGAACAACAAGGTGGTCACCATGCTGACAGCTATTCCCTGTGTGATTTACTTTATCATGAAGTCTAAATTTGATGCTGAAGTGCTAGCCTAAGCTCATTAACCTGCCAACTTAGAGAAGAAGGTAACCATGGCTAGGATGACTGGGAATCTGATGGACTCACTTAAGAATTTCTACAGATGGGAAAACCAAAACTCCTTAGTGGCAAGAGGCCAAAGATGGTCAGCTAATCGTTGTTTCTGGCTGGTAGGTGACATTTCTTCTATTCACTAAGCCCATTTTGTGATAACACAGTTTTCCATATTGACAGGATTGTTTACATCACCAAAGGAAAACCATGGGGCCATGTTCCTGTGACAATCTCTTTATCTCATTCCCAACACCCTCTGTTCTGTGTTTAAACCTGTACAAACCAGGCAAACTGGGGACTATGTGTAGGACCCAGACATGGAAGAGAAAGCAGGCATTGTTTCTACTCACCGTCTCTGCCCCTCCACTAAAGTACCAGTTAGCACAACCATGTAACACTCGCAAGTCCTACACTTCTAAGATCACCCCTATTGACTTTGTCACGGTAAGAGTTGGCTGTTGGAGACAATGATTCAACAACCAAAATCCTGATTATTCCTTTTCGTATCTGTCATTTAGAATGTGAATAGTGTACACCTAAAAGCTTTAAGTACATTATCCATCAATAATTTGTACTGCACAAAGCAATATGCTGCTCTGTCTTCAAACAACACAATGCTACAGTCAACACAAAGAGGCAAAACCATGGCAATATAGCAATTGCAACAGAAACTCACCAACATCTTGGAGTCTCTGGATATCACAGGGTGAACAAGTTGAAGGGCCTTGCGACACAGACAAGCAATCCTTTAATTCTAAATCATCTTTTTTTCAACAGTTGGAAGTTGACTGCAGTTGAATAATAGAACAAAAATGGAGCTTCAAAATAATGGCGTGCCTGCTTCTTCTGGGTTCTTTTAACTGCAAGAAATCAGCTTTGAAGAGCACATAGGGAACTTCTGATGTGATACAAACTTTTGTCTTTTTTTTTTTTTTGTCTTTTAAGAGCATTCAAAAACACTTGGTCTGGCTGTTTCAATTTTTCTTTCTCTCCTTCTATTCCTAGCTCAAGAATACTATTTACATATGAAAGAAAATAGGAGATGGCTCAGAATAATATGTCCAAGGCCACGCCCAGGGGTCAGGGATTCATGAATTTTGTATCCAGTGTATGATGTTTCTAGATTAAAATATTTTCAAAGGTAACATGATATAGGCTCCCTCTGTAATGACTGCATTTGATTATGCTCTGGTAATTCTATCAGCTAACTTTATCTCAGAAATGTGGGGTACCCACAATGCAGTGCCTCAACTGTAACAATATACCATTCAATGAGGCCGTCTAGCTTCACCCTGTCATTGTGGGGTGGCAGAAGGGAGACACTGTGATGGGCAACAAGTCAATCCAATACTCCTACAAGAACCAGATGGATGTATTATTTATAGTCAGTCTTAGGGCTGTCGTCCTTTTGGGAGTGTGCATGAATTTGATGACCAGCTGTTACAAATTTGTTATCCTGAAACTATTTTAGAAGTTGGGGGGAAGGGAGGAAAGCCTTTTAAAAGTGTGAGTAAAGCAGTATTTGGAGAAACTTCCTGCCTGTGTTTTACCAGAAAACTTCGCTGGTTTTCCTTGCTCTTTGGTGAGGTTAGCCCTGTCTTTTTATCCAGTTTTCCCATTGACATAGCGTAGTGTGTGCTGTAAACCATGGACCTTTGCTGTGCTTTGGGAACATTTAGAAAACTTACCAGTTGATTTTCTGAAAATAATTCCAGTGGTAAACTTTAAAACACATTGATTTAAAGAAGTATAATTTCATTTTTTTTTTTTTTTTTTTTTGAGACAGAGTCTCACTCTGTCGCCAGGCTGGAGTACAGTGGCGCAATCTCGGCTCACTGCAACATCTGCCTCCCAGGTTCACACCATCTCCCACCTCAGCCTCCCGAGTAGCTGGGACTACAGGCACGCGCCACCAAGCCCAGCTAATTTTTATATTTTTAGTAGAGACAGGGTTTCACCATGTTGGCCAGGATGGTCTTGATTTCCTGACCTCGTGATCCACCTGCCTTGGCCTCCCAAAGTGCTGGGATTACAGGCATGAGCCACCACGCCTAGCCAAAGTATAATTTTTAAATTTTATTTATTTATTTATTTTGTAAAGATAGAGTCTTGTGTCCCAGGCTGGAGTACAGTGGCATGATTATGGCTCACCACAGACTCTACCTCCTGGGTTCAAGCAATCCTCCCGTCTCAGCCTCCCGAGTAGCTGGGACCACAGGCACATACCATCACACCTGGCTAATTTTTTTTTTTTTTTTTTTTTTTTTTGTAGAGACAGGATCATGCTATGTTGCCCAGGCTCATCTCGAACTCTTGGGTTCAAGCGATCCTCCTCCTCGGCCTCCCAAAGTGATGTGATTACAGGCATGAGCCACCATACCCAGCCTCGAATAAGTATAATTTGTTTTTAATCTTGTCCCTGAAACTTCTCTGCCCTTCCCTAAACTTTCAAAATTAAGTTTTGCAACCTCTGCCTGGAGATAAGAAGGGCCAGAATATTTTAGGAAAACCCTTCCTCCCTTAACCAAAGACTTATGCCTCTCTCCTCTGCCCTCCTCCGCCTGCCTAAAGGAAGAAGATTGACTTGCAATTATAATTTTTTAAAATAATGAATACAAGGTTAAATTTATTGCACATTGATACCTAATCTATGCTCCTCAAAATGATTTCAAAAAGTTAAGATTTTGATTAAAAGTCTATTTTTATATTAGAAGAAATATCTATAGAATGAATCTCAAAACATGTGGTAGGATTACAGGTAACTTTTATTTTCCCGTTAGAACTGTTCCTTCATTTATTAAACAAATATTTATTGGGTGTACCTGTTAGGCACACAGTACCATGTAGGTCCTGGAATCAAAAGGAAGTATAGAGAACAGTTAGGTTATGGACTTCGGTGCCAGACTGAGTTTGTAGTTAGGCTCTGCTGCTCACTACTGTGCTATCTTAGAGAAGTTGCTTAACTTCTCTGTTCCTTAGTTTGTTCATCTGTAAAATGGGGGTATTAATAGCACTACCACATAGGATTGTTGTGAAGAGCATGTGAGTTGTTTAAATCAACACTTACGTAGCACAATGCACCTGATGCTATTCTAATCACTTTCCAAATATTCGTTAACTGAGTGCAAAGGATTTAACACATTGTATATTATTATAAATGGTGATAAGTGCTATGAATGATAGGAAGAGACTGCTGGAAGAAAGAATGTAAGAAAGGAAGGAAAACCTTTCTCGAGATCGGATAGGCAGGAAAGGGCTCTCCAAGGCCATGCATTTCAACTGGAGCCTGAAGGACACAAACCAATGACGCAGAGAGTCGGGGCAGAGTGTTCTGGGCTGAGGGGACATGTGTGCAAAGACCTGAGGATGGAAAATAACATTGTTTATTGGGAAAGCTGAAAGGAACTAGCATGGTGGTGGCAGAGATTAAACAAGTTGATGTGTTCAAGACATAAGACATTTTTGAGTAACAATCAACAAAACCTGGCAATGTGCTTGTGAAGGCAGGGGAGAATTTAATCAGTACCCCTTGTCATGCTTTCTTGTATTTTTCCAAGTATTTTAGAATAAAGGTCACTCAAATCAATAAAAAAAAAAAAATGATCCCAAAGAACAATGGACATGAATTAAGAGAAAAAAGATATACAAATATACATGACACTTAAATGTATAAAAAGATGATTACCTTTGTTAGGGCATGTTCTACGTTTTAAACATATTTGTAAGCCGGGTGTGGTGGCTCATGCCTATAATCCCAGCACTTTGGGAGGCTGAGGTGGGCAGATCCTTTGAGGCCAGGAGTTCAAGACCAGCCTGGCCAACATGATGAGACCCCGTCTTTACTAAAAATGCAGAAACTAGCCGGCATGGTGACGCGTGCCTGTAATCCCAACTACTTGGGAGGCTGATGCACGAGAATCACTTGAACTTATTTGTTTATTTATTTATTTTTGAGACAGGGTCTTCCTTTGTCGCCCAGGCTGGAGTACAGTGCCATGACTGTAGCTCACTGCAGCTTCAACCTCCAGTGCTCAAGTGATCCTCCTGCCTTAACCTCCCAAGTAGCTGGGACTACAGGTTCCTGCCAGTGCACCCAGCTAATTTTTTTTTTTTTTTTTTTTTTTTTTTTTTTTTTTTGTGGAGGCGGGGGTCTCACTTTGTTTGCCAGGCTGGCCTTGAACTCCTGCGCTCCAGCAATCCTCCTGCCTCGGCCTCCCAAAGTGCTGGAATTACAGATGTGAGCCACCGCACTCAGCCTATGCCTACTTTAGCTTTAATGCATGCATAAGGTTTAGAACAGTGCCTGACACATAATGTCTTGATACATGCTAGCTTTAAAAACTTATTAACCATTATGTAAAATACCTCTCTCAGTATTTAACAATTTTAGCTTTTTTAGTCAGTTTGTATGGTTTTATATGAGATGAGGATTTGAAATGTAAATCTGTTATAAGTTGTTCCATGGTAGAAAAAAAATAGCTATCAATACTTCCCTAACCCCTTGTAAAAAGCACAAAGCTCTTCGCATAGTCATAAGTTAGAGCCCCCAACACAACTATGAAGTAAATATTACCTGATCCAATGCTGCAATGCCAATTTTTACTAGACAGTGTTGAGATACCAGAAGTGACAACCCTATGAAAGGTAAATAATCAACGTTTAGCGTTTTATGATAGGCTTGTGTAGGCTTCAAAAGCATTAATTAACTACTACTCACAACACCTAGGTGAGGTATTTCTTTACCCTCTCAAGCAATGTCATTATCTCAGAGAAGGAAACTCAGTACCAGGTTAAACAACTTAGGAGAGGAAACAATTATCTGCTCAAAAATAACAGCACTTTGCCTCTAAATAACACTTTTCAACCAACAGTATCCAGTCACATTGCAAACTCGAATTAAACACTCTCGGGGACTTAAGTATCTCCCTTTAACCTTGTGGAACAGATTGAAGAAGAGGAGGCAGTTTAGCTAAAATTACACAGCAGGCCAGTAGCAGCCAGGATTTAATCCCTTGGAATCAGATGTGAGGTGGGATTAAAAGCCTACTGTGTGGTAGGTGCTTTGCGTATATCTCTTCAGTCCTTTCCACGGCCCCTGAAGTAAATATCATTGCTTCTTTAAGATGGGAACTGAGGACGCCGTGGCTCATGCCTGTAATTCCAGCTCTTTGGGAGGAAAAGGCGGGCAGATCACTTGAGGACAAAAGTTTGAGACCAGCCTGGCCAACATGGTGAAACACTGTCTCTACTAAAAATACAAAAAAAAAAAAAATTAGCCAGGCATGGGGCATGGTGGCATGCACCTGTGGTCCCAGCTGCTCGGGAGGCTGAGGCACAATAATCACTTGAGCCTGGGAGGCAGAGGTTGCAGTGAGCTGAGAGCATGCCACTGTACTCCAGCCTGGGTGACAGAGTGAGACCCTGTCTCCAAAAAAAAAAAAAAAAGATAACCAAGCTCAGAGGGACAGAGCTAGGATAGGTCATCCAAAGCCAACGTGCTTCTACTCCTGTAAGACCACATGTCACAAACAGGAAGAAGAAATAGAAGCAGTCAGACTCATCAGTGTTGTTGTTGTTTTTAATAAGATTGGTTATTGTTTTAGTTTCCTATTGCTTCTATAACAAATTGTTAAGGAACAAAATTTCAACAAATTGATTTCAAAGATCTAATTGGCTTTTGTTGGCACTTCATGAATCAGGCAGCATCCCATCTATGAAACAGAAAGGCTCTTCAATGAGCTGAGCAGCGAGGATGCGCTTTACAGGCAGAAAAGGCTGAAGTAAGCAGAAATAAGGAACAAGGAACAATAAACAGATTGGTTGTTTCAAAGTGACTTCAAGCAGAGGGGATTTCCTTATCATGCCTGATCAAATTGACTGGGCCCCATTAGGTTGGTTGCTATGAGTTTCCTGTTTTTTGGAAAACTGACCCATTTCTAAGTTCAGTTTGGTTATGTGGCCCCTAGCACAAGTGACTCCATTCTAGTTTGGTCTGGTCTGTTGGGGCCTAGTGCAGGAGCTCAGTCAACCAATGACCTCTCATAAATTTTATTTCACAAAGTTATCACAAATGTAGTGTAAAACTACACAAATTGATTAAGTTCTGGAGGTCAATGTCTGAAAATAATTTCACTGGACTGAAATAAAGGTGTAGGCAGGGCTGCATTCCTTCTGGAGGCTTGACAGGAGAATCAAGTTTCTTGCCTTTTCCAGCTTCTAGAAACCATTTGCATTCCTTGGCCCATGGACCCTTTCTTCATCTTCAAAAGCAACATCACAACATCTTCAAATCTCCTCTGACTGTGATACTCCTCCCTCAGTCTTTCACTTACAAGGACCCTTGTGATTACACTGGGCTCACCCGGATAACCTAGGATAATCATCTCAAGACCCTTAATTTAATTGCATCTGCAAAATCCCTTTGACATGTAAGGTAACACATTTGCAGATTCCAGGGATTAGTACTTAGACATCTTTTGGGGCCATTGTTTTGCTTACCATAGTACTCTTTTGGAAGATTCTTAGAAAACTAGGATCTATGCCTCATCATTTCATCCCCAAGCAGCATTTATTGTATCTCCAGGGGGTACTACTACCCCAAAGTCCCTCTTGATGTGAAGCTTTTTTATCCCGTGGAACAATTGTAATTTATTGAGATACAGCAGGAGGGCATACCTTCAAAATTGGAAAGTTTAAAAAAAATTAAAAATGATAACTATTGATACGTGCAACTGTAATATATGGATGAATCTCAAAATACAGTTATGTGTCACTGAACACCAGATATACATTCTGAGAAATGCATCATAGAGTGTACTTACACAAACTAGATGGTATGGCCTGCTACACACCTAGGCTATATCGTATAGCCTATTGCTTTTAGGCTACAAACCCATACAGCACGTTACCATACTAAATTATGTAGGCAATTGTAACACAATAGTAAGTATTTGTGTACCTAAACATAGAAAAGGTTCAGTAAAAATATGATAATATAACCTTACAGGACCACTATCATAGATGTAATCTGTCATTGACCAAAATGCTATTATGTGGTGCATGACTGTAATTTAGCTGTTTGAAGGAAGCCAGGTTACACACACACACACACACACACACACACACACACACACACACAGAGGGTATATATTGTATAATTCCATTTATATAAAATTGTGAAAAATGCAAAGCGATATATAATAATAGAAAGTAGATCAGTGGTTGCCTGAGTTGGGTGGAGGTTGAGAAGGGAGATGGGGTGACCAAGAGACATGAGGAAATTTTTAGAAGTGATAGATATGTTGATTGTGGTGATTTTTTTTCAGAACTTCACAAATCGTGCCCTTTGAATATGTCCTGTTGATTGTATGTCAGCTATAGCTCAAGAAAGCTGTTAAAAATAATATATGATCCCAGTGTTTTGGGAGGCTGAGGCAGATAGATAACTTGAGGTCAGGAGTTTGAGACCAGCCTGGCCAACATGGTGGAACCCTGTCTCTACTAAAAATACAAAAATTAGCTGGGCGTGGTGGTGCACACCTGTAGTCCCAGCTACTTGGGAGGCTGAGGTGGGAGGATCACTTGAATCCAGGAGGCAGAGTTTGCAGTGAGCTGAGATCATGCCACTGCACTCCACCCTGGGTGACAGAGCCAGATCCTGTCTCAAAATAATAATAATAATAATAATACATGAGCAGGCCTTGGTAGCTCACACCTGTAATCCCAGCACTTTGGGAGTCTGAGGGTGGAGGATCACTTGAGGCTAGGAGTTTAAAACCAGCTGGGCAACATAGCAAGACCCTGTCTTTAAAACACACACACACACACACACACACACACACACACACAAGAGCTGGGCATGGTGATAGAAACTCACAAGCTTGTAGTCCTAGCTACTCAGGAGGCTGAGGCAGAAGGGATCGCTTGAACCCAGGAGTTGGAGACTGCAGTGAGCTATGATCACGCCACTGCCCTCTAGCCTGGATAACAGAGGGAGGCCCTGTCTCAAAAACATAATAATAATAGAAAAGAGACTTTAAAGTCCTCCAAGGCACACAGGAACTTCATAAAATGAGATTATAGAGCCAGGGAGAAAATTGTATCAAACAGCAGTAACCTTATCTATATAGCTCTTCAGAAAATTTTTAATGACCTCATTCAGATGTTATCATTTTAGGATGATTGCAGGTTTGCAAGTGTAACACATCTGGCAGTTTGTTTTGCATACTGTCTAAGCTCCACATGGCCCCTGAGGCCCTTTGTGAACTGTGGCAGCCTACCTCTCCAACCTGTCTTCCTACCACACCTTGCCTTGAAATTCATGCTTCAACAATCCCAAGCTATTTATAGCTTCCCAA
The DNA here is from genome assembly GCF_028885625.2 of Pongo pygmaeus. NCBI lineage: Eukaryota > Metazoa > Chordata > Mammalia > Primates > Hominidae > Pongo > Pongo pygmaeus. The sequence goes on along the minus strand of NC_072373.2, from coordinate 120,859,331 downwards.
GCTCACCTGGTGTTTTATGTCCCCAAGTCTTTGAAGAAGACACGCCTGGAATGCCCTTCCTCTCTGGCCTCCTTGGCCAGGAGAGGTCATCCCTTCATCTTTTGCCAATTCATGTCCTGTACAAGGTTCCTCGGTTACACTTTCCCCACTATCTTGTAATTAATTGTTTCGTATCTGTCCTGTCACTAGCCTATCTGTACTCCCAACCAGGGCATATGGCAAGGATGGCAGGGTCTCAACATTTATTTCATGGAACTGGAAATTCTCCCAGTGTGTCGTGGTGGTATACATGAGAACCATTAGGATGTCTACAGGGAAGAAGATCCACCAAAAGAGGAGTTTGGATGTTGCCGGATGAAGGGATAAAGCATGGTCCTGAAGTTGATGGCAGTGACACTCCTGCAGCCTGAACTAGAGCAGTTGGTTCTCAATAGGATGGCAGGACCCCTCGGGGGCTTTTAGAAATGGAGGGGGAGTGCAGCTGGCATTTAGTACTTAGGGGCCACAGTGGAAATAAAGTCCTGTTCAAAGAAGAATGCTCTCGTCCAAAACGCCAATAGGGTCCCCAGTTAGAAACACTACTCAAGGATAAAATGTGTTTTCTCTGTGAAGACTGCAAATGGGCTGGGCGCGGTGACTCATGCCTGTAATCCCAGCACTTTGGGAGCCCGAGGCGGGCGGATCACGAGGTCAGGAGTTCGAGCCTGGCCAACATGGTGAAACCCCGTCCCTACTAAAGATACAAAAAATTAGCCAGATGTGGTGGCACGCGCCTGTAATCCCAGCTAGTCGGGAGGCTGAGGCAGGGGAATCGCTTAAACCTGGGAGGCAGAGGGTACAGTGAGCCGAGATCGCGCCACTGCACTCCAGCCTGGGTGACAGAGCGAGACTCTGTCTCAAAAAAAAAAAAATAAAAGACTGCAAATAATCCTCTTCCTTAGTGCTTCATGTGAGTGGGATGTGCAGCTAGTGATAAGGACTGGAATCCTCTCCCTGAAGCGCTCACTCTCTGCACTTACTCCTTGCCCCCTGGGGGTCCCCTGTCCCCTGAACTTCTTTTGCTCCTCAAATACACTGCCTCCTGCCTACCTTAGACCTTCCCTTCATCTGTTCACGGGGCTTGAAGTATCCACCCCAACTTCCTCCTGCCTTTCTACCTGGCTATTTCTTACTCAACTCTTAGCATGCCACTTCCTCCAGAACCTTCTTTCATTCCTACAGTAGGCCAGGGTCCCCTGATATAAGCCTCCAGAGTACTCCATGTATCTCTTAGTAGCATTTATCACAATAATAAAATACTGGTGGAAGGAGGGAGGGGAGACAGTGAGAAAAGGGAAGGCAGACAGGGAGGAGGTAAGGAAGGGAAGAAGACCAATTTGGCTGCTTGAGGAGAGTGGAAAAGCACAAGTTGTTTAAAAACTGAGTTTGGGCCGGGCACGGTGGCTCACGCCTGTAATCCCAGCACTTTGGAAGGCCGAGGAGGGCGGATAACCTGAGATCGGGAGTTCAAGACAAGCCTGAGCAACATGGAAAAACCCTGTCTCTACTAAAAATACAAAATTAGCCGGGCATGGTGGCCCATGCCTGTAATCCTAGCTACTAGGGAGGCTGAGGCAGGAGAATCGCTTGAACCCAGGAGGCAGAGGTTACGATGAGCTGAGATTGCACCTCTGCACTCCAGCCTGGGCAACAAGAACGAAACTCCATCTCAAAAACAAACAGAATGAGTTTGACCCTTAGCTCTGCTCCTTAATAATTGAGGACCTTGGATAAGTTATCTAAGTGATCTGAACCTCAGTCCCCACATCCACAAAATGGAGATAAAGGGTGCTCATGGCAATTAAATTAGATAAGTATATGGAAGTGCCTTGCTCAGTGTCTGACACATGGTAGGTGCTCAAAAAATGTCAAATCTTTTTACCTTCTCTCCTTCTCCCTCTCCCCCAAATGGAAGGGCAAGTAAGGGGTGAAAATTTAACTGAGAAAGGTGGACTGAAAAAGCCTTTGTACCTAGCTTGCTAGAGAGAACATCTATAATCCTCCTAAATGGGTTTGAGAGGCTCTGTGAACACAAAAATGTCTTAAAAGAAGCCTGTGGTCAGAGGATGAACAGTCATAATTGGTGAGAGTGGAAGCAATGGATAGAATTCATAGACATTGGCATGGTCATGTCGCTCAAATATTCATAAAAGGTTTACCCTTTTCTGCACAATCCCTCCACATGCTAGCAAGTATCTATAGGATGACTATACTTGGTTTCTTGGAAAGAATGTGACCCAATGGGGAAGTGAGACACTGCTAAAAATTTACTTAGTTTTTGTGCCTAGTGTTCCATTATTGGGACGCTAAGCATGTGGGAATTATTTATATCCTACTGCTCAAGGTCATCTTAGCATCCTACTGCTAAGCATCTTAGCTTCCTACTGCTAAGGTCTGATTGCAAAAATTCAAAAAAATGCAACCTCAGGCATAAATGGGTTAATGTCTCTGAGACCAGAGACCTACCAAAGTTCTGTTCTACTAATGCAAAACACAATGGTTTGGGAAGGGTCAGTGACAACTATCTGAGGTGGAGTCTAGCCACTAAGGTAGAAATAATTCCAAATGATGACAATTTGGATTGTTATGATTTGCCTAAACCTCTGGGCACATTTGCAATCCCCTTATTAAAACTGATAATAACATCATAAAACAATGTCATTATCTTCAGAGGAGAACATCTGAGCAAGCATGTTACCCTAAAGGCAAACAGATTCTTAGAAGTTAGGTACATGGAAGACTTCTAGGGTCATCATAAGAGTCTTGCTTCCTTTCTTAGCAAGCCACCCTACTGAGTTTTTGAACAGTATGGTAGTAATGAAGTTTTACCAGTCAACTTCTTTGCAACTTCCTTTACACCTGACACAATGTAAATTAAAAGCACTTGATTGCTTTGCTGGCAAAGCAAAGGCAGCCTCTAGATCTGCTGTTAACCAGTGATAGTGCCCACCTCAACTTTAGTGAACCCTAAGAGGTATTAATATATCTTCACCAACCCTGTAAAGAAAGAGAGGTGTCTCCTGGTTAAAGCCCTAAGCTACTTACTTGCTTCTCTTTCTCAGACAGGCTTCTTAAACCTACCATCTTTGTTTGATCTACAAGTCCCAAAGGGTTTCCATGCTATTGCCTTTGCCAACTCCTCAAGGTTTTAAAATTGGAAGTCCCTCATCCTGGGGCCCTCTTAGTCTTGGGATGATTGGTCACCCCAGCTCAGGACAGATTCTCTCCACTCCACCCAACCACTAACATCTGTATTATCCACCTCCCCCAAGCACTTACTCTCTTTTCATACTTTTTTTTTTTTTAACAGAAAAAGATGCCAGAAGGAAGTGATAGAGAGAGGCACGTGAGGGAAATATGTACAAATTCACAGTGTTTTTTCTTAGTTTTCAACTTTTTTTTTTTTTTGAGACAGGGTCTCACTCTGTCACCCAGGCTGGGGTACAGTAACATGATCTCAGCTCACTGCACTCTCTGCCTCCGAGGCTCAAGTTATCCTCCAACTTCAGCCCCCCAAGTAGCTGGGATTACAGGCACGTGCCACCACTCCCTGCTAATTTTTGTATTTTTAGTAGAGATGGTGTTTTGCCATGTTGGCCAGACTGGTCTTGAACTCTTGGACTCAAGCAATCCACCCACCTCAGCCTCCCAAAGTCCTGGGGTGACAAGCGTGAACCACCATGCCCAGCCAGTTTTTAACTTTTTTATATTTTATATTTATCTGCTTATTGTAGAAAATGTGAAAAATCGAGGAAAGTATAGAAAGACAATGCTTCAGCATAATTGTTTCTAGTGTTACAAGGTCATAATATATAAAAAATTTTATACAATTTTTTTTTCACCTAATGTCAAGAACATTTCCCCACCTTATTAAAAACTTTGAAATGAAAACTTGTTTTTAATAGTTATATCCACTACATGGCTATACTATAATCATTTCCCTAATGACAGACATTTAGGGTATATCCAAGTTTTCAACATTTTCTTTTTTTGTTTTTGAGATAGGTTCTTGCTCTATCACCCAGGCTGGAGTACAGCGGCACAATAACAGCTCAAGCCATCCTCTCACCTCAGCCTCCCGAGTAGCTGGGACTACAGGCGTGTGCCACTACACCCAGCTAATTTTTAAATTTTTTGGTAGAGATGGAGTCTTGCCATGTTGCCCAGTCTGGTCTCAAACTCTTGGACTCAAGCAATCCTCCTACCTCAGCCTCTCAAAGTGCTGGGATTACAGGAGTGAGCTACTGTACCTGGCCTCAATATTTTAAAATAACACAACAGTAAAACATCCTTGTCTGTATTTCTAATTATTTCTTTAGGATAGATTCTTAGGTGGGAAAGTATTAGGACAGAGTGTAGTACTTTAATGCTCTTAATATAAAAACAAAATTGATTACAAGCATATATTCATCAACAGTGTGGGAATAATATATTGATATGCTCTCTGCAATACTAAATTGTAATATTTTAAACATCTTTGTTAATTAAAAAAGACATTTTAGTGTTTTAATTTGTAGTACTTCAATAATTCATGAAGTTGGACATTTTTCATGTTTATTGTCCATTTTTATTTCTTCATTTGTGAATTATCTCTGTCCTTTGCATATTTAGCTATTATCTACAATATAACTGTTTTTAAATTACAAGTAATACATGTTCATTGTAAAACATATTAGAAAACATTAATACTTACAGCACTTTATAACCTGCTCCTAAAAGAACTGAATCCAATACATTGTGAATACCTTTCCATGTCAACCAATATGCATCTTAGCTAGCAAATAAATTCAATTGCTGCAAAATATTCCACTGTATGGATGACTTGATTGTTTTTACTAGTCTTTTGGACATGTAAGTGGTTTCAAATATTTGAATATTAAAAGTGATTGTGTGATAAGCATCCTGGTGCATTTGTTTTGCACACTTGCCTGATTGTTTATGTAGGTAAAGTCCTAAAAAAAAGGAATTGTTTGGTCAAGAGGTACTAAGGCTTTTGACACATATTACAAAATCTCCCTCCAAAATGGCCATACTTAGTTGCAGCTCCAACCTCAGCTTATGAGAGGATTCGTTTCATCACATCCTCAGCAACAATGGGTAACATAATTTTTTAAAATCTGAAGTCTGATGGGCAAAAAAGGAGTCCCATTGCTGTTCTAGTTTGCATTTATTTAAATAATAATGAAGCTGAAGTTAATAAGTGAGCTCATTGTGGTCACTTAAGTGCTGGTCCTTGTCCTTTGCCCTATTGGGTTGTTGTCTTTTTTTCTTTGAGGTTATTTCATTGTAAGAGGTTAGACTGTAAGGTAATTTCATTTAAATACTAAGTATTTAGTATTAACTCTTTATCAGTAACATAGGTCTCCATTTGTCATTTTCCTTTTGAATTTTTAAAAGTCAGTATATATAGAGAGAGTAAAAGCATGGCTCCTGAGAGAGACTGGTTCTACCATTTACTAGCCTTGGTGGATGCTATGTTAGGTGCCCTGTTTGGATACCCTTTACTGGCCAGTACACCTGTCTCTCCACTGTTGTGAGGTTGGCTGCTAGAGCTCACAGGTGCCTTTTTCTCTGGAGAGTCTACACTAGGGAAGGCAGCCACACTTGTAGGGGGGGTTATGCCCCACTATATCCTGATACAAAGGTACAAACACCTTTGTGTAAGATGGGGGCTAATTCTGCAGTTTGGTTTATGCTCTAGATTCCAGAGCCCTCCCTCAATGGAGCAGATCAAGGCTAGGATTTCCTAAGATCCGTTTTTCTTGGATGTTACCCCTTCCCTATCCTGTTTCACTCTCTCCCTTATGGGTTCCTCCTAAAGAGCCCTCCCTCGATAAATTACAGGGATCTAAATCCCATCTCGGGATCGGCTTCTAGGGAAACCAGCCTAAGATACTGTAAAATGGGGATGATGTTAGTACCTACTTCATAGGGTTGCTGTGGAGATTAAATAATAGTTAAAATAGTAATAATAGCAAAATTTAGCACTTATATGTGCTAGGCCCTGTTCTAAACACTTTATATGTATTAATTCATTTCGTCTTTACATCAGTCAATATCCAGGTATAATCCTCAAACATGAAAAAAGTTTGGAATAGTGCTTGGCATATATTTAGCACCAATAAATCTTAGCTATTATTATTGACTGATTTACTCTAGATTTCACATGAGAGATTAGGCATGTTAGCAGGCTGTTTCCCTGCATTTTGAAGTCTCCTTCCCATTCTCTTTTTCTTAGCTGTTCCTTTGGAAAGCTCTTACTCACTCACCTACTCCGCACTCTCATTTTTTCCTTCTTTTATTCTATTTTTATTTTATATATATATATGTACACATACACCTATATATGTGTATATACGTACATACATATATAGACACATATGTATGTGTGTATATATATATGTACACACATATACATATCTACACACATATTTTTTTTGAGACAAGGCCTTGCTCTGTTGCCCAGGCTGGAGTGCAGTGGTGCAATCACAGCTCACTGCAGTATTGACCTCCCGGGCTCAAGTGATCCTCCCACCTCAGCCTCTCAAGCAGCTGGGACCACAGGTACATGACACCACACCAGGCTAATTTTTAATTTTTTGTAAAAACAAGGTATCACTATGTTGCCCAGGCTGGTCTCCAACTTCCGGGCTCATGCGATCCTCCCACCTCAGCCTCCTGAAGTGCTGGGATCAAAGGCATCAGCCACCACACTGGATCTCCTTTTATTCTAAAAGGTGGAGTTATCAAGTCCACATTCTTGCTGAGGAAACGACGCAACCAGTCTTCTAACTTTCTTTTAGTCAAGGGAGCACTGTTACTCTGATAGATTTTGTTGGGGGAGGGAAGCAACAAATGTTTACTTGGTTATTCAAGTTTACCTTGACTCAGTGTGGTCGTTTATAATTCATGGAAGTCTAGCCACCCTGGTTTCATCTTAAAGCAAAGCTTGGCCTATCCTAACAACCCCACATGTTGTGAGGCTATGTACATTCTCAGTGCTCTCCCCCTACTCCAACACACTGGAAAATGGTCGCGGAAGCCTGTCAGCAGTGTGAGCACCAGGGGGTTTCATCTAGTACTGTGGAAGTGATGTGGTAAAAACTTCATTGTTGTGTTCCCAGCATCCAGCAAAGTGCCTGGCATAAAATAGGCATTTAAACATAAATGTTATGGAGCAGATCACAATATGTTTTTAAACAGATCCCTTCCCCTCTCTCTCTCTCTCTCTCTCTCTCTCTCTCTGATCCAGGATCTCCAGCAAGACTAATGTGCCTTTTTGTTTTTCATGACATTGACATTTATAAAGAGTCTGGGCTAGTTGTAGAATGTCTCAAATTCTGGATTTGTTCCAGAGTGCTTTTTTAAAAATATAAATCAGGACCAGGCACGGTGGCTCACACCTGTAATCCCAGAACTTTGGGAGGCCGAGGCAGGCGGATCACCTGACGTCAGGAGTTCAAGACCAGCCTGACCAACATGGTGAAACCCTGTCTACTAAAAATACAAAATTAGCTGAGTATGGTGGCACATGCCTGTAGTCCCAGCTAATCAGGTGGCTGAGGCAGGAGAATTGCTTGAACCCTGGAGGTAGAGATTGCAGTCAGCTGAGATTGCACCACTGCACTCCAGCCTGGGCAACAAGAGCAAAATTCCATCTCAAAAAAAAAAAAGATATATATATATATGTGCGTGTATATATATATATACATATATACATACATATATATGTATATATATATACACGCACATATATCTATATATAGATATAGATATATAAATCAGATGAAGTTATTCCCATGTTTAAAACCTTCCACAGGCTTCCTATAATATTTAGAAAATAAAGTCCAAACTCACTACCCTGGCTTACAAAGGCCTACATTGCCTTTTGTATGTTTTCTTCTTTCTCACTTCAGCCACAGTGGCCTTCCTCCAGTTTCTCAAGTCCACAAAGCTCTCAAATCCTGCAAAATCCTCGCAGGACTTTGCACTGGCTGTTGCTTTTGCCTAATGTGCTTTTCCCTGAAGTTTGCTTGAAGGCTGGCTCCTTCTCATAATTCAAATCCCAGTTTGAATGCCATTTTCTCAGAGAGGACTTCCTTATCTTGGCCCCTAATCTAAAGTAGTCACTTACTCACTCTCACATCACCCTTCTTTTAACTCTCTGCATGGTACCTATCATAACCTGATATTTTTCTTTTTCTTTCTTTTTCCTTTCTTGAAGCAGGGTCTGGCTCTGTCCCAGGCTAGAGTGCAGTGGCTGGATCATAGCTTCCTGGAGCCTTGAACTCTTGGGCCTCAGCCTCAGCCTCCCGAGTAGCTGAGACTACAGGTGCGTGCCACCACACCAGGCTAATACAAAAAAATTATTTTTGTAGAGATAGGGTCTCACTGTGTTGCCCAGGCTGGTCTCAAACTCCTGGCCTCAAGCAGTCCTCCCACCTCAGCTTCCCAAAGTGCTGCAATTACAAGTGTGAGCACACCCAGTCCTGATATTTTTCTTGTTGTTTATTTTTGTTGAGCTCCAAGAGATCAGGGGCTGTGTTCTGTTGTGCTCACTACTATATTCCCTGTACCTAGAAAAGTTCCTGACACACAGCAGAAACTTAATACATACTTGCTGAATACTGTAATGAATAAGCTGAGAGCTGAGGATGAAAAGAAGCCAACCATTTAAAGAGCTTGGGGAAAATCTAGGCAGGGAGGAGGTCCTGAGAGAACCTTGAGGCTTAGTCCATTCTAGGGCATGAAGAATGCCCTGTGTACTTGGACGAAAGTGAGGCAGCAGGAGGAAAAAATAGGAGAGAAGAGAGAAATTGGCAGGGGAAAGATGGCTGAAGGCCTTTTTCCCCCATAGGAAGTTTGGATTTTATTTTAAATTAAATAGGAAATCACTAAAGATTTACAAGTACGAGAGTGACATAATCTGACTTATGCCATTTAAAAGATATTTTTCAATTTGAGTGATTAGGAAGATGGAAGTAACTAATATCAGAGATAGAAATCACATATGTAAGAGAAGATTTGCAGGGGGTAAATAACTTTGGACATGTTGAATGTAATGTTGTACTTCCAGCTGGGTGAGGGGGCTCACACCTATAATCTCAGCACTTTGGGAGGCCGAGGCAGGAGGATCCTTTGAGCCCAGGAGTTCAAGACCAGCCTGGGCAACATAGTGAGACCTTTTCTCTACTGAAAAAATAAAATTAGCCAGACAGTGTCAAGCTCCTGTGGTCCCAGCTACTGCGGTGTAGGGGTGGGGTGAGATTGGAGGATCACTTGGACCTGGGAGGTTGAGGCTGCTGAGCAGTGATCTCCAGTCTGGGTGACAGAGGGAGGTCCTGTCTCTCTCTATATATATATAAAACTTCCTTTGTGGCTTTCACAGTATCCATACTTTAAAAGAATTTATGATTAAGAAGGAATTAATACCTACCTCTGAAACAGTACAGCCAACCAATTCCATTGTTATTTACAAGAACCTGATATTAAAGATGGTTGTTGATAATAACGATAATAGGTATCAAGTATGGAGCAGTTTCTATGTGTCAGGCCCTATGTCAACCACTTAACAACCTTACCTCACAGAAGCATCATAGCAACCCTTATTAGAAGAGGCTTTATTATGTTTTACAGCTGGGGAAGCTAAGACTAAAGAAGATAACTCATTCAAGGTCAATCAGCCAGTAAGTAGCAGAATTGGAACTCAAACCCAGGTCTAGTTTGATGACAAAGCTGTTCCTTTAAGCAATTTGCCATAACATGCACCTAATGGGAAATGTTGCTTGGATCACTGGTTATGGCCATCATTCACAGAGATACTGAACCCAGAGTTTTCTTTAACATAGCCTTTACCCTGTAGAAACATTTAAACTTCATTTCAGAAGAGAAATATCTATTTGAAAAATAATCTAAGTAAATTCATCAGATGCTTTACCCCAGAGAGACTCTGGTCTTGGTATTTTGGTTTTTGTTGTTGTTTGAGACGGAGTCTCGCTCTGTCGCCGAGGCTGGAGTGCAGTGGCGTGATCTCGGCTCACTGCAACCTCCGCCTCCTGGGTTCAAGCAATTCTCCTGCCTCAGCCTCCCGAATAGCTGGGATTGCAGGCGCCCGCCACCAGGCACGGCTAATTTTTGTATTTTTAGTAGAGACGGGTTTTCACCATTTTGACCAGGCTGGTCTCCAACTCAGGTGATCCGCCCGCCTCGGCCTCCCAAAGTGCTGATACTACAGATGTGAACCACCGCGCCCGGCCGGTATTTTGTGAAGAACAAACTACAAGGTGACTACTATTTTGGGGTCACCTTGACATGGAGGAGAGGTGAATGGAAATAAAACTTATTCTTCCCAGTGTCTTTAGAATGTAGGCGCTGAAACTGAGTAAAACTGCCACCCAATTTTCCTGGGAACAAGCGATTCTGTAGTCAACAGAAGTTTGCTTTTTCAACAGCTGGAAACGCCAGGGTTGTGGCACAGCCTTAAGAACTGAGGCTGCCTTGTTTAGACTTTCACACGGTCCCTCTGTTCCTTCCACAGAGGCCTCTTTTTCTTCTACATCCCGCATCTGCCGCTTGGGACACTGATTCTGTAGCGCAGCACCAAGTCTTCCAAAAAGGCGGCGCTGGTTTTGCGCTCCTTTTTTAAAGGGATCTAGGCCGGCCTCTATCTGAACTCTGTACGATGTTTTTTGTTTGTTTTGTTTTGTTTTTGAGATGGAATTTCGCTCTCGTTGCCCAGGCTGGAGTGCAATGGTGCGATCTCGGCTCACGGCAACCTCCGCCTCCCGGATTCAAGCGATTCTCCTGCCTCAGCCTCCTGAATAGCTGGGATTAAAGGCATGCGCCACCACTCCCGGCTAATTTTGTATTTTTAGTAGAGACGGGGTTTCTCCATGTTGGACAGGCTGGTCTCGAACTCCCGACCTCAGGTGATCCGCCCGCCTCGGCCTCCCAAAGTGCTGGGATTACAGCCGTCAGCCACTGCGCCCGGCCAACTCTAAACAATATTTATTGCTCTACTTTTTAGTGTCTGAAGAAGAAAGAAGAGGACAGGAAAGAAACTTCAAACTGAGGGTTGAGGACACGTCCCGGAGCAGAGAAGGACCAAGCTGCCAAGTCCCCCGTCACCTCGACACGCAGATGGTTCGCCAGGACTGCGAAGAGGGGGGCAACCAGCGCCCCGCCCCGCCCCGCTGCGCCGCCCGCCATTGGCCGGTCCGAAAGACGCGGGGCGTTGTCAGTTTGAATGAGAGCGCCTGGAGCCGGGGCGCAGGCGCAGAGGAGGGCGGCGTTGAGGCCGACGGAGCGGTGGGACCCCTAGGTGGCGGAGGGACGCTCCGGCGAAGCGAGGGGCGCTACGAGCTCTGGCCCACGTGACCTGCCGGGGGCGGGAACAGGGGGCGCGCCGGCCTCTTGGGGTGCCCCTGCCTTGGGGAGGGGCCGTGACCACCCGCCTGTCGCCCGAGGCGGCCGCCGCTGCACCTTCACCGCGTACCCGGGACCCGCCCGCCCGCGGGAGGTGAGCGCTTCCGCGACGCGGGGTCTGAGGTGTTTGAGGGGCTCTCGGAGGGAGGTGACAGGGAGGGGTGCGTGTGCGTGTGTGTGGGGCTTCTGTGTCCAGAGGTCTGGGGGTGACGTCCTTTGTTTTGGGCAGGAGGCGGGCGGGGGGCTTGCGGGACCTGTGGGCGCTGCGGGAACGCGGCGTCGATGCTCAAGAAACCAGAAACTCGGCTTGAGGAGTTGCTGCTTTTTTGTTGTAAAGTCTTAAAATGAGAGTAAAGCGTAAGAGCCTCACTCTCGAGTCTTTTTTTTTTTTTTTTTTTTAAGATAAAAAGTATACTAGGGTCCAGCGACTTCTTACCACTCTGAATGTGAGTAACAAATTGTGAATTAAAGCCCGAATCCCCGTGGAATTCAATCCGAGGCTGATTGCAATCACTTGGAGTCGGGCGCTTCCTACCTAAACCAGGCAGTTTATGGCAAATACCTGCCTTGACCGTGTTTAAATTAGTGAACTTTTGGGCACCAACTGGTCGATTTACCATAGAAATTGGTAGTTGCTGCAAAAAGAGTAAGTAAACATAAAACGTTAAGAAAACCCTTCCCTGAAATCTATAGAATACCTTCAAATAAAAAAATGAAAAAAATCTGTAATTTCCTTGTTTTAATAGTAACCAATTAGAGCATTTGCACTAGTAGCATTTGAACTCTGTTAAAGAAAACGAGTAAGGATGGAAATTTTATTTGCTTTAATACATAATTTAACCACACCGTAGAATTAAACGAAGTAGGTTCTTGGCTTTCCTTTCTATCGGGTTTGCATTGGAGCGTTCGTGGGGTGTGTTGGAAGTTAACAGGACCCACCGAGCTGAGTTTTCAAGCTGCCACTTTAGAAGGGTGTACCGAAGATTTCTGGCCTGATAATAGCCGGTGTGATTGCTTCTGATAAATACCACTTTTGCTTGGGTTCTCACTGTTCAGGAGCAGCTTTAGTTGATTGTTTAGAAGTGAATAAACAACATTAAAAAGGGTAGATCACTGTTGGTTGACATGGTGTGTGTAAGGAGAGGGGGGCCTCAGGGATTAGGGGTGGTCTCACACCTACTCCTCTTTACAACTACCACGGAGTCGTTTTCGCAAGCTATTTCCCAGGCTATTACTTATAATTTAAGTATTGGAGCGGTTTCAAAGTAAAAAGTTGTGTGATGTTGTTGTAGAGGCATGTCTCCAAAATCCTCTCTGGCCAGGTAAGCAGTTTAGTTGTATTTTCTTACATTCTTAAATCAGATATTCGGTGTTACAAACATATTTTAATATAGATCTGAGACTTGGTTACTAGACTAATTAAAACAGTGATAAGATATAGTAGTTTTAAAAATGACCTTTTCATAAACATAAAATATTTCTAAGATCTATCTTTAGAAATTTGTAATTAGTTCTCTGGAATTTTAAAATTGAAAATCTGACATAGATTTAGGTTATTCTAAATTTATTTGAATATATATTAAATATGTCTATTTTATAATAACAGTTACTGTTATTAATACAGCACTATGTTGAGTACTTTTATTATTTATCAGAGCCAGGTGCTGGGTCTGTAATTATAAATCATGTCTGTAATTATCACAGCACATTTTAGGTAAGTGTCATTATGCCCACACCAACTGAGAGTTTAGCGTAAGATCATATAACTAGTAAGTCACTGTGCCGAGATTCCAATCATGGCCTGATCCCAAAGCACATGCTGTATTGCTTCTGTGTGTCTTTTTAAATCTCTGCTGTGTCTCTGGATTCCATTTGCAGGGACAAGTTCTACTTTAAAGGTGCCTTTAGGTGCTGTGTCTTGTTGTAGCTTCGCAGAAATATTTCCATCTTTCTGTTGGAACTATCTTGCTTCATTATTTTATAAATCATCATATAAATCACATTATATTTTCAATATCCTCTTAATCATCTTTATACAAAACATAAGTGAAGAGTAAGACTTTTCTGAGTTTCTTACATGAATATGAATACAACCTTTACTGTGGAGAAGAAATGTATTACAGTCTGGTTTTCTCACTATTATAGGATTCTTTGGCCTCGTCATACTTCCTATCTTCTTCCCAGACAAGAAATAAAAGTTTGTTGGGCCTCTCTTATGTGCAAAGCAATGTCTTTGGTGTTGTGAGATGACAAGAAAATGCTTCCTATTCAGTAGTTGTTTCTGGAGTTTTTGTAGTATTTTTCTTTCCTCCCCATTCCTGCCTTATATGTTGCTGCTGGTTTATCTTCCTAGCAGAGATCCAACTTGGCTATTCCTTTGTGGGGAAAAAATACCAGCAAGGTTCCCCATTGTGTAAATAAAAGGCTGAGGCCGGGTACGGTGGCTCACACCTGTAATCCCAGCCCTTTGGGAGGCCGAGGTGGGCGGATCATGAGGTCAGGAGTTCGACACCAGCCTGATCAACATGGTTGAAACCCCTTCTCTACTAAAAATACAATAATTAGCCCAGTGTGGTGGCACACGCCTGTAATCCAAGCTACTCAGGAGGCTGAGGCAGGAGAATCGCTTGAACCCCGGAGGAGGAGGTTGCAGTGAGCTGAGATCACGCCACTGCACTCCAGCCTGGGTGACAGAGCAAGACTCCATCTCAAAAAATAAAAAAGGCTGAATATGAATATATGCTTCTGCCACATATTCAGAGTCCCTCACAATTTGTTACTGTTGTACCTTCTCAGCCTTCTCTTTCACTACTCTGAATACTGTGTGCTTATCCTGGAACACATTCTGTGCATTTCTACCTCTCCCTTTTTCTTGAGCCATTCTTTTCCCTTGACTGGAATGCCTTTCCTTCATTTGGCTAATAAGATCTACCCATCCTTCAAGGTGCTGTACAAACTTCCTTGCTTCCAAAAAGTTTTCCCTGGTCCTTTTTAGTTAGAATTATTATTCCCATATTATCTCAAAACATTATTGAATAGAAACATTTATTTTCCCACAGAATGGTGATAACTTTTGGGAAGAGAAGACAAAATCATGTTTAATATATTTTCCTATGGAGAATTCTAAACTCAAGCTCTCCAGGGACCGTTTCTAAGCATTTATAGTATTTCTGCATTTGGGATTTACTTCTGCTTTAAAATGTGTTTGGGTCAGGCTCAGTGGCTCACACCTGTAATCTCAGCGTTTTGAGGGGCCCAGGTGGGCGGATCACTTGAGACCAGGGAGTTGAGACCAGCCTGCCCAACATGACGAAACCCTGTCTCTACTAAAAATACAAAAATTAGCCAGGCGTGGTGCTGGGCACCTGTGGGAGGCTGAGACAGGAGAATCACTTGAACCCAGGACGTGGAGGTTGCAGTGAGCTAAGATGGCGCCACTGCACTCCAGCCTGGGCAACAGAGTGAGACTCCGTCTCAAAAAAAAAAAAAAAAAAACCATGGTTAGTGGAAAGGACCATTTCTTTTCTATTTCACTATTGAGCTTTAAAATTATGTATATGTATTAATTGATTGAAGCTGATGACTGACCATCGTTGGTAATAATAAATGGCTGTGCTTACCAAAAAGGTTCATATATTGTTCAGATGATCTAACCTGGAGGCAAGAAAAGTAAATTATATTTATTGTCTGATGAATGTTACCAGTTTGTATAGATCCATGGATGGAAGCAGACCAAAAACAAACAAAGAAACAGACCAAAAGTTATTGGCATTTAAGTGGCAGTCAGGATCAGATAGTTTAGATAAATTCGAAGAAGCACAAAATGTAACCTGGTTTGCAAACTTTTTACTGCCAGTGGAGTAAAGCAGGGCTAGGATCTCTTTGATAAAGAGCTAGCCTTTCTTGTCTGCTCTGATTGCATACCTTGGACAGTGCCTGGAAGTCCACCTAGCTGTCTAAAGGGAGTCTGTCTATTTTGACTTCCTAATCAGATAATTAAATGTGAGGCAGTTAGAGTTATGTACTAGTTGATCTTTCTATATGTTTCTGTCAATTCCCGGGATATGGAAAAAATGATTGCCTTTTCTTTATGGTTAGATGCTGTGATCTAGTAATTTTGTTAATTTTGAGGTTTTTGGAGCATTGCTTGGAAGATGCTATTAAGAGACAGATTTGTTCCTTGCAGATTGTTAGTTGTAAATAGTAATGGAGGTTGGAGGTTGAACTTGATGACTTCTCAATATCCTTTCAAACCTATAATTTATTTTCCAATTCTTGGTCCTGTGACTAAATTTTCTTATCCTGATGAACAAATTTGTAATTTAATATTTGTTGCAAATTTTACTAGTCTTACACTATATACACACACATTGTATCTAGGAAGTAGGTTTGTTAACTCCATGTAATGAGGAACATGAGTGAACACATTATTGCTAAATTGGCTAGAGAGTTCTTAAAACATGAATCATGAGTCAAGAATTGCTTGTTCAGTGAATATTTTTTTTGTGTGAAGTGCTACCTAATTGTTATGGAGATTGTAATGTAAGAGGCACTTTTAAAGATATTCTTCCCTTGAGAATAGTAAGACTATATTATAAATTGCTCTTATTGAAATAGTGAATAGCATTCTGTTTTCTTCCTTATTTTAATGGTCTTAGAAATGGTTCTATGTGCAGTTTTCATCAAGTAAAATATTTTGCAACTTTATATTCATTTACTTATTCGTTAATTTGTTAAACATGTAAATGCTACATGTTTACATCTTAAGGAGTATGAAATTAACATTTTATAATTGCGAAATTTAGAATTTCATTAAGAACTCATGGATGAGAAAAATATTTTATTTTATTTTTTTAGAGACAGGATCTCACTCTGTGGCCCAGACTGGAGTGCAGTGGTGCAATCATCGATTACTATAACCTCCAACTCCTGGGCTCAAGCAATCCTCCTGCCTCATCCTCCCAAGTAGCTGGGACTATAGGCACAGGCCACCACACCTGGCAGATTTTTTAATTTTTTGTAGAAACGGGGTCTTGTACGTTGCCTGGGCTGGTCTTGAACTGCTGGTCTCAAGTGATCCTTCCACCTTGGTCTCCCAGAGCACTGGGATTACAGATGTGAGCCACCAGGCCTACCTGAGAAAAATATTTAAATTTAATATCAGTATCTGTGGGGAATTGGTTCCAGGACCCCCTGAGGATACCAAAATCCATGGATGCTCAAGTTCCTTATATAACATGGTATAGTATTTGCATATAACCTATACACATCTTCCCACAAACTTTTAATCCTCTCTAGCTTATTATGATACCTAGTACGATGTAAATGCTATGTAAATAGTTGTTATACGGTATTGTTTAGGGAATAATGCCAAGGAAAAAAGTCTGTACATGTTCAGTAGAGACACAACTTTTCATTTTCTTTCCTGAATATTTTTGATACGTGGTTGGTTGAATCCACTATGCAGAACCCACAGATCTGGAGGGCCTGCTATAATTTAATTTAATTCTAAGGTAAATTAATTCTAATACCTCTCTTTCTGCTCCATTTTATAAATAATAGCCCAAACCTCATAGTGGATAACGGGAGAGAATTTCATTGCCAGTTTAGCTATTTGTGTAATCTAGATGCACTTTGGAGCTATTGCAATGAGTATCCACACTGATTCCCTTTATTAATTTTTTTATTAAGGAAAAAAGAGGCACAGTGGAATTCTGAACAAAAGGGAAAGAGATTTTATGTGATAACTGCTATTTGATGTGTTGATAGCTGCTACCTTTTTGTTCTTTCTTAAAATACTGCTCCCTAGTCCATGCTGTGGCATGCACGTGTAGTCCCAGCTACTTGGGAGGTTGAAGCGAGAGGATCACCAAGAGTTCCAGGCTGCAGTGTGCTATGCTTGTGATGTGAATAGCCACTGTACTCCAACCTGGGCAACATAGCAAGACCCCATCTCTAAAAAAAACAAAACAACAACAAAAGATAGTGCTTCGTTTTTTGGCCAAGGGAAGGGATAAGAGGAGTAATATTTTGTGTTTCTTGCATGCTAAACTTATTATTGATATGAGAACCTCATATCCTCTAGGAAACTTCGTCAGTATTCCCAAGGCTGTTTCTTTCTACCTTCCCTCCTTTCACCTTACTGCTCTGTTCCCTATTAACTTCTAGCTGTTCTTAATTAACAGAGCAGTGAGTATTCATTAGAGTCTGGTTTATGATATAGCTGAAATACTTAAAAGGATGTTATATAGAAGAGGAATTAGGCTTTATTGTATATGGCAGCAGAAGGAAGAAGTAGAACAAATGGGTAGAAATGGAAGGATTGCTCAAAGTATGGAACAATTTTCTTATAGGAATATTCAAAATTAAGATTCGCTGCTTCATGACCTATGTAGGAATGCTATAGTAAAATAGTGGACTAACTGACCTCTAGGATTGTTTATAACACCGAGATTCCAGGACTTTATGATTGTATATCTACCAATTTATCTCATATATGTATATGTATATCCTTCTTTGTCTTTCTCAACTGTTACCTCAGAGGTTATAGTTTGTATCTGATGTGCTGTAGCTCTCTCTAGTGTATCGGTATGGATTCGTTTTTATTTAAAAATTCTGTCTTTATCACTGAAGATTTTGCCTTTATTCCTCTATTTTTCTTTCTCACCCTCCTATTAGATATATTATAGAGCTGCTCATTTTGTCCTCCTTTTCTCTGAACTTCTCTTTATTATTTTTCATCTGCTTATTCTCTCTTTAGCTGCTTAACTAGTACATTGAGGGTTTGTTGTTGTTGTTGTTGTTTTGGTGGGGGGAGACAGAGTTGCACTGTGTTGCCTGGGCTGGAGTGCAATGGCATGATCTTGGCGCACTGCAACCTCTGCCTCCCGGATTCAGGCTCACTGCAGCCTCCGCCTCCCAGGTTCAACTGATTCTCATGCCTCAGCCTCCTGAGTAGCTGGGATTACAGGCTTGCATCACCACACCTGGCTAATTTTTGTATTTTTAGTAGAGACAGGGTTTCATCATGTTGGCTAGGCTGGTCTTGAACTCCTGGCCTCAAGTGATCACCTGCATCTGCCTCCCAAAGTGCTGGGATTACAGGCATGAGCCATTGCACCTGGCCTTAACTAGTACATTGAGTTATTAATATCAGTGTTCATGGTAGTTTTTTGTTTCATTGTGTTTTGGGGCAGGGTCTTGCTCTGTCACCCAGGCTGGAGTGCAGTGGCATGAATATTAATATTTTTAGTAACAGCAGTCCAAAAAACTATAATCCAAATGTCCATCAACAGCAGAATGAAAAATACATTTGGTATACAATGGAATATACATGCAAGTTGTAGCTATGCACAACAATTGAGAAAAATCTCAGAAGCAATGTTCAGCAAAATCATACAAAACTAAATGGTATCTTATTTAGGACTATACTGACATTTGTGGTAAAGTTGTAAAGACAAGCAAAGGAATAAGGAACAAAATCCAATTTAGAAATCACCTTAGAGGGAAAAGGAAGGAGATGGGTTAGGTTGGACCCAGGAGACTTTAAAGGCAGTGGTAATGTTCTTATTTTAAACTGAATGGTGTTATATAAATATTTGTTGTGTCATTCTTTTTACCATATACATATTTCCCAAATGTCTTTTGTACCTACCCAATATTACTAAAAAACGTTTTAAAGACCTTAAAGAGTTTAAGTAGAATATATTTTGAAAGCAAAGGAATCCAACTATAACATAAGTATCAGTGTGATATCTTCTTTGAGGAAATAAATTTACTGAGTTTGGAGTTGACTATTTCAAGTAATTATTGAATTTTCATTTGATTTGTTAATAGTTTTTAAAAGTTTGAAGCAGCAATTTTGTTTTTAGATGCTAATATGATACATACTGTTCTTTTTTGTTTATAGCAGAAAATATTACATAAAAGTATTAAATTTCAAATGTATTTTAAAAATTAAAGTACAGTTCTCAAATCTCATCTATTCCCACCCCTATTTAGAAACTCCATGATGACAGTTAAGCCCTGTGCTGTCTTCTGTAGTGATTGACATGACAGCAGTCTGCAGAGTTAGCTTGTGATTGTGTACAGCTCAGGGTTACTGTAGGTTATTCTTTGAAAATAGGACTTCAAGCAAAGCATCTTGTATTCCTTTTGCAGAAACGTTGCTGAAGTGCTGCTGAAAGGGCCAGAGATGCAAGGATTTGGGACACATTTTGAACCTTTAAGCTGTCTGACATTGACTTCCTTTCATTATTAATAAAGAAGAAGCAGGAGCTTAGGATGTATTAACACCAACTCATTAATATACTAACCGGACAATGTTCTACAAACAATTCTACATTGTAAAGGACTGGATTGGCACAAAATAAAATAATTTTATTTTATTCAGTTTATAATATGACTCGATGGAGGAAAATTTGATAAGCATGAGGGAAGACCATTCTTTTCATGTTCGTTACAGGTAAGACTATTGCTGTCTTAATGGATGACTTTTAATCCTTATTTTAAAATGTTTTTAACTCTGATGACCATTTCAAGTTTCAGTTGAAAATACTCAAATATACCAGCCATAGTATTGTCTGTAGACAATACTTTCTTTTTTAAGTTTTTGTGTCCTTTCTGTAGGAAAATGGTGGTAGAGACCAATTATGTACTATGGTTTGTTTAATGTTCTCTGGAAGAGTTTATGAATAATTTCTTTATAATTTGTAACTATTTTATAATGCAAATATGTAAATGAAATATGTTTGAAAATCTTTGGAGCTAAAAGATGGATTTTTAAAAAATGTGGTCAGCTGAAGGACCTAACCTTTGCATTATAATTTAATGTGATCTTTTAGACGTGAACTTTTTATTTTTGATTTATTTTCATTTTTTGTAGTGTATTGTTTTGATTCCCTTCTCATTTCCTTTTTTGTGTATTTTTTATTTTATTAATTTTACTTTTTCTATATTATTAGAGATGGGAGTCTCACTATATTGCCCAGGCAAGTCTCAAACTACTGGGCTCAAGCAATCCTCCTGCCTCAGCCTCCAGAGTAGCAGGAACTACAGGTGTGTGCCACTGCACCTGGCTTTTTATTTTATCTTTAAAGGAAATTTTATTTCACAACCATTAGTACATTTTAAATATGTACCTAATCCACATTAATATAAATACATTATTATTAAAATACAAACAAGCACTGTTCAAAAGAAATGTCATTTTTAAGCTTAATGTCTAGTGACATTTTGTGTTATTTTGCTGATTTAATACATAAGACCACATTTTTACATGAAGTAGTGGTTTGCTAATCCCTAATTTACTCCAGAAAGCAAGTCAGGCTGAGGAAAGGCACCCACATTCTCTCACAAGCTTCACGGGCCCTGGGGAAATGGTCTGGTTCCTCTAGGACTTAACGGTGTTCCCTTGGATGCCCAAATGGATTGTCTACATTCCTGGTAGAAGGTTGCAGATTGTAAGGACCAGTCAGTGTTCCCACCTTTGTTCTGCATCCACAAGTATCTTTCACAAATACAACACACTCCCTTTGGCTGCACCTTATATATAATATGTTATGCACATGTATGTGTGTTGGTGGTGGGGGATGCTTCCCACTGATCTAGATCAGGATCCAAATCAGACATACACATCAGGAAAGGAGTGAAGATAGCCAGGAAGTGATAGCTGGGCAGAATGAAGGTACAGAGTGGGCAGGTCTTCCTGATTTTTCAGAAGAGCCCAGGAAATCTGAAAATCTGAAGTGTGTGTGTGGGTGTGTGTTTTTGTTTTTTTTTTTTTTGAGACAGTCTCACTCTGACATCCAGGCTGGAGTGTGCAGTGGCACGAGTTTGGCTCACTGTAACCTCTGCCTCCCATGTTAAAGCGATTCTCTTGTCTCAGCTTCCCGAGTAGCTGGGATTATAGGCGTGTGTCACCACACCCAGCTAATTTTTTGTATATTTAGTAAATACAGGGTTTTGCCATATTGACCAGGCTGGTCTTGAACTCCTGGCCTCAAGTGATCTGCCTGCCTCGGCCTCCCAAAGTGCTGGGATTATAGGCATGAGCCACCAAGCCTGGCCGGAAATCTAAATCTTTATTGTGCTGTCTCCAAATTCTGAAATGTTGGCAGCTAATGCAAATTTTTTTTTTTAATGTGGGTTGAGCATTTTAAGGAGGAGAAAAAGGCCTGTAACAGACACAACTCTCTAAAAAACCACACAGGCAGCTGGGGGAGGTAGAGCTCGAGGTTTTGATGAAAGCTTCTCTCCAGGACGTAACATGCACTTACCCTGGGACTCCAAGGCTGTAACCCTCCTGCACCTCGAGGCCCAGAGCACCAAGTGCAAAGTCCCCATCTCCTGGCCTTGCCCACCTCATTGCCCTCCATACCTCCTCATCACACCTTCCATTCCCCAAGCCCCATAGGTTTCTCTGCCTCCCAGACTTTGCCCTTTATTCCTTGCGTGGCCTAGAATGCCATTACCTGCCATCCTCCCAGGCACTGCCTGTTGCAAGCCAGGCTCCCATTCTCATTCCTCACTCCTAGAGGGTTGCATGCAGACCTTCCTATTGCATCCTTCTAGATGGGCTGCTTAGGTCAGTGTCACCCACAGACACCAGGCACCCAGTGAAAGTCTGTGAGAGCATGCAGCCCACCGCCATCCGTGTGTGGAGCTCAGCCTTCATAAATGAGCATTTTGAAGGAATGGGTATTAAATAAAGTCAGAATAGGTGGGTACTTTGTAAACATGATAACCGATAGCCAGTTTAATATTTAGTGATAAAATATTAATGACATCTCTAATGCAATTAGGAACAAAACAAGGCTATCTGCACTGTGATTATTAATATTCTGGAAGTTCTGGTAATTGCACTAAATGATAAAATAAATGCAAACTTAAATATTATAATCATTTAATAAGGTGATTAGGGAATTTTTTTTTTTTTTTTTTGAGATGGAGTATCACTCTGTCACCCAGGCTGGAGTGCAGTGGTATACAATCTCAGCTCACTGCAACCTCTGCCTCTCAGGTTCAAGCAATTCTTCTGCCTCAGCCTCCTGAGTAGGTGGGACTACAGGTGTGCACCACCATGCCCAGCTAATTTTTGTATTTTTAGTAGAGATCGGGTTTTGCCATGTTGGCCAGGCTGGTCTTGAACTCCTGACCTTGGGTGATCCACCCGCCTCGGCCTCCCAAAGTGCTGGGATTATAGGCGTGAGCCACCGCACTTGGCCTTTTTTTCCCCCTTGAGACAGAGTCTTGTTCTGTTTCCCAGACTGGAGTGCAGTGGCATGATGACAGCTCACTGCAGCCTCCACCTCTCAGGCTCAAGCAATCCTCCCACCTCAGATTCCTGAGTAGCTGGGACTACAGCCATGCCTGGCTAATTTTTAAAATCTTTTTGTGGAGATGCAATCTCACTCTGTTGCCTAGGCTGGTCTCGAACTCCTGAGCTCAAGCAGTCCACCTACCTTGGCCTCCTAAAGTGCTGGGATTACAGGAATGAGCTGCCGTGCCCAGCTGGTAATAGATTCTTTATCAAAACTGTTACAAGTTAATTGTTAGATGAACATCAGAATATCGTAGCGATTAATAGAATTCAAAATCTCAGAAGGAGGGTGTACCAAATTTTAGATGTCTTAACATATTTAGGAAATAGGAGATTTATCATCCTGTAGAGTAAATGGTTCACGTTAGGAAGGTTCATGCCAAGGAAGTTAACATAGGTAAGATGAGGCCATTTCTATTAAAAAAGAGATTCAAGTAAAATAAAATGGAAGACATTTAAGATAATTAAGATGAGCTTTTAATATATGAAATGCTGTCATCCTACCCTTTACATAAATTTCCAGAAACCTGGGAATTACATACTTTTTTCCTTTTTCATTCTGTATCCAGCATGAAGTATTGCTGGTTTCATCTCCTAAATGTTTCTCAGATTCATCTACTCATGTGCATCCTCCCAGTTGTTTGAAAGGCTTGTTCCCCGGTGCTGTAAAGAAATAGCACTTGAACATAAATTTAATTTATTTAGTAAGGCCATTTTTACTTTCTGCAGAAGGGGTACTCTTGCCAGCAGTTTTGCCTCAAGAGTACACTGAACAAAGGAGACAGGGTCATTTATAACCTGACGCGTCCACCCTACTGCTGTGTCTGGTTTCCATTGGCTGGAACGGGAACTCACATTGTGTATTTGTCCTGATAGGCTAGCACTTAGAACTTTTTAAAAGAGGCAAAGGTAGAGGGGAACAAAGGAAGGAGGAAGTAACTTGTGGAATGTTGAGAAAGGTAAAAACACTTTTAAATAAGGAAGAGGAACAGGCTATGACCTAATGCTTTCTTGGACCAGTATAAGCATGCTAGGGCAAATACTTAGGCTAAATTGTGGGAGCTAAAAGCATAAAGTACATTGATTTCCTTATTACGGCTAGCAGATATTTAAGAATGTTAGCCCAGGTCTTTGAATAAATTTTGCGTCTAAGGAATAAATACTATTTATTCCTAATTAGATGGGGAGGAAAGTCTTTGAAGAGGAACCTCTACTTTACTTTTTACATCACCATAGCTATAATTGAGATCCTCAGGATCTTCCTTCCAGACTCCCTCCATTCTTCACTTCTTGGAACCCATCGTTTTGACTTGTCACTAGTGGGCTCAGTCTCAAAACACAGAGCTAACCATGCAACCTCTCTGCTTAATACCTAGGGTGGCTCCTAGTGGCTCCTAGTCACCGAGCCAAGCTGAACATAGAACACAAGATCTTCATTATCTGGCTTCTGCCTATTCCTGGGACCTTACTTCCTGCCATTCTTCACCTTGCACTTTGAGCTCTGGTTTCCTGCATGTCATGCTGTTTTATGTCTCAGTGTCTTTGCTCATGCTATACCCTATGTTGAATTCCCTTCCCACTTTCTTTGTTTAGCTAATTCTACTCAATATCTAAGATACAGCTCAGAGATTATCTCCTCCTGGAAACCATTTCTAAGCTCCATAATTAGGCTCTGTAGCCTCCGTGTGCTCATATTACAATCTGTGTGTTTTTCTTTCTTAGCACCAACAGTATTAAAATTAAGTGAATCTGTTTTTTATGGTGCTCTCTTCCTCCTCACCTCTCCCTTTGAGCATTAGCTCCTCAGCTATGGTTGCTCCTCAGCAGCTATGATAATTAGCGTGTTGTCTGGCACATATTGAACTTCAACGGAATATGAGCGTAATAAGATATTTATCTGTCTTGCTGAATGTTTTGAATAGTATTGTGCTTTCTAATATGGTAAGAGCAGTAGATAAGTAGGAATGGCTTGTACCTCTGCCTGTTGGAAGATCTTAGAATTGTCCTTTTTCCATGATACAGTCTAGATCAAACATGGTTGCACTTTGCTATAGGACTTCACCAAGGGAAACTTAAAAATCTATACTGTCTGTAATAGGACTATACCAAACAAATCCCTGGCTTTATCAGTGCTCTAAGACCAGCATTCTGTATATTGATTGGATTGCCATGTAATTGGGGGTAATGATTTGAACTCTTTATGTTAGGCCATAGGCTGGTATAAGTTATTCTTCTGCTGTAGTAAATACTTATGAAATGTTTTATCCATCTGGTTCTTCCATTGCAGAGGTCCTCCTCTATCCCTGGAGGAGTTTCTGTGGCACAATGAATTTGTAATTTTGAAATGGAATGTTTCTTGGAACACTAAGTAACCTCCTAAGGGGACATCAGAATGCTTTATGAAATATTTTGCACCTATTTCAGAAGGTGGAGACTGATAGCAAAGTACAATTTATTTCTAAGTTTAAAAAAATTATATGGTTGATTTTTAAGGAGTTATTAATTTTTTATGTGTGATAATGGTATTGTGATTATATTTTTTGAAAAATTTTAATCTTTTAAAGATACATACTAAGGTTTTTACAAATGAAATAATATGCTTTCCAGAATGTACTTCAGACCAATCTGGGGTTGGAAGAGTAACGATCAGAGTAGAGATGAATAAATAATATATTGATTATATATGTGTAATTATTGAAGTTGAAAGATGGATACATTGGGTTTGTTACACTAGTTCCTCTGGTTTTGTGTTTCTTTGGGAAATGTCATTTATACTTCTTACTGTGAATAATAAACATTTTAATACTTTAATATTGTAAAAGTTAGATTCTTGCATGTAAGTTGTGAAGGAATACAGATATGGTGTTGAATTCTTTAATTTTGTTAGCTCAATGTAGTTGTTCATGTGCTTTCTTGAGTAGTTTAAGGTAACATGGAGTGATGGAAAGACCACTGGATTTGGAGACAAAGATAAATTTTCATATCTCAGCTTTGCCATCCCATGTCCTTAAGCAAGTCATTTAACCTGTCTCAGCATCACTTTCTCCTTCTGTAGCAATACCTATCTTAGAAGGTTATTTTTATTTTATTTTATTTGAGATAGGGTCTGGCTCTGTCACCCATGCTGGATTGCAGAGGTGTGATCTTAGCTCTCTGCACCCTCTGCCTACTGGGCTCAAGCTATCCTCCCACCTCAGCCTCCTGAGTAGCTGGGACTACTACAGGTGCATGCCACCACAGCCAGCTAATTTTTTTTTTTTTTTTGGTAGAGATGGGGTTTCACCGTGTTGCCCAGGCTGGTCTCGAACTCCTGAGCTCAAGCGATCCACCCCTCTTAGCCTCCCAAAGTGCTGGGATTACAGGTATGAGCCACTGCACCCAGCCTCAGAGGGTTATTTTGAGAATTAAGTTTGATAAAGGTTAAAATCACTTTTAAAACTAAATTACTGTACAAATTTTTGTTTTTTAATCATTTTCTTCCTTCTTATTCTATGTTATTAATCATCTAACCATACAAAATGTAAACAATTGAGCACTACTTTTCTTTTTACAAAATAAATGAGAACAGCTAGATACATGTGATAAATTGAATGGATGAAATTTGTTTATTGGGGCTAGCACTGGTGATGGAAAAGGTTCATGCCCAATTAGAATACAGAGAAGGTAGAGCTAGGACTTATGAAAGAAGATTCCACAGAAATGGAAAGCATAATAGAGAAAATGGAAAGTAGTCTTGTTTTGGCTCTTAAGTCCTGAATTCTATCATTTAAATAGTATGTAAGCCCTTTGAAGCAAGAGTCAAATCTGGACAAAATTGATGTTATTAAGTCTTTTAGAAAGATGTAGCATCATGGTTTTATCTTCTGCATTCACTGATGTACTGTGAACACAAAACAAAATTAAGGAGGTAAAGAGGATAATAGTCAAGTTCAAAATCTAGTGTGGAAGAAAAGTTAAAAATTAAAAAAAAATTGAAATGACATGAGTTAGCACAGAAAATGAGAAATTCTAGCTAAAATGTTCACTCTATTAGCAAAAATGAGAACACGTCAGTTAAGGATAGTAGTACTGTATCTATTTGAAGTTTATTAGAAACATATTTTCTTTGATTATACAACTAGATAGGCTCTCAGAAGCATAAAAAAAACCTTTATATGTGGGATGTATTTTAATGGAGGGGTATTTTCTTGGTTTTTCTTCTACATGTGGGTATGTTCTTTGTTTTCAACCCAACTGGTAAACAAAGGAAGTAATTCTATTCTCTCATGGCGACAGAGAGGATATGAAATTACTTTATCTGTTACTATTTAATGATCTTCTAAAAAATTTATAAACCAAGCTGCCCTATTTTGCAGGCATAAACCTATATTTGATTCAGGTGTTAGAGATTTTTGCCAGAATATTAACTTATTTTCTAATAAAATACACCAGAGCCCAAATCTATCTAAGAATTAATCATAAACTAGAGAGTTTGGGACATTATTTCAGGTATTAGTCACTGGAATAACTTTTCTAAGATAGTCTCTCCTGTAGGGCATTCTCACTACATGGACTTCAAGGACAGCCATGTAGCCAGCAAGCTTCCAGTTTGCTATCATTGTTTCTTATGACAATTATGTAAAATGCCTTTTTAAAAATGTGTAACACTTACGATGCCATTCAACCTATAGCTAAGTTTTGTGGGATGCCACATCATTTGGATCAATGGTTCCAGTAAAATGTTCTGTAAACTTAAATCCAGAAGATCAGTCATTTCTGGGGAAGTTATTTATTTGAAGAAGATAATTCTCAGCTTTATATGAATACAGGCAAACACTTTTTTATACTTCCAATTTTTAAATGTTGTTCACATGAATAGCCAGTTCTGCCTTATTCCTAATTTCCTGGCCAGCAGCCCAGTCATCCTGAACTGATGGTGCTGTCATGTGTGACCATTTCCCCACCTCTCCCTCAGTGAAATGATGCGCCATTATTAGTATTCCATTGTATAGTGGCATGTAATTTTTTTTACCCAGTACTGTATTGGTGGACATTTAATTCATTTGTGGTTTTTTTGCTGCTGTGAATATCCTTTCATATATATCTTCTTAAATTTGTATAAGTATACCTTAAGATCAATTCTTAGCACTGAAAATGCTTGAGATATAATTTTTTAACATAATTTAGAATGCTTAAAAACTTTTTGTAGGAAAAGAATTATTTTACATATGAAAATATCTTTTCCATTTTTTTAAATAATATTTCTTAGAAGTTCATTGGTTTCAGTTTTTGACAAATAAAGACAACCAGTTCACGTACTTCATCTAGCAAAATAATCCTTTAATAAAAATCACATTTTGACCGGGCACAGTGGCTCACACCTGTAATCCCAGCACTTTGGGAGGCTGAGGCAGGCGGATCTCCTGAGGTCAGGAGTTGGAGACCAGCCTGGCCAACACGATGAAACCCCATCTCTACTAAAAATACAAAAATTAGCTGGGCACGGTGGCGCGCGCCTGTAATCCCAGCTACTCAGGAGGCTGAGGCAGGAGAATTGCTTGAACCCAGGAGGCGGAGGTTGCAGTGAGCCATTGCAGTCCAGCCTGGGTGACAGAGCGAGACTTCATCTCAAGAAAAAAAAATCACATTTTTACATATCTTTTGTTGACTTATTTATCTTTATGCATAGAATATGACAATAACTTCATAAAATCTTAAACAGATATACTCAATTTTTTCTTTTATGAAATCTCTCATTTTCAGAAATGCAATTCTAAAGGGCAATTTTCATTTTTGGAAGACAAAAATAGGCTTTATTAATTGTGAAGTGACATATAAAGGAACATAAATATAGCTGTTTAAGGTTTCTAATTTAACTGCTTATCTTACTATGTATTTTAGATCTTCTCTCCTGTATCTAATTGGCTTGTAGTCTAATGTTGTAGCAAAATGTTGGAGGTTCACCTGCATTATTTTGCATAGATCCATAAAATGAAGATGGGGCCAGCCATGGTGGCTCACACCTGTAATCCCAGCACTTTGGGAGGCCAAGGTGGGTGGATTGCTTGAGGTCAGGAGATTGAGACCAGCCTGGCCAACATGGCAAAACCCTGTCTCTACTAAAATTACAAAAATTAGCCAGGCATGATGGCGCACGACTGTAATCCCAGCTGCTCAGGAGACTGAGGCACGAGAATCACTTGAACCCAGGAGGCAGAGGTTGCAGTTAGCCGAGATTGTACTGCTGCACTCCAGCCTGAGTGACAGTGCGAGACTGTGTCTCAAAAAAAAAGTGAAGATGAGCAAGCAGTAGCCATTGGCTAAGTCATTTGAATTCTAAAAAAAAAAAGATACCTAGATAGAAAACTTGAAAATTACCTATTGGAATTGGCTACTTATATCTGCTTGTTCTAAACCAGAAGTCTGCTTCGAACCTTTACAATTGGCTCAGTTAATTTTTGTCCAGGCTTTTAGCTTGAATCATCAGATATATTTTCTACTTTACAATCCCATTTTAATTTATGGCTCTAAGGACCCTTCAAATTTTACAGACTGAAAAACAGCACTCACAAAAACATGTTAATTGATCTACCACTAGATATACAGAGTATAATCATATTTGAATGGTATTAGGGTGGGTGGTGGTTTAATTCACATTTCTTATAAAAGCACTGATTCTCAACCCTAACTCGTACTTTAGAATTACCTGGGGCTTTAAAAAAATACAGGTGGCCAGACATCACCCAGAGAGTGGAGTTCAGCATTAGGAGTTTTAGAAAGTGCTCCAGGTGAGCTCTGCTGTTGTTGTATAGCCAGCATTAAGAACAACTGCTCTATTGGAGTGGCTCAAAGCTCATTCTAGTAAGGAGTAACTTAGTGCTGTTCCAAAAATTAAAACATTTGATGAGCTTAATCAGAGCTTTTCAAAGAGTGATATATATGCCACTGGTGGTACATAAGGTAACTTTACCCACTTTTAGATTTTAATAATTACGTATTTGTTTAATGTGTGTTAGAACAGGGGTTCCCAACCCCAGGGCCACAGACCATTACTGTTGTAGCCTGTTAGGAGGTAAGCTGCAGGTGGGCGGGGCGAGTGAGCATTTTCACCTGAGCTCCGCCTCCTGTCAGATCAGCAGTAGCATCAGATTCTCATAGGAGTGCAAACCCTATTGTGAACTGCACATTCGAGGGATCCAGATTGCACGTTCCTTTTGAAAGTTTAATGCCTGATGATCTGTCACTGTCTCCAGTCACACCCAGATGAGACCATCTAGTTGCAGGAAAACAAGCTCAGGGCTCCCACTGATTGTACATTATAGTGTATGTGTAGTAACAAGAGGAATGAAGTACACAATGTAATGTGCTTGAATCATCCCAAAACCATCCCCTGCCACCCATCCATGGAAAAATTGTCTTCCACAAAACCGGCCCCTAGTGCCAAAAAGGTTGGAGACCGCTGTATTAGACTATAAATATAGGTATCATATCAAATTCACAGTTTCATGAATACTGCTTTGGATGAAGCTCCATTTTTTTAAAATGATAAGTTACAGATAGTGTGCCAATTTAAAGGAAATTTGCCAAATTACAGAAATAATTAAACGAATAGGTAGTTCATACATATGGCAGAAATCATGAAGATGCTGAAGAAACACAATGGCAACTTTGGTGAGGGGCACCCTCTAAAATTTAGGATTTGAATCCAAAGTATCAGTGTTTTTTTCTCCCAGATATGTTTACAGTGACTTAATCCTTCTTTTTCAATTCAGGGACAGACTTTCAAAATTAGTATTTCTGCAGATTTTTGAATCATTGTTTTCTAACTTAGTTTCTTGACACTTAGTTCTCTTGTGCAAATGTGCCTTACAGATCAAGAATATTTTGTTCCTCTATTTTTCTAGGGTATAAGTGGTCATGTGGTGGTAAGAAGAGGAAGGAGAGTGAGTGTGTGTTGTGTGTGTATGAGAGAGAGAGCGAGGGATGGATGGCTGGATGGTCAGAGGGACTGATGAACAGGTGACTAGATTACTTGGATACCTGGGTAGAGAACAATATTAATAATTGTAGGGCCTCACTTTCCCACATACTCGTCTCCTCAGACTCTAAGGAAGTCCAGAGGTCTGTTACAACTCAGAATTGTTTGGGAAATACTGCTTTAGGTTCTTTCACTAGTAACGTGGATTGCTCTGGGCCAGTTAAAATGAGCTCCACATAAAGATATTTAGCTATCCTGACCTCTCTGAGCAGGCTCAATGAAATTTGAATACGCAAATTATCTCTTGCTACAAATAACTGTTTTACTGTTTTATCAGGAATGTATATAGACTTCAGTTATAGAGGCAGCTGCCCTGAACAAGAGTAGCCACATAGTCTACATTTAAATTATATTACTGGAAGTTAAAAATACTGTGATGCAGCTGTAATGTTATGTTTAAATGTCTGTCCTGTATAATTTTGTAGAATGGAAGCTTCTTGCCTAGAGCTGGCCTTGGAAGGGGAACGTCTATGTAAATCAGGAGACTGCCGCGCTGGCGTGTCATTCTTTGAAGCTGCAGTTCAAGTTGGAACTGAAGACCTAAAAACACTTAGCGCTATTTACAGCCAGTTGGGCAATGCTTATTTCTATTTGCATGATTATGCCAAAGCATTAGAATATCACCATCATGATTTAACTCTTGCAAGGTAATTAATTTAAGCTTTTAAATATTCTTCCTTCTGAAATTAGCTATTACTTTAAGAAATATTTCTATTCAGTTAACAAAAACTAACTTAATACATTTAATGAGTTCTACTTCAGTAGCATCGCTTTTTAAAACTAACCTTTAGGCTGAACACAGTTTAATTGAATGAATAGTAGTGAAATGACCCTAGAGTTTAATTAAATGGATGAAAACTAATTACATTCAAATCCAGAAATGTAAGTTTTAAATATTTATTTAAAGTAGGTTTCAAAGCCAATGGGTTTTTCTTACCTTAAACATGTCAGTTTGTCCTCTTGGAAAACTGTACTCTGGCTGCTTTATATTTTAACACCATTTGTATTTTAATACCATTTGGTTTTTTGGTTTTTTGTTTTTTTCAGGACTATTGGAGACCAGTTGGGGGAAGCGAAAGCTAGTGGTAATCTGGGAAACACCTTAAAAGTTCTTGGGAATTTTGATGAAGCCATAGTTTGTTGTCAGCGACACCTAGATATTTCCAGAGAGCTTAATGACAAGGTAATACCGCAGCATTAGATGGTAGGCCTAATATTTTCATTCAAAGGGCTTTGCATTTTAATACTATAGTTTATTTTAAAATTAATACCAAAAAAGAAAACATTTATAGACTAATAGAAGTAAAAGAAAAAAAATTTAATGGAGAAAAAGAAGGAAATAGTGAGAGGTCTTTCTTTCATAAGTAATTATTTGATTGGTTCTGTATGGAGAGCCAATATAAAAATTTTTTTCCCTTGTCCATAATACTAAGGATATTACAAATATATATGATAAACCTGACCTGTGTTTTCAAAATGTAAACTTTGCTGATGTCTTCATTTAGGTGGGAGAAGCAAGAGCACTTTACAATCTTGGGAATGTGTATCATGCCAAAGGGAAAAGTTTTGGTTGCCCTGGTTCCCAGGATGTAGGAGAATTTCCAGAAGAAGTGAGAGATGCTCTGCAGGCAGCCGTGGATTTTTATGAGTGAGTAGGGGCTGATATGGGCAGTCGTGTAGGCCCATCTAAGCCATGGATCTGCTATACGTTCTTTATTCAGTAGTAAATTTTTAAGTTTGGCAAAGGTTTTAAAGTTATGAACTAGCAAAATCATCAATTCAGTTGCTTAAATGTTACAGTGTTATATTAGTAGTAATCTGCAGCTTTCATTTAAATTGCAGACCAGTGCCACTTAGTGGCAAAAACAAGAAATGTCAATAGTTGATCTGTTATTTAGAGTAATTTAGTCTTTTACTAATAGAATTTCATAGAACTACTTAACTATAGGAGCTCCAAGATTAACTCTGTGCTTGACCCTGGGCAGAAACCTATCTGAATAGTTTAATAAAGTGTTCCCAGCTATTTCCTATAATTGCTCTTCGTCATAGATGTCATCCTTAAAATGTTGCACATTATGGCTGAAGCTTCCTTACATTTTTTTCTGATAAAAAGAATTAGATATATGTAAATCACATAAATAAAATTGTTTTGCAAACTTATTTTTTCATCACTTTTCCCTTAGGGAAAACCTATCATTAGTGACGGCTTTGGGTGACCGAGCGGCACAAGGACGTGCCTTTGGAAATCTTGGAAACACACATTACCTCCTTGGCAACTTCAGGGATGCAGTTATAGCTCATGAGCAGGTACAATGGAAGGCCTTGGAGCCAGATCATTTCCTCCATCAAAGTTCTGAACAGTGATTAGATCATTCTTCAGTTTTATTTTAGCTACATCTAATTAAAATTTTTTGTTTCAGCGTCTCCTTATTGCAAAAGAATTTGGAGATAAAGCGGCTGAAAGAAGAGCTTATAGCAACCTTGGAAATGCATATATATTTCTTGGTGAATTTGAAACTGCCTCGGAATACTACAAGTTAGTCTAATATTTCTGTAGATAAATGTAAAATGAATGGTTACTCAATCCCATTAATTCATAGGCTTTAGGTTTAAAATCTGATTGCAGCAGGACTTTTGGCATCTAAGCCTCAATTTCCTTATCTGTAACAGAATATATCAATACTTCATTTTGGGGAATGCTGTGAGGATTGAATGAAATAATATATTAAACACTTAGCACAGTACCTGGTACACAGTGCTCAATAAATATTGTACGTAAGATTTAATAGCAGCATTATGGCTCATTTATAATATTGGTTTTTATCTTTAAAAGTAATTGTTTTTAAATGAAGTTTTCAACCTTTAATATCTTTTAAACCTGTTTAGCATATGTGGTGTATATTGTGTATATGCTTTATTTCACTCAATTATGGGTTAAAAGAGAGGCCAAAAGAAAGCCTGGTAACAAAAATATTTATAGTCTCTACCAGTGATCACTGAATTTTTTTCTCTACCTTCCCACCCTCTTATTGAGCAGTTCTCCCTTTACCCTCTTTCTGCCCATATTTGACTGTCACTGTAAGCTGAGTCCCCATTCACTTACCTGAAGAGTTTGCAATCCCAGCTTCTTCTGTGGCAGGATCTCTCTTAGCAGTAGATTTGAGACATAGATGATAGAAAGTTTAGACAGCTTCAAGTTGCCTGATCTGTGCTTTCTAGATTGAGTTTTCCCTAGTTAGTGGGGATTGAAGCCTCTTATAGATTTTGGGTAGAAGCCAGTTTGACTAAACCGAAGACACAGTGATTGATTTGTATTTTGTTAAAGAATCCAATATGAGAGAGTTCTGGATAATTTGTCATCTTCATAAAAAAGGTAAAATTGTTTTAGGCCTATCTAAAAATATTGAATAGCATTCCACTTTGCTTTAAACATCAACTAATGCTTAATATTTGTTGGTTGGTTAGGTTAATTAGATATGAAATAGCCTCCCAAATAAAATATGTCACTATGTACTATGTGAAGGAGTATATATTTTGATTTTAAATATAAAAATTTCTTATATTTTAAAGCCAAGGGATATAGAGAAGTCTTAATTATTAAATGATGTACTTGTGTTAAATACTGAAAGGTTCTATTATAAAATGGATAGTGGTTATTTGACTAAAGAAGCATGAATATAAAGTAATGAAACTTACTTTTTTTCCTCCCAATAAGCAGGCTAGAACTCAGAACTTTGTATGTATTCCAAGTCGTTGGTTAGAAATATTTTCAGAACTCTTCTTTAGACTTTTTTTTTTTTTAAATAAAGACAGAGTTTCACTCTTGTCACCCAGGCTGGAGTGCAATGGCACAATCTTGGTGCACTGCAACCTCAGCCTCCCAGGTTCAAGCGATTCTCCTGCCTCAGCTTCCCGAGCAGCTGGGATTACAGGCGTCTGCCACCACACCCAGCTAATTTTTGTGTTTTTAGTAGAGACGGGGTTTCGCCATATTGGCCAGGCTAGTCTTGAACTCCTGACCTCAAGTGATCTGCCCACCTCGGCCTCCCAAAGTGCTGGGATTACAGGCGTGAACCACCGTACCCAGCCTGGAATTGTTATCAGGGCCAAACAAGAAGGCTAACATAATGTAGATCCATATCCTTCCAGATACAAAGCAGTAGTTTGGTAAACCTATGTTAGTAATTGAATTTGGTTCCAGAAAGATTTCTGATCATTTACAAATCAACTGTACCATCAAAGAATAATGGTATGCCAGAAAGCATTATGCCACAGGATCTGAAAGCAATTCCAAAAGTCTTTCAAAAATATTTGAAAAGACAGGCAACATTAGAATAAGTAGGTAGCCTCCCAAGACGACAGATTTGAAGGTATCATCATTAAATATGTAATTTTAGATTTGTTTGCTTAAAAAAAAGCTATCACGTTACCATATAGTAATTTGTCATATAGTTATAAGTGATATGAAGTAATTATACTATTTGACAGAAATGATAGAGTCATTTAAATTACTGAATCCAAAAGCATCTCTAGGTTTAAGCACTGATAATAATAACACATTAACATTTATACAGCATCTACTATGCACAAGATGCTATTCTAAGCACTTTATATCTATACATATTAATTTAATCCTCACAAAAATCCTTCGAGATATTTCCCCCATTTTATATATGAAGAGACTGGTATACAGAGAGATTGAGTAACTTTGCCCTTAGCTTAGTAATTGGCAAAGTTGGGATTTAAACCCAGTCTAGCTCCAAGATCTATGCTCTTAACTGCTACGCTAGCTTCTCGCTGACAATACCACGGGTAGAATTTGGGTAATGTTTGGATGCAGTATTCAGTATTTTTCATGAGTTGGTAACTAATGCCCTATACATAAGAATTTTACCTAAGTGGTGACTAATAGCCTACATATAAGAATTTTACCTAAATATTTTAAATTTTGACAATGCAAAGGTGATGGTATGATTGAAAACAGATGTCACGTGGAAAAAAGCCTCTTTTAGCTATTGCCAATACTAAAGGGAAAGTTTTTTTAAATGTTAAAGTTATGTTAAATCTCTAGAACCTCTTGATTTCATGTTTCAATACTCCTTTACTTTGGTGAATTGTTAGGATTCTCAAATTTATTCTAAAAGTCTTGAATCTTCTTTCTGTGTTTCAAAAACGTCTTTTCATTTTGTCTAAAAGTAATGGAGAAAGTACGGGATATGAATATTAGGCTCTCAGAGATCTAAAGGCAGCAGAAAGCAGCAGAGAGGAAAAATGAGAGGTTTTTTTTGTGATTCTTAAAGCCCAAACTGAGAATGATCATTATGTAAGAATTAATTTCTTCTTGTAGGAAGACACTACTGTTGGCTCGACAGCTTAAAGACCGAGCTGTAGAAGCACAGTCTTGTTACAGTCTTGGAAATACATATACTTTACTTCAAGACTATGAAAAGGCCATTGATTATCATCTGAAGCACTTAGCGATTGCTCAAGAGCTGAATGATAGGTATGTTTTACGTCTTTTTACCATAACTAAGGTAAAATATAGATGCATTATTGAATCCCTAGAATTTTTCCTTTGTTTCCTTTGTTTTCCTTAAAATCCCTTTTAAGGAATTTTCTCTTTCAGTGATATCCTCTGTATATCGTTGTATGAAGGGCTAGTCTATGATAGAGGATTAGTCTCGTTCCATATGCCCTTGACCCAAGATCAATGACTAGGTCCCAAACTCAGTTACCTCTTCAGAAGCCTTCCTGGTGAAACCCCGTATCTACTAAAAATACAAAAATTAGCCAGGTGTGGTGGCACATGCCTATAATCCCAGCTACTCGGGAGGCTGAGGCAGGAGAATTGCTTGAACCCAGGAGGTGGAGGTTGCAATGAGCTGAGATCACGCCACTGCATTCCAGCCTGGCGACAGAGCCAGACTGCATCTCAAAAAAAAAAAAAAAAAAAAGTCTTCCTAACTACGTAAGTGTGGGAATTGTGGTGAACTTAGAGATAATGCCCAGTGTGAAGGGGGCAACTGCTACCCAACTCCAAGTAATTGTTGCCAGGCAGGAATGATAATCCATTATGTCCACATCTTCCTGTTTTTTAAAGGGAAGCTGGAAGTGCTGAGTTTTATATGAAATCTGATTTTTAAATGTTAGTGGCTAATTCAGTTGTTTTGTTTTACTGTATTAAGAAAACAATATTTGCCAGCGTTTAGTCTGTGATGTTTGCTTTAGAAGATCGATTTTGTTTTTACCTCAGTATGAGAGAGAACTTTTCAATGCAGTTGTTCAAAATGAAGTATGCTACCTCAAAAGGTAGTGAGTTCTCTCTCCCTGCTGCTCAAACACACACTGAATAATTAGCTGGTAGGGCTGTTATAGAAGGAAAACGGGGTAGTGGACCAGAATACCTATCCTTGAGATTTATTACTTTATAATGTATTTCGTATTTTAAAAGAATGTTTTCTATGTTGTAATACTTGACTATGAGTTTAGTATTATGTGGGTATTCTTTTTTTTAATCTGGGTATTCTAGTATGTCTATAATATCATGATAGTATATTCTTTATATGAAAGACCAAATCAATCCAAAGCATTCTTTATACCTTTAGTTCCTGCTAGATAGCTTTTATTCTATACATAGGACCTCTTTTCAAATAACTGCATGTTCGCTTTGAATAATGTTTTAGAATTGGTGAAGGAAGAGCATGTTGGAGCTTAGGAAATGCATACACAGCACTAGGAAATCATGATCAAGCAATGCATTTTGCTGAAAAGCACTTGGAAATTTCAAGAGAGGTATGAAACTAAAAAAAATGCTGTCTGTGCTATTGTAATTTACAAATTAGAGGTTGGGGGAGGGAACCCTATTATTTCTCTAGATTGATCATGTGGCTGAATAATAAATTTGATTATATATCATTCTCTTGGCATAAGAACCCCAGAAAGCATTTTGAGGTACAGATCACAGTTATATTTGTATTGGCTTTGATGTAGGAAGACAGGAAAGTAAGGCCAGGCATGGGGAAGTGGAAGGAGAGTACTAAAATATGCCCCTACTCTACCCGCATCTCTACATGGAGAAGTAGCATGGTATTGAAGGAGAAGCATGGTTCTTAGAATTAAGGACTGCTTCCTGTTGTAGTTCTGCCACTTACTGGCTATTTGAGCTTGGAAACCTTTTCTGAGCCTCAGTTTCTCTCATCTGCAAAATGGGAATAATAATATCTACCTTGCAAAGTGTTATAACGATTAGAGCTAACGTATATTAAAAGTGCCTAGCAAAATGTCTGATGCTGGCTTAATAAACATTATTATACTATGGAAATAAA
Organism: Pongo pygmaeus; assembly: GCF_028885625.2. Lineage (NCBI taxonomy): Eukaryota > Metazoa > Chordata > Mammalia > Primates > Hominidae > Pongo > Pongo pygmaeus. Next base: position 120,821,206 of record NC_072373.2, on the reverse strand, counting down.
ATATTCTAAGGAAATTTTATTCGTATACCAAGTTAATGTGTCCAGGATAATCTACATTATTACTTAGTATGATCCCAGAGAACAAGAGCAATCTAATGTTTAGAGAACTAAAGAATTAAAAGAATACAATTAGCTGTCCTATTGTGATATTTTAGAAGCTTGCTTTTTCTTTCTATATTCTTTAAGACAACTATTAATGGAAAAAAATTTTCATTCATTCGTAGTCTCATAATTCTAATAAAACTATTTTCATTTCTCTATATTTTCTTCCAGTTTTAGGTTCACTACATTTACAAATAATCTTCACCATTCTTTGTCTTTAAATACTACTCTGAAATATAAATATTTGTGTTGTAGGTTGGGGATAAAAGTGGTGAACTAACAGCACGACTGAATCTCTCAGACCTTCAAATGGTTCTTGGTCTGAGCTACAGCACAAATAACTCCATAATGTCTGAAAATACTGAAATTGATAGCAGTTTGAATGGTAAGTAATAGGACTTTTAAAACACAATTTTTTTATCCTCAATATTTAGATTAAAGTTATTTATCACAAATTTGGCATATTCAGAGAGAATAACATAGGCAGTTCAACTTGTTACACTTTTTTTGCTCTGTTAATTTGTAAATATATATAATTATATATAATATATAATTTATAAACATAAAACAATATTTCATAGTTTTTATCGTGAACTTAGGAATGGTGATGGTATTGTTCTTTTCTTTTGTAAAAATACATTTTAATTCGCTATCTCTAAGCTCATTCAAAAATTTATAAATGTGGGCCGGGCGCAGTGGCTCACGCCTGTAATCCGAGCACTTTGGGAGGCCAAGGCGGGCAGATCATGAGGTCAGGAGATCGAGACCATCCTGGCTAACATGGTGAAACCCTGTCTCTACTAAAAACACAAAAAATTAGCCGGGCGTGGTGGCAGGTACCTGTAGTCCCAGCTACTCAGGAGGCTGAGGCAGGATAATGGCGTGAACCCGGGAGGTGAAGGTTGCAGTGAGCTGACACTGCATCACTGCACTTCAGCCTGGGCGAAAGAGTGAGACTCTGTCCCAAAAAAAAGAAAAAAAATTTATAAATGTGAAGGTGCCAAAATTTTAAAATGTTATTGTTTATCTTTTTTATCTCATATAGTTTTACATATCTGATTTGTGTTTAGTTCTTTTTCCTCTATTTCATTTCCAAGGTGAATTTTCTTAGGACTTTCTATTTTAAATTCAGAAAATCTAAAATACTCTCTTTATTTTTCTTTCTTTTTTTTGGTGGCAAAACCTATTTTTAGGAAACCTTCCTTAGGTGCCAATTTGTTTGACATTTCTATAGCGAGGAATCTTGCTATAATGTCTCTTTTTGAGTGAAAGAAAGTCTACTTTTAAAGAAATAAAAGGGATAAGATTAGGATCACATTTTTAAATTTCATCAGTATGTGATTCTGTATGAGATCATTTTCCTAAGCTTGAGAAATTCTCAGTCTAAAAAGAACTACTGACAAATATTTTGAATTTTAAAGTCAGTGATAAATCTACCTTTACTTTTTCCAGTTTTTTTCTTTAAACTCATGAAAAAGGAAAAGAAATTAGTGGCTAGTCATCTGATTTAGACTTTCAAAGAACATTTAGTGAGAAGTTCTGAAGTGTGAGCTGTATAATTGTGACTGCGTACTTTGTGGTTGAATGATGGGCTAAGACGTTTTTCTGTGTTGAACTTTCAAATAGGTTATGCCATAAGAGCTCTCATCTTTAAAAAGCAAAAACAAACAGTCACTTGTCTTCATGGACCCTTCTAGCTATAGAGCTGTTCCTTTGTTCACTTTTATAACAAAACCTGAAAAGACACTAATATTCATTGTCTTTACTTCCTTGCCTCCCTTTCTCTCTTCAACCCATTCCCGTTGGATTTTGCCCTCACCATGACTCTGAAACCTCAATTTTACCAAATATGTCATTCAATTTTCACATGTCAGCTTACTTGATTTTTCTCAGCAATATTTCCTACAGCCAATCATTCCCTTCTGAGAAAACTTTCTTCATTCAGCCTCCAGGATTACTCTGCTTTTCTGGTTTGCCACTCTCGTCCTTATTGTCTTCTCTCCTCTTCTTCATCTTTCCCCTACGTTTGTAGTGCTCAGGGTTCAGTTCTTGGAACTCTTCTTCCTACCTTCTTTCCCTCCCTATTTTCCATCTCTCTCTCCTTCCTTCTTACTGATTTTATCCTTTTTCCTTCTATTCTGTGCTTTAAGTCAGTGCTTCCAACAGAACTTTTTTGTGATGATAAAAACATTTTACATCTGCCATCCAATATAAAAGCCGCTAGCTACATGTGGCTGTTGATCACTTGCAATGTGGCTACTACAAGAGGGAGTGAATTTTTAATATTACTTAACTTTGCTTAATTAAAATGTAGAGAGCCGCATGTGGCTACTGGCTATTGGACAGCACCACTCTAGATAATCTCATCTGGTTACTTGGCTTTTATATTGTCTATATACTGATTATTTTCAGATTTATATTTCCAGCCAAAATTTCTCTCATGAGTTTGAGACTCATTTGTTTAACGTTTTCCATTGTCATGCCATATCTAATTGGCATCTAAAACTTAGCATGTCTAAAATGTTTTCTCCTAAATATGTTCTTCCTGTACCCCACCCTATCTCAGGAAATAGTATCACCATTCACTCAAGTAAGCAGGTCAAAAAACTGGAGGTCATACTTGTTCCCTTTCTTTTATTTTTATTTATTTATTTTTTTTAAAAAGACAGGCTCTCACTCTGTTGCCCGAGCTGGTCTCGAACTCTTGTCCTCAAGAGATCTTCCCACCTCAGCTTCTCAAGTAGCTGGACGTGTTCCCTTTCACTCACTTCTACATCAAACCTATCAGAAACCCTGCCTTCAAAATATAGCCCTAATCTCTCCTACAGTGTACTCTGCAACAATCTTAGTATAAGCTACCAACAGCTCCCAGCAGAGTCCTAGCCTACCAATAATTTCTCTTACTTCGATTCTGCATCTCTCACACTTAACTTTTCCACACAGGAGCCAGAGTCCTTTTTTTTTTTTTTTAAATTAAAAAAAATATTTTGGCCAGGCACAGTGGCTTACGCCTGTAATCCCCAACACTTCAGGAGGCTGAGGCAGGTGGATCACCTGAGGTCAGGAGTTCGAGACCAGCCTGGCCAACATGGCAAAACCCTATCTCTACTAAAGATACAAAAATTAGCCGGGCATGGTGGTGCAGACCTGTAGTCCCAGCTACTCAGGAGGCTGAGGCAGGAGAATTGCTTGAACCTGAGAGGTGGGTTTTGAGACGGAATCTCGCTCTGTCGCCCAGGCTGGAGTGCAGTGATGGAACTGTAGGCATGACCTCCTAGGCTGAAGTGATCCTCCCACCTCAGCCTCTCAAAGTGCTGGGATTACAGGCATGAACCATCGTGGCTGGCCTCAGAGTGCTCCTTTAGAACATATGTCGTTCCTCTGTTCAGAACCCTCCAGTTAGTTCCCATCACACCTAGAACCAAATCCTCAGTCCTCACCATGGTTGAAAGGCCCTATGTAATCTGAACCTGCCTATCTCTTCAGCCTCTTTTCCTGCCACTCCACCTCTTGCTCACTGTGGCTCTATGAGGACAGGTGTTTTTTGGTCTCTTTTGTTCATTGCTATATCCCCAGTGTGAGGAGAAAGGATTTGTAAGAAAACTTGTCTATTTCTTGGTGTTGGCTCAAGGTAGAAAAAAGGAGCCTTTGCTAAAAATCTTAATTCATGAATTCATAAGCCTCCCTATGTAGTGGTTTGGAATTTGATTTATACCATCTGCACAGTCTAAGAAACCCTAATCCATTAAAGCACTTTTGGGTTAGAGGTGTTCCTAGAGACTTAGCAGAAGTAAGACCAAATAGTTTCTGGGGGAGAGGCATCCTTGATTCCAGGTCATAAGGGTTTCACAACAAAAAAATTACCAAATATGTAAAGAAAGAAGCCAAGATACTAAGGAAAAAAATAACAAAATTAGGTCATCAAGATCTTCAGATGTTAAAATTATCAGATACAGAAAATAAAATGACTATGGTTAAACGTTTACAGAAATAACAAGGAAGTGAAAACAAGAGAATAACAAAAATGTTAGGTAGACTGAAAAAAAAAAAAAAAGCTAACATTTATTGAGTGCTTATGATGTGCCAGGCACTGATTTAAGTCCTTTACATGTTTTAACTCATTTAATTGTAACAATTCTAGTAGTTAAGTTTCTGTTATCTTTAATTTACAGATGGGGAAATGGAGGCAAGATAGGTTAGGTAAATTTCCCAGGGTTACCTTTGTAGTAAGTGGTAGAGATGGGAGTTAAACTTAGTCACTCTGGCTCCAGAATCCGTCTTATGTGATAGTTATGTCTTAATGTGATGTTAACACACCTCAATAATTGATAAAAATCAGTCAGGAGTCAGACATCAGTAATAAAGTTGAGATTTGACCAACACAATTAATAGGCTTCATCTAATGCAATATTTTACAAACTTTGTGTCTGACCCATTCATGAGTTATAAAATGAGTCTCATGAGTTGCAGTTAGCATTAAAAATACACATACAGGGCCGGGCGCCATGGCTCACGCCTGTAATTCCAGCACTTTGGGAGGCCGAGGCGAGCGGATCATGAGGTCAGGAGATCAAGACCATCCTGGCTAACATGGTGAAACCCCAACTCCACTAAAAATACAAAAAATTAGCCGGGCATGGTGGCAGGCACCTGTAGTCGCAGCTACTGGGGAGGCTGAGGCAGGAGAATGGCGTGAACCTGGGAGGCGGAGCTTGCAGTGAGCCGAGATCGCTCCACTGCATTCCAGCCTGGGCAACAGAGCGAGACTCCGTCTCAAAAAAACAAAACAAAAAACACATACAGGAGGCCAGGCGCGGTGGCTCACACCTGTAATTCCAGCACTTTGGGAGGCCGAGGCGGGCGGATCACGAGGTCAGGAGATCGAGACCATCCTGGCTAACACGGTGAAACACCGTCTATACTAAAAAATACAAAAAATTAGCTGGGCGTGGTGGCGGGCACCTATAGTCCCAGCTACTCGGGAGGCTGAGGCAGGAGAATGGCGTGAACCTGGGGGTCGGAGCTTGCAGTGAGCCGAGATCAGGCTACTGCACTCCAGCCGACAGAGGGAGACTCCGTCTCAAAACACACACACACGCACGCACGCACGCACGCACGCACGCCCGCCCGCCCGCCAGCCAGGGCAGTGGCTCATGCCTGTAATCCCAGCTCTTGGGAGGATCACTTGAGCCCAGGAGTTTAGACCGACCTGGGCACACAGGGAGACTGCCATCTCTCTAAAAAATTTTTTTAATTAGCCATGCATGGTGGCATGAGCCTGTGATCCCAGCTACTCGGGAAGCTGAGGTGGAAGGATCGCTTGAGCCCAGGAAGTCGAAGCTGCAGTAAGCCATGATCATGCCGTTGCACTCCAGCCTGGGCAACAGAGAAAAACCAAAAAACTACACGCATATGTGTATGTGTGTATATAAAACTGTTGTGTGAAGATTTTATTGTATGTTTGTGTATGTTCTAGGTATATATGTGTATTTTTTAATATGGGGTCACAACTTAAAAGTGAAAACCACTGATTTAATGGAAATATATTGACCTAACTGGTCAATTTCCATTATTTTTAATTATTCATGAAACATTTACAGAAAACTGACAATAAAGCAAATCTCAACAAATTTAAAAGGATTTGTATCACATCTGTATCACACATGCCCTGAGCATGGTGCATTTAATTTAGAAATTAATAAGATAATATATAAAACATTCATCTGAAAACATAACACACTTCTCAGTAACTTACAGGTTGAAAAAGAAATCTTAAAGTTAGAAAGTAACTTAGGACTGAATTATAAAAATATTGTTTCAATTTTGTGGCACCTGACTTACATTGGTACTTAGAGCAAAATTTATGTTGTATTTAAAAAGGAAAAAGCTGGCCGGGGCGTGGTGGCTCACGCCTGTAATCCCAGCACTTTGGGAGGCCCAGGCAAGCAGATCACAAGGTCAAGAGATCAAGACCATCCTGGCCAACATGGTGAAACCCTGTCTATACTAAAAATATAAAAATTATCTGGGCGTGGTGGCACGCACCTGTAGTCCCAGTTACTCAGGAGACTGATGCAGGAGAATTGCTTGAACCCAGGAGGCGGAGGCTGCAGTGAGCCGAGATCACACCACTGCACTCCAGCCTGGTGACAGAGCAAGACTCCGTCTCCAAAAAAAAAAAAAAAAAAAGGAAAAAGGCTGAAAGTGAGCTAAATATCATCTAGCTTAAAAAGTAAAAAAAAAACAAAACACTGAAAGAAGGCAAAAATTTAAAAAGAGCAGAATTTAATAAAATTAAAACAGAGGGTTTTCTTTAAGTCAAAATTTGGTTCCAAATTGTTTAGTTTAATTTTTACCAAGTCTACAGCAAGAGGGCATAATAAATATGCAGAGATTAAAAAGAGATTCTGAATAACATTATGACAAAATATTTGAAAATCTGGGAGAAATGGGCAATTTCTGGAAAAACAAGTTACCAAAACTGATCCAATGGTAAAATGTAATGTGAATGGTATGCTAAAGGCTAAAATTATAAAGAAATTTGATCAGTAGTTTAAAATCTTCCCACTGGGAAAATACCTGGCCCAGATGATTGTACAAGTGAGGTAAACCAGCCACTTAAGAAAACTAATTATAATACCTTACACAAAAATTTTATAGGCAACTGAATAAGTGGACATACTTTTATCAGTCTTTCTGAGAACCATAACCTTGATATCCAAACTAGACAAGAACAATACAAGAAAAGTAAATTACCGGCCAGCCTTACTCATGAACATAAGATATAAAAATCTTTACAAAATACTAGCAAAGCAAATCCAGCAATGTATTTTAAAACAAACAGGGAGCCGGGCGCAGTGGCTCACCCCTGTAATCCCAGTACTTTGGGAGGCTGAGGCGGGCGGATCATGAGGTCAGGAGTTTGAGACCAGGCCGACCAATGTGGTGAAACCCCGTCTCTACCAAAAATACAAAAATTAGCCGGGGTGGTGGTTGCGTGCCTGTAATCCCAGCTACTCAGGAGGCTGAGGCAGGAGAATCACTTGAACCCAGGAGGCAGAGGTTGCAGTGAGCTGAGATAGCACCACTGCACTCCAGCCTAGGCGACAGAGAGAGACTCCGTCTCAAAAAAAAAAAATTCAAGTGGATTCAACATTAGAAAACCAATTAATGTAATTCACCAATGAACATAGTAAAGAGAAAATCACCCAAATATCCAAATCTATTAAATCTATTTCATATAGAACTAATGAAATAGTTCTATTTCATTAGAACTATTAAATGAAAATGTTCCATTTATAAGACACAGTAGCAGATTGGAGAAAGAATAAAATCCAACTACACACTACTTGCAAGAGAAATATCTAATATAAGGATATAATAAACCTGAAAGTAAAAGAATAGAAGATTCACCATGCAAAAACTAACCAAAAGTCAGTCAGTACAGCTATGTTAATAGATAAAATGTACTTTAAGGCAAAGGGTCTTACTAGAAATGAAGAAGGTTGGCTGAGTGTGGTAGGTCACGCCTGTAATCCCAGCACTTTGGGAGGCTGAGGCTGGTGGATCACTTGAAATCAGGAGTTCGAGATCAGTCTGGCCAACATGGTGAGACCCCGTCTCTACTAAAAATACAAACATTAGCTGGGAGTGGTGGCAGGGCCCTGTAATCCAATCCCATCTGCTCAGGAGGCTGAGGCGGAAGAATGTCTTGAACCCAGGAGGTGGAAGTTGCAGTGAGCCAAGATCACACCACTGCACTCTAGCCTGGGCAACATAGCGAAACTCCATCTCAGAAAAACAAAAACAAACAAACAAAAACCAAAGTAAATAAAGAAGGTCACTTTACGGTGGTACTTACCAGTGATTAACAGTTCAATTCACCAGGAAGATGAATGCATTAAATGTGTCTGGGCGTAATAGGCCTTTATAACAAGGCCTCAATGTACATAAAGCAAAATTGACCAAAGAAATAGGAAAATCTACAATCATAATGGGAAATTTTAATACATCTCTTTTAGTACTTGATGGATGATAAACCATACTCAAGTGGGAAGACAATTTTTTTTTTTTTTTTTTTTAAGACAGACTCTTACTCTGTCACCAGGCGGGAGTGCAGTGGAGTCATCTCAGCTTACTGCAGCCTCTACCTCCCAGGCTCAAGCAATCTGCCCACCTCAGCCTCTTGAGTAGCTGGGACTGTAGGCACATGCCACCATGTCTGGCTGATTTTTATATTTTTTTGCAGAGATGGGGTTTTGCCATGTTGCCCAGGCTAGTCTCGAACTTAATGAGTTCAAGGGATCTGCCCACCTCAGTCTCCCAAAGTGCTGGGATTACAGGCATGCACCACCATGCCCGGCTGACAAAATTTTATAAAAGATTTCAGTTCTTCTCAAATTGATAAAAATTAAGTGCACTGCCAAACACATCACAATTATTTTGTGGAACTTCATGAAGTTATTCATAAGTTTATATGAAACAAAAAAGTTCTGAGAAATACCAAAACATCCCTAAGAACATGAGAAGTGCTTTCTTTACAGATATAAGTAATAAGACAGTGTGCTGTTGGCATAAAGACAAACAAATAGACCAGTGGAATCGAGTAGAGAGCCTATATTCCTCACATATATGGAAAATAATCTCACATAAAAATGAATTATTGATGGATTAAGGATTTCAATGTGAAAGACAGATTTAGAGCAGTAATAGTGATGATGCAGGAGAGGTGCAGTGGCCCACGCCTGTAATCCCAGCACTTTGGGAAGTTGAGGCAGGAGGATTGCTTGCATCCAGCAGTCAAGACCAGCCTGGGCAACATAGGACCCCTGTCTGTATCAAAAAAAAAAAAAAAAAAGGTTGGACATGGTGTTGCATGCCTATAGCCCCAGCTGCTTGGTAGGCTGAGGTGGGAGGACCACTTGAGCCCAAGAGGTCAAAGCTGCAGTGAGCTGTGATTGCGCCACTGTACTCCAGCCTGGGCAACAGGGCAAGACCTCTTCTCAAAAAAAGAGATCAGGGGCTGGCCAGGCATGGTGGCTTACGCAAGTAATCCCAACACTTTGGGAGTTGAGGTGGGCAGATCACTTGAGGTCAGGAGTTCGAGACCAGCCTGGCCAACATGGTGAAACTCTGTCTCTACTTTAAAAAAAAAAAGGGTGGGGGGGACACGGAGGGGTGCAAAAGCGATGAACAGTACACAAATAGCCCATAAATGTATGAGAAGATATTTAACTTCATCTCATCAGCAAAAATCACAGTGGAGTACTATTAGAAACTTAGGTAAACAAAAATTACTACCAGTATTAAAATGATGCAGGGTAATGGAAACTCTTACGTGGTATTGATGGGATAGAAATTGGTATACCTTGAAGTACAATCCAGCAACATTCTGGTGAAGTTAAAGATGCACCAACTGTATGATCCAGCTGTTCCACTCCTGTTCTGCTCCCAGTTATATACTCCTGATATCCACCAAACTAGAAGAAATGCTTGTTCATGAACACTGAAACACATTTCCAAGAATATCTGTAGTGTGCTTATCACAGCAAAAAAATTGGAAGCAACCCAAATATCTGTCACTAGTAAAATGGATGATTCCTAGTCCACTCTACAGTCTTTTTTGAGACTGTGTGGATAGTATAAACCAGTTATTATAAAAAGCCTTTGCCAAAAACAGCAATGAAAATGAATTAAGGTATACATGGCAACTTGGATGAATCTCACAAACATAAGGTTTCTCAAAGCTGGTTGCAGAATACATACAGTATGATACCATTTATAAATGTTTCAAAACCAATATAGCTTCAAAACCAATATAGTTTCAAAAGCAATATAGCACATGCTATATTGCTAAGAAATACATACATTTGTAATGAAAATGCATAAAAGCGCAGGGAAGACAAGGGAAATTATTAGTGGAGTTATACAAGGGGAGTTTAATGTGTTTGTAATGTTTCATTTTTTTAAGCTGGGTATTAGGTATTATGCCTTTTAAAATATTGCCTAATATTTTAAAACATTGAATGGATATGGAAATTCTCTGTATTTAATAACTTTATTGAAAAAAGTTTAAGGCCTTGTTTACTTGTTTTCTGACTGGCAGTAAGTCTGTCATCTAATGAGATCTTAAAATAGAAAGGGGTAACCTAGAAAGGAGTAACAGCATAGTAGTGGGGATGCTATTTTGATTCTTTTCACACAATTGAAGGCCTACAGCCTTTTCCTTCTGTTATAAGGAATAAACTGCTCTACAGTTTGTTATTTTTGAAACTGTGTGGATAGTATAAAACCAGTTGTTATAAAATGCCTTTTTCAAATTAAGGGGTAATGTAGTAACCAGTGTTAGTTTCCAACCAAAATGTAACTTCCTTACATCAAAGCATTTTAGAGGGGAATGTATTGTTCTATTTTTGTGTAGCTGGTATGGAAAATTATTATTCTTGGAAGAATACATATTTGTATAGGTTTTCTCCTTTCATATGGGTTTGTGTATCAGATTTTAGAATTGAATAATGTAATGATGCTGAACTTGTACTCTTAAAGGCTCCCTGGTTTATTTGAATTAATTTTTTTTAAACAAAGGTGTACGCCCCAAGTTGGGACGCCGGCACAGTATGGAAAATATGGAACTTATGAAGTTAACACCAGAAAAGGTGGGTGGCAGGTTTTATGTTTTAAATTTCATGAACTATTATAAAATGTTTTAGTAATTTTTAATTTAATGAAATAATTTAAATAAGGCTTGCCCTATATAGGTATCACTTTAAAATTTGCCTGTAAAAAAAAATCAGAAAAAGTATAGTGCAAAAAGAATGAGTATCGTATGCTGCCATCTGTTTAAGAAAAATACACGCATATATTTCCTTTGTAGATTCCTAAAACATTTCTGGAATAAGATATAAGAAACGGGCTAACAATGATTTCTTCTGGGAAGAGGACTGAGCGTCTGGGTTAGGCTAGAAATACTTTATATACCAGTTTGAACTGTTTGAACCATTTACTATGCAAATGTATTACTTTTAGTTAATAGAAGATCAGGAAGATCAAAAGGACAAGCTTTTTTTCCCAACTACATAGCAACATTATTGCCAAGATTAATGAAATTTATGATCAAGAGGAGAGTTGTTTTTCTAGCTGCATTCTTGAAAAGCATTTTTTTTTTAACAAGTACTTTGTATTGAAGATACATCTTCCCTAGGCTTTTTCTTGCGGGAGAGGGGTGCATAGTAAAAGGGAAGGGACTTCATAATTAGAAACAGGTTATTGAAGAACACATCAAGGCTACTTTCTTCCATTTCCTTTGAACTGAGTATTACATTGTCAAAATAGGCTCTCGGCCGGGTGTGGTGGCTCATGCCTGTAATCCCAGCACTTTGGGAGGCCGAGGTGGGCATATCACGAGGTCAGGAGATCGAGACCATCCTGGCCAACACAGTGAAACCCTGTCTTTACTAAAAATACAAAAATTCACTGGGTGTGGTGGTGTCTGCCTGTAGTCCCAGCTACTCGGGAGGCTGAGGCAGGAGAATCGCTTGAACCTGGGAGGTGGAGGTTGCAGTGAGCTGAGATCGCGCCACTGCACTCCAGCTTGGCAACAGAGCAAGACTTGTCTCAAAAAAAAAAAAAAGAAAGAAAAAGGTTCTCATTCTTTTATGTATATTTTTATTTCTTTTTTTTTTTTTTTTTTTTTTTGAGACGGAGTCTCGCTCTGTGGCCAGGCGGAAGTGCAGTGGCACGATCTCAGCTCACTGCAACCTCCACCTCCCGGGTTCACGCCATTTCCTGCCTCAGCCTCCCGGGTAGCTGGGACTACAGGCAGGCACCACCACACCCAGCTAATGTTTGTATTTTTGGTAAAGACGGTTTCACCGTGTTGGCCAGGATGGTCTCGATCTCCTGACCTGGTGTTCCACCCACCTCTGCCTCCCAAAGTGCTGGGATTACAGGCGTGAGGCACCACTCCTGGCCTTTATTTCTTTATTTTACTTATTTATTTTATTTAGCCACTGTGGTATATTTTTAAAAATACTTTTTATAAAATACCTTCATTACAGCAACTTTAGAAAATTTGAACACAGCAATCAAGATAATCAGTAATCCTGCCTCCTGATGGTAGCTGCAGTTATTTTGGCATCTATTCATCTGGCATTTTCATATGGATATTATAGACACTATTTTCTAATATGTAGTAATCTATCAAGAACATCTTTCCAGCTGGACGCAGTGGCTCATGTCTGTAATCCTAGCACTTTGGGAGGCTGAGGCAGGCAGATCACTTGAACCCCAGAGTTTGAGACCAGCCTGGGCAACATGGCGAAAACCCGTCTCTACCAAAAAAAAAAAAAAAAAAAAAAAGATAGAAAAATTAGCTGGGCCTGGTGTCGCATGCCATGCCTGTAGTCCCAGCTACTTGGGAGGCTGAGGCAGGAGTATTGTTTGAGCCTGGGATGCAGAGGTTGCAATAAGCCATGATTGTGGCACTGCACTCCAGCCTGGGTGACAGAGTGAGACCCTGTCTCTGAAAAGAAAAAGAAAAAGGAACATCTTTCCATGTCATTAAATATTATTCTGCCCTGTCATTATAACAATAACATGATTTTTCAATAGTGATAGTTTATGTGTGAATAGTCTTCAAAAAACCAAAATCTAATTGTGTGAGAATCATATCCAAGATATTTTTATTCCAGCCATTCACAGACTTATTTGGAAACTCTAGTAATTTTTAAAGGACTTTGTGATTTTCCCAAAATGTCCAGCTCTTCTCTGTGAGTGGTTCTCAAATATAAGTTTGTTAAATCCGCAAATTATTTTTAAAAGCTTTTAAAAAGGCAATTTTTGTCTACTTTCTTCTTTTAGGAACATACTAATAAGTAGCAAAATTAATTTGCTATCTTCTGCCTACCTATGTAGTGGTACTAACAGTGTTATGTAAGAAGCTGACCAGATTCAACCTTGTAATTCTCCAAGAGCCAAGTGATAAAATTCTATCCTTAATGTAAAATATGTTTAAGTGTAATTAGTTCTTTGTATTGGTTTCTTTTCCTCATAATAAAGCTGTCAAAGAATGCATTATTTCATTCTCAACGTAGTAAAGAAGCATATATAAGGAAAATGGGAGACTTCTAGGTTAAGAGGCTTCCTGGGAGAGTGTGCAGTGAGAGGGAACTTTTAAGACTTGGATGCCTGAACTTGGATATTTGAAAATGTCTTTACTAACCTCACATTTGATAATTTTGCTGACTTTAGAATTCTTGGTTAGAAATAATTTTTCTTCACAGTTTTTAAGACATTGCTTCACCCTGTATTCTTGTTTTCAGTATTGTTGAGAAGTTCAAATAAATATATAAGGAACATTTTTAATTTTTCTTCTTGGGTTTTGGGTGCAGTTTTATGTTCTCACATTAAGGACCATTTTCCTTTTCTCTAAACAATAGACCACGAAATCCACTGTAGTAAATAATTTCCCCTTATAACCTGTATGTGAAAAGGAATCAATGGCTTGGTTCACTTACTAGCTATATGTTTTAAAAACAGCAACAAGGCCGGGAGCAGTGGCTCACGCCTGTAATCCCAGCACTTTGGGAGGCCAAGATGGGTGGATCACGAGGTCAAGAGATCGAGACCATCCTGGCCAACATGGTGAAACCCTGTCTCTACTAAAAATACAAAAAATTAGCCGGGCATGGTGGTGGGCGCCTGTAGTCCCAGCTGCTCAGGAGGCTGAGGCAGGAGAATCACTTGAACCTGGGAGGCAGAGGTTGCAGTGAGCCGAGATCGTGCCACTGCACTCCAGCCTGGCGACAGAGTGAGACTCCGTCTCAAAAAAATAAAAAAAAAGCAACAAATATATATATACATACACACACACATATACACACACACACACACGCACGCGCACACACACACACACACACATATATATATATAAATGAGTTCTCACTATGTTGTCCAGGCTAGCCTCAAATTCCTGGGCTCAAGCAATCCTCCTGCCTCAGCCTCCTGAGTAGCTGGGATTACAAGTGTGAGCCACCATCCCCAGCTACATGTCTCACTCCCCTGTACATTTATTGCAATTTGTGCCTCATGGGGCACTTTTCTGGATTGGTGGAAATGTTCTATGTATTGATTGGAGTTGGGTTTATATGGCTTCCAATCATAGACTTAAAATCTGTGCATTTGACTGTAATTTTACCTACGAAAAAATGTGTGTCACTAAAATTATTACATAGCATGAACCTTTAGACTTACTTGTAAACATTTAAGACTGAATGTTAAAGCTGCAAATGTCAGAGCTATTGTATGTAGTGCATATTTTTCCACTGTATTCAATAAATGTTATTTCGTTATTTGTAGGCTGTCATGTATTTAAACCAGATCTAGACCTTTATAAATTGATTTTGCCTATTGAGAATTTAGTATGGTATTAGTAAAAACAGTACCGTTTTATTTTTAAAAAATTACTGCTATGTTTTAGATGTTAATTTTTATGTTTAAAAATTCTACATACATCCAAAAATTCCAGTTGTAACAGATTTTTAAGTAAGTCACGTCTGGAGTAAAACTTTGGCTCCTTCTCTGACCATTCATATTTTATTTTTATAGAGTTTTGGTAAACCTTGCTTTCTTATTCATAGGTTCTTAAAAACCAGCATTTTAATGTTTTGATAATGAGAAATCCACAGTATGCGTTTGGTACAAGATCTTGAAAATAGTGCAGTATACTAAAAAAGATATTTTTAAAGAGATCTAAAATTCTTCCTCTTTCCCCCAATAGTAAATAAGTGAGTATGTCAGGTTAATATTATGGGAAACCAGAAGAGAGCTGGGGATTTGGGGGTGTTTATTCACCTGCCTTCCATTTATAATTTTGTAGGTACAGAACTGGAACAGTGAAATTCTTGCTAAGCAAAAACCTCTTATTGCCAAACCTTCTGCAAAGCTACTCTTTGTCAACAGACTGAAGGGGAAAAAATACAAAACGAATTCCTCCACTAAAGTTCTCCAAGATGCCGGTAATTCTATTGACCACCGAATTCCAAATTCTCAGAGGGTACGTTTAAACTAAGTTTTTAAGTATTGTGTTTTGAGTACCGACATTTGGGTTTTCTTGTATTCATACTGAATTTTTAGTAATTTAAATTAGACATTTAATATAAAATATGTTTGTATTCATATTTCCCTATCTTTTCTATCTTCTTCAAAATTAGAAATGGTATTTACTGTCCTAGTAGATAAGTTGCTCCCTTGTATTGGACAATAATTATTTCTTTTTCTTTTTTTTTTTTTTTTTCTCGAGATGGAATCTTGCTCTGTCACCCAGGCTGGAGTTCAGTGGCGCAATCTCAGCTCACTGTGACCTCTGCCTCCCAGGTTCAAGCGATTCTCCTGCCTCAGCCTCCCAAGTAGCTGCGATTACAGGTGCACACCACCATGCCCGGCTAATTTTTGTGTTTTTGGTAGAGACGGGGTTTCACCACGTTGGCCAGGCTGGTGTCAAACTCCTGAACTCAAATGATTTGCCTGCCTTGGCCTCCCAAAGTGCTGGGATTACAGGTGTGAGGCACTGCACCTGGCCAATAATTATTTATTTGAGTCACTATTGTTTGCAAAAATACTACCAGTTATTTCACTGCATTGTCTCCCAGTAAAACCACCCTCTACTCAGCTCAGAAGGCAGAACAAATTAAATTCAGATGCTCAAGGATTTCTAAATATTAATTTAGAATGAAAAGTGTCTGTTAGCATTTACTTGTATTAATCACATTATTGAAACTGCAATGATAGAATTACAAACTTTTGATGAAAAATGAGCCTGGGCAACATGATGAAACTCTGTCTCTACCAAAAAATAAAAAGTTAGCCGGGTATGTTGGTATATGCCTATGGTCCCAGAGCCTAGGAGGTGGAGGTTGCAGTGAGCTGAGATCATGCCACTACACTCCAGCCTGGGCAACAGAGCAAGACCCTGTCTCAAAAAAAAGAGAAAAATGATCATAGCAGTCAGTTTATTTAATTTATTTAGAAATAAAAGTACCGTGGGTTTACTGATAATCAGTATCAGGGAAATCTCAAATCCAGCTACCCTATAATCTGGGAAAAGGATCAAAGTAAATTACAAAGAAGGTACTTCATATTATCAAATCCATTTATCTGCCAGGTGCAGTGGCTCATGCCTGTAATCCCAGCACTTTGGGAGGCAAAGGTGGGTAGATCTCCTGAATTTAGGAGTTTGAAATCAGCCTAGCCAACGTGGTAAAACCCCGTCTCTACCAAAAATACAAAAAATTACCTGGGTATGGTGGCACACACCTGTGGTCCCAGCTACTCAGGAGACTGGGGTGGGAGGACTGCTTGAGCTTGGGAGGCAGAGGTTGCAGTGAGCTCAGATTGCGCCACTGCACTCCAACCTGGGTGACAGAGTGAAACCCCATCTCAAAAAAAATAAAAAATAAAATAAAATTGCCTGGGCACAGTGGCTCATACCTGTAATCCCAGCACTTTGGGAGGCCAAGGCAGGCGGATCACTTGAAGTCAGGAGTTCAAGACCAACCTGGCCAACATGGCAAAACCCTGTATCTACTAAAAATACAAAAATTAGCTGGGCGTGTTGGCACATGCCCGTAATTCCAGCTACTCGGGAGGCTGAGGCAGGAGAATCGCTTCAACCTGGGGGTGGAGGTTGCAGTGAGCCAAGATCGCGCCACTGTACTCCAGCCTGGGTGACAGAGTGAGACTCTGTCTTAAAAAGAGTAAAATAAATAAAATTCATTTTTCCAGCAATGAGAGCCTTTGCAAAATAAAGCCTTTTTTTTTTTTTAAATTAGAGATTTCTTTTGTCAGCATTTCATTTATACCTACACCTTTGTAGTGTCTTTTGTCTCGATTTCTTTCCCCCCAGTCTGTGGTATTGTTATAGAATGCCTCGATTTTTATCAGTGGTTTCTTACATAGCGTTTCTGGGGTAGCTATGACTAATAAAAGGAAAAATTATGGGGTATACAGAAATTCAGGGATTTTTTGTAGGTCTAGAGCAGGACTGGAATTCAAGGAAGCCATGCCTTTGTTCAAGGTTTGGGGTCTTAACTAAGCTCACTTAGCTCAACTGAAAATGCCCATACTTTTGGAGCCATATGTGTTTTCACATTCAGAGTTTTGAATTCTAGGCTTTTTTGCCCCTAGGAAAAAGTCTTTTGTTGGTAATTAACACATTTGACTGTAGCTTATGTATGTATCATTCCCAAACCTCAAATTTAACATGTTAAAAACTTCTTTCAGTCACTCCTGTTTTCCTTATCCCAGTTAAAGGAATACCATTTACTCTGTCCCTAAGCCAGGAATCCCAGTGTCATGCAAGATTCCGTCTTTCACTAACCACATCAAATCCACTGTGTCCCTCAGATCTGCTCTCACTCCTTTTAAAAAATATCTGCTACCCCAGCACTTTGAGAGGCCAAAGCAGGCAGGTCACCTGAGGTCGGGAGTTTGAGACCAGCTTGGCCAACACGGTGAAACCCTTACTGTACAAAAAATACAAAAATTAGCCAGGTGTGGTGGCACGCACCTATAGTCCCAGCTACTCAGGAGGCTGAGGCAGGAGAATTGCTTGAACCTGGGAGGCAGAGGTTGCAGTGAGTCAAGATCATACCACTGCACTTCAGTCTGGATGACAGAGCGACACTCCTCAAAAAAAAAAAAATCTGCTACCATGTCTTAGCCTAGTACTTACTCTCTTACCTAGACTTCAATAGGTACCTGAACTGATCTCCCTGCCTTCATTTATTATCTCTAAACAAAACTGCTTAAAATTGACTATTGCCAGTGCTCATCTTATTTCACATAGGATAAAGTCTACATTTGTTAGTATTGCATACAAAGGCCTCTTCCCTCCTCTATACCTACCCCTACCCTTCAGTTCATCATCAGTTGAATACTAAAAACTTTTTGTATTGCATATTAACCAGTATGAAACATCTCTCACCTCCAAATGCCTTTTCATTCTTAAGGAGCCAACACAAATACATGCTGTGAAATTTTCCCTATTTCTCCTAAAAATTAGTTCCTCTCTCCTCCTCAGGCCCATAACATTTTTGTATATGTGCCTCTATTATAATACATCATGATGAAAAAATTAAAATAATTACTTGTATTAAACATTACATTCATCATTTCATTTTTGAAGCCTTCCAAATGAAGTATATAGTTCTTGCTCTCCTCACAAATATTTATTTGAAGTTTGTATTTTTTCAGGATCTTCAAACCTAAGTATAATAAAAAGACCTTAGAAATCACTATGGTAGGAAAATACACTTGTTTTCTTTCTTAGACAGCTCTTACAAAGAGATAAGTGTACCTAAATTCCCCTGCAGAATGTTTAGAACTGAATGTAGAGCCTGAAGTACAGGCCTGTATCACCAGTGTTTGCATAATTCAGTATCTGTAGTGGTTCTGTTAAGTCTGTTTCTTTAGCCTTAGAAATACAGGAATTAAAAACTACAAGTGCTTTTTGTTGGATTAAAATAACATTTTATTACCAATATTTGCCATCTTGTATTCTTTTTCAAAATGTCAATTTTTAATCCTCATCCTTTACCTTTTGCATTTGAATGCATCATGATGTTCATTGATGATCTAAAGATAGTACTGGAATATTCAAACGAACTAGACTTCCTCTCAATATTTTAGAAAATCAGTGCAGATACTATTGGAGACGAAGGGTTCTTTGACTTATTAAGCCGATTTCAAAGCAATAGGATGGATGATCAGAGATGTTGCTTACAAGAAAAGAACTGCCATACAGCTTCAACAACTTCTTCCACTCCCCCCAAAATGATGCTAAAAAGTAAGTCATCTCTGTTTCTCCTCCGATTTTAATAGTTCTCTTTGATACTCTTGTGGCTTATTTCTGAGAATTGAATTCCCATCATAAGAGATATAATAAATGAGCCTGAATCCAGGTATATCTGAAATGCTGGTATTTATACAGTTCAAACAAGGTTTTTTCAGTTCCCTTACGTATATCTGTGTTTTTAGTGCAGTGTGCTTTCTACTAACTATATTATACTACCTCCCTAGTTTTCTTTGAAAAATCTGTTATGGAAAATGTGACTGTGAGCCAGGTGTGGTGGTGCATGCCTGTAATCTCAGCTACTTGGGAGGCTGAAGTGGGAGGATCGCTTGAGGTCAGGAGTTTGAGGCTATAGTGTGCAATGATTGCATTTGTGAATAGCCACTGCGCTCCAGCCTGGGCAACATAGTTAGACCCTATGTCTAAAAAATATATACAAATAAAATCTGATTTTATTTATTTGAGATGAGATCTTGCTGTTAGCCAAGCTGGAGTGCCAGGCCATGATCATAGTCAGTGCAGCCTTGTCCTCTACTCTTGGGCTCAAGCGATCCTCCTACCTCAGCCTCCCAAGTAACTAGGACTACAGGAACACACCACCATGCCCGGCTAATTATTTTTATTTTTTGTGGAGATGAGGTCTTGCTGTGTTGTCCAGGCTGGTCTCAAGCTCCTGGCCTCAAGTGATCCTCCTGCCTTAGCCTCCCAAAGTGCTGGTATTCCAGGCATGAGCTACTGTGCCCAGCCTAAATATAACTTTTAAAAATAAAAATGAGGAAGAAAGTAACATACCTTATGATTATATATAAAATGTCAATGCTTCATATCTGGATTAAAAAAGAAAAACGAAGACAGACTGAAGAGAAACTTATGGCCAAGGCTGAGGCTAAGGCCTGGCTGAGTTAGAAAGGACTAAAATAGGTTACTTATATTTTTCTATTTCAGCTACCAAAAGACTTCTGGTACCATAGACCAAGCCTTGCCAGCAGCACTTAACTGTTAGTTTACTAAATGATTTGTATCCAGGGCCTGGAATAAAAAACACTGTCCTACACAACCTGGTCTGAGAAATTATGTAAGAAAAACAGTTTGTTCACTTTCTGAAATCTGGTCACATATCTTATAGTTACATTTTGAGTGAGCATTAAATAGAGAAATATAGTCAAATCTGAATAACCTCCAAGTGGGTCATCTGAAGTACTCTGGGGTTCATTCTTCCCTCCCGCCAATAAAAACCACACCCATCTAGCCAAAGCCCATCAGTGTCAGCACCATAGCAGGAGGGCAGGGCGGGTCTTGGGACTGGCAAGGCTGAAGAGATCTAGGTATATAATAAATGTGCCTGGGTTTTTTTTTTGTTTTTTTTTTTTAATCTTTGGCTTTCTTCTTCTGTTCTTAGCACCATCTGTTCCTGTGGTATCCCCCAACACGGATGAGTTTTTAGATCTTCTTGCCAGCTCACAGAGTCGCCGTCTGGATGACCAGAGGGCTAGTTTCAGTAATTTGCCAGGGCTTCGTCTAACACAAAACAGCCAGTCGGTACTTAGCCACCTGATGACTAATGACAACAAAGAAGCTGATGAAGATTTCTTTGACATCCTTGTAAAATGTCAAGTATGTCTGTATATTTTTTTCATTCTGCATACAGCTCAGATACCACTGAGAACATTGGCAGTGTTATAATTCTCATTCAGGAAGGGCTTATTTTGTATTAGTTATTATTGTCCATCATTCAGTAAAAAAATTATTGAACACCGATTATATTTCAGCTGCTATTCTAGGCATCGAGGACACACTTGATTTTTAAAGGATCTTACATTTTAGGAGAGACGTGTGTGTGTGTGTGTGTGCATATAGAGAGAGAGTATATGTGTGTTGTATTAGGTAATTATACTTGCTATGAAGAACTTTAAAGGAGGATAAAGGGGTAGTGGGTAAGCAAAGGTGTTGGTGGTAGGGGGAATGTCTGTTTTAGGTAGGGTGGTTAGAGAAGACCTTTCTGGATTGTCATTTGAACAGAGACCTGAATGCAGTGAAGCAGTCAGCCATGTGAGTATCTAGAGAAAGAGTATTCCATGCAGGGGCAGCAAGTCCCCTCTTGGATATAAAACTTAGCCAGTTCAAGGAGTGGCAAATGTGACTGGCGTGGGATGAGTAGGGGAAAGGAAGAGTTGTACAAAATGAGGATGGAGAAGTAATCAGGGCCTAGATCATCTAGGCTTTTGGAGGCCATCATGATAAAGTCTTGTGTTTTAGATGTATGAGGAAGGTACTGGGAGTGTCCTCAAAGAGGATCCTGGCTACTGATGGAAGAATGTAGAGTGGCAAGGGTGTTAGTATGAAAACCAGCTAGAAAGATTGTATGGTGATGCAGGCAAAAAATATTGGTGATGTGGACTAGAGTGGTAACAGTGAGAAGTAGTTAGCATAGGGCTACATTATTAGTTATTATATCAGTTATATATTATGGTTAGTTGACAGGACCTCTTAATAAATTGGGTAGAGGGTTTCAGGGAAAGAGAATCAAGGATGACTTATACCTTGAATAACTGGGAAATGAATGGTTCTATTCACTGAAATGGAGATAACTAGAGGAAAAGCAAATTTGGAGAGAAAAAGCAAGAGTTCTGTTTTAGACATGTTAAATTTGGTAAACTGTTAGCCAGTTCATGGAATGGCAAGTGTGACTGGTATAGACAATTAAGTAGAGGTGTTAAATAGGCAATTTGATGTAAAGTCTGGAGCCCAAGGGAGAAGTAAATTTGGGAGACATCAGCATATAGCTGGTATTAAAGCCCTGGGAAGAAAGTACCTAAAGAATAGGACAGGAAGACTAAGCCCTGAGCATTTCAAAATCTACTAGTTAGATGGAGGAAGACGAGCTGGCAAAGAAGCAACAGCCAGAGAGTTGGAAGGATACCCCGAGGGTAGGCTGGGGAGGGGTGGGGTGTGGTGTGGTGGAAATCAAGTAAAGAGTGTATCTTAAGCAGTGCTCAACTGTGGCAAATGTTGCTAAGAACCTGAGTCAGATGATGAGGGAACTACTAGATTTGATAACATGGAGATTATGAATAATTTTGAAAGATACTGTTTCAGTGGCATGGTGGGGACAAAGGATTGAGTGGGGTGAGAAAATGGAAAGTGTGAAAGGGGAGATAGTAAATATAGAAAACTTTAATGGGTTAAATGGACCATTAGCTAGAAAATAAATATAAGGCAAATGTGGGTTTTTTTTTTCTTTTTGGGGGTGATAACATAGTTTATCTACAGACGGAAATGGTCAAGTAGAGAAGAGTTAGTGATGTAGGTAAGTCTGGGGTAACTGAAGAACACAGTTTTTGTGTAGGTGAGAGAGGGAAAGCAGAGTACAGATTTGGAGTTGGGAGCAAGTAGGAATTCTCTCGGGCAGCTTTTATTTTCTCACCAAAGAAAGAAGTAGTCATTAGTTAAGACTGGAGTTGGGGAGCACTATAAATTTGAAGAGAAAGGAAGTGGGAAATAGTTGACTTAGAGAAACTGAAACTAGAGGGAAAGTATTAAGAATACTGTGCTGTGCTAAGAACCCACCTGAGGTTCAGTCACTGGAAGTAAAACTAGTGAGGGCAATTGTGTATTTTATCCAGTCATAACTAGCTGCTTGAGGCAGAGAGATAAATCAAGACTGATATTTTGTCAGGAGAATGGGATTTAGGGGAGAGAATGGTAGTTTAAGACATGTGCCAGGAAGTGATTTTAATAATGGACTTAAGAATCTAGGCTGTAAGAAGGGAAATAAAGAAATGAAAGGTGTGAAAGTAAAAAGTAGCAGTGGTCCCAGTAGATTCAAGGAATGCTAAAGATACGTAACAAACCATCAAGATATATGAAGCAAAAATTAACAGAATTGAAGGGAGAAATGGACAGTTCTACAAAAATAGTTGAATTCAATATCCTGTGCTCATTAGGATAGGACAACTAGAAGAAGGTAAGTCAGGAAATGGAGGACTTGAACACACAGTAAACCAACTATATTTAACGTGCATATATAGCACACTTTACCCAACAACAGCCGTGTGCACATTCTTCTTAAGTGCACAATGGAACATTTTTCAGGTCGGTCTGTATGTTAGGCCACAAATTCTCAACATATTTAAAAGATAACTGTCATATAAAGTACCTTCTCTGACCCCATAGGATAAAATAAGCAATAACAGAAGGAAAACAGGGTAAACTCACAAATTTGTGGAAATTAAACACTCCTAAACGACTAATCCGTCAAAGAAGAAATCACAATGGAAATTGTAAAATAGAGACAAATAAAAATAAACATACGAAAATGTATGGGACACAGCAAAGGCAATGTCAAGGGGGAAATTCATAGCTGTAAATGTTTACACTAAAAAACGAAAGATCTCAACAACCTAACTTTACAACTTAAGGAACTAGAAAAAGAAGAACAAACAAAACCCTAAACTAGCAGAAGGAAAGAAAAATAAAGATTATAGCAGCAATAAATAAAATACAGAACCGAAAAAAAATAGAGAAAATCAGTGAAGCCAAGACGTTTTGAAAATCAATTAACAAAACTGACAAACTTTTAGCTAGACAGACTAATTTTAAAAAGATTCAAATTACTAGAAACACAAATTTACCAAGAACAAATGATGAAGAAACAGAAAATACACCCATTGTAAGGAGATTGCATCAGTAATCAAAAACCTCCTGATAAAAGCCCTGGACCTGATAGTTTTACTGATGCATTCTATCAAACATTTAAAGAACTAACACTATGCCTTCTCAAACTGTTCCTTCCAAAAACTGAAAGTAAAGGAACACTTCATAACTCATTGTGAGGCCAGTATTGCCAATACCAAAGCCAGACAGACACTACAAGAAAAGTACAGACCAATATCCTTCATGAATCCAGATGCAAAATCAACAAAATACTACAATCCAAATTCAGCAGCACCCCTGTTGTAAAGGATTTTATACCATGACCAAGTGGGATTTATTCCTAGGACGCAAGGATTGATTGTTCAACATGTGAAAATCAATCAGTGTAACACATAATATAAACAGAATAAAGGGAAAAAACACATACAGGAAAAAAATGACAAAATTCAAAACTCTTTCATGATAAAAACTTAAAAATTAGCAACAGTAGGAAACTACCAGAACATAGTAAAAGCCATATACGAAACATGCACTGCTGACATCATACTCAATGGTGACAGACTGAAAGCTTTCCTCCAAGATCAGGAACAAGATCAGAATGCAGGTTTTTGCCACTTCTATTCAATGTAGTACTAGAAATTCTAGCTGGAGCAATTAGGCAAAAAAAGAAAAAAAGACATTCACATTGGAAAGGACAAAGTGTCAATAAAATTGACAGAGGTAATCAACAAGTTCAGCAAAGTAGCATGATACAAAATCAACACAAAAATCTGTTGTGTGTTTATACACTAACAATGAACAATTGGAAAAGAAATTTAAAATTCCATTTAAAATAGCATCAAAAAGAACAAAATACTTAGGAATTAATCACTGAGCCAAAAGACTTGTATAATGAAAACCACAAAACATTGCTGAAAGAGATGAAAGAAAACAAATGGAACAATATCCCATGTTCATGGATTAGAAGACTTAATAATGTTAAAATTTCGATACTATCCAAAGTGACCTACAAATTCAATGCAATCCCTGTAAAAATCCAAATGGAGGCCGGGCACAGTGGCTCATGCCTATAATCCCAGCACTTTGGGAGGCCGAGGTGGGTGGATTACCTGAGGTCAGGAGTTCAAGACCAGCCTGACCAACAAGGTGAAACCCCATCTCTACTAAAAATAGAAAAATTAGCTGGGCGTGGTGGCACACCCCTGTAATCCCAGCTACTCGGGAGGCTGAGGCAGGAGAATTGCTTGAGCCCGGGAGGCAGAGGTTGCAGTGAGTCGAGATCATGCCACTGCACTCCAGCCTGGCTGACTGAGTGAGACTCTGTCTCAAAAAAAAAAAAAATTCCAAATGGCTTTTTCCTCCTACAGAAATAGAAAATATAGCCTAAAATTCATATGGAACCTCAAGGGATCCCCAAATATCCGAAACAATCTTGAGAATAAAGCTTTAGGGCTCACATTTTTTTATTTCAGGTTATTACAAAGCTACACTAATCAAAGCAGTGCAGTACTGGCATAAAGACAGACACATAGACCAATGGAATAGAATACAGATCCCAGAAATAAACCCTTGCATGTGTGGTCAAATGATACACAACAGGGGTGCCAAGACCATTCAGTGGGGGAAAAGACAGTCTTATCAACAAATGGTTCTGGGTAGAGAGCCACATACAAAAAGAATGAAGTTGGACCCTTACCTAATACCATATACAAAACTCAAAGTGGATCAAAGACCTAAGCATCAGAACTAAAACTATAAAACTCAAGAGGAGCATGTGGTGGCTCACACCTGTAATCCCAGCACTTTGGGAGGCCAAGGTGGGAGGATTGCTTGAGCCCAGGAGTTCAAGACTAGACTGGACAGCATAGTGAGACCCCATTTCTATAAAAAAATTTTTTAGATTAATGGCACACACCTGTAGTCCCAGCTACACAGGAGGCTGAGGTGGGAGGATCACTTGAGCCTAGGAGTTCAAGGCTGCAGTGAGCCATGATCACGTCACTGTGCTCCAGCTTAGGCCACAGAGTGAGACCCTGTCTCTAAGGGGAAAAAAAGGAAAGCCTCACGGCATTGGGTTTGGCAGTGATTTCTTGGTTATAAAACCAAAAGAGCAGGGAACAACAACAACAACATAGACAAATGGGACTTCAAAATTAAAAACTTGTGCATCAAAGGACATTATCAACAGTAAAAAGGCAACCCAACATAAAATACTTGGAAATCACATATCTGATAAAGGATTAATATCCAAAATATATAGAAAACTCCTAAAACTCAACGAAAACCAACCTGATTCAAAAATGGGCAGAGAACCGGAAGAGGCATTTCTATAGAGGTAACAAGAGGCTAGAATATGACCATGGGAGCCAAATGGCTAAGGCTGAAGTGAAGGATGAGAACATTCAATCAGAGGAAGTCTAGGAACTAAGTGCCCAAGTGTTGGGTTAATTGGAGGACATTGAAATTATCAATTTATGACAGGAGAAATGAGTGAGCCAGGTATGTGTGGAGGTGGCACTCACTTAGGAGGGCAGTAAATAACTGCACCCTCTGAGGGTTGTGGGCTTAAATGTTCAAGGATCTATGTCTTATCATAGTCCGTAACAATGTAGTGGGTATTCAAATATCAGCTATCACACTTCTATTCTTACTCTTGAGCTACAGTGCCAGAAACTATGGTGTATACTTGTAAGTGCATGTATTTTTTGACAAGTAGCACGTCTAATATAAGAATCATAATACTCAAACTTGAAAGAAAAATTCAGAGACCAGGTGTGGTGGCTCATGCCTATAATCCCAGCATTTTGGGAGGCCAAGGTGGGTGGATCACTTGAGGTCAAGAGTTCGAGACCAGCCTGGCCAACATGGTGAAACCCCCATCTCTACTAAAAATACAAAAATTAGCCGGGTGTGGTGACACATGCCTGTAGTCCCAGCTACTGGAAGGCTGAGGCAGAAGAATCACTTGAACCTGAAAGATGGAGGTTGCAGTGAGCCAGGATCACACCACTGCACTCCTGCCTGGATGACAAAGCAAGACTCTGTCTCAAAAAAAAAAAAAAATTCAGTCTGGGCTATTTCTTAACAGATTTAACAGCCTAAGACAGAGGCAGGCAAACTTTTTCTGTAAAAGGCCAGATAGAAAATATTTTAGGCTTTGCCGCCCATATGGTCTCTGTTGCAACTGCCCAACTCTGCCATTTAGTAGGGAAGCAGCCATACAGATAGTATATAAACAAATGTATTGATGGAAAAATGAAAATGACTTCATTTACAGAAGCAGGCACTGGGTTACAGTTTGCTGTCCCCTAGCCTAAGACGCGATTTTTTAAGAGTTCCTCATGGAGTTTGTACATATTTCTAAAGATTTGTTAAGTTACACTGTTGATGCCTGTTAGATTATAACCTTGAACTGTCATACTTAGATACAGTTGACCTTGTATTTTATCTCAGATTATTCCTTGTGACCAATTATAATTAAAACAGTATGACTTAACATAATGCACGTACTAAACCAATGAAGCAGCTATACCTATATAAGCCATTTTAAAGGAAAAATTTTATGCAGTTTCAGGTTTAAAGATTATTTCTTTCAGAAATCAGGCTGGGAACTAAATAGAACAGTATAAAAACAAAGATTAATTTCTGAGAAGCCCCAAATAAAAGTTTACAACTGCGTTTTCTTGTTATGACTGAGAGATATAACATAGCTTGGTGCTTTCTTTCCCACAGTATGTCTTTTAATCTCTCTCATAAACTTTTAGGGAGCCAGATTAGATGATCAAAGATGTGCTCCACCACCTGCTACCACAAAGGGTCCGACAGTACCAGATGAAGACTTTTTCAGCCTTATTTTACGGTCCCAGGCAAAGAGAATGGATGAACAGAGAGTTCTTTTACAAAGAGATCAAAACAGAGACACTGACATTGGGCTAAAGGACTTTTTGCAAAGTAATGCTTTGTTGGAGTTTAAAAATTCAGAGAAAAAATCAGCAGACCATTAGTTACTATGGATATACTTTTTTCCTTTCAAACACGGTAAGGAAACAACCTATTACTTTTTTCCTTAAAAGGAGAATTTATAGCACTGTAATACAGCTTAAAATATTTTTAGAATGATGTAAATAGTTAACCTTCAGTAGTCTATTAAGACATTAATACTTCTCTGGACACGTGCGTTTGAGGGTGGAGGTGTCCTGTAAGGTGCTTCTTCATCTGTGATTACTACTTGGGATGTGTTCTTTGGCAGCTTGTTAGATTACTTTACCTAGTGTTTGTAAAGTAGGAAGTTAAGTGAATCACAGATTAGAATTTAATCCTTTTATGGAAATAATTTTTTAAAATCTTGACAATGGCTTTTTTTATCCATAACCATGGATGTAGTGGGAAACAATGTTGTTTAGTAAAAATAATGTACTTGATCAATGTAAAAAAGTATATAAAATAGTCTTATTAAAAATCTAGGTTTTTTTTTTCCTCCATGAAAATCTATTTTTTTAGGCCAAAGTCAGTATAAAAGAAACTCTTACTTCTTGGGCTGGGCATGGTGGCTCATTCCTGTAATCCCAGCACATTGGGAGGCTGAGGCAGGAGGATCGCTTGAGGCTAGGAGTTCAAGACCAACCTGGGCAACATAGTAAGACCCCCGTGTCTTTGAAAAATAAATCAGCAGCCAGGTGCAGTGGCTCACGCCTGTAAACCTAGCACTTTGGGAGGCCGAAGTGGGCGGATCACTTGGTCAGGAGTTTGAGACCAGCCTGGCCAACATAGTGAAACCCTGTCTCTACTAAAAATACAAAAATTAGCTGGGCATGGTGGCATGCGCCTGTAGTTTCAGCTACTTGGGAGGCTCAGGCAGAAGAATCACTTGAACCCCTGGGAGACAGAGATTGCAATGAGCCGAGACCAAGCCACTGGACTCCAGCCTGGGTGACAGAGCAAGACTCTATCTCAAAAAAAAAAAAGAAAAATAGCAAGCATGCTGGCACACACCTGTAGTCCCAACTACTTAAGAGGCTGAGGCAGGAGGACCACTTGAGCCCAGGAGGTGGAGGCTGCACTGAGCTATGATCGTGCCACTGCACTCCAGCCTGGGTGACAGAGCAAGACCCTGTCTCTAGAAAACAAGTATCTTTTGTGTGTTTTGGGCTGTTTAAAAAAATTATTTAAAATGGTCTCTTCTGTTCCATAATACTGCTGTAAAACAAACTTTTCTAAGTTCTAATATAAAAATAAAAAAAAAAAACCCATGTGGTTAGGTCAAGAACCTAGGACACATAAATAGAAAACGGATGAAAACTCACGAAAATTAAATATGAAAGATGTCAGCTAGAACCTTAGTTGTCATTAAGCTTTGTCTTCCTTATCCCAGATATTGAAGGCAGTTTACAAGGGGATGATAACAAAGTAACGGTAGCAAAAGACAAGTATGGGACAGACCGGGTCCTGGAGTAACACTGGATCACAGACTGCAAAAAAAAGCCCACGCTTGGAACAAGTTGCCAACTTGTTCCACTCTGCTTGCTTCTGATTGTGCACAGCTGGGATGGGATCGACCCCTATTCTTTCAAAAAGTCATTCACGTGATTTGGATGGGCAAATAGAACTATTTCTCTAAATGGCCAATGTTTTTTAAGAGTCATAATCTGGAATTACATTAAGTGCTCAGCTAAAAAAAAAAAAGTACTAAATTAAAACCTGGATTACATTATGTTTCATGTATACTATAAGGTATGATGTCCTGGATAGCATTTTAAAAACTCAGGTAAGTAAGTTTCATGGGGTTCTTATAAGAAAATTCAGTTAAGACAGTATACCAAACCACAACGTAAAAAGTTTATTTTGTGTATACAGTAGTTCTTACAGCCTATAAACATTCAACATTATTCCATTTAAACATTGTTTTTAACAGCTGTCTACCCTGTTCTGATTTTCCTAAAAGCTTCACACTATATAGGCTGGGCACAATGGCTCACGCCTGTAATCCCAGCACTTTGGGAGGCCGACAAGGGCGGATCACTTGAGGTCAGGAGTTCGAGACCAGCCTGACCGACATGGTGAAACCCCATCTCTACTAAAAATACAAAAATTAGCCAGGCATGGTGACGCACATCTGTAATCCTAGCTACTTGGGAGGCTGAGGCAGGAGAACCGCTTGAACCTGGGAGGTGGAGGTTGCAGTGAGCCGAGATTGTACCACCTCACTCCAGCCTTGGTGACAGAGCAAAACTCTCAAAAAAAAGTAAAATTTCAAAAAAGCTTCACAATATAAACCTTAATTTTAATGACATATTGGCTAGTCAATAAACAAGTCTTATCTCTTTTCTGATAATAAACTGGCCCTGATGTCTTCAATTTGCTTTCATATTTAAGTCTTTCCTGAATTGCTGTCATCATTCAACAGCAGTTGCACGTTGCCTTGCTAGCTGTCAAAGTAGACTTCATCCCCAAATGGATATCTGTAATGAAAGAATACAAAGGTGAAATTTTATTTAAAAATTTTTTAAAAGCATTTGGTTTTGGATTAAAAGGCATGCAAGCAGCATTAATTCCACTCACAGTTACAGTCTATCACCTGGGGCATTCACTACTTTTCAGAGTCAGATCACAGTTCAAAAGACAGCTCTCACCTTGGAGGCATATTCCCCAAGTCAGTGTGAACATGTCTTGTCCCAAGAGGACACTTCATACGCATGGATGTTCACAAATTTATTCTAAACTGCAGGTGTCTGTCAGGATTCATTTGTTACATGTCCTCTGTGTTAAAAATCCTAAAATCCTTTTGCACTTCTTAGAAAAAATAACCTTTCTGATGAAATTTTAAAGATGTTTACAATATTAAACTAGAATATATTTATTAACATGTATAATTTTGAGACAAGGTCTTGCTCTGTCACCCAGGCTGGAGTACAGTGGCTCGATCATAACTCACTGCCACCTCGCGATCCTCTTGCCTCAGCCCTCCAAGTAGCTGGGACTACAGGCGTATACCACCACGCCTGGCTAGTTTTATTTTTAGTACATAGCCTTGAACTCCTGAGCTTAAGCGATCATCCTCCCTCAACCTCCCAAGGTGCTAGGATTGTAGACATGAGCCACTGCACCTGGCCTAAAATTAAATTGTTACAGGCACATAGTAACACTTCCTGGATCCAAACATGTGTATTCTGCATTTCATATTAAAATGAAAAAGCAAGTGCTTGGGATACAAATATCTGCATGAAAATTTAAAGACTTTATTCCTGACTGGTATCACTTTTAGTAAGCAGTTGAACATAACTTGTAGTATGAAATATGGTTAAAACAAAGGACACCTGATGTCTGTGAAGTCTGCTAAGGACAGGTACAACATTTATGCATTGCTTTTTAAAAAGTTTAAAATGAGGAATGCTTTTGATAATCAGAAAGACTAATGTGAAGTGCTGATTGAAGTTCTGTCTGCAGTTAAGGAAGACACCCAACTCTCTTCTTCCTCATCATGGTATTCTCTGTGTATAGATCTCTAAAAATGCAAACTTCCTATGGACAAGACAATATGATTTGCTATAATATGAATTAAGATATGGTAATATCTAATAGTATCCACTGGTAGGATTCTGAGTAACACAAAAAATAGGTCTTATAAAAAGCCCATGCACTTCAGTTGGTGGGGGAAAAGAATAAAGTCATTTTCAGTCGACTGACTCTGTAAAACAGATTACCAATATAACAAGCTATGTTATCTAAATTGCCCTGGCAGTCTTCAGTTTTCTCTAAGTAAACATAAAGTAAAAGGGACAATAAGGATGCAGGCGTAGTAATAGCTGTGGAAAAGATGAAACTACAAAGCCACAATGACCTGTGGGCAGCCTACGTAGAGATTAAGCTGAGGTGTCAGACTGATCCTGGTAACGATACTTCATGGCTGCATGAAGATGCTGGAGGCATCAAGTGGGTGGCCTTAACTCTAGTGGATTCCACTAGGCAATGTAAATTGGTTAGTGGGTTCCTGTAAGTGCCTGTAATGATAAAATTTCTTTTTCAATGTCCCCAATTCAAACTGGCCTCCTTAACTATCCAGAATCAGTGATGCCTGTCATCTGTTCATCTTAAAATAAACACTTCTTACTTTATGGGATGTAAATATCAAAGAGAAGATGAAATTAAAAGCTTTTACATATATAACATGTGTTTGTTAATTCTAATTGTCAGTAAAAATGTGAATGTTGAAGTTGAAATGTGAATGTTGAAGTTGGCACCTTTGTAGTAATCAGAATTCTTGCAGAGAAGAGAAAGAAAGTGAAGAGTATACTTTACAAAGCTCGAAAGAGACTTGAGGCTGTTGTTTGTGCTGGTGTTCCTCTAGCCACAGGGGCTGCTGACCGGATCCTGTCCACATGGTCCAGCCACACCTCTTGCGGGGCTGTATGTGCTGCCTTGGTCTGGGCTGCCTGCGGCTTCAGACTTGAGCTGGACCTTTTCCGCTGCGGGTGAACCTTCTGTATTCCCTGATGTGTCTTGGCCTTGGCCAGAGACAGGCTTGACCGACTGGCTGCTTTCAGTACTGCTTTCTTTCGGTGTGCCTTCCCCCAGGATTCCACCTATCTCCTTGGGCTTTGTATCCAAAACAGGTGATTTATGCTATAAAGTACAAAATTACATTTTAACTGTTTAATGTAATGTGAAGTCTTAGTAATCAAACATATCTAAAAAGTTCCCACCCAAATCCGTTGTAGCAAGCTCCAAACTCTTTCAAATCCAGGGTCCGGTGCTGGGTTATAATTATATAAATGTTATTATACCTCACCAAACTCCACAGTACACTCACGGAGCAGTGGGAACGCTTAGGGCATATACTGGGTGGTCTAGTGGCCCAGCTTAGAAGGGGTCAAGAGAATTGTTCATCAGTATTGTCAACTTCTCTTGCCTGGTGAGAATAATTCATTTGACAAATATTTCTTGAGCATATATTAAGTTCTAGGTGTTAGGGATACAGCAGGAACAAAATACATAAAACTGTTCTCACTGGAACTTATATTTAGGTTAGAAGAAAATCACAAGTATGATATGTTGAATTAAAGAGGCTATGTAAAAAAAGCAGAGAAGAGATGAGTGCTGAATGTGGGTGGGCTGGTAGGGTCAAATTACAGTTTAAATTAGGGTGGTCTGAAAAAGTGATATGGTTAGGCATGGTGGCTCACACCTGTAATCCCATAACTTTGGGAGGCCAAGGTGAGAAGACTGCTTGAGGCCAGGAGTTTGAGACCAGCCTGGGTAATAGCAAGACCCCATCTCCACAAAAAATAAAAAATATTAGCCAGGCATGGTCGTATATGCCTATAGTCCTAGTTACTCGAAGGCTGAGGCAAAAGAATCGGTTGAGCCCAGGATTTTGAGGCTGCAATGAGCTACGATCACTGCACCCCAGCCTTGACCACAGAGTGAGACCTTGTCTCCAAAAATAATAAAAATGAGTAAAGGCCTGAAGAAAGTAACCATATGATATATAAATGAAGACTGTAGAGAGAATGAACAGCAGGTACAAAGGCTCTCAAGTTCAAGGAACAGTCAGGAGCCCTTATGGCTAAAGTAGAGTGAGTATGGAGGGAGAAGAGGTGACCAGAGGGGAAGGGGAGACCAAGGAGGCTTCTAGGCTACTGTGATACTGGCTTTCCCCTCAAGTGAGATACGAAGTCACTGGAAGACTTCTGAGATAGGCGACAGGTAATTACTAACTATAAAAGCTGGAAGGACCATCTTAAGTTTTTGTTTTGTTTGTTTTTGAGACGATGTCTCACTCTGTCACCCAGGCTGGAGTGCAATGGCACGATCTTGGCTCACTGCAACCTCCGCCCCCTGGAATCAAGCAATTCTCCTGTCTCAGCCTCCCAAGTAGCTGGGATTACAGGTGCGTACCACGTCATGCCTGGCTAATTTTTTTGTATTTTTAGTAGAGATGGGGTTTTGCCATGTTGGCCGGGCTAGTCTTGAACTTCAGACCTCCAGTGATCCGCCTGCCTTGGCCTCCCAAAGTGCTGGGATTACAGGCGTGAGCCACCGTGCCTGGTCCATCTTTCTAGATACATGTAGATATGTTTTATTTATATGAAACTATGGGAAGGGATTCTATAATTTCCCAGATTCTGTTATGCTCATAACTATTTCAAAGGTTTAACAGCTGCAATTTAAACATTTCAAATGACAATACAAATTCCTCTCTCAAACAGAAATGGAAATGTCCCTTTAAAAGACTGATAATGGTGAAAAACTTCTCACCATTCTACAGGTAAAAAGTATAGTCTAGCCAGCCAATGACACCGAAGATTTGGGGAAGCAATGTTTTTGATCCCTGGCCCCAGCCCACTCTTCCATCCAGCTAATCCTTTAGGGCTCTACTGCACCTTCCCTAGAGCTCCGGGCCTTCAGTGCTGCCTTCTCTCTGATCTCTTCAAAGATAGAAATTTCTGTCATCTCATATGCTGGCTTCCCATGAAGGTTCATGTGAATTACCATCTGCTCTAACAGACTACTGTTATATTGTATTTTACATAAAAGTTAAATCTAATTTTATTTCTTCTGAGGAAGCTGAACTAACTTTTGACCAGAAAGGGGAGAGAGTGAGTGACTATATCACTCATGATATAATTAAGGGTGAGGGGTAAAAGAGTAAAAACAATCAGAACTCTTCCAGAAGCATTTAGAACCAGTAATGAAGGGACAGCAGAATAAAAAAGTTGCTGACTTACACTGGGTACCACCGTGGGATGCTCTCGTGCCTCGGCGCCTGGTACATCAAATGCCCGGAGCACTTCAGGGCTCTTGTTGCCAGTCTGAAATCTCAAGTCAACATCTCTCTCTCTCAAAATCTCTCTTCTACCCTCATAAGTTTTAGCATAAGGGCCTTGCTCACTGGGGCCAATTTGGCCCCTATAATGGAAATCTGCATCACCTGCTCCACCATCAGGTCTATAATCAATTTCCTCCTGCCGTCTTCTATCCCGTGGCCGAAGTGCCTGGGGAGGTTCTCTCTCAGGACCGCCTATATGTCTCAGCACATGAACTGATTTTCCAGCACCATAGCAGAAACTCTATAAGGAAAAGAAATACATTTTCCTGAGGACTCAATGGCTAACTTACAAAAGTTATGAGGCATTTTATTCAGAGTGCTAACAAAGTTATGTAATTTAACTTACTTGTGGCATTTATAGACATAAACATGTTAATTTGACTTTTTTTCATTAGAGACCTCTTTAGATTAATACAAGGCCAGAGTGGCCAATAAAACTTAATAAATCTTTCAGTAGACATTTTAATCAGCTAGACACATTTCGACTGAACTATAACAATGGCAGGCTGAAGCCTAGATATTTAAATTAGAAGGTTCTAGTCTGATAATTATTCATGTTTCTAGATTCATGCCCATCATATAAGGTAAATGCTGAAAATATTTAAAGTTGTATATCATTATGTAAACAATCTCCTGTACATTTTCTTTTTACAAATATAAACTAGGCTTAAGTTACAGCTAAAATTCAGCAGGTTTTGATTCACATTCCATGGGAAAAAGTAGGCAGCAGTTCCTTAGAGTGTGGCCCAGGGACCCCCGGGGGATACCTGAGACTTTCAGGAGATCTATGAGATCAAAACTTTTCATAATACAAAGACATTATTATTTGTCTTTTTCACTGTCCCCTCCTGAGTGTACAACGGAGCGTTCCAGATGCTAGAGTGACAGCCTCACTCAGACTCAGGGGATGCGTGCTTGCGTGTACAGTACTCATATGTTTTAAATTTGTTTTAACTCCTAATATGTAAGTATCAATAAATATAATCACCTTAAGTAAGAGCTGTTTGTGGGCTTCAATTTTTAAGACTGCAAAGAGGTCCTGAGAACAGAAACTTTGAAAATTTCTGTACTGGTTTTTCAAACACTACTATTTGAAGACAGAAGCAGCAAAAGTCAAAGAGCATAACTTTCCTTAGGGAACACATGAAACAAAAACAGATGGTGAAGACTCTGCTGATAATTTCAGTTTCAGAGACTAAACTATGACGATAGAACTAATGTCACCTAACAAAAAAATACCCGTCAACCACATAATCCTGTAATCACAAGTCAAAAAACAAAACCAAAAAAGAAACGATTTCAAAGTGAACAGAGATAGTGAATCTTGTATCCTTAGGGAAGAGAATTTCCCTTGGCACATCTGAGTTCTTTTTGTTTTATGCGACAACTGCTTTACTTGGGTAATAGCTAAAAAATCGATAACAAAAAACACTGAATAGACCATGGATGGTTGACGAGTAATATTTCTTCTTAATGTCTGCTCCTGGATCCCCAAACTGTTTCTCAGCATACCCATGTTCTTCCACATCCCTTTCTGGTTCTGTGTCAAACTCAATGCTCTATCCTTCTCACTGCTGCAAAAACTCAGACTAGAAATAAGAAGGCCCCCTTTCTGGGAGACAGAAATCAACTTCCTATTTCCTGTGTATTAATTTACCAAGGTTAAAGAACACATTTAAAAAGAGGTTATTATTCTAAATCACTGCTACGACATATGCAATCAAACTAGAGAACTACTTTCTTGATTATAAAAATATACAAGTAAGTATAATATATCTGTATCATTTAGAGGGGCAGAGAGGAGGAAAAAAATCTGTATCACTTAAAAATCACCTTCTCATTAAGCGTGACTTAGCCTGATTTACAACATCAAAGAAGCCCAATAATTTTAGCATTGCCTTTTTTTCTGTAAATCTTGCTAAATATTGACAGTGCTAATATTTAATACTAACCAGTATTACTAATATTAATACTAAGATTTAATATAAATCTTGCTAAATACTGACAGTGCATATATATATATACACACATATATATATACACATATATATACACACACATATATATATATACACACACACACACATATATATATATATATATATTTTTTTTTTTTTTTTTGAGACGGAGTCTTGCTCTGTTGCCCAGGCTGGAGTGCAGTGGTGCGATCTCGGCTCACTGCAAGCTCCGCCTCCCAGGTTCACCCCATTCTCCTGCCTCAGCCTCCCGAGTAGCTGGGACTACAGGCGCCCGCCACCACGCCCGGCTAATTTATTTATTTTTTTTTTAGTAGAGACGGGGTTTCACCGTGTTAGCCAGGATGGTCGCAATCTCCTGACCTGGTGATCCACCTGCCTAGGCCTCCCAAAGTGCTGGGATTACAGGCATGAGCCACCACGCCTGGCCCAACAGTGCTAATATATTAATACTAACCAGGATGGCTAATGCCATAATTATCAGCACTGGAAGATGAAGCAGCGCTGGAATTTCCTTCATGAGTGCTTTAATAAATTCCCCAGTTCCTTTTCCAATATGCTTCAATGGCTCTGTTACAAATGTGGTGAATGTAACTGCAAGTGCCTAAAATGAGAGAAAAGCAACTTAATTTTCTCCTCACAGGACTAAAGTACAGAATGCATCAAAATTCATTGTGTACTGATGCTGAAAGTATGTTACATAAATTAAAATGCTGTTGTGCCATTTTTAATGTGAAAATCACTGTGCAAAAGTATTTTCTCTCGGACAAACGCTTATTAGCAAAATGACTCAAACACTAAATTTCTTTAAAATACAAGGGATTTCTGACTTACTTTAAGTAATTTTTACAAAATATATGCTATACCTTTGTTGGTGGGACCAACCAAATAGGGTTGACTAGTAAGAGCTCATAGTATTTTTGGCATGGGTCATCCTTATAGGTCCACGAACTTCTAAACCATTCTGTTTAGAGAAACAGACAAAACACTGATCATTTCTTTTAATGTTGCATTTCATTCCCAAACAAGACATTACTTTGGTTTTGACCCTCCCTGACCACCCACCAATGAGTTTTAAATTATCTTAAGTTTTAAGTAGACTCCCTGTAATGCTGATTTTTAAATTTTTCATCTTATGTCCAAAATCATGTTTTAAAAATCCATTCAAATTATACATGTTTTATCCAGATAAAAAATTGTATTTTATAAAAATGTCTAAAAGGTAAACACTTTAAAAGCAATGCTTCACAAACACAAATGAGTACAGGTAAAATGGGAAGTCGAAATAAGACTGGTAGATAAAAAAAAGAAATAAGACTGGTGGATTGTATCAAAGTCAATATCCTGGCTCTGATATTGTACTATTAAAGCTGTGCAAGATGGTTACCACTGGAGGAAAATGGGGAAAGAGTACGTGGGCTCTCTCTCTAGTATTTCTTACTGTGTGAATCCACAATTACCTCAGTAAATTTTTAATTTAAAAAGTCAGTTCTTTATGGAGTTTACAAAATAAAGTGGAATATTAGTTCTGATTTTTCCAAATCAGGCTTATATACGTTGGGAAACTAGCCTGAGCTAGAGGAGGCATTTCACTGTCCACTGAAGCCAGGAAGCAAGGCTGAATTGGTTTAGTTCCCACAACTTTTTAAGAAACATTTATTTTGGAACCCATCTGCAGAATTCTGTGTCAGTCATGGACTTGCATTTATAAAATGCCTTGGAACATTATTAAACCATCCCCATTGCTAGATACATACAACCAAAGGTAGTGGACATTCATGAGAATGTTTATAAAATGTGAAAGAATAAAAAAACTAATTTTTCCCGTAGTTAAAAAAGAGTAAAGCTATAACATAAAATTTCACAAGTCAATATAAGGCCATTAAATTTAAGATGGATATTAATTCATATATACATTCATTCACTTGTTTAATAAACTTCTATTGAGAATATGCCAGACACTGTGCAAAGGACGAGATGAACAAAAGCGAGCATAGGATCCTTCACACAGTCTTATGAAGGAAGACAGATAATATCAGAGCCAACATATATACAACTTCTATTCCTTCCCTGTGACTTTAGATGAGCACAAAAAGTCACTGGTTTTAAATCTAAAATGCTTCTTGCATGTTCTTCTGATATTAAAGATTCAGTCATGGAAAGCCTCCTCTGTTATTTTATCATTCTCTTTGTTCTATGTTCTCTCATTCTCAGAATTTCTATTCAAAATAAGGACAAGTGCACAAACACCTTACCCCAGATACTTCCAGTCCAGTCCATCTTCTCGGCACACACATTGTTTAATGGCTCCATCTTGGCAACTTCAGCCTGATGCTGTGCAAAAGCTAGCTGACCAACACCAAAAGGGAACCAGGAGAGGCCGTTACCAATGAAGGTTAGGCCTACACATGCAAAAGACCTTCATTCAAAGAGTGTCTTTACCATTCATCCAAACCAGACTGTTATAAAAGTTTTAATTAAAAAAATACATATTACTATTTTTTCTCTTTTTTTTCCTGAGACGGAGTCTCGCCCTGTCCCCCAGGCTGGAGCGCAGTGGCACAATCTCGGCTCACTGCAACCACCACCTCCCGGGTTCAAGCGATTCTCCTGCCTCAGCTTCCCGAGTAGCTGGGATTAAAGGTGCCTGCTACCATGCCCAGCTAATTTTTGTAATTTTAGTAGAGACGGGGTTTCATCATGTTGGCCAGGCTGGTCTTGAACTCCTGACCTCAAGTAATCTGCCCGCCTCAGCCTCCCAAAGTGCTAGGATTATAGGAAAACATATTATTTGTAAAGAGTAGTTATTTCCAGTTCATGGAAAAGTACAGCCTTAATGCAACAAGTAAGCATAAAGTACTAACTACAATTGCCTTCTCTGTAAGTAATTATAATGAAAAAGGAAAACTTTACTAAAAATATTGTTTTTAAAAATTAGTTCAGCCGGGCGTGATGGCACGGCCCTGTAGTCCCAGATACTCGGGAGGCTGAGGCAAGAGAATCGCTTGAACCTGGGAGGCGGAGGTTGCACTGAGCCGAGATTTCACTACTGCACTCTAGCCTGGGGGACAGAGTGAGACTGTCTCAAAAACAACAGCAACAACAACAACAATTAGTTCTAGCCATACAAATTAAATGACTACTTATTTTCTTTTATAGTTGATGATATCCTATTTTGCACTGGATAATTTCCAGTACAATGACCAATATACAATCATTGAGGTGACAATACTCAAGCAACTTTCCTTCCACACAGAATCTGCGTTTAATTTGTAAATAATTAGTTCTAAATACTATAATACTTAGAGCAAAAGGTTAAGGAAATGTCACAATGCTTTAACCAGATGAAATCATTGAAAATACTTGGCTACTTGACTCATTCTGCTAGAAAGATCTAAAATTTTCTTTCAATAATTATTATTTATGCTATGTTAATGGGAACAGTAGTGGTCCTTTCCAATTTCTATATACCGTATGATCCCAACTTTGAAAGATAATTAAAATCTAGAAAAATCTAGAAAGAAATACCTCAAACTATTGACAGATTTTCTCTAGGTGATAAAATTATAGGTGATTTTAAAAATTAATTTCTTTGTATCTGTCTTTTCTAAATTCTCTGCCATGAATATACCACTTATTCAAAAAATAACCTAATTTTTAAAAAATAATATTTTGGTATCATTTCTAGCAAAGACATAGAATGACATACCCTAAATTACCTACGTGATAATTTTTAAATGTATCCACGTAGCTTTATTCTTTTTTTTTTCTTCCTTGTTTTTGAGACGGACCTCACTCTGTGGTCCAGGCTGGAGTGCAGCGGCGCGATCTTGGCTCACTGCAACCTCCCAAGGTTCAAGCAATTCTCCTGCCTCAGCCTGCTGAGTAGCTGGGACTACAGATGCACACCACCAGGCCCGGCTAATTTTTGTATTTTTAGTAGAGACAGGGTTTCACCATGTTGGCCAGGCTAGTCTTGACCTCCTGACCAAGTGATCTGCCCACCTCAGCCTCCCAAAGTGCTGGGATTACAGGCATTAGCCACCATACCCAACCCACCTGGCTTTATTCTGACTTAGATGCCGAAATGTTAACAGTAACTGGGTTATGAAAATTAGGACTGAACTTTTTTACCCACTAACTGGTCAAGGAATCAAAAAACAGTCAGCTAAGAATTGTCCATTTAATTCCTCTCCAGCGTGGGCCACCTCGAATCACTGCCTCCAACACACATCCAAGGCAAGATTGCTCTCAATGGATTAGAGTCTTCTTTCATTGTGAATAAATGTGTTAAAATTGTAATACCCTCCATCCATGTAATACCTTATATAAATACATCCAATTCCATCCCAAACTGAACAGAAAGCTGATGATTAAAACACGTCTCAACTGAGTGTACCAACGTACATATGTCCACAGCTCGGTAGCCACTAAAACCACGATGCAGAGCAGACAAAGTAGTACCTTAAAACAGAGAGAAGCAGAAATCAGCCACCAAAAACACTCAGGGCAGCTAAAAAGAACTGGACTCAAAGCACAAAATCATTTCTACAATTTTGTGGCTTGTTCATCAATACGGTATGAGTGACCTAGTATAGGTTCTTAACATAATTATGGTGGCGTTTGGAAAGTATTTTAAAAAGGAAACTTAATGACGTTGCCCTTGCCCTCATCCCATCTTACCATTAACACATTATATGGATCCACTCCAAAGGAATCTTCGAATCGCCACTTCCATGTTTCAAAATCATGAAACTTAAAATTAATTAAAATATCACTTAGTGCATCATCCAAGGCACCTGGTTTCCAGTCTTCTCCATTGAGAAACTTCTGTATTTCTAACAAAGTTTCTCTTTTAAGGATAATCTCAGCATCATAATGCATATCGCCTTTGTTTTCATCAGGCTAAATTAAATTTACCAAAAAACAAACAATAGAAAAAGAATTTGATTACTACTTGGTGAACCATTTTAAGACAAAAGCCCATTTGGAACTAAATATTAGTTTGCAGTATTTCATATGTATAAGAATAATAGCCTGGGCGAGGCAGCTCACACCTATAATCCTAGTGCTTTGACAGGCCAAGGTGGGAGGACAGCTTGAAGCCAGGACTTCAAGACCAGCCTGGGCAACAAAGCGAGACCCCATCTCTACAGAAAATTCTAACAACTAGCTGTGTGCAGTGGTGTGCACCTGGCTCCTGCCTACTCAGCAGGCTGAGGCAAAGAATTGTCTGTGCCCGGGATTCAAGGCTGCAGTAAGCTATGAGCACACCACTGCACTCCAGCATAGGAGACAGAGTAAGACCCTGTCTCTAAAAAAAAAAAATAATATCCACCTGTCTTCACAGGCCAACATGAAAACCAAAGATAATACATGTGAAAAACATTTAAAAATTCTAGAACTCTACGCAAAAAAGATACTGTAAATTTCACTAAAATACAGTTGATTCTTGCTATTCGCAGTAGTTATCTTTTTTTTTTTTTTGAGACGGAGTCTCGCTCTGTCACCCAGGCTGGCGTGCAGTGGCGCAATCTCGGCTCACTGCAAGCTCCGCCTCCTGGGTTCACGCCATTCTCCTGCCTCAGCCTCCCGTGTAGCTGGGACTACAGGTTCCTGCCACTACGCCTGGCTAATTTTTTCTATTTTTAGTAGAGACGGGGTTTCACCACATTAGCCAGGACGGTCTCGATCTCCTGGCCTCGTGATCTGCCCGCCATGGCCTCCAAAAGTGCTGGGATTACAGGCATGAGCCACTGCGCCTGGCCTCACAGTAGTTATCTTCTATAAAGTCACCTCAAACACCAATTAGCAAGTACTGAACCATTACTCCTATAATAAATATAGGGTTTGGTTCGTGCAAACCTGTCATAACATTTTTATCAATTGATCAGTACATAACCTTGTTTTATGTGTGTTTCTGTACATTCCTGTTTATGGACACCTTATTTAATATACATATCATTCATTCACTAACATTGAACACATGGACAACTGTCCTATACCTTACGCTTGACTGAAGCCTACCTAATACACACCTTTTCCTTTTCTCTGTAAGTACATCATGGCCTTCTTGCACTTAGAAACACTAGACCTCAGCTCAGCACTACATCAGAGGGCCATTTTAAACAACGAAATCATGCTGTTTAATGATTGGTCTCAAAAAAAAAAAAAAAAAAAAAAAACCCTCTCCCCTCAAAAAAGCATGAAAAAATATACCACTAAATAGACCACAAAAAAAGACACTTGTTTGCAGTAAGAGCTGAAACAAGAAAACAGTTTTGATTGCCTTGTTCCATCTCAGCTGGGAATGCCTGCAACAGGCAACCCAAATTTTTTACCACTCTTCACAGTGTCCCAGAGTAACCACAAAACACCTCAATTATTGACTTTGGGGTTACACAGACTTAATGAGGTCAATTCATAAATACAGAATCTATGAAGAATGAGGATCAACTGTGCATCTTCATTTTATGATTCACTGCATGACTTTTCATTTCCAGACAGTTTTCAGATAGCCTAAAATCTGTATTAGTGCAAACAAGAAAAACAAGAAGGATCTCAAAAGAGCAACAAAATAATGGGTTTCCATAAAATACATATTTATAACTACCTTTTTTAGTGTGAGTTCAGCTTAGCAAAATCACTGTAAACAAATTTTGCATTAATTAGCCAGTTGATACAAATAAAATTCCTTTTTCTTTTATAAACAGTAAATACAAGGTGGGACATGGTGGCTCACACCTGTAATCTCAGCACTTTGGGAGGCCGAGGCGGTCAGATCACTTGAGGTCAGGAGTTTGAGACCAGCCTGGCCAACATGGTGAAATCCTGTCTCTACTGAAAACACAAAAATATTAGCTGGACATGCCCGGGCGCGGTGGCTCATGCCTATAATCCCAGCACTTTTGGGAGGCCGAGACGGGCGGATCACAAGGTCAGGAGATCGAGACCATCCTGGCTAACACAGTGAAACCCCGTCTCTACTGAAAATACAAAAAATTAGCCGGGCATGGTGGTGGGCGCCTGTAGTCCCAGCTACTCGGGAGGCTGAGGCAGGAGAATGGTGTAAACCCAGGAGGCGGAGCTTGCAGTGAGCCGAGACTGCGCCACTGCACTCCAGCATGGGCGACAGAGCGAGACTCCGTCTCAAAAAAAAAAAAAATCAGAAACTAAATATTTTCCAGCATTTCCATCTTAAGTATTTTTGGTTCCATCTGTTTCCTTATCTAGGTTCTGTTCCACCCTGTACATAGCTGTAAGACTCAAATTACAGACTGTACGTATGAGAACGCATCTGCTTCTACAATTCCAGAATAAGGTGGCATTGTTATTCATCTAACACTCCTTTTTCTTTTGGTCACTTCTTACTGTACCAGGAAGATGGAGTATATGGCAAGTTCTGCCAGCC
Source organism: Pongo pygmaeus (assembly GCF_028885625.2). Lineage (NCBI taxonomy): Eukaryota > Metazoa > Chordata > Mammalia > Primates > Hominidae > Pongo > Pongo pygmaeus. Next base: position 120,777,392 of record NC_072373.2, on the reverse strand, counting down.
GACACTGTGCTGATGCAAGGGCCTTTCATTTTCAGGGATCTGCCTGTGACCACTTCTGGTAGGTGGGGCTAATGGCCAGATCAATACCAAAGGCTGGTCTCTGACTCTCTAAATCAATTCTGGTGGCACACACAATAGGAAAAAAAAAGTCTATGAGCTTTTAAATGAGCTTTCTAAATGTTATAAGTTATTAAATTTAAGTTTTCTTGATGTTTTCACTTTGGTAAGTGAATTAAAACTAAATTAATGCATTAAAGTCTGGGAAGTTTTCACTTCCCAAAGTGAAAACAGTGACTTCTTAAAAACAGAAATTTTGGCCGGGCACAGTGGCTCCCACCTGTAACCCCAGCACTTTGGGAGGCCAAGGCAAGCAGATCACCTGAGGTCAGGAGTTTAAGACAGCTTGGACAACATGGCAAAACCCCATCTCTACTAAAAATACAAAAATTAGCTGGGCATGGTGGCAGGTGCCTGTAATCCAGCTACTCGGGAGGCTGAATCAGGGAGAATTGCTGGAACCCGGGAGGCAGAGGTTGTAGTGAGCCAAGATTGCACCACGGCACTCCAGCCTGGACAACAGAGCGAGACTCTGTCTCAAAAAAAAAAAGGACATTTTAACAATAATTATGAACAATATGTCTATAAAGCAGCACTCACCACAGTAAACAACAAGGACAAAAACTACATAAAACACATTTTTCTTTTTCTCAGCATATATTGAGAGAAAACAAGGAATAGGATCAGGACAGAATTATCACCCCACCTCCTCACCTCCATTAACTGGTGGAGCAGTGCACAGAGCTGAGTAAGTAAATCCATACAAACTAGAGGAGAAAGAGCGGTCTGCACTGCTCATCTTCCACCAGACCACTGCAAAGCAGTATAGTAGTGCCTTTAATCCTGAATGAATAGCTGCTGGTTAAAGAGTCAGTCAGGTGGTCTCTGTTAAAAAGCATCATGATGCTTTCACTTCTTCCTATTATTTGAAATTAATAAATAAAAATATATACTATATGGATTAGTATCACACCATCAAATACTCACAAGTCCAAGCTTTCCAGCTTCAATTAAAATCTTATTTAAGTATCTCCTAAAAACAGGATTGCTTTGACTTTCATAGTCTTCCCTCTTTTTCTTTTCACACTCATCAATCTGCAACCATAAAATCAATTCAACATTAGTTAGAGTCAACGTATAATATAAGGGTTAAGTTTCTAGCCTAGTGCTGCCATCGGAATCGAGGTAAGGAGCTAGTTGTTTTGATCAAGCTTGCATTTATCAGCTATAACACATTACAGTGCAGAGCTGGCCTGCTTCCCCATGTTATCTTTGCAAAGGGCAAGTAGGCAACAAATAAGGAGCACAGATCCCGTACTTAGCCCTAACCTGGCAGTTTTTCTGCTGACTTTCAGCAACTTTAAAGCTAAAGTCCAGGAGGCAGAGATCCACAAGCAGAGCATCTGGACCAATCTGCCCCTTTCTACTTCCAAAGCAACAATTTAACAAGAGAAAGAAGGAAGGAAGGGCAGCAGGGAAGAGCAGAATAAATACACAGAGAGAGACAAAGGGACAGAGAAACAGACAAGATGAAGCCAGAAGATGAAATGAAGGACACAACAGAATATTTCTTCAATGTGCATATGACTTTTGGCCTTTTATTAATGTTTTAATTAGCAATTAATCATCCCATGCTGTATGGAATGCTCAGGAAGGCAGGAACTGCAGCTTCTACAGGGTACCATCCACATTGCAACCCTTCAGCACACAATTCTACACTGAAGCAGACTTCCTATGAACTTAGCTCTGCCACCAGCAACCCAGCAGGCAAGTCGCTGAGGGTAGTGGATAGCTTTCAAACACTAACATAACTTTGTGATCATCAACTTGCATTTTTTAACTGAGTGTGGACCATGAGTCGAGCACTGAAATGCACGTCAGTGGATAAACATGACAATAATTGAGCAGCACACAGACTTAAAATAAGGACACTGAGCAGAGAAGGACATAGAAGGACACAGCAATTTCCTTTGCCCTCAGGCAAGGTTTGTAAAACCAGTTTATTTTCTAAACCTTAAAGAAACAACTTAGGGAAAAAAAAAAATTCAAGATTCCATTTTACTAATCATGTTCCTTACAATGTTTAAACCAGTCGCAATGGAATAAAAAAATTCTGCAAAAAGGTATTTCTGCATTTTTGCTATGCAATCAAACTTTCGTATAGCTCACTATACAGTAATAATACACAAAATGAAGCAATTTTTTTCCTTTTCTTTTCTTGTGGCTTCCTCAAGTCATGGGAGTGAAGCAAATTTTATCCAAGCACGTCTTCTCAAGCACTCAGGTGACATAATATTCGCATTTAATAAGAATCACAAGCAGGTGGGTATAGATCTTATTGGGCTATATCTGGATCTCAATTAACAAACTCTCCGAGTCTCTCAAGCTGGGACTCATTCACTCTAGCTCTTCCCTATCCCTTATCCCCACTACTTCCCTAAGCCATCAACATTTGCCTATTCTACCTCATAAAAGTTTAATATCTGCCTCTTATCTTCAACCCATCACTGCCTCATTTCAGACCTTCAGCATTGCTGGACCTCTGCAGCTTCCACTGATCTCATTGACACCCCCCTTCTCCATTCCAGGCCTTCCTCCTTACCTCCACACTGCTACCAGTTCACCCTACCTAAGCAGCCAACTGAGGGTGGCTCCCACAGCAAATAACGACTACATTCACATCCTTTGACTTATTTATTTTTGTGTAAACTCTTCTTCAGCTACATTTTTTAAGAGGATTGGATAAATGAAGGAATGAATAGCTATTACACACTAAATTATGATAATCCTTCTTAAGAGTAACTCTTATGCTTATAAGCTGGTAATAGACACATTTCTTCATTTGCCACATTTGTTGAGAGTTTACTATGCCTCAGCCCTGCGACAGGTGATAGAGAATTAAGATGAATGAAACAAATTCCTTGCACCAAGAAGTTTGCAGTCTGGTAAAGAAATACTTAACAACACAGAGATGTCAATGTTATTACAGGAAAACACAAGGTACTATTAGAAAAACCAAGGCTGGAATAACTAATGAGAAACCAAGGTTAGAGTATCCAAAGAAAAATTTGACATATAAAAATCATACGGTACACGGAAACACTAGAAATACAAGTTTATCAGCAGAGACAAGAATATAGAGCGATTGAACATAATATAAAAATATAAAATTTATGAATAAAAAAACTAACCTTATAAGTTAAAGAATCAAGTTTGTGATAACATTCTGATATTTCATCAGCATATGACAAGTCAGGACTGACATCCTTTTCCCCTGAAATACCATATTTTGCCTAAAAGAGAGTATAGAAACATTTTATTTCTTTATAGTTTAGTTACAAAAATAGCCTTTGGTTAATGAAGACTAAGATTCTGACTTCATCATTTCTATGACTCTGCATGTTATATTCTGAAATTGTACTGAACCACAAAAAAAGTTTCAAATGTACACACTAAGAACTAAAATCATATTATTTTGCTACTTCAAGGGCTTTACATTCAAATTCAATACCAGGTATGTTTGAAATAATTTTAGATTAACAGTGTCAGGAAAATATTCTACATAACTGCTAATCATGGATCCATGACCCTCATAGCTCTGTGCAAAACAACAGAGCTAGACTATTTCCATCATGGGACTGATAAGGTCTCACACACACATGCACGAATTTTTTTTAATACCTGAGATTTTCTCATTGTTCCTGAAGCAGCGTCATAGTTAAGCATGTCTGTGGGGTCAATCCAGTCATCATCATGAGCATAACCAGCTACCAGCAACAGACATTCACAAAGGAGCAAAGAACACAGCATCCTGTATAAGGCTAAAACAATTTTTAATATGTATAATGAAACAGAATTATTTTTAAAATAAATTGGGTTTTGGGTTTATTATTATTATTATTATTATTATTATTATTATTATTTTTAGAGACAGAGTCTTGCTCTGTTGCCCAGGCTGGAGTACAGTGATACAATCATAGCTCAGTGCATCCTCCAATTCCTGGGCTCAAGAGGTCCTCCTGGCTAGCTGGGACTACAGGCGTGTGCCACCACACCTGGATAATTTTTTTTTTAATTAGTAGAGACAGGGTCTCACTATGTTATCCAGGCTGGTCTCAAACTCCTGGCCTCAACTGATCCTCCCACCCTGGCCTCCCAAAGTGCTAGGATTATAGGCATGAGCCATTGCACCCAGCCAGATTGTTTTGTAATGAAAACTACTTCCTTCTAGAGTTAACACTTTCTGAACAGTAAGGAAGAAGGTACACAAAATAAAAATAAATTGGTGTTCATATATAAAAAACATGCATATATGCATAATATGCTCATTGATATAAGAAAACAGGTATTTTTCCATGTGGCCCAGCAATTCCATTCCTAGGTATATACCCAAAAGAAATGAAAATATATGTCCACACAAAAACTTATACATGAATGTTTAGAGCCACATTTTTCGTCATAGCCAAAAGGTGGGAAAAACCCAAATTTCCATCAACGGGGCCAAGTGTGGTGGCTGACACATGTAATCCCAGCACTTTGGGTAGGTGGATCACTTGAGCTCAGGAGTTCAAGACCAGGCTAGGTAATGAAAAAAATAACCAAAAAATTAGCCAGGCGTGGTAGCGCAAGCCAGTGATCCCAGCCCCTTAGGAGGCTGAGGCAGGTGGATCACTTGAGCCTGGGAGGCAGAGGTTGCAGTGAGCCAAGATCACACCACTGCACCCCAACCTGGGTGACAGAGTGGGACCCCCATCACAGAAAAAACAACAAACAAATTTCCATTAACTGATAAATAAAACGTGGTATAGCCATGCAATGGAATATTATTGAGCCATAAAGAGGGATGAAGTACTGACACCATGCTATAACACAGTTGAACCCTGAAAATGCTACATTATATGAAAAAAAACAGATATGAAAGACCACACATTATATGAGTACATATGTATGAAATGTCCAGAATAGGCAAATCTATTAAGACAGAAAGTAGATTAACAGGTGGTTAAGGCTGAAGGTTTGGGAGTATAGTAGCTAAAGGGTACAGGGTTTCCTTTTGAGGTAATGAAAAATGTTCTAAAATTATGATAATGGTTGCAAATACATGCAAATATACCCAAAACCGTTGAATTGTATACTTTTTTTTTTTTTTGAGACACAGTCTCTCCCTCTGTTGCCCAGGCCGGAATGCAGTGGCACAATACCAGCTTACTGCAGCCTCAACCTCCCAGACTCAAGTGATCTGCCTACCTCAGCCTCCTGAGTAGCTGGGACTACAAGCTTACACCACCACACCTGGCTAATTTTTAAAAATTAATTAACTTTTTTGTAGAGATAGGGTCTCACTATATTGCCCAGGCTGGTCTCAAACTCCTAGGCTCAAGCTATCCTCCCCACCTCAGCCTCCCAAAGTGCTGAGATTACAGGCATGAGCCACTGCACCTGGTGGAACTCGACAATTTAAATGGGTGGATTATATAGTATGTGATTTATAGCTCAATAAAGTCAATTTAAAAACAGGCATTTTAATAAACTTCCCCCCTATTTTTTCGGGTTTTTTTTTTTTTTTTGAGACAGAGTTTTGCTCTTGTTGCCCAGGCTAGAGTGCAATGGCGCAATCTCGGCTCACTGCAATCCCTGCCTCCCAGGTTCAAGCGATTCTCCTTCCTCAGCTTCCCAAGTGGCTGGGATTATAGGCATGTGCCACCATACTTGGCTAATTTTGTATTTTTAGTAGAGATGGGATTTCTCCATGTTGGTCAGGCTGGTCTCGAACTCCCGACCTCCACCCCGCCTTGGCCTCCCAAAGTACTGGGATTACAGGCATGAGCCACAGCGCTTGGCCCCCTCTGTTTTTTTTTAACAAATGAGAAATAAGAAAAGTGGGAAACTACCAGGTGCAATGCCTCACGCCTGTAATCCCAGCACTCTGGGAGGCCAAGCTGGGCGGATCACTTGAGGCCAGGAGTTCGAGAGCAGCCTGGCCAACAAGTTGAAACCCCATCTCTACTAAAAATACAAAAACTCAGCCAGGCATGGTGGTGTGTGCCTGTAATCCCAGCTACTCAGAAGGCTGAAGTGGGAGAATCGCTTGAACCCAGGAGGCAGAGGTTGCAGTGAGCTGAGGTCGCGCCACTACACTCCAGGCTTGGGTGACAGAGTGAGACTCCGCCTTTAAAAAAAAAAAAAAAAGGTGGGAATTTACGATTCAAATGCAGTGACTAAACTTCAAAACCATTCAGAGAAAATAACCTGCCTTACCTAAGCCCCTGCATAAACAGTCAAATAATTTAAACACTTAATAACTCCTCTATGTAGCTATTTATTTAAAATTAAATAAAATTTAAAATTCAGTTCCTCATTCCCCCTAGCTACATTTCAAGAACTCAATAGTCACATATGGGTAGTGGCTACCATATTGGACAGGGTGGATACAGAACATTTGAACATTTTTATCATCGAAGAAAGTTCTGTTGGGCAGCCTATCTTATACCTACTACATATAAGAATCAGGCAAGAGAACCCCAAGATGACAAAGCCCTGGGCCCTGCCCATAAACAGCTTACAGTCTAGTTGTACAATAAAAATCACTCTAGGCTAAATTAAATACTCCTGTTCCCCATGTGCCCTGTATATTCCTCTGGCATTGGAAGCAATGAAATTAGCCATTTATCGGTCTGTCTCTTCCATTAGCACAATGGCTCTCAACCTTGGCTCCATATTAGAATCACCTGAGGAGCTTCTAAAACTCCCAATGTTTCGGCCATATCCCAAAACCATTAAATCAGAATCTCTGGGATTAGGACCCAGGCACTGGGATTTTTTTAAGCTCCCCAAGCGATTCTAATCTGTAGCCAAGATAGAAAACCACTGTTAATGTGAACTTCTCTAGGGAAAGGTAATATCTTACCTAAATCTGAAGTCACCTTCCCACTAGCCTCTCTATCTTGTCCCTCCATCTCCCCAACCTCAACACCCAGCCCAGTGGTTGGCACGTGAAAGACATTCAGTAAATGTTTGTTAAGCAGCAAATGCAAATAAAGCCATAGCAAGGACTCAAGGATTTTAGAGGTTCAAAGGATAAAGAAAGCACATCTGGCCGGGCACAGTAGCGCACGCCTGTGATCCCAGCACTTCGGGAGGCCGAGGCGGGCGGATCACCTGAGGTCAGGAGTTCGAGACCAGCCTGACCAACATGGAGAAACCCCATCTCTACTAAAAATACAAAATTAGCTGGGTGTGGTGGTGCATGCCTGTAATCCCAGCTACTCGGGAGGCTGAGGCAGGAGAATAACTCGAACCTGGGAGGCAGAAGTTGCAGTGAGCCAAGATCACGCCATTGCACTCCAGCCTAGGCAACCAGAGTGAAACTCCGACTCAAAAAAAAAAAAAAAAAGAAAGAAAGCACGTCCGACTGGAGAAACTAGAAAGTGGAAAGACTGCACAAGAATGGGAATCCGAGGTATGGGTAACATCTTAAGTGCTCAAGATGGGAGAGGCAGAGGGCAAAGTGTATGCTTCAGCAATTGCAATTGCAAGGATGGATACGGTGAGAGGTAGAGGTGGGTGGGTGGTGACGACACTGCTGAGGAAAAAAGCTTACGACTAACTCCCAGCACTTTGGGAGGCCGAGGCAGGCAGATCATGAGGTCAGGAGATCGAGACCATCCTGGCTAACATGGTGAAACCCAGTCACTAATAAAACCACAACAACAACAAAAATTAGCCAGGCATGGTGGCACACACCTGTAAATCCCAGCTACTTGGGAGGCTGAGGCAGGAGAATTGCTTGAACCTGGGTGGGGGACAGAAGCTGCAGTGAGCCGAGATCGTGCCATTTCACTCCAGCCTAAGTGAAAGAGTAAAACTCGGTCTAAAACAACAACAACAACAACAACAACAACTAGCACTAAGCGCACAGGAGGAGGAAAACCTGGATTCATTATCCAACAAAGAGGCTGAAGCAGAAAAAGGATGTGGGACTTGACCTAAAAGAGTGGTGGCAACAAAACCAGAAAGAACACACGTGGCACACTCTGAAGATCAATTCTACAGACCTTGGCCTACCAGCAACAAAAATAGTGATGTTAATTTTAAAAAGAAATTCATAATGAGAATATGGTTGTGGAAGGAGTTCAGCATTCATTTGTTCAACATTTACCAAATACCTACTGTATACTGGGCAGTGTGTGTGTGTGACGGAGTTTCGCTCGTGTGTGTGTGTGTGTGTGTGTGTGTGTGTGTGTGATGGAGTTTCGCTCTTGTCACCCAGGCTGGAGTGCAATGGCGCGATCTTGGCTCACTGCAACCTCTGCCTCCTGGGTTCAAAAATTCTCCTGCCTAAGCCTCCCAAGTAGCTGGGATTACAGGCATGTGCCACCATACCCAGCTAATTTTTTGTATTTTTAGTAGAGAAGGGATTTCTCCATGTTAGTCAGGGATTTCTCCATGTTGGTCTTGAACTCCTGACCTCAGGTGATCCACCCGCCTCGGCCTCCCAAAGTGCTGCAGTTACAGGCATGAGCCACCGTGCTGGGCACTGTCTTAAGTGACAGGGATACCAGGAATCTACACAGACAAAGGTCTTCTTCAGGAAGCTTACATTCTAGGGGGGAAGGACAGTAAGTTGGCAAAAAACAAAAACAAAAACATGTAACTCAAGATAGTGATAAATCCTAAGAAGACAAAGCAAGACAGTGGTACATATGGATTAGGCGATGCTGGGTATTTCAGGGTAGGCCCCTAAGATCTAAGACGGTCACAAATGCTTTGTCACTCTCCCCACAGAAAGATGGAGTGTATTTCCCCCTCTCCTGAATCTAGGCTGGTCCTGTGACTACTGAACCAAAATCCTTTGGTTGAAGTGGGGCTACAATGGTTCTAGGCCTAGCCTTCAAGAGGGTCGCCTGCTTCTACTTCACTTTGGAACATGTGATGGTTAATTTTAAGTGTCAACTTGACTGAACTAAGGAATACCTAGAGAAGTGCAAAGCATTCCTTCTGATGTGTCTGAAGGAGTTTCCAGGGAAGACTGGTTTGTGAGTCAGTTGACTGAGTGTGGAAGATCCACCCTCTGTAGGGGCGAGCACCAGTCAGTCAGCTGGGGACCCTAATAGAACAAAAAAGAGAAAAGGAATATCTTTTCTCTCCTGGAGCAGGGACACTCTTCTTCTCCTGTCACTGGACATCAGAACTCCAGGCTCTCCAGGCTTTGGACTCCCAGACTTATACCAACAGCCCCTAGGTTCTCAGGCCTTCAGCCTCAGACTGAAAATTACACCATAAGCTTCCCTGGTTTTAAGGTTTTCACACCTGGACTGAGCCAGGCTACTGGCCTTCCAGGGTCTCCAGCTTGTAGACAGCCTATCATGGTACTTCTCGGTACCCATAATCATGTGAGCTAATTCCCCTAATGAATCCCCTCTCATCCATCCATCCTCCCACCTTCATTGGTTCCGTCTCTCTGGAGAATCCTAAGACAGAACATATTTTGTGGGAACACGCCCCTCTTGGAAGCCAGCTGCCACCTTGTAAGAAGGCCAAGTCACACGAAGAGGTGCAGGGGCACACTGAGCTCCCAGCCTGCAGCCAATGTCAATGGCCAGCCATGTGGGTGAGCCATCTTGGTGGTTCCAGTCCAACCTCTGGTGACTGACTTGGTGACCCAGCCAACATCATGTAGAATAAAAGAACTATCCAGCTGAGCCCAATCACACCCCATAAAACCACAACATCACCAGCAGTAATAAAAGTGTTGTTTAAAGCCATTACACACTTTGCCAGGCACGGTGGCTCACACCTGTAATCCCAGCACTTGGGAGGCTGAGGCAGGCGGACCACAAGGTCAGGAGATCGAGACCATCCTGGCTAACACAGTGAAACCCCGTCTCTACTAAAAATACAAAAAATTAGCCGGGCATGGTGGCACGCGCCTGTAGTCCCAGCTACTCGGGAGGCTGAGGCAGAAGAATCGCTTGAACCTGGGAGGCGGAAGTTGCAGTGAGCCAAGATCGCGCCACTGCACTCCAGCCTGGGTGACAGAGCGAGACTCCGTCTCAAAAAAAAAAAAAAAAGGCATTACACTTTAGAGTGGTTTGTTACATGCAAGTAGATAACCACAAGAACATTTAAGGAGAAAAATAAGATAATCTTAGGAAGATTTGGAGAACATCCAGAGAGAAGACACAGCAAGTATAGAGGCCCTGAGTGGAGAAGAAGCTGAAGCAGTCAAGGAACAGAAAGGAGGCCAGAACAGCTGGGTCTTGGGAATGAGCTGGGAGGCAGGGAGGTGGGGAGGGAGGGAGTGGTAAACCACAGTAAAGAGTGTGGTTTTCACTCTACGTGTAACAGGAAGCCACTTGAGGCTTTTAAATAGGGGCGTGATAGAATCTGGTTTACATTCTAAAAGAAATTACTATGGGTACTATGTAGAGATTAGAATGGAAGATTATCAGGAGGTTAGGAGGATCTGTAGTCATCCAGTTCAGAGATGAAGGTGACATGAGCTAAAGACAGCAGCAAAGGTGACAACAAATGGTCAGATTTTAAAAATCTGTAGGTAGACCCTACTGCATCTGGCCAAATGACCAGCTAATAGGTCACTAGGCATATTTCTTCTTCCTTCTGGACAAATGATGACTGTATGTCTCAGCCTCTCTGTGAAGTATGGCCACGTAATAGTTAAGTTCTAGCCAATGCAACGGGTAGAAGGGATACGCACCACATCCAAGTCTGGCCCATGAAAACCTCCCAGCTGCCCTCTCCCAACCAGGGAATGCCCAGGACACTGAGCCCTGGAGGAGGGCAACCAAACTATGCAGGCGCCTGGGCCCCTAAATGACCACCTGGAAGGCCACTAAGTGGGAATATAGCTTTTCACTTTCATGTGAGCAAAAATCAATCTCCTTTATGGCATATCCTGAAATATAGGGGTTTATTTCTTATAACATCTCTTGCTACTCTAATACAGAAATACACTATAGAAATTGCTGAAAATTTGGATGTAGGTAAGGACAAGTGAAGATTTGGGACGATTTCTATGTTTGTGGCCAGGGCAACTGGGAGAAGGGAAAAGACTGAGGAAGACTGCAAGTTCTGAAAGATCAAGAGTTTTGTTTGGATGTAGTAAATCTGAGGTGTCCACTGATGTCCAAGTAGAGATTGTAAATATGCAGGATGAAGCTAAGGAGAGCAGTGGGACTGCATTTGAGAACCATCAGGATGTAGATAGGGTTTAAAAGAGATGATCTGGGTAAGATCACCAGAAGATCTATTATGAGGACAAAAGACTGGGCAAGCCAACATTCGGGGATCAGAAAGAAAAGGAGGAACCAGCAAGAGATACTTCTAGTGAGTGCTATCAGGCAGGAAGAAAACCGAGAGGCTGGAATTCCAGAAGCCAAGTGAAGAAAGGAGAGAACAGACAAATATGTTGAATGCTGCTAAGAGGTCAGGCGATCAGAGGGCAGCAAACTGACCCCTGGATTTGGTACAGCAGCTTTAACAGAGAAAGCATAGCGGGAATGGTTAAAGGAATCATTCAGGTAAAGGTTTTGGATCAAGGTGACACAGTAACTCTACAGTGGTACCCCCATCTATGGTTTTGCTTTCTGAGGTTTCAGTTACCCACAGTCAACTGCAGTCTGAAAATATTAAATGGAAAATTCCAGAAGTAAACAGTTCCTAAGTTTTCAATTATGCGCAGCTCTGGGTAGTGTGAGGAACTCTCTTGCTGTCCTGTTCCATCGCACCTGGGACAATGTCCACACTGTAGATGTCACACTCCAGTCACTTAGTATCCATCTGGGTTGTCAAATCGACTGCTGTGGTATCTCAGTGTGTGTGTTCAAGGAAATCTATACTTAATAATGGCCCTAAAGCACAGGATTAACGATGCTGGCAATTCAGATATGTCAAAGAGAAGCCATAAAGTGCCTCCTTTAAGTGAAAAAGTGAAAGTTCTCAACTTAATAAAGGGCTGGCGTGGTGGCTCATGCCTGTAATCCCAGCACTTTGGGAGGCCAAGCAGGTGGATCACTTGAGCCCAGGAGTTCAAGACCAGCGTGGCCAACATGGCAAAACCCCGTCTCTACTAAAAATACAAAAATTAGCCAGGCATGGTGGTGAGCACCTGTAGTCCCGGCTACTCAGGAGGCTGAGGCAGGAGAATTGCTTAAACCCAGGAGGCGGAGGTTGTAGTGAGCCAAGATTACACCACTGCACTCTAGCCAGGGCGACAGAGTGAGTGAGACTCCATCTCAAAAAATAAATAGGCCAGGCACAGTGGCTCATGCCTATAATCCCAGCACTTTGGGAGGCCGAGGTGGGCGGATCACCTGAGATCGGGAGTTCGAGATCAGCCTGACCAACATGGAGAAATCCCATCTCTACAAAAAAATACAAAATTAGCCGAGCACGTGGTGGCACATGCCTGTAATCCCAGCTACTCGGAAGGCTGAGGCAGGAGAATCACTTGAACCCAGGAGGCGGAGGTTGAGGTGAGCCGAGATGGCGCCATTGCACTCTAGCTTGGGCAACAACAGTGAAACACCATCTCAAAATAAATAAATAAATAAATATATGAAAATTAGCCGGGTATGGTGGCACACACTTGTAATGCCAGCTACTTGAAAGGCTGAGACACAAAAATCGCTTGAGCCTGGGAGATGGAGGTTGCAGAGAGCTGAGAACACACCACTGTACTCCAGCCTGGGTGACAGAGTGAGAATCCAACTCAAAAGAAAAAAAAAAATTAAAGAAAAAAAGCTCATATGATGAGGTTGCTAAGATCTATGTTAAGAACAAAACTTGTATCCATGAAATTGTACAGGAGGAGAAAGAAATTCATGCTAGTTTTGCTGTCGCACCTCAAGTGAAAAAATTCCAGCCACAGTACATAACTTATTATTGTGTATTGTTATAATTTTTCTATTTTATTAGTTATTGCTGTTAATCTCTTACTGTGCCTAACTGATAAATTAAACTTTAGCAGAGGAGTAGATGTATAGGAAATAACATAGAATGTATACAAGGTTCAGTACTATCTGAAGTTTCAGGCATCTACTAGGATCTCAGAATGTATCCCCCAAGGGTAAAGGGGGGACTCTCTACTCCAACACACTTCCCCAACTCCTACTTCTGGCCAAGATGGGGTAACAGCGACCAGATTTACCCTCCTGCCTGAACAATCAAAGCTCTGCACAAAATATACAGAACAATAGTTTCTGGCCGGTTGTGGCGACTCACGCCTGTAATCCCAGCACTTTGGGAAGCCAAGGCAGAAGGATCACTTGAGCCCAGGAGTTTGACACCAGCCTGGGCAACTTAGGGAGATTACCATCTCTACAAAACTTAAAACAAAATTTAGCTGGGTGTGGTGGCACACGTCTATATTCCCAGCTACTTGGAGAGGCTGAGGTGGGAGGATCACTTGAGCCGGAGAGGTTGAAGCTGCATTGAGCCGTGATCACGCCACTGCTCTCCACCTTGGGTGACAGAGCAAGACCCTGACTCAATTAAAAAACAAACAAACAAACAAAAAACACTAAAATCGCTGTTATGCTCTGGAGATACTTAGAAATACTGAATAACTGGGAAGAAATTAAGAGTTCAACTAAGCAAGAAAGCCACGGAAGAAGCAAATACCAGAGAGGAGAGTGAAGGCTAATCAGGGCAATAGAAGGCAAGCCAAAAAATGCAATGGGCAAAAACCAAGGAGGGACTTAATTTCAAGAAAGTAGTATCAAGCATATTCAATACTTCAGAGAAGGCCGGCTGCGGTGGCTCACGCCTGTAATCCCAGCACTTTGGGAGGCCGAGGCGGGCAGATCATGAGGTCAGGAGATCGAGTCCATCCTGGCTAACACAGTGAAACCCCGTCTCTACTAAAAAATACAAAAAAAATTAGCCGGGCGTGATTGCGGGTGCCTGTAGTCCCAGCTACTCGGGAGGCTGAGGCAGGAGAATGGCGTGAACCCGGGAGGCGGAGCTTGCAGTGAGCCGAGTTCACGCCACTGCACTCCAGCCTGGGCAACAGAGCAAGACTCCGTCTCAAAAAAAAAAAAAAAAAAAATACTTCAGAGAAGTGGAGAGGAATAAAGTCTGGAAAAAAAGCCATTGGATTGGTTAATTAGTTGGCCATTTATGACCTTTCAGAGAATGACAGTGAGAAGCCTAATTCTCTAAGTGGTTAAGAAGTAGGTGACAAAGGGAGTGTGTAAACTGGAGAGAGGCTCCAATATGGGAGTGCATGAAATTAAGATTACGGGAAGGGTTCTTCATAGGCAATGAGGTTATACACTCCATAAATAGAAATGAATGAAGAGGGATAAAGACAAAATTTCTAAAGTAAAGAGAAACTGACAGATTTCATATTATAATATGATATCAAGTGGACAGAGAAATTACTAAGAGTAATTTGCATTTCTAACACTGTATGTGAGGAAGTTAAGATGGGGGAAATGGAGATTTGGAGGGGTAAAAAAGTACTACAGAAGGCATTATAAAAGGGAAGTGAATGAAAAGCCTGTCAAGCAGATGAGATTTTTTTTTCTTTTTTATAGAGACAGGGTCTTGCTATGTTGCCCAGGCTGGTCCCTAACTCCTGAGCTCAAAGGATCCCCCCACACCCCGCCTTGTCTTCCCAAAGTGCTGGGATTACAGGTGAGCCACCGTGCCAGCCAGGCAGTTGAGTTTTGACTGTGACATCCACAAAGTCATACTATTGGCAACTATGTTACTTTCTACAGTAATGACCAAGCAGTTCCATAGATTTCTCCAGGGATAGAGATTAGCAATGCAGAAATGATGGAAGACAGGAGGGTAAGACAGAATAGGAGAATCAGCTAGAAATTCAAGCCCTCCTGCCAGATCCCCATGGTCACTGATTGAAGGCTGGAACTCCTTGAGAAATCCTAAAACGAATCTCACACTTCCTCCAAACAAAGCTGCACCTAAACCTGCTGAAGAGCTTGTTAAAAAAAAAACAAAAACGATTCTGATTCAGTAAATCTGAGGTAGGTCTGAGATTCTCCACTTCTAACAAGCTCCTGGTGATGCCGCAGACCACACTTTTGAGTAGCAAAGTGTTAATCAAAAGTAACCATCCTAGCTAGTTTCGTTTAATGGTGGCACCTATGTCATTCTAGTACTTGTCAGGGGACACTACTCTTTCTCTCTCCCGCAGTCCCTACTATTTTTACCATTTCTCTCCTGTCTCAGGCTTCGGTACTAATAATTTTTAAATTATAATATATATAATAGCAGCTAAAGGCCGGGCACGGTGGCTCATGCTTGTAATCCCAGCACCTTGGGAGGTCAAGGCGGGCGCATCACCTGAGGTTGGGAGCTCCAGCCCAGCCTGACCACCATGGAGAAACCCTGTCTCTACTAAAAACACAAAAGTAGCAGGGAGTGGTGGCGCATGCCTGTAATCCCAGCTACTCGGGAGGCTGGGGCAGGAGAATCGCTTGAACCCAGAGAGTGCAGGTTGCGGTGAGCGGAGATCGCGCCATTGCACTCCAGCCTGGGCAACAAGAGCAAAACTCCGTCTAAAAAAAAAAGTAGCTAATATTTTGTTACTATGTGCTAAGCACTGCTACACTAATTTAATCCTCCCAAAACTACTGGAAGTAGTACTCTTATCTTCACTCATCTTCATTTTACAGATCACACAAAGTAACTTGCCTAAGACCACTAGGCTAGTAAAACCCAGACTGGCTCTACTTAAACTGCCTCTCCAGGGCAAAAGTACTAATGGCTCTCAGGGGCTTCTCTGAGAGGATACGGTCTTACAGTGGAGAGGACCTGTTGGAACGACATCTCTACAGAGCGGGAAATAGGGAGAGTAGTTTATAGTAGCTACTAGACTGGAGAACTACCAGGAAACACAGATCGTCGTGCAGACGGCCAGGCAGTGAGTAAAAATGGTCACAAAAGAAAAAGTCTTTGGTTTCAACGAATGCACATGAGTAATGGGAAAGGTAAGACTAACCTGGATTAGTAGAGTCAAACCCTGTATTAGGCTAGAAGTACCAGGGCATAAGTCGGGAGGCTGCAACTTAGTTCGTGTGTTTATGCAGTTTCTTGGAACCATGGCTCTCAAACTTGTGAATTTGCATTTTTAACAATTTCCCAGATGACGATAAAGCTAGTCTGGGAAGAACACTTCATAATCACTATTATAAATAAAACCTGAATTGTTTTTCACCACCCAGTTATAAACCTACAGCTTATGGTGTGGCTAACTTTTTACACTCAAATCAGATTTGGAGCCAGGCGCGATGGCTCACGCCTGTAATCCCAGCACTTTGGGAGGCCAAGATGGGAAGATCCTTTGAGCCCAGGAGTTAGAGACAAGCCTGGACAACACAGGGAGACCCCTTCTCTACAAATAAAATTTACAAATTAGCCGGGCGTGGTGGCGCGCACCTGTGGTCCCATCTACTCAGGTGGCTGAGGCAGGAGAATCGCTGGAACCCGGAAGGCGGAGGTTGCAGTGAGCAGAGATAGCGCCACCGCACTCCAGCCTGGGTGACACAGCAATACTCCGTCTCAAAAAAAAAAAAATCCAATTTGGAGGTTGTTTTGTGTCCGTTTTTGTTGTTGTTGTTAACTGTGTTAATTCACAGATTTGAAATTTTAGAAAATTAACTACAACTAAATCCGACCTATTCTGCTGACAGCATTTATTCAAATTATGCTTAAAGTTTTCAGAGATAACCAAAGCCAACAGAATTCAACGTGCGCCCGGGTCTCGCTTTGCCCTCGCTGTGCCTTCTCCGTAGGCCGCTCTCTGGGCCGAGCACCTCCCCAGAATGCGCGCAACCGCGGCGGACAGGCAGCCGCCGGCGCGGGAGCTGAGGGAGGAGCCCGGGGCACCCACAGGCCAGAGCGGACGCAGCGCAGCCAGCACGGTCCCCGCCCCAGGTCGCGCCTGCGGCCTCTCCAGCGTCCGCGCCGCGAGTCCGCGGGACCCGCCAGGGCGTAACGCCCCGCCCCACACGCCGCACAACACACCCAACTGCACGGACTCACGTCTCGGATCCCCTGCCTGCCTCTCGAGGAAGACACCTGCCCAGGCCGGCCGCAGAAGAGGTCGCACAGCTTGCCGCCGCTCAGCGTTTCAGCGCGCTTCCTGAGCCTCGTCATCGAATTGCTCGGCTGACGGCTGCGTGTCCCTTCCCCGTTGCGGGCCGCTGATTGGCCTCGTTGATTGGGCGGGGCTAGTAGCGGGACCGGCCTCTGCGCGCGGGTTATTTTCGCCGCGGATTTTCTTTTACAGGAACTCTTTCTGCGAAGGAAATCTCGCCTGGAACTCAAATATATACAACGGATAGGAAACATATTTTCTTACTATTAATATATTTGATAAGTTTGAATGTGTAACATTCGCCATGAAACACAAACATGATTTTTTTTTTTTTTGAGGCAGAGTCTCACAGTGTTGCCCAGGCTGGAGTGCAGTGGCGCAATCTCGGCTCACTGCAACCTCTGCCTCCCGGGTTCAAGCAATTCTCCTCTCTCAGCCTCCCGAGCAGCTGGGACTACAAGCGCGCACCATCATATCCAGCTAATTTGTATTTTTAGCAGAGACAGGGTTTCACCATGTTGGCTAGGCTGGTCTCGAACTCCTGACCTCAGGTGATCTGCCCGCCTCGGCCTCCCAAAATGCTGGGATTACAGGTATAAGCCACCGCGCCTGGCCACAAGCATAATTTTTTAAAGGGAGGATCACGAATGACAAATGTAGTTCTACTCAGGGCAGGACAAGTGAAAGGTCTGCACACTGTAGGGCAGTTGGAAATAGTTTTGTCTTTAACTGCTGGCCTTGCAATCTCGGGAAACCGTGAAGATGGTAAAATTTACCATCTTAACCATTTTTAAAGGTACAATTCAGTGGTATTAGATACATTCACATTGTTATGCAACCATTACCACCATCCATCTCCAGCACTCATCTTGCAAAACTGAAACTCTGTACCCAGTAAGTGGTAACTCCTCATTCTTCCCCTCCCTCTTTCCCAGCAACTACCATTATTCTTTCTGTCTTTTATGAATTTGACTACCCTAGGTATTTCATATAAAGACTCATACAGCATTTGTCTTTTTGTAAGTGATTTCACTTACCATAATGTCCTCAAGTTTCACCCATGTGGTAACGTGTCAGAATTTCTTTTAAGGCTGAATAATATTCCATTTTATGTATATACCAGTTCATTCAGTCATCTGTTAATGGATAACAGGTTGTTTCCACTTCTGGCTACCGTGAAATAATACTGTAAACATGGATATACAAATATCTGTTTTTTAACCCTTTTGGGTATACATACAGATGTTCAAATATCTGTTGCTTTCAACTCCTGAGTATATATACAGAAGTGGAATTGCTGGATTATGTAGTAATTCTATTTTTAATTTTTTGAGGAACTGCCGTACTCTTTTTTTTTTTTTGAGATGGAATTTCACTCTTGTTGCCCAGGCTGGAGTGCAGTGGTATGATCTCGGCTCACCACAACCTCTGCCTCCCGGGTTCAAGCGTCTCCTGCCTCAGCCTCTTGAGTAGCTGTGACTACAGGCGTGTGCCACCATGCCTGGCTAATTTTTGTATTTTTAGTAGAGATGGGGTTTCACTATGTTGACCAGGCTGGTCTCGAACTCCTGACCTCGTGATCCACCCGCCTCGACCTCCCAAAGTGCTGGGATTACACACATGAGCCACTGCGCCCAGCGGAACTGCCATTCTCTTTTCCATAGTGGCTGCAACATTTTACATTCCTTCCAAGAGTGCACAAGAGTTCCAGTTTCCCCACATTTCCGCTGACATCTTTTTATTTTTGTATAGTGGCCATCTTAATAGGTGTATCTCATTGTGGTCTTGATATGCCTTTTGCTAATGACCAGTGATGTTGAGCATCTTTTCATGTGCTTATTGGCCATGCCATTTGTATATGTTTGTTGGAGAAATGTCTATTCAAGTACTTTACCTGTTTGTTTTGTTTTGTTTTGTTAAGAGGCAGGGACTCGCTTTGTCACCCAGGCTGAAGTGCAGTGTCATGATCATGGCCCACTGCAGCCTTGAACTCCTGGCTTTGCCCATTTTTTAATGGGTTTTTGTTGTGTTTTGGTTCCCTATATATTCTGGATATTAACCACCTTATCAGATAGGATTTGCAAATATCTTCTCCCACTTTTTCTTTTCTTTTCTTTTTTTTTAGAGACAGGGTCTCCCTGTATTGCCCAGGCTGGTGTCAAACTCCTGGGTTCAAGTGATCCTCCTGCCACAGCCTTCCAAAGTGTTGGGATTACAGGCATGAGCCACCATGCCCAGCCCCATCTTCTCCCTCTTAGTGGGTTGCCTTTTCACTCTGTTGTGTCCTTTGGCTTCTTCCTATAAAACAAAAATAAAATTCTAAGCCCCCCAACCAACTGAATAGACCCATCCTCTCAGCCAAGGGCATTCTAAAGTAAACCTGAGGCCAGTTGCGGAGGCTCATGCCTGTAATCTCAGCCCTTTGGGAGGCCAAGGCAGGTGAATCACTTAAGGGCAGGAGTTCAAGACCAGCCTGGCCAATATGGTGAAACCCTGTCTCTAGTAAAATCACAAAAACCAGCCAGGCATAGCAGTGGGCCCGTAATGCCAGCTACTTGGGAGGCTGAGGCAGGAGAATCGCTTGAACCTGGGAGGTGGGTGTTGCAGTGAGCTGAGATCATGCCATTGCACTCCAGCCTGGGTGACAAAGCAAGACTCTGTCTCAGGAAAAAAAACAAAACAAAAACAAAAACCAGAGACCTTAACACTGACACACTTTGTAGCAGTAAGATACCAATGTGACAGCAAGCAGGTCCATCCCCCAACCCCTACCTCTGAGTTGTCCCATCTTTCTGGACTGAACCAATGTACATTTAACATGTATTGATTGATGTCTTATGCTCCCCAAAATGTATATAAAACCATGCTGTAGCCCAGACACCTTGGGCACATCTTCTCAGGATCTCTTGAGGCTGTGTCATGGGCCATGGTCACTTACATTTGGCTCAGAATAAATCTCTTCAAATATTTTACAGAGTTTGACTCCGTCGACATTACAATTTTGGAAAAGTAAACATTTTAAAAATAAAATTTGGGGGCAGATGTGGTGTCTCATGCCTGTAATGCTAGCATTTTGGGTGACCAAGATGGGAGGATTGTTAAGAGGCCAGGAGTTTGAGACCAGCCTAGGCAACATAGTGAGACACCCATCTCTATAAAAAAAAATTAGCCCCACATGGTGGCATGTGCGTGTAGTCCTAGCTACTCGGGAGGCTGAGTGAGGCAGGAGGATCATTTGAGCACAGGAGTTCTAGGCTATAGTGAGCAAGACTTTGTCAATATAACACAATGCAATAAAAAAATTAAACATTTTAAAAATAGAAATAATCTCTCAACTTGAGGCAAAACACACACACACACAAATAAAATTGGAAAAGACCTCTAAAAGTCCTCCCTGGGAATAATTAAGAACCTCTGCACTACCCATCCACCCCAATTCCCCGTCCTTGCACTGCCAAATGAGATGGACCCCAAGAGTATAGATACTTCAGTCCTCTCATTTTCTCTTTTATGTGAACCTCAGAGAACCTAGTCACTCCATGCAGAAGACATGTGGAGACAAACAAAAAAGGACATATGTAACCAGCTATTTATTGAAGCAAATATAACAATTTCTGGTGCTTATTATTTTGAGAGGGAGTCTTGCTCTGTCGCTCAGGCTGGAGTGCAGTGGCACAATCTTGACTCACTGCAACCTCCACCTCCCGCATTCAAGCGATTCTCCTGCCTCAGCCTCTCGAGTAACTGAGATTACAGGTACACGCCACCACACCCAGCTAATTTTTTTTTTTTTTGAGTAGAGACAGGGTTGCACCATTGTTGACTAAAAGAGTCAAACTCTGTAAAATATTTGAAGAGATTTATTCTGAGCCAAATATGAGTGACCATGGCCCGTGATACAGCCCTCAGGGGCTCCTGAGAACATGTGCCCAAGGTGGTCAGGGTACAGATTAGTTTTACATATTTTAGGGAGGCATGAGACATCAATCAAATACATTTAACAAATACATTGGTTTGGCTTAGAAAGCCCGGACAACTCAAAGCAGGGGCTTCCAGGCTACAGGTAAATTTAAACATTTTCTGGTTGACAATTGGTTGAGTTTGTCTGAAGACCTGGGATCAAAGGGAATGTTCAGGTTAAGATAAAAGATTGTGGAGACGGAGTTTTATTGGGCAGAGGAAGCGCTCAGATAAAAGACTTCAGAGAGAGCAGGTTGTAAAATGTTTCTTACAGGAATTAAAAAGGTGCCTGGTTCTTAGTTGATTATCTCCTGGATCTGGAAAGGAAGGAAGGAAAACAAAGGGAAAAGGGATTCTCTATAGGATGTGCATTTTTCCCACAAAAGACTTTGCAGGGCAATTTCAAGGTATGGCAAGGAAATGTATTTTGGGGTAAAACATTTTGATTTTCTTGTTATGCCAGAGTCAGACTGGAAAGTAAGTCACGATATACATGATTAAATAAAACCCATCTGATGAGAATTCATGGTTTGTAAGGCATGACTCCCCAGACCCCTTAGATAGGAAGATTTAAAAAAAAAAAAAAAATCAGAGCTTGGTCCTCACCATGTTGGCCAGGCTGGTCTCGAACTCCTGACCTCAAGTGATCCACCCCCTCAGCCTCCCAAAGTCCTGGGATTACAGGCGTGAGCCACCACACCCAGCCTTGATGCTTATTATCTAATGTACTGCAGTAAAAGAAATGAATTCCATACCTCATGTCCAGGAGAATCTCTTCTCCCTGACAGTGATGAAAGTTGAATACACAGTTTTATGAATATTTTTAACCATGAACTTGAACTGGTCTCTAAGAAATAGCTTATTTTCCTAGTTTTAAACTTAACACAACTTATCTAATAGATATCTAAAATGTGTGAAATTCAACATGAAAGTAAACTAAAGAAGAGACTGGGCCGGGCATGGTGGCTCATGCCTGTATTCCCAGCACTTTGGGAGGCCAAGGCGGGCAGATCACCTGAGGTCAGGAGTTCGAGACCAGCCTGGCCAACATGGTGAAACTCTGTCTCTACTGAAAATAAAAAAATTACCCAGGAGTGGTGGCCAGCACCTGTAATCCCAGCTACTCAGGAGGCTGAGGCAGGATAATCACTTGAACCTGGGAGGTGGAGGTTGCAGTGAGCCAAGGTCATGCCATTGCACTCCAGCCTGGGGACAAGAGCAAGAGACTTCATCTGAAAAAAAAAAAAAAAAAAAAAAAAAAAAAAAAAAAAAAAAAAGACTGCGGCCTACTTTTAGCAGAATTCCCTTCTGCATGCCTGAAAGGTAGAAAATTTGTGTACCTATGGAATACCCACAAGCTAGCTGTATTTTATTTCTTCCTAAGTTGAAATTGCAAAATTATAACTGAGACAGTAAAAGAGATCTGACCTCACCAACTCCATCTTGCTTCCAAGCTGTCCTTGTTCATTCCTGGGCGTGGGCCAAACTAACTTTGGGAGGAACTTAATTTATAGTTTATAGTTTGAAACAGCTCTCCCTCTCCCCCTCCCCCTCCCCCTCCCCCTCCCCCTCCCCCTCCCCCTCCCCCTCCCCCTCCCCCTCCCCCTCCCCCTCTCCCTCTCCCCTTTCTTCGGTCTCCCGCTGTTACCGAAGCTGGACTGTACTGCCATGATCCGGCTCGCTGCAACCTCCCTGCCTCGGGCTCCGGTGACTCTCCTGCCTCGGCCTGCCGAGTGCCTGGGATTGCAGGCGCGCGCCGCCACGCCTGAATGGTTTTTGTATTTTTGGTGGAGACGGGGTTTCGCCGTGTTGACCGGGCTGGTCTCCAGCTCCTGGCCTCGAGTGATCTGCCTGCCTCGGCCTCCCGAGGTGCTGGGATTGCGGACGGAGTCTCGCTAACTCAATGCTCAATGGTGCTCAGGCTGGAGTGCAGTGGTGTGATCTCGGCTCGCTGCAACCTCCACCTACCAGCCTCCTGCCTTGGCCTCTTAAAGTGCTAAGATTACAGCCTCTGCCCCGCCGCCACCCCGTCTAGAAAGTGAGGAGCATCTCTGCCTGGCCGCCCATCGTCTGGGATGTGAGGAACCCCTCTGCCCGGCCGCCCTATCTGGGAAGTGAGGAGCGCCTCTGCCCGGCCGCCCATCGTCTGGGATGTGAGGAGCGCCTCTGCCCGGCTGCCACCCCGTCTGGGAGGAAGGGAGGAGCGCCTCTGCCCGGCTGCCCCGTCTGGGAGATGAGGAGCACCTCTGCCCGGCCGCCCCGTCTGGGAGGTGAGGAGCGCCTCTGCCTGGCCACCCCTTCTGGGAGGTGAGGAGCGCCTCTGCCCGGCCGCCACCCCGTCTGGGAGGAAGTGAGGAGCGCCTCTGCCCGGCCGCCCCGTCTGGGAGGTGAGGAGTGCCTCTGCCCGGCCGCCACCCCGTCTGGGAGGAAGTGAGGAGCACCTCTGCCCGGCTGCCCCGTCTGGGAGATGAGGAGCACCTCTGCCCGGCCGCCCCGTCTGGGAGGTGAGGAGCGCCTCTGCCTGGCCGCCACCCCGTCTGGGAGGAAGTGAGGAGCGCCTCTGCCCGGTTGCCCCATCTGGGAGGTGAGGAGCGCCTCTGCCTGGCCGCCACCCTGTCTGGGAAGTGAGGAGCACCTCTGCCCGGCTGCCACCCCATATGGGAAGTGAGGAGCGCCTCTGCCCAGCCGCCCCTTCTGGGAGGTGAGGAGCGCCTCTGCCTGGCCGCCACCCCGTCTGGGAGGAAGTGAGGAGCACCTCTGCCCAGCTGTCACATCTGGGAAGTGAGGAGCGCCTCTGCCTGGCTGCCACCCCCTATGGGAAGTGAGGAGCGCCTCTGCCCGGCCGCCCACTCTGGGAAGTGAGGAGCGCCTCTGCCTGGCCGCCCACTCTGGGAGGTGAGGAGCGCCTCTGCCTGGCCACTCCGTCTGGGAAGGGAGGAGCGCCTCTGCCCGGCCACCCCGTCTGGGAGGTGAGGAGCGCCTCTGCCCGGCCGCCACCCCGTCTGGGAGGAAGTGAGGAGCACCTCTGCCCGGCCGCCCCGTCTGGGAAGTGAGGAGCGCCTCTGCCCGGCCGCCACCCCATCTGGGAGGAAGTGAGGAGCGCCTCTGCCCGGCTGCCCCATCTGGGAAGTGAGGAGCGCCTCTGCCCGGCTGCCACCCCGTATGGGAAGTGAGGAGCGCCTCTGTCCGGCCGCCCCGTCTGGGAGGTGAGGAGTGCCTCTGCCCGGCCGTCACCCCGTCTGGGGGGAAGTGAGGAGCACCTCTGTCCGGCCGCCCCGTCTGG
Organism: Pongo pygmaeus; assembly: GCF_028885625.2. Lineage (NCBI taxonomy): Eukaryota > Metazoa > Chordata > Mammalia > Primates > Hominidae > Pongo > Pongo pygmaeus. The sequence goes on along the minus strand of NC_072373.2, from coordinate 120,753,006 downwards.
GAGATGAGGAGCACCTCTGCCCGGCCGCCCCGTCTGGGAGGTGAGGAGTGCCTCTGCCCAGCCGCCACCCTGTCTGGGAGGAAGTGAGGAGCACCTCTGCCCGGCCGCCCCCTCTGGGAAGTGAGGAGCGCCTCTGCCTGGCCGCCACCCCGTCTGGGGGGAAGTGAGGAGCGCCTCTGCCTGGCTGCCCCATCTGGGAAGGGAGGAGCGCCTCTGCCCAGCCGCCACACCGTCTGGGAAGTGAGGAGCGCCTCTGCCTGGCCACCCCGTCTAGGAGGTGAGGAGCGCCTCTGCCCGGCCGCCCAGTCTGGGAAGTGAGGAGCGCCTCTGCCCGGCCGCCCAGTCTGGGAAGTGAGGAGCGCCTCTGCCCGGCCGCCCAGTCTGGGAAGTGAGGAGCGCCTCTGCCTGGCCGCCACCCCGTCTGGGAGGAAGTGAGGAGCACCTCTGCCCAGCTGCCCCATCTGGGAAGTGAGGAGCGCCTCTGCCCGGCTGCCACCCCGTATGGGAAGTGAGGAGCGCCTCTGTCTGGCGGCCCCGTCTGGGAGGTGAGGAGTGCCTCTGCCCGGCCGTCACCCCGTCTGGGAGGAAGTGAGGAGCACCTCTGCCCGGCCGCCCCGTCTGGGAGATGAGGAGCACCTCTGCCCGGCCGCCCCGTTTGGGAGGTGAGGAGTGCCTCTGCCCAGCCGCCACCCCGTCTGGGAGGAAGTGAGGAGCACCTCTGCCCGGCCGCCCCCTCTGGGAAGTGAGGAGCGCCTCTGCCTGGCCGCCACCCCGTCTGGGAGGAAGTGAGGAGCGCCTCTGCCTGGCTGCCCCATCTGGGAAGGGAGGAGCGCCTCTGCCCAGCCGCCACACCGTCTGGGAAGTGAGGAGCGCCTCTGCCTGGCCACCCCGTCTAGGAGGTGAGGAGCGCCTCTGCCCGGCCGCCCAGTCTGGGAAGTGAGGAGCGCCTCTGCCCGGCCGCCCTGTCTGGGAGGTGAGGAGCGCCTCTGCCCGGCCGCCACCCCGTCTGGGAGGAAGTGAGGAGCGTCTCTGCCCGGCCGCCCCATCTGGGAAGTGAGGAGCGCCTCTGCCCGGCCGCCCGATCTGGGAAGTGAGGAGCGCCTCTGCCCGGCCGCCCCCTCTGGGAAGTGAGGAGCGCCTCTGCCCGGCCGCCCCATCTGGGAGGTGAGGAGCGCCTCTGCCCGGCTGCCACCCGGTCTGGGAGGAAGTGAGGAGCGCCTCTGCCCGGGCGGCCCGGTCTGGGAAGCGAGGAGCGCCTCTGCCCGGGCGGCCCCGTCTGGGAAGCGAGGAGCGCCTCTGCCCGGGCGGCCCCGTCTGGGAAGCGAGGAGCGCCTCTGCCCGGCCGCCCCGTCTGGGAGGAGAGGAGCGCCTCTGCCCGGGCGGCCCCGTCTGGGAAGTGAGGAGCGCCTCTGCCCGGGCGGCCCCGTCTGGGAAGCGAGGAGCGCCTCTGCCCGGCCGCCCTGTCTGGGAGGTGTACCCAACAGCTCCGAAGAGACAGCGACCATCGGGAGCCGGCCATGAGGACGATGGCGGTTTTGTTGAAAGGAAGGGGGGGGGAAGTGTGGGGAAAGGAAGGAGAGATCAGATTGTTGCTGTGTCTGTGTAGAAAGGGGTGGGCATAGGAGATTCCATTTTGTTCTGACTAGGAGAAATTCTTCTGCCTTGGGATGCTGTTGATCTATGGCCTTTCCCCCAGCCCCATGCTCTCTGAAACATATGCTGTGTCAACTCAGGGTTAAATGGATTAAGGGCGGTGCAAGATGTACTTTGTTAAACAGATGCTTGAAGGCAGCATGCTCTTTAAGAGTCATCACCACTCCCTAATCTCCAGTACCCAGGGGCACAAACACTGCAGAAGGCCGCAGGGTCCTCTGCCTAGGAAAACCAGAGACCTTTGTTCATGTGTTTATCTCCTGACCTTCTCTCCACTATTATCCTATGACCCTCCCATATCCCCCTCTCCGAGAAACACCCAAGAATCATCAATAAATACTTCATAAATTAAAAAAAAAAAAAAAAAAAAGAAACAAAAATAACAGCTCTGGCCAGGCACGGTGGCTCACGCCTGTAATTCCAGCACTTTGGGAGGCCAAGGCAGGCAGATCACTTGAGGTCAGGAGTTCAAGACCAGCCTGGCCAACATGGCGAAACCCCATCTCTACTAAAAATACAAAAATTAGCTGGGCGTCATGGTGCGCACCTGTAATCCCAGCTACTTGGGAGGCTGAGGCAGGAGAATTGCTGGAGGTGGAGGTTGCAGTGAGCCTGAGATCGCACCACTGCACTCCAGTCTGGGCGACAGAGCGAGACTCTGTCTCAAAAAAAAAAAAAAAAAAGTAATAGCTCTTTCCCAAAACAAACCCCCTTCTTGCCTGGGGACTAGACTGCCTCCTTTGTAGGACTAACAAATTAGCCACAAGATTAGAAATTACAGTTTAGAAGTCATAGAACTGGAGGCTACGAGATTCTGACCCTCCCCATATTGCTCCTGGGGATAACATCATTATTGTAAAACCTAAGATCAGAGATTGAGATTTTCCCAGACTCTGCACTTGATGGATCAGCTGCATCTGCCGTATCGGTAAACTGGCTCATCTTGTGGCCCCACCCAGGAACTGACTCAAGAAGACAGATTTGACTCCCTATGATTTCATCTCCAACTCAACCCATCAGCACTCCCAATTTACTAGAAGTGAACCCACCCACCAAATTATCCTTAAAAACTCTGATCCTGGAATGCTCAGGGAGAGTGATTTGAGTGATAAAACTCCAGTCTTCTGCACCGCTGGCTCTGCATGAATAACTCTTTCTCTATTGCAATTCCCTTGTCTTGAATAAATTGGCTCTATCTAGGCAGAGGGCATGGTGAACCTATTGGGTGATTACCTAATTCGACATATTCATACTCTTGAGTTCGAATTTATACATATTGTTAGGCTTTTATTAGTCAACTTTCACAATATATTAAGGATAGAAAGTTCTCTAAATCTTGGATAAAAGAGACAGAAGACACACAAAAGTTATACAGGCCAGGCACAATGGCTCACACCTGTAATCCCAACACTTCAGGAGGTTGACTCAGGAGAATCACTTGAGGCCAAGAGTTCAAGACCAACCTGGACAAAGCAAGACCCATTTTTAGAAAAATTATTTTTTGTTAATAAGTTATACAGTTGCCAAGGATTAAAAAGCAAATTAGTAGAAGAACTTTAGAAAGAAATCTAAGAAACTGATTATGGACTTCATCCATTGGACCTCACTTTCTCCAAGTAAACTGAAAAAATAACATTCTTTTGAAAGCCAAAGACTGAGGAACAGAAACAGTTTTAAATGTCGAGGTCTTTATTGAAATAATAGCACAGTTACACTTCTAATACCCTTTCCACTTGTATACAACAGATGAAAAATGCTTGCTACATACAGTGCACAGACAGTTCAATAATGAGAATACAACTGCATTTGAAATAAATAAAATCGCCTATTTAAATAATTTAAAGTAAAATTACTGTACAATATGAAAATAAAGATACATAAATGTTAGAATCTACAAAGCTGTAGAAATAAAATCATTATTCTGCATTACACAAAACAGTGCAAGAAAAAAATCCAAATAAGCTTTTGGAGTGCAAAGTTTAAATCTTCCATTTTAAATTATCATGCAGACATAGCATTTCAAGCCATGCTATGGTCTATGTCAAGGATTTTAATTTTTAAGGAGAAAAATGCTAGCCAGTAAATTTAGTGTACCATCAAGTGTTGCATCACATAACTGCTGCTGCTCTGCTTCTACAGTTCAGTTTGGAAGGGAGGTATCCTGTTGCATTCAAAAAACTGTAGTTAACAAGTTTCTGAAGCAAACACATTTACCTTTTAGCCTGAAACAAAATTATATGACAAAATAATCATATCCCTGGGTTTAAGAAAAAAGAAAGGGCCTATACCATGTAGTGAACTAAGAAGCAGTTTTTCATTCATCTTGAAACTCCATAATGATCCTTAAGTGAAAGCAACCATGTAACTTTTGAGTGACATATATTATGGAATTCTGACCTCTAGAAGACAAGTGATAATACAATATGGGATCGTGAGAAGAGCAAAAGTAATTCTGAACACCTGGGAAGTTTAATCTGGGAGGAACTTGGTTGCATTACATTTAATAATATAGTTGAAGTATAATTCCATTTCAATGTGCATATAAAACTGTTATTTAGGCAAAGACCAAGGAATGCATTTAATACTAAACCGTAAACACATTGTCCATCTTGACTTGGAGTGCACACCAACAACGGAAGAGCTCTTCTGCAGACTTTGGCAACGAGACTACATATAGCAGGTCACAGCAGCACGAGCTCACATGGAAGACTGAAAGCACTGCGGAATAACACCACCCAACACCTCCTATCAGTGGGATACATGGTAATACGGGGCCTCTTCGTGCTAAACCACTTTCCTGGACACTATGTTCTTCAGATTTGTAATTTTCACAACTCAGTAGTCTTAAGTCTCTGTGCTTTTGCTGCATAGACTGACATGCGGTGTGCTCTACCCATTGTAAGTCCAGAGGGTGACAGTTCTATCTGCAGAGGATGACAGGAAGGAAAGATCCTGGGTGTGCCATCTGCACTGAATCACTTTGTCCTTGTGCTCCCCCACCACCATGATAGGAAGCTGCTTGGTGAGGTCCCCTAAATTAGAAAAGAGATGTTGATTTACAATGCAAAATAAGTATATGTATGGATTTTATAGACTTCCTGTTACTTTAAGACATTACAGTATAAAAAATCTTAAACTACATTAATATAATACATTGAAAGGTTTCTACAGGGATAAATTACTAACTACCTAATTATGCTATTAGTATTTGGTAACATATACCCACACAGCAACATTTGACAAGTTGCCTCTCTCTCTCTCTCTCAGAAATTCTCTCAACTTGATTTCTCCCTGATTTCAGTGCCACTCCATCTTTCACTAGTTTCCCTTTTCTTCTTGACTTAAAGCTTGGTGAATCCCAGGAGTCAACCCTCAGATTTCTTCTCTTCTCTCTGTACCTAACTTCCTAAAAAATTTCATCTAGCAACATGGCCATTTATGTATTTACAATTCATACATATTTTATCTCCAATCTTGGTTCTCACCTGAGCTCCAGACTAGTATCCAGATAGTCATTCAACATCTCACTTGATTGTCTGATAGTCATCCTAATTTAAACTTGTCTAAAACCAAACTCTTGGTTTTCTTGCCTAAACCTGTTCCTCCCCTCACCTGCCTCCCTTATCTCAATGGCACCATCTGGTTGCTTATGACAAAAACCTAGGAATCGTCATTGATTCCTTTTCCCCTCACTCCCCAAATCTAATCCAAACAAAATATATCTCAAATTTAGTCATTTCTTACTACCTTCATCTCCACCACCCTAGTCCAAGCCACCATCATCTCACCTGAACTATTCCAACAGCCTCCTCACTGACATTTATATTTCTACTCTTGCCCCCTTACAATCTACTCTCCCTACAGAACCCCAAATTCTCTAAAAATATAATTCAGCTCCTATCCCTTCCATTTAAAATCTTCCAAAGGCTTCATGTTATACTTTTTAAAATGCTTATAGGCCACCAACTATAATAAATGTACCACTGTGGAAGGGGATAGTGATAATGGGGGAGGCAGGCTATGCACGTGTGAGTCAGGAGTATATGGGAAATCTCTGTATCTCTCAATTTTGCTGTTAACCTATAACTGCTATTAAAAATAAAGCCCTTAAAAAAAATGTCTATAGGCCGGGCACGGTGGCTCACGCCTGTAATCCCAGCACTTTGGGAGGCCAAGGCGGGCAGATCACGAGGTCAGGAGATCAAGATCGAGGCTAACACGGTGAAACTCTGTCTCTACTAAAAATACAAAAAATTAGCCGGGTGTGGTGGCGGGCGCCTGTGGTTCCAGCTACTCGGGAGGCTGAGGCAGGAGAATGGTATGAACCTGGGAGGCGGAGCTTGCAGTGAGCCAAGATCGCGCCACTGCGCGCCAGCCTGGGCGACAGAGCGAGACTCCGTCTCAAAAAAAAAAAAAAAAAAAAAAAAGTCTATAAAACCCTGCCTCTGATTTATTCTTCTGTGTCTCTATCTCTTAGTTCACTAAGTTCCGGCCACATTGGCTTCTTGTAGTGTCATGAATGTGCTAAGCTGGTTCCTACTTCAGCATCTTTATACTTGCTATGTGCTTCTCCTAGGGTCCTGGCCTGGCTTGTTCCTCCTCATCATTCTGGTCTCTATGCAAATGGCATTTCCTTGGAGAGACCTACTCCAATTATCCTATTTAAAATAGCCTTCCCCCTGCAGTGAGCTGAGATGCACCACTGCACTCCAGCCTGGGCAACAGAACAAGACTCTGTCTCAAAATAAATAAATAAATAAATAGCCTTCCCCTATTCACCCTAGTCACTATCTCCCTACCATACTAATTTTTTAAACAGCACTAATACCTAAAATTACATTGTTTATTGTTTTACTTTTTATTGACCTCTAAAATATAAGCTCCATCAGGGAGGGAATTAACTGTCTTATTCTCATCTGTCAGTCCCTAATTGATATACAATAAATATTTGCTTGATGAATGTTTAAAACTAAAACTAGATACTAAGACCTAATTACAAAGATTGTATGCTAATGATTTTTTAATGTAGAAGCTAACAACAGTACACAAATCCATCATTTATCTCAGAATGAGTCACTATAAATAAATGTTGATTTTAAAAAATATCTTAAGCAGAGGCAGGAGGATCACTTGAGGCCTGGAATTCAAGACCAGCCTGGGCAACATGGCAAGATCCCGTCTTTACAAAAAAATTTTAAAAATTTGTCATCCATGGTGATGCACAGATGTAGTTCCAGCTGTTCGGAGGCTGAGGCAGAAGGATCGCTTGAACCCAGGAGGTCAAGGGTGTAGTGAGCAGTAATCGTGCCACTGCATTCCAGCCTGGGTGAAAGAGTGAGACCCTGCCTCAAAAAATAAAAATAAAAAATTAACAATAAGGTTGGGCATGATGGCTTACACCTATAATCCCAGTACTCTGGGAGGCCAATGCAGGCAGATCGCTTGAGCTCAGAAGTTCGAGACCAGCCTGCGCAACATGGCAAAACTTTGTCTCTACAAAAGATATAAATATTAGCCAGGTGTGGTGGCATGCACCTGTAGTCCTAGCTACTTGCAGGGCTGAGGTGGGAGGATCACTTGAGCAGGGGAGATAGAGGATACAGTGAGCTAAGATCACACCACTGCACTCCAGCCTGGGCGACAGAGCGAGACCCTGTCTCAAAAACAAAAACAGGCTGGGCATGGTGGCTCATGCCTGTAATCCCAGCACTTTGGGAGACGAAGGCAGATGGATCACTTGAGCCCAGGAGTTCTAGACCAGCCTGGGCAACATAGTGAGCCCCTGCCTCTATAAAAACAAAAACAAAACCTAACAATAAGACTATTCACTGCTTATTTAATAATTTGCTATTATATATCTTAATACAGTCTCAGAATTTGCTCAATAAATACTATAAAATAATTGAAAATATTATATAATCAACCACATCACATTAACAAAAAACCAAAGGTCCCGAATAGAACAGGAAAGACTAAAAACAGAGAAGTCGATCTCAATCACCTTGTAGGTCTGTCACCTTTATTTTCATATCATAAGAGCCTGTTAGCAAGTAGTGAGCTCCAGGGGAGAATCGAACAGAGCGAACATCACTGGAATGAGGATGATAACTTTGTACCATTCTTCCTCCTCTTATGTCATACAACATGCAGCTAGAATCTTCTTGACCTGTGGCTAAGAGACGACCACTGGGATCTACAGCTACAGATGCCACTGCACTGCCTGTAGTGGTAGGAATGAAAGTTTAAATACAGAAAGTCAATATACCCAAATGGCAACACGGCTAATTATGTCCATTGAACCATATACTAACGATTTAATGTAGTTTATCAATACTGTTCAGCTATGAAAAACTCCAAATTAACAGTTAACCAATAAACACTTGTGTCCTTTTAAGGCCCAAAGCCTAATCAAAATTTTGTAAGAAACGAGAAAGTCCATTTTTTGTCATTTGAGAGAACTGTGTGCAACAGCATCACCTATAGTGCAATAGATGAGCCATGCTACAGAAACCACTTTTCTCAATCCAGTGTTTTCACTACTGAGTAAGTGTCTAGAAATGCTCCTATACCCAGCTAAGAGTGTAGTTAAAGAGACAAGAAATTCAGTAACAAAACATATTTTAGGACAACAGTATAGGAAATATACTAAAGCAACACATGATTACTGCCAATAGGAACTGTGAACAGAAAATAAGCTCTTGGGGGCATATATTCAGGGCAACTTGAATCCCTGTCTCCCAGAAATAAATAATTTTATTTTATAAATTATTATAATTAATAATTATTTTGTTAATTAATTATACGGGCTGGGCGCGGTGGCTCATGCCTGTAATCCAGCACTTTGGGAGACTGAGGCAGGCGGATCACAAGGTCAGGAGATCGAGACCAGCCTGGCCAACATGGTGAAACCCCATCTCTACTAAAAATACAAAAGTTAGCTGAGCGTAGTGGCACGTGCCTGTAATCCCAGCTACTCACAATGCTGAGGCAGGAGAATCGCTTCAACCTGGGAGGCGGAGGTTGCAGTGAGCTGAGATTGCGCCACTGCACTCCAACCTGGGCGACAGAGTGAGACTCCATCTCAAAAAAATAAATAAATAAATTTTTTTGAGACAGAGTGAGACCCTGTCTCAAAAAAATAAATTAAAAAAAAAAAAAAGTTTGAGTAACACTGCTCTAGACCAAAGTGGTCTAGGAAGACTTCATAAAAAAATGGGACACAAGTTAGACCTTGAAAAACAATAAACAGCATAAATAAGAGTATGTATATATGTATACACAGGCGAACACATACATTTGTATGTAATAAAGAATAATCTTTTCTTGAAATATTGAAAGAGAAGAGGGCTATTACGATCAGGAAGAATTACATGAGAAAAAGTTTAGAGGAAAAGTATAAAACAGCTTACAGGAAGATAGATCAGTTTGGCTGGAGTTAAAAGTTTAACTTTTAATAAAAGTTAACATGAAAGGCAGCTTGAAACTGAAATGCAAAAGGTAGGTTAAGGCCAGGCCGTCAAGCGCCTAAATCTCAAACTGCAGAGTTTTGAACTTGTCTCTGTAAACGGTAAAGCAACATTGTAGGTTTCTAAGCAAGAGAATTACATGATTCGAGCAGTACTTTGAGTAGATTAATCTAAGTGAAAATGTGTATCAAATTAAAGTGGAAAGATTGTAGAACAAAAGAGGCCACTAGAAGACAAGAAAGATTTCAGGAACAAAACCTGAATAAACAGTCAACAGTCTTGGAAATTAACTGCCTGAGTGGGGCAGTTAATTAAAATAAAGCAAACATGAGTCCCAGATTTCAAATCTAGTTGCATGAGAAAATAAGAGAACCATTATCAAAACTAGGGAAGATGAAAAAAAAAACAGTAAGGAAGGTGGGAAGAATAACTGATTTAGAGGAGAAATACAAAGAGTTTAGTTTTACACATACAAAGTTTATAGTGTCAACAAAAATCTTCATTCATTTACTCAAAAAAGTTATTAAATCACTACTCCCTTAGGCCAGGCACTATGGTAGGTGCTAAATCTCTTCTGAAAATAAAACAGGTATCATTGCTGCCTTGATGAAACTTAAAATCTATTGGAGGAGGTAAGCACTAAACAAGTAAACGAGTACATAATTTTAAATAGTGATAAGAGTTCAATAATAGGAAATAATGGTGAGGTCCCAATTAGGTAAGTCAAAGAAGGCCTCTCTGGCTAGGTGGCATTGAAGTTAAGACCTAAAGACAAGAAGGGCCTAACCATGAGAAGACAAGAAGAGGAACATTTCCAACTAAGGAAACAGCATATGGCTTTACTGGACATGGGAGGAGCTTGGCATGTTCCAGGAATTGAAAAGAAAAAAGTAAGTGATCTGTGATGAGACTAGAAGGGTAAAAATGCCAAATCAAGCAGGCTCCTGTAGGTCGTGATAACAAGTGTGTACTTTAAGATTTAAAGTCACTGAAGGTGTGAGGTGACCAGGTTTATTTTTTCAAAAGCATACTTTGACTGCTAAGGGGATCGCAGACTAAAGGGAGCACAAGTGAAAGTGTATGGTAAGGAAGCTATTGCAGTGGTTCAGTTGAGAGATGATGGTGGTTTATCCTATTTATCCTAGAGTGGTAGCAATAAAGAGGAAGATAGGTAACTGGGTTTTTTTGTTGTTTTTTTTTTTTTGAGACAGAGTCTCACTCTGTCGCCCAGGCTGGAGTGCAGTGGCATGATCTCGGCTCACTACAACCTCCGCCTCCCAGGTTCAAGCGATTCTCCTGCCTCAGCCTCCCCAGTAGCTGGGATTACAGGTGCCCACCACCACGCCCAGCTAATTTTTTTGTATTTTTAGTAGAGGCAGGGTTTCACCATGTTGGCCAGACTGGTCTCGAGCTCCTGACCTCAGGAAATCCACCCACCTCAGCCTCCCAAAGTGCTGGAATTACAGGTATGAGCCACCACACCCGGCCAGGTGCGACTCCTGGAACATTTAACTTTTAGATCATGTAGCTGAGGCATAAAGTTGTTATATACCATGTTTGGTATAAGTTTGTCTTACTGTTTCTCTACTAAGAACCCTTTTTAAGGCCAGGCGCGGTGGCTCACACCTATAATCCCAGCACTTTGGGAGGCCAATGCGGGCAGATCACCTGAGGTCAGAAGTTCGAGACCAGCCTGGCTAATAAGGTGAAACCTCGCCTCCACTAAAAATACAAAAATGAGCTAGGCGTGGTGGTGCCTGGCTGAGGCATGAAAATCACTTGAACCCAGGAGGCAGAGGTTGCAGTGAGCTGAGATTACACCATGGCACTCCACCCTGGGCGACAAAGTAAGACTCTCAAAAACAAAAACAAAAATGAGCTGGGCGTGGTGGCACGCACCTGTAGTCCTAGCTACTTGGGAGGCTGAGGCAGGAGAATCACTTGAACCTAGGAGACGGAAGTTGCAGTGGGCAGAGATTGTGTCACTGCATTCCAGTCTGGGCGACAAAAGCGAAACTCTCTCTCAAAAAAAAAAAATAAATAAAAGAAACTCTTTTTAAATGTGGCTTGTTATTGTAGCACTTTTTACACTGAAACTATACTTGAACAATTCCAAGCTGTATATACTATATGAAGCTTGTCCTCTGAATGTGTTTTAATTTCTACATGAAATTTCATATCTTACAGTGTCCCATAAATAAAGATTAAAGTCCATCCTTTTCTTTAATTTAAAAAAAAAAAAAAAAAAAAAAAAAGGCCAGGCGCGGTAGCTCCCACCTGTAATTCCAGCACTCTGGAAGGCCGAGGCAGGTGGATCACGAGGTCAGGAGATCGAGACCATCCTGGCTAACATGGTGAAACCCCGTCTCTACTAAAAAATATACAAAAAAATTAGCCGGGCATGGTAGCAGGCGCCTGTAGTCCCAGCTACTCGGGAGGCTGAGGCAGGAGAATGGCGTGAACCCGGGAGGTAGAGCTTGCAGTGAGCCGAGATCACGCCACTGCACTCCAGCCTGGGCAACCTGGGTGACAGAGCGAGACTCCATCTCAAAAGAAAAAAATAAAAAAGAATTTTATGAGCCTAGCACACAGAATAGGTTTCAGCTAGAGATTAAAATATAAGTCTTTCAGCATATGAGTTACACTTAAAGCCGGGGAAATGGATGCAATCATCTAGAGAAAGAAAAGAGACTAAAGTCCTGAGCCCTAGGGAATGCCAGAATTTAGAATGTGAGCAAAGAGAAAGAGCCAGCAAAGGAATAATTACCCAGAAAGGTAAGAGAATAGCAGAAAGCCCAAAAGAAAAGTGGAAGAAGTCAACTGTGTTGCATGACACTGAGAGCTGAAGCAAAATTAGGATATAAAAGTGATTTGACAACCGGAAGTTTGTTGGTGATCTTGAAAAAGATAGCATTCATTATAATGGTTGCAGCAGGAACCAGATTAGAATAAGTTAAAGACTGAGGGTAAGGAAATGGCTAACAGTATATATAGGCAAGACTTTTGAGATATCTGAGTAAAAAAGGAAGCAAAAATTGAGGGTAAGAGCTGGAAGGGGGATAAGGAGATCAAGAGATGAATTTTTGGCATTGCCAATTCTAAAAAATGTTTGTATGTGCATGATAGAGAAGCAGAGGAGGAGAGATACAGTAAGAGGAAGACATTAATGTTATCAGAGAGAGGAGACGACCAAAAACTAGAAGTCCCTGAAATGGAGAAAAAGGGCCTGAAAATAATGTAGAAAGCTAGAGTTTAAAAATAAATTAGTGGTAAGTGTATAGAAACTACACAAATAAACAAACAAACAAACACAATTATTAACCCCAAGGAAAATATACACAGGAAAAAAAATAAGCTATGAATGGCATCGTCCTGGTTAAAATAATGTAAACAATGACTAACTGAGCTAACCAAAATTGATATATCAAAAAGATGCAGAGGGGCTGGGCAGGGTGGTGTGTACCTATGGTCCCAGCCACTCGGGAAGCTAAGGCGGGAGGATGGCTTGAACCTGGAAGTCAAAACTGCAGTAAGCCATGACTGCAACACTGCATTCCAGACTAGGTGACAGAACAAGACCCTGTCTCAGAACAAAAAAAAACAAAAGATGCAGAGAGGGGAAAAATATATGTGAATGTGGGATGATGGGAGTTGGAAAGGCACATGAAAAAGTTATATCTTAATCTTCTATGGTAGGAAGTCAATAAATAGTCCTAAAGATAAGAAAATAAATAAATACGAATATTTCCCTTATTCACATACAAATTCTTCCTCTCTCCACATCTTTTCAATATAGTTATATCAGTTGTGGTTAGATCAGTAGTCATTGTTTACATTATTTTAACCAGGGCAATGCTGTTTTTCTTAATAAGCCTTATTGAATTGCTTGATTTCTTAAACCAGGGGTCCCCAAGCCCCAGGTCACTGACTGATAGCAGTCTATGGCCTGTTAGGCACTGGGCCACACAGCACGAGGTGAGCGACAAGTGAGTGAGCATTACCACCTGAGCTCCGCCTCCTGTCAGATCAGTGGTGGCATTAGATGCTCATAGGAGCGGGAATCCTATTGTGAACTGCGCATGTAAGGTATCTAGGTTGCGTGCTCCTTATGAGAATCTAATGCCTGATGATCTGCAGTGGTTTCATCCCTAAACCATCCCTACCCCTTCCCACCCCACCCATGGAAAAATTGTCTTCCACGAAACTGATTCCTGGTGGGTGCCAAAAAGGTTGCGGACTGCTGGGGGACTGCTGCCTTAAACTATGTCATATATTAATTTTGAAAATGATACAAACTAAATTTTAACGAATCAATGATCATGGACTCAAATGTGCTGTAAAACATCATATCTGGTTTGAATCAAAGTGCAAAAAAAAGTCCATGAAACTCAAAAGAATAAACAAGGCATTAAAAAAAAACACCAAAAATTTAGAATACAAGGCAGACCTTTTCACCTGGAATAGTACCATAGAATTCTCTTCTAATTCTGCTATTAAAAACTACAAAGGACCAGGCGTGGCAGATAATTGTGTCACTCTTAGATACCATGCTTAAAAGGTGGTACAACGCAGCTGGGAGTGGTGGCTCATGCCTGTAATCCCAGCACTTTGGGAGGCTGAGGCAAGCAGATCATGAGGATAGGAGATCGAGACCATCCTGGCCAACATGGTGAAACCCCGTCTCTACTAAAAAATGCAAAAAATTAGCTGGGCATGGTGGCGGCCTCCTGTAGTCCCAGCTACTCGGGAGGCTGAGGCAGGAGAATGGCGTGAACCCGGGAGGCGGAGCTTGCAGTGAGCCGAGATCGCACCACTGCACTCCAGCCTGGGCGACAGTGTGAGACTCCATCTCAAAAAAAAAACTAAAAGGTGGTACAATGCAAAGAACAGTACATGGAACAATCCAAGACATACTGTTAAGTTTAGAAAGAGAAATTTGTAGTGCATGCTACCATTTCTCTGTGTGTGTGTGTGTGTGTGTGTGTGTGTGTGTGTGTGTGCGCATTTGTGTTTACAGGAGAAGGGAGATTAGGGTACATACAAACTTTCTGGTTATATGTTTATAGAATATTTCTGGAAGAATAAATAAGAAATTGGTCCTTTAGTGAAAGAGAGACCAAGAAATAGGAATGAAAAGAAAATAGTACACTCTTTTGTTCAATTTCACTTTTTGCCATGTGCATGCATTTTAAAAAATGTTTCTAAAGGTCTGAGTTCTAAAATGGCCCTGCTAACAGACAATCTGGGACATTATATTTAATCTCCCTGGGCCTTGGTTCCCTAAGCTGAATATTATTTTTACAAATAAGGTAACAAATGAAAGTATTTTGAAAGAACTGAAAGTAACTAATAAAATATCAAGTATTTATTTCACAATTTTTTCTATTTTTTATATTGCAGGGAGGAGGAAGTAGGCTAGTGTAATTTACAAAGTTTTTTTCTCATATATATCATTTAAAGAAAAACCTACCAGTTCCATGAAATGTTGTGCCAACAACACGAACACAACTTGGTACTCGAAGATCCCAAAATCTAACGGTCTTATCTTGGGAACCAGATGCAATCATCCAGCCACTCCAGGTATAAAGTGCTAAAATATGCCCTATAAAAGATCATATACTCAATTATTAAGGTGGGAGAGTATCTTTCCATAACATATTCAAAGCTAAGCACTCTAGAGTCGGGCAAGGTGGCTCATGCCTATAATCCCAGCTACTCAGGAGGCTGAGGCAGGAGGACTGCTGGAGGCCAGGAGTTCGAGGCTGCAGTGAGCTATGATCAAGCCACTGCATTCCAGCCTGGGCAACAGTGCAAGACCCTGTCTCTAAAAAAAAAGAAAAAGCTAAGTACTCCTTATTTACAGGGCAAGTGGTGGTCTGGTGAGTCAAATATACTATGTGATAGAGATTTTTCACATTTATCAAATAGATTGACAATTTTAAAAATAAAATAAAACTCAGTAAAATGCACAACATCAAAACCATACTAGGCCAGGCATAGTGGCTCATGCCTGTAATCCCAACACTTTGGGAGGCCGAGACAGGATGATTGCTTGAGCCCAGGAGTTCAAGACCAGTCTGGGCAACATAGTGAGACCCCATATCTACAAAAAAATTTTAAACTAGCCAGGCATAGTAGCACGTGCCTATAGTCCCAGCTACTCAGGAGGCTGGGTGGGAGGATCACTTGAGCTCAGGAGGGTGAGGCTGCAGTGAGCTGTGATTGTGCCACTGCACTCTGGACAGTAAGAGCAAGACCCTGTCTCCTAGAAAAGAAAATGCAGAGAGGAAAAAAAAGCACAGATTGAACAAAAAGAAAAACAGCACTTGAAACTGATATTACATACCAGTATGTCCACTCAAAGCATGGAGGCCCTGTCCTCTTTGACAATCTGTTGTATAAATGTTACAATCCCCTGCTCCAGCACTTATTAAAATAGCTCCTCCGCTTTCTGGGCCTTCCATAAATGCCAAGTCTCTAATTGTTCCATCATGCATACTAAATTCCAGATCTGGTCCTGAAACAGTAGTAAGAATTAAAAAAAAAAAATGCTGCTCAACTTACTGTGATAACTTGAGATTGCTAAACTACCTCAAAACTGGTCAAGAATAATGGTTTAGAAATATGGTTTGTATTTTCATTTAGGGATTGGTATTATAAGCAGTTTCACTTTACTGAGCAAAGAATTTTATCAAAATAGCTATTACCATAGGGTTATCTTGTCTCTTATCCCAAAGAAAAAGAAGACAGGTGATTTTTAGAAAACATCTGGTAGCTATTTAAAAGTTATTTTTCTAATAATAATTTTATAAAACTCAAACACCACCTAGACACCTGTAAGAATTTACTAAGAAAGAGTAATACCTCATGAATGTAACTAAACAATTAGAATTATTTAAAAAATTCTTCTTTAAGATTATATTCTTGGATTTCATTAAAGACAATACAGAAATACAACATGGAGAAAATAAAACGTATACACTGGTAAGCTAGCTACTGCTTACATACTTGGGCCCTACCTGTTGCGTTACAAGTCTCTGCATTGAAGGGCAGCACTTTGACGTATTTGTCATTTGATCCTGTTGCTAATAACTGCCCACAAGGACTCCAGGCCACACAGTAAATGGATCCTTTATGATGTTTATTCCTTTTAAAACGTACCACCGGCTGCTTAGGAGTCTCATGTGCACTGAAAAGAAAAATTACAGAAATATATTTCAATTTCTTGCTTGCTACAATCAGTTATTATGAGGTTCCATATTATAGTTGTTCTTGAAGGAAGGAGAAAAAGCGTGTCAGACAACAGCTTATTAATAGTTTTCAAAATCATAGAAGACATAAAATTAGAAGCATACTTAACACCCAAAAAGTAAAATTATAAACCAAATCACACTAAACTAACTCTCATTTCAGATGACAAAGGAAACAGGATATACGACTTTAAAAAAAAAATCTCCATTTCTCATATTTTTCATGGATTTTAAACTCAGAAACAAAAAAGAAAATTAAAAAAGCTAACAATGCTTCCAAATTTAAAAAAAATGCAATAAGCATGTAATAAACATATAATAAACACATAATAAACATGTAATAAACATATAATGTGAGCAATGTGCAAGAGTTCTGTCCAGAGTTTAAAATCTGGTACAGGTAGATATTGTCATGAGACTACCCATATACAGTAAGGCAAGTATAAGTTGTTATATAGTCCAGTATAAAGCACTGGGCCTTAAAGGATAAGGCAAATTTTTACAGAAAAAGAAGAAGGCAGGAGAACCACTTTAGTGACAATAAAATATAGTAGGGAAAGTACTGGCTGAGCATGCAGCAATGGAAAGAGTCTGTGGGGCTAGCAGTGAAAAGCATGAGGTATTTAGTAGAGTGAGCAGGAGTGATGTGGTGGGTGAGGCACTGCAGGCTCAGCTGTGGAGAGTTCCAAATGCCATGCTCCTCAAGAGTTTGTCCTTTAATGACAGTCGAACATTGGCTTAGTGGGGTAACAGCATTTTATCTACACTTTGAAACACGGACTAATATGACACTAAAGATTTCTAAATCAGGTATAATGATAAAATCAAGTCTATGTAAGAAAATGTACATGTTTCTGGAGATTCATCCTGAAGGACGAAAGGGTTAAATGACATATCTAAGATTTAAATACTTTAGCAAACGAACAAAAAAAGATGAATAAAGCAAATGTGACAAAAATCTTGACAACTATTGCATTTCAGCATACTAGTCTACTTTTGAGTCTTTGAAAATGTTCATAATTAAGAAATTTTTAAAAAACAAACAAGAAGACTGACAAATCTCTAATACCTAAAAAGTGTTTAATATTGATCTAGGCAGGGTGTGATGGCTCAGGCCTGTAATCCCAGCACTATGGGAGGCTGAGGAGGGCAGATCAAGAGGTCAGGAAATCAAGACCATCCTGGCCAACATGGTGAAACCCTGTCACTACTAAAAATACAAAAATCAGCTAGGCATGGTGGCGCATGCCTGTAGTCCCAGCTACTCAGGAGGCTGAAGCAGGAGAATCACTTGAACCCAGGAGGTGGAGGTTACAGTGAGCTGATGTCGTGCCAAAGCACTCCAGCCTGGCGACAGAGTGAGACGCTGCCTCAAAACAAAAACAAAAACAAAACCCAAAAAACTGATCTAGAGAACAGACCAGATAAAAAGATTTTATTTTCAGCTGCACAACCAATTATCACCAAGTCCCACTGATTCCTTCCTTAAATGGATTATACCTCTCAAATCCACCCACTTTGCTCCACCTCCATTGCCATCAAATACAAACAGCTTCCTCCCTCCCTCCCAGTGTCTCCTCTTATTGCCATCCAATCACAGGCAGAGTGATCATCTCAAAATACATTTACACTTGATCTGCTACTTTCAGTGGTGTCCCACTGCACTCAGCGTAAAATATAAAATGGCTAGAAAGCTCTGCCTCATTTAGTTCATGTCTATGTCTGCGGCCTTATCAAAATCAAGCTCATAATTTTCCAACCAATCTGAATTTATTTCAGTTCCTAAAAAAAGCCAAGCCCTTTCTCACCTCACGTTCCCTCTATATTATTCTCTTCTCCCTTCTCTTTATATAGCTAGGTTCTACTCCTCCTTAGATCTCAACTTTAGTGCCTCTTCCTCAAAGAAGTCTTTCTCTGACTCGCCAGTTTGCACCCTACCCCATCCCCATTTTATTCTCTCACAGCACATTGTAACCTTTCTTCATAACATTTACCAAAATGTATATTTGTGTTCATTTGCATTATATCCATCTTCCCCACTAAACGAGAAGTTCCATGAAGCCAATAAACATGTTTGTTTTACGTACAACTATAGTACCTAGCACACAGGAGCCCAAAATATATATTTGCTAAATAAATGTATTCATTTTCAAATCAGTTTCTTCATAGCCTATGAAACATCTGTGTCTGCATAAGAAATACAAAAGATGAGAAACAGTTACCTTAAGTTCAAGTTAACCCTAAACATACAAGTCTTTGGTTCTACCTCCATAATTATTGCTATTTCTCACTCCCTTATAGAGAATTTTGCCATTCTTTCTTAAGTATTTCAACTTAAATAATGCAGTGAGCACCAGTAAATTATAATACTATCAATTAACATGGGCCTTATTATATTCCCTTTCCCAATCATTGAATGCTACCACAGTCCAAAAGCCTAAATTATTGGTTTCAGACATAAAGATAGCAAAAAAAAAAAATGCAAATAAATGAAAAATCCCACCCCTCTGTTTCTCAAACTAGGGTTATAATTAAAAAGTCTTAAGAGGTGTAAAAGAGTAAGAGTTATATGTAAATTACATACATAATTTATAAATAGGTGTGTATGAATAGGAAAAAACACAGTATACGTAGGGTTCAGTAGAGCCAAGGTTTCAGGAATCCACTGGGGTTCTTAAAATGTATCCCTGCAAATAAGGGGGGTCTACTATATAAAGACTTTTCAGATAAAAAACAAAATACAAAAGCCATGGAAATAAAGAAGTCTAAAGCAATAAATGAGCAATGTTGTAATCAAAAACATTTTATGAAAAAATTATGAAGTTAATGACTTAAGTATATTTCCTAAGCACTGAAAGTAAAAACAGTTATTTTATAACAGAAAATAAAGTTTAATCAAAGGAAAGAAAGTAAGATTTGAAACACTACTGAATGGCAATTCTGGAAAAGGAACCTATAAGGCTAAATTAAAAACTAAGGTAAGAATGGCAGTACAAATCATTGATCCTTACCTTGGATCAATTACGTCTGGATAGGCACATACTCTCAGAGTTTTTGAATTTGAACCAACAGCATATAAACCTCCAGCTGGATGAAAAGCCACTGCTCTAACAGCTTGTGTGTCTTCTAGGATATTAATACAAACAAACTGCTTTTTTGATTTGTCATCCTATGGAAAGAATGAATATTAAAGTCATCCTATTAAAAAATGAATTTGAAAGAATTCCTCTTTCTCCAATTTTAAATTCATTTGAACTTTATTATTCTTTTTGGATCATGTTAGGTTTACTACCAATAACCATATATTCTTTTCTCTATGTTTTTCTTACTTTATTAAATCTTACTAATATCCTTTAAGAGGCAAACACACAGACAAGTAGGCTACAGTGAAGAAATCTTATTTTGGAGAGTTAAGAAATCACTAAGATACTTCCAGGTATTATCTTCAGTGATGCTTCTTATCTTTACTCTGGGACACCAGGTAATATTGAACCCCTACAGCTACCACAAATGCAGCAAATCTTTGAATCCTTTTAATAATGCACCATCAGAGGAAACATTGTTTGCAAAGTCACCCATGTTTCTCTAAGCTTCATTACAGCCCCATACATCCCTTAGCCCTCCTGCAGCCAGCTTCTCCTGGATAGTTTCTAATGGTGTTCCTTCTATCTTCCATTGTTTATAATCTGAAAATTCCATTTTACTATGTTCATGTTAACGTCCATGTCCATGGGCCATTTCTGCATTCTTTAGATGATTCTTTTAAAATGCAATATTATTGCTTTCCTTTTTTAAAAAGTTTTAATTTTTTTAATTAAAAAAAAATAGAGATGGAGTTTTGCCATGTTGCCCAGGCTGGTCTTGAACTTCTGGGCTCAAGCAATTTGCCCACCACGGCCTCTCGAAGTGCTGGTGCTGGGATTACAGGTGTGAAACACCGCACCCAGCCAATTGTTTGTTTTGTTTTGTTTTGTTTGTTTTTGAGATGCAGTCTTGCTCTGCTGCCCAGGCTGTAGTGCAGTGGCGTGATCTTGGCTCACTGCAACTTCTGCCTCCCAGGTTCAAGTGATTCTCCTGCCTCAGCCTCCTGAGCAGCTGTGATTACAGGTGCCCACCACCACGCTTGACTAATTTTTGAATTTTTAGTAGAGACAGGGTTTCACTGTGTTGGCCAGGTTGGTCTCAAACTCCTAACCTGAAGTGATCTGCTTGCCTCAGTCTCCCAAAGTGCTGGGATTACAGGCATGAGCCACCGCACCTGGTTCCAGCCAATTGTTTTTAAATACATATGATTACATGAAGTTTTTCTGACAGCAGTCTCCATATATTAAGTAGCAAATTCAAATTCCCTAATTTTTCTATTTTTCATTACTCATTGCTAAACTAAGCTCAATTCATAAACACTCAAGTTTTTCTTCAATTATTAAGACAAAATGTAAGAATAAATATGGGCCAGGCACGGTGGCTCATGCCTATAATCCCAGCACTTTGTGAGTCCGAGTTGGGCATATTGCTTGAGCCCAGGAGTTTGAAACCAGGCTGTGCAACATGGCCAAACTCCATCTCTATAAAAATGAAAAAAAAAAAAAAAATTTGTATGTGGTGGTATGCACCTGTAGTCTCAGCTACTTGGGAGGCTGAGGTGGGAGGATCAATTGAGTCTGGGAGGTTGAGGCTATAGTGAGCCTGGGCAACACCTGTCAGGGAGGGGGATGGGGGGAGGGGGGAGGGGCGGGGCACGAAGAAGGAAGGAAAGAAGTATGCATTCCTATATTGAAAGAAGAAGTATGCATTCCTATATTAAGTTCTCTTTAACTATTAAGAAAAAAAGAGCCCACTAGAAGTTCTAACAAATAGAGTATCATTTGTGTTTCTAAATGAAGGAAGTATAAAGGATTATTAATCTGCTTAAGAAAAAATGTTTACGATTATCTCTAGCAATGAATATTTCAGTATTTCAAGCTGAAATTATAAAATATCCCTTTAACAGCCTGGGCAACATGATGAAAACCCATCTCTACAAAAAAAGAGAAAAAAAATACAAAAATTAGCCGGGTGTGGTGGCGCATGCCTGTAGTCACAGCTACTCAGGGCGCTCTAGGACCCATAATGACTATAGCAACGAAAAGACTATGCCTTTCTCTACCTAAGTCTTTATTCATGCAATACATCCTCCTTGCAGGAATAGGGGGCAAACCTGATGTGTTACGCTATGTACGTCCTATGTAAGTGAATTGAATTCTGATATTATTTGTATGAATTTGACTAGAAATGTTGCATTTTCCAATAATCCATACACAGGGAATGTGACCGTTTGCAAAATTATATAATAGCATGGGGTAGATAAGAGAAAAAGGGAGGAAAAACGACTAACTAACTAAATGGCCTATAGCAGCACATCAATAATTACTAAAGATTGCTTTATAGCAAAAGCCCCACAAACTGATTTTATTTGCTGTCCTCCAGTGTGTTTTAAATTTTTGAGACAGAGTTTTGCTCTTGTTGCCTAGGCTGGAGTGAAATGGCATAATCTTGGCTCATTGCAACCTCAGCCTCCCAGGTTCAAGCGATTCTCCTGCCTCAGCCTCCCAAGTAGCTGGGATTACAGGCACCCGCCATCACACCCAGCTAATTTTTTGTATTTTTAGAAGAGATTGGGTTTCGCCGTGTTGGCCAGGCTGGTCTCAAACTCCTGACCTCAGGTGATCCACCTGCCTTGACCTCCCAAAGTGCTGGGATTACAGGAGTGAGCCACTGCATCCAGCCTTAAAATTTTTTTAAATTTGTTGTCATTTAAAAAACTAGGCGATTTCACATAAAAATCTAGATTTCTAGCTTTTCTTGAAAATCAGGTCAGGTGCAGTGCCTCGCACCTGTAATCCCGGCATTTTGGGAGGTCGAGGTGGGAGGATTGCTTGAGCCAGGAATTCGAGACCAGCCTGGGCAACGTAGTCAGACCATGTCTCTATTAATATATATACATACATACATTTTTTGGAGACAGAGTCTTGCTCTGTCCCCCAGGCTGGAGTACAATGGCGCGATCTTGGCTCACTGCAACCTCTGCCTCCCGGGTTAAAGCAATTCTCGTGCCTCAGCCTCCCAAGTGGCTGGCATTACAGGCGTGAGCCACTATGCCCAGCTAATTTTTGTATTTTTAGTAGAGACGGGGTTTTGCCATGTTGGCCAGGTTGGTCTTGAGCTCCCGACCTCAGATGATCCGCCTGCCTCGGCCTCCCAAAGTGCTGGGATTACAGGTGTGAGCCACCATGCCTGGCCTAACATTTTTTTTTAAATCAAAGGAATTGGAAACACTGGACTTGCATATTTCTAATGCAAGGGACAAATATTCCTTTGTGCTTATCATAAAAATGGTCAATTTTATTAATTTATATTATCTATTTCATCCCCAAAAGCATCTCAAATTAACACCTTTGTTTATGAAGTTAAAATCTGAACTAGGAAAATTAAGACAGAGTGAAGCTGTATACTGGCTAGGAAAGGATGTTTGCTTCCAAAGCAAAAAAACAGGTGTACCGATGAGAAGCCCAAAGAGATACCAATAATGAAATTAACCATAGGGTTCAGAGAATAACACAGAGCCTCAATTCATGTCCCAAGGCCACTACTAAGCCATTAATATGAACACTCCCACATGTCCAACTGTGCTTTCTAAGGCTCCCTCTTCAGTTACACCACTGAGAGCTCAACTGCCTTGAGCCTCGAGATAAATACCAACATTAGCAGTAATAACTACTTTTTAAAAAGTTTGTGGGTTTTTTTTGTTTTGTTTTGTTTTGTTTTTTAAGATGCGAGGTCTCACTCTGTTGCCCAGGTTGGAGTGGTGCAGCAGCTATCCACAGGTGCGATTCTAGTACTCTACAATCTCAAACTTCTGGGCTCAAGACATTCTTCTGCCTCGGCCTCCTGGGTACTGTACACCACCACGTCTGACTAAAATGGTTCTTCCTTTGAATTGAGAATTTCTTAGCAAAATTTACAGATGCATATGAAAACAATAAAACTTCCTTCCCCAAAGTATTACCTCTTCCCCTTTCGACCTTGATAGACTCCCTGGAGAATCTCCAAGAGGTGGCTTAATGACCGAATGTTCTGATGAGCTGTGGGAGTAGAAATTCAAGTACAGTTTACTCCATGTATCAAAATAGAAACTAAATTAATTTACCCTTTCAAACACTAATTTTTCTTTTTAGCAAACAATCCTAGCTGACTCCAAAGTTACTCTCTGGAGACATTTATTAAAATAGGCTCTGGATTCAGTGGCACCAATGACAGTTGTAAGGAGGAGATGAAAAGCCATTCTGGAAAGAAAATTAAGTCAAAGTCCACATATTTTATAGTGAGATGTCAAGTACCCTTCCCTTGCTTAGTTCCAGAATCCTGTTTGCTATGCTTAAATCCAACCCCAGACAGGACACTGGAGAATGCTCTTCAGGAAAATTATCTGGCCCAAGAGAAAAAAATATCAGAAACTTACAGTTTAGGGTACCTTAGTAAAACTATGTTTCCTCTTTATCAATTTTTGTGAGGCCAACAGGCAGACAGATCCACCCACATATGTAGCCCTTCCTTCCAATCAGCTTTTAAAATGTTTATTTAATATTATAAAATATAATAGAGACGGGGTCTCCCTATGTTGCCCAGGCTGCTCTCGAACTCCTGGGCTCAAGCAATCCTCCCACCTCAACCTCCCAGATTGCTGGGATTACAGGTGTGAGTCACCACACCCAGCCAGCTTTTGTTTTAATGTCTCACTGTTTACAGCCAGCCAAAGCTTTCTAGATACCTGAAAAAAGCCGAGATAAAAGGTAGAGACTAAAATCAACAGAAAAATGAACTTGGGAGAAGAGAGGCAATTTAGGGAACAAAAGCTACAAAAATATAATTTAAATCCTTAAATATAAGAAGATATAATGGATTAATAACGAAACAAGAGCAAGATCTATTTTTTAAAAAGGAAAAGAAATGAGATAATAAGAAAGACCTATTACAAAATTAAAATATGATGGTAGAAAAAAGTAAATCCATAGAAAACAGAGGTGAGGAAATTGCTAAATAATTTTTTTTAATTTCCTAGAACTTAAGTTTCCAACTTAAAAGGGCCCACGAAATACCCAGAAGAATGAGGAAAAATAGAATCACTCTAAGGTCTATTTTCTATATCATCATGAAGTTTCAGACTGTCAGGGAAGAGAAGAACCTGAAAAATTCCAGAGTAGAAGGAGCAACAGGCCTCACCCAAAGAATGAGGAATCAAACAGCCTCGCCAACATGGTAAACATGGTGAAACTCCATCTCTACTAAAAATACAAAAATTAGTTGGGTGTGGTGGTATGTACCTGTAGTCCCAGCTACTAAGGTAGCTTAGGCACAAGAATCACTTGAACCCAGGAGGCCAGGGGTTGCAGTGAGCCAAGACTGCGCCACTGCACTCCAGCCCGGGAGCCAAAGCGAGACACCGTCTCAAAAAAAAAAAAAGACAATAAGGAATCAAAATGGCATCAGACTTTTTAATCAGAACACTAAAACTGGAAGATCATGTAGCAATGCTTTTGAAATACTGAGGAATGATTTTCATCCTAGAATTCTATACCCAGCTATACTAACAAAAAAAGGTGAAAAATAAAGCAAACACATTTTTAGACATGCAAGCTCTCAGAAACTTCATGTCTAATGTACCCCTTTTCAGGAAACTGTGAGATGCTAAAAACAGGGAATCTAATAAAGAGATGAGGCAAAGGAAATCCCAGGAGAACAGTGAGGAAAGTCTCAGGATTCTATCTAGACCTACATAAAGTGATCAAAAAACAGTAAATATAAAGTGAAGCAGGAGTGATCCTGGAGGGACATCTCCCAAGGGGAAAAAATGGAAGAGAAATTTCTGATACTTTTTACAATAATGAGAGAAGTTTTATGATTTTATAATTCTGTCAAAGCACTTACAGATAATTTAGTGATAAATATTAAGAAAACTAATCATGTACAGACACATGTACACCAACTTGAGGCAATTACTATCTCCAGGAAAAACAAGAAGCTATATGAAAAAGAAATATAATCATATGGCACTACATGACCCAGTTGTAAATAACATTTACAAGGTCATAGTAATGTGATACTGATTTAAACAAAATCACACTGATACTGATTTAAACAAAAATTGATATATACTGAAAATAAGGGATAGACAAAGTGAGGGTGCTATGTATGAGGAGTATGGTAGAGAAACAACAGAGAGCAAAAACAGTAATAGAGGCCGGGTGTGGTGGCTCATGCCTATAATTCCAGCACTTTGGGAGGCTGAGGTGAGTGAATCATGAAGTCAGGAGTTCGAGACCAGCCTAGCCAACATGGTGAAACCCTGTCTCTACCAAAAATACAAAACATTAGCTGGACATGGTGGCACATGCCTGTAATCCCAGCTACTCGGGAGGCTGAGGCAGAATTGCTTGAACCTGGGAGGCAGAGGTTGCAGTGAGCCGAGATTGTGCCACTGCATTCCAGCCCAGGCAACAAGAGCAAAACTCCATCTCAAAAAAACAAAACAAAACAAAACAGTAATAGAAGTATGTTTTTCAGAAATGTGGAAATATATAGCAAAAGGCTGGGTGCAGTGGTTCACTCCTGTAATCCCAGGACTTTGGGAGGCTGAGGTAGGAGGATCACTTAAGCCCAGGAATTTGAGACCAGCCTAGGCAACATAATGAGATCCCATCTTAAAAAAAAATTGTATGTATATATATCAAAAGAAACAGCCAAATGGGTTGAAAATGGCAGCCAATAAGAAATAAAACCATGGACAAAGATGGGTTTTATTTTAAGCCTTGAAGTACTATTTGTCTTTTGAAACCATGTATATATATTACATGGACAAAAACAAAAATTAAATTTTAAAATTTGGGTTCTTGTTTTGAAAGTACTCAAAACAACTATTATGAAAGCTGTAATAAAAAAGCAAATATTAAAAAAATAAAAATTCAGAAAAGAAGCAAAAATTGAATTTATGCTCTGAAATAAAACTAGGTTTTTGACACTAATTATTTATAAAGCGAATTCCTATAAGCATCCAAGTGCCAAAAGCAAGTTATACATTTTTGTACTTAATCTCAGCCAAAAAGCTGGGAATCTCATCTTATACATTTTTTAATGAACCACCCTGAAAAGTGTTTTATGCTAAGAATATAGAAAATGCTCCTTAACTAGTCCCATTGCATAAATTAACACTTGTATACTAATGATGGCAAGATAAAAATTTTCCCTGAATAGTGAAAATGTAAATATGCAGTCTTCCACTGCTGTAATTGCCAAAGCGGCCAACACTGCAGCTGCAATCATTCCACCAGATTGTAAAACATCTTTCTATGCCCTGAAAGTCTGAATTTTAAGATTATTTGTTCAAAGATGCCAATTGAAGAAAAAAGAAAATCAAGAAGATTTAGAGATCCTAAAACTGTAGGTTCTTTGAGTAGGATGGCTTATAAAAAATATAATTGCCTTGGTGGTAGTGAGGAAGCAAAAAGAAAAATAGAAGGAAAATGAAAACTATAAAGAGACTTAGAAGTTGGTAGAAGAGAATATAGACGAATGAAGGCAGATTAGGAAAAAAATATTGGTAGGCAGTAAGCTCTAAAAACCTTTATTTACAAGGCTCCAAAGACAAGTTCAACCTTCTATCCATTAGTAGTAAGTTAATATTTCCAAGTTTTACAAAGTCAAGCACTTACATTTGGCTTCCACAAGGTGATTCCTCCAGAAAAGGTATGTGATTTGTTGATCCAGGATTACGAGGAGTGCTTGTATGAATATTTGAAGCATCATGTGTTAATCTCTGACTAGAGTCTTGGGGTGGTGTAGTAAAACTAGTCACAGAAGAACCATTAGATTCATTGCCTTTGCTCCCATTACATTGCTGGTTGAGTGTTGATACCTCATTACCAAGGCCATCCATTCCAATATTTAATTCACCAAGCTTTTGAATAGACCTGTAAAATTAAACAATGTAATCATTTTAAAATAAAAACTTAATTGCATTCCTAATATATACAAGATTAAAAGTGTGAAAAGGTAAAAATATGCACATTTAATATATAATCTATGGCAAATTTAGTGTTAAAAATTACCACCATCAACTTAAGACATAACCAAGATACTGAAAGAAGATCCACATTTTCCCATAGTATAACACTACAGAAGATAGGCATAATGGGCATTATAGACTTTTCTTTCTTTTTTTTTTTGAGTCAGGGTCTCACTCTGTTGCCCAGGCTGAAGTGCAGTGGCATGATCGTGGCTCACTGCAGCCCTGGGCTCAAGCAATCCTTCCACCTCCCACACATACCTGGGACAACAGGTGCATACCATCATGACCAGCTAACTTTTTAAATTTTTTGTAGAGACAGAGTCTCCCTATATGGCCTAGACTGTTCATCAACTCCTGGGTTCAAGCTATCCTCCTGCCTTCCGCCCAAAGTGCTGGGATTACAGGCGTGAACCACTGTGCCCAGCCAGTATCACAGACTTTTTAAAGGCAGCTTTTACAATAAAAACAGAAAAAAAATTCTGTTTCTTCCCCAATATAACTTTGGTTTAATTTTCCATTTAAAACTTAACTTTCAGAAAGAGTCAATAACAATATCACCACTACCAAAATTGCTCATCAACAAAACAAGCCATTTTCATTCCATCTGTCTTGAGTAGTATCAAGTAGGAAATGGATGACTTGAGCAGGCCATGATGAGTAAAAAGTCAAATGGCATCCCTAATACTCCACATGTACTTATTCACTCATTAATTCATTCTACAAATACTATTGGCCAGTCTCTGATCTAGACAATAGGGAGATAAAACAGGAAGCAAAACAAGTTAGCCTCAGAGCCTTGCCCTCAACAAATAGTCTCTCCATTGCTGTAGCCTGACTCCTCATATTGAGATCAGGGCTACAAAGGGCACAAACAGGAAGCTACATTGCTCTTTTAAGATTTAGACTCATGGGCCAGGTGCGGTGACTCATATCTGTAATCCCAGCACTTTGGGAGGCTGAGGTGGGCGCATCACTTGAGGTCAGGAGTTCGAGACCAGCCTGGCCAACATGGTGAAACCCCATCTCTACTAAAAATACAAGAATTAGCCAAGCATGGTGGCAGACACCTGTAATCCCAGCTACTTGGGAGGCTGACCTGTAATCCCAGCTACTTGGGAGGCTGAAGCAGGAGAATCACTTGAACCCGGGAAGCAGAGGCTGCAGTGAGCCAACATCACACCACTGCACTCCAGCCTGGGCGACAGAGCAAGACTCCATCTCCAAAAAAAAAGATTTAGACCCATGGCCAGCAGCAGTGGCTCACGCCTATAATCCCAGCACTTTGGGAGGCCAAGGCAGAAGGACTGCTTGAGCCTGGGAGTTTGAGACTAGCCTGGGCAACAGAGGGAGCCCCTGTCTCTACCAAAAAAAAAAGAAAAAGAAAAAGAAAAACTTAGCCAGACATGGTGGTGTAGGCCTATGATCCTAGCTACTTGGAAGGCTGAGGTGGAAGGATTGCCTGGGCCCAGGAGGTCAAGGCTGCAATGGGCCATGATCCTGCCTGGGCAACAAAGTGAGATCCCAGCTCAGAAAAAAAAAAAGAAAAAGAAATAAAAGGAAAGAAAGAAGGAAGGCCGGGCGCGGTGGGTCACGCCTGTAATCCCAGTACTTTGGGAGGCCCAGGCGGGCTGATCACGAGGTCAGGAGATCGAGACCATCCTGGCTAACACGGTGAAACCCCGTCTCTACTAAAAATACAAAAAAAAAAAAAAATTAGCCAGGCGTGGTGGCGGGCGCCTGTAGTCCCAGCTTCTCGGGAGGCTAAGGCAGGAGAATGGCGTGAACCTGGGAGGCGGAGCTTGCAGTGAGCCGAGATAGTGCCACTGCACGCCAGCCTGGGCAACAGAGCGAGACTCCATCTCAAAAAAAAAAAAAAAAAAAGAAAGAAAGAAAGAAGGAAGGACAGGAAAGGGGAAAGGGGAGGAAGGGAGGGAGGGAGGAAAGAAGATTTAGACCCAAAACTAACCCAGCATCAGTTTCTCCAGCTGAGATTCAATATAAGAAAGGACTAACACAGGGAGTACAATTATTGAGAGGTGTTGTGGCTTATGGTATTTTTTAATTTTCCTACATTAAACATTGTTTATTTATATGTTTAGGGTTTAAAAAATACTTCCAAAAAAGCAGCTCAATATTATTAGAGGAACTGTTAGCCTTTACTAAATATTTATCAGTTAAAAATTATAATTAAGTAGCATTTCTCAAATTGTGTTCTGTGAAACACATTTCTTGTGAAATGTACATATATCTTTTTTTATACTCCCCATAAAAAAGGATATGAGGTCAAATAAATTTGGGAAAAATGCAAAGTATAAAAAGCATTTAAAATGCTAATACAGGCCAGGCACAGTGGCTCATGTCTGTAATCCTAGCACTTTGGGAGGCCAAGGCAGGCAGATCACCTGAGGTAGGGAGTTTGAGACCAGCCTGGCCAGCATGGTGAAACCGTGTCTTTACTAAAAATACAAAAATTAGCCAGGCATGGTGGTGGACACTTGTAGTCCCTGCTACCTGGGAGGCTGAGATGGTGAATCGCTTGAACCTGGGAGGAAGAGGTTGCAGTGAGCCAAGGTCACGCCACTGCACTCCAGCCTAGGCAACAGAGCAAGACTCCGCCTCAAAAAACAAAAAAAATGCTAATATAGCATTTTAACTCTCTTAAAATGGGCTGGGATGGGGAAGAGGCTGAATATGCCTATTAATTGTCAAATCCATGGTGCCAATTATTAGTATTAATAAAAACAAAAGATCAAGAGGTATAAAGTAATGATACAGTACTATTAATAAAATTCCTATCATGCTATAATTTTTTTCAATAAGATCTAATTGTATAACACAACTTATTTCTCTCCTTTCTATGTCCCTCAGAAGGAAGAAGTAAAATTTAAATCTAGAAATAATGACCTGCGAGAGTGATTTGGAAGAATAAAACATTGAGAAGAAAAAGTACATTTTAATTTATAGATTCTATCTCCATTCAATTTGTCCTTGATTTTACGTATCTTAAAGCCCTAGTACAGGCTCAAATATATAAAACTAAAGAGTCTAGAAAAAATAATTAAACAAAAACATTGGGCCAGGCATGAACCTGTAATCCCAGCACTTTGGGAGGCCAAGGCAGGTGGATCACCTGAGGTCAGGAGTTCGAGACCAGCCTGACCAACATGGTGAAACCCTGTCTCTACTAAAAATACAAAAAATTATCTGGGCATAGTGGCAGTGCCTGTAATTCCAGCTACTTGGGAGGCTGAGGCAGGAGAATCGCTTAAACCTGGGAGGCAGAGGTTTCAGTGAGCTGAGATCATGCCACTGCACTCCAGCCTGGGCAACAAGAGCAAGACTCTGTCCCAAAAAAAAAAATTATATTAAAGGGTTGGAACAGAATAGATAAGAAAAGATTAAGAGAATGACAGAAAATTTATGGGAAACTAATATATAAAAATTTAGGATGGGCCGGGCACGGTAGCTCCATGTCAAAAACAAAAACAAAACAATAAATACACTCTAAACAAACCTAAATTACAAGACAGAATTTAAATTCTAGGCCGCATGGTGGTTCTCGCCTGTAATCCCAGCACTTTAGGAGGTCGAGGCAGGAGGATTGCCTGAGCTCAGGAATTCAAGATCAGTCTGGGCAACATGGTGAAACTTCATCTCTACAAAAAATATAAAAATTAGCTGCTTGCGGTGGCTGGAGGATCGCTTTAGCCCCAGAGACAGAAGGTTGAGGCTGCAGTGAGCCATGACCACACTGCTGCACTCCAGACTGGGCAACAGAGTGAGACCCTGTCACAAATTTAAAAAAAAAAAAAGAATTTAAATTCTATTTATGATTGTCTTTAAAGGAAAGATGAACCTTCCCGAATAGTTTAGCTTTTTTTCTGAGGACGTACATCACTAACCACTATTGGGGAGGAGGGTCACAGAACTTTGCCATTTCATCTTCTCACTGCTAGATATCTGCTCTCACTGCAAAATAAGTTGGTCAGAAATTCAAATTACATCCACGACTTTCATGGCTATGAAGAAAACATCCAAAAACCAGAAATGGCAATTCATCAAATAAGAATAATTCTGACAAGCCACTCACTTGAACAGAGGTGATAAGAAAATGATACCCAAACTCGATGTTCAGAGGCCTATTTAGACTCTTGAGACCACCAGTCTAAACAATCCTTGTGTGAGCCGGCTACGATGACTCATGCCTGTAATCTCAGAGCTTTGGGAGGCTGAGGCAGGAGGACTACTTGAGCCCAGGAGTTCAAGGTTACAGTGAGCTATGATCATACCACTGCACTCCAGCCTAGGATGACAGAGCAAGACTCTATCTCCATTTAAAAAACAAAAAGGGCAGGCGCAGTGGCTTACACCTGTAATCCCAGCACTTTGGGAGGCTGAGGCGGGCAGATCACCAGGTCAGGAGATCGAGACCAGCCTGACCAACATGGTGAAATCCCGCCTCCACTAAAAATACAAAAATTAGCCAGGCATGGTGGTGCGTACCTGTAATCCCAGCTACTCAGGGAGCTGAGGCAGGAGAATCGCTTGAACCTGGGAGGCGGAGGTTGCAGTGAGCCAAGATCGCACCACTGCACTTCAGCCTGGGCGACAGAGCTAGACTCCATCTCAAAAAAAAAAAGAAAAAAAAAATGGCCAGGCATGGTGGCTCACACCTGTAATCCCTGCACTTTGGGAGGTTGAGATGGGAGAATCCCTTCAGCCAGGGTAGTAGAGGCTGCAGCGAGCCATGATCAGATCGCGCTACTGCACTCCAGCCTGGGCGACAGAGTGAGACTCCAGCTCAAAAAAGAACAAACAAAAAACAAAACAAAACAAAACCACTCCCTTTGTGAAGGTTTGAAGACGGGATCAATTTCAGGCTCACTGACTTACACAACACTCAGAGTTGTCAAGCAGATTACTTCCAATATTGTTGAATCAAGTGAAGAGCTAACAGTCACCATTACAGTTACCTAATTGTAATCATGACAATAGCCAACATTTATAGGATACTTCCTATGTGCCAGAACTGTTGTAAGCACATTTGCATATATTAATTCACTTAATCTTCCAACAATCATTGCTTATTTAAATATATATTATTTTATTGAATTCTAAACACACACACATAAGACCGGGTGTGGTGGCTCACGCCTGTAATCCCAGCACTTTGGGAGTGGGCGGATCACTTGAGCCCAGGAGTTCAAGACTAGCCTGGCCAACACAATGAAACCCCATCTCTACTAAAAAAATACAAAATCAGCCAGGTGTGGTGGCACACGCCTATAAATCCCAGCTACTCGGGAAGCTGAGGCAGGAGAATTGCTTGAACTCAGGAGGCAGAGGTTGCAGTAAGCGAAGATCGCGCCACTGTACTCCAGCCTGGGTGACAGAGTAAAACTCCATCCCAAGAACGAATAAATCAATAAATTAATTAATTAAATAAAATAATAAAAAATAAAAACACACACATATGTGTGTATATATTTCTCTTATAATTGAAAACAATAAATGTAGTTCATATTGTTTTGGCAGAAATTATAAGAATCATTTTAATACAGCAAATCAAAAAAATCTGTAGGTTTAAGCACTTTAGTAACAATAAAAATAGCAGCTAACAACATAGTGTTTACAGTATGCCAGGTACTGTTCTAAGCACTTTACACAGATTAACTCTATTTATCCTCATGGTAACCTTGTAAGAAGGTTAGAAGAAATAAGAAGTAGATAAGGGCCAGCACCGCGGCTCATGCCTGTAATCCCTGCACTTTGGGAGGTCAAGGTGGATGGATCGCTTGAGGCCAGGAGTTTGAGACCAGCCTGGGCAACAAGGCAAAACCCCATCTCTACAAAAAAATACAAAAATTAGCTGGGTGTGGTGGTATGTGCTGTAGTGCCAGCTACGCAGGAGGCTGAGGCAGGAGGACCACTTGAGCCCAGGAAGTTGAAGCTGCAGCGAGCCAAGATCGCGCCTCTGCACTCCAGACTGGGCGACAGAGTGAGAGCCTTGCCTCAAAAAAACAAAAAAAAAAGCAGCAGATAAAGAGATAAAAAGAACTAGATTAACTTCCCCTAGATCCTCAGTTACCCTGGGACAGCTGGATCCACCTGGCTGTCGGCTGTTCAGTGCACTGAACCTCTGCACTCTTCTGCTCTAGTTGCTTAGGGAATAAGGACAAAACTAGATGAGCCCTCAGAATGCTTTGACTAGAAAGCAATATGTAACTCCACATTACTTGAAATGCTTAAAAAGCCTTAAAATGTCAAACTATACATAGAAAGTAGCAATTATTGCATGTTTTAAATAGCTTTCAAATAACTCCATATTTTAAAAAGTGACTAGAAGACCAACCTATTAAGGAACTGTTCAGTAAGATTCTGCTGCTGATCAGGACCATCCTCCTGATTCACGCCTCCTTCAAGCAACATCTGTTGGTATATCTGCCGCTGTTGCTCCTTCTGTTCTAAATGCTGTTGATAGCGTAATCTTTGCCTATAATATTCTTGAAATTGTTCTGTTGAATCTCGAAGCTTAAAAACATTAGAAAAAATACATATATTTGAGCAAACTATGACAGAATATGTCTTAACAGTACCTTTTATAAATGCTGAATAAAATATACAATTAGCTACGTTTAACAATCACAAAATACTTAATCTATTGCTCTTTGAAAAACAGTATGAGTCTTAATACTCAAGTGGATCAGTTAATTTGCTTTATTCCACGGAAATAGACTGACCGAGATGAATGGTTGCCTTGGTTCCCTGACTAACCCAAAATAAAAATACAAATTATAATGGTTACAAGGGGGCTATTATCAGAGAAAATGAATGTAGATAAAGACTAATACAAATCTGGCATTTCTTTAAAAATATCCATACTGAGGGACTGCATTAATATTTAATAAACATAATGAGATACCAACTTACCCCAGCCAGAATGGCCATCACTAAAAAACAATAGATGTTGGAACGGATGGGGTAAAAAGGGAATGTTTACACACTGCTGGAGGGAATATAAATTAGTACAATCTCTATGGAAAAAAACAGTATGGTGATTTCTCAAAGAACTAAAAGTAGATCTACCATTCAATCCAGCAATCCCACTGAGTATCCACCTAGAGGAAAATAAGTCATCATATCAAAAAGACACCTGCAAGTGTATGTTTATTGCAGCACAATTCCCAGTAGCCCTAACATATAGTACTAAAAAATGTTCCATGTACACTTGAGAAGGATACGTATTCTGCTGTTGTTGAGTGGAGTGTTTTATACATGTCTGTCAGGTCTAGTCGGTTTACAGTATTGTTCAAGTCCTCTATATCCTTATTGATCTTCTACTTGGATGTTTCATCCATTATTGTAAGTAGGGTATTGAAGTCTCCAACTACTATTGCAAAACTATTTCTCCCTTCAGCTCTCTCAGTATTTGCATCATATTTTAAAGCTCTGTTGTTTGGTGCATATCCATGTACTTTTAATACTAATTTTTCTACTTCATTCTTTTTTTTAATTTTAATTTTTTTCTTGCATTGCTATAAAGAAATATATTCTTAATATTTAGTTGAAAACAAAAAACATATTCAACTTATTAAAACCACTTAACCCCTTCAAAGTGGCATGCTGTATAAACCTGTTTGTTTGTTTGTTTGTTTGTTTGTGACAGAGTCTCACTCTGTCACCCAGGCTGGGGTGCAGTGTGGTACACAATGTTGGCTCACTGCAACCTCCACCTCCCAGGTCCAAGCGATTCTCCCGCCTCAGCCTCCCGAGTAGCTGGGACTACAGGTAGCTGTGACACCACGCCTGGCTAATGTTTTGTATTTTTAGTAGAGATGGGGTTTCACCATGTTGCCTAGGCTGGTCTTGAACTCCTGAGCTCAGGTGATCCACCTGTCTCAGCTTCCCAAAGTGCTAGGACTACAGGCATGAGCCGCCATATCCAGCCTATATAAAACTTATACCCTATTTCACAATACAATTTCCTCACAAAAACACCAAAGAAAAATAATCTAAAATCCTGGATTTGGATAAAAGTTTTATTCTATATTTAAAATGTCTAATTTCTTATTCTTAAATCTAATTAGTAAAATATAGGCCATATATCTTAAAAATGTAAACTAGCCGGCCAGGTGCAGTGGCTCAAGCCGGTAATCCCAGCACTCTGGGAGGCCGAGGTGGGCGGATCACGAGGTCAGGAGATCGAGACCATCCTGGCTAACATGGTGAAACCCCGTCTCTACTAAAAATACAAAAAAATTATCCAGGTGTGGTGGCGGGCGCCTGTGGTCCCAGCTACTCGGGAGGCTGAGGCACGAGAGTGGCACAAACCCAGGAGGCGGAGCTTGCAGTGAGCCAATATCGCACCACTGCACTCCAGCCTGGGCGATAGAACAAGACTCCGTCTCAAAAAAAAAAAAAAAAAAAGTAAACTAGCCATGTTTAATGTAAGCGCAATTACTTGAGTCACAAAGCATGTAAAACATGCAATGTCACCGGTAATATTTTAGATTGTTAGTAAATTCACCTGTTAAAATTGCTCCAGAATACACAATGGCAACTAAATATGCCACATATTCGTTGAAGAGAGGAGAGAAAATAAGCTAATAATAAGAAAATCTATGTGTATTCTTTCCTACTCCCAAATATCAGAAAATTCTTTTTACATTTTAAGTAAATTCTATTACTTCTTACAAAGAGAATAACTCTGAAAAACACTAGGTTTAGTAAATATTACCTCATTTTTTTCTTGTTTAGCTGGTCCTGGATTCTGTGCTCCATTTGCAGGCTCTTTTTCTGAAACTGAACTCTGGCCCAAGATTTCACTGCCGATAGGCCTCTGTGCATCAACAGGTGTATCACTTCTTCCAGAAATGTGCAAAAAAACAAAAAGGCAGAGGGGGGAGTAAAGGAAAATATATTTTAGTTAGAGAAATTTTATTATTATTATTTTTGAGATGGAGTCTCTCTCTGTAGCCCCGACTGGAGAGTAGTGACGCAATCTCCGCTCACTGCAACCTCCACCTCCCAGGTTCAAGCAATTCTCCTGCCTCAGCCTCCAGAGCAGTTGGGATTACAAGTGCCTGCCACCACACCCGCCTAATTTTTTGTATTTTTAGTAGAGACGGAGTTTCACCATGTTAGCCAGGCTGGTCTCAAACTCCTGACCTCAAGCGATCCACACTCCCCAGTCTCCCAAAGTGCTGGGATTACAGGCATGAGCCACCACGCCCAGCCAAGAAATTTTAATTTTAAAAAATGACACGGTGGCTCACTCCTGTAATCCCAGCACTTTGGGAGGCCAAGGCAGGCAGCTCGCTTGAGCTAAGAAGTTCGAGACCAGCCTGGGTAACATGGCGAAGCCTAGTCTCTTAAAAAAAAAAAAATTACTTGGGTGTGGTGGGGCGCCTGTGGTCCCCAGCTACTTGGGAGGCTGAAGTGGGAGGATCACCTGATCCCAGGAGGTAGAGGTTACAGTGAGCCAAGATCACGCCACTGCACTCCAGCCTGGGTGACAGAGTGAGACCTTGTCTCAAAAAATAAGAATATTTAGCCTGTTTATAAACTGTACACAGATCGATTTTTTATTTTCCTTTCTTCTAACACCACCAAAAGGGTTTTAAAAAATAGGAAGGTCTTAATGGAGGAGTACCGGGTTATTAGGCAGAGAGAGTGAGAGCAGGGACTACAGTTTAAAATCAGTTGGGTAGGCCGGGCACAGTGGCTTACGCCTGTAATCCCAACACTTTAGGAGGCCGAGGCAGGCAGATCACGAGGTCAGGAGATCGAGACCATCTGGCCAACATGGTGAAAACCCGTCTCTACTAAAAACACAAAAATTAGCTGGCCGTGGTATGCGCCTGTAGTCCCAGCTACTTGGGAGGCTGAGACTAGAGGACCACTTGAACCAGCGAGGCAGAGGTTACAACGAGCCAAGATCACGCCACTGCACTCCAGCCCGGTGACAGAGTGAAACTCCACCTCAAAAAAATAAAAATAAAAATAAATTAAAAATAAAATCAGTTGTGTGGCCTTGGGACAGTCACTTATATTCTCTGTGGCTCAGCTTAAAATAAGCTGATGAATACAAATAATAGGTTGGATAATACAATGCCTAAATTATCTTTATAAAATATAAACTTAGAGTTTTGTTATCTAAACATTATTTCCTCCATATGTTTCTACACAATTTTAAGAATTTTTGAGATTTTATTAGAAGACTTTCTTTGGGCCAGGCACAGTGGCTCACATCTGTAATCCCAGCACTTTGGGAGGCCGAGGGTGGCGGATCACCTGAGGTCGGGAGTATGAGACCAGCCTGACCAACATGGAAAAATCCCATCTCCACTAAAAATACAAAATTAGCCGGCATGGTGGAGCATGCCTGTAATCCTAGCTACTCGAGAGGCTGAGGCAGGAGAATCACTTGAACCCGGGAGGCAGAGGTTGTGGTGAGCTGAGATCGCGCCATTGCAGTCCAGCCTGGGCAATAAGAGCTAGACTCCGTTTCAAAAAAAAAAGACTGAGGAGGAGTTTTTTGGCTACCAGACTGTGCTATGAATTACTAATGGCCACAAGAAGTCCCCTTTTATGTCCACAAAGAAGAATTTATAAGAGCTATTAACTGTATAAAGAATAAAATAACCTTCAAAATGTAACATTTCATTTAATTTTGCAACGTATACAGAACTTCCATATATGCATTATCTCATTTAACTTGCACAATAACCTGTGAAACAGGTTATAAGACCCATTTCACAGAGAGGTAACAGACTCAAAAAACAAGTCATTTTCCTAAGATTGCATAGCTAGAAAATAGAGCTTGAACTTGAACTCAGGTCATCAGACTCCAATTCCAGTGCTAGTCCATGCCTGAAATACATGCATTTCAAGCTTACATATTTCAAATGATTTTTCTCCATTTTAAGTGTCTCTGTTCAAGTGGAAAGATATCCTTTTAAAATATTGCACACTCCCTTTCTTTCATGTTTTATCTTCTTGTTCACCATAGTAGTTCAATCATATTGTAGCATGGTGTTAGCACATAGTAATCACTGAAAAAAAAATATTTTTTTTGAGATAGGATATCTTGTTGTCACCCAGGCTGGAGTACAGTGGTGCAATCAAGGCTCACTGCAGCCTCAACTTCCTGGGCTCAATTGATCCTCCCACCTCAGCCTCCCAAGTAGCTGTGACTACAGGCACACGCCACCATGCTTGGCTAATATTTTTGTATTTTTCTGTAGAGACAAGTTTTCAACATGTTGTCCAGGATGGTCCTAAACTCCTGGGTTTCAGTAATCCACCGTGCCCAGCCTGAAATATATTTTAAATGTATACTCACTTAAAAAAAAAAAAAAGATACTGACTTCAAGTATTTCAAGTAGTACTCTTCATGTTGCATACTTAGCATAATTGGTCTAGTTGAGCTTCTCTCTATATATATATTTAAAAAAACAATAAATAGAGACGGGGTCTCACTCTATTGCCCAAGCGGGTCTCAAACTCCTAGCCTCAAGCAATCCTCCCACCTCAGCCTCCCAAAGTCCTGGGATTACAGGTGTGAGTCACCATACCAGTCCCAATATTTTTAAAATTACATCTAAAATATATTTAAAAATAGGTACATTTGTTCCAAAGTAAATTTTTATACTTTATCCATAGGACAGTAACTCTCACAGCATTTCATTAGTAGTCCTTTTTGACACACTGTCCTTACCAAAGCCATGAGCTCTGAAAGGAAGAAATTTATATTCACTGAGTACCAATCACATGCTTGCCACTCTACTAGAAGCTTTACCTCATTTTGCAAGTCAACGCTTTATTATATAGAGAAGATAACTGAGGCTCAGAGAGATTAAATAACTTTCCCAAGGTCACACAGCCAGTAAATGGCAAAGCTATTGTTCAGACCTATGTCTGACTTTAAAGACTATGTTCAGGCCGGGTGCAGTGGCTCATGCCTGTAATCCCAGCACTTTGGGAGGCCGAGGTGGGCAGATCATGAGGTCAGGAGTTCGAGACCAGCCTGGCCAAGATGGTGAAACCCCGGCTCTACTAAAAATACAAAAATTAGCCAGGCGCAGTGGCGGGCGCCTGTAATCCCAGCTACTTGAGAGGCTGAGGCAGGAGAGTCGCTTGAACCCAGGAGTCAGATGTTGCAGTGAGCTGAGATCGCGCCACTGCACTCTAGCCTGCGCAACAGAGCGAGACTCCGTCTCAAAAAAAAGAAAAAAAAAAGTTAACCTACCCTTTAGGAAGTCCCTCACTTAACTGATTCAAGTTAGATTCTCCTCTCTAAAGAACATGAAAGAAAATATCACAGCCCTCTCCTCTATAATCTCAGAGCAACTTAATAGAAAAGGCTTCCCTATACATTCATCCTATACTTCTTTTTTTTTGGAGTGAGATGGAGTCTTACTCTGTCGCCTAGGCTGGAGTGCAATGGTGCAATCTCTGCTCACTACAACCTCTGCCTCCCAGGCTCAAGTGATTCTCCTGCCTCGGCCTCCCAAGTAGCTGGGATTATAGGCATGCACCAGCTAATTTTTTTGTATTTTTAGTAGAGATGGGGTTTCACCATGTTGGCCAGGCTGGTCTCAAACTTCTGACCTCAGGTGATCCACCACCCATCTCGGCTTCCCAAAGTGCTGGGATTACAGGCTTGAGCCACCGCGCCCGGCCTCATCCTGTATTTCTTATGCCTTAACTAAGGATCTCCACTTGCTCTAATTATTATAATTTTTTGAGACAGAATCTCACTCTGTTACCCAGGCTGGAGTGCAGTGGTGCGATCTAGGCTCACTGCAACCTCCACTTCCGAGGTTCAAGCGATTCTCCTACGTCAGCCTCCTGAGTAGCTGGGACTACAGGCATGTGCCACCATGCCCAACTAATTTTTGTATTTTTAGTACAGACGGGGTTTCCCCATGTTGGACAGGCTAGTCTTGAACTCCTGACCTCAAGTGATCCACCTGCCTCGGCCTCCCAAAGTGCTGGGATTACAGGCCTGAGCCACCGCACCCAGCTCACCTGCTCTAATTAGAAACAGAAATTCTGAGCCCACTGCTCCTTCCTCTGCAAAGAATGGCTCCAACTATCCTATGTAATGTGAAAAGGTTTCATTTTTATCTCTTTCATGAAATAAATTTATTGAAGTCAACACTAATATTTAACAGAAAACCATCTATACATCCTCATGGGTTTCCTGGAAAAATGAAGCAGAAAGTTTCCTAACCCTGAAATAAATAACTGCTGATCAGGAGTTTATTATTTCATGCCAGGTTTGAAGGAAAAACTGAATGGTGGCTTTAACACTTATTTCCTTCATATGTATAAGAATCACTAAAGTAAAGTAAGTGGAAATAATTAGAGTTTTAAGTTCTAGTTGTTCACCACACTACTATGTACAGGAGAAAAAAAGTAGAAACAACCTGGTATCCTACAATAAGGAGTTAAATTTGTGATATAGTCATACAATGAAATACTGCATATACTTATGATTAATCATTGATATCAAGAAATGTTTAAGAATATGGAAAATAGTCATGGTCTTTCAAGTGGAAAAAGCAGATTACATGAAAATCTATGTAATACATTCCCAGTTTTAAAAAATGTATTCATATAGCCAGGCGCAATGGCTCACGCCTGTAATCCTAGCACTCTGGGAGGCCGAGGCGGGTGGATCAGCTGAGATCAGGAGTTCATGACCAGCCTGGCCAACATGGTAAAAACCTTATCACTACTAAAAATACAAAAATTAGTTGGGCGTGGTGGCAGATGCCTGCAATCCCAGCTACTCAGGAGGCTGAGGCAGGAGAATTGCTTGAACCCAGGAGACGGAGGTTGCAGTGAGCCGAGACCATGCCACTGCACTCCAGCCTGAGTGACAAAAGGAAAACTCCATCTCAAAAAAAAAAAAAAAAAAGTACTCATAGAAAAAAAGACTGGTCCATCTAAGTATGAGATTGTGTGGGATTTTAATTCTCATACTATTACTCTTCTATATTTTCCAAATTTTCTTCACAGCACATGTATTATATCTATAACCAGCAAAAGAATAAGATATAAAAATAAAGATTTTTCTCATATAATTTTAATTATCAAAAATTTTAAACCCTTACTAAAGTATTAACGACTAACTTTCAACTAAAAGGACCTGAACATTAAGAAAACATACACACTCCTGGGCATGGTGGTTCACACCTATAATCCCAGAACTTTGAGAGGCCAAGGCAGGATGATTGCTTCGCTTGAGTCCAGGAGTTGGAGACCTGGGCAACACTGCAAAACCCCGTCTCTATCAAATATACAAAAATTAGCTGAGTATGGTGGTGTGTGCCGGTAGTCCCAGCTACTCAGGAGGCTGATTTTAACCTGGGAGATTGTTCCACTGCACTCCAGCCTGGGTGACAGAGCCAGATCCTGTCTCAAAGAAAACATATACACACTATAATTACATGATCTCAAACTTCTGAAGATTTCCTAATTTTTTTTTTTTTTTTTTTTTTTTTTTTTTTTTTTTTTTTGAGACGGAGTCTCACTCTGTGGCCCAGGCCAGAGTGCAATGGCGTGATCTCAGCTCACTGCAAGCTCCCCCTCCTGGGTTCACGCCATTCTCCTGCCTCAGCCTCCTGAATAGCTGGGACTACAGGCACCTGCCACCACACCCAGCTAATTTTTTGTATTTTTAGTAGAGACAGGGTTTCACCGTGTTAGCCAGGATGGTCTCGATCTCCTGACCTTGTGATCCACCCACCTCGGCCTCCCAAAGTGCTGGGACTACAGGCGTGAGCCACCGCACCCGGCCTAAGATTTCCTAATTTGTATAACCAAATGCTTACCGCTCAGGGGATTCTTCGTAAATACTGTGACATTCTGTATTCTCAAGCATGAGACTTCTACTGAGGTTTTGTACCCCTGGATAATGGAAGTTAGCAAAGGAGTGTGACATTGGAGAAGTTTTGTTTCCAAGGTCTGAAATTCTCTTATCATGACTGGTTAGTCCACAGGTGAGGCCATCTAAAGCAGGATTCAGAGAGCGGGTCATATAGGCATCAGCTGATTGAGGTCTTCTCATTGGGGATGATGGATAGGGAGAGAGTTTGCTGATAAGAGGAGTCAAAAGATCAGCATATGCAGCTTTTGTAGGTTTCAGAAGTTTGTCAACATGAATATTAAGCATTTTCTGTTCAAAAGCACAAGAGAAGACAGAAGATGGAAGATTCTGAAGCCATGACAGTAAACTCAGATCCAAATCATCACAACCATTACCACATAAGAGGTCGATGCCAAGAAGCACTTCACTTTCTGTAATTTCTTCTCCAGTTGCTTTACTCTGACAAAATTCTACACAGCATTCATAAAGTAGGCCTTTCATTACAAGCTGAAATAAACGATTGTTACTAGCTTTAAAACCAGCTTCACTTAGCTTCCTATCAGCAGGGATGAATTCTGCAACCATGACACAAGCCTCTTCAAAACAGTGAACTCGTGCGGTGCTGGGATTCCAGTCCTTAAACTCGGCATGATTGGTCAGACGAGGCAAAGTCAAAAGCAAACAGAGCTTACTATAGTCATCTTTAGAAGGACAGTATTCTTCTAGAGCATGTAAACATTGCACAGCTTCTTGCATGGTAAATTCCAGCTGTAAGAAAAATATAAATGATCAAATAATCACTATAAAAAACATGCTGTGAAATATGAAAATGACAAGAGTACAAAGAATAAATTATATTGCCACAGAATACTCATATAATTTGTAGGATATGCAACAGCTTTCAAGATAGGAACAAAATGTTTTCACAACTAAAATAAAAATAATAAAAAACTTGGTTAATTAGTACATTAAACTTTTATCTATAAAAACACTGTTCTATTATAATTCAGGCTTAAGACAGGATCTCACTCTGCTGCCCACGCTGGAGTGCAGGGGTTATTCATACACACAAATATAGTGCACTACAGCCTTGAACTCCTGGCCTCAAGTGATCCTCAGCCTCTAAAGTAGCTGGGACCACAGGTGTGCCACACTGTGCCCAGCTCTCAAATATATAATTTTTTAAGGGCAAGAATAATTTTTCTAGAAATGAAAATTGAAGCATGCCAATGTTCAATTGTTTATAAACCTTGCTATTATTCCAGCTTACCCAAAAGGCAAAAGAGCCATTCTGTCAGTCCAAACTTACCTTAGAGCAAAATTGTGTGGGGATACAAAGTCAAGAAAAGGGAGCCAAGTTTGGTGGCTCACACCTGTAATCCCAGCACTTTGGTAGGCCGAGGTGGGCAAATCATGAGGTCAGGAGTTCGAGACCAGCCCGGCCAACATAGTGAAACCCCATCTCTAACAAAAATACAAAAAATTAGCCAGGCACAGTGGCGGGCGCCTGTAATCCCAGCTACTTGAGAGGCTGAGGCAGGAGAATTGCCTGAACCTGGGAGGCAGAGGTTGCAGTGAGCCGAGATCGCACCATTGCACTCCAGCCTGGGTGACAGTGCGAGACTCTGTCTCAAAAAAAAAAAAAAAAACAAAAACAGAAAGGGAACACCTAAAGTTGACTTACTACAAAACAATCCAGACAGATCAAAAAGGAAGCTTAGCTGAGAGACAAATTATAATAATTTGTATAGTGAATATTGTCTTTGAATCATAAGCTTTTAATGATGTAAGGAACTTCAGCACTCACCTAGTCCAGCCTCCATATCTTACATATGGGAAAAGTCAGGGTACACATTTACCAAGGTAATTCAGTTGATTAGTGGCAAAGACAGAATAAAAAATAGGTCTCCTAACGCATGTTCCAGTGTTCTTTTCACTTTTGAACATCATTATCTGGCAAATATTTCTGTATCTGAAAGTCCCCACTGTAAAATCCTTTGGTTTTTGCCTCAGTCTGAATGTTTGTGCCTCCCTAAAATTCCTATGTTGAAATCCTAACCCCACAAGGTAATGGTATTGGAAAAGTAGGGCCTTTGGGAGGTGACTAGGTCATAAGTGCTCAGCCCTCATGAATTAGATTAGTGCCCATATAAGAGATCCCAGAGAGCTAGCTAGCCTCTTTAACCAACTGAAAACACAGCTAGAAGGCACCATCCATGAACCAGAGCACAGGCCCTCACCAGACAATGAATCTGCTGGTACCTTGATCTTGGACTTTCCAGCTACCAGAACTGAAGAAATAAACTTCTATTGTTTACTAGCCCCCTAGTTTATGATATTTTGTTATAGCAGCTCAAATGGACTAAGACACTTTACTTCAGTTAACAGTTACCAGAACTTAATACAAGTTTTCTCGGTTTTAGTATT
The DNA here is from genome assembly GCF_028885625.2 of Pongo pygmaeus. Classification (NCBI taxonomy): domain Eukaryota; kingdom Metazoa; phylum Chordata; class Mammalia; order Primates; family Hominidae; genus Pongo; species Pongo pygmaeus. Next base: position 120,708,231 of record NC_072373.2, on the reverse strand, counting down.
ACACTGAATCTTTAAAAGTCTCTTTACTAATCAAAATTAATTTAATTTCATTAAATTTAAATAGTCATGAAGACAAACATTTCAGCAAAAAAAAAAAAACTATCTCTGGATCAAAGAAAACACAGAAAAGACAGAGAAAAAGGAAATAAATATAACCAACCCACTTCTGGGATTAAAAAAAAAGAAGAAACGATGAAGATTCATCAAGTCAAACTTTCTCTATTGCTGACTTACCTTAAACAAGAGAGAGGCACACACTCTTCAACTAGCCAGCTATTTATATATCTTGGCTTAAACCATGGAACAAGTTTAGAAGCGCTATAGACTGAAAATACTACACCTGGAAAACACCAGATCAGATCTTGCCCCATCCCAGCTCATAAAACTTTGAAAACTTGTGATGCTAATCCTTCGTTTTAGTGACTAAAATACTTATGACTGAAAACAAGACTAGGGCGCAAACCTTCAGGAATAAAAATCTTACATGCTGGGGCTCATCTTCTGCTGACATCGCATTGTTAACACATAAAGCTTCTAAAAACTTCTGCTTCAGGATAATATAACGAAACCTGTGGAAAAAAATGAAGCATTAATTTTTCCAATGTCTGATGTCAAATATACTTAGAAGTTACTATATAAGTACTTTTGCTTTAGGAAAATTATTCAAATAATTTACTAGGCTTCTTATCACTTTGAAGCCATAACTGAAGAAAGTTCAGTCACAAGTAATCACAATTTAACACTAAGAGAATGAATTTATATTTCCAATATTAATTGTAAACAAAAATCCAATTTTTATGGAAGATATCAAATGTTACCTAATATTAAATCAAAAGTCTTATACCCAAAATGTTTTGTTTACCTTACATCCTGTTTTATCTTTATTAAAAAAATTTTCATTAACAAATAATAGTATATATTTATGGGGTATGTTACATTTTTATATACATATACATTGTAGAAAGATTAAATCAAATATTTTCTTTTTAAATATGAGAAAAGTCTAATAAAAAATGGGGCTGAAAGGGTAGGAGAAAATGAACATTTCTAAAACATTACAAAATAACTAGAGACTTAAAGCTTTTTTTCTTGTTTTTCTTTTTTTTTTTAGAGACAGAGTCTTCTGTTCTGTCACCCAAGCTGGAGTACAGTGGCATGATCACAGCTCACTACAGCCTCAAACTTTGGCCCAAGCAGTCCTCCTGCCTCAGCCTCCCAAGCAGCTAGGACTACAACTGTGTGCCACAGCACCCGGCCAATTTTTAAAATTGTTTTGTAGACACCGGGTCTCACTTTGTTGCTCAGACTGATCTCAAATTCCTGGCTTCAAGCAATTCTCCTGCCTCAGCCTCCCAAAGTGCTTGGATTAATTTTTCCAATGTCTGATGTCAAATATACTTAGAAGTTACTATATAAGTACTTCTATATAAGTTACTATATAAGTGTGAACCACTGCACCTGGTCCCAACTTAAAGCTTTTTAACAAGAATTTTTCAGTGACGGGAAGGGATAGCAAAGAGTCTACCTAACTTGTGTAAGAATCAAAAACTTTATTGCCTGAAGCAATTTATAGAAAAAGTGTTTCCAAGTCTGGAAAGAAAAAAATAATGAACCTTCAGTCATTCTTTCAGCCACTGTTGTAGTAGCAAATTGTGTCCATTAAAACAAAATCCCTGCCTTCAAAAAGAGGGTCACCTAATAAATTATATGAAATTTTCACAGAGTTCAGCAAGGCCTCAAAGAAGTATGAAACCAATTGTACAAAAGAGGTGGAAAGTTAACAAAAAAAAGACATAACAACTGACTCTCAGAAGACAATCAGAAGTGTACCAGGTAAAGGCAGGAGATGGTGAAGGGATTAATATTCTAGGTAAGTGAAGAATGTACAAACGCAAAGAAATATCAAGCAGCATGGTCTGAATAGCAAATCAAAAAATAACAAGAGGTTCAACTTCTGATAATGATAGAGTAACTTGTATCTGGCTAACCTTTCTGCATATTAACAACAATAAATCTTACATAAAATACAAAAAAGAGGCTATTTATTTGTTTATTGATTGACTGATTGAGACAGAGTCCTGCTCTGTCACCCAGGCTGGAGTACAGTGGCACAATCTCGGCTCACTGCAACCTCTGCCTCCCACTTTCAAGTGATTCTCCTGCCTCAGCCTCCCAAGTAGCCGGGATTACAGGCACGTGCCACCACACCCAGCCAATTTTTTTTCGTATTTTCAGTAGAGACAGGATTTCGCCATGTTGGCCAGGCTGGTCTCCAACTCCTGACCTCAGGTGATCCGCCTGCCTCGGCCTCCCAAAGTGCTGGGATTACAGGTGTGAGCCACCACGCCTGGCCTCAAAAAATGACTATTTTGAATGCATTTGAAAAGCTGCCACAACTACAGGGAAGTCAATCCTTAAAAAAGAGAAATTTGCCAGGCGCTTGGCTCAAGCCTGTAATCCCAGCACTTTGGGAGGCCAAAGCGGGTGGATCACGAGGTCAGGAGCTCGAGACCAGCCTGGCCAACATGGTGAAACCCCATTTCTAACAATACAAAAATTAGCTGGGCACAGTGGTGCATGCCTGTAGTCCCAGCTGCTCGGGAGGCTGAGGCAGGAGAATCACTTGAACCTGGGAAGCGGAGGTTGCAGTAAGCCAAGATCGCACCACTGCATTCCAGTTTGGGCGACACAGTGAGACTTCATCTCAAAAAAAAAAAAAAAAACCCCAGAAATTTAAGGGGTCAGATTCAAGCGCATAATGCTTTCCAGCTGAGGGCACTCCCCAGTTCACACAGTGTGAGCTAGAACTCAAAACAGAAGGCTGTGGCTTGAAGAGTCTGGTACTGACTGAGCACAGTGGCTCACACTTGTAATCCTAGCACTTTGAGAGGCCAAGGCAAGAGGATTATTTGAGCCCAGAAGTTCGAGACCAGCCTGGGCAACAAAGTGAGACCTGGTCTCTACAAAAAATTTAAAAATTAGCCTAGCGGGGTGGCACACACCTGTAGTCCCAGCTACATAGGAGTCTGAAGCAGGCAAATCACTTGAGCCCAGGAGGTAAGGCTACAGTGAGCTGTGTTCACACCACTGCACTCCAGCCTGGGCAACAGAATGAGACCTTGTCTCAAAAAAAAAGTTTGGTACTGCCAGAGCAGCTAAAAAATGAGAGGAAGATCCAAAAAAAAAGGACGGAGTCACAGTAGGAAACATACCAAAATCTATTGTATAAACTTAGGTACCCAAATCCCTGGCTATCCCCTAAACTGTGAAGATGCAAGGGAGACACCAAGGAGCCTGGAGAAAACAGATGAAAGGCCAAAGAACTGAGCAGAGATTTTGGCACAAATCTCTGGTATCCACAAGAGGGGAGAAAGAGTTTGCATTTTGAGGCTACCTAAGTTAAATAATTGCCTGTATAAAAATCAAACTTTTTATGTAGGAAGAGAACAGAATTCAGAGCCTCAAGAGTGAAGCTGCAATGTGCAGATTACATTTACAAAATAATTAGATATAGTTAAAAAAAAAAACAAAAAGTGACTCCCAGTTAGGAGAAAAGGCAGTCATTAGAAACTGAGCCTGATATAAGCAAGCACAAGGCCAAATTACCAAAAAAGGACTACACTAGCAAACAAGCAGCTACCCTCAGTATGTTGAAGGACCTAAAGAAAAATATAATCATAATGAATGAACAGATGGAAAAATCTTACAAAAAAATTATACAAATTTGGAAATGAAAAGTATAATATTCAAAATGAAAAATTCACTGTTGAATTTGAAGCTGCAGTGCCACATACATGCCACACTACACATCAGCCTGGTGGTAGAACAAGAACCTGTTTTTAAAAATTCACAATTTATCAACAGATTGCTAATAGCAAAAGAAAGGGTCAGTGAACATTAAATCAACTTAAAAGAATCCAAATGAACACAGGGGAAGCCTGGGCAACATGGTGAAACCCTAACTCTAAAAAAAATACAAAATTAGCTAGGCTGATGGTACACGCCTGTAGTCGCAGCTACTTGAGAGGCTGAAGTGGGAGGATTGCTTGAGCCCAGGAGACCAAGGCTGCAGTGAGCTGTGATCATGCCACCACACTCCAGCCTGGGTGACAGAGAGAGATCAATTTGTTTACTCTCTGCTCAAGGCCAGTGGAGAAAGAAAAATAAAAATGAAAATTTTTGTTCATTGTTTTGCTAAGCTTCTACCAATGATGAGACACTAAAAACTTTAGATAAAATCTTACCTTTTTTTGTCAAATTTTTCCATACATTCTAGAGGCTGAATGAACTGAAGAACTTCATCCCATTGACCATCAAGTATTAGCTGCCTAAATAAAAAATTTAAAAAAACCAGCATGTCACCAAATTCAGGTTATACTAATTAAAAGCAGAATAGATGACAAAATAGCATTCAAACTTCATAAAGCACATAATGAGATTAACATTTTATCTGATTCCTCAAATAAATTTTTCATAATTTTTTTTTTTTTTTTTTGAGACGGAGTGTCGCTCTGTTGCCCAGGCTGGAGTGCAATGGCACAATCTCGGCTCACTGCATCCTCCGACTCCTGTGTTCGAGCGATTCTCCTGCCTCAGCCACCCGAGGAGCTGGGACTATAGGCTCGCACCACTACGCCCCACTAATTTTTTTCTATTTTTAGTAGACACAGGGTTTCACCATGTTGGCCAGGCTGGTCTCAAGCTCCTGACCTCAGGTGATCCACCCACCTCGGCCTCTCAAAGTGCTGGGATTACAGGCCTGAGTCACCTCACCTGGCCTAAATTTTTCTTAACTTATTTGTAACAACATACACTGTATGAGAAGAATTTGTGAATCTGCAACCACTCATACTAACCATATATATGTGGGTTTTGACCTATGTAAAAACATTGGACACGCGAGGCGTGGTGGCTCACACCTGTAATCCCAGCACTTCGGGAGGCCAAGGTGGGCAGATCACCTGAGGTCAGAAGTTTGAGACCACCCTGGCCAACATGGCGAAACCCCGTCTCTACTAAAAGTACGAAAATTAGCTGGCCATGTTGGCGGGCGCCTGTAATCCCAGCTACTCAGGAGGCTAAGGCAGGAGAAGCTTGAACCTGGGCGGCAGAGGTTGCAGTGAGCCAAGATCACGCCACTGCACTCTAGCCTGGGCAACAAAAGAGAGACTCTGTCAAAAAAAAAAAAAAAAAAAAAAAAAAATTGGACTAAGCTTAAAAGTTCTTATATTTCCATATTCATCTTACAGTTTTAAAGCTATTATATATTATTTTAAGAACAAGTGGCTGGGTGCAGTGGCTCATGTCTGTGGTCCCAGCACTTTAGGAAGCTAAGGTAAGCAATTCACTTGAGCTCAAGAGTTCGAAACCAGCCTGGGAAACATGGCGAAACCCTGTCTCTACAAAAAATATAAAAATTAGCCAGGCATAGTGGTGCATGCCTGTGGTCCCAGCTACTCGGGAGGCTGAGGTGGGAGGATCACTTGAGCCCAGATGTCAAGGCTGCAGTGAGCTGAGATTGTGCCACTGCACTCCAGCCTGGGCAACAGAGTGAGGCCCTGTCTCAAAAAAACACACACAAAAAAGAAAGAACAGGTGATCACTTGAGCCCAGCAGTTCAAGACTAGCCTGGGCAACATGCAAAACCCCATCTCTACAAAAAATTTAAAAATTAGCTGGGCATGGTGGTACATGCCTGTAGTCCCAGCTATTCAGAAGGCTGAGGTGGGATAATCGCTTGAGTCAAGAAGGTCATGGCTGCAGTGACCATAGTCATGCCACTCCACTCTAGCCTGGCAGCCTAGGTGACATAGCAAGACGCTGTTTCAAAAAAAAAAGTAAAAAGAATTTTAAAAGCTTGGAGTGGGCCAGGCATGGTGGCTGTCAGCATTTTTGGAGGCCGAGGAGGACAGATCACCTGAGGTCAGGAGTTCAAGACCAGCCTGGCCAACACAGCGAAACCCCATCTCTACTAAAAATACAAAAATTAGCCAGGCATGGTGGCAGGTGCCTGTAATCCCAGCTTACTCAGGAAGCTGAGGCAGGGAGAATCTCTTGAACCTAGAAGGTACAAGTTACAGTGAGCCGAAGTCCCGCCACTGCAGTCCAGCCTGGGCGACAGAGTGAGAGGAGTCTCAAAAAAAAAAAAAAAAAAAAAAAGCTGGGAGTGGTGGCTCATACCTGTAATCTCAACGTGTTAGGAGGCTGAGGCAACATGGTGAAAACCCATCTCAACTGGGGGTGATTTTGCATTCTGTCAGGACATTTGGCAACATCTAAAGACATTTTTGGTAGTCACAACTGGGGATACTACTGGGATCTAGCGGGTGGATCTACTGGGATCTAGTTGGGGATGCCGTTAACATCCCACAACAAAGGACAACCCTCCACAACAAAGAATAATCTGGCCCAGATTCTAGCAGTGCCAAGGCTGAGAAACTCTGCTCTACATTGTGAATTCTATGTGAAATCTACAGCTTTGAGAATACAGTTTACACTGAGAATGAAAACAGCAAGGAATAAGAACAAGTTTCATCCTACTTTAAATGGTCTATGGGAATATCCAAAAGTTACAAGGCATTCTTACATCTTTTCTTTCACAACAGCAATTTCCCTATTTTTGAATGTTTTAGAACAGAGAAATTTTAAATGGGAAGGATGGGCAGGAAGACCTACATAGGATTAACAATATGCTGCGAAGAAGAAATATTAAAGCAAGATGGGCACAGTGGCTCATGCCTGTAAATCCCAGCACTTTGGGAGGTCAAGGTGGGAGAATCATTTGAGGCCAGGAGTTCAAGACCAGCCAAGGGCAATATAGCAAGATCCCATCTTTACAAAAAAAAATTAAAATAAAGAAATTTTTTAAATAAAAATAAGGCAATCACTGTATATCATAATCATTTTATAAAGGTGCATTTCAATATCTAAAATGTAAGAAAGGACACAATTTCAAAGGCAAGCCCTTTAAGATGAACATATTTAGTTGTTGTTTTTTTTTTTTTTTTTTTTTGAGACAAGAGTCTTGCGCTGTTGCCCAGGCTGGAATGCAGTGGCACGATCTCAGCTCACTGCAAGCTCACGATCTCGGCTCACTGCAAGCTCTGCCTCCTGGGTTCACACCATTCTCCTGCCTCAGCCTCCCAAGTAGCTAGGACTACAGGCACCCGCCACCACGCCTGGATAATTTTTTGTATTTTTAGTAGAGACAGGGTTTCACTGCGTTAGCCAGGATGGTCTCGATCTCCTGACCTCGTGATCTGCCCACCTTGGCCTCCCAAAGTGCTGAGATTACAGGCGTGAGCCACTGTGCCTGGCCGAACATATTTAGTTTAATGAAAAACCTACTATTTTATTATTCTTTGCATTTCACCTCAGACCAGTAAAATTTCATCATAAATCAAGCAGGAGGGTACTTGAGAGCTGCCGCTGTTAACTTCTAGGAGTATTAATGCTTGATAGTGCTTAAAAAAATACTACACTATTAACTAAGCTCCCTGGGGCTGGATGATATTCATAACACAAAATATAGAGAAGTGCAACAAGTTTAAATAGACTCCCCTAATATAATAAAGCTTTGTTGTTGCTGTTGTTGTTGAATGGTTCCTTTTCATAAGCTAGGAACACTTCATTTTTTTTTTTTTCTGAGATGGAGTTTCCTTCTTGTCGCCCAGGCTAGAATGCAATGGTATGATCTCAGCTCACTGAAACCTCCGCCTCCTGGGAGGAACGCTTCATTTCTTGAGGCTTTCCAAGTCACAAAATGCCACATGTCCAAGAATCTGTACTTCTTGTCAAGGATATTTGGTATCTCATAAAAATAGAATATATTTCTGCCTGCGAATTTGGGATTTTCCGTTTCTATCCAATTCAGACTAGAATATATTTAGCTTTCCATTTTGGTAAACATGTTACTTCACTTTGCCTTGCAATTCCACCTCTAAGAATCTTGTACTAAGGAAATAATCCAATATATAGAAAAAGTCTCAGCCAGGTACAGTGGCTCACGTCTGTAATCCCAGCACTTTGGGAGACTGAGGCAGGCAGATCACCTGAAGTCAGGAGTTCGAGACCAGCCTTGCCAACATGGTGAAACCTTGCCTCTACTAAAAATACAAAAATTAGCCGAACGTGGTGGTGTGCACCTGTAGTCCCAGCTACCTGGGAGGCTAAGGCGAGAGAATCACTTGAACCCAGGAGGTGGAGGTTGCAGTGAGCTGAGATCATGCCACTGCACCCCAGCCTGGGTGACAAAGCAAGCCTCTATCTCAAAAAAAAAAAAAAAAAAAAGGCTCAAGTATAAAAGACGTTCTGTAGAGCAATTATTTAAGATAAATTGGGAACAATTGTGTAAAATTAGGGGAACCATTAGGAAATTAAGTAAAGTGAAAATTTTTATTTGTAGCTGGAATTACAGGCGTGCACCACTATGCCCAGCTGATTTTAGTATTTTTAATAGAGACGGGGTTTCACCACGTTGGCCAGGCTGGTCTCGAACTCCTGACCTTAGGTGATCCACCCGCCTCGGCCTCCCAAAGTGCTGGGATTACAGGCGTAAGCCACCACGCCTGGCCTTTTTAAATTTATTATTTATTTATTTATTTAGTCTTGCTCTGTCACCCAGGCTGGAGTACAGTGGCACCATCATGGCTCACTGCAACCTCTGCCTCTGGGGCTCAAGTGATTTTCCTGCCTTACCCTCCCGAGTAGCTGGGACTAGAGGCATGCACCACCACACCCAGCTAATTTTTGTATTTTTAATAGAGACGGGGTTTCACTACGTTGGCCAGTCTGGTCTCAAACTCCTGACCTCAGGTGATCCGCCTGCCTTGGACTCCCAAATGGCTAGGATTACAGGTGTGAGCCACCATGCCCAGCCTGAAAATTTTTTAAATATAAGTTTGTAATCACACAGAGAAACCTTGTGATGTTAATAGCTAAGGCATGATTCTAAATTATAAACACAACAGAATTGTTATTTTTAATAGATGCAAAAAAAAGATGCACAGAAATTACACTCTAAGAATGAAAACAGCAAGGAATAAGAACAATATTATGTCTGTGTGGTGGGGTAATTTTTCTTTTATTTATCTTTCTATATTTTCTATAATGAACACATTTTATTTCTATGGCCAAAAAATGGTATTTCAGAAACATTTTCTTTACCTTTTCAAAGTCTCCGATTTTCTTAGTCAAATATCTTTTATTATGATACCACAACCACAATGAAGTGGTGACTCTTGTTCTTTTTAACAGACCTCTGGGTCTTACTACTGAAAACATTCTACAGAAAGCATTATTTTATAAATGTTCCTTTTTTTCATTTTTGTATTTTTGAGACGGAGTCTCACTCTGCTGCCCAGGCTGGAGTGCAATGGCGCGATCTCAACTCACTGCAACCTCCGGCTCCCTCCCGAGGCGTTCAACGCCTCCTGAGAATCGTTCAAACGATTCTCCTGCCTCAGCCTCCCGAGTAGCTGGGATTACAGGCATGTGCCACCATGCCCGGTTAATTTTTATATTTTTAGTAGAGGCGGGATTTCACCATGTTGGCCAGGCTGGTCTCAAAACTCCTGACCTCAAGTGATCTGCCTGCCTCAGCCTCCCAAACTGCTGGGATTACAGGCGTGAGCCACCACGCCCGGCCTATTTTGTAAATGTTCTATTTTTAAAATATTTTTTTAGGCCGGGCGCGGTGGCTCACGCCTGTAATCCCAGCATTTTGGGAGGCCAAGGTGGGCAGATCACAAGGTCAGGAGATCGAGACCATCCTGGCTAACACGGTTAAACTCCGTCTCTACTAAAAATACAAAAATTAGCTGGGTGTGGTGACGGGCGCCTGTAGTCCCAGCTACGTGGGAGGCTGAGGCAGGAGAATGGCGTGAACCCGGGAGGCGGAGCTTGCAGTGAGCCAATTATCTCGCCACTGCACTCCAGCCTAGGCGACAGAGCGAGACTCCGTCTCAAAAAAAAATAAAATAAAATAAAATAAAGTATTTTTTTAAATTATACTTACATAGCCTTTTCATGATTATAAAGTTCTATCTGTATTATATATATTACCTTATTAATACTTAACATTTCTTTGAAGGAGCTACAAACTTCACAGTATAATGAAATCATACCTCAGGAAAAGCATATCATCTGAAAACAGGCCATTTATGACTCCACTTTCCTTCTCCAGGGCCAGCATACTAATGTGAAGCTTCTTTGAATTCAGGAAGTCCAAAATTAGCTTAATGATTTCAACCTCTTTTACATTCACTGTTTCTTCAGCCGTCATATTGATAGCCTAAATATGAAACAGAAAAACAATAAAGCTAGTCCTATTGATTTATTTCTAAGTTTAACTGCCTGGAAACTACACATAACAGGTTTACTGGGAATCTTTAGTACACATACTCTGAAGTGAAGTTAACTTAGTATTTATCAAAACCAAGTCATTCTTTAATATGTGACAATGGTATGGCCATGATTTTTTAAATTCCTTATCTTTGAGATACATATTGGAATAATTACAGATTAAATGATATAAAGTTTGTGATTTACATGAAAATAATAGAAGAGAAGAGTGGGAAGAGATAAAGATGAAACAAGAATGATTATGGTTACTGAATCAGGGTGATAGGTAAATGAGGGTTTATTATATAATCCTGTCTACTCCTACATGTTTAAAATTTTCCATAATAGCTAAATGACGAGTTAATGGGTGCAGCACACCAGCATGGCACATGTATACATACGTAACTAACCTGCACATTGTGCACATGTACCCTAAAGCTTAAAGTATAATAATAATAAAATTTAAAAAATTTTCCATAATAGAGAATATTTTTTGAAGTCATTAATAACCAAACCATGTTTAGCTATGTTCCAAATACATTGTCCCAAATACATTGTCCCAGGTATGCTCTAATACATTCACTCAGTAAGTACTTAATGCCTTTTCTCTGTGACAGACATGATTCTGTACTCAGGAGACATTGGCCTTGCTTTAAGAAGCTTTAGTCTAGCAGCAATACCTAAATGATGACCTGGTCAGTACAGTGGAGCCAAACCAAACAAGGTTAGTTAAGATGTGCAACTTTAGGCCAGGTGTAGTGGTGTACGCCTGTAATCCCAGTACTTTGGGAGGCCAGAGTTGGGGGATTGCTTGAGCTCAGGAGTTCAAGACCAGCCTGGGAACCATGGCAAAACCACATCTGTACAAAAAAAGTAAAAAAATTAGCAGGGCAAGATGGTGTGCGTCTATAGTCCCAGCACTCCGGAGGCCGAGGTGGGAGGATTGCTTGAGCCCAGGAGATCAAGGCTGCAGTGAGCAAAGATCGTGCCACTGCACTACAGCCTGAGCAACAGAATTAGACTCCGTCTCAAAAAAAAAAAAGAAAAAAGTGCAACTTTAGTCATATGGATAATATCAGTGATATTTCAATACTCTCTAAGCTTCCTTCTAACTCTTACCTGTAGGTCTGCTACAACTGAGCACATAATGCTCAGGTTATGAATCCATAAAGATTTAGACCTGGGAGGACTAAAAGATCATTTGTTCAACATCCTAATTTTACCAGTGAAGCCACACAAGTTAAATGGCCTAAACTGTTGCAGTCTTCAAATGTTAAGCCTCAGAGCAATGCAAAATACCACCACACTAGGGGAGTAGCCACAAAGAAACTTCATCAGATGAAACAGACTATAAGCATATCTTTCTCACAGGACCAACTTACTCTAACCAAGCTTGCAGAAACATAAACATACACATGTGGACTGGTGTAGTGACTCACACCTGTAGTCCCAGCACTTTGGGAGGCTGAGGCAGGAGGATCACTTGAGCCCAGAAGTTAGAAGTTACATACAGTGAGCTATGACCACACCACTGCACACCTCTGAACAACAGAGGAAGACTATGTCTCTAAACAAAACAAAACAAAAAATATATGTAGGCCCACAGGTTAGTGTTGTTTCCATTTCTTTACTTTTGGGTTGATTTATTTGTTCATAACAAGAAATACAAATGTCTAGCAGACTAGAATGCTCTCATCAGTAGATGAGTACATTTTCTCCCTCAGCTAGAGGCCTGGGCACGGTGGCTCACACCTGTAGTTCCAGCACTTTGAGAGGTCGAGGTGGGAGGATCACATGAGCCCAGGAGTGCGAGACAAGCCTGGGCAACATGGCGAAACATGGTCTCTACAAAAAATATAAAAATTAGCCAGCATGTGTGCCTGTAGTTCCAGTTACTCAGGAGGCTGTGGTGGAAAGATCACTGGAGCCCCAGAAGTTGAGGCTACAGTGAGCAGTGATCATACCACTGCACTCCAGCCTGGGCGGTAGCGTGAGACTCTGTCTCAAAAAAAAAAAGGCTGGGCACAGTGGCTCACACCTGTAATCCCAGCACTTTGGGAGGCTGAGATGGGTGGATTACGAGATCAGGAGTTTGAGGCCAGCCTGGCCAACATGGTGAAACCCTGCCTCTACTAAAAATACAAAAATTAGCTGAGCGTGGTGGTGCGCACCTGTAATCCCAGCTACTTGGGAGGCTGAGGCAGGAGAATTGCTTGAACCCAGGAGGCAGAGGTTGCAGTGAGCCAAGATTGTGCCACTGCACTCCAGCCTGGGCAATAGAGCCAGACTCCATCACAGAAAAAGAAAAAAAAAAAACAAACAAACAAAAAAAAAAAGGTGCTAGGGTAAACAAGGGACAAACCACAGAAAAATAATTATATGACTGACTCAAATATTTAATGACATCAGACTACACAAATCCCTCTGCAGAGTAAGAATATGTCTGTCTCAGGAAACAGTAAATCACAAACTTATCTCCCAACACACCAGCTACCCAACTCCGCATGCTTTAGGTTTCCCTTTGCTATCTTCTGAGCTGACCACCATCCTCCTGTTCATAGACTTCGTCCAAAAGAGGATACGATAAAATGAGTAAGATTTCCACTCACTATATTTTTTTTTTTTTTTAAAGACAGGGTCTTGCTCTGTCACCTAGGCTAGAATGCAGTTGCATGACCATGGCTCACTGCAGCCTTGACCTCCCAGGCTCAAGTGATCCTCCCGCTTCAGCCTTCCAAGTACCTGGGATGACAAGTGTGTGCCACCATACCCATCTAATTTTTTATTTTATTTTTTGTAGAGACGGGATCTATCTATGTTGCCCAGGCTGCTCTCGAACTCCTAGGCTCAAGCAATCCTCTCGCCTCGGCCTCCCAAAGTATTGGGATTACAGGGATGAGCCACAATCCCTACCTTTTTTTTTTTTTTTAGGTTATCTGTAGAAACTACTCATTAAATTCTGATCATATCAGAACTGTCTCCCTAATATTATTCTTAGAGCATACTGATTAGTGATTTTAGCATTCCTCAAATCTTTAGACAATTCTTTTTTTTATTTTTACTGCTCCTTGCAGAGCAGGCTACCCAATAGGCAGTGTGCCCAGAGTAGCCCTTCAGGTAATTCTTACTAGCAAAAAAACGGCTTTTACTAATTTAACTCTCAGAAAAAAATATTCCCTCCTCTGTAGGCTCTTAGAGGGCACATCACATATATCTCCATGTACCAACCACACAAACTTAATGCACAATTGGGACTATAATTTTCTAATACAGCTCAATATACCAATGATACTAAACATTGTACAGGCTTCATATTCAACATTCAATCTAAATATCAGTCCACATATAAAGTTACTCTGAATGGAATTTATGGCAATAGTCCCACTTTAAATAATAACTACAAGTTAAATGCTGCAGTCATTTTTGGTTAATAAAGCCTAAGAGAACTACATTCTTACAAATACATATTTTATACTGATAGTTGAAGGTAACAGAAAATATATCCTAATTAACTTAAAATTGGTTCAAGTTTTTTTTTTTTAAAAAAAACTAATTAAAAAAAGACAAGTTTCAATTCTATACCTTGAAATTCCCAGTAGAATAATGTATTTTAATCACCCAACACAGAATTTTTTTTTTTTTTTTTAAGGCAGAGTCTCGCTCTGTTGCCCAGGCTGGAGTGCAGTGGCAATCTCGGCTGGCTGCAACCTCCGCTTCCCAGGTTCAAGCAATTCTCTTGCCTCAGCCTCCTGGGTAGCTGGGATTACAGGTGTGCACTTGCATAACTGGCTAATTTTTTGTATTTTTAGTAGAGACGGGGTTTCGCCATGTTTGCCAGGCTGGTCTCAAACTCCTGACCTCAGGTGATCCGCCCACCTCGGCCTCCCAAAGTGCTGGGATTAAAGGCGTGAGCCACCAAGCCTGGCCCAGAATTTTAATTCTTATAAGCTTCACTGTTGCTGAATACAGTATAAATATAGGCATAGGCACATGCTTGATGACTATATCTTAGAATTATTCTCTTCTAACTCCCTTGTATTACTGAAACATTTATACAGGCTCCCAAAATCTTACCTCTATAAGTGATATATACTGCATAGTTGTTTTTTTTTCCCAGATGGAGTCTTGCTCTGTCACCCAGGCGAGAGTGCAGCGGCGCAATCTTGGTTTATTGCAACCTCCGCCTCCCGGGTTCAAGTGATTCTCCTTCCTCAGCCTCTCAAGCAGCTGGGATCACAGGCGCCTGCCACCGCACCCGGCTAATTTTTGTATTTTTAGTAGAGATGGGGTTTCACCATCTTGGCAGGGCTGATCTTGAACTCCTGACCTCATGATCCACCCGCCTCAGCCTCCCAAAATGCTGGGATTACAGGCATGAGCCACCATGCCCAGCTATATACATATTTTAAACATCTATTTCCTGTAATCCTAGCTACTTTGGAAGGCTGAGGTGGGCAACATAGTGAGACCTTATCTCAAATAAATAAATAAATAAATAAATAACTATTCACCACAAAGTTAGAACTTTTCTCTAATTCAGAGAACTAGAATTCAATAATAATTGCTTCTTCCCCTCTCCTCTGGGGGAGCTATAAATCTGCAAGATTTTAACAAGTTTAGGAACTACTAAAATTATCTTTTAAAATGAGATGCACACATAATCATAATATGTGTTCAATAAATAAATATTAGCTGAATTAACTTGAGATGTAAAAAGTCACTGAAGAAATGTCTCTACAAAAGTATAGAACAGGTGACTATGGTTTTGTTTTTTTGTTTGTTTGTTTTAGACAGGGTCTTACTCTGAGGCCCAGGCAAGAGTGCAGTGGCTGAATCATGCATGGCTCACTACAGCCTCGGCCTTCTAGGCTCAAGCAATCCTCCCACCTCAGCCTCCCAAGTAGCTGGGACCACAGGCATGTGCCACTGGGCCCAGCTAATTTTTGTTTTTTTTTGTTGTTTTTTTCTTTTTGTAGAGATTGGGTTTCGCCATGTTGCCAAAGCTTAGTCTGACTGCTTGAACTCCTGAGCTCAAGCAATCCACCCATCTCGACCTCCACAGTGCTGGGATTACAGGCATGAGCCATCATGCCTGGCCCAGAGGACTTTGTTTTTAATTGTTTTCAAAAACTCACTGAAAAGGATGGAGCTGTGACTGAAGCAATCCAGCTATTTAGCCTAAGCACGTGCCAACACGCCCAGCTAATTTTTTGTATCTTTAGTAGAGATGGGGTTTCACCATGTTGGCCAAGATGGTCTCGATCTCCTGATCTCGTCATCCACCCGCCTCAGCTTCCCAAAGTGCTGGGATTACAGGCATGAGCCAACGTGCCTGGCCTTAAATAACTTTTTTTAAAAAACATTTTTGAGGTTAATTTTAATTAATTTAATATGTATTTAATAATACATATATAATTTACCATCTTCACCATTTTTATGTGTACAGTTCAATGGTAATAAATAAATCTATATTCCATCCTTGCCTTCCCTCTTTCCCTTCTGGCCTCTGGTTAAAATCACAAAAATGTAATTGTGAATTTTCCTTTAAAAAGTAAATTTTACGCCGGGCGCGGTGGCTCACGCCTGTAATCCCAGCACTTTGGGAGGCCAAGGCGGACGGATCACAAGGTCAGGAGATCGAGACCATCCTGCCTAACACGGTGAAACCCTGTCTCTACCAAAAATACAAAAAATTAGCCAGGCATGGTGGTGGGCGCCTGTAGTCCCAGCTACTCGGGAGGCTGAGGCAGGAGAATGGCATGAACCCGGGAGGCAGAGCTTGCAGTGAGCCGAGATCGCGCCACTGCACTCCAGCCCGGGCGACAGAGCGAGACTCTGTCTCAAAAAAAAAAAAGTAAATTTTACTTATATCCAATATCCAGACTAGGTAAAGAAATAAGAGTGTTCTTTAAATATAAGTATGTCTGGAAGCCAGCTAGAAGGTATTTAGTATTTTAGTCCTTAGATACAATTAACATATACTGCAATTAATTCCAGATAGGGTCTCTATGTGGACGCCTATTGATTACTATCTTAGTAAAACAAGATTAGAAGGATGTATTAAAGAGTTAGAAATAAAATTATTTTTAGAAATCAAAGATTAAAGGTAAAATGTTAATAATACATAAGAAATCGCCGGGCGCGGTGGCTCATGGCTGTAATCCCAACACTTTGGGAGGTCGAGGCACGTGGATCACGAGGTCAGGAGTTCAAGACCAGCCTGGCCAAGATGCTGAAACCCCGTCTCTACCAAAAATACAAACAAATTGGCCAGGCGCAGTGGCTCATGCCTATAATCCCAGCACTTTGGAAGGCTGAGGCTGGTGGATAACCTGAGGTCAGGAGTTCGAAACCAGCCTGGCCAACATGATAAAACCCTGTCTCTACTGAAAATACAAAAATTAGCTGGGCGTGGTGGTGCATGCCTGTGGCCCCAGCTACTCAGGAAGCTAAGGCAGGAGAAATCACTTGATTCTCACTTGAACCTGGGAGGCAGAGTTTGCAGTGAACCAAGGTTGCGCCACTGTACTCCAGCCTGGGTGACAGAGCAAGACTCTGTCTCTAAATAAATAAATAAATAAATAAAATTTTAAAAAAATTACCCGGGCACGGTGGCAGGCACCTCTAATCCTAGCCACTCGAGAGGCTGAGGCAAAGAATTGCTTGAACCTGGGAAGTGGAGGCTGCAGTGAGCCGAGATCACACCACTGCACTCCAGCCTGGGCAACAGAGAAAGACTTTGTCTCAAAAAAAAAAAGAAAAAGAAAATATTCTAGTAATAAAATAATACTCTGTGCATTTCGATACAAAGATATGGAAAAACTTCATGAAAAAATATCACTGGTAGCTTTCTAACCAAATATAAGTAGATATGATTTAATTAAATGTCCCTTTCCGGTGGTGACGACCTACCCACACGAGAACACGCCTCTCGCAAAAGATCTCCTTCATCCCTCCCCAGAAGAAAAGAAGAAACACAAGAAGAAACGCCTGGTGCAGAGCCCCAATTCCTACTTCATGGATGTGAAATGCCCAGGATGCTATAAAATCACCACGGTCTTTAGCCATGCACAAATGGTAGTTTTGTGTGTTGGCTGCTCCACTGTCCTCTGCCAGCCTACAGGAGGAAAAGCAAGGCTTACAGAAGGATGTTCCTTCAGGAGGAAGCAGCACTGAAAGCACTCTGAATCAAGATGAGTGGGAAACCATCTCAATAAACACATTTTTGATAAAAATAAAAAATAAAATAAAAATTAAATGTTCATTTGCAATGCAGTTACTTAAACACACATTATGAAGGAAAAAAAATCACAACAGGCCAAGAATTATTATAAATATAAGGTTTTTTATATATATAGGGCACAGTCATTATAAACCTTATAGTCATGACAAAAGTGCTTAAGGCTCCATTAATCTGCAATTCCATCTCACACAATAAAAACTGCTCTCTTTAATCTTCCAAGTATTACAGAGTGCCTAACATGGAACCATAGTGCTTTACAACAGAACTTCACAAGCAAAAATGCAGACAAGAAGATGAAGTATCATGAAGCTTTTCAATAAAATACCAAACTGCAACACAGGACTACTGCATCTTTTCTTTTTTTTTTTTTTAAAAAAAAAGGAGAAAAAAACTGCTAGCTGTTTTTAATAACATGGCATTCAAAAAACTTTATGTTGCTGCCAGGTCATTTAATTTTAAATGTCCAGACCTGCAGGAATATATATGTGATGTTGCATGGGCCTCAATTTCTTCATTCATAAAGTAAGGGGATTAGTTTGTCTAATTTCTATGATTTCCCTTCAAGTTTTATAATTTGCTTTAACTTACATTTCAATATCAGAAAGTACATATTCTTGGTAAACATCAAGAATATATAGAAAATATCAAGTCTGGGATAATCAGAAGCCTGTAATTAATAAAGTCTGCTTAATAAGAAACAAAATAGATTTGCATTAGATCACTTAAGCAAACAAACAAAAGAAAAGCTCTTCTAACCAAAGCTCTGTCATGTCTGCTAATCACCTAACACTTGTAACATGGGTGCAGCACGTGCCCCTGCTTACTGTTGACAGCTGTTCTCAATTTATCAATTACTTTAATTTACTTTCTGGAACTGTGAATGATTTTTGGCCAGAAGAAATAAATTATGTTTAAAGCAGGTGCAACTTTATATGACTATAAAAAGAAAAGAAACTAATATAAACTGTATGTTGTATACATGCATAAAATATCTCTGGAAAAAAATATAAGAAATTGGTGATACTGGTTGTATCCTAGAAGGAAAACTAGATAATTAAAGAATAGAAATGGAATCTGTACAACAAAGCAGCCCTGTAACATGAGTTTACCTATATAACAAACCTGTACATGTACCCCTGAACCTAAAATAAAAGTTTAAAAAAAAAAAAGAATAGGAATGGGAAGATCACTATATACCCTTTTGAATTTTGTACCATGGACAAATATTACCTATTCAAAAAATTAAAAATAATAAAACATAAATAACAAATTTACATTTGCACACTACTAGAAGGAACTAGTAAACTAATGCATATAATGAAGTAATAACATTTCAAAGGAATTTGTATTTCTTCCCCATAACCCAAGACCTCTTCTCAGATCTGATTTAAATGTCATTTCAATCTTTCTTTCTTTTTTTTTTTTTTTAAGACAGGGTCTTGCTCTCGATACCAGGCTGAAGTGCAGTGGCACGATCTTAGCTCACTGCAGCCTTGACCTCCTGAGCTGAAGAGATCCTCCTGCCTCAGCATTCCCAGTAATTGGGACTACAGGCATGCACCACCATACCTGGCTAATTTTTGTGTTTTTTGTAGAGACAGGATTTCACCATGTTGCTCAGGCTGGTCTCCCACTCCTAGGCTTGAGGTATCTGCTAGCCTCAGCCTCCCAAAGTGCTGAGATTGCAGGCATAAGCAACTGCACCTGGCCTCAATCTTTCTTTATGAGACTAAGGACTAAGGTATGTGTGTTCTTTCCATATTCAAACCCAGAAATTTTTAAACAAGTATGTTTAAAATTACTGAAGTACTAAAAATTCACATGATAAAAACAATTTTCTGGCCAGGCGCAGTGGCTCATGCCTGTAATCTCAGCACTTTGGGAGGCGGAGGCAGGTGGATCACGAGGTCAGATCGAGACCATCCTGGCTAACACAGTAAAACCCCATCTCTACTAAAAATACAAAAGATTAGCCGGGTGTGGTGACGGGCACCTGTAGTCCCAGCTACTCGGGAGGCTGAGGCAGGAGAATGGCATGAACCCGGGAGGTGGAGCTTGCAGTGAGCCGAGAACGCACACTGCACTCCAGCCTGGGCGACAGAGCGAGACTGTCTCAAAAAAAAAAAAAAAAAAAAAAAAAGATTTTCTTACTCAAGCTGCTTAATTAAGTCATGTAATGCAGAAAAGGTAAAGAAAAAAAAATTGTCAACTTTGACACTAAAAATGTAAAATGTAGACCAGGCATGGTGGTTCACACCTGTAATCCCAGCACTTTGGGAGGCCAGGTGGGTGGATCACTTGAGGTCAGGAGTTCAAGACCAGCCTGGCCAACGTGGCAAAACCCTGTCTCTACCAAAAATACAAAAATTAACCAGGCATGGTGGCATGTGCCTATAATCCCAGCTATTCAGGAGGGTGAGGCAGGAATATTGCTTGAACCCGGGAGGCAGAGGTTGCAGTGAGCTGAGATTGCACCACTGCACTCCAGCCTGGGTGACAGAGTGAGACTCTGTCCAAAAAAAAATTATAAAATGTAAATCTTCCATTCAACAGAAACTTGCCGCAATTATGTTAAAAGACAAGGCACAAAGTAGGACTAAGTAAAACACACATAAAGAGTTAAATGGGGCTGGGCGCAGTGGCTCACGCCTGTAATCCCAGCACTTTGGGAGGCCAAGGCAGGTGGATCATGAGGTCAGGAGTTCAAGACCAGCCTGGCCAAGATGGTAAAACCCCGTCTCCACTAAAAATACAAAAAGTAGCTGGGCACAGTGGCAGGCACCTGTAATCCCAGGTACTCGGGAGGCTGAGGCAGGAGAATCATTTGAACCCAGGGGGGTAGAGGTGGCAGTGAGTCGAGATCACACCACTACACTCCAGCCTGGGCGACAGAGTGAGACTCTGCCTCAAAAAGAAAAAAAAAAAAAAAGCTAAATGGTTATTATCTAGAGCATATAAATAGCATCTTCAAATCAACACCCTCAAAATTCCAGATGAAAAATGAGCAAAAAATATAGACAATTCACAAAAGAACTATGAATACCAATATATTTGTGAAAAGATGCTCAACCTCAATAATAGTTTTATAACAAGGTACCAACATGCTCACTTCCACACACAGTAAAACGAGTTACCCATTTATGGCCTACCAGTTTTGAAAAAGAAAAAAGAAGACCCGATAATATCTAGTTTTGGCAAGAGTATGGGCAAATGCCTTCATATACTGTTGTTAAGAATGTAAACTGGGGACCAGACGTGGTGGCTCACGCCTGTAATCCCAGCACTTTGGGAGTCCAAGGCAGGCAGATCACGAGGTCAGGAGATGGAGACCATTCTGGCCAACATGGTGAAACCCTGTCTCTACTAAAAACACAAAAATTAGCTGGGCGTGATGGCACATGCCTGTAATCCCAGCTACTCAGGAGGCTGAGGCAGGAGAATTGCTTGAACCAGGGAGTCGGAGGTTGCAGTGAGCCGAGATCTGCGCCACTGCACTCCAGCCTGGCGACAGAGTGAGACTCTGTGTCAAAAAAATAAAAATAAAAGAAGAATGTAAACTGGGACTGACTTTTTTGAGAGAATTTGACAGCATGAAATTTTTACCTACAAAAATGTTGGTGAAGCATGATGGCTCATGCCAGTAATCCCAGCATTTTGGGAGGCTGAAGTGGGTGGATCACCTGAGGGCAGGAGTTTGAGATCAGCCTGACCAACATGGTAAAACCCCATCTCTACTAAAAATACAAAATTAGCCAGGCATCGTGGCACATGCCTGGAATCCCAGCTACTGGTGAGGCTGAGGCAGTAGAATCACTTGAACCCGGGAGGCGGAGGTTGCAGTGAGCTGGGATCACGCCATTGCCCTCTGGCCTAGGCAACAAAAGTGAAACTCCATCTCAGATAAATAAACTTAAATGTAGTCTACCCAATTCCAATTCTTATAGAAACCTAGCCTGCAAAAATACTTGCAAATAAAAAATGTTCCCTGAAAATTTATTTGTAATAGAGAAAAATTAGAAATAAACTGAACTGTCCTTAACAGCAGAATTGGTAAATAAATTATGGTAAATTCATACTATAAAACAGGGGTCCCCAACCCCCAGGCCACAGACCAATACTGATCCACGGCCTGTTAGGAACCGAGCTGCACAGCAGGAGGTGAGCTGCAGACAAGGGAGCATTACTGCCTGAGCTCCCGTTCCTGTTAGATCAGCAGTGGCATTAGATTCTCATAGAAGCACAGACCCTACATATGAGAGATCTAAACTGCAGTCTCCTTATGTGAATCTAATGCCTGTTGATCTGAGGTAGAATGGTTTCCACCTCGCCCCTGGTCTGTGGAAAAATTTTCTTCTAGGAAGCCAGTAAACCAACCAGTACCTGGTGCCAAAAAGCTGAGGACTGCTGCTGTAGAATACTAACACAGTGACGTATATCTATACATCCTAAAAAGGAAACGTGCATCACAGAATAGTATAGCTATCAATAAATATTTGTTGAATGAATGAATATAAACAGGCCCATTTATTTAAAAGGAGAGAGGCATAATATCTCTGTGTTTAAATAAATATACAAAGGTCTGAGACCGGGCACAGTGGCTCATGCCTATAATCCCAGCACTTTGGGAGGCTGAGATTGGAGGATAGCTTGAGCTCAGGAGTTCAAGGCAACATGGCGAAATCTTGTCTCTCCAAAAAAAAAAAAAAAAAAATTAGCCAGGCGTGGTGGTGCACGCCTGAGGTCCCAGCTACTCAGGAGGCTGAGGTAGGAGAATTGTTTGAGTCTGGGTGGTTGAGGCTGCAGTGAGCCAACATTGCACTACTGCACTCCAGCCTGGGCAAAAGAGTAAGACCCTGTCTCAGAAAAAAAAAAAAAAAAACCCACACACACAAAAAGAAAGGTTTGGAATGATGCATGCCAAACTGTTCAGTGTGATTATCTCTGAAGAAAGGAATGGGATTGGGATGGAGGGCAGGGATCTAGGAGAAGAAAAGGGTTGAAGGAGACTTTTTTATTTTTTACTCTTTGTAGTTTATCTGAAGAGTTAACAACCAATATATATTCATGCATTACTTGTATGTTAATACATGCATATCTCATATGAATACAATTTTTAAATTTTTTTTTTTTGAGACGGAGTCTTACTCTGTCGCCCAGGCTGGAGTGCAGTGGCGCAATCTGGGCTCACTGCAATCTCTGCCTCCTGGGCGCTAGTGATTCTCCTGCCTTGGCCTCCCGAGTAGCTGGGATTATAGGCGCCCGCCACCATACTCAGCTATTTTGTATTTTTAGTAGAGACGGGGTTTCACCATGTTGGCCAGGCTAGTCTCGAACTCCCGACCTCAGGTGATCCGCCCACCTCGGCCTCCCAAAATGCTGGGATTACAGGCATGAGCCACTGTGCCCAGCCAATTTTTAATTTTGTATCTTTTTTTTTTAAGAGAAGGAGTCTTTACTATGTTGCCCAGACTAGAGTGTAGTTGCTATTGCCAGGCCTGTTCATAGCACACTACAGCCTCAAACTCCTGCGCTCAAGCAATTCTTCTGCCTCAGCCTCTTGAGTAGCTAAGACTATAGACATATGCCAACTCGCCTGGCTCAATTTTTAATTTTAAAGCAAAAAAGAACTATGAAAATGAAAAACATATACGTATTAAAGGATTAGATCTCAAAGGTTCTAATCTATAAAGGTACCAACTAAAGTACAATCCCCAAAACAGGATTAACTGCTTTGTTTACAACACAAAAACTACTGGGTACTATTTTAGGATCTTACATTCATTGTTTAAGTGATCCTTACAAAAACCATTCTTCTCCAGAAGGTAGCTTCTAGATCCCCTCCCACTCCTGTCATCCTCCTCTAAATATCTGTTAATCCCCCTCTTAAAGAACCCAAAATAGGCCAGGCGAGGTGGCTCACGTCTGTAATCCCAGCACTATAGGAGCCTGAGGCAGGTGGATCACGAAGTCAGGAGATCCAGACCATCCTGGTGAAATCCCGTCTCTACTAAGAATACAGAAATTAGCCGGGCGTGGTAGTGTGCGCCTGTAGTCCCAGGAGAAGGCGAAGGTTGCAGTGAGCCGAGATCATGCCACTGCACTACAGCCTGGGGCGACAGAGTTAGACTCCGTCTCAAAAAAAAAAATAAATAAATAATAAAGCACAACACTCCAGGCGTGGTCTGATCAAGAACTATACACAGTAAAACTAACACATCCCATCATCTAGGCTCTTTACAATGAATACACCTAAAATTTCTTTATATCATCATCTATTTGTGAAATGCTGTTTTTGCACTTTCCGGAATTTCATTTCCAAAGCTTTTCTTAAATTTTCAAAGAAAACTGCCAGGTGTGGTGGCTCACACCTATAATCCCAGCACTTTGGGAGGCCGAGGCGGGCAGATCACCTGAGGTTGGGAGTTCGAGACCAGCCTGACCAACATGGAGAAACCCCATCTCTACTAAAAATACAAAATTAGCCAGGCGTGGTGGCACATGCCTGTAATCCCAGCTACTAGGGAGGCTGAGGCAGGAGAATCACTTAAACCTGGGAGGCAGAGGTTGCGGTGAGCTGAGATCACGCCATCACACTCCAACCTGGGCAACAAGAGCAAAACTCCGTCTAAAAACAAAAAACAAAACAAGGCTGGGCACGGTGGCTCACGCTTGTAATCCCAGCACTTTGGGAGGCTGAAGCGGGCAGATCACGAGGTCAGGAGATCGAGACCACGGTGAAACCCTGTCTCTACTAAAAATATAAAAAATTAGCCGGGCATGGTGGCGGGCGCCTGTAATCCCAGCTACTCAGAGAGGCTGAGGCAGAAGAATGGGGTGAACCTGGGAGGCGGAGCTTGCAGTGAGCTGAGATAGCACCACTGCACTCCAGCCTAGGGGACAGAGCAAGACTCTGTCTCAAAAAAAAAAAAAAAAACCAACCCAATTCTATTTCCCAGCTTTCAAAATACAATGTACAAAAAAAATTTTTTTAATGAACATGAAGGTTCTAATTTTAGCTCAGGTTTATAAAATTTTCTCAAAAGATTTTATAAAAGGTTCCATTTTCTTTTTCATCACATCAACAAGTTACAAAACATAGTACTTAGCCATAGGAAAAAAACATTATTTGAGTTACATATGTCAAGCGTACTACATAACTAGTAATTATAAATAGTATAGAATTTTTATGTCTTTTTGCATGTAGTACTATTTTTTTCTTTCTTTCTCTTTGAGACTGGGTCTCACTGTCTCCCAGGCTGGTAGAGCCTTGTCCACCTAGGCTCAAGTGATTCTCTCACCTCCGCCTCCCCAGTAGCTAGGACCACAGGTGTGCGCCACCATACTCAGCTAGCTTTTTTTTTTTTAACTGTTTGTAGACATGAGGTCTCACTATGTTGCCCAGGCTGGTCTCAAACGTCTGGGCTCAAGCAATCCTCACACCTCATCCTCCCAAAATGCTCGGATTACAGGTATAAGCCACCTCGCCCAGCCCAGTACTATTTCTCTGTTAAAATAGGATGTTGACTTGTAAAATGAGAACAAGCTCCTAGCAGAGTGGCAAGCATGCAACTGGTGCTCAATAAATGTAAATTTCTTCCCTTCAGAGCTCCTAGCCTTGGTAAGGACAATGTGTCAAAAGGACTGCTAATGAATTGCTGCGGGAGAGCTACTGCACTGTTAAGTATAAAAATTTACTTTGGAATAAGCTTACTTATTTTTGAAAATATTTCAGTAATTTAAAAAATATCGAACCAGGTGCGGTGGCTCATGCCTGTAATCCCAGCACTTTGGGAAGCCAAGGCGGGCAGGTCACTTGAGCCCAGGAGTTCAACACCAGCCTGGGCAACATGGCAAAACCCTATCTCTACAAAAAATACAAAAATTAGCCGGGTGTGGTGGCAAGCACCTGTAGTCCTAGCTACTCAGGAGGCTGAGGTAGGAGGATCACTTGAGCCCAGGAGTTTGAGGCTCCAGTGGGCTATCATCACGCCACTGTACTGCAGCCTGAATGATAAAGGGAGACCCTGTCTCAAAAAATAAATAAATAGGCCAGGTACAGTGGCTCACATCTGTAATCACAACACTTTGAGAGGCCGAACTGGGTGGATCACTTGAGGTCAGGCATTCAAGACCAGCCTAGCCAACATGGTGAAACCCTGTCTCTACTAAAAATACAAAAATTAGTCAAGTGTGGAGGTATGTGCACCTGCAATCCCAGCTACTTGGGAGGCTGAGGCAGGAGAATCACTTGAACTTGGGAGGCGGAGGTTGCAGTGAGCCAAGATCACGCCACTGCACTCCAGCCTAGGCAACAGAGCGAGACCCCAACTCAAATAATAACAATAATAATAATAAATAAATAAATAAATAAATATTGGAAAGTTCATTGAGATCAATTATGTTAAACATACCATATGAAGAAACTCCTACTTGTGATAATATTCATCTGAAGCCATTTAAACAGGAGAAATTCAGGTGGGTAATGAGTGATGAGTATTTACTAGTATTAACAACATGCTACAAACAGGGAAACAATGATTGAGCTATTACAGTGAAGACTATAGAACACAAAAGAAAGGTTTTAAGGGAGTGTGTGGTATAAATCCTTTTTTTTTTTTTTTTTTGAGGCGGAGTCTCGATTTGTCGCCCAGGCTGGAGTGAAGTGGTATGCATGATCTTGGCTCACTGCAACCTCCGCCTCCTGGGTTCAAGCGATTCTCCTACCTCAGCCTCCCAAATAGCTGGGATTACAGGCACACGCCACCATGCCCAGTTAATTTTTATACTTTTGATAAAGACAGGGTTTCACCATGTTACCCAGGCTGGTCTCAAACTCCTGACCTCGCGTGATCCGCCCGTTTCGGCCTCCCAAAGTGCTGAGATTACAGGCACAAGCTACCACACCCAGCTGGTATAAACCCTTTTTTAAGGATATCTTTTCACTTGAACAGAAACAAACTCAACATAGAGAAAAATTAGTTGAAATATGCAAGCTTTGGCTATTCGGTGTAATAGTCTCAAAACTGAAGTATCCTCAGGTGTGGGCCAGCATTGGATTTGGAGTCTGAAGACCTGGGTTCAAGTCTTCTGTTCAAAAATCATATACAGGGTCAGACACAGTGGCTCATGCTTGTAATCCCAACATTGTGAGCCCAAGGCGGGTGGATCACCTGAGGCTAGGAGTTCGAGACCAGCCTAGCCGTCATGGTGAAACCCCATCTCTACTAAAAATACAAAAATTAGCCGGGCGTGGTGGCAGGCACCTGTAATCTCAGCTACTTGGGAGGCTGAGGCAGGAGAATCGCTTGAACCCAGGAGGCGGAGGCTGCAGTGAGCCAAGATCATGCCACTGAACTCCAGCCTGGATGACAGAGTGAGACTCCGTCTCAAAAAAAAAAAAAGGTAATCAACAGATGCCTTCCAAAGTGCTTTCAGCTCAGAGCCCATTCTCAGACTAAAACAATAGCAAGCACTATCACCACTTTACAGAATGAGAAATCAGTCAGTGTTAGGCTTAGTAGCTCTTACAAGAATGCAATCAGTAGCAAAAGAAAGCTTAAATACAGGTAATCTGATTTTTCAGCTTACTGATCTACTAAGGAAAACTTCACATCTTTTCATAACTAAAGCGTTTCTGAAACTGCAGCATACATTAAGCATTTCATATGCCGCCCATTAAATAACTAATAAACTCTATTTCACAAACAGGAAAAGAGGTTGAACACCATTATGTAAGTAGTAACATAGGATAGTACCCCTGTTCTCTTATGACACATTCTTAACAGTACTGGTTTTTAAGACGAGGGAGAAAACCAGGAAGTGGACCAGTTGGAGATAAACACAGGTTAAAATCCCGTCCAAAAAAAAAAAAAAAAAAAAATTTACATCTTCATAATGGCATCCAAATTCAAGTGTTTGGGTTTTGGCTTTTTTACCTAACAATATACTGTTGTGACTTGACTTTTCCATTACCGTGTAATAATGTCTCTTTCCTATTGGAAGCAATCTCTCCTAATCTCCCAAACCTAAGGTAGAATTATTCATTTCATCTTCTTCCTAAATGAGACCTCGAAAATATGCCATATAAAGGAAAATGGGCTCTTAGGCGTTTCTCCTTAGTAAAATGCCAATGCAACATATGCCAACACTGGAGACAAAAAAATTCTACTTGAATTTACTGTGAAAAAAGATTTATAGCATTTTTTAAACCTACATGTTCATTTCTGTGCCATTAACTTTTTGAGGCATTCTACAGTCTCCAACAAAGAGAGAAATAAGTATTAGGATCACAACCTACGAATCTGGGTGGAACAAAGACGTCTCCTTTCATTATGCAGAGAAAACCAAGTTGCCAAAAAAAAAGAAAAAAAAAAACGGTCCCCTCAGATACCATGCACAGTTACTAACTGCACGTCTGGGTACAAAGAAGGAAAAATCATCTGGTCAAAAGCCCAAATGCCGCCCCGGCCTACCCTCGCCCCCCGCCCCCGCCCCCTTTGCCCATGGCCTCGCCCCAGAGCTAGAGTTCCAATATTTTTCTCCCCAATAAAGGGAAGCGGTTTAACCCTTTGAGCTCCACAACCTTGCGTTCTTCTACGCAGGCGCCCCTCCAGCGCAATCCCAGTTCTAAATCGAGTCGCTGCCCCTTTCCGCGACCACACCCAGACCCCCAAAGGCCTGCTCCCATCGACCATTGATGTAAGAAAGGCCAAACCCGGCCCCAGCGGGGCTCCCAGCCCCGCCGCTCCCTCTCTTCCTCCGGGCCAAGGCGTACCCAGAAAGGGACGCGAGAGCGCCCCTCAGTTCTCGCACGGGCTCGACCAAGGGGCGAGGAAGGAAGAATCGGCGCAGCGGCGAGATGGGCACGAACCTCGCGCTCACTTGCTGCTCAGTGCCAGGGCGAGGGGCGTCGCTCTGCCCCCAGAATCTAACCGGTAATGTGGGAAAGGTGTGGTCCAGGACCGGTGACCTCGAACCGGGGCCCAGCAGTTCGCAGGTCCTCATCCCGCGATGCTGGGGCCTCACCCACGACCCCAGCCCCCTCCCAGTCGGCACCCAAGCCCACTAAAGACCCCTCTCCGGGGCCGCAAACACAGTCCTCGGGGCCGCCCGGTCGGAGCCGTGTCAGGTGGTGACAGGAGGCGACGGGTGACCATGACAACCCGAGGTGTGCAGCGGACCGACCCAGCCTCCGACTCCCGGAGTCACTCACCTGAGGGCTCCAGGGCAAGCCCGGAGGAGCGGCGGAGGAGAACGCGGCTGGGAGGCCGGCGGCCAGGGCCCCGAAGCGGCCGGCTCCGGGCTGCGGCAGGAGCACGAGGGCGGCGGTCTGGGTTTGGCGTCGGTCCTCCCTCCTGCCGCCCGCGCGTCAATCCATCAGTTCGTCAATCCGTCCTTCTCACGTCCGCCCCTCCCGGCCCAGCGACTCCTCAGCTCAGCCTCTTGCAGACTGCGGTTGTCAAGTGCCGGGGAGCCGAGTTCTACCCGCGAGCGGCAGCCAATCGCCGCGCTTCCCCGAGGCGCCTCAGGACCCCGCCGCGCGGGGCGGCCAGGCAGGTGCCTGAGCCGAAGGGCCAGTCGGCGGGGCGGGGAGGGGCGGGGCGGGGCGGGGAGGGGCGGGCCCAAAGCTGGGGCGGGGAGGGGCGGGGAGGGGCGGGGAGGGGCGGGGCGGACCAAAGCCTGGGCGGGGCGGACCAAAGCCTGGGCGGGGCGGGCGGGGAGGGCGGGGCGGACCAAAGCCTGGGCGGGCGGGGCGGGCGGGGAGGGCGGGGCGGACCAAAGCCTGGGCGGGCGGGGCGGGCGGGGAGGGCGGGGCGGGCGGGCGGGGAGGGCGGGGCGGGCGGGCGGGGAGGGCGGGGCGGGCGGGGAGGGCGGGGCGGGCGGGGCGGGCGGGCGGGGAGGGCGGGGAGGGCGGGCGGGGAGGGCGGGGAGGGCGGGGCTCGGGCGCGGAGGGACCGGCTAGGGGCCTGGGGTACTAGCAGAACGGGCGGGGCAATAGCGTGAGACTGGTGGCAGAGACGTAGACCCGTAGCTGGCCGGTGACCCCATGTCCCAAAATAGCACGAACAGGATTGTCGCCTCCAAATGGAGAAGACTCTGCGCATTAGGATTGACTTTTCATACTCCTCCCCGATAATTAATAAAGGTTAATGAAATTAATGTTGCCTTCTACCCTTCTCTCGCTGCTTTCCTAGGTCCCACTTCGTCCCAGAAAACTCCAGTAGTTTGTTTGTCCCCTTCCTGATTTCTCATTTTGCAAAGCTGATCTGCCTTGAAAGCATTTTTCAGTTACTTAACATTTAACATGTTCAGGTTTTGTCTACTACTGTTGGTTGTAAGCCACTTATTCCACAAATATACGTGATGCTCAGCCGAGCTGAATTAAGCATCCGGGAAATATAACCATAAGGAAGAATACAATTACACAAACCTGTAAGAACATCATCCTCGGCCAAGCGCGGGGGCTCACGCCTGCAATCCCAGCAGTTTAGGAGGCCGAGGCGGGCGGATCACCTGAGGTCAGGAGTTTGAGACCAGCCTGGCCAACATGGTGAAACCCCGTCTCTACTAAAAATACAAAAATTAGCCGGGTGTGGTGGCAAGCCTCCTGTAATCACAGCTACTCGGTAGGCTGAGGCAGGAGAATCGCTTGAACCTGGGAGACGGAGGTTGCAGTGAGCCGAGATCATGCCACTGCACTCCGGCCTGGGTGACAGAGCGAGAGACCCCGTCTCACAAAAAAAAGAACATCATCCTCACGGAGGCGAAAGTCCAGAGTGAGTTGGACCTCCCAAAAGGGGAAAATGGGGTAACAGTCTGGTAAAGAGAATAAACATCAAAAATATTTCTGGCACTCCCATGCTTATTGCAGTACTATTCACAATAGCCAAAATACGGAATCAACCTATGTCAATCAACAGACAAATGGATAAAGAAAATGTGGTACATATACACAATGCAATCTTTTTTTTTTTATTTTTTATTTTTTTTTGAGACGGAGTCTCGCTCTGTCGCTCAGGCTGGAGTGCAGTGGCGCCATCTCGTCTCACTGCAAGCCCCGCCTCCCGGTTTCATGCCATTCTCCTGCCTCAGCCTCCCGCGTAGCTGGGACTACAGGCGCCCGCCACCACGCCTGGCTAATTTTTTTTTTTTTTGGGGGGGGGTATTTTTATTAGAGACGGGGTTTCACCGTGTTAGCCAGGATGGTCTTGATCTCCTGACCTCGTGATCCACCCGCTTCGGCCTCCCAAAGTTCTGGGATCACAGGCGTGAGCCACCGCTCCCGGACACACAATACAATCTTATTCACCCATAAAAAAAGAATGAAATCCTGTCATTTGCAGCAACATGGATGGGACGGGAGGACATTATGTTAAGTGAAACAAGCCAAGCACAAAAAGACAAATATTGCACGTTCTCACACATATGTGGGAACTAAAAGAATTGATCTCATGGAGGTAGTGAATAGAATGGTGGTTACCAGAGGCTGGAAAGTGTAGTGGAGGGCAAAGGGGGGATAAAGAGGTTAATGGGTACAAAAATACAGTTACATAGCAGGAATAAATTCTAGTGCTCAATAGCATAATTGTGTGACTATAGTTAACAATAATCTATTCTATATTTCCAAATAGCTAGAAGAGAAGATTCAGAATGTTCCCAACACAAAGAAATAGTTAATGGCAGGCCAAGTATGGTGGCTCACGCCTGTAACTCCACCACTTTGGGAGGCCGAGGCAGACAGATCATGAGGTCAAGAGGTCAAGAGATCAAGACCATCCTGGCCAACATGGTGAAACCCTGTCTCTACTAAAAATACAAAAATTAGCTGGGTGTGGTGGCGTGCGCCTGTAGTCCCAGCTACTCAGGAGTCTGAGGCAGGAGAATCACTTGAACCCAGGAGGCGGAGGTTGCAGTGAGCCGAGATTGGGCCACTGCACTCCAGCCTGGTGACAGAACAAGACTCCATCTCAAAAAAAAAAGAAAAGAAATAATAAATGGCTGGGCACAGTGGCTCATGCCTGAAATCCCAGCACTTTGGGAGGCTTAGGCCAGAGGCTCACATGAGGCCACAAGTTAGAGACTAGCCTAGGCAACATAGTGAGACTCCCTCTCTACAAAAACAAGAATAAAAAATTAGACACGGTGAGACATACCTGCAGTCCTAGCTACTTGAGAGGCTGAAGTGAGAAGATAGTTTGAGCTCAAAGTTCGAGGCTACCATGAGCTATAATCACACTACCGCACTCCAGCCTGGGTGACTGAGTGAGACCCTGTGTCTTAATAATAATAACGCATTTTTAAGGTGATAGATATCCCAATTACCCAGATTTGATCATTACACATTGTATTTACTCCAGAAATATCTACAACTATTATGTAACTATAAAAATTAAAAATAAACAAAATTTAAACCATATTTCTGGGAATACAAAATCTTGTCCAATTCAAGATAAAAGAAGCGGGAGCTTGAAGATACACATTTCTTTTTTTTTTCTTTTCTTCTTTTCGTTTTTTTTTTTTTTTTGAGATGGGGTCTCACTGTGTTGCCCAGGCTGGTGTGCGAGTGCAGTGGTGCAATCTCGGCACTCTGAACCTCCTCCTCCTGGGTTCAAATGACTCTCCTGCATCAGCCCCCAGAGTAGCTGGGACTACAGCATGCACCACCACGCCCAGCTAGTTTTTGTATTTTTAGTAGAGACAGGGTTTCACCATGTTGGTCAGGCTGGTCTCGAACTCCTGATCTTGTGATCCGCCTGCCTCGGCCTCCCAAAGTCCTGGGGATTACAGGCACAAGCCACTGTGCCTGGCTTTCTTCTATTTTTTTTTTTTTTTTTTTTTGAGACGGAGTCACTCTGTCACCCAGGCTGGAGTACATGGCGCAATCTCAGCTTACAGCAACCTCTGCCTCCTGGGTTCAAGCAATTCTGCCTCAGCCCCCTGAGTAGCTGAGATTACAGGCACGTGCCACCACACTCAGCTAATTTGTGTGCCACCACACTTGGCTAATTTTTGTATTTTTAGTAGAGACGAAGTTTCACCATGTTGGCCAGGCTGGTCTCAAACCCCTGACCTCAAGTAATCCTCCCGCCATGGCCTCCCAAAATGCTGGGATTACAGGCATGAGCTACTGCACCCAGCCAAGGAAATATTTCTAAGAAAAATACTTATGCATTCAGAGAAAACAACACACAAAAGCTGAACTACAAAATTTCAATTGCCTAGTCAATAACTCCTGGAAGAAAGTCTTCATTATGAACCCTCTTAATGATAAGTGACAGGCAAATAAATAGAAACATAATTGAATGTTACCCAGGATATTGATATTGAAAACAAAACAAGCAAACAAACAACGCATTACAGAGTGTTTAAATTGAAAAAATAGGCAGATACGTTTTTCCTGATAGTATCTCAATTATTTTGCTAGTATAGTTCATCTAAGAAACCACTTCTAAATCTTTATGCTCAAACAAGAAGTTTTGAGAACCAGTATCCTTTTTTTTTATTTCATTTTTTATCCCATTTCCAACAGTTTTATCAGTTAGAACCTTTTCCCCATGGACCCATATTCTGAAACTTTAGGAATTAATTATATTTTCTTTCTTTTTTTTTTTTTTTGAGACAGTATTGCTCTGTCGCCCAGGCTGGAGTGCAGTGGGGCGATCTCGGCTCACTGCAACCTCTGCCTCCCGAGTTCAAGCAATTCTCCTTTCTCAGCCTCCCAAATAGATGGGATTACAGGCCCATGCCACCACACCCAACTAATTTTTGTATTTTTAGTAGAGAATGGGTATAACCATGTTGACTGGGTTGGTCTCAAACTCCTGACCTCAAGTGATCCATCCACCTCAGTCTCCCAAAGTGCTGGGATTACAGACGTAAGACACCGTGCCCAGCTAGGAATTAATTACATTTATTAACAAATTGTTAGTAATTAATTATTGGATCAGAATCATAGACTTCTAGAGGGTTTTTGTTTGTTTGTTTTTAATAATTAATTATTGGGTCAGAATCCTAGAATTCTAGAGGGGTTTTTTTGTTTGTTTGTTGGTTTTTTGTGACAGTGTCTCACTCTGTCGCCCAGGCTGGAGTGTAGTGGGGCAGTCATGGCTCTCTGCAGTCTAGACCTCCTGGGCTCAAGCGATCCTTCCACCTCAGCTTCCCCAGCCCAGTAGCTCAGACTACAGGTGCAAGCCACCATGCCCGGCTAATTTTTTTTTTTTTTTTTTTTTTTTTTCTGTAGAGACAGCGTTTTGCCTTGTTGCCCAGGCTGGTCTTAAAGTCCTGGGCTAAAATGATCCTTTCCCCTTGGCCTCCCAAAGAGCTGGGATTACAGGCATGAGCCACTGTGCCCAGCCCAGTATCCTTTAAATATTTAAATCTTCTACTAGCTCTAGAAAGAGTAACTAATCAGGGACAATCTGACAAACAACCGATCACCTGCTAGGAGAGTGCTTGAAAAGTAGAAGAACCACTCAGTCCAACGGGCAGGAGACACTTCTGGAAGGAACACCATGATGGCTGTCCAGGGAGAGCCCCAGGTCTAGTTCAAACTTGTATTGGTTGGTGGTGATGGTACTGGAAAAACTACTTTCATGAAACATCATTTGACTGGTGAATTTGAGAGGTATGTAGCCACATTTGAGAGGTATGGGTGCTGAGGTTCATCACCCAAGTGTTCCACACCAACAGAGGACGTATTAAGTTCAATAAATGGGATACAGCCGGCCAGGAGAGATGTGGTGAACAGAGATGGTTATTATATCGAACCCATAGCCCAGTGTGCCATCATAATGTTTGATGTAACATCAAGAGTTACATACAAGAATGTGCCTAACTGGCATGGAGATTTGGTGCCAATGTGTGAAATCATCACCATGGTGTTGTGCGGCAACAAAGTGGATATTAAGGACAGGAAAGTGAAGGCAAAATCTATTGTCTTCCACTGAAAGAAGAATCTTCAGTACTATGACATTACTGCCAGAAGTAACTACAACTTTGAAAAGCCCTTTCTCTGGCTTGCTAGGAAGCTCATTGGAGGCCCTAACTTGGGGTTTGCTACCCTGTGCTCCCCTACCTGAGGTTGTCATGGACCCAGCTTTGACAGAGCACTATGAGCATGAGTTAGAGTTTGCTCAGACAGCTGCTCTCCTGGATGAGGATGATTATCTGTGAGAACAAAGCTGGAGCCCAGTATCAGAAGTATAGTTTTATAGACAGCTTTCCTGTGACATCAGCAGTGCAAAGTGTGCCTCACCTTGTTATCTAGCTAAGCGGAACACGTGCTTCATCTGTGGGATGCTGAAGGAGATGAATGGGCTTCGGAGTGAATGTGGCAGTTTAAAAAATACCTGCGCTGGGCGCAGTGGCTCACGCCTGTAATCCCAACGCTTTGGGAGGCCGAGGTGGGCGGATCACGAGGTCAGGAGTTTGAAACCAGCCTGACCAACATGGTGAAATCCTGTCTCTACTAATAATACAAAAATTAGCCACGCGTGGTGTTAGGTGCCTGTAATCCCAGCTACTCAGGATGCTGAGGCAGGAGAATCGCTTGAACCCGGGAGGCGGAGGTTGCAGTGAGCCGAGATTGCGCCGCTGCGCTCCAGTTTGGGCAACACAGAGAGACTCTGTCTCAATAATAATAATAATAATGATAATAATAATAATAATAATACCTTCATGGCCAGGCGTCATGGCTCACACCTGTAATCCCAGCACTTTGGGAGGCTTAGGTGGGTGGATCATTTGAGATCAGGAGTTCAAGACCAGCTTGGCCAACATGATGAGACCCCATCTCTACTAAAAATACAAAAATTAGCTGGGAGTGGTGGCGGGCGCCTGTAATACCAGCTACTCAGAAGCCTGAGGTAGGAGAATCGCTTGAACCTGGGAGGCAAAGATTGCAGCAGTGAGCCGAGATCGTACCACTGCACTCAGACTCTGTCTTAAAACAAACAAATAAACAAACAAAACCTTTGTTGGGTGACCTGCATATTTAGCTGTTTTGGAACACAGTTGATTCCTTCTTGAGTTGCAAATATAAGACTGCTACAGTTACATCAGAAGGAAGGAGGAAGGAAGGGAGGGAGGGAAGGAGGGAAAGAAAAGGAAGGAAGGAAGGAAAGAAGGAAAGAAGGAAAGAAGGGAGGGAGGGATGGAGGGGGGAAGGAAGGGAAAGAAAAGGAAGGAAGGAAGGAAAGAAGGAAGGGAAAGAAAAGAAAGGAAGGAAGGAAGGAAGGAAAACCCCAATGAAGTATTAGATTGGCTTTGGCATTCATTGAACACAAAATGAAATGCTTTGCTTATGTTCTCATTTAAACCTCATAATCTCCCTTAAAACACCTATTAATTATTCCCATTTGAGTGATTAAAGAAAATAACTTGCCCAAGGTCACACAGCTAGTATGTAGCAGAGACATTCTGACTCTTAAAACTTTCTTTTTCTATTCTACCACATTATTATTATTTCTTATTTTTGAGAGGGAGTCTCACCTAGACTGAAGTGCAGTGGTGCAATCTCACCTCACTTCGAGCTCTCCTTCCCTGGTTCAAGCGATTCTCCTGCCTCAGCCTCCCGAGTAGCTAGGATTACAGGCATGCACCACCACACCCAGCTAATTTTTTGTATTTTTAGTAGAGACGGGGTCTCACCATGTTGGCCAGGCTGGTCTCAAACTCCTGACCTCAAGTGATCTGCCAGCCTCAGCCTCCAAAGTGCTGGGATTAGAGGCGTGAGCCGCCGTGCCCTGCCTCATTCTACATTATATTAACTGGAAATTTTATTTTAGTATTTATTTATTTAAGAGACAGAGTCTCACTTTCTCACCCAGGCTAAAGTGTCACATAGGCTGGAGTATAGTGGTGTGATTACAGCTCACCACAGTCTCAAACTCCTGGGCTCAAACTATCCTCTAACCTCAGCTTCCTGAGTAGCCTAGATTACAGGCATGAGCCACCTTGCCTGGCTAATTGTTCTAAGAAATCTTGGGCCAGACGGCCGGGCACGGTGGCTCATGCCTGTAATCCCAGCACTTTGGGAGGCCGAGGCCGGTGGATCACAAGGTCAGGAGCTTAAGACCAACCTGGCTAACGTGGTGAAACCCCGTCTTTACTAAAAATACAAAAAATTAGCCGGGCATGGTGGCAGGTGCCTGTAGTCCCAGCTACTCGGGAGGCTGAGGCAGGAGAATGGTGTGAACCCGGGAGGCGGCGGAGCCTGCAGTGAGCCGAGATGGCACCACTGCACTCCAGCCTGGGCAACAGGGCGAGACTCCGTCTCAAAAAAAAAAAAAGAAATTTTGGGCCAAACACAGTGGCTCATGCCTGTAATCCCAGCACTTTGGGAGGCCAAGATGGGAGGATCCCTTGAGCCCAGGAGTTCGTGACCAGCCTGGGCAACATAGTGGGACCCCATCTCAACTAAAAATAAAAAATAAAAAAAATAGCCTGCCATGGTAACACATTATCCCAACTACTGGAGAGACTGAGGCAGGAGGATCGCTTGAGTCTGGAAGGTCGAGGATTGCAGTGACCCATGATTGTGTCACTGCACTCCCTCTCAAAGTGCTGAGATTATAGGCTTAAGCCACCATGCTCAGCCAGAAATTTTAGCTTGAATAAAATGGACCCTATTCTGACAAGGTAGAGTAGATAAGAGGTCTTATTAATGTTTATATTCTCCATAACCTATAGCATAGTGCTATTTGCATATGCATTTTCAATGAATAGGAAGCAAATATACCACGATTATATTTCTGGAAAAACGAAGGTGGAAGGAGAGAAAGAAAGAGGCACTGAAACACAAGACATCTGGTACATCTTATCACTTGCACACTTATAAATGCATTGACTGTATATTTGTTTCTTAATGTAACATCAAAGTTTACACTACAATCTTAATAGCTGGTAGCCTAAGGTATCACCTTTCCTTCTATACTCAGCCACACTGGTTAAGATTAGATCTTCCTGTCTTTCATTCTAGTTGCTGCAATAGCAGTCAATTGTTCAAAGAGGGCAAGGCTTGCTTAGATGAAGGACTGTCCTCAGATCCCAAGGTACTGCCTCAATCATTCACCAAATATTAACTGAATGCCAGTTCTGGGTCAGGAACTAGGTTAGGCATCATTTGGAAATGCAGGTTCTTACATGACAGAATGATTCATGGTGCCTTGTGACTTAAATGCCTATAGGCTGAGGTGGACCTCTTTTAATGTGATTCTTAAATGTTATCTCTGAAAAGGAGAATAGGAGTTTTTGGTTTTCCCCAAATAGGAGAAAGGAGTCTGAGTACAAGCCCAAGCTAGGAAACTTTGCCTCAAGGAATTCAGGGGAAGTTTGTGGAGCTAAGAGAACGTGTTTTAGAAGCTCCACTCCCATTACTAGAACACGCACATACATACACACATCAAAGAGCTTTGTGCTTCAGAGCCAGTAGCACCTAACCAAGATATGGAATTAACCTAAGTGAGGCTTTAGGAGAACAAAGCACCACCACTGCTGCTTCTCCTTTAAACAGATTCAAGGGCCAGGCATGGCGGCTCACGCCTGTAATCCCAACACTTTGGGAAGCTGAGAGGGGCAGATCACCTGAGGTCAGGAGTTCGAGACCAGCCTGGCCAACATGGAGAAACCCTGTCTCTACTGAAAAATGCAAAAATTAGCAGGGCGTGGTGGCGCACGTTTGAACCCAAGAGGCAGAGGTTGGAGTGAGCCGAGATCGCGCCACTGCACTCCAGTCTGGGCAACAGAGGTAGAATTACTTGGGTCTTCCAGGGCTCCTATTTAGACCTCTAAACAAAAACTTCGGTATACATAAAAGAGATATGCTGTTATTTATATTAAGTAAATATCTGATATAGTCTTGAAAATAAAAATAAAATAAATTATTTTGGAAAACATCCACTTTAATCAAGTTAGTGAAATATGTAAAATTTTTTTTTTTTTTTTGAGACGGAGTCTCGCTCTGTCGCCCCGGCTGGAGTGCAGTGGCACAATCTCAGCTCACTGCAAGCTCCGCCTCCCGGGTTCACGCCATTCTCCTGCCTCAGCCTCCCGAGTTGCTGGGACTACAGGCGCCCACCACCACGCCCGGCTAATTTTTTGTGTTTTTTTTTTTTAGTAGAGACAGGGTTTCACCATGTTAGCCAGGATGGTCTTGATTTCCTGGCTAACATGGATCCGCCTGCCTTGGCCTCCCAAAGTGATCTGCCTGCCTCGACCTCCCAAAGTGCTGGGATTACAGGTGTGAGCCACCGCGCCTGGCCATATGTCAAATTTTTTTTTTTTTTAATTATACTTTAAGTTTTAGGGTACATGTGCACAATGTGCAGGTTAGTTACATATGTATACATGTGCCATGCTGGTGTGCTGCACCCATTAACTCGTCATTTAGCATTAGGTATATCTCCTAATGCTATCCCTCCCCCCTCCCCCACCCCACAACAGTCCCCAGAGTGTGATGTTCCCCTTCCTGTGTCCATGTGTTCTCATTGTTCAGTTCCCACCTATGAGTGAGAACATGTGGTGTTTGGTTTTTTGTCCTTGAGATAGTTTACTGAGAATGATGATTTCCAATTTCATCCATGTCCCTACAAAGGACATGAACTCATCATTTTTTATGGCTGCATAGTATTCCATGGTGTATATGTGCCACATTTTCTTAATCCAGTCTGTCATTGTTGGACATTTGGGTTGGTTCCAAGTCTTCGCTATTGTGAATAGTGCTGCAATAAACATACGTGTGCATGTGTCTTTATAGCAGCATGATTTATAGTCCTTTGGGTATATACCCAGTAATGGGATGGCTGGGTCAAATGGTATTTCTAGTTCTAGATCCCTGAGGAATCGCCACACTGA
This sequence comes from Pongo pygmaeus, assembly GCF_028885625.2. NCBI lineage: Eukaryota > Metazoa > Chordata > Mammalia > Primates > Hominidae > Pongo > Pongo pygmaeus. Next base: position 120,668,795 of record NC_072373.2, on the reverse strand, counting down.
CTTCCACAAGGGTTTAACTAGTTTACAGTCCCACCAACAGTGTAAAAGTGTTCCTATTTCTCCACATCCTCTCCAGCACCTGTTGTTTCCTGACTTTTTAATGATTGCCATTCTAGCTGGTGTGAGATGGTATCTCACTGTGGTTTTGATTTGCATTTCTCTGATGGCCAGTGATGGTGAGCATTTTTTCATGTTTTTTGGCTACATAAATGTCTTCTTTTGAGAAGTGTCTGTTCATGTCCTTCGCCCACTTTTTGATGGGGTTGTTTGTTTTTTTCTTGTAAATTTGTTTGAGTTCATTGTAGATTCTGGATATTAGCCCTTTGTCAGATGAGTAGGTTGTGAAAATTTTCTCCCATTTTGTAGGTTGCCTGTTCACTCTGATGGTAGTTTCTTTCGCTGTGCAGAAGCTCTTTAGTTTAATTAGATCCCATTTGTCAATTTTGGCTTTTGTTGCCATTGCTTTTGGTGTTTTAGACATGAAGTCCTTGCCCATGCCTATGTCCTGAATGGTAATGCCTAGGTTTTCTTCTAGAGTTTTTATGGTTTTAGGTCTAACATTTAAGTCTTTAATCCATCTTGAATTAATTTTTGTATAAGGTGTAAGGAAGGGATCCAGTTTCAGCTTTCTACATATGGCTAGCCAGTTTTCCCAGCACCATTTATCAAAATTTTTAAAAGGGGAAACTAAATGTTAGGAAATGTTGGTAATACATAAAGCACATTAAGCATCATAATTTCAGATAAGTGTTTTAGGATAAGGTTAGAAAGTTTCCAGTAATAAGCTTGTGACCATTTGGGAGAACTTCCTATAAAGATGGAAGAAATGTCATAGTCACCAAAACAAGTCTTGATTGGTGTCTTTTAAGTTCATACGCCTCCAAAATACTTACGAAAACCCTATTTCAGAAAAAATAAGTATAGTATAAGCATTTCTTTTAGAGTTTGGTCAGTGACTATACAGACTCTTTCCAATAAAATTTCAGTTATTTATCTAAAATGGCCATGCAAATACAAATTGAAAAATGATTTTTGCTTTAGCAATTGTTCTGATCCTAAAAGAATGTACCCAATGATATCAAGGCAGTCTACCAGGTTCTCTGTGTAAGCAGAAATAATCATAATATTATGTATAACCATAATAAAGTATTATACATGGAAGTCTTAGTGCTACAAATAACATGAGATTTTGTACAAAAGTTCAAATAGGAACTCCTATCAATCTACTGGTAACACATAAGAAATTTGCTCCTTACTTTATTTCATTGTATTTAGTTATTTGAGACTGGACCTTGCTTTGTTGCCCAGGCTGGAGTGCAGTGGTGTAATCTCAGCTCACTGCAACCTCCGCCTCCCAGGCTCAAGCGATCATCCCACCTCAGCCTCCTCAGTAGCTGGGTCTACAGGTGCCCATCACCATACACAGCTAATTTTTGTAGAGACGGGGTTTTGCCGTGTTGCCCAGGCTGGTCTCAAACTCCTGGGCTCAAATGATCTGCCTGCCTAGGTCTCCCAAAGTGTTGGGATTATAGGCATGAGCAACCTCACCCAGCCCTATTTCTAACTTTAGAATTCCACTTATCAGAATCACACCTGTAATCCCAGCACTTTGAAAGGCTGAGGTGGGCAATCACTTGAGGTCAGGAGTTCCAGACCAGCCTGGCCAACACTGTGAAATCTTGTCTCTACAAAAATTAGCTGGGCATGATGTCGTGCCCCTGTAGTCCCAGCTACAGGAGGCTGAGGCAGGAGGATCATTTGAACCTGGGAGGTGGAGGTTGCAGCGAGCCGAGGTTGCACCACTGCACTCCAGCCTGCGTGACAGAGCAAGACTCTGTCTTGGAAAAAAAAAATGCCAGGTGTGGTGGTTCACGCCCAAAGTAATTCCAACACTTTGGGAGGCCGAGGCGGGTGGATCACGAGGTCAGGAATTCCAGACCAACCTGGCCAACATAGTGAAATTCTGTCTCTACTAGAAATACAAAAATTAGGCCAGGTGTGGTAGCTCATGCCTGTAATTCCAGTACTTTGGGAGGCCGAAGCAGGCAGATCACGAGGTCAGGAGTTTGAGACCAGCCTGGCCAACATGGTGAAACCCCATCTCTACTAAAAATACAATAATTAGCTAGGGAGGAGAATCGCTTGAAACCGGAAGGCGGAGGTTGCAGTGAGCCAAGATTGCACCACTGTACTCCAACCTGGGCAACAAGAGCAAAACTCCGTCTCAAAAATAAAATAAAATACAAAAATAAAAATACAAAAATTAGCCGGGTGTGGTGGCACAACCCTGTAGTCCCAGCTACTTGGGAGTCTGAGGCAGGAGAATCGCTTGAACCCAGGAGGCAGAGCTTGCAGTGAACCAAAACCATGCCATTGCACTCCAGCCTGGGTGACAGAGTGAGACTCCATCTCAAAAAAAAAAAAAAAAAGAATTCCACTTATCTGGATACCACATAGCAAAATGGTACCTATGCTGTCTCAGATACAATAGGTGTTTAATAAATACTCAATATATGAAAATGTTTTCCTTGAGCCAATCCCATAATTTTTGTTTTGTTTTGTTTTTGGTTTTTTGTTTTTTGAGATGGAGTTTCATTCTTGTTACCCAGGCTAGAGTGCAATGGCGTGATCTCAGCTCACCACAACCTCCGCCTCCTGGGTTCAAGCAATTCTTCTGCCTCAGGCTCCCGAGTAACTGGGATTACAGGTGTGCGCCACCATGCCTGGCTACTTTTGTATTTTTAGTAGAGACGGGGTTTCTGCATATTGGTCAGGCTGGTCTCAAACTCCCGATCTCAGATGATCTGCCTGCCTCGGCCTCCCAAAGTGCTGGGATTAAAGAGGTGAGCTGCTGCGCCTGGCCTTTTTCTTTTTTCGTAAGAGACAGGGTTTCAGTATATTGCCCAGGCTGATCTTGAATTCCTGGCCTCAAACGAGTCTCCCACCTTGGCTTCCAGAGGTGCTAGATTTACAGGACTAGGCACAGATTTTTTTTTTTTTTTTTTTTTTTTTGAGATCGGGTCTCCTTTTGTTGCCCAGGCTGGAGTGCAGTGGTGCAATCATAGCTGACTGTAACCTCGAACTCCTGGACTCAAGTGATCCTCCCATCTAGGACCACTCCTCCCAAGTACCTAGGACTCCAAGGGCATGCCACTGCACCTGGCTAATTTTATTTCTTATTTTTGTAGAGATGGGGTCTTTATGTTGCCCAGACTGCCCTATCGCATAATTTAATGGTGTGAATAGCTCATGTAGTCATTTACAAGGGCTCAGGAAAAGCAGCAGCCTTCAACAACACATTTAACACTTTGTTCCCTGATCATCCACACTTCCAGTATCTATTTGTGGCAAGAAGGAAAACATGGGGACTGTAAGAAAATCAGACCTAGAGAAATGGGTATGTTCTGTGATGTAGGCAGGACTTTAAAAAGTTCTTGGTTTTAGGCTGGGTGCAGTGCCTCAAACTTGTAATCCCAGCACTTTGGGAGGATGAGGTGGGTGGATGGCTTGAGTCCAAGAGTTCAAGATGAGCCTGGGCAACATGGCAAGACCTCATCTCTTTAAGAAAAAAAAAAAATTAGGCAGGGCACAGTGGCTCACACCTGTAATCCCAGCACTTTGGGAGGCCAAGGTGGGCGGATCACGAGGTCCGGAGTTCGAGACCAGCCTAACCAACATGGTGAAAACCCGTCTCTACTAAAAATACAAAAATTAGCCGGGTGTGGTGGCAGGCACCTGTAATTCCAGCTACTCAGGAGGCCAAGGCAGGAGAATCGCTTGAATCTGGGAGGCAGAAGTTGCTGTGAGCCGAGATCACCCCACTGCACTCCAGCCTGGGCAACAGAGTGAGACTCCATCTCAAAAATAAATAAATAAATAAATAAAAATTAAAAAAATTAGATAGGCGTGTGTGTAAAAAAATAAAACAATGTAATAATAATAGAAATAAAGTGCACAATAAATGTAATGCACTTGAATCATCATGAAACCAACCCCCCATCACCCTCACCCCAGTCCATAGAAAAACTGTCTTCCACAAAACTGGTCCCTGGTACAAAAAAGGTTGGGGACCACTGTTCTAGACGATGCACTCATGTAACTCCCCTCACTGTCATTCACCCTCATAATTTTGTTTTCATTTCCTACATGTGTATGTCTAGAGAAGGAAGAATGTGCTAATTATATAGGTGCAAGTTTTACTTACATCTATAAACTGGTATCTGTTTTCATACATTGGTCTTATAAGTTTGTATTCTGTGAGCGCACCCAGAGAGATGAATGTGCTATTTGCTGATGAAATCAGTTTCTAAGCCTGCAATGCTGCAAATCAAACTCTGGCTCTGGACTATAGTATACTCACTCAAGTAATGCAACCTCCCAAAGTCTCTTGGAAAATGGCCAGATGACTCTCCAGGCAGCACCTTTCTCCACTGATGACAGGCCAAGTGAGCTCTTTCCTCCACTTTAAAATTTCTACACTTACACTATTACAGTTTTTATTCAAGAATACCAATTCCGGCCGGGCATGGTGGCTCACGCCTGTAATCCCAGCACTTTGGGAGGCTGAGGCAGGCAGATCACCTGAGGTCAGGAGTTTGAGACCAGCCTGGCCAACATGGCGAAACCCCTGTCTCTACTAAAAAAGTACAAATATTAGTTGGGTATGGTGGCACCCGCCTGTGATCCCTGCTACTCAGGAGGCTGAGGCAGGAGAATTGTTTGAACCTGGGAGGCGGAGGTTGTGGTGAGCCAAGATCACACCACTGCACTCCAGCCTGGGCAACAGAGTGAGACTCGGTCTCAAGAAAAAAGAGAGAGTGCTTCACTTAAATTGGAGGCTGGGCACTGTGGCTCATGCCTATAATCCCAGAACTTTGGGAATCTGAGGCAGGAGAATGGCTTGAGGACAGGAGTTCAAGGCCAGCCTGGGCAACATAGTGAGACTCCATCTCTACAAAATTAAGAAAAAAATTAGCCAGGTGCAGTGTAGTCTTAACTACTTGGGAGGCTGAGGCATGAGGATGATGAACCCAAGAGTTCAAGGCTGCAGTGAGCTATGATCCTGCCACTGCACTCCAGCCTGAGTGGCAGAGCAAGACCCTGTCTCTAACAACAACAACAACAAAAAGCCATAAAGCTTGGAGGGAATTACTATAGATTAAAAGAAATTTAGACATACCAAACAAATGCAATGGGTGACACCTTGTTTAGATCCTACTTCAAAGAAACTGTGGGAAGCAGAATAATAACCCCTCACAGATGTCTACTTCCTTTAGCCAGGCATGGTGGTGTGTTGCCTATAGCCCTAGCTACTCAGTAGGCTGAGGCAGGAGGATTGCTTGGCAGGAGTTGGAGGCTGCAGTGAGCTATGATCACTCCAGCCTGGGTCACAAAGCGAGACCCCATCTCAAAAAAAAAAAAAAAAGTCCACATCCTAATTCCCAGGACCTGAGAATATGTTGCTTGACGTGGTAAGAAGAGATTTTGCTTCCATGATTAACTTAAGAACCTTGAAATGGGGAGAGTATTCTGGGTTATCCAGGTGGGTCCGATATCACAGAGAATCCTCACCAGCTGGAGTCACAGGCCAGGGAGATGCAACATTGCTAGCTTTGAAGAAGGGTAACATGAGCCAAGAAATGTAGCCTTTACAAGTGGGAAAAGGCAAGCAAACAGGTGTCTCCTAGAACATCCAGAAAGGAACACAACTGTGTCAGCACCTTGATTTTAGCACAGTAAGGCTAGGGTCAAACTTCTTTCTTTTTTTTTTTGAGATGGAGTCTCACTCTGTCGCCCAGGCTGGAGTGCAGTGGCGCTATCTCGGCTCACTGCAAGCTCTGCCTCCCGGGTTCGTGCCATTCTCCTGCCTCAGCCTCCCAAGTAGCTGGGACTACATGTGCCCACCACCATGCCAGGCTAATTTTTTGTATTTTTTAGTAGAGACGGGGTTTCACTGTGTTAGCCAGGATGGTCTCGATCTCCTGACCTTGTGATCCGGGCTAGGGTCAAACTTCTTACCTAGAGAACTAGTTAAATAATAAATGGGTGTTAAGTCACTAAATGAGCTGTAATTTGTTATAGTAACAATTGAAATTAATATACACACTCAAAAAAGATATGTTGAGACAAATCAGCAAGATTTAAACAGGGATTTGGCGTCAGGCACTGTGGCTCACGCCTGCAGTCATTCCAGTACTTTGGCAGGACTAAGGCAGGAGGATTGCTTGAACCCAGGAGTTCAAGACCAGCCTGGGCAACACAGTGAGACCCATCTCTCTACAAAACAATTTAAAAAATTACCCAGTTGTGGTGTTGCACACCTGTAGTCCTAGCCACTTGGGAGGTTAAGGTGGGAGGACTGCTTGAACCCAGGAGGCAAAGGCTGTAGTAAGCCATGATCATGCCACTGCACTCTAGCCTGGGCAACAGAGCAAGACCCTATTTCAAAAAATTTAAAAATTAACAGGAATTGGGTATTAGATGGAATATTGAGGAATTAGTGTTAATTTTTGATAGGATATGGTAATACTATTTGGGCTTTTTAAACTTTGTTAGAAATATGTACTGAAGCTCAGGCACATTGGCTCATACCTGTAATCCCAGCACTGTGGGAGGCCGAGGCAGGTGGATCACTTGAGGTCAGGAGTTCAAGACCAGCCTAGCCAGCATGGTGAAACCCCATCTCTACTAAAAATACAAAAATTAGCTGGGCATGGTAGCAGATGCCTATACTCCCAGCTACTTGAGAGGCTGAGGCAGGAGAATCGCATGAACCCAGGAGGTGGAGGTTGCAGTGAGCCAAGATTGCGCCACTGCACTCCAGCCTGGGTGACAGAGTGAGATTATGTCACAAAAAAAAAAAAAAAAAAAAGAAATATGTACTGAAGCATTTATAGATGAAATGATACAGGGATGTGTGGGATTTGCTTTTTATTTTTTATTTTTTTGAGATGGAGTCTCACTCTTGTTGCCCAGGCTGGAGTGCAACGGTGCGATCTTGGCTCACTGCAACCTCTACCATCCGAGTTCAAGGGATTCTTTTGCCTGACTCTCGAATAGCTGGGATTACAGGCTCCCGTGACTATGCCCAGCTAATTTTTGTATTTTTAGTAGAGACAGGGTTTCACTATGTTGGCCAGGCTGGTCTTGCATTCCTGACCTCAGGTGATCCATTTGCCTTGGCCTCCCAAAGTTTTGGGATTATAGGCGTGAGCCATCGCACCCGGCCAGATTTGCTTTAAAATAATACTGCCCCCCTACCTTAAAAAAGGTAAGGGTTCTGAAACCAAGGTCCAAAATTAAAAATAAAAAAATTATTTAAAGGTAGGGGGATAGGACAAATTGGCAAAAAGTTGGTTACTTGTTGAAGCTGGGGGCTAGTTACACTATTATTGTGTATACTTGAAATTTTCCATAGGAAGTTTAAAAAAAAGTGAATTAATTTAGGAGAGAACACCTATATATACTCCAGATCAGCACTGTCCAAAAGAATTTTCTGTGATGATGGCAATGTTCCATATCAGCACTGTCCAATGCTGTACCCACTTACCATAAGGCTTTTGAGCACTTGAAATATAGCAAACGCAACTAAGGAAGTGAATTTTTCATTTTATTACCATTTTTTAAATATTTTATTTTTTGAGACAGAGTCTCACTCTGTTGCCCAATCTGGAGTGCAGTAGTACGATCTCGGATCACTGCAGCCTCTGCCTCCTGAGTTCTCCTGCCTCAGCCACCCGAGTAGCTGGGATTACAGGCACGTGCCACCACACCCGGCTAATTTTTGTATTTTTGGTAGAGATGGTGTTTCATCATGTTGGCCAGGCTGGTCTTGAACTTCTGACCTCAAGTGATCTGCCTGTCTTGGCCTCCTAAAAAGCTGGGATTACAGGTGTGAGCTACTGCACCCAGCTGAATTTTTCATTTTAAAATGTAAATAGCCATATGTGGCTAGTGGCTACCATTTACACAGTGCAGCTCTAAATACTGGAAGACAGCCATGCCACCGTACTACCAGAATTTGAAGTTAATAAGTAAGCTCATGCATCAAGTCAGCCCGCCGAGCCTCTTTCCCCTTTTTGCTAATGGCAGTATCTAGTATCCCAATCCCATTCCAAGCTTTTTTACCACAAGTGGGGCATGAGATCCGGGCTATAGTACAACTTCTTCCTGGCCATAGTGACTGGTCCAGGAAGAAAATAAGCAGAGCTCGGATCGTCATAATCCTTGCTTGGAATTTCCTCTATTACGAAGTAAAGCAGCTTCTTCAATTTGGAGTTGTAAGGAGGGAACCCTAGAACTGCTGGCCATCATGTTCCTTTGCCACTCTTAGAATAAAACCAAAATTAGGATAAAAGACAGAGAGATAGAGTCTTGCTTCTCAAGTACTTAGATCCAGTCAACCCTAAATTCAGCTCCATCCCCTTTCCCATGTTTCGGTTAGGTAAGCCAATAAATTCCATGTTTATGCTATTAATAGTTTTGAGTTAAGTTATATCACTTGCAACCTAACATAGTCTTAACGCAAAGCCCCACTCAGTCTGGGCAACACAGTGAAATAGCTTCTCTAGCCAGGCATGCCTGTAGTCCCAGCTACTCGGGAGGCTGAGGTGGGAGGATTATTTGAGCACAGGAGGTCGAGGCAGTGAGCAGTGATTGTGCCACTGCACTCCAGCCTGGGTGACAGAGTGAGCAGTTTACTGAAGCCTTGACCTCCCAGGCTCAAGTGATTCTCCCACCTCACCCTCCTGAGTAGCTAGGACCACAAGCGGAAACCACTGTGCCTGGCTCTTTTTTTTACAGAGATGGGGCTTGCCTAGGCTGGCCTCCAACTCCTGGGCTCAAGCAATCCTCTCGCCTCAGCCTCCCAAGCAGCTGGGACTACAGGCATGCCACCATGCCTGTCTAATTTTTTTGTATTTTTAGTAGAGACAGGGTTTCACCATGTTGGCCAGGCTGGTCTCGAACTCCTGACCTCAAGTGATCCACCTGCCTTGGCCTCCCAAAGTGCTGGGATTACAGGTGTGAGGCACTGTGCCTGGCCTTGATTTTTAGTTGAGATGGGGTCTCTCTATGTTGCCCAGACTGGTCTCCAACTCCTGGGCTCAAGAGATCCTCCTGCCTAGGCCTCCCAAAGTGCTAGGATTATAGGCATGGGCCACGGTGCCCAGTCCTGCTTTTTTAAATGAAAAGATTCACTCAGATACGCACTGAAATAAAAAAAATTTTCAGCTAGACTAAGCAGCAAGAATTATAATGGGTATAATATTCTGGGAGGAAAAAAAATCACAAATCAGTCAGATTCAAGGATCAACCTGTTTAATTGTTCATATTTTATTCCTGTATCAGTAGATTAAGAAAGTAAAATTTTCCCAAGCACTGATTTATAGATCATGTTTATAAGCAGCACACAAAAAGTTAAGTTTCATAAACAATAACATTCAGTGATCTACTTAAATCCAATTGTAATCCTTACTTTAAACTAAGGACAATAATAATTTAATACATAGAGTAAATACACACAAAACCTGTGTATCCAGAACTACAAACATGGTTTCCACAGCCACATATGGTTTTAGTCAAGGACACATTTCCACAATGAACAAGTACTTACAAATATGTTAATAAAACACTAACCCAAATGCTTACCCTGCCATCAGCTTTTTAAGCAAACCCATTCCTGCTACTGAAAGCATTTATTTTTAGAAGCTTGAATCTGATCTGGGAAAACGGGTTCTCCTAAAACTTAACAGGATGTTATAAATCCGAGAAGATTTTAAATCAAAAAGCCTTCCAACACAGCATTATTCATGTGAAACTTGCTTTCTTTTTTTTTTTTTTTTTTTTTTTTTGAGACAGAGTCTCGCTCTGTCGCCCAGGCTGGAGTGCAGTGGTGCGATCTCGGCTCACTGCAAGCTCCGCCTCCCGGGTTCATGCCATTCTCCTGCCTCAGCCACCCAAGTAGCTGGGACTACAGGCGCCCGCCACCACGCCCAGCTAATTTTTTGTATTTTTAGTAGAGACGGGGTTTCACAGTGTTAGCCAGGATGGTCTGGATCTCCTGACCTCGTGATCCACCCACCTCGGCTTCCCAAAGTGCTGGGATTACAGGCAGGAGCCACCGCGCCCGGCCGGTGAAACTTGCTTTCTTAAAAAATAATAATAACTTGTTATCTGAAGAAAATTAAAACAGTTTATCTTTTAAGAGAGATAAACATTCTTACAAAAAACTATATTTCCCTCTATCATCTCTTTAAAAGAAATGCAAACCAGTTCATTATCTTTGTTTTTTTGAGAGAGTCACACTCTATTGCCCAGGCTGGAGTGCAGTGGCGCCATCTCGGCTCATTGCAATCTCTGCCTCCTGAGTTCAAGCAATTCTTCTGCCTCAGCCTCCCAAGTAGCTGGGATTACAGGCGCATGCCTCCATGCCTGGCTAATTTTTTAATTTTTAGTAGAGGTGAGGTTTTGCCATGTTGGCCAGGCTGGTCTGGAACTCCTGGCCTCAAGTGATCTGCCCGTCTCAGCCTCCCAAAGTGCTGGGATTACAGGTGTGAGCCACCACGCCCGGCCTAATTCATTACCTTTAATAATGAACTAGACAATAAACTAGTTGTTATCTAAAAACTTCTGAATACATGAAGTATAAGTCTGAGCTGTCAAGTCAAAAAAGCCATTTAGATTTCACATATTAAACAGCTATAGTAGGCCAGGCGCGGTGGCTCACGCCTGTAATCCCAGCACTTTGGGAGGCCGAGGCGGGTGGATCATGAGGTCAAGAGATCGAAACCATCCTGGCTAACATGGTGAAACCCCGTCACTACTAAAAATACAAAAAGTTAGCCAGGCATGGCGGCAGGCGCCTGTACTTCCCAGCTACTCAAGAGGCTGAGGAAGGAGAATCACTTGAACCTGGGAGGTGGAGCTTGCAGTGAGCCGAGATCACGCCACTGCACTCCAGCCTGGCAACATAGTGAGACTCCGTCTCAAAGACAAAACAAAACAAAACAAAAACAAAAGCTACAATATAGCTTACAAGGGCATAAACATACCTAACACATAAATACTACTTTATCCTTTAAATAGTCAAAAGTCAGAACAACGGCATGGTTTGCAAGGTACTTTGACTTATGTGTGGTCATTAAAACCCAGTAAGTAATTCAAGTATGGTAATACAAAGGCAGGCAATTACATGTACCAATATCACTCTAAAATCAAAGGCATAAAAATAAAGGCTGAAAACTTTGTGTTTCTCCATCTTTCATTTACATGGCTGGATATCAGAACCTTACTTTAGAAAATATACAATTATTATATATGGTTTCCCCAGATGGTAATTTTCAGAAACTACAAAGTGTCAAGATCCATAATTTGCTTCATCAAATGCTTTTCTAGCTCGTTTCAATTCTTCATTCATAGTAAGCAAGTCTTTAACCCTGGCAAACTTCCTTGGGTCCTTTCGAATCAAGAAGACGATATCTTCAACTTGTACTCGACCTTGTCTTCCAATTGACATTGCCTTGTGAGTCTATTACAAAGAAACATATTACATTTAAATTTTTAAAATCTAATATTTTACTGTTTTAATTTGCATTTATTAATTGCAAGTGAGGTAGAAGATTTTCTCTTATTATTATTATTATGGCTATTCATTTGTGAATTATCTTTCTACTCATGTCCTTTGTCTATTTTCTAATGGATTATTAGCAATGTTCCCCTTTATGCTTCACAGGCACTTTAAAAAAAATCTTAAGGACATGAAAGCTGTCAACTTTATTGTTCCTTTTTTGTTTTTTGATATACGTAGATTTTGTCATTTGTATAAAATAATTTTATAGTTTTGTGTACCCACCCATTTCATTTATGCTTTGTGTCCTCCTCTATCTTAATACCCAATAAATATTGGTGGGTTTTCTAAAAATCAAATAACTCTATCTCATCCCCTGTCATTATACACTCACCTGTGCAAAATCAAAGACCTATCATAGCATTATTTCTAAGGATTAAAAAATAGAAGCTAAATACTTAATAATACGGCATTGAGCCAGACACAGTGGCTCATGCCTGTAATCCCAGCACTTTGGGAGGCTGAGGGGGTAGATTGCTTGAACCCAGGAGTTCAAGACCAACCTGGGCAACATAGTGAGACCCCGTCTCTACAAAAAATTCAAAAATCAGCAGAGCACGGTGACATATGCCTGTAGTCCCAGGTATTTGGGAGGCTGAGGTGGGAGGAACAATTGAGTCTGGAAGGTCTCAGCTGCAGTGAGCAATGATCATGCCACTGCACTCCAGCCTGGGCAACAGAGTGAGATCCTGTCACACATAGACACACACACAAAAAAACATTGCATATCTTTAAATACTGGAAAAGGAGGGGAAAAAAATAAACCTATGTTGGATAATGGTATTATAGGTAATATTTTTATTTTATTCAAGGATTTTATAATTATATCCTTATAAAAAATGGAAGAGGCTGGGCGCATTGGCTCACGCTTGTAATCCCAGCACTTTGGGAGGCCGAGGCTGGCGGATCACCTGAGGTCGGGAGTTTGAGACCAGCCTGACCAACATGCAGAAACCCTGTCTCTACTAAAAATACAAAATTAGCTGGGCGTGGTGGTGCATGCCTGTAATCCCAGCTCCTCGGAGGCTGAGGCAGGAGAATCCCTTGAACCCGGGAGACGGAGGTTGCGGTGAGCCGAGATTGCGCCACTGCACACTCCAGTCTGGGCAACAAGAATGAAACTCTGTCTCAAAAAAAAAAAAAAAAGGAAAAAGGGGGGATAGAATATATATGTATAACCTCCATCCTTAATGATAAATAGTAACCAGTAACTTCTACAAACAAGCACTCAAATGGATAGCTTATTTCAAAGGGATGCCATAAGTTCTAGTCTTACCTAAAGTTTAATATTTCAAATCTATTCTTCAATTAACTAAGACCAGTTAGGAAAGGATCTTACCATTTCAGTGATAAACTCTATGACAAGATCTTCAAGAATATCCACCGACTCAGTATAAGGATTCTGGTCATCCCCAAAGCCATACATCATACATCGCACTGTAAAAGAACAATCACTTTTGTTTACTTTTACAGATTTAACAATTTGATACTTTAAAAAAATAAACTAGAAATGAACCAAGTTATAGATAATATTGATACGAAAACATATTTACATTGTATTTGTTATCTCCAAGTATGGATTCTGGTGTAAAAGGTTTAAGAACAGTCTGATGACCAACTGTTCCCATGTAGCCTCCAACCAAATTCTTCCTTCCTCCCACCTACTGAACCTTAAGGTAAACAGTCTTTTCCTAATCTCTAGCATCTACTTACCAGCCCCTGCCCCCAGCAGAACACCTTTAAGTAGGAAACTCTGGCAGGGGACACGACAGACAGCAACAGCTTAGCTTTTTTAGAGGTGGTTTTTGTGTGTGGGCATGGCAGTGGGGCATTGGAAAAAAGGCAGACTCTTTACTGATACTACCATAGGGGAAAAAACATGAGAGAAAGTTCTCCAAGTACGTTTTTTTTTTGTTTGCTGGTTGTTTTTTTTCAGACGGAGTCTCGCTCTGTCGCCCAGGCTGGAGTGCAGTGGCACCATCTCGGCTCACTGCAAGCTCCGCCACCTCCCGGGTTCACGCCATTCTCCTGCCTCAGCCTCCCGAGTAGCTGGGACTACAGGCACCCACCACCACACCCGGCTAATTTTTTGTATTTTTAGTAGAGAAGGGGTTTCACCGTGTTAGCTAGGATGGTCTCGATGATCTGACCTCGTGATCCGCCTGCCTCAGCCTCCCACAGTGCTGGGATTACAGGCGTGAGCCACCGCGCCCAGCCCCAAATCTGTTCTTATGGGAAGAAACAGGGTACTCAAAATGTGAAAGCAGAGGGCTTACTACAAGGAATTTTGACATTTCCTATATCAATACAACTGTTGGCAAAGCCCTTTCAGGCTTCATCTGAAGAAACCATAGGAAATGCAAAAGATAAGTCTAGGTCGGGTGCAGTGGCCCACGCCCATAATCCCAGCACTTTGGGAGGCCCAGGCAAGTAGACTGCTTGAGCTCAGGAGTTTGAGACAAGCCTGGGCAACATGGCGAAACCCTGTCTCTACAAAAAAAAAACACAAAAATTAGCTGGGCGTAGGCCAGGATGGTGGCTCACGCCTGTAATCCCAGCACTTCAGGAGGCTGAGGCAGATCACTTGAGGCCAGAAGTTTGAGATCAGCCTGGCCAACAAGGTGAAACCCCATTTCTACTAAAAGAAAACCCACAAAAGTCAGCTGGGGGTGTTGGCACATGCCTCTAATCCCAGCAACTCGGGAGGCTGAGGCATGAGAATCGCTTGAATCCAGGAGGCAGAGGTTGCAGTGAGCTGAGAACGCGCCACTGCACTCCAGCCTGGGTGACAGAGGGAGACTGTGTCTCAAAAATAATAATAATAATAATAATAAGAGAGAGAAGTCTAATACAGAGAAATAAAAATAACTGCCAAAAGATAAAACATATATAGCCCTTATTATATGCCAGGTACTGTCTTAAGTTCTTTACATATATAACTCATTTAATCCTCACAATGATCCTTTAAGGTAGATACTATTGATTATCCCCACTCTATAGATGAGAAAATTAAAGCACTGCAGTAACTGATTTACCCAAGGTCACAAAGCTAGTAAGAGATGGAACCTGAGTTTGAACCCAGCTGATCTGGTTCGAGTCTTTACTCATACCCACAACAGCATCGTGCTTGTTGGTAGTTGTAGTTTAGGGCAGACAGGATCCATGTGAATTCTTTTTTTTGCTCTCCTTTTTTGAGACAGTCTTGGCTCTGTCTCCTAGGCTGGAGTGGTGTCGCAGTCACAGCTTGCTGCAGCCTCAACCTCCCTGGCTCACGTGAGCAGCTGGGACTACAGACACATGCTACTATGCCTGGCTAATATGTGGGGTTTTTTTGAAACAGAAGTGTCACTGTGTCACCCAAGGTGGAGTGCAATGGCACGATCTCAGCTCACTGCAACCTCCACCTCCCGGATTCAAGAGATTCTTGAGCTTTAGCCTCCAAGTAGCTGGGATTACAGCCATGCGCTACCACATCCCGCTATTTTTTTTGTATTTTTTAGTAGAGTCAGGGTTTTGCCACGTTGCCCAGGATAGTCTTGAATTCCTGGCCTCAAGTGATCTGCCTGCCTTGGCCTCCCAAATTATTGGGATTACAGGCATAAGCTACCACACCCAGCCATTTTAAATTTTTTCTAGAGACAGGGGTCTTGCTATGTTGCCTAGGCTGTTTTTGAACTGGTTTCTAACTATTTATTTATTTTTATTTTTTCGTAGAGACAGGGTCCCACCTTGTTGCCCAGGCTGGTCTCGAACTCCTGGACTCAAGCAATCCTCCTGCCTTGGCCTCCCAAAGTGCCGGGATTACAGGTGTGAGCCACCACACCCAACTGAGATCCACACAGGTTCTTATCCTATCACCTATAAACTCCCAGTCCAGAGACAAGCTTTAAGAAGTCCTTGAAGGCCAACATGGTGTTTTACGCCTATAATTCCAGCACTTTGGGAGGCCAAGGTGGGCGGATCACCTGAGGTCGGGAGTTTGAGACCAGCCTGACCAACATGGTGAAACCCCGTCTCTACTAAAAATACAAAAATTAGGGGGGCGTGGTGGCACGCACCTGTAATCCCAGCTATTTGGGAGGCTGAGGCAGGAGAATGGCTTGAACCCAGGAGGCAGAGGTTGCGGTGAGCCGAGATCATGCCAATGCATTCCAACCTGGGCGAAAGAGGGAGACTGCCTCAAAAAATAAAAAAAGAAGTCCTTGAGACTACCCTGAAATCATCCAGAAAAATTTTATACATTATCTGTACATGGGCATTTTTCTGGGAATAATTATAACTTTTATCAGATTATCAAAGGGGTATATGTAAATGGTAAGAAATGCTGTCAAATGCTGGAAGTGTTCTGTATCTTGATCTTAGTAGTGATTACAAGTGTGTGAGTGTGTGTGTATGTGTGCACGTGTATACAGTTGTCCCTTAGTATCCTTGGGAGCTTGGTTCCAGGACCTCCCGTGGATACCAAAATCTGCAGATGCTCAAATCCCAGATATAAAATGGCATAGTGTTTGCATATAACCTAAACACATCCTATGTATATTTTAAATCATCTCTAGGTTACTTACAATACCTAATACAATGTAAATGCTATGTAAATAGTTGTTATACTGTACTGTTTAGGGAATAATGACAAGGAAAAAAAGTCTATACATATTCAATACAGACACAGTTTTTTTCCTGAATATTTTCCATCCAAGGTTGGTTGAATCCATGGATGCAGAACCCATGGATATAGAGAGCCGACTGCATAGCATACATAAAATTCAGCAAGCTGTTCACTTAAGACTTGCACAATTTATTGTATCTAAGTTTTATTTTTTTAAAAAAAGATACTCACAGAATACTTCTAAAGGAAGAAATGAGTAAATTAAGAATAATTCCTCTATTTAGAAGAAGTAAAAACTAGTAGAAGTACAAAGGGAAGAAAGTAGACCAGGCCTACAGAAGAAAAGGGTGACTTGGAAACCAGCCTGAGATAGACTATCCCTAGGGTTTTACACTGGCAAGTCTTTAGGTCCAGAAACAGGAGAAAAAAAACAAACACAGGAGCCAATAGTTCCTATCGTTCTGTTTTGGATTCTGTACTTTTTTTTGCCTTTTTTTAAAAAAAGATAATTTTAGATTTACAGCTGAGTTGCAAAAATAGTACAGTTCCCATATGCCCTATATCCAGCTTCCCCTTATGTTAACATGTTATACAACCATAGGGAGTCATGAAAGCTAAGAAATTAACATCGGTACAGGTACAGACTTTATTCAGATTTTACGAGTTTTTCCACCAATGTCCTTTTTCTGTTTAAGGTTCCCATACTATTTAGTTGTCATGCCTCCTTAGTTCCCTCTAATCCGATAGTTCCTCGACTTTTTCATCTTTCAAAACCTTGATGCTTTCTTTTTTTATTTTTATTTTTTGAGACGGAGTCTTTCTCTGTCACCAGGCTGGAGTTCAGTGGTGTGATCTCGGCTCACTGCAACCTCTGCCTCCCGGGTTCAAGCGATTCTCCTGCCTCAGCCTCCTGAGTACCTGGGACTACAGGTGCGGGCCACCACGTCCAGCTAATTTTTGTATTTTTAGTAGAGATGGGGTTTCAACATGTTGACCAGGCTGGTCTGGATCTCCTGACCTCATGATCCGCCCACCTCAGCCTCCCAAAGTGCTGGGGTTATAGGCATGAGCCACCGTGCCCGGCCCTTGAGTAGTGGAATTATAGGCATGCACCACCACGCCAAGCTAATTTTTGTATTTTTATTAGAGACGGGGTTTCGCCATGTTGGCCAGGCTGGTCTTGAATGCCTGACCTCAAGTGATTCTCCTACCTTGGCCTCCCAAAGTGCTGGGATTACAGGCATGAGCCACTGTACCCAGTCCCCCCCAAATTTTTTTTTAAAGGTTCAGGAGAACAGATCTTTCGTCAGTAATGTCTGTAAACTTACAATGGAGAATTCTGGAAGACACCATGTTAACCAAGTGATCAAAGCATCACTAATAATATACAGTATATTGACATTATGTACCCCTGATATGATGCGTTAAGAGGACACATCACACACAAAAAATAAGTTTTATTTAAAAAAAATAAAACTTAGATACAATTCTTCCTAGTAATGAATAACTTCAATCTAATCATGAGAAAACATCAAAGAAACCCAAATTCAATAAGCCCCGGATTCAAGCAAGTATTTTTAGTAGAGATGGGGTTTCACCATGTTGGCCAGGCTGGTCTCGTTCTCTTGACCTCGTGATCTGTCCGCTTCAGCCTCCCGAAGTGCTGGGATTACAGGCATGAGCGACCGCACCCAGCGACACTTTTTTTTTTTTTAATGAAACCATTGTTTACAAAAACCTTGACACTTTTGAAGATATTGGTCAGTTATCTTGTAGACTGTCCCCAGTTTGGGTTTCTTTGATGTTTTCTCACGATTAGATTGAAGTTACACATTACTAGGAGGAATTGTATCTAAGTTGTTTTTTTTTTAAATAAAACTTTTATTTTTTGTGTGTGATGTGTCCTCTTAACGCATCATATCAGGGGTACATAATGTCAATATACTGTATATTATTAGTGATGCTTTGATCACTTGGTTAACATGGTGTCTTCCAGAATTCTCCATTGTAATTTTACTGTTTTTGTTTAAATATTTTGAGGAAGATACTTTGTCACTAACATTTTGATGGGCAGAATTCACCAGAAGGAAAATATAGTTCACTAGAAAAGGGAAATTTATTATATGGGAAGTATGTATATTGTATTTGGTTAAAGGGTCTATAAAGGCATAAAGAAATGCCAGAGAATGCTTTGAAATTCTATAGGCCCATTGCAAACCCTGACTCCCAGGTTCCCGCGATTCTCGGGCCTCAGCCTCCCAAGTAGCTGGAATTTTTTTTGAGAGGGAGTCTTGCTCTGTCACCCAGGCTGGAGCGCAGTGGCGCGATCTTGGCTCACTGCAACCTCCGCCTCCTGGATTCAAGCTATTCTCCTGCCTCAGCCTCTCAAGTAGCTGGGGCTACAGGCTTGTGACACCACGTCCAGCTAATTTTTTGTATTTTTAGTACAGACGGGGTTTCACCATATTAGCCAGGATGGTCTCGATCTCCTGACCTCATGATCCGCCCACCTCAGCCTCCCAAAATGCTGGGATTACAGGCATGAGCCCAGCCCTTGAGCCCAGCCCTTGAGTAGTGGAATTATAGGCACACACCACCACGCCCAGCTAATTTTTGTATTTTTATTAGAGAAGGGGTTTCACCATGTTGGCCAGGCTAGTCTTGAACTCCTGACCTCAAGTGATCCTTCCACCTTGGCCTCCCAAAGTGCTGGGATTACAGGCATGAGCCACTGTACCCAGTCCACCCCAAATTTTTTTTTTTAAAGTTTCAGGAGAATAGATCTTTCGTCAGTAACCTCTATGAATATTCAGGTAAGATAAGGAGAAGCCTGAAGATTCCAAATTCCTGTCATCACAAAGTAATCTCAGTGGAACAAAGGTCTTTGCTAACAACCAACTGAACATCACTCTGGATGCTCTGGTACAAGGATCCCCTTCTTATGCTGACCTAATAAGTAAAACCACATAATGGTATAAGGAGCATCAGAGAAATGAAATAAGAAATGGTCAGCATTAGTGAGGAAACGAAATATGGAAAAGGATTTGGATGTTTAAAAAATAAAAGAGTGTCTGGCTGGGTGTGGTGGCTCATGCCTGTAATCCCAGCACTTTGGGAGGCTGAGGCAGGAGGATCACTTGAGGCTAGGAGTTTGAGACCAGCCTGGCCAACATGTTGAAACTTGTCTTTACTGAAAATACAAAAATTAGCTGGGTGTGGCCAGGCACGGTGGCTCACGCCTGTAATCCCAGCACTTTGGGAGGCCGAGTGGGGCGGATCACCTGAGGTCAGGAGTTTGACACCAGCCTGGCTAACATGGTGAAACCCGTTTCTACTAAAAATACAAAAAATTAGCCGGGCATGGTGGCACACACCTGTAATCCCAGCTACTCGGGAGGCTGAGGCAGGAGAACTGCTTAAACCCAGGAGGCGGAGGTTGCAGTAAGCCAAGATCACGCCACTGCACTCCAGCCTGGGTGACAGAGCAAGGCTCCATCTCAGGAAAAAAAAAAAAAAAAAATTAGCTGGGCATGGTGGCATGTACCTATAGTCCCAGCTATTCAGCAGGCTGAGTTGGGAGGATCACTTGAGCCCAAGAGTTAAAGGTTGCAGTGAGCTATGATCATGCCACTGTACTCCAGGCCCAGTGATAGAAGAGTGAGACCCTGTCTCTAAGAAAATAAATAAAAATTAAGAAAATAATTTTTCTTAAAAAAAAATACTGACCCTGAAGCTGGGCACGGTGGTTCATGCTTGTAATCCCAGCGCTTTGGGAGGCTGAGACGGCGGATCACAAGGTCAAGAGATCGAGACCATCCTGGCCAACATGATAAAACCCTGTCTCTACTAATAATACCAAAATTAGCTGGGCGTGGTGGCATGTGCCTGTAGTCCCAGCTACTCAGGAGGCTGAAGCAGGAGAATCGCTTGAGCCCAGGAGGCAGAGGCTGCAGTGAGCCAAGATCGCGCCATTGCACTCCAGCCTGACAACAGTGAGACTCTGTCTCAAAAAGAAAAAAAAAAAAAAAAAAGATATACTGACCCTGTAGTTTCAAGGGCATTTGGGAACTGCTCACATATAACCCAGCCTAAATAAATCATATTCATCAATCTGTGTGGCCTCATCTCTCAATACTTAGATATAACTTTACATAAAGGACCCAGGACTGGGAGATGGAGAGCACATTCTCATGCTGTGTTCCAGGGCTTGGCCTGGACCATCAGTATTAGCAGCAGCTCTCCCTTCCTCGTGTTGCCAAAAAGGGTCAAAACTGTCTACTGAGGGGGTAGGATGGAGAATCAATACATTATAATCTCCATGTCATTGTTTATTTTATTTGTTTATTTATTTATTTTGGACACAGGGTCTGGTTTCGTCACCAAGGCTGGAGTGCAGTGGTACAATGTGGGCTCACTGCAACCTCCACCTCCTGGGCTCAAGCCATCCTCTCACCTCAGCCTCCAGAGTAGCTGGAACTACAGGGGTATGCCACCATGCCCTGCTAATTTTTGTATTTTTTGTAGAGAGAGGGTTTCACTATGTTGCCCAGGCTGGTCTTGACCTCCTGGGCTCAAGCGATCTGCCTGCCTTGACCTCCCGAAGTGCTGGGATTACAAGCGTGAGCCACTGCATCTAGCCTCCATGTCACTATAATGCCTTACACGATTCACCCACCTTCTTTTTTTTTTTTTTTGAGACAGAGTCTTGCTGTGTCACCCAGGCTAGAGTGCAGTGGCACTATCTTGGCTCACTGCAACTTCTGCCTCCTGGGTTCAAGCGAGCACGTCTGGTTAATTTTTGTATTTTTAGTAGAGACAGGGTTTCATCATGTTGGCCAGGCTGGTCTCGAACTCCTGACCTCCAGTGATCCACCTGCCTCAGTCTCCCAAAGTGCTGGGATTACAGATGTGAGCCACTGCACCCAGCTGTTCACCACCTTCTTACTTTGTTCATGGCCTTAGTCCAAAGCCCAAGCCCCAACTCACTTGCTACTCTCCCTCAACACCTGTTGCAGGATCCATTATTACCTGTGGCTTACAGTCAAAGAAGCCTCTCTACTGCTGTAAAGGCAAGAGGAAAACTAATGGAGGTATATTCTTCTGCCCTAAATTAAAACACTAATTACATTTGCTCACTTAAAAAGCAATTTATAGGCCAGGTGTGGTGGCTCACGCCTGTAATCCATGCACTTTGGGAGGCTGAGGCAGGCAGATCACAAGGTCAGGAGATCGAGATCATCCTGGCTAACACAGTGAAACCCCGTCTCTACTAAAAATACAAAAAAAAATTAGCTGGGCGTGGTGGCCGGCGCCAGTAGTCCCAGCTACTCAGGAGGCTGAGGCAGGAGAATGGCATGAACCCGGGAGGCGGAGCTTGCAGTTAGCAGAGATTGCACCACTGCACTCCAGTCTGGGAGACACAGCGAGACTCCGTCTCAAAAAAAAAAAAGCAATTTATAGACACACACACACACACACACACACACACACACAATTGGGGTTAGGATTGGTACTATCTGATTCAAAAGTTAAACAGAATTTGATAGGCTAGTCTGAGAATATTGTCCCTACAGGGAAACATTCAAAGCAATAAATCTACTTTGAAAGGACATGTCCAAAAGTTTTCATCATCTATAACAAAATCATTGTCAAATACTACTTACATTCTTTAGAAAAAAGTCTCTTTCTTTTACCCTGTCCACCTTCTGCACCTCCTCCAATTTCTTCATTTTCTTCCTCAAACTAGAAGTTAAAATGTATACATAGAAATGTCAAATAATTGCCTTGCGTTTGATATTTTAATAATGACATTTTTTTTCCTTTTCAACATAGGCCAGAAAGCCAAAGGAAGCAGCAAAAAAAAAAAAAACACGAAACCTTAGCACTGAAGGAGCCTATGTATCTAGTCCAACTTCCAACTCATGCAAAAATGGCTTCTACAATGTTCCTAACTAATAATCCTACTGCTTCTACTTGTAAGAGTTCCAATGACCATAGTTTTTATTTTTAAACAACTAAGGTGGCCTATTTTTACTGTTAAACAGTTGACACTGAATCAAAGTCTACCTTTGTAGACTTTGTAGTAAGCAAAACTAATATTTCCTAAGCATTTGCTTATACAGTGCTAAAAACGTTCCTTAAGTAAGCCCGTAACCCTATTTTATAACAAGAAAACTGATGTTCAAAGTTAAATAACTTGCTCAGAGAGAATGGAAATTTTGAAATCCAGGCTGTCTGACTTTCAATGCATTCTTTTCCCATTACTTCACAGTAAGTACAGTTTTGTTAACAATTGAACTGTTGGTTCATAGTAAGCCCTAATAGATGTTAGTTTTGACCTCTGATGATGTTGTACGTGTTTCAGTGTCGGCAAATACAGACCAAAATCAAGGG
Organism: Pongo pygmaeus; assembly: GCF_028885625.2. Classification (NCBI taxonomy): domain Eukaryota; kingdom Metazoa; phylum Chordata; class Mammalia; order Primates; family Hominidae; genus Pongo; species Pongo pygmaeus. The sequence goes on along the minus strand of NC_072373.2, from coordinate 120,646,170 downwards.
GAAAGGGGTCACAAAACCTAATCTTCCTTCATGTCCTTCCCCACTTTCTAAAACGATCAATCCTTAGGGCGTGAAATCCCCGAACTCTGTCCGCTGAATTCACTAAGGCAAGCAGATCCGATCCTGAACTCTGCCTCCGCTACTGAGCCCGAAGGAGTGAAGAAAAGAGAGGTTTTGGACAGAGATGGTCACTCACGGTGGGGTCTTCTTCCTCATCTGCCATCTCACCAGGCCGCCAACCCACTGCGTCCCGCCGGCTGGCTCCCAGCTACTTATACTACTTCCACCGCCTCACTTCCGGTGACGCGCGGGGCGGGAGCTGGGCCTAGCCCGCTGCAGCCTGCGGGAGGACGGTGGTGCTTTCCGGCCTAGCGCCGGAAATGGGACAGTCTCTAGGGGAGGAGGCCGGAGCGCCTCCTTGTAATCCCGAAGGAATTGAAAACTAACAAAGAAAAGGAAATCACGGGGTAGGTGGCGTGTATCTCGTTGTCACCCTAAATTTGCTACTGCGTATTGAATCACGGCTTCCTGTTTGGGGACTGCGAAGCTATGGATCATAGGAGGGCTAGCCAGCGGTCCTTTATCAGACAAATATGCTTTTAAATCATTTTAAAGATTCATAGTTCCACTGTTTCTAAGCACTGTGTTAATTATTGGGGATACTGTGCTTCATCACAAATTTCCAAGAGATGGTGTCCCGAGACTAAGCATTTAAAATTTTGTGAAGGTTTTTTGATTTTTTTTTTTTTTTTTTGAGACGAAGTCTCACTCTGTCGCCCAGGCTGAAGTGTGCAGTGGCGCGATCCCGGCCCACTGCAACCTCCGCCTCCCGGGTTCAAGTGATTCTCCTTCCTCAGCCTCCCGAGTAGCTGGGATTACAGGCGTGCGCCACCATGCCCGGCCTTATTTTTGTTTTTTTGAGACACAGCCTCACTGTCCCCCGGGATGGAGTGAAGTGGTGCAGTCAGGGTTCACTGCAGCCTAGACCTGCTGGGCTCAAGCCATCCTCCCACCTCAGCCTCCAAGTAGCTGGGATTACAGGCGCACACCACCAATGCCCGGCTAATTTTTGTATTTTTAGTAGAGATGGGGTTTCGCCACATCACCCAGGCTGGTCTGGAACTCTTGGCCTCAAGCGATCTGCCCCCCTCTGCCTCCCAAAATGCTGGAATTACAAGTGTGAGCCACCGTGTGTCCACCGGGGAAGGCTTTTGGTCAGAACAATGGCTGGGAAAACCACAGGCATTGGAAGGCCAGAGCTAGGGATATAATATAAGTGTCCTACAGTGTAACAGATGATGCTACATAAAGAAAATCCCGTAATACACACGATTTCTGAATGTCCTGCTGAACATTCAGTGAGTGAAAACTAATTATCTGAGAGTTGAACCTATCTTTGTTAATAAACACAAAGCCGTCGGGCGCAGCGGCTCACGCCTGTAATCCCAGCACTTTGGGAGGCCGAGGCGGGCGGATCACAAGGTCAAGAGATCAAGACCATCCTGGCCAACATGGTGAAACCCCATCTCTATTAAAAGTACAAAAATTAGCTGGGCGTAGTGGCGCACGCCTGTAATCCCAGCTACTCGGGAGGCTGAGGCAGGAGAATCGCTTGAACCCGGGAGGCAGAGTTTGCAGTGAGCCGGGATTGTGCTACTGCACTCCAGCCTGGCGACAGAGCAAGACTCCATCTCAAAAAATAAAAATAAAAAAAACAACACAAAGCATTTTCCCACACTTTTAATGTACGTTGAATTTTCTAGGAATGTTATTACCCCAAAATTGAATAGTAATTGTATTTTGTTTTGTCTGGAATTCATTAAGAGCTGTGTACCATTTCAAGAAATAACGTCACCAAAAGAAACATCACTTGTAATAATTTGAACAGTGAATACTGAAAAAATAACTTTGATTTGAAGAATGTGAGTTAAATTATTAGGCCCAAAGAGGCATTAAAATGAGAGGCAATCACATCCTACTTGCCCCCTTTTGAGCTATGTATTTATGTCTTAAAACTGCTTGCTATTGCCACAATAGCAAGTTATAAATTAGTTATAAATTAGCCTAATTATGCCCCATCAGACACCATATCCCACACCCTATAGCTTGATAATGTTTAGCCAATTACTAATCAATGTTATTTTTGTGAACCAGTGAGAACTCCTTAAAGACAACTTTGTATCAGCCCACTCCCTGTCCTCATTCTTTTCCTTTTAAAATCCACTTGTACCTGCTGCTAATCTTAGAGTGTATATTCTGGGCAACTTTATGCTGCTGAGTTGCAATCCTCAAGTGTGGCCCAAATAAACTCTCTATTTATATTAATTTTGCCTCAGCTTCTTCCTTTTAGGTCGACAATGCTCACCCAAAATCAGTCTGCATTCAAAGTGATTCTACATATAGGTAGAAGCATCTGAAATCTTCATTATCCCCCCTAGTGCCATCATGCCTGAGTATTTATATATTGAAACAAATGTTATTATTTTTACTTTACTTTTATATTACCTTTATGCCTGACTTCCTGGCCACTGAATCACTGGATCCTGTTAGGGTATTATGTTATTTTCAAAATTATGTGAGTAGGTAGATATATTAGTTATTTATTGCTATAACAAATTACCCCAAAACTTAGTGGCTTAAAACAAATATTTATCACACAGTTTCTGTGGGTCAGCAATGTGGGTGCAATTTAACTGGGTGCCTGTGGCTCAAGGTCCCTCCTGTTGCAGTCGGGATGTTGGCTGGGGCTGCAGTCATACCTCAAGTGTTGATGGAGGAGAATTTGCCAGAGTCACTCACAGGTTGCTGGAGGTTTCAGTTCCTCCAGGTTGTTGGACTAAGGGCCTCAGTTCTTTAATGGATGTTGCCCAGAGGCCTCCCTCAGTTCCTTGCCATGTAATCCACTCCATAGGGCAGCTCACAATGTGCCAGTTGCCTTCCTCCAGAGGACACAAGTGGGAGAACCCAAAAGACAGAAATCACAGGTTTTTTGTTACCTAATTTTGGAAGTGACATCCTATAATTTCTGCTCTATTCTATTCACTAGAAGTGAGTAAAAAAGTGCAGCTAGGGCTGGGTGCAGTGGCTCACGCCTGTAATCCCAGCACTTTGGGAGGCCGAGGTGGGCGGATCAGGAGGTCAGGAGTTTGAGACCAGCTTGGCCAACATGGTGAAACCCTGTCTCTAATAAAAATACAAAAATTAGCCGTGTTTGGTGATGCACACCTGTAATCCTAGCTACTCAGGAGGCTGAGACAGGAGAATTGCTTGAACCCGGGAGGCGGAGGTTGCAGTGAGCTGAGATGGCGCCACTGCACTCCAGCCTGGCCGACAAAGCAAGACTCCATCTCAGAAAAACAACAACAAAAAAAAGTGCAGCCCAAATTCAAGGAGAGGGGATTACATAAGGGCAAGAATATTGCTGGGGAGATCACTGGGGGCTTTCTGAGAGGTCACCTACCACAGTAAATTATATTATTTTTGAATTTCACTGCACAATAATGGAGACACTGTATTTGTTATTAATATTTAAGGGAGATTGTTGAGCCTGATAGGTTTGAGAACTGCTTTTAGGTAGTGATCCAGTGTCCAGGAGGTCAGGCATAAAACATTCATAGTGTCTGTTATCAGGGGAGTAGATAGATAAAATATGCTGGATGCACAGCACGGAGTGCAATGCAGCAATCAGAAGCAATAGATTTAGCAACATGGACAGAACTTGAAAACGGTGCTAAGTTAAAAAGTAAGAAACAATAAAATCTATAACATACTACCATTTATAGAAATTAAAAATACTACTTATTTTACAGGAAAATATAAAAAAGCATAGACATTAAACACACTAGAAAGTTGCAGTGTAGGAGAAATGGGAATAAGGATAAAAGGAATAAATTGATAAATAAAAAGTGAAGGACTTTGGAAGGGCCAGTTGTAATAGTATGCCATGAGCTGCAGCATGTGAATAATTCAATCCTGTGAACCTGAGATCCAAAATACAAAGTGGGGAAAAAAAATTGCAGTGTCAGTCCAGGTGCAGTGGCTCACGCCTATAATCCCTGCACTTTGGGAGGCCAAGGCAGGCGGATCACAAGGTCAGGAGATTGAGACCATCCTGGCTAATACAGTGAAACCCTGTCTCTACTAAAAAAAAAATACAAAAAATTAGCCAGGCGTGGTGGCAGGCGCCTGTAGTCCCAGCTACTTGGGAGGCTGAGGCAGGAGAATGGCATGAACCCGGGAGGCGGAGCTTGCAGTGAGCCGAGAACGCGCCACTGCACTCCAGCCTGGGCAACAGAGCGAGCCTCTGTCTCAAAAAAAAAAATTGCAGTGTGATGAGCAGAGCAGAAGGAAAACACAGAATGAAAAGTCATGGTGTGCTTCTACAAGATGTTCTCTGTGGGCTGCCAGAGCCAAGTTTTTTGGGTGGGGATGCAGGAAATGAGGCTGGAATTTGTGTGTGAAAGGCCTTAAATGTTCTCTTCAGAGACTGAACTTCAAACTACAGAGTTCTTGGGAAGTCTTTAAACAGATGTGTCACGTGACTTTACAGTTTTTAAAAAGATCACTTTTGTGGGGAAACTAGGATGAGAGATGATTATAATCTGAATTAAGGCAAAGAGGAAGAAGGAACTGATTTAACACAAATTTTAAGAGACAATTTACAGGACTTTGTGACAATGAATGTGAAAGCTGTTGACAGAAGAATGGGATGCTATTAATATAAATAGGAAAGAAAAAGGGGAAAGAAGTTGGAAGTGGAAGGAAATGAGTTTAGTCTGTGTTTGAGAGTCTGGAGATGTCCTAAAACTGATGGAAATCCAAGCCAGGAATTACAGGCCCAGAAATCCGCAGAAAAATTAGTACTAGAAGCCAGATGCGGTGGCTCACGCCTGTAATCCTAGCACTTTGGGAGGCCAAGGTGGGCGGACTCCCTGAGCTCAGGAGTTTGAGACCAGCCTGGGCAACATGGTGAAACCCCGTCTCTACTAAAACACACACACAAAAAAAAAAAAAAAAAAGAAAGAAAGAAAAATTACTACTAGAGAAAATGACATGGGAGATACCATCACAAAGTGATAGTCTAGAGATTGCACGGAAACAAAGGCTGAGAGAATAGAGGCAAAGGGCACAGCCTTAGAAACAGTACATCAAGGAGACAGAGTGACAGAAGGAATAGTCAAAGAGGTAGGAAAAGATAAAAGTAGCATAAGGAGGAGGAGAGGGAGGAGAAGAACTGAAAACCCAAAAAGAAAAAGTTTCAAAAAGAAGCAGGTTTGGGCTGATCACTTGAGGTCAGGAGTTTCAGACCAGCCTGGCCAACATGATGAAAACCCATCTCTACTAAAAATACAAAAAATAAAAAATAAGATAAAATAAAATAAAATAATTAGCCAGGTGTGGTGGCGAGCACCTGTAATCCCAGTTGCTCGGGAGGCTAAGGGAGAAGAACAGCTTGAATCCGGGAGGCGGAGGTTGCAGTGAGCCAAAATCATGCCACTGCATTCCAGCCTGGGTAACAGAGCAAGACTCTGTCTCAAAACAAAACAAAACAAAACCAACCAAAAAAAGCAGGTGGTATGGAGTGCTCAGTGCCAGAGATTACGAGATTGAAGATTTAAGAAAAGGCCTTGGATGTGACAATTAGGAGGTATGGGAATGATCTGGAGAACAAAGTTTGAGGGTGTTGGTGAAGATGGAAGCCAGATTATAACAGGTTAAAGAATGAGTATATAGTTGGATACTGAAGGTAGAAAAGCAAAGAGGAAAGTAGCCTTAAGAGGGCAGTAAAGGCCGGGAGCGGTGGCTCACTCCTGTAATCCCAGCACTTTGGGAGGCCGAGGCGGGCGGATCAAGAGGTCAAGAGATTGAGACCATCCTGTTTAACATGGTGAAACCCCGTCTCTACTAAAAATACAAAAATTAGCTGGGTGTGGTGGCACGCACCTGTAGTCCCAGCTACTTGGGAAGCTGAGGCAGGAGAATTGCTTGAACCCGGGAGGCAGAGGTTGCAGTGAGCTGAGATCACGCCACTGCACTCCAGTCTGGCAACAAGAGCGAGACTCCTTCTCAAAAAAAAAAAAGAAAGAAAGAAAAAAGAGGGCACTAGGACCTAGGGATGTGGACTTTGAATAAATGATTACTGAATGAATGAAGCTGTGAACTTATCCCAGCCATTTAGCTAACTGCTCAGAAAATCCTGTTTTTCATTACAGCAAAAAAATGGAATGAGCTTTTAATGAAAAAGGTAATGACAAAAGAGATTTGTTCACAGAAGAATGGAATCAGCAGAGAGGTAATTGATAGAAGGAAGAAATGGAGCTGGATGAGAGTAATTTGGAAGGAATGGCAGGGGTGGGATTATCAGAAATGAGGAAAGCAGGAGCTGGATGGTGGGTTTGAGAGGTGTTAGTGATGGGATATTGGTAGGCAGGTAGCACCACTCAGACTCCAAATCAAGGCAGAAGATTTGCAGTCCCACCACCCCTCCATCCCAGGGTGTAGACGTCTACAGTGCTACTCCCTAATTTGGGCTTAGTGAGGTAATGTCACTTTTAAAATGGCTTTCAGAATTTCCACAATAATCTTAATGCAGTCTTAACCACACTTCCTATGCTCCATGGTTAAATATGCAGACTCTGAGATCAGATAGATTGAGTCTGAAATCTTAGGTGTACTATTTATCAGCTATGTCACCTTGAGACAACTTACTTGACCTGCTGGTACACCCATTTCCTCATCTGTGACGGGGATAATAATAGTTACTAACCATATAAGGTTATTATGAGATTTAGATGTGTTAATAACCATGAAGTGTTTTGGGTAGTACCTGGCATGTAGTAAATATTCCATAAGTATCGTTGTTTTTATTATTATTTTTTTTATTTTTTGAGACGGAATTTCGCTCTTGTTGCCCAGGCTGGAGTGCAATGGCGCAATCTTGGTTTACGGCAATCTCTACCTCCCAGGTTCAAGCAATTCTCCTGCCTCAGCCTCCTGAGTAGCTGGGATTACAGGCATGCACCACCACGCCTGGCTAATTTTGTATTTTTAGTAGAGATGGGGTTTCTCCATGTTGGTCAGACTGGCCTCGAGCTCCCGACCTCAGGTGATCCGTCCGCCTTGGCCTCCCAAAGTGCTGGGAGTACAGGCATGGACCACCGTGTCTGGCAGTTGTTTTTATTTAAGGGACTACCTTTCACCATTGTCTTCTGCTGTTCTCTTTCATGAGCTCTGCATTCCAGTTCCACAAGGCCACGTTCAATTATTCATGCAATAAATATTCATGAAGCACTTGCAAAATGTTCAGCACTAGCTATGGGACTGTGGATAAAATGACAAAACAAATGAACATTACAGTATAGCAGGGGGACATAAGTTAAACAGCTATTGTATGCTTTGGAAACATGATTGGGGAGGGAGACTGAAGGTCTGAGAATTCTCCCTTGAGCAAGTGAGGCCTCAGTTGGGACTTGAGGGATGAATGTAGTTAGCCATTGAAGGAGGAAGGGGAGGCTTTACTGTGCCCCAATCTTCCCTTGCGCTTTCCCTCTCCAGGCCTTTGATGGCTCAATTCCCTCCCCACTAGAATGCTCTTTATTTCTGCTTATTGAAATGCTATACGCTTTTCAGGCCCAGCTAAAATGTCTGCTCCTCAATAAAGCCTTCCCTGAACGCTCCAGCTGAAGGCAGTTTCCCATTTCTACACCCCCCAGCACTTAGTTTTCATTTTCCTTGGACACTTCTCACTTTCTGCTGTATTTTTTGGTTATTTATAAACACAGCTTATCTTTTTCTACTAAATCTTAAACTTTTTAAGAACAGAGTATATTTCTCATTCATCTTTGAGTTCCCAAAGGCTAGCACATTCCTTAGATTTAGAAGTCCTGGAACAAATGTTTGTAGCATAAATTAATGCCTATTTGACATCCCTTTTCAAATATGTTGTAATTCAAATGAAGCTATTGTTGCAAGCTGTGCCTTTGAGGCTGAACTTACTCTTTGGTTAAACCAGAATGCCACAGTCATGGTCCCCATGACTGATTAGTGTTCACCACAATGACCACAACAACCCTAACAAACAGGCCACTGTTCTTGACTGACAGGCATTTGGCAACAACTACCAGTTCTCCAGTGAACACTGAAATGAATTGAGGAAGGACTGTCTGAATTGAGAGTCCCTAGGCCAGTAGGCTCTATTTATTCTTTGCAGTTGGGCTGCAAGAGCTGGTCACCCAGTCTTTGGCCTGATGTGAGACACAACTGCACTGGGTGGCAGTGAGGCTATGAGACTTTGCAGGGTGACAGAAACATTAATGATTGTAACAAAATAATCAAAGATCAATATCAGTGGAAAGCACTGTAATTTGAGGCAGTGTGATAACAAGAGAAAGGGAGTTTTGATCTTAGACCTGAGTATGGATCCTAACAGGCTATGTTCTCACCCACGTCTCTTCTTTAAGTCTCAAGATTTCATTTAAAAAAAAAAAAAATCTGGAAAACAGTTGTGAAAATCAAAGATACTGTCTTTACACAATGCTCATGTTCTATTAAAATGTGTTTATTCATCTATCTTACCCAACATATTTTCTTCTCTGAGGGCAGGGACTTATTTATGCCGCATTTCTGCAAAATCGAGCAAAGTGCTTAGCACACAGTAGTAGACACTGACAAGTACTTTTTTTTTTTTTGAGACAGGGTCTCGCTCTGTCATCCAGGCTGGAGTGCAGCAGTACAATCATGACTCACTGCAACTTCCACTTCCAGGGCCGAGGTGCTTCTACTACCTCAGCCTCCTGTGTAGCTGGGACCACAGGCATGCATCACCATGCCTGGCTAATTTTTTTATTTTTTATAGAGACAGGCTTTCACTATATTGTGCAGGCCAGTCTTGAACTCTTGAGCTCAAGCGATCCGCCCACCTCAGTGCCCAAAGTGCTGGGGTTACAGGCATGAGCCACCAGGCTAACCACAGATACTTTTTAAACAAATTAGCCGCGTGCGGTGGCTCACGCCTGTAATCCCAGCACTTTGGGAGGCCGAGGCGGGCGGATCACGAGGTCAGGAGATCCAGACCAACCTGGCTAACACGGTGAAACTCCGTCTCTACTAAAAATACAAAAAAATTAGCCGGGTGTGGTGGCGGGCACCTGTAGTCCCAGCTACTCGGGAGGCTGAGGCAGGAGAATGGCGTGAACCCGGGAGGCGGAGCTTGCCGTGAGCCGAAGCTTGCCGTGAGCCGAGATCGTGCCACTGCATTCCAGCCTGGGCTACAGAGCGAGACTCCATCTCAAAAAAAAAAAAAAACAAATTGTAGCAGGAGAAGCCTCAGACAAAACTCCTCAGACACCGAGTTAAAGAAGGAAGGGGTTTGTTTGGCTGGGAGCATCGGCAAGCCTCCTGTCTCAAGAGCCGAGCTCTTCAGGTGCTCAACTTCTGTGCTTTTAAGGGCTCACAACTCTAAGGGGGTCCACGTGAGAGGGTCATGATCGATTGAGCAAGCTAGAGGGTATGTGACAGGGGCTGCAAGCACCGGTGGTCAGAGCGAAACAGAACAGAACTGGAGGTTTCACAATGTCTTTCCATACAATGTCTGGAATCTATAGATAACATCAGTTGCTAAGTCACGGGTGGAATTTTAACTACCAGGCTTAGGTCAGGAAGGCCCAGGCCTGGTTTCAGGTCGGGTTCCTAGGCGCTGGGCTACCTGCCTTTAGTTTCGCTTCTCTTTCCTTTTCTGAGTATAAAACAATATGAGAGGGTCTCTCTCTTCCCTCAAAATGAAAAACAACAATAATAGCTATCATTTATGGAATACTTACTCATGTCAGATATTGTTGTAAATAGTAATTCACTTAATCCTCCAACAACCTTAGAAAGGAGCTAACTCAATTTCACAGAAAACTGAAATTTTTTTTTTTTTTGAGACGGGGTCTCACTCTGTCACCAGGCTGGAATGCAGTGGCCCGATCTCAGCTCACTGTAACCTCCTCCTCCCACGTTCAAGCGATTCTCCTGCCTCAGCCTCCCGAGTAGCTGGGACTACAGGTGCGTGCCACCACGCCCAGTTAATTTTTGTATTTTTAGTAGAGATGCAGTTTCACCATGTTGGCCAGGATGATCTCGATCTCTTGACCTCGTGATCCGCCCGCCTCGGCCTCCCAAAGTGCTGGGATTACAGGCATGAGCCACCGCGCCTGGTCAACTTTTTGTTTTTAGAATATAAAAGTCTTGATACAACTAATTTTGAAATAGCCTGGTGAGACTCACTCTATTCAATTAAAAAAATGTAAAATATCTTATACAATATGAAAAAGAAAAAATATGGTGGAGGGAGAAAGAAGAAAGAGTGGGAGAAAAAAAGTAGGAAGAATAGAGACAGACGTGGAAGATGAAGAAAAAGTAAATTTTGAGTGGAGTTAAAAGAAAACTGTTTAATCATAAGATACTGTGTGCATTATCACTGCCCTTTGGAAATTGTAATTTGAGGCCGGGCACGGTGGCTCACGCCTGTAATCCCAGCACTTTGGGAGGCCGAGGCAGGTGGATCACGAGGTCAGGAGATCAAGACCATCCTGGCTAACACGGTGAAACCCTGTCTCTACTAAAAATACAAAAAATTAGCCGGGCGTGGTGGCGGTTGCCTGTAGTCTCAGCTACTTCGGAGGCTGAGGCAGGAGAATGGCGTGAACCCAGGAGGCGGAGCTTGCAGTGGGCCGAGATGGTGCCACTGTACTCCAGCCTGGGCGACAGAGCGAGACTCCATCTCAAAACTAAAATAAAATAAAAACTGGAATTTGCCACCGGGCGTGGTGGCTCACGCCTGTAATCCCAGCACTTTGGAAGGTTGAGGCGGGTGGATCACGAGGTCAGGAGTTCAAGACTAGCCTGGCCAACATAGTGAAACCCCATCTCTACTAAAAATACAAAACTTAGCTGGGCACGATGGCGCGTGCCTGTAGTTCCAGCTACTCGGGAGGAGAGGCAGGAGAATTGCTTGAACCCAGGAAGCGGAGGTTGCAGTGAGCCGTGATCGCACCACTGCACTCCAGCTTGGGCAACAGAGTGAGACTTTGTCTCAAAAAAAAAAAAAAAATTGTAATTTGCCAATTCATCACTCTTCCTGGTTTTTCAGCTTTGATTTCATCCTTAATTTTTTTTTTCTGTTTTTTGAGACATAGTCTTGCTCTGTCTCCCAGGCTGGAGTGCAGTGGCGTGATCTCAGCTTAATGCAACCTCTGCCTCCCCGGTTCAAGTGATTCTTCTGCCTCAGCATCCCGAGTAGCTGGGATTACAGACACACACCACCACGCCCAGCTAATTGTTGTATTTTTAGTAGAGACAGGGTTTCACGATGTTGCCAGGCTCGTCTCCAACTCCTGACCCCAAGTGATCCACCCGTCTCGGTCTCCCAAAGTGCTGGGATTACAGGTGTGAGCCACCATGCCCAGCCTTTAAATTTTATTCTTTTTTTTTTTTTGAGAGGGAGTCTCACTCTGTTGTCCAGGCTGGAGTACAGTGGCGCAATCTTGGCTCACTGCAACCTTCGCCTCCCAGTCTGAAGTGATTCTCCTGCCTCAGCCACCCGATTAGCTGGGATTGGAGGTGCACGCCTCCATGCCCGACTAATTTTTGTGTTTTTAGTTTTGTGTTTTTAGACGAGGTTTCACCATGTTGGCCAGGCTGGTCTTGAACTCCTGACCTCAGGTGATCTGCCCGCCTTGGCCTCCCAAAGTGTTGGGATTACAGGCGTGAGCCATTGCGCCCGGGCTTAACTTTTTTTTTTTTTTTTTTTGAGGTGGAGTCTCGCTCTGTTGCCCAGGCTGGAGTGCAATGGCACAATCTTGGCTCACTGCAATATCCGTCTCCCGGGTTCAAGAGATTCTTTCGCCTCAGCTTCCTGAGTAGCTGGGATTACAGGCACCTGCCACCACTCCTGGCTAATTTTTTTTGAATTTTTAGTAGACACAGGGTTTCACCATTGCTGGCCAGGCTGGTCTCGAACTCCCGACCTCAGGTGATCCTCCCGCCTCGGCCTCCCAAAGTGTTGGGATTACAAGCATGAGCCCTGCGCCCGGCTGATTAACTTTTATTCTAACCTCTGAGAATGACAGAACAGGAAAGACTTGTCTTTCAGAGTATGACAAAAATTGGAGAGGTTTTCATCTAGTTAAAAAAAATGGGGAGAAAAAATTATCTCTAAAAAGTGAGTGGCATGAGCAAAAATGAGAAAGCAAAGACTGTAACTGAAGAACATAGTCTTTATAGACAAAGCTTAAAGCCCATATAGGGAACAGTGGAAAATACTATTGGAAGGCCTTGAATAGCAGGCTAAGGACTTAGGCATTATTCAGTAGGTAGTGGTTGCTGTCAAAGGAAACACCAGTGTAGTATGGAGGAAAATTTTCTAGTCCTGATTTCAGAAGGCTGGAATTATTGTGCCAGTGTAATACTTGGCAGTCCTTACCCTAAACCTTGGTTTATTTCTAAAACAGGGGTAATCAGGCAGTTGTGAGGGTTAAATAAGATCATATGACAAGGTGTGTTTGCTTTGAAAATGTCAAAATGTTATAAAAATGTAAGTTTTCATTGTTGTGAGGACATAATTGATACTTAAAGAATACTGATATAGCAAAATTACTAAGGTGATGGCTGTAGGATTAAAAGAGGGGCAATTTTTTTTCTTTTCTTTGTTTTTTTAAGACGGAGTTTCACTCTGTTGCCCAGGCTAGAGTGCTATGGCAGGATCTCAGCTCACCGCAACCTCTGCCTCCCCGGTTCAAGCGATTCTCCTGCCTCAGCCTCCCAAGTAGCTGGGATTACAGGCATGTGCCACCATGCCCGGCTACTTTTGTATTTTTAGTAGAGACGGGGTTTCTCCATCTTGGTGAGGCTGGTCTCGAACTCCCGACCTCAGGTGATCCGCCCACCTTGGCCTCCCAAAGTGCTGGAATTACAGGCGTGAGCAACCGCGCCCGGCCAAAGAGGGGCAGTTATTATTATTATTATTTTTTGAAATGGAGTCTCGCTCTGTGGCCCAGGCTGGAGTGCAGTGGTGCTGTCTCGGCTCGCTGCAACCTCCGCCTCCCGGGTTCAAGCTATTCTGCCTCTGCCTTCCGAGTAGCTGGGATTACAGGCGCATGCCACCATGCCAGGCTAATTTCTGTATTTTTTTTTTTTTTTTTTTTAGTAGAGACGGGGTTTCACCATGTGGTCAGAGTGGTCTTGAACTCCTGACCTCAGGTAATCCGCCTGCCTCGGCCTCCCAAAGTGCTGGGATTACAGGCGTGAGCCGCGCCCGGCCAGCTGCTACTGTTTTAGACAATGGTTGATGAAGGGTTCGAAGGCCTAAACACTAGAGCTTTTGTTCTGTTTTGTTTTTGAGTGGTCCAAGTTCTTTTGGGCAGGGGAATATGTCTGTGTGTGAATGTGCAAACATATACATAATCTGAGTGGCTGCCTGGCCTTGTCCTAGGTTTTGTCCCGTATATATGCCGTCTTTTTTTTTTTCTTTCTGCATGTATGTATATTTTCTCAAGGCGTCTGTCCTGCACTAGACTTTGGCTTGTCTTTCCAGGCCAGCTTCCAGAGGATGCTTTGGCAGTTTTCTCTCTGGGTAACCAAGCAGGCTGCAGCCAGCAGATGGCAGTGCAGCAGAAAGGGGCAGAGTCCCTTTAGGCCCTTGACAAGCACGGCGGATTAGTAACCTTATAATTTAACCCTCCAGTTAGCCTTGGAGGACTCGGTGTCGCACTTCCGTCCGAACTCTAATAAAGCGGGCCGAGTTGTGTGCAATTAAGGATTTCAGTATGGAAATCTGAATATGTACTTTTGTCTCCTCCACCCCACCCCGATCATTAGACTGGCAATGTCTTTTGTCACGTTGTCAAAGTGTCCTCAGAGGAGCGGTGTCTAGATATCGCCGATTTCTGGTTAAAGTGGCTGAAGTGATCCCAACATTAATTAAATGCAGGGGAATCGAGATTCTCCTGATAGTTTAAGGAAAAGAAAAATTCACACAAGCAAACGGGCAACCATTTGAATGTTTTCCGACGACGTGGTGCTTTAGGATCTGAAAGATGCGACTTGTTTTTTTTTTTTTTTTGGTGGTGGTTGTTTTTTTGAGACGGAGTTTCCGCTCTTGTTGCCCAGGATGGAGTGCAATGGCACGATCTCGGCTCACCGCAACCTCCGCCTCCCAGGTTCAAGCGATTTTCCTGCCTCAGCCTCCCGAGTAGCTGGGATTACATTACAGGCATGAGCCACCATGCCCGGCTAATTTTGTATTTGTAGTAGAGACGGGGTTTCTCCATGTTGATCAGGCTGGTCTCGAACTACGATCTCAGGTGATCCGCCTGCCTCGGCCTCCTAAAGTGCTGAGATTACAGGCATGAGCCACCGCGCCCGGCTAATTTTGTATGTTTAGCAGAGACGGGGTTTCTCCTTGTTGGTCAGGCTGGTCTCGAACTCCGACCTCAGGTGATCCGCCTGCCTCGGCCTCCCAAAGTGCTGGGATTACAGGCGTGAGCCTCCGCGCCCGGCCGCGACTTGTTTTTGTTATAAGGTTCCTCATTTCATTTGGAACGTTCAGACGTAGTCTGACTAGATTTCCATCCGGAGTAAGGAAGAGCAGCTCAAGGGCAGTCACGGAGGCCGCAGGTGCGGCTTCTTCGCCCGCGGTGCTGGAGTTCTCTCAAGTGGAAGCCCAGGACGATGAAAACCTTATAGGTAGGCTGCTGCTTACACACAGCAGCCGCCACGGCGCAAAATAAACTACAAAACTACAAGCCTTTACCTTTTCAAACACACCGACGCGGGCCAGTCCCTGCCCTACGCCCGCAGGGGCACGCAGAAATGACTTAGTTACCACGGCCAAGTAGGAAGCCTGCGGGATAGCGTTCTTCTTACCCTACGTAAACACGCAGTTTCCCGAGCTCGACAATCGGCTAGCCACTCCTGATAGCGTTCGGCGCTCGCCTCTCGGCCCTTGCTCCTGCGTACTACGGCTTCTTCCAGTCGCCTCGGCCCGGATCGGGAAGTGTCAAGCGGGCGCCGGGTTCCCCCACCTCCGCCACTATCACCACTGAACCCGGACGCCCTACCCAAGTCCAGGGCCAGCCGCCATGACGAACGGTGAGAACCGATGCCCTGAGCGGAGGGTGGGAGTGAAGGACGAAGGGAAAACGTGGCGGGCGGGGCCGGGACTGACGTGGCCGTTCTCCCCGCCCCCTCCCAGCCCGGCCCCCCTTGGCCTCTCGACGCCCCTAACTTCTGTATCCCTATACGCCTCCACGGGTTCCCCCTTCCCATATTCATCTAGGACCCCCAGTGCCTCTTATGCTCACACCTCGAGTTATCTATCCCTATGCTTTGCTTTCCCTTTTCTTTTTCTTAGTTCTTTCTGGCCCTTGGAGAGGTCAGTCCCAGAGGTACTACTGGTATTTAGACCCAGGGAAGAGAGAGGCTCCTCCTCCCAGCTCCCTGCGTTCTCATACTTTCGGACCGTAGTTTTGTTGAGAGGGCCAATAAATCACATAGAATATCAAGTCCCACACTTTTGGGGGTGCTGGTGAATGTAGACCCCACAAAAGCTTCTTCTTATGGAAAAATGCCGGAAAGATTTCTGATTTTAAAGTCCTGGCGGGGTGATCCCACGTGGAGACCCTGACTAGTGTTGCAAGGGGTGGCTTTAGACACTGCCTCTTCTAGATGATGAGGCAGTTTATCTGACCTGATTTTCCAGGCCTCTTCAAACACTTTATGAATTCTGAATTCCAGAGGAGGACAGGAAGGAGGGCCTTCATGATTTTTAGCGTCAACCTTACAGGAAAGGAAAAGAGAAAGCCTTTTAGGCATTACGATGATTTGAGGGGCTCCGGAAAGCATTTCTCAAAAGTACTTTGTCCATAGACCTGGCACTGAAGACTCAATTTAACCTCCTTGTGAATTTTGGCATTGTCTGCAGAAACTTATGAGAGAAAAGGGGTAGCACGTGAAGGTATAGTTCCTCAGAAAACCTTAGTGTATGTATTAATTTACTGGACCCTTTCTTAGTGACACCTTAGCTGTGAGACAGTTTTACTGGAGGAAGAAAGGCAGTGTGGTCTAGAACTGGCAGACACTGGTTATATATAATATTCATTTGGAGCTTCCTGGGAAGCTCAGAGGTCTCAGGATACTAGGCACAGTAAGAAAAGGGAATTTACCCAGAGGAAGACAGAATCTGACCCAGGAAATAAGACAGCAGTTTGACACCGTAATTGCTGAATAAATTTTAGTCATTCTTCCCCCATTTTATGGTGTAATATCTTGTTTTTTGCAATTAGGTGATTCATTGTGCTTACCTGTACAAGAAATAAGCTTGGTTTATGTATTTAAGAAACACAGCTAAGAAGTTAAAGCTTTCTGTGTTGAAGCCTTAGATACTTTTTCTTTGTTTTAGAAAAATCTTATTATTCTGGCAGAAATTCGGTTTGTTAGAGTATCATGCATAAAGTGTAAGATAATGATAGGAAAATTGTAGTCATGTGGATTCTTACTCTTGCGACTTTCATTAAGCTTTATTTTTTGCCTTAACATATTCTTCACCAACAGTTGCACATCTGACAGTTTTGGCTACATATCTAGCTCTCCTTTATCATATGAGTGATTTATAACAAGAACATGTTAAATTCTCTGTGCTGACTCTCTAAGGATTCATATGTCTCAATCTATTGCCAACACTAGCCATTCCTGGGATGCTAATTTCTGCCCAGGATTTCTACTTCTTGAAAGGTGAGGGGAAGGACCACTGACATTTTAGTAAAGGGGATGTAAAAAAAAAAAATTTTTTTTTTGAGTTGGGGTCTCACTGTGTTGCTCAGGCTACAGTACAGTGTGGCTTGATCTTAGTTCATTGCAGCCTCGAACTCCTGGGCTCAATTGATCCTCCTTCCTCCTACAAGCAATTTTTGGGAACAGTAAAATAATCTTGTTAGTCCCAGGATCCTGGCTCCCTCTTGTCAAGTGTTGGTACTGCCTGTTGGGGTTATTATTTTGTTATTATGTCACACACTATCTTCCTTATAGTTCTCAGGCGGGATCACAGGTCCCATGCTAGATCAGTACCTAAGGTTTTCTTTTCTTCTTTATTTAACAGTGTACTCCTTGGATGGGATTCTGGTGTTTGGTTTGCTCTTTGTTTGCACCTGTGCCTACTTCAAGAAAGTACCTCGTCTCAAAACCTGGCTGCTATCAGAGAAGAAGGGTGTTTGGGGTGTGTTTTACAAAGGTGAGGCCATGTCTGGACAGGGAGAAGAGACTGCCATCTCTGGACAGTGTGGAGCTACAAAGTAGGGAGTACAGTGAGCTGGGATTGTATTTGGTTTCATTTTTAGAAAAAAATCCCTCAGATTGGGTCTGAGAGTCTGGAAAATTAATCGTTCTCCAAAGTTGAGGGAAGAGGTAAAAGTTAAAATTTGCTGGGTGTGGTGGCTCATGCCTATAATCTCAGCACTTTGGGGGCCAAGGCAGGAGGATTGCTTGTGTCCAGGAGTTGTAGATCAGCCTGGGCAACACAGTGAGACCCCATTTCTACAAAATATACAAAAATTAGCCAGGTATGGTGGCACGTGCCTGTAGTCCCAGCTACTCAGGAGACCGAGGTGGGAGGATTGCTTGAGCCTAGGAGGTTGAGGCTGCAGTGAGCCATGGTGGAGCCACTGCACTCCAGCCCAGGTGACAGGGTGAGACCCTGTCTCAAAAAAAAAAAAAAATTTTATTTAAAAACATAATTGTCTATTTTAGCATCCAGATGATTTTTGTATTCTCCATGGAGTAAAAGTATACACGTGAAATCATTTTAGGCTGGGGTGGAATTCCTCCCTTCAGTGGGAAAAAGATTTTTCTACAGAAGATTTTTCTTGATTTTCTGTAAATGGTACATTGGAGTCTGTTTTAAGGTTTGATTTAATTAACTCAGATGCTTTTTTTTACTTTTTATTTGAGGCACATTCATTTGGAATCCTATCTACCTAAATTTTTTTTGAAAAAGGACAAAATATAAACAAACAGTATATTCACCTAGACCCTAAAGCATAAGGATAGCATTTAGAAACATCCCAGAGGCCGGACGCGGTGGCTCATGCCTGTAATCCCAACACTTTGGGAGGCCAAGGAGGGCAGATCACCCAAGACCAGGAGTTCAAGACCAGCCTGGCCAACATGGTGAAACCCTGTCTCTACTAAAAATACAAAAATTAGCCAGGGAGCCGGGCACGGTGGCTCATGCCTGTAATTCCAGCACTTTAGGAGGCCAAGGCGGGTGGATCACCTGAGGTCAAGAGTTCAAGACCAGCCTGGCCAAGATAGTGAAACCCCATCTCTACTAAAAATACAAAAATTAGCTGGGCATGGTGGCAGGCACCTGTAATCTCAGCTACTCAAGAGGCTGAGGCAGGAGAATTGCTTGAACCCGGGTGGCAGAGGTTGCAGTGAGCCGAGATCGTGCCATTGCACTCCAGCCTGGGTGACAGAGTGGGACTGCCTCCAAAAATAAAATAAAAACATCCCAGGTCCTTGAGAGCGTTGATATGTCTGTCTGTGACTAGAGACTTCAAAATATCACCTTGAAAGTGAGGACTTCTGTGAAGGGCAGGGTGTGATTTCTTCTCTCTTTTGCCTGCTAGCCGCTGTGATTGGAACCAGGCTGCATGCTGCTGTGGCAATTGCTTGTGTTGTAATGGCCTTTTACGTCCTGTTTATAAAATGAATTCCAAAGTACCCAAGTCATCAACTGCCAACCAAGGGGACGGGGATGAAGAACATGTTGGAGACCTGAACCCAGTGTAGGAGAGTTCAGCTGAAATCATCGGTCCCCAGGATGACACCACAGCATCTGCCCCTGCTATATGTGGGGAAAACTCATGGTCACGAACATTATTTATGCTTCAGGGGACTACAGAAAGCCAGCTTCCTTTGATCTGTGTGTAAATCAGTCCTTGGCAGAGTGCATATAATGTCCAGATAAATTACACCCCTCGGTGATAAGATTACATACCTCCTTCATAAAAACCTGTCATCCTGTTTTGTTCTCCAGCTCCTCATCAGGATCTTTTCAAACTGAGGCTCATTAGGGAAGGAACTAGGCTGTGTTCAGACCTCTTTTGAAGAGAGAGAATTTTCAAGATTTCTTTTCACTCTTTTATTTGGATCTGGCAAATTGGGGAGGGGATGCTGGGTGGAAAACAGTTATGAAATGCCAAGAAATTATTTGGCTTTAGAAATTTATCTTTCATGTACCCATCTGGGAACATAAAAGAGAGGCATAGTGCTCATTGCAAAAAGAGAACAGATGAAGTAGCTGTGTTATGTGCTGGTATCTTGAGAGTTTTGCCAAGAAAATCTGGGCCTACATAAAATTTGAGAATTATCTGTGTGATGAGACCAGAAAGCAGTGGCTTAGACAAGAAAAAATTTTTCTGTTCACCAGTATCCTCAAATGGAGACTTCACTTGATCAGATGGTATATGAAAAATGAATCAACTGTTGCTATTTCATAAAACCTTTTTATATTTTCTAAATTTACTTAGTGCTAAATACTGTTACTCAGTTTTAAATGCCACGACTAGGGGAAAAAGAAACTATTGAAGAAATAATTGTTTAGTATATTTGCAGTTGGGGTAGAAGAAAGAAATCTAGTATATTGATTCATATACTAGTAAATTCATCTAGTATAAGAACTTGTGATGTTAGATTGAAGTTTTATCATCTTATAAAAGACAAGAAACTTATTTTCTGTTTAAGTCTGAGTGTTATGGCAATTTTTAGTTGATTACTTATTTTTCTTAGCCAACTTTTAATTTTCTTCATATTGCATTGCTCTTTAGTTGTCTCTGGAAATTCTATTTACTTTAAGGACATGAGAAATTCAAATGAGAGAAGTTGCTGATATTCATCAGTGTGTTTAGACAATTCATAGGATCCACAAATCAAATGAGGTTGTTTCTTGAAGTAGAAGAAAATAGAACTTTGCAATTGATACTGAAGTACTTTGCCATGGAGTTAGTAACTCCTGAGCAGACCATTTTAGATGGCTCAGCATTTGGCAGGAAGACTTCTCCATTCCCTCCTTATATCTATGGAAAGATCAGCTGTTGGATGTCTAGAACTTCTCTATTTAAAAAAAAGAGTAGGTCTAAAATTAAATTATTATAAGCAAGCATAGACATGGGTCTTCCAGTTGAATTGTCCATTACCGTAAAACTTAATGGTGGACAAGTTAGCTGTGGTTGATTCCTGTGTGGCAGTAAATTGTCTTCTGTCTGCTTACTCCAAATAATAAAAGCTGCTAGGAAGTTTAGATTTTGAAATAGGCAGTTTAATGCTTTGAGGGTTTCTAGAAATACAGAAAGTCATCAAGTAAACACTACATGTCTAATCATCTCAGAGTTGTGGCTGTTATCTCTTCAGGAATTGGTCCACAGGGTAAATTTCAACAATTCATACGTTTTCCATTGTCATTTCTGAGGACCTTTGAGATGAGAGAAAGGAAATCTAGTGGAACAGGAAAGAGAGTTACACCTTGTGGGTGTGAGTTTGGGACCTGTTGGCAGAAGGGAATGTCACTCCCTGGAAACAGGTTCAGCATGTTTGCACTTGTTATTTTGTAGCTTTAATGATTTTTGTTTTCTAATAGGGCAAATGTCTCTAAGCTTGGTGTTTAGAGCTGCTTCAATTTTAAACTAGTTCCATTCCACAGTTCTAGTTCAAACCAGTTTTTACAGCCTCCTGGGTGGGTCGTCTTGACCTAAACTCTTGTGTTGTTACATTTTGAGATGTTTTCATACCAGAATGTACCAAAAAGTACACAAGGTAAAGGTAATTTACAGCCAGAAACAAATACACATTTGTTTCATTTCTTGACTTTCCCTAAGCAGATAAGCAGAAACTTGTTTAACTCATTACTTTGATGTGTCTTACATATTTTTGACTAAAAGTTATAGGATGTTATTCCTCTGGGGGAATCTTTTACAGGTGGAGGAATGGGGATAGCGGTATTGCCTCAGATTCAAACTGGCATCACCATAAACCCTGTAGGCCAGGGTGGAATGAAGTCAGCTCCTTTTTATAGTTGAAATACAATTTTTTATTCACCATTGTCTGCACAAATCCTTGAAAATAAACCTTTTTTTCCCTACAATCTTTGTCAATTTATTTGTCACATGCTGAATTTATTGAAGTTTGTTCAATACTCCCCTGGGTTCAGTTCATAGCCTACCTTTTTAGTTCACATTAGTGAATACCATCATTCCTGTTATCCCATTGTGAGAGCATTGAATGTATTATATAGTTAAGAATCTATGATGGCCTAGCTTTCTCCTTTAGGGCAGCTGAGATAGATACATCTAGAGATATCTATAACTAGATATATATATGTATATATGATATGCTGAGATATATATAACTAAATATAAATGCATGTAGTAAGTTTTCATATATATACGAATAAGATATTCATATATATGTGAATGAATAAGTATTGAGGTATATGAAATAAGGTAGATAGCACCCCCAATACATTTCACCTACTATTGCTATTAAAATACAAGTATCATCTGCTCTAAACAGTCATAAATATCTTCATTCAAATGAAGTTAACAAGTTAACCAGCCAGACACCTAGAAAATCCTTGAGCCAGACTTTGGGAGGCCGAAGCGGGTGGATCACTTGAGGTTAGGTGTTCGAGACCAGTCTGGCCAATATGGTGAAACTCTGTCTCTACTAAAAATACAAAAAAAGAATATGTCACTGCACTCCAGGCTAGGTGACAGAGCGAGACTCTGTCTCAAAAAAAAAAAATTCCTTGAGCCAGCGGGATTCTGGCACATACAATGGGTACTTTCCCCCTTATTTGTTTATTTCAAGTGCCTGGTGAGACTGGCACAAGTACAAATTAGAACTTAAATCATTTTCTACTACTCTTCAAAATTCTTCTGATTTCTACCCCCAACACCCATTTCATTGAAAAAGGAAAAAGAAGGAATTGAGCCATTAAAATTATGCTTTCTAATGTGAGAGGAGCTAATTCTGCTTATATAACCACTGCTATTTTACACTCTACTCATTCTGGAACTTGGAAGTCAACATATGTTTTAATAGATATGACCATAAATGAAGGCTCAAAAATGTGGATGCCACAGCATTAAGTTCTGGGCAGACTTAGGGCTCTCTAAGTGGGGACAAGAATATGCCCTCCTATCTGTATCCATTTCATAGATATCCTGACTTCCTAATACTTAGATTTAAATACAGTATTCTTGGCTGTGTGCAGTGGCTTAAGTCTGTAATCCCAGCACTTTGGGAAGCCAAGGCAAGAGGATCGCTTGAGCCCAGGAGTTCAAGACCAGACTGGGCAACGTAGTGAGACCTCTGTCTACAAAAATGTGTTTTAAAAAGTAGCCAGGTGTGGGCCTGATGCGGTGGCTCACTCCTGTAATCCCAGCACTTTGGGAGGCTGAGGCTGATGGATCACAAGGTCAGGAGATCGAGACCATCCTGGCTAACACGGTGAAACCTCGTCTCTACTAAAAATACAGAAAATTAGCCGGGCGTGGTGGCACACACCTGTAATCCCAGCTACTCAGGAGGCTGAGACAGGAGAATTGCTTGAACCTGGGAAGCGGAGGCTGCAGTGAGCCCAGATGGCGCCACTGCACTCCAGCCTGGGTCACAGAGCAAGACTCCATCTCAAAAAAGAAAAAAAGAAAAAAAAAGAAGAAAAGGAGCCAGGTGTTACTTGTGGTCCCAGCAACTTGGGAGGCTTAGGTGGGAGGATCAATTGAGCCCAGGAGGTTAAGGCTGCAGTGAGTCGTGATTGTACCACTGCACTCCAGCATGGGCGACAGAGCAAGACCTTATCTCAAACAAATAAGTAAGTACATACATACATACATACGTACATACATACATACATATATACATACTCTATTCCTCACCTTTCCCTTTGGTAAAATGATGTTTGCCTTCTCCCTAGGGAGAAGGGGCTACTGGGGAAGCTGATGCTCCCCATGGTAATGACCAGGGATTGCTGTCTTCTTGGAAAAGAAGTCACTCACCTATGAATATCCTGAAGTTGAATCATATTTAAAAACTTAAGGGCTGGGCGCGGTGGCTCATGCCTGTAATCCCAGCACTTTGGGAGGCCAAGGCAGGCGGATCACCTGAGGTTGGGGGTTTGAGACCAGCCTGACCAACATGGACAAACCCTAACTCTACTAAAAATACAAAATTAGCCGGGCATGGTGGCACATGCCTGTAATCCCAGCTATTTGGGAGGCTAAGGCAGGAGAATTGCTTGAACCCAGGAGGCGGAGGTTTCGGTGAACCGAAATCGTGCCATGGCACTCCAGCCCAGGCAACAAGAAGGAAACTCCGTCTCAAAAAAAAAAAAAAAAAAAAAAAAATTTAAGGCCGGGCGCGGTGGCTCACACCTGTAATCCCAGCACTTTGGGAGGCTGAGGTGGGCAGATCACCTGAGGTCAAGAGTTCAAGACCAGCCTGGCCAACACGGTGAAAACCCAAATCTACTAAAAACACAAAAATTAGCCGGGCGTGGTGGCGGGCGTCTGTAATCCCAGCTACTTGGGAGGCTGAGGCAGGAGAATCACTTGAACCCAGGAGGTGGAGGTTGCAGTGAACCGAGATCGCACCACTGCACTCCAGCCTGGGTGACAGAGCTAGACTCCGTCTATTAAAAAAAGAAAGAAAGAAATTGGGCCGGGCGCAGTGGCTCACGCCTGTGATCCCAGCACTGTGGGAGGCCAAGGCGGGCGGATCACGAGATCAGCAGTTCGAGATCAGCGTGGCCAACATGGTGAAACCCTATCTCTACTAAAAATACAAAAATTAGCCAGGCATAATGGCGGACCCCTGTAATCCCAGCTACTCCGGAGACTGAGGCAGAATTGCTTGAACCCGGGAGGCAGAGGTTGCATTGAGCCGAGATCGTGCCATTGCACTCCAGCCTGGGCGACAGAGCGAGACTCCATCTCAAAAAGAAAGAAAAGAAAAGAAAGAAAAGAGAAGAGAAGAAAAGAAAGAAAGAAATTGAAGACAAATTAAAGTCAAGATCACAGAAAAACTAAAGATATGGATATAAATATGTAGTTATACAAAGGTCAAAAGGCTAGGTGCTGTGGCCATCGCCTGTGGAACCAGCTACTCAGGAGGCCGAGGTGGGAGGATCACTTGATCTAGGAGCAATGAGCCGTGTTCGCGCCACTGCACTCCAGCCTGGGCGACACGGCGAGAACCGGTCTCCAAAAAAAAAAAACCACGATTCTGTAAGGTGGAAATTAGTACCGCCTTTTCCTGGGACCTATGTTCCCCTCCGAGCCACGCGAGGGCAGCAACGCGCGCACTTTGAGGAACACCCCGTTCCTCAGGACTGGTCCGCCTGTGCTCGGTGGTTTCTCCCAGAATCCTCCAAGGCGCGGGAGGGGGCGGAGGGCTTAAAAGCCGCGGGGGGAGCGGACTTCCGCTGTTTTAGGGAGGGAGAGCGGCCTGGGTCGTGGGTGTTGTGTGCGGAGCTGTGGTGTCGTGTGCGAGGCGCGTGCGGGGTGAGTGTGAGTGGACGCGTGAGTGTGTGAGTGTGCGCGCTTGGAGCGTGTTAGGCGAGTGCGTGCGCCCACCCCTACACCCCTCCTCCCGCTTACACTTTGATCTTATTTGATCGGATCGTGACCCCAGCCCCGCCGGGCCGACCCGAAATGAAAAGCTCTCCTCCTGCGAAGCCCCCTCGGGGCGCTGTGCAGCGAGGCCCCTTAGGCGGCGGCAACGCTGCGGTCCCCGAGGTCCCGGAGCTGGCCCTGCGGGGCCCGGCGCTCAGAAGTGATGAATTGATCAGATAGACGAGGCCGGGCTTGTCCCCGGCCACTGATTATCGAGGCGATTCTGATCTGGGCAAGGCCACCGGGCTGCGGGCTGCCGGTGGCGTAGGGGCGAGCACGTGAACGGCCGGCGGCGGGCGGGGATGCTGAGCGCGGTGGCCAAGGGTAAATGAGCCGCCGCCCCTCCCCCTGGAGCTGGAAGGTCGCGGAGGCCTTTTTCGCCGCTGATTACTTTCCTCCCACTTTGCCATTTCTCCTTGTTTTTCTTTTTTCTTTTGTTCCTTTTTTTTGTTTTTGAGACAGGGTCTTGCTTTGTCGCCCAGACTGGAGCGCAGAACCGCAATATCGGATCACTGCAACTTCGACCTCCTTGGCTCAAGCGATCCTCACATCTCTGTCTCCCACATAGGTGGAACTACAGACGCGCGTCACCACGCTCGGCTAATTTTTGTATTTTTTGGTAGAGATGGGATTTCACCATGTTTTGCCAGGCTGGTCTCGAACTCCTAACCTCAAGTGATCCGCCCGCCTCGGCTTCCCAAAGTGCTGGGATTACAGGCATGAGCCACCGCGCCCGGCCCCTTTTTTAGTTTTTCTTTCTTTTTTTTTTTTTTGAAACGGTCTCACTCTGTTTCCCAGGCTGGAGTGCAGTGGCGCAATCATAGTTCACTGCAATCTCGACCTCCCAGGCTCAAGAGATTCTCCTACCTCAGCCTGCCCAGTAGCTGGGACTATCAGTGCACGCCACAACGCCAGTCCTCTCCCTGTTTTTCTTTAGGCTTGGCTTGACTTTTTTTTTTTCCAGACAGAGTTTTGCTCTTGTTGCCCAGGCTGGAGTGCAGTGGCACAATCTCGGCTCACCGCAGCCTCCACCTCCTAGGTTCAAGCGATTCTCGTGCCTCAGCCTCCCGAGTAGCTGGGATTACAGGCATGCACCACCACACCCGGCTAATTTTTTGTATTTTTAGTAGAGACAGGGTTTCTCCATGTTGGTCAGGCTGGTCTCGAACTCCTGATCTCAAGTGATCCGCCTGCCTCGGCCTCCCAGAGTGCTGGGATTACAGGCGTGAGCCACCACACCCAGCCTTTTTTTTTTTTTGAGACTTGCTCTGTCGCCCAGGTTGGAGTGCAGTGGCGAGATCTCGGCTCACTGCAAGCTCCGCCTCCCGGGTTCACGCCATTCTCCTGTCTCAGCCTCCCGAGTAGCTGGGACTACAGGCGCCAGCCACCATGCCCGGCTAATTTTTTGTATTTTTTAGTAGAGACGGAGTTTCACCATGTTAGCCAGGATGGTCTCGATCTCCTGACCTCGTGATCCAGCAACCTCGGCCTCCCAAAGTGCTGGGATTACAGGCGTGAGCCACCGAGCCCGGCCGGCTTGACATTTTTTGTATGCTACCAACACTTGTATCCCCAGGGCTAACGGCATGGTACAGCATCTGCCGCTAAGGGATATACACACACTGTCTAGTATGTCCTTATACATATATATGTCCATTAAGAGAACATGAAATGTTCCAGGGACACTCCTGGAATATATTGAATTAGAATTATCAGGGAGGTCTAGGAATCCATGTTTTTAAAAGCAAATGCCTTTTTTTGATGTTTAATATCTCAGCCTCCATAATGTGATTATCCAGGTAGTCATGCCTCTGCCACCTTAAGCCACTCTAAATAATGACAGCTGAAACTTCATATAGCCACTTGGCGGCAGGTATGTGACTAGGTCGGAAAGTCTGGGTGGAAGGGGACTCTATTTATTTATTTTGAGACGGAGCCTCTCTCTGTTGCCCAGGCTGGAGTGCAGTGGCGCGATCTTGGCTCACTGCAACCTCCACCTCCGGCTTCAAGCAATTCTCCTGCCTCAGCCTCCCAAATAGCTGGTATTGCGGGAAGTCAGGGACCCCAAACAGAGGGACCGGCTGAAGCCATAACAGAAGAACATGGATTATGAAGATTTTATGGACATTTATTAGTTCCCTAAATTAATACTTTTGTAATTTCTTATGCCTGTCTTTACTGCAGTCTCTAAACATAAACTGTAAAGATTTCATGGACACTTATCACTTCCCCAATCAATACCCTTGTGATTTCCTATGCCTGTCTTTACTTTAATCTCTTAATCCTGTCAGCCGAGAAGGATGTATATCATCTCAGGTCCCTGTAATAATTGTGTTAACTACACAAATTGTACAGCATGTGTGTTTGAGCAATATGAAATGTGGGCACCCTGAAAAAAAAACAGGATAACAGCAATTGTTCAGGGAATAAGAGTGATAACCTTAAACTCTGACCGCTGGTGAGCCGGGCAGAACAGAGCCATATTTCTGTTCTTTCAAAAGCAAATGGGAGAAATATCGCTGAATTCTTTTTCTCAGCATGGAACGTCCCTGAGAAAGAGAATGCGCACCTAGGGGTAGGTCTCTGAACTGGCCCCCCCGGGGCGTACCTGTCTCTTATGGTCGAGATTGCAGAGGTAAAATAAACTCCAGTCTCCCATAGTGTTCCCAGGCTTATTAGGAAGAGGAAATTCCCACCTAATTTTGGTCAGACCGGTTGATCTCAAAACCCTGTCTCCTGATAAGATGTTATCAATGACAATGGTGCCCGAAACTTCATTAGCAATTTTAATTTTGCCTCCGTCTTGTGGTCCTGTGATCTCGCCCTGCCTCCACATGCCTTATGATATTCTATTACCCTGTTAAGTACTTGATGTCTGTCACTCACACCTATTCGCACACTCCATCCCCTTTTGAAAATCCCTAATAAAAACTTGCTGGTTTTTGTGGCTTATGGGGCATCACGGATCCTACCGTGCGATGTCTCCCCCAGACGCCCAGCTTTAAAATTTCTCTCTTTTGTACTCTGTCCCTTTATTTCTCAAGCCAGCCGATGCTTAGGAAAGTAGAAAAGAACCTACGTGATTATCGGGGCAGGTCCCCCGATAAGCTGGGACTACAGGCATGCAGCACCACGCCCAGCTAATTTTGTATTTTTAGTAGAAACAGGGTTTCACCATGTTGCCCAGGCTGGTCTTGAACCCCTGACCTCAGGTGATCCACCCACTTCAGCCTTCCAAAGTGCTGGGATTACAGGCGTGAGCCACCGTGCCCGGCCGGAAGGGGACTCTTAACAGTTTGGCTTAAGGACCCTCCACCTGAGTGCCTGAAAGAAGCCCTTTCATATTTGAATTGCTGAACAATTATGTTGTCAAACTTAATTAGAAATGGGAATTTACTGCACGATATTCTATTATTTTTCCTTTCTTTTTTTATTTTACCTTTTTTTTTAATTTTTTTAGACAGTTTTGCTCCTGTTGACCTGTCTGGAGTGCAGTGGCCCCATCTCAGCTCACTGCAACCTCCCCCTCTGGGGTTAAAGCGAGTCTCCTGCCTCAGCTTCCCAAGTAGCTGGAGTTACAGGCGCCCACCAGCACACCCGGCTAATTTTTTGGTATTTTTAGTAGAGATGGGGTTTCACCATGTTGACCAGACTGGTATCGAACTCCTGACATCAGGTGATCCACCTACCTCAGCCTCCCAAAGTGTTGGGATTGCAGGCGCGAACCAGTGCACCTGGCTTGTTTTAATTCTTAAATTTTTTTTTTTCTTAGATGCAGTCTCACTCTGTCGCCCAGGCTGGAGTGCAGTGGCTCCATCTCGGCTCACTGCAACCTCCACCTCCCGGGTTCAAGCGATTCTCCTGCCTCAGCCTCCCGAGTAGCTGGGATTACAGGTGTGCGCCACCACACCCACCTAATTTTTGTATTTTTAGTAGAGACAAGGTTTCACCGTGTTGGCCAGGCTGGTATCGAACTGGCTGGTCGCAAACTCCTGATCTCGTGATCCCCCCATCTCAGCCTCCCAAAGTGCTGGGATTACAGGCATGAGCCACCGTGCCCAGCCAACTCTTAAATTCTTGATATTACAGAACTAAAGTGAAACTTATTAACATTCCACTCGTACATTTTTTATGGACAAATAAAATTCATGACCCAAAAAGCCCAAAACAAAACTGAAAACAGGGAAAAGCTTATAAAATTAAATATGGTTCCCAGCATTAACAGCTGAACAGAGAATGTGATTTTAAAATTCTTAGCAGATGATGAAGTTGTGTAGAAACTGAACACTTACAAATTATTTAAAACCTGGAATCACTCACCAGAAATTACACAGTTGGATCATGGGAAAACAGCGCAAAGGAGTTATTGAGGGAACCTACGCTATTCTAGCTGCGCTCCATACACTTCTCAGAGAAAAGCCTGGCATTGATTAAATACTGGCCAAGACTGATACTAGCAGCACAGCCCCTGATGGTACCCTGCCTATCAGAGGACGCTTCCACTGGGTTGGCAGTTTTGATCTGGGCCCCGAACATCCGGCGGATCTCCTTAATTTTGGCGCCTTGGGGGCCGATTACACAGCCAATTAAGTTATTTGGAATGGCGAATTTGTGGGTGGTTTGAGTAGATTTTTGTTTGGTTGGATTTTTTTTTTTTTTTTTTTTTTTTTGAGACGGAGTCTCGCTCAGTAGCCCAGGCTGGAGTGCAGTGGCGCGATCACGGCTCACTGCAAGCTCCGCCTCCCGGGTTCACGCCATTCTCCTGCCTCAGCCTCCCGAGTAGCTGGGATTACAGGTGCCCGCCACTATACCCGGCTAGTTTTTGTATTTTTGGTAGAGATGGGGTTTCGCCATGTTGGCCAGGCTGTTCTCGAATTCCTGACCTCAAGTGATCTGCCTGTCTCGGCCTCCTAAAGTGCTGGGATTACAGGAGTTAGCCACGGCGCCCCGCCATAGTTTGAGTAGATGTATCCAAACTTGCTTAGCCTTTCACCTCTGGAGGGCTGGAGTCAATTCGGGTGAATCCGGTCCCGCCGTGCATCATGGCAAAGTGAGATTGTTGTCTTGCCACCTGGTTCAGCTTGGCCAGATCAAGCGGAGAAATGATGTGTTGTCCTTGAATCGAGTAGGCATCTAGAGGTGGTCCCTCCAGGTCAGGGGTGGCGTGGGGGTAGCCCACAGCCTTGCTGCAACGATCTTGGCCGCCCGTGCAGGTGACTGGGGACTTGGCCGGCATGGGCTGGTATGGAATGGTCATGACTCTCCCCTGGGGAGACTGGGAGAGCGTTTCCGGCATGATCAGGCAGATCTCTTTGACAAACCGATGGTGATGGCCCTCTCGGTGTAGTTGAGCAGTATATCCCCCGCCACCTAGACCTGGGTACCATACTCTCGCGGATCTCTTTGATCTTAAACCTGCCTTTCCCACCTTTCTCTCTTTTTTAGCTTAGAAAACTACTTATTTAATTGTTTTGAGACAGGTTCTCACTCTGTTGCCCAGGCTGGAGCGCAGTGGCTCCATCATGGCTCACTGCGGGCTCAATCTCCCGGGCTCCAGTGTTCCTCATGCCTCAGCTAAAAGTGTTGGCATTACAAGCGTGAGCCATCACACCTATTGTGCAATATTCTAAAAGGTTTGCCATTCTTGTCCAATCTTTTTTTATGACACAGCAGGTCCCTGCGAGTGACTTGTAATTTTGGAAATCACTGAATACATCAGTTTTTAGGTACTGCAAACCCAAGCACCAGGTTTTTGAACCATATTTATAAGAATCAGGGCTATATATCACAGCACGAATTGATACAAAGGAAAGGGAGTTGACTCCCAGGCAAGGACAAATAGCAGAGTTAGAGATTAACAGTGGCGAGTCAGGACCAGGGAGATGGAACCAAGGAGAAGTAAAGCCCAGCAAATGCCTAAACCCAGGACGGCTAAATCTCTTAAGTGTGACCTTAGCATAAATACTGATGAATACTGATGCTATTTGGAGCTTCTGAAAATACAAGGTAGCTCATGTCCATTTTTGTTTCCTCAACACTTAGCTCAGTTCCTGCCACATAAAGGTTTGCTGGTAGTGTTGAATGGATGGCTCTGTATGGTTGGAGTGACTTCAGTTTACAAAATATGAATATCTGTATCCTACCAAAGACTGCTGTTGTGTCCTAAATCTTCATCAGCAAGATATGATTTTCCAAGTTGCAAATATACCCCAAAGGACTAGTTTCTACAAGATGGGTAATTTCCTTCCCGTGATTTAAGAGTAGTCAAGTGGAGGCCGGGCGCGGTGGCTCACGCCTGTAATCCCAGCACTTTGGGAGGCTGAGGCAGGTGGATCACGAGTCAGGAGTTCAAGACCACGCTGGCCAACATGGTGAAACCCTGTCTCTACTAATAATACAAAAATTAGCCGGGCGTTGTGGCGTGTGCCTGTAGTTCCTGCTACGCAGGAGGCTGAGGCAGGAGAATCGCTTGAACCCAGGAAGCAGAAGTTGCAGTGACCCGAGATCGCACCATTGCACTCCAGCCTGGGCGACAGAGCGAGACTCTGTCTCAAAAAAAAAAAAAAAAAAAAGTGGTCAAGTGGCAATTTGTAATCTGTGGATAACAGACACTTCAGACTTCATCTTGCACAAATCTATTTAATGGAAGTGGGCTGCAGTATGTTTCACTATAATTAGTTCAGGGATCTGTCAGCACTAGGTGGAGAAGAAGCCACCATCTTTCTTTCGGGAGTAGCCTCCATTGGTGGCTGCAGTGTGAGGCGACACTGTGGAGAAAAGAGAAGAGGAAGTGGACTGAATTTCAGATCCTTGGCTTTTTCTAGGAAACTTCAATCATCAATACATTTGTGGGTACTGTGGAGAAGCTTCTCATAACAGCTGGGGAAACCGGCATATGGAGGACTGATGGGCAGTAGTTATAGGTCTTCCACCGCCAGGTTTTTGCCCTTGCTGTAAATGTTTGTCTCCTAGACGTAAGGCTGAGCAAAGAGGCTCTGAAAAATTAAATTAATTTCCTAGCTCTATAGTCAGCATGTCCCCTGGTATTAATCTGGTACTTGCCAACGTAATCATTGCTTTCCAAGACCCACAGAAATCCCTCATCTTCCCTACTGTCCAATCACCTTAAATCCCTGATTCATGGGTCCATTTAGAAAGACTCCCCCACTGCCCCATCTGCTTACCCAGTCCTCTAACCCTTACCTATGGATCCCTGGATGCTGTGGATGGACTCCTTTTTAGGGTTGATCCAGTGTCTGATGTTAGCCAGGAAAGTGATGGGTGGAGTGGGAGGGGTTAAAAATTCTCCAGGGAATTGGATCTTGGTTCTAGAAGAAGGCATAGGGAAAAAAAGTGGAGAGTGAAATCAATCAGAGAAAGGTGAGGAGGGCAAGGTAGTTGAATGTGATCTCAAGAATAAAGCAGTCAAAGACTCTTTTTACTGCTGTGGGATTAACCAGAGATTTTGTTTATACAGATGAGCACAATCTTGGGGGATTTCTGTTCATCTTAGACAGTGAAAATACAGAAACTATATTATAGACACAGATGTAAAAATACAGAAATTTGTATACAAATGAGTACCTAGTGATTATCATTTTCCAGGTGACATTTTACCTTATATGACTGGATGGCAGCATGTTTAGGCTGGAGAGGCTCTGCCTCTACCACTTACCTATAGGTATCCTGTGTGGTTTTCTGGTTTAACAGTATCTCACTTTTGTTCTTGAATGTCCCAGTGTGGTGGTTGTACAAGGCTGCTAAGCGGAAGTCCAGGTCATCCTTTGGTATCTACAGAAGTCAGTCCCCCCAAGGTTAGCTCAGCCACCTGTGTCCCTGCTCTAGTCAGGTTCTATTGTGCTCTACTCTTCCCCAAAAGTATAGTGAAGGCTCTCTTGGGTCTGAAATCCACCAACTCCGTACACACTAAATTGTTGTACATGATAACTCTTGTTAATATGGAATTATCTTAGGGTTAGGTCTAGGGAGTGGTGAGCTCTCACTGGAGACTCAGGAATATTGTTCCTGATGTGGGCTTAATGAACTTTACCTCATTCATGTTTATATTCAGTCCTTGTTTTAGTCAGAGAATGAGAAGGTTTGTAAAATCATTTGCTCTAGATAATTGCCTAGAGCAAAACCTAAGCCTTCTGGCTTCCCAGAGGCCAGATAAATTGGTTTTTGGCTTTGGATTTGGTAGGATCTTGGGTTACAGACAAAAGGAAAAGTACTGAAGCAGTTAGGGACAGACTAAATTTCAAAGAGAATATTAAGGGCTGGGTGCAGTGGCTCATGCCTATAATCGCAGCACTTTGGGAGGCTGAAGTGGGAGGATCGCTTGAGGCCAGGAGTTTCAGATCAGCCTGAGCAACATTTCGAGACCTCATCTCTTCAAAAAAAAAAAAAAAATAGCTGCATGTCATGGCCCATGCCTATAGTTTCAGGAGGCAGAGGCAGGAGGATTGCCTGAGCCTGGGAGGTTCAGGCTACAGTAAACCATGATCAGGCCACAGCATTCCACCCTAGGTGACAGGAAAAAAAAAAAAAAAAAAAAAAAGGCCCTAAACGGCTGCAAAGAGGAATAATATTTCAATGCTAGGTACCTCGGGATCAAAATAGTAGGCATCCCGCCTCATGGAAGTAATTGTGGGGGTTGAGTTGAGCCGACTCCAGGGTTCCTGCTGCTGAGCAAGGTGTGTTGGGTTCTTGTGTGGCAATTTCTGCAAAACAGAAACCATATCCAGGACAACCTGGTTATATGGGAAGCCTTGCTGATGTGGTTAGCTTCAGTAGCATCTCCTTATTCCATCCGGTTTTGTGTTTTTTGTTTTGTTTTATTTTTTGAGACAGAATCTCACTCTGTCATAGAAGCTGGAGTGCAGTGGCGAGATCTCGGCTCACTGCAACCTCTGTCTCTTGGGTTCAAATGACTCTTCTGTCTCAGCCCCTCAAGTAGCTGGGATTACAGGCATGTGCCACTATGCCCGGCTAATTTTTGTATTTTTAGTAGAGACAGGGTTTCGCCATGTTGGCCAGGCTGGTCTTCAACTCCTGGCCTCAAGTGATACACCTGTCGCAGCCTCCCAAAGTGCTCAGATTACAGGTATGAGCCATCACGCCGGGCCCCATCTGGTTTTGTTTGAATCTCAGACATCTGCAAAGAGAAGAACGGTATGGGGCAAGACTCCCCAGGCTCTTGATCCTCCTATGTTTTCTTAGTGAGAACTGACAGAAACAGGCCAGGAATATAGGAGAAGGTGTAGAGTGGGATGAGGGGAGTGAAGAGTTGGGAGCAGATAGGAAAAATGATGAGCTCAGGTTTAGATGTACTGAGTTTGAAGAAAAGGTGAGACATTCTAATGCAAATAACAGGTAGAAATTTGGAAATGTAACTTGTTGGAGGAGAGCTCAGAAGTATTGGTTGTCCACATGAAGTAATAGCTGAAGCCTGCAAAATGGAGTCAGGCCAAAAGGGAAGAACGGGTTCGTGAGGATTGTACAGTATTATAACTGGGAGTGAGGAGGGCCCTAGAGAAGCAGTCAGAGATGAAATCAGGAGAATGCAATGTCTAAGCAGGTGAGAAAAAGATTCCAATAAACAGGAAAGGGTCATTGATTGCAGGAATGGCAGAAAAAGTCCAATGGATATTAGTTCTCTCAATAAAACTCCACAGGCATGAATGTAAAAAGCATGTAACAGATTTCTTCATTATATGTAAAATGCCATATTCACCACTGTATCCCCAGTTCCTAGCACACTACCTAACACATGGTATTAAAAAATGGTTGAATCAAATATACCATTTGACTGAATTCCAGTGAGTGCAACTAACAACCTATTAGAACTCTCTCTGGGCGCAGTGTCTCACCCCTGTAATCCCAGCACTTTGGGAGGCTGAGGCGGGTGGATCACCTGAGGTCAGGAGTTTGAGACCAGCCTGACCAACATGATGAAACCCCATCTCTACTAAAATACAAAAATTAGCTGGGGGTAGTGGTGGGCGCCTGTAATCTCAGCTACTTGGGAGGCTGAGGAGGGAGAATCGCTTGAACCCAGGAGGTGGAGGTTGCAGTGAGCCGAGATCGCGCCACTGCACTCCAGCCTGGGCAACAAGAGTGGGACTCTGTCTCAAAAAAAATAGAACTCTCATTAGACCTATCCAACATTGTAATCCTCCTTCCCCCCAATATGGCAAAGTGCTGTGTGAGCCATACCTTTTTTTTTTTGAGACAGTCTCGCTGTGTCGCCCAGACTGGAGTACAGTGGCATGATCTCGGCTCACTGCAACCTCTGCCTCCTGGGTTCAAGCAATTCTCCAGCCTTAGCCTCCCGAGTAGCTAGGATTACAGGCATGTGCCACCGCATCTGGCTAATTTTTGTATTTTTATTATAAATGGGGCTTCACCATATTGGCCAGACTGGTCTCAAACTCCTGACCACAGGTGATCCACCTGCCTCAGCCTCCCAAACTGCTGGAATTACAGGTGTGAGCCACCGCACCCCGCTGTGAGTCATACCTTAATTGAACAGTGTGTATCAGGCACTGTGCTGTCACCGAGAAGAATGAAGTATGAAAGAAAGAAAACTACAGGTATTTGATGCCAGCATAGGCTCAGTTATCCTTTGATGTGGCCCTGAGCAGCACTCCTCCCACTCTCCTTGAAGACCACTTAAACCTCGTCATCTCTGTCAGCAGAAGGATGAGATTGTCTTTCACTGCGAAAGTCCAGACTGTCAAGCATGAATGCCATCTTTACATCCACTTTCTTTCCATCTCAGGGAAAGGAAAGTCCCTTTTACTCAAGAATAACCCTTTCTCCCCAGACCCACCCTTCCCTGGTCTTCTGAGACCTGTACCATTCTGCATACGCTCTCTTCTGACCCCAGCCTCACTTCATTTCTTTGTCGTAGTCTAGCTACCAGCCTATCACCTTCCCTACAGAACCAGACCTTTTCAGGAGTCAATATTTACTATCTCTACTTCCTCACTCACCATTCCCATACCCTCTTTAGCTCACTGCAGTCTGGCCTCTGCCTCAAGCACCCCCTAAAACTGCTCTTGCTAGTTATCAATGATCTCTGTGGCCAGGTCAGGTGGATCCTTTCCAGGCCTGATCTTATTTGAACTCAGCTGTTTCTGGCACCATAATGCTGATTCCCTCAAATGCCCTCACCAAGCTCTGTGGGCCCAGCTCCTCTGGGTTTTCCTCTTATTTCTGGCCCTTATCTTTCAGCTACTGTCTCAGCTCCACTTTCTGTCTGTCCCTTAGACAGTGCTATTCTCCAAGGGTCTCATTTTTACTTTTCTTAAGCTCACATCCACTGGATGAGATGATTCCCTTCCATGGCTTCAACTACCATATGGGTACCATAGCTCATACGGATACACAGCTCAGTCATACATCTTCAATCCAGAACTCTCAATCCTGTTGCCTACTGTTGACCTTCACTTAAATATCCCACAGTCACTACAAAAACATCTACATAGTTGATGTTTCTCAACATCTTTCTCCCCAAACCTGCTTCCCCAGGATGCCCCATTTCAGTGAACCCTCAGAATTAAACCCTTAGGAACCTAGCAGTTATCCTAGACTCACCTCCTCTCTTGGGCCCATATCCAGTCAGTCCCCAAGTCCTGTCAGTCCTGCCCTGTGCACCTTTCTCACATCTGCACGTGATCTCCACCCGCTGTGGCACTGCTGTAGATCTGTTACTCTTCCTCCTGGAGATCGCCTCATCTGCCTCCTAGCTGATCCCTCTTGTCTCACTCTCATTCTATCGAGTCTGCTGCCACTTGTGCTTCCTAAAACACCCATCTGATTGTGTCACTGTGGTACTTAAAATCCTGCTATGGGGCTGGGACCCATGGCTCATGCCTGTAATCTCAGCACTTTGGGAGGCCAAAGCAGGAGGATCACTTGAGGCTGGGAGTTTGAGACCAGCCTGGGCAACAAAGGAAGATCCTGGTTCTACAAAAAAAATAAAATAAGAATTAGCTGGGTGTGGTGGCATCACCTGTAGTCCCAACTACTTGGGAGGCTGAGGTGGGAGAATTGCTTGAGCCCAGGAGTTTGAGGCTGCAGTAAGCCAAGATTGCACCAGTGCACTCCAGTTGGGGTGACAGAGCAAGGAGACCCTGTCTCAAAAAAAAAAAAAAAAAAAAAAAAAAATCCCACCATGATTCCTCACATTCCTAGGATGAAACCATAGCTAGCTAGCATGGTGTACACAGCACACCCAGCCCACCAAGGGCAACTCTCCAGCTCTGATTTCTGAGTGCTTCCATTTCACACCTACACTCCAGCCCTTCTGGGCTATTTGCAGTTCCCCAAATAAGCTATTCTCTCTCTCCTTTCCATGTATTTGCGCCTGCCGCTTCCTTTGCCTTGCATATCTGGTTCCTGTTTCCTTCTTCCTAACTCACGTTCTACCCACTCCCTCACCTGGCCTACCTAACTGATATTTGGACATCAAAATACATCTGCTCTGTGAAGCTTTCCTTTAAGTTCCTGGTTCTCAAGGCACCCTACACACAACTCTGTCGTAACATGTGCTATTGTGCAAGCATTTTTGCTATTGTCGGTCTCTCTTTACTACTACAGTTCCTTGACAGCAGAAGCTACAACTAATTTATTTATATATCCTTGGTGTTTAGCAGAGTGTCTGGCTTATAGTAAATAAGTATTGAATAAATAAAAAGGGGCTCTTAGTATTATTATTAGACCCCAATTACCACTTAATTCATCTTATTGTGTACCACTTCAAATATCCCAATCACTTCTACCAGAAAAAAGATCATCTAAGTTCTGAAATCAGTGACCACCATCATGCTAAACACACACATAACAAACACATTGTGGCGTTAACCAGAAGACAGAGACAGTGTGAACACAGATGTATAAAGCATGACCTCTGGTGGCTTTCAGAGGATTCTCTCCCACTCCATATCTCATTTCTCTTCGGAGAACAGTCTTCCAAACAGGGAAATGGGTAGCTTGAAGGTACCTGGGTCCTGCCATAACTTATACTCACAATTGATTTGACCTGCCAGAGCCCCTTGTTCCTCTAGACTAGAGCTCTACTTTCCTCTGCTCAAAAACGCCTCTGAAACGTTAGCCAACCTGAATATGGAGATAGGGAGGCAGGCAGAAAACAGACTTCCCTGGTACCCGACTGAGTGTCTTCACCAGAGTCCTTTATGTTACCATCTCTGCTCATCACACAGACAGAAAGAAGACTACCGGCGACCCTACTGGGAATCTGCGCAAGAAACCACAGTACCTTGGAAGCCCGCAGTTCTCCTAAGTAGGAATCATCGTTATTTAATGTAGGCTGCTGGAAAGGGTCCCGGGTGGGAGGCATGGCTAAACGCCTAACTCTTTTAAGAGGGATAGGAGGCCCGCTCAGCCGCAGCACAGCCTCACTCGCATAAGATCCCGGGTCCCAATTGTTTGGAACGCTGGTTTCGGTTGCCAGGCAACTGCCCAGCCGTCTATGACAGAGGAATTCCCACCGAGGAGGGCGCCACCTGGCGGCTGACCGCGGGAGGCCCCTGGGGAGGAAGCTCCGGGGACTGCAGAGGGAACGCTCCGCTGAGCGGGCCCCAGCCTTGGAATTGCACTCCTGAGCCTCGGCGGAAAAGTGCTGGCCGCTCACCATCAGGACTTCTGCAAAAGACTTCAGTTGAGGAAAGAAGTCCTGAAAGATGACCCAGAAATTTCCTTCTCCCTCGCACCTAACAAAAGTCTTTCAAAGCCATGAGAGAATGAGGGTGTCAAGAGACCAAAGAGCGCCGGGCGCGGTGGTTCACGCCTGTAATCTCAGCACTTTGGGAAGCGGAGGCGGGCGGATCGCTTAAGCCCAAGAGTTCGAGACCAGTCTGGGCAACATGGCGAAACCCCGTCTCTACAAAAGCTAGGAAAAAAATTAGCTGGGCTTGGTGGCACGCGCCCGTAGTCCCAGCTACTCGGGAGGCTAAGCCAGGAGAATCTCTTGAACCCGGGAGGCGGAGGTTGCAGTTAGCCGAGATCGCGCCACTGCACTCCAGTCTGGGCGAGAGAGCGAGACCCTGTCTCAGAGACAGAGAGAGAGAGAGAGAGAGAGAGAAAGAGAGAGAGACCCAAGTGCGGTACTTGGAAAATTGCGGCTAAGGCAAACTCCTTGCTTATACTCGGATCAACTACAGTGTCAGGGCTTCTCTTCTAGCCAGTTGTAAAAGCACGGATGGATTTGGCGGGATGTAAGATCTCCAGGAGTGGCCTTGGTAGGAGGGAACACGTACTGGGGCCTCTTCCAGGCGACGACTTCTGGAAGGTGATCTCTCCATCTTCTTTCTCTCGGTTCACACGCCACGTGTGCAACATCAGAGATGCTCATAAAATAACCCCTGGCCCGAAAGGGCAGTAGAAAACGGAAATTTGTTGGCTGGCTTGGAGGATGCTTCCACAGTGTTCTTCACACGAGCCCCGGGCCTGCCTGTTGGGCCGGTTGCGCACCCCGGGCGCGCGCTCTCCCGCGCCCACGCCGCGCGCACCAGCGGCGGCTGCTGCCATGGCGACCCGCAGGTGAGCGGCAGAGGGGCGAGTGGTCCCTGCCCCACCCGCGCGGAGCCAGACAGGAGGCGGTTGTCAAGGCGACGTGGGTAGGAGGAGAGGACGGAGGGAGGAGGAAGGATGGGCGGTGTTGGCGTAGCCGCAGGGAGGTGACTGGAGAGAGCCTGGCCCCTTGCATCCTCCCCCTGTGTACCTCCCTCCCCTTTTTTTCCGCCTTCTGCCAGCAGAAGCAGCAGCCGCAGCACCTGAGCCGCTACTGCCGCTCACTCAGGACGACGCTATGGCTGAGCCTGGGCACAGCCACCATCTCTCCGCCAGAGGCAGGGGAAGAACTGAGAGGCGCATACCCCGGCTGTTGCGGCTGCTGCTCTGGGCTGGGACCGCCTTCCAGGTGACCCAGGGAACGGGACCGGAGCTTCACGCCTGCAAAGAGGTACTGCCGCCCCCCTACCCGTCCCCGCTTTGGTCACAAAAGTCTTGGATCCGGGCGGAGACCTTGGGGACCCAGGCGCAGAGAGTTTCAGACCCCACGGAGTTTAGATTTCTTTGGGGATGAGGCGTGGGGGGAGGGAAGAGGAGCCAGTCTGGCGTCATGAGGAGGCCAGCACATTGGAGGACTCACGGAGAGATCATCCTCAGATTGGGATGCTGAGCTCAGCGAGAAAGATCCCAGCCCCAAGAAGGGGAGCTACCTGGGTACCTGAACTCAGAATGAGGGAGGAAGACGAGTTGTTTTCCAGTTAGGATGAACTCACCTTAAAAGTGGTTGACAACAAAAGATTATGCACAGAGAAGCAAAATAGGAAGAGGAAAGGAGAATAGTGGGAGAGGAAAGGAGTTAGGAAGGCCAGAAAAAAGTACCGGAGCGAAGTGGTTTTATCATGGCTACACAAAAAGGAGTGTGAAGGTGGGAGATGTGCGAGAGGGATGATAGGATTCCAGCTCTCTAGTTCCTTGTTTATTAAACATCGGTTAGTGCAGACTGTAAAATGTGTCTCCTCCTTATGGCTTGGCCTCCCGGCAGCGTACTATGTTTAGTGTACCTGACAGTACACGACTCACCTTTTTGCAGATTTTGAGTTCTTCAATATCTTGTGTTCTGCCAACCTCTAGTCTCCTTCTCTGACTTAACATATGTCAAAGTCTTTTTCAAGGTATTTCCAATATGTTGGAAGCAGAATTCAGACAATAGGTAGTCAATCTCTTATAACCAAAAATAGCTTTTTAAAAGTCATCTTGGAGGAACGCAAAAGGGCACTAGCAGCAACAAAACTAAGTCATTTCTATATTATTGAAATAACGATATTTGGTTGTGCTCTGAGCAACTTTTTTAGAAACCATATGGCAGAGGCAACAATAAGATATTTACAAGAACTACGTTGGGGAAGGCAAAATAAAAGTTCTGTTATTTCTGCGAAATGTGAAGGACTTCATAAAAAGTCAAGCATCTAGCTCTGTAAAAATAATCCCAAATATCAAACTTGGCTAAGGTTTTGAGAGGTTAGAATATATATATAGATGTATTTTTTTTTACTTCAGAAAATATATGTTTTAAAATAGAAATGAGGTTTCAATATACTGCCCCGGCCAGTCTCTTCTGGGCTCAAGCGACCTCCCACCTCGGCCCCCCAAAGTGCTGGGATTATAAGAATGAGCCACTGCTCCCAGCCCAGAATATTTTTTATAAATTGTTAGTGTGAACTGATTGGCAACAACTCCATCCCATATGGAGATAAATTCTTATAAAGATGTTCTGTGTCTACAGCACAGCAGGTCATAAAGAAGTCAGGTGTGGGGGGGGGGAGGATTTTTGTGTGAATAAAGATACTTGATTTTGAAGATTCATGAATATGACATAAGTGACCCCAGTGAATGGGACTTTTGATAACCTTTATTAGCCCCAATGACAACCTGCCCTGGGCCATCTACATTTCCACCCAGCCACATTATAACCTGTTTTAGAGATTGCAGGGAACAGTATGATCTTATCAGTGACTCTGGCTCACTGGCCTTGATGGCCTGTGGTCTAACCAACCAAAATAATGAGACCAAGAAAGCCCACTTGCCTAAGAATCAAACAAGAGAGTTTCCTGAGTGGAAGGTAAGAATCATACAGTTTAACTACCAATTCTTGTTGAGATCTTTGTCAACAATGGAAAATATGAGACATTTCAGAAATTAAGCACTTCTATTATATTGGTTTGGAGGAAGGGAAGAATATTGATACTTGAGAACTCGAACTTGTGTACGAATTTTGCCTTTGGTCCTGTTTGAATAACCAATATTTGCCTAAGCAAAAGGTCTTGCCACAAAGTGTAAGCTTAGGGTAGTGGAAAGCTATGGAGCTCAACCTACCAGGGTTTCAGTCCTGTTACTTACCACATGGTTTTTGGATTTGTAGAATGGGTGTCAAAATAACACCTACCTCAGACAGGATTGCTTTGAGTATTGAAATAGAAAGTACATTGGAAACACAAAAGAGAGTTACCCACCCTCCTTCCCTGTTCAGCTTCTTTCCCATTAGATCCACACCCCATGCCAGATTGGAAATGGCTTAGGAGGCATGCCCATTTGCCACAGGCGTCAGCAAGTCGTGTTTACATTCTCCTTGAGCAAACAGTGGCCATTGAACACCCTCAACTCCAAAACAATCGGAGAGAATAAACCCATTATTATAGTATTCATTTGGCAATATGAACTGATCAAACAAGTTTGGGGGCTTCCAACCCCAAATGGTGAAAAACCAATTCAAGGTAGACCAGCTCTTCTCTGTTCTTTTTTTTTTTTTTTTTTTTTTTGGTGAGACAGAGTCTGGCTCTGTTGGCCAGGCCAGGCTGGAGTGCAGTGGCATGATCTCAGCTCACTGCAGCTTCCATCTCCCAGGCTCAAGCAATTCTCCTGCCTCAGCTTCCCAAGTAGCTGGGATTACAGG
This sequence comes from Pongo pygmaeus, assembly GCF_028885625.2. Lineage (NCBI taxonomy): Eukaryota > Metazoa > Chordata > Mammalia > Primates > Hominidae > Pongo > Pongo pygmaeus. The sequence goes on along the minus strand of NC_072373.2, from coordinate 120,603,981 downwards.
CGTGTACAACCACATCCGGCTAATTTTTTAATTTTTAGTAGAGATGGGGTTTCACCATGTTGGCCAGGCTGGTCTTGAACTCCTGACCTCAGGTGATCCACCTGCCTCGGCCTCCTAAAGTGCTGGGACTACAGGCGTGAGTCACTGTGCCTGGCCACTCTTCTCTGTTTTTAATTTTCATACGAATTTCTTGTGAGCTCATGTTGGGTGTTGATGGCAGGGACTCTTATCAGGCCAAGGCTGACCCTAATGACAACAATATTGCTCCAGCCTTGTTCGTGAAAGCTGAGGCATCCCTCTGGTTGTAATCAGGAAACAGGTTTAGCTTGAGGTCTAAACTGGGGTGGCAGAGAAGTGGGAGTTCTAGACTGCTGGACATGTGCTGGGGCTTGGCATTCCTCTCACAGTTTTATAATAATCAGGGGCACAAATGGAACTAAACATCCTGTATGATATTTGTTTTCATGAATCATTTCTTTAGGCCAGGCTAAGTGCTGACTGTGAGCCAAAGGAGCGTTTCCCATGGCGCAGTGAAGCAAATCAAACCAAAGAGGAGCAGAAAGCTGCCTTTAACACGCTCTACCTTATCCTGAGGCTCCAGGACTAATTGCCTTCAAAGGGGTTCCCCAGTCTATATTGAAAAGCCCATGGGTTAGGAATCTAGCAGACATGGATTGGAATAAAATTTGTTGAATGAGTGATACCATTTAGTAAGGATGCTACTTTGAGAAGTTAATTAACTTCTGTCAGCATCAAATTCCTGATCTGTAAAATGGGGATAGTAATACCTATCTCACAGGGCTGTTGTAGGAATTAATTAAATAAAATAACACACGTGAAGTGCCTAGTGCATACCCTTGGTATATCGTAGGTGCTTAATAAACATTGGTAGAAAGAACAGTTAAGTACACAGATAATGACATATAAATGACAACATAAGATTAACATATGGTAAACAATGCAGGAGTGGCAATATAGAGGATGATAGGAAAAGAAAGAAGAAAACTAATTCAGGGCGGGGCACAGTGGCTCACACCTGTAATCCCAGCACTTTGGGAGGCCGAGGCAGGTGGATCACCTGAGGTTGGGAGTTCAAAACCAGCCTGGCCAACATTGAAACCCTGTCTCTACTAAAAATACAAAATTAGCCGGGCATGGTGGTACATGCCTGTAATCCCAGCTACTTGGGAGACTGAGGCAGGAGAATCACTTGAACCTGGGAGGCAGAGGTTGCCGTGAACTGAGATTGCGCCATTGTACTCCAGCCTGGGCAACAAGAATGAAACTCCGTCTCAAAAAAAAAAAAAAAAAGAAAGAAAGAAAGAAAGAAAATTAATTCAAACAGTTGGCACTTGACCTGCTTCTGTGATAATCAGTAGCATTTCAGTAGGCAGAGATGGAGGAAGGGTGTTTTCTAGATAGAGGGAGGAGCTTGACGAAAGGTCCACATGTGGAAAATGCAAATGATCCTGGGTCTTGCAAGCAGACCAGCTGGCTGAAATGTGCAATAGTGTGAGCTACAAAGTTGATAAGGTTGAAAAATTCTAAACTAAGTGGAGAATCCCTGAAGGATTTCTGGCAGAGATAGCAGCCTAAGCAGAATGGATTAGCATGAATATAAAGTAAGCATGGTTGAGGTGGGCCAACAGATGAGAGCAGAGAGATGAGGCAAGGAGACCAATACCGAAGATATTACTGAAGTCAAGGAGGAGGTTAATAAAGGGACTGCACTGGGATGGGGGCAGTGGAATACATGGAAAGGCGTCCATGTGAAAAACATGCTGACAGTAGAAGTTAGAGGATTTGGCAACTAATTGATGGTGTAGGGTGATGGTGACGGGTGGGTCAAGGATTTTTGTCAGGATTTTAGAGTGGGAGAATGGTAGGAGTTACTATCCAAAATGCAGAAAGAACAGCTTTAGGGAGCAGAGTGTTCCCTGTTCTTAGTTCTGATGTCCCTGGGATCAGCCCCTGTAGTCAGGGGAGAAAGTCCTGAGCCTTTGGCACGCTACTTCACTTCATGAGCACAGTGTCTAGGCTTTTCTATTTCCTCCTGTATTTGCTTCGTCTTCTTCTTCTTCTTTTTTTTCTTTTGAGATGGAGTCTTGCTCTGATGCCCAGGCTGAAGCGCAATGGTGTGATCTCGGCTCACTGCAAGCTCCACCTCCCGGGTTCAAGCAATTCTCCTGCCTCAGCCTCCCAAGTAGCTGGGATTACAGGCGCCTGCCACCATGCCCAGCTAATTTTGTATTTTTATTAGAGATGGGATTTCACCATGTTGGCCAGGCTGGTCTAGAACTCCTGACCTCAGGCGATCCGCCCGCCTCGGCCTCCCAAAGTGCTGGGATTACAGGAGTGAGCCACCATGCCTGGCCTAATTTTTTTTTTTTTTTGAGACAAGATCTGGCTCTACTGTGAAGGCTGGAATGTGGTGGTGCCATCTCAGTTCACTGCAACCTCCCCCTCTCAGGCTCAAGCCATCCTCACACCTCAGCTGGGATTACAGGTGTGCACCACCATGCCTGGATAATTTTTGTAGACAGGGTTTCTCCATGTTGCCCAGGCTGGTCTCAAACTCGTGAGCTCTAGTGATCTGCCTGTGTCGGCCTCCCAAATTGCTGGAATTACAGGTGTGAGCCACCACACTCAGCCTGTTTTTTGTTTTTTGTTTTTTGTTTTTTTTCACATGTATGTCTCCCTAAACAATCTTATTTAGATCTGTTTATTTTTGACCTTTATAAAAATATATTGCATTGTATGTAGAGTTATAACATTTGCTTTTCTAACTCAACGCTAGGCTTCTAAACTCATCTACATTATTGTATGTTACTATATTTTGTGCATTTTCAGTGTTGTAAAATACTCCTTTGGTGAATATTCCACAATTTAAAAACTAGTTTTCCTGTTAATAGACATTTGGGTTTCCATTGTTTTGCTATTTCAAACAACGCTGCTATGGACACTGTTGAACCTGTCTTCTGGTGTGCAGGTAGACGTTTCTTGAAGGTATAAACCTAGAAGTGGGGTGCTGGGTTGTGGGGTGTGTACAGATTCATCTTTACAGGAGAATGTAAAATTGTTTTCTGAAGTGAGGGAATTAATCATAATTTATTCTTCAGTGACTCCAGAGATTGGGATTCTATTAAGGACCTTAGTCACCACTATGGTCTGATGTTTGTGTCCCCCCCCAAATTTGTACGTTGATACCTAATCCTCAATGCAATGGTATTAAGAGGTGGGGCCTTTAGGAGGTGATTATATCCTATGGGATTAGTGCACTTATAAAAGAGGCCTGAGTGGCTGGGCACCATGGCTCATGCCTGTAATCCCAGCATTTTGGGAGGCGGAGACAGGCTGATCACTTGAGGCCAGGAGTTCAAGACCAGCCTGGCCAACATGTCGAAACCCTGTCTCTACAAAAAATACAAAACCTAGCTGGTGTGGTGGTGCATGCCTGTAATCCCAGCTACTTGGGAGGCTGAGACATGAGAATTGCTTGAACCCGGGAGGCAGAGGTTGCAGCAAGCCAAGATCATGCCACTGTACTCCAGCCTGAGTGACAGGGCAAGACTCTGTCTTAAAATAAAATAAAATAAATACAAGAGTCCCAAGGTAACTTTTTTGCCCCCTCCACTATGTGAGGACACATAGACAGCACCATCTCTGAGGAATGGGCCCTCACCAGACACCTAATCTGCTGGTGACTTGATCTTGGACTTCCCAGCCTCCAGAGCTGTGAGCAATCAATATCCATTGTTTATAAATTACCTAGTCTATGGTATTTTGTTATAGCAGACCAAACACACTAGGCAGTCACTTTAGCCCCAGACATACTAAGTTAGGGCTTAACTATGGGGACACTCTCCCTTCACAAGTAATGCCGTTTCTCCAGAGCTCTTGGGGGTCATGTTTACCTAGACTTTTACAGCTTTCTTCAGTTTTCAGTTTTGTAATCTGATGTGTCACAGGTGGGATGAGTTTTCTTCTATTTTGGAAACTGGACAGATGAATTCTCGTTCAGATCACTCACTAAACAGAGTTTAGGTGAAAGCAACTTCTAGGGCTAGGCTTCTGGAAATTAGTAGCATCTTACGGTGTCAAGGTAGGTACCATCTTAGGGTAAAACAGAAATGTCACTCAATAGGAGATATCTACTGCTCTCTATTCCATCTGAGAGGAGCCTTAGCTATTGTAACATCTTTCAGGGAAGTGCTCTGTGGGCAAAAATAACTCTTCATATCCAGATTTGGTACAGTTTACACAATTTTGAAATTTTTGGTACTTTTTGTGTCCCTTTTTGCATTCTGTATTTCTTGAAATTTTTTCAATTTTTTTTTGAGATGGAGTTTCCTTCTTGTTGTCCAGGCTGGAGTCCAGTGGCGTGATCTCGACTCACTGCGACCTCCGCCTCCCAGGTTCAAGGGATTCTCCTGCCTTAGCCTCCCAAGTAGCTGGGATTACAGGCGCCTGCCATCACTCCTGGCTAATTTTTGTATTTTTAGTAGAGATGGTGTTTCACCATGTTGGCTACGCTGGTCTCGAACTCTTGACCTCGGGTGATCCACCCCCTCAGCCTCCCAAAGTGCATGAGCCACGTGCCTAGCTTTTGAATTATTACAATAAGAAAGTATCATTGTTATAAAAGCAATAAGGTTATTTTAAAATAGTATTCAATAGGCCAGAAGGGAATATGGAGATAACAGCCTTGAACTCCTGGCCTCAAAGGATTCTCCTGCCTCAGTCACACTTTAGAGTTTCCCTTTACATTCAGGATGAATCCTGAAAAGAGAGGTTAATGCTGCCTTAGACACTGGAGGGACTAAACTCTGAGAAAAGAACATTACGAAGAACTATCTAGCCCTGTGAAATTTAGACAGTTTCTGCAAATATGGATCTTTCATACTCCAATGGCCCAATAATAGAGGTCTTCTTTGCCTGCGTATTACTTTTTTTTTTTTTTTTTTTTTTGAGACAGAGTCTCTCTCTGTCACCCAGGCTGGAGTGCAGTGGCACGATCTCAGCTCACTGCAACCTCTGCTTCCCAGGTTCGAGCGATTCTCCTGCCTCAGCCTCCTGAGTAGCTGGGATTACAGGCACCCTCCACCACACCCAGCTCATTTTTGTATTTTTGGTAGAGACAGGATTACACCATATTGGCTAGGCTGGTCTCAAACTCCTGACCTTGTGATCCGCCCACCTTGGCCTCCCAAAGTGCTGGGATTATAGGTGTGAGCCACCGCAGCTGGCTTTTTTTTTTTTTTTTGAGACAGAGTCTTGCTCTGTCACTCAGGCCAGAGTACAGTGGTGCAATCTCAGCTCACTGCAGGCTCTGCCTGTCGGGTTCAAGCGATTCCCATGCCTCATCCTCCCGAGTAGCTGAGATTACAGGCGTGCACCACCACACCCTGCCATGTTGGCCAGGCTGGTGTTGAACTCCCAACCTCAAGTGATCCGCCTGCCTCCGCCTCTCAAAGTGCTGGGATTACAGGCGTGAGCCACTGTGCCCAGCTTCAGATAACCTTTCCATTAAAAAAAAAAAAAAAAAAAGGCAGGATGCAGTGGCTCATGCCGGTAATCCCAGCACTTTGGGATGCCATGGCCAGCAGATTGCTTGAGCCCAGGAGTTCAAGACCAGCCTGGGCAACATAACAAGACCCCAACTTTACAGAACAGTTTTAAAAATTAGCTATGTTTGGTGGCCCGTGCCTGTAGACCCAGACACTAGGGAGGCTGAGGTGGGAGGTTCACTTGAACCCATGAGTTAAAGATTACAGTGAGCTGTGATCAAGCCACTACGCTCCAGCATGGGCAACACAGTGGGACTCTCTCTTTAAAAAAAAAAAAAGGGACTGGGTGCAGTTGCTGACACCTGTAATCCCAGCACTTTGGGAGGCCAAGGCGGGCAGATCACTTGAGCTCAGGGGTTTGAGACCAGCCTGGGCAACATGGTGAAACCCCATCTCTACTAAAAATACAAAAATTAGCTGGGCATGGTGATGTGCCCCTGTGGTCGCAGCTACTTGGGAGGCTGAGGTAGGAGGACTGTTTGAACCCAGGAGGTTGAGGTTGTAGTGAGCCATGATGGCACCAGAGCAAGACCCTGTCTCACAAAAAAGGTTGGGGGATCTGTATTAGTTAGCTTTTGCTGTATAACAATCCACCCTGAGGCTTATTGTCTTAAACAGGACCCCTCGTTTAGCCCAAAATCCTGTAGTTTGACTGGTCTAGGGCAGCGTGGCTGATCTATGCTGGGCTCCCTTGTGTGACTGTGGTCAGCTGGTAGATTGGCTGCAAGCTAGATTACCTAAAACGCTTCACCTAGAGGTCTGACATTGACAGGCTGTTGAGAGCCCCTGCAAAGTCATTATGTAAGGGCATACATATGGGGATGGGAAGAATTTGTTGCCATTTTTGAAGCATACCACTAGGAAAAGCAGAGTTGATACAAATAACCAACCACTCCAATGGACCTATAGTTATAAATTTGGTTAAGTACTAGGAAAGAAAAGTAAAGGATATGAGAGATTATTACAAAGACACCTACTTTACATTATGCCACAAGATCTTTTATATACTTTCAGCATCTTTCTATAAAGATGACATATGAACATTTTTAATCACCATATCTGTTGGTATAGATCACTGCTTTAGGAATGCAGCAAGAAAACTACAGCACAGTAGTCAAATTGCATACTCAAGGAAAAGCATACAAAGTGTTGATTTGAATGAGATGAACTTTAAATTTCTCTATTCCCTTTTGGCTTATTGAATATTATTTTAAAATGACCTTATTGTTTTTGCAACAATTATACTCTCTTATTCTAATAATTCAAGAAATACAGAATGCAAAAAAGACCATGAAACTTACCCAGAATTTCATAATTGGTTAAACTCATTGTAAACATTTCATTATATCTTTCCAGCTTTCTCTCCATACTTATAGACTTTCTAGACATCTGTATGTATGGCTATAAATACATACTTTTTTTTGAGATATAGTGTTTCTCTTGTCGCCCAGGCTGGAGTGCAACGGCACGATCTTGGCCCACTGCAACCTCCACCTCCTGGGTTCAAGCGATTCTCCTGCCTCAGCCTCCCAAGTAGCTGGGACTACAGGCATGGGCCACCATGCCCAGCTAATTTTTGTATTTTTAGTAGAGACAGGGTTTCACCATGTTACCCAGGCCAGTCTCAAATTCCTGACCTCAGGTGATCTACCCCCTCAGCCTTCCAAAGTGCTGGGATTACAGGTGTGAGCCACCATGTCTGGCCATAAATATATAATTATCCATAAGTGTGATTATTCCACACGTGCTCCTTCATAATCTGTTTTTTTCATGCAATAATATTGCAGAGGGCATTGCTACATGTTAATAAATATAGGTCTATATCATCATTTTTCTCTTTAAGAGATGGAGTCTCACTATGTTGCCCAGGCTGGAGAGCAGTGACTATTACAGGTGTCATCATGGTGCAGTATAACCTTGAACTCTTGGGCTCAAGGTATCCTCCTGCCTTAGCCTCCCAAGTAGCTTGTGCCACCACACCTGGCTACTTTATTATTTTTAAGGCTGCATAGAGTTCTGTAGGCAGTATACAATATAATTTATATAACTAACCAATTCAGATAACCAACCAATTTCTATTAGTATAAACAATACTGAAGTGAACAATTTTGCGTATATAGTTGTAAACATTTGCTCAACTGTCATTCAGTTAACTCCTTAAATTATGTTCTCAGAAATGAGGATTCTTTGACCAAGGGCATATATATTTCATATTGTTCCCTATTTCTCAATTTATCTTTTGGAGAAATTACATCCATTTTTACTTCTCATTAACCTTGCACACCCTCACCTTTTCTCACATCCTTGGCAATGCTATCAATCCTTTAAAACTTTCATAAATTAATAGGCAATACACACACATACTTCATTCTTGGTCCATAACTGAGGAATCCCACCTGTTTTCAAAAGGACCCTACTGGAGCTCCCAAGTGACCTCAGAGCATTTCTAGGGGTTGTTACTTCGATTGAGGGAGATTTTCTGGCTCCTCACTCTCCCACTTTTGATTCCTTGTGTGTGGTCTCTCTCTCTCTCTTTTTTTGTTTTTTTTTTTTTTGTTTTTTTTTGAGAGAGACAGAATCTTGCTCTGTCGCCCAGGCTGGAGTGCAGTGGTGCAATCTCGGCTCACTGCAACCTCCACCTCCTGGGTTCAAGTGATTTTCCTGCCTCAGCCTCCCGAGTAACTGGGATTACAGGTGCCCACCAACATGCCTGGCTAATTTTTGTATTTTTAGTAGAGATGGCGCTATACTGTGTTGGCCAGGCTGGTCTTGAACTCCTGATCTCAAGTGATCCACCCACCTCGGCCTCCCAAAGTGCTGGGAGTACAGGCGTGAGCCACCATGCCCAGCTGGCAATTTTTGTATTTTTTTAGTCTAAATGAAATTTCTCTATGTGTTGGCCAGGATGGTCTCGAACTCCTGACCTCAAGTGATCCACCTCCCCACCCTTGGCCTCTCAAAGTGCTGGGATTACAGGTGTGAACCACCAGGACTGGCCAAGCAGTCTGGTTTTTTGTTGTTGTTGTTTTTAAGACAGAGTCTTACTCCGTCAACAGGCTGGAGTGCAGTGGCACAATCTCGGCTCACTACAACCTCCGCCTCCCGGGTTCAAGTGATTCTCCTGCCTCAGCCTCCCGAGTAGCTGGGACTACAGGTGTGCACCACCAGGCCCGGTTGTATTTTTAGTAGAGACGGGGTTTCACCGTGTTGGCCAGGATGGTCTCCATCTCTTGATCTCGTGATCCGCCCGCCTTGGCCTCCCAAAGTGCTAGGATTACAGGCGGGAGCCACCACGCCCGGCCAAGCAGTCTGTTTTTAACCCTGCACAATCTGGATACACAGTTTAGCACTTCCTAGGGTGATAAGAATTCATCTTCATACATAAAAACACACACACCAAGCAAAAAACACCACCACTACAGCAAGATGACACTAATGAGCAATGGACTTTTTTTCCAGGAGGAAAAGTTTTAATTTATTCACAGAAATAGAATAAAAATCCCATACATCATTCTTAATCTTCCAAATCCCTTCTCAGCTGCTTCCCCTCCACCCAACCAGGAGTAAAATGTTCCATCCTTCTCCCACACTACGCCAGCCTCCTCTCTTCTCTTTCACATTTCCCCACTTAGGTGGTCCCAGGGAGAAGCTCATTTGGCTTGAAAAGCCAAGCTGATACTCACAAATAACCATTCCAATCGACTTGCAGTTATACATTTCGTTAAGTGCTATGCAGGAAAAGTGAAGGCTATGATAGATGATTTCAAGGAGACTTAGATGGCGAAAGTGAAAGCAGGCCTTTCTGAGGAGTGAGTTTAAGCATGGATCTCAAGGGTGTGGAGGAGTTGGGCATGCAAAGATAAGGGACAAACTCAGCCTGGTGCTCAGAGGATGGACAGAAGGCCAGTGTGGCTGAACCACATAAACTTACACTTGTAAAATAAAAAAGTGCAAGGCCAGGTGCGGTGGCTCACCCTTGTAATCCCAGATATGATCCTTAAAAAACAAAGCAAACAATACAGGAAAGTACAAGTAAAGAAAATAAAAATTTATCCCAATTTTCATCACTCTGAAATAATTCTTAAAAAGCACTTTTTATTTTTTGAGATGGAGTCTCGCTCTGTTGCCTAGGCTGGAGAGCAGTGATGCAATCTCAGCTCGCTACAACATTCGCCTCCTGGGTTCCAGCAATTCTCCTGCCTCAGCCTCCCTGGTAACTGAGATTACAGGCACGCGCCACCACGCCCAGCTAATTTTTGTATTTTTAGTAGAGATGGAGTTTTTTCATGTTACCCAGGCTGTTCTCAAACTCCTGACCTCAAGTGATCCACCTGCATTGGCCTCCCAAAATGCTGGGATTACAGGTGTCAGCCTCTCTGCTTGGCCTGTAGCATGGATTTTTAATGAGATCATTAGCCCTCTCCATCTGTGGTCAGCTGACAGGCTCGGACAGCTTTGGCTGTGAGGAAGGCGAAGAGTGCTCATTTTCACCAGGGAATCACTGAGACGTGGAGGGCCAGGCTCAAGAGCTTGTCTACTTTATCAAGCTGCCAGCTTGTCTGGATCAGGGCAGATGGGCCGGGTGGAGAATTCTGCCAAATTTTTTGAAAATAAGTAAAACTCATCCTTTCCTCAGTCTGTATTGTCCCTCTGGTGACTGATAAAAATTGGGCTGTTTGTCACATTTCTTTCTTAAGCTCTCCTTCTATGTCATACCAGATAAAAGAACACAACAGATAATTATAGTTAGTGCTTGACAGCTGCTGAAAATACAAAAATATATTCTCATATTTCCTGGGCCCTCCACTGTTCAAATTCTTTTTTTTCTTTTCTTTTTTTTTTTTTTTGAGATGAAGTCTTATTCTGTCACCAGGCTGGAGTGCAGTGGTACAATCTCGGCTCACTGCAACCTCTACCTCCCAGGTTCAAGTGATTCCCCTGCCTCAGCCTCCCAAGTAGCTGGGACTACAGGCACACGCCACCATGCCTGACTAATTTTTTGTATTTTAGTAGAGATGGGGTTTCACCATGTTGACCAGGATGGTCTTGATCGCCTGACCTCGTAGTCCACCTGCCTTGGCCTCCCGAAGTGCTGGGATTACAGATGTGAGCCACTGCACCCGGCCTTCAAATTCTTTCAAGTCTGAGAAGGCTCATATGATATTGCTACCTTTTTATTTTATTTATTTATTTTTTTGAGACAGGGTCCTACTCTTCACCCAGGCTGGAGTGCCGTGGCATGATCACTGTTCATGGCAGCCTTGAGCTCCTGGGCTCAAGTGATCCCTCCCACATTAGCCTGAGTGGCTGGAACTACAGGCATATGTCACCACATTCGGCTAATTTTTAAATTTTTTCAGAGACTAGGTCTCACCATGTTGCCCAGGCTGGCCTCGAACTCCTGGGCTCAGGTCATCCTCCCACCTTGGCCTTCCAAAGTGGTGGGATTGCAGACATGAGCCACTGCACCTGGCCTGCTTTTTTTTTTTTTAAGTCTTTTATTTGAGACAGAGTCTCGCTCTGTCACCCAGGCTAACATGCAGTGGCGCAATCTCAGCTCACTGCAACCTCCGCCTCCTGGGTTCAAGAGATCCTCCAGCCTTAGCCTCCTGTGCAGCTGAGATTACAGGCACATACCACCACACCCAGCTAAGTTTTGTATTTTTAGTAGAGACAGAGTTTCACCATGTTGGCCAGTCTTCAACTCCTGACCTTAAGTTATCCACCTGCCTTGGCTTCCCAAAGTGCTGGGATTCCAGGCATCAGCCACTGCACCTGGCCTTATTAAAGGCACTTTTAAAAGATCCACTATGCAGCATGAAAAATAAAATAAATTGAGTTTCATAGGCCTAGAATGTGGTTTTCTAAGTCTGAACCTTACTGCTAATACAAAATGAAAAGCAAACAAAAAAATTGGACTCTAATTGTAATAAACCTGCATGCTAATTGGAGCATCCTTTTCCTGACCTGATGCAAAACAATAAAGGAAAACTGAAATTGGCTAATTTTGTGCTTGAAATCAATTACTTTGACCTCCCATCCCAATCACATGAAAATAGAGTGGCTAGTAACCCACTCTGGGGAGTGTCACCTAGATATAAAACTGTAATTTCATAACATTGCTGGTGTTGGGGTGAATCTTAGTGGTCATCCAGTCCCAAGGCATCCTTGCCAGCCCCCTACAATACCTGGATGGGCGCTTATCTTCAGGTAGGCCTGAACTTTTCTGGTAAAGAGGAGCTCACTATTTCTAAAGGAAACCTGTGCCATTGGGGTAAAAAAGTATTAATTTTTAAACATTGGTAGTTGTTAAGCAGTTGTTGAATATTTTGAGCCAAAATTTGTCACCTCCCTTTCTAGATTTTACATGCTTCAGAATTTTCTCCTTTAGGTTTGAAACCAGAGCCCAAATGGATCTAAACAGGCTCTTTGTACCGCTCTGCAAATTCTCTCATTTTCTGTTGCCCAAGACCAAGGATATTATCTCCATAGAGTGCCATTTCCCAGCTTATTAAATAAGAGAAATCATCAGTTTCTTAAAGGTTAGACTGAGAACCTGAGCCCTGAACATTTAACATCTACCTGTAGCTCATTCTGGGATGCATTTAAGAAAGTAATTTAAGATTAATCTCCAGTGGTCACTGTACTAAGAATAAGAAATTGCCAAATTCTTTCCTAAGACTTTGTTAGTTGTTAGAATACATAGAAGGTTGTTAGACACTAGAAAGGAGTCTTGAAGAAATTGTGGACATTCTTTAACTGAAATGCCTTTAAAATCTTACAGATATGCATTATCTTCCATTGAGGGGAAGGGATTATGCGAACCCTGGAGGGGCTTTAGAATCCAAATATCTGATGCAGGGAAAGGAAATGTCTTTGCTTTTGACACAAGAAGCTTCACATTTACCAGTCAAGCAACATAACCGGTCACTTGATGGCCCCATTATCTCTGACATTTATTTCCTCCTTCCAATACCCTTTCTGTTTTTTATTCCTGTTAGGCATATTGACAAATACTGTCCATTTTGGTACCTGGTTCCAGAGAACAAGTATCATCAGAGTATTTTACAGTTTGAAGATATCAGTGACAGATTGCCTCTGGGGCTCATGGGTCATTGTCATGTTTTTACCAAATAGTTATTTTTTCTCTTATAGTTTTAATTTTTAATCCTCTGAAATTTAAAATAATCCCCTCATTAAGTATTTATTAAACATAATGGACTGAAAGAGACATAGAAGAATTATATAATATAAAACCAACTTTGGCCCAGGTGCAGTGGCTCACACCTGTAATCCCAGCACTTTGGGAGGCCTAGGCGGGTGGATAACCTGAGGTCAGGAGTTCAAGACCAGCCTGGCCAACATGGTGGAACCCCGTCTCTACTAAAAATACAAAAATTAGCTGGGCGTGGTGGCACACACCTGTAATCCTAGCTACTCGGGAGGCTGAGGCAGGAGAATAGCTTGAATACAGGAAGTGGAGGTTGCAGTGAGCCGAGATCGTGTGACTGCATTCCAGCCTGGGTGACAGAGTGAGACTCCGTCTCAAAAAAACCAAAAAAACCAAACAAAACAAAAACACACACAAAAAACCCAACTTTGATGGAACATACAGCCTTTAAGGGAACGAGTGGTTGCAAGCAGTTACAGAGATCAAGTGCATGATAGAACGAGGCCAGTTGGGAAGGAGCAGTGGACAGAGCTTAGCCTCTGGAGATGGGGTTCATACCCCAGTTGGAGCTTCCCTCACTGTGAGACTCAGGCAAACTGCTGAATCTCAGCATCTCACTTACCAAAGGAGCTAATCGTATTTAATTTGAAGGACCACTGTGAAAATTAGAAAGGAGAAATAAGACGTGCACTAGTTATATTAGTTACCTTGGGCTGCCTCAACAAAGTATCACAAACTGGGTGGTTTAAAGCAACAGAAATTTATTTCCTTGCGTTCTGCAAGCCAGGAGTCTAAAATCAAAGTGCCAGCAGGGCCATGCACCCTTTGAAGGTTCTACGGAAGAAACTTCCTTGCCTCTTCCAGCCTCTGGTGGTTGCCAGCAATCCTTGGCCTTTCTTGGCTTACAGCTCCATCACTCCAACCTCTGACTTCACTGTTACACGGCCTTTCTCCTGTGTGTGTCTCTGGGTCTTCACATGGCATAAGGGCTTGAAATTTGGGCCCATCCTAATCCATTATGACTTCATCTTAACTAACTGTATCTGCAAAGACACTGTTCCAAAGATTACATTCTGAGCTCCAGGATGGGCAGGAATTTTGGAGGGACACTATACAACCCAGCGCACCGGCACATAGTGTAGACTCAGTAAGTGGAAGCTGTTATGGTTATCAAGTGCCAAAGTGCCAATGAGCAGAGAAAAATTATTTGTATGGGTTGGAGTGGTTAAGGAGAGCTTCACAGAAGGAGTAAGGGTCATGGAGGGCTTCAAAGAAGTAGTAAAATTTAGATAAGAACTAAAAATATATAGAGTCTATCAGGTAGAAAGAATAGCATATCAATATTTTATTTTATTTTAAAAATTATATATATACATATTTATTTTTATTGAAAATAGAGACAAGGGCTCACTATGTTGCCCTGTTGCCCAGGCTGGTCTCCAACTCTTGAGCTCAAGCTATCCTGGCACCTCGGCCTCCCAAAATGCTAGGATTACAAGTGCAAGCACTGCACCCAGCCAGCATATCAATATTTTAACAATAGAGTTATTAACCTTGTAAAATCAGCTACTCATGAGACAGAAATCTCCTTTGGCCCAATAATGGGAATTAAAAACTATAATCTTTTTCTAAATGGTTTAACTATTAATGCATATTTTAGTTACCTATTGCTTCCTAACAAATTACCCTAAAACTTAGCAGCTTAAAATAACAAACATTTATTAATATTAGCTGGACATGGTGACGTAAATCTGTAGTCTCAGCTACTCGGGAGGCTGAGGCAGGAGGATCACTTGTGCCCAGGAGTTTGAGACCAACCTGGGCCGCATAGCAAGACTCTCTCTCTAAAAATAAATACCAAACACTTATTATCTCACAATTTCTGTGGACAGGAATTCAGGAGCAGTTTAGCTGGGTGATTCTGGCTCAGAGTCTCTTAGGAGGTTACAGTCAAGATGTCCTCCAGGGCTACAGTCATCCAAAAGCTTGTTTGGAACTTGAAGATCCAGTTCCAAGATGGTTCATTAACATGGCTATGGCGGGGGCCTTGGTTCCTCAAGCATGGCCTCCTCCACTGGGCTGCTTAAGTGTTTTTATGACACAGCAGCCAGCTTCCTCCAGAGCAGGTAATCAGAGAGAGAGCAAGGAAGATGCCACCATGCCTTTTATGACTCAGTCTCAGAGGTCACACACTGTCACTTTCACCACATTCTGTTCATCAAAAGCAAGTCACGAAATTCAGTGCACCTTCCAGGGGAGGAGGATGAAGCTGTAATTTCTGTTGAAGGGAGAACCACACCACGGTTTATAATGAAAGCATCCGTTCCTTTAGCTGTTGGACTAGTTTCCTACATTGGACGTTCTTAAATCTCCATGTTATTATTATTATTTGTTAATAAAATAATCATTTTGAGCACTCACAGTATGCCAGGTGCTGTACTTGAAGCTGGGAATTTGGAATGAATTGGTCCAGTGCTTGCCCTCAAGGGGTTTACAGGTTAGTGAGGGAAAGGGAATAGTCTGTAAATATAATGCACGTATATAAGAGATAAAAGTGAATATAAACAGAGGGCTTTGGGTTTGCAACTCTAAGAGGGAAACTGAAGAAATCAGAGAAAGCTTTGGGGGTAGAAGACATCTGAGGGCCTAGGGCAGCACGCAAACCTTAGCCTAACCCCTGGTATAGAGTAGTTCCTGGCCAGGTCATTGAAGAGGGACATTTACGCCTGGAGATGGGAATGTGTAGGACTTGTATGGGAGAATGTCAGGTTGTCCAGGGTCACTTTAGTGGAAGGGGGAGAAAAGGGAGTTTGAGGCCAGACTTGGAGGCCCTTGGAGAATGTGGTAAGGAGAAAGATTAGACTTGATTATGAACACACTGGAGAATGACTTGTGTTTTTTGAGTAGGGAAGTGATATGCTTAGATACTTGTTTTGGAGAAAAGAAAAAATTGGAGCCAGAGAAACTAATATGTATGTTTGTATGAACTCATTAATTTATTCAAAATTTATTGCAGACCCACCAGGCTTTTTTTTTTTTTGAGACTGAGTCTTGCTCTGTCACCCAGGCTAGAGTGCAATGGCATGGTCTCAGCTCACTGCAACCTCTGCTTCCTGGGCTCAAGAGATTCTCCTGCCTCAGCTTCCTGAGCAGCTGGGATTACAGGCGCCCACCACCACGTCCAGCTAATTTTTGTATTTTTAGTAGAGACGGGGTTTCATCATGTTGGCCAGGCTGGTCTTGAACTCCTGACCTCATGATCTGCCCACCTCGGCCTCCCAAAGTGCTGGGACTACAGCTGTGGGCTACCGCACCCGGCCTACCAGGCATTATTTATAGAGAGCTTATAGTCTGGTGGGAAAGGTACATATTAATCAAATCATATAAGGATAAAATGACAACTTTGACAGTGCTACAAAGAAAGGTACATGGTGCAATGAGAGCACATATTAGGGGATTTGACTTAAGCCAGAAGTTCAGGGAACTCTTGTGAGACAATGATAACTGAGCGAGGCCTGAAGAATGTCTAGAAGTAATAAGCCATGCAAGGGTAGGGCTCAGCATAGGCAAAGGCCCTGAGATGAGTACAAAGGCCCGAAGGAAGGCCAGTGTAATGGGAGGAGCAGAGACACAAGGAAGGAGACCACAGTTAGAAATAAGGTGGGAGAGGAAGGCAAGGATCAAACCATGAATGGTCTTAATTAAGTAATGAATTAATTGTGCCCCTATCTACAGGGACTTCAGTTTTTAGGAAATACCTCCATCAAAATAGTAAAATCTAAATCTAAAATAAAAATTATGGCAGAAAAAAATACAACTTAGGACCAGGTGTGGTGGTTCATGCCTTTAATCCCAGCACTTTGCAAGGCTGAGGCAGGAGGACCACTTGAGTCCAGGAGCTTGACCAGCCCGGGCAACATAGCAAAACCCTGTCTCTACAAAAAATACAAAAATTAGCCAGGCATGGTGGCTCATGCCTGTGGTCCCAGTAACTTGGGAGGCTGAGGTGGGAGGCTCCCTTGAGCCTGGGAGGTTGAGGCTGCTGTGAGCCATGATTGCACCACTGCCCTCCAGCCTGAGTGACAGAGCAAGACCTTGTCTCAAAGAAAAAAAAGTACAACTTAGAATGACAAATGCAGAAAGAATCATTAAATGAATATATGGATGCTATATAAGCAAATGGACTGGAAACTTGACCCTGAGCTTCCTGGTGGCCAAAGTAGAAGCCAAAAAAAAATAATAATAAAAAAAATTTAGAATATGTAGTGCTCAGAGCCCATGAAGAAAAACATGTGAAAATCATTTAGCAGGCAGGTGCAACAGAAAGATGTACTGATGGTCTGTCTGTGGCATGAGAATGGAAAAGACAAGCAACATTAGAGGAAGACATTACAGAGAGATTCACTGATTAGTTACTATGGTTACTGAGACTGTAGTATCTCTGGATATTATCTCCCAGTATCTACCAAGATTATTATGGGATCAATGATTATTATTTCTCCATCATATATATGTGAAGTAGAAGTGGAATCTATCTTATTTTTTAGGGCAGGGTAATTTTCTTTTGTCTCAAATTGGAATAGCAGGGGATGTGTTTAATTACTGTCTACGAACCATTATAGAAGTTGGCACTGCTTAGAGTGGGAGGAAATAGATAGCTTGTTTATCAGTGGGCATAAAAATAAAGAAATGGCAAGATTTGTCCTGTTTCCTCCTGTGCCTGCTAAAAAGCAGAAGGATCATCTGAGGCCTTCCTGAAAATTAGGGAGAATGGCATCCTGTCTTAATTTCTTCCACCAAATTTCACTTTTGGATCCAGGCCATTTCTACTTTGGCAAAGTGTGAGGTGCTAATGCGGGCTCCTGTTCCCAGTGATGTTGCGCCAGCCTGGCCCAGGAGAACTGTCAGTGCCTGGTCATGGGTGGGCGGAAGTGGGAGGGGGCAGAGGAGCGCTGTTAACACTTTCAGTACTGTATAAAGGAGCACTTCCTTTTATTCCTTGTAGCAGAAGCCACCTGAGAAAGTGAACTTAGGCAAATGGCTTGTGCTTGAGTGTTCTGCTTTAGATTCTGTTCTTTTCTCCAAATCCACTCCTGCCAGCCTCACCTCTCCTTTTCACAGCGGTCAATATCACAGTTTCCCGAAGGAAACATTGAAGGCAACTCAGTGGCACTGCTCCCTCCTGTTGCCATAGCTTGGGTGTTTTCAGATTTTACTCTGCAAAGCTTCGTAGGTTCTCCAGGTGGAGCCCAATAGTGAAGTCCTGGTGTGGGCTTCTTGACCTCACAGGGCTCTGGGCCTCTCCCTTCTGGCTGGCATCCGGCTGCTCTCTTCCGCCACCAAGACCCCCAAGAAGAAAAGTAGCTTCCTCTAAAACCAGGTTATTCCTGCAAAGCTTAGCCCTGGCCCTCTGTGAACAGCCAGCTTTTATGGCAGTGCCCCGTTGGCCTACTGATAAGAAACCGTGGCTGCTCAGGTGGCTGCTGCACCTGCTGCTCTTGCCGTATCTTTCCTGCTTGTGTAGATAAAGCCCTGCGGAGCTGAGCTGGTTTCACCTTCGTCATTACAACTTTGAAGCCCTCCGGAGGCTTTAACAACATCTTGCCAGTCTTATCCTAGACAGGACAGCCAGTTCTCCTTGCTAGGTGGGAAGGCTGAAGCTGAACTCAGGAATCCTCATCAGGGCTGCCCATAGGAGGTCTCATCATTTCCAGCAGAGGAAAGAAACTTGAAGAAAGAATGGATTTAAGTAATTGCCTCCAGGCAGTCTTCTCTCTCTCCTCCCTCTCTTTAAAAAAATCATGGGATCATGTAATTTTTCAGCATAAATAATGGCAATAATGGTTGGAGGACAAGGTAAGATTTCTGGAAATCTGGCAACTACGCAAGTGGCTCAAAAGAAAAAATAATGACCAAGCTAATCTTTAACTCCACACCTACTCTTGCCTTTTCCCAGGCAGCTTTCTGGTTTAGTGCAGGGTTCCTAAACTGCAGTAGGTGTCAGCATCCCCTGGAGGACTTGCTAAATCCAGATTGGTAGGCCTACTCCAGGGATTCTGATTCAATGGGTCAGTGAGAGGGGCCTAAGAATTCAAAATTCTTTTTTTTTTCTTTTGAGACGGAGTCTCCCTCTGTCCCCGAGGCTAGAATGCAGTTGTGGGATCTCGGCTCACTGCAACTTCCACCTCCTGGGTTCAAGCGATTCTCCTGCCTCAGCCTCCCCAGTAGCTAGGATTACAGGCACGCGCCACCACACCTGGCTAATTTTTGTATTTTTAGTAGAAACAGGGTTTCACCACGTGACCAGGCTGGCTGGTCTCCAACTCCTGGCCTTGTGATCCGCCCACCCTGGCCTCCCAAAGTGCTGGGATTACAGGTGTGAGCCACTGTGCCCGGCTCCAAGAATTCAAATTTCTAAAAAGTCTCCAGGGTCTACTGCTGCTGCTGCTGCCCCCACAGGTCCTGAAACCACACTTTGGGAACCATTGGTTTAAGCTTTATGGAAAGTACAAGAGCTTTGAAGAAAGGCAGGCTTGGGTTTCAATCCTAAATCCGTAGCTTACATACCAGCTGTGTGACTTGGGGCATATGACTGAACATCTCTTAACTGGTTTCTTCACTTTAAAATGGGGGAAATAATATCTACCCCATAGAGTTCATTGATTCTACAAATCCTGCAGTGCCAGGCCCTGAGCTGGGTGGTGGGACGAGACAGTCTTTGATGTCAAGGATCTCTGGGTGGATATGAAAATTAAAGAGATAAAATGTTCAAAGTCCAAGGACCATGAGGGATGCCCAATAAACATTAATTTTATTTCCTGCAAGGAGGTAACATGATTCTGCTTTTCTTTTCTTTTCTTTTTTTTCTTGTTTTTGGTCTAAGAAGTAATTCTCAAATTTCACAGCATGGAACAAAGAGCTATGCTTCTCCCCTCATCTAGATGGAAAATTTGAGGTACAGGTACTGTTTTGAGTTCAACTGTGTCCTTCAAAAGTTCATATGTACCTTAGAGTACCCACTGTGTGCCCCAGCACCTCAGAATGAGACCTTATTTGGAAATGGGGTCTTTGCGGATGTAGTTAAGTTACAATGAGATCATTAGGTTAGGCCCTAATCCAGTATGACCAGGGGCCTTATAAAAAGGGGGAAGTTTGGACAGAGACAAATGCACAGGGAAAATGCCGTGTGAGAGTTGGAGTTATGCTGCCACAAGCCAAGGAAACCAAGGATGGCTGGCTGTCCCCGGAAGCCAGGGCAGAAGCAGGGGCCAGATTCTCCCTTGTGGCTTCCGAAGGAACCAGCCCTGCCAACACCTCGATTTTGGGCTTCTGGCATCCAGAACTGTGCGACAACAAATTTCTATTTTTTAAAGCCACCCAGTCTGTGGCACTTTGTTACAGCAGCCCTAAAAGACTAATGCAGGCACCGTGAGGTAGAACATCCCTTGTGAACAGGGCACATTGAGGAGAGGTGAAGGACTTCCAGTTTTTAATTCCACACATCTCTTTATTGTGCTTGTGATTTAAAAAAATTAATTGTAGGTATAATTACTGCTACATACCCTGAAAATAATGAACTCCTGTGTCTCTAGATATTTAAACCTCTCAGTTAGCAACAGCCTCTGACCGTGTGTCCATCTATCAGGGAATTCTTCAAAATAGTCATGGAGTGTCTGTTTGCAGGCAAAGCACATTTAGACGTTTAAGTCACAGACACACGTGGGTCAAATAATTTACCATCTAACTGGGACCAGGAGAACTGAACAGTAACAACATAGCAAGGCAGTTTGTGATCTTTGCCCCATAACCGTTGTGGAGGAGGGGAGCTCCCTCCGGCCAGAAGGATTAGGGGCCATATCACAAAGGACCGGGAAAAGGGCACTTCAGCCGGGACTGGTGAATTTGAGGGGTGAAGGGGACCAGGCAGGGCATTCTGTGGGGTTAAGGGAGCAGATATAATGCCCTCTTCTGATGCTTTTACTTAGAGTTTCAGTTGCAAACCCATGTCACTCTGGAGGGGTAAGTGATAAAGGCAAGGTGATAATTTTTAAAAATATTTGATTATTTATTTATTTATTTTGAGATGGTGTCTCACTCTGTTGCCCAGGCTGGAGTGTAGTGGTGTGATCTCGGCTCACTGCAACCTCCGCCTCCTGGGCTCAAGGGATTTTCCTGCCTCAACCTCCCAAGTGGCTGGGACTACAGGCATGCACCACCACGCCCAGCTAATTTTTGTATTGTTAGTAGAAATGGGGTTTCCCTGTGTTGGCTAGACTGGTCTCGAATTCCTGACCTCAAGTGATCCACCCGCCTCGGCCCCCCAAAGTGCTGGGATTACAAATGTGAGCCACCACGCCCGACCTAAATTTATTTATTTATTTATTTTTTGAGGCGGAGTTTCACTCTTGTTGCCCAGGCTGGAGTGCAATGGTGCAATCTCGGCTCACTGCAACCTCTGCCTCTTGGGTTCAAGCGATTCTCCTGCCTCAGCCTTCCTAAGTAGCTGGGATTACAGGCATGCGCCACCACCCCCGGCTAATTTTGTATTTTTAGTAGAGACGGGGTTTCTCCATGTTGGTCAGGCTGATCTCAAACTCCCAACCTCAGGTGATCTGCCCGCCTTGGCCTCCCAAAATGCTGGGATTACAGGCGTGAGCCGCCGTGCCTGGCCTAAATTTATTTATTTTTTAACAAGTAACCCACATAGTAATCAATCCAAAAAGTATAAAGGGACACAAGAAAGATCTTCATTCTTTTCTTCACAAAGTATACAAACTTTTCTAATTCCTTAGCTGTTTCTAGAATGATGGTCAAGTTAGCTGAGGCCTAGAAAGACTACATTCCAGCTGTATGGGACAGTGAAAGGACTTTGCTGGTGCAGAAACTTTATCAACTAGTGAGAATCTCTTCTAAAAGCACCTACTCAGGTACATGTCCACCCAACCCTGCCCCCAGAGCGTGGCCCCAGGTTACAGCTGAACCTGCTTAAGCAAGAGCCTGGCTTCTGTTTGCCCTTAAGATCAGGTTGACCAGAGGAAGCCTGACATTTTAGAGATGGTTCTCCACTCACACATCTCCAGTTCACCTGGTGATGGCAGAGGCTGGGTCAGAATCTCAGTAGGTGACACTTGGTGATGGCTGAGGGTGCGTTTTTGTCCCAGAGAATGGCCTGTGGTTTTATTTGGTGTTTCCTTCACAAACGTGATACAGATGTCCATAGCCACACCAGTCACTGGCACAGTTTTCATTTTACAGGACACAGAGGCACCTGTCCAGGTGTCTATTTGGCTTCTATGGCTCGGAGCACTCATATATCACAGGTGTGTCCACAACTGATAAGATCCCTTTGTGAGGCATAGATAAAATGTCAAACACAGTATGAAAAACTGTCTCTATCACCTTCTCCCTCCCCACCAGCAGCAGCAGAAGCAGCAGCAGCAGCAGCAGCAGCAGCAGCAGCAGGCTAAAACTTCCTGATTTCCTAATGTTCTCATGAAGGAACACTTTCTCCCATGGGTCAGAGTCAAATGAGAAACCCAATGATGGTGTCAGGTCCTGCCCAGGGTGGTGAAATGCTGCTTCAGCCTTCTCCCCATAGTCCCAGCTCTGAGTGTCCTGCTAAAGGATCTTCTCCCTGGTTGCGGTGAGCCAAGATCACGCCATTGCACTCTAGCCTGGGCAACAAGAGCAAAACTCCATCTCAAAAAAAAAAAAAGAATCTTCTCTCTAAAAGAGATGTTAAAATTTTTTTCAAAACTTAATTTAAAACAAATTTTTAAATAAGTAATTCATCCACATAGTAATCAATTTAAAAAATATAAGGGGTACAGAATGAAGAGTAAGTATCCCTCCTACGCCTGTCCTGGCCCCCTAGTTCTCCTAGGAAGTAGCCCCTGTTGCCTTGGAACTTACTACTAAAGTTACCTCGTGGCTGGGCACAGTGGTTCATGCCTGTAATCCCAGCACTTTGGGAGGCCGAGACAGGTGGATTGCTTGAACCCAGGAATTAGGGACCAGCCTGGGTAACATGGCATACCCCGTCTCTACTAAAAATACAAAAATTAGCTAAGTGTGGTGGCACCGCCTGTAGTCCCAGCCGTTTGGGGAGCTGAGGTGGGAGGATTGCTTGGGCCATGGCTACCGTGAGCCATGATCACACCACTGCACTCCAGCCTGGGTGACACAGCGAGACCTCGTCTCAAAAAATAAAAATAAATAAAAATAAAATAAACAAATAAAGTTAGTTTGTATTGAACAAGCACTCCTGAGGCACACTGTAGACACTGGGGATGCACAGAAGACATTGTAGCAGTCTTAACCACACGCTTCTCTCTCTGGGACAACAAAACCAGAGACAGGAGAGTGCTCACTGGCCAGTGTACTAGTCACAACATCAAAGTATAATACATAAAGAATGAGGGGTTCCTTTAAATTAGCTTTAATTATTTGGATTGGGATTGGAGGAGTTGAATTTTGAGCCAGATAT
Organism: Pongo pygmaeus; assembly: GCF_028885625.2. Lineage (NCBI taxonomy): Eukaryota > Metazoa > Chordata > Mammalia > Primates > Hominidae > Pongo > Pongo pygmaeus. The sequence continues at coordinate 120,580,757 of NC_072373.2, read as the reverse complement.
TGACATGAATTGGAGGTTAAAAGAAAAAAAAGAAGCTAGGGAGCGTTCAATAAATCACTTTTTAAAATTCTTGAAGAATATTATTTCTCATCTGTGATGGCTGCCAATTTCTATCTGATATTATGTTTACGTGTATATTTACAGCATTTTTTTTCCTTTTTTTTGAGACAGGGTCTCACTCTGTCACCCAGGCTGGAGTGCAGTGGCGTGATCTTGGCTCACTGCAACCTCTGACTCCTGGGCTCAAGCCATCCTCCCACCTTACTCTCCCAAGTAGCTGGGACCACAGGTGCGTGCCACCACTCCTGGCTAATTTTTGTAGAGTTGGGGTTTCGCCACGTTGCCCAGGCTGGTCTCGAACTCCTGAGCTCAAAAGATCCACCTGCCTCAGCCGCTCAAAGTATTGGGATTACAGGCATGAGCCACCCCACCCAGCTATATAGTCATAGCATTCTTATTTTGTAGTATATATCTTTTATTTATTTATTTATTTAAACAACTGTATTAACCAATGTGGTATATATCTTATAGGATAGTGTCTTGTAGGCTACTATGTGAATAGCACTCCCTGGGGTTATAGGGTGCACAACCTGTACATCCGTACATATTGGCTCCCTATATGCCAGGACTGTCCTGATTGTATTTGTATCCCCTCACTATATGCTTAGTGAATATTTTTAGTTGAAATACTTTGAGGTAAAGTGGGCAGCAACACAAACCATTATGGCTAGGGTGCAGGGTTGGAATAAAGAGAGGAAAGGCTGGAGAGGTAAGCAGAGGCCAAAGAGTGAAGGCCCTCGTAAACCTTACAGGACTCTGGCCTTGCTCAGGGGGCAGCTGTGGGGCAGCCATACAACCTGACTTGCATTTCGTATAGATCACTCTGGCTATAGCCTAGAGAATGGATTGGAGGAGAGAGGGGAGAGGGGAGCAAAGCACAGGAAACCAGTAAGGAGGCTCCTCTAGATAAGAAATGACTGTGTTTTGACTTCATCAGTAGCAATGAACATGGAGAGAGGTGGACTGACTCAAGAAGTGTTTTGGAGATAGAAAATAGATAGATCTCAGGATTGTATACAAGGGCACAGCTCCTGGCTTGAGGAGGTGCGGAATGTAGCAGTTTCATTTTCAGAGCAAAAGGACAATGCTGAGACTGGTATTTTATTAAGTGTCCAGAATTTATGAAATATTTTAAAGAAATAAGTGAAACTAAATACTTAAAAGCTTCAAATTCATTTTATTTTATTTATTTATTTATTTTCTGAGACAGAGTCTGTCTCTGTCACCCAGGCTGGAGTGCAGTGCCACGATCTTGGCTCACCGCAACCTCCCCCTCCCGGGTTCAAGCGATCCTTGTGCCTCAGCCTCCCGAGTAGCAGGGATCACAGGCGTGCACCACCACATCCAGCTAATTTTTGCATTTTTAGTACAGACGGGGTTTCACCGAGTTGGCCAGGCTGGTCTCGAACTCCTGATCTCAGGCAATCCACCTACCTCGGCCTCCCAAAGTGCTGGGATTACAGGCATGAGCCACCATGCCCGGCGAAATGCATTTTATATATTATGAAACATCAAGTAAAGTGTACAATAATAAAAATATAAACATTACTTATTCTAATATAAATTGTTAGCAGATAAAATTAATGAAAGTATCATTAATTAATTTTTTTTTTTGAGACTGTGTCTCACTCTGTCGCCCAGGCTGGAATGCAGTGGCGCGATCTCGGTTCACTGCAAGCTCTGCCTCTCGAGGTTCACACCATTCTCCTGCCTCAGCCTCCCGAATAGCTGGGACTACAGGCGCCCGCCACCACGCCCGGCTAATTTTTTGTATTTTTAGTAGAGACGGGGTTTCACCGTGTTAGCCAGGATGGTCTCGAATTCCTGACTTCGTGATCTGCCCGCCTCGGTCTCCCAAAGTGCTGGGATTACAGGCGTGAGCCACCGCCTGGCCCAAGGTATTATTTTAAAAACCCTGAAGAGCCAGTATTGCCACTACAAAGCGGCTGATGTTACTACTCAATTAGATATGGAATGCTGGTGGGGTGAGTAGCTGAGCACTATATTTTATTTCATTTTTGAGACAGAGTCTTGCTCTGTGCCCAGGCTGGAGTGCAATGGCGCAATCACGGCTCACTGCAGCCTTGACATCCCAGGCTCAAATGATCCTCCTACCTCAGCCTCCCAAGTAGCTGGGACCACTGGAGTGCACCACCACACCTGGCTGATTTTTTTTTTTCTAGAGATGGGGTTTTGCATGTTGCCCAGAATGGTATTGAACTCCTGAGCTCCAGTGATCCTTCCGCCTTGGCCTCTCAAAGTGCTAGGATTATAGACATGAGCCACTGTGCCGGGACTATTTTGTTTTCTTTGACATCCAGAATACGCGCTGGAGAGAACTGTATTTTAAAAGTTGGGTCTGAGGTGCCTGTGGAAGGCCCCCATAAGCAGTTAAGGGTAAGAATTTGGAGCTCAAGAGTAAGCTCAAAATATAATCTGGGAATCATAAGGCCATAAAGACAATTGAAACTGTGAAAATGGCTTTGTGTAAGAGAGTTGATTGAATTCTGGCACTCTGAAGAAAGAAAAAAAGAAAAATTAAAAAATTAAAAAGAAAAAAGAAAAAGCAAACAAAAAAGAGTTGAACTGAGCTTTAGAAAAGACTAGGACTTTAATTGAACTAGAAGACGTATAGGTAGAAGCTGAAGAAAAGAACAAGTCAAAGAAAGCTATGAAGTTAGGAGTAAATGGATACTGTCAGTGGTGTGCTGGTAAATGTTTAACAACTGGCTCTCTAGGGAGGTGAAAGGAAGCCCCGATTTATAGTGTTTGCTGAATTCCATGATGTAAATATTCCCATCACGGTCAATCTCAAGCTATCAGTGTCACTGAGCGTGGAGCTGGGAAGAGGTGAGCACAGTCAGATCTTGTGATCTCATACAAGTGTAGGCTGGTCCACAGCCTGGCACAGTCCTGATGGAAAGAGAGGATTCTGTCAGGGGGACGTAAAGGACATACTTCAGAGGTAACGTGGACCACATAAAGACAGATAATAACAAGTGTGTTTGAGGATGTGGAGAAATTGGAGCCTTCATACATTGCTGGTGGGGATATAAAATGGTATCGCTGTTATGGAACACAGTTCGGCAGTTCCTCAAAAAGTTAAACATAGAGTTACCATATGACCTGGCAATTATACTCTAGGTATATTCTCAAGAGAATTGAGAACATGTATTCACACAAAAACTTGTACGTGATTATTCTAGCAGCATTATTCATAATAGCCAAAAAAGTAGAAACAACCCAAATGTCCATCAACTGATTAATGGATAAAATAAAATGTGGTATGTCCACACAATGGATTTTTTTTTTTTTTAAGGAGTCTCACTCTGTCACCCAGGCTGGAGTGCAGTGGTGCGATCTCAGCTCACTGTAACCTCTGCCTCCCGGGTTCAAGTTATTCTCCTGCCTCAGCCTCCTGAGTAGCTGGGATTACAGGCATGCTTCACCATACCCTGCTAACTTTTGTATTTTTAGTAGAGATAGGCTTTTGCCATATTGGCCAGGCTGGTCTCGAAGTCCTGGCCTCAAGAGATCCACCCACCTTGGCCTCCCAAAATGCTAGAATTATAGGCGTGAGTCATCATGCCTGGCCCATACAATGGAATATGATTCAGCCACGAAAAGGAATTAAGTACTGATCACGCTACAGTACGTACAACACTTGAAAACATTATGTCAAGTAAAAGAAGCCAGACATAAAAGACCACATATTGTATGATTGTGTTTATATGAAGTGTCCACAATAGGTAAATACATAGAGTCAGAGAATAGATTCATGGTTGCCAGGAGCTGTGGGAAGGATAAAATGGGAAGTGACTGCTGATGAATATGAAATATGAAAATAATTTCAGAATATGAAAATATTCTGGGATTAGATAGTGGTGATGCTTGCACAATCTTGTGAATATATTAAAACTTCCTAAATTGTATAATTTAAATTTGAATTTTAGAGCATATGATTTTTATCTCAATTTTTAAATAAATGGTAAAGTGAGTTTCAGCTGCCTGTAAAAGTTTGAACTTTTTTTTTTGAGACAGGGTCTCACTTTGTCACCCAGGCTGGAGTGCAGTGGGACAAACACTGCTCAATGCAGCCTTGACCTCCCAGGCTCAAACAGTCCTCCTGCCTCAGCCCCCCAAGTAGCTGGGAGTACAAACATAAGCCACCATGCCCAGGTAATTTTTGTAGAGACAGGGTTTCACCATGTTGCCCAGGCTGATCTTGAACTCCTGGGCTCAAGCAATCCACCCGCCTCAGCTTCCCAAAGTGCTGGGATTATAGGTGTGAGCCACTGTTCTTGGCCTAAAGTTTGAACTTAATCTTAAGGATTATTGGGTGCCAATATTTTTGGAGAGGGAAGGAGAATTATCTAAAATTATATATATATATATATATTTTTTTTTTTTTTTTTGAGATGGAGTTTCGCTCTTGTTGCCCAGGCTGGAGTGCAATAGCATGATCTTGGCTCACTGCAACCTCCACTTCCCGAGTTCAAGTGATTCTCCTGCCTCAGCCTCTCGAGTAGCTGGGATTACAGGCATATGCCACCATGCCTGGCTAATTTTTTGTAGAGACAGGGTTTCTCCATGTTTGCCAGGCTGGTCTCGAACTCCCAACCTCAGGTGATCTGCCCAACTTGGCCTCCCAAAGTGCTGAGATTACAGGCGTGAGCCATCGCGCCCAGACTAAAATTATATTTTAAGAAGTGATGAGGGTAGATTAAAGAGTTCTGAAGCCTGAACTTTGACTTTTTGATCTCATTCTTGAATAATTTTCTTAGAAATAGAATTCTAGGTAGGGTGCAGTGGCTCATGCCTGTAATCCCAGCACTTTGGGAGGCCGATGTGGGAAGATTACCTGAGGTCAGGAGTTCAAGACCAGCTTGCCCAACATGGCGAAACCCTGTCTCTACTGAAAATACAAAAATTAGCCGGGTGTGGCAGCAAATGCCTGTAGTCCCAGCTACTCGGGAGGCTGAGGCAGGAGAATCTCTTGAACCTGGGAGGTGGAGGTTGCAGTGAGCCCAGATCATGCCACTACACTCCAGCCTGGGCAACAAGGGCCAAACTCCGTCTCAGAAAAAAAAAAAGAAAAGAAATAGAATTCTAGGATTGGCCTTTTCTCTCAGTACTTTGTTTGTATTTCCCATTTTCTCCTAGATATTATTGTATTGTGCAGAAGTTTGCTGTAAGTATAATTTAGTATTTTTATAGGTATTTTGTCTTTTATCTCTGCTTGCTTTAAGAATCAAACAACTTCTAGAAACAAAACCAAACATATATTATATATTATGCATATACATAATATATATATTTGTTATGGCTTAAATAGGTCTCCTCAAAATTCAGGTGTTACTAATGTGATATATTAAAAGATGGGGTCTTTTTCTGTGATCTGCTTGCTGGGGAAAGGGTGGGGCCTTTAAGAGGTGATTAGGCCGTGTGGATCTCTCCCTTGTAAATGGGATTAGGTACCCTTATAAAGGAGCATGACAGAGGCAGTATATCCCTTTTCTTGCCCTTCTACCTTTTGCCATGTGAGGATGCAGCAAGAAGGCTCTCACTAGACACCAAATGCTGGTGCCTTGATCTTGGACTTCTTAGTCTCTAGAACTGTGGAAAATAAAATGCATTTCTGTTCTTTAAAAATCACCCAATGTTAGGTAATTAGTTGTAGTAGCACAAACAGACTAAGACAATATTCATTGAAATTTAAGGCCGGGCATGGTGACTCATGCCTATAATCCCAGAACTTTGGGAGGCCGAGACAGGCCAATCACCTGAGATCAGGTGTTTGAGACCAGCCTGGTCAACATGGCGAAATCCTGTCTCTACTAAAAATACAAAAATTAGCTGGGCGTGGTTGTGCGCACTTGTAGTCTCAGCTACTCAGGAGGCTGAGGCAGGAGAATCACTTGATCCCAGGAGGCGGAGGTTGCAGTGAACCAAGATCGCACCACTGCACTCCAACCTGGGCAACAGAGCAAAAGACTCTGTCTCAAAAAAAATAAAAAAGAAATGTAAAACTCGGTGGCTAGGTTCCCTTGCAGATTTGAAAGAGATGACTAGATAATGAAGTGGATGACTATGAAGAAAACATTACTCCATGCAGCATAGACAGAGATGGAACTGGGACTGCAGTTGCTGGGACTACAGACATGTGCCACCATGCCTGGCTAATTTTTGTACTTTTTGTACAGACAAAAGAGAGAACAGAATGAGAAATAGAATAGAAATAGAGAGAATAGAATGAGATGGTCCAACTTACATCTAATGGGATTTCTGAAGAGAGAAAGAATAGCAAAAGCAGGAACAAAGGCAATATTCAAAGAGAATATGTGTAAGAATTTCAGAATTAATAAATGATATGAATCTCAGGCCAGCACAGTGGCTCACACCTATAATCCCAGCACTGTGGGGAGCCGAGGCAGGTGAAACACTTGAGCTCGGGAGTTTGAGACCAGCCTGGGCAACATGGCAAATCCCCACTTCTACTAAAAATACACACACACACAAATTAGCCGAGCATGGGGGCGTGTGCCTGTAGTCCCGGCTACTGAGGAGGCCGAGATGAAGAATCACCAGAGCCCAGGGAAGTCGAGGCTGCAGTGAGCCGAAACTGAGTCGCTGCACTCCAGACTGGGTAATCAGCGTGAGACTCTGTCTCAATTAAAAAAAAAATACAAATCTCAGATTCAAAAATTAAGAATTCCAGGCCAGGAAGAAAAAGATAAATCCATATCTAGATATATATCAGTGTGGAAGCTGTGTGGCTCTTTATGACCTACCCTTGGGAGTCACTTAGTGTCACTGCTGCTGTATTTTGCCTATTGGTCTAAGTAGTCACAAGCCTGCCCAGATTCGAGGAGGCTGGAGGGTGTAGGAATGGAACCTACTTTTGTTTTTTTCTCTTGCTTTTTCTCTTTTGAGAACCCACTTTTCTAAGAGAGAAATGTCAAAGAATTTGCAACCACACTAGGTGAGACAGCAATTGTCAACACAAATGCAAAAGCAGGCACTGTAACCTTGTGATTGTTCTTGAGGGAAGGTAGTCATCAAGGTGAACTTAGATATGTCTAAACTAATATTATTACTATTATTTTAGAGATGGGGGTCTCACTCTGTCCTCCAGGCTGGAGTGCAATGGTGCAATCATAGTTCACTGTAACCTCAAACTCCTGGGCTCAAGTGATCTTCCCGCCTCAGCCTCTCAGGTAGCTGGGACTGCAGGTGCAAGCCAACATGCCTGGCTATTTAATTTTTTTTTCCAAGACAGAGACTCACTTTGTCACCCAGGATGGAGTGCAGTGGCACAAACTTGGCTCACTGCAACCTCTGCCATCCGGATTCAAGTGATTCTCCTGCCTCAGCCTCCTGAATAGCTGGGATTACAGGTTCCTGCCACTATGCCTGGCTAATTTTTTTTTTTTTTTTTTTTTTTGTATTTTTAGTAGAGATGGGGTTTCACCATGTTGGCCAGACTGGTCTCGAACTCCTGACCTCAGCTGATCTGCCCACCTCAGCCTCCCAAAGTGCTGGGATTATAGGCATGAGCCACCACGCCTGGCCTATTTAATTTTTTTAAGTAACATCAAACGATAACACAATTAAACAGTTAGTCTAAAATGATCTATCCAGCCATGAAAAGATATGGAGGAAACTTGAATGCCTATTACTAAGTGAAGGAAGCTGATCTGAAAAGGTTACGTACTGTCTGACTCCAACTATATGACATTCTGGAAAAGGCAAAACTCTGGAGACAGCAGAAGGATCATTGATTGTCAAGGATTATGTGTGTTTGTGTGTGGGGGTGTGGAAGAGGCAGAGCACAGACAAATTTTAGGGCAGTGAAATGACTGTGTTGTAACTATATACTATAATGGTTAACACGTGTCATTAAACATTTGTCCAAACTCATAGAATGTGCAACACCGAGAGTGAACTCTAATGTAAGCCACGGACTCTGAGTGATAATGATGTGTTAATGTAGGTTTATGAATTGTAACGAATGTACCACTCTGGTGGGGGATGTTGGTGATGGGGAGGCTATGAATTTGTGGGGAGATATGGGAGATCTCCATACCTTTTGTTCTGTTTTGCTCTGAACATAAAACTGCTCTAAAAAAAATTCTATTATTTTATTTTATTTTTATTTACTTTATTATATTATTATTATTATTTATTTTTTATTTTTTTCGAGACGGAGTCTTGCTCTGTCACCCAGGCTGGAGTGCAGTGGCGCCATCTCGTCTGACTGCAAGCTCTGCCTCCTGGGTTCACGCCATTCTCCTACCTCAGCCTCCCGAGTAGCTGGGACTACAAGTGCCTGCCACCACGCCCGGCTAATTTTTTTTTTGTATTTTTAGTAGAGATGGGGTTTCACGGTGTTAGCCAGGATGGTCTCAATCTCCTGACCTCGTGATCCACCTGCCTCGGCCTCCCAAAGTGCTGGGATTACAGGCGTGAGCCACCGCACCTGGCCTATTTTATTATTATTTTTTTGACATGGAGTCTCACTCTGTCACCCAGGCTGGAGTGCAGTGGTGCAATCTTGACTCACTGCAACCTCCGCCTCCCACGTTCAAGTGACTCTCCTGCCTCAGTCACCCGAGTAGCTGGGATTGCAGGCACCCGCCACCACGCCTGGTTAATTTTTGTACTTTCAGTAGAGATGGAGTTTCACCATGTTGGCCAGGCTGGTCTTGAACTCCTGACCTCAGGTGATCCGCCCACCTCAGCCTCCCAAACTGCTGGGATTACAGGCGTGAGCCACTGTGCCCAGCCAAGTCTATTATTTTAAAAAATTATTTTGGAGAATATTATTTTGAGGACTCTTGAGAACACATATGGGAACTCTCAGGGTTCTAAGGACTCCATTTGGAGAAACAGTGCTATAGGAGATTGAGTATTGCAGCTGCTCATATCTATTTGCTCCAGTAGAGTTACAGAAGCCCTGTCTGTTGAACTGGTTCTCCAGGCTGGAATTCTGTCCTCCAGGTTCTCTCCATCACAGACAGCTAACATATCCAAACAAGCAATGTCCTTGGAGAGTTTTGCATAGGCCATAACCTAGATTGCCTGGTTCTGACATGTATGATTAAAAGCTCAGGTGAAAAACATTTAATAGAACATTTTGGTCTCATTAAAAAGTGATAGAAGCACATCTTTAGAATATAACTTCATAAAGCCCTGCCTTGTAGACAGATGTGTGTGCTATATTCTCTCCTATCAGAAAGAGATTGGAATTTATAAAGGGACATTTTGTTTCTTGGTGACAAAGCCATTTCAATCCTAGGGATATTTACAACCAGTACTGAAAAACCCTCTGCACCTGAGGGACTGGCTGCAGTTACACATTGTCGTAAATGTCAGCGACCAGGCTTTCTCTTGGAGAGATTTGCTCTGGGGAGTTGCTAGGGGAGAAAAAGTGGAAAAAGGACAGGTGTTGCTCCATATGTATGAGAAGACTGGGATTAGAGAAGAGGGCGCGTCGGGCAGGCAGTAAACATGACAGCGGAAACTGAGGAGGGTCTAACTGCTGAGGATTATCACATCTAGGCCAGAAATGTCAGCGGGGCTCCTTTCTCTCAGCCCTGCTGCCGGGGAGAGGAGAGAACACCTGAGTGCTCCCTCATAAACCCTCTCCAGGCAGGGTCAGAGCAGTAGCTGACTTTTTTTTTTTTTAACCAGTTTACAAAGAGCTTTCCTAAACATAATCCCCTAATCATCCAGAGAGATCAGTGTTACTCAGTTTTGTGGGGGAGAACTACTGAACTATTTAATCATCTTAGCAGGGTGTTACCATCCCTGTTTATAGACAAGGGAGATTGAATGACTATCCCCAGTCATGCAGCATGGGGTGGCAGCATAAAAGCAGGGTCTAGACATTTTGGCTGTAATCCCAGCACCCGCACAGCTCCCGAGCTGTTCTAGGGCCACACCCTGGCCCACCATTCAGTCATTCAACAAATATTTATTGAAAGCTACTATGTCAGGTGCTGTTCTGGGTGTCTGGCTTACGTCCATGGACAAAAACAAAGATCTGTGTTCTGATGACACTTACATTTGATCTGGAATGGGGACGGGGCAGAAATAGACAATAAACACAGCAAATAGTAAAGGTATAAAGTGTGTGTTTGAAGGTGGTAAGTGCTATGGAAAAAAATTCAAAGTCATTCCTGATTTGAAGGATCAATGGATCGTTGAGACGGGGGAGCCAATTGCTATTGTCAACAGGGAGGTCCAGGCGGAAGGGATAATATTGGCAACACTTCAGGAGGCTTTTGTGAGGGCTAAAGGGGAAGAAGATGCAGGTACAGTGCCGGGCCCTGAGCCTGGCACATGGGTGCTTAGAGGTGCTCACTAGGGTGGCTGTTATTACTGCCGCAGTCCTGTCTCCCTCACTGGACTGGTCAGTGTCTTCCAAGAACCCTCATGCCAAGGTTCAGCCTAAAATAGACAGGCAGCTTAAATTACACACAGACTGGACAACGTGGTCAAGGTCCTGCCTGGCCCAGAGCATGGTGATACAAACTACCCCAGGTCCGTGTGGAGGCCACTGTCTGCTTTGTGTGATGTGTCCATAGCTAAGCCAGCGGGGTAGGCCCTGCCAGGGGGACCAGGTGCTGTCTGTGTGGTTTATGATCAAAATAAACCTGGAAATGATCAAAATAAAGCTGGAAAGCCAGAGTAGAATAGAGCAATGCTGAAAGAAAGGGCAGTGTAAGGCCAGGGTTCCCCCAGACTCTTGTAGACTGGGAGCCCCCACACCCCAGCACTGTATTGCTAGGTGACGGTCCAAGGATTGAGGACGGCCAGCAGAGGCCAGCAGGACTGGGGTGCATTTGCTTCTTCGACTGCTGCTGGGTCTGGTGCTTGCTCTGGGGGAGAGGAGGTCTTAATTGTAGGTAGAGGAAGCAACTAATTACGTGGGATGACTAAAGGGAAGCCAAAAAGTCACCCTTGACCCTATGCGTCTGCCTCGGTGCCTGCAGTTTCACCTTTAGCAACTCGTTCAAGTCAAAACTCTGGCATCCTAACATTTTTGGTGTGTGAAATTTTTGGTTCAAACAAAATTTTAACTTAGAAGCATGAACAAGAAAAAGATATTTTAAAAGATTGCTCCATTAATGGGGGACTCTCTACTTCCCCCTTTGAAGGGGCTGGCTTTCTTCTAAACCCCTAGACTCGAGCATAATTTGAAAATCACTGGGTTAAAGTATTGCAGCCACCCTGTTAAAAAGTAAACAGCCTTGGTTTGGTAAAATATTAAGCTATTTTAAAATTACTAATACATGAGGGCAGGTGGCAATGTTTTCCTGTGTAGGGAGGAGGAGGGGGATAACAGACTCCTTAGAGGATCTGAAGTCATACAATGGACCCACTGCCCAGAAAAATGCACATATCTGAAATTCTGCATCTGGCCGTATATGAGCAATGGTCCGTGGGCCATAGGTTAAGGACCCCTGTCTTGTGGGATATTTGTTTATGTAATTTACTTTCAAATGGGATAAATATTTAAGGCTTGGGGCACAGAAGAGTGAGTTTTGAAAAGGGGAGGAAGGAGAAGAAGAGCTAGAGAATCAGGATCTTGGTGGTAGAGGCCAGGAATGTGTGTTTTTAACATGATCTCCAGGCAGTTTTGATCAGACAAACATAGGCCCCAGAGGTCTAGAGCTGGTGCACCCAGGCCCTATTGAGTCAGCAGTCCTAAGGGAATGGGAGGAGGGAGCGAGGGTGGGATGAGCCCAGCTGCCTTCCCCAGGCTTCCGTGTGACCAGCTGGAGAACAATGGAAAACGTCCTCTCCCCTCAGCCCTCCTCTTCACAATGGGACACGGTGAGGTCGCAGTGCCCCTGAGCCTCAACCAGTCCATCCACCCAAAGCCTGAGCAGAGAACTCTGAAGCAAAAAGTCCAGAAACCAGGAGTTCACAAAACACCCTCAAGGGCTGGGCCTGAGAGAAAGTCTCATCTGGGGGACTCATGTTGCAAATTCTGACATTTCTCTATGGTTTTCCATGTTCCTATGCTAAGTGGAATTCATTGGTACTTCCCAGCAAAGGGTTAGTCTCTCCCTAACAGTCAGGGAACTTTTAGAGTTTGTCAGAAGTAACACAAGGCTTCCATTAATTTGGGGTTGATTAATGGAATCTGCTCTGGTCTGGGTCAGGTACTTTCCAGGCAAAGAAGCATTTGCAACTGAGTCAACAACTACCTGTTGACTCTGCTATACCCAGCTCCAGGGCATTTGCCTGGCGACCCCAGCCTCATCATCCTTTTTTTTTTTTTTTTTTTGAGGCAGTGTCTCACTCTGCCACCCAGGCTGGAGTACAGTGGCATGATCATGGCTCACTGCAGCCTCCACTTCCCAGGCTCAATCAATCCTCCCACCTCAGCCTCTCAAGTAGCTGGGACTACAGGCACGTGCCGCCACACCTGGCTAATTTTTATATTTTTTTGTAGAGCAGAGTTTTGCCATATTGCCCAGGCTGGTCTTGAACTCCTGGCCTCAAGCAATCCTCCTGCCTTGGCCTCCCAAAGTGTTGGGATTACAGGCGTGAGCCACTGCACCCAGCTGCTAATCTTGACATTCTCCCCAAAGAATCTGCTTTTTAGGGACTATGAGAGAAGAGAAACTTCTCTTCTGAAAGCAGATCCTTTGGGAACAAGGGAAGAAGTGGCCTCCTCCAGACCCCAAGGCATCCAGTCTAAAGTTTGCTCCAGACAAAACCCAGGTTTACTTAAGAACCTGTTTCTTAACGCAGATCCTGTCCCAGCCAAGACAAACCCGAGTCATGTTGATCTTCTGCTTCCTTTCCTGCTTGTGACTTTATGCAGCAGTGGTTTTGAGACTCAGAATGTGAGACACCTGCTTAGCTCTGTCTTTTCTCTCTGGGAGTTAGGGGAGGTAGGGAAGTTGTTCCCTTTTTCCCAATAGTCTTTGGGTAGTTATTCTTAGCCCTGTTAATGTTTTACTCAAATATAGCCATTTATCAAAATTGTAGAGTTAATATTTGTTCATTTCAATGTATATAAATTTTACCTTTTAAAAAAGGACCATGAGGCCGGCATGGTGGTTCACGCCTGAATCCCAGCACTTTGGGAGGCTGAGGCAGGCAGATCGCTTTGAGCTCAGGAGTTCAAGACCAGCCTGGGCAACATGGCGAAACCCCATCTCTATTAAAAATACAAAAAAATTAGCCAGGCATGGTGGTGCACGCCTGTAATCCCAGCTATTCAGGAGGCCGAGGTGAGAGGATGGCCTGAGTTCGGGAGTTCAAGGCTGCAGTTGCAGTGAGCCGAGATCACACCACTGCACTCCAGCTGGGTGATAGAGTTAGACCCTGTCTCCAAAAAAAAAAAAAAAAAAAAAAAAGGACCATGAAAAATGAAAAATGACAATCTCATGTGGGAGGAGCAGGTGGAGGCAGATGTAGTGGGGTAAAGATAGATAAAGAACGGCAGAAATTGGTGAGTATTGAAGCTGAGTGATGAGACGGGGCTCATTGCACTGTTTTGTTTTTTTAAATATATATTTGAAATAATGTATTTCAAATTTGCCATAATAGGTTTTATAAATTTACCACATCAAAAAGTAAAAGTGGAAGAAAAGACTCAAGGATGTCTGTTTTCTCTTAGAAATCTCCCTTCTTGAGCAACAATCTCAAAGAAGCTCATACTCTTTAACCTAGTAATTCCACTTCTGGGAATGTATCCAAAGGAAATAATTAGAGATACAAAGAAAGTGTCATTGCAATATTATTTAAAATAAGGAAAAATGGAACACAACTCCAGGTCCAACAATAGGGGAATGGTGAAAGAAACTATGATGCAGCCATTAAGGATATGGGAAAGTGCTTTTGACCTAAAATTAAATGGAAAAAGGTCAGAATACAAAACTATATACCGTATGATCTTCATTTGCATGTGTACATGCATGTATAGAATCAGAATCTGGAAAGAAATACAGCAAAATGTTAAAAGTAGTTATCTCTGTTTGGTGGACTTGTGGCAGGTTTGTTTTTTTTTGTGTTTTTTTTTTTTTTTTTTTTTTGAGACAGAGTCTCACTCTGTTGCCCAGGCTGGAGTGCAGTGGTGCGGTCTCGGCTCACTGCAACCTCTGCCTCCTGGGTTCAAGCGATTCTCCTGTTTGGGATTACAGGTGCCTGCGACCACGCCAGGCTAATTTTTGTATTTTTTAGTAGAGATGGGGTTTCACCATTTTGGCCAGGCTGGTCTGGAACTCCTGACCTCGATTACAGACGTGAACCACTGCGCCCAGCCCAGATTTTTATTTTCTTTTTTATTCTAGTCTGTATTTTCATCCTTCCTTCATTTAACAGGTATTACTTTGATAATTATTTTTAACTAACATGTGCTATTTTGAAAGAAAAGGGGCTGGGTGAGGTGGCTCACGCCTGTAATCCCAGCACTTTGGGAGGCCGAGGCGGGCGGATCACCTGAGGTCGGGAGTTCAAGACCAGCCTGACCAACATGGAGAAACCCCATCTCTACTAAAAATACAAAATTAGCCGGGCGTGGTGGTGCACGCCTGTAATCCCAGCTACTCGGAAGGTTGAGGCAGAATTGCTTGAACCCGGGAGGCAGAGGCTGCGGTGAGCCGAGATTGCACCATTGCACTCTAGCCTGGGCAACAAGAGCGAAACATCATCTCAAAAAAAAAAAAAAGAAATGAATAAATAAAAGGGGAAAAAGATGGAAGTAAGGACAGATTTCCATGTTGGTACCAGTACAAAATAATAAGTTCTTGGAACTGGAAGGAGTCTTAGAAGTTGTCTGATCTTAGAAGTCCAACTGTCTCATTTTACAAATGAGGAGAATGAGGATAGAATGAATCGAATGACCACCGAGGTCATTTTTTCCTAGTCTCAGAGACTGTTTGTTTTAGTTCACCACTAGCCCTCGCATCCCCTGAGGACCTTCGCAGGCTGGAGAGTGCCCATGTTAATCCCCAGAGGCCCCATTCGAGGGGCTTTCCAGCCAGTCTGGGCCATCCGTTGCAGTCATTGTTGGCCAGCTGGGCTGGAGAAGTGCCCTGGCAGGAAGAAGAAGGCTGGTAGAACAGTAGACCTCACTGCCACCTGGTCATCTTGTGCTTCTCCCTTGGAGTGTTCTGAACAGTCATCCCTGTCTTCTTAGCTCTGCTGTTGCAGGGGTTGTTTCGAAGCAACTAGGGTAAATGTCTGTGGGAGCTGCCTTGTCCTGGCTTTCAAACCACCATCACTTGGAAGAGAAACAATGTGGTTTAATGGTTAGTCAGATCGGAGTTAGAGATGTGTTACTGTCTTTGCCACAGTCCTTAGACACCAAGACCCTGCTCCGGAGAAATGGGGGCAAGCAACAGCTTGTAATGGCAATAAACCTCTTCGGAATGTGTGTTTATGGTCTATCTCCTCCCCATCTCATCCTTGCTAGCACACTCCCCACCACATACACGTAAAAGCTCTAGTGGTGTTTAAATCCACAGGTTTTAAACACCACTGCTTCACCAGAACCTAGCACATAACAGGCCCTCAGTATGTGCTTGTTGAATGTGGGATGAGTGAACATCATTTTCTTAGAATGTAGAAGAACAGACATATTCCAAGTTAAAAATATCTTCTGAGATATTGTTTCTGCGCTGTATAAATATTTTATATTTTATAATAAAATAAAAAAATTCTGAGACATTTAAACATTTTTATTCTAAAAATAGAATGTTTGAAAAAAATTAGCACTTAATATTTATTTGCACAACTGCAATGCAAGGTTTTTGAAAGCTGTCAATAGTGAACAAATAAGCGTGAGGGAACGCCACAGCCCGGGTATGTCCAGTGACACTGCTACAATGTGCACTCTGCCTGCTGCCTTCCGCTCCTCCCTCTTGGTGTTTCTGAGTTTGGCCAATCATTTGGATGATAATGAAAATATTTTTGGACGGGTGTGGTGACTCACACTTGTAATTCCAGCACTTTGTGAGGCCAAAGTTGAAGGATTGCTTGAGTCCAGGAATTCAAGACCAGTCTTAGCCACATAGCAAGACCCCATCTCTGCAAAAAAATTTTTTTAATTAGCCAGATACAGTGGTGCACATCTGTAGTCCCAGCTACTCAGGAGGCTGAGGAGGGAGAATCGCTTGAGCCCGGGAGGTTGAGGCTGCAGTGAGCTGTGATCGCACCATTGCACTCAAGCCTGGGCAACAGAGTAAGACACCATCTCTAAGTATATATAGATTTATATTTTATAAAAATATTTTTTATTTTGGAGATATTTCTCAAATTTAGACTATCAGATCATCAGACTTCTACCTTCTAGAGTACTCAATAGAATAACTCAGAGGTTGGGCATGTTCTCTAGGATCTGTGGTATCACCTATTTAAAAAAATAATAAAATTGTGGTAAAATACACATAATGAAATTTACTAGCTTAATCATTTTTAAGTCTACAGTTCAGTGGCATGAAGTACATTCACATTGTTGTGCTACCATCGGCACCACCATCGTCATTATCCACAGAACTGTCTTACAAAATTGAAATGCTGTACTCATCAAACAGTAACTCCCCATCCTGCTCCTCTAGCCCCTGACAGACACCATTCTTTCTGTCTCTATGAATTTGACTACTATGTACCTTGTATAAGTAGAATCATACAGCATTTGTCTTTATGACTGGCTTATTTCACTTGGCATGGTGTTTATGTTTTTATTCTGTGGAGTTTGGTTGAGGGGCACCAAGGCCAGCCCTAGGTAGAACTGGGAAGTAAGGAGGGGCCTTATCCCCTGCTGCCCCACTTTCCTGCCCCATCCCTCCCTCAGTTCCCACCCACCTGAGGTCTCTGCTCAGTGGCTAAATGTCTTCATCCCCCTCATCCCATCTTCCACTTATCCGCAAAGAGCATCTGATTGGCTAGTGTGGGTCATGTGTCCATCCATGGCAGAGGAAGGTGGGCCACCTCACTTGACAATCCCATCAAGACTCTGTATGTAATAAGGAGGCAATAGCTCCTCCCAGAGAGGTGCTGCTCTCAGAAGAAGGGGGGTGGACACTGGGCAGGCACAAACAATAGATGTCTTTGTTGAACCTCCAACAAGGTTCAAAATGCCTTTCCGCCTTCCCATTGCACACAGCTTTGGACTTGGGTCCCTTCCCCTTGGGCCTTGTTTGCAAAATTTTTTAAGTACTTGGCTTTCGTTGCAAAGTTTTTAGCAGCTTGAGAGCCAGTGCTGAGCCCCAGACACGGTTTGTAAGTGTGATAGGAGCCTACACAGGCTGCTCTCAAACACCGGCAGCCTTGAAAACAGATTCTGGACTCAGATAGCCTGGGTCTAATCCTGGTTTGGCAGTTCCTGGCTGTGTGGCTTTGAGCAAGTGACTTTGCCTCTCAATGGCTCAATTTTCCCACCTGTAAAACGGTAAAATAATTTACCATTGAATTGTTTTGGAGGTTGGAAAACCTACTATGTGATGTGCTTGACCTACATCATCTTAATCATGCTCACAGAGGGCCCTATCGCACATGGAGAAAAGGCACTCCCTCTCTGGGCAGATGCAACACCTGAATAGGGCATACCACCTAGCATGCAAGGCTTGAGTTAGATTTCACCCTCCACTCATGCCCTGAGCTAGGTAACCTTATGAATAGCCTGCATAACTATACAGCAGCCCAGCCCCTCTATGATGCAGGGGTTTGTATATCCCCATTTTTCAATGAGGCAGCTATGGCTTAGGGAAGTCAAGCACCATGTGGAAAGGGGTGGTGGTATCACTTCTAGTTTGCCTATTTACTTAGGGCACGTGAAAGAGGCTAACCCAGTCCCTAGGACTCTCCTACACCTGAATTGTGGACCACATCTCTGTCATCAGCTAACCAGCTTAAACCTTATTAATCTTCCACAGTGGATGGTAACGAAGTATAGCTCTAGCATCTAACCCATAGGTTACCTCCAATCTCTAATCTATAAACAGTTCCTTTTTTTATTTGAGACGGGGTCTCACTCTGTGATTTGGGCTGGAATATAGTGGTACAATCACGGCTCACTGCAGCCTCAACCTCCCAGGCTCAGGTCATCCTCCCACCTTGGCCTGCTGAGTGGCTGGGACTACAGGCACATGCCACCATGACCGATGAATTTTTATATTTTTAGTAGAGACGGGGTTTCACCATGTTGGCCAGGCTGGTCTCGAACTCCTGACCTCAAGTAATTCGCCCGCCTCGACCTCCCAAAGTGCCAGGATTACAGATGTGAGCCACTGCGCCTGGCCTCTAAACTGTTACTTTGATAATCATTTTTAAAAGTAACAGATACTATTTTGAAAGCAAGTGGTGGGAAGGTAGAAGGAAGGACAGATTTCCATCCAGGTACCATCCTGACTTGACAGTTTTCTTTTTTTTGGTCATTTCAGAAGTCCATTCAATACCTAGACAGTAAGGACTAAAAATATTGTGAGTCTGAGTGAATTCTTCTAGAACTGAAAGATCAGTGTTACCGACAGATCAGTCAGTACAGGCAAAGCATATTCCAGTTTCAGGGTTTTTTTTCCTCTTCCTTCTCGTGTGCCCAGGAGTATTACATGGCTGGGTGATGCTAGGGAAGGATGCACTAACTAAAGGTCCCCACCCCCTCATTTCTAAACCCTTCCTTTATTTTTGTGATGAACAGGCAGCACCCACTGCCTGCTGTGTCCCATTTAGCAGTGTAATTCGGGTGCGCGTCATAGAATTGTGCACAGGGAGGAGGAAGGAGTTACGTGCTGGATGTACATACTGAATGTGTTTATGTGCTCCTTTGTAGACCTGCACTTTATGCAAATTATATACTTTCAGACAGATCACTGAGTAAACTGAAGTACTGTCAGGGAATTGATGTGTTTGCAGAACGCTGAATATAATTGAGGAGTCCTGCCAGTTCTATCCCTGATTTAACTCTCTCTAAGCTTATGTCTTTTTTTTGTTGTTTTTAGATGGAGTCTCGCTTTTTTTGCCCAGGCTGGAGAAAAGTGGCGCGATCTTGGCTCACAGCAACCTCTGCCCCCACTCCCAGGTTCAAGTGATTCTCTTGCCTCAGCCTCCTGAGTAGCTGGGATTACAGGCGCGTGCCACCACACCTAATTTTTGTGTTTTTAGTAGAGACAGAGTTTCACCATGTTGGCCAGGCTGGTCTCAAACTCTTGACCTCAGGTGATCCACCCACCTTGGCCTCCCAAAGTGCTGGGATTAGAGGCGTGAGCCACCATGCCCCGCCCTAAGCTTATGTCTTGAATGGTGTGATCTCGAAGTGTAGTTCAGATTTGAAACAGGTGTATTAGAACCAGCCACCTTGAATTAAGTAAATATCCCCAAGTGGCATGAAGTAAATGAACACATGTTGAAAGGGAAATTTTCTTAGGCTTGGAACCACCATTTCCTCAGCAAACCTCCCACCTGAGTGAGACCCAGGGGACATCAAATGAAAGACGATGAAAAGTAATGGATTTGGCCCATGTGCCTCTAAGAGGCCAAATGCAGTCAGAATGAACTGAGATGATCTTCGAACAGATTAGATATTTTAACACCAATTCTCGGGCCTCAGAAGTGAGCCTGGCTGCTGGCAGACAACCAACACTGTCATGTTTAATTTTTAGATTTGGCTGTTAAATTTGGGCCTGTGTGAGTCTGTGTTTGGTCAGAGTCTAGAAGGGTGGAGGAGGATTCCTGGTGGGAAGGCCTGATTTCTAGCTCAGTGACTTATCGGCTGGGTGACTTCGGACAAGCTATCACGCCACTGAGAGTCTATTTTCTCATCTGTACAATGAAGGAAACAACCCCTGGTCTACTTGCCTTATAGGGAGTCATGAAGATCAAACGAGATGGTATTTGGGAACTGTGACCACACTACACAAAAGACCAGCATGAATATGTTCACAAGCACCACACAGTCCTTTCTGCCTTGCTCACTCAATTCTCCATTTAATTTATACACAGTGGATTTTACCCCTCATTCTTACAGCAAAACCCTTTTGAGAGTATCATTTTAAGAAGTGGATTGACATCATATATGTATAGTTGCCCTATTTATCCTCAGAGTCTGAGATGAGGAAAAGACAAGAATTATTAGGAAAAATAGACCCAGAGAGGGCACAAAGAATTCCCATCCTGATGGTCTTTCTTTCCTAGATGACATTGACATCTACATCCGAAGCCAAAGATTCTGGTCAAGAGTTAATCTATTGGCTGGGCATGGTGGTACCTGTAGTGGCTCCTGTAGTCTCAGCTACTTGGGAAGCTGAGGTGGGAGGATCACATGAGCCCAGGAAGTCAAGATCACAGTGAGCCGTCATCACGCCACTGCACTCCAGCCTGGGTGACAGAGCAAGTGAATGTCTAAAAAAAAAAAAAAGAAAAGAAACTACATCCTTACCATATTGCAACAAGTCTGAAATGCCACTGCTTCTAAGACACCATTTTTTTTAATGTGTCATAAAGAAAGAAAAAGCTCTATCCCTTAAAACATAACACAATGCTTCCTTACTGTGTCAATTTTAAGACACATCTTGATTTCACATATGTTAGATGTGGAAAAAGCGTGCATCTTGGAATAGATGAAATGCAGTGTGTTTACCTATCCCCAAAAATAAAGCTTTTTCCTTTTGGTCCTGACGCATTATTAGATTAGCAAACTTCAAAACTGTTGTATTTTTTGTCTTAGCTCCTTGATGTTATACATGTTATGCAATCACGCTTTCACGTGGGTTAAAGGGGGACATTAATTCTATTTTCCTTATGCATACAGTAATACAAAGTACCTCTGGGCTTGAATATAGTTTTAGGTAAGTGTAGATTGTAAAATACTTGTCAGAGCCAAAATCATCACTAATTCCGTGGTCTGTTGTTTATTACCAGATTTAAAGGAGGAAGAAACGCTTAAGGGCATTTGGCACATCAATTGTGTTTTCTTTGTTCTGAGTAGAACTGTTTGTTGTTGTTTTACTTAATGCTTGATTTGGTTGTTTTGTTGTTATTCCATTATTTTTAGCTCAGGTAAAACAATTAAACTATGAGTTTCCCATTGCACAGACAAATTAGGGATGAACAGGCTCAAGTGAGAGCACATCAACTGCCTCGGCCAAATATGTTTTCATAAAATGCAATTGGGAATTCATAGTCTTTCTGAGCGGAAAGGAGCATAAGAAGCATAGGGAAATAGGGCCAGGTGTGGTGGCTCACGCCTGTAATCCCAGCATTTTGGGAGGCCAAGGCAGGTGGATCATGAAGTCAGGAGTTTGAGACCAGCATGGCTAACATGGTGAAACCCCATCTCTAACTAAAAATACAAAAATTAGCCTGGTGTTGTGGCACTCGCCTGTAGTCCCAGCTACTGAGAGGCTGAGGCAGAAGAATCGCTTGAACCCAGGAGGCGAAGGTTATGGTGAGCCAAGATCATGCCACTGCACTCCAGCCTGGGCGACAGAGCGAGACTCTGTCTCAAAAAAAAAAAAAAAGAAACACAGGGAAATAGAAATACATACCACTTCTGTGATGAGCCTTTGTAAATTTTTTGTGGACTAAGGCTTCCATTTAGAACATCCTTCCATTTAGAATGTCCTCGTTCATAAATTCTACACTTTGGAATAAGAAAAACTCCACCTATTTCTAGCCTGTTCCTTAGTTACCTTCCCACATTCCTCTGCTCCATAAGGACATTACTTAAACATAACAACAAAGAGAGTCACACACGAAAATGATTTCTAGGGACTAGACCGTGGCTGGGTGGAAGGGAATGATACAAATCATTGTAGTTCTTGTACTCGGTTCATGATCATCAGCTCCCTGCCAGGGGTCCCAGGGTCCGTTTCTGAGAGGATGAGCATCAGTAGCCATGGTGCTGGGCAGCAAGTGGGTGTGAAGCTGTTAATGTTTGATCACTGCTAATGCACATTTTGCCCACTGTTCTCTCCCTTGCAGTCTGAGTACCACTATGAGTACACGGCGTGTGACAGCACGGGTTCCAGGTGGAGGGTCGCCGTGCCGCATACCCCGGGCCTGTGCACCAGCCTGCCCGACCCCGTCAAGGGCACCGAGTGCTGTAAGCAGCTATCCTGCTCAGGGCCTCCCTGTCACTCAGCTTTGATCTCTCCCCCAAGTCTCCTGCCATCCAATCTGGGCACTCCCTGGCAGAGCAGCTGCATTAAGGAATCAGATCTTTTCCCCAATTAGTCCCCACATCCCAGACCCTTATGAGATTTGATGCAGAAGTATTTCATGAATGCAAACTGGATATCTGAATTTGCTTTCATTTTTTTAAGGAATTTAAATCCCATCACTGGATACAGCATAAGCAATGCCAGCTGTGTGCACTCAGATATTCTTTACTGTTTGCATACATTTTCATTTTTGCCTCTGTATGTCTTTCCAATCTACACTCACTCACCAGCCACAATCAGTCATTATGGAAGATTGAGATTTGCTTTCGTTCTTAAAAAGGAAGTCAGAGAGGCTAAGTTTCTGTAGAGACGTCCTTTAAAATGCTCCAGGCATCACTTCAGGAGACAAGAATCTTCCTGACTGTGGATCTGATTATGCAATAGGAAAGGCAGTGGCTTGCCGCAGCCCCAGCGCCTGCCTCTGTGACTCTGCAGTCACAACTTTTCTACAATTGGCAACTGTTTCCCCTGCATTATTCTTTTAGGAATGCAAAGGGAATAACAAGAAAAACCAGGCACTAGATTTAAGGAATTATTTGAAGAGTTGGAAAGGAGTTTGAAGATATTTAAATTCTAAAATCAGCTTAGTACAGTGCCTGGTTGAGTAAGTGAGCAAATAAATACTTGTTAAATTAATGAATAGATATTGCTGAGACCTGAGCAGAACTGAGGTGTGACTAGTGGAAACAAATGAGCCATTTTCATTGAACTCTGCTGACTTCAGTGAGTCCCACTATGTGTAAGCACCATGATGTGCACATGCAGTGTGAACTGCAAAGACAAATAGGGCACACTCTGCTTTCAGAAGCTTAGGGTGGTGGAAAGTGCAGACATTCATTCATTCGCTCATTGTTTCAGAAACATTCCTGAAGCTCCCAGTCTGTGCCAGTCACTGAGCCAGCCATCCCCGGAGGAGCACAGAGCCTAGTGGGTGGCAGACATATATGATATGAGAAAGAATGAGAGTTACGAATATTTAGGGATCAGGCATAGCTGGAAGGGCCACTTGAGCAAAAGTTTAGATGTGGATGAAGAGTGACACATTTGAGGAAAAGCTTGTGGTCCAGGGTAGAGGCAACACAGAGAAGGTGATGGATGGAGTTGAGGTGGAGAAAGATTTGTAGTGGGAGGTCAAGCTGGGAAGTTAGGCTGGAGGGAAATCATGGAAAACTTTGAATGCCAGGCCAAGAGCATAATTCTAGAACCAAAAGGGAGTGCCTGTTTATTTTTAAAATAAGGAGAATAATAGTACATACGTGTTTTACTTTTTATTTTTTTAAAGACAAGGTCTCACTCTGTTTCCTAGGCTGAAGTACAGTGGTGCAATCGCAGCTCTGTAGCCATGACCTCCTGGGCTCAAGTAATTTTTCCACCTCAGCCTTTTGAGTAGCTAGGATTACAGGCACATGCCACCACTCCCAGCTAATTTAAACATTTTTTTTGGTAGTGACAGGGTCTCACTGTGTTGCCCAGGTTGGCCTCAAACTCCTGGGCTCAAGTGATCCTCCTGCCTTGGTCTCTCAAAGTGTTGGGTTTACAGGTATGAGCCACTGTGCCTGATCACGTCTGTTTTAGAAAGGTACCTCTGACCACAGAATGAGCAAAAATAAGAATAGGGAACTAGTTAGGAGGATGTTGCGATGATTGAGTTAACAGGTCATGAGAATCCCACCTAGCATGGTGGCAGTACAACCAGAAAGGCAGAGGCCAGAGGCTCAAGGGAGAAATTCAAGGCTGAAGGGCCTTGTGTCATTCAGAGGGGTCAGCACAAGAGACCTTGGCATTCTCTTCACCACAGAGCTCTCAGAATGGTCAGGGCACCTCTCCAAAGGAAACAAGTGCCAGGGACAAGCCTAAAGTCCCACAGCAAGGCAGAGCATCCATGGCCCTAGATCTATTTTTTTTTAATAACAGCTTTATTGGTATATAATTTATATGCCATGAAATTCATTCCTTTAAGGATAAAATTCAGTGGTTTTTAGAATATTCACAGCAACCATCATCACTCTCATTTCACATTTGAATCATCCTACAAAGAAACCTCATATTATTAGCAATCTCTCCCCAGGCCCCTCCCCACAGCCCCTGGCAACCACAAATCTACTTTCTGTTTCTATGGCTTCGCCTCTTTTGGCCATTCCATACAAATAGAATCACACATAGCAAGGAATATCACTGCTAAAAAAAGTTGTTTTTTTTTAAGAAAAATAAAATCACACAGTAAATGCCATGGTCCTAAATCTTAGTGGGCCAAACTCCTAGACCCCAACCCAGCGCTCCTCCCTTCAGCTGCTCGCAGCCCATCCGCTACTGGGGCTGCAGTGACCTCACTGCCCCACCTTGTCTCTGCCCTGTTTTCCAGCCTTCTCCTGCAACGCCGGGGAGTTTCTGGATATGAAGAACCAGTCGTGTAAGCCATGCGCTGAGGGCCGCTACTCCCTTGGCACAGGCATTCGGTTTGATGAGTGGGATGAGCTGCCCCATGGCTTTGCCAGCCTCTCAGCCAACATGGAGCTGGATGAAAGTGCTGCTGAGTCCACCGGGAACTGTACTTCGTGAGTCTGCACACACCCCCACCCCACCCCCAGCCCACTGGGGAAGGGGCTGCAGGGCACACTGGACAGCCTCCTCCGCTGCCCCTCAGGCTAGGCAGGGAGGATGGAGGGAAGAGGAAGCCAGGCTGCCAGGGTGAGGCCTGCAGCTGTGCCCACAAGACCAGTGGATGTGACTCTGCCTGGCCCACTCTTACTGGCCTAAACTCACCAGTGATGGACAGGCATTTGTGGGAAGTAAAAAACATGGGGAAATAAGAGAGTGGACAAGGGGGACAAAGGTTAAATGGCCCAGTCTATTTAAAACAAAACCCAATTGGAGCTGGGCACAGTGACTCACCCCTGTAATCCCAGCACTTTGAGAGGCTGATGTGGGAGGATTGCCTGAGGCCAAGAGTTTGAGACCAGCCTGGGAAACATAGAGAGACCCCTGTCTCTACAAAAAGTTAAAAAATTTGCCAGGTGTGGTGGTGCATGTCCGTAGTCCCAGCTACTCAAGAGGCTGAGGCAAGAGGATAACTTGAGCCTAGGAGTTCAAGGTTAGACTGAGCTATGACTGCACCACTGTACCCCTGGATAACAGAGCAAGACCCTGTCTCAATGAAAAACAAAAACCGGCCGGGCGCGGTGGCTCATGCCTGTAATCCCAGCACTCTGGGAGGCCGAGGCGGGTGGATCACTTGAGGTCAGGAGTTCAAGACCAACCTGGCCATGGTGAAACCCCGTCTCTACTAAAAATACAAAAAATTAGCCAGGCCTGGTGGTGTGCACCTGTGATCCCAGCGACTTGGGAGGCTGAGGCAGGAGAATCACTTGATCGGGAGGCGGAAGTTGCAGTGAGCTGAGATCGCACCATTGCACTCCAGCCTGGGCAACAAGAGTGAAACTCCGTCTTAAAAACAAAAACAAAAACCAAAAAAACCAACTGGATTTCCACCACGGAATTTCGGATCAGCCAATATACTTTTTCAGCTTGACTGGAACACAATATGCAAAGCTTGGGTATCTTCCCGGCTTGGGTGCTAACTTCTTTTTTTTTTTTTTTTTTTTGAGACAGAGTCTCACTCTGTCACCCAGGCTGGAGTGCAGTGGTGCCATCTCGGCTCACCACAACCTCCAGCTCCCAGGTTCAAGTGATTCTCCTGCCTCAGCCTCCTGAGTAGCTGGGTTACAGGTGTGTGTGCCACAATGCCCGGCTAATTTTTTTTTTTTTTTTTTTCTGAGATGGAGTCTCACTCTGTCACCCAGGCTGGAGTGCAGTGGTGTGGTCTCCGCTCACTGCAAGCTCTGCTTCCTGAGTTCATGCCATTCTCCTGCCTCAGGCTCCCGAGTAGCTGGGACTACAGGCACCTGCCACCACGCCCAGCTAATTTTTTGTATTTTTAGTAGAGATGGGGTTTCACTGTGTTAGCCAGGATGGTCTCGATCTCCTGACCTCGTGATCCACCCACCTCGGCCTCCCAAAGTGCTGGGATTACAGGCATGAGCCACTGCGCCCGGCTAATTTTTTTGTATTTTTTTAGTAGAGATGGGGTTTCACCATGTTGGCCAGGCTGGTCTCAAACTCCTGACCTCAGGTGATCCACCAGCCTCAGCCTCCCAAAGTGCTGGGATTACAGGCATGAGCCACCTTGAGTGCTAACTTCTAAAACCAATTCTGCCTAGCCTTTGCCCAGTGCTGGCTGAAATCTTCCAAACTCTGTGAGACGCCAATGACTAGAAAATTTTCTTGGAAAGCTCAGTCCAGGGTGCTTGGAGAACTGGATATCTATTTCAGATATGTCTTTTGTAGGCCAGGCACTATTCTGGATGCTTTACATATATTATTTTCTCTAATTCTCACAAGAACCTTGTGAAATAGGCATTACTATTTCTATTACAGAGACGAGGACCTGGAAGCTCAGCAAGGTTATGACCTGCCCTTTGTTATCCAGCTTACAGCTGGCGATTGAAATTCGAACTCAAGCTTCCACTGCTCCATAATGCCACATTCAAATAACATTTATTATGGGCAAGGCAACATTGGGTCCTGGGGAGCGAAAGTGGGGGGATATGAGGATGTGAAAGGCAGCCATATTGTTCCTTATTAAATATGGACAGTGAATACAGGAGGAAAGCAAGTGAAAGTTTCACTTACACCCAAACAATCAAATGGATAAGAAGGACTCAAGAATTGTATTACACTTGGATTTCTAAAAACTGGGAGCAATGTCTCCCATTCCTATACTTAAATCTTGTCTAAGCCAAGCAGTGGCTATTTAATCTGTAGTCCAATTTTAATGTTATGTTATTTTAGAGTTCAATTTGGTGTGTCAGATTCATTAGCATGACCATACTGGAGGCAGAGATAAAGCTAGAGAGCTTTAAAGCTGGAAGGAGCGGGAATGTGTGGGTTAAGGCAACCAACCCCCATTTGAGTCCTAACATTCTCCGTTAGGATAATCCTTATCCATTAGGCTCTGGATAAGGTGCAGACCTGGCTCAGTCAATTCCTACCCATGTAAAGGAAGGATTTCTTCTCTCTCTGGGGACTGAACCGAGAGTCCAGAAATCATTATCTCTCAGCGAGGCAGGATGTGGGTGGGTTAATAACAACTTGTGTTTCCACGGCACGGACTATTTCAGGGCCTGCCTCTTAAGGCATCCCACGACATCCCTGGGAGGGAGGGAGAGGATATTTCTCTGTCAATGGAGAGGAAATGGCCATCTGGAGAGGTTTTTGTGGTTTCCCCATCATCCCTCAGAAAGGCAATAATTGAGCTAATACCTAGAGCGCAAGTATTTGGCTTTCCTATTCAGCTGTGCAGCTACCCAAATCCTGCCTGCTCTGCCTCAAAAGACTCCAAGCTGGTCTCCTGCTTCCATTCCCAGCCTCCTCCAGGCCTGTGCACTCAGCAGCCAGATTCATCTTTCTTTTTTCTTGTTTTTAAGAAACAAAGTCTCACTCTGTCACCCAGGCTGGACTGCAATGGCGCAATCACAGCTCACTGCAGCCTCAACCTCTCTGGGCTGAAGCCATCCTCCCACCTCAACCTCCCGTGTAGCTGGGACTGCAGGCACATGCCACACACCTGGCTAACTTCTTATTTTTTCTAGAGACAGGGTTTCAGTATGTTGCCCAGGTTGGACTCAAACTCCTGGGCTCAAATGATCCTTCCGCCTCAGCCTCCCAAAGTACTGGGATTGCAGGTGTGAGCCACTGCACCCAGCCTCATCTTAAATCCAGTCACAGTACTTTCTCGCTCAAAACCCTAGATTCAATGGCTACCAATTGCTCTTGGGATAAAGTCCACTACCTTCCCACAGCCTGCAGAGCCCTACTGCCCTGCCCCCTGCCCTCTGCCCGTTTCCCCAGCCTCTCCCAAGTTCCTTCTGTCTTCACTTGCTGTGTTCCAGCCACACTGACCATCGCACTCCTTCCCCTCCTCAGGGCATTTGAACATGTGACTCTCTGTCCCCTCTTCTATGACTCCTACTTAACCCTCAGGTCTCTACCTAAAAATCACTTCCTCAAAGAAACGATCCCTGACCCCATAGACTCCTGTTACAGGCTCTGTATCATCCTGCATTTCTCTAATGGCACTTACCACAGTCATTGCTATGTGATTGTGTGATTAGTTAAGCTTCTGTCTCCTCAACTAGAAAGAGAATGCAAGCCCCAAGAGGGAAAGGATCATACTTGTCTTGTTCATCACTGTGTCTCCAGCATCTAACACAGTGTCTGGCTCAAAATAGACAAAATAAATAATTGGGGACAAAACAGACCAGCTGAACGGAGTCTCCATGGCAGGATTCTGAGCCTCCAGGGATCCTCCCATGGGTCCTGGGTTGATGTCCCAGGGCTAAGGTACTGGTCTGAGATCAGAGACTAGGATAAGCTAAGGGAACAGGAGTAACGTGGGAGTAATAGAAAGAATGTCATATATTAGTGGAAAAGATCGAGCAGATGCCCAAAGACTGTGACAGTGAAACAAGAATGAGAGAGAAATGTAAACATTAAAAATGAAAAATATTATATGCAGATCACAACTGGATGACCTAGGGTAAGTTTCCTAAGCACTTCTGGGCTTCAGTTTCTTCTTTCTAAAAATGATGATAAAAATAGTACTCTTATAGGTTGAGGTAAGGATTGATGAGATGATACTTGTAAAGAATTTAGAGCGATGCCTGACACTAGAAATCAATCAAAACATGTTGTTATTATTGAATATGAAATGTTTTCACCAGGGGCAACTCTGACAAAAATCAGAATTATGATGCATTTTGCAAATGTAACCCACTTATGGCATCTTTTAAATTATTCATTAAACTTCAAGAGTTATTTATAGCTGATGTCGTGGAGCACATCAGCATTAAAGGTTATCCCTTTCAACAAGGAGAAATCAATGCTGTTAGGTTAGCTGGGATATTTTGGATGAGCTCATGTTATATGTTCTCGTTTTGAGAATAACACTGACTGTCAAAGAGCTGAAAATAACCATGCTATTCTGGCAAACACAGGGGGAAATCTGTGGACTAATCTGAGGTTCCTTTAACTGGCTGCTATTATTATTATTATTATTATTATTATTATTATTTTGAGATGGAGTCTCACTTTATCACCCAGGCTGGAGTGCAATGGCACGATCTTGGCTCACTGCAACCTCTGCCTCCCAAGTTCAAGCGATTCTCCTGCCTCAGCCTCCTGAGGAGCTGGGATTACAGGCATGCACCACAACACCCAGCTAATTTTTGCATTTTTAGTAGAGATGGGGTTTCACCATATTGGTCAGGCTGGTCTCGATGGTCTCGAACTCCTGACCTCAGGTGATCCACCTGCCTCAGCCGCCCAAAGTGCTGGGATTACAGGCGTGAGCCACCATGCCCACCCAACTGGCCATTATTAAGCAACTGGAAACCTGGGCTGGTCTCAGGCAAAACAGTGCAATAGCGTGAGTGTTTTTGATTACCTGTTTCCACGTTCAACTCTTTAACCCTGTGAGTCCCCACTATGTGCCAGGCCCAGGCTGGTGCTGGGAATACTTTAGTGAGCAAGATAAATTTGGTCTCTTCCCTCACATAATATTGGCAACAATTTTGAGGTCTGACAGTTTCAAATATGGAGAGGATGTGGAGCAACAGGAACAGTGTAGCAGTAGCTGGTAAATGGGAGGCTCACATACAGTTCTCCTCCCAGGCTTTCTACTCATACATGTGCCTAAGGAGACAGGAACACAGCAGAATGTGCACACAAAACTGCAAACAATCCAAATGTCCATCAACGAGTAATGCACAAATATATATGGTAGAGCCATACAAAGGAATGTTATGCAGTAGTAAAGAAGAAGCCAGAAAAGCTGGATGTGTGAATATGGATGAATCTCACAATTAGTATATTGAAGTCCCTTCCTTCCCAAAGTGAGTTTCAGAGCCCATAAATATAATACCATTTATGTGAAGCTTGAAAACATGCGAAGGACTACCATGCGGTGTGTTGTTTAGAGATACCTACATGTAGAGAACCGCATGCGCATGTTAAACACCAGATTCAGGAAAGTAGTCACTTGGCAGTGGGGAAGGCAGTGTGTTCCAGGAAAAGGGATGAGGTTAGTGGAGGGTACACAGAGGCTTCTGCTGTGTTGAACTTCTTAAGCAAGGTGATGGGTCGGTGAGTGTTCATTACACCGTTGTATAGGTCTTACATATTTCATAATATACTAAAAATAAATAAAATATCATGGGATTATGGCTATGAGAAGAGGAGCAAAGAGAGCTAAGGGCACCCATAGCAGAAGCAGATAGAATCACGGAAGACTTTTTAGATTAAGTGACATTTAAGACACAGTAGGAGTTAAACTGAGAGAGAGAGGAGGAAGTTTGTTCTAGGAAGAGGGAAGAGGATGTCAGGAGGCCCAGAGGTAAGAGAAAGCTTGGCAGAGGAATTGAAAGAAATGTCATAGAGTTGAAGTATAAAGAGTGCATCAGGAATTTGTACCCTATCCTAAGGGCCACAGGGAGTCAGTCCCAGGGGTTTTAATTTGAAGCAAGGGAGTGTCATGGTTAGATGTCTATTCTGGAGGATCTGTCCGCTGGGCCGCAGCATGCAGAGGGCTTGGAGGATGCAGGACTGGCTTCAGGGAGACAAGTTTGGGGGCTGGTTCATAGATGGTGTGGTGGTGAGCATAGGGAGAGCCCGTGGACAGGGTGGATAGAGTGAACACATATTTAGGAGATAAAACAGACATGACCAGGTTGGCTGTCTCCGGGGTTCTCTGGCCCTCCTCCTTTCCATAAAAACCATTTACATGCAGCATCTTATAGTAAACATTTCTGGAAAAACAGGTAGACTAGACTGGGTGGATGTCTGAGTTCTGAAGAATATTTGTGTCTACTGAGTTATTTGACAGCTTTAGAGTTTGGCAGACCTGATTTCAGCCCTGCCACTCGCTGGCTTCGTAATACTGGGCTTGGCACTCTCCAAGCCCCAGTTTCATCATCTCTTAAACAGAAAAAACATTTCCTCTTATTGATGAAAATAAATCATGAATATAAAGCACGTAGTTCAATACCTGGAAGGTAGTAAGCAACCAATAAATGTTACCCCTCCCTGACTAGGCACGGTGGCTCATGCCTGTAATCCCAGCCCTTTGCAAGGCCGAGGTGGGTGGATCACTTGAGGTCAGGAGTTCGAGACCAGGCTGGCCAACATGGTGAAAAACCTGTCTCTACTAAAAAAAAATACAGAAATTAGCTGGGTGTGGTAGTGCATGCCTGTAATCCTAGCTATTCGGGAGGCTGAGACAGGAGAATTGCTTGAACCCGGGAGGCAGAGGTTGCGGTGAGCCGAGGCCACGCCACTGCACTCCAGCCTGGGAGACAGAGCGAGACTCTGCCTCAGAAAAAAAAAAAAAAATGTTATCCCTCCCCAACTTCACCTGCCACCCGTATCCCAGGTAGCTCTGCACAATGTGGAGGCATGCCTGCTTGTCTTTCTCACCTGTCTGCCTTCCTCTTCTTACTGTGCTCCAGGTCCTTGACCTACCTGAGAGCTTCTTTTGTCTTTCTTCACTGAGCATTTTCAGGTCCAAGTTTCAGTTTGTGAATCACAAGCCTGAAAATTCCCAAAGACCCAGCAGAACATGAGACCTGCACATGGCACAAAGCCTGGTGGGCTGTGCTCCTGCCTGTGAACCTGGTTCCTGTTTCTTCACAGGTCCAAGTGGGTTCCCCAGGGCGACTACATCGCCTCCAACACGGACGAATGCACAGCCACACTGATGTACGCCGTCAACCTGAAGCAATCCGGCACTGTTAACTTCGAATACTACTACCCAGACTCCAGCATCATCTTTGAGTTTTTCGTAAGCCCCTGGCCAAGGTGGAGGGTGGGAGCTAAAAAGTCTCTCTGGGGTTCAGATCCGTTTGAGGAATCCATCATGAGTGTAGCCCTGCTTGGGGGAATCACCGTTGTTTTCCCTCTGGAGAGAGCTGTGGGCAAAATGAGCTGAGGCCCCAGGAGGTAAGAAGAAAAGGCAAAAGTGAAAGGACTCTTGGGGGAAGAATTGTCTGGCAGATTTCTAAGTGTTTTATCCAGCTCAGACATGAAAACAGCACATCTGAGTTGCAAGTTATTTCTTTGGAGTCAATGCTCATTTTGTGTGTGTGACTAACTCCTGCCCTACTTTGAGGCTCATGTGTTTTGAGCTCAATCCCTAAAGGAAATTGGCAACTCTTCCCATATAAGGAAGGCCCCTCTGGAGAGCTGGTGCAGTGTGGGGAAAGGTATCCATTTCCTTACAAAGCTGAGACTCTGGTCCCAAAATCTTTTTATGTCAGGTTCAGAATGACCAGTGCCAGCCCAATGCAGATGACTCCAGGTGGATGAAGACCACAGAGAAAGGATGGGAATTCCACAGTGTGAGTATCACACCAGCCTTCTCCCAGAGATCCCAGAAAAGGGACCCAGGGCCTTTCCTCAGAGAGTGCTTCCTCCCAGTCTGAGCCTCCACCCCAATGTCCCTGGAGGGCAGGAGCGTGATATGATGAAGATGCTGTAGTTACTGTCCTCTAGCATTGACAGAATATGGGTGTGAGCTGACTTGTCACTTCTATGGCTTGACTCCAAAGACAAGCAGCTTTCCAGCTTTAAGACTGGCTCTTCTGCTGGGCGTGGTGGCTCACGCCTGTAATCCCAGCACTTTGGGAGGTCGAGGTGGGTGGATCACCTGAGGTCAGGAGTTTGAGACCAGCCTGACCAACATGGAGAAACCCCATCTCTACTAAAAATACAAAAAAATTAGCCAGGCATGGTGGCCCATGCTTGTAATCCCAGCTACTCGGGAGGCTGAGGCAGGAGACTCACGTGAACCCGGGAGGCAGAGGTTGCGGTGAGCTGAGATCAAGCCATTGCACTCCAGCCTGGGCAACAAAAGCGAAACTCTGTCTCAAAAGAAAAAAAAAAGACTGGGTCTTCTGGGGAGGGGGGCTGTCCCCTGCAAAACCACAGAAGAATGAGGGAGTGCCAGTCACCCTATTGTCAGGACCCTCAGGTCTCTTTACTGGTCTCACCACAAGAGGTGCTCATGGTATATATGATCCAGGGAGCGGTGGGAGGGTTGTAAGAGGAGGCTTAGAAAGAGAGAGGAGCTGTGCTAAGTTGGGAGGAAGGACAGAGCTGAGGAAGAGGAGGAAGAGGGTCAGAAGAAGCATTACCATGCAGTTAGTAAGAGGAGTCGTCCCAACAAGAGGCTATACCAACAGATTAGCGAGATTTCTCTCTGTGATGAATGAATGCTCCTGTTTGTGGTTTTTAGGTGGAGCTAAATCGAGGCAATAATGTCCTCTATTGGAGAACCACAGCCTTCTCAGTATGGTCCAAAGTATCCAAGCCTGTGCTGGTGAGAAACATCGCCATAACAGGTACTGAGAGCAGGGTTACTGACTTCCAGGGCTGTTGCCTTTGCAGTCTCCTGGGGACTCAGTCTCCAGGCTGAATCCTTGCTTTTCTGTGCTCTTCTTCCTCCCTAGGGGTGGCCTACACTTCAGAATGCTTCCCCTGCAAACCCGGCACGTATGCAGACAAGCAGGGCTCCTCTTTCTGCAAACTTTGCCCAGCCAACTCTTATTCAAATAAAGGAGAAACTTCTTGCCACCAGTGTGACCCTGACAAATACTCAGGTGATGTTTCTGAGGGTGGGAAGAGTTTGGGAATAGAGAGTACCACCAAAACACACAAGGAGAAACCAGGGAATAGAGCTATCCTTCTGGCCAAGCTGAGGATGGTAATTCTTAAACCCCACCTTTCTGGATCCTGGAATACCCTTGCCAATCCATATATCCATTAATCACTTTGTCATTTTTTTTTTTTTTTGAGATAGGGTCTCACTTTATCACCCAGGCTGAAGTGCCGTGGTGCGATCATGGCTCACTGCAGCCTCAAACTCCCTGTCCCAAGCAATCCTCCCACCTCAGCCTCCTGAGTAGCTAAGACTACAGGCATGCCCCACCACACCCAACTAATTGTTTATTTTTATTTTTATAGGGACAGGGGTCTTGCTAGTTGCCCACGCTGGTCTTGAACTCCTGGGCTCAAGTGATCCTCCTGCCTCAGCCTCTCAAGCTGTGAGCCTATAATCCCAGCACTTTGGGAGGTCAAACCGGGAAGATCAACTGGGCCTAGGAGGTTGAAGCTTCGGTGAGCCATGATCGCACCACTGCACTACAGCCTGGGTGACAGAGTAAGACCCTGTCTCTAAAAAAATAAAATAAAAATAAATCATTCAATAAATATTGAGCCTCTCCTATCTACCAGGCCCTATTCTATGTGCTTGGAATACATCAGTGAACAAAACAGACAAAGGTCCGTGTTTTTATGGGGTTTACATTCGGGAGTGGGGAGAAGAGAGACAATAAAAAAAGATAGATGATACATACATAATAAATTATATAGTATGTGAGAGGGTAAAAAGTGCCATGGTGTCATGGCAAAAAGAAAAAGCAGCTCAGAGCTAGAGGGATTAGGAAAGCTAAGGAAAGGGTTGCAATCTTTTCTTTTTTTTTTTTTTTGAGACGGAGTCTCGCTCTGTCGCCCAGGCTGGAGTGCAGTGGTGCGATCTCAGCTCACTGCAAACTCCGCCTCCCGGGTTCACGCCATTCTCCTGCCTCAGCCTCCCGAGTAGTTGGGACTACAGGCACCCGCCACTGCGCCCGGCTAATTTTTTGTATTTTTAGTAGAGACAGGGTTTCACTGTGTTAGCCAGGATGGTCTCGATCTCCTGACCTCGTGATCCACCCACCTCGGCCTCCCAAAGTGCTGGGATTACAGGCGTGAGCCACCGCGCCCGGCCTGGGTTGCAATCTTTTTGTTGCTGTTGTAGAAACAGGGTCTCACTGTGTTGCCCAGGCTGGTCTCGAACTCCTGGCCTCAAAGTGATCCTCCTGCCTTGGCCTTCCAAAGTGCTGGGATTACAGACATGAGACACTGTGCCCAGTCCAATCATTTTTTTTAAGTGGTGAATTTTTATTTTTATTTTTATTTTTTTTTGAGACGGAGTTTCACTCTTGTTGCCCAAGCTGGAGTGCTGGAATGCAATGGCGTGATCTTGGCTCACCACAAACTCTGCCTCCCGGGTTCAAGCAATTCTCCTGCCTCAGCCTCCCAAGTAGCTGGGATTACAGGCGTGCACCACCATGCCCAGCTAATTTTGTATTTTTAGTAGTGACGAGGTTTCACCATGTTGGCCAGGCTGGTCTCAAACTCCCAACCTCAGGTGATCTGCCCACCTCGGCCTCCCAAAGTGCTGGGATTACAGGTGTGAGCCACCACGCCCAGCCAGTGGTGAAATTTTAAATTAAACATTATATAAGATTATAATACAGGCCAGGGGTGGTGGCTCGCACCTGTAATCCCAGCACTTTGGGAGGCCGAGGCAGGCGGACCACTTGCGGTCAGGAGTTCAAGACCAGACTGGCCAACATGGCAAAACCCCGTCTCTACTAAAAATACAAAAATTAGCCAGGCATGGGGGTGTGTGCCTGTAATCCCAGCTACTCAGGAGGCTGAGGCTGGAGAATCACTTGAACCCAGAAGGTGGAGGTTGCATTGAGCAGAGATCATGCCACTGCACTCCAGCCTGGGCAACAGAGCGAGATTCAGTCTCAAAAAAAAAAAAAAAAAGATTATAATATAAACAGTAGATACAGTAGATTTAAAATGTATAAATTTATACATTTTAACATATAACAATTATTATCAAAGTTAATTTCATGAGCCTATATTGATGAACAAGAAGATTTTGATAACAAGGTCTAAAGATGCAAATTACAATCTTTTATCAACCCAAGAGCATTCATTGAAGTCAAGTCAGGCATTTTGGGAAATCTAGGGTTCCTTGGAACACAATTTGCAAACCACTGCTCTGAGGGAAAGTAAGGGGACAGCAGAAAGCAGCCTGTTTTTATTGTTTGAGGATAGCTTCCTAAAGCATTCCAATTTGAGAAATAGAACGTGGTCATTTGAGGGAGGTCCAGAGGGTATCGAGGCTCTGGTGTGAGATGGACAGTGCCAGCAGATGGCTTTCTGCTCAAGCAGTCCAGACATTGGTATGAGGGCCAACCTCCAAGACAGGTTCTGAGACAAACAAGAAGTGAGAGAGAAACAGTCCCATCTTTTCCCCTGGAAACACTCACAACTATTCTACTTTTCCTTTTTTACACAGTTTATATATAAACCCAGCACAAGGCCCTCTCTCAAACAGATCTACATATCCCTACAAAGACATGCCAAACTTCACACAGGTGTGAAAGTATGTGTTTGCTCAACCAAGACCAGCCACTGACCTTGTGAATTGCTTGTTTCTACACTATTCCTAAAACAAAAGTCATATTTACATACACAGATCTTGCCAAATGAGTGCAGTTTTCAACTAAAACAGAAATCTTTAGATCTTGGGGGAAGTTTTTATCTGTAAGTCTAGATTCCTGTTTTTCCACTTGCATTTTTTATTCCTCTTCCCCACTCTGCTTCTATCAACAGCAACCTTTGTTAGCCTAAATCTCTGGCTCCCTTTATGGTCCAGCAGTTGGGCAAGGGTTTGAATGGCAAGGTGGTTCTAGAAAAACTGCATAGGATTGTTTTGATCAACTCTATGTAAGCTGATTTTTATCCAGAGTGCTGTTATAAAAGCATTAGGTTGGGAGTCTGAATTCTTGGAATCTATCTTCCTTCTGCCACTGATTTCTCAATGTGCCCCATTGACTGAGAAGTGAGTTTTTTCTTTTTCCTTTCCCTTTTTTTTTTTTTTTTTTTTTGAGATGGAGTTTCCCTCTTGTTGCTCAGGCTTGAGTGCAATGGCGCGATCTCGGCTCACTGCAACCTCTGCCTCCCCAGTTCAAGTGATTCTCCAGCCTCAGCCTCCCAAGTAACTAGGATTACAGGTGCCTGCCACCACACCCGGCTAATTTTTTGTATTTTTAGTAGAGACGGGGTTTCACCATCTTGGCCAGGCTGGTCTTGAGCTCCTGACCTCAGTTGATCCACCCGCCTTGGCCTCCCAAAGTGTTGGGATTACAGGCGTGAGCCACCGCACCTGGCCAGTGAGTTTTTACTATGAGGAACATGGTCAATTTGTTGACAACCTCACCAGCTTGGGGTACAAAGAGAGTCATATTTCTTTGAGACTTGACTCTTCCAGAATACAGGGTCAGTGAGAGACTGGGAAAATGCAGGGAGACTCTGATGATAGCCTATGATAGACTGTATGCAGGGAGTGACAGAAGGTCCATGCATTTACAAATATATTCTGAGTACCTGCCAGTTGCCAAGGACTAGTTTGGTGCTAGGGTTAGAGCTGGTGCCTGCCCTCCAGCTTATGTTGAAAAGGAAATGTTGTTATATAAACACCTAAGTGCAGTAACTCTCCATGGTGTTGGGATAGGAGCACTGGGTGTAGAATGCAGTGGAGGTGGGCCGGGTGTGGTGGCTCACGCCTGTAATCCCAGCACTTTGGGAGGCCGAGGTGGGTGGATCACCTGAGGTCAGGAGTTCAAGACCAGCCTGGCCAATATGGTGAAACGCCAACTCTACTAGAAATACAAAAATTAGCTGGGTGTGGTGGTGCACGCCTGTAATCCCAGCTACTTGGGAGGCTGAGGCAGAAGAATCACTTGAACCCGGGAGGTGGAGGCTGCAGTGAGCCAAGATCATGCCACTGCATTCCAATCTGGGTGACAGAATAAGACTATCTCAAAAAAAAAAAAAAAAAAAAAAAAGAATGTAGTGGAGGCAAAAAAGGAAAATGGTTAGTCCTCTCTAGAAAAGGAGGAAAAGTTTCACTCACTAAGATCTGGAAAGATGAAAGGTTAATTAGTGATTTGGTGGGGGCAGGATGTTTGGGATAGAAGTGTGAGCAAAGGGCCATGCGCAGTGGCTCACACCTGTAATCCTAGCACTTTGGGAGGCCAAGGCAGGTGGATTGCCTGAGCTCAGGAGTTCGAGACCAGCCTGGGCAACATGGTGAAACCCCATCTCTACTAAAAATACAAAAAATTGGCCAGGCATGGTGGCAGGCGCCTGTAGTCCCAGCTACTCGGGAGGCTGAGGCAGGAGAATTGCTTGAACCCAGGAGGCGGAGGTTGCAGTGAGCCGAGATCATGCCGCTGCAATCCAGCCTGGGTGACAGAGTGAGACTCCATCTCCAAAAAAAAAAAAAAAAAGAAGTGTGAGCAAAGGTCAGAAAGCTCAGGAAACTGCAAATAATTCAGCTTGGCTGGAGATTAGGTGGCAAGAAGTTGCATCTAAGGCTGAGAAACAGGCAGGAAACAGATTATGGAGCAGTCCTTCTGTGCTATTGTAGGGGCAAAAAATTGGGATTTGATCCTATCAGCAGTGGCAGTCATTAAAGAATTTTAAGAGGCCAGGCGCGGCTCACGCCTGTAATCCCAGCACTTTGGGAGGCTGAGGCAGGTGGATCACCTGAGGTCAGGAGTTGGAGACCAGCCTGACCAACCTGGTGAAACCCTGTCTCTACTAGAAATACAAAAATTAGCTGGGTGTGGTGGCACACACCTGTAATCCCAGCTACTTGGGAGGCTGAGGCAGGAGAATTGCTTGAACCTAGGAGGCAGAGGTTGCAGTGAGCCGAGACCACACCATTGCACTCTAGCCTGGGTGACAAGAGGGAAACTCCATCTCAAAAAAAAAAGAATTTTAAATGAGGGAATTCAGCCAGTGCTTTTGAAAGACCACTCTGGCTGCCATGCAGAGGAGGGAGGGAATGCTGGAGGCAGAGGCTGTGGTAGGGAGATGTTGCAGCTGGCATCATTGCTGATGTCCAGGACCTAAACTAAGGTAGAATTAATGTGGGTGGAGATTGGAGAACTCACAGGAGCAATGTGAAGGACAAAAGCCTGACCAAAAGCATCTTTCTCACTGGTCCCTAAAATTTGATCATTAGGTTTAATTTCTTTGTGTTATGTTTAATATTAGTGATCCATTTCCTAAACAGAATAGCATGAAGTTAAAGAGCATGGACTCCAGAACTAAATTACCAGGGTTCAAATCCCTGCTCCACCAATTAGTAGCAGTGCCACCTTGGGCAAATTACTTATCTGTGCCTCTGTTTCTTTGTCTATAAAATGGGAAGGACAGCTGGGCACAGTGGCTATTGCTTGTAGTCTCAGCTACTGGGGAGGCTGAGGCAGGAGGATCGCTCAAGCCCAGGAGTTAGAAGCTGAGTGAGCCATGATTGCTCCACTGCACTCCAGCCTGGGCATCAGAACAGGACCCCATCTCTTTAAAAAAAAAATGGGAATGACAATAATTATATCTGCCTCATAGTGTTATTGTGAGGATTGGTTAATACAGGTAAAGGATTTAGAAAGGGGCCTGGCATATAGTAAGCACTAATTTTATTAATTCATTTACCTTAAACCCTGTCCCAACACTCCTTTTTTAATATGAAAATACTCAGGCCAGCACTATGGCACACACCTGTAATCCTAATACTTTGGGAGGCCGAGGCAGGAGGAGTGCTTGAGGCCAGGAGTTTGAGACCAGTCTGGGTAATAGAGCAAGACTCCTGTCTCTACAAAAATAAAAAAAATTAGCCAGATGTGGTGGCATGCACCTGTAGTCCCAGCTACTCAGAAGGCTGAGGTGGGAGGATCGCCTGAGCCTGGGAGGTAGAGGCTGCAGTGAGCTGATTGCGCCACTGAACTCCAGCCTGGGTGACAGAGTGAGGCCCTGTCTCTAAAAAAAAAGAAAAGAAAACAAAATACTCCTGGTACAGGTAACACTCATAAGTCACGTGTATAGTACTCTCCAATTGACAAAACATGATCTCATTTATTACCTATAGCATAGTGAGGGAGTGATTTCTGCATTTACCGAGGAAGAAAGAGAAGCTCAGCGACACTAAGGAGCTTCACAAAAGCATGAGCTGCTGTCTGACCTGGGCCTGTGTCCATTCAGTACTGAAACCCTCAGGAGAAATGTTTTACTTTGATAAAACAGATCCCAGTGAGAACATTGTACTCCTGGAGGTGGGGGGCATGTTGGGGGGATATTGAAAGGAGGAGGCAGGTGCAGAAAGAGGAGTTGGAGCCCCTGAGATAAACTTTATCTTCTTACAGTTTTGCCCAGGGCCAATCCTACTTAAGTCACTTTTCACTCCCTCAACCAAACACAGAGGCCCATCTTCCAAACTTGACTGGCATCCAACTTAAACACTTTGATGAAACCCAAGCTGGGAAAGGAGGTTGGTCTCAGCATTTTGGTTAATCATTTATTAAAACCACCTTAACAGGGATCAGTGTGTAAACAGCTGAGCCATTTTTGCTAAAACCCAGAGCTAGGATGTCAGGTTGGGCAAATATTTGACAAGCAGAGAAAGGTCTTGGTGTAGAATGCATTCTCTAACACATAACTTGTACTTTGCTAGACCTAAGAATTGGCACCTCCCCACATTTTCAGCCTCTCTCCCCACATTTTTCCTGGCCAACTCAGTCAAAAGCAGGAGTCCATGGGTCCTTCTGTGCTGAACTGGGCCTCCTGCTTGGTAACCAAGTAAATGAGCTGAGAAGACCCCAACTGTTTCTCAGCCAGTAGTTCCCTCCTGTCCAGCCTAATAAGACAGAGACAGAAGAGGTATGGAGATGTGTGGTTGAGGGAACTTTCCAGCTCAGGCCAACAAGACTGCAATTAGGAGATTATCTGATCTACGAATCCATGTGGTGCCTCCAGAAAAAGAAGGAATCAGTTGAGAAATAAGCCCTTAACTGAAAGGGAGGGAAAGAGACCTTTAATCCTTATTCACTCTCCTGTGACCACTCCCAAATAAAAATAATTCCTGGCTGGGCGCGGTGGCTCAAGCCCATAATCCTAGCACTTTGGGAGGCCAAGGCAGGCAGATCACAAGGTCAGGAGTTGGAGACCAGGCTGACCAACATGGTGAAATCCCGTCTCTACTAAAAATACAAAAATTAGCCGGGTGTGCTGGTGCACACCTGTAATCCCATCTACTCAGGAGGCTAGGCAGGAGAATTGCTTGAACCCAAGAGGTGGAGGTTGCAGTGAGCTGAGGTGGCACCACTGCACTCCAGCCTGGGCAACAGAGCAAGACTCTGTCTCAAAAAATAATAATAATAATAATTCCCAAACATGCAGGTAATAATAGTTACTGCTATCTAGTGAGTATCTACTTACAATGTGCCAGGTATGTACTGGCTCCAGCAAGGTATATATTATTATTCCTGTTCTACAGATGAGAAGGCTGAGGCTCAGAGAGGTAAAGTAACTTGCCTAAAGTGACACAGCTGCTAAATGATGAAGCAGGATCCAAACCCATATCCGTCTAGCTTAAAATCTCATTCCAGGCCGGGAGCAGTGGCTCACACCCGTAATCTCAGCACTTTGGGAGGCCAAGGCAGGCGGATCACGAGGTCAGGAGATCGAGACCATCCTGGCTAACACGGTGAAACCCTGTCTCTACTGAAAATACAAAAAATTAGTCAGGCGTGGTGGCGGGTGCCTGTAGTCCCAGCTACTTGGAAGGCTGAGGCAGGAGAATGGCGTGAACCCAGGAGGCGGAGCTTGCAGTGAGCCGAGATCGTGCCACTGCACTCCAGCCTGGGCAACAGGGCGAGACTCCGTCTCAAAAAAAAAAAAAAAAAAAAAAAATCTCATTCCACTACACCATACTGCCTTCCAGGTAATATAAAGAGAGAGAAGTCTTACCATTATTCAGTGCTTATCTGCAGGTGACACAGTAGTCATATTCGAAGTAGTGGTGGCAGTAGTAACAGTATTGTAATGTGCACCTCATAAAACAGTTGTTTTTATTCTGGAGGAAGTAAATTCCCTAGAAAACTTTCAAAGAATTTTTATTTGTATGAATTATGCATATTTTTCTAGGTAGAGAGAAACATCTCTTTTTTTCAAATTTTCAAAAGAGTTTTTAAAATTAAAAAAAGTTAAACCCACTGCTTTAAAGAGAGAGTCAAACACAATGGCTCATGCCTGTAATCCCAGCACTTTGGGAGGCTGAAGTGGGAGGATTGCCTGAAGCCAGGAGCTCAAGACCAGCTTGGGCAACATAGTGAGACTCTGTCTCTACCAAAAAAAAAAAAAAAAAAAAAAAAAGAGAGAGAAAAAAGAAAACAAACCCATATGATGAAATAATGAAAAAAATAAAAAATAAAAAATGAATAGAGATTCATAGAAGTAGTTCTCACTATCCAGAGGTTCACAGGGTTAAAGCAGAGCTAACATAGACAGGAGGAGAACATGCAGAGAGCAGAAGAAAACTGACAGTTCACGTTTGTCTTTTTCTTTCTTTCTTTTCCTTCCTTCCTTCCTTCCTTCCTTCCTTCCTTCCTTCCTTCCTTCCTACCTTCCTTCCTTCCTTTCTAACGGAGTCTCTCTCCATTGCCCAGGCTAGAATGCAATGGCATGATCATGGCTCTCTGCAGCCTCAACCTCCTGGACTCAAGCGATTCTCCTGCCTCAGCATCAAGTAGCTGGGACTATAGGCCTGCACCACCACGCCCAGCTAATTTTTGTATTTTTTGTAGAGACAGGGTTTGCCATGTTGCCCAGGCTAGTCTTGAAGTCCTGGGCTCAAGAGATCCTAAAGTGCTGGGATTACAGGCATAAGCCACCATGCCCAGCAGTTAACATTTTTCATTAGGTATAAATCAAGAGTTAAAGATAGTGTTGGGCTGGTGCGGGAGGCGGGAGGATCGCTTGAGCCCAGGAGTTCCAGGCTGCAGTGAGTTAAGATTGCACCACTGCAGTCCAGCCTCAGCAACACAACAAGACTCTGTCTCTAAAAAATAACAATAATAAAATAATAATAAAGAGGCCGGGCACGGTGACTCACCCCTGTAATCCCAGCGCTTTGGGAGGCCGAGGAGGGCAGATCACCTGAGGTCAGGAGTTCGAGACCAGCCTGACCAACATGGAGAAACCCCGTCTCTACCAAAAATACAAAATTAGCCAGGCATGGTGGCTCATGCCTGTAATTCCAGCTACTCAGGAAGCTGAGGCAGGAGAATCACTTGAACCTGGGAGGTGGAGGTTGCAGTGAGCCAAGATCGTGTCGTTGCACTCCAGCCTGGGCAACAAGAGTGAAACTCCATCTCAATAATTATAATAATAAAGATAGTGTTGGGATGCTTGGGTTGAGGCAAGTGGGAAGAACCTTATGTGTTAGGTGGAGTCCAAGGAAATTACAAACCTGGTTTGTGTAGAATGGTTGCATGAAGAAAAGGAAATTTCCAAGGTGGAAGGCCTTCATTCTAGGCATGTATTAGAACATTCATAGAAAGACTTGGAATGAGTATGAAAGCAAAGTCATGTTTTACTTCAACACTTCAGGAGTAGAAAAACCACACGCAGAGTCAAGACACTAAGGCACCTGGAAGATGGTGAACTTTCTGAACCTCCCCAGATTTCAGGGAACTTGGGTTGGCGGTGGTTAACCTGCAAGAGGCTGTTTCCATCTACCCTCCTTGCTGGTCCTTTGGCCAGGCCACTTCTCCATCCCTTGCCCCATAGGGCGGGGGAGGGAGAGCGGCAAACAGTGGTTTCTCATCAGCACCTGGAAGAGGTGCAAAGGGAAGCCTGAGCAGGGTTGGGGAACTGGAAATGACACTATTGAGACAAGGGGAAGGGTGAGTGTGCAGGATTTTCTACTTCTGGCAATATTTGTGTGGTAATGCACCCAGGGACTTGGGAGTCACAGGGCCATGAAGAGGCCAGGAGCTCAGCTTTCTTATGTAACTCCAAATATTTCTTCTTGCTTTGGCAATTTAGAGAAAGGATCCTCTTCCTGTAACACGCGCCCAGCTTGCACAGACAAAGATTATTTCTACACACACACGGCCTGTGATGCCAACGGAGAGGTGGGTAGTACAGTCTTGGAGCCCCTTAGCCCCAGATGGCCTGTCTCCCACTCCCTGAGCTTTGCCACCATTTGGAGCTTCTGAGGTCAATGACATTGGCACTAGTTAAAACCCCACAGACCTTGGAGGTGACCCTAGGGCTAGGTGGGGTGGGGGGCAAAATGAGACCTCTTCATTCATTTTCCGGTCAGAAACTGTTTTTGCGGCGTCTGTTTCACTGTTTATGCACATATGTTCTGTTTCAAAAATCCACTTCTTTCTCTCTTGCTTGGTTTCTTCTATGTGCCGAGCCACTCCGGGCAGAGCCTGCCTGTCCGTACACAATGTCCTCCCGGGGCTCTTCAGGCTCACCCCCTCAGCACTGCTTTTGTGTGCTGGCACGGAGAATGGAT
Organism: Pongo pygmaeus; assembly: GCF_028885625.2. Taxonomy (NCBI): domain Eukaryota; kingdom Metazoa; phylum Chordata; class Mammalia; order Primates; family Hominidae; genus Pongo; species Pongo pygmaeus. The sequence goes on along the minus strand of NC_072373.2, from coordinate 120,536,189 downwards.
TCCTGCCTATGGTCTGATTTGTTCCGTTTCTGCTGCTCCTCTTTCCTTCAGGCTTTCTGCTTCAGAAAAGAACTTTCCCTCCTAGTCTACACTGTCACTGAGTCAACAAGCACTTTTTGAGGCTGACTGATGTGTCAGGCCTGGCACTATAGGCTGGGGAGTCAGAGACGACTGAAACAAGCTCCTGCCCCCAGGGAGCCCACAGTCCTTTATGGGAAGCTGGAGAGAGGAGAAAAACGGGCCCAGTCAAGGCAACCAGAGGGATGTGCAGGGAACTGGGGGAGCCCAGAAGAGGAGTTACCAGGACTTGGGGTGGGGGCGGCAGAGAAAGCCTCTCAGAGGAGACCATTTGTTCAACAGTCAACAAATATTTATTGAGGAGCGACTCTGTGCCAGGCACGGTGCTAGGTGCTAGGTATGCATCACTTAACAAAACTGAGGGAACATCTAGCCCTTACGGAGCTTAAGTCTTGTTGGGGAGGGAGCGGAGAGGGAGATAATAGACAACAAATGGGTATTATAATATAGCAAATGGTAGTAAGTGGTAGGAAGGAAAAAAATAAATCAGGATTAGGAGAGAGAGAATGAAGGAGGGTGGTGCCGCTATTTTAGAAGGGTAGGGATGTCCTCTCTGAGGAGGTGACATTTGAGCAGAGACCTGAAGGAGATGAGGGAGGAGCCGTGGAGCTTTCCAGGCAGCAGACACAGCAGGAGAGGAGGCGGCAGCTGGGCCTGGTGGGTGGAGAAACAGTGTAAGTGAGCAGGGAAGGGCTTGAGGGCGCACGGAGAAGGATCTGGCTGAGCTGTCTGTATCCTAAGCTAGAGATTCTCAAGCGGATAGAACTAGGAGTTGGGCATTCTGCACTCAGCACTAAGCATGATGCTTGGCTCTTAGGGTGCATAAACATTTGCTGGCTGGACGGCTGGCTGAATTCTCCCTTTCCTAACTAAGCATGGGTTAAAGTCTGGTCCTTAACAATGAATATTTTGCACAGTCATCTCTTACCAACACCACCTCCCCCACATATTTGGGGCATCATCCCCTTCCCCAGCAGCCAAGAGAGAATGGCTCTGTCTTGTCAGTTGCACCTTAGACTCAGTTCTGTGGTGTCTGGTATTCTGTATGACCTTGTGAACATTATTTTCATTTTCTTGGTCTCAGCCAACTCACTAATAAAAGGCGGACAATTAATCCTGCTGCTCTTCTCCCTCCTGTTCATAACATGTGACTGAATGTGGCTGTCTTTCCTCCCTTCTGCCCCATTCTCTTCCCTCTCTGGGCTCACGCCAAGGCCTTCTGGGTCAGTAGTGTGCTTGCTGCCTGCAAGCCTGGGCATCTGCCTTGGACTGACCACTGCTGGGGCCTTTAGATGCTGGGTCAGACCAAAGCCTGTGTTCCCGCCTTGCAGCACAGCCAAGGCCCAGCTCAGAGGAGGAGCAGTGAAGCGTGTGCTTTCAGGAGTGCGCATGAACATGCATTCCCCAGCTGTTCCTTGCAGACTTCTGCTTTGTGCCTCATTCCTGCACTGGTTCTGCTCAGTGTGGTGGTTGGGTTTGTCTTCTGAACAGTATTTTCAAATCAAGGGACACACCTCGAGCTGGCTCCTATGATTACATTTCTGACCTTGGCTGTGCCTCAGTTGTTTCTCAGGGACCAGGATGGCCCATCCATTGGGGCCACTGAATGTGCTGCTCCAAGAGCTGGCCCGAGACAGTTTGCCAGCTCCTGGGACCCTCCTCTCCCTGAGACTCACAGGAGGCAGGTGAGGTTCAAGCCTGGGGCTCTGGCTGTCGCAGCCCTTCGCAGGGAGGAGGGCAGAGCTGAGCAGGGGAAGGAGGAGCCCAGGGCTCCCCATCAGTTAAGGCAGTCTGTGTCCCTCCTTAAGGACTTGCTTCTTATCTTGAAAAATATGGACAGAGGCCTTATTCATCCTTCTTTTCATATGTATGGTATCTGCACAGATAGATCATGTTCATCAATCCCTCAGTGCAACCCATAAGGGCACCTTTTTGTCTGTGACTCGATCTGAGGGCCACATGGGAAGAATGGAGCTGCCCACCTTCACCCCTGACTCAGCCGGGGTCTCCTGCGGGTCATCTCCACTTCTGTACCCAATGCAGGGGCCACGTTTCATTCATCTCTGAGACACCAGGTCTGGCACATAGATGCATTAGGATTTACCCAATAAATAAAAGAACAAGAATGCACCACTCAAAAAATAAGTGGGGACATCTCAGCCACCCCCTCAGTCCCCAGGGGGCATCTGAGCCACTTCCACCCTTGTGCCTTTCTGTGTTCCGGGATTTTCACCAGCTGCTTTTCCTGTGACCTTGGTAGCAATAAGATTCTACAGTGGAATCGCAGCTTTCTCTAAGACAACTGGTCCCACATTCTCTGTCATAAAGTCTTCATTAGAGCTATTCCTTGTCGCCCAGGCAACATTCATTTGGCAGATAGTGATTGAACACAACCATGAGTCAGGCACTGGGCTGGGTGCTTGGGATACATCCGTGAGCAACACAAAGTTCCCCACCCCAGAGGAGCTCTTACCTGGCCCAGAATCTGGATCTCTGCCCCCAACCCCTATCCTCAAGGTAGAGTCCCAAAGATGTCCTAAATCTCACACAGGCTGAGTTGTGCTTAATCCACTTCTGCAGACACAGCTCATGTACAAATGGGCCAAGCCGAAAATCTGTAGCGAGGACCTTGAGGGGGCAGTGAAGCTGCCTGCCTCTGGTGTGAAGACCCACTGCCCACCCTGCAACCCAGGCTTCTTCAAAACCAACAACAGCACCTGCCAGCCCTGCCCTTACGGTTCCTACTCCAATGGCTCAGGTAACCTCCTCACCACCCCACTCCCTGCAGCACATCCATCCCCACATCGACTGTGTGGGTGGGCTGCGTGGGCACTAAGGGTGGCCAGCTGAATGCAGACTCTGCCCTTCCAAGGGAGGCGGTAAGGACCAGGCCACCTCTGAGGACTAAATTCAGGAGAAGAGAGGTCAGGGCTGGCCTCGTCTGCAGGTCAGAGTCAGACTTGAGGCTGCCTTCCTTCCTCCTTGCTCCAACTGCAAATGTGACTCAGGACTGAAGGTGCCCAATCCTCGAAGCAGGGCTTCCAGCATATGGCAGAGATGCTGACTAGGCTTAAGGGGCTGGGATGACCAACTCCACACAACCAAAACCTATAAGCCATGCTGCCTTGGGGGGATTTGTGTACCTGTTAAAATGAATGCATTTAATGATAATATGACAATAATATGAACTACATGTATCAGACTAGAAGGTACATTTAAGTTTTGAAATGGAAATTGGGGTGGGCAAATAGGATGGTTGGCATATTGGAATGAAGGCTCAGTGTTTACATCTTGAGTTAGTTAAATACATTGTCAGAATGTTTTTGAGTCAACCTGATACAACTTCCTGCAGCAGTACTCAGCAGCCAGGCTTGTGGGCTGCCCGCTACTGTTGCGACTTGTCTGTGTGGCAGCAGCTCCAGTCAGAGTGACTGCAGCCTTCCCGCTGAACGCATGGATCTTGTGGTTCCCCAGATTGTACCCGCTGCCCTGCAGGGACTGAACCTGCTGTGGGATTTGAATACAAATGGTGGAACACGCTGCCCACAAACATGGAAACAACCGTTCTCAGTGGGATCAACTTCGAGTACAAGGGCATGACAGGTAACTGCCTCTCCCTGTGCCATGAGCTGTCAGCTCCCTGCACACCCTCAGTTCTTCCAACTTCACATTTCTTCATAATAGTGATGTCTGAGAAAAATAAGCTAACCATGTCATGTATTCCCTGGAAAGTTCCACTCCTCATGGACATATGTTCTGCCAAGACAGCTTTAGAGGAAGGAACAGAGCTAGAAACACGAGCGAGCACTTCAAAGGTCTTGCTCTGAGAGCTTCAGGGTTTTTGACCAAAGTGGCAGGATAAGTAACATGGCTCATGTTCAGTGGTGGTTCTGGGCGCCTCAAAAGATGGTGTCAAACCTCCCTTCCAGAGTGTCATCTGGGTACACATTTGTCTTGCACCCAAGAGCACAAGGCATTAACTCTCCTTTTTCCTTTTCAGGCTGGGAGGTGGCTGGTGATCACATTTACACAGCTGCTGGAGCCTCAGACAATGACTTCATGATTCTCACTCTGGTTGTGCCAGGATTTAGGTGAGGAATCCAAAGCCCAGGGGAGTCCAGACCAGCTTGGCCATATCCGAATCCCACGTATTTTGGAATATTGTAGAGGAGAGGGCTTCCGGGGTTGTGTTTCATTTCATTTCAAATGTCAGTTGAGAACAGAGGGTACAGTTTGACCAAGGTAACTGAATGCTAACATGTTTTCCAAGTTGCTGTCCATGTTGATTTACCGACTGCTCTCTCATCCCATATAGCTTCTCCCATCCATTAGTCACATGCTATTCAAATTCTTCCTCCTCACAGCATCACTTAAGATTAGAAAAAAAATAAAAATAAAGAATAATGGAGTCAGAAATGTCCGTAGACAGTTCATCTTTATTTGGGGCAAGAAGATTGGGAAGGATTATTCTTATTATATTTGTCCCCATATCCTAGGAAGACCTAGGGCAACAAGAAATTTGTTTCCCACTAAACAAACAAACAAACACACACACACACACACACACACACACACACCTCCTGGCAGTGTGGTGTGGTGGAAGGAACACTGGACTGGAAGACAGGGCACTTGTGCTTTGCTGCTTACTGGCTATGCGACCTTGGGAAAAGTCACTTCACCTGTTCAGGCTTCGGGCCCCTCATCCATAAAAACAGTGTGTGATTTGGGACTGAGGTTGAGATGGCTTTTCCAGCCCACTGGTTAACACAACTGCATAGAGATAAGCTGAGAACTGGAGGTCCTCAGAATTCAGGCAAATGGCTAAAGCCAAAAGGAAAGCCGTGAATGAATTTCCAAGGCCAAAGTGAACTCCTCTGCCCATATGTGCTCTAAAGATAAGAAGCAGCCACTGAATATGCTTCCTTAGTGCCAATCTGACACCTTCATTTCCTTCTTCGAGGTCCCTGCTTCCCATCCCTGGGATGGTGCTCAGTTTGCCTTCCCTTAACACACATTACTCAGAGCTAGCCAGATGAAGCCTGTGTTTGCAAGGCGAGCAAACTTTTTAGGCTTTTTTTGGAATAACATTCAAAAAGTACTTTCCAATTTGCAAATCTGATCGTCATAGTAAAGTGTTGCCTCATCCCCACTACCACCCCAGCCTGCTTGGGCATGGCTCTCTCTTTCCCAAAAGTAGGACCAAATGGAGGACTTTGCTGGATCACAAATTCTGCTCCTTTAACCCCGGCAAAGCTCCCTAGTGCTGGAGAAAGAGCTGCTGAGTAAATGTCAACAATTTACAGTCTTATAATAGAAGTGCTTCTCAAACTTAAATGTGCACACGAATCGCCTGGGAATCGTATTAACATGCAGATTCTGATTCACTGGGCCTGGGAGGAGCCTGAGTTTCCGCAGTTCTAATAAACTCTGGGAGATGGCCATGCTGCTGGTCTGTGGACCATATTCTGCTAGTGAGGTGATACAGCATTTTATAAAGGACCGCCACATCTGTCATGCCTTCAGGTCTCCCCGCAATGATGGGAGGATGGTAAGAAAGATATTTCATCACCTCCATTTTACAGATGACGAAAGTGTGGTTTGGCTAAGTCAAGGTCACATAGCTAGGAGGGCAGAATTGGATTTAGTCCACACACTCTCCATCATACTCAGAACATAACCCTGTTCCCCAGCAGACCCTCTGCTGTTGTCTGGGCTCTTCAATAAGCACTACCTGACCTCTAGAACTGACTTTTAATTTCTGCCCCTACAGACCTCCACAGTCGGTGATGGCAGACACAGAGAATAAAGAGGTGGCCAGAATCACATTTGTCTTTGAGACCCTCTGTTCTATGAACTGTGAGCTCTACTTCATGGTGGTACGTTTTCCTTTCTTTGCCCGCTAGAGGGCCTCCAGGGGAGGGTTAGCCCCATCTGCCCCATTGGTGTGTCCACGTGACTGACAGCCCCCTTGTAGTGATTCCACAGAGGAAAGGCCCAGACTGACCAGCAGGGACTTCACAGTTTAACAAGGGTCTCACCAACCGTGATGGCACCTGGGATGGCAGCCACATGGGCACCCACTTCCCCTCTGGCCATCGCACCCGCTTCACTTGTCTGTCCTGGGTTTAGGGTGTGAATTCTAGGACCAACACTCCCGTGGAGACGTGGAAGGGTTCCAAAGGCAAACAGTCCTATACCTACATCATTGAGGAGAACACTACCACGAGCTTCACCTGGGCCTTCCAGAGGACCACTTTTCATGAGGCAGTAAGTTCCTCCCCTTCCTCAGACCCCCAGCTCCCAGGAGAGACCCTCTGAACCCAGGAGGATTCCTAGCATTAGCTTAAGTATGAGTCTGAAGTTCAGAATCCAAGGGTTAGAAGGATCTTAGGGAGTCAAGCAGAAAACTGCCTAACCCAGCCCTCTGAAGACCACCTAGTCTTGTCCAGCTGACTTCCTGGAAAGATGACACCGTAAGAAATAAGTTGGCTCTCCTTGTAGTCCCTGCCCTGATACATGTGGTACCAGACTTGTTGTTGTTTTTAATAATAACAACTCTGGTTTTATTTTCTTAACTCAAAGGAATACAGGCTCATTGCAGAAGACTCAGAAAATAAAAATAAACAAAAATAAGAAATAAAATCAGCCATAATCCTACTACTCAGAGATAAACCAGTTAACATCTGGACCATCTCCTATACACTGTTTGTTTCTGTACAAATACATTTTTTCTCTTTTATAAGGAAAAGACTTGCTTTTTTCATAAAACAGTATATATTACGTATTTTCCCCATGGTATTTAATATTTTTATATGTCCTATAAATGGTTCAGTCTCATTTTAAAATGACATCAAATGCACATGAAGAGCTACTTACTGGTAAGTGAGTAAAAAGAGTCAGATGCTTCTAAGATTCTTCTTGAGTATCACAGGATAGAAGATTAAGTACCTTGCTCTTTCTAGAGGCCTCAATTGTTGCTGCCATCTCAGGCCTCTCCCCTCTCCCCTCTTGTTTCTTTGTCTCCAGAGCAGGAAGTACACCAATGACGTTGCCAAGATCTACTCCATCAATGTCACCAATGTTATGAATGGCGTGGCCTCCTACTGCCGTCCCTGTGCCCTAGAAGCCTCTGATGTGGGCTCCTCCTGCACCTCTTGTCCTGCTGGTTACTATATTGACCGAGATTCAGGAACCTGCCACTCCTGCCCCACTAACACAATTCTGAAAGCCCACCAGCCTTATGGTGTCCAGGCCTGTGTGCCCTGTGGTCCAGGGACTAAGAACAACAAGGTACCTGCAGTCTGGCATGCATCCTAAACCTGACCCTCTGCTTGGATGACCTCAGAAGATGCTGGGTCCTAGGTGGGGTTCTTGAGAGGCTGATACCCAAGTGCTCCCCCTAGCATACTCCTAGGTTGGAGTGCTGGAGGACACCCATCCAGGCTGTGACTGTGGAGGGTTAGCAGGGCTTGATTTCCAGGGTCCAGGACTCAGTCACTGACAAGTCTCCTCTTTAGTTGACAGGTAAGAGAGGTTGGTGACTATCTGGTCCAGAGGGTTATTTGGCATCTGTGCAGAGACCTAGAGGGAAGGAACAGTGGGGTGCGGTCTGTGGCTTATATTCAGCATCGTTCAATCCAGTGTGTTATTATGGAAATCTGCCCCTTCTTTGGAAAGATAGAAACCCAACCATTGCTGGGACATATGATAACTGGCATTGCTGTCTTCTACCCCATTGGCTTCTCAGCTTTACAAGTATAAGGATTCCTTTCCTAAGTGGGAAAAAGCTGGGTGCAGTGGCTCACATCTGTAATCCCAACACTTTAGGGGGCTGAGGTGGGAAGATCACTTGAGCTCCAGGGTTCAAGTTTGTAATGAGCAGTGAGTGTGCCACTGCACTCCAGCCTGGGTGACAGAGCAAGACCCTGTCTCTAATTAAAAAATAAATAAAAATAAAGGCACATTAAAAAACTAATAAATAAATAAAGTGGATAAGCAGTGTTGTTGCCCCCATGTACTTTCTGCATCTGAGAAGTACTTATGACTAAAAGCTTTTAGATATTAATCAATGCCTTTAAATGAATTTGCATTTTACTGATCACAACTACATGCACATACATCTGTAAAGCACTATCAATATGTACTCTGCAAACGTTGCCTAGTTCATCTGTGCAATAAGTGCAGCGGTTCTACAGACTCCGGGCAATCTCTTTCGGGTACCCTGGACTTTTACCACGACCTTCCTTCCCTGGAGCTCCCTCTGCTGCTGCGGGAGGGAATGACAGTTGTGTGCGGCTGCCGCTGAATAGTGACCCTAAAACAGAGCAATGAACGGGTTTATGGGAAGAAAAGCCCCTTTCAGAGTTCAGTTTCCTACAGAGAACCTGAGAAACAGGAAGCAGAGTTCAGTGAGTTTTGCACTGTGAGGGGGTGAGGAGGGAGCAAGAAAAGTTTCTCTTCTTCCATCTCAGATACCCTTTTCTGGTTAGTGCCTCATGGTCTTCTGCTGGAAAGTAAAAAGGGTCCTCTTGTGTCTTGAGAGGCTTCTATAATCTAGGCACAGGGTTATAAGGCTATAGAATTTGACCAAACTCCCTTCTGAACAATAACAGATTTGGGTTTGTCCATCATATATGTGCTAATAATTGAATGGCAAATGTACATAAATCCCACTAGTGCCTGTTTCACTTCTTTTACTAGCCACCCCTAATCCTTTCTTCCTCCTCTTGACCCCCTTTGGGCGGGACCAGATTGGGGAGGAAACTGCTACTCTTGGCTGCAGGCCCTCAAGGCCCTTCCTGACCAGCTGGCCCGACCTGTCCCTCTACCCCTCAGATCCACTCTCTGTGCTACAACGATTGCACCTTCTCACGCAACACTCCGACCAGGACTTTCAACTACAACTTCTCCGCTTTGGCAAACACTGTCACTCTTGCTGGAGGGCCAAGCTTCACTTCCAAAGGGCTGAAATACTTCCATCACTTTACCCTCAGTCTCTGTGGAAACCAGGTAAGGTATGCCAGTTGACAGGGTGAAAATTGAATGGGGGAGGCCCATGGATCAGAGGCCAGAGACAGACACAGGAGAAAACCAGAAATCCTTCAGGCAGCAGGGGGTTGAGGAGCTTCAAAGTTTTTAAATATTATTCTCCTTGAGGACTTTTTTCCCTAAAATAAATAATCAGGATTATAAACACTTAAGAAAATAAAGATATCTAAAATAATGTGTTCTTGCCAGGTGCCAGGTGCGGTGGCTCATGCCTGTAATCCCAGCACTTTGGGAGGCCAAGGAGGGAGGATCACCTGAGGTGGGGAGTTCGAGACCAGCCTGACCAATATGGAGAAACCCCGTCTCTACTAAAAATACAAAAAAATTAGCCGGGTGTGGTGGCACATGCCTGTAATCGCAGCTACTTGGGAGGCTGAGGCAGGAGAATCACTTGAACCTGAGAGGTGGAGGTTGCAGTGAGCTGAGATTGTGCCATTGCACTCCAGCCTGGGCAAAAAGGTGAAACTTCGTCTCAAAAAAATAATAAAAAATAAATAAAATAAAATAAAATAAGGTGTTCTTTTACTCTTACCTGACCTTTATTTCCTCAGAATGAGTCTATTTAAAAATATGCAGGAGGAAGGCCGGGTGCGGTGGCTCATGCCTGTAATCCCAGCACTTTGGGAGGCCGAGGTGGGTGGATCATGAGGTCAGGAGATGGAGACCATCCTGGCTAACACAGTGAAACCCTGTCTCTACTAAAAATACAAAAAAATTAGCCAGGTGTGGTGGCGGGTGCCTGTAGTCTCAGCTACTTGGGAGGCTAAGGCAGGACAATGGCATAAACCTGGGAGGCGGAGCTTGCAGTGAGCAGAGATCACGCCACTACATTCCAGCCTGGGCGACAGAGTGAGACTCCGTCTCAAAACAAAGCAAACAAACAAAAAAACCCAGAAATATGCAGGAGGAAAGGTTTTTTTTTCCCTTCCTTGAAAAAGCAGTCTTCAGCAATCACTGCATTTGTCGCTTGTTTTCTAGAGGCTGGAGAAAATCAACTGTTTCTCGTTCATCCATACGTCTCTTTGCTGACAGTACGAAAGAAAGTAACATGAAATGCTTTATAAGGAAAGATTGTCAACATCAGCCATTTCATGCTGCTGCAAATATTTCAGATCCAAAATTCAAAGGCAGAAATGCAAAGGTTAATCCCACCACTGCACTTGACTAAATTGCAAACAAGCCACAATTAGCAGTTGGAAAGTTCATTTCAAATGTTACGAAAGAGGCTGGGCATGGTGGCTCACGCCTGTAATCCCAGCAATTTGGAGGCCAAGGCAGGCAGATCACCTGAGGTCTGGAGTTCCAGACCAGCCTGGCCAACATGGTGAAACCCTGTTTCTACTAAAAATACAAAAATTAGCCGGGAATGGTGGCACACATCTGTAATGCCAGCTACTCGGGAGGCTGAGGCAGGAGAATTACTTAAGCCAAGATTGTGCCACTGCACTCCAGCCTGGACAACACAGAAAGACTCCATCTAAAAAAAAGTTACAATATAAAGAGCATCTTGAGCATCTAGTCTTTGACTCTGTTGGTGGTAAGGCCTTTACATCATAGAGCTCTGACCCATCTTCTGTAGCATGCAAAGAAGTCAATGGGTGTTTATATAGAGAACATGTCAAGAAATAAACTAATCTATGAAAGATTAGAGATAGGTGTCTCTATCTTGTTTTCAGAAGTCTTTGAAGAAGTTAAAATGAAGCCTCAGAAGTAACAGGTCATGATCACTTAGGAAATAAGACTGATTAAAGCAGGCTCCATGTAGCAAAAGTGTCATTCAGTGAATTATGGAGAGCAATGAAGGTGGGGAATTTGGGAAAATGGTGTGTTTTTTTACCTACTCCTTTCCTGTTTAGAAATGCTTATGGTGTACTGCCACACTATAGATCCTTAGTTCAAAGACAAAAGAACTCTTAATTTTATTGTAAAGTAAAAGTTTCCTTCAGTTTTCAAGCTCATCTACTTCCTACAATCTAGAAAAAAAAAAAAAAAGGCTGAGACACCAGATTTAGCACTTTTTTTTTTGAGGTGGAGTCTCACTCTTTTGCCAGGCTAGAGTGCAGTGGCACAATCTCTGCTCACTGCAACCGCCGCCTCCCGGGTTCAAGCGATTCTCCTGCCTCAGCCTCCCGAGTAGCTGGGACTACAGGCATGCGCCACCACATCCAGCTAATTTTTGTGTTTTTAGTAAAGACAGGGTTTCACCATGTTGGCCAGGATGGTCTCAATCTCTTGATCTCATGATCCACCTGCCTCGGCCTTCCAAAGTGCTGGGATTACAGGTGTGAGTGACTGCACCCAGCCACTGCCATTTATAATAAAATTTATAACATTGAAAATGTTGACTGGGCACAATGGCTCACCTCTGTATTCCCAACACTCTGGGAGACTGAGGCAGGAGGATTGCTTGAGCCCAGGAGTTCAAGACCAGCCTGGACAACACAGAGAGACCCTATCTCTACAAAAAAAAAAAAAAAAAAATTAGCCTGCAGTTCCAGCTACTTAGGAGGCTGAAGCAGGAGGATCACTTGAGCCCAGGAAGTCAAGGCTTTAGTGAGCTATGATTGCACCATTGCACTCCAGCCTGGGCAATAATCAAGACTGTCTCAAAAAGACAAAGCAAAACAAAAAAATAAAACCTGTCTCGTCATCAGACCTGGGAGGAATCATTCCCCTACAACATACCATTGAAATGCTGAAAATTTCGATGTAAAAAAGCCTTCCCTATTCCCTTCTGGGAATTCCTCTGTGACCACTGACCTCTTCCCACTTCTTCCTCCCCACTCTCCCACCAGGGTAGGAAAATGTCTGTGTGCACCGACAATGTCACTGACCTCCGGATTCCTGAGGGTGAGTCAGGGTTCTCCAAATCTATCACAGCCTACGTCTGCCAGGCAGTCATCATCCCCCCAGAGATGACAGGCTACAAGGCCGGGGTTTCCTCACAGCCTGTCAGCCTTGCTGATCGACTTATTGGTGAGTAACTCCGCTGCCTCAGCCTTGTTTGAGAGTGTGTGTGTGTGTGTGTGTGCGTGTGTAAGAGAGTGTGAGGTTACCAGGCTGGGAGGTAAAAGGCCCCACATGAGGGGCCCAACCTCTTGACCTGTGTTTTCTATTCCACTCTGTGTGCAAAGTGCTCCCAGGGACTCTGACAAACCCTTGTTTCACCCTTTCATAAGCCACTCAGGGATGTGATGAGATGAAGTGAGGTTGGATGTTGACAGGTATTGGAAGAATTGAAGTGGTTGCCAGCTAATGCTACTAGTGAGAACTAATTAGGAGCTCTAATTTGGCAGGGGTGACAACAGATATGACTCTGGATGGAATCACCTCCCCAGCTGAACTTTTCCACCCGGAGTCCTTGGGAATACCGGACGTGATCTTCTTTTATAGGTGAAGATGAGAGGCTAGGCTAATGCAAGTGAAACCTAGGACTCCTCCATAATTTCTGCTGCATCCCTCCCTCTCTACCTACTGCTTATCAAGCCAGAACATGTCTGAGGTCTAGCAGATCTGCCCAGTCATGATCGCTAAGGGCTGGGAGTTCCTGATCCCAGCTTCTTGGATATTACTGGAGCAGATCTGCCCTAGAGGCAAGGAGAAATATTGGATGATCTGCAGTGGACTTCCATTCCAGCCTAAGCAGGCTCCAGTGTATGCTAGCCATGACTTTCCTAAACCAGGGCATTTCCCCCTTGACTACATATTGTTGATCCCCACCCTTTCCACGTATAAACCAAGGCCTGTGCACTCCCTGTGTGCCAGGCTAAAGCCCAAGTCCTGACTTCCCCAGCAAGGGAATTGCTCCATGCGGATTTCACTTGGTGGCTGTCCAATAACACAGCTGAGTGACTCATTCCCTCATGGGGGCTGGCTTTCTCTGCAGGTCCAATGATGTGACCCAGTCCTGCAGTTCTGGGAGATCAACCACCATCCGCATCAGGTGCAGTCCACAGAAAACTGTCCCCGGAAGTTTGCTGCTGCCAGGGTAAGCTCTGCAAAGGGATGTAACAAAGGCCAAAATCTCCCTTGAAGTCATTCCATCCTGAGATCCAGAGATTACTGAAAAAGAGCAAAAAAGAAAAGAGTTTGAGATCCATTAATGGGCTCTTAGGGGCACAGTCATGGCCCCAGACCCTCAATCTTCATATGGCAAGAATGGGGTAGAAGGAAGAGTGAAAGCTATTCTCATATTCCTGGTCCATTACGGTGGCAGCTGCGTAGCATAGTAACCAACAGCTCGGCTGAGAGCCAGATTGAATCATCTCCTCCACTAACTAGCTATGTTATCATGGATACATTTCTTACCTTCTTTAGGCCTCTTTTTTCCTGATCTGTAAAAATGGGCATAATGCTAAATTCCCTCAGCAGGTTGTTTTGAGGATTAAATGAGACAAGGAGACTTTAGGACATTTCATGATCTCTGGCTATTATGAGGATTAGTAAAGGTTTAGGGATCCTAGGAATCTCTCTGCAACAAAAATACCCAGTTCTGAGGTTAATAGCTGAGTGAACTAAATCAAAAATTTCTAAGTGAATATGACCACAGGACACCCCCTCCCCTCCCCGCATAACAGCAACTAACATCTTGACGGGCACTAGCGTCTTGAGGAAGATGTTTTGGATATGCTGCGCCTAAACAACTGACTGGGGAGATGGGGAGCAAAGCAGGGCGTCTTGACCCAGTAGTGGTGTCTGAGTGTCAAATCCCTATTCTTGCCATTGTAAACATTACAATAAAGTACATAACAGATATCCATACCGGAAGTTCATTCCTGAACCCCACCTCAACTCCAATCCCACCCCGGGAAGCTGCATCAAAGTGGCTATTGCAAAGTGTCACAGGTCTGTGGCGAGGACAGGAACCTCAAAGGGGTTGATGAGACAGCCATGCTGGAGCTCAGATACCTTACAATAGCTCTCATAAGATGTCAGCAAAAACATAAACGGGCAGAGGGTGGGGAGCCCACTGGAGGCCAGGAAGGCCTCTTATCAGTGAAATCAGAGATCAAAACCTGTGTTAAGGACTAGTTGGAAGGATCCTGGTAGGGCTAACGGTTTGGGCAGGGAGAGGGTAAATCAGGCAAGCTGTGAGACAACAGGCTTCCAACCAGATCTTCCCCACCCCTCCAGTGAGTGAGAGCTCAGGTCTCTTTTCTGCTTTGCTAGAACGTGCTCGGATGGGACCTGTGATGGCTGCAACTTCCACTTCCTGTGGGAGAGCGCGGCTGCTTGCCCGCTCTGCTCAGTGGCTGACTACCACGCTATCGTCAGCAGCTGTGTGGCTGGGATCCAGGTTGGTTTCCCTCTGATCGGGCACTCCCATGAGAGAAGGGAATGGGAGATTTGAGTTCCTTGTTTTTCTCCCCAACAGAAGACTACTTACGTGTGGCGAGAACCCAAGCTATGCTCTGGTGGCATTTCTCTGCCTGAGCAGAGAGTCACCATCTGCAAAACCATAGATTTCTGGCTGAAAGTGGGCATCTCTGCAGGCACCTGTACTGCCATCCTGCTCACCGTCTTGACCTGCTACTTTTGGAAAAAGAATCAAAAGTACATGATGCGGTATTGGAGTGTGGGGATGGACAGGGTTGGATTATAGATCAGGGAGAATATCTGAAAGTATAAATTAATGGGGTTTTTCTCTGGAGTTGGCTACAGACTCTGTGACTCTGGCCAGAGACTGTGAAGCACTTATCCAGTGCATGGTTTGGTTATCCTGACTCCTGAACAGGGATGGTACCACGTGGCAGTCTATAAATGGATGTTAAATTCTCAAAAGCAAAGAGTATCCTTAATTTGTTATTATTAACAGTACAGAGAATGACATTATGATTTCGATATTTCTATTAAATTTTGAGATCATAGAAACAGACAGCCTTAAGGAACAAAGATCACTGAACTGGGAAGCAAGATTCCTTCTAGTCCCCCAGCCCTGACACCATTTTACCATGCTTCAGTCTCCTTACCCATGGCATGGGAATAGGACCTGTTCGTAGCCTAATCTCTCTACCTCTTTCCCCCTTATTCCCACATTTTGGGATCTTGTCTTTCCCACCCTCCTGTTTTACAGACTAGAGTACAAGTACTCCAAGCTGGTAATGAATGCTACTCTCAAGGACTGTGACCTGCCAGCAGCTGACAGCTGCGCCATCATGGAAGGCGAGGATGTAGAGGACGACCTCATCTTTACCAGCAAGAAGTCACTCTTTGGGAAGATCAAATCATTTACCTCCAAGGTAGGGGGCCTGGCCAGTGCACCGAGGTCAGCCTGGAGGGCTGGAGGAGACACTGCTCCTCAGACACTGAATGGTCCTGTACCGTTCAGGGATGGGCACCCTGCTCCCCACACCCGATACAATTCCATTTCCCCACTCTGAAAATCCTGCCTTCTTCTGTGTTTCTACACCAATACTCTTTCCCCCGAGGCCCAAGGCTGCTCTTGATCAGGCTCCTTCTCTCTCAACATGCACTCCAGTTAGTGAACTGTTTGGGCCTTTTCACTTCCAGAAGGAGTACTGATCCATCCATGTTGTAAGAATCATCCCCTACCCCTTTTTTTATTTTCACTGAAAAGGGGAAAAGGTGATCTCTGGGATCAACTTCTGATAGAAGTCAGGCTCTCCTTTGACCAGTGGAGGGTGCTGTCTTCCAGGTGTCTGGGTACAGTCCTTTGGGAGCTGAATCACAGTTCAGTCTCAGCTGTTCCCCACTGAGCAATTCTGAGCTGGGAGGGCTGGCTTTGTGTGAGTAGGTGAGTGAGTATGAAGCTTATAAATGCAATACAGACAATACTGTCACTGGGTGTGGGGCCAGCAGACAGCATCCAAGCAGGTCCTCCAGGGCTATAGTCCTCTGCAGCCCAACTCTGCCAGTGCCCATACCTGACTACTGCTCTGAACCAGTTCATCCCAATAGGAGTGGGTGGGGAGGGCGGAAAGAGGGAGGAGGGTATTGGGAGGTGGTGAAGAAAGGACTGTGCTTGGGTGTTTAGATTGCTGAGTCTTGTTTCCTTTCTGCTGACCTGCTAGGGAGACTCCCTTGGCCTCCTTAGACTGTGATTTCTTTTTTTTTAAACGAATGGGAGAACAGTTCACCCTGGGACTCTTGAGCCTATCTGGGACTGCTAGAATTCAGCAAAGGTGCAAAGCAGGGGATTTTTAAGATTTTTGGCTCATGCCTGTAATCCCAGCACTTTGGGAGGCCCAAGCTGGAGGATCTCTTGAGGCTGGGAGTTCAAGATCAGCCTAGACAACATAGGAAGACCCCATCTCTACAAAATAAAAAACAATTAGCTGGGTGTGGTGGAGCATGCCTATAGTCTCAGCTACTTGGAAGGCTGAGGTGGGAGGATCACTTGAGCCCAGGAGTTGGAGGCTGCACTGAACTATGATTGTGTCATTGCACTCCAGCCTGGGCAACAGAGCGAAACCCCGCCTCTAAAAAACATGTATTTATTTATTTATTTATTTATTTATTTATTTATTGAGACGGAGTGTTGCTCTGTCTCCCAGGCTGGAGTGCAGTGGCGTGATCTCAGCTCACTGCAACCTCCACCTCCCAGGTTCAAGCAATTCTCCTGCCTTAGCCTCCCTAGACGCTGGGATTACAGATGCATGCCATCACACCTGGCTAAATTTTTTTGTATTTTTAGTAGAGACACGGTTTCACCATGTTGTCCAGGCTGGTCTTGAACTCCTGACCTCAGGTGATCTGCTTACTTTGGCCTCCCAAAGTGCTGGGATCACAGGCGTGAGCCACTGTGCCCGGCCAAAAACATTTTTTTTAAATAAAAAATTTTTTTTTTTTTTGAGACAGAGTTTCACTCTTATTGCCCAGGCTGGAGTGCAGTGGCATGATCTTGGCTTACTGCAACCTCTGCTCCCGGGTTCAAGCGATTCTCCTTCCTCAGCCTCCCAAGTAGTAGGGATTACAGGCGCCTGCCACCATGCCTGGCTAATTTTTGTATTTTCGGTAGAGACGGGGGTCTCACCATGTTGGCCAGGCTGGTCTCGAACTCCTAACCTCAGGTGATCCACCTGCCTTGGCCTCCCAAGTGCTGCGATTACAGGCATGAGCCACCACGCCCCGCCTAAAAGAAAAAGATTTTTATTGTTCTCCAACTGACCCTGAAGGGAGCAAGCAGAATAGAGGGTATCTCATTTCTGTGTTTCCACAAAGCCACTGAAACAGGAATTTCATAAGGGTTCCTTCTGTCACCTATTTTCCATTTCTCTCCTTTGTCCCCAAACTTGCCCTTGTGCAGCAGCCAGCTCCTGTCACCATCTCTCTTTCAGAGGACTCCTGATGGATTTGACTCAGTGCCACTGAAGACATCCTCAGGAGGCCCAGACATGGACCTGTGAGAGGCACTGCCTGCCTCACCTGCCTCCTCACCTCGCATAGCACCTTTGCAAGCCTGCGGCGATTTGGGTGCCAGCATCCTGCAACACCCACTGCTGGAAATCTCTTCATTGTGGCCTTATCAGATGTTTGAATTTCAGATCTTTTTTTTATAGAGTACCCAAACCCTCCTTTCTGCTTGCCTCAAACCTGCCAAATATACCCACACTTTGTTTGTAAATTACGCCCTTGCTTGTATCTTGTTTCCCAAAATGGCCCATCCGCCAGAGCCATAGCTTCGTCTGCTCATAATTCTCATAGCTTTGGAATGAAAATATTTCTATCTTCTTAAGTATAGAAACTATTTCCTCTGTCCTCTAACTTAAGGGCAGAAACAGCTGGGAGTTTTCCTCGCATGCCCTCAGCTCATGATCTCTTTAGGAGAGAGGCTGGGTGAGGAGGGTGTCGGGGTTCCCTGGTGGATAATCTTCATAGCAGCCTGGATCCATTTCCCCTGGATAACCAGCTCAAAGGGAGTGAAAATGGTAGTCTGAGGGCAAGGGGAATAAGGCCTGGGTAAGGAAAGGCTTGAAAAGCACATAAAGAGGCCGGGCGCGGTGGCTCACGCCTGTAATCCCAGCACTTTGGGAGGCCGAGGTGGGCGGATCAGGAGGTCAGGAGATCAAGACCATCCTGGCTAACATGGTGAAACCTCGTCTCTACTAAAAATACAAAAACTTAGCTGGGTGTGGCGGTGGGTGCCTGTAGTCCCAGCTACTCAGGAGGCTGTGGCAGGAGAATGGTGTGAACCCGGAAGGCGGAGCCTGCAGTGAGCCGAGATCATGCCACTGCACTCCATCCAGCCTGGGCAACAGAACGAGACTCTGTCTCAAAAAAAAAAGAAAAGCACAAAGAGAGGCAACAAGTAATGTTTTTTTTTGAGACAGGGTCTCGCTCTGTCACCTAGGGTGGAGTGCAGTGGCATAATCACTGTTCACTGCAGCCTCAAGCTCTTGGGCTCAAGCCATCCTCCCACCTCAACCTCTCAAGTAGCTAGGACTACAAGTGTGCACTACCAGGCTCACTAATTTTTATATTTTTTGTAGAGACAGGGTTTCACCATGTTGCCCAGACTGGTCTCCAACTCCTGGGCTCAAGTGATCTGTCCGCCTCAGCCTCCCAAAGTGCTGAGATTACAGGCATAAGCCACTGCACTCAGCCTTTTATTTGTTTTTTAAACCACGTAGCTCATTGCCTTCTCTTAAGTAAATGATAGATATTCTCACTGAAGCCAAAGGAATAAGTTCATCAAGAAAATGCCCAAAGCCCTGGTGGATACATCCTCCCTATTTTTTTTTTAAACCTCCCACTATCACTCTATGACACTGAAAAGAACCAGGTAAGCCCCAAACCCAGATGTTCCAGCCTTATCCTCTATTGGGTTTACCCACAGAGATGGCAAACCCTGTCAGTGAGGAAAATTCCCCATCCTTGAGTGCCCCCGTCCTAGAAGTTTGGGCCATATTATGGAACAGGGGTCTCTTATTTGAAAAGAGCACAGGGAGGCCAAGATTTTAATGGGGCACTTTAGGGGATCCAGCCCACAATGGCATGGGCCTGAGGTGGCAGTGATGTGTGCTTCTAAGCTTAACCCATCTGCTCAGGCACAGAATAAATGTCTAGGCTGGCCAAAAAACGAACTGAATCCCAGGCCCATACGCCAGCACCAGAATCAAACCAGTCTTCAAGGAAGGAAGGCTAGGAGAGTTTAACAAGATTTTCACTGGGCCCAGCATGGTGGCTCACACCTGTAATCCCAAGGCAGAGTGGTCACTTGAGCTCAGGAGTTCAAGACCAGCCTGGGCAACATAGTGAGACCGTGTCTCTAAAAAATTAAAAAATAAACAAGGTGTTCACCAAGCTGGGATACTTCTCACTTTTAAGCCCCTATCTTTCTCTTTTTTTCATTCTCAATTGCTTTGTGTGATAAAAAACTAAAGAGACTTCTGGTCCAATTTCTGGCAACATCCCTTCCGAAAGGTGAGTAGAGTGGGTGTCTTCTATGCCCGTTTTCCCCAATTTTACACAAACTATTATCAATGAACTTTTAAGTACCTAGAATGGGTAAAACCAGAGCAAGACTTTAAATTACCTTCTTCTTTCTTCTACTGGCAGTTCTGCCTCCATCACTATCAGGCTAGGGTGACCTTCCCTTGGTCAAGCCCCAATTGCCCATGATTTGTGCCTGTGACCTTTCTCCAGTGACCATTTGGTGACCAGATGGTGGATACAAAAAGGGGATGGCATTTGCAAGTGACTAGTCTGCCACAAAATGCTCATCTGGTTAGCCACTGCTGCCCTGGCGATGGCTTTGTAAGAGTCAATGAGAACTAGAGCCATGCTGTGGTCCCTGGCCATCAACAGTGTTGGTGATGGCAGGGAGTCCCTTTGGTTTAATAAATCCAGTTTTTCTTCGGGTATCCAAATTCTCCCTCCTTTTGTAGGAGTCAGGCTCTCAGAACCTGTGTCCATGTTGGAACTTCCCCCAGTGTGGATGCAGATACGCAGCTCCCGAGCTCCAGCCTAAAGTTTTCTGTAGCCTCAGCAATACTCAGGCACCTGCCGTCTCACTGAATAGCTTTCTTTGTGACAAAGGCCACAGACAGCCCTTAGTCTATTCCGGAAACAGTAGGAAAAATTACATATGTCTTTGATTTCTTTATTCTGACTCCACTGATTTTAGCCATAATACTTTAAGGAGCTACTTTTTACTACCCCTTACCATGCTGACTTCTGCAGGTCTGCCCTGTGACCTGTCAGGAACTCCTGAGTTACGCTACTGGGGTCACCTGTTGCTCCCCTAGCAAGTTAGACATGTCATATATTTTTAACAGCTTTATTGAGATATAATTCACATATTATACAATTAACCTTTAAAACATACGATTCAATGGCTTTTAGCATACTCACAGAGTTGTCCGCCCAGTTGAGAGCAAACACATGTTCAATTTTCTTTTCCTTTTTTTTTTTGAGACAGAGTCAGCTTTGTCGCCCAGGCTGGAGTGCAGTGCCATGATCTTGGCTCACTGCAGCCTCTCCCTGGGTTCAAGTGATCCTTCTGCTTCAGCCTCCCCAGTAGCTGGGATTACAAGCATGCGCCACCATGCCTAGCTAATTTTTGTGTTTTTAGTAGAGATGGGGTTTCACCACGTTGGCCAGGCTGGTCTCGAACTCCTGGGCTCAAGTGATCCACCCACCTCGGCCTCCCAAAGTGCTGGGATTACAGGTGTGAGCCACCGTGCCCGGCCTACATGTTCAATTTTCTATGAACAAAGGCTTTAGTCCTTGACCCAGGGCTAAAGTGGTCTGTCCAAGCTGTTGTTGGTGAGGGAGTATGATAAAATGTTAAAATCTCATTTGGTTACCTTGAGTCCTGGAACACGCAGTAACTGTCATCCTATAGTCATCACCTGTATTTGGCTGGGAATACAAATGAAGATTGTGTTGTATTCAAGCAGTAGGGTTTTTGTTTTTGTTTTTGGTTTTAGTGCCAACAAAACTTTTTTTTGTCTGACTACATTAAAGATAAGACTGACTATATTTATACAACAGAAACTTTGTAATAGATTTTTTCAGCTTTGTGAAATCGAATTTTTGTCTCATCAGGACTGGTTGGATTTCCTTTTTACCCTGTAATCCAAGCGTTAATAGTTTGTTAGAAGACGGGTATTGCATGTCACTTTTTTTTTTTTTTTTTTGGTAAAATAAAAACATACCTTACCAGTTGTTTTGCTTGAACATGGGTTGGGTGGCTGGAGGGGTGAGTGGGAAATGTAAGAGTCCTGGAAGCTTAAACTGAAGAGGAGAAGGATTCCACATTTGCAGAGAGGCAGAGAAAAGAGCACAGATTTTGGAACAAGATGGACATAGGCTAGAAGCCTCCCACTACTTGTTGAGGAATCAGTCAATAACCAAAGCCTCAGTTTCCACAATAATAAAATGCATCTAATGATACCCAACACCCCAAGATTGAATGAGCTCAGAAGAAATAACTCATAAGCCACTTCGTATGCTACTTCCCTTCCCTTCTGCTCAGGTTTCTTTCGGGAAACATGAGACCAGCCACATAACAATAAATCCACAAATAGAAGCAAAATTAGCTTCTTTGGGTATGAGGTAGATTATTACAGACTAGATGTGGAGAAAATCCTAGATGATATCAAAGGCCTACCATTTCCTGAGGTCGCTAGATTTTTGCTTTCTTTTTTTTCTTTTTCTTTTTTTTGAGGCTCACTATGTTGCCTAGGCTGGAGTGCAGTGGCACAATCTCAGCTCACTGCAGCTTCAACCTCCTGGGCTTGAGTGATCCTCCCACCTCAGCCTCCTGAGTAGCTACAGGCATGCGCCACCACACCCGGCTAATTTTTGTATATTTTGGAGAGACAGGGTTTCACCATGTTGCTGGTCTCAAACTCCTGGGTTCAAGAGATCTGCCCACCTTGGCCTCCAAAGTGCTGGGATTGCAGGCATGAGCCAGCGTGCCTGGTAGGATTTTTCTGCTTCAGGACTTCATTCTAGTTGAGGCCACTTGATTCCCAAAAATAATTCTCTCAGCTATTAATAGATGAGTTGGGAATGTCACAGACTTTTCAGACTGAATGGCACTAAGTGCCAGATGTTCTTCGTCAGGGTCCTTGGGTAATTTCTAGCCTTCGAACAGGCCTCTGTGCGCCAGTGCTTCCCACACCAGTATCACCCCCCTGCTCTGTAGCCAGAGCCCTTTTTCTTTTTTTCATGAAAAGAAAAAGGGTAAAAGGCAGAAAATCTGCTAACCAAATTCTAAAAGAGGGTGTGGCGGCTCATGCCTGTAATCCCAGCACTTTGGGAGGGCCCAGGCTGGAGGATCGCCTGAGGCCAGGAGGTTGAGGTTGCAGTGAGCTATGATCGTGGATTGCACCACTGCCCTCCAGCCTGGGTGACAGAGGCAGACCCTGTCTGTAAAAAAAAAAAAAAAAAAAAAAAAAAATTCTACAAGAGCTGGAACACTCAGAGCCGTTTTTCTAACACATCTGATGGCACTCAAATGGCCATCTCTGATGGCTCCTTATTGCTGTCAGGCAGGAGCAATTGGCAGCAGCTCACCTACACTCCAAGGCTGGTTGTTTATGACCCACATCTACTTTGACTGGGTGGTACCTGGGTTGTACTGGTGGTTAAATATTTTGAACATCACCCCTGCTTATAACATAAAGTCCAAACTCTAAGAAGGAAAGTAGAAAAGAAAACGCATTCATTTGGCATCTCTGTGTCAAGCCTGGACTTAATGCTTTCACAGCATTGCCTTTTTTCATTTTCAGAACAGCCCTGGAGGCAGCTACTATCCCCATTACAATAGAGGAAGAAACTGTGTCTCCAACAGATTCAGTTACGTGGCCTACAAGGTCCCTAACAGCCCACTGGCCCACCCTCCCGACATTGTTTCTACTCTAACCACACTGAGCTTTTGATGGTCTCTGAGTCATAAGCACCTTCACGCCTCCAGCGTTGGAATGTGCTCTCCTCTCTGCCCCTCTGCTTCCTTTTCACCTCACAGATCCCACTCAGCCTTCCACATCACCCCACTGTGGGAAAAAACAGGGCAAAAACAGTCCCATGGGAGTACTGCTATGAATCTTTATGAATTCAACCATATGCTGTGCAATGCAACAAACAAGCAACAGACACAATCAAGCTTGAAACTGCGGGGCAGGGAGAGGGGTGTGTAATGATACGGAAATGATTTTAAGAATTTCCCAATCACTGACAAAGAAGTAAAATACATTATCAGGTGACCAGGCAAGAACATACTTACGACTTGGTCTAAATCTTAAGGAAGACAATTAATTAACT
The DNA here is from genome assembly GCF_028885625.2 of Pongo pygmaeus. Classification (NCBI taxonomy): domain Eukaryota; kingdom Metazoa; phylum Chordata; class Mammalia; order Primates; family Hominidae; genus Pongo; species Pongo pygmaeus. The sequence goes on along the minus strand of NC_072373.2, from coordinate 120,512,831 downwards.
GGGAAGCACAGAGCAACAATGAGTATTAAGAGAGAAACTGATTTAGGGTTGCAATACAAAACTGTATGAATAATTTAAGAGCTGTTCAAGGAGAATTTGGAATATAAACTAATTTTGTCTCAGTGCCAAAGTTAACAATCCCACATAAAATGCAATTCCCTATAGAGTAGTTCAGCCTTAAGAGTAGTTTCACTTTCCACAGTTTCAGTTACCCAAAGTCAACTTAAGTCAAAAAATATTAAATGAAAATTCCAAAAATAAACAATTCATAAGTTTTAAATTGTATGCCATTATGAGTAGCATAATGACATCTTGTGCCATCTCACTTCTTCCCACCTGGGACATGAATCATCCCTTTGTCCAGAGTATCCACACTGCCTGCACTATCCACCCATTACTCACTTAGCAGCCATCTGAGTTACCAGATCGAAAAAGCACAGTATATGTAGGGATCCGTACTCTCCGTGGTTTCAGGCATCCGCTGGAGACTACTGTATGATACAGTGTGGTGGGAGAATTGATTTCGCACCCCAATTCTATCGGATGGAGAGGCTGGATCAAAGTCCCCCCAGGTCCTGGCAGCTTTCCCCAACCCACGCTATTTTTAAATGATTCCTGCTTAGTTGCTGAAGGATAGAAATGTGGACCTCCTTTGTTACTGTGTCTCTCTGATAGAAGGGAGTGGGTAAGCCAGAACTGGAGGCGGGGTGGTCAGTTCCTCCTGAAACAGTATCATCAATACTACTGTACTGTGGGAAACCGGAAGGGTGTCTAACCAATTTGCAGGGAGGGGTAAAGAGGATGTCAGAGAAGGCTTCCAGGAGAAAGGAGGAATTAGCCAGGTAAGAGGAACAGAGAAGGGAAAGGGAGTTCCAGGTAGAAGGAACTTGTGCAACCAAAGGCTCAGAGGGAAGGAAGGGAGCCACAAGAAGGTTGGAATGGGGAATACGAGGCGGAAATGTTGAGATAAAGAGGGCCAGGTGAGGTGGCTCAGGCCTGTAATCTCTGCACTTTAAGAGGCCAAAGTGGGTGGACTGCTTGACCCCAAGAGTTAGAGACCAGCTTGGGCAACATGGCAGAGCCCTGTATCTACCAAAACAAAAACAAATACAAAAATTGGCTGGGGCGTGGTGGCACACATCTGTAGTCTCAGCTACTCGGGAGGCTGAGGTGGGAGGATCCCTTGAAGCTGGAAATGTCGAGGCTGCAGTGAGCCATGGTTGTACCACTGTTTTCCAGCCTGGACAACAGAGTGAGACTCTGTCTCACACACACACACACACACACACACACACACGAGATAAAGAGGGAACATGTTAGAGAAGCTGGTAGGGACAGATCATATATAGCGTTGCCAGCCATGTTTGGATTCCCCTGAGGGTAACAGGTATCCACAGAAGACTTCTAGCAAGGGAGTGTGACAGGACTGGACTTGTTCAGTGAACATTGAGAAACCCTACTCCAAATCCAAGACAGAGGAACACAAAGGGCTTCCACAGTGAGGCCTCAGAGAACCCTTCCGAGTTAGCCAGCTCCAAACTGGGAAAACTGAGGTAGGCAGCTTTTGTTGGGTGCCCCACACCCTCTTTTCTTGCTCCCTCTCTGCAGTTGCTCTTTTCCCCTAGGCTGCCCACTAGCTGCCCAGGATCCCCAAGGCAGTATCTTCACCCAGGACTCTGCTCGCTGACCTGCAACAAGCTCCCACCCTCTCAGCCTACTTCCTCGCAACCCACTCACTCAGGGAGGATGTAACAAGCACTTACCATGGGTAAGGCAGTGTGCTAGGTCCTGTGGGGAGAAAAATGCAAATACGCAATGGTCTCTGCCCTGTAAGATCAGGCCCCATAGCATAGTCAGGGTCCTCACTGACCTGTTTTCTGTTAAGCAGTGCTAGTAAAAGGGCAAAGCCCAAACGTTAGGCTATCTTAGGTATTTACCTGTGTCCTGGTTTTGATTCCATCACTTACCTTCTCTGAGGCTGTTTCCTTATATAGAAAATAAAAGGGTTAGCCTGGCTGGCCCTTTTCCAGTCGGGGCTTCTTGAGCACTTTGGTCCTCAGAGGCAGTGCCCAAGAACATTCTTGGTAGTAAGGGTTAACAGAAATCACATATCCAAAAGTGGCAGGGCTTCACACCATCACTCCATAACGAAAGTTTTTATGTTGATTTGTTTTTGCGTTAGCGTCTGGCAGGAGTTACTTGGTGCAGTAACACTGCCTATTTCCTGCTGATCAGAATTTCTAGGTGGCAGCCATATAGATCTGATTAATAAAAAAGGCAAATTATTATTTTTAAAAAACATGTTCATTAGACAAAAATATTTCAAAACATGAGGGACAAGGTGATGAAAAGATCAGGAATTATTAAGTTAACAGATAGCTGAAGCTCCCCTCCAACTCTAAAAATCCCACGTTTCTAAGCTGATGAAGTATGCTATTATGTTAATTTATTATACTCATCAGGTAACATGAACTTTTTTTTATTTTTTTGATACAGAGTCTCACTCTGTTACCCAAGCTGGCATGCAGTGGCGTGATCTCAGCTCACTGCAGCCTTCGCCTCTTGGGTTCAAGCAATTTTTGTACCTTAGCCTCCCAGGTAGCTGGGATTACAGGCATGTGCCACCACACCCGACTAATTTTTGTATTTTTAGTAGAGACGGGATTTTTTCATGTTGGCCAGGCTGGTCTTGAACCCCTGACCTCACGTGATCCACCCACCTTGGCCTCCCAAAGTGTTAGGATTACAGGCATGAGCCACCGCGCCTGCCCATATGAACATTTTAAAGGGAGATGTTTGTAATCTAATGATAAGATTAATTGTGAAAATGCATGAATAAATTTGGAGAGATCAGAATTTCAAGATCACTTATTGAATGACACTGATGACCTTCTTAAAGGGTTGACCCAGCAGCCCTCCTCCCCTAGGCCTGGGACCACTTCAGCCTCAGAAACACCTGTCACTGTTTTGGAAACTTAAGTGGCAATACACTTTGGCGGTGCCTTCAATGACATGGAAGCAGGGAGCGCCCCCATCACAGACCTTGCCCTCAGAAGGCTTTAGGGAACCCAACACTTTGATGAGAGTCTTCTTAGATGTTTTCCTCCAAGACTGTAGCTCCTCACCCTTCCTTTCCACTGGTTTTAAATCTAACACCGTAGGCAGGTTGAACCAAGGGGAGCACACCCAGACAAGCCCCTTTCCTCTGCCTCCCTCAGGGTCTCTACTTAGCTCTATCATTGTTGTCAGCCCTGACCTACACTTCAGGGTTGGCTTGGCAGAGGCTTTTTGGGGAGCAGGGATAGTGTAAGAGGCCAAAAAAAAAAAACAAAAACAAAAACCCACACTCAACACACAACATTTCTGTGACCAGATGCAGGGGTGAGGGGCCCTGGGGGGTAAGTTCCTCACACACCAAGCGATTCTCCAGTGGACATTGGCTGAGCATTCTGTAATTCAATTCGATTCTGATTCTGACACTAGCTACCTGGAGGTAGTGTCAGATTTCAGATTCCATGGGGTAAGGGCTTGATCCCACTAGACTGCTCCTCTTCAGATGCCAACTGCAAGTAGTAGATTTCACCTATACTTCTTAGCAGCTATAAACTGGGGCTCCCACTACCCCCTCCTTTGGTCTGATTAATTTGCTAAGAAGGCTCACAGACCTCAAGGAAACATTTACCAGTTTATTATAAAGGACAGTACAAAGGGTACAAATGAACAGCCAGATGAAGAGATGGATAGGGCAAGGTGTCAGGGGTGCAGAGCTTCCATAACCTTTCTGGGCAAGACACCCTCCTGGCATCTCCACATGTTCAGCAACCCTGAAGCTCATCAACTCTTGTTGTTCGAGCGTTTATAGAGTTTGATGTCCAGCTCCTCCCCTCCTCCTTTCCTGGAGGTAGAAGGGTGGGGATGAAAGTTCCAATCCTCCAATCACTTGGTCTCTCTGGTGACTGGCCCCATCCTGACGTTATCTAGGGCCCCCATCCTAAATCACCTCCTTATTATAAACTCAGGTATTATCAAAGGGACCCATTATGAATAACCCAGGAAATTCAAGGGTTTTAGGGGCTGCGTCAGGAACCAGGGACAAAACCCAAATATCATATTATAAATAAATAATATGATAGCTATGTCACACCCTCATCTCAGGAGTCCATGACGGTGGTTTAAGATCAAGAAGGTCTTAGCACATCTAGCTCTGAGAAGGCATTGGGAGTGAGGCTTTAAAGTTTCTGCAAAGTGGAAGGATTGGGGGTGGGGGTGGGGGAAGAGATCACCTGTTCCCAAATCCTTCAAATAATCTCTTGTTATCAGGGAGATTCTTTGATAACTTTGGCTTCACTCGGCAACTAGAATATTTCATTTAAAGGTCTGAACATTATAAAATCAAAGTATGATACAAACCGTTCTTCAAGACGCTTTCAAATTGACCTCAACACCTTATACGGCGTTCAAATCTGCTTAATGTCCCTTTGGAAAAGTTTTCTCTTGTCTCTCTAAAAGACAACCGCACTTTCCCAAAGCTGTGCTCTTAAGAGTTGGTAAAGGGACAATTTGGTTTATCCAATAATCAGATTAATTAAGGTATACCATTTCTAAGGCACGAGAGCAGGAATCTTAAGCTGAGGTAGCCCTGGGACTAAATATGCCATCCTCTTGTATCAAGATGGAGAAGACGGCCGAGGTTCAGGGAAAGAGCCCAGTGGAAGAATCCAACCTAGTGAGAGGAAAACGGGCACCTGGTGAAGGCACCGGCCTCTAAGCTAGGGATGAGGGGACAGGCCTCTGCCTAGCCTGAGACAGGAGGAGGAAACTGAGGCATTCACACTTTTATGTGGCGATCACAGTTCCTGCAGACTGTAGCAGAGCTGGGGAGCAGGAACCAGAGGTATAGTCCCACGCCCACCCACTCTCCCCTCCCCTCACTCCGCGGCCCCGCCTCCAACAAGCCGCTTCAGGTCGCGAGGGGTCGCCTGCGCGCTCCAGCTGCGCCTGCGCAGGAAGGGCGGGTCAGCGCGCCGGCGCAGTGCCGCGGTCACAGGCTGAGTGCTGCGGCGCGATCCTTGCTTCCCTGAGTGTTGGCCCGGGAGGAAAGAAGATGGTGCTGGATCTGGATTTGTTTCGGGTGGATAAAGGAGGGGACCCAGCCCTCATCCGAGAGACGCAGGAGAAGCGCTTCAAGGACCCGGGACTAGTGGACCAGCTGGTGAAGGCAGACAGCGAGTGGCGACGATGTAAGTACTGGGACGGGCGGGTTACCTCCTTGATCCTAAACCCAATTTTCTCTCTCAAATCCAGCCACTGCTCCTGAGGCCACAGCTTCCACCCTTCGTCAGACCCCCTCCCAGGGTGCGGTGGTTCCGAGGTTCTCCCCATCCCCGAAAACACAGCCTGGTAGCCGGGGTCATCCCACTTTCTCCTCCGCCCGGGCGGAGCGAGGTCCCTTCCACGCGTGCTCAGTGCCGTTCGCTGCCAGTGTGCGTACGCACGCGTATCGGGAGCTGTCAAGCCTTCCTGCCCCAGGGGTTGCCAGAACATGCCGGGGCGGGAGGTTGTGGGGTCTACGCGGCTTTCCTAACACGAATCTTTGGTCCCCCCAAGTCTTTTTCTCATCTTCAGCAAGGCCAGAGTAGTTTTCCTTTGTTTTGATAGGATCAAAGGCTCCTCCTGAGACTGCGTCACTTCTGCAACACAGTAGATTCATTCCTTTCGTATCGGAAGCATTTCGGGGCGTTGGAGGCCGCTCTTGGCCAAAATAAATGACCCTGAAGCTTTTCGGAAGGCCATCCCCCGACCTATGGGCATACCTTTAAGAATTAGAAAAGTCTTTTCCGTGGTAGATCAAACGTGAGGGGAGTGAGGAGGCGAGAAAAAAATTGTAATGACTGAGGCTGTTTAATTGTGATTTGTGGACGTTTTCCTTTAAAGACATTGGCAGAGTTGGGCTAGAACCTGAAACTGTCAGATCTTGGAGTCATATCGGGCATCTTTCATGAAGCTGAATAAAACCATAGAACTATCTGCCCGTAAATCTCTGCCTATATTAACTGGAGTGGTCGCTGGTTGGGCGGATGCTGTCAAGTACTTGTGATTTGATTAGTCTGATGCAATAGTTCTGCAACCATCTGGGAGCTAGGTTGATGACAGTACACTCCAAAGGCAGCCGCTATCCAAGGGTGTGATGGATTTCTATTAGGAAAATTGATTTTCTCCTGTTTATAAGGATCTTGGATGTCAAAAGAGTATTTGTTTAACTTGAGTTTTGTGCTGATTCTATGTCTTAGGCCCTCTATTGTAGTAGTTTGTTTGATTGTGAGATTCCACACTTGACCTGAAGTTTCGAGTTGCAATGGAATTTAATTTTGCCACATTTTTTGTTTAGGATAAAACTAGCCTGAGCACTGTTCTACTGAATCTGAAGTCAGGAGTATCAGATTTTTGTGTCAGTCCAGCCCTTAGCTAGTGCTAAATGACTTTGAATGTGTTAGCTAGTCTTTTGGGTATAATGTCCACATCTGAGGGATTTGTCCCTTATCTGAAAAGTAGATAGGTGGTGAGTTCTTCAGGGACAAGGATTCAGTTTTATTCATACAGTATATATGTGGATATACATATACACATTTATACATAAAATCCCAGTACCTAGCACTGTACCTGGTCCTTGGTAAGGCCTTGATAAAGGTTTGTTGGAGGCGTGAATATTTTCTGTGTTCAGGGCACTTTACATTCTTTATGAAAAGTAGTTTATGTAGTTTATGTTCTTGTTTTAAAAAACTTAATCCCAAATGTGAAGTCATTTCTTTTCTTTGTTTTGTTTTGTTTTGTTTTGTTTTTGAGACGGAGTCTCTCATTGTCACCCAGATTGGAGTGCAGTGGCACCATCTCGGCTCACTGCAACCTCCATCTCCCGGTTTCAAGAGATTATCATGCCTCAGCCTCCAAGTAGCTGGGACTACAGGTGTGCACCACCACACCCAGCTAATTTTTTTTTTAGTTGAGATGGGAGTTTCACCATGTTGGCCAGGCTGGTCTCTAACTCCTGACCTCAAGTGATCAGCCCGCCTCAGCCTCCCAAAGTGCTGGGATTACAGGTGTGAGCCACCATGCCTGGCCAGTAGTTTATTTCCAATGCATCTATTAATTTGATTCTTTTCTATTTGACAACGCTTTCCAATATTCTCTTTGCATCCAAATGGAATTTATGTTTTTTCCCAAGTTCCCAACTGCCCAAGGTAGACACTGGCAGATTTATATCAAGGTTCTTTGACATCTTGAACTTCAGATCAGAGGATGGAGTTCTCTCATTGCCTTGAACAAGGGCTTATAACCAGAGCCACATTAAGAACTCAGATCATGCTCCCTAACTGAGGACACATAGCAAGCTTCACCAAGCCCTCCACTACAACTATACCAATTTGTCTTCTGTAGACTTACAAGATACCACTAGGGTTCCTTGGAGAACACAGGAATCCAATATAACTTGGAGTCATAATACCACATTGGAACTTACAACTCTTCTAACTCCAGTGATTTGAACTGTGATTTCTTCTTTTTAATTCAGAGTAGCGTAATGTTCCTACACTTGGGCATATTTGTCTTGGCCCCACTCCTGAAGCAAATAGATTTCCATGTATCTGGAAATCTGCTGCAAACCCCAAGAATTTTATCCTCCCTCAAAAAGTCCTATCCTGAGTGGTTTTTTTCTTTTTCTTTTTACTATACATTGAAAATTGAAGTTGTTGTTTCCTGTTTTTTTAATTTGAGACAAGGTCTCACTGTGTCACCCAGGCATGATCACAGCTCACTGCAGCCTCAATCTCCCCAGGCTCAGATGATCCTCCTGCCTTAGACTTCTGACTAGCTGAGACTACAGGCGCAATGCCACCATGCCTGGCTAATGTGTATTTTTTGTAGAGATGGAGTTTCGCCATGTTGCCTAGGCTGGCCTCAAACTCCTGGCCTCAAGCGATCCTCCCATCTCGGCCTCCCAAAATGTTGGGATTACAGGCATGAGTCACCATGCCCAGCCTAAAGCTGTTATTTCCTCATAACCTTTACTGCATATGTTTTAAAACAGGTCCTTATCATTGTTTGCCCCAGCAACTGGAATAGCTTTCTGTCTGCTTTCAATCTTATCCCAGTCTCACCAGAGCATATAATCTTTCTAGAATGCAAATCTGATCATTTTACTTGAAGGCTTAAGTTTTGCAGTGACATACTTTAGAGCAGCACTGTCTGATAGGAGTAGAATATTAGCTTCATGTATACAGATGCTCCTTGACTTAGGATGGGTTTATGTCCCAATAAATCCATCATAAGTTGAAAATATTGTAAGTAAAAAATGCATGTAATACACATACCCTACTGAATATCATAGCTTAGCCACGCCTACCTTAAATGTGCTCAGAACACTGACGTTAACCTACAGTTGGGAAAAATCATCTTACACAAACCCTGTTTTATAATAAAGTGTTGAATATCTCGTGTAATGTATTACTATTGATCATAAAGTTTAACTATTATAAGCTGTAATTGTTAATTTGTTTGTGTCCAATCTAAAAAATATAAAGAGAAACAGATGAAATTAATTTTAGTAATATATTTTATTTAACCTAGTCTTGTATACCCAAAAGTTTTATATATATATATATATTTATTTATTTATTTATTATTATTTTTAGACAGCGTCTTGTTCTGTTGCCCAGGCTGGAATGCAGTGGCATGATCACAGCTCACTGCAGCCTGGACCTCCTGGGCTCAAGTGGTCCTCCCACCTCAACCTTCTAAGTAGCTGGGACCACAGGTGTGCACCGCCATGCCCAGCTAATTTTTTAATTTTTTGTAGAGACAGAGTCTCACTTTGTTGCCCAGGCTGGTCTCGAATTCCTGGACTCAAGTGATCCTCCCACTTCGACCTCCCACACTGCTGGGATTACAGGTGTGAACCACCACGCCCAGCCCCAAAATTATATTTTCAACATATAATCAGTATTTTTAAATTACTGAAACTAGCCCGGCGCGGTGGCTCACCCCTGTAATCCCAGCACTTTGGGAGGCCAAGGTGGGCCTATCACGAGGTCAGGAGATCGAGACCATCCTGGCTAACACGGTGAAACCCCATCTCTACTAAAAGTACAAAAATAATTAGCCGGGCATGGTGGGGGGCGCCTGTAGTTCCAGCTACTCGGGAGACTGAGGCAGGCAAATGTCGTGAACCTGGGAGGCAGAGCTTGCAGTGAGCTGAGATCACGCCACTGCACTCCAGCCTGGGTGACACAGCGAGACTCTGTCTCCAAAAAAAAAAAAAATACAAAAATTAGCCAGGCGTGGTGCCAGGCGCCTGTAGTCCCAGCTACTTGGGAGGCTGAGGCAGGAGAATGGCATGAACCCAGGAGGCGGAGCTTGCAGTGAGCTGAGATCGTGCCACTGCAGTCCAGCCTGGGCGACAGAGCAAGACTCTCTCTCTCTCTCTCTCTCTATATATATATATAGTATATATATATATATATATACACACACACACACTCTATATATCTGTATACACTATATATATATATATATATACACACTATATATATATATGACATTTACAGCACACCAGCAGATTGCCTTATGCCACCTCCCAGTCAGCCCCTCCTCCAAAAATAATAGTATTCTTACCTCTATCACCATAAATTCCTTTGCCTGATTTTGAACTTCATATAAATGGACTTATGTAGTATATACTTTTGTATATGGCTTCTTTCTTTTTTTTTTTTTTTTTTTGAGACGGATTCTTGCTAGTCGCCCAGGCTGGAGTGCAGTGGCGTGATCTCAGCTCACTGCAACCTCCGCCTCCCGGGCTCACACCATTCTCCTGCCTCAGCCTCCTGAGTAGCTGGGATGACAGGCGCCCACCACCATGCCTGGCTAATTTTTTTTGTATTTTATTAGAGACGGGGTTTCACCATGTTAGCCAGGATGGTCTTGATCTCCTGACCTTGTGATCCACCCACCTTGGCCTCTCAAAGTGCTGGGATTACAGGCATAAGCCACCATGCCCGGCATGGCTTCTTTCTTTCAAGATTATGTCTGTAAGATTCATCCATGTTACTAACATGTAGCAGTAGTTGGTTCTTTTCATTGCTATATGATACTCCATTATGTAAATATGCCAATCAATTCTACTGGCATATTTACTTCATGACATTTGGATAAACTGGGTTGTTACCAGTTGAGGGCATTATGAATAAGCTTCTAGAGACTCTTTTTTAAAAAATGTTTGATTGGCAATTAACAAATTATAGTTGTATATATTTATAGGATACAATGTAATGTTATGATTTATGAATACAATGTGGAATAATAAAAGCAGCTAATTAACATATCCATCACCTCAAATACTTATATTTTGTGATAATAACATATATACCTTCTTATGTGTGTCTTTTGGTAGACATTAACACTCATTTCTGTTGGGTATGTACCAAGGAGTAGAATTGCTGGATCATAGGGTGGGTACATGTTTAGATTTAGTAGATAATACCAAGTAGTTTTCCAAAGTGGTTGTAATGATTGATATTCCCACCAGCAATATCTAAGAGTTCCAGTTGCTTGGCATTCTTGCCAGTACTTGACATTGGGCAGTCCTTTTAATGTAGCCATTCTGGTAGATATATAGTGGTGTCTCATTGTTATTTTAATTTGCATTTTTTTGGTGACCAAAGATATTGAGTGCTTTTTCATAAGTTGATGGCATTTGGATAGCCTATTTTGAGAAGTACCTGTTCAAGCCTTTTGACCAATTTTTATTTGTCCTTTTCTTAGTGGTTTGTAGGAATTATTTATATTGTGTGGATAGAAGAATACCTATGAGATACAGATACCACAGATCTCCTCTCCCATTCTGTGGCTTGCCTTTTCATTCTTTCAGTCTTGTGATGAATAGAAGTTCCTAATTTTAATGAAGTCTAATTTATTGACTTTTATTCTGTGATTTATCTATTGTGTTTTGGAAACACAATAGACAAATCACAGAATTTGTATTCTGTTTTGAAAATCATGTTATGTCTTAACCTTCAGAAGAGATTCTCCAGTTTTTTTTGTAGACATTTTATTTCTTTACCTTTTACATTTAGGTATAAGATTTATTTAATATTAATTTTGGTGTATTATGTGAGATAGATCAAAATTTTTTTTAATGTGGAGAGTCAATTGCTCATGATAAAAATGCAATAAACTGAGAATAGAAGGGAGCTTCCTTAATCTGATAATAGATACTTACAGAAAAACCCATAGCTAATTTTTCTTTTCTTTTTTTTTTTTTTTTCTTGAGTCAGAGTCTCATTCTGTTACTAGGCTGGAATGCAGTAGCGTGACCTCAGCTCACTGCAGCCTCCACCTCCCAGGTTCAAGCGATTCTCCTGCCTTAGCCTCCTGCGTAGCTGGGACTACAGGCGCGTGCCACCACACCCAGCTAATTTTTGTATTTTAGTAGAAACGATTTCACCATGTTGGCCAGGATGGTCTCGATCTCTTGATCTCATGATCGGCCCGCCTCGGCCTCCCAAAGTGCTGGTATTACAGGTGTGAGCCACTGCGTCCGGCCACGTTTTTCTTAATGATGAAATATTGAATGGTTTCCCCTTGAGGTTAGGAACAAGACAAGTATGTCTGTTATCACCTCTTCTAATCAACATCATGCCAAAGGTTCCAGGCAGTATGAATAAGGCAAGAAACAAAAATAAAAGATTGGAATGGAAGAAACTGTCATTATTTGCAGATCACTTGATTATGTATGCAGAATCTGAACTATTAAAATTAAATAACTTTAACAAAATAACTGGATACAATACACAGAATCAAAGGTACTTCTATATACAAGTAATAGTTTAGAAGTACCAGGTACATAGAGATATACCTAATAAATAACATTTAAGACTCATACACTGAAAAGTACAAAACATTGCTGAGAGAAATTAAAAATAATGAAGGGATATACTATATTCATTGAAACATTCAGCATTGTTACAATATTTGGTTTTGTTTTATTTTCTTTTTGTTTCTTTTCTTTTTCTCTTTTGAGATAGAGTCTTGTTCTGTCACCTAGGCTGGAGTGCAGTGGAACAATCTTGGCTCACTGCAGTCTCTGCCTCCTGGGATCAAGCGATCCTCCCACCTCAGCCTCCCAAGTAGCTGGGAGTACAGGCACACACCACCATGCTCAGCTAATTTTTGTGTATATATATATATATTTTTTTTATTTTATTTTATTTTATTTTTTTAGAGACAGGGTTTTGCCACGTCGCCCAGGCTGGTCTCGAATTCCTGGGCTCAAGCGACCCACCCACTTCAGCCTCCCAAAGTACTGGAATTACAGGCATGAGCCACCACACCTGGCCTTATTTTCTTTTATGCTCCCAATACCTACCGTGGTGCCTTGCAAATAGGAGGGAATCTCAAAACGATTATAGATTTACAGGGAGTTGGAAAAATAGTAGAAAGGTCCTGTTTTCCCCAATGATAACATCTTATATAACTCTAGTACAATATTAAAACCAAGAAATTGACATTGCTACAATCCACAAACCTTATTCAGATTTTGCCAGTTTTACACACGTGTGTGTGTGTAGTTCTGTGCAACCTTACCATGTGTAAATTTGTATAACCACTGCCATGCTCAAGATACAGAACTGTTTCATCACCACAAAGATCCTTCTTGCTATCTCTTTGTAGTCTACTCCCTTTGCCCTCCATCTCACCCCTAGCAACCACTAATCTATTATCCATCTCTATAGTTTTATCAATGTGAATAAGTGAATGAGAAAATAGTGATATCATTTTGCATTGAAGTTTTGTTAAAGAGGTATCAAAGAGGAAAGCTTCTTGGTAAAGCCTTAAAGAATGGCTCTCTAGGTGCTGTCTCATTTCTAGTCATCAATTTTGCCTCTTAAAAGCTTGAGTTTGGCTGGATGCCATGGCTCACACCTATAATTCTAGCACTTTGGGAGGCCAAGATGGGTGGATCGCTTGAGCCCAAGAATTTGAGACCAGCCTGGGCAACACAGCAAAACTCCATCTCTACAAAAATAAAAATTAAAAAATTAGCTGGGTGTGGTGGGGCACACCTATAGTCCTAGCTGCCTGGGAGGCTGAGGTGGGAGGATCACTTGAGTCTAGAAGGCAGAGGTTGCAGTAAGCTGAGGTCGTGCCACTGCACTCCAGCCTAGGTGACAGAGTGAGACCCTGTCTCAACAACAACAAAAAAGCTTGTGCTTGAATTTTATCATATTGCCCCTAACGTTTAGATTCAAGAGGTCCAAATTTTAGTAATCAGTTAGACTGATGATCCATGATACCAATATATTAATTTGGGCCAATATGTTGACTAGTCAGTGCCTGTCTTCCCCCAAAGGAAACCAAATTATAAGAGACTAAATTATTCTCAAGGCTGCCAGATGAGCATTATATCAAAGTAAAAGGGTAACATTAGCCATTTCTAGCATGGAGAGGTAGCAATCATGACTGCACTCTTTATGAATTCCTGTGCATAGCACCTAGTTTCCTTAAATGAGTTTTAGGATAATTGGGCAGGTTAGTTACTTGAGTGTCTTCCAAGTTTTTCAGATGTTACTCTATAATGGCGTCATACAGGTTATGATACTTTTTAATTTTAACCTCAGAATGGTCTTTTCCTTGTCACCAAATGCTGAGGACACCCTACTGTAGTCACCATTGTATGCCAACTACATTTGGGGCTCTAAAGCTCTAAGATTAGGCCGGGCACGGTGGCTCACGCCTGTAATCCCAACACTTTGGGAGGCTGAGGTCAGGAGTTCGAGACCAGCCTGGCCAACATGGCGAAACCCCGTCTCTTCTAAAAACACAAAAATTAGCCGAGTGTGGTGGCGGGCATCTATAATCCCAGCTACTCGGGAGGTTGTGGCAGGAGAACTGCTTGAACCTGGGAGGCAGAAGTTGCAGTGAGCCGAGATTGCACCATTACACTCCAACCTAGGCAACAAGAGCGAGACGCCGTCTCAAAAAAAAAGCTGTAAGATTTTATAACTTCATGAGGCAGATCCTTCAGCTCTGCCAGCATTTGGGCCTTAACCTGAAATAAGTACTAAGAAGTCAAGATCAGGAGAAGGGAGTGTCTTAATTGTGGGTGTTTCTTTGGTATATTCTTGGATTTTTTATTCCTAGGTAGATTTCGGGCAGACAACTTGAACAAGCTGAAGAACCTATGCAGCAAGACAATCGGAGAGAAAATGAAGGTAAGAGAACTGAATAACAAACAGCCATGAAAACTTGAGTGGAGGTATTTGATCTTGCTCTTAGCTAATGTTCACAGAAGTTCTAACTCAGTGTTTAAGTCTGCAAGATGTTCAGTTTCTTACCAAAGGGGAAAATATTATTTTAAAAAGATAGGGAGGCAGGGAACTTGGAGGCATTTTCATATACTTTACCACAAGTCCATCTTCTGTGTTCAGGTAAGATTCTTTGTTGTCTGGCCGTTTGTTGTCTATTCTGTTCTTGTATTAGAAATATAAATTCCACCAATCATCTTTTTTATGGCAGATTTCAGATTTGTCGTCTCAGCGTAGTTATGCTCCATAATGAAAACTACAGATTCAGAGTTCAAATCTTGCTATGTTATGTGACTTTTAGGCAAGTTAATGTCTCAGCCTCAGTTTTCTCATCTATAAAATGACAATACTAACACTCATCTATAGAATGGAATTGTTAGAACTTTTTTTTTTTTTAATTTAAATGCCAAGCAATGGTTATGGATAGAACTAAATTTCTTTTAAATGTAGAAAATTTGGCACAGTGTCTAGAACATGCAGTTGTTCAGCAATTGTGAGTTATAATGAATGGCAAGTAATGTTACTGGCCTTCATCCAAAAAAGAATTCTTCCTATGCCTGAAAAATATTATGTTTCAGCTCAGCTTTTGCTTTGGTATCCAGAATAGTTCATGTTTTTAACCTTTCTTCAAAAATACCTGTTTAGCCCCTTAATCATATTACATTACATGTTATAGCTGGCTACAGTAGCTCACGCCTATAGTCCCAGCACTTTGGGAGGCCGAAGTGGGCACATTGCTTGAGCTCAGGAGTTCAAGACCAGTCTGCACAACATGGTGAAACCCCATCTCTACAAAAATAAAATGAAACAAAAAAATTAGCCAGGCATGGCGGCCCGTGCCTGTAGTTCCAGCTACTCAGGAGGCTGAGGTGGGAGGATCACTTGAAGTCAGGAGGTAAAAGTTGCAGTGAGCCAAGATTGCGCTACTCTACTAAGCTCCAGCCTGAGTTTCCAGTGAAACCCTGTCTCCAAAATAAATAAATTAATTAATTAAATGCACTTTACAATCTAGATAACTTTTAAGTTGTAAACCTCAAAACTAAACAACAACAACAAAAAATTATAGAACTTTGGAACTGCACCAGTAAAGAGCATAAAAAGATGACCTTGGGATTCTAGCACCTTACACTTAACTTCATGGCAGTCGGCATCTTTCTCTTTGACAATATTTTGTTACACTTTCAGCGTGTAACACTTTTAGCTGTGGAAAGTGATATTGATAATCATCCAGTTTCTTTCTGTGGGACTCAGTCATTCGCATACTAGAGGCCCCATAATTATGTTAATTCCCATGCATACTCCTCCCTGGGTGTTCTTTGGGACCTATGTACAGTCAGTGCCAGCTGGGTATTTTTTGTAGCAAGAAGATGGGATTGTGAGTGTTGTCATTCACAATAACATTCTTAGATCTGATTTTGTTGCTAGCCATGCAGGGAGTGTTCACTCCCACTGCCATTGAAATGGTAATGATAGTGCTTTAATTTGTAGAGCACTCGAAAACATTCAGATACTTTCACAGACATCTCATTTTGGTTTTGATCCTTACGGCAAAGCTGGAATGCAGATAGTACATTTGTCAGCCCTATTTAATGGATAAGGGAATCAGCTTAGGAAATTAAAGAGCTTGCTTAAAATCATACTCTAACTTAGTTGCATAATCAAACCTTGAGCTCAGAACTTGAATTTGCTGCCTTGAGGGATTATCAAATAGCAAGGGAGCCTGGTAACTATCTTGTGAACATATCACCCTGCCTATGATGCCATTGCAAAAATCTTGAGATTTAGTCAATTTTTTCCCTACCTCTGTAGTCTGTTTGTTCTTATCAAGACTCATTCTAATAGTTTCAGATTTTTCCAACTTTTTTTCTTTTTTTTTTTGAGACAAAGTCTCGTTTTGTTGCCCAGGCTGGAGCGCAGTGGCACAATCATGGCTCACTGCAGCCTCAACCTCCTGGACTCAAGCAGCCCTCCTGCCTCCGCCTCCCTAGTAGCATGCCACCACACTTGGCTAATTTTTTTTTTTTTTTTGTAGAGATGGAGTCTCCCTGTGTTGCTACTGCACCTGGCCAGATTTTTCCAACTTTTTAAGATGATTTTGCTCTGAGTCACTGAAGGGTGTGAGTGGAGTTATGGTTAGAATTTTGATTGTATGAGAATGTGTAATGAACCTAAAGGATTTCCATGCTTTACATTTAGGAGATTTAGTCCTTTTGTTTTTTTGTTTTTTTTTTGACACAGTGTCTTGCTTTGTTGCCCAGGCTGGAGTGCAGTGGCATGATCATAGCTCACTGCAGCCTCCAACTGCTTGGCTCAAGCAGTCCTCCCACCTCAGCCTCTCAAGTAACTAGGACTATAGACACATGTCACTGTGCCTGGCGAATTTTTTAAAAAGTCACCCAGGCTGGAGTGCAGTGGCACAAGCATAGCTCACCACAGCCTCTAATACCTGGGCTCAAGCAATCCCCCTGCCTCAGCCTCCCAAGTAGCTGAGACTACAGGTGTACTCCACTATGCCTGGCTAATTTAAAAAAAAAAAAATATATATATATATATATATATATTTATTTATTTATTTATTTATTTATATTTAGATATTTAGATATGGGGTCTCACTCTGCTGCCCAGGCTGGTCTTGAACTCCTGGGCTAAAGTGATCCTCCCACCTCAGCCTACCATGTAGCTGGGATTACAGTTGCAAGCCACTGTACCTGGCTATACTTTGTTTTATTTATACTCACAAAGCAGATGCTAAATATTCTTATGCAAGTTTTGTTGAAGTCTCATGTATCTTATTATAATGACCTTTGACTAACTTTCTTTAACTCTTTTTTTTTTTTTTTTGAGATGGAGTCTTACTCTGTCACCCAGGCCGGAGTACAGTGGTGTGATCTCAGCTCACTGCAACCTCTGCCCCCCAAGTTCAAGCAAGTCTCCTGCCTCAGCCTCCCGAGTAGTTGGGATTACAGGTGTCTGCTACTGCGCCTGCCCAATTTTTGTATTTTTAGTAGAGACGGGGTTTCACCATCTTGGTCAGGCTGATCTTGAACTCCTGACCTCGTGATCCACCCACCTCAGCCTCCCAAAGTGCTGGGATTACAGGCATGAGCCACCGTGCCCTGCCACTTCTTTTTAATTTAAGAAGAATTTAACTCTTTAAGTGATCTTCTTAAATTCACCTGGTTTTGTGCAACGATTACAAATGATGATTTAGCAGAATTATCATACGAAAGGATGAGAAGAGAAACTAGAGAGAACGAAATCCAGCCCTGGTTACACCCCTGCCATTTTGTCAAATTACATTGATTGTTCTAAACTGAGTTCCAGATCCTGTGACTTTTTGTTTGTTTGTTTTCCTTGGCTGTCTGATATTTCATCATTCCATCCATCTTTCCCTCTTAGCCTCAATGCTGGGATTGTTGTTAGCAGGTAGATAAGAATCTACACTCGGGGCCAGGTGCAGTGGCTCACGCCTGTAATCCCAGCACTTTGGGAGGCCAAGGTGGGGGATCACTTAAGGCCAGGAGTTTGAGATCACCCTATCCAACATAGTGAAACCCTATCTCTATTAAAAATACAAAAAAAAAAAGGAAAAAAAAATTAGCCAGACGTGGTGGCGCACTTCTGTAATCCCAGCTATTTTGGAGGCTGAGGCAGGAGAATCACTTGAAACCGGAAGGCGGAGCTTGCAGTGAGCTCAGAGCACGCAAACTGCACTCTACCCTGGGCGACAGAGTGAGACTCCGTCAAAAAAAAAAAAAAAGAATCCACACTCAGGTGTGTTTGCTCCAGGGCTTGCTCCTGAGCACTGCACTACCTCTCCAGTGCTTATAGCTCATGAACATTTCAAATAAATTCTCTTCTGATTCCTATGATGATCTATGTACAGGGAATGACATTCTTCTCATATTCTTCAGGATGTTAATTCTCTGACCCAGACAGATTAATTGATTTTAGGATCAAAAAGCTATTAAGTGGCAGCATAGGGGGGGCTTGACCCTTTGACTTCTGGCTTCCAGTGTACTAATTTTTTTCCTACATGTTGTATCTTTTAGAAAAATTTATGTAAGAAGTTCTGTGATTCATTTATATAATACGTTAATTTGGTGTACACTTTATAAAACAATGCCAGAGATTTTCTTTTATTTATTTGTGTTGGGTTTTTTTCCTTCCTGCAGAAAAAAGAGCCAGTGGGAGATGATGAGTCTGTCCCAGAGAATGTGCTGAGTTTCGATGACCTTACTGCAGACGCTTTAGCTGTAAGTTATAGTTCTTTTCTAAGTTAGGATCTCTGCTATTTTGTCTTAATTTTATTCCTAGACAGCAAGTGCTCTCACTCTGCTCCACACAGCATTGTGACATCCTGTCATTTCTGCTGCTGGGAAATGTCCCCACCCATTCTTGTTATATTCTATATTTGAGTATTTATTAGACAGCGGAGATGGAGACAGATGGAGTGGGAGAGTCGGAGAGTCAAGGGTAGGAAGAATAGAAAAAGGAAAGGAACTGTGTTTGGTTTATATAACTCCATATTCCACCCTTTGTTACACAAAGGCAAGAAACTTCAGTTTACTGTAACACAGTAAATATTCAGTACGCTGGGCAAAAGCAGTAATTTTTGAGTTTTTTAGTCACTGAACCCTTTCTTGAAACCCTTAACATATAGCAAGAACACAAAAAAGCAAAGTTGCTGTGCTTGAAGGGCTCGGATTGGGGGCCTGAACCTGCCTGGCCCTACTGCTAAAGCGCTTGACTCAAAGAAATAAGAGCACAGTTTGAAACACCTGCAATACAGAATACAAAATATGCTTCAGACAAATCTCTTCTAATAAATTTATAATCTTCCTAGAGAACAGTTGAATGCAGCACATCAATAGAGTGCTAAATTGGTTCAGTCAAGAAAATCAGAAAGTGCAAATTAAGGGAAAGTTCTCATAAGAGAGCAGCGTACTAAAATTTCTGCAATGTATGGGAACAATAGATAGTGGCCAGAACTCTCTATCTCTGCCTCAAGCACCCCCAAAGAAAAATGCCGATGGATTTGTAGGGCAAGACTGTATACATCTGTGTGTGAAATAAATCTCAGTTCTTAAAAGTCTTCGTTTCCAGTTTTTAAAATGCTACCACAAGGGCTATCTTTAGAGCACAACAGGGTTAGGGCAACCGAATCATATTCCTGTGCTGTCCTTGCCTCACTGTCCTGCTTATGGGCCTGGCCTGTTCATCTGCAGAACCTGAAAGTCTCACAAATCAAAAAAGTCCGACTCCTCATTGATGAAGCCATCCTGAAGTGTGACGCGGAACGGATAAAGCTGGAAGCAGAGCGGTTTGAGAACCTCCGAGAGATTGGGAACCTTCTGCACCCTTCTGTGCCCATCAGTAACGATGAGGTAGGTGGCTGGGCCGCAGCAGGAGACTGCCTTAGGTCGCTGCTGTCTCTGCAGGGGCGGGGACGGGAGGAGATCTGTGGAACACTGGCACTGTCTGTCAGAAGCGGGTTCTTGGTATATTCCTTCTGTCCACCAATTGAGAATTGCAGGAGTCAGATCCTTGTCTGATTGGGAAGTAGCAGAAACAGCAGGTAGGAGGAGACTCCTGGCACAGAAATCTCTTCTAAATAGGGCTGCTGTCCTCCACTGCGTGTTGCCCGTGGTAGCAGGCATCTCGTGGGAGGGATCTGCTAAATCAACCTAACCCCCTCACCCACACCCTGCTGAGAAGCTGCAGGTTGAAGGGAAATCTGCATGATAAAAGTTTCCTGCTGAGCGGGAGCTTCCCCTGCACAAAGCTGCTCTGAGCCCAGCCTTTGTTCCCTGACACCCCAGCCGCAGCAGGGCCCATCTGTGCCTCTTTCATTCATTCCCTGGTGAACATTAAACTTACTGCAGGCTGGGGTGTGCAGGAGGCTGCAGAGCACAGACCATGAGACGACTCAGGAGGTCAGGGCCCTGAGTCCGCCCTCATGTGGCCCTGGGACCAATGAGAGCCTGGAAAAAAAAAATCTACATTCTCCTCTGCACCCCAGGCAATGTCGATTGTCTGGGAAGGGTTGTCCTTGTGCAGGATTTGAGGAGTAATTTAAAAGGGTAAAAAAAAGAAACAAACAAAAAAAAACCCCGAGAGAATACTATAGACCTCTTGGAAAATCATCACTCCCAGTTTCATGGCTAGAATTACTTCTCAAACTTTGTAAGTTACTACTTCTCCATTGAGTAGCAAGTTGCCTTCTCTAGTTATGAGACACAGTAGTGTTTGAGTTAAGCGATGACTTCACAAAGCTAAGTTGTTCGTGGAATAAAGTTTGGAAAGATGGAGGTTATAGAATTAAGAAATCATATATCAAGCTTGGCGCGGTGGCTCACGTCTGTAATCCCAGCACTTTGGGAAGCCTAGGCAGGCGGATCACTCGAGCCCAGGAGTTCGAGACCAGCCTAGGCAACATGGCAAAACCCCATCTCTACAAAAAATACAAAAATTAGCAGAGCATAGTGTTGCACACCTGTCTGTATTCCCAGCTGAGGCTGAGGTGGGAGGATCACTGGAGCCTGGAAGGTTGAGGCTGCAGTGAGCCAAGACTGTGCCACTGCACTCCAGCCTGGATGACAGCGTAAGACCCTGTCTCCAAAAAAAAAAAAAAAATTAATTTAAAAATAATAAAATCATATGTCTTGTATCTCTCTTTCTTGCTCTGTTTCCTTAGGATGTGGACAACAAAGTAGAGAGGATTTGGGGTGATTGTACGGTCAGGAAGAAGTACTCTCATGTGGACCTGGTGGTGATGGTAGATGGCTTTGAAGGCGAAAAGGGGGCCGTGGTGGCTGGGAGTCGAGGGTACTTCTTGAAGGTAAGAGCTGGGAACCAGTGAGGATAGGATTATGAAAAAGAAACAAAATATATATACATATATTTTGTGTGTGTGTGGAGAAACATAATCTATTTAAAGAGGCCCACAAATCTACCAGTTGTACTCGCCTTTCTGCAAATGTATTGGCAATTAGATGCAATTCTCTTTCTAAAGCAAGAGAGGGCTTATCAGGATTCCGTAGAACAAAAGCCACTAAGTGGTCCTCCATAATGAATGTATGTTTTGCTGACTGAATCAGAACAGTCTCTGCCTTTAAGTAGCTCAGTATAATTGGACAGTCAGACAAGTAACAAAGAATCAAAATCCACTGTCATAAGCTCTGTGGTTTGTGTAGGCCCAAAGTGCTTTGAGAACATCAAGATAATTCTCTTAACGGTGTGCCTGGATGATTTGCTGGGCTTCAGTGTTCAGAACGAATCTCAAGGTTCAGAATGTCAGTTGCTGGGATCTGTGGTCTTTTCTTGGCCTCCTGCTTGCCCTTCGGTAGTCCTGTTCTCTTGGCCCAGGTGCCTTTAGGTGTCAGTTCTAGCTGAACATGATGGTGACAAGACCCAATCACATAGTACTGTGTCTCTGCTCCTCTAGGGGGTCCTAGTGTTCCTGGAACAGGCTCTCATCCAGTATGCCCTTCGCACCTTGGGAAGTCGGGGTTACATTCCCATTTATACCCCCTTTTTCATGAGGAAGGAGGTCATGCAGGAGGTGGCACAGCTCAGCCAGTTTGATGAAGAACTTTATAAGGTGAGTAGCCTGGGTCAGGTGACAGAATGACTTCTTAAGTTATGTAGCTTAACTTCAGTGATGCAGAGTGGTGCTGTCCAATAGGACTTTCTGCGATGATGGAAACGTTCTCTATCTGTGACTCTTGAGCACTTAAAATGTGGGTGGTGCAACGGAGGAAGCACATTTTTTATTTTAATTAATTTTAACTTAAACATGTAGCTAATGACTGCCATATTAGACAGTGCAGCTGCAGAGCCTCTTTTACCTTTCCCTGGGTAATCTGTATGATGTATCTAAATCAAGCATACTTGAACACCATGAGCTTAGAAAAGAAGCCCATTCCTTGGGTGCTTGGACAAAAGGAAATTACAGTAGTGGCACTGATCTCCTAGCCCGCTTCCCATGTCCTCCCACTCTTAAACCCAGACTGGAAGCTTCTACAGGATGAGACATACTTGCCTTGGGATGGAGGTGGCTGCCAGTTTGTGGCTCCTTCTCAACCATGGACCATGTCAGGGAGAGCCAGACAATTCAAGTCAAGGTTCAGAAGGTCATTCTCATCAACTGGCTCCAACACCAAAAACAGCACCCCACTCTGTGTTCAGCACTCAAGATTTCTAGAGCGTCTCTGCTAACAGCTGTCCAATGCAGCAGTGTCTACTATTCATTTGTCCCTCCCTTTCAACTCTTCTGTCAGAAATAGGGACTTAGTTCCTACTGGCTAATTTCCTCTCCAGACGGTGGAGGTAGAGTTAGACAACTACTGTTGGACTCATGTAATTTATATAGGGAGATAGTTCAATAATTAGAACGATCTTTCCATTGTTCCTGTTGATGAGGTAAAAGTTAAGTTTTCGTTCAAGACGCACTGGGAAACAAAGTGCTCTCCCTAAACCCTGAGCGTTAGTATAACCTTGACCTCCTCCCTCTCTTCTTTCTTTTAATGAAGGGAGGAATGTGTTCCTTTACTGGCTAAAACCTGTTTTACCTTTTCTTTCTTTTTCTAATTTCAACCCCTAAGATTAGATAATCACTAACAGAACATTAGAAATATCCACTGCAGGTAACACTAGGGAGAAACCTATGTGGAGTATTATGGAAACTGTTAGGTAGCTGGTGCTCCCTGAGTCCTGCAATCTCCATCTCTTATCCAGACGCTTCTTGGACCCACAGGCAGGGAGAATCACAGGTTTCAATAGTGAAGAATTTTGGCTGGCACTTCTTGTCTGATAAAAACCTCAGTTCTGTAAGAATGAATATAGCACTGCCTAATAGAACTTTCTGCACTGATGGAAATGTTCTAAGTCTGCATGATCCAGCATGGCAACCATCAGCCATATGTGACTTGAGCACTGAAAATGTGGCTGATGCAACTGAGGAACTAAATTTTAATTTAATTTAATTTGTTTTTATTTTTTTTAAAGTAATTTCCTATATAGAGACAGGGTCTCACTATGTTGCCCAAACTGATTTCAAACTCCTGGGCTCAAGCAATCCACCTGCCTCAGCCTTCCAAACTGTTGGGATTACAGGTGTGAGCCACTATGCCCAGCCCAATTTAATTTAAATAGTCATATGTGGCTGGCTATACCATATTAGGCTGCACAGCCCTAGAGCTTTCGTATGTTGTATGTGAATGGCCCCACAGCGGCTAAATTCCTACTGCCAGGTAGCAAGGTAGTTTTCCAGGCCTCTAAACACTGACCCAGGGGAACCTTTCTTCCTTACTTTTTTTTTTTTTAATTAAAATGCTGCTACGTAACAGAAAATTTAGAAATGGCAGAGGGAATTATCTGCTTTCCCATTGACCTAATACAACAATTGTCATCTTAAAATATTCACTTTGGGATTTTTTTCATATATATGTTTTCACTACTTATAATTGCCATGTACATAAATTGCCTTTTTACTTAGCTTTATTTTTAATTTTAATTTTTATTTATTTATTTATTTTTTGAGACAGAGTCTCACTCTGTTGCCCAGACTGGAGTGCAGTGGCACGATCTTGGCTCACTGCAACCTCTGCCTCCTGGGTTCAAGTGATTCTCATGCCTTACAGGTGTCGCCACCACACCTGGCTAATTTTTTCTTTATTTTGAGATGTTGTCTCACTCTTTCACCCAGGCTAAAGTGAAGTGGCATGATCTCGGCTCACTGCAACCTCCACCCACCAAGTTCAAGGGATTATCCTGCCTCAGCCTCCTGAGTAGCTGGGACTACAGGCATCCACCACCATGCCCGGCTAATTTTTTTTTTTTGTATTTTTAGTAGAGACAGGGTTTCACCATGTTGGCCAGGCTGGTCTCGAGCTCCTGACCTCAGGTGAACCACACGCCTTGGCCTCCCAAAGTGCTAGGATTACAGGCATGAGCCATTACGCCCGGCCACACCTGGCTAATTTTTGTATGTTTAGTAGAGACGGGGTTTCACCAAGTTGGCCAGGCTGGTCTTGAACTCCTGACTTCAGGTGATCTGCCTGCGTAGGCCTCCCAAAGTGCTGGGATTACAGGCATGAGCCACCGTGCCTGGCTGCCTTTTTATGTAGCATTATATCAAAAGTATTTTTCTGTGTTACTGCATGGTCTTCATTTTTGTGGTTGTATAATATTACATAAATAATGTTACAGTGAACTTTGTCCTGTCTGAACTTTTTTTTTTTTTTTTTGCATTATTTTCTTCAGCTGAACAGCAAAGTATATTCTTTAAGGATCATAACCACTAACCTATAAGCACCAAGAAAGCAGACTGGTGTCCCTTTTTGCTCCACATTGTTGTTTAGTAAACGCCTCACAAGGATTAATGTATGTGGCTACCAGCACAGGTTTATTGCATACCTGCCAGCATTGACCATTATTCATCATGGATGAGTTTTCTTTATTAGATAAGTGGAAAATAGCTGGGCACAGTGGCTCATGCCTGTAATCCCAGCACTTTGGGAGGCTGAGGCAGCTGGATCACCTGAGGTCAGGAGTTCGAGATCAGCTTGGCCAACACGGTGAAGCCTTGTCTCTACTAACAATACAAAAATTAGCCGAACATGGTGGCGCGTGCCTGTAATCCCAGCTACTCAGGAGGCTGAGGCGGGAGAGTCGCTTGAACCTGGGAGGTGGAGGTTGCAGTGAGCCGACATTGTGCCACTGCACTCCAGTCTGGGCAACAGAGTGAGGCTCTGTCTCAAAAGAAAAAAGATAAGTGGAAAATCTTTCCTCTTAATTTACATTTCTTTGATCTGTGTCAGGGACCCCATTTTGGACTGACCCATTCCTTTATCTTTTTAGTATTCTCTCCCCACTCCCAGGCAGGGATTAAAGGAAATTTTTCCTGCACTATTATTGATCTCTTTCTTGTGGTTTCTTATTCTAGCCAAGGTCCTCCCCCCTTCCTCTTAACTGGTATAGCTCCTTCCTTCCACAGGTGATTGGCAAAGGCAGTGAAAAGTCTGATGACAACTCCTATGATGAGAAGTACCTTATTGCCACCTCAGAGCAGCCCATTGCTGCCCTGCACCGGGATGAGTGGCTCCGGCCGGAGGACCTGCCCATCAAGTATGCTGGCCTGTCTACCTGCTTCCGTCAAGAGGTGGGCTCCCATGGCCGTGACACCCGTGGCATCTTCCGAGTCCATCAGTTTGAGAAGGTGAGTAGATGGGTCAGGGTAAGGAGTGGAACTTTCTCTGTCTCCAGAATGGTTAGACGAGAGATAGGATCTGTGTTGCTGAGGCCCATCCTGGCTCCAGCTTTTCCTCTCATTGCTTACCTCTGTGTTTCTGGGGAAGTGCATGGTGGAGTGGCGTGGAGTATGGACCCTGAAACCAGGCTGCGGCTTTACCACTCACCAGCTGTGTAACACTGGGCAAAATGCATAAGCCCCCAGTGCTCCATTTCTGCCTTTGTACGAGGAGAGTAACAGTAACGGTGCCTGCCTCACCAGGCCTATTGTGGCCTATTGTGAGGATTATCCCAGTCAATATATGTAAAGCACTCAGAACGGGCTGGCATGCATATGGGAAGCTCGCGCCATAAACATTTGCTCTTGTGGTCCAGTCCCAGGTGCTGGGGTCCCAGCCTTGCCTGCCTCCCAGTGGTGTGGAAACGGGTCTTCATGGCAGGGATGTCTCCCACTTCAGTCCTTTATTCACCCTATACCGCTGTCACCGTCTCCTTGGGTCCCTCTCTGCAGATTGAACAGTTTGTGTACTCATCACCCCATGACAACAAGTCATGGGAGATGTTTGAAGAGATGATTACCACCGCAGAGGAGTTCTACCAGTCCCTGGGGATTCCTTACCACATTGTGAATATTGTCTCAGGTATGGGACCCAGCCTCTTCTCAGCCTCCCTTTCCTGCAATACCAGACGCCACCCTTACCAGCTGAGCTGCCACACAGAGAAACAGCTCATAGTTCAACTCATTGCCTACATTAATTAAAATATTACACTCTTCTCACTTGGGAGTATTTGGTGTTAAGAATATCTGGATGTGATTTCACCTCTGGAGACAGGACATGAATTAAAGAATTCTTCAGGCTTGCTAAAGGTGAGCCTTCTGAAATACCATCCCTGCTTCACGAGTTCTAGGGGTTTTTCCTTACAGGTTCTTTGAATCATGCTGCCAGTAAGAAGCTTGACCTGGAGGCCTGGTTTCCAGGCTCAGGAGCCTTCCGTGAGTTGGTCTCCTGTTCTAATTGCACGGATTACCAGGCTCGCCGGCTTCGAATCCGATATGGGCAAACCAAGAAGATGATGGACAAGGTAGATGGCCCCCAGGGAGGTGGGAAGCAGAGCCTTCACTACACGGCCCGTCAGAATTATTTCTCAGCCTTTGGGGTGCACTGGTCCCCAGCATCATGGGAAAATCTGAGCTTCTCAATCTAGACCAAAAAGGGAATCTGAAAATGCCTTCTACTGAGTCAGGACTGAGTTCTTTAGCTAGAAACCTGAATCTAGCTCTCTTCTATAAGGTAATTCTAGCTTTTCTCTTTCTGGCTTTGTTTTTCTTAACTCCAGAGAAAGAATAATCTCCATTTATCTACACAGAACAAGTTGGAGGCTTCCCTCTTCTCACCCAAGAAGGTCTGGGTTGTAAGCTGCTCTCTTCAAACCCAATTTTCAGGCCCTACTCTTTTCCAAGTCAGGAGCTTGAAAGGGGTGAAAAGGAAAGGCCACAATAGTAGTTTCTTCCTTCCCTCAAAGGGCCCAACTCCTCAGAATACCAGAAGCTACCACTTGTCACTCATGGAAACATGAGGGATCTTTCTGCAGTTATCTAATAGGCAATAAATACCAAATAATTCAAATTTAGAAAAAAGTTGCTAAGGGGTAGAACCCATCATTTTGATTTGGACAGTTGTGGTTGGGGAAGTCTGGTTGAATGATGGTTCCTGGCCGTCAGTAAGACCCGATGAGAGTTGAGCCCGACTTCCCCTCTGGGACCCTGTCTTCCCAGGTGGAGTTTGTCCATATGCTCAATGCTACCATGTGCGCCACTACCCGTACCATTTGCGCCATCCTGGAGAACTACCAGACAGAGAAGGGCATCACTGTGCCTGAGAAATTGAAGGAGTTCATGCCGCCAGGTAAAACTCCTAGCTCATCTCATCGTCGTCCTTTTCTCTGTCTTCATGCTCTTCTAAATAGCAGGCCCCTTTCAGGATATACCAGGTTTTTTTGTTCAGACATAGCCCCTGAAACTCTGTCTGCCCTCTCGGGCTGGGCAGGGCAGGGGGCCTGGTTGAGAAAGTTGCCAGTGCAGGTATGATGTTGAAATGCTAAAATTCAGACTAGGGAAGAAAAGAATAAAGGAAACCGGTGCCTATCAAAGGGACCCCTCTGTTCAAAGGGATCATTGTCTTGTTGAATTCTCCCCAGAGGTCTTAGGGCTTTGACTCGCTGAGAAACAGCAGGTCATTTGGTTGGCTCTTCCCTCCCAGGACTGCAAGAACTGATCCCCTTTGTGAAGCCTGCACCCATTGAGCAGGAGCCATCAAAGAAGCAGAAGAAGCAACATGAGGGCAGCAAAAAGAAAGCGGCAGCAAGAGACGCCACCCTAGAAAACAGGCTGCAGAACATGGAGGTCACCGATGCTTGAACATTCCTGCCTCCCTATTTGCCAGGCTTTCATTTCTGTCTGCTGAGATCTCAGAGCCTGCCCGACAGCAGGGAAGCCAAGCACCCATTCATCCCCCTGCCCCCATCTGACTGCGTAGCTGAGAGGGGAACAGTGCCATGTACCACACAGATGTTCCTGTCTCCTCGCATGGGCATAGGGACCCATCATTGATGACTGATGAAACCATGTAATAAAGCATCTCTGGGGAGGGCTTAGGACTCTTCCTTAGTCTTCTTCCCGGGGCTTCAACCCCGCCTCTGAGGTTCTCCCTGATACACACTTTTGCTTTTCTTTCCAAATTAGGCTGCTCCCTCCAGTTAGCAAGTCACAGAGCCTTTGAACAGGTAAGCGAAGGGAGGGGTACACTTAGAAAAAGCTCAAGGGGAAGGTGGAAAATGGAGCCGGAATCACACAAGCTTGCAGGGCAAGGGCCAGGATCCTCCTTTACAAATATGTTCCTGCTTGAAATCATTGAGGTAGGACTAGCTTAGAGACCAGAACTGTTTTAAAAGCCTCTTAGCACTTCTGTTCCCTATAAAGGACTCCGTGGAAAGGGAGAGGCTGTATTTAATCCAGAAGAGCCCCTAACTTCTATGCCTAGCATGGGTTGGGGACTTATTAACAGCAGTTTCTCTCGTTACAGCCATCCCCACATGGGGAGACCAACTACGTACCAACTTGCTGCTGCACCTCCAAAGGATTGGGATAGCCAGCAGGGCAGAGGAGAGGAGAAAATGTTGTAGTCCCTTTGTGGAGCTCCCACTGTTGCCCTAATAGCCAGTTCCTTTCTCAGGGAAGGGTGATGTTCAGGCTGTTTATTTACCTACTGCCTTTCATCTGCAATCTACAAACCCTTTACTTTAATAACAGCTTCTGTTAGTTTAGTGCCTCTCTCCTAGGAGGTTAAAATACTCCCTATAGATGATCTCTTTTATCTTTGTGATGGTCCCAGAAGGTAGGGTGGGGACATGATTATATGATTATGCCTGTTCCATCCTTTGGAAGACAGAAATACAAGGACGGTAAGGGAGATGAGACAACGTGGCCTGGTGGAGGTCGGAAGTCCTGACTCCTCGGCAGTGCTTTATGCTTCTTTGGGAGGTTGAGAGCTGGAATGTGAACTGGGCTGTCACTTAGGAGCCTTTATCTCACCTCAGCTTCCTTAGTCCCTGAGCAGCGACTTGGGCCTGCTGGAGTGTGGTACCAAGGAAAGGGGCCATGTGCTCCATTTTCCACTGGGGGCTTGGGATTGATCCTATTAATCTTGCTACTGGAAAACCTGTCAAAACTGAGGTAGGTGCGTGAAGGGGTGACAGTGGCTCTCTTGTCTTGCCTGGCCATGCCAGCTGGGGGCCCACAGGCAGACCCAAGCAGCCCGCCTGGGCTATAGCCCATTGCCCCAGCTCTGGGATAACAAAGCCGGGACAAGGGGACAAAGAGCAAGCTGCTCCCATTTGTAATTCAGAAGGACCAGAAACTCACATTCCTGTGGCCTCAACTATTTGGTTTGAAGAAAGGCAGCGTACACATTGCGCAGGAGGCTAGTTTTGCCCCGCCCCTATACCATTCCAGAAGCCCACTGGGAACTCTCACAGGGCCCTGAATGCCCCTGCTCTGCCTTAGCTCTGTCTTAGAATTCCCCGCAGCTGCCTGCACCACTCCCCACGCCTACCTGCTTAGGCTCCTGGTGCCTGTGAGCTTCCTACCAGTAGGAGGCTCTGCTTTTTCCATGGCCCTGAGAGCTCTGTGGGAGGGCAGAAGCTGGGGCTCTGAGTCCCTGAGCACCCAGCTGACTTAACCTGCTGGAGCTGGCTGCCTGGACTCCCAGCTGCTTTGTGCAGAGAGACCCTCCTGCCCGTGTGGGGACTCGTGTAGGAGCCTGGCTAGGAAGATGGCTGTATGGACAAACTGGCCTGTTAGTAGAAAGTAACTATAAGGGACCCCATGCTTCCAGAAGCCAGAGGAGAGGAAGTCAATGGTAGTGAAGGCAAGGATGACTGTGGCTGAGGTCCCTCCCCACAGGTCATACCCAAGAGCACAACAGCAGGAGGGCACACACGGTCACCGAGTGCTTATCTTGTGCCAGGCACCATTAGGAGCAGGGTTTACAGAAAGAAGGTAACACAGTTCCTGCTCACAAATAACTGTTGGGAAAGGTGTGGTTCACCTTCCTTCAGAGAGGGAAAACCAGACACTCTCCCTCCCTGAGGCAGTGGGATGGGGCTGATGCAAGCTTCATTTAGGAGGGGCCGTCCCACCTGGAAGCCGAGCAGTTGAGAACAGGCCCAATAGCCTTGACTCCACCCTGGTAGTTGCCTCCGCATCCCACGCCTGATGCCCTCATCCCTGGCACCTTGACCTGCCCCATCTCCAACCTCAGCTACCCAGGTTACCTCAGCAAACACCCTCCAGAGGCCTAGTGGAGTGAGTCAGAGCCCTGGGTCCCTCACCAACCCTGGGTTCCCACACCCAGGTATTCAGGGCCCAAGATGCAGGTCTGGATGCTTTAGGCAGGGAGTGAGGAAACACTGGGACCAGCAGTCTGGCCTCTCCACCAAGAGAGACAACCATAAGCCAGACTTCTAGAAACTCTAAAGAGGCTGGTAACTGGGGACCCAATGTAAGATCGAGGGACCTGCCTGCGCTCACAGTCCAGGCCTGGGCAGGGCAGCTCATTAGCCAAACACTGAAACCTCACTCCTGGGAACCAACATTCTCCTAGCCGCCTGTCCTGCTTTTCCTTCCCTGAAGCTTTTCCGGTTTACCCCAGGTCCTGAGAATGCCTCCTCTCCCCGAGTCCCCATCCTTCCCCGGGGGGTACGCGGCGGGGGTGGCCCTGGCTGCAATCCCAGGATGAGTCTGACAGGCAGAGCTGGGATGCGCCCCAGACAAACGTGCTGCGTGTCGGAGCCTGTGCCTGTGCCGGGTTGAAGGGCCTGTGCCGCTCCCCCAGTTACCTCCCAACATGGGGTTCCCCAGCAGCTCTTCCCAGGTACAAAAGGGGAGTGCATCCTTGCAGCCTGGACTTGGCCAGGTCCTGGTGGGGCTGATGCCGCGGCCTCTGACATTGCCCTTTTAAGAGCCCTCCCCGGCGGGGCCAACCTGTAATCCCAGCACTTTGGGAGGCCTAGGCGGGCGGATCGCCTGAGGTCAGGAGTTCGAGACCAGCCTGGTTAACATGACATTCCGATTCTACTAAAAATACCAAAAATTAGGTGAGCGTGGTGGCGCGCACCTGTAATCCCAGCTACTCAAGAGGCTGAGGCAGGAGAATCGCTTGAACCTGGGAGGCGTAGGTTGCAGTGAGCGGAGACTGCGCCACTGCACTCCAGCCTGGGTAATAGAGCGAGACTCGGTCTCAAAAAAATAAAAATTAAAAAAAAAAAAAGCCCTCCTCATGGGGGTGCTGCAGGCAGGTTCATGTTGCAGAAACCCAGCAATGTGCAGCTCCCCATCCACCTGCCACGAAAGAAGCCCTGAACTCCAGGTCTTTACCTCTCTGGGACCTTCCGGCAGAGGTAGGGTGTCCCAGCCACCTCCGAGAGAACCTCTTGTTACTGAGGGGCGGATCCTCTTCTGCTGTTCTGACTGGCTGGTTCACAAGCCCTGCATTTTGGAGATTGGTCCCTGTCCCTCCATGGGACTTGGTTCCCTTCCCCCTACACAAACCTGCTGTAAAATGGTCTGGGAGTTTATTTTCATTGGGGTGTAAATTGCTGATAAGACGATGTGACCTTCTGGGACAAGTGGTTTTTAAACCTGAAGAAATTGAAGAATTAAGCTCCCATTTGGAATAGGCTTCATCCTTGCCTCCTTCCATCTTGTCTCAGAGAAAACCTTTTTTTTTTTTACTCCTTCTTCGAAACCAGGTCTTGTCTACTTGTGCCCTGGATCTCGCCACCATCCTGCGTCCCCTGAGTCCTTGTTCTTGAGCTGGCTGTCTGCTGAACCTCCCGCCCCACTTCCCCTCAGTCCCGACCTGCTTACATATTCCCCATCTGAAAACAGCCATCCTGCAGTCCTGCCGCTCCTGTCAAATTGCGATCCCATCTGGCTCCTCTCCCTCAAAGATGAATGACCAGTGGACACTTGCAGGCTCTGCTACCTCATTAACATTCCCGGCCCTCCTTCACCCCATTCCCCTCAGAGGGAAGGTGAACTGTTCCAGAGGGAACTGCACGAGGGGACAGGAAGAAGGCCTGAATGGCTGGAGCACGAAGTAAGGGCGATACTGACTGGAGGCTGGAGACGTGGGCAGGGTCAGGAGATGGCACCTGACCCTAATGCTGGCCTCCACCTCCGCTTTCCCTGCTGCTCTGTGACCTCCACATGCAGGGCTCTCAAATCCATTCTCTCTCATCTGAGCATCTCCACCCACCCCCAGCATACACATTGGGCATCTCCTCTTAGTATTCAGGCACCCCAACACACACCTGAGACTCACCCTGGACAACTCCCTTCTCTTCATCCCCAGGGGCCAGTCTGTTTCGCAGCGCCATTGAGTCTTCATCACTCAGGTCTGCCCCCTTGACAGCCTGCTCCCTGGCCCCAGCACAGGCCCTCCTCCTCCTGGACTATTACAGCGGCCTCCTTGCTAGTCTGCTGGACCTCAGTCCCTTCTTCCGGCGCAGCCTCCTCACTGTGCCAGATTAACCTGCCAGATGGCACAGCCATGATCATTCCTCCCCTGCCAAAACACTTCAGATGGTTCCCCTCAACTTATAAGATCCAGACTTCTCAGCTGGAGCCCCAGCTCATCAAAATGTGCCCCCAGTTCAGATTAGCAGCTCTCTGCTCCTTATTCCCACCGCCCCCTTGTTTCCTCTTGTGTCCTGGCACTGACCGTGTGTTGCACCTCTCCACGCTTGCTCACGCTGTTCCCCCTGCCTGGATGCCTTTTCCTCCTGCCTATTAGTGGAATTCTTCCTTCCTCTTCAAGATAGCTCATATGCCACTTTCTTTTTTTTTGAGATGGAGTGCAATGGTGCGATCTCGGCTCACCGCAGCCTCCACCTCCTGGGTTCAAGTGATTCTCCTGCCTCAGCTTCCCAAGTAGCTGAGATTACAGGCATGCGCCATCACACCTGGCTAATTTTATATTTTTAGCAGAGATGGGGTTTCTCCATGTTGGTCAGGCTGGTCTCAAACTCCCGACCTCAGGCGATCTGCCCATCTAGGCCTCCCAAAGTGCTGGGATTATAGGCACGAGCCACCGTGCCCGGCCAAATGCTACCTTCTTTAAAAAGCCCTCCCTAACTCCTCCACCCCCACACAAAAATATTAGTGACTATTGCTCTGTGACAGTTTTTGTCTCTGTCCAAGGGACTGGCTGTCCCTTGGGAACATAGCTCATCTGTGTACCTCTCACACTTAGCCACCTACCCCCGTGGCTGGAGCATGGCTCTGGCCAGACAGGGCCTCCCTCCTTGGCCTGCTCTGACAGCCTGAACAGCCACGTTATTCAGAGGGTGCTTAGGGATTTGCCGCTCGAAGCTCAGCCCCAGGTTCCATCTCTTCCCACCCTGTGGTCAGAGGCAGTATTTTCAGCTGGATCTTAGATGGCTTTACATTTTTATCGAATGCTGGGCCTATTAAGCCACCCTTGACAAAGAACACTGGCACTGTAGGTGGAACCTATCACTAGGATAAAGCATCCAATATCATCTTTTAACAAGCCCCAAAGAAGGTCTATCTCACAGGGCTGGGACATCAAAACCTCTACCCCTGGCTGCAGCCGGCATGGAGAATGCAGTTTTGTGGTTAAAGTGAATGAATTCAGGGCTGCCCTTAGAACAGCCTAGAGACCCAACTGGCCTACCAGATGGTGGCTCCAGGCATAAAGGGACATGTGGTCACCCCTCTCTTCCATCCATCCATCCATCCTCCATTCATGTGTTTATTTTATCTTTTATTTATTTATTTATTTATTTTTTTAAAGACAGTCTTGCTCTGTCACCCAGGCTGGAGTGCAGTGGCATGATCTCAGTTCACTGCAACCTCCGCCTCCTGGGTTCAAATGATTCTCGCATCTCAGCCTCCCAAGTAGCTGGGATTACAGGCGCATGCCACCACACCCAGCTACTTTTTGTATTTTTTGTAGAGACAGAGTTTGGCCAGGCTGGTCTCAAACTCCTGACCTCAAGTGATCCACCTGCCTTGGCCTCCCAAGTTGCTGGGATTACAGGCATGACCCACCGTGCCTGGCCCATGTATTCATTTTTTGACCAATATTTTCCACGTGCCTACCGTGTGTGTCAGGCCTGTGCTAGGTGCTAGGTGATAGACATTCAAGACATATGTGTTCTCGCTGGTCCTGGAGCTCACTGCCAGTGGGTAAGACAGATGTTAGCCAAGTAAATACTCTAATTACAAGTTGTCATATGTGCCAGGAAAGTGAGAGCATTTAAGACTGCCACGTTCAACAGCTGGAAGGAAGCCAGCATGTCCAGAACAGAGTGAAAGGGGAGGAGTGAGAAGAGGCTGGGCCACTCCACACTGGACTTTGTGGATAAATATAAGGACGCTGGATTTTATTCAAGGTACAACAGAGGCCCAGGGCAGGGTTTTCAGAAGGGGAATGACGTGCTCAGATCTAAGGCCGTGCAATAGTACCCTGTGAAGGATACCATTAGGTATCCTTTAATCAGATAAATCCAGAATGTGGCGCTTCAACAAGAAAACTGGACTCTTCAGTCGATGTCACCAAAAAAGGAAAGAGAGAGAGAAATTAAAAAAAAAAAAAAAAAGAGTGACATATGACCAAATGTAATCCACAAACTTGAAAGCAGCAGCTGTCTAAGACCTTTGGGAGACAGTAAGGAATTTAGATTGGACTGGATATTAGATGATACCAGGAATTCCCCTTCATGTTCCTGGTCGAAGCAGCAGTCCTGTGGGTGTGCAAGAAAGGGAAGAAGGGGAGGAAATATTGGCCAAAAAATGAATACCTGAAATGAGGAAGGATGGATGGATATGGATGGATGGATGGATGGATGGATTGATGACTGGATGGCTGGCAGAGAGGGCTGACCAGATGTCTCTTTATACCTGGAGCCACCATCTGGTAGTCCAGCTGGGTCTCTAGGCTACTCTAAGGGCAGATCTAAACTCATTCACTTTAACCACAAAACTGCATTCCTGGCCGGGCGCAGTGGCTCACACCTGTAATCCCAGCACTTTGGGATGCTGAGGTGGGCGGATCACAAGGTCAAGAGTTCGAGGCCAGCCTGGCCAACATAGTGAAACCCCATCTCTACTAAAAATATAAAAAATAGCTGGGCATGGTGGTGCACGCCTGTAATCCCAGCTACTTGGGAGGCTGAGGCAGGAGAATCACTTGAACCTGAGAGGCAGAGGTTGTGGTGAGCTGATCGTGCCACTGCACTCCAGCCTGGGCAACAGAGCAAGACTCCGTCTCAAAAAAAATTAAAAAAAAAAAAAATACTGCATTCCCTGACTCTCAGGAGCTGCCTGTGGAGGGGCCCAGGGCTCAGGCACCTCATTTTCCTCTCATTCTTCAAAAATTGAGAGACATAAAGCAGAGTGTCAACAGTTATTGAATCCAGACACCAGGCACAGTGGCTCACATATGTAATCCCACTTGAGACCAGGATTTGAGATCAGCCTGTGCAACACAGCAAGACCCCCTCTCTCTAAAAAAAAAAAAAAAAAAAAAAAAAAAAAAAAAAAAAAAAAAGCTGGGCATGAGTGGCCTGCGCCTGTAGTCCCAGCTAGCTACTCAGGAGGCTGAGGTGGGAGGACCGCTTGGGGCTGTTCTCAAGCAGTCGAGGCTGCAGTGAGCTATGATCACACCATCGCACTCCAGCCTGGGCAACAGAGTGAGACCCTGTCTGAAAAAAATAAAATAAAAATTGTTGAATCTAGCAGGAGAATATCTGGGTATTCATTATACCATTATACCATTATTTTGATTTTTCTGAATGCTTGAAATTTTCCCGAAT
This sequence comes from Pongo pygmaeus, assembly GCF_028885625.2. NCBI lineage: Eukaryota > Metazoa > Chordata > Mammalia > Primates > Hominidae > Pongo > Pongo pygmaeus. Next base: position 120,476,823 of record NC_072373.2, on the reverse strand, counting down.
AAAAAACTGGGGGAGATTTTTTAAACCTAAAAAATGTTTATTAGTTTTAAAAAAAATTACTTTCGCTGCCGAGCAGAGACTGGTTTGGAGGGGAAGTGACCACATGAAGAATCCATAAAATCCTGACTGAGTATCCCCCTCTGTGACAGACCTGAAGTGGGGAACTGAGAAACAACAGAGCCCCCACAAGGAGTGCACCTTCCAGCCTTGAAGAAAGTGGGGAACAGTGGGCGGGGCATGACAGGCAAGTGTAGACCGAAGAGTGTTCAGGTTTCTGGCCGCCCCCATCCCCCAGTCTGCTGGCTCCTGGTCCCTTCACGCCACCCACCCCATAATTCAGGAGCTCCAGGAGCCCCCCATGGCCAGGTTCTCTCCTTCTGGTTTCTGTGCCCTTTCTAAAGCAGCACAGAGCCCAGAAATGGGATCGGGTGCCAGGGCCTCTTTCTCTTTCCAGAGAAACTGCCCTGCCCACCCACAGAAGGTCACCATGACCGATCCCATCAGCGGCTTCCCTCCCCACCCCTCCTTCCCAGCAGGCCATTGGTTCCAGAATTTCAGGCCACAAGGATCTGCCCAAGGCAGAGCTCACCTTCTTCCCAATGTGGCCCCTGTCTGCCCCTCCAGTGTGCTGGGCTACGGCAGAGCCACCCCAATCTCAGCTCCAGCCAAGCTGATGCTTGCATTTCATTCATTCCTTTCATTCATTCATAGTGTACTGCTTAAGAGAGTGGGCTCTGGGGTCAGATTGCCTGGGTCCAAATCCTAGCTCTTCCATGACTAGCTGTATAATCATGGAGAAGACACTTAATGTGTAGATTAAGTGACTTAACTGATGAATTCCTCTTCCAGGAATGCTGTTCCTGATTCTTGAAGATGCAGCCCAAGTCCCGTCTCCTCTAGAGGCCCTCTGGAATTTCCTCCACCCTCGCTGCTCTCTCCTCTGAATTCTTTTAGCCTTTTCTGTCTCAGTTGCTTCTGGAGCACTTCACCCATACAACCCTGTTGAGTTGAAAGCCAGGGCTATGCCTTATCCAGGGGGCCCTCAGGAAGCAACCTGAGTAAGGAAATCCCACCAGAGCTAAAGGACAGCCGCAAGGCTAGCCAAGCAGGTTTCCTTCCTTCCCAGAGCCTCCACTGTGAAGTGCGAGGTTTGGACTAGAAGAGCAATAAATTCTCTTTTAACAGACCCCAAGCCCTTGCTGCCCCTTGATAGCACCTAGAAGCTATGCAGAAGGGAGGCCTAAATGTCCCTTACACATAGGAGGGAGGTCCATAGGTTCCTTATAACTGGAAAGCTCCATGAAGCAGGCAGCCCTTCCCTGGGGATCAGGGAGGCCTCCGCCAGGGCAACCCCTCCCTCATTTGAGACTCTCAGTGATGCATATGAAACTTGGAAATTTCCCTCCTGCTTTTGGGAGTTGGAAGTATCTGAGGAAGTGATGGGGAGAGAGCTCTGTCCTGTGCCCCTGGAGGGAGGACTGGGGAGGATTAAGGACTATTTGCCAAACGTGCTTGGGGATGAAGGGAAGGTTTCCTTGGATCCCCCAACCTATCTGCCCTTGAGTGGAAAGGCCACCCACCTGGAGGGGGCTTCTGAGCTCATGCCTTCCCTGGCAACCCCTGCCTCAAGGTGCAAGGCTCCAGAACCACATTCCATGATCCAGAGCCAGGGCTACTCTTTCCTCCCACCCAGAAAGCTTATTTTAGCAACAAAGGGAGAGAGATGAATGGAGAGCTGCAGCTTCTCCACGGGTTGGCTTGGGCCTTCACCAGAAATGAGAGTCTCATTACCCCACCCCAATTCAAAGGATAATTAACAGATGGTATAATTTCCAAGCATTCTCTGCGCCACATGGCTATTAGGTGAAGAACAAAATGCCCACGCAGCCCCTAGATCCTTCCAAACTCCGGAGTCTGAGGAAGTCTGGAGAGGCAGAGCCCTGCGGAGGCTGTGTAACCCACGCCTCCATCTCCAGAGCTGCCCTTGGCCTTGCTCAGAGGAAGAAAGCTCCTGTTTGGTCAAAGGGGAGGGCATTTCCCTGAGCCATGGGTCCTCCTCCTACCTACTTCTCTCCATCCTGCCGGAAGCACAGTCTAACCCTAATCTTTTCTTGCTGTACCCAACGCCCATCTCCTTTCCTGTTTCCCCAGGGGAAAAGAGAAAAGCTGATTTCTCATCCTTGGCCTCACTGTGTGGTCACACGGACACTCCTTGGGCCTGGGGCTGGGGGATCCTCTGCTGTGGCCCAGTGAGAGTGGCACTACTGTGACCGGGGGCAGTGGTAGAGGGGAGCACCTGATCCAGTGCTTTTCAGATGGGTTCCTCCAGACCCTCAAGTTCCACAGAGCAGCCCAGGGATTTCTTGGTTGGGGGAGTGGTGGAGAGGGGCAAGGCCCTGACCCCCTCACTTCAACCCAGCAGCACTACTCATCTGTTCTATATTCTGGCCTTCCACTTCAGATTTCTTTTGAAGAAAAGAATTCTACTGCTAAATAAACATTTGAGAACCATTCACCTTATTCAATCCCCTCATTTTACAAAAAGGGACATTGAGGCACAGAATTTGAGCAAGGTCACATAGCTGTGGTGTTGGAGGCTGGGACCCAGGCCCAGGCGTCCCCCCAGGCCAGGGCATCCCCCCCAGGCCAGCTCTCTACTGCCTGACTGGGCCCCTGGCTGCTCCAGGATGTAGGGAAGCCTTTTCTGGGTCGCCTGCACGGCTCCTGCCTGGCTCTCCGTGTGGTCCAGCTTCATGTCTGGTCCTCTTGGAGAACCCCTGGAATCCTGCACACCCTCTCAAGTGAAGCTGCCTTGGAGAGGGTCAGGAGCCCGAGTACCAGGTAGGCCTCCTCGCTGGTCACAAAGCTGTGGCGGAAGGAGGGGGTAGCCGCAGGACATGGACAGGGAGGCAGGAGGGGATGAGAGGCCGCCTCTCTAGACAGGACCTCAGGGGGCAGTGCAAGCCCCTTGTCTAGGATCCAGGAAGCCCGTGTTAAAGCTAGGCTCTACCGCAGCTGGCCTCCGAATCTGGTGATACTGTGTTTATACCACCTGGCTTCCACCCACTCTGACCCTTCTAATTTACCTCCCTGGAAAAGCCCAAGTGATGTCCAACATGAGGCTGGGGTCATTCTTCCAACAGCCCGACCCCAAGGGGCATGCTGGTCAGACCACAGCCTCGCTGGTAGGGTGGGGGGGACGGTAGGGAGGGAGTGGGTTCGGTGGCTCATTGTAGGTGCTTCTCTGGGATTTTGGAGGCTTTGTAGTGTTCTCAGGGCCCTTTTAACTCTGTCTGACCTATGGGAGGGGACAGCAATGAGGTCTCTTATGACTGGCATGAACTGGGAACTTGGCCTCTGAGAGCCTTTGAAATGTTTTGGAAACCTCTAGGCATACTTAGGGTACTTCCACCATGATTATCATCGGCTGTGTGGCTTCCGATCGCTAATTCGCACCAGGCATCTGGCGAGGCCGGCCTGGGGAAATTGGGATGGAGGGTCCTGCTGGAGGGAATCCTGGCGCGTCGGCGCGGAGGAGTGCTCTCGGTGGGGCCCACCTCCTCCAGCGCGGACGGCGTTGCCGCTTTAAGGCGGCCGCGGCGCGCGCAGGTCTATGGTAATGAGCCGCCGCCGCGGCTCTGCAGAGCTCGCCCGCCCGCCGGGGAGGCGAGGGAGCGCGGGGCTGGGCCCGGGGCCGCGGCGACAGGCAGCAGCCGCGGCGGGGACGCGGGGCGCGAGCGGGCGGCGCGGGACCGTCGGGGGCCGCCGGGGCCGGGCCGGGGTTGGGGCGCGCGGCTACGCGGGCGCAGGTGGGCGATCCCATAGGGGCGGAGGGAGCACCCCGGCTCCGGAACCCGGGGCCCGGCAAGGCCAGGGGCGCCGCAGGGCCCGCGGGCGCAGGTGGTGAGTGCCCGGAGCGCAGGTGGAGGCGCGGCGGCAACCCGCGGGGCTCAGGGTGACCCGGGAGCGGGTCTGGCTCCGGGGGCGGTGGGAGCCGGGGCTCGTCGGAGGGTGCAGCGCGAGGTCCCGCCGAGCCATCCAGACGCAGGCCCCGCGGGGCGCACGGGGGGCCCCCGGGGACTGGCGCCCTGGCCCGGGCATGAGGCGCGGCGGGGCCGGCAGGAGCCGGAGGAGGAGCCGCCGCCGCTGTTGACCCGGCCGCCGGCCGGGAGCTGGGAGAGATGCGGAGCCCGGCCACCGGCGCCCCCCTCCCAACGCCGCCGCCGCCGCCGCCGCTGCTGCCGCTGCTGCTGCCGCTGCTGCTGCTGCTGCCGCCGCCACTATTGGGAGACCAAGTGGGGCCTTGTCGTTCCTTGGGGTCCAGGGGACGAGGCTCCTCGGGAGCCTGCGCCCCCATGGGCTGGCTCTGTCCATCCTCAGCGTCGAACCTCTGGCTCTACACCAGCCGCTGCAGGGATGCGGGCACTGAGCTGACTGGCCACCTGGTACCCCACCACGATGGCCTGAGGGTTTGGTGTCCAGAATCCGGGGCCCATATTCCCCTACCACCAGCTCCTGAAGACTGCCCCTGGAGCTGTCGCCTCCTCGGCATTGGAGGCCACCTTTCCCCACAGGGCAAGCTCACACTGCCCCAGGAGCACCCGTGCTTAAAGGCCCCACGGCTCAGATGCCAGTCCTGCAAGCTGGCACAGGCCCCCGGGCTCAGGGCAGGGGAAGGGTTACCAGAAGAGTCCCTGGGTGGGCGTCGGAAAAGGAATGTAAATACAGCCCCCCAGTTCCAGCCCCCCAGCTACCAGGCCACAGTGCCGGAGAACCAGCCAGCAGGCACCCCTGTTGCATCCCTGAGGGCCATCGACCCGGACGAGGGTGAGGCAGGTCGACTTGAGTACACCATGGATGCCCTCTTTGATAGCCGCTCCAACCAGTTCTTCTCCCTGGACCCAATCACTGGTGCAGTAACCACAGCCGAGGAGCTGGATCGTGAGACCAAGAGCACCCATGTCTTCAGGGTCACGGCGCAGGACCACGGCATGCCCCGACGAAGTGCCCTGGCTACACTCACCATCTTGGTTACTGACACCAATGACCATGACCCTGTGTTCGAGCAGCAGGAGTACAAGGAGAGCCTCAGGGAGAACCTGGAGGTTGGCTATGAGGTGCTCACTGTCAGGGCCACGGATGGTGATGCTCCTCCCAATGCCAATATTCTGTACCGCCTGCTGGAGGGGTCTGGGGGCAGCCCCTCTGAAGTCTTTGAGATCGACCCTCGCTCTGGGGTGATCCGAACCCGTGGCCCTGTGGATCGGGAAGAGGTGGAATCCTACCAGTTGACGGTAGAGGCAAGTGACCAGGGTCGGGACCCGGGTCCTCGGAGTACCACAGCTGCTGTTTTCCTTTCTGTGGAGGATGACAATGATAATGCCCCCCAGTTTAGTGAGAAGCGCTATGTGGTCCAGGTGAGGGAGGATGTGACTCCAGGGTCCCCAGTACTCCGAGTCACAGCCTCAGATCGAGACAAGGGGAGTAATGCCCTGGTGCACTATAGCATCATGAGTGGCAACGCTCGGGGACAGTTTTATCTGGATGCCCAGACTGGAGCTCTGGATGTGGTGAGCCCTCTTGACTATGAGACGACCAAGGAGTACACCCTACGGGTGCGAGCACAGGATGGTGGCCGTCCCCCACTCTCTAATGTCTCTGGCTTGGTGACAGTGCAGGTCCTGGATATCAACGACAATGCCCCCATCTTTGTCAGCACCCCTTTCCAGGCTACTGTCCTGGAGAGCGTCCCTTTAGGCTACCTGGTTCTCCATGTCCAGGCTATCGACGCTGATGCTGGTGACAATGCCCGCCTGGAATACCGCCTTGCTGGGGTGGGACATGACTTCCCCTTCACCATCAACAATGGCACAGGCTGGATCTCTGTGGCTGCTGAACTGGACCGGGAGGAAGTTGATTTCTACAGCTTTGGGGTAGAAGCTCGAGACCATGGCACTCCAGCACTCACTGCCTCGGCCAGTGTCAGCGTGACTGTCCTGGATGTCAACGACAACAATCCAACCTTTACCCAACCAGAGTACACAGTGCGGCTCAATGAGGATGCAGCTGTGGGCACCAGCGTGGTGACGGTGTCAGCTGTGGACCGTGATGCTCATAGTGTCATCACCTACCAGATCACCAGTGGCAATACTCGAAACCGCTTCTCCATCACCAGCCAAAGTGGTGGTGGGCTGGTATCCCTTGCCCTGCCACTGGACTACAAACTTGAGCGGCAGTATGTGTTGGCTGTTACCGCCTCCGATGGCACTCGGCAGGACACGGCACAGATTGTGGTGAATGTCACCGACGCCAACACCCATCGTCCTGTCTTTCAGAGCTCCCACTATACAGTGAATGTTAATGAGGACCGGCCGGCAGGCACCACGGTGGTGCTGATCAGCGCCACGGATGAGGACACAGGTGAGAATGCCCGCATCACCTACTTCATGGAGGACAGCATCCCCCAGTTCCGCATCGATGCAGACACGGGGGCTGTCACCACCCAGGCTGAGCTGGACTACGAAGACCAAGTGTCTTACACCCTGGCCATTACTGCTCGGGACAACGGCATTCCCCAGAAGTCCGACACCACCTACCTGGAGATCCTGGTGAACGACGTGAATGACAATGCCCCTCAGTTCCTGCGAGACTCCTACCAGGGCAGTGTCTATGAGGATGTGCCACCCTTCACTAGTGTCCTGCAGATCTCAGCCACTGATCGTGATTCTGGACTTAATGGCAGGGTCTTCTACACCTTCCAAGGAGGCGACGATGGAGACGGTGACTTTATTGTCGAGTCCACGTCAGGCATCGTGCGAACGCTGCGGAGGCTGGATCGAGAGAACGTGGCCCAGTATGTCTTGCGGGCATATGCAGTGGACAAGGGGATGCCCCCAGCCCGCACGCCGATGGAAGTGACAGTCACTGTGTTGGATGTGAATGACAATCCCCCTGTCTTTGAGCAGGACGAGTTTGATGTGTTTGTGGAAGAGAACAGCCCCATTGGGCTAGCTGTGGCCCGGGTCACAGCCACTGACCCCGATGAAGGCACCAATGCCCAGATTATGTACCAGATTGTGGAGGGCAACATCCCTGAGGTCTTCCAGCTGGACATCTTCTCTGGGGAGCTGACAGCCCTGGTAGACTTAGACTACGAGGACCGGCCTGAGTACGTCCTGGTCATCCAGGCCACGTCAGCTCCTCTGGTGAGCCGGGCTACAGTCCACGTCCGCCTCCTTGACCGCAATGACAACCCACCAGTGCTGGGCAACTTTGAGATCCTTTTCAACAACTATGTCACCAATCGCTCAAGCAGCTTCCCTGGGGGTGCCATTGGCCGAGTACCTGCCCATGACCCTGATATCTCAGATAGTCTGACTTACAGCTTTGAGCGGGGAAACGAACTCAGCCTGGTCCTGCTCAATGCCTCCACGGGTGAGCTGAAGCTAAGCCGCGCACTGGACAACAACCGGCCTCTGGAGGCCATCATGAGCGTGCTGGTGTCAGGTAAGGAAGGGCCCAGGTGGCGCTGGGGTGGGGGTAACTCGCGGGGAGGGTCTGGGCAGCCACTGGAGGTAGGGTGCGATCCAGGAAGCAGCTACAGACCCACCTCCCTGCCCCGTGCCTGGCACAGAGCAGGAGGGGCAAGAGCCAGCTTGGGAAGAAGCCCCAGGAACCCTGGCGGCTGGTGCAGGCCCCACCTTCTGCCGGGCTGGGCTGGGCTGCTTCGGTTGGCTGCCCCCACTGTCTGCCAGCCTGTGACGTGGTCGGGGAAGTGTTGTGAGGCTGCCCCGGCTGTGGCTGCCAAGAATTGTGAAAAAAGGCGCGTGGAAGCCTGGGGGGCCAGGAGAGCTGGGGGAAGGGCAGAGAGGACTGTGGCGCAGGAGAGGAGGCGAGGCCAGGGCCCCTTCACTCCCATCAAGATATTCGGGCAGTCTCACACAGCCTTTGGCAGAGCTGGGGACCATGGGAGCACAGGGCTGCCGCCACTCAGGGGTCAGGACCCTGTAGTCCTCTTCTGGCCCCTTTTGCCTCCTGGCTGAGCTGCAGAATCGGCTGACATGGACTTTGTCTAGTGCATTCTTTTCCCTCCAGGCAGAAAGAGCCTGGCCTGGCTCCCCCTTCAGAGCTCCCACAGGAAGTGAGGCCAGAGCTCATTGTCTGTCCAAACAGACCCCACTTTCAGAGTCCGTGGTTCGGGTCTGGCTTGGAGGAGGGGCTGCAATGAAGCTGGGGGGCAGGCTGAGGCCTCCTGGGCCCCCCTTGCCACCTCACGGGCTGTTCTTAGGGTGCCAGGCCTTCCTTTCCTGCTGGCTGTGACCAGCCCAAGCTCCAGAAATGGAGTGTAGGGACCAGGACAGGCCAGGGGACTGGTGAGCTTTGAGGGCAGAGACCCCAAGGCACCTTATCTGAGGAGAGAACAGAGTCCCAGGGCGTGGGAGCCTGGCCGGAACCCAGGCTGGGGCATTCCTGCTGCTTGGCCAAGCACTCAGCCTACAGACTCCCTGGACAGCAGGGCTGGGGGAGGAGAGCTGGAGGGAGTTGGTGACAGTATTCTGTCTTTTTTTATAAGCTGTGGGGAGCCAGAGGTAGCAGCAGGGAGAAGACCACACCCAAGTTGCTGAGTGCCTTCCCCAAGCCTGGGAACAATGGAGACCCTCATGAGGGGATGCTGTTAGCTGCACCCCAGGGGTGGGTCAGGTCACGCCCCCTCTAGGCAGCCTTCAAATCCATCAGGGAAGGGAGGAAAAGAAGAGGCTGGCAGGCCCCTACTCCCACCCCAGGGAGTGTGGCCTGAAGGGGAAGGAGGGGTATGCGAGAGTCAGGGCGTGGCCTCACTGAGGGTCCTTGCTGGACAGATGCTTCCCTGCCCCACCCCTCAAAGTAGCCACAGGAACCAGGAAGCAGGAGCTTTTCAGGGACTGTGGCTGAGGTTCTGAGCCTCCTGAGACTTCAGTTTCCCCTCCAGGAGGCGGAAGTGGGAGGCTGGAGCTCCTGTGTCCTCAACTGTGCCTGGGCACTTGAGACAAGTGGGAAGGAGGTGGGAAGGAGGGCCTCTCCCTCTGGTCCTCCACACCCAGCCTGCCTTTGGTGAGCATGGCCAGACACTGGCAGAGAAGTGCCCCCACTAAGCCTTCGGTCTCCCACCAGGGCAGAGCCCCAGACCTTGGTTCCCTAGTCTAGAGAAGGCTCGGGGCAACATCCAAGACGGCTCCTCCTGGCCCAGCAGCCCTGGCCCCACCCTCTCCCTTCGGCCCTGACCCTTGGAGGCAGTCACCACGGCAACCCCAAAGTTCAGGGAGGCCGGGGTGAGGGGGAGCTGACTCCCACTGCCCCTTTGTTTTCCTCCTCTTGTTCTTTGTCTCTTCTTTCTTTCCCGCCCCTGCCCATGCGGGGCCCTGCAGCACTGCCTCTCTCCGGTGCCCTCTGCCTGCTCCTTTGGCTCTCTGGCTCTCCCACTTGCGCATCGCTGGCTCTTCTCCTGAGGCTTTGTCTTCCCGTTTGGTCTCTGTGTTTGTGCCTCCCCTCTCTTCTTCCCTATGGCTGCAGCTGCCCCAGCCTGGGCCGATGGCTCCCCTGGAGGCTGAATTCTCCTCGCCTCTTTCTTCTGCTGCTCAGACACACAGTAGCTCCTGTCCGCGGTCTGGGCAGCTCCCAGAACAGCAGAGCCCTCTTGGCCTCCAGCCTCCACTGGCACATCTGCCAGGGGAAGAGAGGATGGGAGGCTGACCGGGACCTGGCACTTTTCCAGGTGTGCCTGGCTAAGCTTGGGGCACAGGTGGCATTTCCTGGGGTCAGAGGCCATCCCAGCTCTTTCTTTTCTGTCCAGGAAGACAGCTCAGACAACACACTCCCGACCCCTGTTCCCATCCTGCCTTTGCACCTGAGGGGTGACCTAGGTCAAGGCAGGGGAGGCTGATATAGAAAGGAGAGAGCAGTGGGTTGACTGTTGGGGATGGGGGACAACAGCAGAGGGGGCAGGTGGCCACAGATGGTGGACCAGATGGGAAGCAACAGAGACATGCTGGGAGAGGGGCCCAGGCGGGGCCTAAGACGATGGCGGTGGGGGACACAGGGAGAAGTGTTTGTTCCCAGGGCTGAGGGTTGGCAAAGTTTCTCCCGCTCCATGGCCTTGGTTGCCCCCTCTCCTCTCTTAATCAGTTATGGGCACTGTGTGTGGAGTCTTGGGCTGCTTTCTGCCTGGAGGGAATATCCCGTCAAGGAATCATTAGGCAGATGTACCAGGTATACAAGAGCTCTGTGCCAGCTGAGCATCCTGGTGCGGGGAAGTCTGAAACAGAGAGGAAAGTAGAGCCTGATGACAAATCTGGGCAGGCTTCCTGGAGCAGGTGAGCTAGAGCAGGTTAGAAGACTCAGAGGACTGTGGGCTGGTGTCTGGGTGGGAAGAACAGCCTGTGCAGCAGCTTTGAGTGAGACGAGAGCAGGAGGAACAGAAGTGAGTGATGACAAGCAGGCTTGCTGGTGAGAGCTGGTGAGAACAAGCAAGTGATGAGGCTGGAGGGTAGGTGGGCAGTGGGCTGAGGACACTGCTGAGATGGGGGTCTGCCTTCAGCCTTCCCGGCTTCAGTTGAGCCACCGCAAGTAGGTACAACACAGATGCAGAATTTGTTCCCATGTCCCTTGCCTACTCCCACCCCACCCCAGAAACATGGGCTCCTGCCCCATTACTGCTAGGGTAAGCATTTGCTTTTTATATCTAGTTGGGCTCCCCCTGCTATGTGGTTTTGTTTGTTTGTTTGTTTGGGACGGAGTCTCGCTCTGTCACCCAGGCTGGAGTACAATGGCGTGATCTCGGCTCACTGCAACCTCTGCCTCCTGGGTTCAAGCAATTCTGCCTCAGCCTCCTGAGTAGCTGGGACCTCCTGAGTAGCTGAGATTACAGGCGCCCACCACCACGCCCAACTAATTTTTGTATTTTTAGTGGAGATGGGGTTTCACCATGTTGGTCAGTCTGATCTCGAACTCCTGACCTCGTGATCCACCCACCTCAGCCTTCCAAAGTTCTCGGACTACAGGCATGAGCCACTGCGCCCGGCCCCCCTGCTATGTTTTAAAGTCCATTTATTCTTTATGGAGACTGAATAGATCATCATCCACATCTCAGTGTTTTCTGAACACCTACTATGTGTAAGGCATTGTAATAAATAAAAATATGAATATGCCAGTAGCTCATCCCTGTAATCCCAGTGCTCTAGAAGGCTGAGATGGAGGATCACTTGAGGCCAGGAATTTGAGACCAGCCTGGACAACATAGCAAGACCCCATCTCTACACACAAACAAAAATTAGCCAGGCATAGCTGTGAGCACCTGTGGTCTCAGCTGTTTGGGAGGCTGAGGTGGGAGGATCGCTTGAGCCCAGGAGTTCGAGGCTACAGTGAGCTATGATCGTGCCATTGCACTCCAGCGTAGGCGACAGAGAGTCTGTCTCTTAAAAAAAAAAAAAAAGAAAAAAAGACTATCCCTTATTGCCCTGTAAAGCCATTTCCTCCTTCTCCAGGCCCCCAGCTTTCATTTTTTAGCTAAATAAAATTCATTCCCATGTGTATGTGCATTCAGGTGTGTATGGTATTTCTGGGCTTAGGGTGTGTGGGTGGAGTGAGACACCAGCAAGTGTGTGTTAGTGCTTAGCTGCTTATAAGTGAGTGTGTTGCCTGGGGGCATGGCAGGCATTTGGGTGTAATGCTTGAGCCAAGCGGGTGATGAGTAGCTAGACGCCCTAGGGCCAGAGAAGAGACTGACTCAGTGGGGCTCTGGGGTCTCAGAGTGGAGAGCTGCCAGGCCCTTCTATCTCGGCCCTCCGGTCCCCCACCCTGACTCACCCTGTCTGCAGCATGGGGCAGTGGGTGATGTCATTGGTTAACGTGGTTCAGCTGGGTTTCCTGGGGTGGAGCCCCCCAGGCTACCCACAGCAGCCCAGAGAGTTGGGCGGGAAGAATGCTTTGTGTTGGGTGTTGCCATGGGGATAGCAGGTCTGCGCCCAAGCAGCCATGGGGCTCAGTGGGAGGGGGACTAGGTGGCCCACTGACCCAGTTTACCCCCCCAACTCCCTGCTGCTGTGGGGGAGTGGGGAACACAGCCATGGTTGCGATTATCGTGGTGTTGAGGTGTAGAGGCTGAGGGGGCAGGGGGATGATTTTTGTGGGTCTCAGGATGCTCTGGGCCCTGTAGAAAAGTATGAAAAAGACAACATAGGGTTCCCACGCAGGCAGCGCAGACTCTGGGGGAAGGGAGCAGGAGCCGTGGCTTGGGCAGGGTGCACAAACATTAAGAGGTGTGCCGTGCATCAGCGACAGAAGGTTTGGGGAAAGGATGCAAAGAGAACTGCAAATCTCATCCCCTGAGCCCTGAAGGAGTGATTGGCCCACAGGTGACATACCTGGCTCAGCACCCTTATGCCAGTTGGAAAGGAGAGCCTTTCTTGGCAGGTGGTGCAGGAATATGCAGGCTGAATTGCAGCCCTGGCTTCTGTGCAGGGCCTTCCTCACGCCCCTGCACGGGTCTGTGGCTTGGCCCCCCACCCCAGGCTGGGTCCTGACTGTGTCCCTCTCCACAGACGGCGTACACAGCGTGACGGCCCAGTGCGCGCTGCGTGTAACCATCATCACCGATGAGATGCTCACCCACAGCATCACGCTGCGCCTGGAGGACATGTCACCCGAGCGCTTCCTGTCACCACTACTAGGCCTCTTCATCCAGGCGGTGGCCGCCACGTTGGCCACGCCACCGAACCACGTGGTGGTCTTCAACGTACAGCGGGACACCGACGCCCCCGGGGGCCACATCCTCAACGTGAGCCTGTCGGTGGGCCAGCCACCAGGGCCCGGGGGCGGGCCGCCCTTCGTGCCCTCTGAGGACCTGCAGGAGCGCCTGTACCTCAACCGCAGCTTGCTGACGGCCATCTCGGCACAGCGCGTGCTGCCCTTCGACGACAACATCTGCCTGCGGGAGCCCTGCGAGAACTACATGCGCTGCGTGTCCGTGCTGCGCTTCGACTCCTCCGCGCCCTTCATCGCCTCCTCCTCCGTGCTCTTCCGGCCCATCCACCCCGTCGGGGGGCTGCGCTGCCGCTGCCCGCCCGGCTTCACGGGTGACTACTGCGAGACCGAGGTGGACCTCTGCTACTCGCGGCCCTGTGGCCCCCACGGGCGCTGCCGCAGCCGCGAGGGCGGCTACACCTGCCTCTGTCGTGATGGCTACACGGGTGAGCCAAGGGAGGGGACTCATGGGCCAGCCCTGGAAGGCTGACTCTGTGGTGCAGGCACAAATCAGGACAAATGCTGGCGGCTGCCTCATTCTCTTCCCGAGTGAGGTGCAGCTACACTGAGAGGTCATAAATCCGGCCTGCTCCCTGACAGCACCCCACTGAGGAAGGCAGTGCAAGGAGTGCTTCTCCCTGCTGTGCACAGGACACACAGGCAGTGCCATTGCGGCAGAGCTGGCTCCAGAGCCAGTCGGCCTGTGTTCGTGTATCAGCTTTGCCACTAGTAGCTGTGTGACCTTGAACAAGTTACTTAACCTCTCTGGCCCTCAGTTATTTGAAATGGAGATAATGACCGTACTTAAGTCATAAGTTGGTTGTGAGGATTAATGATGTAATTAATTTGATACTTGGAAACAGCTGGTGGCATGAAAGGTGTTGGTTTCGATTTAAGGGAATGCTGATATTGGGTGACTTGCTCCTGGTCTCATCACACCCGGTTTAGAGGTGAGGCTGGGCCTAGAACCTGGTCTCTCCACCGCTGAGCAAGTTCCCTTTCTCAGCTGCAGCTAGTACTTTTCTCCCCAGGCATTAAGGGGAAGACACAGAAGAGCTGGGGGAGCTGGAGGGGGTTCAGTTCTGAGATGGGGTGCTCCAGAAAACCAGTGCACCTGTGTGGGCCTGGACAGAATGGCTCCACCTCTGCCCAGGTGCTGGTAAAAGAGGATCCTGGCTAGGCCGCTTCCCTGTTGGCCTGTCAGCCAAGGTTTTTACACATCCTGCTCCCTGGGATGCTCACTGCCTCTGCTCTATGCTCCTGACCCCTCCCTTCAGGCTCCTGTGTCTTCTCAGGACACCCCCTGCTCCCCTTCCCTGTGGGCCCTTCCTTCCTAGATGCCCAGGCCCTGCTCCTTGTCCTCCAGGGCCATGCCCACTGGCTCTGCCAGCAACCATAGGCAGGCCCCACTCCTTCCCCACTGCATCTTCCTGCCCAGAACTTGCCAGACTTGACTTCTCTCTGCTGCTGCTAGGGGTGGGGGGAAGAGGAGGGGCGGGCTTGGGGGAAGGGAGAGAAGTCTTTGTCCAGGAGGATGGTGGGGGGTTTGGGAGGGGGGGGTTAGAGTAGGCGAACAACAGTTTCCATGGAAACAAGAGCCAGTCACTAGGCACAGGAGCTGAGAACCTATCTCTAGAATCTGGGAATGGGGAGGGAGAGAAGGGTGGATTTTCCCATCTGATGTTGGAGTTTTCAGCTCCTCTGTTGAATTCTTGTCTGCTCTCAGGGCTCAGTTTCCCACTCTCAGCATGTCCCAGGTGCACAGAGGTCCTCAGTCTGGACCCCAGGGCTCAAGGTGGGAGTCCTCTGCCCCATTCCTGGGGGCTCCCCAGCTTCTCTCTCTTACTCCTCCATAACCCAGACAAATCTAAGTGGAAGCCTGGTCCCCTCCCCAGGGAGGGAAACTGATCTCAGTGCCTGAGAGGGACAAAAGCACCAGTAGGCAGGAGGGAGGCTCCCAGCCCTCCCGCTGTCCTGCAGGCCCATCTGCTTGTGCACATTTACCCTCTTGGGGGCCAGGACACCCCCAGGCATGCTTGGTAGTGTGACATTGAAGACTCCCGGGATCCGGGCCTTACAACCAAGTGTCCCAGCAGGCCTGTGCTTATGAAACCCAAATGGGGTAGGGAAGGGGCTGGGAACTCCAAGGAACTTGCAGGGGAGCAATGCGTGGAGCTGTGGTGAGAGCGGCTCAGTGAGCCAAACAGGGTGCCCACAAAGGGCTGAGGACCATAGGTCTCAGAGAAGATGGCACACGAGAGGAAGTGGGGATGCCTGGGAAGTTTGGGGAGTATTACGAGGGTCACGGGAGGCCATGGGAGCTATCACTGGGTTGTGGGGGGGTCTCTCAGTTCCCCTCCCATCCTCAGGTACTTGGTACTCACCTGCCTTTCCTCTTGTCCAGGTGAGCACTGTGAGGTGAGTGCTCGCTCAGGCCGTTGCACCCCGGGTGTCTGCAAGAATGGGGGCACCTGTGTCAACCTGCTGGTGGGCGGTTTCAAGTGCGATTGCCCATCTGGAGACTTCGAGAAGCCCTACTGCCAGGTGACCACGCGCAGCTTCCCCGCCCACTCCTTCATCACCTTTCGTGGCCTGCGCCAGCGTTTCCACTTCACCCTGGCCCTCTCGTGAGTGGCTGGGCGCTGGGGGTGGGGAGCGGGCCTGGTGGGCATCTGAGGTGCCTGTTGTTCTGTGGTTGAAGTAAGAGGTCAGGCAGCGAAAGAGCGTGGAGCAGGCTGCCGGCAGAGCCAGGTCTGCTCTTGGAGTTGCCTGTGGTTCTGCCAGCAGATCTCCCTCCCCTGCGCTGGTTAGGTGGCGGGGGTGCTGGCATCCAGGTGGGTACCCCATTCCCTGCCCCCATCCCCAACTCCTGTTCAGGTTTGCCACAAAGGAGCGCGACGGGTTGCTGTTGTACAATGGGCGTTTCAATGAGAAGCATGACTTTGTGGCCCTCGAGGTGATCCAGGAGCAGGTCCAGCTCACCTTCTCTGCAGGTGATCACAGTTGCCCCCCATCCTTGCCTATCTTCCAAAGGCCCCAAGTCTTCCAGCCCCTGACCCCAAGCCACATACTCTATCAGCCAAACCTGGGCCCAGCCCCAGCCACTGGCACCCCAAACCCTGCCATTCCTAGCCCTCGTCAGGCATCCCAGCTCACCTGGTCCTTTCCCCAGGGGAGTCAACCACCACGGTGTCCCCATTCGTGCCCGGAGGAGTCAGTGATGGCCAGTGGCATACGGTGCAGCTGAAATACTACAATAAGGTGGGTGTGGAGGGCACAGAGGGTTGGGGGTTCTGTTCTTGCCTCAGGTGCTTACCCAGCCCTGAGTGGCATTGCCTCCAGGCTTGGGTGGGCTGGTCAGGGCATTTCTGGCTGAGAGGAAGGGAGCGGCTGGGAAGGTGCCACCTTGCTGGGCATTCCCACCCCACTGGGCACTGCTTGATGCTCTCTGTTCCACTAGGCAGCCGCAAACTTGGACACTGAGGAAGGTAGTTACATGCATAAACCACGTGAGCACACGTGTGTGTATATGCATGTGTGTATGTGTGTCTGGGCGTGTGGGTGCACACAGAGGCACCCAGTGTGTGCTGGCCATGAACCTAGTGGGCTCTGTACTCAGTGTCCCCCTTCTCTGCTCTTTCCTGTCCATAGCCACTGTTGGGTCAGACAGGGCTCCCGCAGGGCCCATCAGAGCAGAAGGTGGCCGTGGTGACCGTGGATGGCTGTGACACAGGAGTGGCCTTGCGCTTTGGATCTGTCCTGGGCAACTACTCTTGTGCTGCCCAGGGCACCCAGGGTGGCAGCAAGAAGTGAGCAGGGGAAAGGGCCAGGGATGGGGTGAAGTGAGGGCAGGGCCAGGCAGGGAGGGAAGGTGGAGAGGGTGGGCTTTTGGGGTCTCCCTCCCTTTGCCTCTCTTAGCCCCTGCTCAGCCCTGGGGATGGGGTCAGGACTGGGGAATCAGAGCAAGGCCCTGTGGGGCAGTCTGGGGAGGGGGCTGAGTGTTCGACAAGAACAGTTCCAGGTAGGGGTGACCCCCTTCCTGAGCACTGCTCTGCAGGGCCCCTTGGACACCTGCCTACACCGTTCCTGTCTCTGGCCTGGCGGCAGAGCGAGCGGAAGACCAGAAGCTCCCAGCCCTCCCTTGTGCCACCACCATCTTTGCTCCCCCAGGTCTCTGGATCTGACAGGGCCCCTGCTACTAGGCGGGGTGCCTGACCTGCCCGAGAGCTTCCCAGTCCGAATGCGGCAGTTCGTGGGCTGCATGCGGAACCTGCAGGTGGACAGCCGGCACATAGACATGGCTGACTTCATTGCCAACAATGGCACTGTGCCTGGTATGGGGGCCCGGGGTGGAGCCAGGCTGGGATCCCAGTGCTGAGAGGAGGGGCTGTGCCTGGTGTAAGGATGCCAGAATGGAGGGTCTGAGAGGCCTCTCTAGCTGCTGCCACAGGCTTTCTCTTTAGAGCCCCAGCTCAGGTCCACTGAGTCGCCTTCTCTGCATTCCAGGCTGCCCTGCCAAGAAGAACGTGTGTGACAGCAACACTTGCCACAATGGGGGCACTTGCGTGAACCAGTGGGACGCGTTCAGCTGCGAGTGCCCGCTGGGCTTCGGGGGCAAGAGCTGCGCCCAGGGTAGGAGGGGTGGCTGTTAGAGGCCACGGCCTGGGTGCCATCAACCGTCTGGGAACTGGCAGGGTTGGGGCAGGCACTGGGCAGGGCTCTGCTGAGCCGGGCTGTGGGTGGAAAAGCGTGTCTGGGCAGAGCCCTGAGAGGGCAACACAGGAGACAAAGGGGCCAGTCAGAGGCAGGCCTGGGCACAGCGTGGGGCGGGCCCAGGGCAGGTACGCACTTTGGAGGGCGGGGCTGATGAGGGGAGTGGGCTCTGCCTCCCATGCAGCCGCCACCGCTGAGCATCATGCCCCCAGGGCCCTCCGAGGCTCCACCCGTCACAGTCTGCCTTTTCCTGCCTCCCCAGAAATGGCCAATCCACAGCACTTCCTGGGCAGCAGCCTGGTGGCCTGGCATGGCCTCTCGCTGCCCATCTCCCAACCCTGGCACCTCAGCCTCATGTTCCGCACGCGCCAGGCCAACGGTGTCCTGCTGCAGGCCGTCACCAGGGGGCGCAGCACCATCACCCTACAGGTGATGCAGGGAAGGGCGGCTGGCCCTGGCCTGGCCATAGGGCCCTGGTAGCCTCTAGGGGGCTGGACAGAAGTGGCTGGGCAGGTCCTGGGCAGGGGTGGGGACATATAGAGGCCGCTGGATCCGTTGGGAAGGTCAATGCTGCCACCTATTGGGTGTGAGGGAAATAAATATGCTTTCCTCTCTATGGCCTCAGCTGGGCAGCAGGATGGGTTTGGTGGTCCAGAAAGGGGAACTGTGGGCTGGAGAACAGTGATTAAGGCCGTCTGCTGACCCTGTTTTCTTTCCTCCTGGTGTCAGCTACGAGAGGGCCACGTGGTGCTGAGCGTGGAGGGCACAGGGCTCCAGGCCTCCTCTCTCCGTCTGGAGCCAGGCCGGGCCAATGACGGTGACTGGCACCATGCACAACTGGCACTGGGAGCCAGTGGGGGACCCGGCCATGCCATTCTGTCTTTCGATTATGGGCAGCAGAGAGCAGAGGGCAACCTGGGCCCCCGGCTGCATGGTCTGCACCTGAGCAACATAACAGTTGGCGGAGTACCTGGGCCAGCCGGCAGCGTGGCCCGTAGCTTTCGGGGCTGTTTGCAGGTGAGTGTCCTGCCCTGCACTCCCATCCCCCCACCACCTGCAGCCCCGCTCCACTGAGGGCAACACTGCTCCTGTCCCTCCCAGGGTGTGCGGGTGAGCGATACACCGGAGGGGGTTAACAGCCTGGATCCCAGCCATGGGGAGAGCATCAACGTGGAGCAAGGCTGTAGCCTGCCTGACCCTTGTGACTCAAACCCGTGTCCTGCCAACAGCTATTGCAGCAACGACTGGGACAGCTATTCCTGCAGTTGTGATCCAGGTATGCTAAGGATCCAGGGCAACAGGCAGGTTATCAGGTGCCTGGGGCCACATGCTGGCTCTGCTGTGTGACTTGGGGCATGGGGCATCACATCATCTCTCTGAGTCTTAGTTGCCTACACAACAAAACCATAGCCAGCTGATAGGATGCCATGTGGAAAGAAACAGATGAAGGGTTTGATGGAAGACGGTGCCAGGGGAGGGTGGGGGAATGAGCCTCTCTGGTCCTTCTGGTCCCAGGTTACTATGGTGACAACTGTACTAATGTGTGTGACCTGAACCCGTGTGAGCACCAGTCTGTGTGTACCCGCAAGCCCAGTGCCCCCCATGGCTATACCTGCGAGTGTCCCCCAAATTACCTTGGGCCATACTGTGAGACCAGGTAAGCAGACCAGGGCATGTGGCAGCAGGTCCCAGCGGCTGCTGCTCCTCTCTGGTGTGTCCCTCAGAGCCCCGAAAGCCTGGCTGATCCACAGCCGGGGTCAGAAGGGCCACACAGGGCTCACCTAGGTTAGGTGGGAGTGGCAGGGGGAGCTCATGCCTACCTGGGTCCCTCTCTGCAGGATTGACCAGCCTTGTCCCCGTGGCTGGTGGGGACATCCCACATGTGGCCCATGCAACTGTGATGTCAGCAAAGGCTTTGACCCAGACTGCAACAAGACAAGCGGCGAGTGCCACTGCAAGGTGACAGCCCCAAGCAAGCCTCCACTGTGGCCACTTGGGCCTCTGTCCACATCTCCTGGGCCCTAGAGGGGAGGCTGTAGAGATGGGTCTTCCTGCAGAGCTGAGGGCCTTGTGCCTTTGCTCTCATAGGCAGGGCAGTTGGTGCTTACCTTCATGTGTCTGAGACGCAGGAGGACCCTGGGCCAATGTGTAACCCATGAGCTCTGGTCTAGTGTGGTGGTGGTTTGCAGCCTGTTCCGATTCTGTGACATCTCGCTGATGGGCTCAACTCCAAAGCATTGCTAGTGTTAATTATTTTGAATACTGCTCCTGAGGGGACCTGAGGTCAGGACCCTCTCCACAGGGGCCACAGCTGAGAGGACCCATGAGCATCCTGGGAAGAGAGCCTGGCCAGTGACACCCTTCTTCCCTCCTTTCTCAGGAGAACCACTACCGGCCCCCAGGCAGCCCCACCTGCCTCTTGTGTGACTGCTACCCCACAGGCTCTTTGTCCCGAGTCTGTGACCCTGAGGACGGCCAGTGTCCATGCAAGCCAGGTGTCATCGGGCGTCAGTGTGACCGCTGTGACAACCCTTTTGCTGAGGTCACCACCAATGGCTGTGAAGGTAGGGCTCCTGGGATGGGTGGGCAGCCCTCCTCAGAGTGTGCCAGGTACCTGCACCCCAGGAAAGCCAGGAAGGGGCTGGTTGCAGGCCTGGGAAGGCCTAGGGAGGGCTGGGGAGCCTGGGCAGAACCGCAGAGGGAGAGCTGCTCCTGGGTGACCATGTGCTCTTCCCCGCAGTGAATTACGACAGCTGCCCACGAGCGATTGAGGCTGGGATCTGGTGGCCCCGTACCCGCTTCGGGCTGCCCGCTGCTGCTCCCTGTCCCAAAGGCTCCTTTGGTAGGTGTTGGAGGCCCCGATGTGATATCGAGGACATGGCCTCTGCCGTTAGTGGGATGAGGGCAGGAAGCTCCTGGCTGAAGATCCGGGGACCCCACTTTCTGGCCTCCAGGTCCTGGGATTTCATTTCCCATCTTCCTTGGCTCACGTTCCCCCTTCCCCATGGTGCCCAGGTGTGCCTACATCTTGGACTGTTTTGTTTTGTTTTGTTTTTGTTTTTGTTTTCTGAGACAGAGTCTATCCCTGTCACCCAGGCTGGTGTGCAGTGGCGTGATCTCCACTCACTGCAACCTCCGCCTCCCAGGTTCAAGCAATTTTCCTGCCTCAGCCTCTGGCCGCCACCACACCTGGCTAATTTTTTTTTTTTTTTTTTTTTTTTTTTGATATTTTTAGTAGAGACAGGGTTTCACCATGTTGGCCAGTCTGGTCTCGAACTCCTGACCTCATGATCTGCCTGCCTCGGCCTCCCAAAGTGCTGGGATTACAGGCGTGAGCCACTGCACCCCACCACATCTTGGACTTTTTTTTTTTTTGAGACAGAGTCTCGCTCTGTCATCAGGCTACAGTGCAGTGGCATGATCTCGGCTCTCTGCACCCTCCACCTCATGGGTTCAAGCTATTCTCCTGCCTCAGCTTTCCGAGTAGCTGGGACTAGAGGCGTGTGCTACCATGCCAAGCTAATTTTTTGTATTTTTTTAAGTAGAGACAGGGTTTCACCTTGTTGACCAGGATGGTCTCGATCTCTTGACCTCGTGATCAGCCTGCCTCGGCCTCCCAAAGTGCCGAGATTACAGGCGTGAGCCACCGTGCCCAGCCCACATCTTGGATTCTTAACAAAAATGCTGAAAAACCTGCACTGTGCTCGGCATAGGGCTGTGCTAGAGATTCAAAGATGAATCATGCAGGGTTCCAATCGTCAGCTCACCACCGAGTCCTGGAGTTACGCCATCACAAAGGCAGACAGTCTGGGGACTAGGGTGTGTTAGCTGCTGACCCAGGAGACCCAGCCCAGGATGGGGGCTGGTGCTGGTCCTGGACTGGCGATGAGCAGGTTCATAGGCAGGAAGTGGCGGAGAGCACAAAGTGGTGGCTGGAGACAGGCAGGATGGGGGCTCAAGGAGGTCATATGCCCTGTTCCCCTAGAGCCCCTGTGTGGACCGATCTTGCAGAGATTTTTGGCCCTGGTGTTCTACATACCTGTCTTCCTGTTTCACCAGGGCCCTTGTTTGCTAGTTGCTGTCCCCAGCCCATGAGGTGCTGGCCTCCAGCAGAACCTCTCAGCCAGTCTCAGGGGCTTTCTGTGTGTCTCCCTGAGGCCAGCCCTCTTGGCTTCCTTCCCCCAGGGACTGCTGTGCGCCACTGTGATGAGCACAGGGGGTGGCTCCCCCCAAACCTCTTCAACTGCACGTCCATCACCTTCTCAGAACTGAAGGGCTTCGTAAGTGAACCCCCTCATCTACATCTTTTCCTTCTCCTTCGTCCTGAATCCCACATGCCCCACTCCCATCTTTGAGAATGGGGATTCTGGAATTCCAGCCTGTGTGTTCCTGGGCTCCCAGCTGCAGAGGCCATCTCTCCCCTCCTGAGGTCCTTCTGCTCCAGAGCTCCTGCCCTCACTCCTGCTCCTCCGCTCCGTCCTGCCTAGGCTGAGCGGCTACAGCGGAATGAGTCAGGCCTAGACTCAGGGCGCTCCCAGCAGCTGGCCCTGCTCCTGCGCAATGCCACGCAGCACACAGCTGGCTACTTCGGCAGCGACGTCAAGGTGGCCTACCAGCTGGCCACGCGGCTGCTGGCCCACGAGAGTGCCCAGCGGGGCTTCGGGCTGTCTGCCACACAGGATGTGCACTTCACTGAGGTGGGGCTTGGAGGATGCAGGGCTGGCTGGTTAGATAGGGGTCATGGTGAGTGAGCCTGCTCATGGCAACCTGGGGGGCAGAGGGGGCCCTCCCATCCCACCTACAAGGAGCTCCCTGCTGGCAGGAGGCCTCCATGAAACCCTGTGACCCCTCGCCCAGCCCTCTTCCCAACCCTTCTCATAGTAAGATATGTGTGTTGGGGCATGGTCTGACCCAGAGCAGAGGCCTGCCTGTAGTACCATGGGCTGGGAGGAAGCAGTATCTCAGGACATCTGTGTGGGTCCCGGCACAGGGCTGGGAAGCTCTTACGTAGAGAATGAGGAGGAAGGCTTAGGGGCAGAGCATACAGTGACCTGAGTGGGCAGTGCGGTCCAGGAGCATTTCAGGGGAGGCAACAGTGAGCGCAGAGGGAGGGGCCTGGTGGGGAGCGGGGGCTGGCCCGGGCACAGGCCGGGGCTCCGTGGTGGGGATGTCAGGTGTGGGTTGTGAGCACACCCACCGTGACCTTGCCCACCCCAGAATCTGCTGCGGGTGGGTAGCGCCCTCCTGGACGCAGCCAACAAGCGGCACTGGGAGCTGATCCAGCAGACAGAGGGTGGCACCGCCTGGCTGCTCCAGCACTATGAGGCCTACGCCAGCGCCCTGGCCCAGAACATGCGGCACACCTACCTAAGCCCCTTCACCATTGTCACGCCCAACATTGGTGAGGCTGGTGCCTGCGTTGGGGAGGGGTTTGTGGAGGGAGTCCCCGACAAGAGCGGCTGTGCTGGGGTCCTGCCTGCCTCACAGGTCCGATTTGTGACCATCCCCTTCCTTAGTCATCTCCATAGTGCGCTTGGACAAAGGGAACTTTGCTGGGGCCAAGCTGCCCCGCTACGAGGCTCTGCGTGGGGAGCAGCCCCCGGACCTTGAGACAACAGTCATTCTGCCTGAGTCTGTCTTCAGAGGTCAGTGGTGGCCGTGGATTGAGTTGGGAGCTGGATCCCAGTGTCTGTGCAGACTCCACAGAGGGCAGGGCCCAGCTAAGTGTGACAGTGTCCCCTCCCAGAGACGCCCCCCGTGGTCAGGCCCGCAGGCCCCGGAGGGGCCCAGGAGCCAGAGGAGCTGGCACGGCGACAGCGACGGCACCCGGAGCTGAGCCAGGGTGAGGCTGTGGCCAGCGTCATCATCTACCGCACCCTGGCCGGGCTACTGCCCCATAACTATGACCCTGACAAGCGCAGCCTGAGGTCAGCAGCTAGGGGACAGGTGTGGGTAGGGGTGTGGGTCGGGCGGTGAATGCTGAGGCATGGAGGGGGACGGGGGCATCTCCCCAGTCATGTGACTGCCATGGTGACTGTGCACCTGACTGCCCCACATCAGAGTCCCCAAACGCCCGATCATCAACACACCCGTGGTGAGCATCAGCGTCCATGACGATGAGGAGCTTCTGCCCCGGGCCCTGGACAAGCCCGTCACAGTGCAGTTCCGCCTGCTGGAGACAGAGGAGCGGACCAAGCCCATCTGTGTCTTCTGGAACCATTCGATCCTGTGAGCCTGCACTGCCCTCGCACCCCTAGGCTTTGGGCTGAAAGTCCAGGCCCCTGCATGCCTCACCCTCCTTGTCTCCCTGACCCTGCCTTCCTCACACAGGGTCAGTGGCACAGGTGGCTGGTCAGCCAGAGGCTGTGAAGTTGTCTTCCGCAACGAGAGCCACGTCAGCTGCCAGTGCAACCACATGACGAGCTTCGCTGTGCTCATGGATGTTTCTCGGCGGGAGGTCGGGCCCACAGGGGCAGCTGCAGAGCCGTGGGTGGGCACCCAGGGCACGGGGCTGGGTGCTCAGGTCCTGCCCTTCCTAATTCCCTGGCCCCCTGCCACCCACTCTGCAGAATGGGGAGATCCTGCCACTGAAGACACTGACATACGTGGCTCTAGGTGTCACCTTGGCCGCCCTTCTGCTCACCTTCTTCTTCCTCACTCTCTTGCGTATCCTGCGCTCCAACCAACACGGCATCCGACGTAACCTGACAGCCGCCCTGGGCCTGGCTCAGCTGGTCTTCCTCCTGGGAATCAACCAGGCTGACCTCCCTGTAAGATACTCCTACTGCCCAGAAACTGTCCCCACCTTCTCAGGCTCCCTCCCCAGCCCCCACTGGCAACCCCTGCTCCTGCACCATGAACTCTAATAAGGTGCCTAGTGCAGCACCTGGCCCAGGGTTTCCTCTTCTCCAGCTCCCCCGGGATCCCCCAGCACCTGCCTCTGGCCCAGGCTTCCCTGGAAGCAGTTCCCAACACCCAGGCCCTCCTCCCTGCCTGACCCGAAGCAGAGCCTGTGCTCTGGGCGGGCCCCAGTCACTGACCTGCCCTGGCCTGGGCCCTCAGTTTGCCTGCACAGTCATTGCCATCCTGCTGCACTTCCTGTACCTCTGCACCTTTTCCTGGGCTCTGCTGGAGGCCTTGCACCTGTACCGGGCACTCACTGAGGTGCGCGACGTCAACACCGGCCCCATGCGCTTCTACTACATGCTGGGCTGGGGCGTGCCTGCCTTCATCACAGGTACCCCTACCCATTCCCAGTCTTGGGGTCCCACATCCCTGGGTCCACCTTTGTGCCATGTTCTCTCCACCCACATACAGGCCCTGAGGCCCCACATCCCCATGCCCCAGGCCACCTTATTCACAGGTGTCCCTCTGGTTTAACCCAGACTCTGCGGCCGCCACCCAGGCATCACTCCCCTATCCTGGGGAGGATGGCAGGGGCCGATGGTGGGCAGAACCCTTTTCCATGCTTCGTGCCTGGCCCTGTGAGCCCACCTGCCTGCAGCCCTACTTCCCAGGCCCCTCATCACCCCTCCACTGCTCCCGTCTGTCTCCATGCTCCAGGGCTAGCCGTGGGCCTGGACCCCGAGGGCTATGGGAACCCTGACTTCTGCTGGCTCTCCATCTATGACACGCTCATCTGGAGTTTTGCTGGCCCGGTGGCCTTTGCCGTCTCGGTGAGTGCTAGCAGGTGGGTTGGGTGTCACCTGTGGCCCTCCTTTGCTGTCCTCCTGCTGCTGGGGCTGCGTGTCCTCAGGACTCCCTTTAGGAACAGCTGAGGCCACGGGGCCCTGTGGGCTGGGTGGAAGCTGTTTGTCCCCACTGAGCATCCCATGCCCTCTGCCCCTGCCTAGATGAGTGTCTTCCTGTACATCCTGGCGGCCCGGGCCTCCTGTGCTGCCCAGCGGCAGGGCTTTGAGAAGAAAGGTCCTGTGTGAGTATAGGGTTGGGGTGCCTGGGCCGTGGGCAGGCACCAGCATGGGAGGCCTCATGGCCGGACTCATGGCCTGTCCCTATCCCCAGCTCGGGCCTGCAGCCCTCCTTCGCCGTCCTCCTGCTGCTGAGCGCCACGTGGCTGCTGGCACTGCTCTCTGTCAACAGCGACACCCTCCTCTTCCACTACCTCTTTGCTACCTGCAATTGCATCCAGGTACCTGGCCCAGCCTGTGGAGAAGGGAGGCACCTGGGCTGTGGGTGCCTGAATATGCACAGACCGTTGCTGCCTCTTGCCTGCCAGGGCCCCTTCATCTTCCTCTCCTATGTGGTGCTTAGCAAGGAGGTCCGGAAAGCACTCAAGCTTGCCTGCAGCCGCAAGCCCAGCCCTGACCCTGCTCTGACCACCAAGTCCACCCTGACCTCGGTGAGGGAGCCAGGGGTCTTAGGCGGGTGGTGAAGGGAGGGAGAGGTGGGAGGCCCAGTGAGCCTGTACTTTTGGCCCCACTCCCCTTTCTCTTTTCTCCATCCCTTCCTGGAAGGTGGAAGGGGAGGTGAAATGGTATGTTTGGCCTGGGGAGGAGATGTTGGAAAGGGTGTGTAAGGATTTTGACTTGAGGGAGATGGGGCTGAGACATATAATCAGGTAATAAGTGCCTTGCACCTGAGAATCTCTCGTGAATTTTAGTAAATTTTCTGTCTCCCAAGGTGCTCTCAGGAGACAATTTCTGGTCTCATCTTTTACAGAGCCATTATATAGTGAGTCCAGGATCCCTGGGGGCATGCAGGGGTAGCACAGCTGTGGCAGAGCTGTGACCACTGCCAGGCCTCAATATGGGGACAGCAGAGAAGCAGGGCCCCCTCTTTCAGACCTGAGCATGTGGAAGGTGGAACTTAGGGCAAGTTCCCTCCACCCTCCTTATTCCCAGCCTGGGGCCAGCCATCCCACTCCCCACTTACTGACCTCTCTGTTCCCTGCCTAGTCCTACAACTGCCCCAGCCCCTACGCAGATGGGCGGCTGTACCAGCCCTACGGAGACTCGGCCGGCTCTCTGCACAGCACCAGCCGCTCGGGCAAGAGTCAGCCCAGCTACATCCCCTTCTTGCTGAGGTGAATCCCGGAGATGGGAGGGTGGAGGAGGGGAGGAGGGGCCCACGCATGCTGGACCCAGGCCAGCCAGCCATTGGGAGTTGAGGAGCACACACTGTGGCTGACATGGGGGCCAGCTTGGATTAGAAGCTGTAAGGGACCCACGGCAGGAACCAGGATCCCAGGGGAGAGGAGAGACTGGGACCCTGGGCAAGGGGCCAGGCTGACCCCTCCAGCATGGTCTCGTCTTCCTAGGGAGGAGTCCACACTGAACCCTGGCCAAGGGCCCCCTGGCCTGGGGGATCCAGGCAGTCTGTTCCTGGAAGGTCAAGACCAGCAGCATGGTGAGGACGGAAGGCTCCGGCCGCCCGGCGGGGCAGTTGGCTGGCTTTTACTGAAGGTGGGTGGAGGTGGCTGGGCTGGCTGTGATCTCTCCCTGGCCTCCTAGATCCTGACACGGACTCTGACAGTGACCTGTCCTTAGAAGACGACCAGAGTGGCTCCTATGCCTCTACCCACTCATCAGACAGTGAGGAAGAAGAAGAGGAAGAGGAAGAGGAGGCTGCCTTCCCTGGAGAGCAGGGCTGGGATAGCCTGCTGGGGCCTGGAGCAGAGAGACTGCCCCTGCACAGTACTCCCAAGGGTGGGCCAGCACCGGGGCTGTGGCCTTTGGGGCCAGTGGGAGGACAGTGGGCCTGGGGTTCTTGGGAAGCAGGACTGGGGTGGTGGCCTCCTGGCTATCTGTCCTCTGTGGGCCTCATCTACTTCCTTTCCCCACCAGATGGGGGCCCAGGGCCTGGCAAGGCCCCCTGGCCAGGAGACTTTGGGACCACAGCAAAAGAGAGTAGTGGCAACGGGGCCCCTGAGGAGCAGCTGCGGGAGAATGGAGATGCCCTGTCTCGAGAGGGGTCCCTAGGCCCCCTTCCAGGCTCTTCTGCCCAGCCTCACAAAGGTGAGTGGGGCACCCCCAGCTGCCGAGCTCCCCTAGTCAGCAGCCTCATACCTCACATTCTCCTGTGGCCGCCCGCACCTCACAGCCCCGCCCCGGCCCACAGGCATCCTTAAGAAGAAGTGTCTGCCCACCATCAGCGAGAAGAGCAGCCTCCTGCGACTCCCCCTGGAGCAATGCACAGGGTCTTCCCGGGGCTCCTCCGCCAGTGAGGGCAGCCGGGGCGGCCCCCCTCCCCGCCCACCGCCCCGGCAGAGCCTCCAGGAGCAGCTGAACGGGGTCATGCCCATCGCCATGAGCATCAAGGCAGGCACCGTGGATGAGGACTCGTCAGGCTCCGAGTGAGTGTGGCCGGGTGGGCGGGATGGGGTGCAGCCCCGTGGGAGGCCTCACCTGGGTCCAGAGCTGCCTCCGGGCCTCCCCGGGTGACTCTGGATGGCATTTGGAGGACAAATGGGCAGAACTGGCCCAGCTCCCTTACTATGCCGTGCCCACAAACCATGGTGCCTTGCGGGGAGGGCCACCCCTCCTAGGCTCTATGTGGCGCAGCCCAGCCTAGGGCAGAGTGCGGGAGGACGGGGAGCTGGGGGTGCTTTCCTGTTTCCTTCGTCTGGTGAAAGCTTTCACTCTCTCCTCTGTTTCAACTAACCCTCTGTCTGCCTTTTCTGCCACTTTCCTTTCCTGCCTCTCCAGATTTCTCTTCTTTAACTTCCTGCATTAACCCTGGGCCGTGGTTCCTACGCCCGAGGCTCCCTTCCCTTCCCCAGCCGCACTCATGCCCTGCTCCTGTCTTGTGCTTTATCCTGCCCCGCTCCCCATCGCCTGCCCGCAGCAGCGACGAAACGTCCATCTGAGGAGCCTGGGCCTTGCCGGGAGGGGTACTCACCCCACCTAAGGCCATCTAGTGCCAACTCCCCCCCCCACCATTCCCCTCACTGCACTTTGGACCCCTGGGGCCAACATCTCCAAGACAAAGTTTTTCAGAAAAGAGGAAAAAAAGAATTTAAAAAAGGATCTCCACTCTTCATGACTTCAGGGATTCATTTTTTTTATACGCTGGAAATTGACTCCCCTTTCCCTTCCCAAAGAGGATAGGACCTCCCAGGATGCTTCCCAGCCTCTCCTCAGTTTCCCATCTGCTGTGCCTCTGGGAGGAGAGGGACTCCTGGGGGGCCTGCCCCTCATTCGCCATCACCAAAAGGAAAGGACAAAGCCACACGCAGCCAGGGCGTCATACCCTTCGGGCTGCACCCGGGCAGGCCTCAGAACGGTGAGGGGCCAGGGCAAAGGGTGTGCCTCGCCCTGCCCGCGCTGCCTCTCCCAGGAACTGGAAAAGCCCTGTCTGGCGAGGGGGCAGAAGGACTCAGTGCCCCTGGACCCCCAAATGCTGCATGAACACATTTTCAGGGGAGCCTGTGCCCCCAGGTGGGGGTCGGGCAGCCCCAGCCCCTCTCCTTTTCCTGGACTCTGGCCGTGCGCAGCAGCCCAGGTGTTTGCTCAGTTGCTGACCCAAAAGTGCTTCATTTTTCCTGCCCGCCCCGCACCCCGGGCAGGCCAGTCATGTGTTAAGTTGCGCTTCTTTGCTGTGGTGTGGGTGGGGGAGGAAGAGTAAACACAGTGCTGGCTCGGCTGCCCTAAGGGTGCTCAGTCAAGCACAGGTTTCAAGTCTGGGTTCTGGTGTCCACTCACCCACCCCACCCCCCTAAATCAGACAAATGCTACTTTGTCTAACCTGCTGTGGCCTCTGACACATGTTCTATTTTTAACCCCTTCTTGGAATTGGCTCTCTTCTTCAAAGGACCAGGTCCTGTTCCTCTTTCTCCCCGACTCCACCCCAGCTCCCTGTGAAGAGAGAGTTAATATATTTGTTTTATTTATTTGCTTTTTGTGTTGGGATGGGTTCATGTCCAGTCCCAGGGGTCTGATATGGCCATCACAGGCTGGGTGTTCCCAGCAGCCCTGGCTTGGGGGCTTGACGCCCTTCCCCTTGCCCCAGGCCGTCATCTCCCCACCTCTCCTCCCCTCTCCTCAGTTTTGCCGACTGCTTTTCATCTGAGTCACCATTTACTCCAAGCATGTATTCCAGACTTGTCACTGACTTTCCTTCTGGAGCAGGTGGCTAGAAAAAGAGGCTGTGGGCAGGAAAGAAAGGCTCCTGTTTCTCATTTGTGAGGCCAGCCTCTGGCTTTTCTGCCGTGGATTCTCCCCATCTTCTCCCCTCAGCAATTCCTGCAAAGGGTTAAAAATTTAACTGGTTTTTACTACTGATGACTTGATTTAAAAAAATACAAAGATGCTGGATGCTAACTTGATACTAACCATCAGATTGTACAGTTTGGTTGTTGCTGTAAATATGGTAGCGTTTTGTTGTTGTTGTTTTTTCATGCCCCATACTACTGAATAAACTAGTTCTGTGCGGGTACAGCACTGTCACTGTCCGCTTCTGTGTGGCACCCTGTCCTCCCACAGGGAGGAAGGTCTGGTCTCTGGAAAACAAAAGAGCCGGCAGGGCCCAGCAGGCCCCACCGGGAGGTCGGGAGACTCAGACACCACTGGCTGATAAGCCTGTCCCTCGGCCTATGTCCATGACACTGCTCCCAAATAGCTGGATCAGCACAGAGCCCATTTCCTGGCATTTCCAAGGAAGACATGGTGGGTGGGCAGGAAAGTGTCCTTTTCACCAGGACGGAAAGGACTTCTATGGTGGGAGAGGCTGCACGGGGCAGGCAGCCTTCTAGCCCAGCCCCTCAGGGCTGAGTCCTAGACAGGGATGAGTTTTCTGGGGCAGAATTCAAGAGGCAGGGAGGGCTGCATTGAGAGGCTGGTTGGAATTTAATGGTGCTCAGTGACTCAGTGCCTCCTAACTACACTGCTCAGGGTTGTTTTTTGTTTTTTTTTCCCATTGGAAAATGAAGCAGCTACTCATACTGAAGCCAAGTGTGTGCTTTGCAACATTACTTCTCGTCCTAAGTTTTGTTTTTGTGTATATATATGATATATATTTAAAAGTATATATGCTTTTTAAATTTAATAGAGGCGGGGTCTCACTATGTTAATCAGGCTGGTCTTGAATTCCTAGGCTCAAGTGATCCTCCCGCCTTGGCCTCCCAAACTGGGGTCATAGATGTGAGCTACCGCATCCGGCCTAGTTCCAAGTTTTGTGTTTGTCAAAGTTCCATTCAATAAACTAGAAAGGCGGCTAGGCACGGTGGCTCATGCCTGTAATCCCAGCACTTTGGGAGGCCGAGGTGGACAGATCACCTGAGATCAGGAGTTTGAGACTAGCCTGGGCAACATGGTGAAACTCCGTCTCTACTAAAAATACAAAAAAATTAGCTGGGTGCGGTGGTACATGCCTGTAATCCCAGCTACTCCAGGGGCGGAGACAGGAGAATCACTTGAACCTGGGAGGTGGAGATTGCAGTGAGCTGAGATTGTGCCACTGCACTCCAGCCTGGGTGACAGAGCGAGACTCCATCTCAAAACAAACAAAAAAACTAGAAAGGGAGTTAACCTGGGGACAATATAGGGTGATGATTAAGAACACAAACCCTAGCTGGGCACAGTGGTTCACGCCTGTAATCCCAATACTTTGGGAGGCCAAGGTGTGTGGATCACTTGAGGCCAGGAGTTAAGAGACCAGCCTGGCCAACATGGTGAAACCCCTATCTACAAAAAATACAAAAAAGACAGCTGTGGTGGTGCATGCCTGTAGTCAGCTACTAGGGAGTCTGAGGTGGGAGGATGGCTCAAACCCAGGAGGCAGAGGCTGCAGTGAGCCAAGATCGCACCACTGCACTCCAGCCTGGGTAATAGAGCCAGACCTTGTCTCAGAAAAAAAAAAAAAAAAAAAGGACACAAACCCTGGAACCAGACTGAATGTGAATGACTTAATCTTTCTGAGCCTTAAGTTTCTCTGCCCGCAAAATGAGGATGATGAGAAAAGCATCCACCTAATTGAGCTTTTATGAAGATTAAGTGAGTTAACACATGTAGAGTGCTTGGAACAGTTCATAGTACATAGTAAGAGGCCAGTAAACACTGGCTTTCTGTGTTGTTGCTACTGGGTGCAATGGAAGAGTGCATAGACAGAAAAAGTAGAAAGCCAGGCCCAAAGGCAAGGAGACAGGCAGGTGGCTGAACAAGAAGGGCAGCCATGGCAGGAGGGCCTCCTCTCTGACTGGCACTGCCTACTGAAAGTGCTGCTGAAGCAGGTTTGGAGTGGGAGGAGGTGGGGTGGGGACAAAACTCAAGGCTGACCAAGAGGGTGAACAGGATGTGGTATGCCCTCTCCAGCCGCCAGGTGGCAACAACACATGGGTCTGCAGCTTGTTTTGCCTCTAAGGACCCACCCTGGACATGGCTTCACACAAACATGTCACCTTCCGGCCTCGCCCAGGTGTGTACCTAAGCCTGCTGATCTTCCAGTGCTTCCATTGGCCCAGGAGCCACCAACAGGCCCTGCTCGCTAGACACCAGTGCAGGGCGCAGCTGGGAAGCACACCTGAGGTTTCTTGCCTTACGCCAAATTTCTCCAGAGCCGAATACTCCGGGTCTGTCTGCATACCCCTTCCCTCCCACCGATTCCTGGAATCCCAGAGGCTGCGAGAGTTGCTGCAGTACTCAGGGAAAGGTGCATATCTAGGCACTGTCACTGAAGTAGGTGAATGTGCCAGGTGAACCTTGGAATCAGCCACAAAACAGGGAAAGCAGTGATGGGCCTCTGGCTCCAGGGACAGGGCAAGGACACTTTGGTGCCTAAGTCAGGCATTTATGGCCAAATAGGCATGGGTGGGGGCACCAGCTGGCAGTCCCACTTCTCTTTGCCCACTTACCTGCTGCCTTTCTCAAGTCATGGCCTGGCCTTCAGGGAGGGAAGTTTCCTCAAAACTCAGAAGGAGTTGAATTGGTTCTGATTACTAGAGTTAAAGGCTGCAAAAAAAGGGAGGCCCTACACCACCAAATCTGTTAAACGTGTCTTTGTTATTCCTTCAACAAACACCATCTTGCACTCGAATATCTTCTGAATAAATAAACTAAATGCTCTGCTACACAGAGGTCACAACACTAGGGTACTGCAGAGGTTTCCGGATCCTGACACTCGCCCCCAAGTCTAATGGGAGATGAGGAGAGCACGGATAACCCCAGTGATGTTAGTTGGAGCGTGACTAGGTGTTCCAGCAGCTCTGGCTGAGGTGATTGGGGAAGATGAACACCACCAAAGGGCCTTCACGTCTCACAGGGAGAGCAAACAAGAAGCTGGTGCGTTTCTAGGAGGCGCCATTATTTTGCCAGTAAAGGACATTCAAGTTTAGGATATAAATAAGAATCTACCTAGATCCTAGCTTAATAGCCTCACATACTGTGAATTAAGCTACACTTAACTTTCATCTGGACCTTCCAATGATACATGAGACCTGGGGAAAGGCAGCCTGTCCTTGTCTAATGCCAACAAGGGGAGCAGTCACAGCCTGATGAGCCGGAATCTCAAGGCCCTAGGGCCTATTCAGGCCCCTGCCTAGGAGGCCCATCCTGGCTCCCTGCCCGGAATTAGAGATTTACTCCAAATTTGTTAGAAATTGGAGCAGGGGGCTGGGTGCGGTGGCTCACACCTGTAATCCCAGCACTTTGGGAGGCCGAGGCGGGCGGATCACGTGAGGTCAAGAGTTCAAGACCAACCTGACCAACATGGAGAAACCCCATCTCTACTAAAAATACAAAATTAGCCAGATATGGTGGTGCATGCCTGTAATCCCAGCTACTCGGGGAGGCTGAGGCAGGAGAATCCCTTGAACCTGGGAGGCAGAGATTGTGGAGAGCTGAGATCGCACCATTGTGCTCCAGCCTGGGCACCAAGAACAAAACTCCGGCTCAAAAAAAAAAAAAAAAAAGAGAGAAATTGGAGCAGGGGCTGGGTGCGGTGGCTCACACCTGTAATCCCAGCACTTTGGGAGGCTGAGGCGGGTGGATCACCTGAGGTTAGGAGTTCGAGACCAGCCTGGCCAACATGGTGAAACCCCGTCTCTACTAGAAATACAAAAAATTAGCCGGACGTGGGTGGCAGGCGCCTGTAATCTCAGCTACTCAGGAGGCTGAGAAAGGAGAATTGCTTGAACCCGGAAGGTGGAAGTTGCAGTGAGCCCAGATCGCGCCATTAAACTCCAGCCTGGGTGACAGAGCAAGATTCTGTCTAAAAAAAAAGAAAGACATAGGAGCAGGATCGACTTCCAGATATACAGAGGATATAAAAATACATTCACTTTATTTTAGAAAAATGAAGACTCATAGAGTAAGCTGATCACAGACTGGCCTATTAGGAGTCACAGAATTCACAGGAAACAATTTCTGAAGACCGGGTGCCTTCTGCCACCTCTCCAAGCAGGCCAGAGTCCAGTAGAGAATGCGATTCAGGAAGATGGCTCCTCAGAGGGCAGGGAGGTTAGCTACGGAGGCCACTCACATGGAAATGTCCAGTGAACCAATGCCAGGGAAGAAGATAAAATTCTCTGGGGCTGACCACAACAGTGGGGGTGGATAAAAACAAACCACTTGCCTGTACTTCTCATCTTCTATTTGTTCATTTCACTGCTGGAAGGTGACCTCTTTGCCCCTAATCTTCTTTCAACCCAGAGAGGTTAAGTCTTCTCCAGCTCAATCCTAATCCACCCCATTTCCCATTGTCTCTACTCCCGGGAGACCAGCCCTGGTGGCATCTCTTCCTCCTGTCCCTGGGCCAGAATCTGCTGGAGTCAGGGTCTGCTGGGTAGAGGCAAGTCCAGGTACTG
Source organism: Pongo pygmaeus (assembly GCF_028885625.2). Lineage (NCBI taxonomy): Eukaryota > Metazoa > Chordata > Mammalia > Primates > Hominidae > Pongo > Pongo pygmaeus. The sequence continues at coordinate 120,442,577 of NC_072373.2, read as the reverse complement.
ACTGTAGTGGTTTGCTACTGAAGTCTTGCTTGCTGTCCTGATCTCTTTACCTAAAGAGATAGAAGGAACAACTGCTTTAAAATGCCCTTCATCCTCAAGCCCATTTGTCACCCAGCAGAGTTCAAGCTCCTCAGGGTGGGAAGAAATGGGATCCCCCTTCCCCTGCCCCAGGCTCCCCTCCTCTCTCCGTCTTTTCATACACAATTCAGGGCTGATGTGCGTAACAGCTTGGAATCCCAGAAGATGGTGGGGTAGGGAGACAGGAGGGGCAAGGGAGGACCAGACTGACCTGGTAGGTCCTGGGACTGCCACTTTCCTGGGGGGCTGCAGATTGCTGCGAGTGGCACCCATGACAGGAAGATTTAGTCGCTGGGAAACAGGAACTTCATGGGGGTTAACAAAAGAAATGAGTTAGCAGCAAGTTTAACTGACCTCGAAAAGAAATACTGGATGAAGGGAGCGAGTGTGGGATTAGTAATCTCCCCCTGACCATGAGGTATTTGAAAACTAAGACTCAGACTCTGTCTAGCCCCATATCCTCTCTGTAACTCAGTCTCCCCATCTTCCAATTGAATTGCAATAAGGATGGCAAAAGTGGTCACTGTTGCCAGCTCTGGGAGGGTGAGGACATGCTGGGCAAGGGCAGGAATTCTTCCTCCTGAACTCTTACCCTTGTGTCCACTTTCCTGCACTCTGTGTCCTGCAGTGCTTGGTCTTGGAAGCCCTTTTCGAGTTGACAGAGAATCCGGAGGTAGGGCACCTCTGCCAGGTGGCACACTCCGGCTGGTGAGTGGCATTCGGCTGGCAGGCCTGGGGATGGCCGAGGGAATGGGCAGTTGACTGGAAGATTTAGCAGCTGCTCCCTGTGGCCGGGGCAGGCGTTGAGAGTTGCTGGTAGAAGGCTGTGGGGCCAGGACGGATCTGACGGGGTTGGGTGGGCCTGGTGGAGAGGAGTGGAGAAATTTCAGGGTCAATCCCACAAACTCCCCACTCCCACTCACCCGCAACTTGGCTGCTCTGGTCTCCTCACTGGCTGCTGCTCTCCCACTGAGCCCGGTTCTCCCCCGGACTGGGGGGGTCGATCGGGTAAGAGGAGAAGATGCTGGGCTTTTGGATGCAGGGAACAGATTGCAAGTGGGTGACTCCTGAAACACAAAGAGAGAGAGAAAAAAGACTAGAGTGGAAAAAAGATCTGTTCTGTGGCTTAAGGAATCAAGAAATAGAGGTGGAGAGTTGTCTACATCCCAGTAAGGAAGGGTAGAAGTTAGCTGCTAACATCACCATCACCATCACTATTGCCAATACCATTTATTGAGTTTATTATAGACATTACAGAGCTTATACTCAGACACTGTGGTAAGAGTTTTGGTTCTCTTTTTTCATGGTTCTCATTTAATTCCAACAATTCTAGATGTAGAAATACTATCCCTGTTTTACCAATAAGGAAACCACTCCCTGCCTGCATCATGGCACACACCATGTCTGGGGCACACCTCCAACTCAACCCTCTCAACTCACCCTCTTCATGTTGGAGGGCCTCTTTCCAGATGTTGCCCGGAGAGCCCTGACTGACCCCTTCCTATCATTGCTCCGGAGTCGAGGCGTCAGGCTGCTTGGGGAGGGGGTGCTCCGCGTCAAAGAGTTCACAGTGGGCAGCAGGTCTCGGACAGGACTGTCCTTCAGCACAAAGGTCTCCCGCCGAGGACTGGGCTTCACTCGGCGAAGCCCCAGGCCCTCGCCTGCACTCTCCCGCTCCTGTAGGGCACACTGCTCCAGCTGAGTGGCCAGCCGGTTGGCCTCATCGAGGATCTCCTCCAGCTTCTCTGGGCTGAGGGGGCCTAGGCTGAGCCTCACACCCTGGGGGGCAGGTGCCACTGCATTTGGGTCACTTCGGTGGGAGAGGCCCCGTCGAAGTGGTTTCTCTGGAGTCACCAACACTGTTATGTCTTCCTCCTCACGGCTGAGACAGGAAACAAACCAGGCATCATGCCCATGCAAAAGGGAACAGGAGATTATGCAAGGGAGACTGCACAAAAGCCCCACAACAGAGCCAGGGAGATGACCCTAGGCCCTGATGCCCATGCTGGCTGTGAGATGTGGCCTCTGGGTGATGAGATACCTGGTTCTATGGGGCCTAATAGGCCTTCAGCATTTACGGACATCAGAAATGATGCCAGGATGGAGATGCAGCAAATCCACTTATCCTTCTTCTTAACACCCTGAAATCTAACTCCAGCTTCTCCCTTCTCTCCCCACTACCAATAGTGTCATAGAGGCCCGAGTCAGCCAGCCGCCCAGCAGCCCCAAGTGCGACAAACCTTGCTAAATTACCAACCCAAGCCAATAATTCAGCAGTAAGGGATTCGAGACAAAGAGGTACTGTTAGAGGAAAATAAGTGGGATAAAGAGGCTGGTACCTGTCAGATGGTGACAGCCCCCCAAAGTCCAAGGTCTCATCCACAATAAACCTTACATCTGAAGGGGAAAGAAGAATGAAGGCCAGTCATGGGTCCCTGATGCAGCTGTCCATCGCTGGGTCTCACTCCTCCCTTTCATTCTTCCCTCCCTCCTTTCCTTACCTTCCTCCAAATCCTCCATGTCCAGCCAGCAGGAGCGAGAGTCCAGTTAGATCTGAGCTGGAGAGAAACCATACCTTTCCTCAGGTATCCATTCTGCCCAAGGCTCGCAGCTAGATTCAGGGTGCAAGCCAGGGTCGGGGGTCATGCTGGAGGCAAAGCAAGCGCCCAGGAGTGGCACCTCCCGCACAACTACTCCTGCTACCTCCGGGAATGATACGGAGGGCTCCCCCAACTGCACAGATTGCCCTGGAGCCGCCCTGCATCCTGGCCTCTCCTCACTGGGGGCGGCCTGCACGCCCCATCTTCCTCCCCGCCACTGTCCTCAGGGTTTTGCACTCCCCAAGCCACCTTTCCACTCCCCTGGCATCACACGCAAAGCACACCTCCAGCCTACCCTGTTTCCACTCTCCGCGCAGCCTTATCTTCCACGCAACAGGCTTTCTCCCGCAACCTAGTCCCGGGAATCAGCTCCGAGGGGGCGGGGCTCCTTTCGAATCTCTCAGGCCCCACCTACTAAGCCACACGCGCACCGTGATTGGTGAATCCTCAGGGGGCGGGGCTGCGGAGCTGCCGGCCGGAAGTCAGCCGGTGGGGGCTGGGGGAGAACCGTTCCTAGAAGACTGCATCCCAGGCTGCCGACGCGGAGCCGAGGGTTGAGGCCGCGAGTGCGCGTGCTCGTGTGCGCGGAGACCCTCTTTCCCGCAGGCCGATGGGAGCAGAGCGCGGCTGGCCAGGAGGGAAGAAACGGACCCACGAGTATGGAACTCGCGCCCCACCCCCCTTCCTCTGCTGGGCCGCGGAGCACCCAGTCTCCAGAACGGTTGTGCCGCCTAACGCGGCCGCTAACCGACGCTCTACGGGAGGAAATTCGTTTTCTTGGGCGCACTCAATATGCAGGCGCCGCATTGGCCGGGGTTCCTCAGTTGTGGGTTTTTTCCATGTTAAGGGAGCACCTAAACACTTATATTGTAGGTATATTGAGGTTGTCTAAGAAGTACATCCTCTATCGCCTCTTCAAGAACCTGAAGCCGCTGAGGTGCAAAGAAGGCAACGGGCTTTTCACCCAGGCAGGCTTGAGTTCAAATTCAACCCAAGTTTAACTGACCTCAAAACCCAAGTTTCGGTTTAGAGGCGGCTGCCTTGAGTATATTTGCCCTCTTTTCACCTCTCTTCGCTTATCTGTGAAAGGAGGATGGTAGTCCTCGCAGTTACGGTGTTACAAGGATAATTATGAAGGCATTTTCTACCGTGTGCCCTTAGGGGATTTAGAGGGGGTGTTTGTAAGTAGCCCCCTCTGAACTAAAAGCAGTATTTGTAAAATGCTTAAACCAACTTGTTAGGAGTGTTGTCTCTATTGTTTCTAAATGTTGCCCGGGCCACCAGTGAACTTGTCAGAGGCTTCAAACCAGAACGACTCCATCTTGAATAGAGGCTGGGTAAAATAAGGTTGAGACCTGGGCTGTATTCCTAGGAGGTTAGGCATTCTAAGTCACAGGATGGGATAGGAGGTTGGCACAAGATACAGGTCACAAAGACTGGTGATAAAACAGCATGGGTAAAGAAGCCAGCCAAAACCTACCGAAACCAAGATAGCGATGAAACTGACCTCTGGTGGTCCTCAGTCCTCATTATACGCTAATTATAATGTATTAGCATGCTAAAAGACACTCCAGACAGCACCACCACAGTTTACACATGCCATGGCAACATCAGGAAATTACCCTACATGGTCTAAAAAGGGGAGGAATTCTTAGTTCCAGGGAGTTGCCTACCCCTTCCCGGGAAACTCATGAATAATTCATCCCTTGTTTAGCATATAATCAAGAAATAACCATAAAAATGGCCAACCAGCAGCCCTTGGGGCTGCTCTGCCTCTGGAGTAGACATTCTTTATCCCTTTTGTTTCTTAATAAACTTGCGTTCACTTTATGGACTTGCGCTGAATTATTTCCTGTGCAAGGGCCAAGAACCCTCTCTTGGGGTCTGGATCCGGACCCCTTTCTGGTAACAACAGGAGGAGATAGCAGGTCCGCACAAGATACAGGTCACAAACATCCCTCTAATAAAACGGTGCAGTAAAGAAGCCAGCCAAAATCTGCCAGAAACCAAGATGGTAAAGAAAGTAGGCCAGGCGCGGTGGCTCGCACCTGTAGTCCCAGCACTTTGGGAGGCCGAGGCGGGTGAATCACGAGGTCAGGAGATCGAGACCATCCTGGCTAACATGGTGAAATGCCGTCTGTGCTAAAAATACAAAAAATTAGCCAGGCGTGGTGGCGGGCCCCTGTAGCCCCAACTACTCAGGAGGCTGAGGCAGGAGACTGGCGTGAACTTGGGAGGCAGAGCTTGCAGTGAGCCGAGATCGCACCTCTGCACTCCAGCCTGGGCGACAGAGTGAGACTCCGTCTCAAAAAAAATAAATAAAGAACGAAAGTGACAGCTGGTCATCCTCACTGCTTATTATATGCTAGTTATAATTCATTAGCATGCTAAAAGACACTCCTGCCAGCGTCATGACAGTTTACAAATGCTATGGCAACGTCTATATGGTATAAAAGGAAGAGGAGCCTTCAGTTCCAGGAAATCATGCTCCTTTCCCAGAAAACCTATGAATAATCCACCCCTTGTTTAGCATATAATCAAGAAATAAGCATAAAAATAGCCTACCAGCAGCCCTTGGGGCTGCTTTATGGAGTAGCCATTCTTTTATTCCTTTACTTTCTTAATAAATTCACTTTCACTTTACTCTGTGGACCCGCCCTGAATTCTTTCTTTTGAAAGATCAAAGAATCCTCACTTGGGGTCTGGATGGATCAAGACCCCTTTCCGGTAATAAACTGAGCTCCTAGAAAGGTTCTGAATATTTAAAGTGAAAAAGCCCTAAGGGAATGGTTGAGGAGCTTTCTGGTAAACAGAACCTGAGCTTTAGTCCCCAGAGTTCATGCCCATTTTTTTGGCCATTTATAGGCTTTCTTGTTTACTTTCTAGTTTTTGGCTGTGACGTTGAGGTGGTGAGGTCTGCAGGAGTGAGATGTCACTGTAATAAATGCCACCGGAGACCAAGAAGCTGGAAACCAAAAATAAAATTCTAAGCCCCCAACCAACTGAATGGACCCCTTCTCTCTGACAAGGGCATTCCAGATTTAACCTGGAAAACTAGTTCAGGCCATAATGGAAAGTGGGGGTTGGACATGCCTCATTATACTCTCTGCCTTTTGGGATTCAGGCACAGCTGACCAACATTAACATAAAAACAGAGATCTGGCCAGGGGGCGGTGGCTCACGCCTGTAATCCCAGCACTTTGGGAGGCCAAGGCAGGCAGATCATCTGAGGTTGGGAGTTCGAGACCAGCCTGGCCAACGTGGCAAAACACCGTCTCTACTAAAAATACAAAAAAATTAGCCGGGCATGGTGGTAGGCGCCTGTCATCCCAGCTACTTGGGAGACTGAGACAGGAGAATCACTTGAACCCAGGAGACAGGGGTCGCAGTGAGCCGAGATCATGCCACTGTACTCCAGTCTGGGCGTCAGAACAAGACACTGTCTCAAAAACAAAAAAACAAACAACAACAACAAAACCACAAAGATCTTAAGGCTAAGGAAACAGACTTTTTTTTTTTTTTTTTTTTTTTTTGAGATGGAGTCTCACTTTGTTGCCCAGGCTGGAGTGCAGTGGTGCAATCTCAGCTCATTGCAACCTCTGCCTCCTGAGTTCAAGTGATTCTCCCGTCTCAGCCTCCCGAGTAGCTGGGATTACAGGCACACACCACCAAGCCCAGCCAATTTTTGTATTTTTAGTAGAGACGGTGTTTCGCCATGGCCGTGATCTGCCTCAGGTGATCCGCCCACCTTGGCCTCCCAAAGTGCTGAGATTACAGGGATGAACCACCACGCTTGGCCAGAAACAGACTTTTTATAGCAATAATATTACTGGAAAGGGGTCCCAATCCAGACCCCAAGTGAGGGTTCTTGGATCTCACACAAGAAAGAATTCAAGGCAAGTCCGTAAAGTGAAAGCAAGTTGATTAAGAAAGTAAAGGAATAAAGAATGGCTACTCCATAGGCAGAGCAGCCTGAGGGCTGCTGGTTGCCCATTTTTATGATTATTTCTTGATGATATGCTAAACAAGGGGTGGCTTATTCATGCCTCCTTTTTTTAGACCATATAGGGTAACTTCTGGATGTTGCCATGGCATTTGTAAACTGCCATGGTGCTAGTGGGAGTGTAGCAGTGAGGTCACTCTCATCATCGTCTTGGTTTTGGTGGGTTTTAGCCAGCTTCTTTACTGCAACCTGTTTCATCAGCAAGGTCTTTATGACCTGTATCTTGTGCTGACCTCCTTAGGATCTCATCTTGTACTTAGAATTCCTGTCTGGGAATGCAGCCCAGTAGTTCTCAGCCTTATTTTACCCAGCACCTATTCAAGATGGAATTGCTCTGGTCCAAACGCCTCTGACAATAAGACGCCAAATTCCAGCCTGATTGTAGTATAGTATCACATGAAAGACAGTAGGCCCTGAAAGAAATTAAAGTATTTTACCTCAAAATATATTTTTCTTTTCTTTTTCTTTTTTTGGAAGCAAATGAAGCACAAAATTTATTGTTCTTTTTTTTTTCTTTTGTTGTTGTTGTTGTTGAGATGGAGTCTCACTCTGTTGCCCAGGCTGGAGTCCAGTGGCGCGATCTCGGCTCACTGCAAGCTCCACTTCCCGGGTTCACGCCATTCTCCTGTCTCAAGTGGCTGGGACTACAGGCGCCCGCCACCACACCTAGCTAATTTTTTGTATTTTTAGTGGAGACAGGGTTTCACCGTGTTAGCCAGGATGGTCTCGATCTCCTGACCTTGTGATCCGCCCTCCTCGGCTTCCCAAAGTGCTGGGATTACAGGCGTGAGCCACCGCGCCCGGCCCACAAAATTTATTTTAAAAGATGCTGCAAATTCACTCATCTGCTCTAAATAACTCCTGTCCTTTGGGATCCAGTTATGGGCAATGTACACGAGACTTTACCAGTGCAATATATATTTTCAATAGGTCTTTGGGGAACAGGTGGGATTTGGTTACATGAATAAATTCTTTATGGTAATTTCTGAGATTTTGGTGCACCCATCACCCAAGCAGTGTACATTGCACCCAATTTGTAGTCTTTTATCCCTCACCCCATCCACCCTTTCCCCTGAGTCCCCAAAGTCCATCGTATCGTTCTTATGCCTTTGTGTTCTCATAACTTAGCTCTTACCAAAATATATTTCTTTGACATATTTTGAAATGGCCCTGCAGAGCTGTCTCTTGTGGGGAAGATCTGCATTCTGTAGAGAATTCCCATTCCTTCCCAGGTCTTTTCCCTGATCCAGGAGAGAACTAGGAGTCTGGCACCTTTTTAGGTCTGATAAGAGCTCTGAAGTCTGCTACCTGGAGGTTTCACCTGCATAATAAATCCTTGGTCTCCATAGCTTTTTATCTTAACCCAGACTTTCCTTTCAATTGGTTCCAGGTCTTGGATAATAACTCTTTTAACCAACTGCCAATCAGAAAACCCTTTTTTTTTTTTTTCTGAGATAGAGTCTCACTCTGTCACCCAGGCTGGAGTGCAGTGGCGCGATCTCGGCTCATGGCAAGCTCCGCCTCCCGGGTTCACGCCATTCTCCTGCCTCAGCCTCCCGAGTAGCTGGGACTACAGGCGTCCGCCACCACACCTGGCTAATTTTTTGTACTTTTAGTAGAGACGGGACTTCACCGTGTTAGCCAGGATGGTCTTGCTCTCCTGACCTCGTGATCCACCCTCCTCGGCCTCCCAAAGTGCTGGGATTACAGGCGTGAGCCACCGCGCCAGGCAGAAAACCTTTGAATCTGCCTATGACCTGGAAGCCCCTCCACCCATGCTTCAAGTTGCCCAGCGTTTCAGGCTGAACCAATGTACATCGCACATGTATTGATTGATGTCTGTTGTCTCCCTGAAATGATTAAAACCAAGCCATAGCCCAGCCACTTTGGGCACATGTTGTCAGGATCTTCTGGGGCTGTGTCAGGGGATCTTGGTCACGCATACTTGGCTCAGAAGAAATCTCTTCAAATATTTTATAGAGTTTAACTCTTTTCATTGACAGAGCCTATTAGAATTTAGGGTGGGAAGACCCAGAACTTGCAAGTTTATGTGAGGAAGAGCAGAGAGAAGAGGATTGCCTCTTCTGCTAATGAAGATGGAATGTCAGTTGCTTGCAGGATTTAGGGTACATGGAGGGTGGGAAAGTCAGAGCCAAGTAGGGCTTCCCTCTCTCCAGGCAAGTAGTAGCAAAGTGGAGATCAGAGGGGAAGAAGCTGTTAATGAACTGCGTTCCTTCTTCCCCTTGGAGCAGCCTGAGTAGAGAAACTCTACACTTCATCCATCCTTAGATGAGTAGAGGAGGAAGTTTTAGCAAACTGGAAGTTAATTTCTCCTAAGGAAACTCCACCAATTTATGATTTTTATTTATTTATTTTTTTTTTTTTTGAGACAACCGTTTTGCTCTGTGGCCCAGGCTGGAGTGCAATGGTGCGATCTCATCTCACTGCAACTTCCGCCTCCTGGGTTCAAGCAATTCTCCTGCCTCAGCCTCCTGAGTAGCTGGGATTACAGGCATGTGCCACCACACCCGGCTAGTTTTGTATTTTTAGTAGAGACGGGGTTTCACCATGTTGGTCAGGCTGGTCTCGAACTCCTGACCTCAGATGATCCACCCACCTCGGCCTCCCAAAGTGTTGGGATTACAGACGTGAGCCACCGTGCCCAGCCCAAATTATGATTTTGAAAGCTGTTGCAGTACCAGGAAAAAAAAAAGGCAACAGAACTACTTTCACCTCCATTAGAAAGACAGCAAAGCCAGAAAGTATAGCTTTCAGGCACAAAAATTCTTCACCCAGCCAGTAATCTGGGAAATATTGATATTTGTTTTCCTCATCTCAACCCCAAAATGACATGTAGGAACAGGTGTTTAAGTTTTTGGATAAATAATGAATTAAGAAATTCCAGCCAGGCGTGGTGGCTCACGCCTGTAATCCCAGCACTTTGGGAGGCCGAGGCAGGCGGATCACAAGATCAGGAGATCGAGACCATCCTGGCTAACACAGTGAAACCCCGTCTCTACTAAAATACAAAAAATTAGCCGGGTGTGGTGGCACGCGCCTGTAGTCCCAGCTACATGGGAGGCTGAGGCAGGAGAATCGCTTGAACCCGGGAGTTTGAGGTTGCAGTGAGCCAAGATCATGCCACTGCACGTCAGCCTGGGTGACAGAGCGAGACTCTGTCTCAAAAAAAGAAAAAGAAAGAAAAGAAAGAAAGAAAGAAATTGCTCCTCTCCCAGCCACATAGTAGGCCTGAACTCAGAAGTCTTCCTTAAGTGTCAGATGCATAAATGAGAACAGTAAGGACTCCAGCATGCTGCTCCTTCAATGCAGAATGTGGCTGGAGGTCTTGGGCAGTGTAATTTTATTTCTTCACCATGAAATTTGGGAATACATAATCTTTAAAGGATGGCCCTTGAGTAATTCAGGGAACAGCAGAGGGAAGGGGCTGTGAGCTGAGGCCAAAGGTCTGACTTATCCTTAGGGTATCATAACTGGGGGTATTTCAGCCCTTCCTGACCTAGGTCCTGCTTCCACTGGAGGGAGGCCTCTTTGCCATTGTGTACATCTCTGGCTGTCACTGGACTCTGGTCCCTCCCCCAACACTGTCAAGCAGGGGTTCCCTACTAATGATTTGCATGACTATTTTCTCAGTTTCCAAAGGGATAGTGTATACCCAGTAACATTCTAATTGCATAGAAATAAGTTAATTTATGACACAAAGGATGCCTTATGGCATGGAGGCTTAATTCTTGTGGAACTTCAGTTGAGGACTGGAATAGATACTTTACCTCAACTGAAAATAGACCTTTGGGGAAAAAAAAAAAAAAAAGACAAAGAAAATAGACCTTTGGTCTGAACAAAAAGGCCCTTCACATTCTGCTCAGCCTAATCACTTCCCCAGCCTCCTCAAAACCTTTCCTAATATGTATTGCCTCCTGGAAATATTTTCTTTCTTAAACGCGTGATTCCAATCCAGACCCTCTACAGTGGGGATCACCGGATAAAAGGGATGAGAGAAAACAGGAAAGCCTTGGAGTCAGACAGACCTGATTCAAATCCTAGCTCTGCTGCTTACCAGCTGCATGACTTGGGACAACTTATGGGCTTCAACGTCCTCATTTGTAAAATGAAGATTAAAGGGGATAAAAGCACTTAGTTCAGTGCCTGTTGCATAGAAGGTTGTTTCAGTAATCTATGATTATATAGCAAACCACTTCAAAATTTAGTGCTTGAAACAACAGCCACTATTTATTTGCTCATGATTTTACAATTTGGGCAGGGCTCTCCAGGGGTGATTTGTTTCTACTCTACGAGGTGTTGATTGGGCTTGATTGGGGCTCTAGGGTCCAAGGTGGCCACGTGTGTCCGGGGCCATGGTGCTGGCTCCCAGTGGGGATGCTTGGTTGTCCTCCATGTGGCCTCTCATAATTCAGTAATCTAGCCTGAGATCCTTTACATGAGAGCTGACTTCTAAGAGCAAAAGCAGAAACTAAGGTACCTCTTAAGGCCCAGGCCTGGACTGGTGCCACATCACTTCTGCTACATTCTTTCTGTCAAAGCAAGTCACATGATTCAAGGGAAGGGGAAATAGACTCCAACTCTTGATGAGAGGAGCACCATGCTCATACAAAGATAGAAGGAACTGTTATCATCTTCTGCAGATTCTATCACAGAACACCTTCAATATCTTATTTGTCATCAGAATGAAAACAAAGATAATCAAGGGAACCTCACCTTTATTCTTTCCCTGGGTTTAATGAGACTCTGCTCCAATTTCTTTGCTTTTTTTTTTTTTTTAAGATGGAGTCTCGCTCTGTCACCCAAGCTGGAGTGCAGTGGCATGATCTCGGCTCACTGCAAGCTCTGCCTCCTGGATTCAAGTGCTTCTCCTCCCTCAGCGTCCTGAGTAGCTGGGATTAGAGGCGCTCGCCACCATACCTGTCCAATTTTGTCGTATTTTTAGTAGAGACAGGGTTTTACCGTGTTGGCCAGGCTGGTTTTGAACTCTTAACCTCAAGTGATCCGCCTGCCTCGGCCTCACAAAGTGCCAGGATTACGGGCGTAAGATGCCATGCCCAGCCTAATTTTTGTATTTTTATAGAGTTGGGGTTTCACCATGTTGGCAGGGCTTGTCTTGAACTCCTGACCTCAAGTGATCCATCCGCCTCGGCTTCCCAAAGTTCTGGGATTACAGGCATAAGCCACATTGTCCAGCCCTCCAATTTCTTGAGTATCATTCCAGCCCTCAGGTCTTGGGGCTCTGTCTATAATTAGCTATGTGCATATTTGTGTTCTGCTGTTTGCCTCTTTGTGGTGGATGTGCGTCCTGTTATCCCAACTTAAATTGGAAAGCCCATAGAGGCAGAGAGCAAGTCATCTTCGGCATCTCTTTCCAGCACTTAGTACTGTGGAGGGTTGAATTCAGTTGTGTCGTAGATGTCTAGGGAAAAGGACAGTGTTAGAAACCTCTGTGGAAGAGAATGTAGATGTGGGAAGATAAAGGGGTCTTAAGGCCCTGTGTTTCCTTACAGCCTGGCTAAAGAATGGCAACTTTCCAAATGTTTCATAGAAAGTCTCAAATACAGGGACACTTAGGCACTGGGGAACCACATATTTATTTAGATGAATCCAAACCAGACATGGTGCCGAAGCTCCTTGAGGACACAGTCTCACCACTGGCGGGCTTCCTGGAGGCACTGAAAAGAGGGAGCACTTTGTAGCCATGACAGCAAATGGCCAGAGGACACCAGGCTGCTGAGGACACCGTTGTCATGGTCCCTGGCTCCTTTGCCATGAATTCACTTCATTGCTGGGCACTGGCTGTGAGAGAGGGAAAGGAGCAACTAACACGAACACAAGTATCATTAACACAGAGAGGGAGGTGAGGGAGGGAGAGCTGTCTCTGCAAGCTGACTGTCGGAGAGCGCTTTCCTGAGAAGTCTGTACTTGTAACGCATCCCTTTAGGCTTTCATTTGCTACATACCAGTGAGAGCCTTAAATAAATGTCTTATGGGATCAAATTCATTTCCAATTTCCATCAGCCAGCAGCTACAAGTCAGAGAGGACACTGGGAACTTGTTCTCTTTAGTTCTGTCTCAAGCTTCTTTTTCACCTTATGCATCACTTTGTACACAACATAGCTAATGTGAATGACGGAAAATCTGAAAGAGCTGTCAAGTTCTAAATGATGAGCTGAGTTGCCTTTTGCCAATAATGTGCTGCTTGGGACCACACACCTAAAGGTTAAATTATAATTGACATAAATGAGAAAGAGGATTTTCTTCTCTTGGAAGGGAAGGAATCCATAAGCTTCAAAGTAAAAAACAAATATATTAATCCATTTTTTTTACCATGCTTATGATCCTGAGGTGTTTACTCAGTCAGCAGGAGCAGCCTCCCCTGTCCTTACACACCCCACAGGCATAAGGTGCTGTGACTCTTGTGGGTTCCTGCACTCTAAATTGTTGTCAGAATTGACATCTTTTCCTACAATACCTGCTCAGCTCTCTCCCACAGAACCTCCTTATGATTAGGTGGATGCTGTCACTCTTCTTCAGAGGACCATTCATTAGGTTTAATCCCTACCATCAACTTGAGGAGTGCAGACTTAGAGAGGATATGACAAAAGCAGACTGCATCTAGTATAAATTCTCTCCACAGGGATGACAGTATTCGCTTTTAAAAATGGTTACAAAAGGCTGGGCGTGGTGGCTCACGCCTGTAATCCCACCACTTTGGGAGGCCAAGGTGGGTGGATCATGAGGTCAGGAGATCGAGACCATCCTGGTTAACACAGTGAAACCCCGTCTCTACTAAAAAAAAAAAAAAAAAATAGCCGGGCGTAGTGGCAGGCGCCTGTAGTCCCAGCTACTCTGGAGGCTGAGGCAGGAGAATGGCATGAACCTGGGAGGCAGAGCTTGCAGTGAGCCGAGATAGCACCACTGCACTCTGGCCTGGGCGACAAAGCGAGACTCTGTCTCAAAGTAAATGAATGAATAAATAAAAATAAAAATGGTTACAACAGCTGGGCATGTCGGCTGTCACGTGTAATCCCAGCACTTTGGGAGGCCGAGGTGGGTGGATCACTTGAGGTCAGGAGTTCGAGACTAGCCTGGCCAACATGGTGAAACTCCATCACTACTAAAAGTAGAAAAATTAGCCAGGCATGGTGGCGGGCGCCTGTAATCCCAGCTACTCGAGAGGCTGAGGCACAAGAATTGCTTGAACCCAGGAGGCAGAGGTTGCAGTGAGCCGAGATGGCACCACTGCACTCCAGCCTGGGCAACAGAGCAAGATATCATCTGAAAAAAAAAAATGGTTACAACAAAAGTGGCCACCAGTAGATACATGACTGAAAGGCTCAGGAATGCACCTCTGTCCCTGACTTAACAACACTAGCCATAAATAGGAACTAATCCATTGAGACATCTTGCCTCTCTTTACTTACCTTTGTCAGAGTACCACGCCTTCTTAGGTGTCCTCAATTAGGAACTGCAATAATTCGGACATTTCTCAGTGTTAACGTCTCAGAAATCTCTGAGAAACCTTTCAGAGCATTAGAAAGGAATATTCTAATTCAGGTTTTTGGGGAGTCAATGGTGCTAATTAGGTAGTCTATACATAGAGAAGAACAGGACATGTAAGGGCTCATTCATTCTCGATTCATGCAACAAACATTCAGAGTGCCTACTGTGTGTCAGAAACTGGGCTAGACACTGGGGGGACAAAGGCAAATAAGACAATGTCCCTACCCTCAAAATGCTTATAATTTAATAGGGAAAATATCTATAAATAGATAATTATAAAACAGTATGTTAAACACAATGATAGAGATCTGAACAAGGTGACAGGTATAGATAAGTGATTAAATACTTTAAGGAAGTAGAGAGGATATGCAATATTACCTATAAACAAACCGGAGGGGAAGTGAAATAAAGCCCGACAAACAGCTGCAGCCTTCCTAGGCTCAGCTGGAAGATTGCACAGCATAAAGAAAAATGAGCTGAGCGAGGACTGGGAGACCTGGGCTATTTCCACCAGTGCCAGGTGATCAATTAACTGACACTGGGAATCTTGGGCAAACCAGTTTCCTCCCTGTACTTTCGTCTTCTCATTTGCAAAATGGAAATAACAATTCTTCCTATATTATTGAATTGTCATGGAGAGAAATGAGATAGTAGATAATTAAAATGTCTCCTGCAATACATCCTGATGATGACAGTGATGAGAGAGTCCAGCGGAGGAACCCCTTCTCGACCTAGGCTTGCGTCTGTGTTCCCTGACTCTTCCACCGGTGGAGAGAGGAGGTGACTGGCACCCTAAGGCACTAGTTCTCCTCTTGCCCTTACCTTTCACATCCACCCGACAGTCCACAGATGCCTCCCCTAGGGGGTTCACCGCCTTGCAGGTATAGATGCCTCCATCAAAGGGACCCGGCTTGCGGATCTCTAGGGAGCAGATTCCCAGGTGAGTCAGGGCTCTGTACTTAGGGTTGCCTTGGATATCCATCTTGTTCTTCAGCCAGATGATCTTGGGCTGGAAGACAAAGATGAGGGAGGCAGCAAGGAGGGGCGAGAGTAAGAACCAATAGTCTTTCTGTGCTCAGTTTCTGGGACTCTGTCTACATAGAGATAATGGCTTTCTGGAAGGCTCCCTGTTCCTCATGTTGTGGGAAGGGGTTCCCCTTCCAGTACCACCAGCAGTCCCCCAAGCTCCTTCTCTTGTTTGAAAATAGCACCTGAAACTTCACTTTCTTCACCAATATTTCTGACTGGAAGAAAACTGCTAACTTCTGTTCCGTGCTCTCAGGCAGCCCCTTTATGGATCAGAAGCACTGAGCATCAGGCTCACCTCTTGTGAACCATTCGTATTCTGTTCCCACTGCTGACTTGTGAGTTGCCTCTGTCCCCTCTGATTAGAGAGTAGCTTCTAGAGTGGGCTTTTGATATGCCCCGTCTGAGATGTTGTCTCCATGTAGTCTGGCCCAGACTCAAAACCAAAAAGATTCTTGGTACAGGTTGTTAATGGTGTTTTCTGCTGTGTGTGGAGCATGATGACTAGATTGTAAATAGACAGAGAGCCTTGCTCAGGGTTGTGGCCAAAGGCTGAACTCTAGGCAGCTTGCCTGTGCACGGCCCTGATGGGATGAGGTATGCATGGGAAGGAGAAACCACCAGGACTCTGTCACTCCTACCAGAGAAACAACTTGAAGCACATGCCTAATTGCCAGCAGGTCAGTAAGCAACACCTTCATATATGAGAAACAAACATTCAAAAGGAAATGTCATTCTCATCAGTCTGTCTTGGACTCCAAGCACCCGGACTGTTCCTAAATACCGTGCTGTAGAAGAGGCAGATGGCGGTGATGGTAACAGATGTTACGTTACAGTGCTCTGCAACTCAGCTTAGGTTAGGACAGGTAGGAAAAAGAAGCAGCTCAGCACAGCGTCCCCCAGAGCCCCCACTCACCCGGGGAGAGGCACGGACACAGCAGAAGAGCTGGGTATTATAGCCGGTGACTGTTGTGCAGTCGGCCAGAGGCTGGGTAAACTTTGGGGCTTCAGAGAAGTCTCGTTGGGCAAACCCCTTGGTCTTGTAAACAGTAGCTGAGGGCACCAAGAGGGGCTGGGATGTAGCTTCTGAGATCCCAGCCCTCGTCGACTCTTTATCCTTAGTATTTTTTTTTTTTTTTTTTGAGATGGAGCCTCACTCTATTGCCCAGGCTGGAGTGCAGTGGCGCGATCTCAGCTCACTGCAACCTCCAACTCCCAAGTTCAAGCAATTCTCCTGCCTTAGCCTCCTGAGTAGCTGGGAGTACAGGCATGCACCACCATGCCTGGCTAATTTTTGTATTTTTAGTAGAGATGAGGTTTCACCATGTTGGCCAGGCTGGTCTCGAACTCCTGACCTCAGGTGATCCGCCTGTCTTGGCCTCCCAAAGCGCTGGAATTAGAGGCATGAGCCACTGTGCCCGGCCTATCCTTAAGTCTTCCCAGCTCATGGTCCCCATGCCTCCCTTACCTGCTTTCTGGATGTGGGCGAGGTCCGTGGTGATGGGGGCTGTTTCACTGAGTCCGCACTGATTTTCAGCAAAGACGCGGAAGGCATAGGAGTTGCCGATGATGAGGTCAGAGACGATGCAGCTGGTGCGGTGATAGTGCTCCAGCACCGTGAACCACAGCTGCAGGACCAAACATGATGCCAGAAATCAGCCACCCCATGTGGAGCTACCAGAGGCCTGTCCCAACATGCCGTCTTCCACCCTCCTTCCTTCCCAGCTGGCCTCACCCCAGATTTTGTGTCAGCCTTCTGCACCGTGTATCCCAGAAGTGCTGTATTCCCCGTATCTTGGGGAGGTGTCCATTCCAGTGTAGCGCTGAAGCCCCAAACGTCCACCAGCTTAATACTCTGAGGAGGGCCTGGCCTCTCTGAAAGGGCAAAGCCATGGCAGTGGGCATGGAACATCCCACATGCATTGAAGTCACTTCAGGAGTGCCCTGGCCCCTTTTTCTGCTCAGCTACCCCTCCTGCGCCCACCCTGTGTCCCAGACATGACGTGGGAGCCTTGCCCCAGCTTCCCCAGCTCTCTGAGCTGGCTCCTCTTCAGCCTGGAGAGGGAGTTCCTGAGGACCCCCCCATCTCCCACTTCTCCCACCGTACCAATCACCAGGATGTCAATGGTGGCGGTGGCCTCCAGGCCACCCAGCTGCACACGGAGTTGGTAGCGACCTGAGTCAGCACGTTGGGCTTCTCGGATGAAGAGGATGGAGTCTCGCTCCCCATTCCGCACACTCACACGCCTGGTGTCCAAGGCACAGCCATCGTGTGTCCAGATGGCTTGAGGTTTGGGCTTGCCCTGAGGAATGAGGGTAACGCTTTGAGCAGCCCTGAGAGGCTTCCTGACTCCCCATGCTGCTGTAGGGGTCCTGTCCACCCCAGGTCCACAGGGAGGCTTGACTTGGAGCTGCACATTCCTTGAGTTAGAAGTTGGTGGACCCTCCCGGGGGCCTCCTCCTTTCAGCAACAGCCTAAGGATCTTGGGAAAGAGGGATGGCTTTGAGTCTCCCAACCTCTGAGATCTTAGGTCATGAACACCTGGGGCAGCTGGGACCAATTGAATAGCCGCTCAAACTCCCAAGAACCCTTCTAACTGCAAGCTCTGAGGCTTCTGCAGACTATAGGGCATGGATTAGCCTCACACCATCTCATGGGTGCACACCCAGTCCTATCCAAACCCACCTTCAGGAGTGCAGAGGTCATTTGGCCTCAGACTTCTGGTGGTGTGACCCCTTCTATCCAAGGCTGGGAAGATTGCCCCTCTGCTAGCAGGACTCTTGGTATCTGTTTCCAAATCCAAAACCTGCACTGGCCCCAGACATGGACCCAGTATAGGGCTGGCATGATCACCTGGAATGGGATTAGTAGGTTCACTGTGTCCCCAACCTTCCGGATGTAGGTCTGCCTCAGGGCCCGAGGTAGCCAGATCTTGGGGTGCTCTGAGTGATGGAAAGAGAGAGAATAGGAGATGGATACTCAGAGAAAGTAAATCCTGCATCCAGCTGCCTGCTGTGGGTGAGTGGCCCAGGAACTGGTCACCAAATTAAGCCCTTCTTAGAGGAGAGGGGAAGAGTGCTCCCATCATCCTGCTGGGATTTGGGGATGAGGGGTTGGCTTAAGGAACACCCTGGGAAACATTAAAGTCTCAGCAGAAGGAACACTAGAGCGCGAGTCTGACAGTTCTCTTAATTTGTAACTCTCAAGTACTGACTTTCCATCATCTAGAGGCATTCCATCCTGATGGAGGCATTTTTATTTTTCTGTTTGTGTACAGACCAGCCTAGTCTGTGTGGTTTGTCTTTCCACCCTTTTCTACACTTGTCCTTAATACCATTCCTTTTATCAAGGCCACTTTCCATGTCAATCCTGACCTCCCAGTTAGCTGTGGGTCTCAGGAGAATGCTCTCCATTCTGTAGGCAGAGTCAACACCCTGACCTCCCCAGCCGCTCACGGAGACAACACTGATGTCACTGCAGAGAGAACACGTGTCTGGGTCCCTTCCTCTGCATGGCCACTCCGCTCCCGGGCGCCTGCACAGTCTTCTTCCAGTTTGCAGAGGATCATTTTGTATAGATTCTGGGACAGATTAGGTCCACCACTCATTTCCCTTTGATCTCACAGGTCTGTCCCAGTGAGAAGTAGAGATTAGATGATGTGTATGGGCTTCCAGGATGAAGACAGGAAATGCTTGGAAAAGTGCTGAGTGTAGGTTTGGAGAATGACCAGGTGTCATTTCTCTCCGCTTGGGATGCCTCACACTGTCTCAGCTGCCGAAGCACAAATATTCCACCTGCATTCCCTCGGGGGCCTGGCTGAGACGGACACCATTTTCTGGCCTTTTCCTGGCTGCTGTCTCCTCCTTTCTCAGGCACAGGCAGTCGCCTGGCTGATATTAGCTTCAGTAGAATGTGATAGTGCTTCAGTTCCCAACAACCCAGGACTCTTGCCACAGTTCATTCTTGGCAGTTGGAAGAACTTCACCCCTGGTACATTCCTGTGGCAAACAGCATGACTGCTCGATAGTGGATTCCAGACTCTTTGATAACACACACTTCCGTGAAAATACTTCCCTGAGCATTCACTATGACAAACGTATGTTTACTTATAGATGAACTGTTTAAATATGTACATTACAGAACACAAACATGTAAGTGACGCAGCTGAAACAGAGCTGCTTCTGTATCCTTCCTCCAGCTCAGTCGGCAAGCATTGTCCAGAGAACTTCACTCCCAGGGTCTCCCCATGATAATCTCAAGGTCGCGAGACCTTTGCAAATGAAGATCAATAGCAATGTACAGTGCACACGGTCCATTTGATTTCTGCAGTTTCCTTTTGTGCTGTGTGGCTTATGTTTTCACCTGGGCTGTGCCTGTCTTAGACTGCACCTCAGGAATATGTGATGAGGGGACTTGACGGGCCTGAGTGCCCGTCCTCCCTGCCCTGCTCAGGGCTTGACTGCCTCAGCACAGATGCAGCAGCCCCAGGCGGCTGAGTGACCCTGCTGTGGCTGCCCTCGGCTGGGCTCTGGTGGCTTGGGAGGGGCGGGGCATGAAGAACAGAAGACGCGTTTGTGTGATGGGCTTCTCTCCTGTGGCCATCTTGGCAAGCAACCAAGGAGTTGAAAACGGGCGGATGTGACTTAAGAGTGTTTTGAAAAAGAGGGCCGTACTTGGAAAGGAGGGTCATAACCTCATCTTGTCGGGCTTGGTTCCCCACTGTGTGTTGGGGGAGGAAATAACCCTTCCTATATTTGCTGGGGAGAGGGCTGGAGAGGAGCTGGCTCTGCTGTCCCTGTGCCGCCTGCCTACAGAATGTCGGCGTTAGGAAGGGCCTGTAAGCACCAGAACAAGGATGCTGGGAGCAAGAGGGCTCCGAGAAAGAAGCCGGTATTCTGGAGACCTCCCGGCTAGCGGTGACGATGTGCCTGGCACCAGAGACTCCTGCCTCCCCATCTAAGATTGTGTGTCTGAAAGACCCATTCTCAGAGCACTAGCTGTGTCTTGCCCACCAGTGTGTACCCAGCACTGAGCACCACAGTCAGGGCTTGGACAGTGGCCTGCCCCTGGAGGGAGGAGGCCCAGAGGGAAGGCGGGGGCTAGACATACCCAAGAACTGCAAAGGGTTGAGGCTGGGAGATGAACCCAGGCCTTCACGCCTGGCAGAAGTGCCCGCTGAGCCCCGCCCTGCTGAGATCTCAGGTAGGGAATGGGCTGTTATGGGTAGCTGTGACCTAATGTATGTGTTTCCACCTAGTGTTTCTTTTGTTTCTTAGAAAAACACCTTGGAAAATGTTAGCATTCTTATACCTGAACTAAAGAGAAAAATGAAAGAAATGGGTTTATGTGGAACATAAGCTAAGGTGGGGGAGTTAGGGGAAGAGGAGCAGACTGGCCCTTGAGATCTAGAGGGGATCCTGGCTGGGCAGAGAGCAAGGAAGGAGGCTGCCCGCGAGGACGGCGGTCTGTCCCTCCCTGGACGGCTCCATTGCCGATTCTCTGCTTATCAGTGGGTTTCCTGACAAGATGACGAAACTTAAGTCTCTAGAATGGACTCTGAGGATGAGTAGGTGAGGCCTCTGCTCCCAGCAGGGTCCCGGCTCCTTGTGGGAGGGCAGAGGATGGACGTGAGGATGACTCAGCTGACTACGTGCAGAGGTGGCAGGAGAGAGTGTGACAGCTTCAGATGCCCGGTCAGCAGGTCAGCAGCATGCTCTCCAATCGCCTCCCAACCCAACCCAGGCGCAATCTGACTCTTTGCTAAGAATGTGAATGCCGGGGCTCATTTGAGGCATCTCTTTTCACACATCCGCAGTCAAGCGAGGTGTAAATTGTACTGACCTTGGGGAGGCATGGCTTCCCCTGATGCCCAAGGTCTTTCTCCTCCTCAGATGACAGGAGGGATGTGAACCAAAGCCTAGAGCCTTTAAGAGTCTAGGTTTTCTAAGAGCAGGTCTGTGAGAGTCACAGTTTGGTTTTCTCCCTTCATAGGATCTTAAAGAAAAGGCATCTTGAAAAGTTCTTTGAGGGCCTTTGGCTCTGAGTTAGGCTGCTCTCAGTACGATGTTTCTCTCAGACAGGATGCTGTCTAATTCTTTCTCAAAAATTCTTAGAGAAAACTACTTCAGGCCAGGCGTGGTGGCTCACGCCTCTAATCCCAGCACTTTGGGAGGCTGAGGAGGGTGGATCACCTGAAGTCAGAAGTTCAAGACCAGCCTGGTCAACATGGTGAAACCCCGTCTCTACTAAACATACAAAAATTAGCCGGGTGTGGTGGCGGGCGCCTGTAATCCCAGCAACTTGGGAGGCTGAGGCAGGAAAATTGCTTGAACCTGGGAGGCAGAGGTTGCAGTGAGCCGAGATCGCACCATTGCACTCCAGCCTGGACAATAAGAGCAAAACTTCGTCTCAAAAAGGAAAAAAAAAAAAAAAAAAAAAAGAGAAAACTACTTCAAGTCCAAAGATCTTGACTTCTGATTAGAAAATTCCTCCTAATACCTACCCTACTTTTATCCTGCTAAAGTTTATGCCTGTTTTACTATTCTATAATTGTTCCTATCCTCTCATAATTCCCTTTTATGGGATCAGTCTTTCTCCAGCGGCTCCCTAGGGGCTGTATAGTTCAGACCGATGTTACTAACTATGACCTGGAGAGCCAAGAACCAAGATGGAAGCACTGGAGAAGTGGAGAGGGGGTGTGTGTGTGTGTGTGTGTGTGTGTGTGTGTATGAGTGTGTATGTATGTGTATATGAGTGTATGTGAATGTGTGTGTTTGTGTACGTGCATGAATGTGTGTATGGGTGTGTTTACGTGTGTCTGTGTGTGAATGGTGTCTCTATGTGTGTGTATGAGAACGTGTGAGAGAGAGAGAGAGCCTGCATACACACGTGCCTATGTGGGTGAAGGGTTACCAAAAGAGGGCGAATGCAGGAGGCTAGCTATGACTTTGAAACTATCCAGAGGTTTCCAGAAATCCAAGAAGTACCAGGATTTCTTAGAGAAACATTACCAGATGCCTAGGATGTGGCCTTGGGCTTCTCAGAAACCTGTCTGGAGGAGTGCAATGGGAAAGGAGTAGGGCAAGAGTGTCACTTTCTTGAAGGCCATGAAACTAAGGTCAAAAAAAATAAAAGGACATAGGAACAGGCAACACTTCTCTGAGGAAAAGACTCCACCCCACCCCGTCCCTGTGTTACAGTCGTCCCCCTAGTGCTTGATGGTTTTAGCCCTGGCTCACTGTCTCTCCAACACTGCTCCAGGCATAACTCTTGCTGGTCCCAACACCCATATCTCCAGTCCCTGTAGGGTCTCTTGCATCTGGCCCACCACTCCTCCAATAACTTTGTCCTCTCTTAATTCAGCCACTGGTCCCTGTGGCCATTCTCTAGACCAAGAGCTACAATCCTTCTATGATCAGAATTACAAGCATCCCACTGTCTCATCACCACCTCTATAAGAGATAGCTAACTGGCCAACAAAATGTATGTTACCCCTTATGTAGTGTAGCTATCTCTGAGAAGTGGCTGCCCAGCCACCTTTTGCTGGATGGCCACGAGACTAGTTTTTGCCAATGAGACGTAAGTGGCAATGGTGAGAATCACTTCTGGTCCCAGGCTTTGAAGAAGTTAGATTTCTATTTTCCTCTTCCACTAGCTGTACACAGATGATCACGGGCCCTAAGGAATGGCAGAGCCCCAAGATTAAAGAGGACTCGGTCCCTGAATTACCACATGGAGGAGAACTATCTGCAGAATTAGTTTTTAGTTCTTACGCTAGTGAGAAATAGATGTCTGTCATTCCTGAGACCTATTTGTTTCATTCACTAGTATACCTAACTAATATAATCTTTATCCCTTTAGCTCACTTCCTCCAGTGCTCCAACACCAGCAATTCTTTGGCACCACTGAGATCTGTGATCCACTGTCCTACCACCCTCTCACTACCTAGCACCCCTTTCATGTTAGCACTTTCTTCACCACGCAACTTAGATTGCACGGTCATTATCATACCCTCTCTCTTGCACTCACTCAAATCCCTGAGTCCTCTTTGACTTCACTGCACTCTCCTGGCAATACCTAACCCTTGTTAAATAAACTTCCCACCCACTCAGTGCCTGTATCTGCACAGAGTAACAAGACTGGGGGAAAATACAAAATTATGTGGAATTTAACTTGAGGGCCATTAATAGTGACCACCACCTCCAAGTGAACTCTGGCAATTCTACTAGACTTCCCGAGTTCACTCGGCCTCCCATTCTCCTGGGTGACTATTGCACACCTTTCTCTTCTAAAACCTCCCTACCGTCTCCCTCATTCTCATTCCCAGTTGTTGATCTTGCTAGTGTCTAAGGCCCACCTACAGTCTATTCTTAACATGGCCAGCTGGAAAAATCCTTAAAATCTACACTTGCTCCTGTCAGTCCTTACTCCCAGTCCCTGCACTGGCTGGCTGTCTCGTAGACAAACCAAAGTCTTCACAGCAGCCGTGCTACCTCTCGGACCGAAATACTGCCGTTGTCTCCCTCCCTGTGCTACAGCCACAATGGCCCCAACCCATAAAGCACACTCCTGCCTCAGGGTCTTTGCAGTTGTTCTCTCTGCGTGGAAAATATTCCCCCAAATATCTGCATGCATTGCTTTCTCACATCCTTTAAGTTGCTGCTCAAATGTCACCTTATTAGTGAGCCTTCGCTGAATATTCCATTTGAAGTAGGAAGCCTGCATGATTCCTACCCGCAGCACGTGCTATCCCCGTCCCTGCATTAGTTTTGGCACAGCATTTCTCACCATCTGACATATTAGATATTTTACTTGTTTATTTATTGTCTAGCTCCCTCCGCTAGAATCTAACTTCCATGAGGGCAGTTATTTTTACCTATTTTGTTCATTTCTGTAATTCTGGCACCTAGAAGAGCGCCTGGCACATCATAGGCACAACCTAAATATTTGTGGAAGGAAGGAGGAGGAAAGGAAGGACGGAAGGAAGGAGGGAAGAAAGGTCACTCCTAGGCATGAGATTCAGTTTCCCATGCCTGGAAGACACAGAACAGTTCAGATTGAAAGAGAACACAGAGTCAGTTGGAGCGATGATGCTGAAGTCAGCAGATGGGCTCTTCCTCCTCCACCTCAGGGTCCCATCTTCTCCATGGGAGGGATGCAGCTTGTTTCCTAGCCTCTCCCTGTTTTGGAAGCTCTTCTCTGGCCCCTGCCAAGCTTTGTCTCCAGGACACAGTGCTCAGCGTAGTGCTGAGGACAGACATAGAACTGTTTACCAATGCCGGCCACCTACTCCTGCTTATTTAGCCACGTAGCAGGCTTGCCAAACTAAAAGCTCATTGTTGGCCATTTGCAATTGGTTTTGATCTTGCAAATTAATTTCTATTTCTGATGCCTGCTCTAGTTCCCATGTTTTCACATGCTTACTGTGATACTCAGTCCCAGAGCTCTCTGTAAGGAAGAGGAGTTAGGAGGAAGAAAGGCTTTGGAGCTCTCAGGGGGCTTAGGGGTCATCTAGTCCAGGCCCGTGGCACCCTGAAGGATCTTTGGTGGGGGTTTGGGGCTCTGTAGGCTATCTGAACTTTTTTGTGTATTTTTCCTGTGGCAAGAGTCCACAGCTGTCATTAGATTTTCCTAGGCGTCCATATCCACCAAAAGGTTGAGACCCTGATTTAGTTCAACTCCTCAATTTACAGATGAGAAAATGGGAGTGGATTGACTTGCCTAGGGCCACAGAACAGAGCTAAGATTTGAACTCATGACTTCTTTGTTCCAAGTAGTTAACAGATACACATATATTTTGCAAAGTATTCAAAGGTGTTCTTATTGCCAGTGACTTCTGGGATACCACTGGGTTGAGCCACTGCGTGCTAGTGGCCCTGAGGCCTGCAGTGTACAGAGCTGCTGTACACAAGAGGCTTTGGGCTGCCTTTGTGGGCCCGTGACTGGGGGCTGTCAGGAGCTGGCTGCAGCCAGAGGGGAGAAGCATGGGTGAGATGAGTGCCCTCCCTTGTGGTTTTGGGAAGACCAGTAGAGAGAGCCGAGGCGTCAGCAGTCCTGGCTCTCATTCTCCTGCTGCCTGTCACTTATTCTCTGGGCCTTTTAAGGGAAGAAACTGGTTTTCTGCCTCAATCACCCCAGCTTAATATATTTACACTAACTTCTGCTCCCTTCATCTTCAACGGGACAAACTTGGCCAGCTCTCTGCCCTTGACATTCAAATAGTTTCTGGAAACCTGGCCTCTCCCATGAAGATAAGAGGCAGAGAGCGTCTGCTGCACAACCCTATGGAGGGAGAACGCAGCCTTCACCTCTCACTTGGAAATATTTGATCATTTATTTACATCTTAGTTTGGCCTCTTCCAAGGCACTCTGGATCATCTCAGCAATCCTTTCAACTACCCTGATAGGTAGATGTTATTAATCACCATTTTACAGAGCGAAAATGGAAACTGAGCAGTCCAGTGACTTGTCCAAGGTCACAGGGCTGTTAGAGGCAGCACTAGGAATTGAGCCTAGGGCTTTGCCTCCAAGTCTAGTACATCTTTTCCCCTGCCTCTTCCTGCCCTAGGAGTCCACGTGTTTCTTGTTTGTGGTCTTTTCATCCTCTTCACTTAAGACTTTCAGGTGAGCGCCACGAAGTGGTTAGCTACAGAGGCCTCAGCCAGGGCATTCGGGGATGGGCGGCAGGAAGCTCGGGGCTGGAATTAGTGCCAACCACCTCCTCACTTGGGAACGCCTCTTTGCTGAGAGGCACACAGAGACCATCGTGAAGGGGAAATCGAATGCTTCTCCCAGGAGAGCTCCACTTCCGTGGAGCTCAGACTCTGAGGGGTCAGGATCTCCTATGGGAGCAGTGGGGGGTTGGAGGAGGTCCTGACCCCGTGGCACTGCCCAGCAGGAGGCCGAGTGTCACTGTGCTGCCCCACTCTTAGCCTCCCCATTGCCATAGCATTTGATTTCCCTGTTCCTTCCGCAGACAGTCACTATCTCTCACCCCTCAGTCCCTTCCTGACTGGCCATTAGTATATCAGGTCCTCCCAGTCCCTATGACAATTTTTTAAAAGGTAAAAATATAAACAGATCATTTTTAGTCACTGTAAAGTGCCACCAACACCATCACTGACTTCTCAGCTAAAACACAAAAACTTAGCAGGGACATTTGAGCAGCAAGTCAGACTCCATCAAGGACAGGGGATGGGGGCTCCCACGAATGATCTCCAGCCTAAGCACCAATCCTATAAAGTCTTTAGCTCTGCTAAAAAACCTGAGGTGCCGTCAGGAAGGTGGCGATGTCTTCCCCAACTCCCACCACCCAGCCTCCCCACCCTCCCCACCTGCCATGGGTCACCTTCTATAGGGGGCAGGAGCTGGGGAGTGGGGCTGCCAGCCCCCTGTCCAGGTGAAGCCTGGGGTGGTTCAGCATCCGCTGGGCTGGCTTCTTTCACCTTGGATCCTGCGGCCACCTCCGGAGCTGTGGCTGCCTCCATGCTGGGCCTTCCCAGAGGCTGAGCTCCAGCTCTAGATTTTCACTGCTGGTGATGAGGGAGGGGCTGAGCACCTGCTCCCAGGCTGGCCTCCCGGGTCCCAGCCACACGGTTACGTAACTGGGCTGGCCTTCCCCACTCAGCTACGCCCAGCAGAAAGGCTGAAGTAGGGGTTGGGGGAGAGAGGAGGATCAGAGAGCAGCTCAGAATAGCCCCAGGAGGACTGAGGTGGCCCTGTTATCTCGGGAGAGAGACGACACCCTCCACAGCACCAGGGAGGGAGAGCTTGAACACAGACCATCCAAAAGGGACCTCTGATTTCTGTCAGGAGGGTTGAGTGACATCTGCTCCTGACCTCCAGTTCTTCCCGCAGGGCATTCAGGTCCCAAAGAAGGGGCCCAGGATTAGGTGACTCACAGCAACGCCTGAACTGCTCTTTCTCCCTCTGCTCCCACATTCAGTGAGTTGTAAAGTCTTATCAACTCAAGCTTTACAGGGCCTGTCCCACCCTCCCCTGCTCCCCGGGGGCAGTGGGCACAGCACAGTGGTAGGTGGAGACTGCACTCGCAATGGCTGCCTGGGCGCCACTTGGGGCTCTGTCACCAACTAGCTGTGTGACTCACAACACCTCACAGTCTCTCTTCAGTCTGTTTCCTCATCTGTAAAATGGAGATAATTATAACCATAGGGTCGTTGTGAGGATTAAAGAGGTAATCTCTGTAAAGTGCTTAGCAGAGTGTAGCCGACTAAGTGCTTGATAAATGTAAGCTATTTTTAGGTCAGGCCAGCACTTCCCCCTTTGAGAGCTGTCAATGGCTGCCTTGCCTATGAGATGAAGTACAAATAAAGGGAGAGGCAGCAGTGGTGGAGGCGAGCTCAGAGACCTGCGTGTGACTTCTGGCTGTACCACTCACTCACCAGCTGGGACTCTGGGCAAATGGCCGACTCGGAGTCTCAAGTCCCAGTCTATGAAACAAGGAATGATGCCATGATTGTGTTGAGGATAAAATGATACAATCTATAGGAAAGTGGCCAGCTCACAGCAGGTGCTAATCACATACTACAGGTCCTACATGATTTCCAGACTTAGCAAACCATCTTTCTATACGTGTTGTACATGCCACGGACACTGCCGCCTTCCTATCATACCCCTACCTTCTTATCTCCAGAAGCCAGCATCCCTCTGCATTTTAAAATGCTTTAATTTTAGAGCAGTTTTAGAGTCACAGCAAAGTTGAGTGGAAAGTACAGGGTTCCCATAGCCCCCTACTCACCTCTGTATTTTCATGGAAAAAAAATGGGTGCAGTTGAATGAATGGACTGACTTCTTACTCATTTTTGCCTTCAATTTTGGGGTAATTGGTAAGATCCTAGGAGCCTGTGTTATCTTGGGGTGACAGAAGCTCAGCCTCTTTGTAACTGGTATAGGGGCTGAGGTCAAGGACAATCTGTTTATTGGGGCCTTGGATGGCCTATGGGGTTGGTTTGGTTGGCAGAAGACTGGGTTTTTGCCGTATCAGAACTAGTTTGAAGGTCTTTCTGAACTATTTTTCCTGCTTGACCCAGCCAAGGCCCCGTAAGTGTGGACAGTCTCCTAGCCAGGAGACCCCAAATACACCCCCTTTTACACAACACGTAACCCATCTTTTGGTGAGGAAATTGGCCCAGGCCGAGTCTTAGCCCTTTGTTGGAGGGAAGGTGTAAAGAATCAACTTTAAGACGCAGGTTCCTAAGGTTTGCCCATCAGAAAGTCTAATTCAACAGGTCTGGGGTGCTATCCAGAAATCTGCACCTAAAAAAACCAACCTAGTGACTCTGGCTCAGGAAATCTTGGAATACCATGTTAGATAGAATTCCTTCAAATGAAACAAGGACCTTAGATAATGTCCTGGGGTAGGAACTCTCCCATCAGATGGTGGCCTCAGCAACAAGGGCTTTGCCCTGTCATCTTCAGAACAAGATGCTGGAGTATTACATGGAATATTGCCCCAGGCTAGCAGGGCAAGAACCTCTCTTAAATGCTTTGCAAGAGAGGAAGGCTGCAACTCTCCAAAGGTCCTTAAATGAAATGGACAAGAAAGGGCCTGTAAGAACAGCAAGAGAAATGTAAGAGGAGCAGATGGGAAGTTACAAAGCTGAACTTCTCAGTGCCGCCAGGGGTCAAACCTGCTCAAAAGAACACAGAATTCAAGGAGTAATTATCTGTTGCTGTATCCAAAAGGAAGAGTGTAGCAACTGAAACCTGTGAAGGTATGTGGGGTGGGTGCCTAGACTTTCTAGGAGGAAGAACAAGAAAGCTGGTTGTACACACACCCACGGGAGGAAGATCTGTATGAGCACTAAGAGCAAGAAAATGAAGAACAAGAAAATTAGGTAATTTAGGGCTCACATTTTTGTGAGCTGTTTTCCTCATAGATGCCCGAATACATTTCATGCTATAAATGTACAGTCCTGGCTCTTTAAATGGCTTGTTCTCTGGTTGCTGGAGTCTGATTCTGAAGCAAGAAAACTGGAAAAAGTATATCAACAAACTGTAGCTTAGTCGTTTCAGTAGGTCAGGTAACAAAGTCCAGTCTGTTTTATTTTTAACCCAAATATTCCAAATATACAGAAAATTACCAGTACAAAGTTAAACACATTCAGATTTATTTACACAATGCTAAAGAAATTTGAGTTTTATTTCCATTTTGTGGAATTTTATTATGGGGTCTGGCTTTAATGTGTAACTGATGTGGGTCACTGAAACTCGATTATCCCACCTCACATGCAATTTTCTGTCCCAAGGGAATAGAAAACTTGGGTTTTTAGGGCACATGCAGTAATGATCTTAATACTGCTTTACACTTTCTTAGGAAGGCAGCTGTCCCACAGCTTGGGGAAGGACCACATGCTCAGAAAGGGAACAAGAGAGAGGGTTGAACAACAGGCACATGGGGACCCTGAGCATTTCTGTGCACGAGGATAAGGAGAGTATGACCAAAACCCTCCTCCCTAGAGGTCCAAACACAGGAGGTGGGCCAAATCATCCGGGAACAGTCAGTCACCCGCTTGTGGCTGAGGGCATGCGGAGGATGAGAACTACATTAAGGATCTGGGGAATAGCAATAAATCATTACCATGTACACTATACAGTTTATATATGTATATATGTACACACACATATATATAAAGGTACAGATTAGTTTATGTTATTCCTTATAAACAAGTACACTTAAGAATGTACTGGTGTGAAGAAATGCATACTGCAAGTTGTTTTGAATTAATGTTCTGACTCTTGTTATTATAATGCAACCTAACCAAGAAATCAACATGCTCCTGCTATTTCAATGATGCTTCATGAGGGCAAGGCCTGGGCTCTGCTAGGGCAGGATGGTGCTCCTAGAGCTACCTGTACTGGACAGACCCATGGCAGATGGAACAGAAAGTCTGGCACCTGCTGACTCCGGCCCTCCCTGTCACTTCATCACACAGCAAATCTTAAAACTTTGGTTTTTTTCAAAGGACATTTAAGTCCATGTTCATTTTCCTGCTTCAGGGAAGATGGTGGCAAAGTTGAAAGCCGAATCCCTTCCTATTTTAGCAGTTCCAAGTATCCTGGATGAATATAGGGGCGAGGGGCAACACTGACAATGAGCAGGATGCACTCTAGGTCATTGTGGACAGGCACGGAGCTCTTGTGAGCACTGCTCAAAGGAAAGAGGGAATCTCTACCTGGATGGTTGGCCTGAAAACTAAATAATGACTAATGCCAGGCCAGCCCTGTTACCCTGGGGTGGGTGTGGATGGCCCTGGGCTCCTCTCCGTATCCTGGTATCGTGACGAAGGCCATGAGAACCAGCTCTGGTTTATAGACTCGATGCAGGAGCTGGAGGTGGCCAGCACATTACCAGCCTGTCAAGGATGAAAGACCAGCTTGGGCATGGAGAGGCCCAGAGGCAAGCCTCAGAGCAAGAGAGAGGAGGTGGGAAGTCCATTCAGAGGCAGACGTAGATTCTAAGTTCCAGTTACGACTGATCTCTGGACTCTCCTGAGCCCGCCCCCAGAACTGCCGCAACTCTCCAAAGGCTTTTATTCTTCGAAATAGAGTTGCCTGGTCTGTGGTCTCACTAAAGCCCAATGCCCAATTAGGTCCAGAGAAGAAAGAAGAGTGGGTTCCCTACCTGGATTTAAGAACTCGGACCACTTTGGACTGGTATGTCCAGTCTCTCTTATAATGCTAAATTCCATTGCTGAAGCCTCCAGAAATGATCTCTTCAGCTACATCAAGCCTGGGAGTTTACACAATGATACACTATGTTTTACCTTCAAAGATAATGCTCCTAACATGAGTAGGACAAATTAGAAATCTATTTTTTTAGAAGCTGTAACGGATTTGGGCTGTCTTACTCTCTGGCTGAGGGCATACATTTGTGAGTGAGCAGATTGATAAAGAAAGCTATCTAGCCAATAATGAGAATGAGCCAGGCTGGCTGTCAGTCTTCAAACCAACGGAGCTAGCCAGCCCGGGGTGGAAACCAGGATGGGGAGGGAGACCCATCAGTGGAGAGTTCACTCCTGCACTCTTGAGCAGTGACCCTCAATGAGGGGAGGGGCAGTTTCTGCAAACATATTTAAAATTCCCATTACTTTTGTTTTCAGCCATGAAAGACAGGAAAACACAATTTTCTGTTCACCAAGGTGGCAAAAAGGTACTAAATACTGCTTGGAAACAAATGCCACTGATCCCTGTCATAAAGAACAGCAAGTCATCTACAAGAAGGCAGCCCTGCTCAAAGTGGTCAGCACTCGCATGTGTAAAGATTTCCAAGAGTTCTGAAGACAGCCAGCCAGCACTGCTTATCACACACACGGGGACCCTGAACAACTGATTCCATCCCAAGAACATTGTGAGGTTCAAATGACATTATGTGAGTGAAGGTGCTCTGAAAATTTGCCAAGTTCCACAGAAATCCCAGATATCATTAAAAGCGAAGAGCCCTATTGTATATGGTTAGAGAAGAATATTAAGTTTCCTACGTCTTAAAACGAGTAAGAGGATTACCATGTATTGGTGCATCTACCCACAGTGAGTACATGTTGGGAGAAAGGTGAGTGGTGTAAACAGTTCTTTTCTGAGTATCAAATTCACTTTGGGCAGGAGGGTGGGACAGAGGCTGACGTTTTCATTTGCGAACTGGTGTATCTTTGGAATTATTTTTAATTTTAAAACCATGCAAAATGAATAAGCAAAAAGACTAGTGCACTCCAGCCCTAACCATATTATCTTCACAAAAACTGCCTTAACTTTATTTTCTAACTGAAGTTCCCTGACTCATTTAATTCTACTGCAGTTTTAACGTCTCTAAAAGTCTCCATCCACTCTCTCCCCCACTTTCCACGCAGCTGTTAATCCATTCTGGGGAGAAGAGAACTTAGCCATCTGCTCACATTCTGACAAAAGTTAATTTGGCACTTTAAGTTAAAAAAAAAAAAAACACACAAAACTGACTTTCTAGCCACAAAATAAACTAGTGGCAAATGGTATCTACCAAAGAATGTCCCAGTCATAATCATTGGGAGAAACTGTGACCCGCACAGTAGCTACATTAAGACCAAAAACTTTCCATACTATATTTCTATATAGCAAATATTCAAGCTGTATTAAAACTAATTATTGCAGCTTTCCATTACTATATGGCCACCCCAAAATCCACCCAACTACATTCTATAATTTATTTAATTTAGAGAACTATCAAATGGAAAACTTCTTTTAATCCAAAATAAGAATGTATCACACAAAGCATCATCTAGACTGGAAGTGTGTTTTCAATTGGTTCCTCCAAAATTTTCGTGTCAACAAATTACTTGGCAAAGCCAGAAAAAAGGGGTGAGAAGGAGAGCCTGGTAATAAAATTCTAATTTTTTAAGTCTACAAATCTGAAAAAATCTCTAGTCCTGGTTCCATGTACAACAGCAACCTAAGAAGCAGCAGATAGGCAGCCACTGTCATGATTTAGCAACGAGCCACACGACAGTTAAGAAGGGAACATGGAAGACTGTGAGGTTCCGTCTTCGGGGGGCCACACTGTGTACCCGACAATCAACTCTAGGGAAGAGATCATTGAGCCTGGGCAGACTTCCAGCTAAGTTTGTACCCTGTCCTTGAGTAAGTCTACCGGCACACACACAAAGCACAGCTTGAAAAATCTCAGAAGAAGCAAGGGTTTCTCTTTTAATAGGTGCTAAATCTAGTCAATTCTCTGCTGCTCCCTTCTTCCTGCCCCAAGTTAAAAATATTGCCCTGTAAGTTTTCCTGATGTACTGTGTGGGAAGCACATGGTTAAGTTAGTTGCCAAAGGGCAATTAACAAGGGTATTGCCTAATTAAACAAGGGAAAAGAAAAATCACTGTGGTCTGTGGTCTCTGAAAAAAAAAAAAAAAAAAAGTAAGTGGGATCTGTGTGAGGAGCTGGTGTGCAGTGTTCTTGGAGTAGGACTGTCTCCAGATGGAGAAAAGCCGGCCAGGCTGTACCAGCCTCTGCAGCCTGTTTTCATCTCTACAGCTGTTTTGTCTCGCCAGCAGAGCCCAGGGATGGTACCAAGTACACTGTGAGAGCTGATGCTGGAGTGGCAGATGCCCTGGGGCAGGCGCCATGCAGAACACACAGAAGTGGGGTTAGTGAAAAGGTCCCTTCGAATTCCATTTCGTTTCCCTTAAAAAACAAAAACAAAAGCCCATACTTTGCAAAGAGACAGGACAAGAAATAAGAAGTTAAAGAATTTAAAATGTCCCCCTTTTTCTCAGAGCCAATTGTAAAAAAGTGCTCAGGGTTCCCCACCCCCACCCTGCATTTCTTTAGTGTAGGTCCTTTTGGCTTTGATGGAAGCAGCAGAAACAGAGCTGGGTCCCTCGCAATGGGAAATTTATTTCCCGAAGTTGGGGCCACAGGGAGTGTAAGAGGTACTGTGGTTCCACCATCCATGCCGGGTCCAGCTCCTCTGAAGAGCTATTCCAAGAGGTCCTGAAAAAGACATGCACCATATTACCGACAGACCACAACACTCGTATTTCAAAAGCAATCACCTAGTTTCTGGGCTTGCCAAATCTTATGGTCATTAAGTCGCCTTGGCCCTGGCATATCTTGATCATGAATAGAAGACAGACTTTATTTTCTTGTATTTTTTTTGGGGGGATATTACCATTCAAGAAGAAATAGCCTCACCTCATCTGAGTCATCATGATAACCACTTTTATTAGTGTGGGAGGCTGTGTCCAAAGCATCCACACCATCCACGCCATTGGCCTCTGCATGCTGCTGCAGGACAGAGTATCGATGCACCAGGAACCTGTGAACAGAAACCTCCTTAACACTCGGTGGTACACAGCAGGGGTGCATTTCTTACAGGACTGTGGACTTTCTCAGTTTTATACACTCAGGAATGCATCACAGACACAGAAAGCACAGTCCATGGTTGACATACAAAAAATGTAAGACATGAGAAGATCTGGGCCTGATTTTTCAGGAACAGTACTGCAAGTACCTAGTTTTTGCCAAGAGTAGACTCAGCCAATATGCCCTAGATCAGCCTTCTGGCTTGAACTCAGTACCTTGGATTGACTTCTGTGTTCCTTACCTTCCCCCACAGACATATTTCTTCACAACGAGCACTCCTGCTACGACTGTGACCAGCATCAATCCCACGATGGCCAGGATAATTGGAACAGAATTTGACTTGGAATTCTTGAGAAATTAAAACACAAACACACAAGTTTTAGGCATGCATATCCTAGGACTGAGGTCAAGGCAGCCACTCATTCCCCTCATCTCTCTGTGAATGATCTGCAGTCCTGATGCACTTAATGATGGCTCTTTTCCAATCCCCCAAGATGAACCATTTCAGTGTTACCAGGAGAATATCATAGCTGGCAGAGAGTCATCTTAGCTCCAACTGCCTTGAACCTTCAAATTCTGTGGCTTAAATGTCAAAGTTACACTGGAAGCCTGGGCAACTGCCTAGATCAAGTACGATTACTCCATACTACCACTCTTCACAAGTCCTGGGGTTAAGGGTAGAGTAGGAAAGGGAGACTACTATAACAGTGGGCCGAATGACTCTAGAACAGGGCCATTATCTGGGAAGAAGCTGTGTCAGAAGAACCAGGCAGGCCATTATATGACACCAAGATTTATTTGTTTACTTGATTTTGTATACATTGTTACAAATAAGCCTTATCATATCATTGTTTGCATGTGACCTACCTGCTTCTGGGTGGGAAATAGGGAGTGTGTGTTTTCAATGTATCCCAGAGGAGGCGGAGCTGGATTCTAGGACAAGCTGTGTCCCTGTGGGTGGGAGTCCTGTGCAATCACACACACGAACACTCTGAGGAGAGTCACCAGGAGCCCAGGACAAGAGTGTACAGAAGGAGGAACTCGCCCCCTTACCAATACACACACCCACACACTCCTCTCCCATCATCTCCTTAATCCCACCCCTTGTCAGTCCCTCATCCCTTAGAACAGCAGAGAGGAGGGACTGCAGGTGATCCAGCTTGACCTCTCCTATTATGAATTGGGAAACGGGCCTGCTGTTTAGCATCTGAAGTCATGCTGCTGGTCTAGTGTTTCATTATCAAGAGGTTTCCTCTTTACACATCTCCAGTTCGACAGGTAGTTCAGTGCTACAGATTTGGATGCAGCCTCATAACCTTTTTTTTTTTTTTTTTTTTTTTTTAAATTGAGACAGGCTCTCACTCTGTCACCCAGGCTGCAGTGCAGTGATATGATCATGGTTCACTGCAGCCTTGACCTCCCAGGCTCAGACGATTCTCTCCCCTCAGCCTCCTGAGTAGCTGGGACTACAGGCACACACCACCACATCCGGCTTGTATTTTTTTTGTAAAGATGGAGTTTCTCCATGTTGCCCAGGCTGCTCTTCAACTCATAGCCTCAACTGATCTCCCCACCTCAGCCTCCCAAAGTGCTGGGACTATACAGGAGTAAGCCACCATGCCCAACGGGTAACTTGCTTCATTTAAATCAAAACCAGCCCATTACCATAGCTCAATTTTTCACTTTGAACATACTTAACATGACTTGGTCAAAGATCCACCCTACCTGTTGCCCAGTGCTCTTCTCTTCCACACATGCACAACTCCGGCCCTTCACAGACAACCTTTTTTTTTGGGTACGGAGTCTTTCTCTGTTGCCCAGGTTGGAGTGTAGCAGCATGATCTCGGCTCACTCAACCTCCACCTCCCAGGTTCACACGATTCTCCTGCCTCAGCCTCCCGAGTAACTGGGACTATAGGTGTAAACCACCACACCCAGCTAATTTTTGTAATTTTAATTTTTGTATTTTTAGTAGAGACAGGGTTTCACCATGTTGGACAGCCTGGTCTTGAACTCCTGACCTCAGTGATCCACCCACCTTGGACTTCCAAAGTGCTGGGATTACAGGCGTGAGCCACTGTACCCAGCCCACAGACAACCTTTTTGAGTTTTCCTAAATGACTCTCAGCCTCAGAAATTTCCACAACTGTATGATTTTAAGAATTTTACAACTTTACAGAATATCATCCCCCGACCCTCAATAAGAAAAGAGCTTTCAGTAGGGTGAGCTTATCACTGGGTTACATGACCCATCCTTCATGCTAACAACTTCCTGTATAAAGGGAAGCCTGAGAGAAGTAGTTTGACCACTTTGTATCGGTAACAAAACTCTTGATGCTTTAACTTTGATTTTTCTTGGCAGAACACAAAATCCCATTTGTACCTGAAAACTAGACCTATTTTAACATACCTGTTTTTCCGGACTCAAAAAGTTGCTTGTGCATTTCTTTTTCAAGTCTTTTACTTCTCGAACTGGATTTACCCCACCCTGGCATTTGTCCCCTGGAATTTTCCGGTACCTACCAGGCAGAGAAGATTTGGTAACAGAAGATAAGGATGTATTCCTGGGTACCTGCCTATTTCTTGGAAACAAGATTTGAAAAGCTACCGAAAAGCTTCCCATCCTTATGTCATCTTTCAGGCCTGGGGGGAATGTCCACAGGAATGTTTTGGGGGATATTTTGTGTAGTTTCAGGCCTTAAGCAAACTAAGCATCTCTGTCCCCTGCTGTCAGAAACATGCCTGTTCTTTCTACCTAAGAGACTATGCCAAAGAAATCTGACCCCAAAAAAGCTCATTAACAAGTGATACAAAATGGGAGAGGGGAAGTTATCAGGGGAGCGAAGTAGTGAGGCCCTTCTAGAGAAGCACTGTCCAATATGGTGGCTACTTAAATTAAAATTGATTAAAATGAAAATTTCAGTTCCTCGGTTACACTAGTGTCCACAGCTATGTGTGGCTAGTGACGATCATATTGGGCACAGCAAATTACAGAACACTTCCATCACCAAAGAAAGTCCTATCAGACAGAGCTCTCCCTGGCTGTGCCTAAACTGTGCCAAACGAGTGATGGACGTTCATGGTGGATGGGACGCTTCTGTCGTTCTGCCTGTGGGTCCCTCGCCTCTCCTCCCTTTCTGGGGGCAGTGGGCAGGAGGCAGGGGTGCAGGATCTGGCCGAGCTTGTTCTCCTGCCCTCTGCCTCGTGGTGTTGGTGGGGTTGAGTCCTCTGACACCAAGCACCCATGGCTCACCTCCTGTAGTTGACCCTT
The DNA here is from genome assembly GCF_028885625.2 of Pongo pygmaeus. Classification (NCBI taxonomy): domain Eukaryota; kingdom Metazoa; phylum Chordata; class Mammalia; order Primates; family Hominidae; genus Pongo; species Pongo pygmaeus. Next base: position 120,405,216 of record NC_072373.2, on the reverse strand, counting down.
GAAGGAGGCCTTCACATCCTGCCCCTCCCCAACCCCGCCAAAAATAGTGCTCTAAAGTAGGGCTTGGATCTCAGTGGAGAGAAGCAGCTTTCACTCTGAACAAGAACACCTCATCCATCATGACAAGGGAGAAAAGGCCACCTCACCCATTTGTTGTTAGGTGTTCTTCTCTTCCGTACAGACAAAACTCCAGGTCGTGGCCCTTCAGTTCTGGCTGTTCCACACACTTGGAGTCATTTTCTGGACGGTAGTAGCCAAAATCACTGCAAGAGTCAGCAAATAAAATACCTTTCAAAGCAGCTGGAAGACTGTAAGTGACTAGCAACGAAGGGTTATGTGGGGTAGTGGATGGTGAACATTCCAGTCTTGGGTTGTTGGAAAGTAGCTCAGAAGTCCTGTGACACCTCTGAAGGAGGTCGATTTAGGAAAACAGACATGGAGAGGGCTTTTTTTTTTTTTTTGAGATGGAGTCCCGCTCTCTCGCCTAGGCTGGAGTGCAGTGGCGTGTTCTTGGCTCACTGCAACCTCCGCCTCCGGGTTCAAGCGACTCTCCTGCCTCAGCCTTCTGAGTAGCTGGGATTACAGGTGCGTGCCACCGTGCCTGGCTAATTTTTTATTTTTAGTAGAGAGAGCGTTTCACCATGTTGGTCAGGCTGGTCTCGAACTCCTGACCTTGTGATACGCCCACCTCGGCCTCCCAAAGTGCTGGGATTACAGGCATGAGCCACCGTGCCCCGCCAGAGAGGGCCTTATTAAGGAAAAGAAGCTTATGGGTCAGGCCTGGTGGGGGTAGGACTAGCTAGGGCCCCAAGGCTGTGCACTGCAGGCAGCTCAGGTGCAGGGAGGTGACTGATGCAGCCTGCAGGGGGGTGGAGACTCACACAGAAACCTCAGCAGCAGCAACAGCTCCCAACTCAGGGATACTTGGCAATTCTTTTCTTTTCTTCCCCCTCCCCGCTTTTTTTTTGAGACAGGGTCTCGCTCTGTTGCCCAGGCTGGAGTACAGCGGCATGAACACTGTAGCTTCAACCACCTGGGCTCAAGTGATCTTTCCACTTCAGCCTCCCAAGGAGCTGGAACCACATGCATGCACCACCATGCTCGTCTAATTCTTTGTAAAGATGAGGTCTTGACACATTGCTCAGGCTTGTTTTGAACTACTGGGCTCAAGTGATCTGTCCACCTCAGCCTCCCAAAGTGCTAGCATTACAGGTGTGAACCACTGTGCCTCGCTAATTTTTGTATTTTCTGTAGAAAGGGTTTTGCCATATTGCCCAGCCTGATCTCAAACTCCTGAGCTCAAGAGATCCACCTGCCTTAGCCTCTCAAAGTATGGATTACAGGCATGAGTCACTGCGCCCAGCCAGCAATTCTTTTCCTTACCTCCAAATGTCATTATGTTGCCCTTGCGGTACCCGGCAAATTTTTCTGTCTTCCCCATTTCTGTTCCTCTTAGCTTCTTAGATAGTCTTTACCTTCCATGTGAACACCTTTTTCTGTCCTCCATTCCACCCCATCTTCCATAGTGCCACCCACTGCTCTCCTTTTCCTGTTTACCCCAAAGAAACAATATCTGCTGACAATCTCCAGGGCTGACTCCATGAGCATCCTTGGTTCCCCTCCTCCGACCTGCCCTGGGGCCTTGCTTCCCTGAGTATGAGGGGAACAATCAATCTCTCCCACTCAGCTGGCAGCGTCTCCTTAGCCTGCAAGTCTTGACCTTAGAAATTACTTCCTTAACCCACCTCTCCCTTACTACCCACATTTCTCAAAAGAATATTTTTTTACTTGTCCTAGTTTACTCATTTATTTTTCCTTCCATGCATTTTGGCTTCGACCCCTTCTGCAACTTTGAAAATAAGTGCCTGGGCCGGGCGTGGTGGCTCATGCCTATAATCCTAGCACTTGGGAGGCTGAGGAAGGAGGATTACCTGAAGTCAAGAGTTCAATACCAGCCTGGCCAACATGGTGAAACCCCGTCTCTACTAGAAATACAAAAATTAGCCGGGTGCAGTGGCGTGTGCCTATAATCCCAGCTACTCGGGAGGCTGAGGCAGAAGAATCGCTTGAACCCGGGAGGCGGAGGTTGCAGTGAGCCAAGATCGCACCACTGTACTCCAGCCTGGGCGACAGCACGAGACTCCGTCTCAAAAAAAAATAAAAATAAAAATAAAAGAAAATGAGTGTCTGCAGTGCCCCCAAGGCTCAATAATCATCAAATTCAGTGGAGCCCTCTCAGGTCTCATTCTCCCAGACCACCCATTCTGCAGCATCTGACATATGTTGTGCCCCTGCCCACCTTGGCATTGGTAAAGCTGCACTCATCTGTTTCTCTGCCCTCTGCTGCCCCTGCCACTGCTTGCTCTTCTTTCTTCCTAATCCATAAATATAGTCTTTTGCCGGGGGCAGGGGGCAGGGGGCAGGTATAATGCATTCTCTTACTTTTTCTCTATCTGCTCTCCCTTAGTGATTATAACTATTTTTGGTTGCAACTAAAACTTCCAGGTTTTACCTCTCTTGAGTTCTAATCCTATATTTCAAATACATGCTGGATATCCCACCTAAATATGCTGACAAAACCTCAAAGAAATAAGAGGTTCAAAATACATCATGTTTTCTCCTTTGTGCCAGGCTCTCCTTATCATTTCCGTATTTGTCCATGATATTACCTTCCTTCCCACTATCTCAGTGGAAAATTTAGCCTGAGGATCCTCCTTCTGGGCCCTACTGACTTCTTTATCATGACTACTGTGACTTCCCCAATGGCCTATCCTCCAGGACACCCTTCCTTGATCGTGCTGTTGGTGTCTTTGCTTGCAGTAGTCCACTGGCATTGATGACCTGCTTTTTCCCAGATGCTCATGGTCAAATCCTACCATTTGTCAACGCTCAGCTCTGATACCACCTCAACAAGGCCTTCTTTGACCCACTTCCTTTCAGCTCTACATGAAATATCCTCTTCCTTTTCTAAATCCCCATGGCACCTGGCACCTTCTGTTTTGCAGCAAATTTTCCATTATCACTTTTCATTACCTGCACACAGCTGGTATTCAATGAGGATTTGGGGAATATGCGGATGCTGCTTGTATTTCAAGGTTTTTCTGGTAAGTATTTAGGAGACAGGGTATGGAGAACAAAAGATGCTGAAGATATCACCCCTCAAATAACAGGAGGAAATTCGGGTAAGAGTTTTAGGTATTCAATCAGAAATTTCTGGATTTTTGTGAGTACCCTTCTCACTCATAAAGGACCCACTTCCCAAACATGTGGGCTCTGGAGTTGGGATGCCAGTTTCACATCCCAGCTCTGCCACTTCCCATGGGCACATCAGTCATGTCCTCTCTGTTGTGAGGTTAAATGTAAATTGCTTAGGACAGTGCCTAGTATAAAGTTAGTGCTCAATAAATGTTAGCTGCTATCATGATTACTATATTATTATTGAATAGAATATGCTTCCAAGGAATTTGGGGCTTAATGATGGAAGCAAACCTATAAATAGTAATTAAAACATAGTAAGTGCTGTAACAGGGGAACTCTGGGGGTCTAGATGAGGGAAAGCCCATCTAGTGGTGATACCTGAGCTAAGTATGAAAGGCTAAGTGGGAAGTCGCCAGACTTGGGGGTGAAGGAGGGACTGTGGAAAGACTTTTCAGGCAGAGGAAGCATCATGTGCAGTGGCATGGAGGTCTGAAGAACCATGGCATTGCTGGAGAAGAGCAGAAGCACAGGTGAAGAGCTTGGCATATTTGGAGTCGAGGATAGGAGAGAACCCTTTAGAGTGGTAAAAGGTTTATCGATGACCTCCAGCCCTACTGGAACACCAAAGGTGATCCTTACTGAAACAGAGAAGGGAGGACCCTTAATCATGCCACACAAGGTGTGAGCCATGCAGGAGGAACCACACTGGGTCAGACCTGCATTTTCGTCAGACCTATATTCTATTGTCACCTGCGATTTGAGAGAACATGATGTAAAGGGCCATGGCTGCTATCTGCCTGCCTTCTTTGTCCAAATCCTTTAGGATCTACTTTTATCTTGTGTCAGTGTCTTTTGCAGGTAACAAGTTCCATAAGATTATCATCTGTGATGTGAAGCAGTTCCTCTTATTTGCCCAAAAATTACCTCATTTAAGCTATCCAGGGACTCATGCCCTTATATAATCAACTAACCCAATGCCAGCCAAGTAACTAATCCTTAAGTCTGGATGGTCCTGAACACTAGAGAGTCCACTTTGATGGCCTCTAAACCTTGATGGGACCATGACTATACTGATGTCATCTCTAGTCTCAGGACCAACCACCATCTCTCTGCCTTGATTCTTGCAGAGGTTCCAAAACCTAGTGTCCACCTGCTGAGCTCATGCTGTCAAGGGGTTTTTTCTTTCTTTCTCCCATCCAAGTACTAACCAGGCCCGACCCTGCTTAGCTTCCGAGATCAGATGAGATCGGGTGCATTCAGGGTGGTATGGCTGTAGACTCTTTCTTTCTTTCTTTTTTTTGAGACGGGGTCTTGTCATATTGCCCAAGCTGGTCTCAAACTCCTGAGTTTAAGCAATCCACCTGCCTCGGCCTCCCAAAGTGCTGGGATTACAGGCATGAGCCACCGTGCCTGGCCTCAGGCAGTTTTCTAAAGTCCAATTTCCTCTTTGCTCCTCTACCACTTCTTTTGGTGTTTTTGTCTTTTCATTTTCTACAGATTTTTGTTTGTTTTATTCTCTTATTTCTTATATCACTCCTCTCTTTCACACCACTGTCAACTCAGGATTTCTCGGGTTTGTTGCTGGTTCTGCCCAATAATTAACTGTCTAATATATGTTATCTGTCTCATTATTAACAATTCTGGTTTCCTTTCTCTGTGCCTCAGTTTCCTTGATAAGAAGCAGCAGTTCTCCACTCTTGGGGAAAAGGGTTTCAATTTTTTTTGGGACAAGAGTCTTGCTCTGTCGTCCAGGCTGGAGTGCAACGGCATGATCTCAACTCACTGCAACTTCTGCCTCCCAGGTTCAAGTGATTCTTGTGTCTCAGCCACCTGAGCAGCTGGGATTATAGGCGTGCGCCACCACGCCCTGCTAATTTTTTTTTTTTTTTTTTTAGAGACAGGGTTTCACCATGTTGACCAGGCTGGTCTCAAACTCCTGGCCTCAAGTGATCTGCCTGCCTCGGCATCCCAAAGTGCTGGGATTACAGGTGTGAGCCACCGCACCTGGCTGGATTTCAATATTTGTTAGCCCTATAAGAAAACTGTCTTTCACCTCTTCCAACAGGGAAAGGGAGACAGAGAAATCTGAGGAATGCTGATACCAGAGAAAGTCCTCCAGGGAACAGAGGCAGATGGAGGGCTGCTTGGTCACAACATAGTCTCGACCATTCTGACACACGGATGACTTGCGTAGCCGCAGAAACTGTTCTTTGTAGCCCAAAATGCAGCCATCTTCATAATCTTCAGGGTCTGTGGAGTGTGCCAGCCATATGGTATAGTCCTTCTCTTCACCTAAAGGAGAGACACACTGTTCAGGAAAGTGCACAGCACAGAACCCACCCACGGGAGGCAGCTGCCAGGCTATAGGAAGAACAAGGAGAGGGAAAGTGGGAATGTCTGACTCAACCTATTCCTTCATTTTGGAATTGCAAACAAAAAGTTACACTAGTCTAGAGCCTACTAGCAATCGCATTTCTTCATGCCAAAAGAGTATTCTTTCCATCTCAACATCCATCTGAGGATTAGGAAAAACCCTATTTGTTTTGAAGTGGGAAGCTGGATAGAAAATCTCTCAAGTTCCTTCCAAACTAAGAGGCTGCTGTGTGTGTCTTGCACACCTACGCCCTTAGTCAGTAGGAGCTGTCAGAGGTAAGCAACCAGATATTCTCCACTCAGGGCCAGGGAGCTCTCTGTTTAGGACAAGATACTAATTAGCCAAGAGCACAGGTTCAATTTCACCATGTGTTCATTGGCTTAAGGCAGAAGGGAAAACATCCTCTTCCTAGACTTCTAGCTCAGTTGACCGGCTCTCAAATGCAGATTGCTGATAAACCTAGTTTCTGGCTTAGTATGTTATATCATCTACTGGAAAAATGACTCAAAGGCTGTGACCTAAAGACAGTGGATTAGGTTTTATCCTTTGGGATATGAAGACCAGCATACAGCCTGCTAAAGAGCAGGTGCTTAACAAATCTTTTAATGACATTACACTTTAGGGGTAACTGGAGAACTGCCTGCTGAGGGGAGAACTCCCAAGCCAGCTTCTGTACAGCCTACTGAATGGATTTAGATGACAGCGACCCTCAGGCATTAAATCTATTTGAACGTCTTACGGAAAAGTAAGGTCCAAACCAAGGGTCTGCTCCTTCAGGAGTCACGAAATCAACACGCTGAGGAAATGAGCCCATGACAGTCTCAAAGGACCAAATTCAACTAAAGTGTCTAGAAATGTTAAGTCTTTTATTGTATTATGCCAACACTTAACTACAGGTCATCCTTTTTCCAGTGTTTTTCTTTATCCCTCTTCTTTTTTTTTGAGATGGAGTCTTGCTCTTGTCGCCCAGGCTGGAGTGCAATGGCATGATCTTGGCTCACTGCAACCTCTTCCTCCCGGGTTCAAATGATTCTCCTGCCTCAGCCTCCCAACTAGCTGGGATTACAGGCACCCGCCACCTTACCTGGCTAATTTTTCTATTTTTAGTAGAGACCGGGTTTCGCCCTGTTGGCCAGGCTGGTCTTGAACTCCTGACCTCGTGATCTGCCTGTCTTGGCCTCCCAAAGTGCTAGGATTACAGGCATCAGCCACCGCGCCCGGCCATTCCCCTTATTTCTTAGTATAATGCCAGCACCTTTGTTTGGCAGTGAGGTTAGGGTTTGCTTGTGACACTTTGGGAACACTGTGCAATGAACATTGTGAATCCTTTTCTGAAGCTATTTTCTGGGCCTTTAATATTGCTTAATGTTGAAATGGTAATATTTTGGATATATTAAGTTTATTTTATTAATATCACCTTTCTTTTTACTTTTATAATGTAGCTGACAGAATAATTTAAATGACATATGTGGCCCTCATATTTCTCCTGGACAGTGCTAGCACCAAGGAGGAGGCTGTTTTTCTGATGCCATTCCATTACTTAATCACCCACAGAGAACATCTGTCAATCCTCTTTCATATGCCTATGCATCTGCTGATTCCAGCTAAAAGAAATTAAACCATATTGATTATTTAGGAAAATGGGCTTACAAGTTTCTGGTAGAAAAGGTCAAAGGAGACACTCACAGTTCCTTTCAAGGATATCTTTAAAATCAATGGTATAGGAGACCCACTGGCTGGTCAGGAAAGATTCTGTGAAGCCCCAAATGCTGATATTCATGGACCTAGCTCCAGGTTCTGAAGCTAGGCCAGTGAAATAGATGGGGTCCCTGGTGAACGTGTAGGTTTGCCAGCATTGACCTTCGTCTGTGGAGAACCTGAAACCACAATTAGAGAAAGATCATGACAGAGGATCAATGTGTACTGGGAATTCAGAAAACCACTCTGGCTTGTTGATCCCAAACCAGACAAAACCCCTTACATTTAGGTGATGGCTTATTGGCTGACAACCATTTTAACTTTTCTTTTTTTTTTTCTGGGATGGTGTCTCGCTCTGTCACCAGGCTGGAGTCTCGCTCTATCACCAGGCTGGAGTGCAGTGGTGTGATCTTGGCTCACTGCAACCTCTGCCTCCTGGGTTCAAGTGATTCTCATGCCTCAGCCTCCTGAGTAGCTGGGATTACAGGCACATGCCACCACACCCAGCTAATTTTTGTATTTTTAGTAGAAATGGAGTTTCACATGTTGGGCAGGCTGATCTTGAACTCCCGACCTCAGGTAGTCTTCCTGCCTTGGCCTCCCAAAGTGCTGGGATTATAGGCGTGAGCCACCGCACCCGGCCAACTATTTTAACTTTTAATGTCTGTGGTTAACAGGATAAGGAAAAGAGATTTGTTCAGAGAGAATATGAAAGTAAATACCTTTACAGAAATTATTTCAAAGGAAAGACAGGAGAGTGACCCAGGTAAGAACTGGCTTTTAAATTAATAAATTTAAGGCTGGCTGTGGCTCACGCCTGTAATCCCAGAATTTTGGAAGGCTGAGGCAGGTGAATCACCTGAGGTAAGGAGTTTGAGACCAGCCTGACCAACACGACAAAACCCCGTCTCTACCAAAAAACAAACAAACAAACAAAAAAATCCACAAAAATTAGCTGGGTGTGGTGGTGCATGCCTGTAATCCCAGCTGCTCAGGTGACTGAGACACAAGAATCATTTGAACCTGGGAGGCGGAGGTTGCAGTGAGCCAAGATTGCACCATTGCACTCCAGCCTGGGTGACAAAAGCGAAACTCCAACTCAATAAATAAATAAATAAATAACAATCAAATTATTTTATAAGAACTTATACTTCTTTTTTTTTTTTTTTTGAGACGGGATCTCACTCTGTCACCCAGGCTGGAGTGCAGTGGTACGATCTCAGCTCATTGTGGCCTCGACCTCCTCAGGTGATTTTCCCACCTCAGCCTGCCAAGTAGCTGGAAGCAAAGGCGTGCACCACCACGCCCAGCTAATTTTTCTTTTTTTTTTTTTTGTGGAGAGAGGGTTTTGTCACATTGCCCAGGCTGGTCTTGAACTCCTGGGCTTAAGCGATCCACCCACCTTGGCCTCTCAAAGTGCTGGGATTACAGGTGTGTGCCACCGCACCCAGCTCAGAACTTGTACTTAAGAAGTCATTTTCAATCTAGAGTGCTTGAACACTTCCATAATAATTTTGTAGACAGAAAGAATATATATATATATTTTTTTTTTGATTGAAACAATATTAGAGACAAGGTCTCCCTATGTTGCCCAGGCTGGTCTTGAACTCCTGGGCTCAAGCGATCCTCCTGCTTTGGCCTCTCAAAATGCTGGGATTACAGGCATGAGCCACTGCGCCCAACCCAGAAAGAATGTTTTTAAGAAGTGACAAATATGTTAGCTAGAGGCAGTCAGAAGAAAAAACAATGCCATTTAATCTGAGTTGCCAATTAAAAGCAATCCTTTCTAGAATCTTATCTATAGTTCTGTCAAATGCAAAAATTTGAATTATAGTCTGTAACATCCCCCCAATAAACTGAAGAACATTCCCCCAGTTGCCCTCTATGCAGACAGTGTGTGTGAGATGAGTTCACGCATACTTAATCACATTGATAGGACGGCTGCTGTGCTCAATGGCCACAATGATGCCTCCAGAATCCAGGATGGTGTAATAGTGGGGTCCTTCCAGCATCTTTGTCCAGGAATAACCCCCATCATCTGAGATGTACACATCTGGAACCATCACTGAGATGGCATCCCCCACGCTACCTGCAATACAATCCGCCATCTCATTAGCACAAATAGGCAATGAAACAGAGAGCATTTACTCCAGAGAGAATAATGTTGAATGAATTTATTCTGATTATTTCCCATCAAGCCTCTTTTAGTAGGAAAGAAACCACCAAAAACTTGGGAGAAGTTGTGTTGCTCTCTCTGATAAAAGTTGATGAAAAACTCAAAGTGTTGTTATAATGTAAGAAATTCTACCAAAGGAATGTAAAAGCATCCACAGTGTTTCTTCTCAGAGCGTTCAAAGCCTGCGGCTGAGTTTCAGTGTGCTCAGCCACTGTTCCAGTTGGAGGTGGTGAGTGGGAGTTTCCTTACCATGAGCAATGACAATGCCCACGGCATTCGGCTCTGAGAGTGGGGCCATTGGAACATTCAGTTTCTGGGAGATGCTGTAGGAAGCATGAATATGAAGGCTGCACTGTGAAAAGAAACAAAAGCTTAGATTAGAACCAAAGATAAAGATACAATTTCTTGAATCATTTCACAAAGCCCTTCCAATAAAGCTTTAAGTTAACCCAGACCTAGGTAAAAGTACCATCTTAACTATTTATTTACTATTTAGGTGTATAGTTCAGTAGTGTTAAGTATGTTCACATTGTCGTACAACCACATCTCTAAACTTTTTCATCTTTTAAAATTCAATCACCAATTAAGCAACAGTTACCTACTTCTTCCTCCTCCCAGCTCCTGGAAACTACCATTTTACTTTGTGTTTTCTACGATTTTTACCATATTACTTTGTGTTGGCTACTCTAGGTAGCTCATATAAGTAGAATCATATAACATTTGTCATTTTGTGTCTGACTTATTTCACTTGGCATGATGTCCTCAAGGCTCATCCATGTTGTATTAATAGCATATGTCAGAATTTCCTCCCTTTTAAAGGCTAAGTATTATCTAAGTGTGTGTGTGTATCTGTATCCACACACACCCCACACTTTATTTACTCATTTATCTGTCAATAGACACAAGTTGCTTCTACCTTTTGGCTATCATGAATAATGTTGCTATGTACATGGTTGTACAAATATCTTTTTGAAACCTGCTTTCAACTCTTTTGGATGTATACCCCAGAAGTGGAATTGCTGGATATGATAATCCTATTTTTAATTTTTTTTAAGAACTACTATGCTGTTTTCTGTAGCAGCCGCACCATTTTACATTTTCACCAAAAGTGCACCAGGGCTCCAATTTCTCCATACCCTTGCCAACACTTTTTAAAATAGTAGCCACCCTAATCTGTGTGAGGAGATACCTCATTGTGGTTTTGACTTGCATTTTCCTAATGATTAGTGATGTTGAGCCTCTTTTTATATGCTTGTTAGTCACTTCTATATTGTTTTTGCAGAAATGTCTATTCAAGTTCTTTGCCTATTTTTTATTCAGGCTATTTGTTTGTTGTTGAGTTGTAGCTCAGTGGCATACTCTTGATTCTGAAATGTACTACAATATCTGGAAGCAAATATTTCCTCATGGGTAACCTGTCTCCGTTTATTTTATTTTTGCATTACATCAAAGCCTCTGACCAATGTTTAAAGGCTGACTCTACAAAAATGAACTTGATAAGCACCTGATATACTTCAGACACTGTACAAGACGTGATGCTGGTTCAAAATAAGATCCAGTCTTGTCTTTAAGAAACTGGTGTCTTAGGCTCCAGGCCCACTCTCACAGACCCAGCCAAGTGGACCCCTGCATCAGGCCAGCCCCTGCAGGCTCAGGGTAGGGCCCACCCCTGCACCAGGCTGGCTCCTGCAGATCTACTTACCGGGCTCCAGGTGTTTCACCTGAAGACCCACTTAAAAGGTCCACCCTAGTGGATTCCACTGCCAGGCCTGCCGCAGAGGACCCAACCTCCAAGCTACCCCCAAAGACCAAGGCACCAGGCCCACCTACCTGCAGAACCTGTCAGCTGCCCCCCAAGAATCTCCGGATGAGCTACCTGGTAAGGGCTTCCCCTGCTGAAGCCATCCGTAAAGGCCTATGTGTGTAAGGGGACACATAGGCTGAAAGTAGAGATAAAAAAAAGATATTCCACACAAATGTAGCCAAAAGAGAGCAGGGGTGGCTATATTTATTTATTTATTTTTTTGAGACGGAGTCTCGCTCTGTCACCCAGGCTGGAGTGCAGTGGTGCCATCTTGGCTCACTGCAAGCTCCACCTCCTGGGTTCATGCCATTCTCCTGCCTCAGCCTCCCAAGTAGCTGGGACTACAGGTGCCTGCCACCACGCCCGGCTAATTTTTTGTATTTTTAGTAGAGACAGGGTTTCACCATGTTAGCGAGGACGGTCTTGATCTCCTGACCTTGTGATCTGCCCGCCTCGGTCTCCCAAAGACCTGGGATTACAGGCGTGAGCCACCGCGCCCAGCCAGGGGTGGCTATATTTATATCAGACAAAATAGACTCTAAGTAAAAAACTATCACAAGGGATAAAGAAAGTTACCACACATTGATAAAGGTGTCAATTCATCAAGAGCATACAACATTGGTAAATATAAATGCACTCAACATTAGAGCACCTAAATATATAAAGCAAACATTAACAGAGCTGAAGGAAGAGGTAGACAACAATACAATAATAGTAAGGGACTTCAATACTTAATTTCAACGATAGATAGATCATCCAGACAGAAAACCAGTAAGGAAAGAGCAAACTTGAACTAACACCATATAAATGGACCTAACAGACATATACAGAACATTCTATCCAACAGCAGGAGAATATACATTCAAGTGCACAGAGAATATTCTCCAGGATAGTCCATATGTTAGGCCACAAAACAAGCCTTAACAATGTAAGACTGAAATCACCTCAAGTATCTTTTTTTTTTTTTTTTTTTTTTTTTTGAGACGGAGTCTCGCTCTGCCGCCTGGGCTGGAGTGCAGTGGCGTGATCTTGGCTCACTGCAAGCTCCGCCTCCCGGGTTCAAACAATTCTCTGCCTCAGCCTCCTGAGTAGCTGGGATTACAGGCGCCCACTGCCACGCCCAGCTATTTTTTTTGTATTTTTAGTAGACACCAAGTTGGTCAGGCTGGTCTTGAACTCCTGACCTCGTGATCCACCCACCTCAGCCTCCCAAAGTGCTGGGATTATAGGCGTGAGCCACTGCGCCTGGCCTCAAGTTCTTTTCAACGACAACATTATGAAATTAGAATCAGTAAAAGGAGGAAAATTGGAAAATTCACATGAATGTGGAAATTGAACAACATATTCTTGAACAACTAATGAGTCAAAGGGAAATAAAAAAAAATCTTGAGACAAATGAAAAGGGAAACAAAACATACCAAAACTTAAGAGATGCAGCAAAAGCAGTTCTAAGGAGAAAGTTTATGGTGATAAATGTCTACATTAAGAAAAAAGAAAAATCTCAAAAATCTTAACTTTATACCTCAAGGAACTAGAAAAAGAACAAACTAAGCCCAAAGTTAGCAGAAGGGAGGAAATAATAACAGAGCAGAAATAACTAAAATCGAAGTTAGAAAAATAATAGGAAAGATCAATGAAACTTAGATTTGTTTTTTTTTTGACAAGATAAAAAAGTGACAAACTTTTAATTAGAATAAGAAAAAAAGAGAAGACTCAAGTAAAATCAGAAATGTAAGAGGGGACATTACAACTGATACTACAGAAAACACAAAGGATCCTAAGAGACTACTATGAACAATTATACATCAACAAATTGGATAATCTAGAAAAAAATGGATGAATTTCTAGACATATACAGCTTACCAAGACTGTATCATGAAGAAGAAATAGAAAATCTGAACATACTAATATGAGTAAGGAGGCTCAATCAGTAATCAAAAACCTCCCAACAAGAAAAGCTTAGGACCTGATGGATTCAATGGTGAATTCTAGCAAACATTCTTCAAAGAAGAATTAAGACCGATTCTTCTCAAACTCTTCCAAAAATTGAAGAGAATGGAACACTTCCAAACTCATTTTATAAGGGTGGTATTACCCTGCTACCAAAACCAGAAAAGGACACTAGAAGAAAACAAAATTACAGGTCAATATCTCTGATGAACACAGATGCAAAGATTCTCAACAAAATACTGACAAACTGAATTCAACAGCATATTAAACAGATTATATACCATGATCAAGTAGGATCTATCCGTGGAATGCAAGGATGGTTCAACATATGCAAATCAATAAATGGGATATGCCACATTAACAGAATGAAGGATAGAAATCATATCATCTTGATAAATCCAGAAAAAGCACTTAACAAATTTCAACACCCATTCATGATAAAAACTCTCAATAAATTAGGTATAAAAGGGATATACCTCAACATAATAAAGGCTATATGTGATAAGCCCACAGCTAATATCATACTCAAACAGTCAAAAGCTAAACCTTTTCCTCTAAGATCAGGAATAAGACAAAGATGCCCATTCTCACCACTTCTGTTCATTATAGTAATGGAAGTCCTAGCCGGAGCAATTACGTAAGAAAAAGAAATAAAAACAAAAAGCATCCAAACCAGAAAGAAAGAGGTAAAATTGTCTGTCTGCAGATGACATGAGCTTATATATAAAAAACCTTAATCTTTAAAGACTCCACCAAAAATCTGTTAAAACTAATAAATACAAAAAAGTTGCAGAATATAAAATCAACATATAAAAATACAATATACACTAACAACAAACTATCCAAAAAATAAATCAAGAAAATTCCATCTACAATAGCACAAGAGAAAAACTTAAAAAAAAAAAACAAACTTAGGGATAAATTTAACCAAGGAGGTGAAAGACTAAAAACTACAAAACATTGATGAAAGAAATTGAAGATGACAAAAAAAAAAAAAAGGAAATATATCCTATGTTCCTGGATTGGAATAATTAATATTGTTAAAATGTCCATACTACCCAAAGTGATCTACAGATTAAATGTAATGCCTATTATTTTGACTGTCTTTTTTTACTATTATATGGTTATAAATAACCCTCTTTCTGTGACAACACAGAACAATCCAAACACATTAATTAATTCATCAGATGTTTACTGAGTAACTGCTATATTTCAGGCACTGTTTTAGGTACTTAAGGTACATCAAGAACAAAACAACCAGTTGTGGTGGCTCACATCTGTAATTCCAGCTGAGAGGCTGAGGTGGTAGGATCACTTGAGGCCAGGAGTTCGAGACTAGCTTGGGCAACATGGTGAAACCCCATCTCTACCAAAAAGTACCAAAATTAGCCAGGTGTGGTGGTACACACCTAGCTACTTGGGAGGTGGGAGGATTGTGTGAGCCCAGGAATTTGAGGCTGCAGTGACCTATGATTATTCCACTGGACCCCAGTCGGGGTGACAGAGTAAGACTCTGCCTCTTAAAAAAAAATTCCAATGGTATTTTTCACAGAAATAGAAAAAATCCTAAAATTTATATGGAACCACAAAAGACCCTGAATAACCAAAGTAATTGCGAGCAAAAAGAACAAAGCTGGGGGTATCATGCTACCTAATTTCAAAATATACTATAGAGCTATAGTAATCCAAACAGCATGGTACTGGCATTAAAAACACAAACAGACCAATGGAGCAGAATAGAGAGCACAGAAATAAATCTATGCATTTATTGTCAACTTACCTTTGACAAAGGTGTCAAGAACACACAATGTGAAAAACACAGCCTCTTAAATAAATGGTGCTGGGAAAACTGAATATCTATATGCAGAAGAATAAATTTCAACCCTTCTTTCTTTCTTTTTTTTTTTTTGAGACGGAGTCTTGCTCTGTCGCCAGGCTGGAGTGCAGTGGCGCGGGCTCAGCTCACTGCAACCTCCGCCTCCCAGGTTCAAGCAATTCTCCTGCCTCAGTCTCCCAAGTAGCTGGGACTACAGGTGCACACCACCATACCCAGCTAATTTTTGTATTTTTGGTAGAGACGGGATTTCACCATGTTGGCCAGGATGGTCTCGATCTCCTGACCTCGTGATCCACCCTCCTTGGCCTCCCAAAGTGCTGGGATTACAGGCGTGAGCCACCACACCTGGCCTCAATCCTTATTTCATGTCATGTACAAAGATCAACTCAAAATGGATTAGAGACATAAATGTAAGACTTGAAACTGTAAAACTACTAGAAGGAAATATAGGGAAAAAAGCCTCTTGACATTCATCTGGGCAATGGCTTTTTGGATACGACCCTAAAAGCACAGGCAACAAAAAACAAAAACAGACAAATCAGATTGTATCAAACTAAAAAGCTTCTGCAAAGCAAAGGAAACCACCAAAAGAGAGAAGACAGACAATACACAGAATGGGAGAAAATATTTGCAAACCATACATCTTACAACGGGTTAATATCCAAACAAATCAGTAGCAAGAAAACAAATAATCCAACTAAAAAATGGGCAAAGGACCTGAACAGCCATTTATCAAAAGAAGACATATAAATGGCCAACAGGTATAGGAAAAAATGCCCAATATCACTAATCATGAGGGAAATACAAATAAAAACCACAGTGAGATATTATCTCACCCAAGTTAGAATGGCTACTATCAAAGAGATAAAAGGTAAGTATCCTCTCCCTCTCCCTCTCCCTCTCCCCCTCCCCCTCCCCTCCCCCTCCCCCTCCCCCTCTCCCTCTCCCTCTTTTCGGTCTCCCTCTCCTTCTTTTTTCGGTCTCCCTCTGTTGCCGAAGCTGGACTGTACTGCCGGGATCTCGGCTTGCTGCAACCTCCCTGCCTCGGGCTCCTGTGACTCTCCTGCCTTGGCCTGCCGAGTGCCTGGGATTGCAGGCGCGCGCCGCCACGCCTGAATGGTTTTTGTATTTTTGGTGGAGACGGGGTTTCGCCGTGTTGACCGGGCTGGTCTCCAGCTCCTGGCCTCGAGTGATCTGCCTGCCTCAGCCTCCCGAGGTGCTGGGATTGCAGACGGAGTCTCGCTAACTCAGTGCTCAATGGTGCTCAGGCTGGAGTGCAGTGGTGTGATCTCGGCTCTCTGCAACCTCCACCTACCAGCCTCCTGCCTTGGCCTCTTAAAGTGCTAAGATTACAGCCTCTGCCCCACCGCCACCCCGTCTAGGAAGTGAGGAGCGTCTCTGCCTGGCCGCCCATCGTCTGGGATGTGAGGAGCCCCTCTGCCCGGCCGCCCTATCTGGGAAGTGAGGAGCGCCTCTGCCCGGCCGCCCATCATCTGGGATGTGAGGAGCGCCTCTGCCCGGCTGCCACCCCGTCTGGGAGGAAGTGAGGAGCGCCTCTGCCCGGCTGCCCCGTCTGGGAGATGAGGAGCACCTCTGCCCGGCCGCCCCGTCTGGGAGGAAGTGAGGAGCGCCTCTGCCCTGTTGCCCTATCTGGGAAGTGAGGAGCGCCTCTGCCTGGCCGCCACCCCGTCTGGGAAGTGAGGAGCGCCTCTGCCCGGCTGCCACCCCATATGGGAAGTGAGGAGCGCCTCTGCCCAGCCGCCCCTTCTGGGAGGTGAGGAGCGCCTCTGCCCAGCCGCCCCGTCTGGGAGGTGAGGAGTGCCTCTGCCCGGCCGCCCCGTCTGGGAGGTGAGGAGCGCCTCTGCCTGGCCGCCACCCCGTCTGGGAGGAAGTGAGGAGCACCTCTGCCCAGCTGCCCCATCTGGGAAGTGAGGAGCGCCTCTGCCCGGCTGCCACCCCCTATGGGAAGTGAGGAGCGCCTCTGCCCGGCCGCCCACTCTGGGAAGTGAGGAGCGCCTCTGCCCGGCCGCCCACTCTGGGAAGTGAGGAGCGCCTCTGCCCAGCCGCCCTGTCTGGGAGGTGAGGAGTGCCTCTGCCCAGCCGCCCCGTCTGGGAGGTGAGGAGCGCCTCTGCCTGGCCGCCACCCCGTCTGGGAGGAAGTGAGGAGCACCTCTGCCCGGCCGCCCACTCTGGGAGGTGAGGAGCGCCTCTGCCTGGCCACTCCGTCTGGGAAGGGAGGAGCGCCTCTGCCCGGCCACCCCGTCTGGGAGGTGAGGAGCGCCTCTGCCCGGCTGCCACCCCGTCTGGGAGGAAGTGAGGAGCACCTCTGCCCGGCTGCCCCATCTGGGAAGTGAGGAGCGCCTCTGCCCGGCCGCCACCCCATATGGGAAGTGAGGAGCGCCTCTGCCTGACCACTCCGTCTGGGAGGTGAGGAGCGCCTCTGCCCGGCCGCCCCGTCTGGGAGGTGAGGAGTGCCTCTGCCCGGCCGTCACCCCGTCTGGGAGGAGGTGGGGAGCACCTCTGCCCGGCTGCCCCGTCTGGGAGATGAGGAGCACCTCTGCCCGGCCGCCCCGTCTGGGAGATGAGGAGCACCTCTGCCCGGCCGCCCCGTCTGGGAGGTGAGGAGTGCCTCTGCCCGGCTGCCACCCCGTCTGGGAGGAAGTGAGGAGCACCTCTGCCCGGCCGCCCCCTCTGGGAAGTGAGGAGCGCCTCTGCCTGGCCGCCACCCCGTCTGGGAGGAAGTGAGGAGCGCCTCTGCCTGGCTGCCCCATCTGGGAAGGGAGGAGCACCTCTGCCCGGCCGCCACACCGTCTGGGAAGTGAGGAGCGCCTCTGCCTGGCTGCCCCATCTGGGAAGGGAGGAGCACCTCTGCCCAGCCGCCACACCGTCTGGGAAGTGAGGAGCGCCTCAGCCTGGTCGCCCCGTCTAGGAGGTGAGGAGCGCCTCTGCCCGGCCGCCCAGTCTGGGAAGTGAGGAGCGCCTCTGCCCGGCCGCCCTGTCTGGGAGGTGAGGAGCGCCTCTGCCTGGCCGCCACCCCATCTGGGAGGAAGTGAGGAGCGTCTCTGCCCGGCCGCCCCGTCTGGGAAGTGAGGGGCGCCTCTGCCCGGCCGCCCCCTCTGGGAAGTGAGGAGCGCCTCTGCTCGGCCGCCCCCTCTGGGAAGTGAGGAGCGTCTCTGCTCGGCCGCCCCGTCGGGGAAGTGAGGAGCGCCTCTGCCCGGCCGCCCCGTCTGGGAGGTGAGGAGCGCCTCTGCCCGGCTGCCACCCGGTCTGGGAGGAACTGAGGAGCGCCTCTGCCCGGGCGGCCCTGTCTGGGAAGCGAGGAGCGCCTCTGCCCGGGCGGCCCCGTAGGGGAAGTGAGGAGCGCCTCTGCCCGGCCGCCCCGTCTGGGAGGAGAGGAGCGCCTCTGCCCGGGCGGCCCCGTCTGGGAAGCGAGGGGCGCCTCTGCCCAGCCGCCCTGTCTGGGAGGTGAGGAGCGCCTCTGCCCGGCTGCCCTGTCTGGGAGGTGTACCCAACAGCTCCGAAGAGACAGCGACCATCGGGAGCGGGCCATGAGGACGATGGCGGTTTTGTTGAAGAGAAGGGGAGGAAGTGTGGGGAAAGGAAGGAGAGATCAGATTGTTGCTGTGTCTGTGTAGAAAGGGGTGGGCATAGGAGACTCCATTTTGTTCTGACTAGGAGAAATTCTTCTGCCTTGGGATGCTGTTGATCTATGGCCTTTCCCCCAGCCCCCTGCTCTCTGAAACATGTGCTGTGTCAACTCAGGGTTAAATGGATTAAGGGTGGTGCAAGATGTGCTTTGTTAAACAGATGCTTGAAGGCAGCATGCTCTTTAAGAGTCATCACCACTCCCTAATCTCAAGTACTCAGGGGCACAAACACTGCAGAAGGCCGCAGGGTCCTCTGCCTAGGAAAACCAGAGACCTTTGTTCATGTGTTTATCTCCTGACCTTCTCTCCACTATTATCCTATGACCCTGCCATATCCCCCTCTCCGAGAAACACCCAAGAATGATCAATAAATACTTCAGAAATTAAAAAAAAAAAAGAAAAAAAAAAAAAAAGATTAGCAGGAAAGATGCCAAAATGCTAATACTAGTTTTAGCCCTACATGCTAAGATTAAGGGCAAGTTTTATTTTCTTTTGCTTACTAATTCTATTTTCTAAATGTTTGCATTGCAATTATGTATCACTTCTGTAATAATAAAAAAATTAAAATATGAAAAAAAAAAAAAAAGGTAAGTATTGGCAAGGACATGGAAAAAAGGGAACCCTGTACACTACACTGTTGGTGGGAATGTAAACTGGTACAGCCATTATGCACTACAGTAAGAAATTTTCCTAGAAAATGAGTAACAGCTGGGCCGAGCATGGTGGCTCATGCCTGTAATCCCAGTACTTTGGGAGGCGGAGGCGGGTGGATCACGAGGTCAGGAGCTCTAAACCAGCCTGGCCAACATGGTGAAACCCCGTCACTACTAAAGATATAAAAAATTAGCCGGGCATGGTGGCACGCGCCTGTAATCTCAGTTACTTGGGAGGCTGAGGCAGGAGAATCACCTGAACCCGGGAGGCGGAGGTTGAAGTGAGGCAAGATTGTGCTATTGCACTCCAGCCTCAGTGACGGGGCAAGACTGTGTCTTAAAAAAAAAGAAAAAAAAGAAAAGAAAATGAAGGACAGAACTACCAGCAATCCCATTTCTGGGTTCATATTCAAGAGAAATGAAATCAGTATGTCCAAAAGATATCTGTGCTCCCATGTCCACTGCAGTATTATTCACAATAGCCAAGCTACAGGATCAACCTAAGTGTCTACAAATGCATGAATGGATAAAGAAAATGGAATATTATTTAGCCTTAAAAAAAAAAGATATCCTGTCATCTGTTGAAAACGTGGTGAACCTGGGAGGCATTATGTTAAGTAAAATAAGCCCAGCACAGAAAGACAAATACTGCATGATCTCACTTATAAGTGGAATGTAAAAATGTCAAACTCACAGAAGCAGGGAGTAGAATGGTGGCTTTTGGGGCTTGGGGTATGGGGAGATGAAGGCCAAAGGGTACATAGTTTCAGTTATGCAGGATGAATAAGCTTTAGAGGGAAAATATACATGGTGACTACAGTCTAGAATACTGTATTGTTACTTGAAGTTCGCTGAGAGAATAGATCCTAAATGTTCTCACCACACACACAAAAGATAATTGTGAGGTGATGCATATGTTAGTTAGCTTGACTGTGATAATCATTTCACAATGTATATATGTATCAAAACATCACAGTGTACATTGTAAATATACAATTTTTTGTCAATTATGCCTCCATAAAGCTGGGGAAAAAAGAAATGTATTGTCAGAAACTAGTTGAGGTATGCAGCTGAATGAAAGTTAATGCTCTAAAAAAGGTTCAAAATGGCTAAAATGATAATAAATATTATATTATGTATATTTTACTACCATTTTTTAAAAAAGAAGAGGTTCAAGCAAACTATTAATGAAATGAAGAGGAATAATTAGATCTAACTGGATGGTCACCGAGGGTGGTTAGAATTTCCACTAATCCTAGTCAACTGGGGTTGGGGGAGACAGGCCCAACTTCCCCCAGGAATAGTGTGGGTGTTCAGGGAATGGCAGGGGGTTACAAGCAGTGTGTCAGGGATAAGGTGAGCAATGACAATGAAAAGGCGGCAGAGGGCCCACCAGGAGAGCACCTTCACTCACCAGGTCAGGGACAGAGGCCATTCATCACAGGCCAAGAGAGCCACAACGAGCGCTGGGCAGGGAGAGGCATGGGGAGCCTGCAGGCAGCAAGGCAAACACAGAGGCCACTGAACCTACCCAGGCTTAAGGTGAGGAAGGCAGTGGCCAGGCAGGGCCAAGGCAGACAGATGGGAAACAGGGGTCAGAAGGTCGGGTAGACGCAACAGTGCTTGCAAGTGTAAAGGAGGAGAGTGTGTTGGGGTGGTGTAGGCAGGCACACTTTCCCTCATCATTTGAGGCTCTTAAAACAAAACAGAAAACCCCACCTAGAAAAGCAAAGTGTATGTCAGTGATACGGATACTAAGGAGGGTTCGGCAACTACTGGTACTTCAGTTTCTGAAGGAACTCCAGCTGTCCCCCAAGCTCACATTCTGTGAGACCCAGATAAAAAGCTTGTTTTTTTTCCCCTTTTTTCCTTGCCTGCCAAGGCCTGTCACTCCAGGCTTTAGATCCCCTGGAGTGACACCTGCGTAGTTCCGGTTCCCAATCTCTCTGCAAGGAGGCCTGCCTTGCGTCCCTGTGCACTAAGCAGGTCACCACCCACTGGCCATGGGAGCCTAGACAGAGGGAAAGGAAGGCCAGATCCTCTTCCTCTTGTTTCCGATGAGCAAGGCTGTGCACTGCTTATGAACGGTGGAGCTGTGGATTCTTGCAGAACCTCTAAAGTCTCCCACCTGCCATGCTGACCCCTAACTAATCACCAGCCCCTCTAGCCATTGTTTTAATTCAGCAGTTTAGTGAACCACAAATTGTTAGCCCTCAGTTTTGTTCTTCTTTAAAAGACAAATAATCCATAGTATTTTGACCTTTCCTCAGTTCTTACTTCCGAAATTCTAAGTTAATTTCATTACTCTCATCTCCAAACTTTCCATCTTATGCTGAGGACCCTAATCAAGTATGAAACTTCATCATCCAAAAGGCTGGCACTGATCAGAGCACAATGGAAAGGCTGCTGTGCTCTGCACATATTAGAGTAAACAAACCTCATTCTTGTTTTTTGCTGTAGCATCACATTCACTGTTTTCAGGCTTCCTCAGGTGCGTCCACCTTCCTCCTTGGTCAAAAGTGATCATGGTCTGGATAGAATTATCTGAATGGGAACAGAACAACATTAAGTCTGATACACTGAAAGTACCTAGTTAGATTCCCTTTATCATTGCATGACTCTCTCCTGAGACTGTATAGCACCTGGAGTCCGACAAGCTTGTAACACCTCACAAAACGGCTCATTGTTGGTAATGGAGCAGCACTTTAAATATGACATTTGAGGCCAGGTGCAGTGGTTCATGCCTGTAATCCCAGCACTTTGGGAGGCCAAGGCAGGTGGATCACCTGAGGTCAGGAGTTTGAGACCAGCCTGGCCAATACTGTGAAACCCTGACTCTACCAAAAATACAAAAAATTAGCCAGGTGTGGTGGTGGGGGCCTGTAATCCCAGCTACTCGGGAGGCCGGGACAGGAGAATCACTTGAACCCGGGAGGTGGGGGCTGCAGGGGGCCAAGATCATGCCATTGCACTCCAGCCTGGGCAACAAGAGCGAAACTCTGTCTCAAAAAAAAAAAAAAAAAAAAAGATATTTGAAGGTGTCCCACCTGAACAGAACCCATTAATTCCACAAATTATTTAGGACTGATACTCTTTGAAAAAGATACCTTCTAACTCCTTACCAACATGAACAGGCTGATGTCCATTCTCCTTCCCTGTTTGCTTGCCTGGGAAGTAAAATCTACCACAGGAAGGCATCCTAATCTCTATTCGGACAAGGCCATGACACTAGGCTTGTTTTAGGGACTCTTGAGATTAATTAAGTGTGCAGAGTTCTGGATTAATAACTCTGAATTATTGTCTCTCCACTACTCTATATCCTATCTTTCTTGTACCTTTCTTTTTTCCCTTGTCTCTTCCCCATTCTTATTTTCAATGATATAAACTGTTGCAGGTTTTAAATTCAGAGATAATATCCTTTGAGTTTTCCTTTATATTTATTTATTTATTTATTTATTTATTTATTTATTTATTGAGACAGAGTTTCACTCGCTGCCCAGGCTGGAGTGCAATGGCACAATCTCAGCTCACTGCAACCTCTGCCTCCTGGGTTCAAGCAATTCTCCTGCCTCAACCTCTCGAGTAGATGGGATTACAGGCACCTGCCGCCCGGCTAATGTTTGGTATTTTTAGTAGAGACGGGGTTTCACCATGTTGGTCAGGCTGGTCTCCAACTTCCGACCTCAGGTGATTCACCCACCTCAGCCTCCCAAAGTGCTGGGATTACAGGTGTGAGCCACTGTGCCTGGGCTCCTTTGAGTTTTCTAAGAAAAAGCAAACAAGAAAGCAAATGAAGGAAAATTCATTTACTCAACAAACATCTACCGAGTGCCTACTATGTGAAAACTCTTTTTTTTTTTTGAGACAGAGTCTCACTCTATCACCCAGGCTGGAGCACAGTGGCACCATCTCGGCTCACTGCAACTTCCGCCTCCCGGGTTCAAGCGATTCTCCTGCCTCAGTCTCCTGAGTAGCTGGGACTACAGGTGCATGCCACCAGGCCTGGCTAATTTGTATTTTTAGCACAGACGGGGTTTCACCATATTGGCCAGGCTGGTCTCAAACTCCTGACCTCAAGTGATCCGCTCACTTTGGTCTCCCAAAGTGCTAGGATTACAGGCATGAGCCACCACACCCAGAGTGAAAACTTTTGTAAGCCTTTGGTAATGTATCAGTGAACAAAACAGACAAATATTGTGAAAAATACATTCCGGTAGGGCGAGACAAGCACTAGACATAGTAAATAAGTAAATTATGTAGTATGCTAGAAAATAAGTACTATGGAAAATACTTGCGCAGCTAAAGGTGGATTGATAGTGTGTGTGTGAGGAGGCGAGGGCAAACCGGAATTTAAAATAGGATAGTCAGGGAAGGTCTCATTCAAAAAGTAATACATGAGTACAGACATATCAGCCTTGCGGACATCTGGAGAAACAGAGGGAACTGTTGGTGCAAACTCTAATCTGTGCATGTGCATGTGTACCTGGTGTGTTAAGAACTGGCAGGTGGACAGTATAATGAGAGTAGGGCAGATGGAAAGAGAAGCACTGGAGGTGAGTCAGGGAGGAAACCGGGAGCCATATCTCCAGGACCTTGTAGGCCACTGCCAGGACTTTACAAAATAAAAACAGCTCCTACCTCCTACCAAAAAATAAATACATAAATAAAATGACACTTTAAGAGTCTTTGTACTTGAGACTAATGTGTTTATTTGTATAACTGGTCCTAAGGAAAGGTGAGCTCTGTAGAGCCATTGAGTAGAACACAAGAAGAACCCTGGCTGGCTATTGCTATGCACCCTTAACAAGAAGAGCGGGAAGTGGGTCAAATTCAGGCTTATTCTCATAGGCCTACATCTCCCAACATAGAAGACTCATTTTATTACCTAAACAACATAGACTCAAAACATCTTTTTTTTCTACTTGTTGTTGCTCTCCTCACTCCTAGTTCTATTTATCATAACTTATTTAAAATAGGGAGCCAGAATCTGCATGGGTTTGGTCTGTCCCTGCTGGACTTTCCTCCTGATCCCTCCTCCCCCAGCATCACCCAATGTCTCACCACCACCACCAGGCCAAACCCTCCTGTGACTCTGATACTTTTTTTTTTTGAGATGCAGTCTCACTCTGTTGCCCAGGCTGGAGTGCAGTGGCACGGTCTTGGCTCACTGCAAGCTCAGCCTCCCGGGTTCACACCATTCTCCTGCCTCAGCCTCCTGAGTAGCTGGGACTACAGGTGCCCGCCACCACGCCCGGCTAATTTTTTGTATTTTTAGTACAGACGGCGTTTTGCCGTGTTAGCCAGGATGGTCTCGATCTCCTGACCTCATGATCCACCCGCCTCAGCCTCCCAAAGTGCTGGGATTACAGGCGTGAGCCACCGCGCCCAGCGACTCTGATACTTTGCATGTGTAGTTCCTTCAGCTGAAAATGCCCTTCCCTCCCCATTCCTGCCTATCATACTTGAGGCTCACTCTTAAATGTTTTTCAAGTGTGTTCACTGTATGGTTTTGAGTGCAAGGCTGTTCAGCCGTTTATTTGTAGGCTCATTCAGCAGCAAGTATGACTGAACATCTACTATGTGCAAAAATTGTCATAAGCACCAGAGGAGCATCAGTGAACACAACTTTAAAAATCACTGCCATCCATAGGACTCAATTGGAAGCTTCTTCAAAGAAGATATTCACATGGCCAACCAGCACATAAAAAGTTGTTCAACATCTTTAGTCATTGGAGAAATGCAAATCAGAGCTATAAACGAGATACTACTTCACTCCCATTAGGAGTGCTGTTATAAAAATAAGAGAATATAATGTGTTTGCAATGAAGTAGAGAAACTGGAATCCTTTCGTATTGCATGTAAAATGGTACAACCATGTGGAAAACCCAATGGTATTTCCTCCAAAAGAGAAACATGGAATTATCATGTGATCCTGCTACTTCACTCCTACATATATCCCCAAAGGAACTGAAAGCATTGACTTAAACAGTTACATGTATAACAATGTTCATGGCAGCATTCAGTATTCATAAGAGCTGAAAATGGAAACAGCCTAAGTGTCCATCAATGGAGGAATAAAAAACAGGCTGGGCATGGTGGCTCACGCCTGGAATCCCAGCACTTTGGGAGGTCAAGGCGGGCAGATCACCTGAGGTCAGGAGTTCAAGACCAACCTGGCCAACATGGTGAAACCCCACCTCTACTAAAAATACAAAAATTAGCTGGGTGTGATGGCACACACCTGTAAACCCAGCCACTCAGGAGGCTGAGGCAGGAGAATTACCTGAACTTGGGAGACCGAGGTTGCAGTGAGCTGAGATCACACCACCGCACTCCAGTCTGGGCAACAGAGCAAGACTCCATCTCAAAAAAAAAAAAAAAAAAAAGAAAAGAAAAAACAAAAAACAAAAGGCGCTATATTCAAACAAAGGAATATATTCTAGTCTTAAAAAGCAGTAAGTGAAAAAGTGAAATTCTAAAACATGCTGCAATGTGGCTGAACTTTGAAACAATATGCAAAATGAAAGAAGCGAGACATACAACAACCAATAGTGTATGATTCTGCTTACATGAGCTACCTAGAATAGGCAAATTCATTAAGACATAAAATAGAATGTTGGTTACCAGAGCTGGAAGACTGGGTGGGGAACGAGGAGTGGTTGTGCACCTGGTGCAATTTCTATTTGGGATGATGAAAAAGCTCTGGAAATAGGGGCGATGGTTGCGCAACATTGTGACTGTGCTTAATGCTACTGAATTGTACCCTATACAATGTTAAAAATTGCAAATTTTGTTAGACATATTTTGCCACAATAAAAAAAAAGGAAACCAAAAAATGTATATGGGTAGGCTTGTTGGCTTGGCAAGCAACATTACTAGAGGACAGCTTCCCCAAAGCCTCAAATCCTACCACATGCAGCTGAAGGCACAGCGCACCAGTGCGATGCCGAGACTCACCTTCGGAGAGCACGCTTGTTATGTAGACGCCGCGGAGGGAGGTCACGTTGGTAAAGTCCGTCTCTCCGCCTGTGGTAGTGTAGAGATGTCGGTCCAAAGACTTGGAATAGACAATGCCTCGATCATCTGAGGTAAAGATTGTGCCAAACCCAGTGTCTGAAATAGGCAAACAAACAAAAATACTAAGTCTTGGGTGGAACCAAAGAGAAAAACAATAGGCTAACCACACACATGATTAACTGCCTGGCCAAACACAGTAGCCAATTGTGTCTCTTCATGATGAAGACTCAGACCTGAGAATTAATCAAGGTTTGATACTCAAGATCTTTATGCCCATCTTTAATTCTAGTACCCAGCTTAGTGCCTGGAATATGGCAGATGCTGAGTTTGTTGAATAAATTAATCAGATGCTACAGAAAACTCTTCCCAGATATATTTTGGTGGGAGAGGCCCTGTGTTTAGTTTACATGCTTTTAAATCTTTACACTCTAGAACAATGCTTCTCAAACTATCTGTAGTGAAGGATCAATTTTTAAGATTTCCAATATGTCACAAACTGATGCTTTTGTAAAACATAATAGAAACTAATCATTAGAAAATGAAAAGACAAACAAAATATATGCCCCTAAGTTTTTTTTTTTTTTGAGATGGAGTCTCGTTCTGTTGCCCAGGCTGGAGTACAGTGGCACGATCTCAGCTCACTGCAAGCTCTGCCTCCCGGGTTCATGCCATTCTCCTGCCTCAGCCTCCTGAGTAGCTGGGACTATAGGTGCCCGCCACCACGGCCAGCTAATTTTTTGTATTTTTTGTAGTAGAGATGGTGTTTCACTGTGTTAGCCAGGATGGTCTCGATCTCCTGACCTCGTGATCTGCCCGCCTCAGCCTCCCAAAGTGCTGGGATTACAGGCGTGAGCCACCACGCCCAGCCATAAGCCCCTAATTTTTTGTCATTAGATCCAACGACACAAAATTGCTTTGTCGAAAGGCTAGAAGTTTCCAAACTCTTGCTCTCAATTTCTGTACTTATCTGGTAACAGAGAGTTTGCAAATCAGTACCAGTCTGCTGACCATTCTTCGAGCAGCTCTGCTCTAGAACACCTGAACATACACACAAGCTACCAAAACAAGTGGCATTTTTAACAGGGGCTACAGATTATCTCTAGGACAGAATAATCAGTAGGGCACTAATAAATTTCTAGGGGTAAGAGGAAAACTCGACATGTAAAAAGAAAAGCTGCTCAAAGCTTACATCTCTATGCTTTTGAGGGTAAGCCACTAAAAAGCTCTTACCTCCAGGTTCATCTACATGCATGAATACCATGTCATCATTTGCTGCCAGAATAGAATAGAACTGTTCCTGTCCCACAGAGGGGAGCTGGGCCATGCTCCATGTGTCCCCTTGATCTGTTGAAACGTGGATCCTTCTTGTTGTATCCTAGAACAGATGTCAATATTTATCTTTCTAATTTTCTGCCAAGATGCCATGGGCAGGGACATGAACAAGAATGTTTTAAATAATTACTATTATCCATTTCTCTACTGGGTACAATTGCTATGAATGAAAGGTCATAGTACCAATTACCAAAGCAATTTCTAGCCTTTAGCAAAGTTCTAGGTAAAGGAACAATACATTCTATTCTAAGTAAGGCTATCTTGGCTTTCTCTTCGAATTCTTCATTCCGATGCAGCCCTGTAAGATAGTATAGTCTTGGTCTCTGATAGTCTATCTCCTTCAGTAGAGCTAAGGATTTGATGAGAACATTATTAGGTTGGCTTTATAGCCATTTGCATACACTCACTCAGATAATTCTTAAAATGATGACTACTGCGTAAAAGTTTGGTCCCTTTCATACAGTCCTTGCATAATTTAAAGAATTATATAATTAAGGGTCTAGAAAATAGAGATGAAACCCATGTTTGAGAGATCACAAGGGAAGTCAAAATGTAACACGCCTTCTCTCTAAGGAAGTCTCTCAGAATAGCCAGGATGAAGGGAACAGGCATGGGCTGGAAAGTGGCCAAGGAGAGTCAGAAATTACTGTAAGGAAACTGATCAGGGAGTATTTGGCTGACGAAAAGAGTCTGTTAAGAAAGCAATTAAAACTTAACTCTCTGATAAATAGCTTAACATCGCTACTAGATACAGTTAGACTGGGCATGAGAATTAATGTCAGTGTTTCCTTAAATACTCTTTAAAGTTCAGTGATAAGTACATTTAACTTATTCAACTTATACCAACATGTCTCATTACTTTGAATCTTATTCTCATTACTGTAGGTAGAAACCAGAGTTCAAAAGTACGTCGCAAAATGTTAATTCTGTAGACAGCATTATACCATATATGCAGTATAGCATAGGAAGCTACCTCTGGAATTTGAGTCTGATTTCCAGCAGGATTCCACTACCGGTTGACCCTAGGTAATTTCCTCACCTATAAAACTGAGGTAATACTATTAGCTCACAGGGTTATTGGGAGGATATTACAAAATGGCTCCGGAGAGTTATCTGTACTTACTGCCTACTTCTTCATCTCTAGTTCTCACTGAAGTCACTCCAATTGGCCTTTTAACTTCCAATGAAGTGCTTTTGTCAAGGTCACCAACAACCTCCACGTCGCCAACTCCAGTGGATAATTCTCAGAATGCACCTAACTCAATGGTCCTGATTTCCCTCTTCCTCCCCGATCCCTCCCTCTCAGTCTTCTTTGCTGGATTCTTCTCTTTCCAACCTTTCAGTTGTGGGTGCTTCAGGTCTTGCTCAGTCCTCCCACCTCTTTGCTACCTACTTACTCCTCCAGAAGATATCATCTGGTCACATGGCTTCAAATACCATAGCAATTAGGGAGATTCATATACCCAAATGCTCACTTGACATCTCCATTCACATATCTAATAGGTGTCTCATATGCAGAACTGAATTATTTTTTTGTTTTTTTTTGAGACAGAGTCTCACTCTGTTGCCCAGGCTGAATGCAGTGGCATGATCTTGGCTCACTGCAACCTCCGCCTCCAGAGTCCAACTGATTCTTGTGCATCAGCCTCCCGAGTAGCTGGGATTACAGGCATGCACCACCACGCTTGGCTAATTTTTTCTATTTTTTAGTAGACAGGGTTTCGCCATGTTGGCCAGGCTGCTCTCAAACTCCTGACCTCAAGTGATCTGCTTGCCTTAGCCTCCTAAAGGGCTGGGATTAAGGCGTGAGCCACCATGCTCGGCCCAAAACGGAATTCTTGATTTTTCTCCCACAACCTGCTCCTCCTGCAGTCTTTGCCATCCTAGAAAATGGCACCACCATTCAGGTGCTCAGGATACAGACTCTTAAAGGTACCCTTGATTCCACTCATTCTCTCACAACCCACATCAAATCCACCAGCAAGTCCTATTAGCAATATGTTTAAAAATATATCCACAGTCTCACCACATGCCCCCTTACCCACTGCCAAGAGCCTGGCCAAGCTACCACCTCCCCAGCTTGGACTCCTGAGAGAGCTCCCCGCGCTCCTGCTGCTTCTGCGTGTGCCCCTGTCAGGCTGTTCTGCGCACACCTATTCTTCAAAAGAGAAGCCAAATCTCAGCATTCCCCTGCTCACAACCCTCTCACAGCTCCAAACACAGGAAAAGTAAGGCCCACATCCTAACTGTGATCTACAAAGGCCGCATAAGGTCTGGCCAGGCCCCCTCTGGCCCCACTTTGGACTATTATTCTCTGTGCTCCCCCCATACTGCCCTTCTCCACTTTGCTTGGATTGATCGGGCATGCTCCAGCCTGAGGGTCTCCGCACTGGCTGTGCCTCATCCTACTCTCCTCCCAGAGAGCCACATGGTCAAGTTCTTGTTTCACTTAGGTCTCAGAGAGCCCATCCTAAACAGTCTGTCTAAAAGAGCACTGACTCCTGAAACTTTCTGTTTTCTTACTGTTTTAGATTTCTTCGTGGCTTTAATTATTATCTGATACATACACACACACACACATTTATATTTATTTATGAGACAGGGTCTTGTGCTGTTACCCAGGCTGGAGTGCAGTGGCAGGATCACAGCTCACTGCAGCCTCAACCTCCCCAGGCTCAGGTGATTCTCCCACCTCAGCCTCCCAAGTAGCTGAGACTACAGGCACATGCCACCATGCCTGGCTAATTTTCTTATTTTTTGTAGAGACAGGGTTTTGTCATGTTGCCCAGGCTGGTCTTGAATTCGTGGGCTCAAGGGATCCACCCGCCTCAGCCTCCCAAAGTCCTGAGATTACAAGTGTGAGCCACTACCCCCAGCCTTCATATTTATTTTTTGAGTATTTATTTTCCTCCTTAAACATAAGTTCTGAGAGCAGGAAATTCATCTGTTTTGTTCACTGCCATATTCCTAGGACTTAGAATAGTACCTAGCATATAGTAGGCACTCAATTAATGTTATCTAATTGTTTTTTTATTCTTGGATAATGAGCAAGAGATTGCTTTCTACAGATGTCCATGTCTGAGTAATGCCCAAACACTGGATCAAAATATCCTGGCCAGGCGCAGTGGCTCACGCCTATAATCCCAGCACTTTGGGAGGCTGAGGCAGGGGGATCACCTGAGCTCAGGAGTTCAAGACCAGCCCGGCCAACATGGCAAAACCCCATCTCTACTAAAAATACAAAAATTATCTGGGTGTGGTGGTGCATACCTATAGTCCCACTTACTTGGGAGGTTGAGGCAGGTGAATTGCTTTAATCTGGGAGGCGGAGGTTGCAGTGAGCTGAGATCGCGTCACTGCACTCCAGCCTATGCAACAGAGAGAGACTTTGTTTCAAAAAAAAAAAAAAAAAAAAAAAATCCCAAAAAAGATACCAGAATTCACATGGTGACAGAAGGCCAAAGTGCAGAGTAGCCTATCAGTCAATCAGCCTTTGCAAAAAGAATCACCCCTAACACTCACAGTGGTGCTAAATATAGCAAAAAGACAAGAAACTCTGTCAGTGCCAAGTAATAAAGATAATCTATATGAGAGATATTTGCAGAAATATCAGACCCCAAAGGGGAGAGGGCAATACCTACCTTATCAGCCATCACAGAGGCAAAAAGGAAACGTCCCCCAAGACCAAATGAGTAGATTTTCACGCCAATAGTTTTGAAGCTTTTTCCCAAATCTGAAGTTCTCCATAATTCCAGAGCCCCAAGGTCAGCTTCTTAAACAAGACAAAATATTAATTAAAATTTCACTTACTGGTGAGCCTAGTTCAAAGCAGTTGTTTTAGAATCAGTCTTAATTTTATAGTTAAAGCATTTTAAATACTATGCATGTTAATCAAGTGACAACATAAAATGTGATATAGCGGCCAGGCGCGGTGGCTCATGCCTGTAATCCCAGCACTTTGGGAGGCTGGGGTGGGCGGATCACGAGGTCAGGAGATAGAGACCATCCTGGCTAACACCGTGAAACCCCATCTGTACTAAAAATACAAAAAAATTTAGCCAGGCATGGTGGTGGGCACCTATAGTCCCAGCTACTCGGGAGGCTGAGGCAGGAGAATGGCGTGAACCCGGGATGCAGAGTTTGCAGTGAGCAGAGATCGTGCCACTGCCCTCTAGCCTGGGTGACAGAGCAAGACTCCGTCTCATAAAAAAAAAAAAAAAAAGTGACACAGCATTAGATATAGGAAATTCATATTTGTGTTTTATTTTATACATTTCAGATTTTATGCTCGATGGAAAGGTAAGAGATTACTTAATTCCAATACAGTGTTTCATAAAAACATCAAAGCCACAGCAGACAGGCGCGATGGCTCACGCCTGTAATCCCAGCACTTTGGGAGGCCAAGCCGGGTGGATCACGAGGTCAGGAGTTCAAGACCACCTTGGCTAACACGGTGAAACCCCATCCCTACTAAAAATACAAAAAATTAGCCGGGCGTGGTGACAGGTGCCTGTAGTCCCAGCTACACGGGAGGCTGAGGCAGGAGAATGGCGTAAACCCAGGAGGCGGAGCTTGCAGTGAGTGGAGATGGCGCCACTGCACTCCAGCCTGGGCGACAGAGCAAGACTCCATCTCAAAAAAAAAAAAAAGCCACAGCATGCTGCTTTACTTTCTTCATGGCACAGTTTGGAATTATCTTATTTTAAATTGTCTTGAGTTTTATTTTCTTTTAAGAGCTGGGGGTCTTGCCACATTGCCCAAGCTGTCCTTGAACTTCTGGGCTCAAGCAATCCTGCTGTCTCAGCCTCCCAAGTAGCTGGGACTGCAGGCATGCAACCATCATGCCCAGCTGGAGTTTTGGTTTTCTTGAATTTACATTCCATGAGGGCAGGCCTTGGGTGTTTTGTTCTCTCCATCCTTACAACAGTGTTTAGCATATGAGCAGGTGCTCAAATATCTGTTGAATGAGTAAATGAAAGATTTTGCTTTCTGTTTTGAAATTATGTCATAGTTTGGGAAGCCAGTTGCTTCCGCAAACACAAACACAACTCTTGCTTTCCTGTAGAAATAACCATGCATTTCAATTTGCTATTGTCTGTAGCATATTTGCTTTACATAAATACATTGCTAAGATTAAATATTGCCTCCACGTATAGCCTATATTTTTACTTGATCTGGGTAGTGTAGTAATTTGGTTTTACTTTCAAGATTTTAATAACCACTAACAGCTTTCTTTAGCTATTACAATTTCAGGAGAACGGACGGATCTTTTATGTTTCTACCTTGCATAACCCAGAAAATTCTACCATGAATGGACAACAGGACATTATTTTCTGGGACTAAAATATACTTACTGCAGGAGCCATTTGCATAGGTGGTAAAGAAGATGGTGTTGTCTGATCCCCTACAATGAGGCAAAAACGGGGAAAAGAAACGGTTTAAGACTGCTGAAGGACTGTGTTGACCTTACTCACAAACTTCCTAGCAGGTCTAACAAGCTTCATTCACAGGCACCGACAAGCACCACTTCTCAGGTGCTGAGCCCTGGTCCTTCACAGCTCTGCCTGTCAAGCTCCCCACTGCCCGGCCCACGTTGTCTGCAGCCCACCACTTCTTTACGTGAACTCTTTCAAGCAGTCATGCTGGTCTACTCACCCTCTCCACATTTGCCTCTGACATTTTTGATCATCACAACTGGGGGGTGGGTGGCGGAGGTGTTACTGGCATCTAGCGGGTAGAGGCCAGGGATGCTGCTGCACATTTTATGATGCACAGGACAGTCCTCCACAATAAAGAATTCTTTGATCCAAAATGTCATTAGTGCTGAGGTTGAGAAACTCTGTTTTAGAGCACTGTACCGCCTGCACAGCCACTTGGCATGCACTTGCCTCCTGTTTTTTATTTTACTTGCATAGTATATGCCTTATCTTTCCTACTATATAAATTAGCTTCTTCAGGGCAGGTACTATACTTTGCTGTTTCTCTTCAGAATCTAGTTCAATGCTTTGTATGAGTTAAATAATTTAGTTCTTCCATCTCAAATAGACAACTAGGTCAGAGGTTGAATTATTTAAAATGTAACCTGGAAAGGGAGTTTGCAGGGAACTAGATTCAGACCCTCCTGGCACTTACTGGATTACAACCAAAAAAAGGTGTTGGTTTTGAGCATGTTCTTTCAGAACTTTTGGTTGTAAATTCCTAGAAACTAGAGATCTAAAAAGGTGAATAAACAGCAGCATCCTGGTTATTCATATTTAGACACTAAACAAAAAAAAACATGTTACAAAAGTAAAAACCTTGCATAGGATACAAAACAAAATCCTATTTTAAAATAACTTTTTAGTTTTAAATATAAGGTTTTGTTTGTTTATTTAAGTGACGGAGTCTTGCTCTGTCACCTAGTTTGGAGTGCTGTGGTGCAATCACAGCTCACTGCAGCCTCGAACTCCTTGGCTCAAGCGATCCTCCCATCTCATTCTCTTGAGTAACGAGGACTACAGGTGTGCACCACCACGCTTGGCTTTTTTTTCTTTTCATTAATTTTTTGTAGAGACGGGGTCTCACTATGTTGCCCAGGCTGGTCTTGAATTCCTGGTCTCAAGTGATCCTTCCATCTCAGCCTGCCAAAGTGCTTGGATTATGGGTATGAGCCACTGCACTTGGCTAAAGATGAGTTTTAATGATTAAAATTTAACAAAACTTAGCCAGGTGCATGCCTGTAGTTCCAGCTACTCGGAAGGCTGAAGCGCGAGGATCACTTGAGCCCAGGAGGCAGAGGGTGCAGTGAGCAGAGATCGTGCCGCTACATTCCAGCCTGGGTGACAGAGCCAGGCCTTATCTTATCTTAAAAAAAAAAAAAAAAAAAATTATTTACACATGGACCTACATGTTTTAGTTCCATCAGGAGTGAAACAATTTAACTTAGTTATCTTAAAAATTACTTCCACCTGGTGCGGCGGCTCATGCCCTGTAATCCCAGCACTTTGGGAGGCTGAGGTGGGCGGATCACAAGGTCAGGAGTTTGAGACCAGCTTGGCCAACATGGTGAAACCCCATCTCTACTAAAAATACAAAAGTTAGCTAGGTGTGGTGGCACACGCCTGTAATCCCAGCTGCTGAGGAGGCTGAGGCAGGAGAATCACTTGAACCTGGGAGGTGGAGACTGCAGTGAGCCGAGATTGCACCACAGCACCCCAGCCTGGGCAACAGAGCAAGACTCTGTCTCAAGAAAAAAAAAAATTACTTCCTTCCTGATAAAACTGTATAAGGTAAAAATACAATTCGTTAGAATACATAAAACGAAAGCAAATGTGGCATGTGTACCAGAGTGGTGCTATAAAAACCTCATTAAAAAAACATTTCTGGGGCTAGGCATGGTAGCCCATACCTATAATCCTGGTACTCTGGGAGGCTGAGGAGGAAGGATTGCTTTAGCGCAGGAGTTTGAGACCAGCCTGGGAAACATAGTGAGACCCCCTATCTCTACAAAATAAAAATACAAAAATTAGCTAGGCATGGTGGCACATGCCTGTAGTCCCAGCTACTTGGGAGGCTGAGGCAGAAGGATCACTTAAGTCCAGGAGGTCAAGGCTGTGGGAAGCCATGACTGTGTCACTGTACTCTAGCCTGGACAAAAGAGCAATACCCTATCTCAAGAACAAGGAACATTTCTAGAAAAGGCCTACTTTATTTAAGCAATATATTTAATATTTTAATTAATCTTGGTAGACATATTTCAAATCTGTATTCTACACTTTCCTGATTCCAAGAGTACAGGAAACTCTTGGGATTGTGGGTCATCATCATGAACATCAATTCTATCAAACTATAACACAGTGTTCCCATTAGAAGTTACTAACGCAGGCGTACTTTCTTGATCTAGCACTAAATAATTTCATACTGTTTATTCTCTAAGTTTTTGTCTGCTCTTTTAGAGTAATTCCACCTCCTTCCAGCTCTCAGGCTGTAATTCTAATGCTGTTATGTGCTTATTGCAGCAGTTACATATCCTACCTCTGGAACCAATCTGCTATAAACTGGGATTCACAAATCAGCTGAAATTAGTCAAAGGGAAAGGAGAAAGAGGCTCTAAACAACATTCTGAGCCTAATCAGATTTTGGAGGCATGAAGCCTGTTAATTCAATTCTTGCTTAGCCATCCCCACATTCTCCAAATAAGCCTCCTTTCACAAAAGGAAAAAACTAAAGCCCAGAAAGGTTGAGCCCCTGACTAGCAGCAGAGTGAAGACAGAACAAGGTGACGAGACTCCCAAGTAAGAGCTCCCTCCATTCCATCCTCTTTAAGCAGGCACCCGGAGGGGCAGGGAATCTCTCCGAGAAAAGTGAATGAGTTTTGGTGTGCAATGTGACTTCAGGAGTCTGGAAGCTCTTTCAGCTTTCTTCCTGATTCCTTGCCATGTTCTACATGACTGAAATGGAACTCTAGACAAGAGGTAAATCTGGGCATGGAGAAGTATTTAAATCTCTAAATTAAAGCTGTATTTTATTGTATTTTAGTTGATGTCACCATTCATGGAGAATGAACCCTGGGCAGGCAGCAGCAACTCAGTCACATGCCTTGTTTTATACTTTATGTTCTAACATTTAAGTGAGACTAAGTCTTCTTTTCCAGCAGAATGAGAAGCTCCTCCAGGTCAAGGCCTGTGTCGTACCCCTCTCCAATATCTCTTATGGCACCCTGAAGAGTACGTGGCACACAGTAAGTGCTCAATATTCATTCATGTGATTTTTGGCAGCACTATCAGGAACGGTTTAGGGCTCTGCACAGATGGAGTCTTCTGTTACTCACCATTTGGCCAAACATACTGCTTTGTGGATTTCTTCCCATTTTCCCCCAAAATTCTTGGACACCCACAGGCCATTCTGAAAGATTATAAATGACTTATCAAAATTCTAGCTTTATCCTGTGCAGCTGCTTGTATGACCTTTAATATTTCATATCCAATCATTCAGGACAGGAAAAACACACACTGAAGCTCCATCAGAGCTGCCCGAGCTCCACAGACGCACACATGGTTTATCTGGGCCCTTTTGGGGTCTTGGAAGTTCAGAATAACAAATGGGTATGAAGTGCCTATTATGTGCCAGGCACTGTACCAGATGTTGCACTGGGGATACAAAGATAAATAAGACACACTCCCTGCTGAGAGAAGGGGCTCACAGTTTAACAAGGCGCATAGATAAGAAGAAAGTTCAACACTATGCAGAGTTATAAAATATGGTCTCGTATAGAAGTGAGGAGAGGAGGAACACTGCATCAGAGATAGTTTCCTGAAGAAGACAGGTGCACTGAGTTTTAAATGATGAGCAGTGGGACCAAAAGAAGGCAAACAGGGAGATGAGGTGTTGCTGCACAAAGAGAGACTAGTATTAGCAAACGCAAGGAGGTCATAAACCCTGCAGTGTGTGCAGGGAGCTAAAAGCCATCAGGCATTACTGGAATGCAAATTCCAAGGTAAGCAAATGAGGAACTAACGCTAGGCAGAAAGGTGAGGCCAGCTCACAGAGAGCCTTCCTTCTGTGCCATGGTAAGGACTCTAGGGTTTATTGCATATGAGGTGCTCTCAGGAGGAATGTGTGCTAAGCAGGAGGATGACACAGTCTGTTTCACTTTCTTAGGTGGAGTACTTGGATGTGAATGGGAAAGATGGATTTCAGAGGGTCCAGACTAGAGGCAAGGAAAAGCAGTGAATGACTGCCACATTAGTTCGGTAAGAGCTAATGAGGTCTTGAACACTGGCCATGAGGAACAGGCTCTGTAAGAATTTAGAAGCTAGCATAGTAGAACTGGATGACTTCTCCTACAGCGCAGGATGAGAGGTGGGGTGTGTGTATGTGTGTGTGTACGCACGTGCTTGCACACGCATGTAAGTAGGTCACTCTAGTTTCTTGGTTGGGGTATAGGATGCATTGTGATATCATTAACTAGTATAAGAATTAAGGGAAGAAGATCAGGTCTGAGAGAAGAGTAGGGAGGAAGCTCAGTTTTAAATTGATTTAAGGTGCTTGTGGAACATCTAGCTAGAGATATTCAGGGGGCAGAAAGACAGGAATATGATGCATTAGGGGAAAGCCAGAGCTAGAGATAAGGATTTGAAAATCTTATACATTATAGGTGGTGGTAGTTAAATGGTAAGAGTGGAAGAGACTGCTCAGTGAAATGAGGAGTAGGCATTTAAGCGTAGGCTGAAAGGAGGTTAAGGAAGATACTAAGAAGGAATAGCTAGAAAGCTAGAAGAACTAGAAGGAATAATGTCACAGAAGCCAAACAATTAGAGTTCTCAAAAGGAGGGAATGGCCAATAGTTTGAAATGTAGCAGAGACTTAACAAAATTCTGACTGACAACATTACACCGGCAATGTGAGCTTACTGGCTCCACCTCAGTGGAGATGGGACAGAGATGTCCTAGTCTAGCTGAAATTAAATGTAACTTATTTAGGCAGAATTTATGTTCAGTACTCCTGTACTCTCACCCACCATTCTCCTCTAACTTTTTCTCCCCTGGTAATACTCACATCCTAGCATTTCTAATTTACCTAATTCTACTTATAAAGACAAGGCAGAATTTGATACCACTTATTTGCACTTTAGTACAAATTGGTCCCTCTTCTCCATCCCAATTATATGTACTTCAGACTTACCCTTAAATGGAAGAAATTTCAGGTACAGAAGCAGATTGTATCTGTCTCTTCCTGAGGACAGTGCTGTTTTAATAACCCTGAGACACTTGGTAAGGAAGATGCAGTAGTCAAAGGGGAGCTCTATGGGTCTGTTCAATCCTAGGGAGGGCTCCTTGCTCCCTTGTAGTGCTTTCAGCTTAAGCTGCTGGAGGCCAATTTCCAGGAATTGTTGTTCTAAGATCTGAAGCTTACTCCCCAGCAAGCTAGTTTCCTTCCTCTGGCCTCCACTGCTAAGCATAACTCTGAGGCCGGACACAGTGGCTCACACCTGTAATCCCAGCACTTTGGGAGGCCGAGGCGGGCAGATCACCTGAGGTCAGGAGTTCGAGGCCAGCCTGGCCAACATAGTGAAACCCTGTCTCTACTAAAAATACAAAAAAATTAGCTGGGCCTGGTGTCACATGCCTATAATCTCGGCTACTCTGGAGGCTGAGGCAGGAGAAGCACTTGTACCCGGGAGGCGGAGGTTGCAGTGAGACCAGATTGCGCCATTGCACTCCAGCCTGGGCAAGAAGAGCAAAACTCTGTCTCAAAAAAAACAAAAACAAAAGCAAAAAAAACATAACTCTGGCCCTCCTGGAGCCCCTCAGCCTCACCTCTGTTCAAAAATCTCCCCATAGAAAGCCCAGAACCCAGACCCCTCTTCCAGTGCCCTTCATCCTCCTATGTCACCCTTTGCTCAGCCTGACTAGTTCACAGTTGATGATCTTGTTTCAGACCCCAAAACAGTCAGTACAGCAATGACTCTCAAACTTTGGTGCTCAGGCTCAGCTGGGGAGCCTGTTAAAAATATTAGCCACCCCACAACAGAAGTCATTGATTTATTATATCTGGGTTTGGGCAAAGGGATGTGCCTCTTGAACTAGTTCCTCAGGTGTTTCTATCTTATGAGAGAAGGCCATAAAAATGTAAAGTATAATTCTGATTATTATAGTCTAGCAACTCAGCCACTTTGGACCCTTAACCACAGTAAAGAAGACTGGTCCTCCAGGAAAGGAGAAGCTGAATGTGTTCCTCAGAGAACTTTGAGAAGAGAAGTGGCAGGGTTAGGGAAACACACTGGTTTCTGGGGAAAGTATAGGAACATGGTAGGGAACGCAGGGATTTAAGACTTTGGATATTTAATACATGAGTGTCAAAGACAGAAATCAGTATGTTTTATAAACTGAGGACCTAACCAAAAAAAAAAAAAATTAGAAAGATGTTGTTTGATCATAGAAAAGGAACAGTGACAACATCAGGAGTTTGACAATTTATGCTTGTCCCTTGTAGCACAAGAATGATTAAATTAAACTGTTTTCTAGTTCATTACTCCAATACCATACATTTAGTCACTTAAAAAAATTACAATGACAACTAGGCATCATACTTACCTGGAATAGATAGCATGTGGAAATCGTGTCCTTTACCAAATAGGAAAAAACGTTAAAAAAATACATACTTCATGCCATAAGGAGACTCTAGAAAGAAGTCCAATATTAAAAGCATTTCCTAAAGGATCCTTTTAAGACAGTACATTTGAGACTATAAAATGCAAAAGGCAAACCATGTTCCTCAACTGGACTTACTTCAGTGCTGAGAGCTAAAAGACAGTCAGAATTCTGAGGGCTATACATCATCTGAGTGAGAGGATGAAAAGGGAGATCTGTTTGCACAAAGTTCTTCGCAAAATCTGATGATCTGAAGATTCTTCCTCCACGACTTCCTCCAGACACCTCTGCTGTTAATACCACCTGACAGGAAGAGGAAAGATCTGATTCAGGGTATGATACTATCTATGCAAGCACAGGAGTTCTTACACCATTTTCACCAGACATTAGTTAAGAAATTTTAGTTCTAGAAATAAGAAGAGTTATAAAAACTGATTAGTTGTTCCACTCTACTCCTTGGGTCTTATTCTTATCAAAAAATAACACCCTGAACTGAGCTGGGACATCGTATCTGTGGGTTTAAGCCTAGATTAGGCTGAGATTAGTTTTCCAAAAGACTAAAATGTTGTCATAGGGTATATACATTGTAATGTTAAGCAACTGCTGCATAATTATTAAGGGTTTTAGTGCACCTTGGGCAGGGAACAAAAACAAATAAATCTGTGTGCTCAGAGTTCCATTCTTATATGATCGATATTAAATTGTGTTTAAGGCAGGCACAGTGGCTCATGCCTGTAATCCCAGCACTTCAGGGGGCTGAGGTGGGTGGATTGCTTGAGCCCAGGAGTTCAAGACCAGCCTGAGCAACATGGCAAAACCCTCTACAAAAAATACAAAAATTACCCAGGAGTGGTGGCAAGAGCCTGTAGTCCCAGCTACTCAAGTGACTGAGGTGGGAGGATCCCTTGAGCCTGGAAGGTCAAGGCTGCAGTGAGCCGTGACGGTATCACTGCACTCCAGCCTGGGAGACAGAGTGAGACCCTTAAAAAAAATTGTGTTCAATTTTAAAGTATAAATATAGCAATACTAAACTAAAATACATTACTGTGAATCAATGGACCATGCCAAGACTAATATCTGACAACTCTGCATGTGGTATCAAGCACAAGCTTTATGTATGCAAGAATGAGTCTCACCTTTCCAGAGTTCTCAGGACCAATAGCCATGCCAAATTCAGTCCGAATAAAGGTGTTATTGATGAGATTTGTAATATCTTTAAAGTTCTTCCCATAATCCTCACTGAGAGGAAGAAAAAAAGGGCAAATTTAGGGTGCGGTGGTCATGGATATTACTGAGTTCCTACTCAGCTTTCATTTTCCCTTTCCACCAATCATGCTGAGAGACTCGGCTCACCCTGAATAGCCACATTCCTAGCTCCAGAGGTGCCTTGGTAAGTCCGAAGAACATTCCACCCCCGCTCACCAGTGATGGGGGTTCAGGAATCGGGGAGTGACTCAGGATGAGCCAATGGGAGACAAAAGGTGGGCAGGAAATTTGGGGTCTTCTAGGAAGCACACTGCCTCCCACTTATGATAGCCACCTGATAAAATGGTCTATATTCCTTCAGACCAGCAGTTCTCAATCGGTGTTTTTGTCCCCCAAGAAACATTTGGTAATGTTTGCAGACTTTTTTTTTTTTCTTTGAGACAAGATCACACTCTGTTACCCATGCTGGAGTGCAGTGGTGCAATCTCAGCTCAGTGGTGCAATTCCCAGGCTCAAGCGATTCTCCAGCCTCAGCCTCCCAAGTAGCTGGAATTACAGGTCCGTGTCACCACGCCTGGCTAATTTTTGTACTTTAAGTAGAGACGGGGTTTCACCACATTGCCCAGGCTGGTCTTGACTCCCAAGCTCAAAGTGATCCGCCCGCCTCGGCCTCCCAAAGTGCTGGGATTACAGGCATGAGCCACTGCGCCCGGTCCTGGAGACATTTTTGATTATCACAATGCAGGGCTGAAGTGCTACTGGCATTAAGTGGGTAGTGGCCAGCAATGTTGCCAAACATCCTACAAGGCACAGGACAGTCCCACAATAATAAAGAATTACCTGGCCCCAATGTCAAGAGTACTAAGGTTGAGAAACCCCAATGATGCAGTATGTGAACACACAGTAAAGACTGCTATCGTCATTCTGTCACAATGGGAGCACAGATAAGGTAATTTCAGAATACCTGAGAAGCAAAGCCTATGACACTGAATTGAATTGATCCTGAAGCCTGTCATTCCTCTGTACTTAGTTACAGAATCAACTATTCCCTTATTATTCAAGTTAGTTTAAGGTGAGATCTATGCAAAGTGCGGCCAAAGGCTTCTAACTAATCTATTAATCCACAGTACTTATGATAAAGCTGTAAATGAAGCTGTAGCAAGTTCTTGAAGTTTTCCCCCGTAGAAGTTACCATCCCTAGGCACAAGTCTGTAAGGCACTCAGTACATGAAATACAGCTAGGAAAAACAAACAAACTTAATCTCAACTCTCAGGGTTTCAAAGCTTTTTCCAAAAGTTCATTCCAACAATAT
The DNA here is from genome assembly GCF_028885625.2 of Pongo pygmaeus. NCBI lineage: Eukaryota > Metazoa > Chordata > Mammalia > Primates > Hominidae > Pongo > Pongo pygmaeus. The sequence goes on along the minus strand of NC_072373.2, from coordinate 120,362,880 downwards.
CTTTGAGAAGTATTCGAATCCATGTTTAGATTCTGGAAAATAAAAGCAAAAATTCCATAGCTGTCTAACCCTGACAGGTTTAATACTATGTATAGCTCTCTTACACAATACACAATGCTAAATCTTAATGTTCATTAAAGTATCCATCAATGAAGACTGCTGTGCACTGCAAATTTTTGCACACAGATAAATGTAATCTGCAGTGGTCTTCAATGATAGAATATAGTTATGTGTTGCATGAAGATGTTTTGGTCACCAATGGACTGTTTATATGATGGTGAGTCCAGAAGATTATGAAACCATATTGTTACCATGCCTTTTCTATGTTTAGATATACAAATACTTAGCACTGTGTTACAGCTGCCTACAGTATTCAGTACAGTAACATGCTCTACAGATTTGTTGCCTAGGAACAACAAGTTATACCATACAGCTGTGGTGTGTAGTAGGCTATACTGTCCAGGTGTAAGTACACTCTGTGACGTTTGCACAATAATGAAATCACCTAATGATGCACTTCGCAGAACGTATCCCCATCAATAAGCGAAGCTTGAATGTACATGATGTAAATGATGTTACAGGTTTTGGTAGCGGCCTCAACAAATAAAGAATTGCAGAACCATGAGCAATGTAAGGGGCTGAAGTGAACATCTTGTCCAACTCCCTCATTTCACAGATGAGGAGTTGCAAGGGAAGGCAATTTATCAAAAGTCAACTAGTTAATTAAGGCCAAAATTGAAACTATAGTCCAATTCTCTGAACCTTTAGCCCTAAACTTGAGATAACTTTTAATTATCTGTGAGGATTTTTTCCCTTACAAACTGGGGTCTTCCTCTATCTTGCTGGGGGCTTATGACCTGGCAGAAGAGATCAGCTAAGAGAAAGTTGGAGACAGAAGGGAAGTATCCATGTGTGTATGCAGAGATCCCTGATAATATGCTTAAACAAACTACATATGTCTAAGTTGTCTGAATGACTCTGTCCTTCCTTAAGTACATACACACACATAGAAAATTCCTAGATAAATGAAATAGCATTGGACGCCACCCAACAGAGTCCTATATTACCCTTTCTTTGGCTTTGCAGTAGATCAGCTCTTATCTTCCTGACAGCTGGCCAAGAGATGTGCATAAATAATTCCCAGCTCTACAGTGCATGTATCATCAACAGCTCTGTAAACCTTCCAAAGGGGTTGAAGCAGCCTGATTAGTACTAGTTTACAAATTGGTCCTTCTTCATGACATCCCCAGAGAATCTCCACAAACCTGTTGGCAAGCCTGCTTGCTTTTTAAGAACTTGGCACAACAAACACATCCCTGCCCTTCAAAAACAGAAACCAGCGTGAGCAAAACAAAAAATCACCTGCTACAGCACTCTGGTACTTTAGTTAGTTAAATAAATGGAGAAAATGAACTAGTATCAACCTGCTGGGACTTAAGTAGGGTTCTAGCAAGGCTACTTTGGGCCCAGGGGTATATTTTTTAACATAATACTTTATTTAAATGTAGCTTTATTTTCTATCAGCATACATATCATGAAGATATGTATGGTCTCAAACTCCTGGCCTCAAGCAATCTTCCCACCTTGGCCTCCCAAAGCTCTAGAATTAGAGGCGTGATCCTAGCACTTTATTTTCTATCAGCATATGTCATGAAGAGGAAATCGATGAAGCAACTTTGATAAATCTAATTTTCAAATTCCATATGATAATAGCGTTATGAACAGCCGTCAAATGATAAGTAAACAATTAAAATGCTGTGAAACCAACCGCTTTAGAAACAAGTCTTTTTGGCTGGGCGCGGTAGCTCACGCCTATAATCCCAGCACTTTGGGAGGCCAAGGCGGGTGGATCACAAGGTCAGGAGTTCAAGACCAGCCTGGCCAAGATGGTGAAACCCTGTCTCTATTAAAAACACAAAAATTAGCTAGGTGTGGTGGCAGGCACCTGAAATCTCTGCTACTCAGGAGGCTGAGGCAGAGAATTGCTTGACCCCAGGAGGCGGAGGTTGCAGTGAGCTGAGATCGTGTCACTGCACTGCAGCCTGGGCGACAGAGCAAGACTCTGTGTCAAAAAAAAAAAAAAAGAAAAAAGAAACAAGTCTTTTTAATAACAATTCTATGCATCAACACAAATATCCATTTTCTGGTTACCAAAAATAAGTGATCATTTTTGCATGTATCCATGGTGTAAACATGCACATGTTTATAACTCAAGAAAATAATGCTAAAATACAAATATATTTGGAATAGAGCTTATTTTAGCTTGGGCTGCTATAAGAGAATATTATAAACTGGGTGGCTTATAAACAGCAGAAATTCATTTCTCACAGTTCTGGAGGCTAAGAAGTCCAAGATGAAGGTGCCAGCAGATGTGCTGTCTGGTGAGGGTCTGCTTCCTGCTTCACAGATTACCCTCTTGTCACTGTAACCGTACATGACAGAAGGGGCAAGGGAGCTCTCGGGGTCTCTCTTATAAGGGGACTAATCCCACTGGTGAAGGTTCTGCCCTTACGACCTAATCACTTACCGAAGGTCCCACCTCCTAATACCATCACACTGGGGGTTAAAATTTTAACATATGAGTTCAGAGGGAACACAAACATTCAGTGTATGGCATCCTGACACCCCCACCCCGCCCCTCCCTCCACTCCATTCCTCCAAACTCATGTCCTTCTCACATGCAAAATACATTCATTACATCCCAGCAGCCTCAAAAGTCTTTTTATTTTATTTTATTTTATTTTTTTGAGACAGAGTTCCACTCTTGATAACCGGGCTGGAGTGCAATGGCATGATCTCGGCTCACTGCAACCTCTGCCTCCCAGGTTCAAGCAGTTCTCCTGCCTCAGCCTCCCAAGTAGCTGGGATTACAGGTATGTACCACCACACCCAGCTAATTTTTGTATTTTTAGTAGAGACAGGGTTTCTTCATGTTGGCCAGGCTGGTCTCGAACTCCTGACCTCAGATGATCCACCCTCCTAGGCCTCCCTAAGTGCTGGGATTACAGATGTGAGTTACCGCGTCTGGCCTAAAAGTCTTAACTTGTTCCGGCATCAACTCTAAAGTCTAAAATTGAAAGTGTCATCTAAATATCATCTATATCAGACAAAGGTGAGACTCAAGGTATGATTCATCTTGAAGCAAACTGCTCTTCAGTTGTGTACCTGTGAAACCAAACAAGTTATGCACTTCCAAAATACAATGGTGGGACAGGCACAGTATAGACATTTCCATTCCAAAAAAGGGAAATGGGAAAGACGAAAGGTGACTCCAACTGTCTAAAATACAGGCAAACTTCATGAGATATATTTAGTTATTTTTAAAGAGTAGGTCTTAAGGCTGGGCATCCTCCCACCTCGGTCTCCCAAAGGCAACATAGTGAAACCCCATCTCTACAAAGTATACAAAATTTAGCTGAGCATGGTGATTTCCAGCCTGTAGTCCCAGCCACTTGGGAGGCTGAGGCAGGAGGATCACTTGAGCCCAGGAGGTCAAAGCTACAATGAGCCGAGATCATGCCACTGCACTCCAGCCTGGGCAACAGTGTGAAACCGTGTCAAAAATAAATAAATAAAGAGAGGGTCTTGCTCTGCCACCCAGGCTGGGGTGCAATGATGAGGTCATAGCTCACTACAGCCTAGAACTCCTGAGCTCAAGCAATTCTTCTGCCTTAGCCTCCCAAGTAGCTAGGACTACAGTCATGTGCCACCACCCTCAATTTTTTTTTTTTTTTGGTAGAGATGGGTCTATGTTGCCCAGGCTGGTCTCAAACTCCTGGCCCCAAGCAATCCCTCCACCTCAGCCTCCCAAAGTGCTGGGATTACAAGTATGAGCCACTGCGCCTGGCCTAGATATTAAAGCTTGAAAACAATTCTCTTTGGCTCTATGCTCTGTCCTACAGGTCCAATATTGGGGAGGGGGTCCCTCCTCTTCCCAGACACGCTGGGATTGTGTTCTTGCTCTGCAGCCTTGCCAGAAAGGGGGTAGGCCCCCATGGATCTGGGTGGCCCTTCTTCCATGGCTTTGGGTGATGGTCCCTTCTTTTGAAATTGAGGAGGCAGCCTTGGTGATCCCTGAATGGCCTTGTCTTAAAGAAGAGCACACATACGCAATTGAATAGCTCTGTGGTCCTTGAAATCTGAAAGCCTTCCCTCATTGGGTTCAAACTGGCAGTTTTCCTGTTGGGGTGACTGATTGAGTTCTTAGTTTACATCCATGCTAATCTCTTTATCAAATGGTCACTTGGCCACATCCTAATTATTCACATCCTATTATTGCAGTCTGTGCAATTTAGATAGACTGAGAATTTTCCAAATCTTTTAGTTCTGCTTTCTTCTTGCCTAATAATTCTGTCTTTAAGTCATTTCTCTTTTCCCACATTTTACTACCAGCAGTCAGGAGGAACCAAGGTGCAACTTCAACATTTTACTTAGATATTGTTTTAGCTAAATATGCAATTTCATTGCTTGCAGGTTCTACTTTCCACAAAACACTAGAACATGAACACAATTCAGCCAAGTTCTCTGCTACTTTATAACAAGGATTGCTTTTTCTCTACTGTCCAATAACAAGTTCCTCATTTCTGCCAGAAACCTCATCATAATGGCCTTTGTGGTCCACATTTTTACGAATATTCTACCATGGATTACTTAGGTATTCTCTAAGATGGAAGTTTTCTCTATAGCCCTCCTCTTTTCTTTCTGAGCCTTCACCAGAATCATCTTTAAGTTTCATTAACAGCTATGTAGGCTTTTTCAAGCATGCACCTCAAAACTCTTTCTGCTTCTACCCATTTTCTTTTGTTCATTTTGCCATGACTAAGCCACTATAAATTATAACATAAAAGTAACAAGGATGATGGTAAACTCTTAAAAATATTATTGTTTTGTGGTTTTTACTAATTGAGAAAGCTTATACAATCTTCATTATTCATGGATTCTATATTTGTAAATTTGTTTACCTTCTTAAATCTATTTGTAATCCCCAAATCAATACTCGTGGTCCCTTGCCAGTCATTTATAGACATTTATAGAGCAGCAAAAAAGTGAGTCACCCAGTGTACCCATTCTCAGCTGAGGTCAAACAAGATGATGCTTTGCCTTTGTGTTCAGTTCTAATACTATAAAAAAAAGTGTCCTCAGGAAGGGGAACATCACACTTCGGGGACTGTTGCGGGGTGGGGGGAGGGGGGAGGGATAGCATTGGGAGATATACCTAATGCTAGATGACGAGTTAGTGGGTGCAGCGCACCAGCATGGCACATGTATACATATGTAACTTACCTGCACATTGCGCACATGTACCATAAAACCTAAAGTATAATAATAAAAAAAAAAAAAAAAAAAGTGTCCTTTTCACGGTCTACTTAGTTTTTTTCTACTTAGGTTTTTGCAAGTTTATGCTTTCTTTGGGGGGTACTTTTTCTGTTTAAATAGCCTCCAAGAGCAGTGTCAACAAGCTGTTTAGTATTCCTAAACACAAGAAGACTTTGATGTGCCTCATGGAGGAAATACGAGTATATGAGACAAGCTTTGTTCGGGCAAGAGTTATAGTGCTATTGGCCATGAATTCAGTGTTAATGAATCAATAATACACATTAAATAAGGTATCTTTAAACAGAAACACACATAAAACAAAGTTATGTATTGATCATTTGATGAAAATGAGTGCTGTGACCAGAAGTTTGCAGAACTTCTGCAAATGTGTCCCCCTAGGAGCAATGGTTCACTATTAACTAATTCAGTATTCATGACAACTTTACAGAACATAACTATCACTAATAATGACAACCAACTGCACTGAGATTTCCAGGTAAAAGATCAATAGGGAGAATGTAGTTTATTAAAATGCATCAAAATAATCATGGACCTGAAACTACTGCTGGGTAAAACTGGCAAGATTTGAATTCATAATAAACTTAATTCCCAATATTTCAGTCTCTTTTTCCCCCACTGTCTGATATTACCTTGTGTTTTTATTTAACTATGTTGTGTTTTATCATTATTGGGAAAGGATACATGTTTTCTGTAGAAGTTTTGAAACTACAAGCGGGAAAATAAAGAGAGTAAGATATAGTAAATAAAATCACAGAACTTTTAATCAGAAGGAACATGAATATGTATTTGGGGGTCTTCATCTTACTCTGATTGACAACTTTACATGTATAAAAGTGAAGTTGCATTAAAGGTAAAATGCTATCATCACATTTTAATATACTTTTTCTTAAAAAAAAAAGCAAGAAAATATATGTTGTAAATGGAATTTATCCCAACCTTGTAACTGAAATATGCAGTCACTGTTAACAATCTACTGAAGTGAAAACTGAACTGACCATATCATTAAAAAGGTTGTTAGACAACATGCCTTGAAGAAGCTGGTTTACTGCACTAGCAGCACTTTGCATTGTATACCTTTAAGTTATCCTTTTTAAAAAATCTCAAGTAACATCCTGAAAAACTTACATTGACTATGTAATATATTTTAATGCAAAACCTCTTAATAGGGAAATTTGAGCAATTCTCAATAGAAAAATCAGAAATAAAATAGCCCAGCAGTCTTTGTGATATTAATAATTAGGTATATAACACTGGTATAGAATAATGCTTACATTTGCTTCACTAAGTAAATTATACAATGAAAAGCTGGACTCAAGACATCATAAAACAAAAAGATGGAAAATATCTTTTAGCTGCCAAAAATCAAATTATCATCTTAATTGTAGCTAGTTTATTTCTTTAACTTCATATGTGCAAGTGAGAGACAAACATACTCTATAATCCATTATAAAACTAATATTCCTTATAAGAAAATCAAAATTTATACTATACAAATATGATTCCTTTAAATGGAAAATATGCATATGTGTGCATATGCATGTACATACACACAAACATCTGTATACAGAAACATATGTATACACACATATACATACATACACATACATATAATCTCCCAAATCCTTCAATAATTCTTTTTCACAGCCTGAAGACAGAAGTATACTCCCTCTAATTCTGTATATCAACAGAGACAACTTCCTTCTATTCTTGTGAGACTTCATGCTGTAATACACAGAGCAGGTGGCATGTGATTTGCTGTTTTTTATTTGAAATCCAAATGAACCTTTAACCATATAAGATTTAGTATGCAAAGATGGTCTAACGAATAATATAATCACCAATGCTGTGAAAAACAGAAAAATCTTCAGAGTGGGTTCAATGGGCTTTTATCAGTAATTGGGCAACTTCAGCATACTCAGGACCCATTTTGATCAAACTGCTTCTTTCCCTTTCTCATTTCTGAAACAACAGTTGCCTCTTGGTTGGCATGTTTGACACGGTTGATTTGGTTGGCCAGTCACTTTAGGCCAGGCCAGCCCAGTTGGAAAAGCAACAAGGCATATTTATAGTTTCCGCCTAAACTCTGGAAGCGGGTACAGAGTCAGTTTCCACTTCATGGCAGGGAAGAGATAATTAATATTCAAAGTCAATGTGGTTAAACAACAACAAAAAAGAAACAAAAAACTGCTAGGTAACATGAAAAAAAAGTACCTTGGTAACATTATACTATATCAGAAACAAATAGAATTGTACTCTAGTAAAGTATATGTCAGGAAAGCCGGGTTTTTCGCAAGACTAGACAAAAACAGGCTGAAAAAAGGCTGAGTCTGATGGTGGTGGTACTTAAACAGTGACACTGCAGTATTGGTTCTTGTTTTGGTTTTGATTGTCTTAAGTTGTTGAGGCATTAGGTATAGAAGATAATTCAACCTAGAGAAAGAGGCATTTAACAAACAGTCTTTAAAACACGTTGACATCCATCAGAGCGGAGGTTTTCCTTTGCTACTGAAGAGTGAACTAGAAATAAACATCCCCTATGACACAAATATGTATGATACTGATCACAGTAGTATTAGTGAAAAAAACAGCTACAACCTAACTATCCAACGGAACAATGATTAAGTAAATTATGTCAATCTAAAAAAATGAGGGGTTACCAGCAGAGTGAAGGTATGAGTACCAACCCATCAGCATGGATGTAGGTCATAATGCCAGGTGTTAGTAACATTTGCATGTTGGCAGGGGCTAGGGGGTGCAGTGTGCATTTGTAGAAGACGTGGAGGCATCTGGGGGCAGGCAATCTGCCTGAAGGCTTCAAATTCACTTTAACAACTGGTACAGCAATGCCAGTACCTGCTGGCTACACGCCATCCCTGGTCATTGGCATGGCAGCAGCTAACAGCACCAAGCTATTCCTCCATGCCAGGCACTACAGAGCATACTTCACAACAGCTCTGAGGTGGGCATTATTATTGTCCTTTTACAGATGACAAAAAAGACTTAGGAGGTTAAATGACTTTCCCAACTTCATTCTGTTTGCAATGACAGTGCTGTGATTCAATCCTGAGCCTACTTGCCAACAAAGCTTGGCAACATTTTGCTATTCCACTTTGCCTCCCAATACTCTACAATTATATGATATAACATCATAGGGGAAGGTCAAGATAATAAACTGCAAACAAATTAAGATCACACTTGGCTGTATGGTGAACTTTTTTCTTTCCTTTAAAATTTTCAAATGTTCTATAATATGATTATACTGCTTTTATAATGAAACACAGGTTGGTAAGAAAAACTATCATGAGGACATACTTTATTTTTTTGAGAAAGGGTATTGCTCTGTCACCCAGCCTGAAGTGCAGTGATGTGATAATAGCTACTGCAGCCTCAACCTCCCGGGCCCAAGAGATGCTCCTACCTCAGTCTCCCGAGCAGCTGGGACCACAGGTGAGTGACACCATGCCCAGCTAATTTTGTGAGGAGGGAATTTATAATAGCAAACATTCTTAAACACAGGAAAGAGTTACTGAAGCAAAGTTACACATTTTAAAATGCATTTTTCTCTCCCCAAATAGGATGTTTTTCATCTAAAATGGTTCAACTACTGTTCTGATTGAATAAACAAAGTCACCTATTATAGCGCTTTCTAGCACCAAGATTCTAAAATATAGTCAATCCTATATCAAAAAAAATTTAATTAACCATCTAAAAATTATAAAGAAGCCAAGACATTCATTCATTTATTCAATTATTATTTGCTGTCTGTCTACTACATGTTACGCATTTGACTAGATTCTGGGGACCCCAGTTAGTCAAGAACCTTGCCTTCATGGAATTTACACCGTAGTTCTAAGATGGCAACTCCTTGTTGGCCTAAAGGTATTTGCTGTCTCTCTGGGTCCAACATCAATGTATTGAAGGGCAGAGACCTCTGGCTCCATGCCCAGGAGACATAGTCAAAGTTCATACCTCATGGGGAAGAGAGGTTACGCTAATCCATTTCAGAGCTTGAACAAGGGTTCACACCTCATGGGGAAGAGAGGTTAGGCTAATCCATTTCAGAGCTTGAACATGGGTTCACTCCCACTTGGGCCAAGAACAGCAGTCAAATAAAAAACCTTGAGAAAGTACCATTACTCCTGGGAGATACCCTGACCCTAGGGTAGTTTCTATATCATCTGCTGGTATGTCATTATTTCTTTAGGTCTCTAGGGGAAAATGAGACAGACATAAATGACTGAGAAGACACAATCATTCAGCAATCTCTAGGAGTTAGTCGGTCTTGAACCTTACTGCTAAGGAACGGAACCTACTTTTTAACCAAGTCATACCTTTGAGAAGACAATTCTAAAACTTCACCAATGTCACAGTATAGGTTGTGGTTCCAGAACACATGTTACCACCATCATCACCAGTGTGAACACTACAAAGCATTTTGGTAGGTCCGACCTGAGAGCCTCCTTCTTACCTAAAAATAATCTGCTTAGGCCTCAAAATGCTGTATAAATATCTGCTGGGAAAGTACAATGAAGATTTTCATTTCAGGAATATAAAAAACCATTTTGTATTCATACTAAATAGAAAGACTTTTTAAACTCCATACTACCTTCCCACAAATAAATATCCATATAAATGAACACAAACACACAGCACTATAGACTCTTTCTTTATCTTCCTTTATTGTTCTGCCCCTCAGTCAGGTCAAACCAGCCTCCTTGGAACCAGGTCTCTTTTCATACTTCTTTCAGTTGCTAATTAGATGCTAAGGCCAGGCATGGTGGCTCACACTTGTAATCCTAGCACTTTGGGAGACCGAGGTGGGAAGACAGCTTGAGCCCAGGCGCTCGATACCAGCCTGGGCAACATGGTGAAACCCTGTCTATCCAAAATACAAAAATTACCCAGGCATGGAGGTACGTGCCTGTAATGCCAACCACTTGGGAGGCTGAGGTGGGAAGATGGCAGATGGCTTGAGCCTGGGAGGGAGAGGTTGCAATGAGCTGTGTTTGTGCCACTGCTCTCCAGCCTGAGTGACAGAGCCAGACCCTGCTCAAAAAAAAAAAAAAAAAAGTAGACGTTAAAAAGTGTGCTGAGGGCCGGGTGCAGTGGCTCCCGCCTGTAATCCCAGCACTTTTGGAGGCAGGTGGATCACTTGAACCCAGGAGCTCAGTACAAGCCTAGGCAACATGGGGAAACCCTGTCTCTACAAAAAATACAAAAAATTAGCTGGGCATGGTGGCGTGTGCCTGCAGTCCCAGCTACTTGGGAGGCTGAAGTGGGAGGATGGCTCGAGCCTGGGAGGTGGAGGTTGCAGTGAGCCAAGATGACACCACTGCACTCCAGCCTGGGTGACAGAGTGAGACCCTGTCTCAAAAAACAACAACAACAACAACAACAAAAACATGTACTGAGTGTGACAGTCTGGTGAAAACTTAAGATGGCTAGAAGATCTTTTACATCAACTGTTACATGCCATCATGTCTAGAAAAGGGAGAATCTACACTCTCCATATGTTACTTAGTGAAATGCTCCAACGCGTGTTATTGATCTCACCTTCGATATAGCTTGGACTGTCCAAAAGTCATAATTACCAGTGGTACATGGAAGGTAGTCAAGACTAGAATGACCTGGAGAGAGAAAAAAGCATTCCGTAAATAAAAAAGATATTCCAATCACATGCTGATAAGTGTTCAAGATTAAGCCAACACCTAAAAGACTTTTGATATTGCTACTTTGTAGTACTCCCCAAAGTCTAGAAGGATCTAGTTACTAGGGCTGAGAATGATGAGAAAGTCCTCAGCTCATTTTGTTGGGATGATCCCCATTGCCTCCATTGAAGCAGTGAGGCTGACTACTCAAATACACATTAAAATAAAAGAAGGCTTTGACTATTTTGTATCCAAATTATTATAAGATACTCTCAGGCAAGACCCCTCTCCCTTTTCTCCTTACAGAGTCTAGAACAGTGTGGGTGTTCTCACAGAGAGCACTGTGTCATGTATGTCTGTCTTTTTCTTCTCCTTGCCGTTGGTTCTTCATGAAATTCATTTTTTCAGTACCTTATCTACCAAAAACTATGCATGAGGAAATGATTCTGGATGGATTACTACAAGAGTCTAGGGAGTCTCAGAAAGCCATATGAGACATCTTGGAGATGGCTGGGCACGGTGGCTCATGCCTGTAATCACAGGACTTTGGGAGGCTGAGGCGGGCGGATCACTTGACGTCAGGAGTTCGAGACTAGCCTGGCTAACATGGTGAAACCCCATCTCTACTTAAAATACAAAAATTAGCCGGGCATGGTGGCGCTTGCCTGTAGTCCCAGCTTCTTGGGAGGCTGAGGCATGAGAATTGTTTGAACCTGGGAGGTGGACGTTGCTGTGACCCAAGATTGCACCACTGCTCTCCAGCCTGGGTGACAGAGCGAGATTCTGTCTCCAAAAAAAAAAAAAAAAAAAAATCTTGAAGATACCAACTATCTAAGATAAACGGGTAAATCATGGAAATTAGGGTACAACTCAAATTTTAGAAAAAACTGAACTATGCTTAAAGAAATTCTACTAAAAGTTTAAAAATTAATCAAAATAAGAAATTTACAATTTGCTTTTCAGCACCAAGATTTTATTTCTTTAGGCTTCTAACATAACTATCATGTGCCTCAATGCTATGACACACGCATTATGGAATACCAGGAGGCAGGAGATGTTGCCCCTGCTCTTGTTCAAGCAGGATAATAAGACAACCAGGCAACAAGTCCTGATTTAAGACCAGAGGCCAATGTATCCTCAGTGTGCCCTTCTAGTTGGAGCCCAGCTGTATATCAGGAGGGATAAGGAGCTGACTGATCCTCCTTCCATTCCCCCAATCCTGGCAGTACCTCCTTTGTGGTAGGGGCAGGGACCAACAGATAAACAACCATGAACCCATGGGCACCACAGTCCCTCAACACACCTGTGGGAAAGGACACAGGAACAATACAATTTGGAGGAAAAGTGCCAGGATGTTTTTAATGGACATTTTCTGTTTCTATATAGGGGTTTCCCCAAGTATTGTGAGCTTCCCTTCTCAGTACAGAGCACTTTCATTTTTCTTCTTGCTCATCTTGATGCTAAGCAGCCACCAAGGACTGAAAGGTGTCCATCTTCCCACTGTGGAAGAAGGTGGTCAGAAGATGTTCCCAGCCAGGCACAGTGGCTCATGCCTGTAATCCCAGCACTTTGGGAGGCTGAGGCGCGTGGATCACCTGAGGTCAGGAGTTCAACACCAGCCTGGCCAACATGGTGAAACCCCATCTCCACTAAAAATACAAAAAATCAGCAGTGCATGGTGGTGGGTGCCTGTAATCCCAGCTCCTCGGGAGGCTGAGGCAGGAGAATCGCTTGAACCCGGGAGGTGGAGGTTGCAGTGAGCCAAGATCATGCCATTGCACTCCAACTTGGGCAACAAGAGCGAAACTCCGTCCCCACCCCCCCGCAAAAAAGATGTTTCCAATTCTAAAGCAAAACCAACACAACTACAACTTCCTGAAAGTCTGTGTTGCAAACATGCGTTTTCTGTGAGGCTAAAGACAGTTTCAGGAAGAAATGATATTAGGTGCTTAACTCCCCCCAAATCTGTTATCATCTTCTTGCTGGGCTGAAATAACAGACTCAAAATATGACTTACCCCAGTGCTATCTCCAACCCAGGACAAGGATACTGAGCCTCTGAGATCATCAAACACATGCTATAAGGGGAAAAAAAATTAATTTAGAAATGACAGCTACTCTCCTTCAATCTTTGACTTCTTTAAATATCTGAACTTTATTACTGTTCAGAGTAGTTAAGTTCATAATTATAAAGCAGATATAGATTCCCAGTACAAAATTTGGGAGGGATGGGATTTAACTACTTAATGTGAATCACAAATAACTTGGAAATTTAAATTCTCTCTAACACAAAGTAAGCCAAGCAGATGAGTTTTCTTTACTGCACCAGATGGGGAGATGGGAGATGGGATAATCTAATTGCTTTCTCCAACAGAACTAAATATAAAGGTATAGCAAAGTATTTTTAGGATGCTTTAAAACAAGAGATCATAGCCCACACTAGCAGGCATAATTGTAACCAAATCAGCATAATTTAAATTTTTCTGGGCATCCTTTACAGTATAGCTGAAAAGTTCGTAACTGGATTCCTTTTACTTCTAGTCTAGCTCACTCAAAATGACAAGGGGTAGAAGCAAGAAGCAAATGCCTTTGTTTCACCTTTTTATTTAATAACAATAGTAATAATGATAATAATAAAACAACCTTACTAGAGTCGCAGTGAGAGTAAGGAGGTAAAAAAGGGAAAGCTGGTATATTGTATCCAAAATATAGTAAGCATGTTAAAATATAGTTATAATAATCATTGTAGGTGGTTTTGGGTTTTGTTTTTCAAATACTTCCTTTCTCTACTTATACAACAATATATACTCATTAAAGAAGATGTAGACAATTATAAGAAGGTATAATAAAGATAAGTCACTCATAATCCTACCACATAGAGATATTCAAGGTTAATATTATATGTATTAATACAATCTTCTGTTCTCTATAATTTTTGTAACTGATAAAAAAATAAAAATTCCAAAGAGGCAATAACTGCACTTGGCAAAAATTTCAAACCATATAGAAATTACATATTATATAGAGTCTATATAGCAAAAAGTGAAGATCCTTCTCTTTTCCAGGCCACATGCTCACCACCCAAGCCCCACTTCTTAGACAGTTTAGTAGTTTAGTATATATTTCTAATAAATGTGGATGATTATGCTTTTTTCTTAAGACTTATAATCTTACTAAGATCTTAAAATCTTAAACATGCCTTGCCCTCCCAGATATGAGAAGCTCCTTGGAAGCTGGGGAATGTAACTTTATACTTCTTGGTACTCCCTGTGCCTACCACAGGAATACTTTGCACACTCAATAACCATTCGTTGAAAATGATTACACATCCTCCCCAAACCACAAACCCAACCTCAAAATAGAACATGTCTATAAATGGTTGGGATGCCAGCTACTTGGTCACTCAAGCCACCAATCCCAACATAGAAATCTAAAGAAACAGAACTCAAAACATGAACTGTTTTGTTTATCTTCGAATTTTCTCTTGCAGTCGTGAATGGGCTTCTGAATTCACCTATGTGATTTCCCCTCTGGACCGTAAGTACCTTTGATGTCAAAAGAATCTCTTACACAATTTCTGTAAGTTAGTACAATCAGTGCCTCACGCAGGTCTTGCTCCGTAAATAATGATTAACTCTCAAATGCTCGGCAGAGCTTCTCACAGCCTCTGCAGGACAGAAGGGCTATTCAGACATGCAGGCTTGCCAGGCATCTGAGAAAAAGTAGGGCTGCCAGAGCTTCTGAAATCAGAAGCTTAAAAACTGACATAGCAGTGTGTCTTATATGATATTTCACACAGAGCAAAACCTCACATTCTCTTGAGTGAGGATAGTGTCTGAAATGACATCAATGAGGTCCTTCAGGAAAAACAGGAACATCCAGAGCTACCACAAGCATCAGGCAGATCACAAGAGCTAAGATCACAGTCATCTAAACATAGGTTATCTTTCCAAGGAAGGTCCTTCTCATAACTGACTAAGAGAAAAGAAAAAGTCCATCAGTTATGGCACTGGAATTCGTGGTTATCTTCATCAGGCTGTAAGATATCAGTCTTGAGCCAATCAGGACTGCAACTTTTACTTTTCAGGCAATGCTCTACACAGCTGACCCAGTCAATGCAGACTGGCATTACCCACATTTTCCTATTGCTCAACTACAGAATGAGGAGGATTATCACGTGTCACTGGCAACTCTCAGCTTCACTGAAACAACTGAAATGGTAATGGACCTCATTCATCATCCAAAGAGTTCCTTTGGAAATGTAGGCCAGATTTACTAGCAAAACTGTGGTCTTCTACTACCCTTAAGCTGTCCCTCCCCCCTCCACTCCAAATAACCAATGAAGATTTGCTTTTGAAAATGGGCAAACTCACTGAAAAACTCATCTACCTATAGCAAATGCAATTAATTTTTTAATATTTCAGTCTCTAACATTCTTATACTGGTGAAAGTTAAAAAAGAAAAATGAAATGAGATGTTACAGCAGGCCCAAAGGTTAAGCAGAAAGAAAAGGTCATATGGAAAGGAGATAAATCCAGGAGAGCTAGGGACACAAGAGTACAGATCCAATCCTGCCACTTCAATGGGAGAAAAAAATACAGATGTCCAGGAAAGGGCGGACAACCTGGTCATGGTTAGGAGACAGAATTCACAAGTCAGCACAAAGCCATCGATCCTAATCCAGAATCATTTATAATATTTAAGACAACGTACATGTCATTCTACACTGCAGGGGCATCTTAGATCTTTCAAAATATGTATTACAGCACTTTTAATTGTAGCCACAAGAACCTTGCCTGTCCTCCCCACTAGACCTGAGGTCCACCTGGTAAAGGAATCAAACCTATACATTTCAGCAGCTAACACACAGCATAGTACACAGTGGGCATGCAATAAATATTGAATTCTTGAAGAACTACTTATGAAGTTCTGAAAAAGAGGATGACGAAGTAAAAAGATAAGGCCAGGCCCACTTAACTTCCCCATGACAGACATGAGTATGAAATGTAAAAGTTCATTTCTGGGTGGACTTCTGCTTCTGGTCAAGATGGAGTGACAGGGATCACATTTACCTTTCTACCGGAAACAGCTAATAAAAAACAAAACAAAACAAAACAAAAACCCAGAATGGGCCGGGCGTGGTGGCTCACACCTGTAACTCCAGTACTTTGGGAGGCCAAGACAGGCGGATCACAAGGTCAGGAGTTCGACTGAAACCCCGTCTCTACTAAAGATACAAAAAATTAGCCGGGCATGGTGGCGGGCACCCATAGTCCCAGCTACTCCGGAGGCTGAGGCAGGAGAATGGCTTGAACCTGGGAGGCGGAGCTTGCAGTGAGCCGAGATCGCGCCACTGCACTCCAGCCTGGGAGACAGAGCGAGACTCCTTCTCAAAAAAAAAAAAAAAGATACAAAAAATTAGCCAGGCGCATTCCCAGCTACTCGGGAGGCTGAGGCAGAGAACTGCTTGAACCCGAGAGGCGGAGGCTGCAGTGAGGCAAGATCGCGCCACTGCCCTCCAGCCTGTGCGACAGGGCAAGACTCCATCTCAAAAAAGAAAAGAAAAAAAAAACCAAAACAACAGAATATATGAAATGACTGTTTCCAAGATATTGGACACCAGGCACAAAGGACGACGATTCCTCAAAGACAAGGAACTGAACAAGGAGGACCCTACAGCTAACTGGCTTACTGCCTGGAGAGAATTTCAGGCACAGTGCAGGGGAGGGGCACCCAGACAGAGTCCAGAGTTCTCCCTAAACTGAAGAGAGGAAGCTGATAGTCCGGGGAGACCAAAGAGGTTCACACGGCAGAAGATTAGAGAAGAAAGACTTACACAGAAAAAAAATTCTGGAGATCTGAGCAGGGGGCCTCCCCAGCCACCCCACCAAGTCGTCAGCTGAACACCCATCAGCACACGCATGTGAGGAAACTACCTGAGGCCAGGGAAATAATTACCTGAAAGGACGGCAGAGAACAATATTCAGACCTCACACAGGAACAGGAATAATTCCTGTTCCCAGCAACCATAATAGGAAACCTCGTTATTTCAAGGAAATTGGGTAGAGTACTCAGAAACATTTACCTCTGTGGTAAAGAAAAATAACCCCAGACTTAACGCTGTGCTGGTCCCGCCTAAAAATGCTTAAAAGCAAGACCCAAAAGGATCAAATTGTTTCCAAGTAACCAGTGTTCCAGAACAAAGTTCAAGAATATTTAAAAGAATACAAAAATATCTAGCACCCAACAAGCTAAAACTCACAATATCCAACTGAAAAATAATCAAGTGGGTAAGTGCAGTAGCTCATGTCTATAATCCCAGCCCTTTGGGAGGCCGAGGTGGGAGGATCACTTGAGGCCAGGAGTTCAAAGCCAGCCTGGGCAATGTAGCAAGACCCCCATTTCCACAAAAACAATTAAAAAAAATCAGCTAGGCATGGTGGCACATGCCTGTAGCCCTCGCTACTTGGGAGGCTGAGGCAGGAGGATCTCTTGAGCCCAGGAGTTTGAGGCTACAGTGAGCTATGATCATACCACTGCACTCCAGCCTGAGCAACAGAGCAAGACCCTGTCTCTTAAAATAATTTTTAAAAATAACCAGGCACGCAAAGAAGAAATCAGGACCCATAATGAAGAGAAAAATCAAACTGACTCAGAAATAACAAGGATAATTAGTAGATAAGGACATTGCAACAGTTATAACTGTACTCCACAAGAAATTAGAGAATGGATTGAGAATGTTAAAGAAAAAAAAATTTTTTTAAAGACTTAAATCAGGCCAGGTGCAGTGGCTCATGCCTATAATCCCAGCATTTTGGGAGGCCAAGGTGGGCGGATCACTTGAGGTCAAGAGTTCGAGACCAGCCTGGCCAACATGGTAAAATCCCGTCTCTACTAAAAATACGAAAATTACTAAAATACTAAAAATTAGCCAGGTGTGGTGGTGGGCACCTGTAATCCCAGCTACTCAAGAGACTGAGGGAGGAGAATCACTTGAACCCAGGAGGCAGAGGTTGCAGTAAGCAGAGATTGCACCATTGCACTACAGCTTGGGTGACAAGAAAACACCGTCTCAAAAAAAAAAAGAAAAGAAAAGAAAAAAAATTAGACTTGTAGAAATGAGAATTACAATGACTGAAATGAAAAGTACACTGGATAGGGTGTTGTGGCTCATGCCTGTAATCCCAGCACTTTGGGAAACTGAGGCGGGCAGATCACCTGAGTTCAGAAGTTTGAGACCAGCCTCACCAACATGGTGAAAACTCATCTCTACTAAAAATACAAAAACTAGCCAGGCGTGGTGACATACACCTGTAGTCTCAGCTACTCAGAAGGCTGAGGCAGGAGAATCGCTTGAACCTGGGAGGTGGAGGCTGTATTGAGCCAAGATTGCACCACTGAACTCCACCTGAGTGACAGAGCGAGACTCTGTCTCAAAAACAAACAAACAACAAAAAAACAAACACTGGATAGGCTGAACAGGAGATTAGACACTGTAGAAGAGGTGAGTGTGAACCTGAAGCCATACCAACAGAAACTATCCAAAGTGAAACACAGAGATTAAAAAAAGACAAAAAATGAACAGAGCTATCAATTCAGAAAATGTTCTATGGTTTCTATAAATGTTCTTGAAGTTGTTCTACAGCTCAGCGATCGCTGTTAATTCTTTTTGAAGTAGAACAACTTCAAGCAGCTGATTATATATGCAATCAGGGCATCTAGAGGAGGCTGGGCTGGAGACAGAAAAAGAAGTTAAGCTATAATAGCCACGGTGGCTCATGCCTGTAATCCCAGCACTTTGGGAGGCCGAGGTGGGCGGATCACGAGGTCAGAAGATCAAGATCATCCCCGTCTCTACTAAAAATACAAAAAATTAGCCGGGCGAGGTGGCGGGCGCCTGTAGTACCAGCTACGCGGGAGGCTGAGGCAGGAGAATGGCGTGAACCCCGGGGGGCAGAGCCTGCAGTGAGCCGAGATTGCGCCACTGCACTCCAGCCTGGGCGACAGTGAGACTCCGTCTCAAAAAAAAAAAAAAAAAAAAAAAAAAGATATAATAGCCAAAATTCCAAAATTTCCCCAAATGTGATGAAAAGGATAAACCCAGAGATCCAAGAAGCTCAGAAACCCTAAGCTCAAGAAACACGATGAAAAATACAACAAAGCACATCATATCATAGTCAAATAATCTAAAATCAGCAATAGAGAAAAATCTTAAAAGCATCCACAAAAAAGATGACATTACATACAGAGAAACAAAGAATGATAGCCAACTTTTCCTACAATGCAAGCCAGACAGTGGAGTAACATATTTAAAGTACTGGGAAAAAAACAGTCAAGCTGTAATTCTATAGCAAGTGAAACTATTTTTCAAAAATGCAGGTTTCACAATGAGATACCATCTCACACTAGAAAGAATGACTATTATTAAAACATCACCAAAAAAAAAAAAAACCAGATACTGGTGAGGCTGTGGAGGAAAGGGAATGTTTATACACTGTTGGAGGGAATGTTCAGCCACTGTGAAAAGCGATTTGGAGATTTCTCAAAGAACTTAAAGGGCCGGGCGCGGTGGCTCACGCTTGTAATCCCAGCACTTAGGGAGGCCGAGGCGGGTGGATCACGAGGTCAGGAGATCGAGACCACGGTGAAACCCCGTCTCTACTAAAAATACAAAAAATTAGCCTGGCATGGTGGTGGGCGCCTGTAGTCCCAGCTACAGAGAGCCTCAGAGAGGCTGAGGCAGGAGAATGGCGTGAACCCAGGAGGCGGAGCTTGCAGTGAGCCGAGATCGCACCACTGCACTCCAGCCTGGGTGACAGAGCGAGACTCCATCTCAAAAAAAAAAAAAAAAAAAAAAAAAGAACTTAAAAGAGAACTGTGAGCTGACCCAACAATCCTGTTACTGGGTATATATCCAAAAGAAAACAAATCATTCTACCAAAAAGACACATGCACTATGTTAATTATAGCTCTATTTACAATAGCAAAGATACGGAATCAACCTAGGTGCCCATCAGCAGTGGATTGGATAAAGAAAATATGGTCTATATACACCATGTAGTACTATGGAGCCATAAAATGAATGATATCATGTCCCTTGCAGCAACATGGATGCAGATGGAGGCCATTATCCTAAGTAAATTAACACAGAAACAGAAAACCAAATACCACATGCTCTCACTTATAATGGGAGGTAAACACTGGATACTCATGGACATAAAGATGGCAACAACAGAAACGGGATTATTAGAGGAGGGACGGAGGTGAGCACTGATAAACTAACTTTTAGGTACTATGTTCACTACCTGAGTGATGGGATCATTTGTATTGCAGCATCACACAATATACCCAGGTAACAAACCTGCACATGTACCCCTAAATCTAAAAGTGGAAAAATCCAAGTTTCAAGAAGGAAAAGTTCTGTGTTTCTGCACTTGTCCATTGCTCCTCAGCATTCGATTGTGGGTGTTTCTTTTTGACAGCCACAGGGGACAGACTATACCAGTGAAAAAGATCCGAAAGACAGCCTAAGTCCCATCTTTCACTGTAAAACCAACCATTCTGGTTTGTAATTATCACAGCTCAAAGTGATCTCCTCTTCCTAAGCATTATCCTCACAGCATTCACGGACACTCCTGGTACTATAACTATTTATATTTATATATAAATGTAAACTATACGTACATGTAAACTATACATGTAGAACTATTTACATATTTGTCTTCCTCTCAAATTATGCTATAAATTCTTAATGGCAGACACTATAATTTGGTATTACCCATCAGGCCTAGCACAAGGTCTTATACTTATTAGATGCTCCACAAACATCTCCGTAAAAGTCTATCACAAACTCCTGCTACTAACATTATTTCTTTTTCTTAGTATTTTTTTAACTCATGATAGCTGTTTGTCCTGAACTAACATTATTGATCTGTATGTAATCTTCCTTCTAACACGGTTACTGCTGTCTCAGTAAATAATGGCTGAATAGCGTTTATTCCTATGCTCTTCCAGCCAGCCAAGACACTGTTATACACTGGTATGTGTTCTTAGATGTTCACACATGATGGTGACCTTACTCCTCTCCTTCCCATTGTAGTTACCATTAACTTCATGTAGCTAAACATGGTAAAGATGCCCTGAACACGTCGAAGTGTTTAGAGGCATTGAGCAGGGGTAGTCTATACAGAAGAGAAATTCAAATTTCAAGTGAAGAAATAAAGGTCTGAATACTGAGATTTAAGCAGAGTTTACAGAGTTGGGAGGCAGATATAAGCAAGAGCAAGGCAATGAGGGAAGGCAGCAGTGCAGGTAGAACACACAGGAAGATAATATGCAAGTATCTTGAAAATTTTCAAAGAACACCACAAATAAAATCTATTAATATCATCATCTAGTAAAATGCTGAGTATACAGTAAATGCTATTAAGACTTGTTAAAATAAAAAAAGAATTTCAGGCTGAGTATGGTGGTTCATGCCTGTAATCCCAGCACACTGGGAGGCTGAGGTGGGAGGTCACTTGAGTCCACGAGTTCAAGACCAGGCTGGGCAATATAGTGAGACCCCCCCATCGCTACAAAAAATTTAAAAATCAGCCAGGCATGGTGGTGCACACCTGTAGTTCTAGCTACTCAGGAAGCTGAGGTAGGAGGATCACTTGAGCCCAGGAATTCGAAGCTGCAGTAAGCTATGATCATGCCACTGCACTCTAGTCTGGAAAACAGAGAGAGACCCTGTCTATATTTAAAAGAATAATAATAAGAAGAATCTCAAGGTCAGAATTTTAGAAAGTTAAGGTTGAAATAGAAGGAAAATAAAAATAGTGAAAAGGAATTATATTTAAGAAGACACTTCAGAAATAGTACTCCTGCTTGAAAGACCCAAAGAAGGCTGAGAGAGGCCACTGGATCACTTAGACAGGAACGGTGTCTGATGATATACAGGCCTGAAAATAATGAGCCAATAAGTTATGGCTCAATTGCTGTAATCAAGGCAAAGTAAGAAGAATAAATGAAATGTGAGCAGAGGATAAAGCTTTGTTGCTAGAAATAACTGAAAGGCAGAATAATCCCTATAGGAAGGGAAAACCCAAAACCTCTGACACAATATTACCGAAGAATGTTCTATAATATCAAAATAATGAATAATATAAAAACATCTAGTACTACGTTGGAGAGTCCAGCCAACAGAAGGTAGAGTGAATGTTATATATATATATATATATATATATATATAAATAAAGATGTTATGTGTTAGTTGTATAAATGATAATTCAAATGGAGAGTGTGGGGAGAGTTGAAGCATGTTTTGTTTCTGGTAAACAATAACTGGAGGCCAGGCATGATGGCTCACACCTGTAATTCCAGCATCTTGGGAGGCTGAGGCGGGTGGATCACCTGAGGTCAGGAGTTCAAGACCAGCCTGACCAATATGGTGAAACTCCGTCTCTACTAAAAATACAAAAATTAGTTGGGTGTGGTGGCACACACCTGTAGGCCCAGCTACTCAGGAGGCTGAGGCAGAAGAATTGCTTGAACCCAGGAAGCAGAGGTTGCAGTGAGCCAAGACTGCGCCACTGTACTCCAGCCTGGGTGACAAAGTGAAACTCCGTCTCAAAAAAAAAAAAAAAAAAAAAAAAAAGCTGTGTTGCTCTAATGTAGCATGCCTAAGAGGCAGATTATTGGGGTGTCCAATCTTTTGGCTTCCCTGGGGCACACTGGAAGAAAAATTGTCTTGGGCCACATATAAAATATACTAACACTAACAATAGCTAATGAGCTAAAAAAAAAAAAAAAAATACAAAAAAATCTCATAACGTTTTAAGAAAGTTTACGAATTTGTACTGGGTTGCATTCAAAGCCACCCTGGGCCACATGTGGCCCACGGGCTATGGGTTGGACAAGCTTCATTTGGCACAAAGAGAACATGATCTGGTCACTTCATATTGCTAAGGAGTCAGTCAAATGTATGATCTAGAAACAGGTCAAAATTAAGCAAAACTATGTAAATATGCTGTTCTGTGCTTAACAGTCCAAAAGCCAGTACTCTGAGGAGTCCAGAGCAAATACAGTCATTCAGATAACCTAATCCTACCCTAGGATAGGAAGCACAGAAGCCAAGAAGTTTAAGAGTAGTTGGGTGAAATGTCAGCTTGATTCTACCAGGAGCAGATAAGCATGAAATTATTGCCACTTTTGGAAAAATTTATTAATCCCATGACAGAGTTTCTGGCGCAGGAATGCACAAATCAATAGAGCAAAACAGATCCAGGAATGGATGAGGTTTCTTTTAGCACATGATAAAGCTAGCATTTCAAGTTAGTGGTATAAGAACACTGGAAAAACTGGCTATTTGGAAAAAAAATAAAATAAAAAGCTGAATTCCTAACTCCCTTCTTAAAATGCCTAAATAAATTCCATATAGGGCGAAGATTTAAATGTAAAAAAATTAAATTACAAAAATACTAGAAATGGCCAGGCACAGTGGCTCACGCCTGTAATCCTAGCACTTTGGGAGGCCCAGGTGGGTGGACTGCTTGAGCCCAGGAGTTTGAGACCAGCCTGGGCAACATAGTGAGACCCTGTCTCTACCAAAAAAGAAAACAAACAAAAAAACAATAGCCAGGTGTGGTGGCATAGCATGCGTTTGTGGTCCCAGCGACTCAGGAGGTTGAGGTGGGAGGACTGCTTGAGCCTGGGAGTTCGAGGCTGTAGTGATCTGTGATGGCACCACTGTACTCCAGCCTGGGTGACAGAGTGAGACCCTGTGTCAAAAAATGATACTAGAAGTATAAGTGAATATTTTTATAACCTTGGAATGGGAAGACCTTTACAAAAATGGTACAAAAATCAGAACCCATACTTAAGGATTTACTTTGACTATGTAAAAAGTTTAAATTGCAAAACACCAAAGAGAAAGCTGAAAAAAACTGGAAAAATTATTTGTAACATGACAAAGTATTAATATAGAAAGGGTTTCAATTAATATAAAATTATTTGTAACATGACAAAATATTAATATAGAAAGGGTTTTCAAATCAGTAAGAAACAGGCCAAAACCTCAAACAGGTTTTTGGAAAATAGGGAAAGAACATGAGCACCCAATTCATAGAAGGACAAAGAAGTGGCCAATAAACATATGAAAAGCTATTTAATCTCTAAAACAAAAGAAAAAAAGCAGGCCGGTGCAGTGGCTCACACCTGTAATCCCAGGCTTTGAGAGGCCAAGGCGGGAGGATCACTTGAGCCCAGGAGTTTGAGACCAGCCTGGGCAACATGGCAAAACCCTGTCTCCACAAAAAAAAAAAAAAAAAAATTAGCCGGGTGTGGTGGTGTGCACCTGTAGTCCCAGCTACTCAGGAGGCTGAGATGGGAGGGTGGCTTGAGCCCAGGAGGTAGAGGTTGTAGTGAGCCAAGAAAGAAAAAGAAAAATATGACATTTTTGCCTTTCAGACTGGCAAAGATTAAAAGACTTGACGTAATGTATCCAGTGAGGGCATAGGGACCAGAGCACCTTCTTCTATGGTGGGTGGGAGTACATAAATTGCTGCAACTTTTCTGGAGAGCTATTTGGTGATGCAAATAAAAACTGAGAATGTCCATTTCATGTAACTGAGCAAATCCTATTCTTAGGAATTTGTCATAAGGGGATAATCACACACCTTTATAAAAGATATCATATATTGGGGTGATTACTGCAGCTAACAACTATTGAACATTCCCCACATGTCATCTTCTGTGTTAGGTATCTTATACACATTATTATTTAATCCACATAACCCCATGAGATACTACTATACCTGTATATTATAAATGAAGAACTAGAGATTTGTTAAGTAAATTATGTTATGCCATACAACAATATATCAGGTGCTATTAAAAATGTTTCAAGAACAAGGAAAAAAAGAAGAAACGTTTAAAAAAACTTTAAAAACCCAAAACAAAAATGTTTCAGGTATTTACTGACATTGAAAGATATTCAGAGCATATTAGTAAAAAGCAGGCTACAAAACAGCATGTGACATCATATGTGCATATTTATGGTTACAATGATATCAGGGGTCGGGCACAGTGGCTCACACCTATAATCTTAGTACTTTGGGAGGATGAGGCAGAACAATTGCTTAAGCTCAGGAGTTTGAGACCAGCCTGGGAAACATAGTGAGACTTTGCCTCCACAAAACCAACAATAACAACAACAATAAAAACTAGCCAGGCATGGTGGCAAGCACCTGTAGTCCCAGATACATTGTTTGAGCCCAGGAGGTCAAGGCTACAGTCAGCCATGATTGTGCCACTGCACTCTAGTCTGGATGACACAGCAAGATTGTCCCTTAAAAAAAAAAAAAAAAAAAAGGTATCTGGAAGGATACCCTTTAAAATATCAATAGCAACTGTCTTTAAGTGGTATTATAGAATTGATAGGGGTGCACTCTTCTTTATAGTTTTTCTAGAGTGCATAAATTACTCTCATCCCACCTCCAATTGGCAGAAATCATTTTAAAAATAAAACTACATAAGTAAGCTATTTTTAGTTAAAAAAAAAAAAGAAAGGAAAGAAAAAGTATAAAGGAAAGGGTGATATAAAAAGTACACATAGACCATATCAGTTTTTTTTTTTTTTTTTTTGGGACAAAGTCTCACTCTGTTGCCCAGGCTGGAGTGCAATGGCATGATCTCAGCTCACTGCAACCTCCACCTTCTGGGTTCAAGCAAGTCTCATGCCTCAGCCTTCCCAGTAGCTAAGATTACAGGTGCATGCCACCATGCCTGGCTAATTTTTGTATTTTTAGTAGAGACGGGGTTTTACCACGTTGGCCAGGATGGTTTTGAACTCCTGACCTCAAGTGATCTGCCCGCCTTAGCCTCCCAAAGTGCTGGGATTACAGGCGTGAACCACCATGCCTGGACGCATGTTAGTTTATTCTTATTTATATTACACTAGCTAACAGATATACCAGAAGGTTACAGGAT
Source organism: Pongo pygmaeus (assembly GCF_028885625.2). NCBI lineage: Eukaryota > Metazoa > Chordata > Mammalia > Primates > Hominidae > Pongo > Pongo pygmaeus. The sequence goes on along the minus strand of NC_072373.2, from coordinate 120,336,923 downwards.
AGGTCAAAGAGCCCCTGCTACACTGAGGCACAGGAACATAGGTGGTCTTGATGTAAGGTAGACCTCCTAATATCATTAATGACTGATAACACTAAGCTGCCTTTTCAGAGTCACATTCAGAGCCTTTTGTCCATTACCTATTGAACAGTGATTTCTGGTGTCCCAGATGGTACCAACAGCCATCTACTGCCCTCGGTAGGGGAGCTCTGGGAAGCAGAAGTAACTGGCTGGCGTTTATAGTTGCCATCTGACTGTCAAATAGGTTTTCAGGAATTCATTATGTTAGAAAGCAGGGGACAGCTTGTACTACCTTCTCTAAAATGCATCCACCTTGAGAGCTGATGATATAAGACTCATCCAAGCATTTACTGCCTACCGTCTTAAAGCAGGGGGCCCCCACACTTTAGAGTTCATGAATTAGCACAATGTCCATTTCTTTGATCGTCTGAATACCCCCTAGGTTCTGTTCACAAGATTCTTCATGGAAACAACCATCTTCACATCTAATTAAACTAGAAACCAAATTAAATTACTGTTACCATAAGCTTGGAAAATTTAAAGTTGGTCCCAAGAGTCACTGTAGGTTGGAAAAAAAATCCAGTCATGAGAAACTTCTATCTTTAGTTACACACATGATCAAAAATAAAACACTGAAAAAACTAACACTGGCACTATTGCATTTGGGTCAGTTTTCCCAAGGCAAGGTGCAGCTTAAAAGCCACTTGCTGAAGGCCTGACCATGTCCCCATCAGGAGCAGCCTTTTTGACAAGCAAAGAAGGAAGTGAATTCAATGATGGCATTCTTCACATACCTGCCCTCTTTCAACAAATATGTCTGCATGCCTACCATGTGCTGTGATAATACATGCTCTGAGCTACTGAAGATTATACCCTATCAACAGGCATCTTACATACAGAAATCTAAAAATAAAGGCTAAACATGCTAGACTTTTAATCTACAGAAGTCAGCCTGTCACAATGAAAATAAAACTACAAAAGAACTTAGTTAAGCCTAGCTCAGTAACTAACTGGTTGGGAAGGTAGGCACAAATCATCTTATCTGTTGGGAATCCATTGCCTCAGGGGTAAAACTGAGAATTACAAAGGCAAGGCATCCGTGATCCCATAAAGACTGCGGATCTAGGATTAGGCTTCCAAACCCCAGTGAGGCCTAGAACACAACCTGAGTGATGCTTTTGCAGGCAGGAAGAAAATCCTAACAGAATATAGTTCTGTTAAATTAGGCACTGCTAGAATCATAAAATATGAGCCAGAAATAATATCACAAATGTCCCAGTTCTCATGAAGTCTATTCTTGGAAATGAAAAAATTAACTACAAAATAACGTACAAGTTTCCAAATCTATTTAATTATTCAGAGTTTTCTGAGGGAACATGATACAGAGGAGAGTACCAGCCTAATAATCAGTCAACCCGAATTTTATTTCCAGCTCTACAAAAAGCTGCGTGAAATTGGGCAGCACAACCTGACATCATTACCAAAGTGAGGGGGCTAGAATAACAATCTTTCCAGTCTCTCTAAGCTTTAAAATTCTATGACTCATCAATAATTTAGCCACTCAGTTTGCTTTTCAACTGCTGTGTATCTGGGTTTTTGTTGTTTTCGAGATCAGCTCCCTGCTCCACAATAGGCCAGTGTTCAAAGGAGAGGGGCAACAGCAACCTCCATGATTCAGATGCCTCAGCAACCCAGATGCTCACTGAAAAGAAGCAAGGAGACCCCTGATATCACTATCATGCATTAAAAATCTGTGCATTTGACTTCTAAGAGAAATTTGCACACCATCACTCTAATACAATTTATTAAACTGGTTAGAATTGTCTAATATTGGAAATCTGCTTTCTCAGCATAGAGAGGAAGCAAATCAAATTTGAGGGTGATATATGTAGAGACAGACAAGGACAACAGCAAGAGGAAGAGGATATTACAACAGGAATTACAAAGGAAACATCATTTCTGCAGGAAAAAAGCAAACAGGCAGACAATGGCATTAAGTTTATAATCCAGGACATCTGAAATGGGAGAAGATAGCCCCACATATCTCAATAGCTCCTGTGGGTATTAAATGTCATACCACATTAAAATACTGTGAGTCATTGTCTTAGTCCATTTTCAGTTGCTATAAGAGAATATCCAAGACAGGGCAATTTATAAAGAAAAGATGTTTATGTAGCTCACAGTTCTGGAGGCTGTGAAGTCCAAGAGCATGGCATAGGCATCTGCAGAGGATCATCCCATGGCAGAAAGTGGAAGCAAGCACAGGAGACACAGAAAAGAAATAGGACCAGGCCAGGCATGGTAGCTCATGCCTGTAATTGCAGTACTTTGGGAGGCCAAGACAGGTGGATCACTTGAGGTCAGGAGTTTGAAACCAGCCTGGCCAACATGGTGAAACCCCATCTCTACTAAAAATACAAAAATTAGCCAGGTGTGGTGGTGTACACCTGTAATCCCAGCTACTTGGGAGGCAGAGGCATGAGAATCCCTTGAACCTGGGAGGCGGAGGTTGCAGTGAGCTAAGATCACAACATTGCACTCCAGCCTGGACAACAGAGTGAGACTCTGTTTCAACAACAACAACAACAACAAAAAAAAAAAAAAAAGAAAAGAAATAAGACCAAACTCTCCCCCTATTATAATTAACCTACTCCTGGGATAAAGGCCTTAATCCATTCATGAGCTGGTGCCCTCATGATATAATACCTCTTAAAGACCCACCACTTAATACTGTTACATTGACGATTAAGTTCCTAAAACACGTATTTGGGGAGGCACATTCAAACCACCGCAGTCCTGGTATAGCATAATTTATTCTCTTCTTAGTGACCTAGGCTCATACTGTTGACCAAGAAGGCAGAGAAGTATATTAGAAAGATTTCCATTAAAAAAGCAAGCAAACAAAAAACCTTTGGCACTTATAAAAGGGTAGGCTTAGTTTTTGAAAGTCACTTCCATGAAACAATTCATTTCTCAATAAATAGCTACATTTCACAATTTTTGCATTTAATTGTTATATCTTAGTTCATTTTAAAGAAAAGAAAGTGACAAAGAGATATGCTCCAGTTGCCAGCTGACTGAGCCGAGAGAACCATAAAGGCTTGCTGCTTATCCCTTGGGTGTGGGCGCTAACCCCTTCCCCCATTCCCTCTGCTACAACCACCCTGGCCTTCTTCCAGATCCTGGAGCATGCCAAGCTCTTTCTAGACCCAGGCCTTATGAACATGTTGTTCTCTCTGGGAAGAGATACTCTTCCTGGCAAAATTCTATTCAAGTATCAGTTTAAATAATTTCTCAGTGAATCTTTCCTAATGCCCCAGACTAAAAAAGACCTATCAATTATTCTCCTGTGGTTACTATTTTTCTTCTTGGTAATTACTACATTTATAATTACATATCATTTAGTGCCATTTTCTCTATTGGTCCATAAAGTTCCATCAAGGCAGAGGTCTGGTGTTCTATACCAGTTCCCAGGACCTGATACAGTGCCTCATGTGTGTAGGTGCTCGACAAACAACTGCTGAATTAAAGAAAAACAATACTATTTAACCTTTACTAAGCACTTATTATATTAGTATTATATATTAAGGTACTCACTGTTAATTTATAAAGAAAGCAGCAGGCTCAGAGACGTTAAGTAATTTGCTCAAAGTCAAAAAGTTGGTAAGTGGCAGAGCAAGGTTTCAATCTCATGTCTGTCTGACTCCAGACTACACATTTCATGACTACTCTTTCTTCAGCATTGTGGGAGGCAAAAGTGATGAAGGACTCATACTACAAGCTGGGCCCTACCTTTAAGGAGTTTATCATTTAGGGAATAAAACTTCTATAAATGAAACTGAACACAAGACAGAAGTGTTGTATTACATGGCATAGTCTAAAATTATAGGAGAGAACAAGAAAAACTAACAAGGGCTAGAAGGGCATTCAGACAGGAAGAAACCCACGAAAACAAAGATGGAGAAGCAACAGACCACATGAGGAGCTGAAGGGACTGGTTAGAAGGTCACTTTAACTGGAACAGAGGGTTAACACAGGCCAGGAAGTGGTGAAATAGTAGGTTAAATAAAGATGCACATAGGCCAGGTGTGGTGGCTCACACCTATACTCCTAGCACTTTGGGAGGCCCAGGCGGAAGGATCATTTGAGCCCAGGAATCCGAGACCAGCCTAGGCAGCATAGTAAGACCTCGTCTCTATTTTTAAATAATTGTTACAAGTTTAAAAAAGCAATATGCACATAATAAAAAATAATTCCATCAACATTCTGGTCCACTATTCTTTCAAGCAAAGTTCCTAAGAAGTACCTATCACATTTCACTAATATTGCTTGAAACTTCACAGAGATCAGTAGAGTGCAAAGCTAACAGTAGCTGCTCAGTTAAAGAAAGGGGTGAAATATGCAAGGTGCTATTTCAGAGCTATCAACTTAAACCAGAGTCATTAACTCTAACAAATTAAAGCTTAATGAAAGGGAAGAAAAATTGTTATTAAATTATAGTCTTTAAAAAATAATTTGGCCAGGTGCAGTGGCTCATGCCTGTAATCCCAGCACTTTGGGAGTCTGAGGCAGGCAGATCACCTGAGGTCAGGAGTTCAAGACCAGCCTGGCCAACATGATGAAACCCCATCTCTACTAAAAATACAAAAATTAGCCAGGTGTGGTGGTGCACATCTGCAGTCCCAGCTACTTTGGAGGCTGAGGCAGGAGGATCACTTGAACCCAGGAGGCAGAGGTTGCAGTGAGCTGAGATCATGCCACTGTACTCCATCCAGCCAGGACAACAGTGAGACTCAGTCTCAAAAAATAAATAAATAAAAATAAATAACTTTAAGTTATTTAAACCTATTTACTAGCCAGGCACAGGGATACGTGCCTGTACTCCTAGCTACTGCAGAGGCTGAGGCAGGAGGATCACCTGAGCCCAGGAATTCAAGGTTACAACAAACCATGATTACACCCCTGCACTCCAGTCTGGGTGACACAGTAAAAATCATGTCCCTTAAATTTTTAAATTTTGTTTAAAATTTAAAATTTTGTTTTAAAACAAAACAATAACTATTTAACCATATATGCTTGAAGCTATTATAACCAGATGACCAGGTATCTGATTACTGTTTTCTGATTATTAATCTGATTATTTTCTTCTCCATCTCCCATAGCTTCAAGAAAGGCATTTTGGGCTGGGCGTGGCGGCTCACGCCTGCAATCCCAGCACTTTGGGGCCAAGATGGGTGGATCACGAGGTCAGGAGTTTAAGACCAGCCTGGCCAAGATGGTGAAACCCCATCTCTACTAAAAATACAAAAATTAGCCAGGTGTGGTGGTGGGCGCCTGTAATCTCAGCTGCTTGCGGGGCTGAGGCAGAGAACTGCTTGAGTCCACGAGGCGGAGGTTGCAGTGAGCCGAGATTGTGCCACTGCACTCCAGCCTGGGCGACAGAACGAGACCCTGTCTCAAAAAAAAAAAAAAGAAAGAAAGGCATTTTGAATAGATGATCTCTGCCTAACCCTATCTCTCACCCTCCTCTTTTTTCATCCTGAGTCCAGTGATACAAGTAGTACATTTTTTTTTCCTTTTAGATATGGGACCTCACTATGTTGCCCAGGCTGGGCATACAGTGGTTATTCACAGATGCAATCATAGTGTCCTATAGCTTTGAACTCCTGGGCTCAAGCTATCCTCCTGCCTCAGCCTTCCAAATAGCTGGAACTCTAGGTGTGCACCACCACCTACCCCTAATAAATTTTTTTGTTTTTTTGGAAGACAGTATCTCGCTCTGTTGCCCAGGCTGGAATGCAGTGGTGCAATCATAGCTCACGACAGCCTCAAAACTCCTGGGCTCAAGTGATCCCCTCACCTCAGACTCTTGTGTGGCTAGGGCTACTGGCGTATGCTACCATACCGGGCTAATTAAAAAAATTTTTTTATACAGATGGGGTCTCACTATGTTACCCAGGCTGGTTTCAAACTCATGGGCTCAAGTGATCCTCTCGCCTCAGACTCCAAAAATCTTGGGATTACAGGTGTGAGTCACCCTGCTTAGCCAGGGCTAATATGTCTTAATCCAGATGTAGTTCTTGTGAGTACCTATAATAATTCTCTAGAAATATTAGAGATATGAAAAAAATTAAGCACATGTTCAAATATTTAAGCATCTAACTGGTAATGTGTCAGAAGCTTTGTAGAGAAAATCATTATAAGAAATCCTCAACAAAAGAATATACACTAAATCCTGTACCATCTTCACAATGACCCTAAGAGGTAGTATTAGTACTCCCATTTCATAGATGAAAAATCTAAGGTTCAGAGAGGTTAATTTGTCCATGGTCACCACTGAAGTTTGAATCCAGATCTAATACCTGAGATCCTGTTCCCCCAAACCACTGCCTCAAACCATCATCAATTGTATTAACAAAAGTTTGACATAATCACAAAGGCTTAAAAAAGAGAAGAAAACCACTACATACACGTCTTACATTTCTGCCAATCCTGATTCACTTTAATTCTTGCCACCCCTGCCTAAGCCTGTCATCCAACTCTGTCAAGTGATAAACCAAACGCATTTATGCCTCATCCGTCTGCTTTAATACACATGTTCCTCAGGGTTTGGCTCAAGGGCTGTATCTATCAGGATCACCTGGCTGACAAGCAGGCCTTGTGGAGGCTGTGACACATCAACAGGTTTATTAAGGAATTATACAAATCATACTCATACGGTACTTCAAGGTTTCAAAATATTTTCACATATATCTTCTCTTCAAAACTTCATGATAATCCTCCATATTATGTGACGGGAAACTGAGGCTTAGAAAGGCTAGTTGAGCTCTGTTGAGGGTACTATGAGCTTGAGAAGAGTAGAATTCACAACCATATTACTTATAACTGGGATCTCATAACTTTGCCTTATCCCTAAAGCAAATGCATTGATTTCAACACTCCTATGAAACACTTCCAAATGCAGCACCATGTTGGGACATCTGTGTTCTACTCCCAGCTCTTGGCCAGTAAGCAAGTCAGCCAGCCACATCAGCAAAAGGGCTCTGACCAGCTAATCGGCCCAATAATCCATGATTCAAACCATTAAGCACATTATCAGCAAGAGTTCAACCTTACCCTTGTTCACAAATGTTCAGAAAAATCTGTTCATAGGCATCACTGTCTTACAGCTCCTGGCTTCCTCATGCCTTGGCTCACATTCTTCTTCAACCAGGTCCAGAAGTTTAGAAGTGTTTTTTGGAAACGTTAGCACTTCAAGTATAAAGGATGGTCTGCCTCACCCTCTGTTCTGCTTTCCTCTGGAACCTTCACGTCCAAGACCAAAGCAATGGCCGGCCTCTGAAAGGGGAACTCTTCTTGGCTCCCCATTTCTACCTCTGGTTCCTCCAGCTCTAGCCTCATGTCTAGCACTATCTGTTAAAACTCTTTCACAAGTAAGTCCTTTTGCCAAACTCACTACCCATGCCCCTCCTCTCTTTCCATCCCCCACAAAAGAGCTATTTTTTTTTTTTAACTTCCCTATGTGTCTTCCTGGAAACCTTAGTCATACTCCCCATCAACTACCTCACCCTAAAATAAAGTTTCTATTGACCATCCCTTGAACATATCTTGGATTTTCCTACTTCCTTCGTGCTGTTACAGATCTCCCTAAAAATCATCTCCACTTTTATTCTCTCTTCAGCCAGAGGGCTTTCCCAGAACACTGCACTGCAGTGGTCAAGCCTTCTTCCAAACTCCCAGTGAAACATCTCTGAACACCTAAATCCTTAAGATAGCCCCATTGCTTTGTTTTGTTTATGCACAGGTCTGGACTCCACTCAGTACATGGCAGGCAGCTCAGTAAGTGTCTAAATGAATGACATCTACATAGTACTTTACCTTTAACAAAACACATTGATAAAACTTCTCATTTGACCCTCCAAACAATCCTAAGAGCTGCTGCTCTAGTTTAAAAAACAACTGTAAAGATCACTGAAGTTAAGTGATTTTCCATAATCACACAGCTATGAAGCAGCAGAGCCAGGACCCAAATCTGAGTATTGAGACATCTCTTTGAAATTTTGTATACAACATATTTATATTTTGAATCCTTTGTGACAAATAGCAAATACCAGATAAAAATGATTTGAACTAATTTGTCTGGGAATTATTGAAGTTAATACAAATTTTCCTTCCTAGTTCAATTTCTCCTGGTCCTTCAGAGCGATTGTATTGTGGAACGAGACTTGCAAACTGGCTTAAGTACAATATTAGAAAGAGAGTGTGTGTGTGTGTGTGTGTGTGTGTGTGTGTGTGTGTTTTAGGACATACAGGAAGAATAAAACTCTTATCCAAAGCAAACATAAGACGGATAGTATTCATAAGCCAGAGAAGGAACATACATACGTTTTCTTCTGATAAAAATAAATCAAGCCAATTAATCACATATAAGTTTCTACATGTGAATATATTTATGGTAAGCTGACCATCTATTTTCAAACACACAGGCAGCCAGGATGAAGAAAAAAAGCCCCAGTTTTGGCAGAGTACTATAGGAAAGAGAAAAAGAAAAATGAATTTACTACTATCTGTTGGGTTTGCTTTTGGACTATTCAAGCTAGTAGCTTTTATTAGCATTAGATTTTTCAGCCAACAAGGAACAAACGATATTACCCCCAAAATAAAAGAGAAAAATGTCTTTCATAACTATATGAAAAAAAGTACTCCTGCTATCTTTAAGAACACGCATATTTCACTGAAGCAAGTTCTGGAGGTGGTAGTAAATCACCCCTAAATGCGAAATCCATGCTATGTTCAAGTTTGACTGGGAAGTCAGCCGCAGTTTGCTTCTAAATTTGGAATCAGCCAGTAAAACATTTGTGATCACAACCTCTGGCCTCTCCCATATGAATCACAGAATTTTTAAAAGAAATTTTAAAGCTAGTCCAAAACTTCTTGTGTTGTAGATGAGGAATCAAGGGCCAGAGACTAAAACACAAAACAGAAAATAAGTTACATTCACAGAAAACTTCCTCGGCAAAACACGACAGGTTCTGAATGGAAGGATTTTGTTTTTACTGTGGTTTCCTGAGATTGAGATTGGGGACAGAGAAGGAAAAATAGCCTCCATCTTTCACCTAAAAATTTTCATAGGTATAAGGAATCTGTCATGAACATTCATTCAACCAAACTATCTCAAAGCAACATATTACTAACCCAACTTTCACTGTAGTCACCATTGAAACAACAACCAAAAAGCTGCCTAGAACTGACTGAAATTGATCAGCTTGTTCTTCAAGCCCCATTAATCCTCAAATCCACCTGCATACAAATCACTGAGACCACATAGTGGGAAGAACAAGTTTTCACCAAGTTTCTAAAAACAGAAGTAAAAGATGCAATAAAAGTACTGATTACAAAAGGAGAGAAAGGGAACTGAAACTTGTAGAAATTTACAAATGCAGTATCTAGTTCATAATATTGTCAGAGCCATTGCTACAGTTTTGTTGTTTCTGGAAAAGCTGTATTTTAAATTACATGTCAAATGTGATGGCTTTGTCTGCCTTAATATTAGCTCCTAATTATATAAAATATCTGAGCCTCATTTCTGCAGCCTCAAAACATAGTTCACTTTCTGTAAAAAAAATTGAGGGGTAGGATTAGGTAGGAAGGAGGGAGAAGAACAATCGTTACTCCCCCGTTCTGACCACTACAACTTGGTGCTAAGCACTGCCCAGCATGTGATGGTCACACAAGGGTAACAGGCCAACTGGGACAAAGTTGGGGAATGCAGACTCTGCAGTCACCCACTGAGAACCCAATGCCTGTTGACAAGAGTTGACTGGAAACTGGCAGAGTGCAGAAGAAACTGCTAATAGTATCTGTGACCCTGACATGAAAGATTTGATCAAAACAGCAGGATAGAAAGCCTATTATTGTTGTTAATATCACAAAAAGAAAATAGCCATTAGAAATTGAACAGAACATAAGGCTTCTTCCAATTATTTCCACAAGCAGACATGAGACTCAGATTTCTAATTAAAAATCACTGTGCACAGAGCCAAATATTTGAGTCAGCAGAGAACTTACCTAATTGTTAACACTGCATTCCCTTGGAGCCATCTGTCATACCTGGCTAGCTTTCTACTCTCATCCCAACCAAACTTCAGATGAAGACTAACCTTTCCCCAGATAAATTACACTTCATCAAATCTGCTGATACTTCTTACTGAAATATCCAATGCGTAAGTCATTTTAACATCCCTCTAGGGGCTAAAGGTCTGACTATACACTGCATGAGAGAGGACTCTTCATGAGGGTTTCGCTCACTCTGCTCAACCAGGACCAAGAAGGAGATCATACAGAGTTCCTACTCCTTGATCCAAAGCTGAATGGAAGAAACAGAACTCAAGAGAATATTAAATAAGCTAGACGGCTGGGGGTGCTAGGGAAGGTAGTATGAAGAGAGGCCAAGTATTGGAATAAATGAGGCAGTTAGGAAGTTCCGGGGCATTAAAGGACTGACCTTCAGACTTCCGGGTGTTACAAAGGTCTGGCGATCCACAGATCCACAACAACAGGCCGAGGGCTTCAGCGGCAGCTCCCTGAAGCCTCTGACAGGCACACTCAGTCCTGTCAGCTTGGACTCAACCCTGCCAGTGCAGGCAAACAAACACACGCATTCTTCCCAGAGCTGACACTCCATATAACACGGCCTCTCTACAGGGCCTGTTTATTTAAGAAACCAGATGCTTTAAAGTTGGAGTAGAAGTTGGGAAGTTATGTTTAAAGAAGTAGTTAGTGACAGGAGCAGAGGGAGGACAGAAAATAAGCAACAGTTCCTGGCTTTATTCATCATAAGTTTAAAAAGTTTTAAGGAAATTGTCAAATGGTCTGTACACAGGAATGAGAAGTAAGGAAATTATGTCAGCCACCACTGCAACTCTGGCCAAGGCATTCCATCTGTTCCTTTAAGACAGTTTCATGCCTACCCTCAAAGGGGTGCTTACAGCAGAAATGTTTTGAAGCAATCCAACTTAGCAACCAACAATAAAGTCTTCTAGGCCTGCTCAATTTCACGCATGTACAAAGGTTATCCGTGTCATGAATACTCCAAGCAGCTGAAGGAAAGAATCAGTTAAAAATGTGGCATGAAAACAGTTTTGAGTTCCAGGCAAAAGGAAGATTATTGAGTCTAAGAAGAGAGCATTTATAAATGATAGCTAATTGCTGAGTGCTAATTATGTGCCAGACATTGTTCTAATGAGTTATTACATATGTATAGATTATACAACACAATGTGATATGTTGTAATACATACTATAACTCATTACAAAGTAATACAACATTACATATGCATATATTAATATTATGTAATACAAATATATATTATACAATAATATACATATACGTATATATTATGTATATATAATTTAACACACACTCATTTAATTCTCACAACCACCCTACAAATTAAGTGCTCTTATCTTCACTTTACAGATTAGGAACTGAGACACAGAAAACTTAAGTAACTTACCCAGGATCACACAGTGACATGGCCAGGGTTCAAATGCAGACAGTCCAGTTAAGGCAGTGCTATACCGCCTTACCACGGTATGTCAAACCCTTAGAACAAAATTAGGGAGCATAATTTTTGGAAAGTTATAACTATTTATCTTTCTCCTTTGTTTTCTTGTCATCCCTTTTGTTTGTTTTTTTAGTAATAGCCAGTATTTTTTATTTCCACTTTCCCATGAGTCTATTATAGCTAACTTGTAATACTGTAACTAGAAAGGAAAATGTTTTCCTCTCCTGCCTCAACTCCTAAAATAAAGCACTTAATCATTAGGACTTCTATGTGAAAAAATACATGCTGTGTGTAATAAACCCAATGCACTTTAAATATATTTTAAATTAATACATTGAAAAGAAATGATATGAGAAAAAAATCTTAGAGAGAAAAAGGGAGGTTTGGGCAAAGAGAAAAACCGGCTGGATTTCATGGACAGAGAAGCCTGAGTGGTCATCAAGACACCGGTCTCCTAAAACCGTAATGTAAACACACTATCATGCTTTAGCTTTACCGTGCTTTCTTGAGAAGACAGGTTAAATGCTAATATATCCTCATAAGCCACAGAAACAGGTCTAGTAGTTTGCTATAACCTTCTGAGGCTTTTCATTCTCCAGTCTGAATGATCTTTTCTTTGTATCTTGGCACCCCAGCATCTAGCACAGATCTAGGCATTTGGAGGGCATTCACATACATTGATGATGTGAATTACTGTGGCTTGAAATGAAACAGGACCAAGTTAAAAGAAATATGAGAACCACGAACTTTTGCTTTTTCTTGGGACTCGAATCCTGTCATGTTATGTAGGAAAAATGATTCTACATGTACTTTCCTTCCCCAGTTGTACAAAGTACAGTATCTCTGACAAAAAGTTGTTCTGTCATGCTGATGCTTTTATTTCACACTGTTTTATAAACGGTCCAAAAATAGTAGATCTCCTCAATACAGTTCAGGATTTTTTATGACTTCTAAAACCAAATAAATAAACAGAAGAACAGGCTACTACATAACAATTCTTGGTTAAGGAAGTACTACTTAATCATTTTTAAGGTAAAGGATATTAAACAAAGGCTCCACTTTTTTTTTTTTTTTTAACCAGATACAGAAAGGATGAGATCTCTGAAGAAGAGACCACGGATGACTAACAAACGCAAAAACTTTTTTTTTTTTTTTTTTTTTGAGACAGAGTCTCACTGTGTCACCCAGGCTGGAGTACAACGGTGTGATCTCGGCTCACTGCAACCTCTGCCTCCTGGGTTCAAGTGATCCTCATGCTTCAGCCTCCAGAGTAACTGGAATTACAGGCGCATGCCACTGTGTCTGGCTAACTTTTGTATTTTTAGTAGAGACAGGGTTTCACCATGTTGGCCAGGCTAGCCTCGAACTTCTGACCTCAAGTGATCCACCTGCCTTGGCCTCCCACATTGATAGGATTACAGGCGTGAGCCACCGTGCCCAGCCAAAATAGCTATTTTAAATAAGGTCACCGAAAAAAAGACTGGGAGAGAAAAACTAAAAAAAAAAAAAAAAAAATTATTGCAAACAGCTAAATGAAAGAAATAGAAGAAAATTTCTTTACATATGGACTTCAAAGAATGAGTGGTTTTAGGTCTACTCTTCAACAGATTTGGCCTTAGAACCCCTGAGCCAGTTTTCTCAACCTCTTTCTTTGGAATCAGTATATTACAAATGACACATCAATTCAAACTAACCAGGAAGACTCTGACTCAAGGAATAAATCCAGGCAGGGCACAGTGGCTCACGCCTCTAATCCCAGCACTGTGGCAGGCTAAGGTGGGCAGAGCACTTGAGCCCAGGAGTTCAAGACCAGCCTGGGGAACATGGCAAAACCCTGTTTCTTAAAAAAAGAAAGAAAGAAAAGAACAATTAGCTGGGTGCATGCACCTGTAGTCCCGGCTACTTGGGAGGCTGAGGTGAGAGGATCACTTGAGCCCAGGAGGTCAGGGCTGCAGTGAGCTGTGATCACACCATTGCATTCCAGCCTGGGCAACAGAGTGAGACCCTATCTCAAAAAAAATAGTAATTATACAAAAATTAGCTAGGCATAGTGGTGCACACCTGTAGTCCCAGCTACTCAGGAGGCTGAGGTAAGACTCTATCTCACAAAAAAAAAGAAAAAGAAAAACAGGAGTAAATCTAAATCCAGGAGTAGCAGCAGACCTAAAGTTAGGTCAACCAGCGAGAGAAGAATTTGAAATATGGAGTAAGAATGCTGTGTCCAGCTAGCTCAAGGAAGGAAGTGGTCCGGTATAAATTAAGCATCAGTGTTGTAAAGCCTTTCTCAATCCCCCACTGTGAGAAGGAAATCTATTCGATTTTTTTTTTTCTCATCAAGTAGGAAGACTTCCCAGTATTCATTCTACCCAACCTGTCCCACCCTCCAGCACTAGCTTGGCTACCTTTACACAGCTGCTGCTCGGGCTGCACAAAGCACAGTTATTCCTGAATACTTGTGTCTTGTGTCCTCAGATCAGAGAATTCTATCACAGGTAACAAGTATGGTCCAAATAATCAGGCAGTCCAAAGGGAGACTGAGGCTTGGCTGACGCTGAAATACGGTTACAGAAGGACAAGTGCCGGCACAGAGCCTTGGCCACCCATCTCTGCCCCCAAGTGCAATTCATTTTCTTTGAAAGAGGAAAACAGGCAAGGGAGAAAATATATAGAATTGAAAATAAATTATGCAAATATGGCTAGCAAGGATTAAATGGTTAATTTTAGAGAAATAGGAGAAAGATGCCCAAGTTGTGCTAAAGCAAGGAACCAGGACTTTCTTAATAATTAGTTTTGTCAGTCCAGTAGTGTGCAAAGGTTGAGCTGCTTGTCCCCAGGGACAGAAATCCCATAATTTTGAAAGTCTTTTGACCAAGAGCTGGCTCAAAGCAGAATGTGTGTAATGCGTTTCTTAACTATTGAAAATCTTGTCACCACGGGATACAGACATGCTAGTCAGAGTTCCGTACCATGACAGAAGGTCAAATCTGAAGCAGTAAGAGCGATCACATAAATATTGCCATCTCATTTCCAAGCTAGTCCCCTTAACTATTAAAACACGGTGACCAGATCGCTGCTTCGGGCCTCCTGAACTCCCGCCTCTCCCACCCGGAAAGTACTGACCCAGAGAGGACACACCTTTGCTTCTGCGCAGCCCAACTTCTGCAAGCGCTCAAGAGTTAATTACTCCTTCACCTTCCTGGGGCCTAACAGTGTTACTGGGTCCTCATTATTTATACAGACGAAAAACGATGTTCTAGAGATTTTGACAACTTAAAAAAAAAAAAAGAATGCGGTGGAAGTCTAAGATTGCCTCCTCTGTGACGAAACACAGCCCCGCCGGCCGCCCGGGCCCGACTCCGCCCGCCCGCCCGCCCGCCGCCGTTTCGGGGCTGCGGCCCAGGGGACGCGGGCGCGGCGGGGCTAGGGTCTCCTCCGGGAGTCTCGGGGCGCACGGGTCGGGAGGGGCATGCGGGCGGCACCTCGCAGCCGAGCGGCTCCCGGGCCCGGCGCCCGCTCACCTGGTGCGTGTTGTTGGCCAGCTTGGCGACGAAGTCCCGGACCCGGCCGCACTCCTCGTCCTCGCCCGGCGCGCTGCGACGCCAACGGCCGCCGCGGGGAAACACGCCCCCGGCTGCGGCCGCCCGCAGCCCCCAGCTCACCCCGATGGGGCCAGACCAGCGCGGCAGCGGCGCAGCGGGCGGCGGCGGCGCGTCCAGCCGGTCCTGGCTGAGGGTCGCCGGTGGCAGCAGCTGCAGGAGGAGGAGGAAGCCGAGGCCGTGGGGCCAGCGCGAGAGGCCGTCCGCAGCTACCCGGTGCCGCTCCATCGCCGCCGAATGCCGCCGACGCCGACACCTGCCGCCCGGCGCGCCCGCCCACCCCCGCCGGCGCGCGCCACACCCCCGAGCCGAGCGCGGCGCTCCTTGGATACGCGCGGCCGGGCCTCTCCGCCCCATAGGCTGGCCGCCTGTCCCTCTTCCCCGGCCCACTCCTCATTGGCTCGCGTCGCCTCTGGCTTCGGGGGTCCTGGATTCGGATGCTAAGATGCGGGACTGATTGGCTGGAACGTGGCAGAGACTGCTGAGGTCAACCCCGCCTCGCCCGGCGTCTCCCGGGCCCGGCTTGTGGAGTTCACGTAGGAGCTTCTCCTACCTTCCCGCCGAGCCCGGGGCTCCTGGCGTCGCTACCCCTTGCTGCAACTCTAGCGCCCTCAAGTTGGGGCTGGGTTACGTCCCTCCTGTTCCCCAGAGACACTCCTAAAATTCCTTCGGTGAGGCAGAGCCTGGAAAACCTACCCAGGAAATCCCTGAGCTCGCTCAGCTGGAAAAGGGGGCTCCATCATGAACCGGGGCTTCGGGTTTTTATAAACCCCGCTCACTGGAGCGCCCATTGTCTGCTAAGCAGCTGCCTTGCTGCAAGAAGGTGAATGCGAACTGGTATGGGCCACATCCTACGGAGAAAGACATCAGGACATCCGTGACTCCTGCAAGCCTGAAGAATAGTTTTTCCATACGTTTGGCCTCTCTCGCCTTCCTCTTCTGCGGGGAGGTAGGCCAAAGGCGGAATTACTTACAGGTTTTCCAGGACTTCGAATGTAGCTTAGGCATTAGGGGCAGGTAAAAGGGGGCAAGAGAATGATCCAATGCCTACTGTACACATGATCATTTCCTAGATGCACATTTATTTTACCAAAATGCCTTAACTCTGAAGTGAGAGCTTCGGAGAAGTTTGGTTCCAGTATGTGATGTCCTCTAAATTAGCACCCCGATCCACCTCTAATGAATAAAATAAAACCCCTACGGTGTTCCCTTTACCGCAGAAGCTGCACACACAACTTCTACAACACGTAGCACAGGTAAAACCAGTTCTGAATCCTTAAACTTACTGACTCCATCCCTTTAGAAGCTAGAAATTGTTCAGTAGAAAAAGTAGCAAATAGAAAGATACAAAATATGCAAGTCGTTACACTCAAAGCAAGTAAAGATTACTTTTAACTATAAACTGGCCATAAGCCCAAATGAGGGTATAGTCATTGTAGAGCAAAATGATACAATGCACCCAACCCGATATTTACATTAAAATACTTCCAGTCACATTAACTTTCAAACACAAAGACTTACAAATTTTTCCAAAACCACCATAGTAAGACGTGAGAAGTGAAAAATGTTTTTGAATGCCATCTGAGCAGGATAGTAAAATCACTAGAATAGTCTTTTAAGTTCTCAGTTACTGGACTGATAAGATAAAGCTGATGAAAATTGGTGAACAATTTGTTCCTTTTCATAACTACTATCAGATTAATTTTAAAAAGATTATTTTTAAATCTATGCCAACTATGGGAGTAGATCACAAGACAGTCAGTTCCAGTAGCATGTGATTAGGTGGGGGGAGGAAAGGGGGTTATAAAGGAATATTTCTTTGTTTGGGTGACACAAAGATGAATGGTCTATTGTCTTACTGTCTGAAAAGAAAAACAACTCAACAGTGCCACCTCCTGGAGAAATTACCAAATACACTTTTAAACACTATTAAATTTGTTGCAATTATCTGTACCTTCACTTTTTAATATGTTGCTTTTAGTTATCACAGGCTTACAGTACTTATATATTTCCTTCCTCAAACTGTATCAGCTTCCGGGACATGGTAACTTGTATATGGCACTGAGAAAATGTTTGAGTGAATATATTTACTATTTCACTTTAATTGGAAACCCTAGGAACTATATTTCATTTTTGTCTAATGAGATTGACATTAAATATAAAAGTCGCACTGTCAGTTCTCCTTTGTGAGATACTGGACATAAGATTTCACCTTATTTTCAGAACTAAAGTAAATTTATCTTATTACTAAAAACCATACCTTTCTCCAGGAAACATTCTATAGCAGAAAGATAACATAAAGCAATTACACATCATGAAACCATTGCTGTTCGTAGTAAGATCACTTCTTTAACCTAAGAAAGCTTGTTTTAATATTCTACAAAAAAATCAAAGTTCTACCTCTTTGAAGAATGCCAATTATAGAAGGTATGAAATTTACTGTTTTACCAGGTAAAACACAAATACGCTGCCCAGCCAGTGGGAGGGAAAACAACTTAAGCTGAGGCGAACGGACATAGGCTAAGAGCTACTCCTTAGTATTTGGGCATTTTTCCCCCTATGAAATGCATGTGATTCAGAGACACAACTCACCTCTCCCAAAAGCAACATGGGCTTTACCCATTTCTGCATTAACCTAGAGTTAAAAAGGAATATTGTTTATTGTTTGGCTCTCCCCACTAGAAGTTTCACAGGAGCACAGATCATATCTACCATTTGAACAGCTCTCTGCCTGATGGCTAATACATTTCTTGGCATATAGTAGGTAGGTGCTCAATAAATTTGTTACAGGAATAAATGAGATAGGATTTTCAAGGGTATTTTCTATTAGGATTTAATAAAACGAAGTGATCTTTAGAGAAACAAATCTCCCCATCAACATGCTATTATACTTAATAACAGTGTTAAAATCACTAGAAGTCTCTGGAACATTGAGTAACAATATACTCTAATTCTCTACTTTCCTTATGTGTCATTCTAGGGCACAACCCTTTCTTCCAAATGTTTCCTGTCACTGCAGTTTCCAAATGTATATATAAACACATTGTTGTTTTTTGCTGAACTACATACGGTATGGATTTAGTATGAATTCAGCCTACCCAAATAGTCCTAATTTATTAACATATAGTACAACTTCCTACACATTAATATACGCAGAGCCCAGCAAATAATTATGGGGTCCCTGTTAGTGAATTAAATCAATTCTGCATCATCCACATATGGATTAGCCATGTTGTGGACAGTGCAAGTACTTTTCAAATCTCCAGATTTCCCTATTACTCAAGAGCTGGTGATCTGAAACAAGAAAATTTGAGCTGTTCAAGTCCCAACAGCTTAATTTTGTGTGTCCATAGGCACACAGCATTAGATTCTTCATCTGTTAAGTAGTGATACTGATACCATCTTCCCATGGTAATTTTTGAGGCTGAGATAGAATGATTCTTTAAACAATCTCCACCAATCATATGATGGCAGCTCTAATGGGGAAAGTTCATCATTCATTCCAAAGTCTGATGTAAACTGCTTCTGAATTTTACAATTCTCTTACTGATATAGAGATTTGTAATTGATTGCTAGTGAGGCCAAGGTCATTAATTTAATTCTTTCTTAGTCCTTCACTTCGTAAACAAGGAAATCTCTTTCCAAATTGTCTATCAAGACCCAAGAACTGGTACAACACTTGATGGCTGATTCCAACCCATCAATGTTTTGAGGAGGACCTCAAAACATGTTCTTCTGATAGTCAATTAGTAGCATCTCCTTATAAGAAAAGCAGCAAAAATACATGTTTGCTTCAGAAATTACAGGGCCGAAATGGATTTACAGTGCTGTTAACATCTATTAACCACTGGGAAGAGCTGGACTAGCTAATTTATCAACACCATGGGATTAATGGATATAGTTGATTCTGTTAGAGAGCATCACTAAAACAGTTTTAGAACAGACATCTTCATAGAATAGGGATATTAATAACACTGTCCTTTTGGCCCACTAACATTTGCATTTCAAACAAAAGGCTGTATTATAATGGCTGGGCACAGTGGCTCTTGCCTATGATCCCAGCACTTCAGGAGGCAGAGGCGGGAAGATCACTTGAACCCAGGAGTTCGAAACCAGCCTGGGCAATATAGTAAGACCTCACCTCTTTAAAAAAAAAAAAAAAAAAAGACTATTAGAAGAGAACAGTCTATTAACAAATATTTTAAAATTTTCTTTATTTCAGAACTGCCTTTATGTACAGACATCATTAAAAAAATGCACATACAATGGAGATTTTCCAAGGAACAGGAGCTGGAAATAAAATTTATGGACATTATTAGAACTGAAATTGTCCCAGAGAAGTTCTGAGGATCAGGATTCCTTAAATGTCCTTGATAACCTCTTCAAGTTCTTCCTTTGTGAACATGTGGAAATTCTGGCCAGGCTGCACTGTGGCTAGCTGGAAAGAAAACAGAAGGGTTAATAAGCTGGGCTCAGTTACCCTGCTGATGGCCCTACCATGGTCAGGAGAAGCTGTGTTGGTGATGTAGCTATTCATTAGGAACTAAGGGATCTGCTGTCCCAAGGATATCCTTTCCAGGCAGCAGGTCCCTAAAATAGCTCTCTGGCTCCAAAATAAAAATGCTTATTGACCAAATTTTCTATTTTAAGGTTAACTCACCACATCATACTTAACCAAATGCCTGGCATCACTGTCACTTCTTGAAGTCACTTCAACAGGGATCACAAAAGCAACAGCAAAGTACATGGAGTCAGTACTTTTTTCTGTTAAAGACTCCTTTACAAATATATTTGAAGTATATTTAAATAATTAAAAGTTGAGCTTGTGTGGGTGACTTGAGGTTACTTGGCCATTCTGTGCCTCTATTTCTTCATCTGTACAATGAGGACAATAAGAACAGCTAATTCATAGAGTAGTTGTGAGGATTAAATGTTAATATATATAAAGTGCTTAGACCATTGCCTACAACAAATAATCATTAACTATTGTCAGATATTTTCTCTAAAATTGTTTATGTGGCAAAACTTAACAAAAAAGTTTTTTTTGTTTGTTTTTGTTTTTGTTTTGAGATGGAGTTTCGCTCTGGTTGTCCAGGCTGGAGTGCAATGGCGTGATCTAGGCTCACCGCAACCTCCGCCTCCCGGGTTCAAGCAATTCTCCTGCCTCAGCCTCTCAAGTAGCTGGGATTACAGACATGCGCCACCACGCCTGGCTAATTTTGTATCTTTAGTAGAGATGGCAATTCTCCATGTTGGTGAGGCTGGTCTCGAACTCCCGACCTCAGATGATCTGCCCACCTCGGCCTCCCAAAGTGCTAGGATTACAGATGTGAGCTACTGCACCTGGCCTGTTACGTTTTTTTAAAAGAACTAGCCAAGAAAAGATTTCATTAACACTGGCATAGGAAATCAGTTGTGACTGCTGAAGATATCAGTAATAACTGGAAATCCAGATTATATTTACATTTAAAAGCAACAACAACAATAAAAAACTAGGGTCAGAAGATGGTTAATTTCAAATTTAACTAACATGAGTAGGTTTTCCATTCTCTCTGCTGATCATGTCCCACAGTTTTGGGCAATACTGAGCAATAGGTGCCACTTCACATTTGCCTCAAAAGATTTGTGTTGTACATGTCATTTCCTCATAGTGTCTTTTTTTTTTCAATTTTTAAAATTAAACACATGGCTGGAAACAGTAGCTCATGCTTGTAACCCCAGCACTTTGGGAGACTGAGGCGGGAGGATCACTTGAGCCCGAGAGTCAAAAACCAGCCTGGACAACACAGGGAGACCCCGTGTCTACCAAAAAAAAACCCCAAAAAACTAGCAGGGGGTGTAGCAAACGCCTGTGTCCCACATACTCAGGAGGCTGAGGTGGGAGAATTGCTTGACCCTGGGAGGTTGTGGCTGCAGTGAGTTGTGATCATCCCACTGCACTCCAGCCTGGGTGACAGAAAGAGGCCCTGTCTAAAACAATAAATTAATTAATAATAATTTTTTAAAATTAAATATAGTAGGGCATTTTAAAGTAATTTTCAGTACTAATATTTAATGTAACTTGAAAGTTGCTAGAGAGAATCAGCATAATCCAGTTATGTTTAGTATCCTCTGCCTCATCTATAAGTAAAATTCAGAAAGACTGCTGCACATCTTAAGACATCTGATATCTGGGAACAGACTTAAAAAAAAAGTTCTCCTCTCAAAGCTTGTAGTCTCCTCTAGATTCTCCTAAAAGATATATCTCTAATTACATGAAATGTCAGAAAAGTCCCAAATATATTTGCAAAATATAGGTAAACAATTAGTTTACCATGTAGACCATGAGTTCCATTCCAAGGATATTTAAACATACAAATATTATTACTGCTTCTCTTGGCCAGGCGTGGTAGCCTGTAATTCCTTCAATTCTGGCACTTTGGGAGGCTGGGGCAGGCAGATCACTTGAGGTCAGGAGTTCAAGACCAGCCTGGTGAACATGGCAAAACCCCATCTTTACTAAAAATACAGTAATTAGTCGGGCATGGTGGCGCACGCATGTAGTCCCAGCTGAGGCACAAGAATCGCTTGAACCTGGGATGTGGAGGTTGCAGTGAGCCGAGATCGCACCACTGCACTTTAGCCCAGGCAACAAAGTGAGATCCTGTCTCAAATAAATAAATAAATAAAAATGTTACTACTGCTTCTGTTAAGGTATATCTTTACTTGATGATCAATGACATGAGGACAGAGAAATACAAGGGCAATAATCTAAAGAGTGAGGGCCTAAAGAATTTCACTCATGACTCAGGCTAGCCTTCTCAAAACATTACAGGGGCTAAAAAGCAGAAACTGGGAAAACTCTGAGTAGAACAGTCCTACAGAAGAACTGGAACGCAAATCAATACTATTAATAATAGAGTCTGAACCAAGCACTGCCTTCAGGAAGTGGCTCATCACTAGATAAGTAAAAATAATCCCTTACATTTGCATAATAATAAATGTATTTGCATAGTATGAAAGATACTTTTCTATTTATTATCTCACTTTCAAAAAACAGCTCTATGAGGCAGGTAGAACAGATATTTTCTTTCAATTTATTTCACCAATAATTAATTACTAAGCACCTGTGTATTAGTTACATGTACTTGTGACTAAGGATCCAAAGATGAAGAAAGTCTTTATTTACTAAGTGCTAGATGCCAAATGTGTTCAATGTCAGGTAAGTGTTGTAATAGAACTAAGAATATGTATTAAGAGTGATCTGGAGGAGCCCAGGAAGGCTTCAGGGAGAAGCAACTTTTGAGTTGTGTATTAAAGCATGGCAAGAATGGGTCAGACAGTCAAAGACAGGAAGGGCAAACAATGTGCAAATGCACAGAACCACAAAAGAACACGACATATTTGCAAAACTGAAAGTAATTCTGTATGGCTAGACCAGAGCTTGCACATGGAATATGACGTGAAAAGGAGAGGGAGTAGGGGGTCAGAGCTCATGGGAGACAGTACATTAAAGTGGTTAAAAGTATAAGGCCTAAGACCAGACCTGGATTCAAATCCTGACTCTACCATTTACCTGTTGGCCCTACCGTCTCAAAAGCCAGTTTCCTCTTCTGTAAAATAAGATTTTCGGAATAGGAATATCTATCTCATAGAAGTGTTGTGAAGATTAAGAGAAGTAATTGCATGTAAAATGCTTAGCAAAGTCTCTACTAGATTAAACAAATGACTTAAGAAGTAGTGAATTATACCATGAAAAGAATTTTGGAATTTATCTCACAGACAATAGAAGTCAGAAAAGGTTTTTTTTTTTTTTGTTTTTTTTTTGAGAGAGAGTCTCGCTCTGGAGTGCAGGGGCGTGATTCCAGCTCACTGCAACCTCCGCCTCCTGGGTTCAAGCAATTCTCATGCCTCAGCCTCCCGAGTACCTGGGATTACAGGCACGTGTCACCGTGCCTAGCTAATTTCTTGTATTTTTATTAGAGACAGGGGTTTCACCATGTTGGCCTGGCTGGTCTTGAACTCCTGGCCTCAACTGATCCACCCATCTTGGCTTACCAAAATGCTGGGATTACAGGCGTGAGCCACCATGTCCAGCCAGAAAATATTTTTTAAGTGAAGAACCATTAAGATTAGATATAGCTTAGAAAATCCACTACAGTAGCACAATGAGGAAAAAATGGACTGAAATGGAGGAGGGCAAGATTAATTAGGAAGCCTCTGAAAACACACAAGGTAGGGGAAAAATGGGAACCTGAACAAAAGGCGGCACTGGAAATAGGGATGAAGAAGGGACATTGATTTGGGAGTTATTTATAAGGGAGCAAAGAAATGACTGAGTAAAAGGGAAGGGAAGTCAAAGTCTTCCAGGTTTCTCGTGTGAATGACAAATACACTGGGGGTGTCATCAACCAAGATTAGAAATATGGGAAGATGAAATGGTTTTTAGGAAAGATAATGATTTTAATTTTAGAACTGTCAAATCTGAGGTGAATGCTTCAAAAAGGTCAAATGATAGTTCGAAAGAGTGACCACGAAATCTGACAAATAAGAGTTATCTTAGCAAGGAGCAGTATCATGGAAATAATAAAAGCTGAAACAAATAGTAGTGATTGAGGAGTAAACGAGAGGGGAAGCAGTGGAGATCATACAGGTTCTGTTTGGAGGAGACTTGGCAATAAAGGTGAAAAAATAGGATGGATGAAATAGCACTCAGCAATAAAATGTAACAGAATTGATACAACACGGGTGAATCTCAAAATCATGCCAAGTGAAAGAAGTATAGTCCCTATAGTCACCTATAGTCCCAATTACTCAGGAGGCTGAGGCAGGAGAACTGCCTGTGGCCAGGAGTTTAAGATCAGTCTGGGCAACATAGCAAGACCCCATCTCTAAAAAAATTAAAAAATATTAGCCAGGCATGGTGTGTGCACCTGTAGTCCCAGCTACTCGAGAGGCTGGGGTGGGAGGACTACTTGAGCTCATGAGTTCAAGACCAGTCTAGGCAATATAGCCAGACCCCATCTCTTAAAAAAACAAACAAAAAACATTTATATGAAATTCTAGAACACAAAACAAATCTATAGTGACAAAAAGTAGATCAATGTGGGGGAAGAGACTACAAAGGGACATGAGAGAACTTTTTGGGAGGATCAATATAATGATTGGGGTGACAGATACCGGGGGTAGTACATTTGTCAATATCCGCTTAATTGTAAACTTAAAATAGGTACATTTTACTGTATATAAATTATATCTCAAAAAAGTTCATTAAAAGTAAGGACACTAGATAGAAGGAGGTACATATAAAGATTTTCTTAAAAAGAAAGATGTAAGATGTAACTTGGATATATATATATTTTTTGAGACAGAATCTCGCTCTGTCGCCCAGGCTGGAGTGCAGTGGCGCGGCGCGATTTCGGCTCACTGCAAGCTCCGCCTCCCGGGTTCACGCCATTCTCCGCCTCAGCCTCCAGAGTAGCTGGGACTATAGGCGCCCACCACCATGTCCGGCTAATTTTTTTTGTATTTTTAGTAAAGAAGGGGTTTCACCCTGTTAGCCAGGATGGTCTCAATCTCCTGACCTCGTGATCCGCCAGCCTCGGCCTCCCAAAGTGCTGAGATTACAGGCGTGAGCCACCACGCCTGGCCGGATATTTTCCTTTTCTTAGGGGAAGCAGTTCATGTAGGGAGGCTGGAGCTCCAAGGAATAACTAATGGACTAAGAACTTAAAGTAGATGGGCTCTAGAGCAGTGGCTCCCAAATGTCAGTCCTTCTTAGACTGACCTTTCACAGCAGCCTATGAAAGCTGGTTCTGTGGGTGAGACATTCACCAACAATACTCTCCAGTCCTCTCTAATCTTCTGTTCTTAACTAGTCAATTCCCTACCATGGATTAATCCAACCATCCATTTTCTCATGAGTGTGCTCAACAAATATCCTGATAAGTACTGATTGGTTCAATTACTGATATGTAATTACAGCCTTGGTCGGCCTTTAAGTTTTATTTTTTGAGACAGAGTTTTGTGCTGTTGCCCAGGGTGGAGTGCAGCTAGAGTGCAATCTCAGCTCACTGCAACCTCTACTGCCCAGGTTCAAGCAATTCTCATGCCTCAGCCTCTCGAATAGCTGAGATTACAGGCACGCACCACCACATCCAGCTAATTTTTTGTATTTTTTTAGTAGAGACGGGGTTTCACTATGTTGGCCAGGCTAGTCTCGAACTTCTGGCCTCACGTGATCTTCCTGCCTTGGCCTCCCAAAGTGCTGGGATTACTGGCCTCAACTAGGATTTTAATATGGCCCAGCAATCCTTTTACTCTTCCCTGTCTTCTCTTTTCCCTATCCATAATGACTTTTCCAAATATTTCCCATTCTCAATTTTACTGTTGCATTCACCTAACCTCGGCAGATGACCTTAAAATCACTAGGAAAAATTTGGGGAAATGTGGGACATCTCTCCAGGCTTACCGCCAAACCCACCTATCTTTACTCGTCATTACTTCCTTTGCTCCTGTCTACTCTTAACATACTAAAAAAGGACATTCCCAAGCTGGTCCATACCTCTCCAGTCTCATCCCTTACCATCCCCCACCATCTTATATACATCCCACACCCCAGCAGTCAGACAAAACCTCAAAGTTTCCTTTACCCACAAGATTATTTTTACATCTTGAACCCTTTGCACATGTTGTCCCGTCTTCCTGGAATACCTTTCTGCTCCCTTTTCCAGACATCACCTCTTCCAAGAAGCTTCCCTAATGCCTTAGTCTAAGTTATACATACTCACAGGAATCTGTTCTTACTGCTATTATAGAAGTATCACCCCAGGTTCTTATTATCTATATGTTCCCTGCACTACACAGTATACTACTTGAATAGGAATTGGATTTTCTGTGTCTGTATCCCTGGGCATCTAGCATAATACCTGCTATATAATGGGTACTCAATATGATGCTGAATGAATTTTACTTTTCAAAACCAACTCCTTCATTTGTACCATGCCTTACCTCTTCTATAACTTTTCCATCACTATCCTAACCTCTCCTTTTATTTCTTTCAGCTTTTTTTTTTTTTTGAGACGGAGTCTCGTTCTGTCACCCAGGCTGGAGAGCAGTGGTGCAATCTCAGCTCACTGTAACCTCCACCTCCCGGGTTCAAGCGATTCTCATGCCTCAGCTTCCCAAGTAGCTGGGATTACAGGCGTCCACCACCACACCTGGCTAATTTTTGTATTTTTAGTAGAGATGGGGTTTCACCATGTTGGGCAGGCTGGTCTTGAACTCCTGCCCTCAAGCAATCCACCTGTCTTAGCCTCCCAAAGTGCTGGGATTACAGGCCACTGCGCCCGACTCTTTCAACATTTTTCTATACACAATAGTTTCATCTCTGTTTATATTTTCAAGACTTTTCCACATCCTTAAAAAGACTCAATCCTTTTCTTTAATGCTATCTTCTGCCGACACTAATCAAACTTCTTGAGAAAGCAGCATACTATTGTTTTCTCCACTCATCATCTCCCTTTCATTCTTTTTATTTTATTTTTGAGACAGAGTCTCGCTCTATCGCCCAGGTTGGAGCACAGTATCACAATCTCAGCTCACTGCAACTTCCGAATCCTGGATTCAATCAATTCTAATGCCTCAGCCTCCCGAGTAGCTGGGACTACAGGTGCGTGCCACCACACCTGGCTGGTTTTTGTATTTTTGGTAGAGTCGGGGTTTTGCCATGCTGGCCAGGCTGGTCTCAAACTCCTGGCCTCAAGTGATCTGCCTGCCTTGGTCTCCCAAAGTGCTGGGATTACAGGCATGAGCCACCTCGCCAGGCCTCATTCTTTAACTCACTGAATTCTGGCTTCTGCCAGCACCACTTTACTAAAGCTGCTTATTATTCAAAGGCTGTTAATAATTTCTTAGGAACTAAACATACAAAAATGTCATTTCCATGATCTATGTAGTCTTCAGCAATGCCAGCTATGATATCTGAATAAAAAACAATAAAACAGCCAGGTGCAGTGGCTCTCACCTATAGTCCCAGGTACTCAGTAGGCTGAGGCAGGAGAATTGCCTGAGGCCAGGAGTTTAAGACCAGTCTGGGCAACATAGCAAGACCCCATCTCTAAAAAAATTTAAAAAACATTAGCCAGGCATGGTGTGTGCACCTGTAGTCCCAGCTACTCGAGAGGCTGGGGTGGGAGGACTACTTGAACTCATGAATTCAAGACCAGTCTAGGCAATATAGCCAGACCTCATCTCTTAAAAAAACAAATGAAAAAAATCCAACAATAAAACAGAAAGTACCTCAATGTTTGTTGCATTCAGCTTCTCCTCCATTACTTGTTTGAGGATGATGAGTGAAGACTTGATGGCTTCTTTCAAAGTCATAGACTTGAAACAAAGAAGGCAAGAAGATGCCTATTAATTTTACACAATCCTTCCTTCCTTCAAAGATTTTCCCTTTATCTCACTGAAAAAAGTATTTAGTAAGTATGTCAAACATCTTACTTAGTATGGTGCATTACAAGTATCTCCAGAACTCAAGTAAATGGCAAATAAGTAGAATACATATTTTCAGGAAAAAAACCCCCAAACCTTATTGTGAGCCACAATAAAGTCACCAACCAAAGTAATCTTTGAAGAAGGGGAAAGGGATAGACTTGTCTTGTGTACATTTGAATTCCTCTTTTAATTTAGAAGATAATATTATTGGTAATATCCTATGAACAATAATGCCCAAATAATCTAAGAGGTAGCCCAATGGTTTAGAAAATTCAAATTTACCCTGTTTTGTACCTAATTTCCTCCACATGTAAAATCAATACCATTAGGAGCTAATGTGAGCAGGCATCCCTGTATGAACCACCTGAATAGGTAGAGTAGCCTTCAATCACACCAATGAGTTACCCAAAACCAAATCTTCCCGTCTCACAAAGAAAATACCAAATGCCCACTTGCTTCAAGAGCCAATTGTAAAGTGCTAAGTAAAGCTGTGAAGATAGAGGATAAACGTATTGTGGTACATCCATACCATGGTATATTACTCAGCCATCAAACGGAAATACTGGAACAACATGAATGGATCTCAAAAAGAGTGTGTTAAACAAAACAGATACAAACTGACTAATTGTTTAATTCCATTTATAACAAAGCACAAGAACAGACAAAACTAATGGACAGTGGTAAACATGGTGGTAAACATGGTTGCAAGGGAGGGAAAGAGATTGACTGGAATGTGGATGAGCATTTTTCTGGTGGTGATGAAAGTGTTATTTATCTTGTTTTGCAATTGTCAAAACTCAGAACTGAACTCTTAAGGTTTGTACATTTTATTATATGTAAATTATACCATCATTTAAAAAAAACAGTAAGAGTTGTGAGAATACTTAATTACCTTGTGGTAAACTTCTTGCAAGGAGCTCTGGGCACCCTCTGAAGCAGAGCCAATTGCTCGAGCATCACACTGTACAAAGGTCCCAGATGGGTCCATATGAAACCTGCAAAACCCCGAAAATGAGGACTAAAATGCTCAGGAGTGGTGGCACTTTATGTAACAAACGTCTCACTAAAACAAAGTATAAATGCTTGGCCCTGCAGCCAGGAAACACCACTGAAATATTGAGGCACAGATCTAAAAGATGTTCTATGTCTGAAGAAACCAGACATTTTAAAAACTGTTTAAGAAAATTAGTACCTTCCTTAGGGATTTAGAAGTATAGTATGATAAATATGGTACTTGTTTATGCCTATCTTAGAAATATTTGAGGATGAGGATTAAATCAACATTCCAGAGCAAAGCTCTAAAACATACCCTGACTATAGTAACAAGTTACTTCTAATTCCTTCCAGAATTAGCACTGGTTCCAATAGTGGAATTCTTCATGGAATCCCCAAATTTGTGCAAATGGTATAGAATCACTAAACTTTAGTATTAGAAGCCATATATATATGTATATACATACACACACACACACACACACTCTCCACAATAGCCCTTTTTACAATAATCTTTTTTAAATATATTTTTTAAAGAGATGGGGTCTGGCTCTGTTATCCAGGCTGGAGTGCAGTGGCATGATCATAGCTCACTACAGCCTGGATACAACTCCCAGGCTCAAGAGATCCTCCTGCCTCAGCCTTCAAGTAGCTGGGACTACAGGTGTGTGCTAATACCTGGCTAATAGTCTACAATAATCTTCTCAGTCCCCACCCCAAATTAAAATAATTCCCCGCAAAAGCACGGGGGAAAATTGCAAAATGGTACTTACAGCTGGGGTCCTTTCTCATCAACTCCTCCAAATAACAATGCTACTCCAAAGGGACGAGACTAGAACCAAAAAATAAGAGATATTAAGATAAATGGCTATAAAGTAAGGAGGTGAGAGGGGCTGGGAATGTTATGTTCACAGGACAAATGTCCTAAGTCCTACAGAACAATAAGAAAACTCAACACAAGTATCACACTCACCATGGCACCTGGATCTGCATCTTCTTCTCCAAACTGGAGAGCCAGATTGGACACAGCTTGGGTCACACTCTCCACTGTCATTGTCTCATTGTAGGTGAACCAGTGGTTCTAGAAGAAGAGCAAAGCATGGTACAACCTTCTAATAAGGACATTAAAGCAGCCCACCATCTCACTACGCACATCCCTTTAAACTGGGATTGAAAACTGAAGGCTCAAATGTGGTTTTCTTAATTAACATTAACCCTGAGTACTTGGGAGTACATGAGAGGAAGAGAAATAGCTCTGGAAATAAACATATCACAAGGACTCTAAGCAACGACAGACAAGAGAATCACTGCCTTGAAAAAGAGGGTTATGCCTCAAAGCACCAAGTTTACTCTTTCAAAAACTAAAAGTGCCTCTTTCCCTGAAAGACTCTAGCTTATTCTATTGATGTTTAAGTTAAATGACTTATTCTTACATAAGTACAGACAGCAAACTTGCAAATAAGTGCAAAAAATTTTACTGTGTGATATATTTTTCTTACTAGCCTATCTCCAAGCAGCAGCTACAAAGTTTTTTTTTTTAAAAAAAACAGTATCCCTGACCAGTATTTGTCAGTTGGTACAAGTTATTACTCACCAAAGGAGGGCTGTTATTTGCAAGCCTGGCAGCAAAGGCAGCTGAAGGGAGAATATCCTTTAACTATGTCCACCTCCTGCCATGATGCTCCCACAGAAAGTCAATTAGGAAACAATGCATTGCAATGTATGCTTTATATATAGGCAAAGCCAAAAAAAAAAAAGGAAGACACTGTCAGCTGACCAGAGCCTCTTTAAAACTGCAATGATTGGACAGCTAAACTCCAAGCCCCAGAAAGTTCTAACTGGGAATTCTACCCAAAATTACTCCTAAGAGCCACATCTAATATTGACACAGGCAACTGCAGTATAGCCCAGGCAGCTAGATAATCACTAAACAAAGAACTCAAGCATCCTGGTAAAAAGGAGATAATGCCAATTTTACCTGTGTCTCCACTCTGGCTTTATCAATTAAAGTCTTAGCATCAGCAATTAGCCCACTCATGGCACAACCTGCAATGTAAAAGCGACAGTGACCCAGTGGCCAAATCCTTATAGAACTCTTTCATCCACTCAGGAAATCCTGAAATTCTGGAGTGGAACCATGGCAGCCATTCAGCTATCCCATGGCATTTTATACCCAAAAGATTAGATAGGAAATGATCTGCACTGAACCCAAGTATTAATGATATTAGAAACAAAAAACCACCCACAATGACACAGAAGTCCAGATGATAAAAATAAGCCCAGAGAAAAGCAGCTAACCAAACATGAATTTCCACATATTACATCCCTAAGCATCCCTTTAGCACTCTTTGTAGACAATGATACATTTTCAAACGAAGCAAATACTAATGCCCCAACCTGGGAAACAAGGAAAAGAAAATCACCTCACTATGGACTACAGTGGAGGACTCTCGAATAAATCAAAAGCCTTTTGCCTCTCTGTCCCAAACACAAAGCAACTAGTTATATCAGAGAGAGTTTGCCTGATGGCCCAAGCTGTCACGATTATGGCTATAACTGTTATTTTACATGCCATGGCTCAAATCTAAATCTCCAGCCTAAGTTTCTCTCCCAAGTTTCAGACATATAAAGCCAAATAACTTCCTTATCTACTTGGACATATCACATGCTCATTTCCCTTCCAGACCCTGTCTTCATCCTTGGCCCTCACAACCAATCAGATCACAAGTTCTGTCAATTTCTATCTTCCTCTCCATTCTCTGGCTACTGTTTTGGTTAAAACCTTCACCATCTCTTTGTTTGGACTAGTACAAGTTTTTTAACTGGCCTCCATGCCTCCAGTTTCAGCCCTCTTTAGTCTACCTTTAATATCATTATGAGAATGGCCTTTCTAAAATTATAATGGGATCCTATTACCTCACCGCTTAAAACCTTTCCCATCCTTGCAAAAGGATTACACTGAAGCCCTTCAGTGTGGTAAAAAAGGAATTCTGCTCTCTGACCGACTCATCTGCTGCTGCAGTTCATGGCCCAGGCCTACAAAACTGCTTGTGCCATGATATTTTATATTTTATACCACGATGGCTTCAGTCATTTCTATTCCCTCTGACTAGAATGCTCTCCCTTGCTATACCCAGACACTTGTTTGCCTTGTGTACACTTCCTTATCTTTCAGAATTAAACTCAGCTCAAAATCACTTTCATGGAATCCTTTTCTGAAAGCCCCACTACTGCTGACTCCAGGCAAAACTAATTATTTCTTTCTTTGTACTCCTACTAACAACACACTAGTCTTTCTTAATACTTTTGTCACTTAATTGCACTGACTTACTTACATGTCCACCACCACAATTAGACTGTATGTTCCTGTAAAACAAGGACTATGTCTCATTCCTTTCTATATCCTGGTATCTAGCATAAGGTCTGGCACATTGTAGGCTCTCAATTTGTTGAACGTAGTGACACTGAGCTACCTTCAAAAGACAAGTGACTTGAGTTAAAGAGACACAATGTTCCAATCTTAAAAGATAAAATCTCAGTTTCTATATCTACGAAAGAGATAATATCAAGCTCCCAGAGTCACCACAGCATTTGGTTCTGATACCTTCAAGCAATTAATAATTTGGCCAATGCTTCATTAATTAGATGACTGGACAGGTTAAGAAAATTTGGATAGCCAAATAAAATGCCATTCTATACATAAGTAGAATTACTCACCCTGTAATACTATTATACAATGATGTCAGAAGCCAAGGCAGGGGAATTAAAGACCAAAAAAGTGGGTAGAAGGAACAAGGAATACAAAGATAATCTGAAAACAAAGGAGGAAGACTGATCTAGTCAAGTCTATATTATTCTTATAACTTGTAGTCACTTCAAAGATCTCAACCTTTGCATATTTCAACAACCATCACATTTACCAAGTCTAAATTTGAGGGGAAAGGAACTTCTGGGAGTAGGTTAAACATAAATGAGTCCTGCAACAGCCTCCTACTCCAACATTTACCCATTCTGGCCTACTGCCTGGAAAATAATAGCGAACAAGGGGATAACGTGTTCATTTCATAAACCTTCCTTGGAACATCACAGAGGACTAATTAACCCAGACCAGATCCTACAGAACAGCTTTCCTCCACTCCTTACCTATGTGAGCATCAATCTCTACAATTTTCTCAATGCTGCTGGGCTCCATCAGTGGGGAAGTAATTCTCTTCTCCACAGCTAGGCACACACCCTCTGATGTCTGGATCCCAATGGCTGTAGAACCAAGCTAAAGGGCAACATGTTATGATTACCATATACAGGTCAAATAACTGTCTCACATACTCACCAGATAGCTCTCTGTAAATCTTCACATGATAGAAACTTCAACTGGCCACATCTTACAGGCAGAGAGAAGGAGCACCCTAACATACTGTAAGTAACTAATATACTATTCCTGTCAATAGCAAGAACATTGATTTATAGAATTTGTGATTCTAAAAAGTTTTTTTCTCCCTTAAATTTTTTTAAAATTTTTAATGTTTTCTTTATAACTTACCAATGTAATTTCCAGAACCCCAAAAGAGTAAGTTCAACAAAGTCTGTCAAACATTGGAAAAATCCACTCTCTAATGCCAATATTTGGAGGACGGAGGATTCAAAAGTTCTAAACATAGTGGGCAAGAAAGTAATAAAACTCTTAATGTCTTCTCTGGACCTGGTGTCTTTTCACCTCTGCCATCTACCTTGGTCTGTCCCAAGAGGTGATACTCCCCAACCTACCTGACCTCCAAAAAAGTAATAAAGGAAGGTAGGGAGGGACGAAAAGAACCACTACCATCATCACCACCAACAACGTAAAACTATTAATTATTTAAGGTCGCTAGAAGTCCACAATATACCTGGAATTCATCTCTTTATCTCTACGTAACTCCCAGTCATCTACTCCTCTATGCCCATTTCTTGCAAAATGAGGATGACAATAATAAGAGTAAACACATTATGTATTATAAAATGCTTAAAATGGTGCCTGCCAAATATGAACAAATGTTATTCATGTTCCATGCCTAGATACTTCAATAGCCGCTCTCATCTTTAATCTCTCTCTCTCAATGTATCTCTAATGTTATAACCTGACTGATCTAATAAAATGCTATAATCATTATATTTCTTCTCTCAAGAATTAACATCATCCTATACTGCCTATAATATATCCAAATGAACTTCCAGAGCCTTCATATCCTGATGCCACTTTTCCCTTCCAACTTCACTACTCGTTATTCTCCAACAAAATCCCTCAGGTATAGCCCAACCCACTGGCTCAAGTCACGTTATCTCCTACCCTTGCACCCCTCTGCTCATGCTGTCTCCCCCGGAATACATTCTTCCTTCCCCCAATCCAAATTCCACTCATCAAAGCCTTCCATGACTATGCTTTGTGCTTTTAATTCCCATTATATTTAGTTATTTCTACAAAGTAATCACTGCCAAGTGTGAGCACTGCAAAGGGTTCCAAAGAATCCCATGAATCTTTATGTATAACTTGCTTAACATGTCTGCAGACTGAATGATCATTTCACACACATACATATTATTTTTCAAATGTGTTGAGTTGTGACTTTATTTAGAAGTGTTATTAAATGTACACCAGCTTTTTGTCAGTATTTTCTTAATCAGTGGATACCTGCATAACTACAGGAGATGAACTGTCAAAAAATTTTATGTAAAAAAATGAGTACTCAGGTTGGACATGGTGGCTCACACCTGTAATCCCAGCACTTTGGGAGGCTGAGGCGGGCAGATTGCAGAGGTCCAGGAGTTCGAGACCAGCCTGGGCAACATGGTGAAACCCTGTTTCTATAAAAAATACAATAATTAGCCAGGCTTGGTGGCGTATGCCTGTACTCCCAGCTACAAGGGAGGCTGAAACGGTAGGACTGCTTGACCCCGGGAGGCAGAGGTTGTAGTGAGCCAAGATCACTGCACTCCAGCCTGGAAAACAGAGTGAGACCCCATCTCAAAAAATAAATAAATAAAAATGAATGCTCATATTTCTAGTTAACCGTGCAGACTAAAGACATAACATTAGTTCCATGCCTTCCTTAAGTCTATTAATGTAAGATTAAAGGACTTTTAAAAAGGCATAAATCCACTATAACAGAGAGTGGGAGAAGACACAGCAACAAAACTTTGAAGCTAAAAAGAAGATAGGTTAGTGATATCCGGGTAATCCAAATCCTAAACCAGCAGTAAAGAAAGTAAAGAAACAACCTGATTTTTATCACAGGACCTCAAAAAAGGAAATGGTGGCAACAAGGACCTCTGGAAATGGAAATGAACAAGGAGCTAAAAATTGCAAAATGGTTCAATGTTTAAGAAACAGATTCCCAGATCCCCTCCCCTCTGCTGTAAAGCTAGATGACTGCACCTCCCCCACTCCTGCGGAAGACTCCAGGCTTATTCTCTGGAGACCGTAAAACAGAGCGTCTTTGGATTGGGGACACCAAGCACAGTCTAAGGCAGGAATAATGTACTGAAAACGGGGTAAATATGTAAAAATTTACAAACCGAATGTTAAGAACCTCAACCTTCTTTCCCTACTCAGCTCTCAGAAGCCAGCAGCCAGAAATACCCTCCCGGAATGAAATGAGAAGAGGCAGTTTTCTCCTGAGCAATGTTTTTCAAACTTTTTGACCAAAAGCCACAGTAAGGAATACATTTGATTTCATAACTAAAACCCACAAATATAAATACATAACAGAAACAAAATTTCAGGAAAAAAACCACTCATCACTACTATGGGCAAGGCATTTTGATATCTACTGCTCTGTTTCACTTAAAAAAGAAATGTGGGCCAGGAGTGGTGGCTCATGCCTATAATCCCAGCACTTTGGGAGGCTGAGGCAGGAAGATCACTTACGCCCAGGAGTTTGAGACCAGCCTGGGCAACATGGCAAAACTTTACCTCCACAAAAAATAAAAAAAATTAACTGGGTGTGGTGGCACATGCCTGTAGCTGGGGGCTGAGGTGGGAGGATCACTTGAGCCTGGGAGGTTGAGGCTGCAGTGAGGTGTGATCGCACCACTGCACTCCAGTCTAGGTGACAGAGTGACACTCTGTCTCAA
Source organism: Pongo pygmaeus (assembly GCF_028885625.2). Taxonomy (NCBI): domain Eukaryota; kingdom Metazoa; phylum Chordata; class Mammalia; order Primates; family Hominidae; genus Pongo; species Pongo pygmaeus. The sequence goes on along the minus strand of NC_072373.2, from coordinate 120,301,166 downwards.
AAGAAATGCTCCTCATGACCACTAAATTTATTTTAGTATCTCCTAATAGGTCTAGACCTGTAGTTTGAAAAACATAGCTCTAAACAATCTGACCAGTTCAAAAGGAAAAAAAAATATTTTAGACAGGGTCTTACTCTGTTGCCCAGGATGGAGTACAGTGGCACAATCACGTCTCATGGGTCCCCAACCTCCCAGGCTCACGAGATCCTCCCACCTAAGCCTCCAAAATAGCTAAGACTACAGGTGTACACTACCACACTTGGCTAATTTTTTAAATTTTTTTGTGAAGACAAGGTCTCACTATGTTGCTCAGGCTGGTCTTGAACTCCTAGACTCAAGCAATCCTCCTGCCTCAGCGTCCCAAAGTGCTGAGGCAGGCTTACAGGTGTGAGCCTTGCCCAGCCTAATTTTTTAAATTTTTTCTAGACACGGGCTATGTTGCCCAGGCTAGTCTTGAACTCCTAGGCTCAAGTGATTCTCCTCTCTCAGCCTCCCAAAGTGCTGAGATTATAGGGATGAGCAACAATGTCCCACAGGGAAAAAATTTTCAAGAAAAATTAGAAAATTGTTGAAGAAAAATAAGGTATTTCATCCATAAAACAAGAACGGGATGTTAATAAGAAGAAAAGAAACAAAAGAAGTTGGAAATTAAAAATTATTTCTGGCCAAGCACGGTGGCTCATGCCTATAATCCCAGCAATTTGGGAGGCTGAGGCGGGCAGATCACCTGAGGTCAGGAGCTCGAGACTAGTTTGACCAACATGGACAAACCCTGTCTCTCCTAAAAATGCAAAATTAGGCAGCGTGGTGGCGCATGCCTGTAATCCCAGCTACTCAGGAGGCTGAGGTAGGAGAATCGCTTGAACACGGGAGGCGGAGGTTGCAGTGAGCTGAGATCACGCTATTGCACTCCAGCCTGGGCAACAAGAGTGCAACTCCACCTCAAAATAAATAAATAAATAAATAGTTTCTACAATACTATTGGAAAATGGGTTCTACCAAATTAAGCAAATAAATCAAAAAAGATGACACGGGGCCTAACACAAGAGGGAGTTAAAGGGAATACCTAGAATGATCTCACAGAAAATGAAGTCCACAGGTACACAGGAGGCCCAGAGAACAACCAGTCCAGATGGGAGCAGATTAGAAGGCTCCAAGATTTCACTAAGAATCCTTAATAGGGCACTGTGGCTCATACCTGTAATCCCAACACTCTGGGAGGCCTAGGGGGGTGGATCACTTGAGCTCAGGAGCTCGAGACCAGCCTGTGCAACATAGCGAAACCCCGTCTCTACAAAAAATACAAAAACTTAGGCCGGGCGCGGTGGCTCACATCTGTAATCCCAGCACTCTGGGAGGTAGAGGCAGGTGGATCACAAGGTCAGGAGTTCAAGACCAGCCTGACCAATATGGTGAAACACCATCTCTACTAAAAATACAAAAATTAGGTGTGGTAGCATGTGCCTGTAATCCCAGCTATTCAGGAGGCTGACGCAGGAGAATTGCTTGAACCTGGGAGGCGGAGGTTGCAGTGGGCTGAGATAGCGCCACTGCACTCCAGCCTGGGTGAGAGAGTGAGACTCCGTCTCAAAAAAAACAAAAAAAACAAAAAACAAGCCGGGCATGGTTGTGCATACCTGTAGTCCCGGCTACTTTCGGGGCTGAGGCGGGAGGATCACTTGAGCCTGGGAGGTTGAGGCTGCAGTGATCTGAGATGCGCCACTGCATTCCAGCCTGGGTGACAGAGCAAGACTCTGTCTCAAAAAAAAAAAAAAAAAAAAGGAATCCTTAATAGGACACTTAATTTAATTTGTCTGAATGTTTTGAGAGGATACATGTAACCTGGAGAGACTTTGGAATGCATTATTGATCATCCTAAATTAAGCAAGTATTTTTAAAAAGAGAATTATTAACTCCAAAAAAAACAATGTTGTACAGAAACAGAAAAATAATTATAAAATGCAAAATGGCTCAGCTGTGAAAAGCATTTACAGTCATACTAATGTAACTATTGACTAACGATCTTACAAAATTATGATATTCATGATATATATGGAGAGGGTCACTCTATCCCCACCTCAGAAGACAATTGTGTGTGGTGGGGAGTAGGGGTGTGGCGTTAGGGCAGAAATCTTTATCTTTCATAATGAAAAGTCCATGGATAATGCCTAACAAAAAAGCCATAAATCTTGTGTTATAGAGATATGGAGGTACAGTCCTAGAACATTACCAGCTGAAACAATTTAAAGCGTTGCCTCTGAAAAGCTGAACGTAGATGATGCAGGCCTCAAGAATTGCTATTTTTGTTACAAGGTTTATAGAACTACTTTGCCTTCTGACTCTGAAACTACATGCATGTATACCTTAAAAATCAAACAAATATATAATCAGAAACCATTGCCAGAAAACTTTATTTAGCACTTAGTTGTTCTCTAATTGTTTTATGTATAGTATACTGATCTTGAATCCCTAACTGAACAGAGTAGGACAGAATTTATATACACTTTTTATCTAGAAGAGTGATTCTCAACTGGCGGCCCTTTTGTCCCCAACAGACATTTGGCAAAGTCTGGAGACATTTTTGGTGGTCACAACTGAAAGAGTGCTACTGGCATCTAATGGGTAGTACCCAGGAATTGATAAACATGCTAAAATGCACAAGATGGCCCTCCACAACAAAGAATTATCCAGTCCAGGCCAGGTGTGGTGGCTCACACCTGTCAATCCCAACACTTTGAGAGGCTGAGGCAGGAGGATCGCTTGAGCCCAGGAGTTTGAGACCAACTTGGGCAACATAGCAAGACCACATCTCTGCCAAAAAAAAAAATTACCCAGGTATGGTGCACACATCTGTATCCTAGCTGCTAGGGAGGTTAAGGTGGGAGGAAAGCTTGAGCCCATGAGTTAGAAGCTGCAGTGAGCTAAGATGGTGTCACTGTACTCCAGCGTGGGTGACAGAGTGAGACCCTGTCTCTAAAAAAAAACTAAAACAAATCTCTTATTTAGTCCCTAAGGTGTCTTTACCAACATGAACACAAAGGTGGGCTGGGCGTGGTGGCTCACGCCTGTAATCCCAGCACTTTGGGAGGCTGAGATGGGCGAATCATTTGACGTCAGGGGTTCGAGACCAGCCTGGTGGTACTGGGAGGCTGAGGCAGGAGAATCACTTGAACCCGAGAGGCGGAGGTTGCAGTAAGCTGAGATCACGCCACTGAACTTCAGCCTGGGCGACTGAGAGAGACTCCATCTCAAAAAAAAAAAAAAAAAAAAAAAAAAAAAAAAAAAAAAAAGAAAAACAAAGAATACAAAGGTGGTCAGATACATGATTTGCTAAAGAAAACAAAACAGAAAAAGTAATACAGGTGCTAATTCTGGACTTCTGTACCCCTCTTTATAGCTAAGAGGATCAAAAGCACAAATATGTCTCTCCACCCCCACTGAGAAAAAGCTATTTAGATAATTATGAAGCAGTTAACTGCTCAAAAAGTTTTAAAATAGATATTAGGAATAGGATTGAAACTGTTATAAAAATGGTTAACATTGGTTGCTTAAAGGCATGTAAGAACATTTTCTAAAGGAATGGTTAAACCACATTTACTCCAAGTGTTCTGCCTGCAAAATGTTAGGTAGCCATGAAATTTCAGGAACTATGCTACTTGCTACCATACCTTGATAGCCTCAATGGCATATTCCACTTGAAATAATCTTCCTTCGGGAGAAAAAGTATTCACGCCCCTATAATTAAAAAAAAAATTATTAATTATACTCATTAAAACTAGTCATGTAGACAATGAATTCAAGTTCCTTGACAACTAGCTCAGATAGCTACAGAATACGCATGCTGTCATTATTCTCTACTTCGCCCACAACAATCTGTAGCATTTTTTTGTACATTAACAGTTTCTCAAGGCAATGGAACCTATATATAGAACACTTCTGCCTCACTCCCTGAAAGTCTTCCCAAATTGATGAAATGAGAGCAAGTGACTTTTCTGCCTCAATCCTGAATCAATCTGGATCCATTCTGAATAGACTTACCAGTTCCTTTGGTAAGTTCATGCCCCAAAACTATCAGCCAGTTTCCAAGAAAATGTGCATTTTTCCTTATCCTCTTCCCATAACGTGCATATGATGTTAATACTTGGGGTTATCACTCTTCTTTCCATTCTCAATGCCCTCATTACCTTTCACCTAACTTTTGTAATAGTCTCCTAACAGGTATTGACTCGTGGAACAAGTCGGAAGTGTTTTTCCCCTAATTCAGACAATCTCTATAAAACACAGTTACTACTTTTTTTTTGAGACAGAGTCTCACTCTGTCGCCCAGGCGGGCGCGATTTCAGCTCACTGTAACTTCCGCCTTCTGGGTTCAAGCAGTTCTCCTGCCTCAGCCTCCCCAGCAGCTAAGACTACAGGTGCATGCCACCACACCCAGCTAATTTGTATTTTTAGTAGAGATGGGGTTTCACCATATTGGCCAGGCTGCTCTTGAACTCCTGACCTCGTGATCCACCCGCCTCGGCCTCCCAAAATACTGGGATTACAGGCATGAACCACTGCGCCCGGGCCTAATTATTACTTTTTACTAAAAGTTAGTCACAGGTACATTTCTCTACTTATTTGTATGAATTACTATTGTTATCTTAACAGACTGAGATCCATGTAGTTCCTAATTCTAACCTATTGAGTTCATTCACTCAATATTTACATAACTTACATGTCAGACTGCTTTTCTCTCTAAAACACTTCCCCTTAACACTTAACACTTTCCACCTTTCCTTGCTCAAGTGTGCTGGAAATCCCTATGAAGAAGAGGCACCAATCATGGTCTCAGCTATAAAAGCTTTGAGCACACAATGGACACAAAAAATATGTGAACAAATGAATGAGATGGTTGCAATCCGTGGTTTATGGAGTCCGGACTTTACAACAGGTAACATGTCACATAGTAGTGTTTTTGGCCTGGCGTGGTGGTTCACACCTGTAATCCCAGCACGTTGGGAGGCTGAGGCGGGTGGATCACCTGAGGTCAGGAGTTCGAGACCAGGCTGGCCAACATGGTAAAACCCTGTCTCTACTAAAAACACAAAAATTAGCTGGGCGTGGTGGCAGGCGCCTGTAATCCCAGCTACTTGAGAGGCCAAGGCACGAGAATCACTTGAACCCAGGAAGCAGTGAGCCGAGATGGCGCCACTGCACTCCAGCCTGGGAGAGTGCTAAGCACCAGTTACTTCCAAATCTCTACTACCAGTTTTACCTCTTTCCTAACTAATTTAAATGTTTGCTGAACGTTTCCACTTGCATATCCCATTAGCACTTCACACTTAACATTTTCCAGTTTGAAATATTATCTCTTTAAATCCAGCCACCTTGCAAAATTGACTTCATCTCCTGCCATTCCTATTTCAGTTTTATTTTAAAACATCTCAAATCTTCCAGTGTTCCCAAGATACGAGTTCTGAATGATCTGACTCATTCCTCCCCATCTTTTCCCATATCCAACTATATGCTAAGTCATACCAATTCATATCAATTCCTCCTCCACAGTAACACATCACTCTTCCTTCTCAATGCCCTCATTACCTTTCACCTAACTATTGTAATAGCCTAACACTAACAGGTATTGACTCACTTTCCCCTAATTCAGACAATTAATCTCTGTAAAACACAATTATTATTTAACAGCACACAGTTGCCTACAGAAATAGGACCCAAACTCCTTAGCCTCGTATTAAAAACCATTCAATATCTAGCAGCATCCTGTTTTTCCCATTATCTCCTGCTGTTCCCATACACATATCATATGTGCCAGTCAGACTGGACTTTTCACAAAATGTATTGTGCTTTTCCATTGCCCCTCCTTCATTTATCCCATATTCTCCAACTCACAACTATTGATCTCACCGTCTTTATTAAATTCCTACTCTTTCAAGAAACCTAGTTTGAATGTCAGCTCCTTTGTGAAGTTTTCCATGATCCTCTCATATTGAATGCAATCCCTCATCAAAACTTCCATGGTATTGATTTGAATTTCTCTAATAGCATTAATATATTTCTGACTCACACTATAGTTACTTCTGTAAACAATTCTTTTTTTTTTTTTTGGAGACAAGGTCAGTGCCACCACAGCGGGCTGATATTTTTTAATGTTTGGTAGAGATGAGGTCTCACTATGTTGCCCAGGCTGGTCTCCAACTCCTGAGCTCAGGCAATCCTGCCTCGGCCTTCCAAAGTGCTGGAATTACAAGCATGAGCCACTATACCTGTAAACAATTCTTTAAGAGTCTCAGGCCGAGCGAGGTGGCTCTCGCCTGTAATCCTAGCACTTTGGGAGGCCAAGGCAGGTGGATCACGAGGTCAGGAGTTCAAGATCAGCCTGGCCAAGATGAGGAAACCCCGTCTCTACTAAAAATACAAAAATTAGCCAGGCGTGGTGGCACCGCCTGTAATCCCAGCTACTCAGGACGCTGAGGCAGAGAATTGCTTAAACCCGGGAGGCGGGCCAGGCGCGGTGGCTCACTCCTGTAATCCCAGCACTTTGGGAGGCCAAGGCGGGTGGATCACGAGGTCAAAAGATCGAGACCATCCTGGCCAACATGGTAAAACCCCGTCTCTACTAAAAATACAAAAATTAGCTGGGAGTGGTGGCGCGCGCCTGTAGTCCCAGCTACTCGGGAGGCTGAGGCAGGAGAATCGCTTGAACCCGGGAGGTGGAGGTTGCAGTGAGCCGAGACCATGCCACTGCACTGCAGCCTGGCGACAGAGCGAGACTCCGTCTCAAAAACAAACAAACAAAACCCAGGAGGGGGAGGCTGCAGTGAGCCAAGATAACGTCACTTCACTCCAGCCTGGGCCACAGAGCGAGACTGTCTCAAAGAGTCTCCTATATGCGAGCAAGGAGCTTGATTTTGTCCATTGCTGTAGCACCAGCACCTTGTTCACAGCAAGCACTCAAGCACATTAACTAAGAGAATAAAAAGGGATGTATTTTAGGCCGTCTTGGGAAGACAGAAAAATAAGTAACAAAGCAGTCAATACATATGTTAAGTAAATGGCCACAAAATTTAATAAATGCTTTCTGATAAGCATAACAATTTCTATCACACACACCCTAACTCAAAATTATGTCACCCGAAGATGATTCTCTCCAATGTTCTGGAAGTTAAATATCTACCAACAAAGTCACTTTATAGGACAGTGGGGAAATATGTCAAAACTTCACACACATCTTCTATGAGTCAGTAAAAAAGATGAAAAAGTGGTAACTGCAAGTGGTAAAACTTTGACAGGATCAGCATATACTTGACAGGAAATGCAGCTTCTCATACCACTCAGTACAAAGAAAATGTCTGCCTTCTCTGAATTTAAAAAAGAGTAGCTATGTAAAAACTTAACTGACGAAAACAGAAACTGAAAGTAAAAATGTCTACAGCATATATATATATACAACTTAATATTGTGAGCATTTTCATGCCACAAAATTTTAAAACTTGCTTTAAACTTTTAAGAAGTCAGAAAAATTTTGGTCAATTGGAATCGGCATGAGAAATCTCTTGAAAACCATTCTAAATTCTAGTTCCTATAAAATCAGATTCCAGACAATATATCCAGCCAAAGCTACGACTGCCTTCCCGCTTCTGAAGAAACTATACACCGCGGCATGCCCTACTACAAACCAGTTGTTTTTTCTTCCAGGAGGCACGTTTAACTTTTTGTTTGTTTGTTTAAGGCAGTCATACTACGCACGAAAAGATGAACGGAGCAAAGAGTGACTCTTGGCCTTCTCCCGGTTCAAGTTAGGAGTTCCGGCTCCTCACGCCTTCTTTACCAAACACAAGCTGGAGCTTCTCGCTTCCGCACCGAGTTAGGACCCAGGGGTGACTCAGCGGTAGGACAAGTGCCGCCGATGTGGTCTAGCTTGGGAAAGGACGGCGGGCGCCTGAGGAGGGCAAAACATCCCCAGGTCCGGCCAGTCTCGGGTTCCTGGGGAGCCCCATGACACGGCAGAACCCAGGCCGCGCGGCCAGGTCCCGGGCCTGCCCACCCATAATTCCCACCCGACGTCCCCCAGCCGCACGGACCTGTCGTACTCAGACCGAGTGAGAAACATGGCGAGGGTAGGACGAGGCAGCGGCTACGCGGGGATTCTGAGCACCAACACGACTCCACCGGCAGCCAACTCACCCACACCGCCGCAGTACTAAGGGCCAACTGCGCGTGCGACCGCGACCTCTTTAGCCCGCCCTCCTGTGCCTGCTTCCTATTGGCTGATAGTAGTTCCCGCTTAGGTGATTGGGCCAACGCGCTTCCTCACCAGGGCTTGGTTGGTCCGGAGGAGGAGGAGGAGGAGGACCAGTGAAGTACTTCCGCCTTGAATCGCGGGGGGTTGCTAGGGTCGATCGGCACCCAAGGCGTGTAGTGAGTTCGCCTTTTAGAGAAGGTGTGAGCCCGCCCCAAGACTGGCAATTGGAAGGGCTTGCACGCAGAGCTGGGTTGTCCGAACCCTGACATAATAGGTCCCTCGCCGGCTCCCGTAATCCTAGGTAGATGACTTTGGCCCCGTTTCCGGCAAGGCCACCACCTGACTTCTCTTCGCAGGATTCCCTCTCTTAAGGTTCCTCCACGGTGTTCTCCATGCCCGGTCGAGGGCTCCAGGACTTTGGGCGGTAATGAGTCGGCTACAGTGGGTCTGAGCCGGCGCCGCGGACGAGTCCCTTCGTTTCAGCCAGTTTGGCTCGTTTATTGAGAAAAGTGGGGGGCGAGGGGTTAGTATGTAAGAAAGTCTTCAAGTTTCCACATGGTTAAGGTAATTTTATCAACTCTTTCTTGCACCCCTCCCCCTAGTACAGGTTTCAGACCTAAATAACCTAGAGTTCAGGATCCAGACTTCAAAATATTCACTGCTTTTTCTGTTATTAGTGAAAAATAAGTGTTTTCTTTGAGCCCAGATCGTGCCATTGCACTTCAGCCTGGGCAACAGCCAAACCCTATCCGAAAAAAACAAACAAACAAACAAAAAGCGCTTGCTTTTTCGACGCTTCTTGCTTCCCTTCAATAAGTTGCTTGAGGAGCAACTTTACAGCTTCATAATAACACTGTAATTCAAGTATTTGTTCAAGAAAGGCAAGTAAGAAGTCTTGGCACGGGAGTGGGGAATATAGGGAAATGTTGGTCAAATGATACAAAGTTTCAGTCAGACAAGGTGGATGAGTTCTATAGTTAATAATCATATATCGTGTACTTGAAATTGTGAAGAGGATACACCTTGAATGTTCTCACCACAGGAAAATAAGTATGTGAGATGATGGATTATGTTGATTAGCTTCATTTAATTATTCGCAGTGTGTGTGTGTGTGTATATATGTGTATCAAAACGTCATGTTGTATACCATAAACATGAACAATTTCTGTTTGTCACTTATACCTTAAAGCTGGAATCGGGGGAAAGAAGTCATTTATCAGACAGTATATGCTGGAAAGGGAAATGCCAGTATCTCATTTCCAGTTGTTAATGTGATACCACTAGTCAAGTCCTTAACCTCTCAAGGCCTGTATCTCTCCAGTAAAGTCCATTCTTGGTCCTAGATTAGGTTTGTAAGTCACCAAGGCATTTCAAAGGTGCAGGAAATGTAAAAATACGCCTTTTGAGTATTAACCAAGATCAGTTTTCCCCACCCTTTATTTTCTGACTTCCTTCATGGATTCAGTAGGAATTTAGTTTGGTCATCCCTGGCCAGTCAGATGTTTAGCACTAATAAAACTGAGGAAGAACTCCAAGTAGCAATCCTCTGGGATCTGTTAGATTTCTGAGAAAAGAATGGTAATTTTTAGCTTTCTTGTCAGCTTTCTGACAAGCTTTTTTTTTTTTTTTTTTTTTTTTTTAACCTAATCGGTTATTCCCTATGGAAAAGTCTTGGTCGTAAATTCACTACAGCTGCTCTTTAGAAGTTCTTTTATGGCCAGGCACAGGGGCTCACGCCTGTAATCCCAGCACTTTGGGAGGCCGAGGTGGGTGAATCACGAGGTCAGGAGTTCAAGACCAGCCTGGCCAAGATGGTGAAACCCTGTCTCTACTAAAAATACAAAAATTAGCTGGGCATGGTGGTGGGTACCTGTGATCCCAGCTACTCAGAAGCTTGAGGCAGAGAGTTGTTTGAACCTGGGAGGCAGAGGTTGTGGTGAGCCAAGATCTCACCACTGCACTCCAGCCTGAGTGACAGAGTGAGACTCCATCTCAAAAAAAAAAAAAAGGAGTTATTTTACTACATAGGTACTTGAGTATAATATTTCCTGAGCACCCAGGGTTCCATGGTGCTCTGCAGACCCTATCAATGTCAGAGACAGTAGTGAATTGCTTACGAAATGTTCTTGAATGTAGAATCTCCTCTGGGTAAATGTGTTTGTGCCATATATAACATAAATGAAGGGCAGCCGCAGGTAATTGTGGATAGGAAGGAAAATCTTTTCTCCCAAGAGAGTGCATTGTAACAATCTAGCAGCTAGCATAATGTGTCTTTGAAAGAAATAAAATGAGAAATTAGCTATTTAAAAGTAATTGAAGTTAAAATGTGTGTATGTACAAAGGAATATTGTTCACCCTTTAAAAAGGAATGAAATTCTGATACATGCTACAACTTGGATTAGACTTGAAGACCTTATGCTAGGCAAAATCTCAAGACACAAAAAGACAAATATTGTGTGATTCTACTTATGTTAGGTACCTAGAATAGTCAAATTCATAGAAACAGAAAGTAGAATAGTGATTGTCTAGGGCTGGAGGAAGAGGGGAATGAGGAGTTAATGGGTTTAATGGGTACAGCATTTCAGTTTGGGATGATAATGAAGTTCTGGAGATGGATTGTAGTGATGGTTACACAGCAGTGTGAATGTACTTAATGTCACTGAATTGTACACTTAAAAATGGTTAAAATGGTAAGTTTTATGTTAGGATATTTTACCACAACAGAAATAATTTTTTAAGTTAAAGGGGGAAAAAAGGAAAATAATGGAAATGTGAGTTCTTTGAGGGTCAGTACTCTGTCTTGTTCAGCCTAGCACCTGGCATATGCTCTAGATACATTTGTTTAGTAAATAAGTATTTATTTTTTGAACTTTTATTTTAAGTCCAGGGTGTATGTGCAGGATGTGCAGGTTTGTTATATAGGTAAACATGTGCCATGGAGATCTGCTGTACACACCATTTTGTCACCTAGGTATCAAGCCTAGTATCCACCAGTCATTTCTCCTGATCCCCTCACTCCTGCCACCCTCTGCCCTCCAGTAGGCCCCAGTATGTGTTGTTCCCCTCCGTGTGTCCATGTGTTCTCATCATTCAGCTCCCACTTGTAAGTGAGAACATGTGGTATTTGGTTTCTGTTCCTACATTAGTTTGCTAAGGATAATGGCCTCCAGATAAGGATTGATTAATTGATTGATTGATTGCTATAAGCATACTAGTTCCATAGACGTTAATATATGTGTGACTTGGAGAAGTAGAGTAAGTAGAAAATTCAGAATTTCAAATAGCCACTTTAAAATGTTTTTAAGTACTGTATTTTTTTATTTTTTTAATAAAATAGACAAAAGTTTGTTGGCTACACCTTTTTAGGTGAAATATACTGAGAGATGAGGACTCTTCCTCATTGGAGAAATGTAACTTATTTAGACATTAATAAAAGTTCTGCGTTCACCCATAGAGTGAGAGTTCTCAAATATTTTGGTACTATTTTGCACATTTTTGCAAAGAAAGGAAAATCATCCCTAATTGAAAGCTGCCATGATTATTTTACAGATGAAACAAACTGTATTGCAGTAAAGATACTTTTTCAGCTATAGATTGGAAGCTTTGTCATTCTACTGGAAGTAAATGAAGTAGTTTGGTAAAGTTAATAGCCCGATAAATGTTGAAAATACTTACATTTGTTAGCAAACATCATATATGAGTACTTTGTGTCAGACATTCCTGGGTGAGGCAGAAAATATGTGGAGAATTTAAAAAGTGATTCCAAATAAATTTAGGTCCCTTTGCTCTTTCTAAATATTACATTCCCCAAATCCATTTATCCACATTTATCTCTAGTAACTACAATTTGTTTACGTAAAAAGACATTTTAGATTTGGCTGCTTCCCTGTGTATCATTTTTTACTTCAGTCATTTTGTAGAGTATTTTTAAATAACAAAGGTTTTTAACTCAAGGATATAGAGAAGTTTAGCTAGCTTTGATTCTTGCAAACCCCTGAAGAAATAGAAATTGAACAGTTCTGGCCAATGACTTAGCATGGCAAGAGTACTAATGCAGACCCATTGCTGCATAATTTGGGACTACTCTAATGGGAAACTTTGGTTTATAGACCCCCCATCAGCCTAGCTGAAATTTTCTTAGAACTGCGCTGCAGTCTGAGACCCTGCCTGTGCAATCCTTTCTTTTCTGTCTCCTTCATAGGTGCCAGACTTATATCACAGTCTGGAGCATCCCCCACCTTCTCCTGCTCTCATCCCTTTTATCCTTCATAGATGTTTCTGCCAGTTGATCTCTTACATGTTTTTATGGGCTGAATTGTATCTTCCCCCAAATTCAGATGTTAAAGCCTTAACCCCCAGTATCTCAGAATGTGACTGGAGCTAGGACCTTTAAAGAAGTGCTCAAGTTCAATGAGGCTGTTAGGGTGGGCCCTAATCCAGTCCTGACTGATGGCTTTATAAGAAGAGGAAATTTGGATACACAGACACCAGGAGCAGGTGCACACAAGAGAAATGGCCATGTGAAGACACAACAAGAAGGTGGCCATCTGCAAACCAAGGAGAGAGGTTCAGAAGAAGCCAAACCTTCTGACACACTGATCTTGGACTGCTAGCCTCCAGAACTGTGAGGAAATATATTTCTGTTGTTTAAGCCACTCAGTCTGTGGTATTTTGTTATGGCAGCCCTAGGAAACTAATACACATGTCAAATCTCACTTTGGCCTTTGCTTCTCAGAGGACCCAAACTAACACAGATGGCGCTAGGGGAGATCCAGGAAGACATAAGATGGGGTTTCAGGACTGACTCACTTACTACTTGTTGGGCAAAGAGGATGCCATCCTGCACAGTATAGGAGCTTGGGTAGTTCCTAGCACAAGGTGGTGACCCAATTGCTAAAGATTTTCATCAATGTTGACCTGGGAAAATATCCCAGTGAACTTAAAGACCTTGCAGATACAATTTCAGGCATTTGAAATATATGGGGGAACAATGCCTACAAGGACAGTGGAGATGCCTGGATACTGCTAAGTTATAGCAATACTCTGAAAAGGGATGAGAAAACAAAGCTTACCCTTGGTTAATGGCCAAATGTGAAAGACAGAGGGTCTCTTTAGTAGCCTACAAAGAGTCATTTATTTTCTGCAATGGAAAAGCTAACATGGATGAGTGACAGACTTCGGACATGATAGAGTCACATATTCCAGACACATTGAAATGTGCAGCCAGACAGGTCAGGGTCCTTATTGGGAAAGCCAGAGACTGAAACAAAGGATGGGACATCTGGGTGGACAGCCGTATGGATGTTTGCTCTGCACACCTCTGTGTACTTTCAAAACTCGCAGAAGTGGTCTGCCTCTCTATATTAAGAGTGAGTACTTCCCCCAAACTGAAAGATACTGTAGAGCTACTCTCCCACAAAGAAACACAGGAGTTGCCCCAACTTCCTCTCCTAGCCCCTCCAGGCCAATAGCTAGAGGTAAATACTAGCATAACCCAGCTAGGAACATGCTGGGCCTGACAAAGGAGGAAAAGCAATAAGAATAAGTTAGCATATGCAGACAAGCTGGGGAGCACTCAGGGATTGGATTTTGAGGTTGCTTGATCAAGAGAACTGAAATATAAAACAGTAATCAAGATTCATTGACTTGGGGGCATTTCTTGAGACACAGAATTTAACACCCTAGCAAAGACTCAGAGATAAAGTCACTTTTGGAGAATTCTTAGAAATCTGGAACAAGTGATGACCAATGCTGAGCAAAGTAAAAATGAGTTACCCTAGCATATGGTAGAAGAATGAATTTAAAAATAATTTTAAATAATTTAAAAATTCATTCTTCTACCATATGGGGGAAGTGAGTGTTTTCAATTGAGGTATTATGTGAGAGCAGAAGACCCTTTAGAGGATTATGGTCCACAGAAGGGTGGAGAAGATGCACTGTTCACCAAGGCCATCAGAAGTCCTCTGTTAAGAGGAACAGCAGCATCACCAAAGAGTTTTCTGCAGTCCTGGGCTGAGAATTGGAGAAGCAGTCACTGAGTTGGGCTTATTAATAACTATGAGAATTATATCACCCCAACTCCCAAGTAATAGAGGCCAGATGGTGATGCTTAGTCATCAGAATCCAGAAGGTCCAATTACCAGTAAGAGCAGCAAGATCTGGGAAGAGTAGCAAAGTAGAAATGTCTGAATTTTTCTGATGTATGGTAGGGGCCATTCCCTACTTTAGTCATATATTTTTGTAGACTCTGTTGTATTGTAGCTATCAGACATGGAAAGATGCAGTTTGGAGTTTGTGATGATTAATTTTTTATCAACTTCACTATAGGGTACCCAGATATTAGATCAAATATTCTAGACTTGTCTGTGAGGGTATTTCTGGATAAGGTTAACATTTGAATTGGTAGACTGAGCAAAACAGATTGCCCTCCCAAATGTGAGTGAGCCTCATCTAATCAATTGAAGACCCGAATAGAATAAAAAAGCTAAGAGGGAACTCCTCCTACCTGACTACTTGAGCTGGGACATTGGTCTTTTCTGGCCTTTGGACTGGGACTGGAACATCAGCTCTTCTTGGGTCTCAAGCCTACCAACTTTCACACTTTAATTGGGCAGAAGCCAATGGTCTGGCCCTTTCACAGGGGGTCTGGAAGGCAAAGGACTGGAAAATCAAAGACAAGGAGGTCTGGGATAGAGTTACGTGAATGAATATACAGAAGTAGTCATGAGGTGTGAAGTTTTTATCTCATTTATCTACAAGAGAAGAGGCACTAAACAATCAAGAAGGCAAAATGAGTCAGTTGACATTACTAGGCTTAATCATTGGCCACCTTGGAACCAGCATCATGGGCACTTTTATGGGCTAAATTGCTGTATTTGTCTGTTCACACGCTGCTTATTAGACATACCTGAGACTGGGTAATTTATAAAGGAAAGAGGTTTAATGGATTCAGTTCCACATGGCTGGGGAGGCCTCACAACTGTGGTGGAAGTCAAAGGAGAAGCAAAAGCACATCTTACATGGCAGCAGGCAAGAGTGCGTGTGCAGGGGAACTCCCCTTTATAAAACCAGACCTTGTGAGACTTATTCACTATCACAAGACTTACTATCATGGGAAAGACCCACCCCCATGAGTCAGTTATCTCCCACAGGGTCCCTCCTGTGACACGTGGGAATTACGGGAGCAAAATTCAAGATGAGATTTGGGTGGGTTCAGAGCCAAACCATATCATTCTGCCCCGGCCCCTCCCAAATTTTATGTCCTCACATTTCAAAACCAATCATGCCTTCCCAACAGTCCCCCAAAGTCTTAACTTATTTCAGCATTAACTCAGAAGTCCACAGTCCAAAGTCTCATCTGAGACAAGGCAAGTCCCTTCCCCCTATAAGCCTGTAAAATCAAAAGCAAGTTAGTTACTTCCTAGATACAATGGGAGTACAGGCATTGGGTAAATACACCAGTTCCAAATGGGAGAAATTGGCCAAAACAAATGAGCTACAGACCTCATGCAAGTCAGAAATCCAGCGGGGCAGCCAAATCTTAAAGCTCCAAAATGATCTCCTTTGACTCCTTGTCTCACATCCAGGTCATGATGAAGCAAAAGTAAACTCCCACAGCCTTGGGCAGCTCTGCCCCTATGGCTTTGCAGGGTATAGCCCCGCTCCTGGCTGCTTTCCTGGACTGGCATTGAGTGTCTGCGACTTTCCTGAGCACACAGTGCAAGCTGTCGGTGGACCTACCATTCTGGGGTCTGGAGGATGATGGCCTTCTCACAGCTCCACTAGGCAGTGCCCCTCTGGGGACTCTCTGTGGGGGCTCTGACCCCACATTTCCTTTGTGCACTGCTCTAGCAGAGGTTCTCCATGAGGGCCCTGCTCCTGCAGCAAACTTCTGCCTGAATATCCAGGTATTTCCATACATCTCTGAAATCTAGGCAGAGGTTCCTAAACCGCAGTTCTTGACTTTTGTGCACCTGCAGGCTTAACACCACGTGGAGGCTGCCAAGGCTTGGGGCTTGCACCCTCTGAAGCAATGGCCTGAGCTCTATGTTGGCCCCTTTTAGCCCCAGATGGGACACAGAGTACCAAGTCCCAAGACTGCACAAAGCAGCAAGGCCCTGGACCCAGCCCATGAAACCATTTTTCTCTCCTAGGCCTCCAGGCCTGTGATGAGAGGGGCTGATGTGAAGACCTCTGACATTCCCTGAAGACATTTTCCCCATTGTCTTGGTGATTAACATTTGGCCCTTCATTACTTATGCAAATTTCTGCAGCTAGATTGAATTTCTCCTCAGAAAATGTGTTTTTCTTTTCTGTTGCATCATCAGGATATACATTTTCTGAACTTTCATGCTCTGTTTCCTCTTGAAGGCTTTTCCACTTAGGAATTTGTTCTGGCAGATAGCTAAATCATCTCTCTCAAGTTCAAAGTTCTACAGATCTCTTGGGCAGGGGCAAAATACCACCAGTCTCTTTGCATAGCAAGAGTGACCTTTACTTCAGTTCCCAACAAGTTTCCCATCTCCATCTGAGACCACCTCAGCCTGGACTTTGTTGTCCATATCATTATCAACATTTTGGTCAAAGCCATTCTACAAGTCTCTAGGAAGTTCCAAGCTTTCCCACATTTTCCTGTCTTCTTCTGAGCCCTCCAAACCATTCTACCCTCTGCCGTTTCCCAGTTCCAAAGTTGCCTCCACATTTTTGGGTATTTTTACAGCAACACCCCACTCTACCAGTACCAATTTACTGTATTAGTCTGTTCTCACACTGCTAATAAAGACATACCCGAGGCTGGGCACAGTGGCTCACGCCTGTAATCCCAGCATTTTGGGAGGCCAAGGTGGGTGGGTCACGCAGTCAGGAGTTCGAGACCAGCCTGGCCAAGATGGTGAAACCCCATCTCTACTAAAAATACAAAAATTAGCTGGTTGTGGTGGCAGGTGCCTGTAATCCCAGCTACTCGGGAGGCTGACGCAGAGAACTGCTCGAACCCAGTAGGCGGAGGTTGCAGTGAGCCAAGAACACACCACTGCATTCCAGCCTTGGTGACAGAGCAAGATTCTATCTCAAAAAAAAAAAAAAAAAAAAAAAGACATACCTGAGACTGGGAAATTTATAAAGGAAAGAGGCTTAATGGATTCACAGTTCCACATGACTGGGGAGGCCTCACAATTATGGCAGAAGGCAAAGGAGAAGCAAAAGCACGTCTTAATACATGGCAGCAAGCAAGAGGGCATATGTAGGGAAACCCCCCTTTATAAAAGCATCAGACCTTGTGAGACTTATTCACTATCATGGGAAAGACTCGCCCCCATGATTCAATTACCTCCCACCAAGTCCTTCCCACCACACAGGGAATTATGAGAGCTACAATTGAAGATGAGATTTGGGTGGGGACACAACCAAATCATACCAATTGCCCCCTACTCAATTCATACATTGAAGACCTAACCTCCAGTAGCTCAGATTGACCTTATTTGGAAACAGGATTGTTGCACATGTAATTAATTAGTAAAGATGAGTTTATACTGGAGTAGGGTAGACCCGTAATTCACTCTGACTAGTGTTCTAATAAGCAGATGGCCATGTGAAGACAGATACACAGCGTGAACACCATGTGAAAATAAAGGCAGAGATCAGGGTGACACAACAGAAGCTAAGAGAGAGGCATGGAACAGATTCTCCTTCATAGCTCTCAGAGGGAACCAACCTTGCTGACACCATGATCTCAGACATCTAGCCTCAGAACTATGAGACAATACATTTCTGTTGTTTAAGCCACCACGTTTGTGGTACTTTGTTATGGCAGCGCTAGGAAACTAATACCATCACATAAATGGAGTGGCCACAGTGGCAGGGATAGAGGCTAGGTATGGGCTCCAGCTTTCCAAGGCTGATCTAGCTACTGATGATCTTTACTGTCAGCATCAAAGACTAATGCAGAGTCCCCAATATGGCACTATTAAGGAGACCAACTGGCCGCTTGGTGACAAGTTGACAACACTAGGTCTCTTCTACTTCTGAGGGTTTCAATAGTTCATTCTCACAGTGATGGATGTCTAATCTGGGTATGGGTTTTCTTTTCCTGCCCACAAGTCCTCAGCCAGGGTTTAAAATATGGAGTTTAAAATACGGGTTTAAAGTATGGGGGTTTACAGAATGAATGCCTGATCCACAAGCATAAAATTTTATGTAACATAGCATCCAACCAGGGGACTTGCTTCATGGTAAAAGAGGAGTGCGAGTGGGCCTGTGGCCATGACATCCACTAATCATACCATCATACCACACCATCCAGAAAAATCTGGCACTTTAAAGGGCTGGAATGACTTTTTTTTTTTTTTCCTGAGGCAGCTCACTTTGTCGCCCAGGCTGGAGTGCAGTGGTGCCATCTCAGCTCACTGCAGCCTTGATCTCTCGGGCTCAAGCCATCTTCCCACTTCAGCCTCATGAGTAGCTGGGACTATGGGCATGTGCCACCACACCCAGCTAATTTTTTAAAAAATTTGTAGAGACAAGGCCAGGCACAGTGGCTTACGCCTATAATCCCAGCACTTTTGGAGGCCGAGGCGGGCAGATCACGAGGTCAGGAGATCGAGACCATCCTGGCTAACACGGTGAAACCCTGTCTCTACTAAAAATACAAAAAATTAGCTGGGCGTGGTGGTGGGTGCCTGTAGTCCCGGCTACTCGGGAGGCTGAGGCAGGAGAATGGGTTGAATCCGGGAGGCGGAGCTTGCAGTGAGCTGAGATGGTGCCGCTGCACTCCAGCCTGGGCGACAGAGCGAGACCCCACCTCAAAAAAAAAAAAAATTTTGTAGAGACAAGCCCTCACCATGTTGAGCAGGCTGGTCTTTAACTCCTTGGCTCAAGTGATCCTCCTGCCTCAGCCTCCCAAAATGTTGAGATTACAGGCATGAGCCATCACAACCAGCCTGGAGTGACTTTCTAAAGGCACGGGTGACGTTACACTCAGGCAACACTCTGAAAGAATTGGATACTATCATTCTGGATTTGTTATACACATTAAATCAGAGGCCTTTGTAATTCTGTCACAGTTTGTTTTCTGTTGCTGTAACAGAAAACCACAGACTAGGTAGTTTACAAAGAAAAGAAATTTATTTCTTACCGTTCTAGAAACCAGGAGGTCAAAGAATATGGTGCTGCCATCTGGCGAGGTCGTTCTTGTTGTGTCATAACGTGACAGCATCGAATGGTGAGAGGGCGGGAGCATGTGTGTCAGCTCAGGTCTCCCTACCTCTTCTTTTAAAGCTACCAGTCCCATTATGGGGGCCCCACCCTGATAACTTTGTCTGATTCTAATTACCACCCAAAAGCCTCACCTCCAGATGCCATCAACATACGAATTTAAAAATTAAGTTTTGTTTTGTTTTGTTTCGAGACAGAGTCTGGTTCTGTTGCCCAGGCTGGAGTGCAATGGCGCGATGTCCGCTCACTGCAAGCTCCGCCTCCCGGGTTCATGCCATTCTCCTGCCTCAGCCTCCTGAGTAGCTGGGATTACAGGCGCCCGCTACCACGCCTGGCTAATTTTTTGTATTTTTAGTAGAGACTGAGTTTCACTGTGTTAGCCAGGATGGTCTCAATCTCCTGACCTTGTGATCCGCCCGCCTAGGCCTCCCAAAGTGCTGGGATTACAGGCGTGAGCCGCCGCACCTGGCCGAAATTAAGTTTTTAATACATGAAATTTGGAGGACACATTCAAACCACAGCAGGCCCTAATAGGAAAAATACTTGGGTTCACTAACCAAGGAGTAGATGTGGGAATAGCCCCACTTCTCTTCACTATCAATGACCCAGTAGAAGATTTTGTGCTTCCCATACTCACAAATGTGGGATCTGTAGGGCTGGAGGTCCTAGTCCCCAAAGAGGTTACGCTCCTATTAGGGATCACAGCAAGGGTCCCATTGAACTACAAGCTATGGCTGCTGCTGGGCATTTTAGACTCCTTATGTCCAGATATCATGAGGCAAAAAGAGGAGTCACCATCATGACAGGAGTAATTGACCCTGATCAGTAAGAGGAGGTAGTGCTGCTTTTTACAGAGCTGATGTGATTCCACTTGGGCATCTCCTGATACCTTCTTGCCCCATGTGGCTGAATGAACACATGCAGCAAATCTGGCCTGAGAAGGGTATGGTTACCAGGAGCCCAGACCACCACATAAACCACCAAGACCTGCTAAGGTGATAACGGACGGTGAGGGGAATTTGGAGTAGATAGTGGAGGAGAGAGAGGATCAGTAACAACTGTGGCCCCCAGACAAGTTGCTATAGTTTGTCACACTAACCTTTCTCGTCAAGTTTTCCTTTAGCAAGAAAGGCCCATGGGAACCATAGAAAAATTTCTTCCCAAACCTGTGTGAAAAAGTAGATCTGTAGGGCTCAAAGAGTGGGCTGTGGTGGTTATGAAAGTGGGCCTCTCAGATTTCCTGCTATGGGAGAACAGTTAATTGATGACCCCGACTGCTGACCTTCTGGATCAACCAATGTGTTTGCAGCTGAGGCCATGCTTCTTAGGAACTATTTTTAGCCAGTGACTAAGCATGGTGGGGTACTAATACAGGCTCATTGGGACTTCTCTAATGAGTAACTTTGGTTCAAAGCTCAGAGGGAAATTTAGAGAAAGAAGCAGCAAATTTAATGCAGAGAAAACAAAGGAAAGGAAATAAACATCAGAAATCAATGAAATAGAATGCAGGTATCCGAGAGAGAAAATCAACAAAACCAAAACTTAATAATCTTCTAAAACAGAAATGAAAATTCATCAACTCTTACCAAGGGTAATCAAGAAAATGTGAAAGAAAACACATTACCAATATCAGCAATTAAAAAGGGGGACATCACTATAGGTCGTGTAGACATTAAATAAATATAGGAGGATATTATAAACAACTTTATACTGTTAGAGTTGACAGTTAAGATGAAATGGAAGATCTTAGTGAAAAACAAAATTTACCAAGACCAAAAGCAGAATAAATAGAAAATTTTATATTTTAGAATAATTGAATTCATAATTCAAACCTTCCTACAAAGAAAACTCCAGATGGCTTCACTGGTGAATTCTTTCCAAGATATATACTGCTTTTAGAAAGGCATAAAAGACATATTCATACTTTCTAATGCTTGTATATTACATACTCTATTTGTGGCTTAACTTCCCCCTGCTTCCATGCATCATTCATTGAACACCTACTATGTTTCAGGGCATGATGCTAAGTGTTATAAATACAAAGATGAATAAAGAGTTTTTTGGTGGGGGAGGGACTTTGAGGTTGATGGAAGAAGTAGATATATATAATGTAAATGTAGCGAATTCTGTGCTAGTGATGATATGTATAAAGTACTATGAGAGATGGTGATGAATCCAGGGAAGAGAAGGCTTCCCAGGCATGAGGGGTGAAAAAATATGGCATGTGGTATAGGCATAAAAATGACTAGAAAATAAAAGAGATCCCTTCTCAGTCTTCCTTACTGAATCTTCTCATATTCCCTTAATTTTTTTGATTCCTCAAGTCCTGTCCTTGGTTTCTGTTTTTCACTCTCCCCAAGCAGTTTTATCTACTCTCACATTTGCCCCTTTCATATACAAGTTAGTCATTCCAAAATCTATGTTTCCAGCCTCTACCTCTCTATTGAGCTCCAGGCCCAAATGTCCAAATACCTACAGAACTCACCTACGCAAGAATTTTGCCCTCACACTATGCCATCTCCTGTGTCACCAACTTCCTTCCCTTAAAAAAAAATCCTTCCCTGGACTGCATGTGTCTCTCCAGCTACTACACCATTTCTCGGCTCTTCTTTGTGTAGTGAAACTTCTCACTTTCTTTGTTTCTTTGTTAAAAGTGAGGTTTTTATCCCCATTACTTTTTTGAGACTGTGCTTATCAAGGTCACCAATACCTTCATGTTGCCTAATTCGGTTCTCAACCTACTTGACTAAACGGCAGCATTTGACTAGTTGATCATTTTCTCTTTTTTGAAGGACTGTCTTTCCCTGGCCTCCACCCTATACTGATTTTCTTCTCACTTCAGTGGCCACTCCTCTGTCTCTTCATTGGATCCTCTTTCTTTTCTCAACCTTTAATTATTGGGGATTCTAGTGTTCCATCCCCAGACTTCTACTAATTTTTTTCTTATACTCATTTCTTAGAAAATCTTAACCAACTCTGTCATTTTAAATATCATCTATATGTTAGTGATTCCAAAACATGTATATCTGCAACCTCTCCCCTGAACTCCAGACTCATATCTCCACTGGCTGCTCCACTTGGATGTCTAACAGTATTCCAAACTAAATATGTCCAAACCAAGCCTTTGATTCCTTGCTGCCCAAACCTTCAGCCTTCTCCATATCAGTAAATAGTTCTACCATTCGCCCTGTTGCTCAGGCCAGAAATCATTGACTCCTCTGTTTCTAATATCCTCATTTGATCCACTAGCACATCCATCATCCTACCTTCAAAATATATTCCCAATCTGACTGACTCATTCTTACCACCTTGATCACTGTTACTCTCATCCAAACCACTATCATCTCTCACCTAGATCCCTTCCTCCTAACTGGCTATCCTACTTCCACTCTCCCCCAACTATATTCTGAATGATCCTTTTACAGTGTAAGTTAGGATATGCCACTCCCCTGTTCAGAACTCTCCAGTGATTCATGTCACACTTAAAATAAAATCTAAAATTCTTTCCACAGTCTGCAAGGCCCTAATGATCTGGCCTCTTGCTACATTCTGACCTTATGTCCTTCCACTCTCCCCTTCCTTTTTTTGTACTTCAGCCATACTAGCTTCATTGTTGTTTCTCAAACATATGCCAAGCACATTGCTGCCTCTGGACCTTTATACTTGTTTACTTTAGAAATACTCATTTCACAGATATTCTTATGGCCCATTTCCTCACACCATTCAGGTCTCTGTTCAAATGTTACCTCCTCAGGGGGACCACCCTATCTAAAATAACTCTTTCATTTGCTGTGCTTTTACTCTACTCTATTTTTTCTCTAGCTTATAACCCTACAGGAGTTATATCACGTACACATCTGTTTATTGAATATTATCTGCCTCCCATATTAGAATGTAATTTCCATAAAGGCAAGGAATTTATCCATTTTGTTCAGTCACCAAGTCCTATCTATTCTACCTCTTTAAAATATCTTCTAGCTGAGCATTGTATAATCCCAACACTTTGGGAGGCTCAGGTGGAGGATCACTTGAGCCCAGGAGTTTGAGACCAGCCTGGGCAACATAGACCCTGTCTCTACAAAAAAAAATTAAATTTAAAAAAAAATCTTCAGTTTATCTTCTTTCCATTCCTACTACCTCTGCCTTAATTCAGTTGCCATCATCACTTGCTTGGACTATTACAGTGTTCTTCTACTTGAGTTTGTACCTTTGTTTTCTTCTATCCAGGCCATTCTCCCACACTACTACAAATTTGATAGCACTATAGTTGATATATTTTCATACCTCTCTCCTACCTAAAACCCTTTGTAAGGGATACCCTCTTTGCATATTGGATAAAGTCAGTCCCTTAACACAGCATCCAAGGCAATTTCTAGCCACTTATTCTGCCACCTCCTTGCCTTTCCTCTCTAGCAGTCCAAAATGCTTATATCTCATGTGTTTCTTGCCTCTGTCCTTGGAACATGCTGGTTCTTTTCTCTTAAATGTCCTTTCCTGACTCTCACAAAGATAAATATTACCTCTTCTGGCCATGCTTCTATTGCATTTATTATACTGTGCTTGATTTTTTTTAATACTTACATGAATGTCCCATTCATGTGACACTGTGAGCTTCTTAAAGGGAGAAAATTGTGTCTTATTTAGGGCACAGCTCCTGTCACACAGTCAGGGACAGATGGAGATGGGAGTAAGGCACAGGAAGTGTTCAAAGTAGAAAGAACTTTATGTATGAACACTCTGAAGCATGAAGGAACTTGCTTCATCTTTAGGAAACAGAGGAAGCGAGTGTGACTGGAGACCAGTGAATGAGGGGCAGAGTAACAGGAGAGCAAACTAGAAAGACTATGGGAACTAGATCATGCAAGGCCTTGTTGGCCATGCTAAGGATCTTGAACATTATCCGAAGAGAAATGGGAACCCTCTGAAAGATTTTAAGTAGAAGAATGACAAAATAAGATTTGCATTAAAAAGTCAGGATGGCTGCTATGTAAATAATGGATTGAAAGGATACAAGAATGAATACAGAGACGAGATAGACACTATTTCAATAGTCCAGGAAAAGAGTGATGGTGGGTTGAATTAGAGTGGTAGCATTGGGGATTGTGAGAAATAAATAGATTCAAAATATATCTTGGAGGTAGAATGAATAGGGCTTAGTGACAAAGTGAGGGGGTGAAGGAGATAGATTTGCACAACTGAACGGCTGGTGGAATCATTTACTGAAATGCAGATTTGTCAGAGTAAGGGTCAAAAGAGAAACAGTTAAATTTTGAGAGGTTAAGTTTGAGACGCCTGGGTGTGAGGCACGTAGAGGAATAACACAGTTGAATATAGGGGTGTAGATTTCAGAAGAGAGGTCTGGACTGGAAAAATAATTGGGAGTCATGAGCATACAGGTTTTATGTAAAACCTTAAGAGTCAATGAGAGAACCTAGAGCAATTGTAGCATGAAAAGAGAAGAGGGCATGGCTTATGGGGAATTGAATATAAATTCATTGGATTAGAGGTAATGAGAACATGAAACTCAGAGGGCACAGGGACCTTGAAGTTACCCAGGAAAATGGTAGAAGTTGAGGGTATAGGAAGGCTGTGAGCAAGGTGCTTGCAGGTCTTCAGAGAATGAGGGAAAATGACCAACAATTTGGAAGATAATTGCACTGGGAAGGGAGAAAAGATGAATAGATGACACAAACCTCTAAAAGACAGAAAGATTTTCCAAGAGGTAGAAGGAGCAATGGGGACAGACAACCTAAATTTCCCCCTTAAGTATATTTTCTGTTTAGATAATGAGAATCTTCAAGAGTATCTTTGGATGTTGCAGGTTAAATAGATTCAAAGAAATTCTGTCTCTGCTGTTCCAGACCAAGCCAGTCCCCCGGGTCTTATTCAAGGCAGGAAATCTGGTAGAGTAAGGCCAAAGCAGCGGGAACCTGGCACAGATAAGAGTGAGAAATAACAGGCTATACTGCATTCAAGTGAGAGGTGGTGAGGGATTGAGCCAATGCAGAAGCAGAGAGGATAAACAGGGAGAGCTTGAGGAAATACCTCTGACATATCTGGAGACTGAGCTCAATTACGTGGCTACTGATTCAATCATTCATTCCTACGTAAGGAAATCCCTGTAAAAACTCTGAACACCAAGGCTCAGAGGAGCTTCCTGGTAGGTGAACGCATCAGGGTACTGGAAAGTGATGCATCCTGTCACTGTAGGGGAAAGGGGAAGGATAATCTGAAATCAGAAGCTTCCCAGATTTTGCTTTATATGTCTCATTTGACTGGCTCTGTTTTGTATACTTCATAATAAAACTATAATCACAAGTATAGCACTTTCCTGAGTTCTGTGAATCATTTTTGGGAATTATTGAACCTGAGGGCATTGTGGGAACCTCTGAAATTTTAGTCAGTTGGTCAGAAGTTTGGGATCCCTGAACTGTGACTGGCATCTGAAATAAAGCCAGTCTTTCTGGGGACTGTGACCTTAAAAAAACCTGTGGAGTCTGACACTAACTCCAGATGGTTAGCATCAGAATTGTATTGCAGTTGTAATTGGTTCTGAATAAAAGGTTAACAGAAAATCCTATTCAAACTGACTTTAAAAACTAAACGGAATTTATTGGTGCACATTACTGAAAAATCCAAAGTATAAGATTTCAGGGCATGGCTTGATATAGCAGCTCAAATAGCATTACCAGGACCTGGTTTTTCTGTATCAGGTTTTCTGTTCTGCTTCCTTGAGATTGGCTTCATTCTCAGCAAACTCTCTCCAGTGCAGGATGGCTGCCAGTAGTTTCTGAGGCTATGTGCTTGTGGATTTACATCCAGTTGAGAAGAGAGGGAGAAAGAGAGGATCTTAATGACTCAAATAGATGTCCAATAATTGAGTATGATTGGCCTAAATTGGGTCATGTGACCATCCCTAAACAAACTACCATGCCCAGGAGTATTGCCATAAGCCATCTAGAGCCTATCCCTAAAACCAGAAGTAAGGTCAGTCTTACCCAAATCATTTTGCCAAAAATGGCTTGCCTTAAGCAAAATCTGGGTACTGTTGTTAGGAAAATGGGGAAATGAATATTGGGGATACAATTAGTCATGTC
This sequence comes from Pongo pygmaeus, assembly GCF_028885625.2. Lineage (NCBI taxonomy): Eukaryota > Metazoa > Chordata > Mammalia > Primates > Hominidae > Pongo > Pongo pygmaeus. The sequence goes on along the minus strand of NC_072373.2, from coordinate 120,274,616 downwards.
CACTACAGTGTTAAATTGATATTTATTTAATTGACTCTTCATTTAAAATATTAACTGCATTTTGGAAAGCACCTCCAAATCCCTTTAGTTCTTAATTCTGCACTTAAAGAGTTTTCTATCTGAACTCTAGTTGGTTTAAGTATTCTGTGAGATTCTCTTTGCAACCTAGGGATTTGTTAGTGCAATTCAGTAAAAGAGAAATACTGCTTGACAGATTATGGTAAAAACTCACCTTCTCTAGATGTAAGTTATGTCCAATTTAATTATTCAGAGAATAAACCCTAAGAAATAAGTTAGGTTGACAGAGTAAGATGATTCTGATAAAAAAAAAGGTTGAGAGTAAGATGATTCTGCAAAAGAACATTTCTATGCCCTCAGCTCTGCAAGACCACTTGGAACTACCAAAATAGATATCACAAAGCTTATACACTAAAGCTCCTGGACTTTATTAATGGGAAACATTCTCAGATTTTCATTTAGAGCCAATTTGCTATGATTCTAGATATAGTTCTAACAGATTAAGTTATCTGGTGTAGTGAACCTATGTTGTTCACAATTTACTTTTTTGGGTAATACTATTTTGATTTTCCTCTGGGTAAACTAGCTCTCTTACTCTCGTTTTTGTGGGTTTTATAGGGCTGATACCACCCATAAGGTTGAGGAATTGTACATGACCAAGATCCAGTCAGTCCCTTGTCCACAGTAATTGATGCTGAAATGGGCAAGTGGCCCAATCTAGGCTATTGAGAGAACTTTGCCTGCAACTCTGGTGGGGTTGCTAGATTGTTAAGATGTAAGCCCAGATCTATATGGGATACCCTGAGGGAAGATCCTGCTGGAAAATTATGCCAATGTAGAGGAAAGAGCAGAAAGATAGAAATAGAGATTTGGCTGGGCGAGGTGGCTCATGCCTATAATCCCAGCACTTTGGGAGGCCGAGGCAGGTAGATTGCTTGAGCCCAGGAGTTCGAGACCAGCCTGGGCAACATGGAAAAACCCTGTCTCTACACAAACAATACAAAAATTAGCCAGGTGTGGTGGCTCATACCTGTGGTCCTAGGGAGGCTGAGGTGGAAGGATCACCTGAGCCCAGGTCGACACTGCAGTGAGCCATGATCACCTGTCACTTCACTCCAGTCTGGGTGACCAGAGTGAGACTCTGTCTCAAACAAGAAAAAAAAAAAACCAAAACCCTGGCACAGTGGCTTACACCTGTAATCCCAGCACTTTGGGAAGCCGAGGCAGGTGGATCATGAGGTCAGGAGTTCAAGACCAGTCTGGCCGAGATGGTGAAATCCCATCTGTACTAAAAATTCAAAAATTAGCCAGGAACGGTGGCGTGCACCTGTAATCTTAGCTACTCAGGAGGCTGGGGCACTCTAATCACTTGAATCCGGGAGGTGAAGGTTGCAGTGCGCCGAGATTGTGCCACTGCACTCTAGCCTGGGTGACAGAGCAAGACTGTGTCTAAAAGAAAAAAAAAAGAGAGAGAGAGAAAGAGAGACGACTGAGCAGAGAGAGAGCGAGCGAGAAAGAGCGAACTCAATTCTGATGTTATACTTTGAGCCCCTGGAACCAGTCATGACTAAAAAATTATTGGACTTTTCAGTTACAGGAGGCAATAAATAACATTTATAGCTTAAACATTTTTGAGTTGGGTGTATGTACTGAAAGAATTTTAACGAATTCATCTGGTTTTCTGGCTCGAGCAGATTAGATTAGAAGTAATAACAAGAAGGATTTTGCTTGAAGGCATGTAAATAAGCAGCAATTTCACTTTTTTTTTTTTTGAGCCAGTCTCTGTCTGTCGCCCAGGTTGTAATGCAGTGTCTTGATCACAGCTCACAGCAGCCTTGACCTCCTGGGCTTAAGCAATTCTCCTACCTCAGCCTCCTGAGCAGTGATTTTTTTAAGTGTTATAAATCCTGAACACTTAATGAAATAAAATACAGTATTTTGGTATCTGGTGCTGACACCAAAAGAAGGCAAAATAAAACTACAAAATCTCTCTTTCTGTTTCATTAAACAGTTTGGGACCCTAATTATTATATCATATCTTATAGTTCAATATCTTACAATACAGGAAAATGTTTGATGATCCTAATGACATTCTCTATTTTTATAACTGCCTTCAATGTTCTTTCACACATAAAACCTTTTTTTTTTGAGGTGGAATCTCACTTTGTCACCCAGGCTGGAGTGCAGTGGCGTGATCTTAGCTCCCTGCAACCTCCGCCTCTCGGGTTCAAGCGATTCTCCTGCTTCAGCCTCCCAAGTAGCTGGGACGACAGGCATGTGCCACCACACCCGGCTGATTTTTGTATTTTTAGTAGAGATGGGGTTCACCATGTTAGCCAGGTTGGTCTCGAACTCCTGACCTCAGGCAATCCACCCGCCTTGGCCTCCCAAAGTGCTAGGATTACAGGCATGAACCACTGCACCTGGCCCATAAAACCATTTTTGATTTCTCTTTGAGTAATTGCTATACTGAAGCAAAATTATATTATTGTTTCTGTCTTAATTTTTTTCAATTTTTTTGTTTGTTTTGGTTGTTTGTTTTTGAGACTGTCACCTAGGCTGGAGTGCCTAGTTTGTAGTTTTAGTGGAGATGTGGTTTTTGCCGTGTTGGCCAGGCTGGTCTTGAACTCCTGGCCTGAAGTGATTCACCTTGGCCTTCCAAAGTGCTGGGATTACAGGCATGAGCCACTGTGCCTGGCCCAGCCTTTTTCCTAAGAAAAAAAGAAAAAATAAGTGTAGCAAAGGATGGAAGCGGTACGGAGTTACTGAGACTGGGTGGTAAAAAGGGAGTGGGAGGGCTTGTGGTGAGGGTGTCAGCGATGGGGGGAGGGTTTGGGCAGAAGGGAGGAGGGTTTGAAGAGAGAATGAAGAAGAGTAAATAAATTTGCTGACCAGCGTGTAAAATAATGGTATAACACCAACAAAAATACCTGAATTTCAGTGCTTAAAAATAGCACAGTATACTGGAACATCATAATACAGAAAACAATAATGCAATGACGACTTCCTCTTCCTTCACCTTCAGTCAGAGTAGCCTCTAAATCTTGTTAATCCAATTTTAGAGACATATCATCCCACCTAGAGATTCTGCTTTCTGTATTCTTGGTGCTGACCTTGGAAGGCTCTGGTTCTGTTTTAAGAAGGAAAGCCATTTGCTTGTATCACCTTACATACTGCTATCAGATTAATATTTCTGAAGCACAGCTCTAATCAGGTAGTCACTAATATTTATTGAGTGTTTGCTATGTTTCAGGCACCAGGCTCTACATACATTATCATATTTAACCTTCACAACAGCCATTTTAAAGTAGATACTATCATTAGCTCCATTCTGTAGATTAGAAAAAAAAACTTTATAGAGGAATCAAATCTCCTGAAAAGGAAACACAGCTCCTAAGTGGCAGAACCAGGTTAGGAATCCAGCTCTGTTTGGCTCTGGAGCTTGGATTCCTCACTACTATTCTATTTAATCTCTTCTGCTCAAAACCTAAAAGTAAATAAAGTCCAGGGGCTTATCATTCAAGGCCGTTACCCACAACTGCCATTCCAATTATATTTTCTTTCTTTCTTTTTTTTTTGAGAAGGAGTCTCGCTGTGTTGCCCAGGCTGGAGTGCAGTGGTGCAATCTCGGCTCACCACTGCAACCTCCGCCTCCTGGGTTCAAGCAATTCTCCTGCCTTAGCCTCCTATCTGGGATTACAGGTGTATGCCACCATGCCTGACTAATTTTTTTGTATTTTTAGTAGAGACAGGGTTTCACCATGTTGGTCAGGCTGGTCTCAAACTCCTGACATCGTGATTCGCCTGCCTTGGCCTCCCAAAGTGCTGGGATTAAAGGCGTGAGCCACTGTGCCTGGCCCAATTTTATTTTCTACTGCTACACCTTCATACGTCTGATTTTCAGAGCAAATAGAAGCATTTGCTGATCATCAATATACTGCAGTATTTCACACTACCATGCCTTTGTTTACATAAGAATGCTTTCTCTGTCTCACTGGTTCTAAAAAATAATAGAAATCTTTAAATCCTTGTTTCATACAATAGTCGTGATTTTCATTATAATAAGAGCCATTGGATTTTACTGTGATACAGATATTTTTTCTTCTTCTGAAGCATATATGAAGATTAAGTGGTTTTTGAAATCTATTAGGCCTTTACAAATTATTTGTAAGTCCAAATCCTAGAGAATTAGGATTCTAGATAACAGAAGTCATTTTCAAAAGTCCAAGAACTCTTTAGTGTCTCCCAAGATTATCTAATAAACAACAACAACAAAACCAATAGGACATAAATTTGGAAAGTGGTAAATCTCATTTTGTAGTTGGAAGTGCCTATATTCCTAACAGGCAGAATATTCAATAATTAAAATATCTGCTATGGAATAATTTTGTAGATTAAAAAAGGCACGAGTAATGTTACCTTGAGTATACAGTTAGTTTGGCTACAATGTGGTTTGAGCTTTTCAAAAAGCAGTAGCTCTTCAGAAAGTACAAAAAGAAGAGAATATTTTCTAACTCATTTTAGGGGGCTATCATTACCTTGATAAGAAAACCAAACAAAGATAGTTCAAAGAAAGAAAACTATAGATCAATAGCCCTCATGGATATAGATGTAAAAATCCTCAACAGATATTGGAGAGTCCAATTCAGCAATACATAATATATAACACAAATATATAAATACATATATATAACACAAATATACAAAGTACATATATATATATGCAAACATATATACAGAATAACACACCATGACAAAAATGCAAGGCTGGCTCAATATTCAAAAATCAGCTGGGCATGGTGTTGGTGCACGTTTGTAGTCTCAGCTACTCAGGAGGGTGAAGCTGCAGGATCAAATCCAGCCTGGGCAACATAGTGAGACCTCCATCTCTACAAAAAAAAAATCGTAGACTCACAAAAATATAATCAGAAATATAATCTTTGACAAAGGAGCAAGGGCAATTCAATGGAGAAAGAATGGGCTTTTCAACAAACAGTGTTGGAACAACTGGACATCCACATGCAAAAAAATGTTTCTAGCCACAATCTTTACATCCTTCACAAAAATTAACTCAAAATGGATTATAGACATAAATGTAAAATGCAAAACTATAAAACTCCTAGTAGATGACATAGGAGAAAATTGAGATGGCCTTCGGCTTGCTGATTACTTTTAAAATTTTCATTTATTTTACTTATTTTTATTTGTTAGAGATACATGCCTCACTGTGTTGCCCAGGCTGCAGTCCAGTTTAGGCTCACTGCATCCTCAAACTCCTGGGCTCAAGTGATCCTCCCACCTCAACCTCCCAAGTAGGTGGGACTACAGGCATGCCACCACCCCCAGCTAATTTTTTTGTTTTTTGTAGAAATGGGAATATCACTATGGTGTCCAGGTTGGTCTTGAACTCCTGGCCTTAAGTGATCCTCCTGCCTTAGCCTCCCAAAGCACTGGGATTACAGGGATGAGCCACTGTGCCTGGCCTGATGATGACTTTTTAGGTACAATACCAAAGGCATAACCAGTAAAAGAAAAAAATGATGTTGGATTTTATTAAAATTTAAAACTTCTGTTATGCAAAAGATGCTGCCAAGAGAATGAGAAGACAAGCCACAGACTGGGAGAAAATATGTGCAAAAGACTTATCTGATAAAGGAGTATTATTCAAATATAAGAGGAACTCTTAAAATTAAACAATAAGAAAATGAACAAACTGATTAAAAAATGGGAAAATGATCCAAACAGACACTTGACCAAAGAAGATGGCGAATAGTATATGAAAAAATGTTCAACATATGTCATCAGAGAATTGCAAATTTAAACAATGTGATACCAATACACACTATTATAATGGCAAAAACCCAAAATATTGACAACATTTAATGCTGGTGGGGATGTAGAACAATGAGAACTCTTATTCATTGTTAGTGGAGAAAAAAGAAATGGTACAGCCACTTTGGAAAATAGTTTGATGGTTTCTTACAAAACTAAACATACTCTTAGCATACAATACAGCAAAATCACCCCTTGGTATTTACCCAAATATGCTGAAAGCTTATGTCCACACAAAACCTACACATGGATGTTTATAGCAGCTTTATTCATAATTGCCAAAACTTAGAAGCAACCAAGATGTCCTACAGTAGATGAATGGACAAATAAACTGTGGTACATCCAGACAATGGGATATTATTCAGCACTAAAAATAAATGAACTATCAAGCTATAAAAAGACACAGAGCAACATTAAAGTATATTATTAAGTGAAAGAAGCCAATCTGAAAAGGCTGCATAGTGTATGATTCCCACTTTATGGCATTCTGAATAAAGCAAAACTATGGAGGCAGTAAAAAGGTTATAAGTTGCCAGGGAATTGGGGAAGGGAAGGATGAATAGGTAGAACACAGAAGATCTTTAGGGCAGTGAAACTCTTCTGTGTGATACTATAAGGGTGGACACATATCATTTATTATGCATTTGTCAAAACACAGAATAAACAACACAAAGAGTAAACTCTGGCTGGGCACAGTGGCTGATGCCTGTAATTCCAGCACTTTGGGGGACTGAGGCAGGAGGATTGCTTGAGCCCATGAGTACAAAACCAGCCTGAGCAATATAGTGAGACCTTGTCTCTCCAAAAAATTAAAATATTAGCCGACTGTGATGGTGCTCAGTCCCAGCTACTTAGGAGGCTGAGGTGGGAGGGTTGCTTTAGCCCAGGAGGTCAAGGCTGTAGTGAGCTGAGATTGCGCCACTGTACTCCAGCCTGGGTGACAAAGCAAGACCCTGTCTCAAAAAAAAAAAAAAAAAAAAAAAAGACTGTAAACACTAATGTAAAGTATGAACTTTGGTTGATAATGATGTGTCACTGTTGGTTCATTGATTGTAACAAATAAATATATTACATTGGTGTGGGACATTGATATGGGAGATGCTGGGCAGGGGAGGAGGAGGTATACTCTCTGTACTTTCTACCCAATTTTGATGTGAACTTAACACTGCTCTCAAAATAAAATATATTAATTTAATTATACATGTAATTTTTTTCTTTAAAAAAATCAATTTAGGCCAGGCGTGGTGGCTCACGCCTGTAATCCCAGCACTTTTGGAGGCCGGGGTGGGTGGATCACCTGAGATCAGGAGTTCAAGATCAGTCTGACCAACATGGTGAAACCCCATCTCTACTAAATACAAAAAAATTAGCTGGGTGTGATGGCACATGCTTGTAATGCCAGCTACTTGGGAGTCTGAGGCAGGAGAATCGATTGAACCAGGAGGCAGAGGTTGCAGTGAGCTGAGATTGTGCCATTGCACTGCAGCCTGGGCAACAAGTGTGAAATGCCATCTCAAAAAAACAATTAATTTAATTTGCCATACTAAAAGTCTAAATAACAAAGTGTAGCAGTCTTCCTGCTCCTTAGCTCAGCTAAGTCCGAGTTCTTGCCTCACAACCAGGAAGAATTAGGCACACGGACACCAGAGAGTGAGCGGAGTAGAATTTATTAAGCAAGAACTCTCAGTGGAGAGGGGACACAGTGGGACGGTTCCCCTACCTGAAGGTGGGAAGTCCCCTGTGTGGCTGGGTCTGGGGCCTTTTATGAACTTAGAATGGGGAGTGCATGCTGATTGGTTTGTGAGTATGCAAAAAAGGTTAAAGTGAAGACACCACTCAAAAGTAGGTATAACAATGTAAAAAACCAATTAGGAAAGGGTAGGTATATGTAAAATAGGTGAAGAGTGGGGACCAATCAGAGGAAAGCACACCAAATGGGAAGACAAGTTCTCAATCCGGTTGGAGGATTGAACCTGTAGCCTGGCTTCCAGGCTTTAAACTGTCTTTGGCTTGGAGGTGGGGTTGTACTGGGGACCTGCCCCTATTTGCCTAGGCATTTGGCTGCCTCCTGTCACTATCATTTCGCCCCTCTGAAGAGGTACATCTAACTGCCATTAGAATAGGGCAAGGCCAAGGCCTTAGAAGTCCAAGGCCAGGCGCGGTGGCTCACGCCTGTAATCCCAGCACATTGGGAGGCCGAGGCAGGCGGATCATGAGGTCAGGAGATCAAGACCATCCTGGCTAACACAATGAAACCCCGTCTCTACTAAAAAATACAAAAAAAATAGCTGGGCGTGGTGGCGGGGGCCTGTAGTCCCAGCTACTCGGGAGGCTGAGGCAGGAGAATGGCATGAACCCCGGAGGCGGAGCTTGCAGTGAGCCGAGATCGCGCCACTGCACTCAAGCCTGGGCGACAGAGCGAGACTCCGTCTCAAAAAAAAAAAAAAAAAAAAAAAATAGGGACGAAGTCCAACCTTAACTGCTTCCTGCTGACAGTGAGTGCTGTTTTGCGAAAACGGCAGTCAGATCTCCCTCAGAGGTCTAAGGGTCCCCAGTGAAAGGGAGCAATTGTCCAAGGCTCCGGTTACATGATCATTTGGAGTTTGATGGCCTCTAGGCAAGAATAAACAATTTGGTTTATTAGAAGACATGTATCAAAATGAAACAAGAGGGTAAGGACAGCTCAAAAATCCCAAGGCTGCCAATACACTCAGATAGCTGGTGGCCATAGTTACGCCTGCTAAGATTTGGGTGCATGTTGGCATTGGTTAGCTCCCTTGTTCTGATTTTCCCAAACAAATAAACCTCCAGGTTATGAGCACCCTGTTTACTCCTATCACCTGGCAGGATTTGCAGGAGAATTGCCCAGAATTAGAATATTGATCCAGATTTTTACGTTACCCATCCCTTCTCTTTCTTCTGAGCTGCAGTGGGAGATCACTGGTTGGTTCACAGGAACAAGCAGGATTAGTCTAAAATGTGGGCAAAAACTTAAAAACATCTAATGAGATTAGAATTTAATGGCAAGTGTATGATAAGTTTGAAACATAATTTTTCTTTCTTCAGTCCTTATTTTTGTTAAAGACAAATCATGATAGGACTGAGTTGTTTGCAAAATAAACTTTAGTCTTATACTTGTCTCTTATACTGATTATTATCTATACTTATATTGATTATTTGCATAAAGTGTAGCAAGAATAATTATTTTTCACATAGGCTTTTTCTAAAAAAAATTTTTTTTTTTTTTGAGGCAGAGTCTCACTCCGTCACCAGGCTGGAGTGCAGTGGCGCAATCTTGGCTCACTGCAACCTCTGCTTCCTGGGTTTAAGTGATTCTCCTGCCATCAGCCTCCCAAGTATCTGGGATTACAGGTGCCCGCCACCATGCTCGGCTCATTTTTGTATTTTTAGTAGAGATGGGGTTTCACCATGTTGGCCAGGGTGGTCTCAAACTCCTAATCTCAGGTGATCCACCCCCACCCGCCTTGGCCTCCCAAAGTGCTGGGATTACAGGCGTGAGCCACCATGCCTGGCCCACATAGGCTTTTGAACTTGGCTTTGATGGAACTCTGTTCCACAAGGAAGCTCAGATAAGACCTTTTAAAGCCAAGCCCAGCCATGGGTTTATACCCTCGTATACCTATGAGTTGGGTAAATTCCTCTCTTCTTGAGATCCCAAGATAACATGGGACTCCTGTGCCTGTTAGAAAGTGACCTTCTTTACTCAACACAGGTTAGGAACCCTGTACAGGGACAGTGTAGACAAAGCATGTGACCAGTTTTCCCCGGGGGGTTTTATTGGCTCTGCAAGTCAAGCTTGATTCCCTAAAGGAAAGCACATCATTCCAGTCAAAGCCTTGGTGAAACAACCAGTTTCTCCAATTGTGTCCTGTTGCAAAAGAAAATGTTTCTTATTGCACTGATGCAAATTAATTACTATATTGCTGTAAGTTAAGAATACTCACAAATAGTTTCCAAATTCTAGAGAAACCAGGCAGGGAGAAACAAATATGCTTCAAATTTTCTTCACAGGAGTATAATTTACTCAATTATTAAAGGCTGTAAATGACTCAAAATAAAAGTTTCCTTGATTCTAAAAAACAAAACAAGGATCAGCAATGTCTTAAGCAAAAAGTTATAAAAAGATTACTTCAGTTTTCTGTTAGTTCAATCAATTCAGTGAACTCTTATTCTGCTTGATATTCATGAACATTTTGGCTCTTCATGAGTCCTGTACGTTTTCCTCTATTCCAATGTTGCAATCTCCAAAGTTATCAGAAACCTGTATTTCAGAGCACCTGTCAAAGTCCTACAGCTGATTATAAACCATCTTTTGAAAAGAATCAAAGCAAGACAACAATTGTCTGTGAATGACAAAATGTCCTCAGGGTAGTTAGGGTCAAAAACACAATTGACAAAGAAATTTGGTTATTTCTGTGGTTGACAATAACTTAACATAGTAACCTTAATTATGATTGCTAGCACATACTCAGACATTAGAATTTTAGAAATCCCATGCAATTCTGGAACATATGTTAACATTATTCACTAAAATATAACCTGAAGAGAATTAAACATTATTTTGGCAATGCTACATAAATAAACATGTCAAATAACCCTGTTTACCTAACTCTTTTGGATGCCCCAGGGGCCCTCTGTGGCACCCAAAAGTTAGGGGTTGGAAAAGACAACCTTGAAACTGAAGTTTGATTTGGGGAAGGCTGTCAAATATGTTAAAGGTTTAAAACACTTGATATTATGAAATAGAATTCCAGATTACCATAAGTCATTTGTTTAGCCAAAATGATGACTCAAAAAGTTTAAACAAGGCAAAAACTTTTACTCATTAAGAGGGAAGACTTAGTTTTCCAAACAATCTGTCCTTAATATTACATAAAAATCCTGCTCAAAGGAGAGAAAGCTAAATTTCACCTTTGCATTAGTCTATTATTAATGTCAACCCCAATTTTTTAATGAAAGCTTATAGATAATTCTATCCAATCTTAACCAGTTTGACCATGAGGTGAGATTCTTATAAGACTTTGATAACTTTTTATAAATTTTTGTTAAAGAGTAGATCAATGCCTTAAGAAAATCTTGTGCTTTTATTCCAATGCTCAATTTGTGGAAAAACCCTATAATATCTTTTTGAAGTTAGTCAATATGTTCACACACAGGATTTCTTTTGAAAGATTAATTTTTACAAACTTTCCACCACTTGTTTAAGCCTTTAACTTTATCTTATCTAGTTTTTAAATCTTATCTAATTTTTAAATCTTATCTAATTTAAAACAATCCTTTAACCCTCTAAACTAGGCAAAAATTTATATTCCCATGCCTTCTTATAATCTTTTACCAAAAACACATTTTACCTTCCTTACACACCTTGCATGTAAATCTACTTTCAGTAGTCTCAATTACATGTTGTAATGGCAACTCTTAGCAATTGATAAAGAAAAAGCATTTGATGAAATTCAACATCCATCCACGGATTAAAAAAAAAACTCTCGGCAAACAAGTAACACAGAGAAACTTCTTCAACCTGATAAAGGACTTCTACAGAAAATCTAGAGCTAACATTGTACTAAATGGTGAAAGGCTGAATACCTTTCCCCTCAGATGAGAAACAAGGCAAGTATGCCAACTCTCACCACTCCTATTCAACATTGTACTGGAAAGTTCTAGCCAATGCAATAAGGTAAGGAAAATAAATAAAAGGCATACAGTTTGTAAAGAAAGAAAGAAAACTGTTTCTATTTGCAGATGACATAGAAGTGTACATAGAAAATCCCAAGGAATCACACACACAAAAAAACCTCATAGAACTAAAATAGGAATGTATAAAGGTCACAGGATAAAGGATTTTCTTTTTGAGACAGAATTTCACTCTTGTTGCCCAGGCTGGAGTGCAATGGTGCAATCTCAGCTCACTGCAACCTCTGCCTCCTGGGTTCAAGTGATTCTCCTGTCTCAACCTCCTGAATAGCTGTGATTACAGATGCCTGTCACTACACCCAGCTAATTTTTGATATTTTTAGTAGAGACATTGTTTCACCATGTTGGCCAGGCTGGTCTGGAACTCCTGATTTCAGGTGATCCAACCGCCTCGGCCTCCCAAAGTGCTGGGATTACAGGCATAAGCCATTATGCCTGGCCTAGGATAAATGATTAAGTTATTTTTCTATATACTAGCAATTGTCAATTGAAAACTTCAATTTAAAACAATATCATGGCTGGCATGGTGGCCCACGCCTGTAATCCCAGCACTTTGGGAGGCCAGAGTGGGTGGATCACTTGAGGTCAGGAGTTCAAGACCAGCCTGGCCAACATGGTGAAACCCTGTCTCTACTAAAAATATAATTAGCTGAGCATGGTGGTGGGAACCTGTAATCCCAGCTACTTGGGAGGCTGAGGCAGGAGAATCGCTTGAATCCAGGAAGTGGAGGTTTCAGTGAGCCAAGATTGCACCCCTGCACTCCAGCCTGGGCAATAGAGCGAGACTCCATCTCAAAAAACAAACAAACGAACAAAAAATCATTTATAATGGCTCCCCCAAAATTAAATGTGAGGGGACTTGAAAAAGTGAAATTAAAATATAAAAATAAAAAATATAAACTTTATTTATCAACACAAGCTCCATCAAGTTCAAGATACTTTTGTAAATGATAATATTAATATCAGCCATTGAGTCCATTCCTAAAGAACTGAGGGTCCTGGGAATTTAACCATGTCAATGCAATATTTTTTTACAGCATTAACTGAAGAAAATAGGTGCCCTTTAAAGATTTTTTAAGACAGAAACAAAAAAGAAGTCAGAAAGAGCCAAATCAGGACTGGAAGGTAGATGCTTACTGATTTCCCATGGAAACTCTTGCAAAATTGCCTTTGTTTGATCAGAGGAATGAGCAGGAGCATTGTTGTGGTAGAGAACAACTCTCTGTTGAAGCTTTCCTGGGCATTTTTCTGCTAAAGCTTTGACTTTCTCAAAGCACTCTCATAATAAGCAGATGTTATCAAGGCAGGAGGATCGCTTGAGCCCAGGAGTTTAAGACCAGCCGGGGCAACATGGCAAGACTCTGTCTCTACAAAAAAATTAAAAAAAAATTAGTCAGGTGTGATGGTGCACACCTGTGTTCTCAGCTACTTGGGGACTGAGATGGGAGGATTGCTTGAGCCTGGGAGGCAGAGGTTGCAGTGAGCCGAGATTGTGCCACTGCACTTCAGCCCAGATGACAAAATGAGACCCTGTCTCAAAAAAAAAAAAAAAAAAAAAGTTATCATTCTTTGGCCCTCCAGAAAGTCAACAAGCAAAATGCCCTGTCCATCCCAAAACACTGTTGCCATGACCTTTGCTCTTGACCAGTTCATTTTGCTTTGATTGAACTCCTTCCACCTCTTGGTGGCCATTGCTTTGATTGTGCTTTGTCTTCAGGATCATAGTGGTAAAACCATGTTTCATCCTCTGTTACAATTCGTTGAAAAAACGCTTCAAGATCTTGATTCTACTTTTTAAAAATTTCCATTATAAACTCTGCTCTTATCTGCAGATAACAACAGTTTTGGCACCCATTGAGTGGAAAGTTTGTTCAACTTTAATTTTTCAGTCAGAATTGTCTAAACTGAACCAGTTAAGACATTTATGGTGCTGGGTATTGCTTGTGCTCTTTAGTCATTGGTCCTCTTCAATTAGGGCACAAACAAGATTTTTTCCTTGCAAACTGATGTGGATGTCCTGCTGCTGTGGGCTTCATCTTCAACATCTTCTCATTCATTTTTAAAACAAGGTATCCATTTGTAAACTGATGATTTTTTTAGGGCATTGTTCCCATAAGCTTTTCATAAAGGATTCATGATTTTATCATTCTCTCACCCCAGCTTCGCCATTAATTTAATTTTTGTTCTTGCTTCAATTTTAGCAGAATTCCTGTTGCTCTGATAGGGGCTCTTTTCAAATTGATGTCTTATCCTTCTTAGTGTCTCAAACTAGCTCCAGTTAAGATAGGTTATAACAAGTTAGTATGAGTTTATTTTGGTGCAAAAAAGTTTTGAGGCCAGGCACGTTGGCTTACACCTGTAATCCCAACACTTTGTGAAGCTGAGGCAGGAGGATCGCTTGAACCCAGGAGGTCCAGACTGCAGTGAGCTGTGATTGCTCCAGTGCACTCCACCCTGGGCGACAGAACAAGACCCTGTCTCAAAAGTAATAATAATAATAATAAATCAATTAAAAATTTTTTTGAAATCCATGCACAGTATTTTCATAATGCACATTGTGAACTTTTTTAAGACCGCTGTACTTATGTATAAATTTATCAAAACATGTATACGATCAATATGCTTCAAACTGAAAAATCTGATGAAAGAAATTAAAGACCTAAATAAATCGAGAGGTATACTGTGTTCACGCATTGGAAGGCTGAACATAGTAATGATGTCAATTTTGACTAAATTGATCTGTAGATTTAATGCAACTCCAATCAAAATCCGAGCAGAATTTTTAAATTTTTTAAGTTGATACATAACAGATGTTCGTATTTTCAGGGTACATGTGATATTTTGATACAGTCATATAATGTGTAATGATCAAATCACGGTAATTGAGATATCCATCGCCTTAAACGTTTATCTTTTCTTCATGCTGGGAACATTCAAATTCTCTAGGTATTTCGAAATATGTAACAGATTGTTTATTACAGTCACCTTACTGATTTATAGAACACTAGGTATTAATTCTTCTACCTAACTGTATTTTTTGTATCTTTTACTCCACCTCTCTTCATCCCTCCTTCCCTTTCCGCTTCCTGGCCTCTGGTAACTACCAGTCTTCTCTCTCTTTTTTTTTTTGAGATGGAGTCTTGCAGTGTCGCCCAGGATGGAATGCAATGGCGTGATGTCAGCTCACTGCAACCTCTGCCTCCTGGGTTCAAGCAATTCTCGTGCCTCAGCCGCCCAAGTAGCTGGGATTAAATGCATATACCACCATGCCTGGCTAGTTTTTGTATTTTTAGTAGAGACAGGGTTTCACCATGTTACCCAGGCTGTCTTGAGCTCCTAGCCTCAAGTGATCCGCCTGCCTTGGCCTCCCAAAGTGCTGGGATTACAGGCATGAGTCACCACCTGGCCTACCAGACTACTCTTTACCTTCATAAGATCCATGAAGCTACTCCAAAAACAGTTTGGTAGTTTTTTGTTTTTTCTTTTTTTAGCTCCCATATATGAGTGAGAACAGCCAGCAGAATTTTTTTATGTGGACAAGCTGATCCTAAAATTTATTTTGAAAGGCAAAGGAACTAGAATAGCTGAAACAATTTTGAAGAACAAAATGGAGAAATCTTATTCTAACATTCATGATGAAATTAGTGTTCAATACAGTGTGGTATTGGCAAAGGTACAAACAGCTAGATTAATGGAACAGCATAGAGTCCAGAATTATATTTACACTAATATGGCCAGTTGATTTTTTTTTTTCCCCACAAAAGTGCAAAAGCAATTCAATGGCAAAAGAATAGTCTTCAAAAAATTGTGTGGGACAATCGGACATTCGTACGTAAAATCTTTTCTATTTGTTATTATTTTTCAAGGCGGAATCTCTCTCCGTCACCCAGGCTGGAGTGCACTGGTGTGATCTCGGCTCACTGCAACCTCTGCTCCCCAGATTCAAGCGATTCTCCTGCCTCAGCCTCCCCAGTAGCTGGGACTACAAGCACGTGCCACCACGCCCAGCTAATTTTTGTAATTTTAGGAGAAAGGTTTCACCATGCTGGCCAGGCTGGTGTCAGACAGCTGACCTCTAGCGATCTGCCCACCTTGGCATTGCAAAGTGCTGGGTACAGGCATGAACCACCAACCCTGGCCATAAAACCTTTTTTAAAAAACCCTGACCTAGGCTGGGTGCCGTGGCTAATGCCTGTAATCCCAGCACTTCGGGAGGCCAAGGCAGTCGGATTACCTAAAACCAGGAGGTTGAGCCCAGACTGGCCAACATGGTGAAATTCCATCTCTACTAAAAATACAAAAATTAGCGGGGTGTGTTGGCGGGCACCTGTAATCCCCGCTACTCAGGGAGGCTGAGACAGAATAATCCCGAGCCCGGCAAGCAGAGTTTGTAAAGAGCGAAAATCGCCATTGCATTCTAGCCTGGGCGACAGAGCAAGACTGTCAAAAATAAAAACAAAAAAAACACCCTGACCTAGTCCCAGCTACTCAGGAAGCTGAGGCAAAAAAAGCAATTGAGTCGTGGAGTCAAAATCCATTGAGTCCAAGAGTTCAAGTCCAACCTGAGCAACATAGAGACCTCCCATGTCTTAAAAAACAAAAACAGAGAAAAACCTTGACCTGAATCTCATACCTTATACAAAAAAAATTACTCAAGCTCTCTAAATATAAAGCATAAAACTATAAACATTTAGAAATCAATTTTTGTTATCGTTTTTGATACGGACTCTCACTCTGTCGCCAGGCTGGAATGTAGTGGTGCCGCGTCTGGAATTTTTTCTTTCCGGTGGATTCTTCATCTCGCTGACTTAAAAGAATGAAGCCATGGACTCTCAGGGTGAGTGTTACAGTTCTTAAAGATAGTGTATCCGGAGCCCGTTCTTTCTAATATTCAAATGTCTCCAGAGTTTCTTCCTTCTGGTGGGTTCCTGGTCTCACTGACTTCAGGAGTGAAGAGGCAGACCTTGGCAATGAGTGTTACAACTCTTAAAGGCAGCATGTGCAGAGCTGTTTGTTCCTCTCTGGTGGCATCCTGGTCTCACTGACTTCGCAGCCCCACGTAGTGAGAGTTACAGCTCATAATGTACCCTGAACACAAAACCCTAGCAGCAGCCAGCTTTATTTTACCAGCTCAGCGTGGATAGCTTTTATTCCCTTATTTGGCCCCGCCCACATCCTGCTCATTGGTCCATTTTACAGAGTGCTAATTGGTCCATTTTACAGAGTGCTGATTGGTCCATTTTACAGAGCACTGATTGGTCCATTTTACAGAGTGCTGATTGGTAGATTTTACAGAGTGCTGATTGGTACATTTTTACAGAGTGCTGATTGGTGCGTTTACAATCCTTTAGCTAGACACAAAAGTTCTCCAAGACCCCAGCCTACCCAGAAGCCCAGCTGGCTTCACCTCTCAGTGTGATCTTGGCTCGCTGCAACCTCTGCCTCCTGGGTTCAAGCGATTCTCCTGCCTCAGCCTCTTGAGTAGCTGGGACTACGGGCACTTGCCACCTTGCCCAGCTGATTTTTGTATTTTTAGTAGAGAGGGGGTTTCACCATGTTGGCCAGGATGGTCTTGATCTCTTGACCTCATGATCCGCCCACCTCGGCCTCCCAAAGGCAAAGAGTTTTTTAGACAGGATGCCAAAAGCATGATCTGTCAACATAAAAATTGGTAAATTAGAGTTCACCAAATGACGGTGTTAGGAGAATTAATAGACACTATAGACTGGGAGGAAATATTTGCAAATCATATATCCAACAAAGGACTTGCATCCAGAATATATAAAGAATTCTCAAAATTCAGTAGTAAGAAACAAACAATCCACATTAAAAATAGGCTAAAGATTTGAACAGACACTTCACCAAAGAAAATATATGAGTGAGAATTAGCTAGGTGTGGTGGCACATGCATGTAATCCCAGCTACTCAGGTGTCTGAGGCATGAGAATTGCTAGAACCTGTGAGGTGGAGGTTGCAGTGAGCCGAGATTGCAGTACTGCACTCCAGCCTGGGCAACAGGGCAAGACTCTTTCTCCAAAAAATAAGATAAAATAAACTGTGTGTGTGTGTGTGTGTGTGTGTGAGAGAGAGAGACAAATAAGTACAGTAAAAGATGTTTAACATTATCAGCCACTGGGGAAATGCATACTAAACCACAATGAGTTATCATGACATACCTT
Organism: Pongo pygmaeus; assembly: GCF_028885625.2. Classification (NCBI taxonomy): domain Eukaryota; kingdom Metazoa; phylum Chordata; class Mammalia; order Primates; family Hominidae; genus Pongo; species Pongo pygmaeus. The sequence goes on along the minus strand of NC_072373.2, from coordinate 120,256,872 downwards.
TTAGCATGGCTAAAAACAAAGCAAAACTAAACTAATACCAAGTTATGGAGAACATGCAAAACAATGGAGTATGTTGTTGGTGAAAAACAATGCAATGCAAACTGCTACAGCCACTCTGGAAAAAAGTTTGGTACTTTCATATAAAGTTAAACATACATTTACACATAACCTAGAAATTCCATTTCTGGGTATTTACCCTAGAAATAAAAAACACATCCACACAAAAACCTATACAAGAATGTTTACAGCAGTTCTACTCATTAGAGCCAAAAAAAAAAAGGAAACAACCCAAATGTACTTCTGTGGGTGAATGAATAAGCAAACTGTGATGGATCATATTTCCTATGAGGGAGTACTACTCAGCAACAAAAAGGAGCAAACTACAAGCAACAGTATGGATGAATCTCAGAAATATTATGCTGAGTGAGAGAAGCCAGACACAAAAGACTACATACTGTAAATTCCATTTATCTGAGATTCTAGAAAAAACAACTGATTTATAATGACTGAAAGCAGATCAAGTGGTTGCCTACGGATTGATTGCAAAAGGGCAGGAAGGGGCTCTTGCAAATGCTTGAAATGTTCTGTATCTTGGTCGTGGTGATGATTATATGGGTGTATCCATTTGTCAAAGCTCAAAGTTGAAAATGTATACATCTTACGACTGAGGTGGCTCACTTTTAGGTATAGAGCAATGTTTATCAAGCTGCTGGTAGAGTCCTGCTATTAGTGAATCATCAAATTAATTCCAGTGTGTCTACCTAGAGAGGTATTTATCCTGGAACTAATGAAGCTGAAGCTTCAGCCTCCCACCCTTACAAAACATCTTCCAAGTCCTGGTTACTAATTTTGTATTCAAAATTGTGTATGTTTTCTTTTTTCTTTTTCTTTCTTTTTTTTTTTTTTTTAGACAGAGTCTCCCTCTGACTCACAGGCTGGAGTGCAGTGCACGGTCTCGGCTCATTGCAACCTCTGCCTCCTGGGTACAAGCAATTCTCCTGCCTTCAGAGTAGCTGGGATTACAGGTGCTCACCACCATACCCGACTGATTTTTTTAGACAGGGTTGCTCCAAGTTGGCCAGCCTGGTCTTGAACTCCTGGCCTCAAGCAATCCACCTGCCTCGGCCTCCCAAAATGCTGGGATTACAGGTGTGAGACACTGCGCCTGGGCAAAATTGTGTACTCTTTTGAAAGGGGGCCCTCAAATTGTATCAACTTTAGGCTCCACAAAACCTGGATCTGCCTCCAGGTGACCAGAATTTTTTTTTAATGAAATGGAATAGAAAATATGAGGGTGTTTTCCAAAACTTTTGTTCCAGTTTATATAGTGGGTTAGGTTGTAAAATTTTATTTCTTACCAGGGTTTGTGGTTTAGCGCACATGTGTGCACACACAAACACACACACAAAGTTGGAAATTCAGTGCTGTGTAGAAATCTATGTACATGTGCACAAGTAGGTCTGTACAAATTTAGTGCAGCGCTGTCTGTAAGAGAGAATCTTTGGAAACAACCTAAATGCCCATCAATATGAGAATAAGTAGACTGCAGTATGCATATGTATGTAATAGAATTCTATATAGCTAAAAGGAATGAACTAAAGCTACAGGCATCAGGCTAGATGACTCTCATAAACACAACATTAAGTAAAAAAGTGAGTTGAAGAAGGTTACCTAAAGCATGATATCATTTAGATAAAGTTTAAAGCAATTTGAAAAACAATACTACATCTGATGAGTTTCTAGGTATTGCTCCTATAGTTATATACATAGAAAAAGTAGTAAACCATGCATGAGACTGATAAAAAAACAAATTCAGAATTGGATAATGGATATTTCTGGGGAGGAAGGAGGGAGGGAGTGACATGAGGTGATACACAGGGTTTCAATTTTATGCATTTTTTTCTTTTTTAAAGAATGGATTTAAGGAAAATAATGGATTTGAGGCAAAAAAGAGTTAAAGATTAACAAGGCTGGTTGGTGTGTATGTGGATTTTTGTTGTGTTATTCTGATTCTTTTCTGATTGTGTTGTGTTCTGTATGTATATTGTTGAAGACATTGGTAATATGTATGTTTTTGTGTTTGTGTAGTGTGGCATTCACATATATCACACTATTTAATTTTTATGACAGGCTCGTGAAGTGAGTGGAACACAAATTATTATCCCTATTCCATAGAACAGGAACCTAAGATGGCAGAACAATTTTTAAACTGTGGACTGGGGACTGGGCTAAGCTGTTCCTTGCTTAGTCTAGATTTGCATGGAAATCCACTGGAGAAGTTTCCTTCAAGTCCATGTGGCCTGATCCAGCCCGAGCTGCCTTCCTCACCTTCTCTCTCTCTAAATCCCAAGGCTTTGGGATGGCACTTACTAAATGGGGAAGCGACTTGCATAGATAATAGCCAAATGTTTGTTCAAAAGGCATTCATTCTGATGTGCGGGGGCGGGGAGCGGTGGAGGGGACCTGCAAGAATGACTTGGGTGAGATGGATACATATTTACAAGCCAGTGCAGAGGAATTTGTCCTTGGACAAATCACTTAACCTTTTACTACTTATATTTATGCTCTCGTAAACCAAGTGTGGAATATTCTTGACTGCTCACCCCTGCCAAATGCTTTTCGAAAGTTAGAGACCGAGTTACAGTTATCAAAATGCAACGACTTCAACCCAACCCTTCCCTTCCCTTCCCGTTCTTTTTCTTTCTTTCTCTTTCTTTCCTCTCTCTCTCTCTCTCCCCCCCCCTTCTGTCCGTCTATTTTCTTTTTCTTTTTCTTTTTTTTGACACAGTCTTGCTCTGTTGCCCAGGCTGGAGTGCAGTGGCGCAATCTCGGCTCACTGCAACCTCCGCCTCCCGGGTTCAGGTAATTCTCGTGCCTTACCCTCCGGAGTAGCTAGGAGTACAGGCATCTGCCACCACGCCCGGCTAATTTTTGTATTTTTAGTAGAGACAGGGTTTCACCATGTTGGCCAGGCTGGTCTCGAACTCCTGGCTTCAAGTGACACACCCGCCTCCGCCTCCCAAAGTGCTGGGATTACAGGCTTGAGCCACCGCGCCTGGCCAGACGTCAACTTTTCAGTATGTTTCAATATATTCTTTGCGCCTCATTCCTCAAAGACCTTTTTTTCACTCTCATTTAGATGGTAATGACCATTTTAAAGGAGATTAAGTTTATACTTGTTAAAGATTAATAACTTTTTTTTTTTTGAGACAGAGTCTTGGACTGTCGCCGGAGCTGGAGTGCAATGGTGTGATCTCGGCTCACTGCAACCTCCACCTCCCGGGTTCAAGCGATTCTCCTGCCTCAGCCTCCTGAGTAGCTGGGATTACAGGCGCACACTACCACACCCGGCTAATTTTTTGTATTTTTAGTAGAGGCGGGGTTTCACTATGTTGGCCAGACTGGTCTCGAACTCCTGACCTCGTGATCTTCTGGCCTCTGCCTCACAAAGTGCTGGGATTACAGGCGTGAGCCACCAAGCCTGGCCAATAACTTTTAAATCACTAACATACAAATGTCTTTTGTTGTTAAAAAAAAAAAATCAAAACAATACCTAGCTAGACAGGATAAAAAATCAACAGCTTATATTCTATCGCCCTTTTGTCGGTACTGGGGTATGTTAACCGTGAGGCTTAGAACCTTGCTTCACAGCCCTGATCGTGCCTTTTGAGAATCTTTTACGTTCTGGGTATTCTGGTATGGAAGAGGAGAAAAACCGGCGCTGGGCAGCTCGCAATCCAGGAAAATAGGGAAGGATAAACCTGGAGCCCGTGCGTCCAGGTGCGCCTGGCTAGGGTTTCCGACGGCCGCGGTGTCTCGGTGGGGACCGGTCCCGGAGGCTTCGGCGAGAAGGACCCGGAGCCCCCCCGCGGCGGAACTAACCACGGAGGCCTCTGGTCCCTTTAAGGTGCCCGGCGAGCGGAGAAACGGAGCAGAGGGGGCGGGAGGAGGGTTCGGGAGCGCACGCCACGTGACTCGGCGGCCAAGTTCGCTGCGAGTTTGACAGAAGTTTGAATCGGACTCGGGGGCTTTCTGCTGCCGGCGGGGCACCGCGGCGGCCGCAGCCTCTGAGAGCACGAACAGCAGCGCCCCCGCGTCCCAGCCAGCCAGCCAGCCAGCCTGGACTCCGGCCCACCGACGGCCGCTCGCGCTCCGGCCCCGCTCGCCTGCTCTGCCCCGGACCTGCAGCTCCCCGCTCCCCCGCGGTGTCCGCCGCCTCCCGGCCAGGGAGCCAAGCCCCCACGCCGCGCCCTGCGCTCGCCGCGCCAGCATGTCCTCTACCGAGAGCGCCGGCCGCACGGCGGACAAGTCGCCGCGCCAGCAGGTAGTCCCTGCGCGCCCCGGACTCTCTCACCCGCCCCTCTCCACCTAGATGGGGGGCTGCACCCTTATCCCACCCCTGGACCGCGTGTGAGTGGGGCAAGGGGACCAGCGCCTTCCCAGGGCTCCCCACCGCCCTGACCCCCTGGCCGGCTGTGTCTCCGCAGGTGGACCGCCTACTCGTGGGGCTGCGCTGGCGGCGGCTGGAGGAGCCGCTGGGCTTCATCAAAGTTCTCCAGTGGGTGAGTCGCTGCCCCGGCCCCGGGCTATTTCGGGAGCCTGGGCTGTGACGCTGACCTGAAGCAATGGAGCCAGGGTGGGGGCTGGGGAGGTGCTGCGGCCGGGCCACGGCGGAAGGGTGGGGGGCGGCGACAGGTGGGCGGGGGAGGGGCGGGCTGGGGCTGCTTCTCCGGACTTAGTGGCAGGAGGGTGAAGAGCGAGGCATGCGGAGTCCCGGATTCGGTCCTTCTATGTGCAAGGAGCCTTTGCCCAGGGCGCTCACATTTCACCCGGGCGAGAGGACCCGGGTGTAACCTTTCCAGAACTCTGATCCTGCACATACCACTCCTTGGTGATGGGAGGGGGGAGAAGGACGAGGGGGACGAGGTCCGCTCTTCACCAAGAGGGAAGCCGCGGAGGGCAAAGGAGGGAAGGAAGCAGGCGATGGAAACCGTCCTGCCCCCAAACCCATCAGGGCCTGGATGATCCTGCAGGTACTGGGCTCAGGGGACAGGCTCTCGGCTCGCCGTTCCCTGTTGAGGTCACTGGAGTAATCTGAGTTCCTGTAAATGAGTGAGGGAGTGGATGAATGAATGAACGGAGCTTGTGGTTCTATGATTAAATAAAAGAAAAGAATAAGAATAAAAATCACGGCATGGCTAAAATGTGGCATGTAGAATAAAATGGAACACTGATCTGAGAAGCTGGGGCCCTGGGATCCAGACCTAGACCGGCCTTTTCCAGCTATGTCACCTGGGCAATTCATTTCTCTGGACTTCAATTTCCAACACTAGTCAGATGTTGATCAGAACCTTCCTAGGGTCTCCTTATGCTCTAAATAGGTTGGTGTGCCAGAATATGGCCCTAGATTAGACTTACTTTGTGACCTTGAAAAAGTCACTTGCTCAGGTCCTCAGTTTCCCCTGTTACAGTCTAGTGGAAATACTATCTTGCTTCACTAGGCCAGTGCCTAAGGCCTCCTGGGTATAAATTAGGAATGTGCACAGGTGCAGTCAATTTCTCAAATCATAAAGACTTGTAGGGGGCATTTAGTGCACTATGGTGTGTGGATAACTTAATTAATGTGCTCTCAGTACAGAATTCAGCTAGGGAATAAGTTACCATTAATACTGAGGAGGACTGAGTTCTACAGGGCTTTGGAGACAAGAATTAGCACTGTGACACCAATTCTTAAATCATGGTTTGGATGAGAATAATCAAATCTGGAACCCAGGGGCAAAAGTGCATTTGGGATTATCAGGCCAGCCTGGGAGCTCCCAAGTGCAAACTCTGGGACCTGGTGGGGACTCTCCACCTTTCTCACTGCCTCAAGAGTGGTTAGACCAATTGCTGATTGAGCTCTTTTGCCTTTGGCCCCTTCCCTGTTCTGATCCACCACTCAAGTGCCAGAGGGAGCCATATAAAAATGATATTAAGGCTCTGAGTGACTGGCATCCAGAACTGGAAGAGCCATTATAAGCAATCCAGAGGAGTGGAACCTGAAATGTAAGAGAACAATTTTACCATTAAATTAGACAAATGGATCCAATAGAATTTGAGACAGACTGTCAAAGGTAAGGGAAACAATGAGGTTATTAGACCATGGACCCCTCTCCCTTGGAGGGATTCTGAAAAGCTTCCTTCTTCAATCCTGCCATCCTTCCCTCCACCCAGCACTCCAAATACCCACAACATTTCTGTAAAGTCTGCACAAAGCAATGCCCAGGGAAATGATCCAGTCTTGGGGTCAGCACTAATGCCCTAGGAATTAAGATCTGGTAGACTTTTATGATCTTCAAGTACTTAGAAAGGGGGTTGTGCAAAACAGAGACCGTTTTCTCTCAGAATGCTAAAGCCTGGGCCCTGGGCTAGACTCTGAATTCAGACTTCATTCACAGGGTAACATCACAAAGAAACGTGCTTTGCTTTTATTGCCATCCCAGGTAGCCTGAATTCGGGGCGCCAGTTTCACTTGCTTTGAAGCGCTGCAGATGAGGTAACATAAAAAGTACACAGGCACCAGCACCAGAAATGACAGTGGAAATGTCATTTGAGTTTTTCACTCATTTCCTGTTTGGAGGGATCAAATGCTCCTGACTGGAGAAGGAAAAAAGAAAACACAAAGCTTGCAGTTATTGTAATGGTAATTGAGAACTTTTGTTGTCATTATTACCAAAAAGCAGAGATTTTACTGGAATCTTTGTGAAAAGAAAGTAATGTTATACTTTTATTTGTCAGGAGCTTATCTTAGAGTGTTTATTTTTAAATTGAGAAATCAACTAATCTCACTCACCTCAATTCCAATTCTGGAGTCTCACTAAGTCTATACTAAGCTAGCAAAAATAACCTGGACATAGACCAATTATTGAAGAACTAGTTTTTTTTAAAAAAGAAAAGGACATCAAATCATAGGAGTTCAAGATAAAAAAGAAAAGATGTATCTTAAAAAAAAATTTCTTTTTAAGAAAAAGACACTTTGGGAGGCTGAGGTGGGAGGATTGCTTGAGCCCAGGAGTTTGACACAAGCCTGGGCAATAAGGGGAGATCTCGTCTCTATAAAAAAATAAAATTAGTTGGGTGTGATGACACATGATTGTGGTCCCAGCTCCTTGGGAGGCTGAGGCTGGAGGATCATTGAGCCCAGGAGGTCGAGGCTGCAATGAGCTGCACACTCCAGCCTGAGTGACAGAACTAGACCTTGTCTCAAAAAAAAAAAAAAAAAAAAAAGGAAATAAAACAAAAGAAAAAGAAAGATAGAGACAGATTTTTGAGGTCAGATAGGCTTTGGTTTAAATTGAGTCCCCTCTGCTTTCTTGCTTTCTAGCTCTGGAACCTTGAGTAAGTAAATGCCAAATCTTTTTTTTTTTTTTTTTCCAGACAGGCTCTAAGATAGAGACTGGCTCTATCGCTGAGGCTGGAGTGCAGTGGTATGAGCACATCTCACTGCAGCCTCAATTTCCAAGCTCAGGCAATCCTCCCACCTCAGCCTCTCAAGTATCTGGGACCAAAGGCACATGCCACCATGCCCAGCTAAGTTGTAAAAAATTTTTGTAAACATCATGTCTTGCTATGCTACCCCAGCTGGCTTCGAGTTCCTGGGCTCAGGTGATATTCCCACCTCAGCCTCCAAAAGTGCTGAGATTACAGGCATGAGCCACCTTGCCTAAACAAAACAAAAAACAATGAGATAAGCGTGGGAGTAGGACCTGGGGAGAGAATTTGTCTTCCTTGTGCTGTGAGCTAACTGGTGATATTAGTGTCCTCAGGACTGTCACAGGATTATCACCAGCGAGCATGTCAGTGCCAAAGGGGAGCCTCATCCTTAAACTGGAAAGGTTATTCTGACATCGTTGCAAAAGAGATGCAGAAGCAGGAGGAGGCGGAGGGCAGAAAATGACCATCGCTGTCCCAGCAATGGAGGTCCAAGAGGAGAAAGGCTGGTTAGCACCAGAATGCTAGAACTCCCCCTTGTCTCAGGGCCTCTGCCTCTCCTTGGCTGCTCTTTATAACCAGTTTGCTCATCTCGGAGCCTTGTGCTTGGTGACGGGGTGATTTCAGTTCTTTCCCTCTCTTCTCTGTGTCTCAGTCACTTGGCACAGTTAGGGAAGAAAGCAAATCTGGAGTGGAAAGATGGTGGGTTAGGAGACATGGAGGGGGTTGGGAGAAAGTGTCTTTCTGAGCTTCTGCACCCCAAGGCACAGAGCTACTCCTTCCCTCCTTGTAATCCTCAACACACATGGTAGAGATCTCTTCTTTAGCCTTAATAACTCTGGGATGCAGTGTTTGTTTTTATTATTTTTTGTTTGTTTGTTTTAATATGACGCTCCTTTCTTGATGTGAATTCTCAAGAGCAGGAGATAGGTCTTATTCGTCTTCACATCTCCAGCACCTGGCACAAGGTAGATGCTCAATCAGTGTTGAGTTAATGAGCAAATGAAATGGAAAGAGCACTGCACAGGGAATCAGGAGATGTGCATTCTAAGCCTGGCTCTCACATCAACTAAATGTGACTTTGGGAAAGTGACTTAATCTTTTGGGGCTTCACATTCCCCCTCTGTGACATGAGATGATTGGGCGTGAGAATCTTTGAGGTCCCTTTTGTTCTGCTGTTTTGTGAACCTGTGATTCCCCTCAGATGTTCTCATTTTGCTCTGGTACCATCCAACTGTATAGTGTTCAGATTTAAACATATATTTTGGTAAATAAAAAATTATCATGTAAGATCCCTGACTTGAAAAGAATCAGAATACAATAAATACTAAAGTTATTGTGGGTGTATTTTGCCCTCTGAGGAATCCGAAAGCAGGATTCAGGATTGTCAGAACCTCAGGACCATCATTTAGACACAGCAGAACTTTTGGTAATAATGGAAAAGTTTTAGAATCTGTGCTCTCTAAGATAGTACCTGCTAGCCACATGAGGCTATTGGGCACTTGAAATGTGCCTAGTGTGACTGAACTGAATTTTTTTTTTTTTTAGTAGAGATGGCATTTTGCGGTGTTGGCCAGGCTGGTCTCAAACTCCTGACCTCAAGTGATTCGCCTGCCTTGGCCTCCTAAAGTGCTGGGATTACAGGCATGAGCCACCACACCCGGCCTGAACTTTTTTGTTGTTGTTTGATCCAGTCTCACTCTGTCACCCAGGCTGGAGTACAGTGGCGTGATCATAGTTCATTGCAGCCTTGAACCCCTGGGCTCAGGTGATCCACACACTTCAGCAGCTGGGACTACAGGCATGTACCACATGCCCGGCTATTTTTTTTTTTTTTTTTTTTTTTGGTAGAGATGGGGTCTTGCTATGATACCCAGGCTGGTCTTGAACTCCTGGCCTCAAGTGATCCTCCCACCTTGCTTCCCAAAGTGTTGGGATTACAGGTCTGAGACACTGCACCTGGCTTGAATCTTTTATTTAATTTAATTTTGATTAACTTAAACTTAAATAATCAAGCTTGGCTAAGGGCTACTGTTTTGGATAGTGCAGCTCTAGAGTATGAGCCCCATGAGGACAGAGATTTTGTTTTTCTTTTTCTTTTTTTGAGATAGGGTCTCGCTCTGTCACCCAGGCTGGTGTCCAGTGTTGTGATCATGTAGCTTTGACCTCCTGGGCTCAAGAGATCTTCCTACATCAGCCTCCAGAGTAACTGGGACCACAGATGTGCACCACCACACCTGGCTAATTTTTCTTGGCTAAATAAAAAGTTGGCTAGTCTCAAACTCCTGGGCTCAAGTGATCCTCCCACCTCAGCCTCCCAGAGTGCTGGGATTACAGGCATGAACCACCATGCTTGGCCTTTTTTCTCTTTTGTTCACTGCTAGGTAATAGTGCCTAGAACCGTGCATAGTAGGCACTGTACATGCTAGGCACAGTACATGCTCTTAAATTTTATCTTTCTATAGATGCTCAGGAGTGCCCTTCAGGAGAGTGCTGGTGAAAAGAAGGCTCCACAACTGACCATTCACTGCCCCCAAGTTTTGAGTACCTACTTTCTTTTTCTTTACTTTTTTTTTTTTTTTGAGATGGGGGTCTTGTTCTGTTGCCCAGCCTGGAGTGCAGTGGCATGATCATAGCTCACTGCAGCCTTGAACTCCTGGGCTCAAGTGATTCCTCCACATCAGCCTCCTGAGTAGCTGGGACTATTAGCAGGCACCACCATGCCCGGCTAATTTTTTGTTTGTAGCTTCTGTAGGGGAGGGTCTTGCTATGTTGCCTATATGTTGCTAGTCTCAAATTCCTGGGCTCAAGCCATTCTCCTGCTTGGCCTCCCAAACTGCTGGGATTACAGCTGTGAGCCACCATGCCCGGCCCCTGCTTTCTTAAGGAACCTATAAGGAGCCATTCACTGACTAACTCCCAATGGGTAAAAATATTTCCAATTGTGCTGCTCTTCCCAGAATGTGACACCCTAATCACGTCCAGTTCTGGGCACCAGAAGCTAAGAGGAATAAAGAAACTTCTAAGAGGAATCAGATGGCCACAGAACTGACAAAAGATTAGCAAATTCCTGTGAGGAAGAGTTAGAGAAGTTCCACTATTACAATGGTGAGGCCACTTTGAGTAAGTAAAGGGTAATGATGCAGAGGCTTCGAGTGACTCTTCTCTACCTCTGTGAAGAAGGCAGGCAGACAGGGCTCTACTGCAGTCTCCATCATTTAATTCAGCAGAGGAGGGTATTTAGGCATTGGAGGGAGGTTTTACTGTCTTCTTTCCCAGATATCTTTAAACATGGAGACAATTCTCATTTGTCTGGAATAAACCTCCTGAAAACAGAGAGGTGCCCATTATTTGGAGAGAGATCAATGGCTCCAGCATGGAGATCTGCAAGGCCAGGCGCTGCAAGCCGGGGGCAGTGGCACTGGACACCTCGCAGGGGCAAAGAACAGCTGTTGGCAAGCCCAGCCAAGAGTACACTGACAGCGTTACTCTCAGAGAGTGAGAGTTCCAGGGCTGGAAAGGGCCTGTAGATTATCTACTCCAAACCCCTCCATTTAAGATGAGGAAACAGGCTGGGCACGATGGCTCATGCCTGTAATCCCAGCACTTTGGGAGGCTGAGGCGGGTGGATCACAAGGTCAGGAGACCGAGACCATCCTGGCTAACACGGTGAAAACCCATCTCTACTAAAAAAAATACAAAAAATTAGCTGGGCATGGTGGCAGGTGCCTGTAGTCCCAGCTATCCAACAGGCTGAGGCAGGAGAATGGCGTGAACCCAGGAGGTGCAGCTTGCAGTAAGCCAAGATCGCGCCACTACACTCCAGCCTGGGCGACAGAGCAAGACTCCGTCTTAAAAAAAAAAAAAAAAAGAGGAAACAGACTCAGAGAGCAGAGTGACTTATCAGAGCTCACCTGGCTAATTAGTGACAGAACCAGGTCTGGAACCTAGGTTTCCATACTCCTAGTTCAGGTCTCCTTTCACTCCATAATGCTAACAAGCATTGGCAAAATAAAGTGCATATAGCTTCTATTCTAGACTCTGGATGCAGGGCTGACATATAGATCAGCTGTCTTCCAAGTGCTTAATGTCCAAGACACCGAGTCTCGAAGAAACATACAGAAAGTGAACAATTAAGAGAATAAGCTCATTGCTTAATAAGAACATGACATTGTGTACAAGTCAAAGGTAAGTGCACAGGAAACCAAATCTGCGCAGATGATGTGGAGGATAAGACATTTCAATTTCTCACCTCCTCTTCTTTTTTTTTTTCCTTTTTTTTTTTTTGGCAGTGGGCGGGAGAGGGACAAGGTATCACTCTGTTGCCAGGCTGGAGTGTTGCCAGGCTGGAGTGCAGTGGCACGATCTCAGCTCGCCGCAACCTCCACCTCCCGGGTTCGAGTGATTCTCCTGCCTCAGCCTCCCAAGTAGCTGAGATTACAGGCGTGCGACACTCTACCGCCAGGCTGATTTTTGTATTTTTAGTAGATACGGGTTTTTACCATGTTGGCCAGGCTGGTCTCAAACTCCTGACCTCAAATGATCCACCCACCTCAGCCTCCCAAAGTGCTGGGATTACAGGTGTGAGCCACCACACCTGGCCTCTCGTCTCCTTTTCTAACCAAAGTGTGTTTCCCAGAAAGAAATTTGAAAATCATAGGATGAGGAAATTTTATTTCACTCGAGAGAGAAGGTGTAGTAAAATGTGAGGAAAGGTGGAGAAGAAAACAATTCGAGTGACCTGAGACACCTCTGGATCTTAACACTGAGAAATGGCAGCATCAACAGATGACAAAGGGAAATACCAGTGGGGAAACAGTGGAGACTGATAAGGCAAGTGGAGGGTACTTTTCTCTGGGCTTGAGCCAAGATTGTCACATTGGCCTAGCCAGCACTATTGCTAGAAGGCCATGTGCCTTTTGGGGAAGAGGAATTAGGCTGTCAGTACTATGGGACAGCAGTATGGCCCATCTGGAAGCTGGCCCCTCCAGCTATACCTCCACCAAGGCAGGAAGCCACTGGAAGTTAGCAAATAGGAAACAAGATTAGATGACTAGTTCAAAGGAGAAATGAAAAGCGTTCTAGGCATGTCTGATCTAGGTTGATGCAGGGGAATCTTTCTGAGTATGTCTCTCCCTTGGGAAGGAAATTCAAGTCTATCTGTAAGCTAGAAGTTTCCTAAAGTCTGAATTGCAGAGGTTTTGTGTTAGTCATCTTAAGGAGGCTACCTGTGGTCCCCAAGTCATGCCCAATGGAGAGATCTGGCAACTGTCCATTTCCTGCCTCTTCATCCCCCTTGCAGACACCACTCAGTCAACCTTATTCGTTTGGCTATTTGGTCCAGCAGCCTGAGGCTGGAAGACAAATGGAAGCCATGGGTTTCTACCTAGGAAGAACTTGATTAAAGGGGATCATCACTCTCCCCTACTCCTGCACTTAATGTCTGCACCTGCGGGGAGTCACAGTTAGTTCTTGACTTTGGCCAGTTGAGGCGCTCTGACTCTCAAAGAGGCTTCACTCTCTCTCAGCTCTTTGCTATTTTCGCCTTCGGGTCCTGTGGCTCCTACAGCGGGGAGACAGGAGCAATGGTTCGCTGCAACAACGAAGCCAAGGACGTGAGCTCCATCATCGTTGCATTTGGCTATCCCTTCAGGTGAGCAAGAATTGGTTCCAACCCAGCACATCGTCTCTCACTTGATTGGCAGGACCTGCTTGGTCTCTTCCTCCTCCAGAAACCTAAAAACCATTAGTTGTGTGCCACTCCAGATTCAAATAGAATGATAAAACTTAGATCCTTTCTGCTTTTTAGCAATTTCAGACACACTGACCAGAGCAAAACGTAAGGGAAATACAGATTGATCACTGTTATAATAATGTTCCAGTCCATAGACAACCCATGGCAGGTCATACCAGTTCATACAGAAAGAGCCAATGCAGTTTGGGATGGAGGCTTACAGGAACCTGGACAAGTTGGACAGGTCTCTCTGACCCTCAGTAGCCTCCTCTCTGCCTTGAAGGTAGGGAAGCTTATTAGTACTTACATCCTAAATAGTTGATGTGGGATCCTCAGCCAGTACGACCAGGATACAAGTGGGCAAACCTTGACAGGGAGGTAAAAGTGAACTCTTTTCTGGGTATTTGGGAGCTTAGGAATTAGGGAGCCCAAGTGTTCAGAGGAAAATGGGGATGGGGCTCACCTTTTCAGAAATTTCTAGTATCAGCACCCAAGTTATATTAACTGTCTCATATATAATAGGCTGTGTTTTTCTCTTTAATTTGTCCACTGTCTCATTGGAAAGCCCAATAAAGCCGGAGAATGGGTGATTCCAACCTTATCTTGGCCACTCTGGGTCTGCACTTTCCAGAGGCAGAATGAAGTTGATCTGCCTAGAGGTTTGGCTACCAGAAAGAGAAGAACTACACATATTGCAGTTGTGACCTAAAGGGCCCTGGAGACACTTGGGAATACATGGTCACCATGTCTAGGCAGGGTAGATGAGTGGGGTGGGCGGGGGAGCACCTGAGGGGAAGGTAGAGTTTTACTGGAAATTTCAGGGAAGTTCCCATCTTGACTGCAAGGTACCTTCCAGAAACTTTCCTCCCTACATGACCCCTTTCTTGGCTCTGTAAGAGTCCCCTGCTGAGAACTAATACAGGACTACTTCTGGGCCAGGGAGAGAGAGGATTGCCTCAGCTCAGGATGGCCTCCCCTGCCACCTGCAGGTTGCACCGGATCCAATATGAGATGCCCCTCTGCGATGAAGAGTCCAGCTCCAAGACCATGCACCTCATGGGGGATTTCTCTGCACCCGCTGAGTTCTTCGTGACCCTTGGCATCTTTTCCTTCTTCTACACCATGGCTGCCCTAGTTATCTACCTGCGCTTCCACAACCTCTACACAGAGAACAAACGCTTCCCGCTGGTGGTGAGTCAGCACAGGCCAGAAGGAATGGGGTGGAGAAACAGATGTTTGTGAGGGGGCTGAGGTCAGAACTGGAGCAGAGGACAAACATGGCGGCTTCCACCCCCATGGTGGAACCTCTGCCTCCATCAACCTCCCGTTGCTTGCTCCTGTTCACAGGGGGCACAATAGCACCATATACAAGCAGGCTCTGGAGTTAGACTGCCTGGGTTCAGATCCCAGCATGGTCCCTTACTTGCTGTGTGATTTTGGACAAGTTAAATAACCTCTCTAAATCGCAGTTTCCTTAACTGTAAAATGGGGATAAAATAATAACTGCCTCATAGTTTTGTGTGTGTATGTGAAAAAATGAGAATGCATGTATCTAGTACATAGTCTCAATAAGCATTAGCGACTATTAATATTATTCCTCTTTACTCTCTTCCTATCCCAGGCATGCAAGGCGGAAGGGGTGCCTAAAGGGACCCCATTTGCGTCCTGCAGTCTGCCACTTGTATCTGAGCAATGGTGATCAAAGAAAAAGCTGGGAGGGAAGAGTGGGGAATTTAGGCTCCACTTGGGATGAGTGGGTTTTGGGGTAAGGCTGACCAACAGATGCCTTGGTACATTGTAGCCAGATCTTAGATCTGAGGGCATTAGCAGGGGCAGCCTGAGTGGCAGGACTCTTTTGGGGGCAGTGAACAGATGCCTCAGGACCACCTGGGTTCTAGGTGTTGGGTAGGATGGGAAGAGGCAACTGTCCTGGCACCCTGGGATTGCCAGTATCATGGCAAGAGGAAAAGAAGCAAGGGAATCATGGGGCCTTTCTGAGTGTATTTCCCATCCCTCTGCTCCTCCCAGGACTTCTGTGTGACTGTCTCCTTCACCTTCTTCTGGCTGGTAGCTGCAGCTGCCTGGGGCAAGGGCCTGACTGATGTCAAGGGAGCCACACGACCATCCAGCTTGACAGCAGCTATGTCCGTGTGCCATGGAGAAGAAGCAGTGTGCAGTGCCGGGGCCACGCCCTCCATGGGCCTGGCCAACATCTCTGTGGTGAGACCTGTGGCCACTGCGGGAAGCAGCACCAGCCCTGCTGCCCAGGCCTGTCCCAGCTAGCAGGTCCTGAAAGGAAAGAGAGGGTGTCCCAGAGCTGGTGTCCCCTGCACCTGGAGCTGGTGCCCTCACTGCGCTTCATGCTGGCTGCTGCCTCCTGGCTGACCCTGAGAAGACATTTTGGGATGAGGGGAACCCAAAAGCCACTTAGCCTTCTGTTCCTTCCTCCTTCTGCACTCTGCCTCCAACTCCCTTCTCGTTTCCCTACCTCTAGGCACGCTCTCTATGATGTCTCCCCTCCTCCTGCCTGTTCTACACAATGTGTGTGAGCACATAAAGGGGAGCCTGGGGCTGTCGCTGAGCTTGAAGCTGGGAGCAGACCCAACATGAGTGGGAAGGGGCTTACTGTCACTCAGCCCTCCAGCCTGGAAAGAGGCTTTGGAGCAGTGGTGGGTTAGCTGGATGCATATATATTTGGCCATCCCAGTTGTTAGAATGTTGAAATATGTCCATATCCATTGGTAAAGAGCTGAGGTCTTGAGCTTCTCAAATGCTGCCCATCATCCCAGCCACCTCAGCCCTGCTCTGAAAATGACTTGTTCCCACAGCTGAAATGTTTAATGGCTGGCACACCAGGAACACACATCTGGAACTTGCTGGAACCCTGCTGATGGTTCCCCCCAAACAAATTTTATTGTAAAAATGTTCACAGATACAACAAAGTTGAAAGAATTTTACAGTGAACACCCATGCACTCACCACCTAGACTGTGCCATTAACTTTTTACTAGACTTGCTTTATCACATATTTATTCACTTCTTCATCCATCAATCCGTCTTGTTTTTAGTGCATTTCAAAGATAATTTGGGACATCAGTACACTTCCCTTTAAGTACTTCCTGCTGTGAGGCTTTAAAAATATGTTGAATAACTATTTGAATATAGCCCTGGCTAGGTGCCTGATCATAGGGAAGGAGTACCTTGGACAGCTCCTGCCACACCTACCTGGCGGAAGATGCTCTGAACAGGGCCTCACATGTGCTGCGGGAGGCGCCCCAGGGCTGACTCTTGCTTGGCTCCTTGCTATGCTTTGCACGATGCTCCTCTAAAGGGCCAGATTCTGCTAGTGACCAAGCTACAGCTTGGGTGCATGGTGAGGACAGAATTAGACACTTTCACCTAGGATTCCCTAAACAGTTGATGGCCCTGAGCCCTGCCTCTATACCGAGCTCTCTGTCTTAGTCTTTCTAGTCCTCTGCTTCTTCCCCGCACAACCCCCCACCCCCACTGCAATAGGAACTCCCCCTCCCTGTTCCCACAATGACCCCCTGACTATTCTCACAAATTCCCCTGATGTCTTTGCAGCTCTTTGGCTTTATCAACTTCTTCCTGTGGGCCGGGAACTGTTGGTTTGTGTTCAAGGAGACCCCGTGGCATGGACAGGGCCAGGGCCAGGACCAGGACCAGGACCAGGACCAGGACCAGGGCCAGGGTCCCAGCCAGGAGAGTGCAGCTGAGCAGGGAGCAGTGGAGAAGCAGTAAGCAGCCCCCCACCTGGCTACTCCCGAACTGGACAGCACCTCTTCAACCACCTCCGGCTTCCAGGACCTTTCTCTTCCTCCTCCTCCAATTCCCCTCCCCCATCATTCTGGTCTTTGAGCTTTGAGACGATGGGCAGGCATCAGCTGTTGGAAACCTGGGCAGCCCTCTCAGTGGCTTCCTATCCTCCTTCTTGCTGGAGCCATGAATGGCAGGAGCTCAGTGCTTCTTGTCCAGTGCCTGGACCCAGGTATCTTACTTGGGGTCTTACTTGTACCCTTACAGTCTCTGAGAACCAGCCTCTGCTGCAGGTGAGGGTTGGGGGCAGGAAACCAGTGCTCTGAGACTGGTTCCTAGCAGCCACCTTTCTGTCAACCTGTCCGGCTTCAACAATATTAGGGGGAAGGGAAATCAGCTAGTAGCCTTCCCCTCTGGTCCCTTGTGTGGAGGCCCCAATAGTGGTCTGGCGACCCCTCCTCAGTGGCTGTCATCTAGTCCCTGCATCTGATCTCCAGTCATCCCACGACTCAGTGTGCCTTCCACTGTCTTCTCTGGCCTCTGCCTGCCCACAGAATCCACCATGTGTGAACCAGAGAGGTCCACCAGCCTAGAAAACAGCCCTTCAGAGGGTCCTGATGAGGCCTGCCTGGACTCAGCTGGGAGCAGGATAAGTTGCAACTGAGTTGCAGCTTCAAGAAAGTAAAGCCAGTAAACTTGCTGGCAGAATCAATTTCTTCTATCCCCTCAATCCTCCCACCCACCAGGCTGGGGCACTTTCCACCAACACTCTAAACTCTACTTTAGAAATGCCCTATCTTCCTCCCTGTCGTCCTTCTTGGTCTCACACTTGGGACTCAAAAACGTGGAGTCAGGACCTGCCTCCTAATCCCCTTACTTCTCTGTCCATCTCCTTTCCCCAGCATCGTGCATCTGAGGCATTTGAGATCCTTTTTGAAGTCTGTCCAGGCCTTCCTTTTATTCCTGTGGGGCCAGACAGGGGCTTAGGAAGGGCCAAAGGACCATCATGAGGCTAAGTTGCCCCAGAGCCCCAGGATGGATGGGCCCATTTTTTTCCTTATTCCCTGCTCAGTTTTTCCCCATTCCCTGCTCAGTTGTTCCCCCTGCTCCTTCTCTAGTCCTTCTTTCATATTTCTCCTTCTCATCTTGAAAACAGGATGTTCCCTCTCCCCTTGCCGTCCCATTTCTCCCGTGTCCTTATTTCTCCCAGTCTCTATCCCCTCCCAAGTCCAGGGCAGGCCGATGCTATTGGTGCTTCTTCACTTTGGGACCCAGTTCCATATTTGTCTTTAGTGTATATCCTCCTCCTGATACCTCCTTCAGTCCCTCTCTGGGCCCCAAGGCTGAGAATCAGTGTTAACTGGGTAAGGATCATTTGCTTCCTACCCAGCTCAATCTGCCTGGCCATAGGGCTTCCCAGGGAAGGAAGAAGAGGGAAGAATCCAACTACTTTCCAATCCAGTGCCAATTGGCCCACTAAGCATCCTAAAGGTGAATGTGCCCTATGCCAATCTCTCCTCAGGACTGAGTCAACCCCCTTCAACCTCCTCACCTCTCTAAACACCATCCATAGTAACATGTGCATTACTGGGGTACCTAGGAGTCAGGACTTTTGACTTCAGGCCAGTCATTTCCTCCTGATGGGGAAAGGGTGAGATTTACATCCCCAAATGCTTGAGTCCCTCAGTGAAAGAATTAGCTTTTGTTTGTTTGTTTAAGATTTTGGGGAAGAGATTTGAGGAGGAAAGAAAGGAGATGGGGTGAGAGGGTTTTTAAGTCTGAAACTCTCTGTCATGAGCTGTCCCCATGGTTACTCAAGGACAAGGGGGGACAGTTTTGCCTACAGCTCCAGAGACACAGAGAACAAAGGGGCGACCTTCATTTTTCTTCAAGCCGGCCTCTGTGGGGGTCTGTGAGCAGCTTCTACTGGATCTTTGTTTGGATTCTGTGTCTGTATTTATAATTTATTTGAAATGTGCTGGGTAGTGTTCTCATTTGGGGGCTGAAGTTAGCAACTGGGCCTTCAGCTAGGGAAAGCAGTTGCGGGCAGGGGGTGGGGAGAGATTATATTCACTCCTGCCAAGGACTCCCAGCCCAGAACTCTCTTTAGAACAAGGAAGGCTCGTTCTCTTTCTTCTCAAGAGGCTCTCTTGTTCTCCATCAGGAGAGCCTTGATTTAGGTTATGGCCTCACTCTCTATGGCCACCCTAAGAGGAAAGGCTACTTCATCTCATTACCTCCAGAGGGCTGGGTAGGGCCAAGTGCCTCATAGGACTCATGTTCTCTCCAACCAGGGCTGGCATCACTGCTTTGCAAAGTGGGGCCTGAGGTAGAAGAAGGTGTCTGGTTTCTCCAGCTGCTGTAGGAGGCTAATGGGCAGGGTACTTGCCCTTTGTCCCACTAGACTCTAACCCAGCGCCAGGGTGCCCACCTAGGACCTTTCCTGGACATGAGTTTCCTTCACTATCATAGTCATGAGTCTCCTACTTCTGGGATTGCAGATCAGGGGTGGGGGGAGAATGTTGCATGTTGTTTTCTGGTGCTTGTTATTATACATTTGAATAAACAGTGCTGCAAGTACTTGCCATGAAGGATCTGAGACTGGAGTCCTTCTGGGGATTTATTTTTTCTTCCTCTCCCTTGCTTTAAGTTCTTGAACGAATATCATGACTTTCACCAAGATATCATTCTACTGCTTTCCACTGTGCACCCCAAGCAACAAAGTCAGACTCTGTTGCTTGGGGTGCAGAGAGGAGAGCAGTTATTCCTAGCAGGCTCTGGTCTAGTGACATCTCCTCTTTTGGTGGCACCCAATTAGACCAAAGTAACTGGGACTCATTAGCAATTCTGGAGCAAACTCAAAAGGTGAGAGATAGTGGCTTCCACAAAGCTGTTTCCATTTGCTCTCCTACCATCTGTGACCCAAACAGGCTTCCTGTCAGGAGTTGAGGGCCATATGCTTCGCTTTCTTAACTATCAGCTTCTTGTTGAACAAACTTGTACCTCTATCCCTCTTCAGAGAGTCACACACTACATTTACATCCCCTAGAAAAATACCTTGGGTACAATTGAACATTTAATTTTTACCTGATTCCTGGATGCCCTAGGGATCATCTGTGGGTCTCAGGTTGAGATTCCCTGCCCTCAGAGATTATTCTTGAAGTACTTACACCTTCCCTGGATGAAAAGGAGAAGAAAATCTGAAGTCTTGCTCCCAAACTTGTTTTCCCCTTAGCTAAAGGGTCAAGCGTCGGGGTGAGGTGTGAGAGGTTAAGGAGGAAAAAGGATTAGTATTACTTTTTTAATGCGATGGGGAGGGGGGCGGGAAATGGAGTAGGCAGACTTTTGTCTCTTGATTGTGTGAGAGTGGGAAGAAATGTTATCAGCTGAGAAGATGAAAGAAATGGATGATTAAGGTACTTTCCAGACCTTAGCAAGGAAGATGACAGCTCTGATGAGAAATCTCCCTATGCCGAGGCTTCAGAAGCAGCCCTTCCAGCAGAGAAAGTATTCATTAGAAAAAGAAGGCAAAGTGATGGATGGAGTCAGGGTCCAGCCAGGGTTTGGGAAGAGGCTGTACAGGGTATCGATCGCAGTTCTCAAGAGAAGAGAGACGGATCAGCAGAGATGCTGCAAACACCAGCTGCCTCGGGGCCACCCCAGTTCCGGGGCTGGCTCTGGCTGGGAGACAGCCTTCTGTCATCGTGACAGGTGATCTTGGTCAGCTTGGCTAGGTCCCCTCAAATCCAGACAACGCCACGCCAAAACTCTGCTCTGCATCAGGGCAGCGTGGGTTTCCCACAGAGGAGGCACGACACGGGAGCCGAGGCCCTCCCCCACACCACCCCTGTGTCCTTCAGCACATCCTACAGACTCCCTCCCCTTGCCCTTCTGATTCACAGCGCCCACCTCCCTGCACCTACCCTATTCGATCTACAGGGGAGCGGAGTCGCTTCGTGGCCGCCAGCCCGGGAAGGGGCGCCAGCCAGCTGGCGGACGCACGGCTTAGAGGGGCGTCTGGGCAGAGAGAGGTTTGGGGCTGGGGAGAGGTGCAGTGAGCTTGGGAGAGTGGACTGGTAGCACAAATAATGTGCGCATAAGGGTTAGAAAAGGAGGTCCTGGAGCTTTGGTCTTCTATTTTCCCCCTGCAATTGTGCATTTCGGAGGGACTCTTGCTGCAAGCTCGGTAGGCAATAGCATCCGCTCCAAGACTACACTTCCCAGAAGGCTGTGCGGGGTGGGGGGCGGGGAACAGGCAACCTGTGTTGCGCTTGCGCAAAGACTGAGCTGGAAAGGCAGGTGGGGAGGAGAGGGGAGGCGTGCCCGCGACGGGGCGAGGGGGAGGGGGCCGCGCGGCGGCGGCGCCAGGGCGGGCGCGCGTCCGCGGCGGTGATGGCGGTGCGTGAACGCGCGGCGGCAGCAATGGCCGCTCTGGAGCGGCGGGTGCCGAGTCTCGATGACTTCGCGGGACAGAGCTGGAGCTCGTGGGTGGAGCGGGCCGACCTGCCCGCGGCTGACGGTGAGTGAAGCCACCCTAAAGTCCGGGGACCCCATCACTATCTCCCCTCCCCCCTTCCGGGCCCCCGCCAGCTGAGGGGAGCCGCCGACTGGAGCCGCCGTCCGGCTCCCCGGCCCCCCAAACAAAGGACCCGCCGGGTCCTAGTGCCCGCCCGTTCCGTCACCTTCGCGCCTCCGGGTCCTAGCGCCGGCTCACCGTTCGCAGCCCACCCTGCCCACCTCTGCCTCTGCCAGTCCCCAATACCTGCCCCCATATAGGCTTGCCTTTATCATTCTCCTTGCCTGCTGCCCCTCAGCTCGCGCCCCTCCTGCACCTGCCTCCGGCTTTCCCTGGCCGCAACAGTCCTCCACGTGTTTCCCACGCACCCCACTTCTGTGCCCCCTTCCTCACCCGCCTTGTTCCTTCGCCTTTTGCCCCACACCTCCTGCTCCTTTTCGGCATTTGCCTGCAGCTGCAGTGCTTTTAGACCCCCGCCCTCTCCGCGTTAGTTCGTCCGTCCGTCCATCTATCCTCCCTCCCTCCATCCTTCGGTCCATCCATCCATGCCTCCAACCCACTGTCCTTTCCCAGGCCTCTTGCCCTGCCTCTTGGCTCTCTGCTCTTACTCTCACCTTCTCTAGGCCCCTGAGTGCCTTAGTGAGTGGGCCTACAGCCCCTTATTCTGATCTTTGTCTTCTGGGCCCCAGGGAGCACCT
Organism: Pongo pygmaeus; assembly: GCF_028885625.2. Lineage (NCBI taxonomy): Eukaryota > Metazoa > Chordata > Mammalia > Primates > Hominidae > Pongo > Pongo pygmaeus. The sequence goes on along the minus strand of NC_072373.2, from coordinate 120,234,678 downwards.
GGCCTCGTGGCCTTTCGGGGTGACAGCAGGCATCACGCCCCTGAAGAAGTTTGCAAGTGAGAAGAGGTGGAGGAGGAGACTGCACGGAGGGGTCTCTAATGACACTTGTTCTCCTCTGAGACATCCGACTCCCAGTTTCGTTCTATCCATCATTCCCCGCACTCGCATTTAACGGACTTAGAGTGGGAGCTGCCCCTTGTCTCTTGCGTGCCTAACCCACGACCCCTCATAATCTGGATATTATATAAGATTGTCAACAATCTTCTCATCCTAGAAAGGAGCATATCTGTTAATGGGCATCAGAGAGCAGATCTAAGTGGGAGCCCAGGCCACCCTGGGGCTGCCCCATGCTGGGTGGGCAAGGATGGGGCCATTGTCAGGGTCTGGGTGCATTGAGAACCGGAAATGGAGTCAGACGGGTTTGGTGACTCAGAATTGATTTTTTTTTTTCCAAGGGACAGGGAGGGGGCGTAGAGGAGGGAGGGGGGAGGAGAGAGGTAGGGGGATGGGGAAAAAGCTGCTTTGCACAGCTAAGATGTTTTTGTCATTAACCCAGAAACTGAGGTACAAGGGCAACCCCTGCCCAAAGGCCCTCTAAGAAGGGGAGGGACTTGCATAGCTGACCAAGGAGACTTTGAAGATGCTCAAGGACCAAAGACAGCAGTTTCTCTGCTCTGTGACCATCCTATCAGTGCAGGACCTGAGAAGCTGGGTGTAACTTTGACAATGCTATGGTAACCCAGGTGGAGCAAAATTGAATTCATGGGGGTGGGGACCTGGGAGAGTATCTATTTGGGATGCCACATAGTAGCAGAAATCTCAAGAAGAGACTCAGGGACTTATAGAAACATTGGTTAAGGACGGTTTCCCCTTTAAATGGGGAAGCAGGCCCAGAAAAGAGATGATACTTACCCACAATCACCCAACTAGTTAGCAGTGGAACCCTAAACTGCACCTTGAAGTGAAGGGTCCCATAAGAAAGGTGGATGGATTCTTCTTAGTGGGGCCATCTTAGTCCAGATGCAGCAGGTGAAGGAAGATGGGCATTTGAGAATGACCCACTGAAAGGTTCCCCAAGTGGTCCTAGCACCAGGAGCTTGTCACGGAGTGTGGGCTTCATGCTGTTGAGCTGCAGGCCCTGCTTGGGGCTTCTAGAAAGGGGACAACCTCTGGGTTGTCTTCTGGGAAGAACAGTCTCTGGTAAGGAGAGGCTGGAGACTCTCTAAAACTGGCCCTGAACCTTCTGAGCTGTATTTCTCCTCTAGGGGCTGAGCTGGAGGAGAGTAGCAAAAACATGAAGAAGTTGGATGCCATGACCCTCATTAAAGAAGGTGGGAGTCGACACACATTAGGGCTGGGACCCAGGGCAGACAGGACCACGCTCCACTTTTCCACCACACTACAGAAGGAGGTGGCTGCTTGAAGCAGCTTTCTGGGGACCCTCATTTTAATAGGTCTGAGTCGGCCAGTTGTTCTGGCTCCTGTGACCTGTCGTTGGAGATCCTAATCATAGGTGATTGCCCACTCACTTGAAAGCGTATACCCTTTGGGACTGCTTAGATCGAACTCTGGAAGCTGGGAGCATTCAGCATGGAGCTTGTTATATCAGCGGGGAGGTGAAGTGCCTTCTGAGTGTGGGGTGGGAGTGCTCTCCGATCTTCCAGGGAAACCCTGGGATCTTCAGCCCCAGTGACATGGGCTTCTGTCATTGCAGACATGTCCATCTTCGGGCACTGCCCTGCCCATGATGACTTCTATTTGGTTGTGTGTAACCACTGCAGCCAAGTGGTGAAGCCTCAAGCTTTCCAGAAGCACTGCGGTGAGGGGAGCCCTAGGGAGGAGATAAAGGGACAGGGGAAGGTGGAGCATGGAACTCTGAGGACAGGGTCAGTTGGGAGGTCTCGTGGGGTAATGGAGGGTGGTGTTGAGGATAGGAAGGTCCTGGGGGTGGCTTCAGAGCATTGTGGGGAGTCGGGTTATTGTTTGAACAAAATTCTAGCATCCAGTGGAGTTACGGGAGAAGTTAAGTTCAGGAAGCTGGGTCTTGAATTTTGAGTCTTAAAGGCTCAGATTCATATGGGAAGGAGGCATGTTTACAATCTAATTTATGGAAACTCAGATTCTCTCATGTGAGTTTATGGACAGGGTTAGGCTGGGGAAGGAAGTGGTGATACCACTCACCTTGATTATTCTTTCCACCTCCTGGTGACAGAAAGAAGACATGGGCCCCTCAGCAAGCTTTATGCCCGGGCCCCACCCCCACCTCCAGCCCCTGCCAGCTCTCAGAAATGCCATGTAGTGAATGGGCAGGGCCCAGCTTGTAGGGCCCCAGGTTCCACGAAAACCTCCTCCAGGGAGAAGGGCCAGGGGTCCCGGAGCCGTGGCCACCAGCCTCCTGAGAAGACCCAGAAGGACAACCTCTGGTAAGGAGAAGCTGGAAACTTTCTAAGACTGGCCCTGACCCTGACCCATGGATGGGTTGACATCAATACAGACAGCCCTGGGTCAAGGCATACTCCTCACAGCAGGAGGCAGCTGCCCTGTTTGCAGCTTCCTTCCATATATTCCAGGGAAGATGGGGTCTCCTCTTCCCGTGTTTCACACCCCTGCTGGAGCCCACCCAAATTCCAGGGCTTGGAAAGAGATGGCTCTGGGCTAGAGTCCAGGCCCCAGGCCTCGCCTCCCCTCCCCTCCCCCAGCCAACCCCCTCTCTCTGTGTGTAGCCTTTTCGTGCCTGTGGTGAATCTGGAGAAGATGTCCAGTCTCCCGAAGCCTGATGGACATGGAATCAGGGTGGCCCCACCCTCTGCTTTTCTCAGCCAGCCAGGGGGCCTCACCAAGGACTCCCCTGGAAAACCTCCCATGGCTCCCCCTTCTAAAGAACCTCCTGGCAGAGAGAACATCGAGATCATCCCCAGTGAGGGGTCCAGTCACTGGGCTGAAGGCAGCCCTCCTGAAAAGGAGCCCAGTGGGACCAGGCTGCCCACTAAAACCCACCGGAAGATGGCTCGTGAGTAGCTGTGGTCTTGGGGGTCCAGAATGTAGAGTGGGGACTCCTTTGGGCTGCTTTGTCCTTGGGCTGGATGAGGAGGAGGTCAGGTTTATGGGCCTGGCCATCACAGGTTGTAGGGTATAGGAGCCCCATCACCTCTTGACCTGCTTGCTTCCTGGGAAGCTTCTCTCCATCCTGTGTCTCCTGATCAAGGCTGAGGGAGCCCATGCCCAGGAGGTGAAGTTCTTTCTCACTCTTTTCTCACCTAGATCCAGGGCACCAGACACATCTCACAGCTGGCTTCTCTGGTCTCCCAGATGCCCATGGCTGCTTTTGTTTCTTGATGTGTGTTGCCCTGCTTTGGGCTTGAAGTCCCAAAAGGCGCACCTGAAATTGGGATAGGGATGGTTCTCACACCCAGCAAAGAGATGTTGATGCCCAAAAGTTTATCTGGAAGGTACAGCCCCAGGCTGAGGGCTGGAGTCTCTTCTGCCTTAGTACCAGTTCTCAGGCCCTTGGCAGGAAGCGGCCAGATCCTCCTGTAAACTCCTGGAAATGGTCTTGAGGTTCATTGGAACTGCTTTCCCCACAGGGAAGGAGTGCGACCTCAACAGGCAGTGTGGGGTAATAAATCCAGAGACCAAAAAGATCTGTACCCGCCTGTTGACCTGCAAGGTAACCCCCTTCCCACTGCACGGTGAGGGAGGACAGCACAGGGCTTGCCCACTCCTTCCCTGGGCAAAGAGAGGAATGTCGATGTTACTGAAGGTCCAGCTTAAGGGAGGGCAGTTAGGCCCACCCAAGGGAAGGGGAGATGGGGATGCCCCTCCTGGGCAGAAGGTGGGAACAGTGGGAAGGAGGGAGTTTCCAGATTCCCCCATCCCAAAGGAGGGTTTTGGCCCCATGGGGGAATGAAACAAAGACATATGAACACAGCTGCAAATATGCCCACCTCTCTCCCCGCCCCCCAACTTGCCCAGGCCAAAGCACCCTGCCGTCCCTCACCCCTGCTCAGTTCATACCTACTCCCCAGCTCTCCACTCTGCTGTATTCTAGATCCACTCAGTACACCAGCGCCGGGAAGTCCAGGGCCGGGCCAAGGACTTTGACGTGCTGGTGGCAGAGCTGAAGGCCAACTCCCGCAAAGGGGAGTCTCCCAAGGAGAAGAGCCCAGGGCGCAAGGAGCAAGTTCTCGAGCGCCCCTCCCAGGAGCTCCCCTCCTCGGTCCAGGTTGTGGCAGCGGTGGCTGCTCCCAGCAGCACCTTCTCTGTTCGTGCCAAGCAGACCTACCCATACTGTGTACTGCCCAGGTATGTCTAGAATCCAACCCCTACGTCACCTGGGGGTACTTGGCCCCTAAGCCATCAGGGGCCCCTGGAAACAGGCTCAGGGAGTGTCCTGGAAGAGGCACTCCCTCAGCCCTGAGTGTGGGGGGATTCCTGGGGCTCCTGACAGTGGTGTGGAAGCAGGAGACTCCCCTGTTCCCAACCAAGCATACCACAGCACCCCAGCCTCTCGGCAGCGTGCCAGATCCAACACTCAGGATATGAACATTTTCCCAGCTGCCTCCAACAGGCCGAAACTTGTCACTGGGAAGCTGAAAGGGTCACACTCCTGGGCAAGGCAGCCCTATGTGTATTCACTCACTGGCCCCTTCGTGTGCAGAGGCTATGCCGGACCCCAGGGAGAGCCTGACTTGCTGAAGGAGACACACATGCATCTCTGCCTGTCACACAAGGGGCAGACACGAAACACAGGCTCAGCTCACAGACAGGCTCACAGGAGTATGTGATGCAAGAAGGGGGTTGAGCGAGTTGACTGGGCTGACCAAAGCTGGGTACAGTTTTAACTGCGAAGATTTTCTGGAGGAGGCGGATCTGCAGCAGATTATCCCCTGAGGAGGAAAGGGCTGGGAGGTGAAGGGGCTGGGGAGAGAATCCCTTGGGAGCGGTCTCTTTGTCTTTTACTCTGAGCTTTGTCGTTCCCTCCTGTCCTTCCCTTCCCTCTGTCCTCTTCGGATTGCCCTGCAGGGTGTCTGCCCTGGTGCCCTGCTCTTTGAGCTCGGCGGGTTCAAGGATGCCCCTACTCTGACCCCACAACAGTCACATTCCCCTGGCATCCCTTTTGGCCCTTCCAGGTCCCGGGCCTCCTCCGAGAGTGAATTGGATGACGAAGGCCCCTGTGGTGGTGACGGGGACCCAGGCCTGTTCCCCTTCCCCATGCCCCGGGGTGGGGCCCAGGCCTCCAGCGAAGAGAGTGAGGAGGAGGGGACATCTGACGACCTCCACCCACCCCCTGACTGCCATTATGCAACCCGGCCCCCACGGCCACAGGCGGTAAGGACCTGGAATAGGGGCCTACAGAGGGGGTGGCCCAGCACCCGTGGCCAACAATATGGGGAGGAGGCCAGATCCTGTGTGCAGATGCCATCTGTGCACCCCAGACCCTGCCAACCATGCACCTTCCTTCCGCCTTTAGTTCTGCACCTTTGGGAGCCGGCTGGTGAGCCCAGGATGCTATGTGTTTAGCCGCCGGCTGGACCGGTTCTGCTCAGCACTCAGCTCCATGCTGGAACGGCACCTCAGCTCACACATGTGGAAGTAAGTCTCTTGGGCCCAGAATGGAAGTTCTAGAATGGAAATTCCCAAGTTCCAGACATACCTGGGCTTCAGAAGCCCTGATCTTTCCTGTATACCCATAGGTGTGCCTTGGCTATTTGCCAGCAGGACCCCAGATAGGGAGTAGCATGAAAAGGAGGTGGGAAAACTTGGCAGCCTAGAGTTTGGCTAAGGCAGGGTATGGAAGAGTGGTCTGGGGTGAATCTAGACTCTCATCCATCACTTCCAGTACCTTTTGGGTAACTAGAGATAGGGAATGCCCAAACCAAGATTTAAAATGAAGTTCCTAGTGGGCTACCTCCTAGTTAGTATGTACTAGCTAATTCCTCTCCACAGGCACACCCCTGTGTCTTCTTCCTAACCCTCAGTTCCAGCATCTCCCAGCAGATGGCAGCAACTCTGGGGCTCTGCTGGCCATTTATAGGTGGGGCAAAGAGACTGGAGTGTGTCTTGTGTTGGGGGAAGCTGTCTTGTTTGCTTGGCAGTCACAGTGGGGCTTTCTTTTTGCTACAGGAAGATCCCACCGGCAGCTGAACCTCCAGCTCACCTTGTCAACTCCCCGTTATCTGCTCCCCTGAGCCCATCCTCTACAGGCACCTGCCCCCGCCTTCCAGGTCCACCCCCGAGACCTGCCTGCCCAGCCTCCACGCCCCCCACCAAGGACAACCTTGTCCCCAGCTACCCTGCAGGCTCCCCCAGCGTGGCGGCTGCCTGTAGCCAGGCAGAGTGCATGGGCGGGAGCCAGGCTATCACCTCACCACTGCCTGCCAACACGCCATCCCCGTCCTTCAGCAAGCTGCCGCCTTCCAAGGCCAGCAAGTCATCCAAAGGCAAGGACGGGGTGGAGGTGGAGGCCCCTTCTCGAAAGCGGAAGTTGTCCCCTGGCCCCACCACTCTTAAACGGACCTGCATCCTGGAGCCCACTGGAAAAGGGAAACCCTCTGGCTGTAGGGGCCTCTCGGCCAAAACTAAAACAGCCCTGAGCATGGGGCTTAACGGGACAATGGGGCCAAGAGTGAAGCGGGCAGGGCCCCTGGACTGTCGTGGCTCCCCTCATCAGCTCCCCACACCAGTCAAGGCTTCTCAGCTAGAGAACCGGGGAGCAGCTGGACACCCAGCCAAGGCCCTGCCAACCAACTGCCTCTCTGAGGAGGAGGTGGCCAAGAAGCGGAAAAACCTGGCCACTTACTGCCGGCCAGTGAAGGCCAAGCACTGTCAGGCTGGTGCCCCTGCTGATGTGGCCTGCTCTGTGCGCCGCAAGAAGCCAGGCCCGGCCCTGGCCTTTGAGGAGAAGTGCTCAACACTGAAGGTACCAGCCAGGCTCCCTGAAGATTGATGAGGGTGGGGCACACAGGGGGTACCTGATACAGAGAAGATGCTACATTGGTGTTTGTGCAGGGAAAGGGAGGAAGGGGAAGTTGAGAGAGTTCCTGGACTGTTTTCTTTAGGAAGAGGTAGGTCAGTTCATAGCAAAGTGACTCCAGCTTTTTGCCTGGTGAACCTTCCCCTATCCCTAACCCTTTCCCTTGGGCTGAGGTGATGCGGCACCCCTCCACCCCTGCTTTTGCTATAATCAAAGGGCTACTTCTTTCTGAATTGGCTGTGACCCTCATTCCAGGTACTGGAGCTACCTCTGTTCCCTGAAGGAAAGGGAGTTTGAGTCCCTGGGTCACAGCCTAACATGCCGAGCAGCAAGGTGGGTGGGCTGGTCTCACTGGTTTTTCCTCTGGGCATCAGGGCCTTGAAGGGCAGGCACACAACCCCATGTCCACTTATGCACATGTGCCCACCTCCAGGTGTGCAGGTGACAGGCAAGTTCTCCAGGGTTTCCAGTAAAGCCTGCAGCCAGTTTTATTTGCCTCTTCTGGTGGGAGCCCTGGTGTAGTGTGCCATGTGCTCTCCATATGATCTCTGCCAGGAGGGACTTACTGGAGGTGGGATGGGGGTGCTCTCCTGGGTTAGATGTGGGCCTAATCATAAACCCTGTGTGTTCTCCAGCTTCACTACCCAGGCTGCCCCTGGTGAGCTGGCATTCATCTTCCCCTTTGCTCGGTTTTACTCACCAGGCCAGCAGAAGGAAATCAAGCTTTAGCCCCTGTAGTCCACACAGTTCACTGGGTAGGACAGCTGGCAGGCCCCCACCCTGACCCTTTCTCTCGCCTCTTGTCTTCCTGCAGTCAAAAGCCCATTAACGAGAAAGTGCCTGCCCACTGCACCGGAGCCGCCAGCACCTCCTCCCCTCCAGATCCGGGCCCCAGGCTGCTGCCGCTTTTTATAACTTTATATTATTTTTTTTAAGAAAAAAAGCTCTTTAAAATACCTCAAGACTGTCTCCCTGTTCTGTTGCTGCTATGAAAATATAAAAACAGAAACATAGAAAAGGAAGGAAAAAAATAACAAAATGAGTGTCCTTACTGTCCCCAGCCCTACCCTGGGAGGCTGAGATGATAGGCAGCCAGACTCCAGCTCCCATAGCTTGCCTGCAAAAGTCTCTTATGCTCATTATTATTATTATTATTGTCATCTTGTCATTTTCAATAGTGTGAAAAATGTTTGTGTCACTGGGGTAGTCTTTCCAGATAGGATGATGAGGCGTGTGGCTCTGAATGAGTAAGGCTTCCTGAGTCTTGACACCAGAGACGACTATGGTCCCATTGGGAAGAGAAACTTGAGGAGGGAGCTGCACTTCTGGCTCTTTCTAGGATCCTTGCCCTGAGGGTCTGGGAATTGGCTTGTGACCCTTTTCCGCTCCTTCAGCAACCCTAGGCATCCATCCCTCCCTGAATTATTGCCTGCTTTTCTTCAGCTGTTCCTGCAGCCTCATTTTCTCAGCCACTTAGGGAGCTTGAGCTGGGTTAGTCATTGCTGTTGGGATGTTCCTGTTTTCTATTGGACAGCCTTCCTTCCCTGCCTGTGGGTTTGCCTTTAAGGAAGGGGGTAGAACCTTTCCCAGGGAGGCCTCCTTGGGTTGAACCACCCCTTTTTTGGAGGCAGGAAGGGAAAAGGCATCATCACTTGCAGAACTGGTGGTGTGGGAGGTCACAGGAGTGTGGGAGGCCTTGGTCCTTCAGGATCACCTGGCTCCTCAGGGCTGAGCAGCTGCTGAGGAGGCGGCAGGGCTGAGAATGCCCTAGTTATTCCATTTATCTCGCTGGGGACCACTCCCGTGCAGATGCGAGAGGAGACTTGCATTTCCCTCCTTTGGTCCACCAGGTTCAAGGCACTATATTTTGGCGATGTCCTTTCCTATTCTCCTTGCTCTTAGGCAGGGAGGAAGCTTGTTCCCTGAACAAGACAAAAGGAGGTGACAGGAGACAGTGCACAGCCAGGGAAGTCCAGTACTACTAGAAATCGGCTCCAAACACTGGTTTCACACTCTTGGTTCAGCGTACCAAGTGTGTGATTTGGGGTTTCACTGAAATCGTTTGCCACAAATGTAATTTCCACAGGCTGCTTGGGATTTAGGCCCTTGTAGACAGACACACAGATACAAATGAAGGTGGGCTGGGAACTGTTCCGTCCCCTTCTGCCTCCGGGCTCTCGCGGGAGCGGGCCTCTCCGGGGCACTCGCGCTTCCCCCCCAGCCCCCAGAGGGCGCTGTGGGCCACTCCGCCGGACTGCCGGCGGCGTCCCCGGGGAGGAGCCTCTCCTGCAGCCGCCGCCGCCTCCGCGATCGCAAACCCGGAAGACGTGTTCGGGCAGCTGGAGTGTACGGGCCCGCCGGCCACTGCCATGCAGCCCCTGGAGGTAGGTCTGGTTCCCGCTCCAGCTGGGGAGCCGAGACTGACCCGCTGGCTGCGGAGAGGCAGTGGGATCTTGGCGCACCTGGTAGCTTTGGGCTTCACCATCTTTCTGACAGCGCTGTCCCGGCCAGGAACCAGTGAGTGTGCGGGGCGGGGTTGCGGAAGGGGGCGGAGCGGAGATGCTGGAGGGGCAGCGCTTGGGAGCCCCGGGAGAGTTGGAGGAGGGACCCCAGCAGTAAAGCGGAGACAGAAACAGTGGAGGGATTTTGAGGGCCTGGTGGGGCGGGGCCGCAGGGATCCTGGAATAATGGGGTTTTGGGTGCTGTGGGGGAAAGGGCAGACGATTGAACAGACCGAACTACTTCCTCAGAAACAGGTCCCCTGATGGAGGATAGAAGTGAAGGAGGCCGGGCGCGGTGGGTCATGCCTGAAATCCCAGCACTTTGGGAGGCCGACGCGGGTGGATCACTTGAGGTCAGGAGTTCGAGACCAGCCTGGCCAACATGGTGAAACCCCGTCCTTACTAAGAATACAAAAATTAGCCAGGCGTGATGGCGCGCGCCTGTAGTTCCAGCTACTTGGGAGGCTGAGGGAGGAGAATCGCTTGAACCCGGGAGGTGGAGGCTGCAGTGAGCCGAGATTGCACCACTGCATTCCACCCTGTGTGACAGAGCGAGACTCCGTCTCAAAAAAAAAAAAAAAAAAAAAAAGGGCAGAGGACTGGGCTGCCAGCTGAGAGGTGCTGAACGGGGAACCTGGGCCAAACTGTTGTATGTGTGTGGATAGGGAGGCCCTCTTGGTTGCTCACCCTGGGGCTCCTTGGCTGCTCACCCTGGGGCTCCTTGGCTGCTCCACTTTGTCCTTAGTTCCTGTGCCCGATTAGGACTGGGGATGGTACTTTTCTCCTGTGGCTAGATTCTTTGGGTTCCACCTAGCTACAGGGGCAGGAACAATGGTACCAAGCCCTCAGCCTGTTCTCTTTGATTCTTAGGTCTTTTCTCCTGGCACCCTGTATTCATGGCCTTGGCGGTGAGTTTAGGCTTCTATCTGATTTGTTTGGGTATGCCTCACCTCATTCTCCCAGGGAAGCACCCAGCTTTCAGAAAGCTCAGCCTTTCTAAGGCTAAGACAGGTGGAGGAAACACCTAGGGCTCATCTTTCCCTGCAGCCTATGGGATTGGGAAACCTGGAGGGCTGGGCCGTAGGCAGTTGTCAGATGGCTGAAAAGGGCGGGAGGGCATGGAAGATATTTCTTTCTCCATTGGGGCCTGAAAGGAGAAGTGGGGAGAGGTGTTATCCGGTCATCTCCCGACTTGTCCCCAAAGTTCAGGAAGAAGTTTAACATTTGCTGCTTCACTGGTCAAGAAATGGGAGCCATTGTAGAGGTTGGGATGGGGAGATGTCATCCTGAACGAGGAGACGTGCACTCGAGTGCTGATTCCCAAATGTTCCCAGAAATGTTGAGCTGTGAGGCTGGTGGTCCTGGTTGAACTTATTTAACCCTTACCCTTTGTCCTCTTTGTTAGGATGTATGAGAGCACCTCCTTTTGCTCAGGCCTCCAAGCCAGACATGAGGCTTACTGGCTCTCTCCTATGTTCACAGTTCTGCCTCTGCATGGCTGAAGCCATCCTACTCTTCTCACCTGAACACTCCCCGTTCTTCTTCTGCTCCCGAAAAGCCCGGATCCGGCTCCATTGGGCAGGGCAGACCCTAGCCATCCTCTGTGCAGCTCTGGGCCTGGGCTTCATCATCTCCAGCAGGACCCGCAGTGAGCTGCCTCATCTGGTGTCCTGGCACAGCTGGGTGGGAGCCCTGACACTGCTGGCCACTGGTGTCCAGGCACTGTGTGGGCTCTGCCTCCTTTGTCCCCGGGCAGCCAGGGTCTCAAGGGTGGCTCGCCTCAAGCTTTACCATCTGACGTGTGGACTGGTGGTCTACCTGATGGCTACAGTAACGGTGCTTCTGGGCATGTACTCAGTGTGGTTCCAGGCCCAGATCAAAGGTGCGGCCTGGTACCTGTGCCTGGCACTGCCCGTCTATCCAGCCCTGGTGATCATGCACCAGATCTCCAGATCCTACTTGCCGAGGAAGAAAATGGAAATGTGAGTTCCCGCGAACTCTGAATCTAGGTGGGACGCTTGCCTTGAACATCATGGTTCCTTTGGTGATCTATAAGGGATCTATTTCAGAAGTGGTCAGGTTTTTGCACTTCTTGGCTGGTCCAGGGACTGCAGAAACCAAAGCTGCTATTGTTGAGGAATAATTCAGTGGGTCAAAATAGGGAGATGTACTGGGTATGAGTAGAAGGTGATGGAGAGCCTGATCCTGAAGCCTCTACTTGATGAGAGACAGAGTTTTGGGTGGTGATAGTGATGTGCTGGTGGTCATTTCTTGCTTGTGTGCCTGATGAAAAATTGGGTTCCTGTAAGTTACGAATGGCATCCATGGATATTTGGGTTACTTTTAAGAAAGCAGTGTGATGCAGTGGAGAGAGCCCATGGGTCTTATTTATGGGATATGGTCCTCTTAGGCTGTGTTGTACAACCTTAGGTACATTCCATATCTTAAGACCACCATTTCTTCATCTGTGAAATGTTTCTAAACAATCTCTAAGTCCCTTCCTTCTCTAATATACAGCATCTGTCAGGTCAGTGTCTCAGAACACCCTCCCAGCTGTGGACCACGTGGTCCACTTAGCAGACTCAGGGGGGTAGTTCTTTACTCTCCCTTTCCTCCCCTGGAGGGACAGCTCTGCCCTTGAGGCCCTTCAGAAATTTGTGCTGATTTGGTCCCTGTGCCAGGGCACAGGGGGTCAGGCACTGTGGAGAGAAGGGACTCAGGTGAGGGTCTTCTGGACTCTAAGACGGTAAAGGCACTGAAGTCACTTTAAAGCTTTTGGAGAAGCAGGAGGGCATTGGCTTAACCAAGCCGAAGGCTCCTGGCTGGGCTGCCTAGCCCAGCTAAGATCTTCCTTCAGCCCACCTCAGGATCTGCGCTTGAGGGCTGCAGGGCCTGCGTGTGCTCCCTCCCCCGAAATCACTTCTCAGGGCAAAGGAGCCCCAGGCATCTCATGCTTTGCCCTTCTTAGGGCTCAGGTTCTTGCCTTAGCACATAGCTTCTGGGAGCTTTTTTGAAGCTTTTCATAAGGGCCAAGGAAGTGGGGCAGGGCTTTTCTGATCCAAAGAAAACAAAGTTTCTCTGGTTACCCCTCTTCCCTTGTTATCTAAGCTTTCCTCAGTTGTCATCTCTTGCCAGCTCTTTGGTCCAAGAGGGGGCTAAGTTTGGTGCCAGCTGGCAAATGAGGGCTGGACTCTCTTCCCTCCAGAGACCACCACCCTCTTTGCTGCAGCTGAAAGTAGTTCCCCAGGCTGCCCTCGGTGGTGAGGACTGGATGCTAGACTGCTTAGCTGTGGTCTGGGCTCAGTTGAGAAGATAGGATCTCCCTAGATCATGGCAAGGCCTGACAACAGCTGAGCCAGGAAAGTGCTGCTGAGGCAAGTAGACATAGCTCGCAGGGAACTCTGGGAAGCCTGGGGTGTAGGCGCTGGAGCTCTAGTTCTCAGGAGCAGGGGCAGGTGTCCCTAGATGTTAGTGTTGTGGATGTCCTGGGTCTTCTGAAGATTCAGGTCCTCCTCTCCGGGTAGCTCAGAAGTAAGGAGGTTGGTTTGATTCAATAGTACAAGAATGGGGACAGCAAGGGCAGAAGTGTCCTCTCCACGTACCTCATTATGCCCCTCCTGGGGGAGATTGCATCTCCAGGACAAGCATCTAAAGGAGCCCCCTGCTGTGCAGAGGGGTATTGTTCCTGTCTCCATTGTCCTCCCTCCTCTCAAACTCTCCAGTGTGGTGTGAACTCAGAAGAAACGGTTACTGGGGCTGCATGGAGAATCTCACCTGCGGTGATTTTGATCCAGGGACTGCATCTCCTCTTTCCTCATCACAGCCAGTGCTGAGAGGCTCATTCTACCTGCCGCAGGGTAGGAGGGCCAGGCAAAGTTCACCAGCTTGCTCTAAGAGCAAGCAGGCAATGCCATAAAGCCTGAGCCTGCCTGAGGTGCTGCCTCCTCCCAGGTGGTGCGGGGGCTGGTGGGCGGGCGGGCAGGCGTGCTGACAGCCGGCAGTTTGCGTGGGCTGTGCCATCTGATGTCTATTCCCAGCCCTGGGAGGAAGGGGGAGTCATTTATATTCTGCAGGAGGAAGGGGCCCCAGCTGTCGCCTTTCTGACCAGCAGGCCTGGAGGGCAGGGGCACAGAGCAGAGAGGGCACTGGTGGTCTCCTGCTTAGCCTGGTCTGACTGCAGTGTAGGGAATAGGTCACCAGGAGGAGCCCTTCATCTTGGCAGGCCTGATTGTGGAGGGACTTCCCTCCCCTTTTTTTCCATTTCTCCCTCCATCACCACCTGCCCTCACATCCTAGGGCAGCATCTGGACAGCCATTAGACTTCAGTGCCAGGGCACTCTTCCTCCAGCTGGGATCTCAGTGGCTCCCAGCTGCATGGGCTCCTGCTTGTGTGTTCCCTCCTCCGCCATCCTCTGTTCCCCGCACCTCCCTTATTCTGCTCATGTCTGGGGCATTCACTTGGCTCCTCAGCAAGGAAGCAAACGCCTTGGAGGAGAAGCACATGGTTGCCCTTTTGTCCTTGCTCCCTGGCTAGGGAAAGCTGCTAGTGGTCAGCCTGTTTTGCCTTTTTTTTTTTTTTTTTTTTTTAAAAAGCCAGGGCAGGGTGCTTAGATTTTAAAAATTTGCTTGTCATTTGCACAAATTTTTTTATCAAGCTAAGTCCTGATTCCAAATTTGATTATATTCCAAATTTGATTATATTCCAAATTTGATTATATTCAGATTCAACCTTGAGGACATTAGAAATATAGATGGCTTCTGTATCCAAATCTGAATGGAAATGAGATCACCCTTCTGGGTTCAGATACCCCTCCCAAGGCCCCGTCTTTTCTGTAACCACCCCTCCTCTGAGCCCCATCATGGCTGGGGCTGGTAGGGAATGGGAGGAGCTCTGTGTCTGGGGAAGTCCTCCAGCCTCACCTTCTTGGCTCTTAAGTGGTAGGCTGTTACCACTTGCCAGCCTGGGCCTCCTCTCTCCCCACCCTTTCACAAGGCAGGCTGCCCTTCCGCACTCACTGGCCCATCCCTTCTTTCTCATCGTCCCACCCTTCCACCCCCGTGCATGGCTGCTGTAGGTCTGGTTTTTTTGTTTGTTTGTTTTTTAAGACGGAGTCTCACTCTGCCGCCAGGCTGGAGTGCAGTGGCACAATCTTGGCTCACTGCAACCTCTGCCTCCCGGGTTCAAGCGATTCTCCTGCCTCAGCCTCCCGAGTAGCTGGGACTACAGGCATGTGCCACCATATCCAGCTAATTTTTGTATTTTTAGTAGAGATGGGGTTTCACCATGTTGGCCAGGATCTCTTGACCTCGTGATCTGCCTGCCTTGGCCTCCCGAAGTGCTGTGATTACTGGCGTGAGCCACCATGCCTAGCCAGGTCTTGTTTTTAAAACCTCACTGTGGGAGATTCAGGCATCCTCCCTAAGCCAACTGGCCGCTGTGCTAAAGCCTGTTCAGAGTTAATAATAATCATTAGCTAAATGGTGCTGGGGCCTTTCAGCTTCAGATCTCTAAGCACTTGCAAGCTGAGTCAGTCAGCCCTCACCTTCGCCCTCCTTCCTGGGCTGCAGAGTGTAACAGGATGGGAAGGCACTGTGGGAAGGAAGTCAGGAATCTTGCTGCTAGCCACGCCTTGCAGTGACTGTTGTCTGGGAGTGGGCACTGAGTCCTCTCAGTAAACTAATAAGACTTGCACCTGACAAAGGTCAAGATAGTAGGGAGCACAGTGTGTGCTAGGCTGAGACCTATGGTGGTGGCAGGGGTGGCTGTTGAGCCTGAACTTCCAGTACTCCTGCCCTTCCTTCGTTTACCTGTCTTGGCCTCCAGGGGGCACCCCTGGTCTTGATGCTTCAAGCCCAGCATTTCTGGGTCCCCTCTGCAAGCTCAGAGAGCAGGGAGGCTTCTGGTAGTGCTCCTGATGCCCCTGTGTCTGGTTGGCACAAAGATCCTGTGTAACATGAAATCAAAGGTGCATCGGCTTGAGGGCTGGGAAACCTGCAGTATGGGTTTACTCCGTCCCTATCACGGGTGTGGCTGTGGGCAAACCACTTCTTGCCTGACCTACCTCACAGGGATGTTGTGAGGGTTTGATGAGAGAATGAATGTTAATAGGAATTGGAAAATTCAAAGCATTAAACACATGTAAACAGGTGGTATTATTATGTTCTTGTCCTTCTCTTTCACTGAGCCAGGCTTTGGGCTTTATGCTTCTTAGGCAATAAACAGTTACGGATAATGACAGGGGATCTAAGTCTCAGAGAGTTGTTCTGGCCATCATAAGAAAACATGGACACATTTCTTCCTTCCAGATGCAAGGTCAGCTCTTACCAACTCCTGCCAGAAATGCCACCAAGGCCATGACTAGTGAAGTTTGCCGTAAGTGCTGCCTACCTGGTGTTCCCAAATCACAGGGCAGACTGCAGATCTCGGAGTCAGTACAATTGCTCCCTAGGTCCAGCCTGAAGTTCCTGGAGCTGGTCTTCGTCGGGAGCTGCAGGTCACAAGTCTATCTAAATCTCTCCTAATTCTGCCCTTCTGAGGGAAAAGTGGGGCAGACAAGCTAGGAAGGGAGGAGCAACTGGAGCAAACAGCATCGCCACATACCCTCTGTTTCCCGAAGCCACAGAACGAGCAACACCTGCCTCAGGCATTGGAGATGCAGAGCAGGGACCCCTGGCTTCCCAGGGTCCACAGCCTGGTTTCCCTTTCCCCATTTCAGGCTCTTGGAGTAGGATCAGTCCCCTCCTCCTCCAAGTGCTTTATTGGCATTCACACACACACACACGCACACACACACACACACACACACTGAAAGCAGTTCTGTTTAAATTTTAAATTGGGGAAGGATACTTTCCATTCCATTTGAGAGCAGCAGCAGTCTGCCTGGAGTGGATGCAAAGAAGCAGGAACAGCAAAACAGCAGTGCAGAGGCTTGAATATTCGTTTTTTATCTTAATTGTTTTTTCTGTCCTGGGATCCAGGAATGAAATACTAGTCAGGCATTGTGTGCAGAGCCTCAGCAGTTCTCACCAGCACTGCATAGAGAAGACAAGCTGAAAGGCAGAACTGCCCTGGAGGGTGGTTTGAAGTAGCCCGTCTCCAGCATGGCGCTGGGCTTAACCCCTTCATGTAGGCAGAAATTACCTCCAGTGAGGGGACCTTCCCCCTACCCACCCACTCAGGAGACTTGGCTAGTCACCAGATGCATCACAGAATAACAATCTCAGTTTATAATCCACCTGCTATTGCTAGGATTTCCCAGATGAGTTTTTAACCTCTGTTGGAAGCAGATTAAGGAACGACTTCAGGCTATTCAGTGGTATCTGAGGAGCCAACTCTGTCTCACTGAGTATACATGAGTGGCCCCCTAGCACCCCTATCTTTAAAGCAGATACCCAGTTATCTCATGGTGCTTTCTAAGGATGCTCAGTTCTGCTCAGGTCCCCCAAAAGCAAACTATGACCAAGTGAGGGAGCAGTGGGAGGTGAGGGAAACACAGCACAAAGTACAATCCAACTCCAGTACTTGCCAACCTGTGTGTGTGCG
Source organism: Pongo pygmaeus (assembly GCF_028885625.2). NCBI lineage: Eukaryota > Metazoa > Chordata > Mammalia > Primates > Hominidae > Pongo > Pongo pygmaeus. Next base: position 120,217,661 of record NC_072373.2, on the reverse strand, counting down.
CACAGGCACGCATACACCAGCCTTGGAGGCAATGACTCCTGCCTAATGTATGCCAGTCTCACCTAATGTATGCCAGTGCCAAAGGGCATCCAGAAGTCCCACTGCAGGGCTCCACGTCCTGGCTTACTGCAGGTTGGTTCTCTCAGGCCATGGTTCCAACCAGGGAGAGTAAACAAGCTGACTAGATTGGAGGCCTCAGGGCAGGTCTAAGTGTCTTCACCATTTTGCATTTTCCACCTGAGGGTGTAGAAGCCTGATGAAGGGGCTTGACTGGCAGCTGCTTTAGCCTTCCTCTCTCAAGCCCCAGGAGAGGAAGCATCCAGCACAAGCTTACTGCGGCTAGACCAGAAAAGCCAACCGTCCCACTGCAGGGGCCTGAGCCTTTTCTGCTATGTGGGTGGGGAAAGTGAAGCTTCCCCACTGGTTTCCTGGGAGATACAAGATAAGTGGTGCAAGAAGTGCAAATGCAGAAAGGGAAGGAGTTGAGAGACTGGGGGGAAGAGAGGCCAGGTTAGCCAATGCACTGAACTCATCTGTTCTCAAAGAAAACTGTCATATTAGCCTCCTCTCTCCCCGCAAGTGCTACCTAAGAGGAGCCAGGGTAAGTGCTGCAAGGCATGGCAGACAAAATTGCACATCTTGGCCAGAATCTAAGGAACTTCTTGTGGTTTGGGGGAGGTGGTGGGGAGGTGGTGAGGATGTGGGTGGTGGGTGGGTGGGGGGTGTTGAAGAGATGCAGCCATGGACTTCCTTGGGCTTGGCACAGGCCAAAACAGAAGAGAGAACTCCAAGTAGTCCTCATCAGACTTGCTCTCCTTATCAGCTTCATCCTGTTGGCCAAACTGTCAGCCATAGAAAAACTGCTTTGCAGATGAAAAACTATATAAATGCAGAGTATGGGAGTGCTCTGACATCAACAGCTGTCATTTCACTGACTGCCAAGGTTGACTTGTCTGATGTGGCTGGTTGTGCAGTAGCTCCACCCCTCGTCACCTTGGTTGTTCCTCCTGAAGTGAAAAACAACTTTCCAAGTAGAGGAGGGCTGCCCTTCGGTCAAGACTTTAGGTAAGTATTCAAATTCGCATTATTTTAATTTTTTTCCTTGTATCATTTCCTCTCCCTCTTTGGAATCTGCCACAACAACCCCCTTCTAGAATCACCAAGAGAGTAGCCAAAGAATCAGCATGGTTAGAGTTTAGAATCCAGTCCAATTTCTGGTAGGCTGAATCTGTACTAAAATGTAGGGACTGCATTTTTCTGTTCCACGCAATGCCTAGGACACACTAAACTGTCAAGGAAGATTAACCTGCCCATTAGGTGAATATACTTTTAGCCTAAGATGGCTACCATTTACAACATGAAAATACTGATAATAAAAAAATTCTGTGAAAGTGAGCTGCTGCCCACCATTTTTTAAAACCCAATCCAAGCATTTTTTCCATGGTATGGTCAGTAGGCTTGATCCAGACTTTTAAGAGAACTTGGCAGGGAGGCAACCCTCTGCCCTAGGGATCCAGGAAGACTTCATTATCTACAAGCCTCAGCGAGTGCCAAGTCATGGGATTTCTGAACTCTAAAGCTTCAGTGACATTTGAGAATCTTAGGGGTCAGCAAACTATGGTCTGTTGGTCAAACCAGCCCATTGTCTGGTTTCATGTGGCCTGTGAGCTAATAATAGTGTATATATATATATATATAAAAAACACATATTTTTTTTTTTTTGAGATGGAGTCTTGCTCTGTTGCCCAGGCTGGAGTGCAGTGGCGCCATCTCGGCTCACTGCAAGCTCCGCCTCCCGGGTTCACCCCATTCTCCTGCCTCAGCCTCCCGCGTAGCTGGGACTACAGGTGCCTGCCACCACACCCGGCTAATTTTTTGTATTTTTTGTATTTGTAGTAGAGACGGGGTTTCACCGTGTTAGCCAAGATGGTCTCGATCTCCTGACCTTGTGATCCGCCCATCTCGGCCTCCCAAAGTGCTGGGATTACAGGCGTGAGCCACCGCGCCCGGCCTAGTTTATATATTTTTAAATGGTTGGAAAAATTCAAAAGGCATGTTAAAATATGAAATTCAAATTTCAATGTCCATAAGTCAAATCTGTTTTGGACCACAGCCACAGTCATTCATTTTTGTCCTGTCTGTGGCTACACTCAAGCTATAGCAGCACAGCTGAGTTGTAACAGAGACTATGTGGTCTGCAGAGCCTAAAGTATTTACTATCTGGCTCGTTAGGGAAAATGTTTGCTGACCCCGGTCCATCTTAATGCCTAGATGTGTATTTCACCCATGTCCGTACAATAGCACTTAAAGATTTTCTTCCTAGATAGGCCACACCCTTCTGAGGTACAGTGAACCCCACCCACAGGCTGAAAAAATAAACCAGTCAGACTGTGCCAGAACAGAGACTCAAGCCAGGTTTAATGATCATTGTCTAGTTTTCAGAGCCCAGAGGCTCCAAGATTTGCCAGCCTAGGTGTACACAAGTGGGAGGAATGGGGTCTTGGACATGGGAGGCCTGCTTGCTTTGTCAGCAGAGCTACGAGGAAGTACAGAGGTAAGAACACACAGAAAACTGGATCCATCTGCTTTGCTCTTCCCAGCTGGGGTGTACCCTCTCCTGGCCCCTTCCTTGGGCCCCATAAATACCAAAAAAAAAACAACAAAAAAAAACCCCACAAATAATTAGACAGATTTTAGAGCCCTGTCATACTCTGTCTCCAGGGTCACCTGCTTCCTGGGAGACATGTCTGGTTTATGGGTGTGGGGTAGGGTAAGAGGAGGTGGTGATCTCTCGGCCTTTTCTTATACCCACACCTGGCAGTTTTCAACACAGGGTTCTAGTGCGCTTACATATGCTGATTACTCAATTCTCCAATTAAAAAGCTACCTTTGGGTTCTATCACCTGAAACCACGGGAAGAAGTCAATCAAATCTCTTGGTAGGGCAGCCAGGTACATCTACCAGGTGTCTCAAACTCAAGGCCAAACTAGTGGATATAGTCAGGAGACTTAAGAGCCACAAGGCCTTTTCTCATTCCCTAAACTGGGTAGGAATTATAAAGAAAACGGCCCTCCCAGTCCTCAGGAGCTCCATCACGATGCCCCAGAAGGCCTGCTTCATTTAACGCTCACTTTAAAGATCTTCAGAGCCCTAGATGGTGCCAAGTGGGGAGACTGCAGCATGGAGATGAGATTTTCCCAGATTTCCTGATGAGTCTGAGGCGGGAGTCCTGGTTCCTACAGCTCTAGTAACAAAATTCTCAGGAGTCTCTGGAATAAATCAAGACAACTTTTCTCTCCTGAGGACAGTTAACAGAAGAGCAGCTCACAGCTGCTTAGCCCCTTGCCAGTTTCCTTCTGAGTCCTTCAATGACCTAGTTCTATCTTAATTGCTCATATATTGCTCATATATATAGTCTTCACAGGAGGTTTCTGAGGAGTCTGAAGAACCAGGTAGCTCCTTACCACCCCTTCTCCCAAGGTCTTCAACCCATGGTTCTTCTAACTCCAGCCTGGGCAGAAAAGTGATTCAGTGCCATGGAGATGTGGGTGAAGCTTCAGGGAGTTCAGAAATTAAAATACAGGAGTGTGTATTTGAAGAGCCTGGCATGGTCACTGTCTCTCCTAAAGGGGAATACAATTGTGTGCATGAAGTTGTGCACATTGGTGGAGACCATTCTGAGAGTGTCATTAATGGGGACTACAGATTCACTGTCCTGGTGGAAGTCAAGGTGCTGGTGTGCATGCATACCTATAAGCATGCATACCTATGAGCATGCAGGTACTTGAGGGAAATGCTGCACCTCTCTCTCAACAAAACTAGGTTACTAATAAAGGATGGACAGCAGCCTTGAGTTCCCAGGACCAGACAAGGGGAAGATGTTGAGTCCCCTTCCCCAATCTTAATAGGAAGCTTAATAGTCAGGCCTTCCAAGCCCCTCACCCACAGGTAAATGACACCTCTTAGAATGTAAAAAGAGGTCAGAAATCTAGAGGATCTGGAGAACTTCCAATGGACCAGAAACGTGGGAGAGAAGAGACACTAAGAAAAACCAACATCAGAGAACATTTTCACCTTCACCCTGCTCATCCCCCGCCAAAGCTCAGAGCAGCCACTCACAGGGCATGCAGTATAGTCAAAGGGAAAGGTTAAAGGGATCAGTCATCTCCATACTCAAAGTATTCTGCAACCTTGGATAGAATGGAATGTTGAGCTCATTCTTCTTAAGTTCCTCTGGCCTCACAACCACAACTGCAAAGACCTCTCGATGGAGGAATGGGGTGGCAGAACTCCCCTTCTGAAAGTTTAGTACTACTGATTATCTCTGCTTCAGGATTGCCTGGAATCTGTGGAGAGGGCAGAACTCGAAGCTGTACTCCAAATTGCCATTCTGGGGTAGAGACCACCCAGTTCCAACCCTTCTGATGTCAAAACCCCATGCTTTGACTTTGCAGCAGAGGTGATATATGTGAGAGGAGCAAGGCAACCTTGTCCACACAGAGGAGATATATACTGGATTTTCACTATCGCCAAGCCTACTCTAAGCCAGCTGGGGCCAGGCTTTCTTGGACTCCTCCCTTTACAGAGCAGCATATTAGGGAAAATTCAGAATCCCACCTGAGCTTGATAAGGAGACTGGATGAAGAGATGGCATACATTGAGAATCAGGTAGGTCCAGCTGGATGCTACATAATAGAGGCTGGTTTACCTTCATCCTTCTAGCGTGAAGTGGGCCCATGTACCACGTCTGTGGCAGGCATCCATAAAAGCTCTGCCTTCAGCAGCCCCCACTCTGGCCTGACACACAGATGCTGGGAATCAAATACTAACCAAGGGTTTCACCAACCAGGGAATTAGCCTATCTGGAGTTCACCCCCCCATCTACAAGTTTCGTGCTGGCACCTATGCTGTGACATGGACCCTTCAGTTCATGCTATAACCCTCTGTGCCATTGGTCCCAGGACAAGGCACAGATACCACATCTCACATTGCTGTCATAACAGGCAGCAGGCCAGGCTCCTGGAAAGATCCATCTACCCAGGGCACATCAGGAAAAAGGAAGGCTTTAATGCAAAGTCTTACAACAGCTTGGGGGGAATTGTTACCGATTGAGGTCTCAGCCTTTTCCTGACTCATTTTCCAAAGGTTTTCAACTTCCCCAGCTGTGAAGTTTGACTTCCTAAACAAATAAGATACTACAGCTTTTCCCCAGTGTGGCTCCTGTGGAAGCTCCCCCAACACACACAACATCACAGGTGTGGGTGGGCAGAGATAGAAAAAAATTTTTTTTCTAAATGTTTTTCTCTTAAGGAGCTAGGGATGACCTCATGAAAGTTTAGGGAATCTGTTCTTCCCCTCACTCCTTCCTCATTCCCATCCAACTCAGACATGCTTCTCTTCCTCTACCACACTGAGAATTGGCAGGGCTTTGGGTACGGGTATAGCATTTGCCTGAGGATTAATATACCCCCATTTGAAAATCGTGGCAGCCACGCCCTGTTTGGGGTCTTGCTCTCTGTTGTACCTGGGATCAATTCCCTTGAGGTCAGGAGGAATCCATTCCCTTGGGCAGCCAGCCCTCTCTTCCATCCCCTCATATCCTTCAGGGGTGCATTACCTCTCCTGGGGCAGAATCTCCCCACCAACCCATCCTGCTCACACCACAATGGGCGTATCAGAGAAGACCGAGCTGACTGATTCTGGATCCGACATCCTCCGTTGGCCCTTGCCTGTGGCCTCAGGCACTGGCAGGGTGTTGCCTGGCTTGAGCTTGCCGTTTTGACCCTGCCCAGGTCCAGCAGGTTCCAGGAAAGCCACCCGCCGGTCAAAACCATCATCTTTGTCCCCACCAGCCATAGGATCATGGTTGGGTGTGGTACTAAGCATGGAAGAGCTGAGGCTGTCTCCTTGATGGCTGGAAGGCTTCTCTACACCCCGGCACCAGCAGCGGCAAGGGGTGAGGTATAGGTATATGAGGACCAGGACCACACTAAGGATACAGCCCACTAGGGTGGTATAGGCTGTGTTGAGGGTGTCATGGTGTCCGTGCAAGGTGAAATTGTGCACTTTCAATTCCACAGACAGTGTCTCATTGAAAGTGTCTCCCATGGCATAGCAGGTATACACACCACCGTCCTCGACCTGCACCTGCTGGAAAAGAAGACTGCCATCCTTAGACACACTCACCGTGCCATTGGTCACCTCATCTAGCACCCGTTCATTACTTGGTGTCACCCACACCTTGGTCATCCCTTGCTGCTTGGTGTCACACTTGATGATCAAGGTGTCACCCAGGTGGGCCTCCCAGGCACGCTCCTTGTACTCGCCACAGTTGAGGAAACTCAGGTTGAAGACGTTGTGCAGCTTCTTGGAGTTCATGCAGTACAGATCCTCTTGAAAGTCCATCACGGAGCTCAGCTGCCGATACTGCCAGTGTGAAAACAGCTGGTAGAGCTCACAGTCGCAGTTCAGGGGGTTGTTATGCAGGTACAGCCCATTCTTGATCCAGGCCGGCAGCTTCTGCAGGTCAGGCAGTGGCAAGTTCTTCAGCTTGTTAGAAGAGAGATCCAGGAGCGTTAGTTTGGGTAGCTTGGCTCCTTCCTTGACCAGTTCCAGAGGGAAGCGAGAGATCTGGTTCTGGCTCAAGTAGAGTTTCTGCAGCTGGGCCATGTCGTCGAAGGCGCACCGGTCCACCGCCATGATGTGGTTATTGTAGAGCAGCAGCACCTCCAGTACTTGCAGGTCACTGAACAGGAACTCATCCAGTGTACGCAGCTGGTTGGAGGAGAGGTCCAGGTAGCGCAGGTTGGGTACCGGGGAAAAGGCCTCAGAGGAGATGAAGTTCAGGTGGTTGTGGCTCAGCAGCAGGGAGTGCAGTTGGGTCAGGCGCGTGGGGGTCCACTCGGCCCGCAGGCGGCTCAGGTTGTTGTGACTGAGGTCCAGTAGTGCTGTGTAACTGGGCAAGGAATGGGGCACATTGGGCAGCTGCTGCTTGGAGCAGCTGAGGATGTTGCTGGCGCACAAGCAGGCGGCAGGACAGCTAACCACGGCTCGGCCAGCTCTGGCCACCTCAAAAAGCAGCAGAGACAAGGACGGCAGCAGGAGCCAGAGGCCTCTCGGGTCACGGTGGGGGTGCATAGTGTCACTGAAGTGGGCGAGGAAGGCCGCAAGGAAGATCTGGGAGGAGATCACCCGGGCATGTTCTGGTGGGGTACGGAAGGGTCACTTGAGAGAAAGAGGATGGGTTTGTGGTCACCAAGGACTCCAGAGGGAAGGACACCCTCTCCCACTTCCCCTCCCACCCTTACCTCCACCCCCTTTGGGCTAGGAGAGAGAGATGCTGGGTAGTTTCCAGGCACTGTGCAGGCAGTGGGCTGTAAATATCGGCGAAGAGGAGGTGGCCCGAGGGCCTACTGGGCTGGGGTCACAGGGGTGAAGGCTGCAGGTATGCACAGGATGGCAGGGACTGCTGGGAGTCACAGGGATGGCACGGGCAGGGTTTGGAGGTGGGGTCGGTGTGCCTTTTGGGAGGAGCTGAGGGAAGGTCAACAGGGCACCGGGCTGGGTAGGAGGCGTCCAGTCGGGGTTGAGGGTCCCCGGGGCCTGTAGGGGAGGGCTCCCCCCGGGACCTCAGGTCACTGCACCTGCTCGGCGAGGACGTGTCTCAGCCCATGGCCGGTCTGGGAGCTCCGTCGCGGCCTCCCCCGGCGGCGCCTCACCGGCCGGCCTGTCACTGCGCCCGCCTTACGCAGGGGCCCGCGCCCGGCACCGTCGCCTCCCGGGGACTTGCGGGGCCCCGTTCCGCTCACCCTGCCACCGCCTCGACCGCTGAGCCCGCCGGAGCCCACCGACCGCGGCCGCTGCCTCCAGGTCCGCAGGCCTGGCGCGGATCGGTGCGGGGAGCCGGAGGCGCAGCGATCCGAGCGGAGGGAGCGGCGTGGGGGCAGCGAGCACCGCGCGCGCGCCCGTCGCCGCCGCCGGAGCCTCGGGGCGCGTGCGCGCGGCGGGGGCGGGGCGCACGTGCGTGTGTTTGTGTCGGAGCCGGCCGGGCGGACGCGCGCGGGGTCGTTCCCTCAACCAGCGAGCTCCGGACGCTGAGCTAAAGACGAAAATTGGCAGGAAGGGCGGCACTGGCCCCTTAGGCTCCGCTATAACTTCCTCCATCCCCCATTCCCCCATTTCCCAGCACCCTTCTCGCTACACAGACCGGCTCTCAGGAAGTCTAACTAAAGTGAATTCGCTGCACCTGCTCGGGCAAGAGGCGTCACATGTCTTTTAATTTCGCAAATTAAAGAAATCTGGCTCAGCTCCCGCCTGCCAATGTTGGCGGGAAATTCATTTGTCACATTCTGAGGTTCCCCCTCCCTTCTCTCTGTGGCTGTAGAGTCTCAAAAATTGGGGGAGGGGTTCCCCCACCGCACCCGCGTCTTGATGCTCAAGACCCTTGAGGTACCACTGAAGGGCACAGCTCCTTAGCTTGCAAGCCAGCTGCGCAGGAGTCGGGGGGAAAGGGGGTGTTTGGTGGGCCCAGGCCCCAGAACACCCCTTTACAGACACCTCATGCACCTGTCCCCACTCCACCTGCTACACACACACACACACACACACACACGGACTGCATACAAGCCAGGGACAATTTCCATTCCTGGAAACTCCGAAACCCTTCCCAGCCCGGAGGAAGTCATTCAGCTCTTAGGTCTGGCCACTTGCCTTCTTCCTAAACCAGTGCCAGCTCCCCACTCCCCTTATGGAGCAATTCCAACATAGTTTCTCTGTTACCTAATCCTCAAGATGAAGACCAGTGGTGGAGGTGGAGGGGTTTCTTCTTTAGGGTGGCCCCTGAAACAATAAGAAGCTGTTACTAGTGTATGTTGTTTGGGTTTGGGGGTGAGGAAAGAGAGATGCAGGAAGAGCCTAGACCTTATCATTCAAGATGTTAGCTGTTCTTGAGATGGTGGACCATAAGCGAGAAATTACCTTTTTATTCTTTCCAGTCTCTTACAACAGCAAGATCAAGACTGAAATTAATGTCTCAGTAGATTAGCTTGCTAAGAGTTTTAAAAAGAAAGAATTTATATCTGACACGTTTTACCATGAATTTTAGTGAATATATTATCTCTTCAAGGAGTATTAGCATGGTAATCTTATGCATAGTGTGAAAAGGTCTTTCTGCAAGGTGCAGTGGCTCACACCTGTAATCCCAGCACTTTGGGAGGCTGCGGCAGGAGGATTGCTTGAGCCCAGGAGTTCGAGAGCAGCCTGGGCAACATGGTGAGACTCTGTCTCTTAAAAAAAAATAGGCATGGTGGCACGCACCTGTGGTGCCCACTACTTGAGAGGCTGAGGTTGGAGGATCACTTGAGCCCTGGAGGTCAAGGCTGCAGTGAGCCATGTTTGTGTCACTGCATTCCAGCCTGGGTGACAGAGCAAGATCCTGTCTCAAAAAAAAAAAAAAAAAAAGAAAGAGAGAAAGAGAAAAAAGAGAAAGATGTTCTGTTCTGTTCCTTTCAAGCATCATTGAAAAGATGAGGAGGGTAATCTTTTTGGAAGACAAGGTGGGAAGAATCTTGAAATCACATTGCATCAGTTATCTATTGCTGCATAATCACATTACCCCAAAACTTAGTGACTTCCTACAACAATATACATTTATTGCCTTTCACAGTGTCTGTTGGTCAGATTCAAGAGCAGTTTGGTGGACAGTTCTGGCTTGGCAGTATCTCATGCAGTTATGCGTTAGATGTAGCTACAGTCATTAGAAGGCTTCACTGGGGCCATAGAGGCTCACTTAAATTCATGTGGCTGGCTGTTGGCAGGAAACCTCTATTCTTATCCATAAAGGTCTCTCCACAAGACAGCTTGAGTATCATCACAACACAGTAGCTGACTTCCCTCAGAGCAAGAGATGCAAGAGACAGCAAGACAGAAGTCACAGTGATCTGGCTCTTTGAAGTGATGGATATCACCTCCACTTTGGTCACATATGCAATTCCTGATTCAATATGGAAGAACTACACAAGGGCACAAATACCAGGAAGAAAGGATCATTGGGACCATCTTGGAGGCTGGCTATCACACACATCATCTCTGAAGTTACATCTATTTTTTAATTTTGAAAATTTTCAAACATACACAAAAGTAAATAGTACAATGAACTCCCATATACCCATCACCCATTTCAATAATTATTAAATAAATGTCATCATTTTATTTAGTACAAATATTCCTGAGAAACATATGCTCCTCTCACCCCACCCCTCATCTCCACATTGCATACTTTCTTTTCACCCCAGTGTTGTTCCAGGCTCTCTCCTCTCCCTTTCCTCTTTATTTTTTATTTTTTATTTTTATTTTTAGACAGAGTTTCGCTGTTGTCACCCAGGCTGCAGTGCCGTGGCGTGATCTTGGCTAACTGCAACCTCCACCTCCTGGGTTCAAGTGGTTCTCCTGCCTCAGCCTCCCAAGTAGCTGGGATTACCATGCCCACTAATTTTTATATTTTTAGTAATGACAGGGTTTCCACCATGTTGGCCAGGCTGGTCTCAAACTCCTGACCTCAGGTAATCTGCCCGCCTCGGCCTCCTAAAGTGCTGGAATTACAGGTGTAAGCCACCATTCCCGGCCTCCCTTTCCTCTTTCTGCTATGTCCAAGGCGTGGGAGAGAGACAGAAAGAAAAAGGCCCCTTATGATGGATACCAGTTTCAAGAGTGGGTGTCTACAATTTGGAAGGGTCACCACAGATATGTTCCTCAATCAGTCTCTTTTTTCAGCTAATCCATATCCTTTTAAAAGTAATCATTTTGGCTGGGTGCGGTGGCTCACCCCTGTAATTCCAGCACTTTGGGGGGCTGAGGCAGGCAGATCACATGAAGCAGGAGTTCGAGACCAGCCTGACCAACATGGCAAAACTCCATCTCTACTAAAAATACAAAAATTAGCTGGGTGTGGTGGTACACGCCTGTAATCCCAGCTACTCGGGTAGCTGAGGCATGAGAATCACTTGAACCTGGGAGGTGGAGGTTGCCGTGAGCCGAGATCATGCCACTGCACTCCAGCCTGGGTGACAGAGTGAGATTCTGTCTCAGAAAAAATAAATAAATAAAAATATAAACTAACCATATCCTTTTAAAATGTTAATGTGCAGACAAATCAGCGGGGTATCTTATAATCACGGAGATTCTGAATCACCAGGACTGGGGTGTGGCCTGAGATTCTGCTTTTCCAGCAAACTAACAAGATGATGCCAATGCTTCTTTGAGACCACACTTTAAGTAGCAAGGATCTAGAGTTGTGCTGCCTAATTGGTAGCCAGCAGCCATTTGTGGCTACTTAAATTAATTAAAATTAAATATAAATCACTTCTTCAGTTTCCTTAGCCACATTTCAAATGTTTATGGCCATATGTGGCCAGCTACCCTGTTGAACAACGTATTGTCACAGAAAGTTTCATGATGGCACTGGTTTAGATAATTGACTCCTAATAACTTTCCCACAGGTGCTCTTTAGACCGGAAAACTATTAATTCACAACAAAAGAAGATCTGGGCAAGATAAATAGCAACAGGTTATTTAGTGAGTATGTATTTCCACTTGCTGGAATGGACCAATTCAGTATTCCTAAATACAATTTGAGAGGTTGTTTGGTTAGCTCAGCACTTGAGCAAAAGCAGTTGGATATGTCTCCCAGTTTATGAGACTGGATGAATTCCTTTTCTCCACACTACAAGTATTTTTTGCTTTCTTAATAGCTAATACTAGCCATTAGAATCAGAGTGGAGAAGGCTGGTAGCAGTGGCTTATGCCTGTGATCCCAGCACTTTAGCAGGCCAAGGCGGGTGGATTTTAAGCTCAGGAGTTCAAGACTAGCCTGGGGAACATGGAGAAACCCTGTCTCTAATTAAAATACAAAAATTAGCCAGGCATGGTGGCATGCTTCTGTAGTCCCAGCTACTTGGGAGGCTGAAGTGGGAAGATGGCTTGAGCCCAGGAGGTGGAGGTTGCAGTGAGCCAAGATCGTGCCACTGCACTCCAGCCTGGACAACAGAGCCAGACCCTGTATCAAAAAAAAAAAAAAAAAAAAAAGAAAAGAAAAGAAAAAAGACTTAGAGCAGAGAATGCCGAGGGAAGACACCCTATTAAGAAGCTATCTTCTGGCCGGGTACAGTGGCTCACGCCTGTAATCCCAGCACTTTGGGAAGCCAAGGAGGGCAGATCGCTTGAGGCCAGGAGTTCGAAACCAGCCTGGCCAACATGACGAAACCCCGTCTCTACTAAAAATACAAAAATTAGCCCGGCATGATGACACAACTGTAATCCCAGCTACTCAGGAGGCTGAGGCACGAGAATTGCTTGAACCTGGGAGGCAGAGGTTTCAGTGAGCCGAAATCATGCCACTGCACTCCAGCCTGGGCAACAGAGCAAGACTCTGTCTCCAAAAAAAATTTAAAATTTTAAATATTTTAAGTATTCTTGTATTTTGTGGAGATCCCAATAGTATTACTCATATCAGCAACTTTGTATTTTTTTGGATATCTCCAAAAAGCGGGGAGGTGCCTCTAAAAATTAGGCTATTTTGGGGGTGGGTAGCAATAAAGATGAGTCTTTTGTTATGAATTGCTTAAATGGCTAACATTTTAGCCCTCACCACTAGGTTGAGCCCCCCCCCCCTTTTTTTTTTTTTTTTGAGACAAAGTCTTGCTCTATTTCCAGGCTGGAGTGCGGTGGTGTGATCTCGGCTCACTGCAACCTCCGCCTCCTGGGTTCAAGTGATTCCCCTGCCTCAGCCTCCTGAGTAGCTGGGACTACAGGCACAGGCCACCACGCCCAGCTAATTTTTTGTATTTTTAGTACAGAAGGGGTTTCACCATGTTGGCCAGTGTTGTCTTGATCTCCTGACCTCGTGGACCTCCCAAAGTGCTGGGATTACAGGCGTGAGCCACCGCGCCTGGCTGGATTGAGCCCTTTCTATATCTAGCAGTTCACTCACGGTTCCATATTCAGTTTGTTCCTGAAAGTGCTCACTCTTGAGAATTCCTTTTGCCATCCTCCTGCCCCTACCTCCATAAGCCATCAACCATTTCACTAACCTTTTAGCCTTTTAAAATGCTCACACATTGATTTACTCAATGTCCAGGAGGCAAATACTCCCTCTGTTTAGACAACCGGCATCAGAGTCCCTTTTTCCAGTCTTTTCTCTTTCCACCTCAACTCTGCACACTTCCTGGAAGCTCCACTTGATCTGCAGAAACCACAAGAATGTACATACCAACTAGGGGCAGCTGAGGGCTCACTGATGTAGGTGGAGGCACGCCATGGACACCTATCCATGTCCTGGGCTCTTCAGGTTTGTCAAACAAATCTGAAGGCATCTGCTTAATCTATAGCTCATGCACTACAATCAGGACTATCCTGCCACCAAAGTGGTGATCATTCTAGATGGCCAAGTCATGAACATTCTCTTGACTTTTAACACTTACATATGGACATCTCAAAATAACTCTGCACTGGGTCATCATCAGATAGATGTGTCTTTGAAGTATGGCTGAACAATAAATTTATGGTTCAAAATGTTATTTTAGCTCTTAGGGATGGAGTTCACCACCACAGTCCACCTACAGCTGACCCAATATCCCAAAGATGGAAGACTATAGTTCCAAGGCCTTGTTACAAATAAGACTACCTTGTAGCTCCTGCCATGGGGGCCTGGATAACCAGGAAGTCCTCCAAAAGGAATCTTATATTTTTTTCATTAAGAAGTTTGGTCATAAGTGTGAAAATATTTTCTTTTCCCGTACATGCAACCCTCTCTTTTGATTTCTAAAGGCTTTATATCTAAAATTAAATCCTAGCTAATGTTGAGACTTCTAAGCTAATTTTCATACATGAATTTTTTTTTTTTGAGACAAAGTCTCACTCTATCACCCAGGTTGGAGTGCAGTGTTGTGATCACAGCTCACTGCAGCCTTGACCTCCTGGGCTCAGGTGATCTTCCCCCCACCAACCCCCCCCCCCCCAAAAGAATTGGGACTACAGGCATGTGTCACTATGCCCAGCTAATTTTTAAATTTTTTTGTAGAGACGAGGTTTTGCCATGTTGGCCAGGCTGGTCTCAAACTCCTGGGCTCAAGTGATCCGCCCGCCTCAGCCTCCCAAAGTGCTGGAATTACAGGCGTAAGCCACTGCGCCAGGCCCATATATAAATTGTTGACTAGTTTGTCTTATATTTGGAAAGTTAATATTCTAGTTTAGGAAGTCAGCACTTTTATGATTTAGGGAAGGATTATAGTTAGATTCAATGTTTAGCTTATAGTTAAAAGTTTTTCTGTGATCTGCAGCCATTTGATTACTATTTGAGTTTACAGATCTGTCTCCTCTAATCATGCTTTCTGAGCCCATAGCTACTCGTTTGTCTTTGAAGTTTCTACTCTCCAACCACTTATAGTATTCTTAGCAAATTCTCAGAGTAATCACAGTACTAGCTCATCCAGCCCTTACCTATAATGAGAGAACTTTAGACTACCCGCCTGTGCTGGAAGAGGCCATAGCAGTCAAGTTCACAAGCTGGTTCATGGCAGAACTGAGTTAGAAGCCTAGAGAAAGAGTGTAGCTTTATGGTTAAGGGAGTAGGCTCTGGAGCTAGGCTCCTTGGGATCCTATCCTGGCTCTGCCACCCACTGTGTGACTTGAGCTAGTTACTTAACCTATAAAATGGGGATAATAAGAATACTTGCCTAATGGGGTTGTTGTGAGGATTTACTGAGTTCAGGAATCTAGGAGATACTCGAACACCAAGTAGGCTCTCTATAAATGTGAAGAGGTAGGAGTGGGCTGTCTCCTGCATCCTTGGTCAAGGTTCTTTTCAATGCATCATAACATTTTCAGGGATAGTGCAAGGCAGACAGAACTGAGGAGAAGTTCTACCTGTAGTCTGTGCTCTCCAGAGCCTGCCTTCTAGGGCTCCAGGCCAAGGTTACAGGCAGAGCTAAGTACTAAGTGTTGATGAATGGGAATCTAGGATTAGGAAGTCATTAGGAAGCCACGGTAGGGGCTGAAGGAGTGAAGAGGACCCAGGATCAGTAACGGAGCAGTCAGTTCCTGTGAGGGCACACGCCAGACGAGCAGGAAGGGCAAGGTCTGACTCCCCAGAGCAGGCAGCAGTTTCTTAAAAATGACAGGCAAAGGTGCTCCGGCTGTACTTAGTTTGAGTCAGACCATAGCCGGAGTCTAAAGTTCAGCTCTGGGCAGCTCATTTACAGTCTGCAGCACAGCCAGAGGTAGTTGATGGAGTGGTACACAGTCTAATAATCATTCATTTGCATTCACTCACACACATCTGTTGAGCCCCTAGGGCAGAGCACTGTGTTACATGCCTGTGGTGAGGCTGGGTGAAGCAGGATGCAAATATGCTTTAGAAATAGTTTCTTCTCTCTAGGACTTAGAAGGTAAGATATGTGGATTCTACACAATTTAGCAAATATCTGTCAATTGCTCATTATGTTAAGGACTCTATGTAGGGTATGTACTTTGTGGCCAATAGAAAGAGAATTGGACTGAGTGCCAAGAAAGCTGGATTCCAGTCTTACCTCTTGTATTAGGTCATTCTTCCCTTGCTATAAAGAAATATCGGAGACTGGATAATTTGTAAAGAAAATGTTCAATTGGCTTACCGTTCTGCAGGCTGTACAGGAAGCACAGCAGCATCTGCTTCCGGGGAGGCCTCAGGGAGCGTTTACTCATGGAGAAGGCACTTCCCATGGTGAAAGCAGGGGCAAGGGGCTGGGGGAGGTGCCACATGCTTTTAAATGACCAGATCTCATGAGAAGTCATTATCACAAAGATAGCACCAAGCCATGCAGGATCTGCCCCGATGATCCAAACTCTAGCATTGAGGATTACAATTCAACATGAGCTTTGGGTGGGGACAAATATCCAAACTATATGACCCCTGTCATCATCTGGCTGTGTAACTGTGGACAAGTTACAGTGGGGCTCAGTTTTCTCACATATAAAATGGAAGTTATAATACCTGCACTATTAAAAGTGCAAATTCTAGAGCTCCTGACCAACCGAATTGGAATCTTCATGGCAGGAGCCTGGGAAGCATTTTGAGCATCAGGACACCTGGGAAACACCACCCCTCAGGGCCATGTTCTCCATGTTTAGGCCTCAAACTGTGTACATCAGAATCTCCAAGGAAGTTAAAAAGAGGATTTCAAGGCCCACCCCAGACTTTCCTAGAACTCTGGAGATGGTGCCTGAGAATCTGTATTTAAGGTGATTCTTTTGTTTTTTTTTTTTGAGACGGAGTCTTGCTCTGTCGCCCAGGCTGGAGTGCAGTGGCGTGGTGGGATCTCGGCTCACTGCAAGCTCTGCCTCCTGGGTTCACGCTATTCTGCCTCAGCCTCCCGAGTAGCTGGGACCACAGGCACCCGCCACCACGCCCGGCTAATTTTTTGTATTTTTAGTAGAGATGGGGTTTCACCATGTTAGCCAGGATAGTCTCGATCTCCTGACCTCGTGATTCACCCTCCTCGGCCTCCCAAAGTGCTGGGATTACAGGCGTGAGCCACCGTGCCCAGCCTAAGGTGATTCTTTATACCTCCAACTTTAAGCACCACTATTACAGAATTTTGGTGAGGATTAAATGAGAACAGATGTGAACACTTTGATAGCTCATATATGAGAGATGACCGAGCAACGGGAGATTTTTACTTTGGGAGGAATTTATCATAACCATTTCTGAAAGTTGAAGCATTGTGCATTAGTCGGAATCTTTGGAAGTGCAAAGAAGAATGATACCTAACAGGCTTTAGGAAGAAAGGTTTACTGCAGGACTTCACAGGGTAGCTGGTGAGTCGCCTTATTAGCTGTAGTCACTGTGGTCCCAGTGCTTCCAAGACTTGGAGAATTGAACTCGTGTTTTGAAATGGCAGAAAGAGGCCCATAACCAAAAGTCATCCACCTTCTTTCATTTCCATCACGGAGTTTACTTCCTCAAAAAACGGCTTTGAATGAGTCAAATTGCCACCATCTAATATTGAGCACTCTTTTGGGGGCAGAATTCTTATCAAGGCCTTTCCTTTGGCCTCCTGTATCCCCCACCCATACAAGGTTAATTTCAGTATGTGGACTAATCCCCATTCCATCATCTGTGGTAAGAGTAGCAGTTAGTTTTGCTCAAGATACATAACACCTTGGGGATCTGCTTTCTTCAGAAAAGTAAGCAGGAAATATATTAAAAAGAAAGCATTTTGAAGCCTGTTTATCTAGTATAGATTTTCATGAAAAGAGGGAATAAACAAACTATGGTTCTGAAATTTGGTAATACACGTCTCTTTGTGAAACCCATGGATTCCCTACCCGAAGCACATGGGCAAGGCACACACAATTTAATGCACATTTCTTGGGGGCATGGACTTTATAAAGCCTATCCATGGACACCTAGGTTGAGAATCTGTGCTCTTCTGGGCCTTTAAAGGGCAGAACTATACTACTGGGTGGAAGTGTCAGAGACACAGATTTCCTTTGCATGTACAGAAACATCTTCTGACATTTCAATTGTCCAATAATGAATCTTTTCCATCTTGAGGTAGTGAACTCCCATCACAGGAAGCACTCAAGTAGGAGCTGGATGACGACTTTGCACAGATGTCCATTCATTTATTTATTATTACTATTGTTATTTTTGAGACAGAGTCTTACTCTATCACCCAGTCTGGAGTGCAGTTTCCTATGTGTCTATCTTTGGGGTTTTGTTTGTTTGTTTGTTTGAGACAGTCTCACTCTGTTGCCGAGGCTGGAGTGCAGTGGTGCAATCTCAGCTCACTGCAACCTCCACCTCCTGGGTTCAGGCGATTCTCATGCCTCAGCCTCCTGAGTAGCTGGGATTACAGGCACATGCCACCATGCCCAGCTAATTTTTGTATTTTTAGTAGAGACGGGGCTTCCCCTTGTTGGCCAGGCTGGTCTGGAACTCCTGGCCTCAGGTAATCCACCTGCCTCAGCTTCCTAAAGCGCTGGGATTACAGGCGTGAGACACTGCGCCCAGCCTATGTGTTTATCTTTATGTTCCACTTTTCTACTATACACTCACAGGAGTTATTGCTATATGTGAATGGGGGTGTGTGATAGAATGAATGAACAAATAGGCCGGGCGTGGTGGCTCACGCCTGTAATCCCAGCAGTTTGGGAGGCCAAGGCAGGCAGATCACTTGAGTCCAGGAGTTGGAGACCAGACTGGCCAACATGGCAAAACCCTGTCTCTACTAAAAATACAAAAAAAAAAAAAAAAAATTAGCCAGGCGTGGTGGCCCACACCTGTAGTACCAGCTACCCGGGAGACTGAGGTACAAGAATCGCTTGAACTCAGGAAGTGGAGGTTGCAGTGAGCTGAGATTGCGCCACTGCACTCCAGCGTGCAACAAAGCAAGATTCTGTTTCAAACAAACAAAACCCCAAAAGATGGACACATAGGAAACTGTTTCTGTCCTCAAGTGCCGTGGTGTAGTGAAGGAAACCAAGACACAGATGGCCACAATGCATGGTGACAGGTAATATAAGAGCCCATGTGTAAAGAGCTTAGGAAGACAGAGAAGGGAGCAAGCTTGTGGAGGAGTCCTGTGTAGGGCCAGAGGTTGACCAGATGACCACTTCCAACTCTAGTATCCCATGCAGCAGTGGGGCCAAGGGGTAGCTGGGGGCAGGAGGTGGGCTTTAGCCATGCCACTCCAAACAGATGCATGATCTATGTTTTTAAAAAAATGTACTTGATACACAAATACAGCTTCAGGAGGAGTCTTCCAGCTCCCCCTACCTCCTCCTGCCTTCTGCCTTTCAACCACATGGCAGCTTCTTAGACTGTCCTATATGGGCATTCTAGAAGTGCTACTGATCTAACTTTTTGTTTTGTTTGGTTTTTAGATACAGGGTCTCACTATGTTGCCCAGACCAGACTCACTCAAACTCTTAGGCTCAAGTGATCCTCCCACTTCAATCTCCTGAGTCTGGGACTATGTAGGCATGCTCTACTACGCCAGGTCTATATTTCCTGAAGTTATCAAATAATTGGCCCGAGGCCTTCCTAGACATTGTTATTTGAATGGAGCACCATCAGTCCAGCAGTTTGGGCTGGAAAACCAGGGACTGCTGGTGAGAATGTGCTGGTGAAGATTAGGAAGGGGGCAGGCGGGAGTGCAGTTGCGCATTGAGTGGCTGTCCCAAACCTGGAGTCATCTCCCCATGATTGTTCTAACAACTTTGAGGGTTGAAAGCATTTCCTTCCCTGCAGGTTTTCCTCATTTTCTTTGCCTGCTTCCACAGACAGCACACCCGCCCTTTCTCCCTCCCACCAAGGTCACCACTCAGCAGGCTTTGATAAATGTCATCTTTTTTTGAAAGTCGCCTTGGAAAAAGGCAATTTGACTGCAGTGAGGCAGAACAGGGAGCTGAACGCCAGCCGCCCTTTATTGACCACAGCCCAACCCCAAGAACAAAATGAAGAGGAGTGCAGTGCTGCCCTGGGCCCCTGGTGATCCCAGGACCGCATCTCCCAAGGGCTCTGTGCACGGTAGAGAAGCCTACAGCACTGGATCTTGGGGTCTAGGTCTCCTCCTCCCTTTCTGTCCCTCTTCCCAGCCCTTTGTCTTCTGCTACTTGTTTCCTGGCGGGTAACTAAAGGTCCCTGAGAACCCCCATGGCTCTGGGGGCAGGAGCCCTCTCCACTGTGCAAGCAGTGGGCTGCTGATTAGCGCAGGGAATAAATAACAGCAAGCTAATTATCTCCTTGATTGCGGCTTGCCTCGCTAACACGGCTGGGCTGGAGTGGTGATGCGGCAGTTGAAACTATTCCAAGCATGCTTCTGGGTTCAGGGAAATTTCCATGCGTTTCCAGCCTGGAGACACTTTCCCTTCCCAGATGCTCTGGAGTTCTAAGTGGAGATGTTCCCCCTCCTGCTTCACTTTGGAATTGAGAGATTCACCCCAGACAGACTGTTTATGTCTGTCCCTAGTGGGTGATGGGAGCTGGCTTCTCAGAGAAGCAGGGGAAAGCTTTCAGGGAGGACAGGGGTTGGCCAAGGGCATGGAGAGATGAATCCTCAGGGACCACATACTCCAGCACTTAGCTTCCTAATTACATCTGCTACTCCAACTCCTTGAACTGAGTGCTTCCTATCAGGCCTGCAAGCAAGAGTAGAAAATACAAAGAGCACTGGAGAGCACTGGTCCAGGACTTTAGTCCTACCGTGACTGCCCCTGTGACTTTGGACACAGTCCTTAATCACTCAGGCCCTTCATTCCCTCTTTATGAAACGAGAGAGTTAGGCATCACGACCTTGGAGCTTTGCCCAGCTCTAGAAAGAGCTCTAGAGTCAGCTTTGTGACTCTAGCTCTGAAACTGGACTGTAGTGTTCTCTTGGAGTCCCAGGCTTGGAAAGCGCCCGACACCTCTCGTGGCCACATCTTCAGGTTTTCCTTTCCCCCATATTATTGCATTGTTTCCCATCTTCCCTCACACTTTACCTGATTTCTCTACTCTCTTGGTCTTGAAAACTTGTCTTGCCTGGAGGGAGAAGGGTGAAGGACATCCTCTTCAGGAAGATGTTAGTTTCCAGCAGCCTGGGCTGTGCTAAATTGCTGAACAGTAGTTACTAGCCTGTGAAAAGACGAGATGTGGGGATGTCTTTTCCCGGGAGTGGTAACTGTTGCTGGTCTACTGAGCATAGAGGAAGAATCTACTTGCCTCCTAGGCATTTTGGCCCATCCCCAGACTATGGGCCCTGCCACCACCTGCACGTCTATTGCAGAGTCCACTTGTAGGAAATTGAAGGGCTGTCTTCGTTTGCTGGTGAGACTCATCTCTACCGGCTGGGTAAGCTGTCTTCTGCTGGAGGTCAGATGTTAGACAAACCAGATATTTTCATCTGATAAAGATAAATCCATGAAAAAGCAAACCTAGGTCACAGTTCCCTTAGGAAAGGGAAAGGGAGAAAAGATAGGGCTAATGTTATACTTGGGCTAAAGAGGAAAATATTGCTTGTGGAAAGATAGGGTAACAGCCTCCCAAAGTACTAAGTTCATGCTACCTGGTCTGATCAGAT
Source organism: Pongo pygmaeus (assembly GCF_028885625.2). NCBI lineage: Eukaryota > Metazoa > Chordata > Mammalia > Primates > Hominidae > Pongo > Pongo pygmaeus. The sequence continues at coordinate 120,196,566 of NC_072373.2, read as the reverse complement.
GGGAAGAGATCTCATGTAAGAATCAGAAGGTCACATTCAACATTATGCTTTGTAACTTCTAAAGGGTAAACTTGGACAATTCATTTACTTTTTGCATTGGTTAGGGTGAGCTGACTTATGTGATGAATAACCCCCAAGTCTCTGACTTACCTCAATGGAAGTTAACGTCTCCCTTGCATAACAGTTTAATGCAGGTGTTCACTTGATGGCCTCCCACCGGATGATTCAGAGACCCAGAACGATCCACCTTGTGGCTCTGGTCACTGTTACAGGTTTTGGAATCCTCTGTTGGAGGATTCTGTATTCCCTGTTTCCAGTCAGCAGATGGGGTAGAGACAGGAAGCATGCAGGATTATGTGGAAGGTTTTATGGACCAGCTCTGGAAGTGGCATTAATCATTTCTGCCATATTCCACTGGCCAGAACTCTGTCATATGACCACACCTGACTACAAGGGAGGCTAGGAAATGTAGTCAGGCTATGCACCTAGGAGGTAAAAGGAAATGGTTTCATAAAAAACCAATCAATCAGTCTGTGACACATATTATTTGAAGTTTCTGTTCCTAAACTTATCCATTGGGCAAAGGGCCTCTACTTCATCATCTAAATTAGCATGAATATAAGTTAGGAAAACAGATTTTGAGAGAGCTTAAAAAATTTATAATGTATATATAAATATATATACACACACATACACATGCACATAATGTGTTTCTCAAATTAATCTAGAATTAACTTCTTCATAAATACTGTCTCTCTTACTCTATTAGAAACACTAAATGCTCTATTATTGAAACAACATATTTGGGTTATAAGACAAGTGTCTCTAAATGACAGCTGGAGTTCAATTCAGTGTGTGAATAAATACTCTGCAATAAATTAAATCCTTAAAAATTATATAATGGGTCCTTTCTCTCCCCTTCCCTTTGATCTAGATTAAGGATTCAGCCAGCACAGATGGTGTGGTCAGTGTGGCTAGGGCCAAGATTTGGCTGGTTCAACCAGCATGTGTGGTGAGTTTGAGGCAGAGAGGGTGGCCTGTGTGGTTAGGAGATTGATTACAAACAGAGGAACTGAGCACACACATAGTAGGTTAAGGATGATGGGAGCTATATTTCTCATGGTTAGTGACAGGAGTTATGTATGTGGAAAGAGAATAAACCCTGTGGTATTCAATCAGAATTGGGGTAATTAATTTGAACTCATGATTTTAATATATGTAAATGTGTGTGTGTACATATCTAATCTAGTCCCATGTATACAAATAAGGGAACTCATTTATGTGCCCTCTCTGAACGATACTAGAAGCAATGATGCCCCAACAGCAGCAAGCACACCAAGCACCCAGATTTTGGCTTCTAAATGCTATTTTCTACTTAAAAAACAAACAAACAAAAATAAACAAAAAAAACCTCCACCAGGACTGATCAGCCTAGAAATTACTAGATGAGCTGGGAATATCTTGTGCTAGAAAGTAAGGAAGTGCTCAAATAATGACAAAAACACACGGAAAGGATGGGGAATCCAACTTGAAGGGGCATGCACAGGCCAAATCTGAGACAATTTAGGCATCAAAATAAATAATTTTGGTATCAGGTTACAACTAAAATATGGTAAAATAGGAATGAATGAATGAATAAATAAATAAATAAATAGATAAATAAATAATGGGGAGAGAGAACAGGCTTTACCTTATGTTAGAATGCCAATTGATGTATATAGAAAATAAAGCTGCATTTAGAAAATTGCCATCTGGTAACCATCACAGTAATAAACAATGTAGGGGAGGCCGGGCATGATGGCTCATGCCTGTAATCCCAGCACTTTGGGAGGCTGATGTGGGTGGATCTCGAGGTCAGGAGTTCAAGACCAGCCTGGCCAACACGGTGAAACTCCGTCTCTACTAAAAATACAAAAATTAGCTGAATGTTGTGGCGGGCGCCTGTAATCCCAGTTACTCGGGAGGCTGAGGCAGGAGAATCATTTGAACCTGGGAGGCGGAGTTTGCAGTGAGCTGAGATCGTGCCATTGCACTCCAGCCTGGGCAACGAGAGCGAAACTCTATCTCAAAAATAAATAAATAAATAAATAAATAAATAAATAAATAAATAATAAATGATGTAGGCAAGAGTCATCAGTGCATGTTATAACTAGGGGGTGAAAATCTGATGAGGAACATGATTTTTACACAATCTTAGTGTCTCCCCACAAATACTTGATTGATGAGTACATAATACTATTAGTTGTCTTTACAGTGGGAAAACTTAGCTGACATTATCTTAGCCAAGTGATAAAAGTTAACATCTCCAGGCCAGGCGCGGTGGCTCACGTCTGTAATCCCAGCACTTTGGGAGGCTGAGGCGGGCAGATCACCTGAGGTCAGGAGTTCAAGACTAGCCTGGCCAACATAGCGAAACCGTGTCTCTACTAAAAATACAAAAGTTAGCCAGGTGTGGTGGCGTGTGCCTGTAGTCCTAGCTACTCGGGAGGCTGAGGCAGGAGAATTGCTTGAACCTGGGAGGCGGAGGTTGCAGTGAGCCAAGATCATGCCACTGCACTCCAGCCTGAGCAACAGAGTGAAACCCCATTCCCCCCGCAAAAAAATAATAAAGTTAACATTCCCAGTAACAGGATAGGACAACTTGACATTGTGTAACTCTTGTTGAGATGAACTGAGAACATGGCCTCACTTCTGCAGTATTCCTGACAAAATGCATAAACAGAAACTACTCATAAGGAAACATCAGCCCAACCCCAACTGAGGGACATTCTACAAAATTTCCAGGCTGGACTCTTCAAAAATATTAAGTTCAAGACAAGGAAAGATAGGAAATATTCCAGACTGAAGAAGACTAAAAAGACATGACAACTAAATAGAACACATGATCCTGGATTAATGCCTAGATCTATAAACAATGTTACTAGAATTATCAGTGAGGCAAGCACAGTGGCTCATACCTGTGATCTCAGTACTTTGGGAGGCTGAGGTGGGTGGAGCACTTGAGGCCGGGAGTTTGAGACTAGCCTGGGTAACAGCGAGACTTCATCTCTACAAAAAATACGAAAAAACTAGCCAGTCATGGTGGTGTGCACCTGAAGTGACAGCTACTCAGGAGATTGAGGTGGGAGGATCGTTTGAGCCTGGGAGGTCAAGGCTGTAGTGAGCCATGATCATGTCACTGCATTTCAGCAGGGGCAACAGAGTAAGACCCTGTCTCCAAAAGAAAAAAAAAAGGATTAGTGAAATTTGAATGGGGTCTCTGGATTAGCCAGCAGTTCTGTGTCAATGTTACTTTACTGATTGAGATGTTGTACTTTGGTTATGTAGGAGAATGTCCTTGTGTTTGGTAAATACACACTGAAGTGTTAAGGGGTAATAGGGCATCATGTCTATAGTGTACTCTCCAACGGATCAGAAATTACGTATATGTGATGTATACATATGAGAGAAAGAGAGAGAGAGAACACATATAAAACAAATTGAGGGTCGGGCACTGTGGCTCACGCCTGTAATCCCAGCACTTTGAGAGGCTGAGGCAGGTGGATCACTTGAGTTCAGGAGTTTGAGGCCAGGCTGGGCAACATGGCGAAAACCCACCTCTACAAGAAAAATACAAAAATTAGCCAGGTGTGGTGGTGCATGTCTGTAGTCCCAGCTACTTGGGAGGCTGAGGTGGGAGGATGGCTTGATCCTGGGAGGTGGAGGTTGTAGTGAGCCCAGATCGCACCACTGCACTCTAGCCTGGGTGACAGAGTGAGACCCCATCTCAAAAAACAAAAACAAAATAAAAAAAAAAACAAGTTGAGGAACTGGGTGGAAGGGATGCAGGAACAGAGGTTCTTTGTATCTTTCTTGCAACTTTTCTGTTGATTTGAAATAATTTTAAAATAACAAATGAAAGAAACATCCACAGTATACAGAACACCTGTGCCTTTGGACTCCTGCAGGAGAGACACTTGATAAGAGTTGGAAGTTAACAAGAGGTCAGAAGCAGCAAAGCATCATAGAAGGTGAACAGGATTTGGAATAAATGACATGGATTCGGTCCTAATTTTGTTACCTATCAGCTGGGTGATCTGCAAGAAGGCGTTTCACCTTTCTGAGCCTGACGGTAGTAATAATCTCACAAGAGTGCCATGTGGCTTAAATTATTAAATAATGTATGTGATGGTGCTTATTAAAAGCACTATTGCAAATATAAATCAATAGTTGTATCTTCCTTCTCCCAGAAAACTACAACTAATGAATGCAAAACTGTCCCTTCAGTCCCCACATCTCTTTCAGTTCTTAATTCAGCTGCCATTTCAGAGAGATGTAAGAACTTGCTTACAGACTGAGAATGGAAGAGGCCAGCACCTAGGAAGAGGCACAGTTGACGGCGAAGCCACCAGGGATGGCCACAGTGCATGCATCTGTGTCCACGTGTGCTCATGTGTGTGCGCACACACATCCTGGAAGCCTCGGTTTCAGGCGCCTTCTCTGTGAGCAGAGACCCTGTGGGGATGGATGCATGCTATTATAGATTCATAAACATCTGCTCGTGTGGCCTGGGTAGTCCCTTCTAGAAGGAAAGCCCCTTTGCTTCTGTCACTCCTGACAAAAATACTTGCGTACACAGCATTATGATACATACCATTCTCTAGCAACTTAGGAATCAGGGTCCTAATGCCACACACTGCAGTTGAGCTGACAGACAGCAGTGTGGGGTGATGAGAATCAGACCTGCTTGTGCACTTTCCGAAGACTTTCATCCACATTCCCTCACATGAGCCTTAGAGTGACAGCAGCCTGTGAGGCAAACATTGCTCTCTGCATTGCTCACAGATCAGGACTTGCCCATCGTCAGAGCTAAAAAATGGCACCCACGGGACATAAAGTCAGGACTTTCATGATGCCCCTCCATCCCATGGACATTTTGACACAGGATATGCTTTGTCACGCCACCTCCCTCACCTCCCTTTCCAGGGCCCTTTTCCTCTGCCTCTCGGTTCTGTTTCCTGTGTCCTTGGCTCCTCGGGGCTCTCCTCTCCTGTGTCAGCCACACTGATCTCCACCCTCAGATTTCTGGCGCGTGAAGCACCCCATGCTAGCGTTGCCTCTCCAGACTGTCCAACAGTTCCTTCCCCCCTGCCCCCACATTCTAGCTGGAGCCACGGGGGTTTGGTATCTTAGCCCCTGTTCTGGAGCCAAGAGAGAAGAAAACAAGGAAGAGGCTACCCAGCCCATGGCCTCGGGAAGCTGGCCCTTAGAACTCACTTAAGTGCCCTCTCTATTCCCAGTCCGGTTGCCATGTCATCTTCTAGCCCAGGCACACGTTCCCTTTCCTCACAATGCCAGCAGCAAGAGCAGTACTTGGTTTCTTCCAACTCACTCTACCCCTGTGAATCAGGCCTGAGGAAGTTCCAGCAATGCCAAGTTACCATTAGGCTCCTTCCGCTCTAAGCACCTCTTGGATCCAGACAGACAGATGGATCAACATCAGGCACAGCAGAGCCCAGGGATCTCTGCTCCATGCTTTGGGTAGCAGCTGCTCCTAAACTGACAGGCTCACCCGAGAGGAGCCTACTTCTGGTGGCAGTGGTGTGCCCAATGCGCATTCTGATGGCCCCAGCTGCCTTCACTGTTCCAAGAGTCCTGAGGAAGAGAGTGTACCCTGGGCTTGTGAGGAGAGTTTGCTGGGTTTGCTGAGCATGTTAAATGAGTCAAGGGTGATCCACTAGACCTTAATCAGTGGCTTTCAGAACTTGGAGCCGAAGCCTTGTGGTGGAATGGAACCAACGCTGACTATCTGGAATTTGGGAAACCTCATCTGAAACCTGCCTCTAACCAGCTGGATGTCCCTGAGCAAATCCTTCTACTCCCTAGGACACAGCTTCCTCATCTGTAACATGAAGAATATGCTGTGCTGCTGTAAGGGCCCTCCTGCCCTTTGTATACCTCTGGATGTATGAGTCTACCAGCTCTTCAGGGCTGGGGCTGGACCTGGGCCTGGGCCTAGAAAGAGCTCACATCTGGAATTCAGGCCTTCTGACCTCTGTGTTCTATTTGCCACTGATTCTGGGAATGGAGGCCATGGTGGGAAGTCTGGGGAGCGGCAGGTGCTATGCATAGCCTGGCCTCTGTCCAGTGGGTAGGAAACTGCCCAGGAACCCAGCAGCTAGCTGGACCCAATAGGACTTCCAGTGATTGGTGCTGTTCCCATGGTGGTGCTGGAGGGTGGGGGTGCAGGGCTGGAGAGTGGAGGTAAGATGGAAGGGAGCCTGGCAGTCCCCACACCTCTCCTGGAGAGTGAAGCCTCCACCAGCGGCCTGAGGACATGTGCCCAGGACACCTTGGAGCTACATTAGAACTCAATGTGGGGCTGGGAGTGGTGGCTCACACCTGTAATCCCAGCACTTTGGGAGGCCAAGGCAGGCAGATCGCTTGAGGTCAGGAGTTCGAGACCAGCTTGGCCAACACGGCAAAACCCTATCTCTACTAAAAATATAAAAATTAGCCAGGCATGGTACCAGCTACTTGGGAGGCTGAGGCATGAGAATCGCTTAAATCTGGGAGGTGGAGGTTGCAGTGAGCCATGATTGTGCCACTGTACACTCCAGCCTGGGCAACAGAACAAGACCGTCTCAAAAAAAAAAAAACAAAAAAACCACACACACACACACACACACACACACACACAAACAAAACAACCCCCCCGCCAAAAAAAAAAAAACAACCCTCAATGTGGAATAAATGGGAGAAACACAGAGAGAACTAAAATGAAGCCCTCGATAGCAGAATCAGCCAGGCATAGCAGAGCTTAAGGCTTATTAGAGCTTGCTTTCTCCCTCTGTAAAATGAGGAGTGAGGCTCGAGATATTTTGGAGGTCTTTTCTAGCCTTCACACTTTATAACCCTGTAAGTAAGAATCCAGCTCATTAGGTACTACTGAACTCCCCTCTGACAGCAGGCCTCTCTGCTGTCCTTCTCCATCCACATGGCAGGTCAGACCGCGTGGAGAGCCTTGCCCCTGCTCAGGTGCTGCCCAGCTAAGCTTCTGCTTGCCCAGGCCTGGAACAGGGAGCGGGAGAAAGACAGAACTATTGTCTCTTCCCTCCCTCCTTCCAGTATCCCACACTCCCCAAGGGCCAGAGGATCCCCTGCCATATCTCCACTCCACAGGAAACCAAACCCGGCAGAGTCCAGGGGCACAGAGAGGTGGGCCCAGGGCCAACAGAAACAGCTGCCTTAGGTGTCATCTTGCCATGGGGGTGGAGAGGAGCTGCACTTTTGAGGTCCCCTCTGAGACCAGCTAGGTAATTTGAGCCTCTTTCTTGCCCTTGTTAATTCTCTGAGAGAAGGCTCTGAGGGTCCCTTCCAGCCAGGTCAGGGCCAGCCCAGAAGCCATGAGTCCATCTCTCTGGGCTCCAGGATTGAAGGAGCAGAGCTTTTGTGTGTGAACTCCAAGGAGCTCAGCTAGTGTAGCAGCGCTGGAGAGAAGCACAGCCAGAGTGCCAGAGAAGGCAGCCACTGGGCTGCTTTCCCCCAGACAGACGGGGTATTGATCCTGCTCGCACGCCACCCCCCTCTCCCCAACACTCTCCACTTCATGGCGCAGCTAATGGCCTGGAAAAAACTGGCCAGCTGTTCCCCAGCTGTGACATAATGAGCTCAGGGACGATCAATGCCGTTCCGGTCTCTAATTAGGCCAGGGAGCTGGCTGGAGCGAGAGTGCGGCCTGTTTCTTGAGGGCACCACTTCTACTCCAGTCCCCAGCTGCTGTCTGTTGGCAGCCACCTGGGCCCATGCATCTACGTACCAGAGGAGCAGACAGGGCCCTCCAGCGGCCCTTGGGAGGGTCTTTTGACCCAGAGCTCCTTTTCCAGCAGCAGAAGTAGCGACTTCATACCCACATTAGGTGGGGAGCCTGGCCTGCACGTGAAGCTCAGGACTCCCTCCAGCTGCGGTAGCACCCCTCTCTCTGCCTGGGTCTGTCACTCATCCAGTGGCCTTCAACTGCAACCCTCCAACTCCCTACCCCTGAAGCCCTGCCCAGGACCCTTCCCACTACTCGTCCTAAGCCCAGGACTGCAAGGAAGAGGCTGGTAGCACAATTAGCTTCTAGCCCAGCCTCCCTCTGCTATTTATACCCTCAGTCCAGGGAGAGATGGATCCGATACCCAGTGTATGCACTGCAGAGGAGGAAGTGAAGATGGAGAGAGAGATGGAAAGGGAAGGGGGAAAGGTGTACATTGAGGCAAAGAAACAGAGAGGTCAAGGAGCAGAAGCCTATGGCCAAGAGGCTCCAGGACTCAGAGAGTTCTGAGAACAGGATGCAGAGAGCAGACGACAGATCAAAGAAGAGAAACCAAATAAGGGAGACAGGAAAAGTGAGAAAATGGGGCCATCAAGAAAGAAAGGAGATGAGATAGAAGAACCAGGACACACCTTGTGCTTGTGGGGGTCAGGCCCCAGGTGCTGGATCAGATGTCTGATCAGGGAAGCGGAGGTGCTGGACACACACTGCCCAGGGGCCTGGTGTGAAATTACAGGAGTTGGGAGAGAGTGCCTCAGAGGCACAGGAGCAGGGCTATGTGGGTGTGAACAGAGGCTGGTCTGGAGGGACAGGGCTGGGCAGGTCAGGCTAGGGATAGGAAGGCCAGGCAGGGATCCCCTCCTAGAACTGTGGCTGTGGGCTCCGCTCTCTGTGGGTGGAGGTTCAGGTTCAGGCAGGGAGCTAGAAGCAGGTGTCAGCAATGTGGGGAGGAGAGAAGGGGACTGTTGTGGGGATTTGGGAGTAAGGAGGGCCGGAAGGGAGGGATGTCTAGGCTTCCTGCAGCCTCTACTTCAAGGAAGCTCAACATAGCTCCATGGCCTGGGACAGGGCATTCTTCACCCAGCTTCCAGCCATCCTGCCATTCACACAGTCACACAAATCGGTCAGATGGAGCCCCTGAGAGGGGTCTTCCTGAGATCCAGCTGACCCTGGTCATTCCTTTCTCAGTCTTTTCCCAGTCCTAGGACTGCACCTCTTCATGACTGTAGTTTCCAGAAGAATGGCCTGGTTTGTAGAGATCAGAAATGCCCACTGCTGTTTCCTGCATCCCTCCACCCACCCAGGCTGAGCCTCTGAAGCTGTCAGGGGCCTGGAGAGAGAAGCCACTCAAGGACAGCAGCTGCTGACTCAGACGCTCAAATTCTAGGGCGGAAAAGGACCTTAGAGAACGCCTAAAATCGTGGCCCAATCCCTCATTGGAAGCTGGGGCTCCGAAAAGCCGGGGCTCCGAAAAGCTGGGAGAGCAGCCCAGAGCGTACTGCCCACTTAATGTGGATGCACGCTGGACCGCTGGTTCAGGCCTCTTTCTGGGACACCAGTCGGCCCATCTCTTCCTCACAAGCTCTTAGGAGTAGGAGGGATTTTATTTAACGAGCCAGGGCCCTCTCGCCTGGTCCTCCCAGCCGACTGTGATGGTGTAAAAAGGTCAGGGTCCACAGGACCACCATAGGACCACGGTCCCCAGGAGGGAGAAGGCAGGTGATGGTTGGGAGAGGAGAAGCCTGTCACCGGGCACTGCAGGCAACTCTTTGCAGCTCTGTGGCCAACACTGCCCCCTTGTGGTTGCTGGCTGCCAATGCAGTCTGGGGGCCGGAAATGGAGCGGCTTGGGTCCTCTTTCCCACCCAGGACCTCACCCTCTAGGAACCCCTGCCTAGTGGGATGCTGATTTAGATCCTCCAGGGATACCCCTCCAGGGGAGGCCATCCAGGAGACTGAGCTTCCACTTGCCATTCTGCAATATGGTCCCCAGGCATGTGGGTGAGGGCTGACCACCTCCCGGGCGCCCAGAAACCCCAGGGGCCACTCACAAGCTATCTCTGGATCCCCAAGGAGAGTTCTAGGTCTGGAAGTCTGGCCCTCCCTTCAACCAATGGGCATAAGAGTCGAAGGGGGGGGGGTGCTATTTTTAGGTGGGGCAGGAACGCGCAGGGAGAGGACTTTGGAGGGAAGGAGATGTCTGGGAAAGAGGTCACAGGACCAGTATCATTGTGCTCATTGGTGTCCAGCCTGGACAGGGAAGAGTCCGGTTCCCCTGGGCTCAGCAGGGGTTGGCTTGGCTGAGGATGAGATGGTTAGGGGCGACTGCCCCAGAGACATAGAGCAGGGGTGCCCCCCAGAGTCAGACACCAGGCACTGCTGGGAGTGCTCTGTGGAGCTCTCAGTTGGGAAACCCAGCCCAGTTCTTTGTTTTCAGGCCAGGGCCAAAGAAGTAGGCCTTGAACTGGGAGTTCCAGGGTGGAAGGACCAGCCGATAGTCCAGATGCCATGTCCTCTCAGGACAGGCTGGACAGCTTCTTATGATATCATTACTCTATAGGGAGAATTTCCTGGCACTCAAATTACCACTCCACCCTTTCCCCTCCTCTCCAAAGAATGGACATGGTCACTCATGAGTACCTGGGCCAAAGATCCTCAGAGCCCCACCTAAGAAACATGAGTCATTTGATCCTGTATCACTTCATCTGTGACCTCCCCTTTCTCCTGAGTGCACTCTGTCACACATTCACATGCACTGTCTCCTTGACCTATATGGATTTTTATTTCTCCCTCTGGGCCTGAATGACAAGGAAAATCCCTCGTCTCTGATTCAGCCCCTTGCTCTGGAACTTGTGGGTTCAGTAAATACTTATCAAAGGACCCACGAAAAGACAGGAGGCTGGGCCTGGAATCCCAGCATTTTGGGAGGCCAAGGTGGGAGGATTGCTTGAGCCCAGGAGTTCGAGACCAGCCTGGGCAACATGGCGAGACTCCCATCACTATAGGCGGGCAGTTCACGGGGTCAGGAGATCGAGACTGTCCTGGCTAACATGGCGAAACCCTGTCTCTACTAAAAATAAAAATAAATAAAAAATAAAAATTAGCCGGGTGTGGCGGTGGGTGCCTGTAGTCCCAGCTACTCGGGAGGCTGAGGCCGGGGAATGGCATGAACCCAGGAGGCGGGGCTTGCAGTGAGCCAAGATCGCGCCAGTGCACTCCAGCCTGGGCGACAAAGCGAGACTCGGTCTCAAAAATAAAATAATAAAATAAAATAAAATAAAAATAAAAAATTAGCTGGGTGTGGTGGCACACCTGTGGTCCCAGCTACTCCGGAGGCTGAGGCAGGAGGATCACTTGAGCCTGGGAGGTCGAGACTGCAGTGAGCCATGTCTGCGCCACTGCACACTCCAGCCTGTGTTTCAGAAAGAGACTCTATCTTTAAAAAAAAAAAAAAAAGATAGAAGATAGGCACATCTGTGGCCTTATGTTTCCCCGCTCAAAACATTTTGCTATGTTGACTTCTCAGTCTGGCTTCTCAGCCTGGCTTGCAGGGGGCGCAGTCCCATAAATCTAGCTTTCTGTTCTCACTTCTTCCCTACATCCAGATTATTTTTCAGTCAAATTGGAGAACTCACAGTGCCCTAATATTTCCTAAACTTGCTATTTCCATATTTTTGGTAGGCCTTCTTTTTCCATCTAGACTACTGTCCTCAGCCTCTTTCAATTACTCACAGTTAAAATCCTACTCCTCCTTTAAGACCCATGCCACTTCCTTCATGAAGTCTTCCTAGATTTCATGAGGAAGTAAGTTCACTTTTTCCTTTGAATCTCCCCAGCAATTTCACCATCCCTTGACACTTAACAGCCTGCATTGTCCCCATCCTAGACATAAGCATCAAGAGGGCAAGTCTGTATTTGTTTAATCTTTGTGTCCCTCTTCCTCACTTCCTATATAGAGCTTTGCATATAGTAGTTGCTCAATAAACATGTCTTGAATGGAGTGACACAGAGCCCGCAGTTTGGGCTGCTAGGAGCTGAAGGAGGTGGGAATAGGGTGCTCCCAGGCTTCAGGAGACTATAGGAATGTACTCAAAATGGGAAGACAAGGACAGTACAGAGGTAAGTGAGGTGTCTGGGCCTTCTCAGAACCTTGCTGGGGAGGAGGAGCTGAAGAAAACAGACAGTTGGGAGGTCCTGGGGATATGATGGGTTGAGGAAGGGCCCCAGGAACCCAGATGTGCACCATTAATGACAAGCTGAAAAGAGCAGGACTCCAGAGGCTTGGGTTCTGGTTGCACCTCCTTTACCCTCTAGCTGTGTAGCCTAGCCCTGGGCAAGTTCCCTTTCCACTCTAGGCCTGTTCATCTGTAAAATCAGGAGTTAGACACCTGACCTCCTGTGATCCTTTCAGCTTTGCTACTCTGGCCCTATGTCAAGCTTCTGAAGCAGGGCTGTGCCGAACAGTGGGGATTTGTGTCTGCCTCCCCAGGCTTCACCACCGGGGATGACCCCATCCAGGTCCTGGACAGTATTTCCCAGAGAAGGGGACAGAGCCCAAAGCCATGGGGAAGGAGGTACGTGGCCTGGGTAAGCTGTGTCCTGGCTTGGAGGATGTGAAAGTAGTTCCAGGGGGAGATAACACCCCTCCAATTCAGAGCAATTAAAGTGCCAAGTTTTCAGGCCCCAGGGAAGGGTTTTGGGGAACTCCCCTTTCCGTAACTGTGCTTCCCTGTCTTCTTCCTTGCCTCATCCCCATAGTATAGATCTGGGGTTTGAACCCCAGTTGCTCAACTGTGTGGCTCTGCAAAACTCTCTAAGCCCCAGTGTCCATAGCTGTAAATGGAATCATTGAGACTAACAGAAAAGATTGTGTAAGACTACTCACACGAATACGCCTAGTGCTGTGCCTACTGCCAGAGCTCCCTTCCCGAGTCTGGAAAAGGACTGTTAGGTCAGATGGCCCCCAGGCTACAGGGCAAATGACTAATTCTGCTTTGCCCACACACTGGGTGTGGGGCAGGGCCTGTGGAGGGACAGGCTGATGATGGGAAGGTTGGATGGGAAGAACATGCAGAGGATATTACCCTGATTGCTAGTGAGGAAGGGCCACTCAGCCTGTAGACCTGTTTATTGTGTTATTAATAAATAGGAGACCCAGGAGCTCTCTGGGACTTTTCTGTGGGGTTCCAGCATTGAGCCCCTGCTGACGGACAGGAGGTGGGCAGCATGGGAAGGGCCCTGGTCCATAGCAGGCCTGGCCTAAACATGCACTGTGGGTGTTCCTGCCACTCTTTTGAGCCTGGTTCATCCGAGGCCCCCAGTTTCTAATCTGGTTGGGAAGGATTTATTTTTGGGTCCCTGTAACCTAGCAATGGGCTCACATGACCAGTGGCAGCTGCAGGCTGAATATACCATTGGATCTCAGCTCCTGGCAGGGGGTGTAAGCCAGACAGTGGGGGAATAAAGAGAATGGAAGGGCTCTCACCTCTGCTTTCCTCTGCCTCCCTGCTTGGCCCCTTGGCCTGGCTCCCAGATGGTGGAAAGGGTGAGGTGGGTGCCTGGAAAGCAGGCATGGCTGGTGCTGGTACAGGGGGGCTCCAGGAAGCCAGGAACTGAGCTGTGGTGGGGAGGTCCCAGCTGTAAGCCTGCTGTCTGGGTGGCAGGGGCGGGGGGGTTGGGTGCCCATGCGGATGGAGGTGGATGCCAAGAGGACACAATGCCAGCAGCTTGGCGGGGGAGGCCTGGCTAGGGAGTAGGCGGCTGACAGGCAGTCTATGTTGTGGGATCTCAGGGACATCCCTGGTCGATGCTGGAATCCCAACGTTCTGCTGCTTCTCTTTGTTCCCTGTTAAATTGTTAATATTCCTGGGAGAGAGAACACATTAAGCTGCTATCAGTGCAAATGGGTTTATCAGCCTCTTTCCTGAGAGCAGATTCTGACACAAGGCAGAGAAGGCAGAGAAGGAGGGTAGTGGGTGCCACTGGGCAGGCAAGGGGCTCTAGGGAGGGGGCAGTGGCAACATAAGAAGCCTTCGATGTTTATTGAAGAAGTGGATGGATGAATGAAAGATGAACTTGATTGGCTTCCAGGTCTCATCCTGGGGCAGAAAAGGGTGGATGGGCAGACACGACCCTGTCACGAGGTGCTGGTGCACAAGGGTTGGGTAAAACTGTACCAGAGAGCAAGTCTAGGATGCAAAGATCAGTCCTCAGCACCAAGGGCCCTGCCATGATACCAAGGGGAGGGGTGCCACTGTCAGGAACAGGGCCTGGTCCCCGTCCTGTAACAGGATTCCCTTCCTGGGTGTGTGCACAGCATAGTGAGCCATGGATCTCTTATGTGGTTTGGGGGATCACACTCAGTTTCTCCATCTTGGTCTTCTTGCCCCCTCCATTGTGCTAAGCTTTACTAAAAGGAGGGACTGGCAGGTGGGGTTGGGGGTGTGCTGTCAGTAGCTACTCCACACCCTGACTGAGATCATTTAATGAGATACAGCATAAGAAGTGCCTCCCAGAGGGGGCCTTCAAGAACTAGTAGCATTATTATTATTATTATTATTATTTTTTTTTTTTTTTGAGACAGAGTCTCACTCTTATTGCCCAGGCTGGAGTACAATGGTGCGATCTCAGCTCACTGCAACCTCCGCCTCCTGGGTTCAAGCGATTCTCCTGCCTCAGCCTCCTGAGTAGCTGGGATTACAGGCATGTGCCACCACGCCTAGCTAATTTTTGTATTTTTAGTAGAGACGGGGTTTTGCCATGTTGGCCAGGCTGGTCTTGAACTCCTGACCTCAAATGATCTGCCCGCCTCAGCCTCCCAACGTGCTGGAATTACAGGCATGAGCCACCGTGCCCAGCCAGCATGATTATTATTATTATTTATTATTTGCCCACAGGCTAGGATAAGCAGTTCCCCCGCCGACCTCCTGAGCCAAGACGGTTCCAACAGCTGGAACATGCTGCCTCTTTGGTACTGCCTTTCCCAATAGCTCTCTGGGAGGGGCCTTCAGGACACGGACGCCTTGCCTGCTGGCCACCACACGAGCTGTGATTACCTGTACTAGCTCCCTTAAGCCGGAGAGGCAGGCTATGTTTGTTTTGCAGGCTCCCTACCACTATTAGGTAAGCTTGGAAGTGAAGAATTTTGCCCATTTTCAGACAGCCAACTCACAGGCCAAGGTCTTACCACCAACCAATAGAATGGCGCCAAACTGGAACCAAGGTTTTCTGACTCCAGTCTAGTGCTCTTTCTAAAATCCTGTTCCAATGGGCCCAGGTCTGCTCCGGTTCTTATTGAATCCCTTGGAAGGGGCCATGCCAGTTTGGGCTGGGGCCCTGCAGGAAGAATGTGGGTGCTGAGCAGGGACAGGACTTACCTAATCCCAGACAATCTGCTTGATGCCAAATTAATCTTGCCAACACAGCACAGGGCTTCCTAAAAATCAATTTGCTGTCTACAGGTTTTCAATTTGGTATTTCCATTTGAATTTCTTGTACTCAGGTATGCCTAGTTTTGAGGTCTGTTTTAGGCTTTCTGGAAGGCAGTGACTACTTCTATGAAGACAGCTTTTAGGGCTGGAGTCCACAGTCTTGTGTCAGGCCGCTGGAGAGGCCACGGCATGAAGGGAGAAGGAGGAGGAAATACTTGGACTTCAAACAGATCTGGGTTCAAATATCAGCTCTGGCACTTATTAGCTGTGTGATTTGGGGAAAGTCACTTCTCCTCCGGCACCCGGTTCCTCACTTATAAAATAGGGCAAGTCATGGCTGCCTCATAGATTGGTGTAGGAATCGAAGAAACTGTATGTAAAGGGCCTGGCACTCATAACAACTCAAAAAGTGGTGGCTGGTGACAGCGGCACTTGCTGCATCGGCTCTTGGTTGGTCAGCGGCCTCTTTGTTTTTGACCTGGGGCTTGGGGCAGCCAACTTGTCCCAGTGAGGTCCTTGGGTATCTCATCGTTCTTATGGCTCTTTGGGTTGGGTCCGGTAAACAATTCCAGAATTCCCTTTTTCCTTATTAGAGGCAGAAGGAGTCCCTAGATAGACAAGTATCAGGGAAGAAGGCTCTGGAGTAGGGGATCATGCCTGAATTCCCTGTTTAGGCTCATGGCTCTGCCATGTGGAGCTATGTGGCTTTGGGCAATCTCTATCTCTCTGGGTCTCAGAAACATGGATACCTTGGCCTGTAGGACATCCTACAGCTTTGCAATGTTAGGATTCTATCCTTGGGTATCAGTCATGTACCCGGGTAAATGATCATTTTCTTCATAGCTAGAGGGAGGCCGTGCCCCTTCATTGTATCTCTGAAGGCCCGTCATGCCACAGATGGGCGATGCTCAGTGGCTGATGCTACCTAGCTCTGTCCAGTCCCACAAATCCAGATCAGTGTGAGCATTCCTGAGTCCCTGGCTCCCACTCTGTCTCCTTCAGGAAGCAGTGTTGTGGTGGTTCCCATGGTGGCTCCGGGTGATGTTAGATCCTTCTGCCCCCTCCCTGCCAATCTCCATCAGCCCTCACAGCCCCAGTTCCAATAAACATACAATCTAAGCAAATAATAATAATGTGCTTTTGGGAGGCAAGGGCAGGGTTAAGACAAGGCCTTCAGCTGCCCTTCAAACCTGAGTGCTGCTCCTAAACCTGTCCCCCATACGCATTAGGCAGCTTCCAAAGGGGCCAAACCTTGGACCATCCCCTGGAGCCTCAGCCCCCTCCCTGGCCTTAGCCTTGGGGCCCTGGGTCTGCGCTGACCTGCCTGCATCAGCACCTTGGTTCTGATGTCACACAGAACCATGCATCTCTCCTATCTTCTATTTGAACTGCTAAGAAATCAAGGCCAAAATGCAACTTGTCCAAGGTCACACAGCTAGTAAGTGCCATAGCCAGGTCTTAAACCTGGATTTTCTGACTCCATGTACTTTTTTTTTAACTTCATCAGGCTGGTCAGGAGGGTCTCCCCTACCTATCGTTACCTGGCCCCACGAAATTTTTGAGACGCAGTCCAGCAGCCTGAGAGAAGTGAGAGGAGTTGAGCTCACTGCCAGGCACCTTGCCTGGGGCATTGGTGCCCATCTTTTTGCTCCAGAAGTGACTCTGAGGGGCTGGGTGGGAAGCAGGAGGCCATTAGGACCCAGAGGCTCTCGGAGCACTCTGCTTTGCCGGCTGCCTCTCACCGCTCACTGCAGTGCTTCAGGCTTCAGCAGCCTTGGAGAAGCATCAGCTGAGAGGAGCTATCACATGGGAGCCGGGACTGCTCAGCAAAGGTAGGAGTTGCCGACTAGGCCAGGAATGGGGGCCAGACCCAGGGCCTGGTGGTGAGTGCCAAGGTATCCCCACAGAAGGGTGGCTTTCCAAGGACCAGCCCTGTCTACCTTCTGGTGAGCAGTTTGATCAGGAGATGGGCTCTCAGGTATCCCAAAGGCGGTATTGGGGTGTGGGCATCTCTGAAGCCCAGAGCTGGGGGGTTGATCATCTCCTGCCGGCAGGAGTACCCACATCCTGCAGACAAACAGCATTCTCCATCTGTCTTGCTCCATGTCACGGAGATGGGTCTCCCACATTCTAGGAATGGGTCCTTCAGCGTACAAGCTGATGGGCAACTGTGTCCTGGGTGTGGGCAACTCTGCTGAGGAGAGGTGTTGTAGCTCCCTGGAAATCTTCCCTAGCTTAGGAGGGGTATGCTCTTGTCTGAAGGAAGGCCAGGCCCAGGTCTTTGGGATGGAAGCTCTGGATCTGGAAAACAGGTGCACGTGAATCCCAATACCTCTGTGGCCTTGGGCTGGGCACTTATGCACATCTTGCATCCTGTAACTTGACCATGCCCCTGCTAGAGGCCCAGACCTCAGGCCCTAGTGGCAAAGCCTTCTAGGTACTGAAGGTCCTGGAGGTAAGAGGGGTGCTGTTGGAAGTAAGTAGTGGGGGAAGGAAAGCATCTGTTGGAGGAGTAGGCATAATGATATGACCTGGGAGAGGAGTGAGGCTCCCTGGTTTCACCTATGAAACTGTTACACCGCAGCCCTCCCCTCCATAACCCCAGTCCATTAGTGAGGGAGTGCCCATTAGCCAGATACACTGATCTGTCTGTTAAGAGGTAAATTGGAATCCTGGCATTTAGGAGTCATTGTGGAGACACTGGCAAGCTTGAGGGAGCTACGAAAAAGAGCAATGTCCAATGCCTTCTTGCTCAGGGCTCCATCATGGCTTCATGGCATCCCTCCAGCTCCACGTGGAAACCACGTCTGCTTCCCTCCGTCTGGGACTCTTGACGTCCATCCAGACATGGTGGGCCTCTCCTCCTTCAGCCACCAGGGAGGGACTCTGAACCACATCATCTGGGCCTCACTCATAGGCAGAAGGGATAGGTAAATCACAGCATGGAGAGTAAGGAGGAAGGATGATTCTCCTAGCATTTCTTTCAGGCATTTTTCCTGGTAGACTCTAATGAGAAGCTGATGTCTCACTTTTGTGCCCGCTCTTCAACTTCTCTGCAGACCCTAAGTCTCTGTGGGCATCTTAACTGTGAAATCAGCTTTCTGTATCCCTAGAGAGAGGCACATCTCTAGGCAGTTGCCCAAAGTTAGGACTTCCTCAAGTCCAGGAACCCCGGCTACCCTTTCCACAAGAGAGTCCCTTGGCTGGCACACAGCTGGCTGACTGAGTGTTCTTGGAGTTTGTCCTAGGGGGCATGGATTCAACTACCAATTTGAGTTTGATTCAATTCACAAAATTGTATCCAGCACCTATTGCATGCATAGCATGTTAGAAGTTGGATTGGGGTAAGGTTTGTGGAAACACCAAAAACCAAAGGTGACTGTAAGGCTCTAACTGTGGAGGAGAGTGGGGCCCATCTTGCCATGTGGTCCTCTTTATTGCAGCCATAGAAATGATGGGTTTTTAAACTGAGCAACCTCAGTGTCTCCTCCCTACTTCTTGTTCTGTGACTGTAGTAACAGTCTAGAACCAATGCGGCTCTTGGTCAGGGATCCTCCAAGGGTCAGCTCCAGAGATCAGAGATTTGGGGATCTGGGGAGCAGGAGGTTGGCAGCAGCTCTTTCCCACAAGAGGGGCACAGTGGCCTTGAAGAGTTCATGAGTGGGTGGAGGAGGGCAGCTTGAAAGCAACTTCTGGCTTTGAGAGCAGTGGAGGCTGGATGAGCTGGCCTCCCAGTTTCCTTCCAGACGGGACATTTTGTTTTCACTGCTCCTACTCAACATTCCCAAAGTGGCAGCTCTTTGTGCTGGGAGTAGTGATGTCAAAAGAGCCTAAAGCACAGCTCCCCTTTTCAGATGATAACCCTAGGGCAGCAAGAGACATTTTTAGAGACGGCTGAAATTCAACAACTATTTACTGGATGCCTATTATAGTCCAGCCGGCAAGGAGGGCACCTTCACATATGGCATGGCACAGTGGGCAAGAGTACTGGACCTGGGGCCAGACTGCTCAGGTAGGTGCCCAGCCCTTGCTGCTTACTAGCTGTGTGACCTTGGGTAAGTTACTTAACCTCTCTAGACCTCAGTTTCATCTCTTGCAAAATGGAGATAAAAATATTATCTACTTCATAGGGTTGTGTGAGGAATAAAATGAGTTAATATAGGTAGAGTGCTGAGAACAGGGCCTGGCATGTGGAAAACGCCGTATCAATGCTACTGCTTGTCATTAGTATTATTATTAACAAATCACGCAGGATCCAGAAACACAGTTGTGAAGCAAGTGTTCTTCCTTTCATTTTACAGATGGATTTATGAGGAAACTGAAATTCAGAAGATTCACAGAGTTAGTAATGCCCAGAACTGGGACTAGAAACTAAATTTTGTGCTCCTTCTACTCCCCAGCAGCTCTTGCCATTCTGAGGAGACAAGAAATCAGGAAATTTACATAAGGAACCCTAAAACTGAGGCACTATCCCAGAGATCAGCAGGACCCTGGGAAGGAGAAACAGGATTTAGAATCCCCGGCTAACAGTTCTGGAAAGGGTAGAAGGGTGTGGAGAACAAGAATGGCAGAAAGGAGATGGAAAAGGAAGAGGTGAAGTCCATTCCGAAGGCGGAGTGTTGAGTGGGACAGGCTCCTGCACCTCTCACGTCTCCTGCTTCTTAGCAGTCACCAAGGCAGACCCTGGAGCTACCTCCGGCCAGAAAGGGGATGAGCTTCTGATCCTTCAGCTGCCTGGCCTGGCGCTCTGTACGCAGACAACCTGCCCAAGAGGCTCCAGTGGGAGGTGCCCCCTACGAAACCGGGAAGCCTGGGCCTGGGCTCGCCATCCCAGGGTCGCTGGACTAGGATGGGGGATGGGCCTGTGACAGGAGGTACCCTGGGTGCCCTCTTTTGGCCCCATGGAGTCCTCACCCATCCCCCAGTCATCAGGGAACTCTTCCACTTTGGGGAGGGTCCCTCAAACCCCAGGTCCCTCTACTGCCAGTGGGGTCCCAGAGGTGGGGCTACAGGATGTCGCTTCGGAATCTGTGGCCCTCTTCTTCATGCTCCTGCTGGACTTGACTGCTGTGGCTGGCAATGCCGCTGTGATGGCCGTGATCGCCAAGACGCCTGCCCTCCGAAAATTTGTCTTTGTCTTCCACCTCTGCCTGGTGGACCTGCTGGCTGCCCTGACCCTCATGCCCCTAGCCATGCTCTCCAGCTCCGCCCTCTTTGACCATGCCCTTTTTGGGGAGGTGGCCTGCCGCCTCTACTTGTTCCTGAGCGTGTGCTTTGTCAGCCTGGCCATCCTCTCGGTGTCAGCCATCAATGTGGAGCGCTACTATTACGTGGTCCACCCCATGCGCTACGAGGTGCGCATGACGCTGGGGCTGGTGGCCTCTGTGCTGGTGGGTGTGTGGGTGAAGGCCTTGGCCATGGCTTCTGTGCCAGTGTTGGGAAGGGTCTCCTGGGAGGAAGGAGCTCCCAGTGTCCCCCCAGGCTGTTCACTCCAATGGAGCCACAGTGCCTACTGCCAGCTTTTTGTGGTGGTCTTTGCTGTCCTTTACTTTCTGTTGCCCCTGCTCCTCATCCTTGTGGTCTACTGCAGCATGTTCCGAGTGGCCCGCGTGGCTGCCATGCAGCACGGGCCACTGCCCACGTGGATGGAGACACCCCGGCAACGCTCCGAATCTCTCAGCAGCCGCTCCACGATGGTCACCAGCTCGGGCGCCCCCCAGACCACCCCACACCGGACGTTTGGGGGAGGGAAAGCAGCAGTGGTTCTCCTGGCTGTGGGGGGACAGTTCCTGCTCTGTTGGTTGCCCTACTTCTCTTTCCACCTCTATGTTGCCCTGAGTGCTCAGCCCATTTCAACTGGGCAGGTGGAGAGTGTGGTCACCTGGATTGGCTACTTTTGCTTCACTTCCAACCCTTTCTTCTATGGATGTCTCAACCGGCAGATCCGGGGGGAGCTCAGCAAGCAGTTTGTCTGCTTCTTCAAGCCAGCTCCAGAGGAGGAGCTGAGGCTGCCTAGCCGGGAGGGCTCCATTGAGGAGAACTTCCTGCAGTTCCTTCAGGGGACTGGCTGTCCTTCTGAGTCCTGGGTTTCCCGACCCCTACCCAGCCCCAAGCAGGAGCCACCTGCTGTTGACTTTCGAATCCCAGGCCAGATAGCTGAGGAGACCTCTGAGTTCCTGGAGCAGCAACTCACCAGCGACATCATCATGTCAGACAGCTACCTCCGTCCTGCTGCCTCACCCCGGCTGGAGTCATAATGGGCCGCTGGACACTCGGAGGGATATGGGGCTGCGGGCCAGTTATGATCGCAAGGACCACCTTGTGGGATCACCTTTTCCCAGCCGGCTAGGGCTGAGGCTGGGGTCTCTGCACATAGCTTTTGCTTAGTGTTTCCTGGGTCAGGAAAAGAGCCAACAGGATGAATGTGTGCAAAAGCCTTGGACTTGGCTGTGATCTTTGACTACTAGGGGAGGGAACCTGGGTATGGTGAGACGGTGAGGAGAGAAAAGGGTCACAAAGGTGAGGTGAAGCCTCTCAACTGGTGAAATTTCCATGCTTCCAGAAGCAGGGAATTCTCTAAGGGTAGGAGTTGGAGGATACAGGGCAGCAGGCCAGGTTTGGAGTTACTCTAGGGGCCATTTAGGATATTTTATTTTTCAGTGTAATTGTCCAGGGCAGTAATTGCACCCAAGCAAGGTAAGAAAATGACCCATGTTTTCTCATTTCCTTGCTAGGTTTAAAAAGAACTAAATTATAGCCAAGTGTTTCCACTTGAGTTAATAGATCATTTTTCTGGTTTTATACCTGAGATTTCCTTAAAGTGAGAGGACCAGTAGGGTGTATTCCTTTACTGAATTTGGCCAGAAACAAGGCAAAATAGAAATTAGGGTACATGGAGTAGAAGATAGGAAAGCTGACTGCAGCTCTCTCTCCCACTCTTCAGGAAAAGCCCTTCTGTTCTATTTTTCTGTCTCTCTCCTGCACACAGGAGATCAAGGGTAGAGCCTGATCTTAGCAGAGACAAAAATAAGGCAGGATGGCTTTCCTCTCTTTTAGGAGGAAGAATTAGAATGACTGGGGGTCAGACGGGCGAGGGTGGAGGTTAGCATTTAAATTGGTAAAGTAGCTGGAAACAGAGAGGCCAGGTAATCAGCCTGATCAATAATACTGCGAATCTTTTCTTTCCAGGACTGGCCTCCCTGATCTCTCTCCTCATGGCAGCGACCCACCTCCAGTCCCCTGGACAATCGGGTACAAGAGACTTAAGGTTGGGCATGGGAAGGGTGGGGTTTCCATGATCCATTCAATGCCTTCCTACTCCCATTCATCGCTCTCAAAATTAGCTTCAGTGACAAAGACTTAAATCTCTCTCCTATCTGCAGCACTGGGTTGGAGAGAGGGCACAGGAGTTGGTCTTGGCTGTTCATTGATTGAGACTGTAGGAACTGTGTTGGTTGGTATTGGTGGTGGTATTTTCAACAAACAGGGAATAATTGCGAACTGGACAGGACACCCATCTGGGACCATCTGTCCATCCAACTTCCCTCAATTGAATCAGGTAACACTAACAGGTCAAGGCAGGGCCAGAGGGTGGTGTGGTCTGTATTTGAACAAATTCCTGGCTCACTGAGCATCAAAAGGGGAAATGGGCTGGTGGGAGTGGGATAGTCTCCCATTTAAACAGCTAATAAATAATTTTTATGACAAAAGGTTATACTGATATCAACATTGACTCCTTTAGTTCAATTCAGTGCATAATAGTTGAACATCCACTAGTCCCTGGGACCCACACAGGTTGTGTGGTCATTGCTTTTAAGAAGTTCATAGTCTAAGTTGATGAGATACCTTATATTTTCACAAAGCACTTTGATCTGATAAAGCACTACAGAATGTGCTTGAGAAATATATTGGAGAATATGTTCATGGCTCTAACTTCTGAGAGTTCAGCCCGTGGCAGCAAGATGCATACCTGGAAGCTTCCTGCAGATTGTGGAAAGCATAGGGGTTGTAAATGAAACTCTCTAATGAAGAAAGAAAATTAAATGAAACTGGGCAAACAGCTTTCCCCCTTTGTTCTAGGAAAATTTCTAGGTTGTCTTCCTACCACTAGATTATTATACCAGTCTAGTGCCTATTACATTGTGGAAGTCCCCTAAAAACATAGTATATATAGGGAGGAGAGTCCTTCGTGATTGAAAAACATGTTCACCTCTCCTCCCTATTAAAATAAATGCATACAGAGGAATCAATCATTCCTAGACAGGGAAAAAAACTCTTCTTTCAAACACCATTGATCAGCTATTAGATCCAAAGAATTGCCAGCAGGTGGCAGTGTGAGTCCAATGGAAGGAGGAAAGGCAAGTGTATGCGGTGGGAGGAGGAAGGGGAGGGCATTAAACATTGCCTGGCAGCCATTTCGTTAATTTATTTTGCCTTTTCCTTTGATCTTGCCCTACAGCCCTTCCTTCACATACATCAAAGAAGAAAGTTTTAAGAGCAAGGGTATCTTTAATTCAGGCTGAAATTTCCTGACACTGTGATCTTACTGGTGTTTATTACAGAGTTTGACATACATGGGTTCATTTGCCATTTATTTTTCCCTGTAGGAGTGGATCATGAAGGAAATAAAAATTTCTTTTTTATTATGCTGAGAACTTTCCCAACAATTTCTGCTATGACCACCTTCCAGGAGTTTTCTAGTCACCAGATGCCTTGGTAAAGTTCAATACGTAATCTTTGGCTCTGAAAGCTGTTCCTGGACAAAATCTGAGCTAACTCACTGAAGAATCAACAGATTGAGGCAACCATCCGGTCAGTTACTTTTTCCTGCATCCTGCTGGTGTTGGGGTAACTCCCAATCCTAGATGAAAACGTTAGACTTTCTGTTGTCAGGTGTCCCCAGGCAATATCCTACAGGGGCATGATAGAAAAGGGTAACTCTGGGGTCAGACAGATGTACTTACTCACTGTGTGAAGTTGGGAAAGCTGCTTAATTTCTCTGAGCCTACTTCCTCACCTGTAAAAATGGGGATCATTATTACCTACCTCACAGGGTTGTTGTGAGGATTAAGAGATGGGATGTGGAAGCACCTAGCCGTATCTGGCAAATAGGTATTCAATAAATACTGGTTTTACTTCCCTTTCCTCTTGCCCTTTTTCCCCAAAAGTATTGATAATGGAAAAGCAGTCCCTTTCATTCTTAACAGTCATTTGGGAATGACTGGGGGACTTTTCAAACGTTGAAGAATTGGCATTGCTAAGAGTTACAGTGGACGAGGCTTTTTAAGGTGGCTCTAATCCTCTAATTAAATCCTTCTAATTAATGAATCATCACTATATAAACCTCTCTGTTGGGACCTTACATTCTCAAGTTCAGATTCTATTAGAGAAAGAAATTTACAATCACAGGGAAACGTTTTAGGGACTGAGTTCCCTTCGCTAGATTGTATAGTAATTGTGGGCTTATTTGCCTGAAAAGTTGATTTAGGACTACCTTCACGCAGTATCCAGGGTTATTAGTGAAAGATGCTATCTGCCTGGGGCTTTCACAGTGGACTTAAGTTTCAGGTGATACTAGGGCTGAGAGGCAAATTTTACTAGAACTTCTCCTTTTGCATGTTATCGCAACAGGAAATTTTAGTAGGAGATTCACAGGATGCACTGCTTTGTTTCGGGGTGTGGAATTGAAGTTGACTTATCTTGGCTTTAGTTCTAAGACCCTAAGGTAGGAAGATCTGAATTATACTGGAGAGAACGGCAGCATGGAAATTTTATGGAGGAACTACAGGCTTACCTTTCAGGTTATCGAGTATCTGCTAGCGATTTCAAGTGGCCTTTTGCCAACATAGGAGTTAAGCAAATCTCAAGCCCACAGAAATACGTGAATAGCAAAAGGACCAGGGGACATTTTGAGAGGAGTCAGTGGGCCAGAAAGGGCAAAAAGTTATTGCTGAGGTCCTAAGCACAGTCGGTGTTACGATCTCAGATGTGAGACGTGAACGGCGCCCAGGCCGGATAGCTTGTTCCCATTCCATTGATCCGAGCTAACCCCAACGGAGGCAGTGTCCCACACTTGGGTAGGGGCCCCAAGTCTCCACAGCCAGAGATCAAAGGGGTTTTCTGGTAGGCAAGAAATTACCAGCAGAAATTCCCGCGCGGGATGTAGGCTTTAATTTAGAAATCTCCGCCCCAAAACTGGCATCTTGAACGCGGGAAGGCATTATGAGTTGGAGGCCCCGGTTTTTCTCCATTTATCCAAATCAGGTAGCCGAAAGGTAAATGAGGCTTCAAGTTGGGCGGCGGGCAGCGAACTTGACAGAACCTCGAAACTCTGCAGATCCGCCGCCAAACCCAGCCGCCAGGACCCCCTGACTTCCGCTTTCGGTCTCAACTTCTCTCACTGAGGAGAGTGGTTTAAACGGTGAAGGCTGCGGGGCGTCGCCGGAAGTGTCGTAAACGTCGGATATCCGGTTCTTCTGGGCGCTAAGGGAGCCGACGGAGAGGGCCACCGCCCAGCAATAGACGGTGCCTCAGCCTGCCGAGCCGCAGTTCCCGTGGTGTGAGTGAGTCCGGGCCCGTGTCCCCTCTCCCGCCGCCGCCGCCATGGGCTGCACGTTGAGCGCCGAAGACAAGGCGGCAGTGGAGCGAAGCAAGATGATCGACCGCAACTTACGGGAGGACGGGGAAAAAGCGGCCAAAGAAGTGAAGCTGCTGCTACTCGGTGAGGGGCTGGAGGCGGGGACTGAGTGGTGGTCGGGAGAGCCTAGGCGCTTGGAAGGCCTGAACGGGGTCTGGTCGGGCCGACGGAAAGGACCCTAAAGGGATCTGGAGGGCGTGCCGGGCGTGGGGCGGGGTGTTGGGGTTCCTAGCTGAGGCCCCAGAGGGCGTGATGAGGGGGGTGGGGTTTTGGGGTTGCGGGAATTAGGATGTAGAGGGTGTGACTCCGGGTTGGAATTGCGTTTAGCAGAGAGGCTTGGGAGTATGGGCCGGTAGATGTTGAGGGAGTAGGAATATTGGAAAAGCTCATAAAGGAAGAGTTGATACTAGGAAGGTTTTACATTGGGTTGGAGCGTGTTGGTAACGAGGACGGCATAGAGTATATGTTGGGCTTGTATAATGGTTTGTGAGTTTGGAGCGTCGTGGTTCTTTGGCAGGATAAAGCTAGCAGGCTTGAATGGATGGTATAGAGACTGGAACAGAATGGCCACATAAGGACGTTGACATTTGTTAGTGAGAGAGCCATTTTAACTGTTGGAAGAACCCTGGATTATCTAGGAACGTGAAGGTAGGTAGGTGAGATAAATGACAAGTTATCAGGTATAAAGGAAAAGAGCTTGGGTGCAGAGGCCATCTCTACTTTTCCACCGTTTTCTATCATTTTTATTTTCAAAGTTTTATAACGTCTTCTTCTGTTTTTATAAAAGGATGGGAAATGGTGTGAGCTGAAGAAATTTAAAGAATGATTTCTTTGAGGTGTGTAGCAGAAGATCTAGTGAACAAGAGATTACACATTGGAGGGTGCTGAACAGTTGCTATAGATGACGTGTAGTTGGAATAGTTATCTTAGGATAAGTTACAGAGTTGGACATATTTACTGTAAAGACTACGGTAGACTTCTGGTGGCTGTTTTATCCTTTGTGGCCTCTTCAAAGCAAAACCATTGACTTCAGGAATTAATGTTTATGTTATCTGATAGTCGTTTTAATTGGCTTTTTTAAAACACAGTCGGATGTGTTTTACTCAACATGAGTTTCAAAATTTTTGAGAGGCTCAGTAAATCATACAAAGAATCCTGGCATTAGCTTACTAATAAATCAAGCCACATTTCTTCATTATTAGTGAAGATTTTCTAGGGTAGTATTTCCATTATTTTCCAATATTTTCTGGGGTAGTATTTCCATTAGAGAAGAATAAGTAGGAGTAGGGGTTTCTGTAAGCAATAGAAATTTACTTTTTAAAACAATTGATTTTTGAGGAAAAGGAGTCACTTTAGGGGAAATGCTAAATTTTCGTGGTATAAAGCTCCAGAGGACAGAAGGTACACTGTAACCTAAGACTTATTTTGTACATTCTAAGTGCCCCTATTAGTCTCTTCGTGTGAACGTATTTGGTTGGTTGTAGATTGCAGAAGCTCTGGTAATAGCTTTTTTGGATATACTATAAAGGGAAAGTTTATGTATTGGAGCTTAAGTTTCCGGTTTGTATACCTGAACTTTCAGAAGATGCGAGTTCAAATTGTAGTTCTAGACTGCCACTGTCTGTATAACAGGTGGATATGCATGGTCCCTGGTACCTAGTAGGTGCTCCTTAAATATTTACTGTTAACCAGCCTGAGCCAGCAAATGTTGAACACTGGTCTTTGGGGCTTTTGAGAAATTTGATATAAACTATAACATTCAGGGCGTTAACTTTTTTTTTTTTTTTTTGAGACGGAGTCTCCCTCTGTTGCCCAGGCTGGAGTGCAGTGGCGCGATCTCGTCTCACTGCAACCTCCACCTCTTGGGTTCACGCCATTCTCCTGCCTCAGCCTCCCAAGTAGCTGAGACTACAGGCGCCCGCCACCACACCTGGCTAATTTTTTGTATTTTTAGTAGAGACGGGGTTTCACCGTGTTAGCCAGGATGGTCTCGATCTCCTAAACTTGTGATCCACCCGCCTTGGCCTCCCAAAGTGCTGGGATTATAGGCGTGAGCCACCGTGCCCGGCCAACATTTTATTTATTGATCGATTGGTTATGAAATTAAAGATGTATTCTCATCTTCTGTGAGTGATTTGATTTACACTGACCAACAGAGATACCCTCATCAGCTTATTGTAATGTAGTTGGAAACTTTGAGACTTTCTTCCAAAATGCAGGATTAGGCAGGCAGAATTTGGATAGGCGGAACTTGTCCAGATGTCTAGAAGAATTTTTGTTCAGGATTTTATCTGTAGTGCATTTAATTAAAAACAAAATTAGACACTTGACTTAGGGAACTTGAAAAGCAGTAAGTAAAAATCAAAGTACTAAACATATTTGCTTTTAATTTTTACCAACTTTATTCTTTTTTAAGTAAGATTTTAAAAATATTCTTGAGCAAGTTAAATCCACAAATTCAAATAGGTTGCAGAAACATATGTTCTTGCTTGAGCCATATCGTAACACACATAGGAAATTAAAATTATCTTCTATGCTATTTCTATAAGCGAAATATACCCCAAACAGTATACAATTTTCTTTTTCCTGGATAATATCTCCTTTGCTGTAGGAGCAAGTAATTTTTACTTTATCACTATGGAACTTAGTTTAAGTTGAGATCTATCTACTTACCCTTTTGTCTCCTGACACATGATATATTTTCTTTCTTATGGGGGTGTAGTTTAATATGGTGATTAATAGCATGGGTCCTGAAGTCAGACTGCTTCAAATCCTAATTCCCATTTACTAGTTATAGCCTTGGGAAAGTTAATTTCTCTTGGCCTCAGTTTTCTTATCTTTAAAATGGAGAAAATAGAGCTACTTCTAGGATTGCTGTGAAGATTAAATATGGTAATAATGTAAAGCAGAACACAGCTTGTCACATAGTACTAGCTCCATGAAGATTAGCTATTCTTATTAAGTCAAAATGAATGTTACAGATTGTAGGTATTATGGAAATTATACCAAATTAAGCAGCTAGTGTGGGCCAGATTATTTACAGACACTTCAGTATTGTAATTCTTCCTTTGGTAACCTTTGCTTCGAATTTGGTTTAGATGTTCTTGGAAAGGTCTGGGCGTGGTGGCTCCTGCCTGTAATCCCATCACTTTGGGAGGCTGAGGCTGGTGGATCACCTGAGGTCAGCAGTTCGAGACCAGCCTGGCCAACATGGTGAAACCCCATCTCTACTAAAAGTACAAAAATTAGCCGGGCGTGGTGGTGTGCCCCTGTAGTCCCAGTTACTTGGGAGGCTGAGGCAGGAGAATCGCTTGAACCCGGGAGGTGGAGGTTGCAGTGATCAGAGATGGCGCCACTTCACTCTAGCCTGGGTGACAAAGTGAGACTCTTTGTCTCAAAAAAAAAAAAAAAGTGTTCTTGGAAAGATCTTGGTATATCGAATTAGTGTTTAATTATGACATTCTATTGAAAAAATACTATGCAAAGCTTCCCAACCAATGTTCCAGTGCTTAGGATGGCATATAGGTGTGCTGTTTACAAATTTTATATAGCATTGAAATTTTAAATCATTTTTATAAGTTCAAACTTTTACAACAGTTGAAATTACATTTGAACATCTTTGGTATGATTTCCTCTTGTATCATTCTTGAATTTGGTAATTTGGTTATTTACTATTTAAAAAAGTAGAGATGGGGGTCTCATTATGTTGCCCAGGCTGGTCTCAAATGCTTGGCCTCGTGATTCTCCCATCTCAGCCTCCCAAAGTGCTGGGATTACCAGTGTGAGCCACTGTGCCTACCCTACCATGAATTTGGTAATTTGAAAAAATTTTATTTGGTATAAATACTAAATTTATACCAATTTAATATTTAATATCATCTGTAATACTTTGTATTTTTTCATGCCATAATTTCATAATAAAAAGAAATTTTGTGTGTGCGGGTTTTGTTTTTGTTTTTTTTGACCCCAGGGCAAGCAAGAAAATTTTTTTTCACCAAGCTCTTTCAGCTCACACCAATGAGCCTTACAAATATTTTTAATGTGCGCCATCATGTGACAAAGGTTGGGAAGCACTGGTATAATGGATAAGAGCACGGCTTTTGGATTCACACAAAACTGAATTTAAGTTCTACCTCCATTTATTAGCTCTGAGACCCAGAGCAAGTAACTTAACCATAAGAATAATAATTTTTACATGTGTAAAGCAGAGATGATGTTTCATAATATGAAATGAGATAATGCATGTAAAATGCTTCACATTAGTGCCTAGCAAATAAAAAATAGTAAGTGGTCACTTCTATTGAAGATGATGATCGTGAGAATTACCATTTTAGCTACTTTTTTCAGAGGTTTTTCAGACAGCTGTTTTATTATTTTTCATATTAATATACTATTTTCAAAGATCTTCAAAGAATTTTAATATCTTTTTGTAGTGAAAGGAATTAAATGTTAGTCCATTTTTTTTTTACTCATCACTGTACTAATGAAGATACTTAGTTTTGTAAGTTATTGAATGATCTGCTCTCTCTATTTCTGTTTCTTGATAGTTTCCTTTAGCAGGTTCTGAGAAAACATGAAAAAAAACTTTGGGATTTGCTGGTGGTAGTATGGCAAAAAGCCAGTTGCATGCAGATAACTGGAATCATCTAATTTACTTAAACTCTATATTATACAGTTAATTATATTTAAATTGCTGCATATTATTGGCTAAATATGCTTATTATTGAGAATAAGACTGCCCTTTGGTAAACATGCCATTACATTATATCCTCCTATGGGATTATACCCTTTATTATGTTTGCCATTTACTTGGGATAAGGTTCATAGCCAGTTACATTTCATGTGAGGATGCATCTTGTGTTTCAGGGAAAAAAAGCTTTGTGTTTTATAAGCACGTATCATTCTTTGTGTCTTTTATTTGAATGCATTAGTCACTTTTTTCCCTTTTTTAACATTTCAATAGGTTTTTGGGGAACAGGTTATGTTTGGTTACGTGAATAAGTTTAGCGGCGATTTCTGAGATTTTGGTGCATCCATCACCTGAGCAGTCTACACTGTACCCAATGTATAGTCCTTTATCCCTCACCACCTTCCCACCCTTTCCCCTGAGTCCCCAAAGTCCGTTGTATCATTCTTAGGCCTTTGCATCCTCATAGTTTAGCGTCCACTTATGAGTGAGAACGTACGATGTTTGGTTTTCCATTCCTGAGTTACTTCACTTAGAGTAATGGTCTCCAATTCCATCCAGGTTGCTGCAGATGCCATTATTTCATTCCTTTTTATGGCTGAGTAGTGTTCCATGGGTGTAGAGGGGTGTGTGTGTGTGTGTGTATATCACATTTTCTTTATCCACTCGTTGATTGATGGGCATTTGGGCTGGTTCCATGTTTTTGCCATTGTGAATTGTGCTGCTATAAACATGTGTATGCAAGTATCTTTTTTGTATAATGGCTTCTTTCCTCAGGGTAGATACCCAGGAGTGAGATTGGTGCATCAAATGGTAGATATACTTTTAGTTCTTTAAGGAACCTACACACTGTTTTCTGTAGTGGTTGTGCTAGTTTACATTCCCACCAACAGTGTGAAAGTGTTCTCTTTTCATCACATCCATGCCAACATCTATTATTTTTTTATTTTTTTTATTATGGCCATTATTGCAGGAGTAAGGTGGTATCACATTGTGGTTTTGATTTGTAGTTCCCTGATAATTAGTGATGTTGAGCATGTTTTCGTAAGTTTGCTGGCCATTTGTATATCTTGTGAGTATTGTCTATTCATGTCCTTAGCCCACTTTTTGATGGGATTGTTTTTTTCATGCTGATTTGATTTCCTTGTAGATTCCAGATATTAGTCCTTTGTCAGATGTATAGATTGTGAAGATTTTCTCCCACTCTGGGTTGTCTGTACTCTGCTGATTTCTTTTGTTGCTCAGAAGTTTTTTCGTTTAGTTGAGTCCCATTTATTTATTTTTATTTTTGTCTTTGCATTTGCTTTTGGGTTTTTGGTTGTGAAGTCTTTGCCTAAGCCAATGGCTAGAAGGGTTTTTCCAATGTTATCTTCTAGAATTTTTATGGTTTTGGGTCTTAGATTTAAGTCAGTAGCGCTATACACCAACAGCAACCAAGCTGAGAATCAAATCAACAACTCAACCTTTTACAATAGCTGCAAACAAAAAACAAACAAACAAACAAACAATACTTAGGAATATACTTGACCAAGAAGGTGAAACACCTCTAGAAGGAAAACTACAAAACATGGCTGACAGAAATCATAGATGATACAAACAAGTGGAAACACGTCCCATGCTCATGGATGGGTAGAATCAATATTGTGAAAATGACCATACTGCCAAAAGCAAATCTACAAATTCAATGTAATTCCCATTAAAGTACCACCATCATTCTTCACAGAACTAGAAAAAACAATCCTAAAATTCATGTGGAACCAAAAAAGAGCCTGTATAGCCAAAGCAAGACTAAGCAAAAAGAACAAACCTAGAGGCATTAGATTACCTGACTTCAAACTATACTGTAAGGCCGTAATCACCAAAACAGCATGGTACTGGTGTAAAAACAGGCATATAGACTAATGGAACAGAATAGAGAGCCCAGAAATAAAGCCAAATAACTTCCAGTCAACTGATCTTCGACAAAGAAACAAAAATGTGAAGTGGCGAAAGGACACCCTATTCCACAAATGGTGCTGGGATAATTGACAAGCCACATGTAGAAGCATTAATCACTTTTGCAGTCTGAAAATACAGCCCGTTTCAGGAATTGAAATAATGTTATCTTCCCTGACTATGCTATTCCTGTAGTACACTGATGACCATAGAGTAGGGTGCTTAATACTAGATTTCACAGGGCATGTAAGGTTCTAATAAGCGCTGCTACTACATTTCTTTAAAAAATAATTTTTAGCATATTAAACTTATATGCACTATTACAAAAAAGTCTTTTAGTTTTTAGGCAGTTGTCTCTGATAAAAGTGATTCCTAGTCTAGAGATCTTTTAGAGATGGTTAGTAAAACCTGAAGCACTATGCTGTTCCTCTCCCGTGGTGCTGAGCTTCTTCATCCTGTAGCTTCTTGGGAAGGAAAAGGGAGTTGTTAGGCCTCTGCAGATACTTCCTTTTTTCTTATCCTGTCTCTCTTCCTTCCCTGGTTTCTTCTACAGCATACTTTCTCTCTTCCTTCCCTGGTTTCTTCTACAGCATACTTTCTCCTGGGGAAAGGAGTGCGTGCGAGAGAGAGAGAGAGAGAGAGAGAGAGAGAGTGTGTGTGTGTGTGTGTGTGTGTGTGTGTGTGTGTGTCATCAGGTCCTTCCACTAACTTCCATTCTTTTTTTTTTTTTGAGACAGAATCTTGCTCTGTCGCCCAGGCTGGAGTGCAGTGGTGCAATCTCAATGCAACCTCTGCAATGTCACTGCAACCTCTGCCTCCCAGGCTCAAACGATCCTCCCATCTCGGCCTCCTGAGTAGCTTGGACTACAGGCTAATGCCACCACCATTGGCTAATTTTTTGTAGAGATGGGGTTTTGCCATGTTGCCCAGGCTGGCCTTGAACTTCTGGGTTCAAGTGATTCGCCCACGTCAGCCTCCCAAAGTGTTGAGATGTTAGGCTGAGATTATAGGCCTCTAACTTCCATTCTTAAAAATCCCTCATCTGTAACCAGGAAAAAACAATATAGAGAGACAGATGGCAGGAAAATCAGTAGCTGTGCAAAAATGGAATGTTCAAAACGCGGAAGAAAAAACAGACATTGTGAAGAGTCTTTTGGTTCCTTTTTTAGAGGACGATTTTTTACTTGGAATTTTTGAAAAATCTGTTTTCTCTAGTTGAGATGGCTTCTCTTTCTGCTCTTCCCCCAGTGTATTAATGAACTATATCCTGCTACTTACCTCAAGTCAGTTTATCCAGTACAGAACTTGCCTTCACTCCTCACCCCCAAATCCACCTGTTGGGAACTTTTCTGTTTCAGTACCAGCATTCTCAACATCATCTAGGCTGAAAACTGCACCTGTTTTTAACTCCTCTGTTACTCTCATCTCTTACAACCAGTCAGTTGCGAAGTCCTATGACTCAGTCATTACTAGATTCCAGATTTTTGGACTTTAAGGACCAGAAAAATTTTTAAAAACTTGTTTTTGGTAGACTGATCTAGGATTTTAGTATTTTATTTTTCTTAGTAAATACATTTGAAAAATCTCAGACTACTGTCTATTATGATTACTATTTAGTTCTCTTTCCTCCCGAGACAGTTTCACTCTGTTGCCCAGACTGGAGTGTAGTGGCATGATCTTGGATCACTGCAACCTCTGCCTCCCAGGTTCGAGCAATTCTCATGCCTCAGCCTTCTGAGTAGCTGAGAGTACAGGTGTGCACCACCATGCCCAGCTATTTTTTGTATTTTTAGTAGAGATGGGGTTTCACCATGTTGGCCAGGCTGGTCTCAAACTTCTGGCCTAAAGTGATCTACCTGCCTCGACCTCCCAAAGGCTGGGATTACAGGTGTGAGTCACCATGCCTCGCTCGCCATTGGTGAAACTGTTTTGATGTTCTGAATTGGATATGATATGACCCTCTCTTTTTGAAACCTCATAGTACTTTTTATGCCACTTATAGTCTGCCTTATATATGGTTATTTATATACTTACCTGGTCCTAACCATATGGTCTTTTAGGGCAGGAGGACTAAGTATTTCTCATCTTTGTGTCTGTTGCAGGACCTAATATAATGCTAAAGTGTTTTTGCCCATAAGGAATAGGAACACCACTCATACAAGTCACAAGTAAAAGAGAGGTGTATTGAAAGGACACAGTAGGCAACTTCATAGGTGTTAGACATTCAAGAATAGGTAAGAAATGAAATACAGGTAGGTTGTATGTACATGGACTGTGATACCCAACCCCCACCCTCTCCCCTATTTCTCCTAGAGCAGAATGGCCTCCCCTGAGTCTTCAACTTTTGTTTACTCTGACATCTTCTGTGGCTCACGCACTGCCTGACCCGGTAGTTCAAGTGCTTCATGTTATCTTATGCAGGCTCCCAGGATCCCATTCCCTGTTCCTGGTAAAGAGTATCAGATTGGCCCAGCCTTGTCATATGCCAACCACAATCCAGTCATGTATGGTTGGGTATAGCAGAGTTGATGGGGTATCATGAGTTTTATAAGGTGACCCTTTCAAGGACTGGAGTAGGTCAAATTCTCTATTAAAGGCATGGCCAGAGAGTTAATGTTTAATAGATGACAGTGCCTGACACCTAGTAGGCACTCACTAAATATAAGTTGAACATAATGGAATGACATGGGAATATTGAGGAACTAAACATATCACTGCTTTACTTTCTTGTTAGTTTATGAGAATGTGCCTGCCCATTCTCAATATTACCATCTTGTATAGTTGGGAGAGAGAACTTAAATTCAGATTTAAAATTAGGCCAGGCACGGTGGCTCATGCTTGTAATCCCAGCACTTTGGGAGGCTGAGGTGGGCAGATCACCTGAGGTCAGGAGTTCCAGACCAGCCTGGCCAACATGGTGAAGCCCCGTCTTTACTGAAAATACAAAAATTAGCCAGGCGTGGTGGCGCACACCTGTAATCCCAGCTATTTGGGAGGCTAAGGCATGAGAATTGCTTGAACCTGGGAGACGGACGTTGCAGTCAGCCGAGGTGGCATGACTGCACTCTAGCCTGGGTGACAGAGTGAGACTCTGTCTCAAAAAACAAAAACAAAAACAAAATTTAAAATTAAATTGAAGTAGGGTACAGGATTTTAAAGTCCCATTATCAACACATTCAACTCAGAATAGTTAATATAACCTGAATTTAATTACCTTTGATTTTAATTTAGGAATGAATTTTTTAAAATGCATATAACCAGCTCAAGGTCTGTGCTTCATCATCACCCTGGCTTTTTTTTGTGTGCTAATTTTTCCTCTTACTACTTTTATGAGTACCAGAAAATTGTCCAAAGCTAAGAGAAGAAATAAAACACTATTTTTGCTCCTTATTAATAATTTTGCTTCTAAGTTTTTGTTAGAAAGTAGGTAAAAACATTTGGCAAAGTAGATTGCTCATAGAGTTTAGCTATCCATGCTTTGTTTTTACCTTTGGTTTAGTTTTATGGCGGGGGAATAGGACTTGTTGAAGGGAGTGGGAAAGAAGGGATGCAGGTCTTCATAATAAGAAATGTTGGCCAGGCGCAGTGTCTCACACCTGTAATCTCAGCACTTTGGGAGGCCGAGGCAGGCAGATCACTAGGTCAGGAGTTCGAGACCAGCCTGGCCAGCATGGTGAAACTCCATCTCTACTAAAAATACAAAAAATTAGCTGGGCATGGTGGTGCCCGCCTGTAATCCCAGCTACTTAGGAGGCTGAGGCAGGAGAATTGCTTGAACCCGGGAGGCAGAGGTTTCAGTGAGCTGAGATTGTGACACTGCACTCCATCCAGCCTGGGTGACAGAGCGAGACTCTGTCTCAAAAGAAAAAAAAAAGAAAAGAAAAAATGTCTAGAGCAGTGTGCACTAAATTTGTCCATGTTACTGAAGTTCATTTTTAAAATTTGTTTTCTAGCCAATAAAATATAGTAGACTAGCAATAATAAAACACATCTCTTTGAACTGGTAACTCACATCAGAAATAGGAGATACCGTGCAATTAATATAGGGCAAAGAGAATGAAAACTGAGAGATTAGTCCTTATCACTGAGCTTCATTTTCCTTTCTTTTTACCACTGAGGGATTTAAATTGAACCTCAGGGGTCCTTTGTCTGTGAACTTAGTATTATTAGCCAGATGGAATATTTTAGCAAGTTATAAAGATAACTATTTTTGTGTTATGTCTCTTATTCTTGAGTTTGATTGAAGTTAGTTTAACATCATAAAGCTGGTTAGAAAGATAGTTAAAAACTGAAGTTAAAAACCTGAAAAACATAAATTCATGAAGTGCCCCTAATGTAAATGTTCAAAAGAAAATACAAAGAAATCACTCTAGTATTTGACTTTCCCTCCAATTTTAATTGTCTTTTGGTATAATTCTTTTTCGGTGTTTAGCAAGTTAAAGTTATCTTTAAGCCTTTATCTTGTCCAGGTGATCCTGTTACTGGCTTAGTAATCAGCTGTATCATTTCTGTAATTCAAGCTGTTTGAACTGAATAACATAGTGTTAGGATCACTGTTTAATTGTTCTAGTTTTGATAGATACAGTGCTTTATGTAAGTGAAATATCCTATTTTTCATGACTTTCTGTTAAGTTGTAACAAATTCATGTATCTGATGTGAACTAAGCAAAGAAGAAAGATACCTAAAAGACTAAATTTGTTTGACTTATACCTGAATAGTGGTCTAGTGATGTTAGAAACAAGTTTCAGGAAGAGCTAGTCTTCAGATCTGAACTTCCTTTGATTTCCAAGTTAGACTTAGATACCTAAAAGTTTAAGAAAGATTGTTAAGGATTAGCTGAGATGTTACTGTGTTTGTTGATCCATTACTAATTGCTGTTAGGGCTTCTTTTTGTTGCCAAGTCATGTTTTCAGATGAATAAATGTTTTTAATGTTAATACAAAACATCTGTTTCTTGAATAATGTTAGTATTTTACATCTCAAAGAATTCTTATTGCTTACCTTGGAAGTAGATAGTATTCTAAGTCATAATAATAGTAATTATTATTTTGCTGCTCAGTATAATAATCTGAATTTTTTCTAGCTCTAGCAGCTGTTGAGTCAGGCTTGCCTTGCAGTGATCAAAACATGCACTCTGTATATTTAAATTGTACTGGCTGGGCAAAGTCCTGTAATCCCAGGACTTTGGGAAGCTGAGGCCAGAGGACTAGCCTGGGCAAGATGGCAAGACCTTGTCTCTACAAAAAATTTGACAGAGTGAGATCCTGTCTCTTAAAAAAAAATCATTTGAGAAACAGCAGAAGTCCTCTCTATTCAGTGCTCTTGTGATCCTCCTGTGTCAGCCTCCTGAGTGGCTGAGACTACAGGCATGCACTACTATGCTAGGCTAATTTAAATTTTTGGTAGACATGAGGTCTCTCTACAGTGCCCAGGGTAGTCTTTAACTTCTGGGCTCAAGTGATCCTCTCAACTCAGCCTCCCAAAGTGGTGGGATTACAGGTGTGAGCCACTGCATCTGACCTGATTCACTGCTCTTAAAGAGCTGATGTGAAAGTGAGTTTTGCCTAGGATCTTATAAGTTATTGAAGGGTTGTTTTAAAGTGACATATCTTTAACAGAACATTTTCCCCCGTATTTCTTGAAGTTAGAACTTGGGAATCATTAACTTCAAAACAGGGCTTTGTTTGATATAATGATAAAACTACGACCATGACTTATGTAGGTAATGTAGTCCTGAGGTATGTGTTAGGATAGTGCAGTCTTAATTTTGGTTCATTCCAGGGTATTGAAAATAATTTGCTTCTTTTCTCCTTTTGCTTCTAAGAAGAAAAGTATATTTCTTACTCTATTTTTGTTATTATGTTTGTAATTAAAATCCACATTCATATCCCCAGCAAAAGTTGAAGTAGTTCTTTCAACTTTTTCTAGACTACTCAATTTTTTAAAAACGAAGTTTTAATTTTGGGAAAATTTTAGATTTACAGAAAAGTTGCAGATAGTACAGAGTCCCTATATACTTTACACCTGTTTTTCCTTAATGTTGATATCTTACATAGCTATGGTAGATTTGTAAACACTCGGAGATTAATATTGGTGCCTTAATGTTAACTAAACTTCACATTTTATTTAGATTTCGGCAGTTTTCCCGCTAATTTTCTGCTCCAGGATCCAATCCAGGATACACCATTGCATTTAGTCAAGGCTACTTTTTATTAAGCTTTTTGGTTTTCATTGTTGCACTGTTCAGTGGGAGGCTCATTTATTAACTTATTTTCTAGCCTGGAGATATAAATGAGAAATATACAGAATTCTTAAGCAGTTCAAGTAGGGAAGATATGCAAGTAAACTATGGCAATAAAATGTGATTACAGAAGGAATAGCCAATTTTGTAAGGAGGAAGAGAGAGAGAGAGAGACATTTATGTCAGGGAAGCCCTCCCTGAGGAGGTGACATTTGAAATGGGCTTTGAAAATTAAATAGCAACTTTTTTTTTAAGTTTCTTCCTTTTAGAATATTTTACTAAGCAAGAAGCTGGGATGAAAGTTAGATAGGAACTCTTAAGGCAGAGGCTGGAGAGAAGCATATCCAGACAAAGGGAATAGTAAGCACAAAGACCGAGAACATGAGTGAGCAAATAGATTTGATTGAAATGAAGGGTTGGTACAGGAAGAGTGTAGAAGGTGAGCCTGAAAAGATATGCAGAGGATTTGGAGAGTGTTTATGTGAATTTTTTTGGTGGCTGTATTTTAAGCTGTATTATGTATGTATGTGTATATATGAATATATGTGTGTGTATATATACATACACAAAATATGTATGCACACGTATGGAGTAGGTTCTGCATCTGGATTTAACCAATGGCAGATCAAAAATATTGGGAAAAATAAAATAATATGACAAAAATAATATAAAAAAATATAACAACTATTTACATAGCATTTACATTTTATTAGGTATTATAAGTAATCTAGAGAGGATTTAAACTGTACAGCAGAATGTGTGTAGGTTATATGAAAATACTACACCATTTTATGTAAGGGACGGACTTGAGCATTGGTGGATTTTGGTATCCTGGGGGGGTCCTGGAACCAATCCCCTGCGGATACCAAGGTATGTGTGTGTGTATAAAATTTAGGGGAACTCATCCAGAGACTGCATTGTTCTCCTTCTTATTACCTGCCTTTTTTTTTTTTTTTTTTTTTTTGCCATTCCACCACTAATTCATGCTGTAACAAAAGATTAAGTAGGAGTAAATACATATGTGAAATCCAGACTGTTTTGGGTTTTGGCTTAACGGCTTTGATGAGCATTTATTATGGTAAAGGAAATTGAAATTGTAGGCATCCTTATCTGGCAACTCAGTTTGTAGTGTTTGCTGTTGGTGAATTTTAAAAGTGTAGTTTGATTTACATTTGATTAAATACACCTGTAGAAACGTGCTCTATGCTGCTATCGATGTTAGAGGGCCCTAGGTAGGGAGGAATATGATTTCAACATTTTAAATGCCCAAATTTTACAATTTGGGGATATAGGTGCTTTGATAAATGATTTAGCATTGCAGTTAACTTTGGAGGACATCTGCAGTGTAATGAATAATTATTTGTGTGGGTTAAAATGAAATATTTGGATTGTTTGTGGATTACAGTTGCTTGTGTCAGTTCTGTTCCCTTTTACTCTAAATAAAGATAGTTTTCAGTCATGTCATGTATAAATACTATGTAATTTAATGTTAGCCTCAAAATGGCTTTTTGCTGCCCTGCTTTCAAATAAGTAGAAAGAAACTTACCAAAGGCCAAAATTAGAACACTGAGACTGGGCACAGTGGCTCATGCCTGTAATCTCAGCACCCTGGGATCACTTGAGCTCAGGAGTTCGAGACTAGCCTGGGCAACGTGGTGAAACTCTGTCTCTACTAAAAATACAAAAATTAGCCAGTGTGGTGATGTGCACCTGTGGTCCCAGTTACTCCAGAGGCTGAGGGGGAAGGATCGCTTGAGCCCTGGGGCGGGGCAGAGGTTGCAGTGAGCTGAGATCATGCCACTGCACTCCAGCCTGGGTGACAGAGCAAAACACTGTCTCAGAAGACAAACAAACAAACAAACAAAAACCGTTGAGGCAGCCAGAGGATGATCCCTGTCCTTGCTCACAAATGACTGCTCCCTTAAGCAATCAAAGGCAAGGAAGGAACTCTACGTACTTCTCCCCATTTAAGTGATAACATTTTGAGGAGAGCTGCTTAGCTGAGTGAGCTGCCTTTTTTAAAAAAAACTCAAGCCAACCCTTCCTTAGATGATTTATGAATGTAAAATGCTTACTAACTTTCTGCTTTATGGTATATGATGCTTGTAAAATGATAGGATTATTGTCCATGTATGTAATTGGTGAAGGATGTGAAACTCAGAACAAACCATATAGTGCCATGTAAGTTATGGACATATTTTGGTTGTTAGGGCTTTTAAAAAACATCTCTCCCTCTGTCATTACATGTTTTACCCTCTGGAATTGTTTAATGAAACAGTAACTGATATTGGGAGGGACACATAGGTTGCTTCAAAGATAAATGGTAATGTTTAATTTTTTATGCTGAACAATAGGTGTACAGATGTTTTTGTTACACATATGCTATAAGTATTCCCTTTTATGTATCCAATATTTATTTAATAAAAAACAACCTAAAGTTTTAAAGGCAAAAAAGGTAATTCTCATGTCCTTAAAGCCTATTCCATTCAGTTTTTTTGTTTTTTTTTTTTTTTTTTGGTGGCAAGGAAAAGAAAATTCATTCAAACTAGGACCAAAAGTTGGTGGGTTGATAGGTTATTGTTAGAATAAAGAAAGGTGTTTGTGGGAATACAGGAAGAGCTGGAGAATCAGGCTGCAAGAACTGATGCAGCTCTGAGACTGGCCAGACTGTTTTCTCTTTTTTATCTGTTTCTGCCTCTTGCTGGCTTCACTATTTCTGCCTTTATTTTATTTACTTTATTTATTTTATTTTTTTGCTTTCTTACCTTTGCTTGTTCCCCTGTCTCTTTCTCTGTTTCCTTGGTCCCATCCGTTTTTTTTTTTTTAAACTAGGGCAACAACCTTTGTTGTAAAACAAAGGTGCCCTTTCCCCATTCATTCTGTTTCCTCACTTACTTGATGTCTCTTTTTTTGTGAGCTCTCTCCTTTAAGTCTCACTGCACATTTGTCTATTCTCTTCTCTCCAGACCAACCTTCCTCTGAATCTTTTCCTTTGTGACTTTGTTGTGCGTGAAGCTCTATAATGGTAGCCTAGGTTTTTTCCACATGTATCTCCTAGTGCAGATTCCTCAGATAATCCAGTTGGTCCTGCTTATCTTTTAGAGCTAGGTCACATAGGCCCCCGACAGCCTGTGACTAGGTGACTCCTGTGTTAGGTATTTACCCTCGATTCAGTCACAGGAAAGGATGTGGCCTAGATCATGTGGGCCATTTCCCACTGAGGCAGTGAAGTGTAGGGATTTTTATAGAAGAGATTATGGGCAGGCGGATGTTCTGAAATTCTAATATGTCAATTAAGTTTTATCAAAATTTTCTTATGTGCCCTTTAAGCCTTTTTGGTAATTGGTATGTGATTGCTTCCTAGAAGAATCTTTTTCAAAGAAAAACCATTAGCTCTCTTCCAGTTACAACTCACTGCCTTCTTTTATCCTTAAGATACTCATTCATAGCCAGGCGTGGTGGCTCACGCTTGTAATCCTAGCACTTTGGGAGGCCGAGGCTGGTGGATCATGAGGTCAAGAGTTCAAGACCAGCCTGGCCAAGATGGTGAAACCCCGTCTCTACTAAAACTACAAAAAAAATCGACCTGTCGTGGTGGCAGGCGCCTGTAATCCCAGCTACTTGGGAGGCTGAGACAGAGAATCACTTGTACCCGGGCAGCAGAAGTTGCAGTGAGCTGAGATTGTGCCACTGGGCGACAGAGTGAGAGTCCGTCTCAAAAAAAAAGATAATTCATTCATAATTTCACTGAACAAATAATAAATGAGTGCTCACTATGTTTTATATACTCTTCTAGGTGTTAGGGATAGAATGAGATGATGAGCACAGGGGAGCTAGGACAAGGGTTTGAGAGTAAGGTTAGAAGAGAGTGAGGCTAGTGAGTGAGTCCAAATTTATTGTCAGTATAGTCATGGGATGAGAGTTGAAGGGCCAAGAGTGGGTGTGAGGCTGAATAAAGATAGCATAGGAATGGAACTCTTCCGTTTCTGTTAACTACCTACGTTGAAGATTCCATCCATTGCATCTGGCATTGTGATTAATGTTATTAAGCAACCACTGAATATTATAGAAACTCAAGCCATTCATTTCACAGATAGTCATTAAATGCCTACTCTGTCCTAGATTTTGCTCTAGATTGGCGGGGGTTGCACAAAAAGAAATCACAATTTTGTGCTTTCAAGGATTGTGCTTTGAGCTTAGGGCTAGTGGAGTCCTAAACAGGCACAAACCCGCATAATTACAATAATTTGACCAAGTACTAATGTAACAGTGTATGACATTACCCTGTACAGCTGGGTTGAGCCTGGTCAGGGTGCCCTTGAGGGAGAATTACATAGATATGGAAGGGTTTTCAGGTTGTGGCAGGAAGGGTTTCATTACTATTTTAATCAAAATCAAGAAAACCAATTAGCAGCTTATGAGAAGCAAGGAGATTAGGAGCTAGGAATATAGTCAAATATTTTTTTTTTACAGTAGCCAGAGCTGGCTAGAGATAAAATGAAGTGAGGTGGCTGGGAAGGACAGTTTGGGGGCTAGTTTTGGAAATTAACCTCTTGAACTGATGGTCAAAGGGAATAATCTATGCCAGCCACCAGGGTGGAAGTGATAACTGTTCAGAATGAATGAGGAGGGCTTCAGCAAGGAGTTGAAGTCTGAGTTGAATAGGGGTTTCACGGATGCTTATAGCATATATAGAGGCTTGTCATGTTTAGAGGGATATTGGGCTGGCTGAAAAACTATTTTAAGATTGTAGGCTAAGGAAACTTAGTAATTTCACAAGAAAAATAGATATGTAACTTCTCCCACCAGACCGTAAAGTCCATAAACTTTTTGTATTTGAAGTCACCATATTCAGCATTTTCAGGCATGTAGGAGATATGTTTGTTGAAAAAAAATTTTTTTTATTTGCTCAGTGATGTTTTTCCTATCTGTTATTCTTCTAGCTTTTTCTTTTATTGAACTAAGAAGCAACTGGTTTTTTAATTAAGTGTAGTACCTTGAAAAGCCATTTGAATGAAATGTCATTCTTTTTTGTTTGTTTGAGATGGAGTTTGCTCTTGTTGCCCAGGCCGGAGTGCAATGGCGTGGTCTTGGCTCACTGCAACCTCCACCTCCTGGATTCAAGCGATTCTCCTGTCTCAGCCTCCTGAATAGCTGGGATTACAGGTGCCCGCCACCATACCTGGCTAATTTTTTGTATTTTTAGTAGAGACGAGGTTTCACTATGTTGGCCAGGCTGGTCTCGAACTCCTGACCTCAGGTGATCCACTCGCCTCGGCCTCCCAAGGTGCTGGGATTACAGGCATGAGCCACCACACCCGGCCTGAAATGTCATTTATAACCTTACTCTGAATTTTTAGAGTTACATACTTATACCTGTTACTAAAAGGAATCAACCGGGAGCAGTAGGTACTCCTATTGGAAATAGTATGGACTTGCTCCTATGATCTTTAGTTGTAGATACTCACAATTCTTTTTTCTTTCCTGTTGTAAATGAAAGGTGAGAATAAGTTAGCAAAAAAATCAATTTTATTTGCTGATCAAGCTTTCAGCCTGCCATGAGGGAGGGGCTGTCTGTGCCTATTTTGGTCATATATTCCTATATGTCTGAT
This sequence comes from Pongo pygmaeus, assembly GCF_028885625.2. Lineage (NCBI taxonomy): Eukaryota > Metazoa > Chordata > Mammalia > Primates > Hominidae > Pongo > Pongo pygmaeus. The sequence goes on along the minus strand of NC_072373.2, from coordinate 120,152,230 downwards.
AATGGGGGCCCGTAGAAGAGAAGTCTTGGTCTAGCACTGACTAGAAGGTTATCTAAAAATAGTGCCATACTGGGACTTGGCTGTCCAGACCTCTGGAAGAGGGACTATAATTATAATCCTGTTATTAAACATTTTAAGATTTCTCTATAGAAACCAGTATTTAAAAGGAAGAGGAGATGTTTCAGGTACCCCTGGAATAACTGCTATCTCAGGTGGTAGTGGTGCAGAGAGACCTGTGAGGAAGGTTCAAGGAAAAGCTATAGAGGTATAAATGGATGAAAAGGAGAGGCGATAGTAGACAGGAATATCTGGGGCTGAAAATACATTTAAGGAAGAGAATATTTTTGTTCTTCAGGATAAGGTGAAGAAAACGACTAATGCTCTGATATATTATAGTTTGCTGTAACTTTTAGGTTATAAGTTTCAGTTTAAGTGTGTGAATTCAGATTCTATCTAGGATTTTATTATTATGAAACCACTGCTAAATAGTTACACCATTTTTACTGGAATTTTGAACCAACATCAGTATCCAAGTTGTTATTACTAAATGAAACTTTGCGAGGCGTTAACATTACTTGGTGATATTCTCAACATTGGAAATGGCATTCATAAATAATAGCTAGCTAACATTTATGGAACATTTACTATGTGTCAGGCACTGTTTTAAGCATTTTTTATTGACCCCCATTCAGATGAGGAAATTCATTATGCTTGAAGGCACAGAAATAGAAATTCACATAGTATACTCACGTACCTTCTTTGGACTGGCTTTAGTCAAATGAAAGAAAAAAGAGAAGGACTCAGGGGATAGTGTTTTTTTTTTTTTTTGGGAATTAGCCATCTGTCAGGGTTAATTTTTAAAATCACTTTGTATGTGAGCTGAACGAGTTTGCTCATATGTGATAATGGTTTATTTGTTTTAGCAGTTCCAAATTCCAATCACTTGGGGCCTTGTTTAAAAATTATCTTAAAGACATTATCACCTTCTCTCACTTTGCATACCCATAATGTAATATATGTTATTGAGGGGTGGAGAGCATATGCTCTGGTACCTGCTCAGAGATCTTTTTAAAAATACAATTAAGAACATGTGGCCGGGTGCAGTGGCTCGCCCCTGTAATCCCAGCACTTTGGGAGGTGAGGCAGGAGGATTACTTGATCTCAGGAGTTTGAGCCCAGCCTGGGCAACATAGTGAGACTTCATCTCTACTAAAAAAAAAAAAAAAAATTAGCCAGGCATGGTGGTGTGCACCTGTAGTCCCAGCTACTCCCAGCTACTCAGGAGGCTGAGGGAGGAGGATTGCTTGAGCCCAGGAGATTGAGACTGCAGTGAGCTGTGATTGTGCCACTACGCTCCAGCCTGGGTGACAGAGCAAGACTCTGTCTCAAAACAAAAAACAAACAAACAAACAAAACCCCATGTTTAGGTAAATACAGTGATTCTACATTAGAGTACATATTAGTGAATTTTTTTTTTTTGGTCTAACAGTGTTGATGATTATGTATCCAAACTGTAGATAAACAAGATGATTTTCTTTTTCTGTTTGCCAGGACAAGGTCTTGCTCTGTGCCCAGGTTTGAGTGCAGTAGCGCAGTTGTAACTCACTGCAACCTTGAACTCCTGGGCTCAAGAGATTTTCCCAAGTAGCTGGGATTACAGGTGTGTGCTACCAGGCCCAGCTAATTTTTTGTGTTATTCTTGTTTGTTTTTTTTGGTAGAGATGAGGTTTGCCTATGTTGCCTAGGCTGGTCTTGAACTCATGGCTTCAAGTGATCCTCCTGCCTTGGCCTCCCAGAGTGATGGGATTATAGGTGTGAACCAACCATTCCCTGTCCCCAGATAGTTTTCTAAATTAATCCTCTCCCTTTATTCTCTGCAGATTGCCTTGCCTCTTTTATTGAGAATGAGACTAACATGGCTTCCTTCCTCCTTTTATTCTCAAAAATCTCCATGACTGCGCCTCTCATCCTGTTCTCCTACTTATATAGGATATCCTTTAAAGGATAAAGCTTCTATGTTGAATGGATCCTATTCCCTCCTGTTTCTGGGACCTTTCCAACTTTTTCTCCCCTGTGTATCCTAACCCCCTGCATAGTTCCATCCCTTCTGCATACAGAGTCCTCTTCAGTTCCTCCCTTTCCAAGCCATAGATGCTGTCTTTGCAGTATCCTTTGCATCTTCCCATTCTTTGTATTTCAACTATTACTTCCCTGGTGTATTGAAGATGGGCAACTGAATCTCTCCTTAAACTTGTGATAAATTTTTGAAGAAAGATAGATAAAAGATGCAGATAAAATTAGGAAGTTCCAAACACCACATGTGTTGTGGGGTAGGGAGATGGAACATAGGAAGCAGCTTGGGGAAAACGCAACAAAGAGATGTTGTGAAAAGGGAGCTTACTGCTAGAACAATGGAGCACAGAGAGTTGAGGTGAAGAGCCCAGACCTAATAAGAAATGGTTATAGACAGTGCTTCAGTAATTTGGAGAATTATTAGATAAACTGATGGTTTTAAAAATAGTGCCCCTGAGATGGAACTGGAAGCTTGGGAGAAGATATTAGTGTGATAATAAAGGGAAAGGCAAACTGACATTTTCTCAGGGAGCCTTGGAAAAATGTGAGAGAGGTAGGGCAACAGAGGGTTTTTTTTTTTTTTTTAAATCAGCGCATCCATAGGGTAGGATTAATGAGATAGGTAGAAATTGATTCTGAGATTAATGGATTTATTATTTCATTCAAGATAATCTCACATGAATGATGGAAATGTGGTTTTCAATATATAAAAGAATGGTACACATTATTTCATTAATCTCAACTTTTCTTAATTTAGTAGCTCTTGTTACTATGGATAATCTGGGAATTCTGTCTTTTAAGCAGTTTAAAATATAACTGGTATGCATTTGTATTTTCTTCCCAGAGTAGAATCATTGGATTTTTTAGATATGAATGAGAGGATTCACCTTTTTGTAACAGCATCCTAAGAAAGTCACTATGTGCTACTTGAATATTAACTATTTAGTACTACCCTGATTATCGATTATGTAATAAGACAAGGTCATATATAAATGTACCTTTTGATTCTGTAAGAATGTAGTTGTCTAGAATTTTTATATTTGGATTTTAATTAACTTTTGGTTAGTAAAGTTGAGAAATATTTAGTAAAGAATCATGGTTACTAAATATTATTCATTGTTTAGTAATATTTATTTGAGTAGATAATTTATGTCATGACCAGTTTAAGGCCCTGGGAATGCAGGGATGAATAAGCTTTCATGGAGCTTATATTTTAGTGGGGAAGATAAGAAATGAGCTAATCTGTCATGTGAAGAAGTGGTAAATGCTATGAAAAAATATAACACAGAATAAGGGGAGAGACTGTGATGGGGTGGGAGCTATTTAGATAGATTAGTCAGAAAAGGCTGTTCCTGTGAGGAAGAAAATCTTGCAAAACTTACTTCAGGCAAAGACAGGAAAGACAGAGTCAGGACCTAACTCAGTAAGAACCGGTTTGGTATGTTGGAGGAAAAGCAAGAATGCTGGTCTGACAAGAGCTGTGAGGACAAAGTGGAGAGTAACAAGAGATGAGAGTGAAGAGGTAGGCAGGGGCCAGAGTATATTGCACCATAATGCCCATGGATTTTGAGTATAATTGAAGATTGTGTGACAAGATCTAATTTACATTTTACAAAGTTTATTCCACCTACTTACTGGCAAACTGGCTTTAGAAAAGGCAAGGTCTGAAGCACTGAACTATTTAGGAAGCTTTTGCAGTGATCTAGGCCCATGGTTTCCAATGTGCAGGAACAAACTGTTAAAACTGTTATATTAACTATTTATATTGCTTTATTTAAAAAATTAAGCTTTACTAATATTTAATATACAGATTGGCACTGGCATCCTTGTCTTATCTGCACATTAGTCACATGTCACTTAACATTTTTGGCTTGAGCAACTGGTGAATGTTGGTGCCATTTACTGGAATGAGAAGACTGAGGGAGGAGCAGGGTTTGTTTAGAGGTGAGAGTGAGTTGGGGAATCAGTATCTCAGTTTTGAGCATCTTAGGTTTGTGAAATCTAAATACCTACTAGAAATCTAATATCAGGTAGATGGTTTAGATATATGAATCTGGAGCCAAGGTTAGAAGCCAAGATTAGAGATCTAAATTTGGAAATCATTAGTATAGAGGCAGTATACACCAGCTTTGGAGCCAAACTGTGAATGCAAATTTCAGTTCTGCCACTTACTAACTGTGTAATTATAGGCAAGTTACTTGACATCTGTGTGCATCATTTATCTTATCTGTAAAATGGGGGTAATAATGTCTACCTCATAGGGTTATTGTGAGGATTCAATTAGTTATTACAAACAAGGTGGTTAGAACAGTGTGGCCAAGGGTACTCACTAGATGTTAACTGTTAGGATCAGTTTTTGAATAGTGTTTAAGCCGTGAGATTAGGGCTGGGTGCGATTGCTTACTTCCGTAATCCCAGCATTTTGGGAGGCTGAGGCAGGTGGATCGCTTGAGCCCAGGAGTTCGAGAGCAGCCTGGCGAACATGGTGAAATCCCGTCTCTACTAAAAATACAAAAATTAGCCGGGTATGGTGGCGCGTGCCTGTAATCCCAGCTGCTCAGGAGGCTGAGGCAGGAGAATCACTTGAACCTGGGAGGCAGATGTTGCAGTGAGCCAAGATTGCGCCACTGCACTCCAGCCTGGGTGACAGAACAAGAGTCTGTCTCCAAAAAATAAAGACCATGAGACTAGATAACTTAGAGAATGAGTTTAGATAGGGAAAAGGGCCAAGGAGGGAGCCCTGAAGCAATACAACCTTTAGAATTCAGAAACTGGGCTGGGTGGGGTGGCTCACGCCTGTAATACTAGTACTTTAGGAGGCTGAGGCGGGCAGATCACCTGATGTCAGGAGTTTGCGACCAGCCTGGCTAATATGTCGAAAAACCCTGTCTCTACTAAAAATACAAAAATTAGCTGGGTGTTGTGGCGGGCGCCTGTAATCTCAGCTACTCAGGAGACTGAGGCAGGAGAGTTGCTTGAACCTGGGAGGCGGAGGTTGCGGTGAGCCGAGATTGTACCATTGCACTCCAGCCTGGGCTACAGAGCGGGACTCCATCTCAAAAAATAATAATAATAATAATTCAGAAACTGGAGAGAGGAGATTGAGGAGTGAAGTAGGAATCAAACCTGAACGGTGTGTTGGCTAGAAGCCTGCGTAGTGAAGAAAATATTTCAACTTAGACAAATTCTGCTTGAGAGGCTAAGATGAGCACCAAGAATTGACCAACTGGGTTTGTCAAGATGGAAGTTTTTGGAGACCTTGAGAAGTAGTTTCAGTAGAGTGGTGGGGATGAAGGCCTGATTAGCATAGCTGAAGGACAAAATTGGATCTACGAAATTGGAGGCACTGAGTATAGATGGCACATTAGAGGAGTTTTGCTGCAAAGAGGGATAGAGAAAATGTTGTGGTAGCTAGAAGAAAATGTGTGGGGTCAAGGAAAGTTAGGGGTGTGTATGTGTGTTGATTTAAAGATGGAAAATAGTATAGTAAGTTTGCATGCTGATGAGAATGACCCAGTGGAAAGAAAAAATTGATCATATGTGAGATGTGGGAAATATCATGGGAAATTGCAGCACCATGACCTTGAGTAGGTAAAATGAAGGTGCATAAGGGGAGAAGTTGATTTTAAAACATTGGCAGAGACTTTTCATCCATTGATGAAGGTAGAGAATATTAATGGAGGTACAGATAGACTGGTAGATGTCGTTGTGGGAAAATGTAGTTTTTTCTGATTGCTTTAATTTTTATGGAAAAGTAGGGCAGGATCATCAGTTGAGAGTCAGAAGTGGGAAGGGGTTTATAAAATTTGAGAGCGAGGAGGTGGTGTGATATAGGCATCTTGGAAGATAGGAAAATGAATTGACTAGGGAAGATCTAGCAGGTGGATTTGTCAAGGAGGTCAGAAGGCCAGCTTGACATTTGTGGTCATTTGTTTAAAGTGATTCCAGCTGGCTAAGGAGGGCAGGGTGGTCTTGAGATGGCATATGGTGAGAAATTGATAGGAACAATGTCTTCTCTGCTTCTATTTGAAACATCTTTAGTCCTGTGACTGATAGTATTGCTCTCAGAACATTTCTGTGGTGTAGGCAGGCAGCAACAGAGGAATTAATAAAAATGAATAGACCAAAAAATAATCATTTCATTTTTGCCCATGTTCAGTGTTTATATCATGTTTTACGTAGCGAATGAGTTCCTCCAAAAGTTTATGTTGCCATCTGTCCTTGGATATGCCTATTTTACACAAATGATACCAAGCAATCCCTAAGACACTTTCAATAAATTATACTTGGTTGCTGAGTTATGTAAAGAAAGCAAAATGCTGTAGTGGAGAAGCTCTATACATTTTCTTGATAGACATGAAAGCCTCACCAAAATTTTCCCTAGGACCCGTGGTTTTCATCAATCTAGAGTATCATTCATGTTGATATTATACTTTTATGTTGATTACCGAGAAATTCAAAGTCTGGTTTTCTTTTCTTACAGGTGCTGGAGAATCTGGTAAAAGCACCATTGTGAAACAGATGAAGTAAGTTGGAATGTGGCGTTTTGTTAGACTAGGATTTCTCCTAATGCATATAAAGTCCATAGTATCTTTTCATTTTAGGTCCATGGTATTGACTTGTGGTTTTCTTTGTTTTAAAGAATCATTCATGAGGATGGCTATTCAGAGGATGAATGTAAACAGTATAAAGTAGTTGTCTACAGCAATACTATACAGTCCATCATTGCAATCATAAGAGCCATGGGACGGCTAAAGATTGACTTTGGGGAAGCTGCCAGGGCAGTAAGTGTTTCTCATTTCCTCTTCACTTGCTCTTACTCAGCAGATACAGTTAAGTTAAGCAAAATTTTTGCTTCATGTTTTAGAGAAATGAATTTAAGCAACAAGATAAAATGTAGCAAAGTACTTTGTGCTCACTTGAGAAGTGTTAGCAATCTACTTTAGCAGGTGTTAGATATAACCACCCCAAGAGGAGCCTAGGAAATGGGATTCTGTGGGTGCACGGTAGGTTTCTGGGATAACTGTTGTATTCAATTGCTTTTTTTTTCTTTTTTAACAGCACTGTTGACTTTTATAGTAGTTGATAATAGTACGTTAAAATAATCTAAGAGAAAGGTTGCCATGATATGTAGCTGTGCTTTCTGAGGTGTGCAGATTAAAGGCCAAAATCAGTCTCCCAGAATAAATTCTGTAAGGACATGGGCACTAAGTCCAAATTCTTGAATATCTAAGTTAGATATTCAAGAATACTGTATACTACATGGAACCTTAGGCTATAGAATTGGAGTATAACATGCCCTAGTATAATTCTTTAATGCCCTGCACATGTCAGCTATTTAAAAAGTTGTATTATTATAATTATACTTAGTGGACCCTGAAGATCTAGTTTATAAAATTAGAGCATGTGTAATTAGGATGTTTTATGCCATTGGGGAGGGCGCCAAAATGAAGGCAGGAGATCTTTGATATTATTATCAGCTAAAATCCAGAGAAGGCTGGGAAATTATAGAATTATTTCCTACATCTAAGGGACTCACTGGCTGTGTTCAGAGTGTCATACTTACGTGCCATGGCGAAATAAAAGGAAATGATTTGGGAGGTCCTCCTGGAAAGGCAAAACCTATATGTCTATGAAGTTGCTTAGGAACTCTTATAAGCCACTTCCAACTTATCAAATGCGAATTTATATTTGATAAAAAGATAGGAAATTGTTGAGGGGAAATACTGAAAGGGTAGTCACAGTTGGATAGTGTTAGACTAGAAAGTGTCTTAGAAATGGCATAAAGGAAGAGCTAGATTAGGGATTGTGAAATGAGAGACTTGTATCAAAAAATAAGAGAAAATATGTGAATGTGACTTTTATATTTTTGTGAAATATATCACATAGAGACTATTTTTCTATGCATCTGAGCAGGGAAGTTTGGCAGTCAAGCAAAAATAAAGCCTTTATCCTTGTCTTACCCTTTCCTATTCCTTCTCTCACCCCCTGCTTTTCTTTCCTTCTTTTCCTCTTTTTCTTCTTTATACCAGTTCTATCTGTGGTCTTATTTTTTCTTCCTCCCTTTTCTCATTTCTGCCTATCACCTAACTCTACTTCTCTGTTGTATTTGTTGTATCTGGTAACTGGTCAGTAGTACTGTATTTATTCTCTTCCTTCTCTCTGTTGGTTTTTTCTCTGTCTCAGTTATTTATTCTTTTAGTTTGTCCCTTTTCTCTTTCCCTCTTTAATTTTATTCCCCGCCGTCTGTCTTCCTTTATTTATCTCCCTACCCTTTCATTTCTTTTTTTCTTTTTTGGAGACGGACTCTCGCCCTGTCGCCCAGGCTGGAATGCAATGGCTCGCTGCAACCTCCGCCTCCCAGGTTCAAGCGATTCTCCTGCCTCAGCCTCCTGAGTATCTGAGATTACAGGCGCGCACCTCCACGCCCAGCTAATTTTTGTATTTTTAGTAGAGATGGAGTTTCACCATGTTGGCCAGGCTGGTCTCGAACTCCTGACCTTGTGATCCGCCCGCCTCGGCCTCCCAAAGTGCTGGGATTACAGGCGTGAGCCACCGTGCCTGGCCCCATTTCTTTCCATTATCAAATCAATTGTCATTAATCTTTGGGTCCTAACACTCCTGTGTCACCAGATGCAGTTGACATCATTAGTCCCTCTCAGGCCTCCTAAATCATTCAGCTTTCTGGTGTCCACACAACCTAATCTGTAATCCTATATTATAATTTTTAAACGTTGCCTTTTTTTTTTTCCTTCTGTGTGTAAGGTTTGATGTTTATAGCTCCTCTCTTATTGTCTTCTGGTGTTTTTGTTTGTTTGTTTTTTGAGACGGAGTTTTGCTCTTGTCACCCAGGCTGGAGTTTAACGGTACGATCTCGGCTCACTGCAACCTCTGCCTCCTGGATTCAAGTGATTCTCCTACCTCAGCCTCCCAAGGAGTTGGGATTACGGGCGCCCACCACCACGCCTGACTAATTTTTGTATTTTTAGTAGAGATGGGGTTTCGTCATGTTGGCCAGGTTGATCTTGAATTCCTGCCTCTGCCTCCCCAAGTGCTGGGATTACAGGTGTGAGCCACTGTGCCTGGCCTCTACTCTAGTTTTTTATAGTTGGTTAGAGAGTGTGAATGGAAAAAAAATAGAGCTGGGTGTGGAATAGGTTCCTTTTTCACATCTGCTTAAGTGTGGAGGTGTGAAGTTTATTGTAAAGAGGGGCCTCTTCTTTTTTTTTTTTTTTTTTTTGAGACAGAGTTTCACTCTTGTTGCCCAGGCTGGAGTGCAGTGGTGTGACCTTGGCTCACCGCAACCTCTGCCTCCTGGGTTCAAGTGATTCTCCTGCCTCAGCCTCCTGAGTAGCTGGGATTATAGGCATGTACCACCATGCCTGCCTAATTTTTTTGTATTTTTAGCAGAGAAGGGTTTCTCCATGTTGGTCGGGTTGGTCTGGAACTCCTGACTTCAGGTGATCCATCTGCCTTGGCCGCCCAAAGTATTGGGATTACAGGCGTGAGCCACCATGCCCGGCCAAGAGGGACCTCTTTGTAGACCTTTAGAGAGGGTTTATTGTGGGGAAGCAAGAGCAGGTCAGTGGAAGAAATTAAGTGATAAGAAAAAAGTGTTTCCTCCTAAAAGAATATTTATAGAGTCAGGACAGCAAAAAAAGTAGCAATAATTCCCTCTCTTTTGAAGTTTTTAAAATTAGAGTCATGGTTTTTTTTTTTTTTTTTTTTTAAGTAGTGCTTAATAAGGTTATTTGAATACGTGCATGGGTATAGGTCAAATTTCAGAACTAGGGGATTATGAAGACTTCAGATGTTAGATAAAGCACCATACCTTGCATATGTAGAAGGACATGCTCACTGCTGAGTATGTTTGCCAATTTGTCTAATATTTCAACTTTTCTCATTAATTTATTTAAAATTTTATCTTTGAAAAGAAAGGGAGGGGCATATAGATCTTAGCTAAGGTTTTTTTTTTTTTTTTTTTTTGAGATGGAGTTTTGCTCTGTCGCCCAGGCTAGAGTGCAGTGGCACCATCTCAGCTCACTGTAGCCTCCGCCTCCTGGGTTCAAGCAATTCTCCTGCCTCAACCTCCCGAGTAGCTGGGACTACAGGCACACGCCACCATGCCCAGCTAATTTTTGTATTTTTAGTAGAGATGGGGTTTCACCATGTTGGCCAGGATGGTCTCAATCTCTTGACCTTGTGATCCGCCCGCCTTGGCCTCCCAAAGTGCTGGGATTACAGGTGTGAGCCACCGTGCCCGACCAGCTAAGGTTTCTTAGAGTTGAGCCTAGTCTACCGCCATGCCACCCTGAATGCGCCTGATCTCAGAAGCTAAATGAGAGTGGGTTGAGCCTAAATATTATTAGAAAGAATACAAGAAAGGATCATAAAGGAGGAAATATTACTAGGTGAAAACCATTAGAGCTGGAGACCCAGAGTTTGGCAAAAATAATTTGAGTGCACCGTGGATGGTTTTGTTTTGCTAAGATGGATGCACAAGTTCTGGTAATTCACAGGTCTTTGGAGTTTTTGGTTGTGAGTTCACCTGTGGTCTGAAATGACTTTTGCTTGTTAGTTTATTTGTCCTGATGACTACTTAAGATACAAATGATTGCTCCCCTTTCTCCTTTACTTTTTCTTTACATGTTACATACTTTTTAAATTTTTTATTTTTATAGTTATTTGGAATCTCTCAAGGTAGATAAATATTAGATATGGATGGGAAAATCATCCCGTGAGACCTGTGCTTAGTTTTAAACCAACAAGTAGGGATGGGTAGAATAAAGCAAAACAATAAAAATCTCATAATCCATTTCTGTCCTCTCCCTCACATATTTTATGTTTAAAAACTATAACCACCTAGAAAACTATGGCTATGTCTGGGCCTGGTGGCTCACGCCTATAATCCCAGCACTTTGGGAGGCCGAGGTGAGTGGATCACCTGAGGTCAGGTGTTCGAGACCAGCCTGGCCAACATGGCGAAACCCCTCTCTACTAAAAATAGAAAAATTAGCTGGGCATGGTGGCAGATGCCTGTAATCCCAGTTACTTGGGAGGCTGAGGCAGGAGAATTGCTAGAACCCGGAGGCGGAGGTTACAAGGAGCTGAGATCACACCATTGCACTCCAGCCTGAGTGACAAGAGCAAAACTCCGTCTCAAAAAAAAGAAATAAAGAAAACTATGGCTATGACTCATGAAGTTATGGTTACTTTCTTTTCCTCCTGCTCCCTTCCTTTCCCTCTCTCAGAACATTATTATTATTCCTTATTCCTTTAGGGAAATCTAGGAACTATTTGAATCTTTCCCTGAGGGATTTATTTCTCCCATTAGGCTTCTAGACTCCTTAAGTGCCTCCATCTCCTCTTCTTGTTCTACTGTCTGAGCTGAAGGCAAAGAAGAGAATACTTTTTTCTTAAACTTGATTAATGTTTTACTCCCTTTGAGGTGTTTAGACTTTACCTCTTATGTGCTAGTCTTTTTATTTCTATTTTTATTGTAGGCTTCCTTTAATAGAATGGGAATGTTTTACATAATCCTGTCTCATAAACCAGTTTTTTTCTCTCAAAAATTATTAGCAATCTGGATGGAGATTTGTGGGCTGGCCAGAAATGATCTTTTCTGGGGATGGTGGTATGTGGAGGAGTGGTGGGGAAGTAAAATCATTCCTCAGCTCAGTTCTGGACTTAAAACTGTAGTGAAATGAGAATAAGGAAAGACTTAATTATAAATTCTGTCATGCTGGCCTGTCAGAAAAGGTCTCTGTAACAACACCTCTTTTAACATAACATGTAATGTGTGTGTATTTTAAAGACACTGTCATCAAGTCTTAAAGAAATGGAGAGTCATCTGTCTCTTTCTTAACTGCTTTCTTCAGGATGATGCCCGGCAATTATTTGTTTTAGCTGGCAGTGCTGAAGAAGGAGTCATGACTCCAGAACTAGCAGGAGTGATTAAACGGTTATGGCGAGATGGTGGGGTACAAGCTTGCTTCAGCAGATCCAGGGAATATCAGCTCAATGATTCTGCTTCATAGTAAGTAATTTTTCTCTGTGAAACTATAACAGAGAATAACTTGATGACACTACAGAAAGTTTAGTACCCATCCTTAAGGAAATGTTTAAGTAATAGACACTCTTAGAAGTTTATAGGATACTTTATAAAAATCATCTAAGTTTAGGATTATAGAGCCCTTGGTCATTTGTATGATTTGGAGAAAAAAGTTCCCTCTTGGAATGTAAATGGGAGACTTGGCACCACAAAATTAGTTCCATGGCATTTTATTATAAGCAAGTGAAGGAGGAGAGACATCTGTTGTGGCTGGGTTCTGAATCTGTTCCAACTCATAAGTTCCCTCTGTGTAAGGGCTTGGCACTGATAGCCAGCTAGAGAGGGAAATTAGAATTGTGGTATTCCTTTTTATGCAGCCAGCTCTCTGTGTCTGGGCCGCACTATGGATTTCACTAGTAAATCTTTTGCCAGATCACAATAGTAGACTTTGTATAGGAAGAGAAGGTTGAGTCATGGAATGAAGTTGAAGTATCTTTTTGTCAAGGATATTATCTTGAGTGTTAATATAGTTTTAGAGAATTTGTAATGAATACTTATATTAAGCTATTACGTGTTATCCTATTTTACCTCTTTTGCATATACTTATTTATGAAACCTAGATTCAGAATGTATTTTTTTTTTTTTTTTGAGACGGAGTCTCGCTCTGTTGCCCAGTTGGAGTGCAGTGGTGCGATCTCCACTCACCGCAAGCCCCACCTCCCAGGTTCACACCATTCTTCTGCCTCAGACTCCCGAGTAACTGGGACTACAGGCGCCCGCCACCATGCCCGGCTAATTTTTTGTATTTTTAGTAGAGATGGGGTTTCAACGTGTTAGCCAGGATGGTCTCGATCTCCTGACCTCGTGATCCACCCACCTCTGCCTCCCAAAGTGCTAGGATTACAGGCGTGAGCCACTGTGCCTGGCCCAGAATGTATTTTTTTTTAATGTACTTTAGCGGGGCCTGGTGAGCACTTATTATCTGTATTTCTCTCTGTACTAGATGAGGGCACTTTTAAGCATTAAGGTTTTCTCTCCAATATTACTGTTTTCCTACTTTTCACATCATCATTCTAGCTTAAATTGTTACAAGAAGAAATTAAATGATACAGTCAGGCTGTGCATAAGGACAGGGATACATTCTGAAAAATGTATTTTTTCAGAATTAGGTGATTTGTCGTTGTGTGAACATCATAGAGTATGTGTACACAGAATTAGATGGTATAGCCTACTACACACCTAAGCTATATGGTATAGCCTGTTGCTCCTAAGCTATGAACCTGTACAGCATGTTATTGTACTAAATACTGTAGGCAATTGTAACATAATGGTAAGTATTTGTGTATCTCAACATCTCTAAACATATAAAAGGGTAATGCAATGGCTATGATGTCACTGGGGCTAGGAGTGTTTCAGCTCCATTATAATCTTACAGGATTACTAGCATACATTTATGCATTCTGTTGTTGACCAAAACATTGTTATGCAGCACATGACTGTATTTGAAAACTTGCTTATTCTTTCAGTGAGAACTTGGCTTTAGAAACGTTTCAGGATTCTTGCCTACCTTTTAATAACATTTTAGTTGCAGGTATTGATAGCTTAAATAATTCTACCAGTGGTCATCAAAGGTAGATTATAATTGCTTTTTTTCATCATTCATTCAGAAAGCTCTGAATCCTCTAACTACATGTGCTTATAGAGATTTTCATAACTGTTGATCTAAGCTTGCCTCTTTACATTAGTGATAGTCTTTGGTTTTATAGATCATTAATGATTCACTTATGTTGGTGCCATCTGCTCATCAGTTTTCTAGCCTGGAATCAGCAAAGAATACAGTTTTGAAGCAATCTTTTAATTATTTCCCTGAACAAATTAATTTTTTTGGAGGTATTTACAATTTGTTTTTGATTTAGATTAAAAAAAACCCCAGACCTCCCCAGACCTCTTCTGTTTACTGAAAGGAAACGGAAAATATTCTTACTCACTATAGTTCTCTTAATTTTAGTTAATCAAACACCATTCTCTAATGTCCTGTCAAATGGTTAAACACACATGACCTGTTAAGTTTAATCGTCTGAGGACTTTTGGTATAGTTTGGTTTTGGTATTATACAGTACACAGTTGATTTAGTATTACATTTCAGGAATTTTTCTTTAGTAAGAACATTTCCTGTTCCTATTGTTTTAATTTTTTAAATTGACCTTCACAATTTAATTCTGTAGAGTTAAACCTACTTTTGTGTCCGGGCGCGGTGGCTCACGCCTGTAATCCCAGCACTTTGGGAGGCTGAGACAGATGAATCACCTGAGGTCAGGAGTTTGAGACCAGGCTGGCCAACATGGTGAAACCCCATCTATACTAAAAATACAAAAAATTAGCTGGGCGTAGTGGCGGGCACCTGTAATCCCAGCTGTTCAGGAGACTGAGGCAGGAGAATCACTTGAACCCAGGAGGCGGAAGTTGCAGTGAGCCAAGTTCACACCACTGCACTGCAGCCCGAGTGACAGAGTGAGACTCTGTCTCAAAAAAACAAAACAAAATAAAACAAAAAAACCTAATTTTGTTAATGTATATAGACTGTATACTTTAATTGTACTATGTTGGATTCATATTTTTTCTTATTATTTCTTTTTTTAAGAGACGGGGGTCTCACTCTGTCACTCAGGCTGGTGTACGGTGGCACTCTGCAGCCTTGACCTCTTGGGTTCAAGTGATCCTCCTGCTTCACTCAAGGGTAGGAGGATTAGCTAGGACTACAGGCATGCACCACCATGCTTAGCTAATTTTTAAAATATTTTGTAAAGACAGGGGTCTCTTTATGTTGCCCAGGCTGGTCTTGAACTCCTGGCCTCAAGTGACCTTCCTGCCTTGGCCTCCCAGAGTGTTGGGATTACAGGTGTGAACCACCATGCCTGGCTTCTTATCATTTCTATGATACTGAAGATCTGATTCTGTTTTGCCACTTAGTAACTAGTAACAGGTTTAAATAGGAACTAATTTAGTCTGTTCATTTGCTATGCACATGGTTGGCTTCACCAAGTAAAAGTAAACGTGTCTTTTATTTAGTTATCTAAATGATCTGGATAGAATATCCCAGTCTAACTACATTCCAACTCAGCAAGATGTTCTTCGGACGAGAGTGAAGACCACAGGCATTGTAGAAACACATTTCACCTTCAAAGACCTATACTTCAAGTAAGTCATTAGCCTTTTTGCTAGGTGTGCCAAATACAAGTATCTTTCATTTTAGTTTACCATCTCTTAATCAGAGTAAAATTTCTCTGGGCAGTATTCCTTGGTTTAAACTTAACATATTTATCAGCATTGTTTGAATATTTTAACTGAATGGGGGCTCAAACATCTCTTGTTTCTCCAAATAGCGTCAAATGTTTGTGTCCATTTAGAGGAATTTAAATTCAAAAATAAATTTAACTTGCCTCCCAGTAAAATTTTTCCTGTGATAACTGGTTTGTTTTAATTTTATTCTTTTCAGCTGCTTTTTTGTTAGACTCACCAAAACAGATATTGAATGTTTAATAGGATAACAATATTAAACATGAAAACCAGTTTTTTTTTGGTTAGTTACATGGTTTTGTTTTGCCATTTTGATTTAAAATAGAAATGCTTTTCTCACCAGTGTCACTTCTTATTGGTTTGAATTTCCCTTCAAGTTGAATGGAATGGAGCAAGTATTGTCATGGCTCTTGAAGTAATTGGTGCATAGTGTCATGTACAATTAACTTCTTAATACAGTGCAGAATGGAAAATAGACTTGGGGATAGAGGTATTTTGGGTTGGTAAGATGACATATAAACAGTGATTTTTTTGGTTTGTTTTTAAAATTTTATTTTTTTAGAGACAGGGTCGTACTTTGTCATCCAAGCTAGAGTGGAGTAGTGTGATCACGGCTTACTGCAGCCCTGACCTCCTGGGCTCAAGTGATCCTTCTGCCTCAGCCTTCCAAGTAGCTGGGACTATAGGCTCATGCCACTGTGCCTGGTTAATGTTTTAAAAAAATTTTATGTGGAGACAGGATCTCTCTTTATTTCCCAGGCTGGTCTCAAACTCCTGGGCTCAGGCTATTCTCCGGGCTCAGGCTATTGTCCCGGCTCAGGCTATTCTCCTGCCTCAGCCTCTCAAAGTGCTGGGATTGCAGGTGTGAGCCACTGTGCCCAGCCCAACTGTGATTGTTTTAGAGAGAGAAAATTCTAGTATTCTAATACAAATAACTTTCTCATTAGCATTAGTAATTCTTTTTTTTTGAGACAGAGTCTTGCTCTGTCGCCAGGCTGGAGTGCAGTGGTGCGATCTCGGCTCATTGCAACCTCTGCCTCCCGGGTTCAAGTGATTCTCCTGCCTCAGCCTCCCGAGTAGCTGGGAGTACAGGCGCCTTGCACCACGCCCGGCTAATTTTTTTTTTTTTTTTTACTTTTAGTAGAGATGGGCTTTTACCGTGTTAGCCAGGATGGTCTCTATCTCCTGACCTCGTGATCCGCCCACCTCCCAAAGTGCTGAGATTACAGGTGTGAGCCACCACACCCAGCAACATTAGTAATTCTAAAACAAGCTTCAGCTTGTCTCTGTGTATAAATATTAGAAATGTTTTTTTGGTTCCCATTTTCTTTTTTTGTGACCTTTGAGATTAGGAGTAAACTTTTCCCCTTCAATATACCATGTGTTCTTTAGTTATGTCATTATGCTTATATGTAGGATGTGATGTTTGGTATTATTGCATACAGATGTAACTACTACCTAAAATCCTCTCAGTTTTTTCTCTGAAAACAACTGTTCCACAGGATTTGTGAAATCCGCATAGGGTTTACATATTACTAGATACCAGTTGGGGTCTTGAAATCCTAATACACCAAACTAGATTTTTTTTCCTGGTGCAGGAAAATAGCAGTTCAGCCATGAATGCTTTTAGAATAGACTTGCTGTTTATCTTTAGTACTGATGAATTTATTTAGCAAGAGCAGCAAAGACCACATGGATTATCACTCGTGAGACCATAAGAATGAGATTTCTTTGTATAAGGTTTGTAATCTACTTATAATTAAAAGTTGTGATCATTATTTAGTGTTGGAAACTTTCCTATTGGTGTTGTTATATAGATCAGTCTTTAGTTAGGCAAATCCTAACTGTCCTGTCTTTTTATGCCATGATCAATAGCCAGATCTAATTAAGGTGCCACACCTACTTGATTGTTGGCATGTAGATATCTTGTTATGAAGTACTATCATTTCTTCCTTTTCCTCTTCTCTCTAGGCAAAACTACTATCCATTTATTCAAACATTTATTGAGCATCTACCATATGCAAGGCATTGTGTAATTGCTTACTTGCCTCTCAGTTAATGAGGTAATGTTTATAAAATGTTGATCTCTTAGTGAATGATATTGTAAATGTTAATATGTGCTAAAAGCCCACCTTGGAACTTCACAGTGTTATAGAGACTTTGTAGAAGAAAATGGGGGAGTAAATTGAAGTTACTGGTGTGTCTCCCCTTGAGACCTCCATGGTGAAATATATGATGTTAGCCTTCCTAAAACCTGTATTATGACCCTATATTAAAACCAACTTGTGATTACATCATTTCAGGTGTCATGACCAAAGGTCAAAAAGAATTGTACAAGATCAACCCAAAGGAAGAGTTGGGTCATAAAGAGATAATTCCTTTCAAGCATACATTGAGAAATCACCAACTGTGTCTTATTTCTTTCAATTTCTGGGGGAAAACATCTCTGAAAATGTAGGCCTCTAGTCACTATAGATCTTATACATTAAACCAGTTTTGCAGAGTTTAGCCTTTAAAAATTGTAACAATTTGCATGTGTATGTCATTAGACCTAAGTATCAGCTAAAACACAAAGCAGTGCAGATCTTCTTTTTACTATAGGAGATAGTTGAGGATGCTGTTGATAGAAGTGCAGCAGTTGACTCAGAATACCAAGTAAGTCACCCAGAAGACAGTATTGGACTAAAACTAATCTGAAGTGTAACATAAAGTTTGTGAACAGTTGAGACTTTGTTTTTATTAATTAGGTTTAAGTAAGACTCGGACTTTGGAAATATTGGTCAAGGCTGTTTTTTAGTTATTGGGTTCATAGAATCCTACCATAAAAATATAATTTATTTGTTTTTACAATTAATCTCCAATATATTTTTTTTAAGGTAAGGAAAACAAACTTAATAGGGAGAAGTTATGGAAGCAGAGTGCAGATAGGGCATTTAGAGGCAAACCATTTTGAGAGTCAGAACATGGGTGCTGGAGTTAGAGTGCCTAGGTTCAGATCCCCAGTCCCTGTTTGTTAGTAGTGTACCTTTGAGCAAATCATTTAACATTGAATGTGCCTCAGTTTCTTTATCTGTATAATTGGGATAATAATAATAGTACTTCTAGGAGTGTTACAAGGGCAAAATGAGTTAAGATGTTTAGTAGTAGTGTCTGGCACCATGGTAAGCACTCAATAAATATACCATTATTATTATTATCTCAAACTGTATTATTTAGCTCTTTGCTTTTCCTGTCTTTTCCCCTCCTTCCTTTAATCCATTTCAGTGCTTATTCTGCTGACTTTTCACACATCTGGTACAAGCTTTGATAGAGAGGAGGCTCAACTATCTAAAATGAGAATCTAGATTATTCACAAATTTTATTTTCTCATGTTGTCTTGTACTTTTAGCCAGGATAATTATTTTGACTGCATTTAATCTATTCTTTGTCTTCTATTATAAATGAAGTTTTGAATATGTAATAGTGGGAAGTTTCCTAATCATTTCAGTTTGGGGAAAGGTGTATGTGTGACCTTGCTGAATTTGCTTTCTTTCCCCTTGCGCAGGATGTTTGATGTAGGTGGCCAAAGATCAGAACGAAAAAAGTGGATTCACTGTTTTGAGGGAGTGACAGCAATTATCTTCTGTGTGGCCCTCAGTGATTATGACCTTGTTCTGGCTGAGGACGAGGAGATGGTATGTTGGAGCTTCTGGTAAAAAGCCTGTCTAATGTAGCTAGGAAATGGAAAAATTAGGAAGATTGTTGCATCCATTTCCTCATTCAACGAAAACTTAGTATCTTTAATTTTTTTGATCTGTGCCCTATTACTCTAAAAAAGATGTTATAGCCACATTGCGTATGTGGAAAGGATGTTAGCCAGCCCTTCCTCCTACCTCCTCTCCCCCAAAAATTACAAAAATGAGGACTGACACTCAACTTTATCTTATTGGTGTTTGACTTATTTCCGTGAATGCCATTTAGTGCTGCAAAACTTGTTGGTTTGTCTTTTTCATTAAGTTAATCCACTTTTACTATTTGCTACTGACATATCATCCTTTATTTCTTTTTCAGAACCGAATGCATGAAAGCATGAAACTGTTTGACAGCATTTGTAATAACAAATGGTTTACAGAAACTTCAATCATTCTCTTCCTTAACAAGAAAGACCTTTTTGAGGAAAAAATAAAGAGGAGTCCGTTAACTATCTGTTATCCAGAATACACAGGTAAGGGGTTATGAAAGATTTTATTGGAGGTACACATCTTACTTAGATCAACACTTTGGTGGCATTCATAAACCTGCCTTTTTTTTTAAATGATTGATTGGGAGAGTATTCAGTGGTAGTGGCATTGGCATTAAGCCTGTGATTAAAACCCCGTAAGTCAAGAGTGCCATATCAGACACAATTGAGTTTTCTGTGTTTATTTTAAATTTCTGTCTTCATTTTTTGAGGAAAATAAAAAAGGAGAAGAAGTAAATTTGGGAACTGGGCATGGTGGCTATAATTCTAGCTACTTGGAAGGCTGAGGCAGGAGGATCATTTGAGCCCAAGAGTTTGAGATCAGTCTAGGCAACATAGTGACACCCCCCGTCTCACAAAAAATAAAGTAAAATTTGGTATATGTTGAAGAAAATACAAGAGTAAATTGTAATCATTGTGCCCAAGAAACTGACATGTAGTTGCAGAGAGATATAAATAATTTTATTATAGTGTTTAATTGCACATAAATAACTTTATTATAGTCTAAAATGTGCATTAATAGAAGTGGAATAGAAGTGGTTACTTCTGATGGGGTCATTGTAGTCTTTTTCTAGAGCTACTAAGAGGATGAAATAGAAATCATCAGGCAGACAGGGGAATAAAAGCATTTTAGAAAAGTGGAATTGCATATATGAGAATATGGAGGTAGGAAAATGGTATGACCAGTTGTGGAACCCAGAAGGAATTTGGTATTACTAGAGTTTACAGTGGCAGGGAAGAAGTGGTTGGAGAGACGGTCAGAGATCAACTCATGGAGGGCCTTATATCTCATGCTGAGAAAATGATGATCAGTTAAAGGTTTAATATCCTACCATGATCCATATCATGGGGTACATGATATAGAAGAAACTGTGCTTTAGAAAGATTATGCAATAAATAATAAAGATAGATAGTAGGGGATTTGAATTAGTAAGAACTCAGGATGGAAATAAAAACTTTTGATGGGGATTAAGGGATATATCATAGAACCCAAGGGCAAGAATGGACAGGTCTTAGAATGGAATTAGAACTAGGAAATAATTGTCAGGAACCCTGGAAGCACTCTTTATCCCCATCTTTTTTCTCTCCTCTCTGTGTATCTTTTTTATTATTCTTTCTTTCCTTACCAGCTTTCTCTGCTATTCAGTTTATGTGATAACAGCCTAGTCACGGTTTCTCTATCTCTGGTAAAAAGATCAGACTAGGCTGGGCGCGGTGGCTCACGCCTGTAATCCCAGCACTTTGGGAGGCCTAGGTGGGTGGATCATGAGGTTAGGAGATCGAGACCATCCTGGCTAATACAGTGAAACCCCGTCTCTACTAAAAATACAAAAAAAAAATTAGCCGGGCTTGGTGGCGGGCGCCTGTAGTCCCAGCTACTCGGGAGGCTGAGGCAGGAGAATGGCATGAACCCGGGAGGCAGACCTTGCAGTGAGCCGAGATCGCGCCACTGCACTCCAGCCTGGGTGACTGAGCGAAAAAAAAAAAAAGATCAGACTAGACTGGGATTGCTTGGCCTTGGTTTCAAATTCCAAGGAGAGAGATTCTGGCCGTGGTTAAGTCAGGCAGAAATCTGTGGGCCAATCAGTTGAGGTCAGGGGCACAAATGTAACTGCCAGGGATGGATCACTATGAAACTTATAGATCAGAGTCAGGTATTTCCAGAGAAGGGGAATTCTTATTAGTGGAGACACTGTAAATGCTTTCTATAATAAAGTGAGGCTGGGTGCAGTGGCTCAGGCCTGTAATCCCAGCACTTTGGGAGGCCGTGGCAGGTGGATCATGAGGTCAAGAGATCAAGACCATCCTGACCAACGTGGTGAAACCCTGTCTCTACTAAAAATAGAAAAATTAGCGGGCATGGTGGTGCACGCCTGTAATCCCAGCTACTCGGGAGACTGAGGCAGGAGAATCGCTTGAACCCGGGAGGCGGAGGTTGCAGTGAGCCGAGATCGCGCCACTGCACTCCAGCCTGGTGACAGAGTGAGACTCCGTCTGTCAATCAATCAATCAATCAATAAAGTGAAGGGGTAAAGCAGGGGTAAGGAAGTGGGAAGAGTCAGAGGTACTGCCAGGTTTCTGTCTTGGATGCTGGTGCTGTGACCTGAATTCATGTATAGGAATGTTGATTTTTAATTATTTATAGAACGTCAAAATAATAATATCTCATGGACAGTTATATTTGAGGTTGAGGAGAGGTTGGGGTTTGAGATCATCAGTAATGAAAACATGGAAATGGGTGAAATGACCTATGGAGATAATATTATAGAATGAGGAGAAAAAGGACCACAGATAGAATGAGAGAGAATAGCAGCCTCTATTGGCAGGAGAGGAAGAAAGATATCATAACCAAAAGGAGAGGTTAAAAAGTGAGTTGATTAAATATTTCAGTCAACAGTGTTATCTGCAGATAAGTAAGATACATACTGAAAAAGGGCTTTTGGAGTTAACAATTAGGAGGTCGTTGACCTGCTGCTGAGAGCAGTGTCAGTGGAAAGTTGAGTACAGTGAGTTACAGAATGGAAAGTGAAGAAAGAAGACAAGTGTAGACTACTCTTGAGCAACGTGGGTTTAAAGGGAAAGGAGAGATTTAAGAATGTTTATAGGCTGAGGGCTAAGATCCTATAAGCAAAAGAGATATATTAAAAAACAGATGTAATTGAAGGAGCAAGATTTGCAAGCAGGTGGGAAAAAAGGAATTAAGAGTCTAGGTAGGATAAATGGATAAACAAATTGTGTTATATACATACAATGAATATTACTTACCCAAGAAAAGGAATAATAATAGATGGTACAACTTGTATGAAACTCAAAACACTGTGCTAAGTAAAAGAGGCCAATACTTCTATTATATGATACATCCAAAATAGGCAAATTTCTGTCCATAGAGACAGAAAGCGTATTAGTGGTTATGAGAACTGGGAGAATGGGAAGAAAAGGGAGTGATTACTTAATGGGAATAGGGTGTTGAAAAAGTTTTGTCGCTAGAGAGGTGGTGATTGCATAACATTGTGAATACACTAAGTGCCACAGAATTGTACACTTTAAAATGGTTAAATATCTGTTATGTTAATTTTCCTCAATAATTTTTTTAAAAGAGTATAGATAGAGCAATTGATTTTTGAGCAAGAATTAAGACACCTCTAAGACCAGAAGTACAAATAAGTGCAGATATGTAACATTTTGAGTGAGGTGGTAGGCCAAAAAGTTGAGATGTAGTTTAATCCTCATGGCCTCTGTTTTCTCAAGGAAGTTGGAAATGTGGTTACCTGTTCAGAGTAAAGAACAGGGAGGTGAGAATCAGGTGAGTTTATAGAAAGCAACCAAGTTTTAGGATTGGGGGAGAGATATGTAAGACAAGTAAAAGAATTGGTATTAATGTTGAAGGCCCAGCTTAGAGTCTTCACACAAAGCAAAGAGCCTTTAATATCATATCCATTTTCTTTGTTGTTGTTAACTTCCAAGCCTATCCTCCATTGTCTTCATTCTGCATACAGATTCTTACAGTCCTTATTTGCCAGGTATTAGTATCTGTTCCTAGCAGACAAAATTCACTTTTCACTCATCTGCCTCCTTTAATTTACAGAGGTTGTTTTCCAGATTTTAAGAACCTGCTTCAAGCACCTACAAAGAAGCTGTTTTCCTTCAGTTCTTTAAATATTTTAATTAATATTCTTTTCCTTTCCTTTTTTTTTTTTTTTTTTTTGAGACAGTGTCTTGCTCTGTCTCCCAGACAGAAATGCAGTGGCATGATCTCGGCTCACTGCAACCTCCGCCTCCCAGATTCAAGTGCTTCCTGTGCCTCAGCTCTACTACAGGTGCCCACCACCAGGCCTAGCTAATGATTTTTTGATTTTTAGTAGAGACGGGGTTTCACTATGTTAGCCAGGGTGGTGTTGAACTCCTGACCTCAAGCGATCCACCTGCCGCGGCCCCCAAAGTGCAGGGATTACAGATGTGAGCCACCACACCCAGCTCCTTTTTTCGTTATGCCTCACGTTACTGAAAATAGCCTGTAGTTTATTGGAATAATGAATTGTCTTTGTTGTGTTTCCCTGGCTTTATAGCCAGTTTCTAAGGCTACTCTAAAGGTTCCGTAAGTAGACAAGATGGTGTAAAAAGCAGGTGATTTAAGGGTATTAATTACAAATATTGTTGAGACAGGCTTTACTTTTGGTTCCTGTCACCTTTCTTTTTGTAAAAAATAAGAGCTTCATTGAGATATAATTCAGAAACCCTAAAATTCACTCTTTTAAAGTGTATTGCTTTTCCTTATTTAAATTATTACCTTAAGGCTTTGAAGCTAAACCTCCTTAAAACTGTAGAATGATTTTGAAAAGAACAGTTTACCTTGTTGAATTCCTTTTTTTGTTTGTTTTAATACAAACAATCCCATAGCGTTTATTTTCATCTTGTAGTAACATAAGGGTAATCAAAACACTATGAATGAATGTTCATATTGGACAAAGGACATCTAAAAGCAAACTGTATCCTTCTCAACAATTTCTCACTTCATTGATCCTTTCTAGTTGGAGACACTTTGTAGCAGAGTAATATTATCCCCTTTTAGCATGATCCGACCCAGTTGTTTTCAGAAATATGGAACGCTTCACGAATTTGCGTGTCATCCTTGCGCGGGGACCATACTAATCTTCTCTGTATTGTTCCAATTTTAGTATATGTGCTACCAAAGCAGGCACTACCCTGTTGAATTTTTATTCCAAGATCACTCCAAGGAACACAGCCTCTCTCAGACTTTTTAAGCAGTTGTGTTCCCTGGAAATGCACCTTCCTACTTTCCTAGTTTCCTTTTATACTTTCTAGATTTTTTTAGCTGAAAAGTCTAAATGAAAGGGTAAAGAGAAATTTAATGTTATGTTTTCCTCAATCTTTGTGTGTGATGATTTTATTTTTGTTACCATGAGAGTCCACTCTCACAAAGAACCTAATTATAGAAACACCTAATGATTATAGAAATAGAGAATTCTATTCATATTTAATTGGGTTATGTTCCCTCTCCATAAGTAAATGGTAATGGTCTGACTTAGTTGAGTTCAGGCAGCTGTTAACAATTTGAACTGAGAGTACTGGGTGTCCGTTTTAGGTTCCAATACATATGAAGAGGCAGCTGCCTATATTCAGTGCCAGTTTGAAGATCTGAACAGAAGAAAAGATACCAAGGAGATCTATACTCACTTCACCTGTGCCACAGACACGAAGAATGTACAGTTTGTTTTTGATGCTGTTACAGATGTCATCATTAAAAACAACTTAAAGGAATGTGGACTTTATTGAAAAGCATGGATGTTAGTGAAAGGTAAAGTTTCATACAAGGTAGTTATAGTGCTACAGTGATGTCTCTTGGTTTTTAAACTTCTTCTAATTAAGAATATTCTTCTCTTCTAGTTACTACAGTGTGGAGTGTTGAGACCAGACACCTTTTGCTGTCTCATGGGGCAGCTACAAGCATGAACGGGACCAGGGAATGGCAGCAGCATGCAGAATCTTAGCACTCTTTAGCACAATATTTTGTATTAGGGAACTTTTAATTGACATGAGATGCTAAAGTCAGACATTGGAATTGGAAGAACTATAAAGTGTGATTCGATCATCAAGACATCACTTGGATTTCTTAATCTTAAATGCTTATGGAAGATGTGAAGTTGAGGTGCTGCATTCTAGAACTTCAATATGTAGCTTACTCTTTTTTTCCCCCCTTCTTAAACCACCAGTGGTTCATTTTTAAGGTTTTTTCATCAAGAGAAGAATAACTTTACTAAATTTTATTTCTTTATTTGCAAAAGAATCTTTATTAAAACACAAACAATCTTAACTATGCACATGATGTGACCAGATCATCTTGAAAATATTCCTCTTTAGTAGGAACTCTTTGTTTTTAACTCTTGGTATGGTCAGAATATAATACTTCCATAATTACTTCTAATTCTTTCCAGTTACTGGGGCTATAAATACAACTTTTTAAATGAAATTTATGTTATTATCCTGCTCAAAGTACCATTATGGTTTCCATGTGGTAATTACATTGGAAAGTTCTGCAATAAGATTCTAGTTCTCTCTTTTCTTTAAGCTTATGGTTGAAGGTTAACCTTGTTTGTGCAGATTACCAAATTACTGCTGATGTAGTATGATAAAGTCAGCTTCTTGGATACAGACACACCCAGGGCAGCTGGCAATCAGAAATGCAAATTGCTAAATTCCAAACAGAACCAGTGACTTTGCTGCTACATATTTACTAAATTGACCACTTTGATTCTTGCTTGTTTGTCTCAGTTATAGGGAGTTTTGTACAAGGTGCCTCTTGTTTTCCATCTTCATGGCCTTTTCTGTTGAGAAACATCTAAAGTGTATTAACAGTGCATGCTTTTACTTTGTAAATGTGGTGCCAAATCCCTGTTTGCCATTGTTTTTACTGTACCGATGTTAATTGTAGTAATCCTTAGTCAGTATGTTCTTTTGCTGAAACTGTTGCATTTTGGGACTTTTTTCCACTTTGTCATGTGTACATTTTTAATCTGTTATAGTTGGCGGCAGTATTAAAATGGTGAGTAAAGAGCCCAGGTTTGCTCCTGTTTGTAACTAGTCTTTTCTGGAAATACTGTCTTCTGTTTCCTTTTGCCTTTGCAGAATGTGCTTTAGCCTTTGTCTGAGAATGGGTTTAGGTAGAAGGGTTTCTTGAAGGTCTAGTCTTTTGGTGTAATAGTATTGTTGAACCTTAGGTTTTATGTTATATCTGCATATGAGTGATATGTGATCATGATTCATTTTGCAGATTTACATTTTGCTTGTGTGGAAAGTTACATTCACTTCAACCTACAGACCCTTTTTTATAATGTACAGCAAATGTCATTAAATATTGAATGCTCTATTGGGGGAAGACAAATGAAGAGAATGCATTTTGAGCATTTCAAATCAGTAGTTTGGGCAGTGGCTTTTGGGGTCCAATCTTTTTGGATTGGATTCTATTTCATCTTTTGATGTGACCTTTCACTAGTTTACAAAAAAAAGGTTTGTGGTCAACAAAAAAAGCAAGTCATAGCAGTTCAGTGCCTTTGTGTGTAGTTTTTAACTTTTTTTGTGATTCTTTTTGGAAAATCATAGCTTACAGATGGTATAACTGTATTATATAATGTAATTTTCTTTAGGTTTGGGAAAACTTGATCTGAAAGAAAATTATCAGCTTCAATTGGCGATTGGTTCAGTGCCCACAATGTAAACAGGGTTGGTAGTTCTTACTCATTTTGAATATACCTTTTCCTTATTGTATTCTGTAATATAGGATCATCTGGAAATAAGACCTGGTAGAATATTATTTTCAACTGTAGTCTTTCTATACTGTGGACTAATGAAATGGTGTTGTTGATAATCTAAAATAACCAATAATCCAAAAAAGTTCATTTTACTTTGAATTTGTATTTTCATTTGAATGTCTATCTGATATGTTAAATTTTTAGCCCTTCTGTTAAAGAAAAATAGCAGGTCCCCATTTTTCTGCCTCTGTACCATTTACATTTGCTCTCTGTTAACATGAAGATCACTCTTATTTCACCATCCCAAATAACTTATCTAAATGCATATTTCTTGAGGACACAGGGAGACAATTTAAGTCAGTAGTTTTTAATATGACTTGTAATCACTTGGATCCATCTAAGAGATTGACTTTTGGCTGGTGGGCTGGCAATCGGTAATTTTTTTTTTTTTTTTGAGACGGAGTCTTGCTCTGTCGCCCAGGCTGGAGTGCAGTGGCGCGATCTCGGCTTATTGCAAGCTCCGCCTCCCGGGTTCATGCCATTCTCCTGCTGGGACTACCAGGTGCCTGCCACCACACCCAGCTAATTTTTTTGTATGTTTTAGTAGAGACGGGGTTTCACCGTGTTAGCCAGGATGGTCTTGATCTCCTGACCTCGTGATCTGCCTGCCTTGGCCTCCCAAAGTGCTGGGATTACAGGCGTGAGCCACCGCACCTGGCTGGCAATTTATAATTTTTAAAAGGTGATTCTGATTACCAGCCAGGCTTGCAAATCACTGGTTTGTATTGAAATAAAAGATATTTTCTTGTAGCAGGACTAAAATGTGGGATGAAACATTAAATCTACTAGCCTGAAAAAGAACTTTGGCATTTGTAATCAAAGAAGCTGAAAGTTGCCTTGTGTGTTTCCTCTGAAAAATGCTGGAGATTTGTGATAATGTTTCAGAATTCAGGTGCCTGTGCTTTGGACCATCTAAGAAGCCATTAGTCTCTGTGTAAAGAAGAAGTATTCTTAATGGACAGTCCCCCTAACCTTATAAATTGAGCTTTGCAACAGATTTCACCTCCTAGCATGAAAATTCCAAAAACTTTAACAATTATTCATAAGTGGATCTTGAGATGACATTTTCATCTTGGACTGTTTGAATTCTAAATCTCTAGTTCACAGTGAATCATTTTTTAAATTTTTACTGATGGATCATTATTTTTCACAAGGTACTGCATTCTTACAATGTAAGACTAGATGGACCAAAATTTTAAAAAAAATTTCTTGCCTTGTTTTTTTAATTTTCATATATATTCTATTTGTTGTATATACACATTAGACTATTTTAAAATATCAGCTTGTTTTTGTAATTCATTCATTCACCGTATATTCTTATATTCTGGTCATTATTCTCTCATTTATAGCTGTGACATTCTTTGGACATTGCTTGCCTGGCCTGATTAGTTACTTAATATAATTTATTTATTTGCTTAGCATGTGTGACATAGTTCTGGAGTTTCCTGTTGCAGAACTCCTTGCTGTATTGCAGTCATATATCAGGTAAAGTCAGCCTCTTGTTCCTATTAAGAACCTACCATTGATTATTTTCCCTTTTTACATGTTCAAAAAAAAAAAAAAAAAAATCAGCAGCCCTCTACTCATTTGTATAAACCTAAAACGTCACTGTTTTCCTTGAGCGTTAGTACTTGTGGGATCTTTCCTTTTCATGTGTAATACTGATTTTAAGAGCAGTGATCTTAGTTTGCCAGTGCCAGGTAATTATTGTGTTCTACTTTAGGCTTTGTGGTACAAATCAGGGATCTGACCTGGATCAGCCTCAGCTCTTTACATAGCTTTATGATCATCATATTTTATTATATTGCTCCCAACAAGCACAAGAGAAAAAGGCAGGCTTCCTAGAGACCTCAAGTTGAAAGCTGATTTTGCTGACAACTATCAGGGAGTAAAAGAAAGGCTTTTTCAGGCACTGGAGAACTAACTTTAATGATGATCAAGGTCTTTATGCCTTTATCTTTTAGTTTTTAAGATCATTTCTCTCCCTCCTTTCCCCCCAGTTTTCTCAACATTTATGAGTTAGTTCTGCTAAGAACAACATACTTCAGAACATGTCAGGATAGGGCAGTTTTTTCTTGTTTTTCTTTTTTCTTTTTTTGAGACAGTCTTGCTCTGTTGCTCAGGCTGGAGTGCAGTGGCACGATCTCTGCTCACTGCAACCTTTACCTCTCAGGTTCAAGCGATTCTTGTTCCTCAGCCTCCCAAGTAGCTGTGATTACAGGCGTGTGCCACCACACCTCGCTAACTTTTGTATTTCTAGTAGAGACAGGGTTTCACCATGTTAGCCAGGCTGGTCTCGAACTCCTGACCTCAAGTGATTTGCCTGCCTTGGCCTCCCAAAGTGCTGAGATTACAGGTGTGAACCACTCCACCCACTCAGGGCAGTTTTTTTTCTGATACCATATCAGGCCTAGGCCTGGGCTGACTCAAATCTTCTCAGGAATAAGAGGTAAGAAGGAATGTTAAACAGCAGTAGTTACCTGGGGTACATGGTTAATTTGATTTAGCAGATTCTTTGGCTAAACCCTAGTAAATTAAAATGTCTGAGCCAGGTCATGGGAATATACATGTTTTTAATACATTCCTCAGGTGATTTTGATGTAGCCAATCTGGGCCAACATTTGGGGACAACTGAGTAGGACCTAATACAGGTTGAATAGCCCTTATCCAAATCTCTTGGGACCAGAAGTGTTTGAGAGTTCAGATTTTTGTGAGGTTTTGAAATATTTGCATTATATACTTATTGGTTCAGGATTCCAAATCCAAAAATCTGAAATCCAAAATGCCCCAGTGCGTGCTTCCTTTGAGTGTTATGTTGTTACCCAAAAAGCTTTTGATTTTGGAGCATTTTAGATTTTGGATTTTCAGATTTGAAATGCTCAATCTATATTAAAGATCAACACAAGCTGAGCACAGTGGCTCATGTCTGTAATCCCAGCACTTTGGGAGGCCGAGGTAAGCAGATCACTTGAGGTCAGGAGTTTGAGACCAGCTTGGCCAACATGGTGAAACCCCGTCTTTACTAAAAATACAAAAATTAGCCAGGCATGGTGGTGGGTGCCTGTAATCCCAGCTACTTGGGAGGCTGAGGCAGGAGAATCGCTTGAACCTGGGAGGCGGAGGTTGCAGTGAGCCGAGATGGCACCACTGAATTCCAGTCTGGGCGACAGAGTGAGACTGTTTTGTTTTTTTTTTAAGTCAACACAAACATTGAAAATAAGCAACTTCAGTGCACAAATAACCTCAAAATCACTAGTGAGTGATCTATTTTTTGCCAATAAGAAGTACCATTTGTACATGACTTAAAGTGCCTTCCACCAAGAAAATTATTGAAAACTGTTGGGTCACATAACATTCCTACACTTTGGATACAGAGTATTTAGTTTTATACAAAATAAAGACAACAAGAAACCTAGGATGTCCAAACATTTATTTCATTTATTTTACTGCATTTATTTATGCAGTGAAAATTGAAAGATACACCAAATTAAAGATAAAACCCTGTGACAGTTAACAGTATATGTAATAACATGAATATTTATTTACACTTGGTAGAGAAAGCAAAGCTAGCTAGCTCTAAACTAGAATGAAAGTCGTTTTGAAATGGGTACGGGGGTACATAAGGGGAATGATTGAGTCACATGTAAAAGCCTTTGTATGCCCAGTGCTAGTGTTTTCCTGAAATCTAGTGAGAATCACAAGGTACCAGAAATAATCAAATATTAATAAATATTAATACACTGCTGGGATAGAAGTATCTCAGTGTACCAGCATTCACTAAGCTATAAAATCTTTGACAGCAGGAATATTAAATTATGAACAACCTGGTTTATCTGTCTCCTCTTATCTTTTACCTCTCCCTACCTCCAAAATTCTCCTTGGGTTATCCAGACATTTTTACTAAGATGCTTATTTATATGTAAGAGAGATTTCCAGTAGACATAACAAAACACAAGAAATTACCTGTTCTGTTTATTCTTGCTCATGTAGGGTAAAGGTCCTGAGACTTCTCAGAATCTTACGAGGTTGGAGAGTTGTTTGGAATGCTGGGTTCTGGTCTTGTCTCTGCTTCCAACTAGCAATGGAATCTTGTGTATTCTTTCAGTCTTACATCACTCATCTGTTATCTAAAGATGGACTAAATTATTCCTTCCTGCTGTGATATTCTGTGGTTCTCATCAGATAGAAATAACATATTTGAAAATGCTTTCTAAATGTTATGATACTCAGGATTATACTGCACAGAAAAAAAAAATCCAAAGGCAGCACCAACAAAGGTATTCAACGTAGCTGGTGGTCTTTTACAGCATTATTTTGCCCATATTCATTTTGAAGACCTGAAATGGAGTTGAACTATAAATTGCTCTAAAATTCATGAAGCAGGGTGAAAAGGTCTTTGCTTTGTTTTACATTTAAATCCAGCTGTCTATTTTCTGCTTATACTAGTGCTTTTTCATGGCAAAAAGACATAAAAGTTCCCTTCTGCAGTCTCCAGTGTCTTCTGACCTCACAGAAATGTCTTCATGCTTTTACCTAGCAGGACCTCCAGAGGCTCTGTCACACTTGCAGTCCCTGGCCCAACACCGAAATCCTGCTGGAATCTGTGCTCTGGGGGCTGTGCCGGGTAGAGAGGGCAGTGGGAGGTAAGAGCTCTTCACCCTTCACCACCTTCTCCACCCAGCATGGCCGGCACACTTTGGTCTACGGCACATCTCCAAGTATAGAGTGGGTTTTGAATGCTGTTATGTCTCACCGTGGGGATGGGAAGGAATACTCTGATTTGGACTATTTGGAGGTACATGTGAGTGGATTTTATTATCAGAGTAGGAACTGTTTCAAGTTAACGTGTCTTTTATGTTGCTTTTAAAACAACTTTTGTGCCGCTTTTATCCATTCTTCCTTTTATCCACAGAAATACAAATTTCTAATTATAGTGTATTTTTTCTATTTTTAAAATTGTGATAAAGCATATATAACAAAATTTGCCATCTTAAGTGTACAGTTCAGTGGCATTAAGTACATTCACACTGTTGCACAGCCATCACCACCATCCATTTCCAGAACTTGTTTTCATCTTCCTGAACTGAAACTCTGTACCTGTTAAACAGTAACTCCCCATGCCCCACCTTCTTTCAGCCCCTGGTAACCAGCATTTTCCTTTGTCTCTATGAATTTGACTATTTTAGATACCTCATATAAGTGGAATCATAGTATTTGTCCTTTTGTGTCAATCATATTGTATTTTTATCTAAAAAAGGAAAACTATCAGATTTATGTGAAATGTAACGTAATTTATATTTGATTTATTGTTAGTAATGTCTCTTTAATCATGCTATGCTAGGGAAGTAAATTATGGTGTCTCCCTCTAAGAATATGAAGAGGAAATTTTACCTTCAACAAACAAGCAAACTTAGTTATGTTTTTGTGATTTTATGCTATTTTCATATTCTATTTTGAGATCTATTTGTCTTAGCTTGGAGATGGTTTTGTTAAATGTCCATGATTTAGAGATGGCATAATGAAAAAATGACCAAGAATTTGTTTGGGAATGGGAGGAGCTTAGAAGAACGAGAAATTGGCTTTGATTTTATAGTGTATGGTGGTCTTTTGGTAGCTGGACATCATCACAGGCTTTGGATTGAGAAGACCTGTCTTGGAGTTCTAGTTCTGCTACTGCCTAGCGCTGTGATCTTGATGAAGATACTCTTCCTTCCTGTGCTTCAGTTTTCGATCTATAAATTGCTAGTGATGGGGCTGGAATATTTTTAAGTTTGTTCTAACTTTAGCAATCTTAAGAATTAAGGTTGCAGTGCCAGAAAATAGGGTTAAATATTTGTTTCTGATCTGGTTACAAAAAAAAAAAACTTGATGGCTTAAAGTAAATAAAAATTCAACAGTACAGTGTAAATTTAAAATGAGGCAAAAGAAAGATAATGACAGCAGAATATATGACTTAATTTTTATTTTAATCTTTCTTACAGCTGTTTTATATAAGAACTTTTCATGAATACAATCAAAATGTCCGTGAGATAAAAATAAGCTAATTGTGCAGGAAAAGTACAAATGCACTTTTTCTGCAGCTCTAACATGTAAGGTTTGGGAACAATTGTTGGGCCTGACAAACAGTTGAGCTAGGGTAAGGGTGAATGCCTTTTCTGGAAGCCTATCAATCAAGAGCATTGAGGTGAAGTCCTCTTACCTTTAATCATGGGAGAGCCCATTCTGGACCAAGAGTTTGAGAAAATTATTTTGACTTTGTTCTAAGGTAATAGGTGAATGGGTGCTCAAGGGCCGCTGTTGCATTTCATGTAGACTTGCCAGAAGAGTTTTAGCTTGAAAACATCATAAGATGAATATAGGCAGATCCCAACCTCAGTAAAAAAACAGCTATAGAATGTTGCTCTAGCCTCCAAGATGAACGCTTTACATAATGTTTGTACAAGGTGGCTTGTGTGAGTTTGTTTATAAACCAGTTAAAAGTTGGGATATCCCCCAGCTATCCCAAAAGAAAAGGACTAAATACAACCATGTTTTAGTCTGCTAGAGACTTGTGTTCTGACATAAGACCTGTCAGAAGACCTGTCCCGCTGGCTGTGCTTCTGTACTAGTACTATAAGGCAGGTTCTGTGTGAACATTAATAACCAAGGATCGTGAGTTAGACTTATAGTTCAGTCGATAACCAATTTGTACCTAGATTGAAAGACCAAGGAAAAGTTAATAAAATAATCAACAATCTGGTACTATTTGAGGGAAAGTAGGGCTATCCTATATGGAGATGGAATAAATGGGATAAATTATGTTTGGGGCCTGAATAGACAAGATCATAGCTTGCATAGTGAGGGTTCTTAACCTGGGGCTTCAGAGCTCCAGAGAGTCTACAAAGAGACTATTTGATACGCTAGTTTTCTTTGTATTTCTCTGAATTTAATTTTATGTGTTTAAAAATATGATGATGAAAAGAGGTACATGGTTTCATCAGACTGCCGGAAGGATCCATGATACAAAACAGATTCAGAACTCCTGTATGTTGAGTTAAATGGTTGGAGCATGATATTCAGAGTAGTTCCTGAACAGCTCTTGAATATGAGAAGTCTTTCCCAGGTTTTTTGTTTTGTTTTGTTTTTTTTGAGATGGAATCTCACTCTGTCGCCCAGGCTGGAAGTGCAGTGGCATGATCTTGGCTCACTGCAACCTCTGCCTCCTGGGTTCAGATGTTTCTCCTGCCTCAGCCTCCTGAATAGCTGGGATTACAGGCAGGCACCACAACGCCTGGCTAATTTTTGTATTTTTAGTAGAGACGGGGTTTTGCCCTGTTGGCCAGGCTGGTCTCAAACCCCTGACCTCAGGTGATCCATCTGCCTCGGCCTCCCAAAGTTCTAGGATTACAGGTGTGAGCCACCGTGCCCGTCCAGGTTTGTTCTTTGGCTTAAGTTTTTTCATCAGCAGTAGCCAGAGTAGTTTCTCGGATAATTCTCCCAAGCTGCTTTCTTTTTAGGGGATCAGAAAGACTATTAAGTGAATTTAACTTTTATAGCTACAAATTTATTCTTAAGTGTATTTCAAGCTCATATGGCTCTCTAGTATTAATATTGCTAGTAGCAGCCTAAGTGTGAGTGGGTGTTTCTGGCAAGGAGCAATTTCCATTTTAATTGACATTTTCTTCTATGTACTAAATCTTGGATGCCAAGAGCTTTCCTCACTGGTAGTTGTAAATGCTAAATCTATATACTTAACTTCATCCCCTTCTGTCAAGATAAATGCAAACTTCATTTCCCCTCAAAGGAGTTCAAAGGAAAACTTGTTGGCGTGTTTGGGGAGATGTTGTTTTCATCCACCATCACACGGACCCAACTGCAAAGATTTTCAGTACCTAAAACAAGCTCACCTGTCTTGGTTCTTCTGAAACATGTAGCAGTTGAAAAGTTTAGAATTGTTTACTTGTTCCAAATCCTATGATAGAGAAGTGGCAGCAATACATTCATTAATACTCTAAATGAGAGTATTTGATGTCCTCTCAGTTTATTCAGGAAGTATCTTATGTAGCTAAGAAATATTTGTAGAGATAAAGGTCTGTTTGATAGCCTGGGGGCAGAGGGATAATGTTTGCTTAATAAAGATGATCGTTTTGGGACATGCCTTAGAAACTAATAAACTCGCATCTCCTATCCAGTGATCCAGATCTCTGAGCTAAGGCACATAGAAGTCTGTTAGTAAAAAGGGAATGGCAGGTTTATTTAGGTTTGGTTAATACTAGTTTTTTACAGACTATAGGAAGCCTTGCTATTTTGCTTGGAATAGTTTGTTGCAATAGTTTATTCTAAAAACCAGGTGTTGAATTTAATATATGGCAGCTTTTATATAGGATTTATTTCTGTGACCCTAAGCACAAGCAGGCTTTTTTTTTTTTTTTTTGAGACAGTTCTGTTGCCCAGGTTAGAGTGCAGTGGCGCAATCTTGGCTCACTACAACCTCTGCCTCCCAGGTTCAAGCGATTCTCTTGCCTCAGCCTCCTGAGCAGCTGGGATTACAGGCGCCCGCCACCATGCCCAGCTAATTTTTGTATTTTTGGTAGAGACAGGGTTTCACTCTGTTGGCCAGGCTGGTCTCAAATTCCTGATCTCGTGATCTGCCCACCTCGGCCTCCCAAAGTGCTGGGATTACAAGCGTGAGCCACTGTGCCCGGCCTGCACAAGCAGTTTTTATGTGCCTTTCCTTCAGTTATGTTCATGCTCCTCAGAATAACCCTGTAAAGTAGGTAGGGAAGTCATCTTCATTTTATAGTTGAAAGACTCAAGACTCAGAAATAAAGTATTCACATTTTTGTATTAAGTTGGAAAACCAGTACTGGAACCTGGGGGGTCTTCTAACTACTGGCCTGTGCTCTTTAAGCTGCAATAGCTATCCCACTTTGAAAAGAATGTGTGAAACACAGTTGCAGTCATGTATACTCCATCTGCAAAGAATGGATTCATTCTTCATGTCATGGTATATTGACTGTAATTTTCTGTTTTTAATTACCCAGATTCCAAGCCTGTTTATAGAACTTATACCTGAGGAATGGTGAGGATTAGAAGAGGCCGCAGTCCTTGAGGTTTTCTTTGATGATAATATCTGTAACTGCATCAAACACAAATTTGACATTCTGTGTATCTGTAGCACAGGTCATGTGACTGTAGATTTCTTTGACATCTTTTCGCATATTGAGGTCAAGGAACTGGCTCTTGATGTAATTCCCCGCATCATCATAGGAGTTGTTACCTGGTTTTCCAGAAAAATAGTGAAAAAGTAGAATAAATGAACCCTTGTTAGCTGCTGACTCACTTTAGGTGATTGACTTGATCCTTGAAATGTTGTTAGACAACAGCAGTTGGGGGCCTATTTTGGAGGGAAGGTTCTCTATTGCACTCCAGTGTTTCTCACTTTAGTTGAAAAGAAATTGAGGAGAGGTGTCTCTCCACCTTTGGTTTTCAGTAGGTATCATATGAAGTCAGTGGCTCTCCTGCATCTAATGCCTGCTGTATTCCAGAGTTTCTGAATTTAAACCCTGTAACTGTGCCCAAGGTTCTCCCTTAAGTTCCTTTGTGTCACCTTGGCCTAAAAAATGAGACAATTGCCAGTCACTACTAAAAGGCATTATTATTATTTCCAGCCCCTGACACTTACCATCATACTCTGGAAAACAAATGCTGAGATGGACTTTCTTGATTTTTTCCTCAAAGAGGTCCTTCTTGTTGAGAAAGAGGACAATGGAAGTAGCCGCAAAGAACTTGTGGTTACATATGCTGTTGAACAGATGCAAAGACTCATGCATACGATTCTAGTAAGAGGAAACACCATTGGAAATATCAGATTTGGCTTACAGAATATCTACCTACTTCCTGCTCTTGTTCCCCTTGGAGAGACCAGTGCTTCAAATGTAAAAAGCAAGACAGAGAACAGCTTATCTCTTTTTAATGTACCAGAGTAAAGCCAGAGAGATGTGGGATCATTCTAGTTCCCTATCTTTCTAATAGCTGTGTGACTTGTGGAAAATTATTGAGCTTTTTCTGAGTCTGTTTTCCTATCTTATAGGGTTATAATGAAAGCTAAATGAGATTGTGTATGTATAGTGTCCATGATAGTGGCTGGCATATAGGTCTATAATATGTTATGCAGATCTTTAGCAGCCAGGGTGCAACTGAGAACTTGACATTTTATAAGTAGTGCTGATAATGGGTTGAAACAGGCCCAAGTTAGCATGTGCCCATATGCATCTCCAGGATGATTTTGATAGGCTTCTTTCATGGGGTCCCAGATCTCAGTTTGGGCTACTTTGGTCCTGCTGCCACATGGTGAGGGTTAGAGAATTTCCCAGTGCCATACCATAAGCATTTCTGCTCTCTCATTTCTTTCTCTGATTGCTACTTAGCGAGAAGTCATGCTGCATATCTGCAGAGGCTGCCCATTGCCCCAGCCCAGCCTGCTTTTAGGGAGCAGGTCTTTAGGGTTTTGAAGTATACTATCAGCTGACTTGAGTTCAGTCTACTTATCTAATAAAGCAAGAACAATCCCATGTGTGGCTTTTTCCCCATAATACTCCTGTACAACCCTTTAAGGTCTCATAGACTTGTTTTATTAATGTCTCATAGGCTTTCATAAACCTCATAGACTCATAGACTTTAGCGTTAAAGATGGAAAGTCTCATAGACTCTAATCTTTAGGGTTAAAGATGGGAAGTGAATAGCTCTGTAAGACATTTTGATTAGACGATATTCAGAGTGCTCTAATGTGAAGTTAAAACTACCAAAGGGAAGGGAAGAGAACAAGCTGTGGCAAGGGATAGGAGTATCCCTTTCATCAGCAAGCTGTGGACCTCCATTTGTAAGCAGATGCTTGGGTGAAATTAACGTTTTTCACGCCTCTAAACTTTCCCAAATTCAGAGAAGGTCATCAGCAAGCTGTGGACCTCCATTTGTAAGCAGATGCTTGGCTGAAATTAACATTTTTCATGCCTCTAACTTTTCCCAAATTCAGAAAGCAGATGCTTGGGTGAAATTAACGTTTTTCACACCTCTAACCTTTCCCAAATTCAGAAACTGGCTGGGCTCCTACACTTGTCCTATAGAACTCCTGTCATGCCGAATTCTACAGGCTAAAGAGAACCACTCTTGGGTAGTCTTCCAGCTGCCAATTTAATTGGCATGAGAGAAAGCTGGTCTGCCAGTCTCTCCTTACTCCTATGGACAGTACATTTTTAGCCTCCTAAGTGGGGTTATTAGTTCAACCCTTCTATTATGTTGCAATGAAGATTCATATCATATGTTATTTTCTCTGTTCTGTCATTTTCATCTCCTTCCTTAGGCAATTTGGGAGAGTACTAAGTGTAACTCCTTTGCTTTGCCTAGTTGATGGTCCCTTATCTCTTTGCACTCAATTCCTCTTATGAGCTTTGTGATGTCCAAGTGATACTTAGATGTCTAATTTGAGACCAAGCTCACTCTCAGTAAATTTGGAGCTCTAAAATGCTAACCTAGAACCTGCAGAAGAAGTTGTTTTTCTAGAATTATTTGCATGAGACATTGATTGGTCTGCTGGAGGGCTGCTAGACTGAGATAGTACCTAAGTTGGGGCAGTAGAGTGACACAAGGCTTAAAGAAAGGGTCATGGGGAGAACTTGTTCTACCAAAGCTGCTTGGTGCAAAGGCCACTCACCACTTCGTCATCTTCCACCAGCACCATATCATAGGCACTGAGGGCTGCACAGAAAATGATGCAGGTGACTCCCTCGAAGCAGTGGATCCACTTCTTTCTCTCAGATCTCTGCCCTCCCACATCAAACATCCTGAGAGAAGAAGCAGCTATTTTCATAGGTATGCCCAACATATGACCTATATGCCTTTGATGGTCACCCCGTGAAGTGGGAGAGGAAAAGGGGGAGAAGCAGAACAGTAATTTAGATGAGGCTTCACCAAAGGCCAAGAAGCCTGCCTGTGCCCCTTTTCAGGATTCCACACGTGTATCCGAGATGCCCTAGGGAACCATGCACTTACCTGAAATTCAAGTCTTTGACAGAAAACTTGGTTTCAATGATGCCCGTAGTTTTGACTCTGGATCGCAGCACATCTTGCTCACTAGGGAGGTATTCAGGGTCTGTAATTCGTTCTAACTGGTTCAAGTAGCTAGAGAAAAGTGATTAGCATCAATGACAAATTTTCCACAGACGAGGCTAAGAGACGTAAAATGTATCTTACCCAAAGTCACACAGCTAATTTGGTGATAGAAATCAGGACTAGAAGCCATATTGTTAAATTTAGGATTCTTTCCTTCAAACCTTCATATGTCATTAACTAGAGGAAATGGGGGATGGACTGAAGGACAAGCCCATTTAAGGCTGGAGTTCCAGCGCATTTAAATCAAGTTAGATAAGTTTTCCTTGGGTTTCCCCTGACTGCAAGCTTTTGTAGATTTTTGAATGAGATTTAGTGGTTTCGGTGGGTGCTAAAAGTTCCATCAAGAGGCAGTAAATTGAAAGAGACTTTAAAGACATGAACCAATGCAGCACATGGACTTTGTTTATATCCTGAATCAAACTGGGGAGGAAACATTTGAGATAACTGGGGAAATTTGAACACCGACTTGGTGATATTTGATGCTATTAAGGAATTGTTAACTATTTGGGTGTGATTATATTCTTTTTATAAAAAGGGTCAATATTTTAGAGGTCCATAATGACATTTTTAGGATGAAATGATACCTGGAATTTGCTTCAAAATAATCCAGTAGGGAATGGAGGTAAAAAGAAATAAGATTGGCCATGAGTTGATAACTGTTGAAGGTAATTCATTATATTATTTCTACTTTTGTATGTTTGAAAGTTACCATAAAAAAGAAAAAGTTATTTTTAAAAAAAAAAAAGGCGGCCGGGCGCGGTGGCTCACGCCTATAATCCCAGCACTTTGGGAGGCCGAGGCGGGCGGATCACAAGGTCAGGAGATTGAAACCATCCTGGCTCACACAGTGAAACCCCGTCTCTACTAAAAATACAAAAAATTAGCCAGGTATGGTGGCGGGCACCAATATCCCCAGCTACTGGGGAGGCTGAGGCAGGAGAATGGCGTGAACCCGGGAGGCAGAGCTGGCAGTGAGCCAAGATCGCGCCCCTGCGCTCCAGCCTGGGTGACAAAGTGAGACTCCGTCTCAAAAAAAAAAAAAAAAAAAGGCAAGAGGAAGGCAGATGTGAACTGAGATGACTGAGAGGAGGAGGGAAGTACAAGTAACACAAGTGCTTATTGTATGCCAGGCATTTTAATGTTCAGATTCTCGTTTAAACTCCTAAGCCATCAAGTTTCATATCCCCGTTTTACAGATGGAGAAATTCAGAAGAGTTAAATACTTGGCTAGGGTCAAGAGAAATTGTGGTGTATTATGAAAAATATTCAGCTTTGTAGTCAAGCAGCCCAATGCAAATGCAGTCTCTGCCATTTATCTACATGACCTTGGGCAGTTAATTAACTTCTCTGAACTTCAGTTTTTCCATGTGTAAAATGAGGCTAATTAGAAAGGTACCGTCTACCTTAAGGTCTTACTGCGTAGATGGGTAAAGGGCCTTGAGATGGTATACACAGTACACCTAGCAGTGACTGGGCTTTCAGTGCTCTGGGAACAGTAAGCGATAGCATTATTACAAGATTAGGAGACAGATGGTTAGGTTAAATAAACTCAGGTTTGACTTTGAAGCCCATACTTGTCTATGATCCCATACTGTCTGAGGTAGGATTGATAAATTATGTCCCTTAGCTTTTTGGAAGCAGCTTTGCAATGATGGTACTAATTCCTGACCACCTTCCCTTGGTTTGCCCTTGTAGTTTGTGTCCCCTGCCTTGGCATCGTGACATAAGATGCTCTAGGTGTAGGAGACTCATTTCTGCTTAGTGGCCTAAGTAGATCCTAGATTACCAGATAGAAAATTCTGCCCTGAAAGAGCCATCATGAATCACATTACTCCTGCGAGAGCGTATAACAGAACTGCAGGGCTATCTTAGGGTTCTGGAAGGAGAGGCTTAGTGTACACCTCAATTAAGAGAACAGGGCTGAGGGCTACTAGGCAGAACACCTCTTTTGAATTTTGCATCTTCAGCCTTGTAGGCTGTAGTGAGCCAGTGTAAAGCAATATAAAATCATGACAACTGTGGCAGATCTCCCCATAGCATTAAATTCAAAACATTGCTGAAGCCTAACAAAACAGATCCACAGGCTGAATTCAGTCTGGGTCTCCAGCTTTCAATGCCTGAAATTTTGGGTTGGGTGAGATTTCTCCCAACCAGAGAGAAGACTGGCTAGAAGATTGCTTAAGCATCAACCCACCCTCTCCCCAGTCAGAGTCTTACTAAGATGCGGAGTCATTGAGCTGGTATTCTGCAGCTCTCTCAAAGCAGGCTTGCACCCCACCATCCTTCCACAACCTCCTAATGACCTCCACGAGCTCAGGAGGCATGGTTCCCTCCTCAATGGAGTCAGCCAGGTTGCTGAGCTGTCGCCCGTCATCCTGTAATGCAGAAACCTGGTTAAGAACTTCACAGGAGTAATAGCTTTCCAGGAGGCTTCTGGGAATACTGCTGAATGGAAATCATTTTACATTACTACGAAGACCTAAGATGGAAGCAGTATCCAGTGAAGATTCTATGTAAGAAAACATACTGATGAACTTTTGAGTATGCTCCCCAGATGCAGAGGGTGGCACTATACCCAGCCCTGGGGTGTGTCTAAAGCGGGGCAGGGGTCCCAGGTATTTCCTCTCTGGAGTTTCTGGCTTCCATCCTGAGTCTGAAAGTTTACCGCCACAAAACGTGGGGCCTCTGCTGCAGAGAAACTGAAAATGTGAAGGCCAGATTGACCATGAAATAGACAAGATAGAAGACAGGGACCCATCACCTTTGTTCTTCAGCGATTGAAAGCTAGAAAAAGGCCAGTACTAGAAGTAGGGATTTCACTTACAAAAGTTCCATGGCCAGGAACCCAAGGGTAGCAATTTAAATGGTAAAGTGAAAAAGCAGAGGAAGCTGTGAGCAGCTTTATTTTGTAAATATTTGTTATAAAGTAGGGTTTGAGGACAGGCACGGTGGCTCACGCCTGTAATCTCAACACTTTGGGAGTCTGAGGCAGGAGGATTGCTTAAGGCCAGGAGTTTGACACCAGCCTAGACAAGATGGCAAGACCCCTTCTCTACAAAAAAATTTTAAAAAATAGCTGGGTGTGGTGGTGCACACCTGTGGTTCCAGCTACTGGGATGAGGTGGGAGAATCACTTAAGCCTGGGAGGGTGAGATTGCAGTGAGCCATGATCACACCACTGCATTCCAGCCTGGGCAAGAGAGGAAGACCCTGTCCCAGTAAAAATAAGGGTGGAGGTTGCTTACTTCTCCAGGACTGCATTAAGAGTTTTGAAACTCAGCAGGTGGGATTTTAGTTACTATTTTTCTTACCCATCTTTCCATATAGTTTGTTGGCCTCTGGTGTGTTTCTTCTCGCTAGCGTTTCTGCTTCCACCCTTAACCACATAATAGTAATCACATACCGCACAGCTTGGTTCAGCATAGTCGATACCCAGTGTGGTCATGGCCCGGATGATAGCCAGGATGGACTGCAGCACATTTCCATAGATGATAGCCTTGAACTCCAGGCATTCTTCTGGTGAATAGCCATCCTGGTGAATGATCCTGCAAGGGGCAGACACTCTGTCTTTAGCTGGACCTGAGTAACCAGACCTAAGGGATTAGGAATTTGGGGGTATTTAAA
Organism: Pongo pygmaeus; assembly: GCF_028885625.2. Classification (NCBI taxonomy): domain Eukaryota; kingdom Metazoa; phylum Chordata; class Mammalia; order Primates; family Hominidae; genus Pongo; species Pongo pygmaeus. The sequence goes on along the minus strand of NC_072373.2, from coordinate 120,109,488 downwards.
GGATCATAAGAATCCTATCTCTCTGTTGCTACTGCTTTCTCAAAGTGGAGGGTGAGGGACAAGGGGTACAGATGAGGGGCATTGGAATCAGATCCTTTATACCTGGGCTCCTTGAGGCTAAAGAGCCTTTCACTTTGAATACCTCCACTGGCTGTACTGACTTCTTCACCCTATCTCAGTCTTTTGGGGCTTTGTTTCTACTCACTTCATCTGTTTGACGATGGTGCTCTTTCCTGACTCCCCAGCACCTGGAAGGAAAAATGCTTATGCTTTCGATTTCCACCAGTTCTCCTCAGCCTTCCAGGAGATGGCCTGGGAGAAGTCAGAGCCACTGCTTGCTTGGGGGTCTTGTTAGGGGAGAACACATAGGGATGACTGCTGCCCTCAATTTCTGGCAGGCTTGAGCTCAGGCCATTCAACCTGGATTTAGAGCAGTTTCTTAACTTCAGTACTATTTAGTTTGGGCTGTCTCATGCATGGTAGGATGTTCAGCAGCATTCCGGGCCTCTACCCACTAGAGGCCAATAGCACCCCACTTCCCTATTTATGACAACCAGAAGTGTCTCCTGGCCTCTACCCACTAGAGGCCAATAGCACCCCACTTCCCTATTTATGACAACCAGAAGTGTCTCCTGGCCTCTACCCACTAGAGGCCAATAGCACCCCACTTCCCTAGTTATGACAACCAGAAGTGTCTCCTGGCCTCTACCCACTAGAGGCCAATAGCACCCCACTTCCCTAGTTATGACAACCAGAAGTGTCTCCAGACATTTCCAAATGACCACTGGGAGGCAAAATCTCCCTGTTGAAAACCACTAACAGATTCAGGGGGAGTCCTTTAACATTTCTCCTCTCTGCCTATTTTTGACTCAGGAGAGTGATCTTGGGGTAGGATTGGAGAGAGCTGGATCATTTCACCAAAATAACTATATTTTCGTCACCTTGCTGGTTCCCCCTTTTTTTTTTTGAGACAGGGTCTCAGGTTTGTAGCCCAGGCTGGGGTGTAATGGCACGATCTCGGCTTACTGCAGCCTTGACTTCCCAGGCTCAAGTGATCCTCCCACCTCAGTCTCCTGAGTAGTTGGGATTCCAGGTGTGCAACATCATGCCCGACTACTTTTTTTTTTTTTTTTTTTTGAGACAGTCTTGCTCTGTCTCCCAGGCTGGAGTGCAGTGGTGCTATCTTGGCTCACCGCAACCTCTGCCTCCTGGGTTTTAAGCAATTCTTCTGCCTCAGCCTCCTGAGTAGCTGGGACTCTACAGGTGCATGCCACCATGCCTGACTAATTTTTGTATTTTTAGTAGAAATGGGGTTTCACTATGTTGGCCAGGCTGGTCTCAAACTCCTGACCTCAGGTAGATCCACCCATCTTGGCCTCCCAAAGAGCTGGGATTACAGGCGTTGCGCCACTGCATCCGGCCGTTTTTTATCCCCCCCATAGAGACAGGTTTTCACCATGTTGCTCAGCTTGGTCTTGGATGGGGCTAAGTGGGTTCCCTTTATTGACTAACGTGTCCTAATGTCCTCATTCACACTCTGCTCTCCCCATCAAAAACTCATACCTTCTAGTACTGAGTTTATACTACCCTAATGCCTCGACCTCCTCCTATTTCGCTTGTGCTTGTTCCCTCTAAGCAGCTTATCCTGAATCTAGAAGAAATCTGCTTAGGCTTAAAAGATCTCTCAGTGGCCCCACCATCTCTGTTTCCCCCTGTGTAACCTCCTGGGCTCCTTAGAGTCTGGTCCAGCTTACAGAGATATGCTCCTTTAGTGTGTCCTTACGACTGTGCCACAGATCAGCTGGGGGAAAAGAAGGTGCCTTAGCCTAGTGCGTCAGCTCCCAGATCCCTTATGGGGGCTTGGAAACCCAGCTCAGGCATCTAATCTTCTGCTACGTAGACCCTACCTGCTCCAGCTACCCTACTTCTGTGGTACCAGTGGTTTGTTTTCCTAAGCCACGTGTCTCAAATGTTCTTGTCTTGGTTTTATTTACAGCCATGATCAATTTCCCTGATAAATTGAGGTGCTTTTATTTTCTCAGCACAGACCAGTGATCTGCTTAGGAGCTCATCAAGTTGATGAACCTTCCATCTGGCAGGGGCTTTGCAGGCAGCTATTGAATAGAGAGCCAGGAAGGGACTGCTGTACATAAAGACACCATTCCTCCTTCCTCAGGGCACCCTACTTCCAAAATTTTTACTGAAAGCAAGAAGGAACCACTATACTTGGCAAAAACCAGTGGGGCTATCTCTGGGACTGTTGGCACTGACTGTATGGTGGGACTTGTGAGCCTGTTGGTGAGGGAAGGTCCTGTTCTCTTCTGATTTCTTGGCTTAGAGTTCTCTGCAGATTGGGTACAGTCTGCAAGTCCAGGGTCCTTGAAGCCAAAAGGATGTGTTAGGTTTGGTTAGATTTGGAAATGGGTGGGCTCATGGTGGCCCTTGCACTATTCCTCGCTCAAGAGTAGAAAAACTCTGGAATAGCCTTGGCATTCTGGATCCCCTTGGGGTGGCTGTTTAGGCCCCATATTAACTCAGCTCTAGATCTCCTGATCCCCTAGCCAGACTGTGTAGAGGAGAGGAAAAATGACCTGCCACCCCTCCTTCCCATGGGGTGAGGTAGAACCCACTGACCCTTCAGGAAAGCAGGAAGGACCCCTGCCTTCTCTGGCTCATCTTCCCATCTCACTCACCCAGCAGTAGCAGCTTGACAGTCTTGGCTTCCTTATCAGCATCCTCCTGCAGCTTCTTTTCTAGCTCCTTGGACCTCTTGGCCAGTTCTTTGTCCTCAGCACTGGCTCCACTTCCCATATTTGCCGTCTTGTCAGCTTTTTCAGGCCCCTAATCCTCTCCCGTAAGGTTTCCTGTATGTGAGATGGAAGAGAAGGAAAAAAGTTGGGATTGAGTATCCCAACTTGGCTCCCCTAAAAGCAGGTCTGTACGATGCCAGGTGAGAGAGCAGGCTGTAGGGTCTTGTACTCTGCCTACATTGACTGAGACTCCCTACTCCAACTGGAGACCTACTTCTTAGTCTAGGGATTGTAGCCGTTATATCTAGCAATGTGATAGGTCAAGCCAATTAAGAGCTTTGTCAATATGGCAAGGGGTAAAGACTCAAGTGTTTCTGTAACTAGGGAAATGATCTGCTGGGTTCTGACGGAAGGATAGGATGCACAACCACTTCCATCCTTTAAGGGGCTCATCCCCTGAAAGTCTTTTGCTTCCTTGGATTTATTTGCATCATAGAGCTACAGATTATGGGCACATATGTAGAAAGCATTCCTTATGTTGAGCCTCCAGATTATAAGGTCTTGGTTTCAAGGGCTTCAGGGTATCAAAGCATACTCATTTACCATAGGCTGGTCCTGGCCAGGAAATTTGTTTTGGGTGGTGCCCTTCCTTGGGAAGATTAGGAATGTTTCAGCTCCCGCAGTGGCTGCTGCTCCAGGAAGCTACTAGCATTGTTCCTTTGCATTGGCCCCTCTCTTTGTACTTCTGTTATTAGCACTTATCACTTCATATTGTACGTCGTTTTACAAATCTTTTCCCTCACTGCATTTCTCCCCCTGGAGCTCAATGGACCAAATCTGACTCATCTTTGAACCTCTCAGAACTTGTAGTTTATTCGTGGATCAAAAGGTTTGGTGAATGAATAAATGTAGGAAAAGGGTGTATGGTGAAGAGAATGGGGTTGCTTCCCTTCGGCCCACTAAAGCCAGCTGACTCCCAACTTCACTTCATAAATGAACTTTGCTGGTATTCAGTGTGGGGTTTGTGCTGCCTCACACAACAAACTCTGCTTCTTTGGGAAATTGGACTCCAGACTCTGGCTTCTCAAAGGTTGGGGCAGCTCTCTCTCCTTCTGGCTCTCATCCCAGCTGCCCTTTCCTGGGGAAAAAATGAGGGTGCAGTCTAGCAACTGCCTTACAGACATTTAGGACTCCACAGGTTATACTCCTCTATGCCAATTATTTCAGTTTACTTAAATGAGTGTTGCTGGTGGAGCCTCCTCAGGTGGAGATGTTTTAGAATTTTGTTGCCCAAAATGTGGATCAAGAGCCAGTAACATCAGATCACCCGGAAGCTCATTAGACATGCAGAATCTCAGGCTTTAACCCAGAACTTCTGATTCAGAATCTGCAGTTTAACAAGATCTCAGGTGATTCTAAAGACATTAAAGAGTGGGAAGCACTGCCCTAGGGACCTGTTTTCCGCTAAACTCACCTAATCCTAAGAATCACCTGGGTTGCTGGTTTCTGTGTTTCCTCAAGTCTTAGGTGCCACTGACTAGAAGATCACCCTGCTTTCCGAGATGTTAAAATAGCGTATGTTTTTAAATGGTATGTTAGAATCAAACTCCAGAGCCAGAGAAAATATTTTAAGCTAATACAGGTAGTTATTACGTCTGTGAAGTTTGAAAAACCCTGGCCTGAAACAGTTCTCAACTTTTAGTGTACAGTGGCATTTACCTGGAGAGCTTTTTTAAAAATACTGATTTAATTGGTCTGGAGTGCAGTCCAGGCACAAAGATTTAAAAACGTCCCCAGCTGATTCTAGTGTACAGCCAAGGTGGAGAACTACTGAGGTCGAAGGATGTAATTTGCTCTTTCATTTTAGAGCTGGACTTGTGCAGCAGTGGCCAGTTGGGACTGGGAAGGTCAGGAGTAGAATCTAGGTCTCCCCGCCTATCAGGTACCCTGAGCCATAGCTAATTATCTTCCTCCTTCGCACCACCTTTCAGTGACTGTAGGGGCTGATGGAGAAATAGGCAGCTGCTGAGGTGCTTTCCATGGTAGCCATGTTTTCCCAATCAAATTGGCAAGTCCTTATTGACTTAAGGGAAAACAGGAGAGTCTCTTTGAAATTGTGACTATCTTGGAATCTTGGTTATAAGGTTTCAGTAATTATACCCCACTGCTAGCCCTGCTCTAGCCTACTCACAATACTGGTAACTCACACTGAGGCCAGAGCTATGCTGAAGGCTACACTGTTCAAGGGGCTGCCCGGAACTATTAATAATTATTATGTTATAGTTATTATAATTAATAACTGCTGAACAATGTAAGTGGCTCATACCAGTTAATTATCACAAAAACTGCTATTGTCCCCAATTTACAGACTAGATTAACTGACACTTGAGAGTTAAGTAACTAAAGTCAGCTGGGCACAGTGGCGCACGCCTGTAATCCCAGCACTTTGGGAGGCTGAGGTGGGTGGATCACCTGAGGTCAGGAGTTCCTGGCCAACATGGTGAAATCCCGTATCTACTAAAAATACAAAAATTAGGCCGGGCGTGGTGGCTCACGCCTGTAATCCCAACACTTTGGGAGGCCAAAATGGGCAGATCATCTGAGGACACGAGTTCAAGACAGCCTGGTCAACATGGTGAAACCCTGTCTCTACTTAAAAAACAATACAAAAATTAGCCAGGCATGGTGGCACGCACCTGTAATCCCAGCTACTTGGGAGGCTGAGGCAGGAGAATCACTTGAACCTGGGAGGCGCTGCACTTCAGCCTGGGCAACAGAGCAAGATTCTGTCTCAAAAAAAAAAAAAAAAGAAAAGAAAAAGCCCAGCATGGTGGCATGCACCCAGCTACTTTAGAGATAGAGGCACGAGAATCGCTTGAACCCGGGAGGTGGAGGTTGCAGTGAGCCAAGATTGCGCCACTGCACTCCAACCTGGGTGACAGAGTGAGACTCTGTTTCAAAAACAAAAAAAAAAGTTATATGGCCTAGTAAACAGACAAACCGGTGATCCTTCTTTCTATTACTTCCACATAAGTAGCCAGAGAGAGAAAGCATGAACAAATGCATGAACTCGATAACAGCAGCCCTTGTTAAAGGAACCACTAAGTTGTTTCACACACAGGGAAAGTGGGCTTGTTCCTTTTTCTGCTACTACCTCTGCAAACTTCTGTGCTGCTTCTGCTTTGTTCCCTAACTTACTGGATGGAAGTTCCCCATTCTCACTGCTAAGCTGAGAGGGAACTGCTAGCCCTCGCCTGGCCTGAGAGTACAGATCCATTACTGTGCATACATCATCCTGATGTCTGTGACCTCCTGCCTCTGCCTCTGTCGTCAGTTCCTGTGCCTTTCCTGTGGCTGTCCCACTTTATGATCACATTTACGGACAGTTTCCTGATGAAGTAAATAAGGTATGTAGTGCTAGTTCCATTTTGGAGGTGAGTGAACTGAAGTACAGAAAAGTGATCCTCACGTTAATAAGCAAGTTGGTATCAGAAGCCAAGCCAGAGCTCAAGTGTTTTGATTCACAGCCCTTTATAACCATATCATTTTGAATGAAAAGTAAATCACTGTTTCTTGGTGATTTGGGCATGTTTCCTGAGTTAAGGGATCTGTCTGACATCCATGGTAAGCCTTGTCTTAAGTGAATTGTGGGTAAAGACTTGTCCCAGATGGAGTGGGAGGACATGAAGGATGAGGAACTACCTTCAGGACCTTCCAGTCTGTAGGCAGAGGTGGGGGAAATTCACAGAAAAACAAATTAGTTAAAGGGATACTGCAGTAGTGCTGGGAAATTCAGAGCTGTTTAAGACCTAGCATTCACCCCTGGTAGGAAAGGCAATCAAACACACATCTGACTTTCAGACTGACAAAGTTCTATGGCAGAAGAAAGAAAAGGGTGATTGTGAAATGAATAGACTTTCCACAGAGAAGCAGAATAACAGTGGAAGTGGGAGATAAGCGTTTTGGGGAAAGAAAAGAGCATGAAAAAAAGAGGTAGAGGCACAAGGTACAAGGTGTGCTCAGAGAAGACTGGGACTTTGATGTTACTGGACTGGAGTGAAAGGTGCATGGATGGAGGGTTGGGAGGTGAAGATGAAGACAAGAAAGGGAAATTGGAGCCAGCCAGTGAAGCGCCTTCAATGGCAAGGGGTTTGACTAAAATCCACCGGTGTCTTGTAAACAAGTATAGATGGAAACAGCTGTATGGTGCTATAAACACAATGCTGGGTGACTGAGGTGAGAGGGAGAGGGAGCTGGCTGCTGGGAGAAGCTGAGAAACCAGAGCTGAACAGCTTGTTTCTAGAAGGGCCTAGGCATAAGGTATGGTTTGGGAAATTGCCTTGGCCAAGGACCTTTTTAGAGCTGCAGATATTCTCTCCCAAGTTTAGTATCTGTGAAGATTGTTCTGGCCTAGCTAGGGAGGCAGACATCACAAGTGAGCTGAAGTCCAGAAGCAAAGAAAAGCAGTTCTTCAGAGAAACAGGAGTGCACCATCTTTAGGGAGCTGAGATTCTGGGAGGGCCAGTTAAGGAGCCATGTGGGGAACAGGCTAGGAGGGGAGGAAGCTGTGTTTGGAGCTAGGGAAGATCCCAGAGGCTCAAAGGCGATGAATGTTAAGGCCTCAGTGTGAAAAAAGCCCAGGCCATAGGATGACTCACTCCTTTATTTCCCAAGCTCTGTTCTGCGTAGACAATGAAACCTCACTGAGATTCTTGCTGGTATGGAGTGGGTGGAGGGATTGATGCTTAACCATAATCAGGGCCGACTTCCTAGCAGCAACAATACACCAGATGACCTGGAAATAGGGGAGGGTTGTAGAGTGAAGGGTGTGTTGCAGATGGGACTAGGGGACTAGCATAAAGGGACTAATGAACTGGTTTGCCTGGGCTGGGTGGAGGGCAAGGATTGCCACCTATTGGCTGCTGAGGTAGGTAGGTCTGCATTAAGCAGGATGCTCAAGAGACCTGGCCCAATGCAAGATACTATCTTTAAAACTATGTCAACATTTGCATCTTATCAGAAGATACATGACATTCTATGTAGTTACATGGTGCTTAATTTTTGAGATTCATTTTATTCATTCTTGAGAGTCCATCAGCCTCAAAATCCCTAAGTGCCCCAAGACCAATTCAGTGGGCCATGAATGTAAACAGAATAGTTTAAGTCTGGGGTTAAGACCCAGGGAAGGCTGGGTTGGGGGGACTGTGGAGGCAATTACAGATTTTTACAGATTTTTGTTGATTTCTATCCCCTTGATTATAAAAGTTATGGGTATGTATTACAATTTTTAAAATGCAAATAAATATAAAGAAAATAAATATAACCCATAATTCCATCACTACAGATAATCATTGGTAAACTTGTTGGTGTGTTTCTTTTCTACCCATGTATATCACATAAGTAGGACCATACTGTGTATAGTGTTTTGCATCCATTCTTTTACCTAACTTTATATTGTAAACATTTCCACATCATTAAACATTTCTCCAAGAACAATTTTTAATGGCTGTATTTCATGGTATGAATATTACATAAACATTCCCCTATTGTTCAACCTTTAAAGTATCTAACTTTTCTAAGCAATACACATTGTGGTGCTGAACAACTTTTTGCATACATATTTTTCTGGCAGCTCTTTTTAGAAAAACAACTTCCAGAAAGTTGATTACTCGGTCAAATAATAAGAACCTTTTTGAAAAGTTTGATTCTACATTACCAGATGGCTTTCAGAAAGATTATATCAGTGTTCAAGGCCACCAGTAATGTGTTTGTGCACACGTACGTGTGTGTGTGTCTCCCATCTCACTAACTATACCCTTGCCAACCTGCATTAGCGTTTGTTTTTTGGTTTTTTGTTTTTTAGTCTTTGCTATTTTGATTAGGTAAACCTGGTTATCTCTGTTCTCTTTTTAGTTTTATGGATTCTGTGTGAGGTGAAGAGGCCAAGTTATTTTAAGTTTGTTCAGCGAACAGTAGCCAGGGATCAATGGAAGTGGCACCAGATGCAGGTGGAGAAAAGGGTTCAGGGTCCAGAATCCAGCATGGGGAGACAAGAGGGCGGCAGAGTTTGGGAAGGAACTCTGCTGTGGGAGTGGTAAGAACTGGGAGGAGCCAGACAAACAGCATTAGAACAACTGGGTGAGGCGGGCAAAGGCCTCCCACAAGAGGGAAAATAGGGAAGAGATTAATTCCTGCTAATGCATTTAATTATATTCAGTGAAGTCTTAGGGACTTCCCTCCACAATCCACAAAGGTAGAAAATCCTTTAGGTCGGATTATCTACCCCTTGGCAGTGGGGATGCTTGTTGGATAGGATGTCTGCAGACCCCAGAATGGCTGCAAGTGAATCAACCTGTGAGTGTCAATAGAGAACCAAGGCCAAGGCTAAAGCAATGGTAATACATGAATATTGAGTACTAACTACAGGCCAGGCACAGTTCTAAGCAGTTAACTTATATTAACTCATTTATCTTAGCCACCATATAAAGCAGGTACTCTTACACTCATTTTACAGACGAAATAGAAGCACTGAGAAGTTAGGTAACTTGCCCAGTATCAGTCAGGAAGTAGGTGAAATCTGGATTTGAACCCAGACATTCTGGCTAGAGTTAAAGCTCTTAACCACCAAATACAGAAATGTGGGAAGGGGAGCCAGAATTGCAGGGCACAGCCTCCTACCTACGCCTGCCGGAAGAAAACAGACGACCAAGTGAGATTGCAGGGGCAGGACTTCTGCTTAAAATGAATCCTGGGACAATAATAACAGCTACCTTTCACTGGGCCCTGACTTCGTGCCAGGCACTGTGTAAAGGGACTTTACGTTTAATCTTCACAGTAACCCCTTTGAGTGAGGTACTGTCATTACCCCATCTTACTGATGAGGAAGCTGACGCACGGAACTGGCCCAAGACCTGGGGTCGGCTCAGGCCAGCCCTACCGCGGTGCTGTGGCTGCCCACGTGGCGCCCAGGAAGAGAAAAAAATGGCGAGGCGGGGTCGGCAGGCGGAGGCGGGGCCAGGCGGGGGCGGGGCCAAGGGCCGCAGAGCCTGGCGCGGAGCCGGCGAGATTTTGGTGGGGTCGCACCTGTTGCGTGACTCCCCCACAGTCCGGCCGCGGGAGTCCGACCCTGAATGCCCAGGGAGTGTTGAGAGAAATCTGGACGAGTTCCGAGTCCCGCTCCCTTGGGAGCACGTGGCCTACCAGCCTCTCGATTGCGGGGTTGGGTGGTCGCGACACCGGGGTCGCCTTGAGGCCAGTCCGGCTGCCGAGGTCTGCGGGAGTCCACCTCCGGCCAGCTGGCAATTTTGAAAGACTGCCTTACTTTCCCCATCTCAGTGCCAGGGCAGGGGCCCTTGGAGTGACTTGGCTGGGGTCTGTGGCCGACCCCCCTGCCGTCCCTCAGGACCCGGGCTTTCTGCTGTGCAGACCCTCGTGGGCAGCCTCCCCTCGGAACTCGGGCAGCATGGCCTCAGGTGAGTGTGTGTACGTGTGTTGGAGGGAGGGTCTCTGGGACAGAGAAGTGCTGTGGCCAGGGTGACAAGAGGGTGGGAGTCACAGCACAGCAGCAGGACCTAGGGAAGGCGGTCAGCTCCTCCCAGGAGGGCCTAGGGAGCAGAGCTAGAGTGTGCAGAGACAGAGGAAAAATCCGAAGAGGCTAGGGTCTCTGTCCCAGAGCCCCAGACAAGGGGGTCTCCTGGCCTTCCTGCCTTCCTGGGAGGTAGCTATTTGGCGACGGTGGAATTTTCCCAGGACGGCCCCTCCCTCCTGGGCTGGGATTCTCGGTTCTTCCCCCTCCTCCCAGAGCTGGGCTACCCCCCGGAGCTGAGGGTCAGATGTGGAAGGAAAGTGGGTGCTGGGTTTTCACGGAGTATGCCTGCCCTGCCCCGGGAGGACTGTGTTTGAGCTTGGACTCGCTCGCTGCTGAATTCCTGTTTGTTATTCTTTTTTCTTCCAGGCTAGCTGGAAGGACCAGCTAGCCTGGACTTTGGCTTCTTTGCCCGGGAGCCCTGGCATGATGGGGTGAGGGCTCTTGGTGAGTTAGTGGAGAGCTGGGGGCTGGCTCTTCCCCATCTTCTTTTCTACCCACCCCCTCCCCGCCCCCCGCCAGGCCCAGCCACCATCAGTCACGTCACTCCTGGGACTGAGGAGGGAGGGGAGGGATAAGGGGCAGAGATGGAGGCCCCACTCCCCGAGGTTGCCTAGACAACATGAGAAATCGTGGCCAGGGCCTCTTCCGCCTGCGGAGCCGCTGCTTCCTGCATCAGTCACTCCCGCTGGGGGCGGGGCGGAGGAAGGGGTTGGATGTGGCAGAGCCAGGCCCCAGCCGGTGCCGCTCAGACTCCCCCGCTGTCACCGCCGTGGTCCCAGCCATGGCATCCTATCCATCTGGCTCTGGCAAGCCCAAGGCCAAATATCCCTTTAAGAAGCGGGCCAGCCTGCAGGCCTCCACTGCAGCTCCAGGTGAGTGTGTGCTTCCTGGCCTCAGGATAGATGCTGGGCTCTGTCTTGCCACCTCTCGCCCAAGCTGCTGGTCCCCTCAGGGCCACCTCCTCCGGCATCCTCTCTGTGGTGGTGCCCCTCAACCTCAGTCCCAGGGACAGCCGGCTTGGAAGGTGGGGTGAGGGGTGGCGGGGGCGGGGAGTGGATCTGAGATATCTGTGCCAGGGATGCTGTCCTCTGTCACAAGGAGTGGGCATGGTGTGGGTGCAGCAAGAGGTGTGTATGCACATGTGTCAGCGTGTGCATGTGCTAAGACTGCGTGTGAAGCATGTGTGAATGGAGTGGGGGTGTGTGGGACTGACTGTTTTGTGGACTGGCCACTCTGACTGGCGCCTGTGCCTTTACCAGGCAGGCTTAGGCTGTTCTGTGGCTAGTTCCACTTTTTAGGACCCCACATCTAGATCCGCCTCACTGGGGGTCTGACATCTGGGCACGACCATTGCTGGCTGGCATCCCACAACTGGGGGCTTGACTGTATCTATCGTTTGCTATTTGCTCATTCCTGGTCTATATTGTGAGCCTCCTTAGGAGTATGGGGTGCCCTTGGTCAGGTCCATGCAGGGTTCAGGCTGGGGCTGCTGCCCGCACTGCGTGTGCTTCTGCACCCTTTGGTTCGTCTCTCACTCTAGTAAGCATCTCTGCATCATTTGGAGCAGGTGGTGAGGTGCAGCAGTGCCTGTCTCAGTGAGGGCTTGGCTGCCTGGCTCTGTGCTTGCAGAGGGAAGTCTGCCTGCTGTCTGCTCCCAGGCCTTGTGGCTAAGGAAAGACCCACCCTGACTTTGATGACCAGATCATGCCGACTGCCCCCACCCTTGCAGCTGTCTGTAGCTATAGCCCAATTATCAACCTCCTGTATTTTCTTGTTTCATTGAAGATGCCTGGTGCAAGGTCTCTACTGTCCTCAGGGTGTTCTTTGTGCCCAGGTCTGTGCCATCCAGAAAGGGTATCCCCTGGGTGGGGCCCTTCCTGGCCCTGTTTGGTTCAGCAATAGGGCAACTGATATGGATCTAGCCCAGAGCTGGAGACCCTTCGGTGGTCAGATGGTAAAAGCATCTGATACTTGTGGGGTCAAAGCTGTGAACACCCCTGTGCCTACTGAGGCAGTCCTGGCAGTGTGTGAGGGGCTCCTGGTCGAGAGGGGAGATGGGGTGCTCAGAATCTCAGAGTTGGTGGGAGTGGCTCTGGAGCAGCCCAGTCTGGCTTTTGCTTGACTTCTCCGTAAGTGTGGGTGTACGTGTGTGGTGCTGGCCCCTAGAGAAAGGACCAGTAGGCAGCTGAGTCTTCTAGGCCTGGCCTCTGAGAACGTAGAGGTTACTGCCTGTGTGTCACCTTCAGTGAGCCTGCGGCAGTCCTGGAGAGTGGCCTGGCAGGCTGGGGGGATGGCGCTGGCTGTTGGAATCTGTCCTGCTCACTCCAGGATTGCTGTGGAGCCCGAGACCCCCCCTGCTAGGAGAGGGAGTTGAGATTTGAGCCTTTGACTCAACTCCTGCTGACTCAATATGAACCAGCCATGGAGGTCTGTGGTCGGCCTCCCCTAGATGGAGTTAGAAGTGGTCTGGGGCCATATGTAGGGAGGAGGTGTGTAAAATCAGGGTTCTCGGGCAAGAAAAGATCTTACCCTCTGGGGGTGAGGCAGGTTCCCCTCTTTTCTTCCTCTTCCTACTTTGTCCTTTTCCAAGTAAGAGATAGAGTCACCCCATCTCCACTCCTGCCAAGTTCACTTCACTGCCCTTTACTGGCCTATTGCCTTTGCCCTGCACTGGGCCCAGGGAACCTCCCACTGTCCTCAATGGGCGGGGCTACAAGTAGGATGTATTTTGAGGGTCCCAGGAGTTCATAATTGCAGGCCTTGCCTCAACACAGAGCCTGGTGTTTTGCAGAACACTTGCAGAGCCATTATCTCTGTGAGCCTTATGGCAGTTGTGGCTAGGCAGAGAAGGGACCACTTATCGCCCCACTTGTAGATGAGGACCCAAAGCCTCCCAGAGGTAGGTAGAGACATGCCCAGAAGCAGGAACAGAATCAGACCCATGTCCTCCAAATTCTAGCCCCCTTTCTCCCAAACTTATTCTGGACAGTTTGTCCTGTCCCCGATGATAGGCTTGGATCAGGGGTTGCAGGTCTAGGGGCCTGCAAACCAGCCCCCTGAGCAGCTGGGCAGCGGGGAAGCCTCAGTGACTGGCCCCTACCTAGACTGGGCCATTTCCCCAGCTGCCAGCCAGCTCCTTCTCCAGCAAAGGCCCTGTCTCTCCTGAGGGATGCCATAGTCAGGGCCCAGAGGACAGTGGTGAGCAACAAGGCCACTGCCAGGAAAGGCCAACCTGGGGCTGTGGGTGTGATGAAGAGGGCTGTTCCCCTCCTTTTTCTCCCCTCTTACTCTTTGGCCAGCCAGGCCCTGCCCACTCACTGTCCCCTAGGGCAGTGGATTTTAAGGAGGTTGGCTCCTCCCTGTCGGCCTGCCTTGCCCAAGTCAGCCTACCCTGCTACTTCCACTTAGGAGCCTCACATCTGGCTGGGTCTTCCCTGGCACTGTAGAGGTGGAGGCCCTCTTCGGTTCTGGAGTTCGTCTTATCTCCCAACTCTGATGCTCCTTCCCTTGGTTTCTGGGCTCCCTTGAACTCCCCTAGCTCCGTGCTTATGGCCATCTCAGGGTCTCCCCTGCTTGCAGCTGCACTTGGTACAGCCTGTGCCAGCCCCTGAGGGACTGGCTGCAGCTTCACTGGCAAACAGGCGGGCAAGGGGCACAGGGCTGCTGGCTGGAGCTGCCTGCACTCTGCAGGTAGGGTTCGGCAGGGCCCAGGGTGCGCAGGGGACGGGGTCCTGGATCTGGGGCAGGCCCCTCCCTCTTCCCTTTGTCCAGCTTTGGGACCAGTCCTGGAATATTGGGAAATGGGCGCAGAGACTTTAAGGCCGGCTACCTAGGCAGATCCTGTAATCCTTCCCTAAGCCAGGGTGGAGGGTGCTGGAGGGGAGCACTCCTTACAGCTGGCTGAGAGAGACAGTTTGGGTGTGGAAAGCTTCCCACTGAGGAGCTGGGGCTGCTGAGCCCAGGGAGGGTCCTTCGGGGTAGGCTGGAAGCCTTGGCAGCCCCCATAGACCAGCAGCTTCACGGCCCTCTGGTGCCAGCCTCCTGGTGGTACAGATGGAAAGTCTAGTCTTGATGGAGAAAGACCCCTGGCTTCTGACACTCCCTTCCCCACGGCCCACTGTGGTGCCCCCAGTCCAGATCCTGGGGCCTGAGTGGCATAGACTGTTTATGGCAGTTCCTTTTGGAGGGGCAGGCTAAGGCCAGCCCACATTTTGGCAGCCCTGGGGCCCTGGGGGACAGGGCAGGCCTCCAGGGAGGAGGTAGGGTTCCCTTGCCAACCAGGCCCTCCACTTCCTCTCCTCTTCCCTTGAGGGCTGGTCCCTAGGTCAGAGTTGAGCGGCAGCTGAGGCTTCTCTTGTGCTACACAGGTCTAGGATGTCAGGCACAGGGCCCTGCCCCTTTGAGTGGAGAATCTGCTAGTCCAGGGGCGGGTCTGATCCTGGGTTGCCCGCCCTGGGAGCTGCAGGCTGGGGGTCCCTGGTGTGGCCGCCTGGTCCTTACCAAGCACCTGGTGTGTGTCTCTGAGGGTGTCTGTGTGCGTATGTGCATGTGTGTGCACATGTACACACGTGCACCTGCCTCTGGGAGGTAGTCACGTGGAGATTCTCATGGCCTGAGGGATCAGGCTCTAGTCTCATTTGTGGAGGTAATGAATCTACTCGTTCTAGGGGCAGACTCAGAATCCCCACCCCGAGCCTGGAATGGGTGAGGGGTCCCTGCATTAGAGGTGAGGGTGAGCCCTTTCGGAGCCACATACACAGGCCTACTCTTCAGCTACCGAGGAGGGACTGCCCTCTTTCCCGACCCTGGGCTCTCTTGGGAGCTGGCCTAGGCAGGGCAGGGGCCCAGGGCTTTCAGGGGCTGCCCCTCCACCCTTTGACCCTGGCATCACTGTCTCTGCAGAGGCTCGGGGTGGTCTGGGGGCCCCTCCGCTGCAGTCTGCCCGATCCCTGCCGGGCCCCGCCCCCTGCCTCAAGCACTTCCCGCTCGACCTGCGCACGTCCATGGATGGCAAATGCAAGGAGATCGCCGAGGTATCACCTGGCACCACCCGCACCCTCACCCCGTGTCTCCATGCCCTGCCTCTGCTCCCCACACCCCTCACCTCAGCTGTCCCCTCACCTCACGCTTGGCTGTCTCCTGATCCTCAGCCTCTCCCAGGTACCCCTGGTCCTGCTGCCCTCACCCCATCCCCAGACTCTGTAGGAGAGTGCCCAAGGGCGGAGGGCCAGCCATGCTGACCTTCCTTCCCTCCCCCCAGGAGCTGTTCACCCGCTCACTGGCTGAGAGCGAGCTCCGTAGTGCCCCGTATGAGTTCCCCGAGGAGAGCCCCATTGAACAGCTGGAGGAGCGGAGGCAGCGGCTGGAGCGGCAGATCAGCCAGGATGTCAAGTGAGCCCGGCAGGCAGCTGCTTAGTCTCCCTCCATACCCTTCCAGACCCTTTCAGAGCCCCTTTTCTGCCTCTTTCCCTCGCACCCTGCCTTGGGGGTCTGCACAGGGAGCATAGAGTGGGCTTTGGAGTCCGGCTGCTGGGTTCTGTTCTGTCTTCTAGCCACCGGTGTGGCTGGGTCATGTTGCTTAACTTATGGGTCTGCTTTCTCATCTCTAAAGTGGGTGAGAACAGCACAGGGTTCTGCAGCTCTGCCTTTGAGGATCACATGTGACAACATGTGCACAGCACCTAGTGGGGTGCTGGGACCTGGGAGCAAGGGCCGTCCCTTGGGATCTGCCTGACTTCTCATCCCTCTTGCCTCTAGGCTGGAGCCAGACATCCTGCTTCGGGCCAAGCAAGATTTCCTGAAGACGGACAGTGACTCGGACCTACAGTGAGGAGGGCAGAGGGGCACAGGGGATGCGGAGCTGGAGCCTGCCCTTCTGCCGGCTCTAAACCCCTCCCTTGAATGCACCCCCTGCAGGCTCTACAAGGAACAGGGTGAGGGGCAGGGTGACCGGAGCCTGCGGGAGCGTGATGTGCTGGAACGGGAGTTTCAGCGGGTCACCATCTCTGGGGAGGAGAAGTGTGGGGTAAGCATGGGGTGTATGTGGGGTGAGTCGCCATCACCTATGTCTTAGTGGGTTCCCCCAGCCTGGAGAGCTGGGGGTGGGGGCTGGAGAGGGCGTTTCTCTTTCCAGCAGCTGGAGGGGCAGAGGGGCTGGCTGGGAGCCACTTGATGTGCTGGACCAGGGTGATCTGAGTGTTCCTGGGGGTCAGGGCCTGTGGGAGGTGGGGATAGTTTGGGTTCTAAGATAATGCCTCAGGGAGGAGGCCTCTGAGTCCAAGACTGAGGAGAGTGATCGCATGTCCTCATCTCCAGGTGCCGTTCACAGACCTGCTGGATGCAGCCAAGAGTGTGGTGCGGGCACTCTTCATCCGGGAGAAGTACATGGCCCTGTCCCTGCAGAGCTTCTGCCCCACCACCCGCCGCTACCTGCAGCAGCTGGCTGAAAAGCCTCTGGAGACCCGGACCTATGAACAGGGCCCCGACACCCCTGTGTCTGCTGGTGGGACCCCCCATCTCTGCCCCATGCCATGTGCCCTAGCCTCCTGGGCTTCTCAGCCTGGTGCCTGGGCACCTCTGCCCTGCCTGCCTCTCCCTACACCCAGGATCATTCCAACCTCTTGGTGTACAGGGGTGGAGGTTGGGCAGGAGCTGTCTGACCTACTGGGTCTTCAACATCTCTTGCCCTCTGTGGGGCCTTTGGGTTGGGCAGTGGGTGGCTTGTAAGAGCCCTGCTCTGACTTTACCCTCCTCACCCCTGCAGATGCCCCGGTGCACCCCCCTGCGCTGGAGCAGCACCCGTATGAGCACTGTGAGCCAAGCACCATGCCTGGGGACCTGGGCTTGGGTCTGCGCATGGTGCGGGGTGTGGTGCACGTCTACACCCGCAGGGAACCCGACGAGCAGTAAGAGGGGTGTGGTGTGTGTTGGGGGGATGCAGCGTGGGAGGTTGCATTGGCTTGGAAGAGGCCACAGGGCTCGGCTTGCTCTCCTCACCCAAGCTCCCCTCCATGCCAGTTGCTCAGAGGTGGAGCTGCCATACCCTGACCTGCAGGAATTTGTGGCTGACGTCAATGTGCTGATGGCCCTGATTATCAATGGCCCCATGTGAGTCCCCTGCCATCCCAGACACTTAGCTCACCTCCCAGCCCAGATTCTCCAGCCTCAGTTCTGCCCCAGACTCCCATCACCTGGTGTCTTGCCCTTCCTAGTTGCTGAGCCCTCGACTTCCCCGCAGTCTGCTGCCCTCTTGGCAGCCTCCATCCTTACCCTCCCACCTGCTCCCTCTGATCTACTACCCAAGCCCTCCCCAGGTGCCTCCCTTCAGGGCCTAAGTCCCTGCCTTGTTCTCCTCGTGCCCAGAAAGTCATTCTGCTACCGCCGGCTGCAGTACCTGAGCTCCAAGTTCCAGATGCACGTGCTACTCAATGAGATGAAGGAGCTGGCCGCCCAGAAGAAAGTGCCACATCGAGATTTCTACAACATCCGCAAGGTGGGCCCTCACCCTGTGGCCGTCTCCATGTCCTCATCTCACACCTCTGCCCAGCCTCCCCTTCAAGGGCCAGGCCCCCCACACAGCATCCAGTACAGAGGGTCCTTTCCCATTGCACTGCCCCGGGCCCCAGACCTTCCTGGCCTCTGGTGGATCAGCAGTGCCCTCTTCCTCTCCAGGTGGACACCCACATCCATGCCTCGTCCTGCATGAACCAGAAGCATCTGCTGCGCTTCATCAAGCGGGCGATGAAGCGGCACCTGGAGGAGATTGTGCACGTGGAGCAGGGCCGTGAACAGACGCTGCGGGAGGTCTTTGAGAGCATGAATCTCACGGCCTACGACCTGAGTGTGGACACGCTGGATGTGCATGCGGTCTGTGCCAGTGGCGTGGGCTGTGAGACTGAGTCAGTCAGGGGACCAGGAGTCAGGGGTGACCTGAGCCTTCCCATGTCCCCCAGGACAGGAACACTTTCCATCGCTTTGACAAGTTTAATGCCAAATACAACCCTATTGGGGAGTCCGTCCTCCGAGAGATCTTCATCAAGACGGACAACAGGGTATCTGGGAAGTACTTTGCTCACATCATCAAGGTAAGGAGGCAGCCTTCCCTGCCAAGCCTCGAGCCTGAGGATCTGGGGGCTTTTAGGGGGTGAGACTCAAGGAGGGTGGGCAGATGACCCCCTGAAGAGCTCTGACTTAGCTCACCTCATATCTGACTCAGCTCACCTCATGTCTAGGAGGTGATGTCAGACCTGGAGGAGAGCAAATACCAGAATGCAGAGCTGCGGCTCTCCATTTACGGGCGCTCGAGGGATGAGTGGGACAAGCTGGCGCGCTGGGCCGTCATGCACCGCGTGCACTCCCCCAACGTGCGCTGGCTGGTGCAGGTTCCCCGCCTCTTGTGAGTGTCCCTTGGAGTGGGAGGGGAACCTGTGGGCTCATATTCAAGGGGTCAGGGCCTGCCTCCTGCTCTCCTAGGTTGCCTGAGCCTCTCTTGTCCCTGCCAACCCCTCTGAGTGCAAGGAAGGGCTTCCTGGTCCCATCCATGGTCTGTCCAGCCTGGCCCATCTGGGTATCCTTGCTTTCCCAGTATGGTTCAGATGCGCCCCTGTGCTCTTGGGCCAAGCTCTGACCCTTACTGGCCTGCTGGGTTTCCTCCCACTGGCCCTGACTTGCACATACCTGCATGTTATGTCTCACCTGCAGTGATGTGTACCGTACCAAGGGCCAGCTGGCCAACTTCCAGGAGATGCTGGAGAACATCTTCCTGCCACTGTTCGAGGCCACCGTGCACCCTGCCAGCCACCCGGAACTGCATCTCTTCTTAGAGCACGTGAGCAAGCAGCACAGAGCTGGGTATGGGGAGGGCAGCCGGCTTCACGTCCAGCTGCAGCTCTGGTTCTGACCCCAGGGTTCTGTATTAGGTGGATGGTTTTGACAGCGTGGATGACGAGTCCAAGCCTGAGAACCATGTCTTCAACCTGGAGAGCCCCCTGCCTGAGGCGTGGGTGGAGGAGGACAACCCACCCTATGCCTACTACCTGTACTACACCTTTGCCAACATGGCCATGTTGAACCACCTGCGCAGGTGCCTGCACCACCCTGTGTCTGCTTGCTATGCCGTCTCTCGCCCAACAAATCTTACTCTTGGCACCTTGGGCCAGGGCCACTAGACCTCTGACCCACCTGTTGCCTGGACTAGATGGGTTCTTTCTCTGCCCTTGGAGCTACATCTGTCAACCCTCACAGCCAGTAACCTACCCCGTCCCCCTTATCCCGGGCCTGCATAGTTATTGGCTGGAGGACATATGCGTGTTGGGTGGGGGGTCAGGGGCTCCGGTGAGCCCAGGTGATCCCAGGCTCAGAAGCTGACACCGTCTTCATGTCCCCCAGGCAGAGGGGCTTCCACACGTTTGTGCTGAGGCCACACTGTGGGGAGGCTGGGCCCATCCACCACCTGGTGTCAGCCTTCATGCTGGCTGAGAACATTTCCCACGGGCTCCTTCTGCGCAAGGTCAGGATCTGCACCCCTAGCCTTCCCTCCCAATTGTTCACCTTCCTCTGAACCATTCGGGCCCCTTCAGCAACCGATCCTCCTCCCACCCAGCCCTCATATTGGATTCTGCCTTCCCAATGTAACTACCCTTCCCCACCCCAGCCTTCAGCCTGGGGCCCCAACTTGGATTTTGACTAATTCACCCTTTGCACATCAGGCCAAGCCTGGATTCCCCTCCCCCTGCCCTCTGCTGTGGCCTGGACCCCCAGAACCACTGTGCCCTGCCCAGCCTCGAGGCCACCTGACAGGCCCTCCCTCCCTGTTGCCTGCCCAGGCCCCCGTCCTGCAGTACCTGTACTACCTGGCCCAGATCGGCATCGCCATGTCCCCGCTCAGCAACAACAGCCTCTTCCTCAGCTATCACCGGAATCCGCTACCGGAGTACCTGTCCCGCGGCCTCATGGTCTCCCTGTCCACTGATGATCCCTTGCAGTTCCACTTCACCAAGGTCAGAGCCCAGCAGGCAGCCAGGCGGGCGGGCGTCGCAGGACGCTGGGGTCTCTCGGGTTCGGTGTTGGGGGGAGGGGGGGGGTCTCTCGGGTTGGTGCTGCCCTCTGCTGGTAGAGCATAGCAGGCCAATTGGCAAGTCTTACGGAGTTGAGGGGTTGGGGGGTTGGGGGGTTGGGGGGTTGGGGGGATGGGGGGGCGGGGGTGGGGAGAGCGAGTGGGGAGGCTGGGGAAGGGAGGCAGGGGCAGCTGGCCGGGACGCACTCGTCTGAGGGAACCTGGCCCGTGCAGGAGCCGCTGATGGAGGAGTACAGCATCGCCACCCAGGTGTGGAAGCTCAGCTCCTGCGATATGTGTGAGCTGGCCCGCAACAGCGTGCTCATGAGCGGCTTCTCGCACAAGGTACTACAGCGCCTGCCTGGACCTTGGCATGGCATCACTCCTCTCCTCTGCATTTGGGGTCCTGACCTGTCCCTGGGATGGCTTGGGGTGGGGCATGACCCCTCAGCACTGGCTGCAGCCCTGCCCATTACCCCTGCTCCTTGCAGGTAAAGAGCCACTGGCTGGGACCCAACTATACTAAGGAAGGCCCTGAGGGGAATGACATCCGCCGGACCAACGTGCCAGACATCCGCGTGGGCTACCGCTACGAGACCCTGTGCCAGGAGCTGGCGCTTATCACGCAGGCAGTCCAGAGTGAGATGCTGGAGACCATTCCAGAGGAGGCGGGTATCGCCATGAGCCCAGGGCCTCAGTGAGCCTGGTCCATGAAGTGCCCACCACATCGCAGCACTTTTACCACGTTTTGTCCTCAGACCCCTCCCATGCTGTGTGGTCTCTGCATGTCTCCATTCTTCTGTGTCTCTGTCTTGCATGTCTCCGACCATGTCACTGTCCCTGGGCCACCCAGTGAAAGCAAAGCCTGGGAATCTGCTCACTGTTGTTTGG
This sequence comes from Pongo pygmaeus, assembly GCF_028885625.2. Lineage (NCBI taxonomy): Eukaryota > Metazoa > Chordata > Mammalia > Primates > Hominidae > Pongo > Pongo pygmaeus. The sequence continues at coordinate 120,088,205 of NC_072373.2, read as the reverse complement.
GCTCAGGTATTGAGCCTGACGGCCCAGGTATTGAGGGCCTCCCCTGCTGGTGGCCCTGTCCTGGGATCCTCAGAAGCCTGACTGTCCTATGGGCTTCTCCAGTGTCCACAGGGGCTTGGGATGGTTGTTGGGGGCTGGCCCCTCTAGCCTTTCAGGTCCTTCCTGGGCAAATCTGAGCCTTGGCCAGGGCCGAAGTTTAGGCCCCTGTCTTGTTCATGTAGCCGAGGGGCAGGTGGGGGACCTGTACACCTCTGCTGTGGGCACGGGGCTGCTGAGGGTCTGTGGAACTCCAGCAGCTCCACACTGGGTAGAGCTGGGCCAAGAGCTCAGTCACAGCCCTGGGCTTCCTGGCCTGAGTGGGTAGACGCAGGCGGCAGAGGTGCTGGACCACATCTCCGCCAAGTCACTGCCCAGCAGCCTTCTCCGTCCTGTCCCCAGCCCATGTGCTCCTTGGGTGTCAGCTTCCTGTGCCTCTGTGGGAGAGGGCAGCTGCCTTGTGTTATATCTGGGGCCATGGTTGCTGCAAGGTCCTGGATCTGCCACTCAACCCCGGGAGTGGTGTTCCCAGTGTGGCTCCCAGAGCTTTGACCAGATCGTGATCCCAGCTGGCCCCTGTGTTGTGTTCTGGACTGAGGCCTTTGCTGTGAACTGCAGTGTTTCATACGACTCATCTTTCCTAGTGCATGAGAAATAAAGATTATTTAAGTAATGAGGCAGGTGGGGTTTCTGTTGGGAGAGGGAACACCGTGGTGGGAGGTGGCTGTGGATGGAGGCACCGTGCATTCTGAGGGGAGGGACTAGGCTTGGGTGATGTGTATGTTGTGCATGTGGAAACTGACAAAGGAAGCTGTGGGAGAGAGGAGATGCCCATTCAACCCTCATCCAGCCTGTCCCCTGTGAGGGGAACACCTAGCCCTGGGTCTGCAGCACATCCCTGTCACACCAGCTTGGGGGCTGGTGTCTGTTTCCCACCTTGTACTTCCTCCCCTCTTCCAGCCTCTGAGGGGATGGCCTGGTAGTTGGGGAATATGCACCTACAGACAAACCCGAGGCCAGGGTCTTCTGGGGGGTCTTGTTTAGATGGCCCTCTCCAGGCCATACTCTCAGAGATTCTGATTCAATAGGCAGAAGGTGTGGCACAGACATCTGCAAACTCTCGGGCATATTCTATTGCAAGAGGTTGGAACAAGCATGTGCATTCCGATTCCATTCCCCCCCACCCCACTCCCACCTCAGCCTCTGTCCCATGTTTAATACACAATTTCTGGACCACCTCCCTGGCACAGAGGTTGCTGGAGTCTGTTCTCCAGGTAAAGAAGGAAAGTGGAATGTGCCCTGGGCTGTGCAGGGTCCTGGGTGGGCAGAGAGAAGCCTGTCGCTGCCCCTGCTGCTGGCTGGGGAGGCCTGTCCTCCCCTGGCTGGCTCCCTCAGAAGCAATTAGCCCTGGAACAGCATGAGCCTGTGTAATTGAGGGCCTGCCCAGAGCCAGAGCAGCTGGAGCAGGAGGGGGAGGCTGGGAGGCCACTGGCTTCCTCCTCCCTTCTTGTCAGCTGCTCTCCCCGACCCCAGCCTCTTTCAGCAAGCAGGTCTGCACCTGGCCCTGGGCCTCCCAGTGGGTGCCCTGGGAAGAAGCTCTCATCCCTCTCCACTTCCCATTGGCCAAGCCTCTCCTGGTCAAGACCCAAGGCCCTTCAGTTCAGAAGACACCCCTTGCCAGTTCATCCTGGCCACTTACATGTCGCAGAATTGAACGTTGGAGCCCAATGAGGGTGGGAGGTTGTGAGTCCAGGGCTCCTCCACGCATGCTGGGCCTTGGCTGCCCAAGGATCCCCCTTAGAAGGGTGAGGGGAACTCACTTTTCAGGTAGGTGAATAATTTAATAACACAAATGAGCTGTGTCTTTGTTTTAACAAGGAAGCAGGATTAAAAGATCTTTCTAGAAGGTCTTTTGGAGGCAAGAACTGCCTGTCCTGACTGCCAGCACTTAGGACTCCATATTTACTCGTTGAATTTGTCATTTAATAGAATCCTTCAGTTCACTTTCTTGTCTCCTGTTTTTCTTAGTGTGTGTTGAGGCTTAGCTCTAAGAATATTACTAATTTAAAGTTCCTTAGCAGCCTCTTCACAGTTTATTTTTGAAACGAGGTCTTGCTCTATTGTCCAGGCTGCAGTGACCTCCTGGGCTCAAGTGATCCTCCCACCCCAGCCTCATGAGTAGCTGGGACTACAGGCTCGTGCCATCTGTAGATGGGGTTTCACCATGCCGCGCAGGCTGGTCCTGAACTCCTGGGCTCAAAGTGCTGGGATTACAGGCGTGAGCCACCGCACCCAACCCACAATTTAGTTTTGAAACAACTTGCCTCTGGTTTCTTAGTTTCTCAGAAATTTCTCTTTCAAATATTTATCAAGAGAAAATAATCTTAAAAGCCCTTAATACTTCTTCCTATCTGAAAAGAAAATCATTTTCATTTAAAAAAATTTGGAAAATATAGAAAAACAGGAAGAAGTAAAAGCCCACTCATAATCTACCAGTTTCACCAAATATTTGCTGCATGCCTGAGATATATGTAGATATTTTAATACATATCTATGCATATTTATGTATTCGTTTCAGTTCTTTTTAAAATGCTATTTTTGAGTTGAGATCACAAGGATGATTTAGGCTTTTTAAAATTTTTTATTATTATTATTATTTTTGAGATGGAGTCTCACTCTGTCGCCTAGGCTGGAGTGCAGTGGTGCAATCTTGGCTCACTGTAACCTTTGCCTCCTGGGTTCAAGTGATTCTTCTGCCTCAGCTTCCCAAGTAGCTGGAATTACAGGTGTGTGACACCACACCTGGCTAATTTTTTGTATTTTTAGTAGAGATGGGGTTTCACCATGTTGGTCAGGCTGGTCTCGAACTCCTGACCTCAGGTGATCCACCTCAGCCTCCCAAAGTGCTGGGATTGCAGGTGTGAGCCACCATGCCTGACCCCGGCCTATTTTGAAAATTATTTTAACATACGTCTTTCCACATGTCATTCAAATACTCTGCAAATATGAATGTGAACTACTGTGCACCACCCCCTGGTGAGCCTCCCATGGTTTATGATTACAGCTCTCCTCTGTTAAGAATAACTGGCCTAATGTGACCAACAGTGTGCACTCTGGGTTTGACTTTTGTTTCCACCACTTTCAGGCTGTGTGACCTTAGGCAAGTTACTTCCCCTCGCTGTGCCCCCAGGTCCTCACCTATTTCATGGGGATAATGATAGCACTTTTCTCACGGGTTGATTTTGGATTCATTCAGCCACTGGATATAAAGCACTAAGCAAGAACTCAGTAAATACTAGCTATTATTATCTTTGCATAAATCTCTCCAGATTATTCCCTTAGTCTAGATGCCCTGAGTGAAATCACCAGGTCCAAGGTAGAATTTTAGTTACTCTTCTTGGTAGAAATGAATCAAAGTATGTGAGCAGAAATAAAAAGTCATTTCCTTGCCCTCGACCTTGCCTGCACCTTCCATGCCAGCCCGCCACCTCCTCTCCTCTTTTGGAGCCCCACCCCCTGCCCTTCCTCTCGACCTGCTGTGTGTGTCTGCGTGTGTGAAGGAGCCCGCATCTTCTTCCTGGTCAGGGGCCAGATCTTACATGGAATGGGGGGGTGAGGGGGAAGGAGGGTGGGTGGCAGAGGGAGTAAATAAAATAGGCAACCCAACCTGTCTCCTTCCAATGTTTGGGACCTGTCCTGAGTGAAGTCGACCCCGGAGGACTGTCCCTCATCTGTCCCTAAAGCTTTCAGACTGGGAAGTATGAGGGCTGTGTGCCAGGCCACATCTCACATGCCCTGCACGGGATCACCTCTCCATCCCCACTTCTGGGGGAGTGGAGGGGAGCAAGTGGGGAGCTATCTGGGCCCCCAGGCTGGGGTAGAGGATGGGTAAGGGTGTTTGGTTAGGGTGACAATAATCCTGATTTCTAAACCCTACATCAGAACATTTACCCTATCAAAGTATTGCCTTACTTATGAATGCATTCATATGAAATTCCAATAAAGGCTTAAGCATTAACTCAGATTTAATCCAATGTTTGACAAATCACTTTATTTTCAAAATGAGAGTGAAATTGCCCAAATTAGGACGCCCTGGACAATCTGGGGTGGGTGGTTTCTGCAGCTGGACCGGAAGCAGGCAGCCTGCAAGTCTAGAAATGGGGATGATCTAAGTGCCTTGATTTTGTGCGCATACCTGTCTTCCCCTGGCAGACCCTCAATGCCACCGCCACCCCCTGGCAACATGGGAGAGCTGAAAGAAAACCTTTGAGGGCTGCAAAATATGGGAAAAAAAAAGTTGAAATTGACGAATGTTTAATGAAATGCCTTCAGAAAGTAGCATGTCAACTTCAATATTTGTTAAGTCACATGCCATTATTTTTGAAAACAATTTGTAAGTTGGATTTTTGACAAGAGTTCCAGAATATGCAATATGATTAAAGAGAAATCATAGCCAATAGTAAATTAAATGAGTTACTCATAGTCAAGTAATTTCAAAAGCAAATTTATAAAAACCCCTTTAAAGCAAAGCAGTTATATTTAATGAGGGGGTGTGGGTGCATTTTAAACGCAAGTGAGGGTGGGGCCTCCAAGAATCAGATGCAGGGTCTATAAAGGACTTACTTAAAATGGCTCAGCCCCGCAGTCCCACTCTGGGCCAGGGGGGTTGGCTCAGATGTTGGTCTTGCCGTCACCTTCAACTGTCCTGCCTCCCTAAATAGTCTGGGCAGATTTGGAGCAGCTACTGCTGCCACTGGCATCTTCTCTGAATCTGTGCAACAGATACGCACAGCTGGAATTTCTGTCTCCCCTTTGCAGATGAGAGACTGACCTGGGTTTAAACCTGAGTGTTCTGTTTATTAGCTGGGCAAGTCAGCCCTCCTCCCTGACTTCCCAGGCCTGGAGGAGATGTGCAAAGGGGAGTGGCTACCAATCCATTCCCAGCCAGGGTCCCAAGCTACTGCTGGGGTATGCTGGTGTGTCTACTACGCATTTGCCATGGTGGGGCAAAATACCTATGAGCACCTGGCATTGGGCTGAACTCTTTGTAAGTGTGAATGTACTTCCAGCTCCTAGAACTCTGCATGATGTCTATCACCATATTCCCTCGCGTCAACAGGGAGAATGAGGTTCGGGAGGTTATGTAACTTATCCAGGATGACTCAGCTAATGAGTGCCAGAGCTGGGATTTGACCCCAGAACTGTCAGGCTGCAAAGTCTTTGTTCCTCCTACTCTATCATGGTCCCTGGGGTATGTGTCTGGTTGAGGGGGTCCCTCTAGGGGTGGGGTGCTCAGGGAAGGGACAGGGTCAGGCTCTGATGAGCAGACGGATCAGTGCGGGTGAGTCTAGAGGCAGCAGGGTCATGGAGGAGGCTCCTGCCACATCCCGGGTGTGATTGACAAGGACCTGGCTGGTGGCAGTGTGGGTGGAGAGGAGCTTTTGTGGGGAGGCTGCTAAGACCAGTAGTTAAGACAGAATGGCAGAGGTGGCCACAGGATTGTGACTGGCTGGCACAGCCTGATATGAGATCGAGAATGTGAATGCTCTGAGGCAGCCACTAGCCTGACCCCTCCCGGTTACCTTATACCCATCCCAGTCCATACACTGCCAGAGAGGTACTGGGTTTTGTGATCCCCGGGCTCCATCCCACGGCACAGCTATCACTTATTAGCCAGAAGTTCCTGAAAATTTCTAGGAACTCTGAGCTTTAGTTCTCTGATCTATCAAATGAGGATATCGGGGTCCACGTGTATTGGTTTGCTGTGGAGATTAAATGCTGTTTATAAGGCAGAGTTCAAGGACAGGGGACTTGAACAACTATGGAGCTAGGTCAGAAACTCCACTGGGGGGACAGAGAAGGGTGGGCTAATTCCTTTTTGCAGAAAATAGCAATAATACCATGCTTGCTTTGTGCTTTATAATTTTCCACATTTAGTTTTTGCAACAGCCTTTTGAGTTTGTCAAGAGTGTGATTATTCCTCCCAGCAGCCTCAAATCCTTTTGGAACCAGGTGTGAGCTAAACAAAAGTTATAAAATGTTACAAGTCCATAATGGATAATGGTACTGAAAGTCAGAGAGTCCCATACTTTGCCTGGTCACAGGGATAGGAGGTGGAGAGTGGAGTGAGGACCTGGCGCTGGACTCCCAGCCCAGTGCTCTTATTTTGAGCTCCCTTTGGGACCTGCTGGAGATTTGAGTCAGAGCCTGGCCAGGGGGTTAATTAGGGGTGAGAGGATGGCTCCAGGTGACCGTGAAGCTGAGGTGGGGATGGCGAGGGTGGAACAGGGTGTGAGGTCTGGGCCTTGATGGGGTCACTAAGACTGGTTATTTATTTATTTATTTATTTTTGAGACAGAGTTTTACTCTTGTTGCCCAGGCTGGAGGGCAATGGCGTGATCTCTGCTCACTGCAACCTCTGCCTCCCGGGTTCAAGCAATTCCCCTGCCTCAGCCTCCCAAGTAGCTGGGATTACAGGCATGTGCCACCACGCTCAGTTAATTTTGTATTTTTAGTAGACACGGGGTTCCTCCATGTTGGTCAGGCTGGTCTCGAACTCCCAACCTCAGGTGAGCTGCCTGCCTCAGCCTCCCAAAGTGCTGGGATTACAGGCGTGAGCCACCATGCCTGGCCAAGACTTTCAAAGGCAAAGTGCCCATGTGTCTATTTGTTTGTTTGTTTATTTATTTATTAATGTTTTTATTTTTTGAGACGGAGTCTCGCTCTTGTCGCCCACGCTGGAGTGCGGCGGCATGATCTCGGCTCACCGCAACCTCCGCCTCCCGAGTTCAAGCGATTCTTCTGCTTCAGCCTCCCAAAGTAGCTGGGATTACAGGTGCCCACCACCACGCTTGGCTAATTTTTGTATTTTTAGTAGAGGTGGGGTTTCACCATGTTGGCTAGGCTGGTCTCGAATTCCTGACGTCAGTTGATTTGCCCACCTTGGCCTCCCAAATTGCTGGGATTACAGGCATGAGCCACTGTGCCTGGCCCCATGTGTGTCTGTTTGACTCCGCTGAGCTCCCTCCTCTCACTCCTCCTACCGCCTTGGGCCTACGCACCCTCTGGGAGAGCCCCTGCTGGCTCTGAATCCCAGTGCACCTCCTGGGCAGCTGTGGAGGCTCAGTGCCCCACCCTCATCTCAGCCTCTTTCGCACCTGCTCCTGCTTTTCTGCTCCTGGCCCCATCAGCTAATTCCCATTTATCTCATTTCTTTCCCTGAATAACTGTTCTTTTTAAACTCTCACAGCAGCACTGTGCAGTATGTATTAGCGTTATCCGTATTTCACAGATGGTTATCCTAGTGCACAAAGAAATTAAGTCATCAGCTCTGGTCACTCAGCGGGCATCAGGTAGAGCCAGGACTCAGCCCCAGGCCCATCCGACTCCAGATTCCAAGCGGAGCCATTATGGCGTATCATCTCCAGAGGACTGGCAACCTCCAGAATCCTGCATGACCAGGCTGTCTCAGAGCATCTGAATCTCACATCAGTTGAGACACAGCGACATCCAGCCAGGATACGGCTGAGATGAGCGGCCTTCGGGTTTTGTCACAGGGTAGCAGGGGAACCTGGGACAATACCCAGCGGCCTACCAACTGCTCCCTTGTTGGGGAATATTCCTTGCCTCGTAGCGTGGGTGAGCCTTCTCTCCTAGCTGGTCCTCCTGCTTTCCTGATAGCTTCCTCACTGCCTCCCTCTCTCTACCCACCTCTTCCTTCTTCCCAGCAGGCCAGGAGGCCAATACCTGCTTCAGGTGCCTCGCCTTTCCTTGCAGCTCTTTCCTCAGAGCCTGGAGTCAGGATGGAAGTTGGTTGGGAGAGAAGCAGGTGCTGGGGTGAGGTGGAAGGAGGAGGGGCGAGAGGAGGAGAGGCTCCTCCATGGTGTTCATCGAAGGCCCTGGGTGGACATATGCAAGATGGACCAGCAGCTGGTGTTCAGGAGGCCACTGGTCAGGCCCTCACTCCGGTCCCTCATGCAAATATGACTGCCCATAGAAACGAACTCCCTCTAACCCAGCACACAGGAGCTGATAAGCTACTTATCAGCTTACAATAAAGACTCGAAACAACAGGCACCGGATTTTTTTTTAAAAAGTCAACCAGAAGTGGCTTGATGAGCAATATATTGGAACCAGGGTTTTGAAGAGTCTGGGTCAGCCCTGGGACTCCTTCTCCTCTGCACCCATGTGCACTTGAGCAGAGCCCTTCTGCCCAGAAAGTGCCTTTGTGGGTTTAGAAAAAGATGTCCCTTCCTTGGGTAGACACAGCCTCCTGATGGGGAGCACGGCTTGGCCAGCAGAGCACAGGCTGGCTTGCAGTCTCTGATCACCCAGAGGCTCTCGCGCAGCATGTAACCCACCTGACATCTGTGTCAGCCTGGCTGGGGGTCTCTGGAGTGGCCACAGCCTGAGGGTGCACATGTAGCTGCATTCTCACTGATGCCACTAGTTCTTGTGCCTACTCTTGGAGGATGTCACCTAGCCAGGTCTGAACGTTCCAGGCAGCATCCTACATGAGTCTGTAAATCAACTGAAGCTCCAGCAGCCCCCGCTCCACCCCAGTTGTGTCCTGCAGCTGAATACTTCTCAGTGCCCACAGAGCTGCCTAGGCACCTCGGGTTGCCATGGGAGTGTGCATATTCATGCCTCAGTGTCCCCAGAGTGGCCGGCCAGAGCCCCACCCTGAAGACGCCCAGTGCACGGCTCTCTCCTTTCCCTCTGTCACATCCTCTCCCTGTGCACCAGATACCTTGCTGGGCTGCTTGAGCCCTGGGGTCATGCACAAACCCAGAGCTGAACACCCTCATGCCACCTTTGTGTGAGTTAGGAAAAGGTGAGCCTTCTGGGCAGATATACCCCTGAAAGCTCAAAGAATGAAGGGCATATTTTGGTAAACAAGAATGTCTCGCCCTCCAGGTGACTGCAGCTGTGCAGCCTGAGTTCTTGGGCCAGCAGAGTGTAGGTTGGGTTTCAGCTCCTGCTTGCCCCTTGGCTGGTAGTCCTTGTGCAGTACCCAACTGGTCCACAGGGTGGCGGTACCTCCTGAGAACAGCTTCTCCTGCCTGAGGCTGGGTTCTGGGAATGGATGGGCTGGGGCATCCTCTCTAGGCACCCATGCCCACTAACTCGGCAGCGGGCACACTTGGGGCCCCACTTACCAGCCCGGTGGGCAGGCTAGCTCATGTATGACCCCTCCAGTTAGAGCTATGGCTTAGGTTCACGCCAGGATCCCCACTAGGAGAGCTGCACCGCCACTAGCTGAGGCGGACCCCCTTTCTGCAGGGCAAGGCTGGAGCCACAAGCACACACTGGCTTTGTGGCCGTCCTGTCCGAAGCCCCCACACCACCCACATTATCTCGTGACCACATTTTTCCTCCAGATATGTGGGCCACATGTGGTTAGGCCATATCTTCTTTTACATCGGCAAAACCTAATGGGGTTTCCAGACTCTTCCTGCTCTTCATGTGGAATGCCTCTGAATTTCTAGATGATGTCTGCAGGCGTGTTTTGTTTTTGTTTTTCGAGACCCGGTCTTGCTCTATAGCCCAGGCAGGCATGATCTTGGCTCACTGCAACCTGCACCTTCCGGCTCAAGCAATCCTCCCACCTCAGCCTCCCGAGTAGCTGGGACTATAGGCGCACACCACCACACCCAGCTAATTTTTGTACTTTTTATAGAGATGAGGTCTCACTATATTGCCCAGGCTGGTCTCAAACTCCTGGCCTCAAGCAATCCACACACCTTGGTCTCCCAAAGTGCTGGGATTACAGGCATGAGCCACCGTGCCTGGCCTTTCTGGGGGTGTTTATTTCATCTCTGAGAGGATTTCCCAGTAAACCTCAGAGCTTTGAGGAAGGCCTAATTGTCAGCCTCATAGATTGGTCACACCCCAGGAGATAAAGCTCCTTGCTAAGAGCCCTGGCAGAGGCTTATGTGGGCTGTGGGTAGTCAGGGCAGGGAGGAAGCTCTAGGGTCTGAGGCACTTGGATAAGTCTCCAAGGAGCAGATTGGCTTTGACCAGATGGATGGGGAGAGCCTGCTTGGAGGAGCAGGAGGGAGGAAGGCATTTGGGGACTGTGTTGGGGGCATCTTCCTATCCTGCTCTGGTGTGGGGTCAGTGCTCCAGAGGCCCACGGTAGAAGAGGATGGCACTGCCCTTCACACTCAGACCAGTGCCTCCCTGAGATGGAAACCAAAGGATCTCCTTGCCTCCCTCAGAGAGAGAGAGAGAGGCTCTGCTGGTACAAGAAGCTTGTCCCATGACACTTAGTCCAATAATTGTTCCCCGTGTGTGCTTAGCCCTGGGAACCTGCTGATCTTGGGTAAGGACACAGGCCATAGCAGAGCCCAGGAAGGACACTTGGGGCTCCAAGGTTAGGTTCTTGGTATTAAGGTGAGAGACAAAATGATGGCCCTCTGACTGAAGAGATTTGCCCTAAAGAGGATGACCGGGAGCTCGCCGCGTGGCAGGGGATAGAAAAGAAGATTTGCTGGCCTCTTATGGAGTTAGGGTTGGGGTTAGCATGGGCTACTAGAGGGGAGGTGGTGGGGCCAATAGAGAGGGACAGGCCTGCAGAAAGCACTTTTCTATCCAAGCTATAGGCCTTGGGTTTCTCAGTCTCACCCACCCTATCTACATAAGCCTCAGCGCAACTTTACACCCAATAGGATGACTACAATAAGACAAGAATGGAAAATCAATGTTGCAAGGATGTGGGGAAATTGGAACCCTCATAATTGCGCGTGGAAATGTACAGTTGTGCAGCCACTATGAAAAACAGTTTGATGGTTCCTCAAAATGTTAGAATATGATTACCACATGACCCAGCAATTCCCCTCCCAGGTATATTCCCCAAAGAAGTGAAAACTGGCACTTCAAAAATATATATACACTCTCCGGTCACGGTGGCTCATGCCTGTAATCCCAGCACTTTGGGAGGCCGAGGCAGGTGGATCACCTGAGGTCAGGAGTTCGAGACCAGCCTGACCAACATGGTGAAACCCTGTCTCTACTAAAACAATACAAAATTAGCCGGATTACATGCCTGTAATCCCAGCTACTTAGGAGGCTGAGGCAGGAGAATTGCTTGAACCCCTGAGGCGGAGGTTGCAGTGAGCCGAGATTGTGCCACTGCACTCCAGCCTGGGTGACAGAGTGAGACTCTGTCTCAAAAAATAAATAAATAAAAATTATACACACACACACACACACACACACACACACTCATGTGTACAGCAGTAATATTCACAATAGCCAAAAGGTGAAAATAGTCCAAATGTGCACCAACAAATAAATGGATAAACAACATGTGTTATATCCATATAATGAAATATCATTCAGTCATAAAAGGGATAAAGTACTGATTCTTCCATTCAGTGGATGAACCTGGAAAACATTATGCTGAGCAATACAAGCCAGACAAGACACAAAGATCACGTGTTGTATGACTGTATTTACGTGAAATAGCCAGAAAAAGTAAATCTGTAGAGACATATACAGATTGGTGGTTTCCAGAGGCTAGGGAAGTGGGGTGATGGGGAGCAACTGCTTAATGGGTATGGGGTGTCTTTTGGGGGTGAAAAAATGTTTTGAAAGTAGATAGAGGTGGTGGCTGCCCAACATTATGAATGTACTAATTGCCACGGAATTGTTCACTCTAAAACTGTTCATTTTACATTATGTGAATTTCACTTCAATGTAAAAAAAAAAAAAAAAAAAAGAAAAAAAAACAGCCTCAGTGTTCTTAATAGTAAAAAGAGGCTAATAACACTACTTATTTCATGGAGAGGTGGTGAGGAATAAAATAATAGGCGCAAAGTGGCCAGCATTCAGCTATTGAATAAAGGGTGGCCAATGTTCTCCGAATGCTACTTTCTGGGGTTGCACCAAGGGTGCTCCAAATCTCTTTCTTGGCCCCTGGGGAATGTGGCTTAAGTTCCTGCTCAAAGAACCGAAAAGCCCAAAGAGCTGTAGCTGCGAAGTGGCGCCTAACGGGCTGTCCCTCTATTGTGGTCAGAGCTGTGCCCCTTGCAGGTGGGTAGCGCTGAGAGCAGAGCAGCGCCCGCGGGACTGGCCTGGGGATCCCGCAGGCAGGAGGGACTCCGCGGGCCTTTCCCTACCTGGGAGTTGCACGGTTGGCCACCAGGGCGCGCTGCTGGACTCTCCCCAGAAATCGGGCGGAGGCTTAGGCCTCAGAGTCACTTAAACTTGTAACCCTACCGGTAGCCGTGGAATCTAGTAAATGTGGGGTCTGCTGGGGTTCGCCAGTCATCCCATGCTGCTGAGGGGCAGGCATGGGGCCCGTTGGCCACCGGAGACCTCCAGGCTTCTCTCCCACTCTTCTCCTGCCTGCACCCCCTCTCGGGTAGAGGCTGCACCTCCTGCTTGGGTTCAGCCACCTCCAAATACTGCATCAATGGCCCGTGCCTCTGCCTGCGGGGCTGGGCCAGCGCGGCAGAGGCAGGCGGAGGGTTCGGGGAGCTGGGGATCTGCGGTATGTCCTGACCCCACACACTTTGTGTGTGCCATAAAGCCACAGCCTTTCCTTCCCACCCAGCCCCGTCTGCATGAGAAAGCATCACCTCTGCTTTCTGTTTGATCCGGCAGTTCTCAGCCAGGCTGGAGGCGGCCTGGAATCCCAGATCGTCTACTGACACCCCTAGTTTCCCTCGCCGCTCCTCCGGAGGACGTCCCTAACCCCTGATGCTGCACCACAGGCAGAGCTGCCAGAACCCCACCACCACCAAGATTGCTACCTGGAGATTCCTGCTTGTCCCCTCAACCCCCGGTCAGACCCCTGCATGCATCCATGGCCCAGCTCCGGTGTTCTGGGGCCATCTTTATAACCTGCTGTGCATTCCTGCCAGATCGAACTCATTGCCTCCCCAACTTGACCTCATTCTCTCTTTGTGCACTTTCTTTTTTTTCTTTTCTTTTTCTTTTTCTTTCTTTCTTTTTTTTTTTTTTTGAGACAGAGTCTCGCTCTGTCGCCTAGGCTGGAGTGCAGTGGCGCCATCTCGGCTCACTGCAAGCTCCGCCTCCCAGGTTCAGGCCAATCTTCTGCCTCAGCCTCCAGAGTAGCTGGGACTACAGGCGCCCGCCACCACGCCCAGCTAATTTTTTGCGTTTTTAGAGACGGGGTTTCACCGTGTTAGCCAGGATGGTCTCGATCTCCTGACCTCGTGATCCACCCGCTTGTCCTCCCAAAGTGATAGGATTACAGGCGTGAGCCACCGCGCCCGGCCTCTTTGTGCACTTTCTTTGTGTTTAGGGAAACAGCAACAGTAAACCCCAAATGACAAAGGTCATTACAGGGACCTTTTTTGCAGCCAATGATGTTTGTGTTCCCCGGTGCACTGCTCTGCAGCTTTCCCACGCATTCGGGCTCAGGTCTCTCTCCGGCATATCTGCTGCCTTGTTTACTCCCCCCTTAGCGTGTGTTTATAGGATCCACATTACACGAAATATTCCAGCCTTGTGAAGTAGCATTTCTTGCTGATAATGAAAACAAAAGACACAAACGATTCTAAGAAATGCCTACAGTGCTTGGCACGTGAGGGCCTCTTGGCCTAGGGCCAAGTTTGTCTACTATCAGCCCCCACAGTGTCTGGAAAGTCTTGGATTGTTGCTGGCTCTCTGGGTCCTGTGGTTTCACCCTGCAGCTTTTTGTAGGCAGTGTGGTGTCCTGGGTAGACCCAGGCTTTGGGGTTGACTGGACTGGTCAGATACAACTTGGTGACTTGCTAGCTGTGTGTCCTTGGGCAAGTTACTTAGTTTTCCTGAGCCTCAGTTTTCTCATCCATAAAATGAGGGAAGAAAGAAATAATTCAAAGAGATGTTTTGAGAATTTGGTGAGGAGGTATATATAGTAGACAAGTCATAGACACTCAGTAAGTATTGGCTGGGATTATTAGCAAAAGTAAATAAGCCCCTTCTTTAAAGGGAACATAGCTTTTTTCTAAACACCACTGTCATACTTAAATTGGTGATCAAGAAGTTGTTTCTCAAGACACCCAGGAGCAGAGGCCAGGGAGAAGGATGTTCCAGGGCACAGGTGACACCTGGACTGCCACGTGCACTTAGGGATGACCTGCACCTTCAGACGAACAGCAGGAAAAAAGACTCTTTTCCATCTCTCCTGCTTTGAGGTGGAGTTGGGCCCCCTGTCTGAGTAGGGTGAGGTGGCTGGCAGAGAGCTGGATGCCCCTTCCAATGGCTGGCCAAAGGTAGCAGAGGCAGGATTGTTCTCAAAGGAATTAGGTAAAAGGTCCACAGCCAAGTGTGAGATCAAATCTCAGAAAATATCAGTACTGGCCTGGGCACGGTGGCACTGTGGCCAGTCTTAGCTGGACAGTTTTAAACTTTCTTTTCTCTGGGCTTTTTTTTTTTTTTTTTTTTTTTTTTGAGAAAACAAGGAAAGATTGGTTACTCTAATTAAATATAATAATGAGAGTAGATGGTTGATTGTACTGGATAAACTAATGCAGAGAGATACAGGTATGTGTACAGAATAAGGTATGATTTTCTGTTTATTTAGAAAAGTTACTATAGTTTATTCAAAATACATTTAATATACACATATTTTATTCAATTATATTTTAAAGCTATAGGTAAAAGCTTTAAAGTAATTTTTGCTATTGAGTTGTGGGAGTTCTATATGTATTTGGGATGTTAGCTAACCTCTTTCTCAGATATGTGGTTTGCAAATATTTTCTCCGATTCCACAGACTGCCTTTTCACTGTTGTTTCTTTTGCTGTGCAGAAGGTTTTTAGTTTGATGTGATTCCACTCGTCTATTTTTGCTTTTGTTGCCTGTGCTTTTGATATCACATACAAGAAATCATTGCTTAGACCAATGTCATGAAGACTTTCTCCTATGTTTTCATCTAGGAGTCTTATAGGTTTAGGTGTTATATTTAAATCTTTAATCCATTGTAAGCTCATTTTTGAGTGTGGTGTAAGACAGGGGTCCAATTTTATTCTTTTGTATGTCCATATTCAGTTTTCCCAAAACCATTTGTTAAAGAGGCCATCCTTTGTCCATTGTGTATTCTTGGCACCCTGTTGAAGATCAGTTGATTATATACACTTAGGTTATTTCTGGGCTGTCTGTTCTGTTCCATTGGTCCTTGTGTCTGTTTTAAACATGACAGTACCATACTGTTTTAATTACTATAGCTTTGTAATATATTTTGGAATCAGGAAGTTGATGCCTCCAGCTTTGTTCTTCTTTCTCAAGATTGTATTGGTTATTTGGGATCTTTTGTGGTTCCATATGAATTTTAGGATTTTTTTTCCTATTTCTGTAAAAAAAAAAAAATGCCATTAGAGGCTGGGTGTGGTGGCTCATGCCTGTAATCCCAGCACTTTGGGAAGCCAAGATGGGTGGATCACCTGAGGTCAGGAGTTCGAGACCAGCCTGGCCAACATGGTGAAACCTCATCTCTACTAAAAATACAAAAATTAGGCAGGCATGGTGGCGGGTGCCTGTAATCCCAGCTACTCGGGAGGCTGAGGCAGGAGAACCGCTTGAACCCAGGAGGCAGAGGTTGCAGTGAGCTGAGATCGCACCACTGCACTCCAGCCTGGGCAACAGAGTGAGACTCTGTCTCAAACAAAAAAAAAGCCATTAGATTTCGATAGGGATTACATTGAATCTGTAGATCAAAGTAGCATGAACATTTAAACATTATTAGATCTTTCAATCTATAAACATGGGATGTTTTTCCATTTACTTGTGTCTTCTTTGATTTCTTTCATCAATATTATGTAGTTTTCTTTGATTTCTTTCATCAATGTTACATACAAGTCTTTCATCTCCTTGGTTGAGTTTATTCCTAAGTATTTTATTCTTCTTGGTGCTATTGCAAATGGGATTGTTTTTTGTAATTTTCTTTTGGATACTTTGTTGTTAGTGTACCAAAACATAACTAACTTTTGTATGTTGATCTTGTATCCTGCAACTTTATGGAATTTGTTTATTCGTTCTAACAGTTTTTTTTTGTGTGTGGAGTCTTTAGGGTTTTCTACATATAAGATTATGTCATCTGCAAACAGAGATAGTGTTACTTAATCGTTTCCAATTTGTATGACTTTTAAATTTCTTTTCCTTGCCTAATTGCTCTGTTAGGACTTCCAGTACTATGTTGACTAGAAGTGGCAAGAGCAGGTATCCTTTGCCTTGTTCCTGATCTTACAGACAAAGCTTTCAGTTTTTCATTGTTGAGTATAATGTTAGCTGTGAGCTTGTCATATATGGTCTTTATTTTGTCAAGCCAAATTCCTTTTATACCTAGTTTGTTGAGAGTTTTTACTATGAAAAGATGTTGAATTTTGTCAAATGCTTTTTCTGCATCTATTGAGATGATCATTTGATGTTTATCCTTCATTTTGTTAACATGGTGTGTCACATTAATTATTTTACATATGATGAGCCATCCTTGCAAAGGACTTGAATAGACATGTCTCAAAAGAAAGCATACAAATGGCCAACAGGTATATGAAAAGATGCTCAACATCACTAATCACAAGAGAAATGCAAATCAAAACCACAATGAAATATCACTTCACACCTGTTAGAGTGGCTATTGTCAAAAAAAAAAAAAAAAAGGTAAACAAAGTGAGACAAACTCCCAACTGGTAACAAGTGCTGTTGAGGAGAAATTGGAACTTTTGTACACGGTTGGTGGGAATGTAAAATTGTGCAGCCACTATGGAAAACAATATAGAGGTTCATAAAAGAATTAAAAATAGAACTACCAAATGATCTAGCAATCTCACTTCTGGGTATATATCCAAAAGAATGGAAGGATCCCAAAGAGATATTAGCAGTCCTTTGTTCATTGTAGCATTATTCACAATATCCAAGAAATGAAAACGACCTAACAATGAGTGAATAAAGAAAATTTGGTATGTACATTCAGTGAAATATTAATCAGTCTTAAAAAGAAGGAAATTCTGCAATATATAACACTATGGATGAACCTGGAGGACATTATGCCAAGTGAAATTAGCTCATCACAGAAGAATAAATACTGCATGATTCCACTGACATGGGGTATCCAAAATAGGCCAACTCATACAAGCAAAGTAGAATGACGGTTTTCAGGGGATCGAGAGAGAAGGAAATTAAAACCAATCCAACTGTCCATAGACAGTTTTTTTTGTTTTGTTTTGGTTTGGTTTTTTTTTGAGACGGAGTCTCCCTCTGTCGCCCAGGCTGGAGTGCAGTGCCGCGATCTCGGCTCACTGCAAGCTCCGCCTCCCGGGTTCACGCCATTCTCCTGCCCCAGCCTCCCAAGTAGCTGGGACTACAGGCGCCCGCCACCATGCCCGGCTAATTTTTCGTGCTTTTAGTAGAGATGGGGTTTCACCGTGTTAGCCAGGATGGTCTTGATCTCCTGACCTCGTGATCCGCCCACCTCGGCCTCCCAAAGTGCTGGGATTACAGGCGTGAGCCACCGTGCCTGGCCATAGACAGTTTTTAAAAAATAAACTTAAAGCTTGAAACTCACCAGATCCAGACAATTAAATACCAGGCCTCTCAAAAGGTATCAAAGAACCGAAACTCACCAGATCATCACATCCAGGCAATGAGATGCCAGGCCCCTCATTCATCATGATTGCTTCCTTAGCCCTCCAGAATTCCTGTTTTCCCATACATAGTAACATTTTTTCTCTGCTATATAAACCCCTAATTTTAGCCAGTCAGGGAGATGGATTTGAGACTGATCTCTCATCTCCCCTACTGCAGCACTCTATTAAAGCCTTCTTCCTTGGCAGTAATCATCTCAGTGGCTGGCTATCTGTGCAGCAAACAGCAGGACTCAGACTGAATCCCTGGTGTTTCGGTAACAAAATGGAGAGTTGCTATTCAAGAGGTATAAAGTTTCAGTTATACAAGATAAACATATTCTAGATATCTGCTATACAACACTGTGCTCATAGTTAACAATACTGTGTACCTGTGTACTTAAAAATTTGTGAAGAGAGTATGAGGCAGGAGAATAGGGTCTGGAAGCAGGGAACCTAAGGCTGATTCACACTGAATTTCTAGAACTAAATCGAAAGGAAAATCCCAACTTTCCATGCCTAAGTAACAAAAGGACCAGAAGCTACTCCCTTTGCAAACCCCCTGCTTTTCTGCTCTGCAGATGGAAAATGGACAGTTCCTCTGATTGGTTGCTTTCTGCAGCCAATCACATATTTGCATAGAAGTGTAACTTTGTAACTTCACTTCAGCCTCTGATTGTGGACCACTATTCATTTGCATGGGGTGAACACCAAGTGGCCAATGGCAAACTTCTAGGAGGTATTTGGACCCCAGAAGATTCTGAATCCGGGCTCTTGAGCCCCTATGCTTGGCCTGCTCCCACCCTGTGGAGTGTACTTTCATTTTCAATAAACGAAAATTTGTTTGCTCCTTGCTTTGTTTGTGCGTTCTGTCCAGTTCTTTGTTCAAAATGCCAAGAACCTGAACGCCCTCCACTGGTAACAAGCAGATCTCATTTTAAGTGTTTTCATTACAACTTAAAAAAAAAAGCTTTGTTACCTATTTGTATATTTATATATCTGTGTATGCCTAAATGCATACAAATAAAAGAATATTAATAGAGCCTTTATTATAATCTCTTAGAAAATTATGTACCAAAGGAGTAAAATTAGGATTTGGCTCTGTCATGTAAAATGACTCGGTTGTTTTACACCCAGATTACTAGAGGTTCTTTTTTTCACCAAATTATTCTGTTAACTTTCAGTGTTTTTCACATGCTCTTACAACATCTTGTTAGAAATTCCCTTGGATAGCCCTTACCTTATTTTATTTGTTCATATTTTAAAATGCTATCACAGACCTAAATTCACCCTTCAAGTAGAGACCACTTCAGAAATTAAATCAGCTCCAATGACTGAAATAATTACCCGCATCTGGGTCTGCTGGCTGCTAAAGTGTAAAAGAGTAAGCATATACACTAATGGCAGATGCACTTTTGGGGAGTCTGTGAATTGGGCATGCTTTGGAAATGAAGAGTTTTCTAACCTCCACAAAAACCTGCAAAAATTGGATGACGGATTAAAAATAAAACTTTCAGCTGCTTTGCTGTTACCTAAGGAAATAGCTGTAATAAAAGTAGACCACCATTCAATGCACAAAGACCCAGAATTTCTAGTAATACTTTAGCCGGCCACCATGCTAACCCAAATAGCATCACCAAGATCAATGCTCCTGCAAATCACCCAGAAAAGAGGGGTCTTGGAGGATTCAAAGAGGCCATTTTTAACTGTCAGAGACAAACCCCTGATTCCCGAAAGCAGAAAAGTGAAAAAATCTGGAAGTGGGAAAAGTTTGGATGTTCATGGCAAAAGAGATTATTTGATGCTCTCAGGATAGCTGACACATAATGCCAAATGGTTTAAAGTTGAATTTCAGAAAAATGCTTTGTGATATTACTCATAATAGCAGGGATAAATTGGCAACAATACTTAACCAACATTGGTGGGAGTAATTTTAGAGGTATTTCCAAGGATATTTTAAAAACTTGTCCTACTGCCAACAATGCGATCCTAGTAAATGCAAAGGTGGGATATGAACAAGAACTAAGATCTCGAGGGCCTTTCAGACCTCCAATCACTTTATACAAATGCCTCCTGAAATGGACTATAAATATGTTCTGATTATTTTGGGTTTTTTTTTTCTCCTTCAAGATGGATTAAAGCTTTTCCTTGCTGGAGAGTTATGGCTGTTAAAACTGTGGCAAAAATTTCTGCTTGATTTTGTTTTCCAACCTGGGAATTTCCACTTATTTCTCTAATAATGACAATGACACTCATTTTACTGGTATTGTTATTAAGGAACTCTTTAAAGTTTGCCTTTTACCCAAAAACTTTGCTGTCCTTATCATCCACGGTCCTCAGGAAAAACAGAGAGAACTAATGAAATTTGACAGCTAAGATGAACAAAGCTCCCTTAAACTCCAATGGTCTAAAATCTTCTCTCTTCCGGCTGGAACCATGGAGGGTGTCGAAGAGAAGAAGAAGAAGGTTCCTGCTGTGCCAGAAACCCTTCAGAAAAAGAAATTTCGCAGAGCTGAAGATCAAGTACTTGAGAAATAAGTTTGCCCAAAAAATGCTTCAAAAGGCAAGGAGGAAACTTATCTGTGAAAAAGCAAATAGGCAGATGTACAGAACTGAAATTTGAATAGCGAGGGGGGCAAGAAAAGCTGGCAACTTCTATGTACGTGCAGAACCCAAATTGGCATTTGTCATCAGGATCAGAGGTATCAATGGTGTGAACCCAAAGGTCCAAAAGGTGTTGCAGCTTCTTCGCCTTTGTCAAATCTTCAATGGAACCTTTGTGAAGCTTAACAGGGCTTCAGTTAACATGCTGAGGATTGTAGAGCCATATATTGCATGGGGATACCCAAATCTGAAGTCAGTAAATGAACTAGTCTACAAGCGTGGTTATGGCAAAATCAATAAGAAGAGAATTGCTTTGACAGACAACGCTTTGATTGCTTGATCTCTTGGTAAATATGGCATCATCTGCATGGAGGATCTGATTCAAGAGATCTATACTGTTGGAAAAGTCTGCAAAAAAACAAATAACTTCCCGTGGCCCTTCAAATTATCTTATCCACGAGGTGGAATGAAGAAAAAGGCCACCCATTTTGTAGAAGGTGGAGATGCTGGCAACAGGGAGGACCAGATTGACAGGCTTATTAGAAGAATGAACTAAGGTGTCTTCCATGATTATTTTTCTAAGCTGGTCAGTTAATAAACAGTACCTGCTCTCAAACTGAAAAAATAAAAATAAAATCTTACCTCTAGCTTCAGTGTGTATAAGATCAGGCCCTTCTGGGACCCACAGGTTACCTCCTTATGAATTAATACAAGGCCAAGCTGGGTGCGGTGGCTCATGTCTATGGTTTTAGCTATTCAAGAGGCTGAGGTGGGAGATTGCTTGACGCCAAGAGTTTGAGGCTGTAGTGCACTATGATTGCACCTGTGAATAGCTACTGCACTCCAGCCTGGGCAACATAGCAACACCCTGTCTCTAAAAAAAAGAAAAAGAAAAATGGCCTGTCCATGTATTTGAAAATTTCACCACCAATCTTTGATTTGGTCCTATTACAAGTATGATGAAATATGATTAAGAATTGCAAGGGCGTCATAGAATACCTTCAGCTTTATCATCAACAGATATGATCTGCATTTCCAAACAACTCACCTATGATTCACAACAAGAGATTTAGTGTTCTGGAAAAGACCTGAGATTAACTGCCTTTGATCCTCGAGGAAATGGACCTTATCAGATACTTAACAACTGACCCAGCAGTAATATTCCAAAGTATGGATCCTTAGGTAAGTTATTTCCTAGCTCAAAAGACATACAATATTTCCTCCTGACTCTTGGACACCCATTCCACTGGAAATCTTAAACTGAGATTCTTAGGTATGCTCCAGAAGATGCTGACTTCAGAGGTGGATAGCTTCTGCCCAGCACTTTGGATAAGGATTAACATTCTGACTCAACACCCTTTCCTGGCTATTATTCTACTTTGAAGCCATCTAAAATATTAATGTTAGCTTCCTATTTTCATCCTATTACTTCTTTTTTTTATTTATTTTATTTTTTTTAAAGCCAGGGTCTCACTCTGTTGCTCAGGCTAGAGTGCAGTGGCACAATCATAGCTCACTGCAGCCTCAGACTCCTGGGCTCTAGTGATCCTCCCACCTCAGTTTCCCAAGTACCTGGTATGATGGGCACAAGCCACTGTACCTGGCCCCTCATCCTGTTACTTCTGACCTCTTATGTTCTCTATCTACCACTTAACACAAAACAAAATTTTCTTATACTTTTTTTCCCAGACCATTGCTGCCACTCTGAATCTAACAACCCTGCTGACAAAAATTTTATAGCTGTCCTTTTAAAAACTTCACAAGGCAACCTCCCTTTAACTGGCTCCTTATGGTAATTATGTTTCACTCACATCATTCATCCCAACCTTCAGTCTTGCAACAATTGTGCTTAGACTTCATGCCAACAAATTGCTTCTGCTGAGGCCATTACAAGGCCAATGGATCAGGACTAATATTGGGTCTATTCTGGCTACCATGGTTGTTTGCTTTCTTCAGAGACATCTGAGCCTGCTTTACAGAAACTATTTAATTCCACTCAAGGAATCTGTCCATCTTGAGGAACACAAAAGTGACTCATTCCTATTGTAATAAATGATACTTAATACCAGTATAATCAGTGCTCCACTAAAATCCTGTTTCTTACATGACATCAGGCTCATTCTGTCCACTGCATAGTAACTTACCCTGTGATTCCAATGAATTGTTAGAGATTGCCAGATATTTAAAACTACCATCCCACCAGGAAATCATGTTTTCTTAAAAAAGATATCCAGAAGTGCCCAGGCGCGTTGGCTCATGCCTGTAATCCCAGCACTTTGGGAGGCCGAGGGGGGCAGATCACCTGAGGTCGGAGTTCGAGACCAGCCTGACCAACATGGAGAAACAGTGTCTCTACCAAAAATACAAAATTAGCCGGGCATGGTGGCACATGCCTGTAATCTCAGCTACTCGGGAGGCTGAGGCAGGAGAATTGCTTGAACCCGGGAGGCAGAGGTGATGGTGAGCCGAGATCGCACCATTGCACTCCAGCCTGGGCAACAAGAGCGAAACTCCACCTCAAAAAAAAAGAAAAAAAAAAGAAAAGATACCCAGAAGCTTCTAAAATGAGGAAAGCACAGATAATCTGGTAGACCATCCAGGAAGGATAATTGATTTCTCTCATGCAAGATGCAATTCCCATAGTAGGAATAAAACAAGATATATGCAGCAAAATTTGACAGAATTGAAGGGAGAAATAGACAGTTCTACATTAACAATGGGAGGCTTTAAAACCCCTCTTTCAATTATGGAAAGGCTGAGACGGAAGGTAAGTAAGGAAATGCAGAATGTGAACGCACAATGAACAGGTTAGATCTCACAGACATGCAGAAAATGACCTGACAACAGCGTGCACATTCTTCCCCAGGGCACCACTTCCGCCTCCCTCATCCCCGCTGCTCCCGATCCCCGTCCACAGACCCACTCCCCCGCTGGTGTGATCCTCGTGGCCACTGTGGCCCCTACTTTGGGGATCCTGCTGGTCCAGTCCTTCCCGCCTTCCGCAGAGCCGTACTCCTCCTTCTGAAGAAGCCACCTGGGGCCTGGGCCCCGTCTTCCTGGCTCCTCAGAGTCCTTGCAACAGCAGGCACTGCTTCTCTCTCCTGCACTCAACCCCTCTCCCACTCCACTGCCTCTCAGTGTGCAAAAACACTAAGAAGTGTCCCGTATTTTCAAAATCTCTCCCCTGTAGTTCCCACCTGACTTCTAGTCGTAGGCGGCCAAAGTATAGTGTCTTTGAAGGATTGTTTTATTCCCAGTGCCTGGAATATGGTAGGATCTCAACAACTGTTGTTTCAATAAAGGAATGACCAAATGGGTGAATACTAATGTAACAATATCAGTTCTGTTTCTTTCATAATTATTATTCTCATGAGTGTTAGCTTTCTTAAAAAATCATTTTCACAATTGAACCTAGATATTTTCTCTTTTCCAGCTCAAGATGGATAAACTCAGAATGACAGGCCAGGCATCGCGGCTCATGCCTGTAATCCCAGCACTTTGGGAGGCGGAGGCGGGTGGATCACTTGAGACCAGGAGTTCAAGACCAGTCTGGTCAACACGATGAAACCCCATCTCTACAGAAAATACAAAAAAGTTAGCAGGGCGTCGTGGCGCTCGCCTGTAATCCCAGCTGCTCAGGAGGCTGAGGCAGGAGAATCGCTTGAGCCCGGGAGGCGGAGGTTGCAATGAGCCGAGATTGCACTACTGCACGCCAGCCTGGGCAACAGAGCGAGTCTCCGTTCTAAAAAAAAAAAAAAAAAAAAAAGACTCAGAATGACAAATTCTTAATGTCTTAATGTATAATGAGAAGTATAACTACTCAGAAGTCCAAGCACTTCTGTGTGCATGGTGCTATCGCCTTGCTGTAGGCAAACCTACATGGGAATCCACCTTGACACACAGGCCACTTCCTGAGCCTGGACCCAGTCTCAGAGCTGGGGAACTGGCCCAATGCAAAAGGGTCGGGAGCATCTGCAACAGAGACTGAGCTCTATCAGCTTCGGTGACATAGCCTCCATTCACGCTCCCCAACTCAGCAGAGAGAGCACACCATCAGACTTCTAAGACTTAGTAGCCAAGAAGTGTTGAATTAAACTCTCTGAGACCTCTCTTTGGTCTGACCCTGGCAGCTTCAGTCTCCCAGAGCCTGTGGGAACTCGGCAGCCGAGAGGCTGAAGGCTGGGCGACGTCCGGAGAAGAAGGAACGGGGGAAGAACTTTCCTCTTAGGATCTGGCTTGACTCTCACCCGCACAGTCAAGTCCCTGGGGACCCAGCAGAGGTCCGAAGCGAAGCGGGGCGGGGCGGGGCGGGGCTACGGAAGCTGGCGAGGCCGAGCCCCGCGTAGTGCTTCCTTGACCTTGCTCCTTGAACACTCGCATGTGGCGGTGGATCTTACTCCTTCCAGCCAGTGAGGATCCAGCAACCTGCTCCGTGCCTCCCGCGCCTGTTGGTTGGAAGTGACGACTTTGAAGATCGGCCGGTTGGAAGTGACGACCTTGAAGATCGGCGGGCGCAGCGGGGCTGAGGGGGCGGGTCTGGCGCTAGGTCCCGCCCCTGCGTGCCGGGAACCCCAGAGGAGGTCGCAGTTCAGCCCAGCTGAGGCCTGTCTGCAGAATCCACACCAAACAGCATCATGTCCATGACACTGGGATACTGGGACATCCGCGGGGTGAGTGACGGTCCGCTGCACGGTGGGACCGGGCGCCGTGGGCGGGGAAGTGCCGAGCGGCTGGGGACCGGCTCTAGGGACGGTTCCCTCTTTAGGGCTATCTCTCACGGGAGGGCCTGTGAATGCCTGTGTGTGTGTGTGTGTGTGTGTGTGTGTGTGTGTGTGTGTGTGTGTGTGTGTGCGCGTGTGCCGGGGTGGGGGGGGTGAGGGGGGGGTGCAGTGCAGTGTAGACTAGGGGCTCACCTGGTGCAGAGAAAGTCACCAAGTCAGGGACCCTCCATCTCTGACACGACCTGCGGGCCATCTCTCCCAGCTGGCCCACGCCATCCGCCTGCTCCTGGAATACACAGACTCAAGCTACGAGGAAAAGAAGTACACGATGGGGGACGGTAATAACACCCTTGTGTCCGGGCTCTGCCCACTCCCGCTGAGTTGGCACCAAGCAACCCATGGTGGCCACCTGTGGCTGCCTCTGCAGGCCTCCCCTGCTGGAGCTGCAGGTTGTCTTTTCCCTGAGCCCCGGTGAGGGAGCCCTCTGGCCTTGCAAGGCAGAATGCTGGGGCGGGATGCTGGGCCCCCTGTCTAATTGGATTGGGTATCCCTCAGAGCTTCCCTAAACCCTGGAAGCCTTAGCTGTGTGGGGTCCAGAGCCCTCAGCGGGATTCTTTTTCCCTGAACCCTGGGATGTGGGACTGAGTGGTCAGATTCTAGATCCACCTGTCTCAGGGGTCTTGCCACTGGCTCCTGGGGAGGGTCCCCGGGAAGGAGGGCTGGGCTCTGGGGAGGTTTGTTTTCACTTCTTCTTCCCCACCGCAGCTCCTGACTATGACAGAAGCCAGTGGCTGAATGAAAAATTCAAGCTGGGCCTGGACTTTCCCAATGTAGGTGCAGGGGAAGGGGCGGTTTTGGGGGAAAGTGCGACGTGTCTCAGACTGCATCTCCTCTCCCCAGCTTAGAAGTGTTAGGATCAAGAGTCTTCTGCCCAATTCCTCTCACTCCTGGCTGTCTACACAGCCCTTCCATGATGTTCTGTGTCCCAGCTCATTTGTTCATGTGACAGTATTTCTATCTCAGGCCTGCCATGAGCCGCCTCAGTGAGTGCCCGGTCTCCTCTCTGCCCTTGCATATGGGAAGGGGATGCTGGGGAGCCTGGTGGCCCAACTGAGCTTCCCCGGTTTCCCATCTATCCAGCTGCCCTACTTGATTGATGGGACTCACAAGATCACCCAGAGCAACGCCATCGTGCGCTACATTGCCCGCAAGCACAACCTGTGTGAGTGTGGGTGGCTGCAGTGTGTGGGAGGCAGGTGGCCTCCTCCTTGGCTGGATTGGGGTGCTATGCTCAGAGTGAGTCTGTGTTTTGTGGGTGGCAGGTGGGGAGACAGAAGAGGAGAATATTCGTGTGGACATTTTGGAGAACCAGGC
The DNA here is from genome assembly GCF_028885625.2 of Pongo pygmaeus. NCBI lineage: Eukaryota > Metazoa > Chordata > Mammalia > Primates > Hominidae > Pongo > Pongo pygmaeus. Next base: position 120,061,896 of record NC_072373.2, on the reverse strand, counting down.
TATGGACGTCTCCAATCAGCTGGCCAGAGTCTGCTACAGCCCTGACTTTGTGAGTCCCTCCCTGGTCTGGGCCAGAAGCCAGACTTCTTGTATTCCCATCTACTCTGGTCCTATTCACAATTTGAACTCCTCACTGCTATTGATCCTCTGAGGGTTCCCTGTACTGTAGCAGAGTGACTGTCATATCATTAAACTTATAAAATAAAAACTTGAAATCAGTCCCCACCAATCATAGGAAGTCCATACACCCCAAGCTAGAAATGCAGTTCCTAGACAATAAAGTCATGTGTTCAGAATTCCCTTCACCTCTGACCCCTGACCTCTGCCACGGGCCATCTAACCCAGCTGGTTCATGCCATCTGCCTGTTCGGGGAATATGCAGACTCACACTATGGGGTAAAGAAGTATGTAGTGGGATGTAATAGCACCCTCCTCTGTGGAATTCCGTGCTATTCTTTTCCTAGTGCTTCTCCCTGACATGCACAGGGATGAGTGCATTTTCCTAACAGGCAGCTCAGGGGCGGCCAGAGGGTCTTTGTTCCTCTGTCTCCTTCCACGCAGGCTGTCAAAATCTCATCTCTCCAAAAACTACTCAATGTCCATTGTATTATTCTGCCACTGCACTAGGAGGAACTTTCAACTTCTTTCCCTGAGCTCCTTTAGTTCTTTGTATCCTTGATTCTGCTTGTGTCTGGGTCCAGAGCCTGCCAGGTACTCAGGTGCTCCTGGGCTGACCCAGAGGAGGGTGGTTGGGAGGTCAGTGGGGACAGATTCGGGGATGGTGTTGCATTCCTCTCTGCCTTCTCATCACCACAAAAGCCTCCAGCTACCCATTTGGAGTGTAATAAATGCTGATATGTCCAACTGAAGCCATTTCCAGCTGTGGGGAAGATGGCTGCTTGCTCGTGGCCAGCTGGGGCCATACACAGCCCTGGGGAGGCCGCATCTGTGCAGGGAGCTTGTGTCTGAGGGTGGTGACAGCTGTTTTCTGCCTCAGGAGAAACTGAAGCCAGAATACTTGGAGGGACTTCCTACAATGATGCAGCACTTCTCACAGTTCCTGGGGAAGAGGCCATGGTTCGTTGGAGACAAGGTAATGGGGGCATGTGATGAGGACACTAGAGATTTGCCATTCATCCTATGTTACAGAGATTCCAGCCCACACATTCTTGGCCTTCTGCAGATCACCTTTGTAGATTTCCTCGCCTATGATGTCCTTGACCTCCACCGTATATTTGAGCCCAAGTGCTTGGACGCCTTCCCAAATCTGAAGGACTTCATCTCCCACTTTGAGGTGATGCCCCCATCCTCCTTTCTCTTTGATGCCCCTTGTTCCGTTACCTCCTTTCAGATGCTTTCCCAGTCCTGGGTCTGCATAAAGAATAACTTGCATTTATTGAGTGCTGGCTTCATGCCAGGAACCTTGCCCAGCACATTATACCTATCGGGTGGAATTTGAACTTTACAACGTTCCTACAGGGTGACAGAATTATCTTGCCCATTTAGAGATAAGAAAACTTAGAATGAGAGGGTCAGGCCTTTGCTCAGGGTCCCAGAGCCAGTGGAGGCTGTGCTGGGCTCCCTGTGAGCCTCTGGATCTATGGGTGGCAGTCAGGGCTCTCCCTTTTGTGACAAAAGAAAAAAGCCTCAGGCCTCATCCAGCCAGGATTTCACAGCCCAGGGCACTTTGGAAGAGGCAGAGAACCTTAGGAGCATGGATGCAGCTGGCAATAGTAGGACTGACACACCGTGGCATTGATGTCGAGTACGAAACCCACAGGCAGTATTCATAGCTATTCCCAGAAGCTTTGCATGATTGGACCCCCACGTGGGGAATCCTGAGAGCCAGAGCTGTGGCCAGAGCTGGATTAGGGTACATATGTGGGTGCCCCTGTTGAAGGAGTGTGTGTTGAAGTGCTCTGTGCTGGGGCACTCTCCTTCTTTATCTTTTTTCCTCTCTGTTTTCCCTCCAATGTTCCAAGTGTTCCCCCTGTGAGATGAGTAGCATACTGATTTTACTCCTATTCACCGACCTTCTCCTCTGCATGAGGCAGGGAGTGAGGCACAGTGGGAGATGCATAGATGACCGTCCCGTCCTGGAAATGAGTGCAGTGAGAGGCCTGCAGGCAGAGCAGCCTATGAGGTGTGTGGCACCACCTGGGTGCCAGGCCCGGGGCATGCCCCTCACTCACGGGGAACCATCCCTCACCTGTGCTGAATTTGTTTGAGAGCAGCAAATCCTACTTTAGTACAGATGTGAGAATTTGAGGCATTAGTCCAACAAGTTTTTCAGCCTAGAATTTGTTTTCCTTTCCCACTACCCATCAAGAGATCTGGTTACTCAGCTAGTTCCCATCAGCTCTGGCTCTGGTCTTGGCTGAGTGGCCTTGGGGTTACGTAAGAGGTAGTGGGAGGGGAGGAGAGCTGAGGGCTACAGCATATGGTCCACGTGGGCTTGGCCCTTTGGGAATAGGCAGCCCTGGATCTCTCTAAATCCTTAGAAATTACACAGCCATTTGATCCTGGGAAGATCGTGCAGAGCGCACCTGAGTGTCATACAGCCTGGTCTGAGGTAGTGGGGTTGGAGATGAGGTGGGTTGGGGCACAGTGGTATTTAGCTCAGGTACCAGGTGGGGAGGTTTAGACTTTCTGCTTTAAAAGGAATGATTAGAGCCTGGTCTGGCGTTTCTTTTGCTGGTCCAACACACCTTGTCCACTTTCATCCAGGTTTTGCCGGGTCGTGGGTGAGATCTGGGCTCTCTTCCAGGCTGCACAGACATTTTCAGAGGTCCTCTCTGTGTGTGCAAACCTAGGCAAGCCAGGAGCCTCCCTGTGAAACAGGAGAATGTTGTGTAGTCAGAGAGCGACAGGACCTCCTGAGGGATTTGGGGGAGGATGGGAATTTGACAGAAAGATGCCGGAACTGGAGAGAGACAGAACCAGGCTACGTTGCAGCTCTGTCCCCCTTACTAGCTATTTGAGTGTGAGGAAGTTACTGAACTTCTATTTCCCACATGAGAAATGATGATAATAGATTCGACCTTGCAGAGTAGTCGAGTGGATTTTCTAAGCCTGTGTTGTAATTTCTCTTGGATATAGAGCACCCAGCACAGTGTAGAATCTTCATAAGTGTTAGCTGTTATTATGGTATGACATTAGTTCAAGGAAGTTGGAAGAGTTAACTCCGCAGATCTGGGGACCCTAAGAGGCTGTATGATGCCTCAGCACTTGAGCCCACGTGGAAAGGCTGTGGCCAGGGCCCTGACCTGCTGTGTCTGCAGTGGGGTTGTCTCAGCCCTCATGGGCAGCTGACCTTGAGTTCTGGCCTTATTTTCCCCCCTCTCAGGGCTTGGAGAAGATCTCTGCCTACATGAAGTCCAGCCGCTTCCTCCCAAAACCTCTGTACACAAGGGTGGCTGTCTGGGGCAACAAGTAATGCCTTGAAGGCCAGGAGGTGAGAGTGAGGAGCCCATACTCAGCCTGCTGCCCAGACTGTGCAGCTCAGCTGGACTCTGCATCCCAGCACCTGCCTCCTCGTTCCTTTCTCCCGTTTAGTCCCATCTTTACCCCCAAGACTTCATTGTCCCTCTTCACTTCCACTAAACCCCTGTCCCATGCAGGCCCTTTGAAGCCTCAGCTACCCACTTTCCTTCATGAACATCCCCTCCCAACATTACCCTTCCCTGCACTAAAGCCAGCCTGACCTTCCTTCCTGTTAGTGGTTGTGTCTGCTTTGAAGGGCCTGCCTGGCCCCTCGCTTGTGGAGCTCAGCCCCGAGCTGTCCCCGTGCTGCATGAAAGAGCAGCATTGACTGGTTTACAGGCCCTGCTCCTGCAGCGTGGCCCCTGCCTTAGGCCTACCTGATCAAAATAAAGCCTCAGCCACATTTGCTATAGTCTTGTCTTATTTGCTCCTGGCTGCCCAGACTGTGTCTGTCACTGCCTCTTCCGAGGGACTGGCTGGTGACCCTGGCAGTAGCTGGGTTCATAGAGATTATGATGGGCTTAGTAAGGTGTTTCCAACTTTTTTTTTTTTTTTTTTTTTTTTTTTTGAAACAAGGTCTCCTGCTTCCCAAGGTGAAGGGCAGTGGCGGGATCATAGCTTACTGCAGCATCCAGTCCTGGGCTCAAGAATCCTCCCACTTCAGCCTCGCAAATAGCTGAGACTATAGGTGTGCCACCACACCTGGCCACATTAAAAAAATCTTTATAGAGATCGTGTCTCTTTATGTTGCCCAGGCTGGTCTGGAACTCCTGAGCTCAAGCGATCCTCTTACCTTGGCATCCCAAATTGCTGGGATTGCAGGTGTGAGCCACCACGCCTGGCCCTGTTTCCAACTTCTTGATCCCTTTTCTGACCACCTTAGAGCAGGAAGCGACATAAAGTGCTCTATAGAAAGGGTGCCTCTTTCTGGGCCTAGATCTTCATTTATTTATATTTATTCAGTGTTATTCAGTGCTTTCCATGGTTAGGCAGAACAAGGTCTCAGTGAGTACGTCTTAGATGCCCAGAGGTGGTGGAATTCCCATCACAGAGAACCAGGATCCTTCTGTCTTCCACACTGACTGACTCCATCACAGCTCTTAGATCTCTAGGACCCAAGCTCTACTGTGAGCTGCTTCACCGGAAGGTTTTCCCACTCAGCAGTTCCCAAGCTGTGTTACCACAAATAGTTGTTGATTTTTTGGGTCAGGAATTCGGGTAATGCTCAGCAGGGAGAACTTATTACAAATCCACAAAGGTCTCCTCTCCAAAAACTATATATCCAAAAATACAACCCATTAAAAAATGAGTCAAAACTTGAACAGGCATTTCCCAAAAATGAATATCCAAATTGCTAATAAGCTCATGAGAAGGTGCTCAACATCATTAGACAGCAGAAAGTTAAAAACCCATAAGATCCTACTGTATCCCCACTAGAATGGCTGACATTGAAAGGACTGACAATTGTTGGTGATTTATGGAGTAACTGGAACTGTCATGCATTGCTGGTGGGAAAGCCATTTTGGAATACTGGCACTGTCAACTAGAGCTAAACATACATCTACCCAGGACCCAGAAATCCCGCCCTATAGGAATGAGTCCTAGTGGATTCAAGAGCCAGGTATAATGATGCCAAAAGCAGCTTTATTTTAAATAGCCAATAACTGAAAACAATCCAAATTCCATGAATAGAAGAATGAACAAATAAACTGTGGTTTATCAACATAATTCCATCATTCATATAATGGAATACTTACTCTGCTATAATGAAAATAAACATGCTAATGCTATGTGCAAAAACATGGATGGGTCTCACAGACGTGTTGAGTAAAAGGATCCAGACAGGAGAAAGGACACACGACCTCATTCCATTTACACGAAAATCAGGAGAGGGAAATGAGTCCATGGTATCAGAGGTCAGATGATTGGTGACCTTGGTGAGAACTGGAAGGTTGCCTATTGAAGCGGCCTGGTGGAGTGCTGTAAGTTTCCTCTCTTTATCTGGGAGGTGATTCCAGAAGAGTATACAAGTGGAAAAGCTCACAGAGTAGCACACTTAAATGGCCTGTGCACTGTATGTATATTACACTTCAATGAAAAGCATGCTTGGCCAGGCGCGGTGGCTCACGCCTGTAATCCCAGCACTTTGGGAGGCCGAGGGGGGGTGGATCACGAGGTCAGGGGTTCGAGACCAGCCTGACCAACATGGAGAAATCCTGTCTCCACTAAAAATACAAAAATTAGCTGGGCATGGTGGCGGCGCCTGTAATCCCAGCTACTCAGGAGGCTGAGGCAGGAGAATTGCTTGAACCCGGGAGGTGGAGGTTGCAGTGAGCTGAGATCGCGCCATGCACACTCTGGCCTGGGTGACAGAGCGAGACTCCGTCTCAAAAAAAAAAAAAAAAAAGAAAAGCATGCATTAAGGCCTGTGCACTGCATGTGTATTACACTTCAATGAAAAGCATGCACATATGTCTTACATTATTTGTGTGCTTGTGTTGGTTTGCCTTCCCTCATAAGATGTCAACGTCCTCAGGACGTGTTTTTGTCTCTTCTTGTTCACTGATGTAACAGGTGTTTGCATATCACCTAGGACAGTCCCTGAACATAGTAGGTGCTCACTGAATAGTTATTAGGCAAATTATAGGCTCTATCTTAATGGTGTCATTTCAAATTCCCTTTAGATTTTTATTCATGCCTACTTCTTTGGATAGGTGAGATTGATGGGCACATACACTCTTAGGTTCTGCAGTTTTTTCTCTTTAACATTTTACCTAAGAATCTGTACATGTTGGCAGTCTATATGCATGCCTATTTCTAACATTTAATGGCTATCATTACTTTCTGTGGATAAATTATAGTTTGCCTAGTCATTCTTACCCTATTGGGCATGTGGATTTTTCTAATTTATTTATTTTTAGAACAGAGTGATCATGTTTAAACTAACTCCTTCTCTGGTTTTTGGGTACTTTATTTGAGTTGGTCCCCAAAGGCAATTACTAAAAGGCAAAAGGTGAGAATGGTGTTATGGTATTATCATAGATAAATTGATTGCTCTCCAGAGAGAATAGCTTTTTTTTTTTTTTTTGATATGGAGTCTTACTCTGTCACCCAGGCTGGAGTGCAGTGGCTCAATCTCAGCTCACTGCAACCTCCGCCTCCTGGGTTCCAGCAATTCTCCTGCCTCTGCCTTCCGAGTAGCTGGGATTACGGGCACATGCCACCACCCCTGGCTAATTTTTGTATTTTTAGTAGAGACGGGGTTTCACCATATTAGCCAGGCTGGTCTCGAACTCCTGACCTCAGGTGTTTTGCCTGCCTCAGCCTCCCAAAGTGCTAGGATTACAGGCGTGAGCCATCACGCCCGGCCCAGAGAGAATAACTTAATTCATGGTGCCACCTGCAAGGCACATGGATCTTTCTGCACTACCTTAGGTACTTGAGGGATTGCAGTTTCATCTTATGATATTTTTATAGGTTCATAAGAATACCTTCAAGTTTTCTACCTTCACCTTTTTTGTTTATTGTGTGTGTATGTTTCTGCCAATGAATCACAGTCTGTGAATCTACCTGTCCTTGAATCTCCTGTATAAAACTCTCTGTTTACCCATTCTCTACCTGTGGTTTAGTCAATTCCTGGAGAAAGGTTAAAGAATGATCTTGTGGCAGTCAAGACCTTCTTTCTAATAGGCACAATGTAATTAATTGTGATTCTGTTCTAGGTTTCCTGTGGCATAATGTGATGGTTAATTTTCTGCGTCAACTTGACTGGGCTACAGGATGCTCACATGGCAGGTAAAATTATTGTGTTTGTGAGGGTGTTTCCAGAAGAGATTTGCCTTTGAATCAGAAGATTGAGCAAATATTTCCTTCAGCAATGAAGGAAGTATCCACCAAACTGTCAGGGCCCAGACAGAAGAAAAACACAGGAAGGTTGAATTTGATCTTTCTGACTGGGACATCCATCTCTGCCTATCCTGGGACATCCACACTCCTGGTTCTCTGGCCTTCAGACTTGATCAGGTACTAACACCGTCACCTCCTACCCCCACCTTTGTTCTGAGGCCTTTAGACTCTGAATGATACCGCTGGCTTTCCCGCTTCTCTGTCCTGCAGTCGACAGATCATGGGACTTCACTCCAAAATTGTGTGAGCCAATTCCCATAATAGATAGATAAATTTATAAATAAACTCACAAATTTCCTACAGGCTTATCTTAGTGGCGTTACTTCAAATTTTGAAGAACCCTGACTAGTACACATAGCAAAAAACAACGACAACAACAACAAACAAAAACACACACACACAAACTCATCATCAATGAGTAAGTTTTAAAAAATCAAGCACAAGATAAAACGCTACAGCATATCTATTACCTGGGGGCTTTTCTATATGGAAAGCACTTTCTGAGATGCCTTGCAGTAAACTCCAAGGAGATTTTCAAGGAAGATACCCTCTTTTCTCCTGGTAAATCTCCCTGTTGATGATCATTATTTTAAAGGCTCCAAAGATCAAAACATCTGCTTGCACATTTTGCCAATTCATTTTGGGTGAGGGTCTCTGGCAGGCTTGGAAGGATGGGTGAACAGCGGGAAGGGGGCTGCCTCTGGTGACTAGCGTCACTCATATCCATGTCTGTGGCAGTCATCAGGTGCTTATTATATATTTGACTTTTGGCCACCCCTATGGGGGTGTTAAATGCAGGGAGAGTCCAGTCAAGTCATTGCAAATTGGCAGTGACTTTTGGGACCTTTCTACACACGATAGTCAGTCAGGTAGATACCTTCTTTTAAAATTTGACTTATTACTTTTTTTTGACACAGGGTCTCACTCTGTCACCCAGGCTGGAGGGCAGTGATGTGATCACGGCTCATTGCAGCCTCGACTTCTCAGGCTCCAATGATCCTCCCACCTCAGCCTCTCAAGTAGCTGGGACCACAGGTAAAGGGCCATCATGGCCAGCTAATTTTCATATATTTGGTAGACAATGTTTCACCATGCTTCCCAGGCTGGGTGGATACTTTTCAAAAATAAGTTCAGTTCATCCTGCCTAGCCTTGCTCCAGCAGCTCTAGAGGAATTACCCACTCTGGTGCTGGGCTCAGGCTGCCTGGCTCTGGAATAATGTGCTCAGAGCTGCAGGGGGTGCCTGCTGTCTGACTGGCAGAGAGAGTCCCATACTCCCTACCCTGTACCCTGGAAGACCAGGCTGCCCAGCCTGTCCACCTGGTAGACCATTTCCCTGCCCAGTTCTCCTTCTCTCATTCCTGATGTGCAGCTTGATGCCTGCAGGGACTGCGCCAGCTGAGATTGTCTCTAGGTCCTCGCTTCTGCCAGCTGGTGTCCAGGGAAGTGGGTCCTCTGGTCTCCTTCCTGCCACCAGAATTTTGAGGACCTTGTTTCTCCCACTGCAACTTTTGACCCATTCCTGGGTTTCTTTTTCTTTTTTTTTGAGATGGACTCTTACTCTGTTGCTCAGGCTGGAGTGCAGTGGTACAACCTCAGCTCACTACAACCTCCGCCTCCCTGGTTCAAGCGATTCTCCTGCCTCAGCCTCCTGAGTAGCTGGGATTACAGGCACCCGCCACCAGGCCTGGCTAATTTTTTTGCATTTTTAGTAGAGTCGGGATTTCACCACGTTGGCCAGGTTTTAGACTAGGGTTTCTTCACCTCAGCAGTACTGTCATTTTGGAGGGCAGAATTATTTGTTGTGGGGCGCTGTCCTGAGCATTGCAGGGTGTTCAGCATCCTACCCAAACTCTACACACTAGATGCCATGGGCGCTTCCCAGTGGTGACAATTAACAAAGTCTCCAGACAGACCTACATGTCCCCTGAGGGGCAAAGTTACCTCCACTTGAAGACCAGTGGTGTCCTGGATGGATACTAATATTAAAATAATAATAATAATAACAGAAATCATAATATAACTCATGTAGTTAAGGTAAGTCCTTTTTGATGGAACATTTGTTTCAGTTAATATTATTTGTGTATGTCTGTCCTGGTAGTTTTTTTTTTAACTTTTTATTTTGATTTAATATCAGAGTTTGAGAAATTTGCAAAAAGAATGAATACAAAGACCTCTGATTGCCCCAGATTCTAACGTTTCCACATGGGCTTTCTCCTCCCTCCCCGAGTCCCCCAGCCCCTGCTCCCCACCTTTCTGTCTCTCTCCTCACCCAGCAAGCTCCCTAAGAGCACAGCACCACTTATGACAAAAACATCATTTCTTTTCTCTGAGGCAGCATTCCTGACGTTTGGATTTAGGCTGATAAGTGACAGTGAGTTATAATCATCCTTGCCTGTGTTGTCCTTCCCATGTTAGGTCTGTCATGCCATGTATGTCCGCAGTTTATAACAATCTATATCATACATTGAAAAGTTTTGAAAACTTATCCAGTGAATCCCTGAGCACCAAATGTTCTTTTGTGTTATTTTTCTTTATCAGGCTATTATTACTTTATTCAGAATCTCTCTTTCTTTTAGAGAGAGCCTTTCTTTCTTGCCTAACCTAGAGTGCAGCGGCGCGATCATAGCTCAGTTCAGTCTTGAACACCTGGACTCAACCAGTTCTCCCCCGCCCTGGGCTTCTGGGCGTCCTGATCTCTCTCGTGAAACCCACGGGGCTGGGAGGTGGGAGGGGATCCTACTCCTTCTAGCCCCGTGAGCGCGCTCCGGGCCTCCAGATTGGCCCGTTTCGGGGGCAGGGCGGGCCGTGGGGCGGGGACGTAGCAAGGCTCCCCCTCTACCCTCTCTGGGCCTCTCACAAAGGCTGAGCCCCGCCCTGCTGAGGCCTGTCTGCAGAATCCACAGCAACCAGCACCATGCCCATAATATTGGGGTACTGGAACATCCGCGGGGTGAGCGAGGGTCCGCTGGGCGGTGGGACGGGTGGTGCGTGGAGACGGGGAAGTGTGGAGCAGCTGCGGGACGGGCTCTAGGGACGGTTCCTCTTCAGGGCTGTCCCTGACAGCAGGGTCTGTGCTTGCCGCGTGTGTGCGTGTGGCAGGGGTCAGGGGGGTGAGGCAGGAAGGAGAGGAGGAGACGGGGCTCCCCCTGTGCAGAGTCGTCACCAAGTCAGGGACCCTCCGTCTCTGACCCGAGCTGTGGGCCATCTCTCCCAGCTGGCCCACTCCATCCGCCTGCTCCTGGAATACACAGATTCAAGCTACGAGGAAAAGAAGTACATGATGGGGGATGGTAATGGCACCCTCGTGTCTGGGCTCTGCCCACTCACACTAGGTTGGCACCAAGCAACCGATGCTGGCCACCTGTGGCTGACTCTGCAGGCTTCCCTTGCTGGAGCTGCAGGCTGTCCCTTCCCTGAGCCCTGGTGAGGGAGCTCCTTGCAAGGCAGAATGCTGGGGTGGGATGCTGGGCCCCCTGTCTAATTGGGTTGGGTGTCCCTCTGGACTTGCCTAAACCCTGGAAGCCTTAGCCGTTGTGGGGTCCAGAGCCCTCACCGGGATTCTTCTCTCTGAACCCTGGGATGTGGGACTGAGTGGTCAGATTCTAGATCCACCTGTCTCAGGGATCTTGCCACTGGCTCTTTGGGAGGGTCCCCGGGAAGGAGGGCTGGGCTCTGGGGAGGTTTGTTTTCACTTCATCTTCCCCACCGCAGCTCCTGACTATGACAGAAGCCAGTGGCTGAATGAAAAATTCAAGCTGGGCCTGGACTTTCCCAATGTAGGTGCAAGGGAAGGGGGGGTTTTGGGGAAAAGTGCGACGTGTCTCAGACTGCATCTCCTCTCCCCAGTTTAGAGGTGTTCAGATCAGGAGTCTTCTGCCCAATTTCTCTCACTTTGGCTGTCTCCACAGCCCTTCCATGATGTTCTGTGTCCAACGTGACAATATTCTTATTTCAGGCCTGCCATGAGCAGGCACAGTGAGTGCCCGGTCTTCTCTCTGCCCTTGCTTATGGGAAGGGGATGCTGGGGAGCCTGGTGGCTCAACTGAGCTTCCCGGTTTCCCATCCATCCAGCTGCCCTACTTGATTGATGGGACTCACAAGATCACCCAGAGCAACGCCATCCTGCGGTACATTGCCCGCAAGCACAACCTGTGTGAGTGCGTTTGGCTGCAGGGTGTGGAGGGACCGTGGCCTACTCCTGGGCTTGGCTGGGCTGTGATGCTGAGAGTGAGTCTGTGTTTTGCGGGTGGTAGGTGGGGAGACAGAAAAGGAGAAGATTCAGGAAGACATTTTGGAGAACCAGCTTATGGACAACCGTATGCAGCTGGCCAGACTCTGCTATAACCCAGATTTTGTGAGTCCCCCCGAGTCCCCCCACACCACCCCACCCCACCCCCAGTGTCCCCTACCCCACTCCCAGTCTCCCCTTTCCCTGCAGAGTTTGTGTCCAAAATTGATTCCTTCTGGTGAGTTCTTGGTCTTGCTGACTGTAAGAATGAAGCCGCGGGCCTACGCGGTGAGTGGTAACAGTTCTTAAAGATGGTGTGTCCGGAGTTTGTTCCTTCAGATGTTCAGATGTGTCCGGAGTTTCTTCCTTCTGGTGGGTTTGTGGTCTTGCTGACTTCAGGAGTGAAGCCACAGACCTTCGCAGTAAGTGTTACAGCTCTTAAAGGTGGTGCGTCTGGAGTTGTTTATTCCTCCTGGTGGGTTCATGGTCTGGCTGGCTTCAGGAGTGAAGCTGCAGACCTTCATAGTGAATGTTACAGCTCATAAACGTAGTTCAAACCCAAAAAGTGAGCAACAGCAGGATTTATTGTGAAGACTGAAAGAAAATACACTTCTACAGCCTGGAAGACAACCTGAGCAGGTTGCTGCTGCTGGCTGGGGTGGCCTCCTTTTATTCCCTTATTTGGCCCCCACCCACATCATGCTGATTGATCCATTTTACAGAGAGCTGATTGGTCCATTTTACAGAGTACTGATTGGTCTGTTTTACAGAGTGCTGATTGGTCTGTTTTTACAGAGTGCTGATTGGTGCGTTTACAAACCTTTAGCTAGACACAGAGCGCTGATTGGTGCATTTACAATCCTTCAGCTAGACAGAAAAGTTCTCCAAGTCCCCTGATTAGCTAGACACAGAGCACTGATTGGTGTGTTTACAAACCTTTAGCTGGACACAGAGCACTGATTTGTGCATTTACAATCCTTTAGCTAGGCAGAAAAGTTCTCCAAGTCCCCACCTGACCCAGAAGCCCAGCCAGCTTCACCTCTCATTTTGATCAGGAGCCAAGACTGTGGTCCTGCCAAATACACGGGTCCTGTTTTCCATTTGAACTCTTTAGTGCTACTCATCCTTCAGGCTATTTCCTATACTGCCACCAGAGTGACCCTCAAACCCCAAAGTCGTGTCAAATAAAACCTCTAAATCAATTCCCCACCAATCTACTTACAGAATCCTGACTCCCCAGGGTATGAATTCACTCTCTAGACAGTAATGGTTACTTCCAGAATCCCCTCCATCTCTGACTCATGACCTGTGCTTTGGGTCATCTCTCCCAGTGGTTTATATCATCTGCCTGCTTTGGAATACACAAACTGTGAGGAAAACAAGTGCAAAACAAAGGAGTAATGGCACCTGCAATTTTGGTGTCTTCCGAGTGCTTTCTTGACATACACTGAGATCAGCGAATTTTCCTAACAGGCAGCTTAGGGGCAGCCAGAGGCTCTTTTTCCCCCTCCTTTCTTCCACTCATCCTTTGAATATCTCCTCATCTTTCCAGAAACCACTCAATGTCCATTGTATTCTTCTGCTGCCCTACTAGGAGAAACTTTCTACTTCTTTCTCGGAGCTCCTTTAGTTCTTTGCATCCTTGATTCTGCTCATATCTGGGTCCAGAGCCTACCAGGTGCTCAGGTGCTCCTGGGGCTGACCCAGAGGTTGTTGGGAGGTCAGTGGGGACAGATTTAGGGACAATGTCACATTCCGCTCTGCCATCTCATCACCTCAGAAAGACTCCAGCTACCCAGTTGGAGTCTAATAAATGCTGATGTATCCAGCTGAAGCCTGGGCACTGACCCAGTTCCAGCTGTGGGGAAGATGACTGCTTGCCTGCGGCCAGCTGGGGCCAGGCACAAAACTGGGAGGCCGCATCTGTGCAGGAAGCTTATGTCTGAGGGTGCTGACAGCTGTTTCTGCCTCAGGAGAAACTGAAACCAGAATACCTGGAGGGACTCCCTGAAATGCTGAAGCTCTACTCAGTTTCTGGGGAAGCAGCCATGGTTTCTTGGGGACAAGGTAATGGGGGTGTGTGATGGGGACACCACAGATTTGTCATACTTCCTATATTATGGAGGTTTCAGCCCACATATCCTTGGCCTTATCCAGATCACCTTTGTGGATTTCATCGCTTATGATGTCCTTGAGAGAAACCAAGTATTTGAGCCCAGCTGCCTGGATGCCTTCCCAAACCTGAAGGACTTCATCTCCCGATTTGAGGTGATGCCCCTGTCCTCCTTTCTTTTTATGTCCCTTATTCCTTTCCCTCCTTTGTGATGCTTTCCCAGTCCTGGAGCTACACAAAGAATAACTCACATTTATGGCCGTGCGCGGTGGCTCACGCCTATAATCTCAGCACTTTGGAGGCTGAGGGAGGCAGATCACCTGTGGTCAGGAGTTTGATACCTGCCTGCCCAACATGGCAAAACCCCATCTTTACTAAAAAAAAAATACAAAAATTAGCCAGGCGTGGTGGCGAGCACCTGTAATCCCAGCTACTTGGGAGGCTGAGGCAGGAGAATCACTTGAACCCGGGAGGTGGAAGTTGCAGTGAGCCAAGATCGTGCCACTGCATTCCAGCCTGGATGACAGAGTGTGACTCCATCTCAAGAAAAAAAAAAAAAAAAAAAAGGAGCCGGGCGCGGTGGCTCACACCTGTAATCCCAGCACTTTGGGAGGCCGAGGCGGGTGGATCACCTGAGGTCGGGAGTTCGAGACCAGCCTGACCAACATGGAGAGACCTCTGTCTCTACTAAAAATACAAAATTAGCCGGGCGTGGTGTCACATGCCTATAATCCCAGCTACTAGAGAGGCTGAGGCAGGAGAATCGCTTGAACCTGGGAGGCGGAGGTTGCCGTGAGCCAAGATCGTGCCATTGCACCCCAGCCTGGGCAACAAGAGTGAAACTCCATCTCAAAAAAAAAAAAAAAAAGAAAAGAATAACTTGCATTTATTGAGTGCTGGCTTCATGCCACGAACTGTGCCCAGCACATTATACCTATTGTGTTGAATTTGAAATTTACAACATTCCTACAGGGTGGTAGAATTATCTCCCCCATTTTAGAGACAAAGAAACTGAGAATGAGAGGGTGAGTCCTTTGCTCAGGGTCCCAGAGCCAGTGGAGGCTGTGCTGGGCTCCCTGTGAGCCTCTGGATCTATGGTCGGCAGTCAGGGCTCTCCCTTTTGTGACAAAAGAAAAGCCTCAGGCCTTGTCCAGCCTGGGTTTCATAGCCCAGGACACTTTGGAAGAGGCAGAGCACTTCAGGAGCACGGATGCAGCTGGCAATAGTAGGACTGACACACAGTAGCATTGATGTTCAATACTGAACCCACAGGCAGTATTCACAGCTACACCCAGAAGCTTTGCACAATTGAACCCCCATGTAGGGAATCCTGAGAGCCAGGGCTGTGGCTGGAGCTGGATTAGGGTACCTATGTGGGTGCCCCTATTGAAGGAGCTTATGCTGAAATGCCCTTTGCTGGAGCACTTTCCTTCTCTACCTCTCTTCCTCTTTTTTTTTTTTTTTTTTTTTTTGAGACGGAGTCTTGCTCTGTCACCCAGGCTGGAGCGCAGTGGAGCAATCTCGGCTCACTGCAACCTCTGTCTCCTGGGTTCAAGTGATTCTCCTGCCTCAGCCTCTTGAGTAGCTGGGATTACAGGTGTGCACCACCATGTCCGGCTAATTTTTATATTTTTAGTAGAGATGGGGTTTTGCTATGTTGGCCAGGCTGGTCTCAAACTCCTGACCTCAGGTGATCCACCCACCTCAGCCTCCCTAAGTGCTGGGATTACAGGCGTGAGCCACTGAGCCTGGCCTCTTCCTCTCTTTTTTCCCTCCAATGTTCCAAGTGTTCCCCCTGTGAGATGAGTAGCATGCTGATTTTACTCCTATTCACTGACGTTCTCCTCTGCATGAGGCAGGGTGTGAGGCACAGTGGGAGATGCATAAATGACAGCCCCATCCTGGAAATGAGTGCAGTGAGAGACTTACAGGCAGAGCAGCCTGTGAAGTGTGTGCTGAACTTGTTTGAGAGCAGCAAATCCTACATTACTACAGATTTGGGGATTTGAGGCATTAGCCCAACAGGCTTCTGAGCCTTGAATCTGTTTCCCTTTTCCACTCCCCATTAAGAGATTTGCTTGCTCAGTTAGTTTCCATCAGCTCTGGTTCTGTGGTTCTGGTCCAGGCTGAGTGGCCTTGGAGTTAGGTAAGAGGTGGTGGGAAGGGAGGGGTGGAGGAGAGCTGAGAGCTATGGCCCGTTATGTGCCAGGGTCAAGCCTGTCACCCAGGCTGGAGTGCAGTGGTGCGATCTCGGCTCACTGCAACCTCCGATTCCTGGATTCAAGCAATTCTCTGCCTCAGCCTACCGAGTAGCTGGGATTACAGGTGCCCGCCACCATGACCGGCTAATTTTTTTATTTTTAGTAGGGATGGGGTTTCACCATGTTGGCCAGACTGGTCTCCAACTCTTGACCTCAGGTGATCCACCCGCCTCGGCCTTCCAAAGTGCTGGGATTACAGGTGTGAGCCACCGCGCCCAGACGGATCTTTTTGAATACCTTATCTGGTCATTCAATCCTGGTAAGATTGTGCACAGCACATCTGAGTGTCATGTAGCCTGATCTGCAGCAGCAGGGCTGAAGATGCCATCGGTTAGGGCACAGTGAGATTTTGCTAAGATACTAGATGGAGAACGTTGGACATTCTGCTTTAAGAGGAATGATTAGAGCCTAGTCTCCCCTTTCATTTTCTTGTGCACTGCCACTCCCCATTCCACTTCCATCCAGGTTTTACTGAGACATTGGGTGAGTGTGTTCAGAGCCCCTTTGTTCTGCTGAAGGTCCCTTCTGTGTGTCTATACCCAGACAAGCCAAGAGCCTCCCTGTGGAAAAAGAGACTGTGCAGTCAAGGAGTGACAGGGCCTGGTGTGAGGGGTGGTGGGGCAGAAGAAGAAGAGAATTTGGCAGAAAGAGGCCAGAACTGGAGAGAGACAGAACCAGGCTACATTGCAGTTCTATCCCCCATACTAGCTATTTGAATGTGAGGTAGTTGCTGAACTTCTGTTTCCCACATGAGAAATGATGATAATAGATTCAGCCTTGCAGAGTAGTCAAGTGGATTTTCTAAGCTTATGTTGTAATTTCTCTTGGGTACAGAGCACCCAGCACAGTGTAGAATCTTCATAAGTGTTAGCTGTTAGTGTGGTACAACATTACTTAAAGGAAGTTAGAAGAGTTAACTCTGCAGATCTGGGGACCCTAAGAGGCTGTGTGATGCCTCAGCACTTGAGCCCACGTGGAAAGGCTGTGGCCAGGGCCCTGACCTGCTGTGTCTGCAGTGGGGTTGTCCTCATTGAG
Organism: Pongo pygmaeus; assembly: GCF_028885625.2. Classification (NCBI taxonomy): domain Eukaryota; kingdom Metazoa; phylum Chordata; class Mammalia; order Primates; family Hominidae; genus Pongo; species Pongo pygmaeus. The sequence goes on along the minus strand of NC_072373.2, from coordinate 120,044,868 downwards.
AGCTGACCTTGAGTTCTGGCCTTATTTTCCCCCCTCTCAGGGCTTGGAGAAGATCTCTGCCTACATGAAGTCCAGCCGCTTCCTCCCAAGACCTGTGTTCACAAAGATGGCTGTCTGGGGCAACAAGTAGGGCCTTGAAGGCCAGGAGGTGGGAGTGAGGAGCCCATACTCAGCCTGCTGCCCAGGCTGTGGAGTGCAGCTGGACTCTGCATCCCAGCGCTGCCTCCTGGTTCCTTTCTCCTGTTTATTCCCATCTTTACCCCCAAGACTTTATTGCCCCTCTTCACTTCCCCTAAACCCCTGTCCCATGCAGGCCCTTTGAAGCCTCAGCTACCCACTTTCCTACATGAACATCCCCTCCCAACATTACCCTTCCCTGCACTAAGGCCAGCCTGACCTTCCTTCCTGTTAGTGGTTGTGTCTGCTTTGAAGGGCCTGCCTGGTCCCTCGCCTGTGGAGCTCAGCCCCGAGCTGTCCCCACGTTGCATGAAAGAGCAGCATTGACTGGTTTACAGGCCCTGCTCCTGCAGCGTGGCCCCTGCCTTAGGCCTACCTGATGGAAGTAAAGCCTCAACCACATTTGCTGTGTGTCTTGTCTTATTTGCTCCTGGCCATCTACCCAGACTGTCTGTCTGTCTGTCACTGCCTCTTCCAAGGGACTGGCTGGTGATCCTGGCAGTGGCTGGGTTCTAAAAGATTCTGCTGGGCATAGTAAGGCACTTAGCAATTCTTGCTCCCATTTCTGAGAGACTCAGAGCAGGAAGCCCCATGAGGCACTGTGGAAAGGATGTCTCTTTTTGGGCCTGGATCTCTTGATTCCTTCATCCAGCCTTATTGAGTGCTTTCCATAATTGCACAGAGCTTGTGTCTCATTGAATCGGGACCGCAAGGGGGTGGAATCTCCATCAGAGAGAACCAGGGTCCCTTTTACCTTCTCCACTATATGACTGCATCACTTCTGTTAGGTCTCCAGGACCCAGTCTCTATTGTTTTTCTCAGGTGGCTCCCAGGTACCCTCTCCAGGCTTGCTGCACAGCTGTCATCAGGACGTTCTCTCTGGGTTTACTTCCTCTCTTTCCTGGGTACCTGTGAGAGAAATGTCTTTAGTCCTTGCATAACTGAAAGTGTCTTTACAGGCTTACTGAATACTCTGGCTGATGATTTAGTCTGTTCTCACACTGCTAATAAAGACATACCTGAGACTGGGTAATTGATAAAGGAAAGAGGTTTAGAGGTCTCACAGTTCCCCAGGGCCTGGGAGGCCTCATAACCATGGCAGAAGGCGAATGAGGAGCAAAGTCACGTCTTACATGGCAGCAGGCAAGAGGGCCTGTGCAGGGGAACTCCCACTTATAAAACCATCAGATCTTGTGAGATTATTCAGTACCATGAGAACAGTATGGGGGAAACTGCCCCCACGATTCAGTTTTGTCCACCTGGCCCCCACCCTTGACACCTGGGGATTATTACAATTCAAGGTAAGATGTGGGTGGGGACAAAGCCAAACCATATCAGCTGGGGATAGAATTCTATGATGAAAACCTTCAGACCTCTAATAGATTTACTCACTCTTTTCTAGAATTGAGCATTTCTGGTGAGTAGGTGGATGCCAGTTCTGACTGCATCCTTCGCTTTTTAAAAATTATCATTATTGCTATTATTTTGAGAGGGAGTATTACTCTGTTACCCAGGCTGGAGTGCAGTGGTGTGATCTCGTCTCACTGCAACCTCCCCTTCCCAGGTTCAAACGATTCTCCTTCCTCAGCCTCCCGAGTAGCTGGGACTACAGGCGCGCACCACTGTGCCCAGCTAATTTTTGTATTTTTTGTTTTAGAGACGGGTTTTGACCATGTTGGCCAGGCTGGTCTCGAACTCCTGACCTTGTGATCCACCCACCTCGGCTTCCCAAAGTGCTGGAATTACATGCGCAAGCCACTGCGCCTGGCTGTATCGTTTGCTTTTTTACTTAAGCTTTTTCTGTTTGTCATTCTGAGGTCTATAATTCCAAAGGCTGCTTGGGGATCTATAGGTTGATCTCTTCCTGACTCACATCCTTGCAGGAACATTCTAAGCATAGGCTTCCTCCACCCTGACAGCAATCTGCATTGCCTCTTCTTGAAGTAATTTAAAATCTCACTGGAGAGTGAACTGCTTCAGAGTAAGATTCCCATAGCTTAGCAGTTCCCAAGCTGTGATACCAGAAATAGTTGTTGAGTCTGTGGGTCAGGTATTCACGCAAGGCTCAGCAGGGAGATCTTGTTACAAATCAACAAAGATCTCTTCTCCAAAAACTATATATCCAAAAATACAACTCATTAAAAAATGAGTCAGAGTTTCAACAAGCATTTCCCAAAAGTGAATATCCAAATGGCCAATAAGCTCATGAGAAGGTGCTCAACATCATTAGACAGCAGAAAGTTAAAAACCCATAAGATCCTACTGTATCCTCACTAGAATGGCTGACATTGAAAGGACTGACAATTATTGGTGATTTATGGAGTAACTGGAACTGTCATGCATTGCTGGTGGGAAAGCCACTTTGGAATACTGGCAGTGTCAACTAGAGCTAAACATACATCTACCCAGAACCCAGAAATCCCGCCCTACAGGAATGAGTCCTAGTGGATTCCAAGAACCTGGTATAATGATGCCAAAAGCAGCTTTACTTTAAATAGCCAATAACTGAAAACAATCCAAATTCCATGAACAAATAAAGTGTGGTTTATCAACATAATTCCATCATTCGTATAATGGAATACTTACTCTGCTATAATGAAAATAAACGTGCTAACGCTATGTGCGAAAACATGGATGGGTCTCACAGACGTGTTGAGTAAAAGGATCCAGACAGGAGAAAGGACACACAATCTCATTCTACTTACACGAAAATCAGGAGAAGGAAATGAGTCCATGGTATCAGAGGTCAGATGATTGGTGACCTTGGTGAGAACTGGAAGGTTGCCTATTGAAGGGCCCTGGTGGAGTGCTGTAAGTTTTCTTTCTTTAGCTGGGAGGTGATTCCAGAAGAGTATACAAGTGGAAAAGCCCACAGAGTAGCACACTTAAGGCCTGTGCACTGTATGTATCTTACACTTCAATTAAAAGCATGCATTAAGGCCTGTGCACTGTATGTGTATTACACTTCAGTGAAAAGCATGCACATTATTTGTGTGCTTGTGTTTGTTTCCCTCTTAAGATATCAATGTCATAAGGGCATGTGTTTTTGTCTCTTCTTGTTCACTGATGTAACAGGCGTTTGCATATCACCTAGGACAGTCCCTGAGCATTGTAGGTGCTCACTGAATAATTATTAAGCAAATTATAGGTTCATCTTAATGGTGTCATTTCAAATTCTCTGTAGATTTTTATTCATGCCTACTTCTTCGGATAGGTGAGACTGGTGTGCATGTATACTCTTAGATTCTACAGTTTTTTCTCTTTAACATTTTACTTCTTTTTTTTGAGACAGAGTCTCACTCTGTTGCCCAGGCTGAAGCACAATGGCACAGTCTCAGCTCACTGCAACCTCCGCCTCCTGGGTTCAAGCGATTCTCGTGCCTCAGCCTCCTGAGTAGCTGGGACTACAGGCATACACCTGGCTAATTTTTGTATTTTTAGTAGAGATGAGATTTTGCCATGATGGCCAGGCTGGTCTCGAACTCCGGGCCTCAAGTTATCCACCCACTTCTACCCCTCAAAGTGCTGGGATTACAGGTGTGAGCCACCATGCCTGGCCTAACATTTTACTTAAAAATCTGTATATGGGCTGGGCGCAGTGGCTCATGAGTGTGATCCCAGCACTTTGGGAGGCCGAGGGGGCAGATCACGAGGTCAGGAGATCGAGAACATCCTGGCTAACATGGTGAGACCACATCTCTACTAAAAATACAAAAATTAGCCAGGTGTGGTGGAGCTTGCCTGTAGTCCCAGCTACTCAGGCGGCTGAGGCAGGACAATCGCTTGAACCCCGGAGGTGGAGGCTGCAGTGAGCCGAGATCATGCCACTCCTCTCCAGCCTGGACAACAGAACAAGACTCTGTCTCAAAAAAAAAAACAAAAAAAACAACTATACATGTTGGCAGTCTATATGCATGCCTACTTCTAATATTGATGGCTATCTCACATTAGTTCCTGTGGATAAACTATATTTTTCCTAGTCATTCTTATGCTATGGCATATGTAGATTTTTATAATTTATTTATTTGTTTTTAGAGCAGGGTGATCATGTTTCAACTAATTCTTTCCCGTTTTTGGTTACTTTGAGTAGATCCCCAAAGCACTTACTACAAGGTAAAGGTTGAGACTGGTTTAATCGTATTACAACAGATAATTTGATTGCTCTCCAGAGACAATAACTTAATTTATGGTGCCACCAGCAAGGTACACGGATCATTCTGCACTATTTTAGACACTTAGGAGATTGCAATTTCATCTTATGATTTTTTTAAAAATAAGAACACCTTCACATTTTCTGGCTGGGCGTGGTGGCTCATGCCTGTAATCCCAGCACTTTGGGAGGCCGAGGCGGGTGGATCACTTGAGATCAGGAGTTTGAGACCAGCCTAGCCAATATAGTGAAACCCTGTCTCTACTAAAAATACAAAAATTAGCTGGGCATGGTGGTGGGCACCTGTAATCCCAGCTATTCAGGAGGCTGAGGCACAAGAATGCTTCAATCTGGGAGGCAGAGGTTGCAGTGAGCCAAGATCGTGCCATTGTACACTGCACTGCAGCTTGGGGGACAGAGTGAGATTCCATCTCAAAAAAAGAAAAAAAGAATACCTTCAAGTTTTCTACCTTCACCTTTTTTGTTTATTGGTTGTGCATGTTTCTGCCAATGAATCACAGTTTATGAATCTACTTGTTCGTGAATCTCCTGTATAAAACTCTCTACCCATTCTCTACCAGTGGCGTAGTCAACTCCTGGAGAAAGGTTAAAGAACGATCTTGTGGCAGTCAAGGCTTTTTCTCCCACAGGCACAATGTAATTACTTGTGATTTTGTTCTTGGTTTCCTGTGGCATAATGTGATGGTTAGTTTTCTGCGTCAACTTGACTGTGCTAAGGGATGCTCAGATGGCTGGTAAAATTATTGTGTTTGAGAGGGTGTTTCCAGAAGTGATTCACCTTTGAATCAGAAGACTGAGCCAAGATTTCTCTCAGCAAATGAAGGAGGCATCCACCAAACTGTCAGGGCCCAGAGAGGAGAAAAAGACATAGGAAGAGTGCATTTGCTATCTCTGACTTGGACATCCATCTCTGCCTATCATGGGACATCCACACTCCTGGTTCTCTGGCCTTCAGACTTGATCAGTGACTAACACCATCGCCTCCCACCCCCACCTTTGTTCTGAGGCCTTTAGACTCACACTGAATGATACCGCTGGCCTTTCCCGCTTCTCTGTCCTGCAGCCAGCTGATCATGGGACTTCACTCCAAAATTGTATGAGCCAATTCCCGTAAGAGATACATAAATTTATAAATAAACACAGAAATTTCCTACAGGTTTATCTTAGTGGCGTCACTTCAAATTTTGAAGAAACTTGACTAGTACACATAGCAAAAAAAAAAAAAAAAAAAAAAAATACACAAGTGGGTCACCATCATCAATAAGTAAGTTTTAGAAAATCAAACACAAGATAAAATGCTGCAGCATATCTATTACCTGGGTTTTTTTTCTATATGGAAAGCATTGCCTGAGATGCCTTGCAGTAAACTCCAAGGAGATTTTGAGGGAAGATATTCTCTTTTCTCCTGGTAAATTTCTCTCTTGATGATCATTGTTTTAAAGTCTCCAAAGATGAAAACATCTGCTTGCACATTTTGCTGATTCATTTTGGGTGAAGGTCTCTGGCAGGCTTGGAAGGGTGGGTGAACAGTGGGAAGGGGGCTGCCTCTGGTGACTAGCATCACTCATATCCATGTCTGTGGCCGTCATCAAGGTGCTTATTATATATTCGACTTTTGGCCACCCCTCCGGGGGTGTTAAATGCAGGGAGGGTCTAGTCAAGCCATTATAAGTTGGCAGTGACTTGTAGCAACTTTCTACACACCCTTCGCAGTCAGGGTGGATACCTTTTGAAAATAAGTTCAGTTCATCCTGCCTAACTTTGCCCCAGCAGCTCTAAAAGAATTACCTCATGGTGCTGGGCTCAGGCTGCCTGGCTCTGGAACAATGTGCTCGGAGCTGCAGGGGAGGCCTGCTGTCTGACTGGCAGAGAGAGTCCCACCACTCCCTACCCTGTACCCTGGAAGACCAGGCTGCCCAGCCTGTCCACCTGGTAGTCCATTTCCCTGCCCAATTCTCCTTCTCTCATTCGTGATGTGCAGCTTGATGCCTGCAGGGACTGCGCCAGCTGAGATTGTCTCTAGGTCCTCGCTTCTGCCAGCTGGTGTCCAGGGAAGTGGGTCCTCTGGTCTGCTTCCTGCCAGCCAGAATTTCGCGGACCTTGTTTCTCCCACTGCAGCTTTTGACCCTGTCCTGAGTCATAGACTAGGGTTTCTTAAGCTCAGCCGTACAGAGATTTGGAGGCAGAATTCTTTGTTGTGGGGTGCTGTCCTGAGCATCACAGGGTGCTTAGCACCCTACCCATCCTCTACCCAGTAATACCTTGGGCATTTCCTGGTGTTTGCAATTAACAAAGTCTCCAGACAGAAGTACGTGTCCCCTGAGGGGCAAAATCACCTTCACTTGAATCACATCCAGTGGTGTGTTGGATGGATACTAGCACTAAAAAAAACAAGAATAAAAAGAATCATAATATAACTCATGTAGTTAAGTCCTTATTGATGCAACATTTATTTAAGTTAATAATATAAATATTATTACTTATTAATAATATAAATATTATTAATACTTATTAATAATATATGTATATGTAATTTTTTTTTACCTTTTATATTGATCTAGTGTCAGAGTTTGAGAAATTTGTAGAAAGATTAGAAACGACTCTGATTACCCTAGATACTAATGTTTCCACACGGGCTTTCTGCCCCCCACAGTACCCTCTGCCCCTCCTTCTCCTGCCCCCGCCTTTCTGTCTCTCTCCCCCCCAGCAAGCTCTCTATGAGCACAACTCCAATTACAAGAAAAACACCATTTTCTTTTCTCTGAGGTAGCATTCCTGACGTTTGGATTCAGGCTGATAAGTGACAGTGATTTATAATCATCCTTGCCCGTGTTGTCCTTCCCACGTTAGGTCATGTCTGTAGTTTATGACAATCTGTGTCATCCATGCCATTTTCAAAATATTTGAAAACATATCCAGCCTAATGCTGAGGATGAAATGCCCTTTTGTGTTGTTGTTTTTCTTTATCACGCTTTTATTACTTCATTCAGAATCTTTAACTCTTAACATGTTTTGGCCTGTTTGTGTTTCTTCCACTTGGTGGTAACATCAATTAACAGAGTTTAGAAAAAATATTTCCCTAATTTAAAAAATCACTTGTACTACATCTTCTTTCTTAGTTCTGATTTGTATTAACTTGTAATTTTATTTTTTGTTTTTGTTGTACTAATGCTTTCTTAATTAGCTAACTTTTAAGAGAATAAACTATTATGTATAACAAGCAAATTGGTTATAGTTTCAATATTTTTCTTAAGGTAACTTCTTGCTTCCACTTCTTTTTCCATCTCTAACTTTGTTCCTGTTCTATTTTCTTGAAATTCTAGTTTGTTTGCCTTATTTTTGGTATCACAGGCATGTTGGAAAAATGTTTTCTCAATTCAAATTTGGTAGCATCTTCAAATGGTGATTTTTATTTTCTTTTCAGATTGAAGAAAAGATTCTCTATATTTTGGATTTCCTAAGTTTACCCAAGCAATATTTAAGAGACTTTAATACATTTCCATGAAGTAGGATACATTTTATTTTGTCTGTCAGTGTTTGTTTCTAATAGATTGGTTTTCAAAATTCTGACAACATTTTAGGTAGATTTTCTGTTAATTTGCCTTGAGAATGTAAGAATGTTGTCAGAAGAGACAGAAGGAATTATGAAATCCAGTCCAGCGGTCCCATTCCAGGCCCTTGGTAAAATGGGACCCAGCGCATTTTGACTGTCTGGCACAGTGTTGTTTTAAAAATTAGAACTTGTCCACCTTTTGCAGTTCGGACAGCACATACAAATCCAGAAGTCCTGGCCCTATCGGGACTGAAGTTTGTGTGGTGACAACTGGCTACAACCCCTTCCTTCAGAACACTTGCAGCTTCCCTCATCCCTGCTGCTCCCGATCCCTGTCCACAGACCCACTCCCCCGCTGGTGTGATCCTCGTGGCCACTGTGGCCCCTACTTTGGGGATCCTGCTGGTCCAGTCCTTCCCGCCTTCCGCAGAGCCGTACTCCTCCTTCTGAAGGAGCCACCTGGGGCCTGGGCCCCGTCTTCCTGGCTCTTCAGAGTCCTTGCAACAGCAGGCACTGCTTCTCTCTCCTGCACTCAACCCCTCTCCCACTCCACTGCCTCTCAGTGTGCAAAAACACTAAGAAGTGTCCCGTATTTTCAAAATCTCTCTCCTGAAGTTCCCACCTGATATGTAGTTGGAGATGGGCAAAGTACAGTGTCCTTGAAGCATCATTTTATTCATAGTGCCTGAAATGTGGTAGGATCTCAACAACTGTTGTTTCAATAAAGGAATGACCAAATATATTAATACTGTAAAAAGTAAAGTAGAGGTTCCTCTTCAAAGAGACTTTCCTCCCCATCTAATTAAAAATAAATCATAACTTCTCTTAGAAGCAAAATTTATTCAAAGGCTTGTGGTAACATTCTGAAATATCTGCTAGCTGTAATAAAGAAATTAATGTACTTTATGTTCTTAGCTCCCACAATTTAGCCTAAATACTTACCCTGGCATGCTTATACTGATCCAAACAAGCATTAGGTCATAGCCTGTTCCTCTTCCTTATTTGAAGGTGTTTTTACCTTTCTCAGCATTCCACAAGTGACTTCCCCCTTCCTTTGTTCTCCTCTGCCTTTGCCTCTTTTAAAAAGTTCTAAGTTGCTAGCAAATTGAGACAAATACAGAATGTGAGATCCTGTTCCAGCCAATGGAAACCGGACACAGTAGTAGGGTGGACACGTCAAGTTATAAATGACCCTGTCTCCTTTGTTCAGTATACTCTTGTGGCAAAACTGCTGGTGATTGTGCCCTTTTTGCAGAACGTAAAAATGGCATTGCTGAGGAAATTAAATTTATGTTCAAGTGCCATTTCTTTATGGCACCGAGGAACAAGTATTTCAAACAATACTAATGTAACAGTACCGGTTCTATGTGTTTCAAAATTATTATTCTCATTAGTGTTAGCTTCTTTAAAAAATCATTGTTTTCAATTGGATCTAGACATTTTATCTTTCAGAGCTCAAGATGGATTAACTCAGAATCATAAACTCTTAATGCATAATGAGAAATATAATGATTCCTAGGGCCAGGCACTTGTGTCTGTGCTGGTGCTATTGCCTCAATGCAGGAAAATCTATGTAAGAATTCACTTTGAGGCCAAAACTGCTTCCTAAACATGGATACCTACCAGGTATCTGAGCTGGGAGTACTGCCCAGGTCTGGATGGGTGGGGAGTGTTTGCAACAAGGACTGTGCCTTGCCAGCCTCAGTGACACAGTGTCCAAGTGCCCCAACTTAGCAGCCACCTGCTGACCACCTGATTTCTGTGGCCTAATAGGGATGTGATGAAATCTACCTGTGCCACTCAACCCCAAACCACACATTATCCAGGTGGTTTGAAACTTTTTTGATATATCGGGTTCATCCTCTGTAGTCCTAACAATGTTTTAGCTAATTTACCAAAAAAAAAAAAAAAAGCAAAACTGCTTTTTTTTTTTTTTTGCAGCACAATAGCCTTGTCATTTACATTGTAAAACGATTTCTCCTTAAAGGTCTATCATCTGTTTTCATATATCCATTATTATTTGTAATATCCTTTTAAAAAAAGCAAAATCAACCCCAGGCTAACCCATTACACAACTCTTTTGAAAGTCTTCCTTCTACCTTGAAAGAAGAAAGTTGGCAGGTTGGACACTGTTCTTGTGGAGGTTGTACCATGGATCACATATCACAGTGTGACTACAAAGGCCACTGGAGCCACCGTCTCATACTGAAGAACACACATGGGTCAGGAGCCATGTCCAGGTCTGGAATGGTGGATCTGGAGAGGGGAGGGTCCCTGCCTGTGGTCCTGTGGAGAGCCCTCAGGCTCCTCTCTGGCCGGCATCCTCTGACTTCCCTCCTCAGCAGGACAGGGTTCTGGCTTCCCTGAGGGGACAGGTTCTGTGGCAAGCCAGGTCTCACTAACACAGGCCTCCATAACAACTGTTTCAGTACTGACTGAGTGGTGAAGTTAAATATTAAAAGCTAAAAAAGCCAGTACCTTTATACAAAGGCTGGATGTAACAAAAGCCCATCAAGAGTTTTGCTTAGGCCTTTCCTGGGCCTTAAAGCATGACAAAATAACGAAGGAATTCTTAACAGGACCCATTTAGAATTAAACAAGTTTTATTGTGAGTCTGAAGAAACTCCCCAGGCCTCCACAAACAAGTTTATTGGGCGTCTGAAGAAACTCCCCAAACCTCTGTGATTTGGCAGGAGACAAGATAAGGGTAATCACCCCCTGCACCTGGACCCATTTAGATTAAGTAAATAGACTGAGGCTCCAGAGTAAGGTCCTCAGGACCCAGACCTTAGTTATAGATTAAAGAAGTTAATCACTTATGTCTTTAGATGAATGCACACTTACTTGTAGACATATAGCTTAGAAGGTATATATGCTCTGGAAAACTTTGTAATATTGAGTTGGTCTGGTAGTAATTTCCAGGCCTTCTCCCTGTAATGGTTGCAGAAATAAAACCTCTCTTCCTCCCCAGTTGATCTGCATCTCGTTATTGGGCCTAGAGAAATAGCAGCCCCACCCTCAGTTTGGTCCGGGAAGTTCTGCCATCCTCCCTCGCCTGCTCTCTGTGGCCACTGCACTCACTGTTGCTGTTGCTGTTTTGGTCTCTGTGAGGTTCACCTAGTGGACTGGCTGGACATTTCTAGGGGGCACCTCAGATACCTCACCAACTTGCTGGGTCTGATCCTTTAGATTCATAAATTGTGCCAAAATACGAAGTGGCTAATTTACGTAGTACTTAGCCAGATGACCGAAGGACTCAGTACCCAAAGGCCCCTAAAAGAGAACACAGACCACATTTCCTTTACTCTGGCCCATTTCCTGGGGGTCCCTCCCACACCACTGACACTGTTCCTGTGTAGACGGGGCTAGAGGGGAGACTAAGCCCTCGGAGTAGCTTTCGGATCAGAGGAAGTCCTGCTCTTACAGTGACAGGTGCTGAATTAAATTCCCAGGTTGGGGCCACCACTTTTTAGTCTGACCCCTGCAGCGCGAGTCTCCCAAAGGCCTTGGGAACTCGGCAGCGGAGAGAAGGCTGAGGGATTCCGCGGGGAGGGAGGAGAAGGGAGAAGAGCTTTGCTCCGTTAGGATCTGGCTGGTGTCTCAAGCGCACAGCCAAGTCGCTGTGGACCTAGCAAGGGCTGGATGGACTCGTGGAGCCTCAGGGCGGGGTAGGGAAGCTGGCGAGGCCGAGCCCCGCTTTGGGCTTCTGGGCGCCCTGACTTCGCTCCCGGAACCCTCGGGCCTGGGAGGCGGGAGGCGCGCTCTCCGGGGCCTCCAGAATGGCGTTTTTCGGGTTGTGGCGGGCCGATGGGCGGGGTCTCAGCAAGGCCCCGCCTCTCCCCTCTCTGGCGCTCTTATAGTCTGAGCCCCTCTCGGTTGAGGCCTGTCTGCAGAATCCGCACCAACCGGCACCATGCCCATGACACTGGGATACTGGGACATCCGCGGGGTGAGCCAGGGTCCGCTGGACGGTGGGACGAGGGCGCGGGGGAGGGAAGTGCGGAGCAGCTGCGGGACGGGCTCTAGGAACCGTTCCTCTTGAGGGCGGCCCCCCTCAGAAGGGCCTGCGCATAACGCTATGTGTGTGTTGGGGGTGGGGGCGGGTAGAGGAGGCGACGTGTACGTGCAGTGTAAACTGGGGGCGTCCCTGGTGCAGACAAAGTCAGGGACCCTCCATCTCTGACGCGACCTGCGGGCCATCTCTCCCAGCTGGCCCACGCCATTCGCCTGCTCCTGGAATACACAGACTCAAGCTATGAGGAAAAGAAGTACACAATGGGGGACGGTAATGGCACCCTCGTGTCCGGGCCCTGCCCACTCACGCTGAGTTGGCACCAAGCAACCCATGGTGGCCACCTGTGGCTGCCTCTGCAGGCTTCCCCTGCTGGAGCTGCAGGCTGTCCCTTCCCTGAGCCCCGGTGAGGGAGCCCTCTGGCCTTGCAAGGCAGAATGCTGGGGTGCGATGCTGGGCCCCCTGTCTAACTGGGACGGGTGTCCCTCAGGGCTTGCCTAAACCCTGGAAGCCTTAGCCGTGTGGGGTCCAGAGCCCTCAGTGGGATTCTTTCTCCCTGAACCCTGGGATGTGGGACTGAGTGGTCAGATTCTAGATCCACCTGTCTCAGGGATCTTGCCACTGGCTCCTGGGGAGGGTCTCCGGGAAGGAGGGCTGGGCTCTGGGGAGGTTTGTTTTCACTTCTTCTTCCCCACCGCAGCTCCTGACTATGACAGAAGCCAGTGGCTGAATGAAAAATTCAAGCTGGGCCTGGACTTTCCCAATGTAGGTGCAGGGGAAGGGGCGGTTTTGGGGGGAAATTGCGTCGTGTCTCTGACTGCATCTCCTCTCCCCAGCTTAGAGGTGTTAAGATCAGGAGTCTTCTGCCCGATTCCTCTCACTCCTGGCTGTCTAAACAGTCCTTCCATGATGTTCTGTGTCCAACCGCATTCGTTCATGTGACAGTATTTCTATCTCAGGCCTGCCATGAGCAGGCACAGTGAGTGTCCGGTCTCCTCTCTGCCCTTGCTTATGAGAAGGGGATGCTGGGGAGCCTGGTGGCCCAACTGAGCTTCCCCGGTTACCCATTCATCCAGCTGCCCTACTTGATTGATGGGGCTCACAAGATCACCCAGAGCAACGCCATCCTGCGCTACATTGCCCGCAAGCACAACCTGTGTGAGTGTGAGTGGCCGCAATGTGTGGGGGGAAGGTGGCCTCCTCCTTGGCTGGATTGGGGTGTGATGCTCAGAGTGTCTGTGTTTTGTGGGTGGTAGGTGGGGAGACAGAAGAGGAGAAGATTCGTGTGGACATTTTGGAGAACCAGACCATGGACAACCATATGCAGCTGGGCATGATCTGCTACAACCCAGAATTTGTGAGTGTCCCCAGTGAGCTGCACCTGGCAGAGTTTGGATTTGGGGCCAGGACTCTTGCATTCCTGCACACACTGGTCTTAAGTCCTTGGTACCACTCATCCTGCAAGTGCTTTCCCATACTATCAACAGTTATTCTCATGACTCCAATGTCATGTCAACAAAAGCAGAGGCAATTCCCACCAACCTTAGGACACGATCCAGGCATCCCAGGGTAGCAATTCAATTGCTAGATGGTAAAATTTGTGTTCAGAATCTCCTTCATCTCCTCTGGACTCTGGCCTCTGTCATGTGTCATTTCTGTCAGCAGGTTCACATCACCTACCTGCTCCTAGAATATACAGACTCAAGTAGAAGACCGAGGAATGTAATGGCACCCTTGAATTGCATCTTCTCCTCGACAGTTTTCCAAGTGCTGTCATTGACATGCACAAGGATCTGCGCATTTTCATAACAGACAGCTCAGAGGCAGCCAGAGGGCCTTTATACCTCTCCCTCCTTCCTTTCAACTTGAACTTCTCATCTCCCTGGAAACTAGTCAATGTTCATTGTTTTCTTCTGCCACCCCATTAGAAGGAACTTTCTACTTTCCCTGAGCTCTCTTAGTTCTTTGCATCCTTGATTCCGCCTGTGTCTGGGTCCAGAGGCTGCCAGGTGCTCGGGCGCCCCTGGGGCTGACCCAGAGGCTATTGGGACGTCAGTGAGGACAGATTCAGGGACAGCATCTCATTCCTGTCTGCCTTCTGATCACTTTAGATAGGGTCTGGCACTCAGTCAGAGTCTAATAAATGCTGATGTATCCAACTGAGGCCTGGGCACTGCCCCAGTTCCAGCTGTGGGAAAGATTGCTACTTGCCCGTGGCCAGCCTGGGCCGTCCACAGCCCTGGGGAGGCCACGTCTGTGCAGGGAGCTTTTGTGTAAGGGTGGTGACAGCTGTTTTCTGCCTCAGGAGAAACTGAAGCCAAAGTACTTGGAGGAACTCCCTGAAAAGCTAAAGCTCTACTCAGAGTTTCTGGGGAAGCAGCCATGGTTTGCAGGAAACAAGGTAAAGGAGGAGTGATATGGGGAATGAGATCTGTTTTTCTTCACGTGTTATGGAGGTTCCAGCCCACATATTCTTGGCCTTCTGCAGATCACTTTTGCAGATTTCCTCGTATATGATGTCCTTGACCTCCACCGTATATTTGAGCCCAAGTGCTTGGACGCCTTCCCAAACCTGAAGGACTTCATCTCCCGCTTTGAGGTGATGCCCCCATCTTCCTTTCTCTTTGATGCCCCTTGTTCCTTTCCCTCCTTTCAGATGCTTTCCCAGTCCTGGAGCTACACATATAATAACTCGCACTTATTGACTACTGGCTTCATGCCACCAACCGTGCCCAGCACATTATACCTATTGTGTGGAATTTGAATTTTATACCATTCCTACAGGGCGACAGAATTATCTTGCCCATTTTAGAGATAAGGAAACTGAGAATGAGAGGGTCAGTCCTTTGCTCAGGGTCCCAGAGCCAGTGGAGGCTGTGCTGGGCTCCCTGTGAGCCTCTGTATCTATGGGGGGCAGTTAGCGTTCTCCCATTTGTGACAAAAGAAAAAGCCTTAGGCTTCTCCTAGCCTGGGTTTCACAGCCCAGGACACTTTGGAAGAGGCAGAGAACTTCATGACCACGGATGGAGCGGCAATAGTCGGTGGCATTGATGTCTAGTACTAAACCCATGGGCAATATTCATAGCTACCTCCAGAAGCTTTGTATGATTGGACCCCCATGTGGGGAATTCTGAGAGCCAGGGCTGTGGCTGGAGCTGGATTAGGGTACATATGTGGGTGCCCCTGTTGAAGGAGTTAATGTTGAAATGCCCAGTGCTGGGGCACTTTCTTACTCTACCACTCTTCCTTTTTTTTTTTGAGACGGAGACTTGCTCTGTCGCCAGGCTGGAGTGCAATGGAGTGATCTTGGCTTATTGTAACCTCCTCCACCTCCTGGGTTCAAGCGATTCTCCTGCCTCAGCCTCCCGAGTAGCTGGGATTACAGGTGTGCACCACCATGTCTGGCTAATTTTTGTATTTTTAGTAGAGACGGGGTTTTACCATGTTGGCCAGGCTGGTCTCGAACTCCTGACCTCAGGTGACCTGCCTGTTTTGGCCTCTCTAAGTGCCGGGATTACAGGCATGAGCCACTCCTCTTCCTCTCTTTTTTCCCTCCAATGTTCCATGTGTCCCCACTGTGAGATGAGTACCATGCTGATTTTACTCCTCTTCACTAATCTCCTCTGTATGAGGCAGGGAGTGAAGCACAGTGGGAGATGCATAGATGACCACCCCATCCTGGAAATGAGTGCAGTGAGAGGCCTGCAGGCAGAGCAGCCTGTGAAGTGTGTGTGGCACCATCTGGGTACTGTGCCCGGGGCCTGCCCCTCACTCATGGGGAACCATCCCTCACCCGTGCTGAATTTGTTTGAGAGCAGCAAATCCTACTTTAGTACAGATCTGGGAATTTGAGGCATTAGTCCAATGGGCTTCTGAGCTTAGAATCTGTTTCCCTTTCCCACTCCCCATCAAGAGATCTGCTTGCTCAGCTAGTTCCCATCAGCTTTGGTTCTGGTCCAGGCTTACTGGCCTTGGAATTATGTAAGAGGTGGTGGGAAGGGAGGGGTGGAGGAGAGCTGAGGTCTATGGCCTGTGACATGCCAGGGTCAATCAGTTTGAGAACAGGCAGTCCTGGATCTTTTTTTTTTTTTTTTTTTTTTTTGAGATTGTGTCTTACCGTTGCCCAGGCAGGAGTGCAGTTGTGTGATCTCGGCTTACTGCAACCTCCGCCTCCCGGGTTCAAACAGTTCTCTGCCTCAGCCTCCCGAGTAGCTGGGATTACAAGTGTTTACCACCATGCCCAGCTAATTTTTCTATTTTTAGTAGAGATGGGCTTTCACCATGTTGGCCAGGCTGGTCTGGAACTCCTGAGCTCAGGTGATCCACCCACCTCGGCTTCCCAATGTGCTGGGATTACAGGTGTGAGCCGGATGTTTTTGAATACCTTCTCTGGGCATTCAATCCTGGTAAGATTGTGTACAGCACATCTGAGTGTCACGTAGCCTGATCTGCAGCAGGGCTGGAGATGCTGTGGGTTAGGGCACAGTGAGATTTTGCTCAGGTATTAGATGGAGAACTTTAGACTTTCTGCTTTAAGGGGAATGATTAGAGCCTAGTCTCACCTTTCATTTTCTTGTACACTGCCATCCCCCATTCCACTTCCATCCAGGTTTTACTGAGACACTGGGTGTCTTCTGAGCCCCTTTGTTCTGCTGGAGGTCCCTTCTGTGTCTCTATACCCAGACAAGCCAAGAGCCTCCCTGTGGAAAAGGAGACTGTTTGTGCAGTCAAGGAGTGACAGGGCCTGGTGTGGGAAGTGGTGGGGCAGAAGAAGAAGAGTATTTGGCAGAAAGAGGCCAGAACTGGAGAGAGACAGAATCAGGCTACATTGTAGTCCTGTTCCCCTTACTAGGTATTTATTTATATATTTATATATTTATTTATTTATTTATTGAAACAGAGTCTTGCTCTGTCGCCCAGGCTGGAGTGCAGTGGCACGATCTGGGCTCACTGCAAGCTCTGCCTCCCGGATTCACACCATTCTCCTGCCTCAGCCTCCCAAGTAGCTGGGACTACAGGTGCCCGCCACCACGCCCAGCTA
Source organism: Pongo pygmaeus (assembly GCF_028885625.2). Taxonomy (NCBI): domain Eukaryota; kingdom Metazoa; phylum Chordata; class Mammalia; order Primates; family Hominidae; genus Pongo; species Pongo pygmaeus. The sequence goes on along the minus strand of NC_072373.2, from coordinate 120,027,914 downwards.
AGTTTTTTGTATTTTTATTAGAGACGGGGTTTCACCGTGTTAGCCAGGATGGTCTCAATCTCCCGACCTTGTGATCCGCCCGCCTCGGCCTCCCAAAGTGCTGGGATTATAGGCGTGAGCCACCGTGCCCGGCTCCCCTTACTAGGTATTTAAATGTGAGGTAGTTGCTGAACATCTGTTTCCCACATGAGAAATGGTGATAATAGATTCAGCCTTGCAGAGTAGTCAAGTGGATTTTCTAAGCTTATGTTGTAATTTCTCTTGGGTACAGAGTACCGAGCACCGTGTAGAATCTTCATAAGTGTTAGCTGTTACTGTGGTACAACATTACTTAAAGGAAGTTAGAAGAGTTAACTCTGCAGATCTGGGGACCCTAAGAGGCTGTGTGATGCCTCAGCACTTGAGCCCACGTGGAAAGGCTGTGGCCAGGGCCCTGACCTGCTGTGTCTGCAGTGGGGTTGTCTCAGCCCTCATGGGCAGCTGACCTTGAGTTCTGGCCTTATTTTCCCCCCTCTCAGGGCTTGGAGAAGATCTCTGCCTACATGAAGTCCAGTCGCTTCCTCCCAAGACCTGTGTTCACAAAGATGGCTGTCTGGGGCAACAAGTAGGGCCTTGAAGGCCAGGAGGTGGGAGTGAGGAGGCCATACTCAGCCTGCTGACCAGGCTGTGGAGCGCAGCTGAACTCTGCATCCCAGCGCTGCCTCCTCATTCCTTTCTCCTGTTTATTCCCATCTTTACCCCCAAGACTTTATTGCCCCTCTTCACTTCCCCTAAACCCCTGTCCCATGCAGGCCCTTTGAAGCCTCAGCTACCCACTTTCCTACATGAACATCCCCTCCCAACATTACCCTTCCCTGCACTAAAGCCAGCCTGACCTTCCTTCCTGTTAGTGGTTGTGTCTGCTTTGAAGGGCCTGCCTGGTCCCTCGCCTGTGGAGCTCAGCCCCGAGCTGTCCCCGCGCTGCATGAAAGAGCAGCATTGACTGGTTTACAGGCCCTGCTCCTGCAGCGTGGCCCCTGCCTTAGGCCTACCTGATGGAAGTAAAGCCTCAACCACATTTGCTGTGTGTCTTGTCTTATTTGCTCCTGGCCATCTACCCAGACTGTCTGTCTGTCTGTCACTGCCTCTTCCAAGGGACTGGCTGGTGATCCTGGCAGTGGCTGGGTTCTAAAAGATTCTGCTGGGCATAGTAAGGCACTTAGCAATTCTTGCTCCCATTTCTGAGAGACTCAGAGCAGGAAGCCCCATGAGGCACTGTGGAAAGGATGTCTCTTTTTGGGCCTGGATCTCTTGATTCCTTCATCCAGCCTTATTGAGTGCTTTCCATAATTGCACAGAGCTTGTGTCTCATTGAATCGGGACCGCAAGGGGGTGGAATCTCCATCAGAGAGAACCAGGGTCCCTTTTACCTTTTCCACTATATGACTGCATCACTTCTGTTAGGTCTCCAGGACCCAGTCTCTATTGTTTTTCTCAGGTGGCTCCCAGGTACCCTCTCCAGGCTTGCTGCACAGCTGTCATCAGGACGTTCTCTCTGGGTTTACTTCCTCTCTTTCCTGGGTACCTGTGAGAGAAATGTCTTTAGTCCTTGCATAACTGAAAGTGTCTTTACAGGCTTACTGAATACTCTGGCTGATGATTTAGTCTGTTCTCACACTGCTAATAAAGACATACCTGAGACTGGGTAATTGATAAAGGAAAGAGGTTTAGAGGTCTCACAGTTCCCCAGGGCCTGGGAGGCCTCATAACCATGGCAGAAGGCGAATGAGGAGCAAAGTCACGTCTTACATGGCAGCAGGCAAGAGGGCCTGTGCAGGGGAACTCCCACTTATAAAACCATCAGATCTTGTGAGATTATTCAGTACCATGAGAACAGTATGGGGGAAACTGCCCCCACGATTCAGTTTTGTCCACCTGGCCCCCACCCTTGACACCTGGGGATTATTACAATTCAAGGTAAGATGTGGGTGGGGACAAAGCCAAACCATATCAGCTGGGGATAGAATTCTATGATGAAAACCTTCAGACCTCTAATAGATTTACTCACTCTTTTCTAGAATTGAGCATTTCTGGTGAGTAGGTGGATGCCAGTTCTGACTGCATCCTTTGCTTTTTAAAAATTATTATTATTATTATTTTGAGAGGGAGTATTACTCTGTCACCCAGGCTGGAGTGCAGTGGTGTGATCTCGTCTCACTGCAACCTCCCCTTCCCAGGTTCAAACGATTCTCCTTCCTCAGCCTCCCTAGTAGCTGGAACTATATGCACGCACCACTGTGACCAGCTAATTTTTGTATTTTTGTTTTAGAGATGGGTTTTCACCATGTTGGCCAGGCTGATCTCGAACTCCTGACCTCGTGATCCACCCACCTAGGCCTCCCAAAGTGCTGGAATTACATGCGTGAGCCACTGCGCCTGGCTATATCGTTTGCTTTTTTACTTAAGCTTTTTCTGTTTGTCATTCTGAGGTCTATAATTCCAAAGGCTGTGTGGGGATCTACAGGTTCATCTCTTCCTGACTCACATCATTGCAGGAACATTCTAAGCATAGGCTTCCTCCACCCTGACAGCAATCCCATATCTTTATCTGCATTGCATCTTCTTGAAGTAATTTAAAATCTTACTGGAGAGTCAACTGATTCAGAGGAAGATTCTCATAGCTTAGCAGTTCCTAAGCTGTGATACCAGAAATAGTTGTTGAGTCTGTGGGTCAGGTATTCAACACAAGGCTCAGCAGGGAGCACTTGTTACAAATCAGGAAAGGTCTCTTCTCCAAAAACTATATATCCAAAAATACAACTCATTAAAAAATGAGTCAGAGTTTCAACAAGCATTTCCCAAAAGTGAATATCCAAATGGCCAATAAGCTCATGAGAAGGTGCTCAACATCATTAGACAGCAGAAAGTTAAAAACCCATAAGATCCTACTGTATCCCACTAGAATGGCTGACATTGAAAGGACTGACGATTGTTGGTGATTTATGGAGTAACTGGAATTGTCATGCATTGCTGGTGGGAAAGCCACTTTGGAATACTGGCACTGTCAACTAGAGCTAAACATACATCTACCCAGGACCCAGAAGTCCTACCCTGCAGGAATGAGTCCTAATGGATTCCAAGAACCAGGTATAATGATGCCGAAAGAAGTTTATTTTAAATAGCCAATAACTGAAAACAATCCAAATTCCATGAATACAAGAATGAACAAATGAACTGTGGTTTATCAACACAATTCCGTCATACGTATAATGGAATACTTACTCTGCTATAATGAAAATAAACGTGCTAACGCTATGTGCAAAAACATGGATGGGTCTCATAGATGTGTTGAGTAAAAGGATCCAGACAGGAGAAAGGACACACAATCTCATTCCACTTACATGAAAATCAGGAGAGGGAAATGAGTCCATGGTATCAGAGGTCAGATGATTGGTGACCTTGGTGAGAACCGGAAGGTTGCTTATTGAAGGGGCCTGGTGGAGTGCTGTAAGTTTTCTTTCTTTATCTGGGAGGTGATTCCAGAAGAGTACACAAGTGGAAAAGCCCACAGAGTAGCACACTTAAGGCCTGTGCACTGTATGTGTATTACACTTCAATGAAAAGCATGCACTTATGTCTTACATTATTTGTGAGCTTGTGTTGGTTTGCTTTCCCTCATAAGATGTCAATGTCATGAGGGCATGTGTTTTTGTCTCTTCTTGTTCACTGATGTTACAGGTGTTTGCATATCACCTAGGACAGTCCCTGAGCATAGTAGGTGCTCACTTAATAGTTATTAAGCAAATCATAGGATCATCTTAATGGTGTCATTTCAAATTCCCTTTAGATTTTTATTCATGCCTACTTCTTTGGATAGGTGAGACTGGTGTGCATGTATACTCTTAGATTCTCCAGTTTTTTCTCTTTAACATTTTACTTCTCTTTTTTTTGAGACAGAGTCTCACTCTGTTGCCCAGGCTGGAGCACAGTGGCGCAGTCTCAGCTCACTGCAACCTCCGCCTCCTGGGTTCAAGCGATTCTCGTGCCTCAGCCTCCTGAGTAGCTGGGACTACAGGCATACACCTGGCTAATTTTTGTATTTTTAGTAGAGATGAGATTTTGCCATGATGGCCAGGCTGGTCTCGAACTCCGGGCCTCAAGTTATCCACCCACTTCTACCCCTCAAAGTGCTGGGATTACAGGTGTGAGCCACCATGCCTGGCCTAACATTTTACTTAAAAATCTGTATATGGGCTGGGCGCAGTGGCTCATGAGTGTGATCCCAGCACTTTGGGAGGCCGAGGGGGCAGATCACGAGGTCAGGAGATCGAGAACATCCTGGCTAACATGGTGAGACCACATCTCTACTAAAAATACAAAAATTAGCCAGGTGTGGTGGAGCTTGCCTGTAGTCCCAGCTACTCAGGCGGCTGAGGCAGGACAATCGCTTGAACCTGGGAGGTGGAGGCTTCAGTGAGCCGAGATAGTGCCACTCCTCTCCAGTCTGGGCAACAGAACAAGACTCTGTCTCAAAAAAAAAAAAAAAAAAAAAAAAAATCTGTTTATGTTGGCAGTCTATATGCATGCCTACTTCTAATATTGATGGCTATCTCACATTAGTTCCTGTGGATAAACTATAGTTTGCCTAGTCATTCTTATGCTATGGGGTATGTGGATTTTTCTAACTTATTTATTTGTTTTTAGAGCAGGGTGATCATGTTTCGACTAATTCCTCCCCATTTTTGTTTACTTTGAGTAGATCCCCAAAGGCAATTACTATAAGGTAAAGGGTGAGACTGGTTTAATGGTATTATAACAGATAATTTGTTTGCTCTCCAGAGAGAATAACTTAATTTATGGTGCCACCAGCAAGATATAGTACACGGACCTTTCTGCACTATTTTAGACACTTAGGAGATCACAATTTCATCTTATGATTTTTTTTTTTATAAGAACACCTTCAAATATTCTGGCTGGGCATGGTGGCTCATGCCTGTAATCCCAGCACTTTGGGAGGCCGAAGCGGGTGGATCACTTGAGGTCAGGAGTTCGAGACCAGCTTAGCCAATGTGGTGAAACCCTGTCTCTACTGAAAATACAAAAATTAGCCAGGCGTGGTGGTGGGCACCTATAATCCCAGCTATTCAGGAGGCTGAGGCACAAGAATCACTTCAACCTGGGAGGCAGAGGTTGCACTGAGCCAAGATCGTGCCATTGCACACTGCACTGCAGCTTGGGGGACAGAGTGAGATTCCACCTCAAAAAACAAAAAAAACAAAAAAAACAAAAAAAAAACCTTAAATTTTCTACCTTTACCTTTTTTGTTTATAGGTTGTGCATGTTTCTGCCAATGAATCACAGTCTATGAATCTACTTGTTCGTGAATCTCCTGTATAAAACTCTCTGTTTACCCATTCTCTACCGGTGGCTTAGTCATCTCCAGGAGAAAGATTAAAGAATGATCTTGTGGCAGTCAAGGCTTTTTCTCCCATAGGCACAATGTAATTAATTGTGATTTTGTTCTTGGTTTCCTATGGCATAATGTGATGGTTAGTTTTCTGCATCAACTTGACTGGGTTAAGGGATGCTCAGATGGCTGGTAAAAGTATTGTGTTTGTGAGGGTGTTACCAGAAGAGATTTGCCTTTGAATCAGAAGACTGAGCCAAGATTTCTCTCAGTAAATGAAGGGGGCTTCCAACAAACTGTCAAGGTCCAGAGAGAGAAAAAAACAGAGGAAGGGTGAATTTGATCTGTCTTACTGAGACTTCCATCTCCGCCTATCCTGGGACATCCACACTCCTGGTTCTCTGGCCTTCAGACTTTATCAGGGGCTAACACCATCGCCTCCCACCCCCACCTTTGTTCTGAGGCCTTTAGACTCACACTGAATGATACCGCTGGCCTTTCCCGCTTCTCTGTCCTGCAGCCAGCTGATCATGGGACTTCACCCCAAAATTGTGTGAGCCAATTCCCACAAGAGATACATAAATTTATAAATAAACACAGAAATTTCCTACAGGTTTATCTTAGTGGCATCACTTCAAATTTTGAAGAACCTTGACTAGTACACATAGCAAAAAAAAAAACAAAACAAAACAAAAAAATACACAAGTGGGTCACCATCATCAATAAGTAAGTTTTAGAACATCAAACACAAGATAAAATGCTGCAGCATATCTATTACCTGGGTTTTTTTCTATATGGAAAGCATTGTCTGAGATGCCTCGCAGTAAACTCCAAGGAGATTTTGAGGGAAGATAGTCTCTTTTCTCCTGGTAAATCTCCCTGTTGATGATCATTGTTCTAAAGTCTCCAAAGATCAAAACATCTGCTTGCACATTTTGCCGATTCATTTTAGGTGAGGGTCTCTGGCAGGCTTGGAAGGGTGGGTGAACAGTGGGAAGGGGGCTGCCTCTGGTGACTAGCATCACTGATATCCACGTCTGTGGCAGTCATCAGGTGCTTATTATATATTCAACTTTTGACCACCCCTCTGGGGGTGTTAAATGCAGGGAGGGTCTAGTCAAGCCATTATAAGTTGGCAGTGACCTGTATCAATTTTCTACACACCCTTCTCAGTCAGGGTGGACACCTTTTGAAAATAAGTTTAATTCATCCTGCCTAGCTTTGCCCCAGCAGCTCTAGAATTACCCCATGGTGCTGGGCTCAGGCTGCCTGACTCTGGAACAATGTGCTCAGAGCTGCAGGGGAGGCCTGCTGTCTGACTGGCAGAGAGAGTCCCACCACTCCCTACCCTGTACCCTGGAAGACCAGGCTGCCCAGCCTGTCCACCTAGTAGACCGTTTGCCTGCCCAGTACTCCTTCTCTCATTCCTGATGTGCAGCTTGATGCCTGCAGGGACTGCGCCAGCTGAGATTGTCTCTAGGTCCTCCCTTCTGCCAGCTGGTGTCCAGCTGCCAGCCAGAATTTCGAGGACCTTGTTTCTCCTACTGCAGCTTTTGACCCTGTCCTGGGTCATAGACTAGGGTTTCTTAAGCTCAGCCGTACAGAGATTTGGAGGGCAGAATTCTTTGCTGTGGGGCGCTGTCCTGAGCATCACAGGGTGCTCAGCACCCTACCCATCCTCTACCCACTAATACCATGGGTGCTTCCTGGTGTTTACAATTAACAAAATGTCCAGACAGACCTACATGTCCCCTGAGGGGCAAAGTCACCTTCATTTGAATCACATCCAGTGGTGTGCTGGATGGATACTAGCATTAAAAATAATAATAATAATAAAAAGATTCATAATGTAGCTCATGTAGTTAAGTCCTTTTTGATGGAACATTTATTTAAGTTAATAAGTATCATTAATACCTAATAATATGGGTGTATATATATGTAATTTTTTTGTTTACCTTTTATATTGATCTAGTGTCAGAGTTTGAGAAATTGTAGAAAGATTAGAAACGACTCTGGTTACCCTAGATACTAATGTTTCCACATGGGCTTTCTGCCCCACAGAGTGCCCTCAGCCTCTTCTTCTCCCGCCCAGCCTTTCTGTCTCTCTCTCCCCCAGCAAGCTCCCTATGAGCACAACTCCAGTTATAAGAAAAACACCATTTTCTTTTCTCTGAGGTAGCATTCCTGATGTTTGGATTCAGGCTGATAAGTGACAGTGATTTATAATCATCCTTGCCTGTGTTGTCCTTCCCACGTTAGGTCATGCCTGTAGTTTATGACAATCTGTGTCATCCATGCCATTTTCAAAATTTTTGAAAACATATCCAGCCTAATGCTGAGGATAAAATGCCCTTTTGTGTTGTTATTTTTCTTTATCAGACTTTTATTACTTCATTCAGAATCTTTATCTCTTAACATGTTTTGGCCTGTTTGTGTTTCTTCCACTTGGTGGTATCATCAATTAACATAGAGTTTAGAAAAATGTTTCCCCAATTTAAAAAATCACTTGTACTACATCTTCTTTCTTAGTTCTGATTTGTATTAACTTATAATTATATTTTTTGTTTTTGTTGGACTAATGCTCTGTTAATTACCTAACTTTTTTTTTTTTTTTTTTTTTTTGAGACGGAGTCTTGCTCTTTCACCCAGGCCAGAGTGCAGTGGCACTATCTCGGCTCACTGCAAGCTCCGCCTCCCTTGTTCATGCCATTCTGCTGCCTCAGCCTCCCAAGTAGCTGGGACTACAGGTGCCCGCCACCACGCCTGGCTAATTTTTTGTATTTTTAGTAGAGACAGGGTTACACCATGTTAGCCATGATGGTCTCGATCTCCTGACCTCGTGATCTGCCCACCTTGGCCTCCCAAAGTGCTGGGATTACAGGCGTGTAATTACCTAACTTTTAAGAGAATGAACTATTACATATAACAAGCAAATTGGCTAAAGTTTCAATATTTCTCTTAAGGTAACTTCTTGCTTCCACTTCTTTTTCCATCTCTAACTTTGTTCCTGTTCTATTTTCTTGAAATTCTAGTTTATTTGCCTTATTTTTGGTATCACAGGCATGTTGGAAAAATGTTTTCTCAATTCAAATTTGGTAGCATCTTGGAAACGGTGATTTTTATTTTCTTCTTTTCAGATTGAAGAAAAGATTCTTTATATTTCGAATTTCCTAAGTTTACCCAAACAATATTTAAGACACTTTAACACATTTCCATGAATTAGGATACATTTTATTTTGTCTGTCAGTATTTGTTTCTAATAGATTAGTTTTTAAAATTCTGACAACATTTTAGGTAGATTTTCTGTTAATTTGCCTTGAGAATGTAAGAATGTTGTCAGAAGAGACAGAAGGAATTATGAAATCCAGTCCAGAGGTCCCATTCCAGGCCCTTGGTAAAGTGTACCCAGTGCATTTTGACTGTCTGGCACAGCATTGTTTAAAAAATTAGAACTTGTCCACCTTTTGCAGTTCGGACAGCACATACAAATCCAGAAGTCCTGGCCCTGTCAGGACTGAGTTTCTGTGTGGTGACAACTGGCTACAACCCCTTCCTTCAGAACACTTGCAGCTTCCCTCATCCCTGCTGCCTCTGATCCCCGTCCACAGACCCGCCTCCCCCGCTGGTGTGATCCTTGTGGCCACTATGGCAGCTACTTTGGAGAGCCGCTAGTCCAGTCCTTCCCACCTTCTGCAGAGCTGTACTCCTGCTTCTGAAGAAGCCACCTGGGGCCTGGCCTTCTTCCTGGCTCCTCAGAGTCCTTGCAACAGCAGGCACTACTTCTTTCTCTTGCACTCAAACCCTCTCCCACTCCACTGCCTCTCAGTGTGCAAAAACACTAAGATATGTCCTGATTTTCAAAATCTCTCCCCTGAAGTTCCCACCCGATATGTAGTTGGAGATGGGCAAAGTACAGTGTCCTTGAAGCACCATTTTATTCATAGTGCCTGGAATGTAGTAGGATCTCAACAACTGTTGTTTCAATAAAGGAATGACCAAATATATTAATACTGTAAAAAGTAAAGTAGAGGTTCCTCTTCAAAGAGACTTTTCTCCCCATCTAATTAAGAATAAGTCGTAACTTCTCTTAGAAGCAACATTTATTCAAAGACCTGTGCTAATATTCTGAAATATCTGCTAGCTGTAATAAAGAAATTAATGTACTTTATGTTCTTAACCCCCAACAATTTAGCCTAAATACTTGCCCTAGCATGCTTATACTGATCCAAACAAGCATTAGGTCATAGCCTGTTCCTCTTCCTTATTTGAAGGTGTTTTTACCTTTCTCAGCATTCCACAAGTGAGTTCCCCCTTCCTTTGTTCTCCTCTGTCTCTGCCTCTTTTAAAAAGTTCTAAGTTGCTAGCAAATTGGGACAAATACAGAATGTGAGGTCCCTTTCCAGCCAGTGGAAACCGGACACAGCAGTAGGGTGGATTTGTCAAGTTATAAATGACCCTTTCTCCTTTGTTCAGTGTACTCTTGTGGTAAAACTGCTGGCGAGTGTACCCTTTCTGCAGAAAGTAAAAATGACCTTTGTTGCAGGAATTCAGGGACCCTGAATGGAGGGACCGGCTGGAGCTGCAGCAGAGGAACATAAATTGCAAATATTTTATTTTAACATGGACATTTATCAATTCCCAAATTAATACTTTTATAATTTCTTATGCCTGTCTTACTTTAATCTCTTAATCCTGTTATCTTCATAAGCTGAGGATATAGGTCACCTCAGGACCACTGTGATAATTGTGTTAACTGTACAAATTGATTGTAAAACGTGTGTTTGAACAATATGAAATCAGTGCACCTTGAAAAAGAACAGAATAACAGCGATTTTTAGGGAACAAGGGAAGACAACCATAAGGTCTGACTGCCCGCAGGGTCGGGCAAAATACAGCCATATTTTTCTTCTTGCAGAGAGCCTATAAATCGACACGCAAGTAGGGAAGATATTGCTAAATTCTTTTCCTAGCAAGGAATATTAATATTAATACTCTGGGAAAGGAATGCATTTCTGGGGGGAGGTCTATAAACGGCTGCTCTGGGAATGTCTGTCCTATGCAGTTGAGATAAGGACTGAACTACGCCCTGGTCTCCTGCAGTACCCTCAGGCTTACTAGGGTGGGGAAAAACCTGGCCCTGGCAAATTTGTGGTCAGACCGGTTCTCTGCTCTTGAACCCTGTGTTCTGTTGTTTAAGATGTTTATCAAGACAATACGTGCACCGCTGAACATAGACCCTTATCAGGAGTTCTACTTTTGCCCTTGTCCTGTTTCCTCAGAAGCATGTGATCTTTGTTCTGCTTTTTGCCCTTTAAAGCATGTGATTTTCATACCTACCCCCTGTTCGTACACCCCCTCACCTTTTGCAATCCTTAATAAAAACTTGCTGGTTTTGAGGCTCAGGCGGGCATCATGGTCCTACCGATATGTGATGTCACCCCCAGTGGCCCAGCTGTAAAATTCCTCTCTTTGTACTCTTTCTCTTTATTTCTCAGCCGGCTGACACTTATGGAAAATAGAAAGAACCTATGTTGAAATATTGGGGGCGGGTTCCCCGATAGCCTTGCTGAGGAAATTAAATTTATGTTCAAGTGCTATTTCTTTATGGCACCGAGGAACAAGTATTTCAAACAATACTAATGTAACAGTACCAGTTCTATGTGTTTCAAAATTATTATTCTCATGAGTATTAGCTTTCTTAAAAAATCGTTTTTTTCAATTGGATCTAGACATTTTATCTTTCAAGCTCAAGATGGATTAACTCAGAATCATAAACTCTTAATGCATAATGAGAAATATAATGATTCCTAGGGCCAGGCACTTGTGTCTGTGCTGGTGCTATTGCCTCAATGCAGGAAAATCTATGTAAGAATTCACTTTGAGACCAAAACTGCTTCCTAAACATGGATACCTACCAGGTATCTGAGCTGGGAGTACTGCCCAGGTCTGGATGGGTGGGGAGTGTTTGCAACAAGGACTGTGCCTTACCAGCCTCAGTGACACAGTGTCCAAGTGCCCCAACTTAGCAGCCACCTACTGACCACCTGATTTCTGTGGCCTAATAGGGATGTGATGAAGTCTACCTGTGCCACTCAACCCCAAACCACACATCATCCAGGTGGTTTGAAGCTTTTTTGATATACTGGGTTCATCCTCTGTAGTCCTAACAACATTTTACCTAATTTACAAAAAAAAAAAAAAAATACTACTTTTTTTGCAGCACAATAGCCTTGTCATTTACATTGTAAAACGATTTCTCCTTAAAGGTCTATCATCTATTTTCATATATCCATTATTATTTGTAATATCCTTTAAACAAAGCAAAGTCAACCCCAGGCTAATCCATTGCACAACTCTTTTGAAAGTCTTCCTTTTACCTTGAAAGAAGAAATTCGGCAGGTTGGACATTGTTCTTGTGGAGGTTGTACCATGGGTCACATATCACAGTGTGACTACAAAGGCCGCTGGAGCCACCGTCTCATACTGAAGAACACACATGGGTCAGGAGCCATGTCCAGGTCTGGAATGGTGGATCTGGAGAGGGGAGGGTCCCTGCCTGTAGTCCTGTGGGGAGCCCTCAGGCTCCTCTCTGGCCACCATCCTCTGACCTCCCTCCTCAGCAGGACAGGGTTCTGGTTTCTCTGAGGGACAGGTTCTGTGGCAAACCAGGTCTCACTAACACAGGGCTCCATAACAACTGTTTCAGTACTGACTGAGTGGTGAAGTTAAATATTAAAAGCTAAAAAAGCCAGTACCTTTATACAAAGGCTGGATGTAACAAAAGCCCACCAAGAGTTTTGCTTAGGCCTTCCCTGGGCCTTAAAACATGACAAAATAACGAAGAAATTCTTAATAGGACCCAATTGGAATTAAACAAGTTTTATTGTGAGTCTGAAGAAACTCCCCAGGCCTCCACAAACAAGTTTATTGGGGGTCTGAAGAAACTCCCCAAACCTCCGTGATTTAGCAGGAGACAAGATAAGGGTAATCACCGCCGGCACCTGGACCCATTTAGATTAAGTAAATAGACTGAGGCTCCAGAGTAAGGTCCTCAGGACCCAGACCTTAGTTATAGATTAAAGAAGTTAATCACTTATGTCTTTAGATGAATGCACACTTACTTGTAGACATATAGCTTAGAAGGTATATATGCTCTGGAAAACTTTGTAATATTGAGTTGGTCTGGTAGTAATTTCCAGGCCTTCTCCCTGTAATCGTTGCAGAAATAAAACCTCTCTTCCTCCCCAGTTGATCTGCATCTCGTTATTGGGCCTAGAGAAATAGCAGCCCCACCCTCAGTTTGGTCCGGGAAGTTCTTCCACCTTCCCTCGCCTGCTCTCTGTGGCCACTGCACTCACTGTTGTTGTTGCTGTTTTGGTCTCTGTGAGGTTCACCTAGTGGACTGGCTGGACATTTCTAGGGGGCACCTCAGATACCTCACCAACTTGCTGGGTCTGATCCTTGGATTTAGATTCATAAATTGTGCCAAAATATGAAGTGGCTAATTTACACAGTACTTAGCCAGATGACCGAAGGACTCAGTACCCAAAGGCCCTGAACAGAGAACACAGACCACATTTCCTTTACTCTGGCCCATTTCCTGGGGGTCCTGCCCCGAACAGAGAACACAGACCACATTTCCTTTACTCTGGCCCATATCCTGGGGGTCCTTCCCGCACCACTGACACTGTTCCTGTGTAGACGGGGCTAGAGGGGAGACTAAGCCCTCGGAGTAGCTTTCGGATCAGAGGAAGTCCTGCTCTTACAGTGACAGGTGCTGAATTAAATTCCCAGGTTGGGGCCATCACTTTTTAGTCTGATCCCTGCAGCCGGAGTCTCCCAAAGCCCTTGGGAACTCGGCAGCGGAGAGAAGGCTGAGGGATTCCGCGGGCAGGGAGGAGAAGGGAGAAGAGCTTTGCTCCTTTAGGATCTGGTTGGTGTCTCAAGCGCACAGCCAAGTCGCTGTGGACCTAGCAAGGGCTGGATAGACTCGTGGAGCCTCAGGGCGGTTTGGGGAAGCTGTCGAGGCCGAGCCCCGCCTTGGGCTTCTGGGCGCTCTGACCTCGCTCCCGGAACCCTGGGGACTGGGAGGCGGGAGGGGCTTATTGATCCCACATCAATAAGGGGCTTATTGATCCCGGGCGCGTGCTCCGGGGCCTCCAGAATGGCGTGTTTCCGGGGCGTGGCGGGCCGAGGTGCGGGATCGCAGCAAGGCCCCTCCTCTCCGCTCCTGGTCCTCTCATAAAGTCTGAGTCCGGCTCCGCTGAGGCCTGTCTGCAGAATCCGCACCAACCGGCACCATGCCCATAACTCTGGGGTACTGGGACATCCGCGGGGTAAGCGAGGGTCCTCTGGTGGGTGGGGCGGGGGCGCGGGGGCGGGGAGGTGTGGAGTAGCTGCGGGACGGGCTCTAGGAACGGTTCCTCTTCAGAGCTGCCCGCCTCAGAAGGGCCTGTGCATGACGCTGTGTGTGTGTTTGGGGGTGGGGGCGGGTAGAGGAGGCGACGGGTACGTGCAGTGTAGACTAGGGGCTGGCCTGGTGCAGAGAAAGTCACTAAGTCAGGGACCCTCCATCTCTGACGCGACCTGCGGGCCATCTCTCCCAGCTGGCCCACGCCATCCGCCTGCTCCTGGAATACACAGACTCAAGCTATGAGGAAAAGAAGTACACGATGGGAGACGGTAATGGCACCCTCGTGTCCGGGCCCTGCCCACTCACGCTGAGTTGGCGCCAAGCAACCCATGGTGGCCACCTGTGGCTGCCTCTGCAGGTGTCCCCTGCTGGAGCTGCAGGTTGTCCCTTTCCTGAGCCCCCGTGAGAGAGCCCTCTGGCCTTGCAAGGCAGAATGCTGGGGCGGGATGCTGGGCCCCCTGTCTAATTGGGTTGGGTGTCTCCCAGGGCTTGCCTAAACCCTGGAAGCCTTAGTCGTGTGGGGTCCAGAGCCCTCACCGAGATTCTTTCTCCCTGAGCCCTGGGTTGTGGGACTGAGTGGTCAGATTCTAGATCCATCTGTCTTAGAGATCTTGCCACTGGTTCCTTGTGAGGGTCCCCGGGAAGGAGGGCTGGGCTCTGGGGAGGTTTGTTTTCACTTCATCTTCCCCACCACAGCTCCTGACTATGACAGAAGCCAGTGGCTGAATGAAAAATTCAAGCTGGGCCTGGACTTTCCCAATGTAGGTGAAGGGGAAGGGGCGGTTTTGGGGGAAAGTGCAACGTGTCTCTGACTGCATCTCCTCTCCCCAGCTTAGAGGTGTTAGGATCAGGAGTCTTCTGCCCAATTCCTCTCACTCCTGGCTGTCTACACAGCCCTTGCATGATGCTCTGTGTCCCAGCTCATTTATTAGTGTGACAGTATTTCTATCTCAGGCCTGCCATGAGCAGGCACGGTGAGTGCCCGGTCCCCTCTCTGCCTTTGCATATGGGAAGGGGATGCTGGGGAGCCTGGTGGCCCAAGTGAGCTTCCCCGGTTTCCCATTCATCCAGCTGCCCTACTTGATTGATGGGACTCATAAGATCACTCAGAGCAACGCCATCCTACGGTACATTTCCCGCAAGCACAACCTGTGTGAGTGTGGTTGGCTGCAGGGTGTGGGGGGATGGTGGCCTCCTCCTTGGCTGGGCTATGATGCTGAGATTGAATCTGTGTTTTGTGGGTGGCAGGTGGGGAGACAGAAGAGGAGAAGATTCGTGTGGACATGTTGGAGAACCAGCTTATGGACAGCCGCATGGAGCTGGTCAGACTCTGCAATGACCCAGATTTCGTGAGTCCCACACCCCACTCCCAGTCACCTCTTTCCCTGGCTTCCGGCCCAGACCAGGGAGGGACTTCCAAAGTCAGGCCTGTAGCAGACTCCAGCCAGCTGACTGGAGACGTCTATAGCCTGGTTCTCCAAAATGTCCACAACAAATCTTCTCCTCTTCTGAAGATTCTTGTGGACATTTTAGAGAACCAGACCACAGAGAACCGGATGCAACTGGTCATGGTCTGCTACAACCCAGAATTTGTGTGTTCCCAGTGAGCTGCACCTGGCAGAGTTTGGATTTGGGGCCAGGACTCTTGCATTCCTGCACACACTGGTCTTTTCTTAAGTCCCTGGTACCACTCATCCTCCAAGTGCTTTCCCATACTATCAACAGTTATTCTCACGACTCCAATGTCATGTCAACAAAAGCAGAGGCAATTCCCACCAACCTTAGGACACGATCCAGGCATCCCAGGGTAGCAATTCAATTCCTAGATGGTAAAATTTGTGTTCAGAATCTCCTTCATCTCCTCTGGCCTCTGGCCTCTGTCATGGGTCATTTCTGTCAGCAGGTTCACATCACCTACCTGCTCCTGGAATATACAGACTCAAGTAGAAGACCGAGGAATGTAATGGCACCCTCGAATTGCATCTTCTCCTTGACAGTTTTCCAAGTGCTGTCATTGACATGCACAGGGATCTGCGCATTTTCATAACAGACAGCTCAGAGGCAGCCAGAGGGCCTTTATACCTCTCCCTCCTTCCTTTCAACTTGAACTTCTCATCTCCCTGGAAACTAGTCAATGTTCATTGTTTTCTTCTGCCACCCCATTAGAAGGAACTTTCTACTTCTTTCCCTGAGCTCCTTTAGTTCTTTGCATCCTTGATTCTGCCCGGGTCTGGATCCAGAGGCTGCCAGATGCTCGGGCGCTCATGCGGCTAACCCAGAGGCTATTGGGAGGCTAGTGAGGACAGATTCAGGAAGAGCATCTCATTCTGATCACTTCAGATAGGCTCTAGCAGCCAGTCGGAGTCTAATAGATGCTGATGTATCCAATTGAAGCCTGGGCACTGACCCAATTTTAGTTGTGGGGAAGACAACTGCTTGCCTGTGGCCAGCCTGG
This sequence comes from Pongo pygmaeus, assembly GCF_028885625.2. Taxonomy (NCBI): domain Eukaryota; kingdom Metazoa; phylum Chordata; class Mammalia; order Primates; family Hominidae; genus Pongo; species Pongo pygmaeus. The sequence continues at coordinate 120,011,660 of NC_072373.2, read as the reverse complement.
GCCATCCACAGCCCTGGGGAGGCCATGTCTGTGCAGGGAGCTTTTGTCTGAGGGTGGTGACAGCTGTTTTCTGCCTCAGGAGAAACTGAAGCCAAAGTACTTGGAGGAACTCCCTGAAAAGCTAAAGCTCTACTCAGAGTTTCTGGGGAAGCGGCCATGGTTTGCAGGAGACAAGGTAAAGGAGGAGTGATATGGGGAATGAGATCTATTTTACTTCATGTGTTTCGGGGTTTTCAGCCCACACATTCTTGGCCTTCTTCAGATCACCTTTGTGGATTTCCTTGCCTATGATGTCCTTGACGTGAAGCGTATATTTGAGCCCAAGTGCTTGGATGCCTTCCCAAACTTGAAGGACTTCATCTCCCGCTTTGAGGTGATGCCCCCATCCTCCTTTCTCTTTGATGCCCCTTGTTCCTTTTCCTCCTTTGAGATGCTTTCCCAGTCCTGGAGCTATACAAAGAATAACTCACATGTATTGAGTACTGGGTTCATGCCAGGAATCGTGCCCAGCACATTATACCTATTGTGTGGAATTTGAACTTTACAACATTCCTACAGGGTGACAGAATTATCTTGCCCATTTTAGAGATAAGAAAACTTAGAATGAGAGGGTCAGTCCTTTGCTCAGGGTCCCAGAGCCAGTGGAGGCTGTGCTGGGCTCCCTGTGAGCCTCTGGATCTATGGGTGGCAGTGAGGGCTCTCCCATTTGTGACAAAAGGAGAAGCCTCAGGCCTCATCCAGCCTGGGTTTCACAGCCCAGAACACTTTGAAAGAGGCAGAGCACTTCAGGACCATGGATGCAGCTGGCAATAGTAGGACCGACACATAGTGGCATTAATGTCGAGTACTAAACCCGCAGGCAGTATTCATAGCTACCCCCAGAAGCTTTGCATGATCGGACCCCCATGTGGAAAATCCTGAGATCCAGAGCTGTGGCTGGAGCTGGATTAGGGTACATATGTGGGTGCCCCTGTTGAAGCAGTGTGTGTTGAAGTGCTCTGTGCTGGGGCACTCTCCTTCTTTTTCTTTCTTCCTCTCTGTTTTCCCTCCAATGTTCCATGTCTTCCCCCTGTGAGATGAGTAGCATACTGATTTTACTCCTATTCACTGACCTTGTCCTCTGCATGAGGCAGGGAGTGAGGCACAGTGGGAGATGCATAGATGACTGCCCCATCCTGGAAATGAGTGCAGTGAGAGGCCTGCAGGCAGAGCAGCCTGTGAGGTGTGTGGCACCACCTGAGTACCAGGCCCGGGGCATGCCCCTCACTCATGGGGAACCATCCCTCACCCGTGTTGAAGTTGTTTGAGAGCAGCAAATCCTACTTTAGTACAGATTTGGGGATTTGAGGCATTAGTCCAACAGGCTTCTGAGCCTAGAATCTGTTTCCCTTTCCCACTCCCCATCAAGAGATCTGCTTGCTCAGCTAGTTCCCATCAGCTCTGGTTCTGTTCCAGGCTGAGCAGCCTTGGGGTTATGCAAGAGGTGGTGGGAGGGGAGCAGTGGGGAACAGCTGAGGGCTGGGGCCTGGAGCCTGCCTGGGCCTGGCCCTGGCCCTTTGGGGAGACGGAACCCTTGATCTCTGAATTCTTTAGAAGTTACATGGTCATTGAATCCTGGTAAGATTGTGTGCAGCACACCTGAGTGTCATGTGCCTGGCTAGCAGTAGTAGGGCTGGAGATGTGGTGGGGGCACAGGGACACAGGGAGATTTAACTCAGGTACCAGGTGGAAAAGTTTGGACTTTGTGCTTTAATGGGAATGATTAGAGCCTGGTCTGGCCTTTCTTTGGTAGTTCACCCTTACCCTATTCAGTTTCATCCAGGTTTTGCTAAGTCATTGGGTGAGATCTGTGCTCTCCTTGGCTGCACAGGTGTGTTCTGAGCCCCTTTGTTCTGCTGGAGGTCCTTACTGTGTGTGCAATCCTAGGCAAGCCAAGAACCTCCCTGTGAAAAAGGAGAATGTTTGTGCAGGCAAGGAGTGACAGGATCTGGCATGGGGTGTGGCTGGGTGGAAGAGGAGGAGAATTTGGCAAAAACATGCTAGAACTGAAGACAGAACCAGGCTTTATTCCAGCCCTGTCCCACTTACTAGCTATTTGAGTGTGAGGAAGTTGCTGAACTTCTGTTCTTCTATATGGGAAATGGTGATAATAGAACTGACCTTGGAGAGTAGTCGAGTGGATTTTCTAAGCCTGTGTTGTAATTTTTCTTGGATATAAAGCACCAGCACAGTGTAGATCTTTCGTAAATGGTAGCTGTTACTATGGTATAACATTACTTAAAGGAAGTTGGAAGAGTTAACTTAGAAGAGCTGGGGACCCTAAGAGACTGTGTGATGCTCCAGCACTTGAGCCCACATGGAAAGGTTGTGGCCAGGGCCCTGACCTGCTGTGCCTGCAGCAAAGCTACTTGAGCCCTTCTAGACAGCAGACCTGGCTCTGGCCCCTTCCTGCCCTCAGGGTTTGAAGAAGATCTCTGCCTACATGAAGTCCAGCCAATTTTTCCGAGGTCTTTTGTTTGGAAAGTCAGCTACGTGGAACAGCAAATAGGGCCCCTTGATGCCAGAAGATGGGAGGGAGGAGCCGACCTTGCTGCCTGTGACCCTGGAGAACAGCCTGAATCCCTGGACCCGCCTTCTTCCTTTTCCCTTCTTTCTACTCTCTCCTCTTCCCCAAGGCCTCATTGGCTTCCTTTCTTCTAACATCATCCCTCCCCGCATCAAGGCTCTTTAAAGTTTCAGCTTCCCACTGTCCTCCATCAAAGTCCCCCTCCTAACATCTTCCTTTTCCTGCAGTAACGCCAACCTGACTGCTTTTCTTGTCAGTGCTTTTCTCTTCTTTGAGAAGCCAGACTGATCTCTGAGCTCCCTAGCACTGTCCTCAAAGACCATCTGTATGCCCTGCTCCCTTTGCTGGGTCCCTACCCCAGCTCTGTGTGATGCCCAGTAAAACCTGAACCATGCCTGCCTTGTCTTGTCTTATTCTCTGAGGCTCCCTTGACTCAGGACTGTGCTCGAATTGTGGGTGGTTTTTTGTCTTCTCTTGTCCACAGCCAGAGCTTAGTGGATGGGGGTGTGTGTGTGTGTGTGTGTGTGTGTGTGTGTGTGCGTGTATGTGCTGGGGGTGGTGATCAGGCAGGCTCATAAATTTCCTTGGTCATTTCTGCCCTCTAGCCACATCCCTCTGTTCCTCACTGTGGGGATTACTACAGAAAGGTGCTCTGTGCCAAGTTCCTTACTCATTCAGCGCTCCTGTAGGCCAAACTCAGTCATAAATTTATTGAAGAGAAAAGCCATGTCTTATTGAACTTTTTACCTCTAGTATCATTCACAGTTCCTGAAATATAGTAAATGTTTAATACATGGGAAAATTTGAAAGAATTCCCTCAAGGGAAGATTCTGCCAACGTGTACAGTCATTATTGGGATTTAGAGCTCTGGATATAGTTGTATTAACCAGAGAAGATATAGGATAACGTTCAGAAGATTTTACACGTACGTGTCTTAGAGAATGAGCCAGTAGCTCTCTGTAACTTCAGCTTTAATAGCTGCTAGCTGTCCTTTGAATAGCTTAACCTGAGATGGGGAAGCCTGTTTTGTTGGGTCACACAGTAGCAATCTGTGTGGTCAGCAGGTGTCAGTATTTTATATGAAGTCATCCACAAAGGAGCAGGACTCATTGGATAACCATCTGATGAGCAGGTTCCTCCAACAGTGGCTGGATAGTGGAGCTGGGCCTTGGTAAGGCCCAGCCTTGAGACGTAGCCCAGAACAGGGAGATTTTGAGGAGAGTCTTGTGGGGCTGTTGTCCAGATGATCACTGCCTGCAGCTGCACTTTAAAAGGGAGCAATAGGTGTAATGTTAAGGTCATTAAGAAGTAAATGACTAATTTGCTGGGCACAGTGGCTCACTCCTGTAATCAATCCCAGCACTTTGGGAGGCCCATGCTGGTGGATCACTTTAGCCTAGGAGTTCAAGACCAGCCTGGGCCACATGGCGAAACCCTAGCTCTACAAAAAATACAAAAATTAGCTGGGCATGGTGGTGCTCACCCAGTTACTCAGGAGGCTGAGGTGGGAGGATCGCTTGACCCCGGGAAGTCAAGGCTGCAGTGAGCCAAGATTGCACCACTGCACTCCAGCCTGGGCGACAGTGAGCCCTTGTTTCAAATAAAAAAAAATCTTTTTTGAGCAAAGTTAGAATCTTATGAAACTGGTAAGAAAAATTAGTTAAGCTAAATATTTATGAATGCTTAACTTCAATACAGAAGGGATAAAGTAAAAAGGAAAAAGTAACAGACGTTAGGAATTAATACTATGATAAAAGATAAGTAGATAGTATGAAAATATTAAATGAGTAAAATAGACATAGATCTAGAACAGACGTCAGCAAACACTTTTTGCAAAGGGCTGGTAGTGAACATTTTAGGCTTTGCAGGCCAATGGGCTCTGTCATAATGACTCAGCCTTATTATCATAGTGTAAAAGCAGTCATAGACAATACATAAATGAATGGTGGGACACTGCGTTCCAATGGAATTGTATTTACAAACACAGGTGACTGCAACAAAACAAAAACCGAACAACCTGATTCAAAAGTGGGCAAAGGATTTGAATAGACATTTCTCCAGAGAAGATATAAAAATGTCCACTAAGCACATGAAAAAATGCTCACTATCACTCATCATTAGAGAAATGCAAATCCAAACTATAACGAGATGCCACCTCGCACCTGTTAGGATGGTATCGAAAAGCAGAAAATCACAAGTTCTGGTGAGAATATGGAGATACTGGTGCACTGTTGTGCACTGTCAGTGAGAATGCAAAATGGTACAGCCACAGTGGAAAACAGTATGGCAGTTCTTCAAAAAATTAAACATAAAATTACTATGTGATGCAGCAATTCAGTTTCTGAGTACACACCCAAAAGAACTGAAAGCAAGCTCTTAGAGAGATACTTGTACACCCATGTTCACAATAGTATTACACAGCTAAAATGTGGAAGCAATCCAAGTGTGCATCAACAGATGAATGAATAAATGAAATATCATGTATACATGCAAAGGAACATTATTCAGCCTTCACAAAGAAAGGAAATTCTAACATATGCTACAACATGGGTGAGCCTTGAGGACATTATGCAAGGTGAAAGAATCCAGTCACAAAAGGACAAAAACTTTATGATCTCGCTTATGTTACATAGTCAAAAAACATCTAAAGAGAAAGTAAAAAGCTGATTGTCAGTGGCTGAGAGAATAGGAAAATATTATTTTAGGTGTATAGAGTTCCAGTTTTATAAGATGAAAGGAGTTATGGAGCTAGATAGCAGGGATAGTTGCATAACACTATGAATGCATTTAATGTCAGTGAATTGTTAACACGGTTAAGATGGTAATTTTATGTTATGTGTATTTTACCACAAAAAATAATAAAACCAAAACAGAACAAAAAACAGCAGGTGGTGGTAGTTTTCTGATTCCTGATTTAGAAGCTCAAATTAAAAGTGCATAGTTATATTAAAGGTAAAATATTACATTTGAGATTTGAAAGGTGATTATCAAAGAAAAACATTAGCTCAATCCTTTAAAAAGAGGGAAGATGTGGTAAACAAAGAGAATTGCAAATGAAAATGATTTTCTAAACATTGTGGTCAAAATTATAAAAGATAAAAACATACAAAATCAGAGACAGAAGTAGTATATAACCTATATACCTCACACTGAGCCACCAAAAAGGATAATCTAATGGTGGCTAGAACCTAGCAGAAGTCCTGGACCGTGAGATTGTTCAGTGCCTCGTGGCAGTGCTCATACAGTGTTCAGTGTGTCTCCCCCTTTTATTAACAGAATAGAATCAGAAAATGAGATGTGCTCAGAAAACACAGTGGCCTGTGTTGGTGGCTTCTGCATTGATCTGTAATCATCTGTTGGTAACTACAACTTCTATGCCTTATATGTACCCAGTACCCTTGTATTAGCAGAAAAAGATGAAGCTGAAAGAGACCCCAAGACAGCAGCTTATAGAAAACAGTTTATTCTCCTTTTGTGTAACAGTTCTACAGGGAAGACTCCAGGTTGTTGGGAAGCTGTCCTGCTCCGTGAAGTTACTCAGGGACTCGAGCTCCTTCCATCTCGTGCCTCTGTCATTCCTTAGGGTGCTTCCTTATCTCCTTGGTTGGCGCTGTATTGCCCAAGCCAAGGAAGCGACTTCCCATTATGCAAGTGAGGCCGAAGTTGCCCACATCACAACCATTCACATTCCATTGGTGAGATTCAGTTGTGTGGCTATATCTAGTTGCAAGGATAGATGCATATTATAATGGAACAATGGATTTTGGTAGCCAATTACATCTCTCCCACATCCAGAAAAGTAGAGATAAAGGTTAATTAAACCCAAGTTTAGGAGAAACCTTGGGTTTGAGCCAGTGTTTCAAAGCAAGTAGGATAGAGGCTAAGGTATTAAAGATAAGATCTTTATCGTCTGCTAGACCTGAGGTGGGTGGCATATCACTTAGAGTTCCTTGTTGCTAAAACAGCAAAAGAATTTATTAGTGATATCAGGTAGCTCACTGAATCCCCAGGAGGGCCAGGGAGTTGGCCTTGGAACCTGGGTAGCCAGGAAATATGCCTAATCATATGTGGGATTATTCTAGAGAAGGCACCACAGCCATTGCTGGGCACCAACACCAGAACCCCTACCCATGACATGTGGCACTGGATACCAGTCTCACCACTGCTGTCTCCAAAATCCTGATCCCTCCACCACTGCCCTTCTCATAAGAAAACAAAGAAGCAGGGCTTGCTTCTTTAACACTGAAGTCTTCCACCACTGTGTGCAATTAACAGAGTCTGGGGCAGAGGCCTTTGCCTCAGCCACAAGGGAGGCTGGAAAATCAAGTGGATTAGTTCACATTAAGTTCTGCTATATATAGCCAAATAATAGCAGTGGCTTAAATAGGACAGACTTCTATTTCTCATGTAAAAAGGTTTTTTGAGGTAGACAGTTAAGTGCTGGTAATGTCAGCTTCACAATGGCCTTAGTGACTTAGCTTCTTAACTTTATCTTCAGCATGTGGTTTCCCTTCTCCATGTCACCTCTTTGTCCAAAGTGGTTGCTAGAGTCCAACCATCACAGCTGCATTCCAAACAACAGGAGGGAAAAAAAAGGAATGGGAGTTGCACCTTCCCTTTTAGAGAAACTTCCTAGAAATAACATACGCCATTTCTGCTTATCATCATTGGTTAGAACTTAGTCACATTGGAAATGACATCTTTTGTCTGGGAAGTAATGTGCCTGGGAGAAATGAAGATTCTATGACAAAAGAAGATAGGGAGAATGGATATTGGGAAAGCAGTCTTCTACCTCAGGAAGGTGGGACTTCTAATGTGAGAAATTGCCCACCTATAGGAAGAGTGTTAAAAAGACGCAGATGAGAGATACCTGACAAAAACATTATTTTTCCATATGTACATTTCCATTTATTACCATAACAGTCACTACTATAAAATGCTCCTGCTTAACATATGCAACCATACCTTGTACAAATGAAAACACATTCACCCTCTTTCTCCTAAAACACAAACTAAGCAAAGTGTCATTTCCTGCATCCACTTACAAGTTTGGAATCTGGGGTAATGTTCATATTGATATTTTGAAAACGAAAGACTAAAGTGTAAAGTTAATAACCCCCAATTTGGGCAGGGTGTGGTGGTGCAGGCCTGCAGTCCCAACTACTCTAGAGGTTGAGGTGGGAGGATCACTTGAGGACAGAAGTGTGCAGTGAGCTATGATTGCACCTGTGTATAATCAGTGCACTCCAGCCTGGGCAACATAGCGAGACCTCATCTCTGGAAAAAAAAATAATAATAAAGGATGAAAGAAAGAGTAAAAACAAACCCCAATTCACCCTCTGTAAAATAACAAATGAAAAGGGAAGTGGAAAACACTTCCTATATGATACAGTAGAAAACAGGCTGCACTCAGATTTGCAAATAAGCTGTTTTGCATTTATTGACAATGCTTATAGAATGCACTTCTTTGGTGAAGGGACTCTGAAGAGACATTGTGTAATAAGACTTATATACTAAGCATTGGTATGAACAACCCAAAGTCACTCCTTGGATTGACTCTTGTCTCCATCCCTCTGTGACCCCACTCAGGTTTACTGTCATCCCACTTTGTTACCCTACATTTTTTTAGGCTCATGTGGCTTGTGTGGAATGGTGAGGGAAACTCTTACTGATGACAGAGACACAGAGACAGACTGGCCACTACCACATGGTAACCCGAGACTTGGAAGCAGTGAGCGAGAGTGGTCCATTCTGATGGGTTCCGGAACAACTCTCTCTGTAAATGTTAATTGTCATACTCCTTGTAAACAGATCTGGTTTTCCACAGAGGACTCCACCTTTTGGAATAGCCCCAACAAATCCTCTCAAAGCATATTGTGTCCAAAAGGCCCAACAGACACCCTACATTCCCTGCATACCTTTAGTTCTCTTCCCAGTTGAAACATAATTTTTTTTTTTTTTTTTTTTTAGACAAGATCTTGCTCTGTCGCCCAAGCTGGAGTGCAGTAGTGCAATCATGGCTCGCTGCAGCCTTGACTTCCTTGGGCTCAGGTGATCCTTCCACCTCAGCTTCCTGGGTTGCTGGGACTACAGGCACATGCCATCATGCCTGGCTAATTTTTTTTCCTGTATTTTGTAGAGATGGGGTTTTGCCATGTTGCCCAGGCTGGTCTTGAACTCCTGGGCTCAAGTGATTCGCCTGCCTCTGCCTCCCTCCACCTCCCAAAGTACTGGGATTACATGCATGAGCCACTGCGTGCGGCCTGAAACATAATTTTGGAAAGAAGCAGATAGGGTCTTGGTCACAGTTCAAAAAGAGTATCTGTTAATATAATTGAAAATGTTGTACTACAGAAGATAAAGTACAGGCCTATTTAATAATTCTAATTTTCCTTCAAACTTCCAATGCAACATGAACATTATTAGCTGGTGTGTTCTATTCCTATTATTTTGCATCATGGAAAACATCCCTGCGAACACTAGGTTGGCCCGCTGTCTCCAAGTCAGGCCACACATCAGCACCTATTCATTTAAAATTCAAATATACACACACCCATTTAATCTTTTCTTCTGGATTTAAGTGTCACGTGTCAGTTATCTGTAATTATTTCCATTGTAAACTCCATAAGAACATTAAGAGCCAATCCCTGTTAGTTTTCAGAAATGTTTCATTTCAATTTGGCTTAAGCAAGGAAGAAATAAGCCAGACCATGAACTTGTAAACCCAGAAAATCTGAGAGAGGTCCAAGTTAAATTAGAAAGTTTATTTTGCCAAGGTTGAGGATGTGCCCATGACACAGCCTCAGAAAGTCCTTGACAACATGTCCCCAAGATGGTCGGAGCACAGCTTGGTTTGTAAATATATATAAAAGCTATGGCTTATCAATATATGTAAAAAGTACATTGGTTCCATCCAGAAAGGCTGGACAACTTGAAGCAGGCGGGTGCTTCAAGTTGTCCCACCTTTCCAGACCAAACCAATGTAGTTCTTTACACATATTAATTGATGTTTCATGTCTCTCTAAAATGTATAAAATCAAGCTGTGCCCTGAACACCTGGGGCACGTGTTGTCAGGACATCCTGAGGCTGTGCCACCAATACTCATCCTCAACCTTGGCAAAACAAACTTTCTAAATTAACTGAGACCTGGCTGGGCACGGTGGCTCACGCCTGTAATCCCAGCACTTTGAAAGGCTGAGGCAGGCGGATCACCTGAGATGAGGAGTTCAAGACTAGTCTGGCTAACATGGCGAAACCTCGTCTCTATTAAAAATACAAAACTTAGCTGGGCATGGTGGCAGATGCCTGTAATCCCAGCTACTTGCTTGGTAGGCCGAGGCAGGAGAATCGCTTGAACCTGGGAGGTGGAGATTACAGTGAGCGAAGATTGTGCCATTGCACTCCAGACTGGGCAACAGAGCAAAACTCCCTCTAAAAATAAATAAATAAATAAATAAAGACAGACCTGGCTCGGATTTTCTGGAACTTGTCTCACATTTTCTGGGTTCACAGGAGGAATCTCAGATAAGACTATTTTAAAGCTGAGCTCAGCCATGGATTTGTGCCATCAAATACCTATGAGTTGGGTGATCCTCTCCCCTTGAGGTTCCAAAGTAAACTTGGGGCTCCTGGGCCTGTCAGAAAGTGACATTCTTTACCTACTACAGGTGGACAAAGCTGTGAGTCCAGTTTCCCAAGTGGCTTTATTGGCTCCATAAATCAAGTTTGATTCCTTAAAGGAAAGCATACCATTCAAGTTAATGCTTTGGTAAAATAACCAGTTTCTCCAATTGTGTCCTGTTACAAATGAAAACAGATTATTATTGTGTTGGAAATCGAAAGCCTGAGGGTTGTGACCCACTCAGCATTCCACTGGAGGCTATATGATCAAACAGCAAACTGTTTATCATGAATACAGAATGCGAGCAAACTTGCATCTGCGCCTGCCGCCAGAAGGTATGCTGAGGGTAGTCACTCCCTGGTGCTGTGCTCCTTGAGGTTATCTACTGGGACATCTGGAGCCTACTGTTCAAATAATGCAGTCATGCAGGCCTGCACTAAGTCAAGCAGCTGACCACAACCATCCCCTTCTCCCTATCTCCTTTACTCAATAAATATGAAGGACTCTAAAAGCTCAGGGCCCTTGCTCACTAGAAGCAAGGAGCCCCCTGACCCCCTTCTTCCAAACATACTCTTTAGTTTTGTCTTTATTCCCGCCTTGGTCCTCCTTTGTTCAGTCCAGCAAGGTCCACAGCAAAGTGGTGCCCGAAAACAGGGACTTGAGGACATGAATGAAGAAGGTCTGCTGGAGCAGAGGAAGTGAAATTGACCAGATGAACAGGGACCCTGGGATGAATCTGCTGGCAGTGGATATAAGGTCAGTGCTCTAAAGAAGTACTGGGAATGGGAATTTTCTGAATCAGGGTAACATGGGGAAGAATTTGTCTCTTGAAGAAAAACATTATGTGCAGTTGCTTAAAGTTCTGTTGAAACAGCCTGGAGCTCAAGTTAATTCGCAAACATTACCTAAGCTTCTGCAGGAGGTTATTATGCATAACCCATGGTTTCTGCAGGCAGGCACTCTTGATGTGGAAAATTGGGACAGAGTAGGAGAAGGATTGTAACAGGCTCATCAAAAAGGTCTTAAAGTAGACCCTTCTGTTTTTTCTGCTTGGGGTTTGGTTTGCACAATCCTACTGCTGCTGTCTCCCTCTAATTCTGTTGGACAACAGGAGTCAGGTTCTGAGTCTCAAGAATTAAAAAGATTATTTATTCCTCTGACAGCGCCTATTGAAAATAATGAGCAAGAGAAAGGGGAGGAGATTTGGCCACTTGCTAAGCAGGAAAAAGGATAGGAGAATTGGCCTTTGCCACCCCCTCCAATAACAGAAGTAGAAACCCCCATATAAAATAGAAGTAGAAACCATATAAAAAATTTTGTGTGCTGCTGCTATGGCTGGTGAACCTTTAGGACCTTGTGCTTTTCCTATTACTGTAAGGCCTGATCTGAATGACCCACAACATCTTTTACATGAACACAGTCTTATAGAGTTTAAATTATAAAAGAATGAAAAGCTAGTGTGGTTAATAATAGAGAGCAAAGCCCATTTACTATAGGACTGTTAGAATCGGTGTTTGGAGCCATGTGCCTTCCACCCTTTGATATAAAACATTTGGCTCACACTTGCTCATCTGCCAGTGCATATCCGACATGGAGTTTAAATTGGCAAGAAATGTGTGCAGACCAGGCTAGGCAGAATTGCACCGCTGGTCAAGGACACATTACAGAGGAAATGCTAACATGTAGTGGCCCCTTTTCAGATCTGGTATAACAATTAACACTCCCAGAGGCCACTTACCACCAGTCTGCCTTAGCCACCAAATGTGTTTGGAGTACAATTCCTGAAGAGAGAGTTCCAGTGCAGACTTTTCTACATGTTACACAGGGATCACGGGAGCCTTATGCACAATTTATCGTGTGGCTGCAAGAGGCAGTACAGTGTCAGAACAGGAGGACAGGGGATTGATCTCCCAAGGGAGGTCCCCCGATCCAAGTCACGGCACCAAATGTCATGCGCATCCATGTGAGGAGACCACCAAACAGGCTTTGTGTGAGCAATAAAGCTTTTTAATCGCCTGGGTGCAGGTGGGCTGAGTCTGAAAAGAGAGTCAGCAAAGGGAGTTAAGGGTGGGGCAGTTTTATAGGATTTGGGTAGGTAGTGGAAAATTACAGTCAAAGGGGGTTGTTCACTTGTAGGCAGGGGCAGGAGTCACAAGGTGCTCAGTGGGGGAGCTTCTGAGCCAGGAGAAGGAATTTCACAAGGTAATGTCATCAGTTGAGGCAGAAACCACCCATTTTCTCTTCTCTTGTGGTTCTTCAGTTGCCTCAGGCCATCTGGATGTATGTGTGCAGGCTTGGGCTCAGAGGCCTGACAGTTTAGATAGCTAAATGTACATCATAAGGTACAAATAGAATGTCTGGTGAGCTAGAGGGAAATTAAAAATGGATTTATTTGCCAACTGAACATAAAATTATAGAAATTTATCATTGGATTGTCTAAGGAGACCAATTTTATTTAGATAGGAACTACCTATTTTTTTAACTGGATCTCTGAGTTCTGGGCAGAACCCACAATGAATCCTGGGTCTCCAAAAATGAAGAATTATTATGAGGCTAGAACATGTGAAGCTTTTACAGTGCACTTAAAATTTTTTTTTTTAAATAAAGACATGTCTAAGTGTTTAAACTACATTCTTCCTTAACTCAAGAGTAGCCTCTGTTGCAATAAATATTTTAGTTAAAAAATCAGGTGAAAACAGAATTCAGTCAACTCAGAAGAAAAAAAAACTTTTGCTCAAAAAAATACAAGGTTCTAGAAGATAAAAACAAAAACAAAAAGGCCTTTTAAATACAAATATGCACTTATGCACACACACGTATCTTGGATGATAGCTTTTAATTAAGCTGACATTTAACCATTGAGCTCCTTTTTAAAAAAATATTTTTAAATCTCATTACTATATTTCAGCTAAGACAAATTGCTGCTATTTCAGAAGTACCAAGTATCAAACCAGCAAGGGCTTGATTTAGGAACCAAACGTGTCATAGTAGAAAAAAAGAAGACAGAACCTTAGCTATTGAACTGCAGTGTGGGGGTCAGACAATGCTTTCAATTTGGTCTGGATGGCAAAAAAGGTGGCCGTGTTACATAATAAAGTCCCTTTAATAGTCAAAATAAAAAATCTTTCCTCTTTTTTTGTTTCCTTTTCTCTTTCCTCTTTTTTTGTTTCCTTTTGCTGGCCATTTTTCTCCCCCAACCATACCATCTTTTTTTTTTTTTTCTTTTTGAGATGGAGCCTCGCTCTGTCACCAGACTGGAGTGCTGTGGCGTGATCACGGCTTACTGCAACCTCTGCCTCCCAGATTCAAGCAGTTCTCCTGTCTCAGCCTCCTGAGTAGCTAGGACTACAGGCGTGTGCCACCATACCCAGGTAATTTTTGTATTTTTAGAAGAGACGGGGGGGTCTCACCATGTTGGCCAGGATGGTCTTGATCTCTTGACCTCGTGATCTGCCTGCCTCGGCCTCCCAAAGTGCTGAGATTACAGGTGTGAGCCATCACACCCGGCCCATACCACCTTTTTTTGTGTGTGTGGATATTTTAGCCACTTCAGAGGCTTGTTACCCATAATTTAGAGTTCCGCTTCGGATTTGACCAAGTCAGGATGTGTGTTGGACCCAAAATGTGCTGCTTGCAGACCTAGCTTTTCAGGGCCGTTACACCCTGAACCAGTTTGGTCCACCTGTGTTGCAGCTACCTGGCACAGTGTGCCAGGGGCTCAAGGTGCGGGCGGAGCCAGCTCCTTATATTGCACCTGCTAGCTTATATTAGGCCCTAAGTATGTTCTCCTGAGGGGAAAACCTACTTAAAGCCGCTGCAGGTCTTAGGGAGCGGTCCTCCCAGACACCCTCACGTGATTCTGAGTCACCTGAGAATGCCCCTAAGGCTAAGGGGAGCAAGGTGCTCTTATTTCTTCAGAGTGGAAGATTCCACACTCATGAGGTACAGAGTTTGGAGTTGGTCAAATCTGGTAAGGAAAGGACGGAAACACACACACACAAAACCTAACAAGACAGAAACAAACAACAAAATAGTTAAGCAAAACTAACAATGATCACACAAATTATATGATTTCTGAATGCTCTGAGTGTAAGCAGAAATTAACACCAGCTGGTTGTTAATGCTAACTTTAGTCATTTAAAAATAATTTGCCAGACAGAATCCCAGACCAGTTTCTTACCTAGTGATGTGTCTCAGGCTGTAGACTGCTCTCTACAATTCTAGAAGCAGGAAAAAAAGACTCATCTTCCCTGTTAGAAGCTAGCTCGAACTCCATTAAGGAGTTTCCTGTCTTCCATCATCATGGAAGCAGGAAAACTTGCCTTCCTTGTTGGAAGCAAGTAAAATTCCGAAGAAAAGAGGAGTTGTACAGGAAAATAAATTTTAGATCTCAACCAAATTTTTGGAAATCAGGGATTCTCTGCAGGGGGTGCTCTCAGACCTCAGCAAATTGTCCTGTTGGTTTGAGCCATAAAGTTAGCTCATGCTGGTACCAAGCACCAATAGGAGATTTGTCAAAGGTCAGGGGCGTCTCCACCCAGAATCCCTTCATAGTTACCAAAATGTAAACCCAGAAAATCTGAGACAGGTCTCAGTTAATTTAGAAAGTCTATTTTGCCAAGGTTGAGGGCGTGTGTCTGTGACACAGTCCTGATGACATGTGCCCCAGGTGGTTGGGGCACAGCTTAGTTTTATACATTTTAGGGAGACACGAGACGTCAATCAATATATGTAAGTTGTACATTGGTTCCATCCAGAAAGGTGGGGGCAACTCAAAGCAGGGGGGAGGGGGTTGGGCTTCCAGGTCACAGGTAAGTGAGAGACAGATGGTTTCCTTCTTTTGAATTTCTGATAGGCCTTTCCAAAGGAGGCAATCAGAATATGCATCTATTTCAATGAGCAGAGGGATGGCTTTGAATAGAATGGGAGGTAGGTTTGTCCTGAGCAGTTTCCAGTTTGAATTTTCTTTTTAGCTTACTGATTTTGGGGGCTCAAGATATTTTCCTTTCACAAACTCATATAACCTACTCTCCAGCCTCAGTGCCTTGCTGATCCTCTGAGACCTCCCTGAACACGAACTTCAGTTCTGACTCCAGGTACTTCTACCTGAACTGTCTCTGTTTTAAGACAGGGCATTCTGTTTTTCTGGGTTCTGTCTCTCAGTCAAAACAAAGAGGAATTTTTTAAAGTTCCTTGAGGGCATTAGGCATTTACCTATCAAGCAAACTCTTCTTTTTTTCTTCCAATTCTCAGTGAATGACAGGAATCAGTGCACAGTTGTGAGTGCCTACTTTGTGTCAGGCTCTGTGCAAGCACTAAATATAAAATTTTGCATAAGACATAGTCTCTGCTCTCAGGCAACTTATAATTTAGCAGCAAAGACTAACATCTAAATGAACAACTGGAGTTGTATGTTAAGTCCTGATTGAGGAAAGCGTTGTACCCTGTGGGAACAAAAATTTAAAATATGTGCATTTAAATTAGCCTGTGGGAGGTAGAGAAATGTCAGTCAGGATAAACCAAATCCTAGTGGCTTAATACACGCTTATTTCTTACTTACCCTTCATGTCAGATGTGATCAACCGGGGCCCTGCTATTCGTAGTCCGTTAGAGACCTAGGCCAATGGAGGCTTTAACTTGGCACCTGCTCTGAGTCTAGACAACTGTGGTAGTCAGATACGGTGACTTACTCACTGGCTTTTAAAACTTCTGCCTGGAAAATGTGTGTAATTTCTACTTGTGTTTAATTGGCCAAACAAGTCAGGAGACCACATTTAAGTTAAAGAGTGTCATGAAGTTTTCCCAATGGGAAAACAATCAGAAATCTTTGGTGACCATCACCACAGGGATTATCAGATGTGACTTCAAATCTGATTTGAAGGCTAAGGGAGTTGGGGGAAAAGCAAGAGGCAGAGGGGACAGCATGTATTAAAGTGTGAAAATATAAAAGTGAATGTGGTACTTTTTGGCAATTTGTATTTATAAATTTATGAAACATTGATCTGTTTCAAGTGCTCTAAAATATTTTTTTTTTGGGACAGAGTCTCGCCGTGTCACCTAGGCTGGAGTGCAGTGGTGTGATGTCAGCTCACAGCAATCTCTGCCTCCCAGATTCAAGAGATTCCCTTGTCTCAGCCTCCCGAGTAGCTGGGATTACAGGCATGCATCACTATGCCTAGCTAATTTTTTAATTTTTAGTAGAGAAGGAGTTTTGCCATGTTGACCAGGCTGGACTTGAACCCCTGACCTCAAGTGATCCACCTGCCTCCATCTCCCAAAGTGCTGGGATTACAGGTGTGAGCTACCACACCTGGCCCAACTGCTCTAGAAATATTGACTTCATTCTCATTGTAGCAGGACGAGCCACAGACAAGAACCCCTCAGGCACCGAGTTGTGGAAGGAAAGGGCTTTATTCAGCTGGGAGCATCGGCGGACTCATGTCTCCAAAAACTGAGCTCCCCAAGAGAACAGTTTTTTGGGGCTTCCCTGTCCCTTTTAGGGGCTTACAACTGTAAGGGGGTTCGTGTGAGAGGGTCGTGATCGATTGAGCAAGCTGTGGGTATGTGACTGGGGGCTGCATGCACAGGTAATCAGAATGGAACAGAACAGGACAGGGATTTTCACAGTACTTCTCCATACAATGTCTGGAATCTATAGATAACAGAACCAGTTAGGTCCGGGGTTGCTCTTTAACTACCAGGCCTGGAATGCTGCACCGGGCTGTCTGACTACTGATTTCATTTCTGTCTTTTCTTTAACTCCTACTTTTTCTTTGAGGCAGAAATTGGGCATAAGACAATATGAGGGGTGGTCTCCTCCCTTATTCCCCCTCCTTTGAGAATCTCACTCATTAGTGGGAGTTCTCACTTTCATCCTCACTACCCATGTCTTCTTGCAAGACAGATGGATAGTGATTCATATAGTACACTTGTGCTGAAGCATTTTGGTGAACTAAGGTGGTGATGAAGCTTTTTATCATTTGAAGAAGTACAGGTAGCAAACAAGGGAGCAGTAAACAGGTTCCTATTACTATTACTATTAGGACTGTAGTGTTCCTTCTTCCAGGAGACTCCTTTACTAGCTTTGGTGAAATGGGTGGCCGTGTTGAGGAGACCCCTTTTGCAAGGAACAGAAGGTGGCTCTAGCTGACAGCCAATGAGAAATGGAGGGCCTCTGTCCCACAGGGAACAAAGAACTGATGCTATCAACAATTACACAAACTTGGAGGCAGATCCTTCTCCCACTGAGCCTGGGGATGAGATCAAAGCTCTGGATGACACACTGATTGCAGTTTTCAGATGAAACCCTGAGCAGAGGACCCAGTTCAGCTGTGCCCAGACTCCTAATCCACAAAACTTTGAGACCATAAACATGTATTGTTTTAGGCTGCTAAATTTGTGGGAATAGTGTAGAAGTCTTCCTTTGCCCCTGGAGTTTGACAAGGTTCAGGCTGTTGTCCCATGACCAGGAAAAATTAGGCACATGGACATGGAGAGTGAGTAGGGCAGAGTAGAATTTATTGGGAAAAAGGAAAGCTCTCAGCAAAGACAGGGGTCTTGAAAGCAGGTTGCCAGTAAGGCATCTGTGTTCTGTGTCTTTTATGTGGCAGAAGCTGGGAAGTCTTCTGTGGGTTTTGCCCAGATGAGAGAAGTAACATTTTCTTCTTGGGGTGCTAAAGCTGTGCATGCCTAAGGTTTGCCAAAGGGACTCCATCTTGGTTATTACCCATGAGTGCCTAAGCAAAACCCATGGGAGTGCTAAAACCACAATGCTAATGTCATGTTTAATGACATTACAATGAGCTGGTTAAATTAGGGACATTTAGGCTGATTTATTGTGCCTGCACCAAAGTTGGGATGGTCACTTCTGAGCAACATCCTAGCTTAAGGGTAACTTCTTACATTTTTCCTATTAACTGTAGAGGCAGCATAGGCGCTGTCTTGCCATTGTTCTTGTGAACATAGTTCCTTTCTATCCCTTCTCCTGAGACCCTCCCTCTCTATGTGCCTATCCATCCCTTAACTACCTCCTCTCTCAATAGTGTTACACAGCAATAAATAATGCATTCCCTTTTTGATTTCTGGTCATATCATCGATCTAGCCCCAGGGGCATCCTCAATTTCTCTGGCCTGCCTTAAATACACAAGGGTAGAGCATACCGCTCCCTCACACTATGGAAATTGTATCAGTAGTTATCAGACTGAAAAACTTCTGAGCTTTATACCTCTTCTGGCCAAAGGCTCCCCATGCCCAAATACTGGCCTGAACACCTAATCCCTGCTCACAGGAGGTGGCAAAACATGGCAGTTGAATTGTCTGCTTAGCACCTTCTGTCTGTACTATTCCTCCTGACATCACTGGGTATCCCTGCCATTTGGGCCCTCTGACCATCACTAGAGAGATCCTTGGCTTCTGGTCCATAGGGGATGGCAATCTGGCCCACAGGCCTGTCTCTGAAGACTATTCAAACTCTGCTCTGTGAAAGGAGAGTGGTGCCAAGTCATCTCCACAGGAGTCAGTGTTTCTTAAGTTTGCTTTCTTTTCTGAAAACTAGTTTCTACTACACAAGCAATGCATGAGTACATTCTCTTAGTTAGAAAAGCAAGTCTTAGCCTTAACTTGGAAATGCCCTTTAACTTCCACCATGGAGTCTTGGCCTTTATCCCACTTGCCTGCAGTAAGCCTGTTATGAGTTTGGTGTTTCTCTCCAGACTCTTCTCTATGCTTGGAGATCTTTTTTATTTTTTTAAGAGACAGGGTCTTGCTCAATCACCCAGGTTGGAGTGCAGTGGCAAGAACACAGCTCACTGCAGCTTCAAATTCCTGGGCTCAAGTGATCCTCCCACCTCAGCCTCCTGGGTAGCTGGGACTATGCATGAGCAACTGTGCCCAGCTAATTAAAAAAAATATTTTGGGAGACAGGGGTCTCACTGTGTTGCCCAGGCTGGTATTAAACTCCTGGCCTCAACTGATCCTCTCACCTCAGCCTCTGAAGGTGTTGTTATTACAACTGTGAGCAACCACACCTGGCCTGTTTTGGGGATCTTTGCATGTTAGTTCATGCAGTTCAGTCTCATTCTTCTGTTGCCACGTGGTACTCCATAGTATTGACAGGTATTTACATGGTTTCCACTTATTTGTCATTACAAACAATGCCACAGTGAACATCTTAGTATATGCCTCTTTGAATGAGTTTTGTTTTTTTTTGAGACAGAGTCTCGCCCTGTAGCCAGGCTGGAGTGCAGTGGCATGATCTCGGCTCACTGCAACCTCTGCCTCCCAGGTTCAAGCAATTCTCCTGCCTCAGCCTCCTGAGTAGCTGGGACTATAGGCACATGCCACCATGCCCAGCTAATTTTTGTATTTTTAGTAGAAACAGGGTTTCATCATGTTGGCCAGGATGGTCTCGATCTCTTGACCTCGTGATCTGCCCACCTCAGCCTCCCAAAGTGCTGGGATTACAGGCGTGAGCCACCAAGCCTGGCCATGGATGAGTTTTTATAGCATGGAATTGCTGGGTCATAGGATATGATTTAAATTTTAGAATTGTCCTCCAAAGTAGCTATACTAATTTACAAGTTGACCAGCAGGAAATGCATATCACTTTCCTAAGCCTTGCCAACACTTTAGAAACTTTTTACTCATCGGATAGAAGGAAATATGGTTTCTCACTGTTGTAATTTATAATTCCTTACCTTATAAACATCTTTTAGACATTTTTGGCCATATTTCTATTTTATAAATTGTTCGATTTTGTCCATTTTTAAAAACTCAGTTGTCTTAATGATTTATAGGTCTTTATATAATCTTTATACTAGTGCTTTTTGTCTCACTTGTCATTTATTTGTGGGTGCCTTAGGAAAAGTTGTAGAATTTGATCCTATTCAATTGGTAAATCTTTCCTTTGTGATTCTGTTATTATTTTAAAAAGTAAAAGAATAAAGAATGGCTACTCCACAGGCAGAGCAGCCTATGGTTTTTTCTTTTTACGTCTTTAAAGAAACTTCTCCTACCCTGTGGTCACAAAAATTCTTACATTTTCATCAATATTTCAACAGCTTTGTGTTTAATGTTGGGCCTTAAATTCCAGATTAATTTTAGTGAATAGTGTCAAGTGGGGCTGTATTATTTTTAATGAGTAAGCAATTGTCCCAACTCTATTGGCTAGCCCACCAGTCTGAAATACTGCCTTTATCACACTAAACTCCTATGTGTACACGGGACGGTTTCCGAACTCCAGTTAAGTCCATCAGTACCACAGTTTTGCTTGTGTTATCCTCACCCAGTCTTCACAGGGACTCCAGTCCCATTTAACACACCTGCTCTCTCCAACTGTGCAATCTCTTTTTTTCTAGTACCTACTCTCAGGGCTTGGGCATGAACCTACAGCCCTTGAACTCAGTTGGGGAGTAGGGAAATGCCAGTATCGCAGTGATTCAATTCATATCTTGATGATTCTCCACATATTCTTTTTCCCTTTTAGCCTTTATACCCAAGAGAAATTCAGCTGGACACCAGTAACGTAAGTGCTATTTATTGAAAAGAGCAAAGAAAGAGTGCTGACCCCTTAGGGACAGGATGAAACAAAACAAGCTCTGCAAGTCTGCCTCCTGCTCAGCATACAGGCTTGTTGCCCCACTGGGCCATCTTGTTGTTGATGGGCATCTTGAAGAACTGATCAGACTGTATGTAGGCAGCGATTTTCTCCAAAGCCTGAAAGGAAAATACACCAAATCTTATAAAGACCCCAACCCAGTCCAACAGATGCATACCAGAACAGCAACATTCACGTGTTGCCTGCGTCTACCTCCTCCATTTTTTGTAGACAGTGCCTTCAAGGTATAGAAGTCAGGCTCTTCCCAAGACTTAAAGGTTTAGAGGTGTCCAACCATTGATCCCTTTAGGCAAAAGCCGGGGAAGAATCCTCCACAATGGGATCCTGCAGGTCCCAGGGGAGCTGTGAGTGTTTTTATAAGAGAAAGGTGCAGGAAACGTCACCTCAAAACGGCACATGAAAGCCTTCAGGTTTGGGAACTCATCCAGGCACTTGGGGTCAAATATACGGTTCTGATCCAAGATATCATAGGTGAGAAAATCCACAAAGGTGAGCTAGAAGAAAAGCAATAAGATGCTTAGGTCTGAGGAGTAGTAGCCTGCAGAGATAGAGAGATATCCTCTTCTTTTCCCTTCTTCCTACCTTTTCCCCGGCAAACCATGAGAATTTCCCCAGAAACATGGAGAATTGTTTCAGTTGTCCAGGTAGCTCTTCCAAGTACTGAGGCTTCAGTTTTTCCTGAGAGGAAAAAACAGAATGAGAATAGTGGTGATCATCTTTGTAGTTAATCAGGGGCACAGGCCAGTGATGGACATTTAGTAGCCCCTTCTCTAGGTGGGTTCTCATTGCCTTCACTTGAGGATGGCAGGGTGGGGAAGGAGGAGTTTGGAAAGAAGAGGCACCAGCACCAGAATTACATGACAAAACAAACCAAAAAATATAAGTTCTGTTTCTTATTCTAACAATCTGGGTTGGTGGGAAGGTAGCAGCAGCAGAATGGAACAGAGATAACCCTTGGGTTCCTAAATACCCCTTTTTCTGATACTCCATTCAGCAGATGTGTGCTAAGGAAACTCACGTGGTCGGAGCTGTAACAGAGCCTTATCAGTTGTGTGCGGAAATCCATTACTTGGTTCTCTATGATGTCCACTCGAATCTTTTCTTCTTCAGTCTCACCACCTGTAGGCCAAATGACAACAAATCACCCTTGGCATCATCCACTCTCAGACAAACTACCAGCCTGGGGTCCCTCACCAGCCCTACCCCACTCACACATGTTGTGCTTGCGAGCGATGTAGCGCAAGATGGCATTGCTCTGGGTGATCTTGTTCTTCCCATCCAGGAGGTAGGGCAGCTGAAAGGAAAAGGACGGGACAAATGAACAACCTACCTCTCTCTTGATTCCCTACCTGTCTCTCCTGGGGAAAAGATCACTTGCAGGGCAGTGAACGAGAGAGAAGATGCTGTGTTAGGAGAAAAAAGAAAATAAGTAGAAGGTAGCAACTGGGTCCACAAGATTCTAGACAGCGGTTCTTAAATTGGTGTGTGTATGTGTGGGTGTATGTGCATGCCATGGACCTTTTCTCAGAATAAAGTTGTTAAATGCATGAAGCAAAATAGATAATTTACACAATTAAAAAATATTTTTAAAAATTCAAATAGAGTAGCATGTGCCTATTAGTGCATTAAATAGCAAGCAGATATAATGACTAACATAATCTCAAAGTAAATAACATATGTATATATTTACTTACATGTATATAAATATCACTTAAAATATCTGCAACGCATGTAACAGAATATGAAACTACCTGATTTCAGGCTGGGCACAGTGGCTCATGCCTGTAATCCCAACACTTTGGAAGGCCGAGGTGGGAGGATTGTTTGAGCCCAGAAGTTCAGGATCAGCCTGGGTAGCATGGCAAAACCCCGTCTCTAACAAAAATACAAAAATTAGCTGGCCACAGTGGTGTGTGCCTGTAGTCCCAGCTCCTTGGGAGGCTGAGGTGGGAGGACTGCTTGAGCCTGGGAGGTTGTGAGGCTGCAGTGAGCTGTGATTGCACCACTGCACTCCAGCCTGAGCGACAGAGTGAGACCCTGTCTCAAAACAAAAGAACAAGAAACACACAAAAAAGAAAATACCTGATTTCTACTAGTGACAAAGTGACAGACATGGCTAATAACCAATGTCACTTATTGTCTCTCTTCACAATAAAAGGAAATAACTTTTGCTAGTGGTTAATGGGAATGAAAATACATATCCATCCAGTTCAAGGACCCCTGAATTCTATTTATTCTATCCAGGTTAAGATCCCCTATTTTGCATCCTTCTGTACCAGGCAGGAGAGAAGCAAGGATGGATATACTTGAAGGCTTTCCCTTCTGCCCGCCACCTCTACTAAAGCCACTTACATTAGGAAAGTCCAGGTCTAGTTTGAATTTCACATCCAGCCATTGGCTTCGATCATAGTCAGGAGCTGTAAGAGACAGAATTACGTGGGACCCAACCTCCTTAATACCCCACCTGACAAGAGCAAAAGATCTAAAGAAATGACTTGGTCCCAATACCTCAAATTCCCAGGCCCCAAAAGCATAACCATTGAGCCTCTGAGCCCTATTTGGTTAAGCATTAAGACGGGTTTGGGCTATGTTAAAGAGAGAACCCCCAGTTCCAGATAAAGGATGTGTCTCTATTCATCCAGATTGGGGCAGACGTCCCACCCGGCCTTGGCGCGACGCCACCACCCTCTGGGCATAAGAAGACCAGGGCAGGTGGAGGGCCAGCTTGGCTGCACGGGCACGCGGAGCGGCATTACCTTCCCCGCACGTGTACCGTTTCTCCTCATAGGAGGTATCCGTGAACTCCAGGAGCAGGCGGATGGCGTGCGCCAGCTGGGGAAGACAGCGGTTCAGCGACTGCGCAGCTCCCACCCATTCCCAACCCCCGCCCGCTAACGTCCCCCGGCCCCGGGGCTGCCGAGTCCCTGCGTCCTGCCGGGGCGGTGGTTAAGCGGCCCCCAGGCCCGGCTCCGGCGTGGTCTCCTCCGCCCCTCCCCACAGGGCCCGCGATCCCAGAGGCTGGGCAGGGGTCGACATCCGTGGCTCGGCAGCTCGAAAAGGCTCCCGCGGACCCAGAGACCCGCCCTCTCCGCGTCAGTCTCTTTGACCGAGCGGCTCTACCGTTGAGACGGCACTCACCCCACGAATATCCCAGTACCCGAGAACCATAGACGACTCGCACGACATGGTGACAGACTTCGGAGCCTTCGAGGACTGGAGAAACTGTGAGCGGGAGGGGCTTTATACCCGACATAAGGGGGCGGGGCCCACGCGCGGGCGCCCTGACTCCGCCTCCGCCGGGTTCTCCGTCCCCTGCCTCCGCCCCGTTCTCCGTCCCCTCCCTCCGCGGCTCCACAGGGCCGTGCGCAGGCGCGACTTCTGCCGGCGTTGGGGTTCAGGGCCTGGCGACTCCGAGGCGGGACACGGGCAGGAGCGCTGCAGGCGAGCAAGAGACCCGAGGTTGAGGCTCCTGCCTTCCCCGCGGGTGGGAGCCAGACTTCATTCGTTAATGGTGCCAGTGAAGACGCGAAAAGCACCACTAGCCAGGCAGTGGGGACCCTAGTTACCCAGGGAGAGCGAGATTCGCGCTGTTTTTACCGATCCAGCCGGGGCTGGATGAGGGATAGGAAGACTGGGGCAAGGCCGGGGAGTCAGACCAGCTCTGACCACACAGAGCAGAAGATTCCCCACAGACCAGGCTCCCCTCTCTGTCAGTCAAGGACCTCTGCAACCTGACCCCAACATGCTTTTCCAGCCCTGTCTCTCCCTCAGCCCGTCACAACTTCATAAGCCAGCCCAACCCAACAATACTTGCATTTCCCACCTTCGAGTGTTTGCTCTGTGATCCTCCTGCCTGCATCCTAATTTCCACAGCCTATCCTTCCTCAGCAGCCTTGCTGAAATGTCTGCCTTCTCCTTGAAGCCTTCTCAGAGCCAACCTCTATCCTGGCCAGAAGAGGTCTCTTATCTTGAATGTTTCCTACCTTTGTTTTATGGGCTTAAGTAATTTATGGATTCCTTATTATAATTTCCTCCTCCAACCCCTCCCACTTCCTAATGCTCCCGCATTTAGGGAAATTAATCTTGCCTCTTTGTGTAGGATGGACTGGAGGAGGAAAGGTACTACCATTTTTCATTCACTCATTCATCTGTCCAAAAATGTTTAACATGCCTGTTATGGACAGGCACTGTTTTAGGTGCTGGGGATACAGAATTGAACTCAACAGACAAAATCCCTGCCCTCAGGAAGTTTACATTCTAATAGGGAAGAAATAAACGAATACATAGTAAATATCTAGTAAGTCAGATGGTGATACACATCCTATGGAGAGAAATAAAATCGAGAAGAGAGATGGGGGTCTCAGGGTGGGAACTGGGGGAGTCCCAGTAGGAAGGGGATTTGTGTTTTTAAAGGATATGTTCATAGAAGGCCTCATGGAGAAGTTAATCTTTAAACAAAGACCTGAAGGAGGTAAGAAATCAAGCCACTCTGCTGTGGGGGCCACCACGGGCTGATATAAATATAAAACAATAATTGCTGTTCCTTTTACAAGCATGTTTGCTCTGCTCCTGCCTGCACCCTAATGTCCATGGCCTAGCCTTCCTCAAGTAGCCTTGCTCAAATGCTCACTTCTTCCTTGAAGCCTTCTCAGAATCACCCTCTATCCTGGCCAGAAGAGTTCTCTCCCTCTCTTATCTTGAATCACTTCTTACCTGCAGGAGGCAGAGAGAACTCCAGGAAAAGGGAAACAACAAGTACAGGAGTGATCACTCTGTAGATTGTGTTTGGAACCAGAGACTAGATGAGATCACCATGGGAGCGCGAGTAGCAGAGATGAGGTCTAAGGGTTTGAGGTGCTCTGGCATATCAACATGTAAAGGTTAGGGAAAAATGAGAGCAAACCAGCAAAGTAGTCTGAAAAGGAGTGGCCAGGGAGGTAAGAGGAAAACAAAGGGTCCTGGAAGCCATGTGAAGATGTTTAAAGGGAGAAGTGATCAACTATGTCAAGTGTGGCTGATCAAGTAAGATGAAGATGGAGAATCAATGGTTGAATTTAGGAAAGTAGGGGTTTTGACCTTGACAGAGCAAGAGACCTGCCCGAGGACCCTATAGTCATGGGAAGAACTAAGCTTCTGAATTTCGGCAGGGCCCATGCAAATGAAAAGGGGCACAGATTTGCAACAGGGTCAACTCGGGAGGGATAGGATTCTAGTTGACTGTGGAGGAGTGACAGAGGAAGGAGTCTGGAGCTGCTCTGAGGGTTCTGGCCAGGCCTCCGCAGCACAGCCCTCAGGGCAGTCTGAGCGCCTAGATCCCCTAGCTCAGGTGTGGGAAATCACATTTGCCCATCAGTTCAACTGAAGCAAGGTTGGGACTTTTTAAAAGGGCAGTTTGCTAAACAGAAGAAAGGAAAAGAGTACAAACCACATGGACAGGTGAAATTTATAATGCCTGTGTCTCTCCTCCCAAGAAAGCAAAAGGCCAGTCACAAATTCACCTGAGGTATAAGATTAGCATTTATTAAGCACCTATCATATGCCAGGCAATATCTAAGTGTTTACGTATGTTAGCTAATTTATTCCAATTTAAGCTTCACAACAACTTTAGGAAATAGGTGTTATGCCCATTTTTTTTTTTTTTTGCAGTTTTTGCGTTACTTTCTTTTTTTTAAAATTTTATTATTATTACACTTTAAGTTTTAGGGTACATGTGCACAATGTGCAGGTTAGTTACATATGTATACATGTGCCATGTTGGTGTGCTGCACCCATTAACTCGTCATTTAACATTAGGTATATCTCCTAATGCTATCCCTCCCCCCTCCCCCCACCCCACAACAGTCCCCGGAGTGTGATGTTCCCCTTCCTGTGTCCATGTGTTCTCATTGTTCAATTCCCACCTATGAGTGAGAACATGCGGTGGTTGGTTTTTGGCCTTGTGATAGTTTGCTGAGAATGATGGTTTCCAGTTTCATCCATGTCCCTACAAAGGACATGAACTCATTATTTTTTATGGCTGCATAGTATTCCATGGTGTATATGTGCCACATTTTCTTAATCCAGTCTATCGTTGTTGGACATTTGGGTTGGTTCCAAGTCTTTGCTATTGTGAATGGTGCTGCAATAAACGTACGTGTGCATGTGTCTTTATAGCAGCATGATTTATAATCCTTTGGGTATATACTCAGTAATGGGATGGCTGGGTCAAATGGTATTTCTAGTTCTAGATCCCTGAGGAATTGCCACACTGACTTCCACAATGGTTGAACTAGTTTACACTACCACCAACAAAGTAAAAGTGTTCCTATTTCTCCACATCCTCTCCAGCACCTGTTGTTTCCTGACTTTTTAATGATCGCCATTCTAACTGGTGTGAGATGGTATCTCATTGTGGTTTTGATTTGCATTTCTCTGATGGCCAGTGACAATGAGCATTTTTTCATGTGTTTTTTGGCTGCATAAATGTCTTCTTTTGAGAAGTGTCTGTTCATATCCTTTGCCCACTTTTTGATGGAGTTATTTGTTTTTTTCTTGTAAATTTGTTTGAGTTCACTGTAGATTCTGGATATTAGCCCTTTGGCAGATGAGTAGGTTGTGAAAATTTTCTCCCATTTTCTAGGTTGCCTGTTCACTCTGATGGTAGTTTCTTTTGCTGTGCAGAAGCTCTTTAGTTTAATTAGATCCCATTTGTCAATTTTGGCTTTTGTTGCCATTGCTTTTGGTGTTTTAGACATGAAGTCTTTGCCCGTGCCTATGTCCTGAATGGTATTGCCTAGGTTTTCTTCTAGGGTTTTTATGGTTTTAGGTCTAACATGTAAGCCTTTAATCCATCTTGAATTAATTTTTGTATAAGGTGTAAGGAAGGGATCCAGTTTCAGCTTTCTACATATGGCTAGCCAGTTTTCCCAGCACCATTTATTAAATAGGGAATCCTTTCCCCATTGCTTGTTTTTGTCAGGTTTGTCAAAGATCAGATGGTTGTAGATATGCGCCATTATTTCTGAGGGCTCTGTTCTGTTCCATTGATCTGTATCTCTGTTTTGGTACCAGTACCATGCTGTTTTGGTTACTGTAGCCTTGCAGTATAGTTTGAAGTCAGGTAGCATGATGCCTCTGGCTTTGTTCTTTTGGCTTAGGATTGACTTGGCGATGCGGGCTCTTTTTTGGTTCCATATGAACTTTAAAGTAGTTTTTTCCAATTCTGTGAAGAAAGTCATTGGTAGCTTGATGGGGATGGCATTGAATCTATAAATTACCTTGGACAGTATGGCAATTTTCACGATATTGATTCTTCCTACCCATGAGCATGGAATGTTCTTCCATTTCTTTGTATCCTCTTTTATTTCATTGAGCAGTGGTTTATAGTTCTCCTTGAAGAGGTCCTTCACATCCCTTGTAAGTCGGATTCCTAGGTATTTTATTCTCTTTGAAGCAATTGTGAATGGGAGTTCACTCATGATTTGGCTCTCTGTTTGTCTGTTATTGGTGTATAAGAATGCTTGTGATTTTTGTACATTGATTTTGTATCCTGAGACTTTGCTGAAGTTGCTTATCAGCTTAAGGAGATTTTGGGCTGAGACAATGGGGTTTTCTAGATATAAAATCATGTCATCTGCAAACAGGGACAATTTGACTTCCTCTTTTCCTAATTGAATACCCTTTATTTCCTTCTCCTGCCTAATTGCCCTGGCCAGAACTTCCAACACTATGTTGAATAGGAGTGGTGAGAGAGGGCATCCCTGTCTTGTGCCAGTTTTCAAAGGAAATGCTTCCAGTTTTTGCCCATTCAGTATGATATTGGCTGTGGGTTTGTCATAGATAGCTCTTATTATTTTGAGATACGTCCCATCAATACCTAATTTATTGAGAGTTTTTAGCATGAAAGGTTGTTGAATTTTGTCAAAGGCCTTTTCTGCATCTATTGAGATAATCATGTGGTTTTTGTCTTTGGTTCTGTTTATATGCTGGATTGCATTTATTGATTTGTGAATGTTGAACCAGCCTTGCATCCCAGGGATGAAGCCCACTTGATCATGGTGGATAAGCTTTTTGATGTGCTGCTGGATTCGGTTTGCCAGTATTTTATTGAGGATTTTTGCATCAATGTTCATCAAGGATATTGGTCTAAAATTCTCTTTTTTGGTTGTGTCTCTGCCCGGCTTTGGTATCAGGATGATGCTGGCCTCATAAAATGAGTTAGGGAGGATTCCCTCTTTTTCTATTGATTGGAATAGTTTCAGAAGGAATGGTACCAGTTCCTCCTTGTACCTCTGGTAGAATTCGGCTGTGAATCCCTCTGGTCCTGGACTTTTTTTGGTTGGTAAGCTATTGACTATTGCCACAATTTCAGAGCCTGTTATTGGTCTATTCAGAGATTCAACTTCTTCCTGGTTTAGTCTTGGGAGGGTGTATGTGTCGAGGAATTTATCCATTTCTTCTAGATTTTCTAGTTTATTTGCGTAGAGGTGTTTGTAGTATTCTCTGATGGTAGTTTGTATTTCTGTGGGATCGGTGGTGATATCCCCTTTATCATTTTTTATTGCGTCTATTTGATTCTTCTCTCTTTTCTTCTTTATTAGTTTTGCTAGCGGTCTATCAATTTTGTTGATCTTTTCAAAAAACCAGCTCCTGGATTCATTAATTTTTTGAAGGGTTTTTTGTGTCTCTATTTCCTTCAGTTCTGCTCTGATTTTAGTTATTTCTTGCCTTCTGCTAGCTTTTGAATGTGTTTGCTCTTGCTTTTCTAGTTCTTTTAATTGTGATGTTAGGGTGTCAATTTTGGATCTTTCCTGCTTTCTCTTGTGGGCATTTAGTGCTATAAATTTCCCTCTACACACTGCTTTGAATGTGTCCCAGAGATTCTGGTATGTTGTGTCTTTGTTCTCGTTGGTTTCAAAGAACATCTTTATTTCTGCCTTCATTTTGTGATGTACCCAGTAGTCATTCAGGAGCAGGTTGTTCAGTTTCCATGTAGTTGAGCAGTTTTGAGTGAGTTTCTTAATCCTGAGTTCTAGTTTGATTGCACTGTGGTCTGAGAGACAGTTTGTTATAATTTCTGTTCTTTTACATTTGCTGAGGAGTGCTTTACTTCCAACTATGTGGTCAATTTTGGAATAGGTGTGGTGTGGTGCTGAAAAAAAATGTCTATTCTGTTGATTTGGGGTGGAGAGTTCGTAGATGTCTATTAGGTCACTTGGTGCAGAGCTGAGTTCAATTCCTGGGCATCCTTGTTAACTTTCTGTCTCATTGATCTGTCTAATGTTGACAGTGGTGTGTTAAAGTCTCCCATTATTATTGTGTGGGAGTCTAAGTCTCTTTGTAGGTCACTCAGGACTTGCTTTATGAATCTGGGTGCTCCTGTATTGGGTGCATATATATTTAGGATAGTTAGCTCTTCTTGTTGAATTAATCCCTTTACCATTACGTAATGGCCTTCTTTGTCTCTTTTGATCTTTGTTGGTTTAAAGTCTGTTTTATCAGAGACTAGGATTGCAACCCCTGCCTTTTTTTGTTTTCCATTTGCTTGGTAGATCTTCCTCCATCCCTTTGTTTTGAGCCTATGTGTGTCTCTGCATGTGAGATGGGTTTCCTGAATACAGCACACTGATGGGTCTTGACTCTTTATCCAATTTGCCAGTCTGTGTCTTTTAATTGGAGCATTTAGCCCATTTACATTTAAAGTTAATATTGTTATGTGTGAATTTGGTCCTGTCATTATGATGTTAGCTGGTTATTTTGCTCGTTAGTTGATGCAGTTTCTTCCTAGCCTTGATGGTCTTTACGTTTTGGCATGTTTTTGCAGTGGCTGGAACCGATTGTTCCTTTCCATGTTTAGTGCTTCCTTCAGGAGCTCTTTTAGGGCAGGGGTGGTGACAAAATCTCTCAGCATTTGCTTGTCTGTAAAGTATTTTATTTCTCCTTCACTTATGAAGCTTAGTTTGGCTGGATATGAAATTCTGGCTTGAAAATTCTTTTCTTTAAGAATGTTGAATGTTGGCCCCCACTCTCTTCTGGCTTGTAGAGTTTCTGCCGAGAGATCCGCTGTTAGTCTGATGGGCTTCCCTTTGTGGGTAACCCGACCTTTCTCTCTGGCTGCCCTTAACATTTTTTCCTTCATTTCAACTTTGGTGAATCTGACAATTATGTGTCTTGGAGTTGCTCTTCTCGAGGAGTATCTTTGTGGCGTTCTCTGTATTTCCTGAATCTGAATGTTGGCCTGCCTTGCTAGATTGGGGAAGTTCTCCTGGATAATATCCTGCAGAGTGTTTTCCAACTTGGTTCCATTCTCCCCGTCACTTTCAGGTACACCAGTCAGACGTAGATTTGGTCTTTTCACATAGTCCCATATTTCTTGGAGGCTTTGTTCGTTTCTTTTTATTCTTTTTTCTCTAAACTTCCCTTCTCGCTTCATTTCATTCATTTCGTCTTCCATCACTGATACCCTTTCTTCCAGTTGATTGCATCGGCTCCTGAGGCTTCTGCATTCCTCATGTAGTTCTCGAGCCTTAGTTTTCAGCTCCATCAGCTCCTTTAAGGACTTCTCTGCATTGGTTATTCTAGTTATCCATTCATCTAATTTTTTTTCAAAGTTTCTAACTTCCTTGCCATTGGTTTGAATTTCCTCCTGTAGCTCGGAGTAGTTTGATTGTCTGAAGCCTTCTTCTCTCAACTCGTCAAACTCATTCTCCGTCCAGCTTTGTTCCGTTGCTGGTGAGGAGCTGCGTTCCTTTGGAGGAGGAGAGGCGCTCTGCCTTTTAGAGTTTCCAGTTTTTCTGCTCTGTTTTTTCCCCATCTTTGTGGTTTTATCTACTTTTGGTCTTTGATGATGGTGATGTACAGATGGGTTTTTGGTGTGGATGTCCTTTCTATTTGTTAGTTTTCCTTCTAACAGACAGGACCCTCAGCTACAGGTCTGTTGGAGTTTGCTAGAGGTCCACTCCAGACGCTTTTTGCCTGGGTGTCAGCAGCGGTGGCTGCAGAACAGCGGTGGCTGTAGAACAGCGGATTTTGGTGACGCGCAAATGCTGCTGCCTGATCGTTCCTCTGGAAGTTTTGTCTCAGAGGAGTACCCGGCCGTGTGAGGTGTCAGTCTGCCCCTACTGTGGGGTGCCTCCCAGTTAGGCTGCTCCGGGGTCAGGGACCCACTTGAGGAGGCAGTCTGCCCGTTCTCAGATCTCCAGCTGCGTGCTGGGAGAACCACTACTCTCCTCAAAGCTGTCAGGGACATTTAAGTCTGCAGAGGTTACTGCTGTCTTTTTGTTTGTCTGTGCCCTGCCCCCAGAGGTGGAGCCTACAGAGGCAGGCAGGCCTCCTTGAGCTGTGGTGGGCTCCACCCATTTGGAGCTTCCCAGCTGCTTTGTTTACCTAATCAAGCCTGGGCAATGGCAGGCGCCCCTCCCCCAGCCTGGCTGCCGCCTTGCAGTTTGATCTCAGATTGCTGTGCTAGCAATCAGTGAGACTCCGTGGGCATAGGACCCTCTGAGCCAGGTGCGGGATATAATTTCCTGGTGTGCCATTTTTTAAGCCCGTTGGAAAAGCGCAGTATTAGGGTGGGAATGACCCGATTTTCCAGGTGCCGTCTGTCACCCCTTTCTTTGACTAGGAAAGGGAACTCCCTGACCCCTTGCGCTTCCCGAGTGAGGCAGTGCCTCGTCCTGCTTCAGCTCGTGCACGGTGCGCTACACCCTCTGCCCTGCACCCACTGTCTGGCACTCCCTAGTGAGAGGAACCCGGTACCTCAGATGGAAATGCAGAAATCACCCGTCTTCTGCGTCGCTCACACTGGGAGCTATAGACCGGAGCTGTTCCTATTCGGCCATCTTGGCTCCTGTGTTATGCCCATTTTCTAGAAGAAGAAACAGGCCTGGAGCAGTTAGGGGAGTTGCTCCTCTAAGCTTGAGGTCCCACAGATGGTCTGGGATTCAAACCTAGATCTGTCTAATAACGCAGTTGGTGTGGTTTTCCTGCACTTGGCCATCTGAACAGCCTCTTGCCACATGGCAGTCTTCTTGGGAAGTCTGGGGAACACCAGGTGAAAACACTTTTTTTGGATCCTGGATGGTTTCCCTGCTTCTAGGCTCCTTTAGCTCTGGGAGGCAACAGAGGGTGATGGGTTAATACCTCCTCCCCCATCCCAAGAAATCAACTTTTCTGGGTAACTTTTGCCCTTGACAAGTCACACCCAGCAAGGGTCTCACCTTTTCTCTCTTTTGTGAGGGAAAATTGTTGCTTTTCTATTCTGTTAACAGCTATGAGAGATGATTTTCTGAGGCCAGGAACTTAAGGGAATGACATAGGCTGTCTAAAAATAGGGCAGTCTGGGCCCAGACAATGTTAGGGTCATGGACACATTCAGCTAAGAGAGATTTAAGGGAACATCTTAAGAACCCTCAAATCCATAAGTACATTGGGCCTTATCTGTTGACTAAATCAATAAAAATATAGCTACTTGTATGTAGAGAGGGGACTCCATTGAGATTAAAGAAAGCTACTTGTACTAAAAAATATAAGAAGCTATGGACAGTCCAAACTCTTTGCTTAACCCTTGAGAAAACAGGGACCCAAAGAGTGGAATGACTTGCTGGAGTTCACCCAGCCAACTGGTGCAACTGACCAAAGCCTACAGCTGTCGGTCATGGTGCACTTTGCTACTGTGAAGTGGTGTGACTGCAACTGTGCTGGGTGCCTTGGAATGTACTGAGAGACGTGTGTGCGAAAAAGATGGTGAGCATAGCTTTATTTTGGAGTTTGTTTAGAAAGAGAGTCAGGAGAGCTTGGACTTTAATTCTCAAATTCTGATTCCCAGCTCCGGGTTGCTGTGTGAATGTCCACTCACATTCAAACAATCTGGCTCAGTGATGGATATAGGCTTGCTGCTGTTTTCATGCCAAATGTCCCAGCCCTTCCTGCCTCCCTGCCTTTGGTCTCCCTCAGGCCCAGAAGAAGCTGCGAGGGAGGCTCATGACAAGCTTGAAGATGCTTTTATTGAGAAGGAGAGGGACTGAACAGATTCTTGACAAGCCTAGGCATAAATGCTCCAGGTTTGGGAAAGAGGTAAAATAAATAGGTGGTTACTGGGGAGGCTCCAACACAGCCAGAAGGGGCACTGTTTGCTTCAGCCTCTGGGCCTGTCCATTGTTTTTGCTGTGTGAGCTGTGGTGTGGAGTTTGCTGCAAACTGGGATCCAGAAGAGGAATTCTCAGGGCTGTAATGGGTATCAGATCTGCCATCTTGCATCAGCGGGGCCTGGTTCTTGGAGGTGTCTAAGCTGGTGCCTAAGGGCTTATCTGAGGAAAGAAAAAGATTCAGATGAGGCTGGTGGCAGGTGAGGGATCTGCAGAGCTTATGCCACCAATAAGCTTGGAGCCTCAAGGTAAGCCTGAATGCATGAAGCTAAGCCCCTGGGGGAATATCCTGTGCCCAGCACCCGCCACACTCAGTTCTGCCCCAGGGCTGGGTCTGCAGGCTTGTCCAACTGGCACTCTCTCACCGAGGAGCACCAGACACTCCCAGTGGTTGTCAGGACCCCAGGGTGTCCTCACCCCCAGCATCCTTCTGACAGCCTCCAGCCGGGACAGGATTCGTGGGGCCTCCTGTGGACATAGCATCTGTAGCTCCCCAGGTCTTATGCGAAGTAGCTGGCTCCCCGTCAGGGACCCAAGTGTCCTCACCGTGCTGTGAACAAAACAGCAAAAGCCATCCGTGGTGGGCTGGAAGGACCCTGGGCCTGAGCATTTGGGTACAGACAGGGCTCTTTGGGCTCGGAGGTTGGGGTTACAGAAAAATTCATGGAGTAGGCTATCTGAGATTGAAGGAGTAAAGTCAGCATTTGGCTTCAGCCAATTTCAGAACTTCTAGATTTGAAAGAAGTGCTCTGGGAGAGAATCTTCTGGCTGGGGAGGGGTGGCTAAGCTGGCAGCTGGGGTTCTTCCCGAGTCCACTCCCCTGATCCTTGCTGCCTTTGCCACAGCAGGGCTCACCACTTAATCTCTAATCTAGGCTTGGACACGCCTCTGCTCTGTCCTCTAACTCAGCAGAGACGGTGCTGGATCGGGGTCATGTACAATGTAGGCCAGGTTGTATGTTCTGGGTCTCTGGGTTTCCTTGGTTAGCCCTTTACAAAGTTTCTCCCTCCACCTCCTGTAGGGCCAGGCACTCACGCAGTGGAGAAGTTCTCTGCCTGCAGCCAGTCTGTGACCTCTTCAGGCCTCGAGCTAAGTCGAAGCATTGGAACCTAGAATCAGGGGGAACCAGGGGTCAGAGTCCATCTCATCTCACAGCCAACCACAGCCCCTAATATCTGGGTCCCTTCTCCAGGTTCCCATCAAATCACTTCTCTTACTCTGTGGCTTTCTGGTCTGGCAGGGAGCTGGTCTTGTTCTCTGCTCTGGCCCCAGGATAAAGTTGGCACACACTAAGCATGCAATAATACGGTCTGAATCAAACCAAGACTATCTCCTCTGCTTGCCACTGAATCCTCCCCACCCCCACCTCCAACTCAAGACTTAGGGCTCTGGATAGTCCAGGCTGGGTAGTACCCGAGAGGGTGACTGGCCCTGGGTCCCAGGGGTCCCCGGCTGTAGGGGCTCCAGGATGTTGCTCGGAATGTAGCCGCTCTGTCCCGCCTCATTCTTCACCAGCCACCACCGCTTGCTGTGGTCCAGAACCTGCCAAGAGACACCACCTCGGTCCCCTGAGCCTCTGTCCAGCCAGCCTTCCCTCCCCACACAAGGCTTTCTCCCTCCGGCTCTTTCCTACCCTCCTTCTCCCTCTCTAGGCCACCCACCTTGGCAGCCCCATCCCTGGACCATCCACCCTTGGCTGCCTGTAGCTCCCACCAACCATCACCTCCTTTTCTAGCCTGTGGCCCAAGCCTCACCTCCAGCTCCTCTCCCTGGACCACAGTCAGTTCCCGTGGGTTCCTAGCTTCAAACTCGTACAAGACTTGCATTTTCAGGGCTGGCTGGACAGGTTTGGGGCTGGAGGGCCTGGAGTTGGGGTCCCCAGGCTGAGGGTCATGGTTGTGTGTCTTCTCCTGAGGAAAGTGTGAGGTGCTCCCTAACCTATGACTTCCCCCCCTAAGAAACAGAGTCAGAATGGCTGGAGAATGGGGCCTCAGAAATTGAGCCTATGTCCCAGCCCTGAGATTTCCCTCAGGTATCTCCGGCCTGCAGTCTGATGGTGACTTTTGGGTTTCTTTAGAGTTTGCTGACAGGTCAGTGTTAGGTGGGGCTTTCTGCAGGCAGGAGGGGTCTGAAATGTCATTGATTTCTGAAGACATTTCCGGGAGTGGAATTTTCTACATCTGAGTTCTGCCCTAAGCACTTTATACTTGAGTATGGGAAATCAGAAGCATGTGTGGGTAGTATCATGAGAAGAAGCGATGGGAGCCTAGGAGGGTAGAACACTGTTTTTCACCCAAGGTAGGAGAGGGATGTCCTCGTACATGTTTGTCTGGCTAAAAGAGACCCTCTTGGCTCTTTTAAGATGTAGAGAGCCAGAGATCCAAAGGAACAGCCCTGTCCCTCCCTCCCCAGGACCACACAGTCCCTATTAAGCCCAGAGCATACCAAAGGGAAACAGGGTCCTGGTATCCTAAGGGTGCCTGTAAGGGACAGAACAGAGAGTGAGTAAGAGCAGGAGGCAGCCAGCATGGTGGGAGGGAGCTGGGGTATCCGACCACAAGCATAAGCAGCTCACACACAGCTGCCTCCTATCCTCTTTCCTGCCTCCCCCAGTTTACAGATACAGGTACCCACATGAACCCACCCACCCACTACTTGGAGATGGGGCCTCAGAAATTGAGCCTATGTCCCAGCCCTTAGAGTCCCCCAAAATATCTCCTGTTTGCAGTCTGGTGGTGACTTTTGGGTTTCCATGGAATTTGCTGGCTTGCCAGTGTTAGGTCACACTAGTTGTATGACCATGGTTTGGATGGGGAGGGCAGAAACTAGCCAGGGACTAGGGCTGTGGGTAGGGCTCTGTGCCAAGCTCCCCTTACTTGGCTGGAGGGCTCTGGAAGTTGCCAGTCATCCGAGAATGTGGGTTGGTAGGGCAAGGGCTCATCGCCTGTCCAGTCGGCCCTGAAGAGAGAAACAAAGCTGAGTTCACATTCACTCTGTGAACTCTGATGCCAGGCTGTGGGATGCAGAGAGGGAGGGGACGACAGGGCCTAGCCTCAGGAATCTTTTGGCTAATAGGTGACATGGTCCATGTGCACAGATGAAAGGCCCCAGGACACCCACAAAGGAGCAAGCAGTTAAGCCTGGACACATCCCACGGTGCAGGTGTCTGGGGGCCAGCCCATGAGGTAAAGATACTCCACCTCTGTAAGAACATGATGGACACTTCATTGCCCTGATTGGGCGTTTGGATTAAAGTAGTAGAACTACAAGAGCTTTTGGGCTGGCCAACACCCCAGGGGTCTTGTGCAGTATTTTTCTAGGCTGTTTTTAGTTTGCCAGCAGCAGATCCTTTTCTTTCTAGCTAAATTGTCTATGGATTTCCACCTGGTGAAGTAGATGGCAGCTGAGCTGCTCCCGTTGATTGACTCTGGGATGGGCTGGTCCTTGCCTCTCAGCCTCCTCCTTGCCCATTGCACAGGGCCCAGGAGGACCATGCTGTTTGTGGCCTTCAGGCTTGCCCTGCTTGGAATATTTTCCACTTGTCTGCCCAGGGAATGCCCATTCATTTCCTTGAAGACGTTCCCCTCCTTGCTTCACTGGGGCAGAAGTAAATATTCTGCTGAACTTGGTACATCCCTGGGTATTGCTCTTCTCACACTGCATTGCTCATGATTCTTAGCTCTTTGTTTCTTACTATATATAGATTTCCTTGGGGGCTGTACCCCTAGTACAGTGGCTGATACATAGGGGGCAGCTATTAAGTGTTTATTCAATGGGAACAAAGGAATGATTCCCTCTTCTGAATCTTCTTAATTGTTTCCTTCTGTGCCTTAGAAACATGCTTGGGTCTTGACCCTAGTACTACTCCGTATAAGCTGTCATCCTATTACTTTCTTCTTACCAAATTTCTTGAGAATGTGCCTATATCCTCTGCCTATGTATTCTTGTCTCTGTTTCTTTCATTATTTTTGCAACCTGGTTTCTACCTCTGCCATTACTTTATTGAAACTAGTCCATTTAAAATCTTGATTGCCAAATCCAATGGCCTTGTATGGTCTCTGTCCTTCTGGATGACCACAACATTTAGTGTTACTTATAGCTTTGGGTCAATTTGCCAAAAATCAAGTTATCTAAATATAATTTGCCTGAAATTCAACTCTTTTGAGGGTTTTTACATTTCTTTAGGTATTCTATTTTCTATGTTTCTGTCTTTCATTTATTTCTGGTTATGTTAAGAAATTAAAAAACATCTAAGGGCACATCTGACAATATTACATTTAAAAGTATTTATCAATTGTACATCATTTTATGAATACTGAAGTTGTTTTGCATCTTCGTGGGTATTTAAAAAATGATATGTGCTAATCTGTTTTTCTAGGGACTCAAATTGTAGAAGTAAGGCTGGGTTTTGAAACACAGAATGGTGTATTCGACATGGTTATTCAATGTTAAAGTGGCTGAATGAAAGAATTTGAGGCCCTTTTATTTGAGTCTATTGTAGAACCTCTGTTTTCCTCTCCTGCTAGTGCTAGACAGATACCAGAGCTATTCCCACAGACAGTGGGAACCCAGCACAGCCCTAAGAGCTGTGAGACTGGCTTATTCAGGTACTCTTAGTCCCAGGGTTTTGGACAAGGGAACACTGGTATGAGATGGGAGGTCCAGAACTAATAAGTAATTTCATTTTAGTGACTGCACAGAGAGTGCATAAAAATAGATCGTTATGGGTGGAAACAACCCACCTGTCCATCAACAGATGAATAAACAAAATGTGTCATACCCATAACAACGGGATATTATCCAGCTATAAAAAGGAAGGGAGTTCTGATAGACACTATAACATGGATGAATCGTGAAGACATTAAGTGAAACAAGCCACATACGATAGGACGAATATTGTATGATTTCACTTACGTGAGGTTCCTAGAACAGGCAATGTATTCTCATAGAGACAGAAAGTAGAATAGAGGTTTCCAAGGATTGAGGAGTGGGTAATGGGGAATTATTGTTTAATGGGTACAGAGTTTCTGTTTGGGATGATGAAAAAGTTCTTGAAATACTGTAGATAATGGTGTTGGTGGCATACATAGTTAATGAACGTATTGCCATTGAATTATACACTTAAAATGGTTAAAATGATAAAAATGGTTAATTTCATGCTATGTATATTATACCATAATAAAAAATAGATAGTTTTGAACTATAATTCATGTCTTCAGACAAACTGGACACAAAATTTTGTAAATGGGGCTGAATTGAAAAGAACTGGTCATGGCGGGGTGCGGCAGCTCACGCCTGTAATCTCAGCGCTTTGGGAAGCTGAGGTGGGCGGATCCCTTGAGCTCAGGAGTCCAAGACCAGCCTGGGAAACATGGTGAAACCCCATCTGTACAAAAAAAAAAAACAAACAAAAAATAGCCAGACATGGTGATGGCACACAGGTGGCACACCTGTGGTCCCAGCTATTCAAGAAAGTGAGGTAGGAGGATCGCTGGAGCCAGGAGGTGGAGGCTGCAGTGAGGTGAGATCATCACGCCACTGCACTCCAGCCTGAGTGACAGAGCGAGACCTTATCTCAAACAAAACAAAAGTGGTTATTAGGCAAATAACTCCAAGAAAAGATTCATTTCCCTGTTGGCTTTTCTGCTTTTCTAAAGCCTTCTCTCTTGGTTTTCATCCCTTTGCTCTTCAGGTTCTCCTTAACTCTCTGGAATTATTCTCTGTCTTCTTAACCCTTTTTGCATTTGCCATGTAGAAGTTTGCCAAGGCCCTGGCCTCTTCTTTCATGGAATAGAGCAAACTATGCTTGTCAAGGTACATTCAGGGGCTCCCTCTGGAGTGCTGCTCAGTAGCTGTGCCTCTAGCCATCACTTCCGGGCATCCCCTCTCAGCTGCCCGGC
Organism: Pongo pygmaeus; assembly: GCF_028885625.2. Lineage (NCBI taxonomy): Eukaryota > Metazoa > Chordata > Mammalia > Primates > Hominidae > Pongo > Pongo pygmaeus. Next base: position 119,971,832 of record NC_072373.2, on the reverse strand, counting down.
CACCAGGCCTCTGTGGAATGTTCCAAGGTGGGCAGCTCAGCGTGCCCAAGCTGGTTCCTCCCACTCCCCGGCTCTCATCTGTTTGCTTTTTGTTTTGTTTTGTTTTTTGAGATGGAGTTTCGCTCCTGTTGCACACACTGGAGTGCAGTGGGGCGATCTCAGCTCACTACAGGATCAAGTGATTCCCCTGCCTCAGCCTCCCAAGTAGCTGGGTTTACAGGCATGCACCACTACACCCAGCTAATTTTGTATATTTAGAAGAGACAGGGTTTCACCGTGTTGGCCAGGATGGTCTCGAACTCCTGACCTCAGGTGATCCGCCAACCTCGGCCTCCCAGAGTGCTGGGATTACAGGTGTGAGCCACCACACTGGCCCCGTTAGGTTTTTTTGTCCAGCTGCCCATCTCACAGTTACCTCTGCAGGGAATATCTCTTTCTCTCTTAACCCCAGGCTCATTGGTTGCCAAGTCTTACTGATATTACATTTGCAGCGTCTCTTACGTCAGTAATTCTTAAATTTGGGGCTGGATTGAGACAAAGTTTTCACTTTGTCCTTGACAAAAATGAGAAAATATTTTAGTAGAAGGTTGCCATCTCCCTTTTCTTGGGAAAAACTGTTCTTTTTTCTGAGATAACATGTTTCAGTAGTGGGTGATGGCAAGTGTGCACTTTTCTTTTGTTAATAAACTGTTTGTGCTTAGCCAAATAAAAAGTTGGGAACTCTCTGTAGAGTCCCCCGAGTAGCTCTGAAATATTTCTGGTTTGTGACAACATAGAGCCTGGCCACCTCTGATGTCCTGCCTGATGCCTCCATGCCCCTCACCCCCGATTCAGTTCAGTCCTTGTCTTCACTCACCGGCTAGTGGTCCAGGCCGGGCCCAACCCCATCCAAAGGTTACTCTCAGGTGGGCTTAGACAGGACTGTAGCAGGTTGATGGCTTTAGGGGTGAGGAGGGGTGAGATCACTTGGGCTGCTAGGCCAGCCTCAGGGCACCTGGCCAGGATCTAGGGGAGAGATGGAAGGTGTCAGGAAGCCTAGGCTCCCACAGGGCCCAGTGAGGGTGGGAAAGGCCCAGAGTCCCTGGCTTCCCACTTTTGCAATGGTAGGATGTTACCTCCTGCAAGTGGCCCCATCTGCCTTGGGACTGCTGCTCCTTCCTGTCTCCCTTGGAGCCTTGGTGTCCTTGGCTCTGACCCCAGCTCATCTGGTTCCACCCTGGCCCCCGCTCCCCCGTCCCCCTCCACCAGCCTCCTTTCCTCCTTCTACTGCTTCTTGACTTCAGCCTGTCCCTCTTCACCAGCCTGTCGTCCCTTGACTCACGAAGTTCAGGGACTTGAAGAGGATGTGCACGAGCTCAGGAGCACTCGTCTCCTGCAGCCAGGTGGCCAGTCTTCCCTGGGGACACAGGGCAATGCCTGTCACCACCCTTCACCCCACCCCATCTTCACCAGGGCACCATAATTGTTTTATGCCTTGGCTGGAAGGCTGGCACTTCCCAAAAGTCCCAAGAGGGGAGGGGAGGTTCTAGGGGGAGTAGATGAAGAAGAAAAAGGCTTGGGATGGTTGAGTCCAGACAGCAGAGGATTACTGGGGAGGAAGGGGAAGAGGTGAGGCCTGGTGAACTTGTGGGGAGCCACCTACCAGGAGGTTGAAGCTGTACTTGATCTTCTGGAAGCAGTCAATGTACTGTGCCTGGGTGAGACCTGGGAGAAGGGGCCAAGGTGGTGGGCCAGAGATCACCCCGAGACACCCCTACTCCTCTTCCCTGGCCCTCAGTACTCACCTCCCTGGTCCTTGTTTTTTTTCCCAAATATCTTCTTCCTGCTGGTCTTTGCCTGGGCCTTCTCCAGCTTTCCCATGAATAGCTCAATGTCCCTTAGGACATGGTTCAGCACTTCCTGGGCCCCAAACAACCCATGGCCTTGAACGGGCAGTTGGGCCCACCCTAGAACTCCCCACACTGCCCCCCGCACCCCTCCCCACCACAAGCCCCAGCCTCAGGCCCAGCCTGGAGTATAAACAAGCCTCTCTGGCCTCCTCGCCCAGGCCCTGGCCATCCTGGGACCCTGGCCTCCTAAAAAAAGAGGGAGGGTTGGTGTCCTTCTTTTTCCCAGGCCCAGAAATCCTCAGCAAGCTCAAGACCATCCGCAGTTACCTCGTCCCTCTCTGGGTCCTCGGGGGAAGAGGACCGCCTTGGAGGAGGCAGAGTAAAGGCACTTGGTTCTCGGGCACTGGTGTGGCGTGGCAGGGGCCTTGGGGATGGCGGGAGGCCTGCAATGTAAGGGGACCATGGACCTAGATCTTAGATCTTTGACTTTTCATGGAAACCCTCTCCTCCACCTGCCCCCATGCCCCAAACTTACTATGCTCTAGGGTCCTCTGGTGGGGCTGTTCTGGAGTGACCCCTGGCTCCAGATAGCGTGCCTGCTCCATAGGGAGCGGCCTTTCCATAGGAGGCCCCCTCCATCTGTCCTGGCCTGGCTGAAGGCCTCCAAGTCGAGGTCTGCTGAGGACATGGTAGGGGCCACATCTTTGACAAGGTTCTTGGGAGAGAGGCCCTCCCCACACTTCTGTTCCAGGACCCAGGGGCACCACCACCTCTCTCCAGGAGTCCCACCCCCTGCTCCCTGGTCTCCTTCTGGACCCATCCCTGACTCCACCCTGCCTCATCTGCCTACCCTCTGGGCCCTCTTGGGTCCCATCTCAGTCTCTGAGGACAGTCTGTAGTGCCCCCTGGGCCCAGCCCCTTGCCTATGCCCACCTCTGTCCTGGCTCCTCCTCAGTCCAGGCCCAGGTTGGTTGGGCCACAACCTCCTGGGTTCCCCAAGATATGGGGTCAGGGTCTGGCCCCCGAGGCTGAGCTGGGAGGCCCCATAGGTGGGCTGGGCAGAGGCTGCCTACCTTTGCTCCAGCTCTTCCTCCAGAGCCTTCTGCAGGCTGGTCCTCAGTCGCTCTGCCTGGGAAGCAGCAGTCAGGCAGGCTAAGTGTGTGTGTGTGTGTGTGTGTGTGTGTGTGTGTGTGTGGTGGGGTGATGGTCGATGAATCCCACCCCTGACCAATCACCCCCGACCACTCACCCCCACTTCCTGGCACTGGAAGAGCAGAGTGCTAGTGCCTGGCAGGCCTGGCTCCTGCACGGTGATGGACAGGATGGAGTTGTAGGAACATGTGTTGAGTGCCACATTCATGCCTTGGATGCTGTCCAGGCGGTAAGAGTCCAGCTCCTCCTGGGCCAGGTGGAGAGGTCAACTGTGAGGCCACCAAGAGCCAGGTGTGGCTTCTGGGAGCTCCTGACCAGCTCGTCCTAGCCTTTTGGTGGCCTAGGGCTGAGGTGTCATCTACCTGACTCTTGTGCCTCTGTCCCCAGCCTCTGTCCCCTGTCTCTTCCTAGGCCTGGGTGTGTGTTGTATGTGGGGAGAGTGGCTGCCCTTTGGGGCATGGAGGGTGGAGTTCAAGAGCTGGTGCTTGCTTCCCCACAGCCCAGGCTGGCTATCACTGGGTTTGCTGGGAAGGCTGACCTTGGTCTCAATGTCCAGCAGCTGCAGCCAGCCATCCCTGACCTGCAGGATCAAGTCTTGGCTCCACACCCGGCCCTGCGCATCCATCTCGAACAGCTTCTGCAAGGCATCCTTGGGCCTCTGGACTCTCTGACTCCCCTGCTTGCATGTCATCAAGTGCTGCAGGGAGAAGGGGGAGTCCTAGGACTGGGAGAAAGCTCAGAGAGGGAGACCACAGGCGTGCTGGGTAGAGAAAAGCAGAAGAGGAAGAAGACATGTCCTCGGCCCCCTTGAGGTGGGAGGTTCCAGGCTTCAGATAAAGCAACTTTCTAGGGCCAATGTGAGGGATGGTGTCGAAGCACTGGGGCCAGGGATAGGGGCTCCAAGTCTGAGTCTGGGGGGCTGCAGGAGGAGTTTGAGGACTCTGGAGGAAGGACAGGCATGGCCTTTACTAGTCCAGGCCAGGTGAGGCAGCTGGGTGGTGGCGGATGTGGGCTCCAGCCACCCAACAAATAACTCCTCTGGAGGGGATACAGGACCCTCAGATTCTGTCCCTGGCTTCATTTGTTCCCTTTGGGAACTCAGTCCCAGCCCAGTCTTCCTCCTCACTCACCCAGCATTCCTGTCTCCTTCTCCCTGGTTCATGCCTGGAGATATCCATCGTGATCTGAGTCTCCGCTCAAGTCCTTGCCTACTGCTAGGCTGACCATTTAGGAGTTTTTTGCTGTTATCCACTCTCCTTCAGGAGCCCCCTCCCTTCTCCCAGCCAAACACTACCTTCATAAGGCCCCTTCCACCCAGGCTTCTTGTGGTAGGGAGATGCAGCCTGCCTCCTGCCCCTTGACCCCACACACCTGCCCAGGGCCCAGCTTTTCTCCCTGTGTTCGCACTGCCAGCATGTTCAGGGGACCCTGGCATCATGAGCAAACTCCATCCTCCTGAACATGTCTCCTCTTGCTCTGCCTGCTGGGCCTAAAAGAAGCCTGTTCCCAGCCTCCACCCTACAGAGAAGCTGAGTCCTCCTGGCGTCTCCTCGGCTGGCTGGGGGAGCCCTGCCTCTGCTGCCCTGTGGGACCTGCTGCCCTGTGCGACCTGCAGACCATCGCCCCAGCTCCCTCCCTGCTTGTTCTCCATTGGAGCCCTAACAAGTGGTGGCCAGGATAGGATGGCTTCTACCTCAGAGCTCCAGCCTGACCCTGTGCCTGCTCTCCCCACCACGCCCTTGTAGCCTGTGCTTCACCTTCACCTTGGTGTCGACAGTCCTTCAGGCACCTAAATCTTGCAGTGCCTGCGTCATCCTCCCTGGCAGAGCCAGAGACTCCATTCTAGCCTTGGAGCAGCCTTGGAGCTGCTCACACTCACCCTGGAGGCTTGGGGCTGGGTGCCTCCCCTCTCCAACAGTGGCCCTCTCAATCCCCGCCAGGGCCCAAAGACCCCACACACTCCCGCCTCCAGCCATGCGAGGTCTTGGGCAATGGAGCAGTGCCCTGGGGACTCGGGCAGCAGGGGGTTGGGAGACAGGCGAGGGTAGGTGGGTGGGTGTTTGCAGGTGCTTCTTATCCCATCCCGCTGCTACTTCTTCCTGTCTGGGGACAGGACACTCACCCGCTCAACCTCCAGCCAGGCCTGCTCTGCTCAATCTGACCACCCCTCCCGCTCCCTGACACTGAGCAGATGCTCCGGCAGGCTTGTTGGATCTGAGTCCATGGGACATGGTTGGGACAGGCTGTTGGCTTCTGGGGCAGGGACTTGTGTGAGGTGTCCATGTTCTGGCAGGGCGGTGGGCACATGGGAACACTTGGCTTTAGTTGGACACTGCCCGGGGCTGCAGAGGTACTCACCTCCACCCTGTGCTGCAGGAGGGTGGGCTCTGAGGTGAGGTTCTGGGAGTACTCCTTCCGTTGCACTACAGGGGCACACAGCAAGGGGCGGGAGGCGGGCAGAAGAGCGAGGTGAGACTCAGGCAACTGCTGGGGGCAGTTGGTGTGAGGAAGGGGGAGTGGAGGATGGGACATTCAAGGGGCTCAGTGGGAGGGCACAGGAGAGGGGCCTGCCAGGAGCTTACAGTAAATGGCTCTGCTGCTGGGCCTTGACATGTTGACGCTGCTGAGGATGGCTCCCTAGAACCCAAAGTGAACCAGAGGCAGCCATCAGAGCTGGGGAAAGGGGTACCAGGCACAGCAGGGCAGGACAGTTGCTCTTGCTCTTACTGGGGGCCTCTGGGACCAGACCCAAAGCCCCTGGCTCCAGGGGCCCTTTCCAGAACCATCTGCAGCCAGCGTCCTCCACTGAGGCGCCCTCCATCTTGGCTGGGCCTGGAGGCCCCAGGCTGAGGGAAGGGAGGGTCAGGGGGGCCACAGCATGGCTGGGCCTCAAGGAAGGCTCCAGGCCTCCCATTGTTTGGCCAATAAAGCTCATGCCAAGGAGCCCAGGAAACCTGGATGGACAGGGACCTGCGTTCAGATCCTATCTTGGGCCTGGGTATGAAAGATGCTGGATGAGCAGAGGGTTCTGTAGCCGACCCTGCTACAAGAGGAGGCCCTCTTGTTCAACCCTGTTTCAGTTCTGCAAACTGAGAGGATGCTGATGCTGGCTCTTCAGCTGTAGACCCTCTGGGAGGACTGCATGCATGTGTGTGTGTACTTATGGTGGCACTGCAGGACTCGCCAATGAGCTGACCTCCCCAAGTGTCTCCCCAGGCCTCCTGGCTCTTTGCTTTTTGTACTCTGTATCCTCTGCCCAGGTCCCTTCCTGACCCCAACCCTTTAAATTCCAGCTCAAAGATCACCCTCTTGGTGAAGCCCTCCTGGACCATCCAACCCCACCCTGCCCAGGGTACCCTCCTAATGCTGCACTGGACCTTGTACATTTCTCTCCAGCAACAATAGTCACAACAGCCACCACAGTGCTGTGAACCTGCTGCTGAGCCTCTTACCAACATCCCATCAGTTCCTCCTCACTGCCGTCCACTTGTACTTACTTGGCGCCATGTGCCTAGCACTGTTCTAACGGCGTTACCTTCAGTCACTCTAATCCTCAAAACAACCTCACAAGGCAGGTACTGGTGTTGTCCCCATTTACCATATGAGGACTTTGAGGCTCAAAGACGGTAACAGGCCTGAGGTCACAAATGAGTGCTTAATAGAGAGCAACCCGGATCTGTCCGATTGCAGGCTTCATGTTTTAATGGTTTATAAACATGCCTCTGCCACTGGGCTGTGCGCAGTCACAGAGGGAGTCTAGAGAACATACATGTTGAAATGGAGTGGAATTAAATGTGGTGTGTGTGTGCCGGGTGGGCGTGGTGTTAGTCTGTGCGGGTCAAGGGTGTGTGTTATCCGAATGAGGTTTGTGGGTATCCACATGTCTACATGGTACACCTCAGTTGTGCAGAAATACTGGACTACCCCGGGTAACATGTGAGAGAGCAACCCACACCCTTGTTTATTAGGACTGTTGTGAAAATGACGTAGGATCTGATAAGATGACTCAGTGTGGAAGGAAATAAACTGCCAGTGAACCATTAAGGGAATGTGGAAGGGACAGCTGGATCTCTGGTTTCCTTGTTTGGAAGGACCCCTTTTCTCTCCAGGGGTAAGGCGGGGCTAGAAGCCTGTTCCCCTTCCCCAGCCTCCCCCAACCCCCATTGTAACACTTCCTGCTTCTCCATGCTCTCCATGCGGAAGAGGAAGTGAGGTCTGCCCCTGGTCAGCCCCACTCCTCACTCCCTCAACACCAGGGTGGGCCCTGTAGGGCCCTCTGGGTAGGTAGGTCAAGGTGGGGAAACAGCTGCCGCCAAAGATTCCCTACCCCAGGAAGGGAAGAGGGGGCTGGCTTGGCCTGCCTTGCCCCTTAGGGGTAGGGGAACTATGACAGCCCAGTTTTCCCCTTTAAGCCCTAGATATAGGGGTTTGGAGCAGGGAAGGCCATCACCTCACAGACCCTGGGGCAAGCATCCCAGAGGCCCTTCCGGAGCCTGGACCTCACTCTGCTTTCCAGCCCACCAGCCAGCTGCTGAGTCCCAAGCCCCTCCTTGGGCTTGATCCCATGGGCTGCAGCTGGGAACAGGCTGGAGACCTGACCTGGGAAGCCACTGAGTTGCCCCCACCCGCCCTGGGATCCCCTGTGACTGGGCTGGGCCCCGATCTTCCCTGGGGGCCAGGCCCTTACCTGGGTGCCAGTGAAGGCTGGGTGCCTGGTCCCCCCAGGGGGCTGGTCTTGGAGCAGGTGGTCCGGTGCTGGTGGTGGAAGGACAGCGGCTTCTCTGCTAGTGGCCACAGGCAGAGCCTGTCTTTGATGAGGTTACAGAGGCAGCCACGCCTGTGCTCTTTGGACTCTGGTGGGTGGGGAGGCTTCCTGGCCACTAACCACTCAACATCAACCTGGACCTGCGGCAGTGTCTGTGCTGACAGGCGTCCCCAGCTTAGCTAGAGGCCCCTGCTTCCCTGTTTCCCCCACTGCTAGCCTTGGGGTGTGGCCCCCTCTTCCCTCTGCCTTTTAGGTACCTACTCTGGGGAACAGGTCAGCATCAGGCACGGGGCTGGGACCAGAAGGAGAGAGCACGCGTGGCCCAGAGTCTGGGTTCTGTGATGAGGGCACAGGTCGGCTGGAGGTGGACTCCAGGCTTGGGGGAAGTTGTGGGCTGGTGTGTGTGCCATGCCTGTGCGTGGGTGGCACCCATAGGTGTGTGATCCTGTGTGCCTGGGTGGTGCCTGTGAGCAGGACATGGATCTTGTCACAGAAGATGGGGACTGAGGCACAGAGCCACATGAGGCATTACATGCAGGGCTGAGATTCCCTCTGGCAGGGCCCTCATTCTGTCCCTACTGCTGTCCCTTCCAGCAGGAGCCCCTTTACCGGCCCATTCTCGCTCTTCCACTCTCTTTCCTTCTGTACCCCATCTTGTGCCCAGACCCCTGGTGGATGCCTGGCCAGCTTCAGCAAAGATGGGAAACGGAGGCCTGCATCTATCTCTAGTCATAAACCTACCCACTTCCCGCACTCCATGGTATCGAAAAATCTTTCTTGGCACTCAGAGTGGGCCAGGCTCCCCTGCCCTCTGGGAACTCACAGTCTAACCAGCGAGGCCAGGTATAAACAGAAACCAGGGAGCAGGGCATGAGGGGAGGCGGGGGCAGAGGAGTGCCAGTGAGCCTCGGACCCTTGTGGGCGGTGTGCAGGGCCCCGATGCTGGGCCCTGTGATGGAGTGTGCTGTGGAGTCTGAGGGCTGGAGCACTCCCATCTTTAGCTTCCCTGGAACTATCCCAGGATATCTCAGCCTTCTCTCCCATCACCACCCAAACAATGCTGCCCTGGATGGCCTGGAGTCCACGGGTCAGATCCTAGGGAGGTGCCTTCCCTGTCTGGGCTATGTGTGTCCCTGGGAGAGTCCAGTGGGCAGCCAGCTGCTGGAGCCCAGGGATCAGGTGCCTGTGAGGCCAGCACCCAGCCACAGCCCCATGGGAAGCAGTCCTGGGATTGTGTTCCCTGGGTCGCCATCTTGTGGCCCTTCAGCTTCTTTTGGGATAGCACAGCCTGTCCCCTCATTGCCTCCCCCAACTCCATGAAGGCCACAGTCATATTTCACCCCAGCCCTGGCTTGAGGCTCAGGCAACACCTCATTTCTGCCCAGCTCAGGCCAGGCCCGTCCTTCCCACAGGACCCTCCCCAAGTCAGTGTGAGCACAGCAGGGACTCCCGGGGGGGCTCTGGGGCAAGGTGGGCAGGGGCAGAGAAACAATGAGTGGCATTCGCAGCACCTCGCCCTCTGCAGCGCCCTTTAGGGGTGCCCCTGGGAGCAGTGTGGGTCTCCTCAGACATAAAGCCTTTGTGGCCTGGGTGGGTCTGGGGCCAGGTATTGGGGACATCTGCTTCTGTGGAGCCCCCTCAGGGAAGAGGGACATCAGGAAAGAGGGAGAGGCCAAGCTTCCCATACCTGGGGACTTGGGGCCATAACTGAAGCTTCTGCACAAAGCTCCGGGTGCCACAGCAGTTCTTCTGCAAAGGAGTTCGGCTAAGGCACCAGGAGCTGGGACTTAGGTTGGAGGGGAAGGAAGCAGGACTCGAAGGGCATCTCCTTGAAATTGTGGGGTTAAAAGCCTGTGGGACCACATTCATTCATTCATTCCACAGCTTCCTGTAGAATTGAGGGCTTCCTGCCTGCTAGGCACTGTGAGAGGTGCTAGGATCCCTCTGGAGGGCTTACAGACACCTTGGAATTCAAGCTGAGTCCATTATTTCTCAGCAAACCATCTCCCCTATCATGCTCCCATCTCAGGGAAGGCATCAGTCCCCAACTGTGTGTTCCAGCAGGAAGGAGAGTCCTCCCTGAGTCCTCCCTCAATCTTCACACCCGATGGACTACCCTTCCTGCAGTCCCAGCTCTGTGGCAAGTCCTAAGAGTCCCCCCTCCTCTCCACCCCACTGCGACTGTCTTCCTCAGACCCCATCACACCTTCTGTCTTTGACCCTGCGGCTGTCTCCTCACCCACGTCCTCGCCTCACTCTTATTCTCATTGATCCTTACTGGTTGCTGGTAGGGAAGCTTTCTTAACTGGAGATTTGATTGTCCACTCCTCTGCCTAAAACCCCTCACTGACTTCCCACTGCTCACAGGACAAAACCCAAACTCCTTCTCAGGGCAGTTGAAGTCCTTGATGAACTCAAGTCTCCTGCTTCTGAGTCTGGCCTTATCTTCCCCCCAACTCCCTGCCCCTTGTACTTTATACTCAGCTTGGGGCATGGCTTGTAATTCCTTGAAGAGTCACGCCCTGGTACCAGGCTGGCTGCTGTTCTCTATCTGGAATGCCCCGTGGAAACACTATGGCTTTATGTCTCCAGTAAGCCTCCTTCAGAAGCCTTCCCACTGCCCAGGGCTAGTGGGGCTCTGGCCCGTGGCTTCCAGACACCTTGTACATGTGTCTCTCTGTTACTGCATTTATCACATTGAGGGGGATACCCCCATGACTAGGGTCCCTGTGGGGAAAAGAAAGAGAGATCAGACTGTTACTGTGTCTATGTAGAAAAAGAAGACAAAAGAAACTCCATTTTGATCTGTACAAAGAAAAATTGTTCTGCTTTGAGATGCTGTTAATCTGTAACTTTAGCCCCAACCCTGTGCTCACAGAAACATGTGCTATATTGAATCAAGTTTTAAGGGATTTAGGGCTGTGCAGGATGCTCCTTGTTAACAATATGTTTACAGGCAGTATGCTTGGTAAAAGTCATCGCCATTCTCCATTCTCTGTTAACCAGGGACACGATGCTCTGCGGAAAGCCGCAGGGACCTCTGCCCAAGAAAGCCTGGGTATTGTCCAAGGTTTCCCCCCACTGAGACAGCCTGAGATATGGCCTCATGGGAAGGGAAAGACCTAACCATCCCTCAGCCCGACACCCGTAAAGGGTCTGTGCTGAGGAGGATTAGTAAAAGAGGAAGGCCTCTTTGCAGTTGAGATGAGGAAGGCCTCTGTTTCCCGCATGTCCCTGGGAACAGAATGTCTCGGTGTAAAGCCGACTATTTGTTCTATTCTGAGATAGGAGAAAACCGCCCTGTGGCTGGAGGCAAGATACGCTGGCAGCAATACTGCTCTGTTACTCTTTGCTACACTGAGATATTTGGGTAAAGAGAAACATAAATCTAGCCTACGTGCACATCTGGGCACAGTACCCTCCCTTGAACTTATTTATGAACAGATTCTTTTACTCACATGTTTTCCTGCTGACCTTCTCCCCATCATCACCCTGTTCACCCTGTTCTCCTGCCACACTCCCCTTGCCGAGATAGTGAAAATAGTAATCAATAAATACTGAGAAAACTCGGAGACCGGCGCTCGTGCAGGTCTTCGCATGCTGAGTGTGCTGGTCCCCTGGGCCCACTGTTCTTTCTCTATACTTTGTCTGTGTCTTCTTTTCTCAGTCTCTCATCCCACCTGATGAGAAATACCCACAGGTGTGGAGGGGCAGGCCCCCTTCAGGTCTCTGAGGACCCAGATTGTTTTCTGCCACTGTCTAGAGGAGAGAAGGCTTGTAAACAAATGCACTGTAGTATGCAGGCATAAAGAACCCTACTCAGCTTGGGGGTGTCAGGGAGGACTTCTCAGATGAGGGAATGCAAGGGCCGGCCCTTCAAGGACACACAGGAGTTCAGCCAAGAGGTGAAGTGGGCAGGGAATTGCAGGCAGAGGGATTGCAGTCCTACTGGATGAAGCAGCCTGGGGAGAAGATGGGTATGGCGTGAACTGTGTGTGTGCACGCATGTGTGTGCATGTGTATGTGTGTGTGGTGGGGAGGTGGTGGCAGATGACAGCATATGTGTGCCGTCATCACCTGGTGGTGAGTAGAGCCATTGAATGGTTTTGCATGGAGATGCAACAAGAAGGCTGCTGGGTCTTCTGTCTTCTGGAAGACCCTGCTGCTTGCTGGTTCTCAGCATATAGAGACCCAGAGGCACAGGCTTTAGGCTGAGGGGCCAAGGAGCCCCTCCCACCATCCTGGCCTGGGCCAGGAAGCAGGGTGGGTTCCTTGGAAGCTCCAGAGCAGGCCCTGGTCAGAGCTGGGAAACTCTGGAGGGCTCTGGGGAAAAGAGCTCTGTGTTCATAGTAGGGCAGGGCCCTGGCATTCAGAGGTGAATGGGTGCTGCCTCACCTTCAGAACCAGACCCCAGAGCAGGGTCCAGCCAGCACCTCTTGCTGGTGGACTGTGTGGATGAGGCGCAGCCTCAATGTCAATCAGGGGCTGATTGACAACTCATCTTCTCCCCAGGCCGCTTCATCCAGTAGGACTGCAATCCCTCTGCCTGCAATTCCCTGCCCACTTCACCCCTTGGCTGAACTCCTGTGTGTCCTTTAAGGGCCAGCCCTTGCATGCCCTGAGTCATGGTGGTCCTGTCCAGGGGCTGACACCTGGCCCTGGGGCTGCTGGGGAGTCACAGAGACAGCCCCCATCCCTGCCCCTGCTTTCCTCAGCCCTGGCACAGGGGTAAGTGGCTTCTACGAGCCAGGTGGAGAATAAACAAGAGAGATGATGTCCCTCCCTTGGAACTAACCTGCCAAGGTAGAAGAAACAAATGCATCTGAAGATAATCAAGGTCCTGACAAGTGACAAGAGAGAAATAAAGAGAGTGAAGTGGATGATGGCATGGGGGTGGGAGGGTGTTTGGAAGCATGACGTCGGAGAAGGCTTCTCTGAGGAGGGGAGCTTCAAGCTAAGCCAGGGATGGGAAGGAGCCTGGGAGAGGGGGCCAGCAATGTGAAGGACTTGCAGCTGGGAAAGAACGAGCTGGCGGAGAGGTGACCGAGATGGGGAGGACAGGGGCCAGAACACACAGGGCTCCATAGACCATGGCCAGGAGCCTGGCTTTTATTCCAAGGGCAGTTGGAAGACACGGAGGGGTTTTAAACGGAGGAGTGGCATGATTGGATTTATGTTCTAGTCACAACTCTGGCTGGGGTGGGGAGAATGGGCTGTGATGGGAGTTGGGGCGGACTCAGGGAGACCACAAGCAGCTGCTGCAGGGAGGGTGGTGAGGCCTGGACAAGGGAGGGCGGTGAGGCCTGGACACGGCAGGGCAGTGAGGATGGAGACTTAGGCTGCAGGTGGAACGGACGGGACATGCTATGGATTAGAATGGGGGTTGAGAGGGGAAAGAGGACCTATTAGGACTCAGGTTTTTGGCTTGGACAACTGGGAGGGTTATAGTGACATCTGGTGAGATGGGGAAACCCAAGAGAAGAGGGATTGGGAGGCGGGGGGAGATGAAGAGTTTCTGTTCCATTCTGGATGGCCTCAGTTTGAGAGGTGTTTTGAACTTCTGAGTGGAAGTAGCAGGAAGGCAGGGGCAGGTGTGAGTCAGAAGCTCAGCAGAGCAGGATGACCACATGCAGGCATTCAGAAGCATGTGGAGAAAGATGATTCAATGATGTGGGGAACGTTTGCAGTGTAGAAAACGGTAGATACTTGGCAGCTGTAAATACATGAATAACATTCAGAGACCTAAGACTCGCGAGACCACATGGGGGAAAGTGTATAGATAAAGAGAAGTGGGCTCACGACTCAACCCAGGCGCTCCAACATTAACAGATTGGGAAGGATGAGGGGAGACTAAGGGGCTGCCAGTGAGCAGCAAGGAGAGCTGGGAAGAGAGTGTTTCAGGAAGGAGGGGTGGACACCTGGGCCAGTTGCTGCTGGGAGGTGGAGGAAAGGCTACCATTTGTGTGTTTGTGGTAGGGGCTGGAGCCAGCTGGGGATGGCTGAAGAGTGTGAGGGTGAGGAGGTGGGCTGTGAGTCCCCAAGTGTAGACAATGGGCAAGGGAGGCTCTGCTGGGGATGGCATGGTGGGCCAGGGATGAGATACCAGAAACTGGTTCAGATGTGTTCAGGGTGGAAGACTTGGCATAATGGCTAGTGGGAACACGCTACTGCAGAGACAGATGAGACAACAGAGATCCTGGGCACATGGCAGGAGGGCGGTCTCTGTGGGAGGGCAGAGGAGAAGGTGGGCTTGTCTCTGGAGCCTCTGGTCAGGCCTGGGCTAGACTCTGCCATGCTGCCCACCCCTCCACCTGCCTGCCCTCCCCGATAAAGGCAGACAAAGGGTGAGTGTGTGATTTGAAGGCAGGTGGATGATTTGTAGCCCCACAATTACAAGAGGCCCAGTGGCTTGAGTTTTCGGGAAAGAAGGCCAGGCCTGATGTGCTTCCAGAAGCTGCTCTGTCCGGGGATGGACTGGGATTGGGATCTCAGGCCCACCCCCATTTTCCTAAGCTCTCCTGGGTGCCTCCGTTTGTTTAAACCCCAAATCTAAAGCCAGTGCTCAGGGCTATGAATTCTCCTGCCTTTTCCTCATTGCCCTGGCAGCTGATATCGGTCCAGATGTTTCTCAGTTCCCGATTCTGGGCCTTGGTTCTGCACATCCCCAGCCCTGGATCCCCTGGGTGACTCCTACACATGCCCCCTCCTTCTTTCCCTCTCTTCTGCATCCCATCCCATCCAGGTAGGCAGTCCCAGGAGCCTGGATTACCCTGGCCCCACTGCCCTGACAGCCCTGGAGGAAGGGACCTCAGGGACATCTGGAAAGCCCTTCACCAGAGGCCAGCCTTGGACTGCGCTTAAGAACAGGCTTCTCAGGAGAGCTGGGCTGGAGAGGAGGAGAGGAACCCAGGGCCAGGCTGGGAGATGGCTGCTGAGGAAAGAGCAGCCTCCGGGAAAGGCAAGCCCTCGGGGATCTCAGGGGAGGGGCTTGGTTGGGCCCAGCTCAGTCTATGCGGCAGCTGGGGAGAGACAGGGAGAGGCGGTCCTATCACCATGCAGGACATGCCTTGGGCCCCCTTCCAGGAGCTGGCGGCACTGAGGCTTCTTCCTGGGCCGGGCCTGGCCAGCAGCCACAGGTATGGAGGGGAGAGGGCCTGACCAACGCTGCCCGCTCCCTCAGACACTTCTGCTCCTGCCCCCACTTTAAACCACTGCCCAAGACCAACACAGTTCGGCCATTCAGATTCATGTGGTGAAGGGATATTCAGTGATGTGGAAAAGTTCCCCATTAGCCTTAGATGAAAAAGACAAGTTACAAAATGTAGATCTTAGTTTTGTGAAACAAGCAAACACACAAACAAATAGGTAAATTGAAATCACATAAATTGAAACAGAAAAATCTAAATGAAACCTGTAATCATAGACATCTAAACAGGAAACATTGCAATTATGTAAATACCCAAACATAGAAATGTTCATGATGTAGTATATGGTGAAAAAAGCTTCTTACAAGTTGGTAATATTCAATTTTGTTAAGAAAAGTTGTAATGAAAATCTAAACAAAAAATGTCTTGAAGAAGAGACATGAGAAGAAAGAATGTTAGTTATCTTTAGATGTGTGTCTGTATTGGGATGAGGGGACTTCTTTGTGGTTTTACTTTCTTTGTGCTTTTCTATATTTTCCAACTCCTCCCCAAAGAACGTGTTATGTTATTTTTGTAATCAGTGCATCTCCACTCCCACGTCACCCCACACAAAATAAATGGTAATTTTTAAAGTAAGACAACAAGACAAAAATGTCCCAGAAAGGGACTCCTTCTGCAGCCCTGGGACTCTGTCCTGCTCCTGAGGGGTTGTCAAAGGGTAAGAACAGTGGCCCCGGGACTGGGAAGGCCAGTAGGAGGGCTCAGCTCCCCTCTGTCTGATGTGTGGCCCCTTTGTGGTCCCAGAGGCTCTAGGGTATGTCCCTGAGGAATTCCTAGGTTTCAGGCCAGAGCCAGGCCTCATCCCAGTTGGCACTGAGTGGTCCTAGCCTTCCTGAGCTTTGGGGAGGTGTGCGTCTGTGTGTGTGTGTGCGTGGATGTGTGTGTGTGCGTTTGTGTGTGTAGGTGTGTGCACCGAGCCAGCATGGAGGAGTCTGGGAGCCCCTCCTTGGTTTCTTGGCACCACACCCCACACATATTCCCAGGTCAGCACAAAGCAAGACTTCCCCTCCAGGATTCAGCTGCCGAGGAACCCTGCTAGGGACCAGAAGCTCATCACCTCCCCAGCAATGCGGGCCATGGAGGGTGCTCTCCATCGCACAGAGGAAGTGGTTCAGCATCAGGAACACTGGGTGTGAATCCTATCTCTGGCTCTTAGCCATGTGGCCTTGGAACCTGAGTTCTCTGAACTTCGAGTTCATCATTTGTCAAAAGGGATGATGATGACTGCATGGTTTACATAAGACAACTTGGTCACATGTCTGGAGCAGGGGAGGGGCTCTATAAACAGGCTTCTGAAAGTCGACCTCCCTGTAAAGCCTTCCTCTGCTGCTAGCCATCCCTGTGATGCCACCCAGAATAGATCTGATCCCTCTGAGGCACCTCTTCCCCAGGCAGGCTTTCCCCAGCTCTTCTGCCACCCTGGATAGCAGGCTGCCCAGGCTCGCTGCATCTTCATCTCTCTAGAGTAGTTTCTCAAATGCCTGGCTCCATGGGACTGCCTGGGAAACCTGGTTAAGAATGCAAAGTTCTAGACTCTATCCATGGAGAGTCTGATTTAGGAGTTCCAGGAAGGAGCCCCAGAATCTAAATATTTATAATCTCCCAGTGGTTCTAATGGGAGCCCGTGCTCTACCCGCTTCCAATTGGCAATGTCCTGCCTTAAGTGTCACCCAGAAGTGACCAGTGCCAGGCTGCCGCCCTACCAGCTTAAACCTGAGAAGTCATCCCTCCAGCTGCCCCTGCTCTCCCCACCCAGCCTCCTGGGTGCCCCGGGGGTGTGCTGTGCCACAGCCAGGCAGTGCCACTCCAGAAACTCTTGCTCTACAGTGCTCTCCCTGAAATTGGGCAGCAGCTGGAGCCAGAATCCCTAGCCTCCCCAACTCTGCCCCTCAGTGGATTCTGTGTCAGGAATATTTGTCCATATAGAGACCTGTGCAGACAGCCCAAAGGGCTCCCAGAAGGAGCTGGTGAGCTTGGCCTGTGGCTCTGCTGACCTTCCCATCAGGCTGAAGGGGTCCCGCCCTGCAAAGAACATAGGCCACCAAACATCTTGCCCTGAGAGGCCTACCGAGAATTCCAGAACCGTCCCCAGTGGAAGTAGGCAGCTGTGGAACAGTGGGTAGGGGACCGCCCCTCCACCAGTGATCTAAGATCCAGAGGCCCTCAGAGAAAATGCCGGGCCTCTCCAGCCCCGAGGCAGCTGGGAGACCATGGGGAGGACGGTGAACTCTTTGATTCAAGGCAGGCATCCACTGTGTCTGGCCCTTCAGTCCTCTCAGAATGTGGCCCTCTGGACTGGACGGGGCCGAGGGAGACCCACCATCCCTCAATTCCCGACTCCCTGAGGCCATCCCTCAGACAGGGTGCTCAGAGCCAGCCAAGGCAGGCCCTGTCTCAACTGGCCAGCTCTGACCATTAGAACATTCTTCCTTAGGCCAAGCTCAGACCTGCATTCCTGGAGCGTCCCTGCAATGTGCCCCTCTCTGATGGCAAGCCCTTCAGATATTTAGAGATGGTATCACGCCCTCCTGGAGCTGCCCAGAGGACCATCAGAGCCAGAGCCCCTGGGTTCAAATTAAACTCTTGGAACCTCAGTTTCCTCATCTATGAAATGGAGACAACTATGGCCTCTATTTATGGAATGCATGCCCTGGCCAGGCATTGCACTAAGCATGTCACATGCCTAGCACATAGACATTTATTAAGGCTTCCAGATCCTTGGCCAGACCAGTGGCACTGGTTCCTGGCTGTCTGCGGAGAGGTGCGGGCTCCCTCTGCTGGAAATAGTGAATCACAGTCAGGACGGGAGAGGACAACATAGAACTGCACTCTGGGTGGGAAGGACCTCAGAGATGACCTGCCCAACCTGGTGTTTTACAGATGAGAAAACTGAGGCCAAGGGTGGCCACCTCACTGGATGACCTCTTTGAAGTTTGCCTGTGTGTGTCCCAGATTGGGGCACTCTCTCCCGCCCCCCAACCACGTGCTGCAGAGAGGAGCTGGGCAGTTTGGTTCTAATGGGCTCCCTGACTTCTGAACCTCACTTTCCATTCCAGCCCACCTCATCCCTCTGGGACTACTCAGTGGAGTGGTGGTAAGGGCACCGCCAGGATGCAGGCACAGGGCAGGGGCAGGGGCTCCAGCTGTGCACTTCCTTCCCCCAGCAAACTGCAGTTCCAGGGAAGGTCCTGAGGGCAAGGCAGGAGGTCAGGAGGGCAGGGGGTCAGGAGGGCTGGGCTGTGGCATCCACCCACCCACACCATGCCTGGGAAGGACAGAGGCCACAGAGCTGGGGTCTCCCAGCCGGTGCCACTCAGGGAAGCAAAAGGGAGCTGCACAGACATCTAGGTCCAGCCTGCATTTGCTCATCCAGCTGGTAATATGACTGATGGGTAGAGAGGTCCAAAGGGACTTCCAGTGGGGACACTGGCAGACTTGGAAGATTCTGGAAACTTGTAGCTTCTCTGTGCTTGCTGTTCATGGTACTAGCTCTCTGCTAGGAGCTATGTGATGTGCTTTATGGTTATTATTTTTGTTTTCTTTTTTGAGACGGCATCTCGCTCTGTCACCCAGGCTGGAGTGCAGTGACGTGATCACGGCTCACTGCAGCCTCCAACTCCTGGGCTCAAGTGATCCTTCCACCTCAGCTTCCTGAGTAGTTAGGACTAGTAGGCTGTACCACCACACCCAGCTAATTTTAAACTTTTTTTGTAGAGACAGGATCTTGCTATGTTGCCTAGGCTAGTCTTGAACTCCTGGCCTCAAATGATCCTCCTGCCTTGGCCTCCCAAACTGCTGGCATGACAGGCATGAGTCACTGTTCCCAGCCTCTTTTCAATAATACTACAAGGTAGGTATTATTAGGTCCATTTCATGAATGGGGAAACTGAGGCTTGGAGATGTAAAGAAATGGTCAGGTATCTAGAAGAGCTGGCATGAACCCATGTCCTCTGACGTGAATGCCTTTTCACTAACTGCATTGCCTCTCGTCTGTTCTTGTCTCTGTACCCTCAGTGAATAGCCATGGAGCTCCTAAAAAGAATGAGACCCTTCACTTGGCCTGCCTTCTCTCCCTTGCACTCCCTGAGCGAGTGCTTCGGCTACAGTCTGGGAGCCGAAGATGCCTGTGTTTGATGCCTCCAGCACCCTGTCTCTGCATCTCTAATCCAGCCATGTGACCATCTCTTGCCCACCTTTGGCCAATGTCCCTGAGACATTTCAGGTGCATCATGCTGCAGACTGGGGCTGCTGTCTCCACAATACCGCGCTTCCCCCGTGTCCCCATCTCAGTCTTTGGTCCCACTATCCACTCCCCACATGCAGCCGTTAAGTCCTCTGTTTTTCTTCCTTAAATCTCCAGAATCTGCTGACAGTTTTACTTCTCTGTTGTTATTGCTTTAATTCAGACCCCTCCGCCCTGGCCACAATCCTTTACCCCTTATTCCCCCACACCCTCCCGAGCCTTTCCTGCCATCTCCTTTCCAGGGGATACTCCCTTCTGAGTTCTCTCCAGCTCTGCCCAACAGAGTTTTCTAAAATTCCGATCTGCACACGTCACTCCCTGGCTTATAAATCCTTCAGCTGCTCCCATGCTTTAAAAGAAAATCATACACCTTGACTTTGCACATGGCATTTGAGCTCTGCCTCTGCTGGTTACCAGGTCTCACCCTTCTGCTGCAAACCCAGATGCAAAGACAACCCAAAGCTCCCTGAAGGCACCTGTAGCACTTTGCCTCCCCACACCTTGCTGCTGCGTCAGCCTCCCTGCTTTCTTTGTTTGGCCAAAGCCTCATCTTCCTTCCCATCTCACCTCAAACATCTCTGCCTCTGGAAGGCTCCCTGGACTCCCCTCACCCCTCAACTGGTTTGGGGGTTGTGATCTGAGAT
Organism: Pongo pygmaeus; assembly: GCF_028885625.2. Classification (NCBI taxonomy): domain Eukaryota; kingdom Metazoa; phylum Chordata; class Mammalia; order Primates; family Hominidae; genus Pongo; species Pongo pygmaeus. Next base: position 119,951,994 of record NC_072373.2, on the reverse strand, counting down.
AGCACACCTCTTCTTATATCTCTGTCCAAAATCTTAATGTAAGACATTGGTGAATACTTTAATTTTCTCTTCCACTAAATGATGTTACTTTGAGCAGGTTTTATGTCTTTTTTGTGTGATACCCACAGTCAGGCCAGTGCCTGGCATCTAATAGGTGATTGCCGAGTGAGTGAACAAGTAAACAAATGAATGAAGAAGGTAGAAAGGAAACAGAAATTAGGAGATCAGAAGTGGCTGGGAATGGAGACAGTGGCCTGGAAACCTCCTGGAGGAGGGGTCAGCATCCCTTGGTCACAAATTTCTCTCCTACCTGGCTGCACATTAGGGGGACTCTGCACTCTTTCCTGCCTCTCTCTGGCAGACTAGTGACTCCTGGACACCGGTACTGGGAGGGCAAGGGGCCTGGAGGCTAGTCAGAGACCCACACAGAGACCATCCTTCTCCCTTCTCAAGGGACGCTGCCAGCCTCTGCAAGAAGACTACCCAAAGGCTGGTGGATGGCATGGAAACATGAGTGCTGGAATGCGATAGCCTTTCCCGCCCAGCACTGATTATGCACCAACTGTGTTCTGGGTCCTGTGCTGAAACTCTGAGCTTGTGCACATTCAAATGTGACACCATCCTTTGGCTTAGTTTCAGGTGAGACTAGGGCGGGCACAAGCCATAGGTGGCAGGATTGAGCTCTGGGCAATGAGTGCCAGGGGACAAAGGTGAGGATGCCGGGGCTGCACAGTCAGCAAGGAGGTGGAATTTGGACTGGGTCTTGAAGCAGAGTGGAAAGGCAAGGGCATTGCTGGCAGGACGGATAGCCTTTGTAGAGGCTGGAGGTCAGGACACACAGGGACAAAGAACAGCTGGTTTACCTGGGCCTAAGGCTTTGGGATGGAGTGGTAGGAAGTAAATTTGGAAAGAAGCATTGGAACCAGGTCCTGGAGGAATTTGCTAGGCTAAAGAGTTTGAACTCGAACCAGAAAGATGAAATGTGAGGCTGGGGTGGATCCCACGGGGCCAGCCAGGTAGCCCCTAGCTGCTTCTTTCCCGCCTTTCCAGTTAAGGAGCCATTCCCCGCACTGGCCAGCAGGGGGCAGAACAAGCTCACGTTCCCTTAGCCCAGGCCTTCCCGTCAGGGCTCAGTGTCCAGGGAGAGACCTGGGGTGGGTGTCCCTTGGAGAGTGGGGAGGAGCACCAGGCACAGAGGAAACAGGCCAGCTGTGCATAGATGGGGGACCCAGGGAGGCTGGCTAGTCTGTGGCCATTGAAGCTGCGTGGTCTGGTGACCTGACCTGGACAGCCCTGGGGTGAGCATCCACGCTTCCTGGGCCTAGGCTCCCTGGCACTGGCGCAGCTTTCCAACAGTGCCCCCTTGTCTTTGCTTTCCCCAGCCCCTCCTTCCCAGTAGAAGAACTCTCGTTCCCATGAGGTGTCTGAATTGGGCCTCCCGGCACCCCAGCTCCTTTAGAATCAAACCAAATCCAGGAATGTGGCTAAAGAGAGTCTCTGTCCTCTGCTCAGTCCCTTCCCTAGAGAGGATGAGGGAAGGTTTTCAGGCTGATGACAAGGTATGCCTGTGGGTATTTGACTAGCATTATTCAGCAGCTCCTGTGCTAAGGACAGGGACACGAAGACAGAAGTGCATTAGGCCAAGGCACCATTACACTCAGGGTCCCCAGCCCACAGCGTAAACAACTCTGTGACTCAGCTGGCAACGGCTGGAAGGTGCTATGAACACAGTGCCGTGGACGCCCCAAGGAGGAGGGAACACCCCTGCGCCGTGAGGGCTGCAGAAGCTTTGGCAAAGCTGCTACTGGATCTAGGCCTTCAAATATGGGTAGGATTTTACCAGATGCGGAAGAAGAAGTGGCGTCTCCATGCAGGAACCAGCATGAGCAAAGGCACAGGAGCGGGGCTGTGTTTAAACAATATCAGTGAACAGATACAGTTCTATATGCTTTTCCGTGACCACTTGTTATATGACAAACATTGTGCTATGATATTTATATTATTTCCAATTTTCAAATCAACCTTTAAGGTTCTATGATCCCCTCTTTACAGATAAAGCATCTGAGGGTCAGAGAAGTGGCATGAGAGCCCCGGTAAGGAGCATAGGAGCTGACATGCTAGTCCCGGTCCCTGTGACTCCACCCTGCCTCTGTAAGATGGAAGTTAAGGAGTGTGCATGGCAGGGGTGGGTGGGAAGGGCTGATGGTGCCACAAAGACCAGCAAAGTCCTTCTCTCCCAGGGGACGCTACCCTTGGCCCCAGCATCTCTGGCCAGGCTGTAAGATCCTCTGGTCAGAAACCTTTTCTCAAACAACTATTTGCCTTTTCACTTTTAGGAAGAAGTTCTTGTGCAAATTTCATTCTTGCGGGTCAGAGATTTTGTCTGGGCCCAGGTCACAGACAGAGAAGGAGGGGCCCTGAAATAGGGTGAAAGGAGGAGGGGCTGGGCCAGATCCCCAGGGGGCATCAACCTGCCTTTGCAAGCCTTGTGCTGCTATTTAAAGGTTGGCTTCTGGCCAGGTGCAAAGGCTTACGCCTATAATCCCAGCATTTTGGGAGGCTGAGGCAGGAGGATTGTTTGAGGTCAAGAGTTTGAGACCAGCCTGGGCAACAAAGTGAGACCCCGTATCTACAAAAAGAAGAAAAATTAGCCAGACGTGGTGGCGCGTGCTTGTAGTCCCAGCTACTCAGGACGGTGAGGTGGGAGGATCGCTTGAGCCCAGGAGTTTGAGGCTGCAGTGAGCTGTGATCATGCCACTGCACTCTAGCCTGGGGGACAGCAAAAGACCCTGTCTCTAAAACAAATACATAAATAAAAACAAAGTTTGGCTTCTTTTCCCAGTCTCCATTTGTCTCCTCTGTCTGGGTGGGATGGAGTAGCTGAGAGGGCAGACCTCCTGCCGTGAACTTCCTCTTCCAGATGGAAGAGAGGCCTGCTCCTCCAGGGCTCCCCTCCTCTGAACCACCTCCCTTCCTTTTCTCAGTAAAGCCATTCCCACATCTTCCAGTGGTCCCTGAGTTAGTCTGTTCAGGCTGCTATAGCAAAATAGCGTAGACTGGGTAGTATATAAACAACAGAAATTTGTTTCTCACAGTTCTGGAGGCTGGGAGGTCCAAAATGAAGATATCTATAGATCTGGAGTCTGGTGGGGGCCTACTATCTAGTTCATAGAAGGCACCTTCTCACTGTGTCCTCACATGGTAGAAGGGCAACACAGCTCTCTGGCATCTCTTTTATAAGGGCACTAATCCATTTTATCAGAGCACTTACTCACCTTACAAAGGTCCCATCCCTAATACCATCGCCTTGGGGTTAAGGTTTTTTTTTTTTTTTGAGACGGAGTCTTGCTCTGTCGCCCAGGCTGGAGTGCAGTGGGGCGATCTCAGCTCACTGCAAGCTCCGCCTCCCGGGTTCCCGCCATTCTCCTGCCTCAGCCTCCTGAGTAGCTGGGACTACAGGTGCCCACCACCACACCCGACTAATAGAGATGGGGTTTCACCGTGTTAGCCAGGATGGGGGGTTAAGGTTTTAACATATGAATTTTAACATATGAATTTAACATATGAATTCAGACCATAGCCTTCTGCCTTGGCCCGCCAAAATTTATGTCCTTCTCACATGCAAAGTATATTGATTTCATTTCAATAGTCCCAAATGTCTTAACTCATTCTAGCATCAACTTTAAAGTTTAAATCCAAAGTCTCATGTAACTATCAAATAAAACAGATATAAGTGAGACTCAAGGTATGATTCATCCCGAGGCAAATTTCTCTCCGGCTATGAACCTGTGAAATCAAGCGAGTTATGTGCACTCAAAATACAATGGTGGAGACAGGTGGAGGATAGACATTCCCATTCCGAAAGGGAGCAATAGGAAGGAAAGAAGGGATACCAGGTCCCAACCAAATCCAAAACCCAACAGGGCAAACAACATGAAATCTCAAGGCTGGAGAATACTCTCTGGCTGATGCTCTGCCCTCTGGACACTGGGGTGGGGGTTGGGCCCTCAGAGCTCCAGGTGGCCCTGCCCCCATAGCTTTGCTGGGCACTGCCTATGTTCCATCTCTCACAGGTTGTAGTTGGGTGCCTGTGGCTCTCTCAGGCTGGAATTGCACGCTGGTGGATCTATGGTCTGGGATCTTGGTGTTGGCCCACCCCCATGGCTCTATTAGGTATTGCCCTGTTGGGGACTCTCTGTAGAGGTCCCACCCTTGCCATAACTCTCTGCCTGGTCACATAACTGAGGCTCCTAGTGGCTCCAATCTTCAGGATCTAGGTGAAGGTAGCCACGCACATTGACAGGGATGGCACTTCATGGAGCTGCCAAGGTTTATCACCTGTGCCCTGCAGAGGGGTGGCCACCTTAGCTTGTGTTGTACCTAGGCCCACTGGAGCCATACGTGGGGTGGCCAACGAGTACTCTGCTAAAGTGTGGGGAGTGGGGCCTTGAAATCTTTCTGTTCCCCAAGCCCTTGCACTCTGGGCCTGTGATGGGAGGGGCAATTCTGATAATCTCCAAAATGTTTTTGGGGACAGCCTTCCATTGCCTTCATCAATAGCACCTGGCTTCCCTTGAGATGGCCTATCCATACCAATCCCTTTCTCAAATCACTGTGGGGCCACATTCTTGGTGTTTTCTATGAACACACTTTCTCATTCTTTTCAATATGGATAGGTTGAGAATTTTCCAAAATTTTAAATTCTGCTTCCCTTTTGATTAGCAATTCTATCTTCAGATCATCTCTCTCTTCTCAAATGTTACTATAAGCACTCAAGAGAAGCCAAGCTGCACCTTCAACACTGCTTAGAAATTTTTTCATTCAAATAGCCCATTGCATCACTTACAAATTCTATCTTCCACAAAACACCATGACACAAACTTAATGCAGCCAAGTTCTTTACTACTTTCTAATAAGGATTGTCTTTTCTTTCCTCTAGTTTTCAATAAAACATTCCTCATTTCTGAGACCTTATCAGAATGGCTTTTACCATCCATATTTCTACCAATAGACTGTTCTTGACAACTTGGGTAACCTCTAAGAAGATTGAGGCTTTCTCTACAACTCTCCACACCAGAACTGCTCTTAACAGTCCATTCATGGCAATGGTTAGGCTTTTTCTAGGATGCACTTCCAAACTCTTTCAGCCTCTACCCATTATCTAGTTCCAAAGCCACTTCCACATTTTAGATATTTGTTACAGTAGCATCCCACTCCTGGTACTAATTTTCTGTTTTAGTCCATTCAGGCTGCTATAACAAAATGCTATAGACTAGGTAGCTCATAAACCACAGAAATTTATTTCACAATCCTGGAGGCTAGGAAGTCCACAATTAAGGCACTGGCAGATTTGGTGTCTGGTGAGGGAATGCTTTCTTGTTCATAGATGGTAACTTCTCGGTGTGTTCTCACATGGTCAAAGGGCAAGACAGCACTCTGAGGTCTCTTTTATGTGGTCACTAATCACCTCACCAATGCCCCACCACCTAATGCCATCATCTTGGGCATTGGGAATTTAACATATGGATTCTGGGGGTAGGAGGACACAAACATTTACACCAAAGCTGACTCCTTCTCAGCCATCATCCAGTCCTTTTAAATTGGGACACTAACCTTTTTCTTGCCAGCAATCATTTTAAAAAATCAATTTAGAATAATAAAAATTATAGTAAATACCATAATAGCAGAGAAGGATATGTAAAAATTAAAAATGTTCTACCCATCACCCTTTTCCTTTGCCTCATCTTGTTCCCCAAGGAACCACTCTTAACAATTTCTTATTTATCCCTAAGATATTTCTATATATATAGACAAGCACATATAGTTACAAGTCACTATATGTGCTTTGTAAAAAATATATACAAATGGGATCGTATCATAGCCATAATGTAACCATGTTATTTTGCAGCTTGCTTTTTTCACCTAATGTCAGATCTTGGACCTCTTTTTCATGTTGATATCTGTAGATCTACTCATTTTTTTTTTTGTAGTGACTATAAAAGGTTCATTGTAAAGATGTGACTGACCAGTTCCTTTTTTAATGGAGATTTATGCTGCTTAGGTTTTGCTAAGGCAAACAGTTCTAAGATGAACAACTATGTTTGTAAATTAATTGCCAACTGACTAATAATGTGTGTGTTTAAAATGTGAACATGTGTTCCCAGATTGCCTTTCAAGAACACTACAACAATTTATAGTCCCACTAATAGTGTATGAAAATGCCCGTTTCCTTATATTTGCACCAACACTGATACTATCAAACTTTTAAATCTTTGCTAATTTGACAGATGAAAAACGGTAAAAATTTAAACATTTTGAAAATTTAAATGCCTTTAAAAGTAAGGCTGAGCATTTAAAAAAATATATCTTGGCTATTTAAACTTCTTTTTCTTTCTTTTTTGTGAATCCCATGTGTAGAGGGATTTTTTGAGACGGCTAATCTTTTTCTCATTGATTTGTAGAAACTCTTTGTGTATTAAGGAAATGTGTCTAAAATTCATTTTCTTAGTTCTTTCACTACAAATTCTATGTTTGAAAAGGTTTTGTTAAATAGCAGTTGCCAAGTTATTAGTTCTTTTTCTGTTTTCTCCATCTGACCCATGTATACTTAACCTCAAATATTTATCTGTACAGATAGCCAATGTTTCTGCGTCGAGCTGATGTAATTCCAGCCCAAAGCAAAGCATTGGAATTTTTGTTAATCCCAGAAATCTCACCATGGCTAAATGTAGAGTATCCATTGGTTTTCTGAAATATTTTAAGTGGTTCAAGGAACCCTGGAGGCCTGGGGCGCTGGATGGGAGCCACAGCCTCTGATTTAGCCCTTTAGCTAGCACTTCCTTGGGCCAGCCCAGCTCACTCAAGCCAGCAGTGTGGTCAGCACCTGTGTGCACCCCTGTGGCCAGCTGTGGATTCTTCTGTTCTGGTGAATGGGCCGGGTGTTTGCATATTTTCCCCTTTGTTTATAGGCACTTATAGGTGTGAGTCCCTTTTCCCTTTAGCATGAGGTTCCTGAGGCAGGACTGAACCTGCCCTAGGCCAGGCCCAGGGGGACTTTACTGGGAGTTAAGGAGGAGATGGAGGAGTGCGGTGTGGGGCGGACAGAATGGGGCTCACCCTTAGAGCCTCCCAGCTGGCCCCCACCCCCGCTGCCCATCCTTCAGCCTCCCTACTTCCTTGAAGAAATGTTGCCAGACCCATGTCCTGTTCCCTTAAGGGTAGGTGTGGGCCTCCAGGCAGGTTGGGAGGGGGTTTGCAGAGCCCCACATTGGAGAGTGGAAGGCTGGACACCACTCTCCAAATATGGGCCTGTGTGTCCTAAGTAGGAGTTAGAGGCATAGATGGGTGGTGGGGAGGGGGTGTCCTGGGAAGGGGAGGTAGCTTTCAGGCTTCTGGACACTCACCCCCCAATCTAAAGGCAGCTTCACTTTGTTCAGGATTGTGTGTGGGGTGAGGGTGGTCGTGCTGAGCTTGCAGGTGTTGGGGTGGGAGAAGAAGAGAGGCCGGAAACCTGCCCCTGATTCCTGACCTGTCTGAGTCTCTGCAGCTGACTTACAGGCTTCCGGGTTTGTTTGTTGTTTTAACCCAGGGCTGACTTTTAAGAGACTGCAACATTCCTAAGGGATTGGCAAGTGAAGGTGATGAATGGGGTTGGCAGGAGGCAGAGTCTGAGGAAGTCAACAAGAACTCCAAGTTGACACCCGGGAGCCCAGGTTCCCAGTGCTGTGGCCAGGTGTCCTGTTGGAGGACTGGTACCCCTGCTGACCCTGGTGGGTGGGGAAGGAGACCTTGGGCTCTGAAAAATCCCCTTTCTCTTCCCATGAATGTCCCCCAGCCTTCCTGGGCTGCTCTGTGGGCATTAGGGTTTGCCCTGTTCTTTGCCTCGGGTCACAGCTCTCCTGCCCCACTGGGGCGACCCAAGCCTGGGAGTGGGCACAGCAAGGGTAAGGGCTGAGGCCGGCAGACCTGGGTCTGTCCCCTGGATATATGCCTCGGTGGCAAATGACTCCCCAGAGATGCCTGAGCTTTTTCTTTTCTTTCTTTCTTTTTTTTCTTTGCTTTGTAATTAGTATATTAAGGAGACAATACATTTCAAGAATTACTTAAATTCTGATACCCAGATTTAAGCATGTGAACATATGATGAGACCTTTAAACATACAATTAAAGCTATTCATCAGAATTTGTTATACTACCAACATTACAGTTACTTTGGAGCGTAAGTCAAATGGTTTAAAGTAATCCTATAACATACCTAAGGAACACCTTCCTATATTACGCGTGCAAATTCCTTCTCCATGTAAAGGTCTTTTCACTTTAATCTCTACGTTACTTTTTCTTTAAAGCAGGGCTGGTGAGATGACATAGACTGTGCCTGCTCTGACTTCCATGAAACCTTATTTCATTGGCTCCATTTGCCCCACCTGAGCCCGAATGGAGTCTCTGAGGAGGGAGCGAGAAAGAGCTGCTCATTCTTCCAAATGTTCTGCTTTGGTCTGCAGGAAAATTATCTCACTAAATATACAAATCTATCTTGACAATGCAATTGAATGGCCCTCCCATGTACAGTGCACTCAAGAGATGCAATAGGTGTATTACTCCCATTTCCTCTATCCCGGGCCCTGGCAAAACCATCACAGCCAGACTGAGGGGACACCAGTCATGACATTTGGGACATGATAGTGAAGAACGTGGCTTCTGAGCTAAGCAGATGAAGGGCAGTCTTGGCCACACACAGGAGCTGACTTCATGGAATGGTTCCCCATCAGTAAGTGGGAAGCGCTCTGCTCAGGCTGCCACGGAGATGAAGTCCCAGCAGGTGCATGAGTGCTCCGCAGGGTGCTGCAGTCGGGAGCGGCTGAGTCCCTATGCTCTTACTCTCCTGGAGGCCCTTCTCTCGCCTCCTCTGGGAGCTAGGTCCTTCCAGCCAGCCCTGCCCATCAGGCTCCTCTGGATATGACTTGGCTGACCTTTTCCCCCCTCCATAAAATACTTGGGTCTTGAAGTCCCTTTCAGCTCTTAAGTTTGATCACTGACTCAGGCCTGGGTTGTCCAACTTCATAGTTTTGCAGGCTGGGTTAGGGAGTAGGCTTGTGCCAAGAACTCAGGACACAGTTGTCTCAGTGGGAGACGGGTCAGGAAAGGCTTGGAACATGGAAGAGGCATGGGCTTCCTGCTGGGAGTGAGCGAGAGGGAGGTGCTTGATGGTAGTTGACCTGGTGTGTGTGTGTGTGTGTGTGTGTGTGTGTGTGTGTGTGTGTATGAAGTGAGAAGTAGTCTCTCAAAATAACATTTGTTCCGTTTTCTCATTTTTCTAGAGCTGGCTGGATTGAAGCAGGGTTTGTCTTAGGACTGCCAGGAGCATGTGTGTGTGTGTGTGTTTGTGTGTGCTGAAGGTAGATGTGACAAAATGTAGCTCTTGAGAAGGCCATAAAACAAAGGCTTCTCAATTTCTCTGGGGTTATTTAGGGATATTTTATGCCTCTGCCATCCACAAAACCAAGGGCTTCTATTTAATTCATTCTTTCGAGGAATGTATTGAGCTGGGCCCAGGAGGCTGTACTCTATGTCCAGAGGCTTTCCCTGTGCTGGGTACCAGAGATAAAGTAAGAATAAGATGTGATTCCATGCTCCCCTGAGCCCACAGCCCCGTGGCACAATGCAGAGTGTGGGGAGCCCCATGCCTGTGTGGCTGTGGGGTTGGGGGCTGTGGTGGCCCAGAGTGGAGCTGCAGGAGGCTCCACTGCCAAGGAGGGCTTGAGCCTGCACCAAAGACCAGGTAGGCACCAGTGCAGTCCCCACAGTGGGGACAGGCACCACAAGCCATGGTGCTGCTAGTGCAAACACTCAGAGGCGTGGAAGATCACAGGTGATTGGAGAACCACATGTGGCATGGGGTAGCCAGAACCTTGGGGACAAGAACAGTGGGGACAGATAAGAAGCTTATCCTGAGGCTCACATCACTGAGGCCTTGGGGGCCTGACTGAGGAGTTTGGATTTTAGCCTGTGGGCAGGGGTCCTAAACTCAGCTGTCTGCAGGGACCAGAGTGAGAGGAGAGGCATGAAGATGCCAGTGCAGAAAGAGGTTGCCCTGGGGAAGGCAGGCCTTGTCCCCTCTGTTCAGTCATTGTCCCAGGTTGGGGGGCAGAACCAAAGTAATATATCATCTAACTAACTCTTACAGAGAAGCTGGCAATCTGGGTTTTTACACGGGCACATTTATTTTTAAATGTTAGCAATTAATTCAAGTTTAATACATAATGAAACAAAACACATGGCTCAGGCCCATCAGGAAAGGTCTGGGTTCCTGATTTGGCGCCCAGGCCCCTTTGTGTGATCCGCTGCCTATGATGGTGGGGGATGAGCCCACAGCTTCCAAGTGGGAGTGGGTGGGTTAGAGTTTGCTTCCTGTGGTGGCGTTCTGAGGAAGGCTGTACAGACAGCTAGAGTGGACAGAGGTGGAGAGACCAGTACAGAAGTTATGGAAAAATCTCATTCTTCATTCATTCATTTAACAAATGTTTACTGAGCATGTGCTGTGTGCCAGGCACTGTGCTAAGCAGGTGCTATTAAGGGACACCCAGCCTCTTTCCAACCCACAGATCAAGGTCCAGGCTAATTCTGCCATGCCTTCCCAGGCCTCCTGTCCTTTCTTCCCAGGCTCTGAGGCTACACTTCTCGGTCCCAGGCCAAATCTGCTCTCTGCAGGGCCTCCTGAATCCCAACACAACCTTTTTTCTGGGTTTTGCGCCCGCTCCAGTCATGCTCTGTCCTCTTCTTCTCTGGCATTTATTGCTCCTCACAGCTCTGCCCTCAGCACACCCATCCTTCAGCGCCTGGGTGTGGCAGAAGAGATCTCCTCCCCCCAGCTCTCCTGCTCTTGACATCAGCAGGAAATTCGCAGAGCTTTTATTCTGGATCCAAACAAACACTCATGTGTTCATGCATCTAGCTGAGAGCCCAACCTGGGTCTGGGCTGGCCTGGGAGCCCTGGGGGATACAAGGGTCCTTGTCCTCAAGGCACTCCCAGGTGGAGGGGAATAAGCCCGGTCTACCACCAAGAGAAAGACCACTCAATACCCAATGGATGGTCCCCATGAGCCAATGGTGGCCGTGGAAACATAGAGACCCAATTCTTAGTGCTGGGTGCTTAACTTTCATAGGCTCATGGGTGCTTCACCACCGCTCATTAAGGCCAGCTCTATTATGGTACTATTTCACATTTGAGGGGACTGAAGCTCAGAGAGTTGACTAAACTGTCTGAGATTGCTTAGCTGTCAGAGGCAGCACATTGGTTTGACCCTGGGGTGGTTGACTGCAAGCCCGCTTAGTGCATGGCCATTTCAGGAGTAGGATACGAGAACTGGCAGGGATAGGGGGTGGTTGTTGGGGCACATCCCCAGTGGGCATCTTCCTGGACTTTCTCCAGGATGGGGAGTGATTCCACACAGGCTGACATGGGGTGTGATGGGCCTGGCTGCTGGCATGTGGCCCCCCAGCAGCGCCCCCACCCTTTGCTGGCCTCTCACCCAGCCCCCTCTCTGGTCTCTGATTCTGTGGCATGTGCCTCTCTTCTCCCAGTTTATCCCTCCTCCTCCTCCTCCTCCTAGACAAAGGTAGCCTGATACTGTGAGTCAGGATGGATTGGGAGCCAGGGTCATTAACTCACCTGGGCCTGTCAAATGGGCGTAAGCACTGATTATCCTGCAGGGATCTAGTGGAACTCAAGCCATTGAAGATTACAGAAGGAAACTACTATAAATATTTAGAGGCATGGTCATTCATTCATTCAGCAAGTGTTTATTGAGCACATACTCTGTGGCAGGCCCTGCTCTGAATTTTAGGGATATTGTCCTGAGGAAGACAGCCTTAGCTCCTGCCCGAATGGGGCTTACAGTCTAGAGTTGGGTGGGGGGCAGACATTCAATAGCCATGCAGATGAGCACATAGGTACAAAGCAAACTGTGTTCAACAAAATTGTTAACAGGGATGGAGCATGGGTCCACAGGCTTTCCTGAGTAAGTGGGATTTCAGCTGAAGGATGACAGGTCAGCCTGCACAGGGCAGGGCAAGGCAGGGGCCCCCAGGGTGTGAGTGCAAAGCCCTCGAGTGGGGGACAAGCCAGAGGCTTGCGATAAGGCAGCATGAGCCAGGGTGGTGCGGGGGGAGGCTCGGGGGCTGACTGGCCGGACTGGGCATGGCCTTGCAAAAGAGAGCTATTGAAGGATTTAGTTTAAGTGGCTTAAACAAAAATAAACCTCTATCTCTTTGACCTGGGTCTCTAGAGCTTCTCCTGCCTCCTTTGCCCTCAGTGTCCATTCTGTGTGGTGAGAAGTTGGGCTAGGGGGAGGTCTCAGCCCCCACCCCCTTCTCGGGCAGAAGGGCAGCTGATTGAAAGCAGATGTCTCGCCCTGGTGGGGCCCAGCCCGGCTCCCCAGTGCTGACCTCAGACCTGCACCGCTGGCATGTCCAGGCCGCAGACTCTCTGTCAGCAAAGCCGCATCCGTCCTGCAGAGAGACGGTCACTGTGGTTGCCCACACCCCCAACCCAGCAATTTCCCTACCACGGTGAGAAACCTCCCGTATTCCGGGGCTGGGGCCCAGCCTCCTCCTTCCAATTGCCTGGGGGATGGAGAGACACCAATTAGGTTCTTGGAAAGGAACTAGGTTAGAAGAGGTATCTGTCACCCCTGCCCAGTTCCTCGGCACACCTGCACCAGCACAACGCCAAAGGAGGCCACCATTATCCTATTCAGCATGTCTTTGGCTCTGGGCTAAGTGCTTTATGTCTTCCCATTTAACCTTCACAAACAGCTCTATGAGGCCCAACCGTTAAGGCAGTGTGTGACTGAGGCTCAGAGAGGACACCTGGTCACACGGCTGGTGGGTGCAGAGCTGGGATCTGAGCCCAGGTTATCAGGTCTGAAGTCTGTGACCCCAGTGGTCCTCTGCAGGGGGCACTGGCTGTTGCTCCTGTGCCTCTCAGACACTCCATGTGCCCGTTACGCCTGAGGAAGCCCAGGTCAGCTCCAGGCTGCTCGTGCCTCTAGGGGCCTGCATCTTGGCATAGGGCACCAACATGGGCCCAGAGAGTGCTGGTGCGGCCTCTAGGTGGTGGCCTGGGCTCTGGACGTTGTCAAGGGCAGTATGCTTGCTGTTGAATCAGTTTGGACCATGCCCAGGGGTCTCTTCACAGAGGGAGTTACCATTTTAATTTTTGCCTTTGAACACCCCTGGGAACCACCCCCCATGCACCTGCCCTTCTGGGGCTGCTGCGTCCATGAGGCCTCTGCTCCCCGGCCCCCACCATGCACCTGGAGGCATTCAGCAGGCTCCACAGGTTTCCCAGAGATGCCTCTGGTGTCCTGCAGCAACCCTAGCGGCCACTTCCCTCACTGCCCCTTACTCTCAGGCCACCCTAGAACAGTACTGTCTTTCCTCTGCTCCTACAAGGCTGCTCCCAGCCCATCTGCAGACCTATCTGCCTCACCCCTGGCCGTTTCCCTGGTCTACTTCCCCTTCTCTGCCCATCCCAGCATCTCTGCCTGATCCCACCCCCTCAGAGAGAACGTTTTGCTCTCAGTCAGTCAGCAAGGATTTATTGAGCTGTAGAGACATCCTGGCTGAGAGCTCAGGCTCTGAGGCCTGACGCCTGGGGCTACAGAAATGAAACCGTCCCATCCCCTGCTCACCTCTGGTGCACCTGGAACATAAAGAGAAAAGGCAAAGGCTCCACCGCTGGGTGCTGGCTTCACTTTGGCTTCTCCCTGCTGCCTAGTTACTGAGAAGAAAAAAAATACGGCAGGAAGCCCCATATAGACCATTTTTTTCCTCTGTTCTGTGCAAGAGTTACCTTGGTAGTCCTCAGTTAGGTAACTCAGCACTGGGGTTTACTATGGAGGGTAGGTCTGGGGGTGGCGGAGGGGAGCAGCTTTCTGGAGACTTTCAGACGCAGGAGTAAGGAGGCCATTTGTGTTTTGGGGTCTGTAAAGAAGGAGCCCCAACCCCAGTGTGGATCCTGGGGAAGGAAAAGGGACTCAGACTCTTACCGCAAGGGGTGGATCCAGAAGCCCCAGCAAACCGTCAGCCATCTTCTGCCATCCTTGGAGTCAGCCCCCAGAAGATGCACGTGGCCTGTGTGGTGCTCTGGTTGGCACAGGACACTCAGCCTTCTGACCACGTGGGAGCAGTTATCAACAGGTGCCACCTCAGTGGGAACGGGTCAGCGTCCTGGTTCTCCTGGCCAAGGTGAAGAAGTTGGAGCCTCCCCCTCCCCCTCCACTTTTTGAGTACATGAGACCTGGAGGTTCTTCGGCAATTTGAAAGGAGAGGAAGATTCCAGAGGAAGGTATGTTTTTCTTTCAAGTATAGTAAATTAGGTCTGGATGGTTTTAATTGAAATTATACAAATCAAAGAAATGCAATAGTATTTGTACCTCCTATATCTGCTATCACTCAGTGGTCACAAAAACATCAGTTCTTATTTATCAAAAGCTTATGGCATGCCAGGTCTCCCAATTACATTGTTTTATTTAATCTTTAGGACAAGGTAGGTACTTTCTGTCACCATTTTACAGATGAGAAAACTGAGGCTCTCTACAGAGAGGTTAACTAACTTTCCCAAAGTCACACAGCTAGCAAAGCTGTGGACTGGGCTTATAACCCACATGTCTTTCACTCCAAAGTCCTTCAACCACAAGTTCCACTCTATTGCTCTGTTTGGGGGTTCCCTGAATCTGTGGGGACCCCAGAAGATATGGACCTGCAGGGAGAAGCCATGGGATCTGGAGGCCCAAGGCCTAAGGAGACCATGGGGCCTCCTTCAGGTAACTGTCTTCGGCAGCAGCTGCATCCCATTACACTGTGGACAGCAGTCTTTAGAAAGCCACCTTCTCCTGGGCTGCAAAGGAACAGGGTGACCACAGCCTATGAACCCTTGGGGCCCCTTGAGTTCCCACTGCCTGCCAGGCAGGGTTTCACAAATGCATTGACGTTGACAGGGCAGCCTTTGTGGAGGGTGCAGGAAGCCCAGGGGCCTATGGCTGCCAGCATTGCTCAGAGTTTCCGCTGAGCTCTTCCTGCAGGGCCCTCCTCAGGGTTCTGCTAGCCAGTGCCCCCTGTCTTGAGGCCTTGGTGGACCCCAGCTGGCTCTGAGACAAGCTCAACTGACTCCAGGGCCTCTGAAGGGCTAGGAAGGCCCCATTTTCTGGGTGCTGAGCCTTGGGTTAGCTTCAGAGGCCCTGGTGATAGCCTCACGATGTCTGAAGGTTTCTTAGGACCAATGCCACCAGGTGGGACAGAGGCACTGCTACTTCCAGTCAGAAGATCCAAGTTCCACTCTCAGATCCAACACTCGCTGGTTCTGCAACCTCAGGCGGGTGTCTTTCCCTCTCTGAATTTCCTTCCCTATCTACCTCACAGGGCTGTTCAAAACCCTTGGCAAACAGGAAAACACTCGGCCAGTATTGGTGGCCTTAGTAAGGCTGTGGGCTGACTGTGGGCCTGCCCCTAATTGGTCTTCCCACCTGGAAACTCAGCGAAGAGGCTGGACTTATGGGTTCCAGAAGAGGGGAAGGGCATTCCAGGAGGAGGGAGGGCTGAGCCCAGGCACAGAGTTCAGAACACACAGGAATGGATTGAGCTCTGTGCCAGAAACTGTTCTAAGCGTTTTACACATAATAACTCATTTACCTCTCTCGTCGTTCCCATGAGGTAGGCATTACTTCACCCCATTTTACAGATGAGGCAATGGAGGCACAGAGGGGTAAAGTAACTTGCTCAAGATCACATCACCAGAAGTGGGGAGCCAAGATTTGAACCTGGGCAATCTGGGAGAAGACCATGAGTGGAGGCAGCGGTGGTGGGACTGGAAAGGTTGGGAGAAACGCCAGCGCCTGGGCCACATCTGCCCTGCCCACTGCTGCAAGGCCAGCGCCCAGAGCAGTGCTTAGCACATAGTAGGTGTTCTTAGCCTGTTCCTGATACATGAGCTCTGCAGGTGTGGCTACCTTGCTTGTCTGGGGACGTTGACATTTCACACAACACAGAGAGGTTGGGGTTGCTGCCTCTGCCTTTGGGCTGAGATTCAGCCCTTTTCAGTGGGGCTATTGGACCCCTACTGCAGGAGGGCCCCTTGTAGGAAGGCAGAAATTTAAAATTGTTCCTTAATCCCCCTCTGTCCCCCTCCTATTAGGCCCAGCCTTGCCTTCTGTACCTCCCTGGGGAGTGCTTTTAGCTCCCAGAACTTGGGATCCAGGTGGGCTGGGGGGCTGGGGGAATGCAGACAAACTTGGAGAAGCATGTTCGCTGCCGGCAGAGGCTGCTGAGAGACCAGCCTGTTTGCATGGCTGGAGCGCTGGGGGCTGATGAGAAAGGAAGCTTCCTACTCTGCAGCACTCAGACCCCACTAGGAATGTGGCTTGGGGCCAGGATCCCTCTGGGCAAGAAAGGATGACTCGGCAGAAACAGCGTCCTGGCCCCACAGGACAACTGGAGCCGCTGCCCTGGGGGCTGGTGCCAAGTGGCAGAGCTGCTGAATTAACGACCCCTCCACCTCAGCTTCATCTCCACCCTCCCACACCTCATCCCCCACTCCCACTCCCCCAGCCCTCCTTTAGAAGCCGTTCTCTGGGCTGGGGTTTTAAGACCCTCAGACTGGCAAGAACTGGCACCCTGCACCAACTTTCACAGAATTGGGAGGGGCCCTGAGGCTGGAATTGATAACTGGTGAGGGGAGGCAGCCAGCCTTCAAGGCCCCCCAGGCCTGCCAAGGGAGTCCAGCATGGGGTGAGGGGTGCATGGGGCAGTGGCGGGAGCTGGCCTGGGCGGGGCCTGGGGAATTCCAGCCCAGGAGAGCCAACTGGAAGCACGTGTGTTTAGATGGGCAAGGAACCCATAAAGCTGCTTCTTCCAGCCCAGCTTCCCAAGGATTAAAGATCTCAGGAATCCTGGGAGATCTGTCTCCTCGTCACCAGAGGCCCCTCAGGACACAGGCTCCCGCCCCACTTGCACCTCAGGTCCTGGGCAGAAGTGGATGATGATGGTGGCGGTGAAAATGCGGATCTTGTGAGAGTCGGGCTGCAGCTGCTAGCGTTCATTGTTTCCCACACATCCTGCTGACCGCTGTTACCTGTTTAATCCCAGGTGTTCCCCAGGGCAGTCTTATCAGGTGGATAGGTACCAGTATTACCCTCATTTTCTGCAGAGGAAACTGCCTTGCAGAAAGGTAAGTAGCTTGTCCAAGTTCACTCTGGTTGTGGCAGAATACATTTCCAAGACTGGGATCTTAAATGCTCTGCTTGATCCTCTACCCCTTGGAGGAAGGAAAAAGGGTAGAGTTCCTGTGGCTCTGCCCCCTCCCCTGGGTGCCACGCAGTGACTGAGGATCACCAGGGTCAGCCCATGGAAACGCTGACCCTTTCTAGGAGGCATTGCAACATCCAGCAGTTTCCTGCGCAACTCTCATAGGGGGCTTGGGTCTGGTGAGCAGTGAAGATCCTGAGATTTGGGGCTAGAAGACATGAGCCTGTCTCCTGACTTACTAGCTGTGTGACTTTGACGCTTAGCTTTGTCTCCCTGGGCCTTGGTTCCCTCACCTATAAAATGGGAGAGAAGAATACAAAAACTTTCTCTCCATGACCTGCCCCAGGGAGATCAAATGTAGACCCTAAGTCCGCTGCAGCCAGGGGGCCTGAGCAGACGGAAAGCAGTGGTGGGTGGCGAGGGTTGAGAGGGGAGGAGATCAGGGACAGGGGGCAGGAAGGGAGTGTCGGGGGCTGGTATCACACTACTAGGCTCCCAGGTCTGGAGAGAGGCCAGCAGAGATCAGGATTTCCTTTCATAACAGATTATGGAACAGCTACTTTGCACTAATCCATCTGCCTGATAGAGATCATCTGGGGGTGACCCAGCAGCCTTTGGTGAAGACACAGAACAGAACGGCTGCATCTTCCCAGGAAAATCCCATGGGCAAAATGACTCTAGGTGCCAGATAACAGCCAGTTTTTTGCAAGTGCCGGTTTGCTGACTTCCTTCTGTCCTGCTCTAACCTGGCTTCTGTTAGTTGACTGGTTCCTGTTGCCTCAGCAACAAAGCAATAATGGAGGTGGGTGTGAATGGCTATGTTAAATCACTTAATTATTGCAAACAGGCACTCTGCCAAACGGGGGTGGTTACAGCTATGTTAGACTTAGTCACTGCCTGCAACTAAATGTAGCTGAGATGGTCGTAAATATGCACGAAATAATAGACCACCAACAAATACATCTTGGTTGACTAAAGAACCTTTGGAATTATGAAGACATTAGACTACATCCATTACAGTTGTATCGCTGAGTCCACTTTATCATATTCAAAACCTTTGCAAACCAGTAATTTACATAGGATGTGTATGGTGAGGCTACCTCAGTTACCCAGTCCTCAACTCTATAAGGTTTTATCAATAACAGCAGGTCCGTTCCGTTTAGGCTGTTATTATGGCTCTCTCCTGGAACATCCTGTAGTGGTTGTTTTTTGGAAACATCATTTGGTTCATAATCTCTTAGCAACAGGACTTTGAGGGCTAACGGCCGACGTATAAGCCCAGCAAGATGATTGTGACTCGTGGGTAGGCAAACCCACAGCAGCCAAGTCCAAGCACTCTCTGATTATG
Organism: Pongo pygmaeus; assembly: GCF_028885625.2. NCBI lineage: Eukaryota > Metazoa > Chordata > Mammalia > Primates > Hominidae > Pongo > Pongo pygmaeus. The sequence goes on along the minus strand of NC_072373.2, from coordinate 119,933,346 downwards.
GGTTTAATTGTTTTAGGTCATTGAACGTCATGGGCACCCACTGCGGGTCAAACTGGCTTTGTTATCTGCCAGTGAGCATTTGCCAAGGCAGCCACACACCCAGGGCCTGAGGAGAACTTCCAGAGTCACCGAGTGCCCCAGGCGTCACAGCTTGGTCTTTTGGCTGCAGACCCTGGAGTGCTTGATGGGGAAGAGGAAGAAAGGAAGGAGGATTTATCTCACTCTGTGTGTGCCTGGCACTTCACCTCATCGTATCCTCACAGACCCCTGTGCAGCAGTGTTAGGACTGTCTTGCCAGGCTGCAGGTGAGGAAGCAGCCGCTCAGACTGGGGAGACACTGGCTGCACTCACAGGTGCTCACAGGCTGGCAGAGGCAGAGGCAGAGGCAGGATTCTGATCCAGGTCCTCCCGAGCTCACAGCCTCTGCTCTTTCTGCTCTTTCCATGCAAACACCCACGCCTATGGGGACAGCTGGGTCTTTCCTGGATGTTTGGTCTCCATAAGATTCTGTTCCAGAGTGGAGCATGTGAGGGTCATTGCCACAGACCCATTCAACATGTCAGAGGCCACACAAACAGTGTATACATCTGGCGCCACTGAGCCCAGCACTCACAGGCAGCCTGGGGCCTGCCTGCCTGCTCTCAGAGTTTGCAATTCCCTTTTTATTTGAGTTCTTTCTGGTCCCTCCCAGAGATTGAGACTGTAGTTTGCCATCTGTATTTAGCAGGAATTAAAGGTTTTAAACATAGCTACCACTTTTTACTATGAGCTGAGCACATACACACCGCTATTTACTTCTTAAAACCTTGTAAAGATGTGATACTGTTGTCCCTGTTTACAGATCAGGAAATTGAGGGTCAGAGTGGTTGGATGATTTGCTCTAAGTCACAGAAAACAGGTTTTTTTTTTTATTTTTTATTTTTTTTTTGAGACGGAGTCTCGCTCTGTCTCCCAGGTTAGAGTGCAGTGGCGCGATCTCAGCTCACTGCAAGCTGTGCCTCCTGGGTTCACACCATTCTCCTGCCTCAGCCTCCCGAGTAGCTGGGACTACAAGCGCCCGCCACCACGCCCGGCTAATTTTTTTTTTGGATTTTTAGTAGAGACAGGGTTTCACTGTGTTAGCCAGGATTGTCTCGATCTCCTGACCTCGTGATCTGCCCGCCTCGGCCTCCCAAAGTGCTGGGATTACAAGTGTGTGCCACAGCGCCCAGCCTGGAAACAGGTTCTTATTGTGATACCCACAGCCCACCCCCTGCCCTGCCCTGCAGCTCCATTACTCCTGAGCGGCGGTGGACGCCCGGAGAAATATGCAGGTTTGTGCTTTGGGTCCCCACACTCACAGGGGCCTCTTTCAAGGCCCTAGAAATCTATTCAGATGGTCACATATCTTTGTAAAATTTGCAAAGGTAAGATATTTTTATCTTCTTTTTATAAAGGAGCATCTCGCATCCCCTCATTGTATAAACCTCAGTTTCCACAGAACCTAGATCCAACCTGCTGGTGAGTATATACCTTGAACAATGTACCTAAGAATTTACTCTTCCTTGTAGCCACCAGCACTTAATTTTTCCTCCTTGGCACTTTTCATGAATACACTATATACTTTATGTATTAACCTTATTTATTGTAGTTTTTTTTTTTTTTGAGACAGCGTCTCGCACCGTTACCTGGGTTGGAGTGCAGTGGCGCGATCTCGGCTCACTGCAACCTCTGCCTCCCAGGTTCATGCGATTCTCATCCCTCAGCCTCCTGAGTAGCTGAGACTAAAAGCGTGCACCACCACGCCTGGCTAATTTTTATATTTTTAGTAGAGACAGGGTTTTGCCGTGTTGGCCAGGCTGGTCTCGAACTCCTGACCTCAAGTGATCCATCCACCTTGGCCTCCCAAAGTGCTGGGATTACAGCCATGAGCCACCGGGCCTGGCCAATCTTATTTATTGTAGATTGTAGGCACTACTCAACAAGTTTGTTTAGGTGAATGAATGCAGCCATCATCCTTATACTTAAAAGAGTCCCGTATCATAGACAGAGCCATGATTATTTTCACATTCTAGACAAAGACATGGAAGATGACATGCTCAAAGGCACCTACTAGCAAACCTAATCCCTTTTCTATGTTCTGAGCTCCCTTTGAATTTGGCCACGTCTCGGTTTCCTCTGGCCGTGACATCATAATTTACTCATAGACTAGACATCAGCTCACTAGTGTTTCATCCTTGACTCTTCTCTTAACAAGTTTCTCTTTCCCTCCAAATTTCATCAACCACCTCCCAAATATCTCTTGAACTTTAGCACTTCTATCTCCACAGCCCCAACCCAGAGAAAGTGTAGCCTCCTGACCCCAGCCTCTTCCCCTCACAGCCTCCCAAGGCTTATCTGATCTGACAATCTCCTGTTGGCATGGATCCATGGATCCTCATTTCTTAGAGATTGTATTTGAAGTCCTCAGCCCAGCCCACAAGGTCCACACAGAGTTTTGTTTTGTTTTGTTTCACTTTCTCAAATTCAGTATCTCCTTTCTGACTCAGAGCCTTTGTACATGCTGTGTCCCTTTCTGATGCCAGAACATTCTTGCTCTCTCCTTTCCTCCGATCCTACTTAGTTTTTACTCACCCTTCTGGTTTCCAAGCTAGCATTACTTCCTCAGGGTTACCTTCCGTGTTTTCCCAGCTTGGGTCAGAGCCTCTGTGAATGATTTTTACAGCTCCTTATATATCTCTGCTTAGAACTGATTACAACTGTTATTAAACAACCGAACTGTTTGATCTGTTGTAGCAACCTCTCCCCTCTACCTTCCTCCTCAGCCAGGCATAAGCTCACAGAGGGCAGAGACTGCGTCTGCCTTGGTCCCTGCTATATCTGTGTTGTGTTTGTTTGGCCTAAGGAATAAAGATGTTTATATGTGCCAGGTGCAGTGGCTCACGCCTGTAATCCCAACACTTTGGGAGGCCAAGGCAGGTGGATCACCTGATGTCAGGAGTTGGAGACCAGCCTGGCCAACATATTAAAATAGAAAAATTAGCCGGGTGTGGTGGCAGGAGCCTGTAATCCCAGCTACTTGGGAGGTTGAGACATGAGAATCACTTGAATCCAGGAGGCGGAGGTTGCAGTGAGCTGGGATTATGCTACTGCACTCCAGCCTGGGTGACAGAGTGAGACTCTGTCTCAAAAAAAAAGATGTTTATATGTAACCTTCCAAAGTGTTTCACATCAGCAAGCAGCAGCCCTCCATGTGGTTATTTAGCGACGCAGGTCCTTCCATGCAGTGGCTTGTCATCCCTAGGACTTGAGGCTGTGTCAGTGCCACATCTGGGTTGAAGCCAGCAGGAAGGGGAATTGGTTTTCTGGGTCTTGGCTTCCTTCCGGTGGTCTATTACAGAAGAACAAACCACCCCAAATTTAGTGCTGTAAAACACCAACCATTTCATTATCTTCACAGATTCTGTGAGCCTGTGAGGAATTCTGGGGGAATTTGGACAGAACACAGAGAGGGTGGCTTGTCTCTGCCCTGCAATGTCTGGGCCTCAGCTGGGAAGACTCAAACGGTTGGGGGCTGAACCGTCTGGAGGCGTTTTTGCTTACCTGGCACGTGGCTGGAAGACTGGGCTTGGCTGAGCCAGTACCAGAGCACCAACATGTGGCCTCTCCAACGTGGTGGCCTCAAAGGAGTTGGGTTTCTTTTATGGTGGCTCAGGGCTCAAGAGTGTGTGTTTCCAGAGAACAAGGTGAAGCTCCATAACCTTCTATATCCTAAGCCTCAGAAGTCACATTTCTTCCCATGGTACTCTTTGATAGAAGACTGCCCAGGTTCAAGTGGAGGTGTCGTAGACCCCCCCAACTCTTGATGGGAAGAGAGTGGAAGAATTTGTGGCCATATTTATAAACCACTACAGCCCAGAAGGGCACATGCCAGTTTTACTCACATTCCGCCTGTGAGAGTGTGGTTATATGGTGTCATCTAAATGCAATAGGGCTGGAAAATGCTGTCCCTACTTAGACAGCTTCAACTGCATTATAAAGGAAGAAGAGGCTGGGCACAGTGACTCATGCCTGTAATCCCAGCACTTTGGGAGGCCAGAGTGGAAGAATTGTTTGAGACCAGGAGTTCAAGACCAGCCTGAGCAACATAGCGAGGCCCCATCTCTTCAAAAATTAGCCAGATGCATTGGTGCATCTGCGGCCCCAGAGACTCAGGGGGCTCAGGTGGAAGGATCACTTGAGCCCAGGTGGTTGAGATTGTAGTGAGCTGTAGTGCCACTGCACTCCAGCCTGGACGACAGAGCAAGACCCTGCCTCAAAAAAAAAAAAAGAAGAAGAAAGGAGAATGGATTTTCATAGACTGCTAGCAATCTGCCACAGTCACTCCTCTGGCCACCAAACATCTATGTGTCTCACTCCCCACATACGCAATACACTTCTCCAAGGGGGGAAAAAAACCCAAATCCCAGTGGTGGGATCTGCTGCTGCCTATTTGTTGAACAACTAACTGACTGGATGTTGCAGAGCAGCTGTGTCCAGCCCATCCATTATGAAAATAGGGTGGGCAGAGACAATGTTTTATTTCTTTCTTTTCTTTTCTTTTCTTTTTGGAGTTGGAGTCTTGCTTTGTCGCCCAGGCTGGAGTGCAGTGGCACGATGTGGGCTCACTGCAACCTGTTCCTCCAGGGTTCAAGCAATTCTCCTGCCTCAGCCTCCCGAGTAGCTGGTATTACAGGCACCTGCCATCACGCCTAGCTAATTTTTGTATTTTTAGTACAGACGGGGTTTCACCACATTGGCCAGGCTTGTCTTGAACTCCTGACCTCAAGTGATCCACCCGCCTTGGCCTCTCAAAGTGCTGGGATTACAGACGTGAGCCACCGCGCCCAGCCAATGTTCCATTTCTTAACCTTGAGCCTCGGGTGGGCTAGTTCTAAGTGGGGAGGCAAAATGAGGTAGCCTCTGGCCTGTTAAGAATGGAGAGAGATCTGCATTTCCCTTTGTCTTGGCACTTAATTCAGTCATTTACAGAGTGGGAAACATGAATAAATGTTCATTGAAAAGAACATCTATCTCATGCTGCATCCCAAATTAATTCCAGATGGATCAAAGAGTCACATGTGAAAAATAAACACAGGAAAGGCTAGAGGAAAGGCATAGGAGCAGACAGTTCACAGAAGATAAAAAAAAAAGGCCAGTGGTGGTGTGAAAAGACATGTTCTTGAGGATATGGGGAAGCAGGAACTCTCAGACATTGTCAGTAGGTGTTTAAGTTGATCATTTTTAGATTTGGCAATAGCTTTTGAGGTGTCAAATGTTCCGTACCTTTTTATCCAGGAACTCCTCTTCTAGGTATTTATTCTACAGATACACAGTATTCCCACAAGTGAGCAAAAACTCTGTCAAAAATGTTCAGGCCGGGTGCGGTGGCTCACGCCTGTAATCTCAGAACTTTGGGAGGCTGAGGCGGGTGGATCACCTTAGGTCAGGAGTTCAAGACTAGCCTTGCCAATATGGTGAAACCCCATCTCTACTAAAAATACAAAAATTAGTTGGGTGTGGTGGTGCACGCCTGTAATCCCAGCTACTCAGGAGGCTGAGGCAGGAGAATTGCTTGAACTAGGGAGGTGGGGGTTGCAGTGAGCCAAGATCACACCATTTCACTCCGGCCTGGGTGACAGAGCAAGACTCTGTCTCAAAAAAAAAAAAAAAGAATGTTCAGTGTACAGTTGTTTAAAATAGCAAAGTAGCTGGAAACCACCTAAATGTCCATCCATGGAAACATTAAATCAAATAGAATTCCATGCAGCTGTTCAAAAGAATAAGATAGATTCAGTAGTATTCACATGGAGAATCATCCAAGGAGCACTGATAATAGGAAACAAAAGGCAAGCTGGAGAGCAGTATGGATAACATAATTCCATTTGTGTTAAGAAAGAAAACAAGTCGATATAATTCATAAATATAAAACAACAATACCTGGAAAGATTTATAGGCAGCTTTGTCTGGTTTCTTCAGGGGGAGTGAGTTTCATGCTGGGGGTAGCAGGAGAATTTTGTCTTTGTGCTTTATACCTTTCTTTACTGTACAATGGGTTATTTTACAATGTACATGTAATCAGTTTTATAGGAGAATCAAATTTAGAATAGTGATTATCTCAAGGGAAGGAGGGAAGAGAATGGGACAGAGGTTATAGGGCCCTTTAACTGTATTTCCAATATTATGTTTCAAAAAGAAATTGAAATGGTGAAAATGGTCAATTTTATGTCAGCATATTTTACTACAATAAAAAAAGAAGAAATTGAAGCAAATGTGGCAACATGTTAAGAATTGCTAAAGCTGGGCTGGTGCAGTGGCTCACACCTGAAGTCCTAACACTTTGGGAGGCTGAGGTGGGAGCATTGCTTGAGCTGGAGTTCGAGGCCAGCCTGGGCAACATGGTGAAACCTGCCTTTTCAGAAAAATGTGAAAATTAGCCAAGTGTGGTTTACTCAGGAGGCTGAGGTAGAGGGATTGCTTGAGCCCAGGAGTTTGAGGCTGCAGTGAGCTATGATTGTGCCACTGCACTCCAGCCTGGGCAACACACCAAGACCCTGTCTCAAGAAAAAAAAAAAGAAGAAAAAAAAAAAAGAATGGATAAAGCTGGTTGGAGGGTACAAAGATGTTCATTCTATAATTCCCTATGCTTTTCCAAATATTTGTTGCATTTCACAACTTAGAAAAAGAGTTTAAAAATTCATTCAACATAACAAGATAAAGTAAATTAAAAAGAAACCAGAAAAAAATGAAGCAAAAGGAAAATAAGAGCAGTAAAACAAAAAACTTTATAACCCATACTAAATGCATTAGATAACCTTTTATTTATTTATTTATTTATTTATTTATTTATTTATTTATTTATTTATTTATTTTAGTCTCATTCTGTTGCCCAGGCGGGAGTGCAGTGGTGCCTCCACCTCCCAGGTTCAAGTGATTCTCCTGCCTCAGCCTCCCAAGTAGCTGGGATTACAGGCATGTGCCACCACACCCGGCTAATTTTTGTATTTTTAGTAGACATGGGGTTTCACCATGTTGGCCAGGCTGGCCTCGAACTCCTGAGCTCAAATTATCCACCTAAGCTTCCCAAAGTGCTGGGATTACAGGTGTGAGCCACCATGCAAGGCCAAATAACTTACAAGCAGCTGGAGAAATTTAATCATTGTCTCGTAGGAGGTATAGGAACTTCATGTTCCTCATTTTAAGCTCTAGGAAGCACTTTAGTCCTGGAGCTTACAGTCAATCTGTAAGAAACAGATTGTTGCTTAGGAAAGCTCAATTTACCAATCCAGCATGGAGGCTGGATTTCAGTGCAAACCCGAGGTGGGGGAACAGTTCAGAGCCTGTTTCTCCGGGTGCAGATGAGAGCCACAGAGAGCTCTGGCAGCCCAGGGGAGAGGGGGAGCTGGACGGATTTATTGCAGACAGCCTCCCTGGGCAGAGGATCGGAACAAGGAAAAGGATGAGGAGCTGACCACCAGGGAAGCAGGTGCTCCCCGTGGGCCTCTGACTGAGCCCTGATCCTGTATGCTTGGCCCTCCTTTCATAGCATGGGGCATTTTGGGTGAGTGAAGATGCCTCCTGATGGTTTGGCTCCCAAACATTTGAGTCTTCTCACCCGCCATGGTCTTCACCTCTCTGCCCCTTCCCCTGCCCTTGCCCTGGAGAGCTGGAAAAGCAGTAAATCAGTGGAAGGGGCTGCCCCCACCCCAAGGCATTCACACCCTTCCCTGGCCCATTTCCCGGCACAGGTCACAGGCAGGGTCTTAATCTGCTGCACCTGCAGTTCTTTGATCCATTTTGGTTTCTTTTCTTTTGAAAAATGTTGACCGCAGTGCAATCTTGACTGTGTTGCTTTGAAAACCCTCTTCCTGTGAACTTGTGATGCCAGTGATAAAGAAAAGGGCAGAGGGCTGCGGGTCTTACCAGGGGCCTTTGTTATGGGCGCTGAAGGGGAATAAATATCACAGGTGGGCAGTAGGTGGGGCTGGGCCTGGAGAGGTTCTGAGGGCTTGGGTTGTTCGGGCCCTAGGCTGCGGACATCCAGGGCCAGGCGGCTACTTGCTAATAATCAGGCTTCCCAGCTGCCCTGGAGCCCAGTGGGGCCGTGAGCTTCCTCCACCTAGATGCTACTGTCTAGGGTGCAGAGGAGGATCCCCACACCGGGGGAAGTGAACTCAGCACTGCCCAGTTTCCTACCAGCTGGGCCCACGATTCTAGGCAGAGCTGGGCCTCCTGGTCTAGCTGCCTGCCCCTCTGCCACCCTGAGGGCTGACGCTGCGCTGCCTACAGGCCTGCTGCTGCTGCTCTCCAGCAGGGCTGAGAGGTCAGGCACCCCACCCTCCCACAGCTGCAGGATTGGGGTGTGAGTGAGTGTGTGGAGAAAGGGTTTCTGGGTTCCATTCCTGGCAAGGACTCTAAGACCTCTTGAGCCAACCTCTCTTCAGTGATTGTTCTGCTGCCCAGGGCTTCTGGGGCTGGTGACTGGCTTCTCAGTGGCCCCAATTTTGTGTTCTTGTTGCTGACTCTTGGAAACCAAATGCTGGCAACCAGCCTGTGCCTGCCAGACTCCAGGCTGGGACCCTTAGATACAGGATTGCTTTTCAAGTTTGAAACAACCAAAACATAAGCATGCTCATCAACACTCTTGTACAGAGAAAGAAACTGAGTCAGGATTGGGTGTCTTTTTCCAGTCTGCCTGCCAACTTTCTCCACCTTGCTCTGCCCCCTAGGACTGTGGGACCTACGTCTATGGGTGCCCTTACCCTCTGCCTTGGTCACTGGGGAGCACCGATAGCTTATGGGAGGCAGAGAGGAGAGTGAGGTCAGGGCACTTAACAGCCTGGCTGCATCCCTTCATGAGGCCACAGCTGCTGCCAGGCAGCCCTATCTACTCAGCTCCAGAGCTCTGCAGGTCTGGTGACCTCCCCTGGGGTCATCAGGTCCAGCAGCAGGAAAGCCTGATGCTCTTGGTCCAGGTTCCTGCAATCCTTTTCCAAGACCTTTGACGATAGTCTCCATATTGAATACTTCTCAAATCCCCTGGTTTGAGTACGTTGACGGCTTCCTCCTGGGACCCTGCATTATCCATACCATCCAGCCAGTTGATCAGCAAGGACTCCTGGGTCTGCCGAGTCGCTACAGACTGCAGCTGGGCTATAGGAGGGGGCCCCCCTTTCTAATTCCTGCTCTTTTTTCTGGCTCTGCTCATACCCTCATCCATGTATCCCCTATTTCCCTGCTTTGCTTCCCACCCCAACCTACAGTGCTTCCCCTGCCAGATGTCTGGGGATGTTTAGAAGATGAGAGTCACAGCCAAACAACTGCTCCTCCACCCCAGCCACCCTGATGCATCTGGGAAGTGGTGCTCATTGGGATCTGAGTTCTTAGACATCATAGGGCAGTCATAGAGGCCCTGGGTCCTTGAGACAGGTGTCCTGGAAGCCAGTGCACGGAAACAGGGTGATTTCACATTGCTGGAAGAGTCCTCTTCTCTGGGAACCCTTCACCAGTAAAACCCACGCACTCACCTACTCGCTCACTCACAATTCAGAGAGGCTGGCTCACTACCTGGCCCACCCCAAGGGATCTGTGTATCACTTCCTGTGGGAGGCTGTTACTGGCCCCTGGCGGAGGCTGGCTGCCCATCACATGCTCCCAGCACATCCCGTCTCTCCTCATGCTGTAACCCTTATCACACTGACATGGCTTGTCTGTTGTCCACGTCCACCACTGTACCCGCCACAACCTGGAATCCCTCGCACCTGGCACAGTGCTGGGCACACAGAGAGGGCTCAACAAATGTTTGTTAAATTAAAATGGAAAAAAATGTATTTCAATCAATACTATGCAGATTGCTCTTCCTGTATCTCGGTGGCCACTGAGAGAACAACGACCAGCTCTGCAGCTGGGGTCCTAAAGAGCACACCAGCCTGCCGAGGCTGGAGACTGGGCTCTGTCCCTGCTGTGCCTCATGCTAAGCGTGTGCCTCTGGTCAAAGTCTCTGAGCTTTAGATTTCTCATCTGTAAGATGGAGATAGTACTTACCCTAGTTTTCTATTGCTTCATAATAAATTATCACAAACTTATGGGTTTAGAACAGCACACATTTGTTAGGCTTAGCTGGGTCCTCTGCAGGGCCACAGTGAAGGTGTCAGCCAGGGCTGGGTTCTTCATCTGGACACTCAACTGGGGATGCATCTACTTCCAGGCTTATGAAGCTTGTTAGCAGAATTCCTCTCCTTGTGGTTGTAGAACTAAAATCTTTGTGATAACTGTTGGTGGGGGGCTGCTCTGAGGTCCTAGAGGCTGCCTGTAATTCCTTACCACAAAGCCTCTCTGTATGCCCCTTCAGATCATGGCCCACACTTCTTCAAATTCAGCAAGGAAGAAAATGTCTAGCACCAGTCTGCTAGTAAGCTCAGGTCTTTTTTTTTTTTTTTTTTTTTTTGAGATGGAGTTTTGCTCTTTGTTGCCCAGGCTGGAGTGCAGTGGCACGATCTCGGCTCGCTGCAACCTCCGCCTCCCAGGTTCAAGTGATTCTCCTGTCTCAGCCTCCTGAGTAGCTGGGATTACAGGTACCCACCACCACGCCCAGCTAATTTTTGTATTTTTAGTAGAGATGGGGTTTCACCATGTTGGCCAGGCTGGTCTCGAACTCCTGACCTCAGGTGATCCACCCGCCTTGGCCTCCCAAAGTGCTGGGATTATAGGTGTGAGCCACTGCGCCTGGCCAAGCCCAGGTCTTTTATGGAACCCTTCATGAATTTGCATGTAATCCTTGCGAGCCCACGTCTTTTATAATATAACATAATCATAGAAGTGACGTCCCATTCCCTTTGCCATATTTCCTTGGTTAGGAGCTACTCACAGGTCCTGCCCTATTTGAGGGCTGGGGGTCACAGAAAGGCATGGACCTGGAGTCACTCTAGAGCTCTAGGAGCTAGAGTCTGAATCCTACAATGCTAATCTCTATCTCATAGATTTCTGGAGAGAATTAAGTGAAAGAATGCCTGGCACTTAGTAAGAACTCAGGAAATGTCACAGAAGGCAGCAGAAGCAGCTGTCTTTACTTTGGCCCACTTTGAAATGTTGGCTCACAGCTTGTCCTCAGTCTGCACCTGCCCTGTTGCTTCCACCACGCTGCTGCGGTCACTTTTATCACGTGGGTGGATCTTGAAGGCAGTTGAATTTGCCAAATGGTATTAACTGGAACGATCAACAGGTGTTATTATCATTTTAATTAAAAGTTCTTGGAAGATAAGAACCCATCTTACCAAGGTTTTCAGCCTCTGGTTCTTAGCTTGTTGAGCTTAGGATGTTGGCTTTAGCTTGGCTGCTCTGTAAGTGTTGAGCCATTGCACCCCCTAGAATGATGTAATTGAGTTCAGAGCTACAGCCTCAGGGGCAAGTGATGGTTGGTGGGGAGAAGGGAGCAGGCATGGGTTGGATGGGCAAGTTAGGTGACAGCTGGGAGGAGCAGGAAGCATCCTGGCAGGTCCCCGAGTCCAGATCCTGCCAGGGGAAGCGCCTCGGCCCAGCCGCCATGCCCACCCACCCTCCCAACTCCTGGCTGCTCCAGGCTTTCTTCCATTCTTTCTGTTCAGCTCCCCTCACACCCCTACCCCTAGAGAAGAGTGGAGTGCAGTGGTGTGATCTCGGCTCACTGCAAGCTCCACCTCCCGGATTCACACCATTCTCCTGCCTCTGCCTCCCGAGTAGCTGGGACTACGGGCGCCTGCCACCATGCCCCACTAATTTTTTGTATTTTTAGTAGAGACGGGGTTTCACCGTGTTAGCCAGGATGGTCTCGATCTCCTGACCTTGTGATCCACCCCCCTCAGCCTCCCAAAGTGCTGGGATTACAGGTGTGAGCCACTGTGCCCAGCCAGGCCCTGTCCCTTCTAATGTGGGAATAGAAACCTGATTCTTTCAGAGACATAGAGCTCTGGGCCAGGAAGGGCCTCAGGCTTGGGGTCAACAACTGTCTTTAGGATGCAGGTGAGTTGTGTCTATTGAGCACCTACTTGTGCCACTGGGCTCTGCACTTTACATACTTCATTTCCACCATTTTTCAGTCTTCAAGGTGGATAAACCAAAGCCCAGAGAGGGAAAGCGGTTTTCTCTGGTCACATATCTGCTAGGCGGCAAAGTTAGGACCAGAGTTTCGGTGACCTGCGCCACTGGTCCAGGATTCCCTCTCTGTGACACTCCCTCCCGCCCAAGTCTGTGGGCCCCCTGGTGTCGGTAGTGGAGCCTGCCTGCCTTGGCCCTAGCCCAGTTCTTCATATAGACTGCTCTGACTCCCACACACAGTGTCTTCCTTCCTGCCACCCTTCCTTCCAGAACTTGGCTCCAGCCTCTTACCAACTCCGTCCCACATCCCTCACCCCCAGCCTGGCCCAGAACCAGCTGGGGCAGATGGTCCAGACCCTGAGTGTATTCTTTCCCGGCAGGGACAGAAGCAGTTTGAGGCTTACACATCTGGGCAGCTGTTGCCCAACTTTGATCTGCAGGAAATAAGCCAGAGGGATCCTTCCTGTCACTTCTGGGCCGGACCCTGGCCCTGAGAGTTGGAGTCTCCTCAGAGAGGCAGAGGCCTTCCTCAGCTGTGGGAGGGGGTGGTAGCAGCAAGAAGCTAGGGTACTGCGTGGGTGGGGTCACCTGGCCTGGGACTGGGGGCAGCCAGACTGGAAGCTCACCCTCCCTCCTCAGGTAGAAAAGTGGACAGAAGCCCAGAGGCAGTAGCCCAGGGCCAGGCCTGTAAGAGCCTGTAAACATCTGAAACTGTCAGTTTCTTCCAGGGATGTTTTTGTTATCACATCTGATTTCCCTCAAGGAGTCAGTGGTAAAGCCTTACAAAGCATGTCTTCAGGGTTGGAAAAGAAGCAGAGCTGGGTTCCTGTGTTCCTTTTGCACCCAGATGAGGTTTGGGGAGGGTGGAAGCAGGTGGCCAGGGCTGGGAGATGCTGGCTGTGCTCCTGCAGGGTGGAAGGCAGCCTGGGTCTGGGTCAGGGTGGAGCTGAGACTTTGTTAGCCTGGGAGTCAGCTGTTGCGAGGGCTCAGACGGGCTGGCATTCCCCCAAAGCCCAGCCTGGCTTCCAAGAAAACGCTCTAAACATGGTCGGTAATGGCGGGGAAGAGCACCCTGCAGCCCGGCACCACCTCCTTTCATAAATGGGACCAGGTCCGGGCTCCTCAGGGGCAGAACCTAGCAAAGGAGGATGCACACAGCAGGCACGCACACACCTGTCACCCACCACAGGACATAGGTTGCAGATCCCTGACCTTCTTGGGCCTGTGCCTGTGCCAAGAAGATTGGGGGTCTGCAGCCTGTGTTCTGTGGGGGATGACATGTGTGTGCATGGTCCTGAAGAATCATACGCAGCCCCACCCAGCCACACACAGCCACCCACAGCCACATGCACCCGCAGGCATGTTTCATCGCACTCAGCACCACACAACCACTAGAACACACATAACCACAGGTGATCATGCCTAACACACCATGACATACAATCACACAAAACCAAAAGGCACCAGGTGCAATCACATTCAGTCCTCCATCTGCACTCAGTCACGCTGGACATAGTTACACACAGGAATTCTGAGTCACATGCGGTCACACACAGATTTGTACCACTCTACACAACCACAATCACATTCAACCACGCCTATCGGCGCATAATACACAGTCACAGGCAATCACACACGACCAGTACAGTGGCAGGCAAGCATGGGCCGTCACAGGCCATGGATGGTGCTTTGACACAGCAGGGGGTCAGGGCCTGGGGAGACCTTGTTCTCTGAATGGGGGGTTGGTGAGGGCCTGGCTGTGACTAAGGGACAGAGGCATCCATCAGCCATTAGACAGTCCACTTCCTGGTCACCCCTTCAGAGCGGTGGAAGTTAATCCTCCCTCCTCCCACCCAGCAGAGCATTCCTGGGTCCTGATGCAGTCTCCTTGGCCTCCTACCTCCCTCTCCTCTGGCCTTGGCTGGGCCGCTGGCAGGAAGCTTGGACCAGCCAGGACTATGGTGAGTCAGCAGGGAAGGGCTCAGGGAATGCCAGGCAGGTGAGTGACCCACAGGGCCTGCAATTGATGGGGTTTCTGAGAGTGGGAGGGCTGCCATTCGTCATCGGGGGCTGCCCACTGGAGATCACCCACCCAGGGGATAGAGGGTTATGGGCATGAGACCAGGTGACGATGGTAATTTCTCAGCCAACCCTATATCCAAAGCCTCTGCTCTTGGAAAACTCCCTATACAGCTGTCAGGGTCTATGCCCTCCTACACGCTGAGCTCTGGCCTGGGCCTCTGCTCCCACATGGTCCCCAGCTAGGCTCAGCCTGAAACAGCCCTGCATCCCCAGCACCACACGGTGCCCTCTACTATCACTGACTCACTCATTCATTTAGCACTTTGCGGAGCACCTACCACACCAAGATGCATGACAGTGCCTTCAAGTAGGGAAGATCACCCAAAAGATGATTCCAGAACAATGTGGACGTGTAGCGACAGAGATATACACATGTTATTGTGGAAGCTGCTGGGATTGACTGTTTTGTGAGCCCTGGATGGCCAGTCCTTGCTATGGGGGCTGGGATGGCTGCTGACAATGGTGACCTTCCACAGGCAACCCAGCCAGAAGGGGCTGAGCCCCTCCCAGGGAAGGCACCAGCGGGCCTGACAGTTAATAATAGAGCCCTTTTTTTTTTTAAAGGAAGTAACTCAATCCACTTTAATATTTAGCTAGCATTTATGTTACAAGTCTATGAGGGAAGAAATATACTGGAAAAAAGAAGAAATTCATTTTTTTTCTCATTCTGAAAGATTTCGTTTCGCCACAAGATAGCAAAATATACAAATATATGCAAATGTGTGCATGCGCACGTGCACACAACCCACAAAAGAACTATCTATGAAGGAAAGAGATACCAAGTTCAATTTAAACAGGTATTTAGAAATGATAGGGAGGTTGGAAGAAAAGGTGAGAACAAGTGAAAAGTAATTTTACTTTTGTTTAACCTTAAGCTTGCCAACTTTTTTCCTTGAACAACATTTGTCTTGTTTTCATACCCACCTACGCTCACATCAGAAACTTAATGAAAACTACTTAGTGATTCTACTTTGAATTTATAGCCACATGACTAAGATGTTTTGAATATAAGCCTATCCATATGCCAGATAAGCTTCGAGAACTCTTAATGTCTCTTCTTTTATGATGATTCTACCCCTATTCTGATGTAGTTGGGTTGATGAAGAAAATTGAAGGCCAAGGGCCAGAAAGCCAACTTCCTTAAAGGCAACCAAAGGAAAATTTTTTCAACTACCTCTGTGCAAGAAATATTTCTTTCAAGTACTAAATCGATTTCTTCAACTGTACAATGAATTCTAATTTGATGGTTTCCAAAAATAATAGAGTAACAACAAAATATGATAAAATTAAGACTATATGAAAACAAAATAAATGGAACAATAATTCAAATAAAAACTAAAATAAAATGACATTTACCATGGATTTTTGTAATCAGTATCTCATAATATATTTAAATTTTCCTTTTATACGTAAGATCACAGCCAACCAGGTTAACTGTAACTTCCAATTTTATCACTAGCCACTTGTGCTATTTTATCACATTTGAAAATATCCACTCTTAACTAATTTACTTCAAACAGTGAGTTACAAATTTGTTTATACAATAATAATTAAGGGCCCTTTCTTTGTCAGGATAATAAAAAATTAAATGATATATTGAAGATACTACTAAAGAAACCACTTTGTTGATTTTGGCCTCTGCATCGACGATCTGTAGGAATTTTTCTAATTAATTTTCAAATGTTCCCACAAGCTTTATGTTCAAAGAAATATCATCTTCGAAATAATTTGTGGGAATAATTTACAAATCAAAAATTGATTCACAAGGTTGTGTTGCTGTAACCACCAATTTTAACATCTAAATATTTTCTGTATTGGTTATCTTGATTGTAAAATGTCAATAATATGGATGTACTTTTAATATACAAGAACACTTAATTACACCAGTTTCCCATCAACCCACCAAAGTCATTTAATGATTATATTGGCCATTTCCACTGATTGGCAGGAGGCTCTTCAGCTAAGAGGTTCCATGGTTTCCACTGCATTATTTTTTTCACCAGACTTCATTCATTTTTAGCCTGAAGAATCACCTCTTCTATTTGGCCACCTTGAAGTCAGTTTTTAACATCTGGTTCTGCTTTAACCATTTAACCGTTGTAACCAGCTTCTCATTTGTAATCTGTTCTGTATACTTTGTGTATGTTGCATTTTTAGGGTTTTGCTCAAGAACATCAAGAATCTTTGCATGCAATATTCTCAACCTCTCCAGTGGACTCTTGCATACATCCAGTCCCACAAGGCCAGGGTTCTTCTTCAGCACGCCGCCATGACAGCACAAATGAGCCCACCCATTTTCTTTTATCTAACAGAGCTAGATTACTTTTTCAGATCTGAAGAATGAAATTTTAAATACCATGTTTAAAGGAAGTCTTTCTAAAATGATGAATTCCTGCCGGGCGTGGTGGCTCACGCCTGTAATCCCAGCACTTTGGGAGATTGAGGCGGGTGGATCACCAGGTCAGGAGTTCAAGACCAGCCTGGCCAATATGGTGAAACCCTGTCTCTACTACAAATACAAAAAGTAGCCACGTGTGGTGGCGGGCGCCTGTAGTCCCAGCTACTCAGGAGGCTGAGGCAGAATTGCTTGAAGCCGGGAGGCAGAGGTTGCAGTGAGCTGTACTCCAGCCTGGGCAACAGAGCGAGACTCTGTCTCAAAAAAAAAAAAAAAAAGATAAATTCCTGCCTCTTGCAGCACAGCAGATTCCCCATAGCATTCTTCTTCTTGTCTCAGAGCCATTAGTCCCAGCTTCCATTATGACTAGACCAGGATGCAGTGATGCTTTCTTGGGCTCAGAGTAGGGGCACAAAAAATACTTGAGGAATGGCCAGGCGCGGCTGATGCCTGTAATGCCATTTGGGAGGCCGAGGCAGGTGGATCACCTGAGGTCAGGGATTCAATACCAGCCTGGCCAATGTGGCAAAACCCCGTCTCTACTAAAAATACAAAAATTAGCTGGGCATGGGGGCTCGTGCCTGTAATCCCAGCTACTTGGGAGGCCGAGGCAGGAGAACTGCTTAAACCTGGGAGGCAGAGGTTGCAGTGAGCCAAAATCATGCCACTGAACTCCAGCCTGGGTATCAAGAGTGAAACTCCATCTCAATAAAAAGAAAAAATACTTGTGGAACACATACTAATGAGCCCACCCAGTTAGGCTGGAAGATTGGAATGCAGACAGTAAAGAACAGAATGCTCCCTGGTATCGGGTCCATGGGGTGCGGCAGCTGCTACTAGGGTCTTTCTCTCTTGTTCCCTGGACTCTTCCTAAGAGAAGAGCGACTCTTCCTGCCTCCCTTCTTCTTTGCTGCAGAGGCTCAGCCTGTTTCCCCTCTTCTAGGCCCTGCATCCATCCTTCTAACATCGTCTGAGGAGTATGACCCACTTTTACTGCATCCCCCTTTCCTGGCTGTCCCTGGACTTGAAGAGAAGCACCAGCCTTCCTTCTAGTTCCTTCTCATCGCTCCCTGGAAACAAGGTGTTAACAAAAATCGGAACCACAGGAAAGTTACAGAGGCTCTGGAATTAAAAGTCCCTACATCTGGCTGGGCGCCGTGGCTCACGCCTGTAATCCTAGCACTTTGGGATGCTGAGGTGGTGGATCATCTGAGCTCAGGAGTTCGAGACCAGCCTGGCCAACATGGTGAAACCCCATCTCTACTAAAAGTACAAAAATTACCCAGACGTAATGGCGGGAGCCTGTAACCCCAGCTACTCAGGAGGCTGAGGCAGGAGAATCACTTGAACCCGGGGGAGCGGAGGTTGCAGTGGACTCCAGCCTGGGTGAAAGAGTGAGACTTTGTCTCAAAAAAAAAAAAAAAAAAAAAAAAAGTCCCTACATCCTAAGCAGCTGTCTGTTAAAAAAAACAGAAAACAAAAAACAGCTAAGTCATCCCTGCCTCACATCTATAATATAATAAAATAAATTCCAGAGAGATAAAATGTTTCAATATAAAAAGAAACCACAGAAGACATGAAAGAAAACAGGAGTGACTATTTTATTTTAGAGTGGGGAAGACCTTTCTAAGAAGAAACCCAGAAAAGCCTAATACATTTAACTACATACAATTTGTAACGTTCTGGACAACAAAAGCTCTATATACAAAGTCAAAGCACAAAGCACAAGCTGGGGAAAATACTTGCAACAGATAAAACAAAGGGTTTGTATCTCTAAGCTACAAAGAGCTTTTCCACATGAACAAGAAAGAGATAAACAACCCACCACAAAAATGAAAAAAAAGCCAGGAGCAAGTAATCCATAGAAAAAGTATTATAATTAGCTACTATATGTATGAAAAGATGTTCACCCTCCCCCATAGTTTAAAAAAATCAAATTAAATCTATCAGGATGGCAAACATTAAAAAGATGAAATATATATATATATTTTTTTCTTCTTCTTCTTCTTCTTCTTCTTCTTCTTCTTCTTCTTCTTCTTCTTCCTTCTTCTTCTTCCTTCTTCTTCTTCTTCTTCTTCTTCCTCTTCCTCTTCCTCTTCCTCTCCTTCTCCTTCTCCTTCTCCTTCTTCTTCTTCTTCTTTTCTTCTTCTTTCTCTTTCTTTTTGAGATAGAGTCTCCTTCTGTCACCCAGGCTGGAGTGCACTGGCATAATTCTTGGCTCACTGCAACCTCTGCCTCCCAGGTTCAAGTGATTCTCCTGGCTCAGCCTCCCGAGTAGCTGAGATTACAGGCATGTGCCACCACACCCGGCTAATTTGTTGTATTTTTTGTAGAGACAGGGTTTCATCATATTGGCCAGGCTGGTCAAGAACTCCTGACCTCAAGTGATCTGCCCGCCTCAGCCTCCCAAAAACTGTTGAGATTACAGGCATGAGCTACTGTGTTCAGCTAACAGATGAATAATATTTAGCATTGACAAGATGTGGGTTAATGGGCATTTTCACAGGCTGTGTAGTTGGAAGGAAAAATTTGTAGAAACATTTTTGGAGGACAATTTTGTAATATCTATTAAAGTTTGAAATATGCAAGCCCTTTGACTCAGTAATTCCATTGCTAGGAATTTATTATAGAATAAGGATAAACACCAGACATCAGGGTGTTCATGG
This sequence comes from Pongo pygmaeus, assembly GCF_028885625.2. NCBI lineage: Eukaryota > Metazoa > Chordata > Mammalia > Primates > Hominidae > Pongo > Pongo pygmaeus. Next base: position 119,914,113 of record NC_072373.2, on the reverse strand, counting down.
TGCATTTTGGGGGAGTCAGTGTGAATTTGTTCCTCCATAGGGTAGTGTTTTGTCTTAATCCCCTTGGGATTCTACAGGCATCTGGGGTGTGGAGTTTTTACAGTCCAGTAAACTCACTTATTTCTCTGTAAGCCCATACACCCTTAAAAGCTCTCATAGGCCGGGCACAGTGGCTCATGCCTGTAATCCCAGCACTTTGGGAGGCCGAGGCAGGCGGATCACCTGAGGTCAGGAGTTTGAGACCAGGCTGACCAACATGGAGAAACCCCGTCTCTACTAAAAATACAAAATTAGCCAGGCATGGTGGTGCACGCCTGTAATCCCAGGTACTCGGGAGGCTGAGGTAGGAGAATCGCTTCACTCTGGAAGGTGGAGGTTGCGATGAGCTGAGATCCCGCCGTTGCACTCCAGCCTGGGCAACAAGAGGAAAACTTTGTCTAAAAACGAACAAACAATCAAACAAACAAACTCTCATAAATCCCTACTTCCCCTCCTCTAACAGCTCACTTTTTATTGGAAAATAAATCCCTCTGACTTTGGGAAAGCCATCTGTACCTCAGCTCCAGAGTGGAGCATGTGATCTAGACTAACTCTGTCGGAATATTTTATCCTCCCACCACATCTATTGGTTCAGTGGCAGGCACATGGCCTAAGCTGCTCCCCTTGTAATGCAGTTCTGTTGGAAGTATTAGGACAGAGATATTCTTTTCCTACAGGTGTCATAGATAGATGTGTGATCTGAACCGCTCTAGTTCTTTTTCTGCAAGGATAAAAATGAGCTTGAGGATGAAGCTAATCTACGGAGCAAACCTGAGCCAAGTGAATTACAGATAAATGAACTAAAGCCTAATGATGTCATAAACCTCTAGATCAAATCATACCTGAATCCCACTGAGCCGCTGGGCTTTTCTGATGCTGGAGGCAATACATTCTCTCAGTTTGAGAAGAGATGTTTGTGTGCTTGCAGTGGAAGCCTCTCCACCAAGACAGAGTCCCTCCTCCTTGCAGACCATCTGGTTCTTTGTCTCAGTAAGGCTCTGCCTCAGAGAACCACATTTTGTTAGTTCTTGGGAGCGAGGGAAGCCCTGACTTCCTTTATCCTAGGCTCGATTGCTTCGAGGTACTGATGAGGTAGTATATGGAGGTGAAAGAAAAATGCCTCCTTGTCTGTGTGAGCCTCCTGTAACAATGCGAACTACTCAGATATTAGTCTTTCCCTAAATTATCTCACTACGTTAGTTTCAGCTACAAAACTGGGAACAATTCAAACGCCCATCAGCAGGGTAACTTAATCATGGTTCAATCACATGGCCGGGAGTGGGGGGGAGCCTCTGCAGCCCTTAAAAAGATGGAAGAAATGCTCTATGTACTGCCATGAAAGGCACCCAGAATAAACCATTTATTGAAAAAACCAGGTTGAAAAACAGAATGTATAGTATATAATGCCACTTTTGGTTTTTCAAACTGTAAGTCTGTGGTTCTATCTGAATAGAAAAAGGTCTAGAAGGAAGGTTGCTTGCAGAACAAATTTTATAATGATCTCTGGGTGCTAGAATTCCGAAGGCTTTGATTTTCTATTTTTTCTACTCCTTTATTGAATTTGTATAGTGTAATAAAAAGATATTTTTTAAGAAAATTTTTACAGTGCTGGCCTCTGGTCTGTAGCTCCCTATTTCCCTCTGTGACAATAACTGGAGGCCTCGAGGGAGCTGCCACAGCCTGAGTGTGTAGTTAAACACCCTGCAGCTCCAGGAAACTCCAGCCTTGCTTGGTCTGTTTGTGGGTCTGTAAGAGACAGCTCCAGGGTGGGTAGGTCCTCAGAGGCAGGGCCGTGTGCCCAGTCATCCTGAGCCTGGTGTACCACCTGGTACCCGGTGGTGAAGAGTGACTGGGCCAGGATGCCAGGGGGTGGAGTGGTGAGCTGCTGGTCTGCTTTGTTAGAGGAAGATGTCGGCGTGGGTAGTAGGCTGAATCATAATCCCCAAAGACTTTGGATCCTAATCCCTTGGTATCAGTGAATGTTACTTTATATGGAAAAAAAGGTCATAGCAGATGTGATTAAGGATCTTGAGACGGGCAGATAGTTTTGGACTATCCTAGTAGGGCCTAAGTGCAATCACAGATACCCTTAAGAGAGAGGCAGAGGGAGATTTGTCACAACAGAAGAGGAGAAGGCCATGTGACCACAGAGGCAGAGACTGGAGTGATGTGGCTACAAGCCAGGGAATGCTGGCAGCCACCAGAAGCCGGAAGAGGCCAGGCACAGATTCTCCCACAACACCTCCAGAGGGCGTGCAGCCTGACTGAAACTGGATTTTGGCCTAGTGATACCGATTTTGAACTTCTCTGCCCTCTGGAACTATGAGAGAATCCATTTCTGTTGTTTTAAGCCACCAAATTCATGATGATCTGTGACAGCAGCTACAGGAACCTGACATAGCTGTCGAAAGTGAGGCTGGCCTGCAGCTGTTCAGCGTGCTCTTTCCTGTGGGCATGCCTTCCTCACTCCAAGCTCCCCAGGCTGAAAAGAAAATGAGGCTGCTTCCTCTAGACACCCTTGAGAGGGGCTTATCTAATGAGTTCTGGCACTTGTGAGGAGGGGTATGGGGGTGTGGAGCCTACTCTTGCTCTCCACTAGCCCGGCTGGTGGTGAGGGGTTGCCCAGCAACCACAGAGGCTGGCAGGGCTCCCCACTGTGCCCTGGTTTCTCCTCAGAGCAGTTCTTGCCCTGAGTATTGTTCGAGTGCAGAGGCTATTAAAAAAAATGAAAACACCAACCCTCAAAATAACTTCCCAGGTTCTAAAAATGGAATTCTGCCCAGTAGTAATATTTCTCACTCCTGTAATAGTAAAATTTCTCACTTCCTCGTGCTCTGTAGGCTTGTGTCTGGTCCAAGAGGGAACTGCTATTAATGGCAATTTCTGCCTGATGTAATCCCCTTGGTGAGCCACCTGCCTGTGGAGGGGTGACACTCTTTTACCCAACAGGCCTTGGCACCCTCCTCCACAGAACCTCCCCCAGCGTGTTAGGTTTTTGTCTGCTTTGATTGATATCCATAGTCTCTCTTGGTTCAGAAAACAATAACAACAAAGATAATCAACCAATTACTTATGTAGCTCTTATAATGTGTCAGGCATTGTCCCAAGCACAGAATGTTTATTAACCCATACACTGCTCATGACTATCCTATGGGGTAGCTATTAGTATTGTCCTTGTTGTACAGATGAGAAAACAAAGGCACGGGGAGGTTAAGAACATGTCCAACGGCACATAGCTACCAAGTGGCTGAGCTGGGGTTTGAACCCAGCCTGAAGGGCTCTGGGATCAGAGCTCTTACCTCCTGTGTTGTATTGGCTGGCTGGAGGAAGCATGGGGAAGCCTTTCTCTGTGCAAAGCGAGCTGTCCTGGGCAGCTGATTTGGGCTTGCCCCCGGCGGGCCCTTGAGCTCTTTTGAGGTCAGGGCTGTGATTGCCTGGAGAGGTCTCCCAGCAGCATGCGCTCTGACTTAGCACCTTCCATATTCTCTTCCTGCTGGGGTCATTGCAAAGCCTGTGACTATGAGCAGGGTGGGGAATTATCCTTCAGATTTTGGGCACAGACCTCAGTTGGGTGTCCCGGAGGAACCAATGTAAAGTCCTCAGGCCTGGGTGTGGGGTAAAGCTGGTTCCATTCTGCTCACATTTACTAGGCAGTGTGTGGATAAATAGCCCACAAGAGCCGAGGATGGTCCTGGGTGCTGAGACTAGAAGGGGAGCAGCCTCCTTTCCTCTCCTCGTGGGAAGGACCTGTGGGAGAGGGGCAGGAGGAGGACGAGTGGCCTCCCCCAGGGCCCTGGGGTGAAATGAACAGGTGCCCATTCTATCTGTGCCTGCTCAGGGATGGCCTGACGTCTTAGATGAACAGAGCCTAGAAGTTGGAGTGAAGAGACCTGGCTTCTAGTCCTCGTTCTCCCAGGTTTGGGGTGAAGTATCACTCTCTCTGTGTCCCAGACTTCCCCTCTGTAAACCAAGGGATTGGACGCGCTTTGATACAAAAAAATCCCTCTCTAAAACCAGTAACTGATCTGCAAATCCAAGTTGGTTTGCTGCGTTTCCTGTGTGAGACAGCAAGCCACAAGCAGCCAGATCCAATGCTCACTTTCTGCAACTCCTGTCATTTTGTCACTGTGCTTGCCTCTCTTCCCTCCCTAGCGAAATAGGGATTAAAACACTCATCTCAGAGTTGTGAGCCTTAAAGGAACATCGCATGGAAAGGCCCTTCTTGGAAGGGCAGAGCCCTGCCCTATGGGACCCATCAGAGAGGGGCCCCTGCTCACCTGGACTCAGATGGGGCTGTGGGTGTGGATGCTGGGATCTTCCGGAGGTAAAAGGAAACCAGGTGAAGAGATTGCAGAGTGGCAGCTCTCACCTGGATAGGCAGACACATTTTTTGGTCCAGCAAAAATAGCACACTAGAAAAAAAAATTCTGTGTCTTCCTGGGGAGAGGATAAATTCCACTCTCTAGTTCACCCACAGAGCCCACCCCTCCCTGTTGTCTTACACAGGGCTGGGTATGGCAGGCCCATGAGCTCATTGAGTGCTGCCTTCAGAGAACCTGGACCAGGGGGTTTGGATGTTCCAGGGGGCAGAACTGATGCTCTTCCCATCCTCAGCCCCACCCAGGTCTTGGCAGAGCCCGAGTGGGTGTGTTGTGGGGGAGTCCTGAACTGGTCTGGGTCTCGTCGCTCTGCCCTCACCCCCAACCCCAGAGATGAGAGCTCCAAGTTCAGCCAGCTGGTTCTGCTGCCTCCTTGCCTCTGATCTGGGGTCCCAGAACTCCTCTTTTCCCAGAGGGGGTCAGGGCAGAGGGAGGCAGTGTCCCTGCTGGGCCTGTAGAGGAAGCTGAGGGCTGGGTGTACCCTGGCCAGCAGCCCAGGAAGCCTGAGCATGTAATGAAAAGATTGCATCTCCTTGACTCTGCTGTTGGGGACAAGCACTTCCAGTGTTGTCCTTGCCCTGTGACCTCTGTCTGGGCACTGCCTCACCTGCTGCCTGGCTCTGTTCTGTCCCTTTAGGCAGGCTCAGCAGCCCCATCTCAGCTGGTTCTGGGCACAGAGAAGACAGAGACCCCTTTCTCCTCTTCAGGTCTCCTGACAGCCACCCCAAAGGGTGACAGACAGATGTGCCTCCCATTCACACGCCTTTTTGCTGTTGGCAAAGCAAAGTCACATCCATCCTGGAAGGGACACCCCAGCTCTACAGAGGCCACCCAGCTGTGAGGGGATGAGCTGCACCTCCGACTTAAATCTACTGAGTGTTCAACCTTGCGCTGGCCCCCTAGTCCATCCTGACTCCCTGTGCTGTGAGGCCCATTTGTGGGAGGCAGAGTAGGGTGTGGACGAGGTGCATAGGATAGCTGAAGAGCTGCTCCCTGAGCCCCAGACAATGGCTCTGACGAATCCAAATAGTCATGGAACACTGTAGCCTTTGCAAGTAATACCATGAGATATCAAGCCGCCCCATAGTCACCAGCCTTACTAGTAGAAGGAAGTAAAGCAGGCAAGTACTCTTAGCAGAGAAAGGGACCAACTTCTGGGGATACAAAGGAGAGGGAGGATAGGGCCAGGCATGAGGGGAATAGTCAAGGGTAACAGCCTGGGCGGCTGGGCAGTGGGGAGAGCTTCCAAAGGGACAAGTCCAAAGGGACAAGTCCAAAGGGACAAGCCACGTGGCCCTGTCTCCCCTCTTCCCTGTGGCTTTGTGGCTGATCAGGAGCTGGGAGAAGGCACATACTTTCTGGGCCTGGTGGTCCAGAGAGGCTAAGTGTGGGCAGAGAGGCTAATGTGACTGTGGGGACCTTTTCTGCCCACGAATCCACTGATTCCTGCCACAGACCTAGGAGGCGGGTGGGCCCATCTTGTTGTACAGCCTGGATGGCTGCAGCCTGGAGATGAAAAGGGACCTGCCCAGAGTTTTCCAGGCTGGGGCCGTTTTCCCCAGTCCTGGTAGCAGCGGCTGCCGTTTGTCGAGCACTTATCTCTGCCAGGCTCTGTGCTGAGCACTTTATAGGCACCACCGTTAGCCCACTTCGCCTACAAGGAGACCAGGACTCAGAAAGAAGGTCTCACCCAGAGCCAGTGTCAGGAGTTGAGTCAGGGTAGTTTGACTTCATAGTCTCCGTTCTTAGCACAACTGCCCCACTCATTCCCTCCTGTGTTCTCCTTTACCCCCACTAGACATTTTGGGTGGTCTTTTCTACTTCTTGGCCCTAGAGGTCATTGGGCTGCTTTTCTCACCCTCAATCCCCAGGGCTCCTCCCGGAGCCGCAGTGCTTGGGGAGCTAGGGATTTCCCTCTTTGCCTTCTGCCTGGGCCTCCTTCTTGCCCTTGAAAGAGGAACAGGGGGAGGAGTAGGCGAGGCTTTGGGGAAAGTCTTGGGGGTAGGCACAGGAGAGGTCTTCACCCCAGGCTGGAATCTCCAGGTAGCTTAGTGTCCTCAGCTTGGTGTCCCCAGCCAGGGCAGGGATGGGTGGGGAGAGTGGCATTGGTCAGGGGTACAGCCAATGAGAGTGGTCAGACATGTCCTGATTTTTTTTTTTTTTTGGAGGATTTGAATCCTCAGGACATTTAGGTCCTGCGGCCACTCAACCTTGAAGGCTTCATGATGTGCCTTAGCCTTATCCCTGCCAACTCATACTAGGGGCCACCAATAGTAGGCTGGTGGTCTGTGGGCATTCTGCGGCCTGTAACTGTGCTGGGCTGCAGGGCTCCTGCCCAGCTAAGGGTGGTCCCTATCCTTTGAGGAGGTGGTAGGAAACATCTTACTTTGCTGGAAGGTCAGGGAAAACCTAGAGAGCAGATCCTTTAAGGATGTAGGAGCCAGACCAGGAATGAAGGGCAAGGTATCCCCAGCTGTGGGAATGGTACGGGCAAAGGCGGGGTATCAGAGCAGACCCTTAGTGGGAAATTGTTTGATAGGAGGTCCCCCATGGCTGTGGGTTCTACACCTGTGGATTCAACCAACTGCATATATCCTGGATAAATTGTGTCTGTACTAAACATGCAGGGACTTGTTTTTTTGTCATTATTCTCTAAACAATAGAGTATAACAACTATTTATATAGCATTTATATTGTATTAGATATTATAAGTAATCTAGAGATATTTTAAAGTTTATGGGAGGATGTTTATAAGTTATATGCAAATACTATACCATTTTATATCAGGAACCTGAGCATCCGTGGGTTTTGGTATCTGCAGCAGGGTTTGGAACCAATATCCAAGAGATTCCGAGGGATGACTGTAGCCTGGGTGGTTGGAGCTGGGGAAAAGTGAGAAGGTAGGTTTGTGGGAGGGAAGGGTCACATCCTGACCATCTCAATACCAGCTTGCAGGGCAAGTCCCTCATGCCAGGGCAGCAGGGAGCCATCAAAGGACTCTGAGCAGGACAGTAATGTGGCCTTACTTGCTTTTGAAAAAGCCCAGTCTGACTGCAAGAGTGGTGTGGGGAGAGCAGTTAGGAGGTGCCAGTGGAGCAAGCACCCACACACGCTGTGGCAGAACTCTGTGATGAGTGCCCTGAGCAACTGGGACCAGTGGTGCAACTGTTGCCTAGGCCAGCTTGGTCATCTTCCTCTCAGCTGGAGAAGGGCCTGTTTGGCTGGAGAATTGAGCAGGTGCAGAGAGAAGCACATGTGGCTGGTGTGAGTGTGGTTGAGGAGGCTGTCGTTCGTGCTGATGAGTCAGTGGCCTGTGTCCCATGCCAGTAATGCCGGCTTCCTGGGATTGGGGCAAGTATTCAGAGAAGGGCGGGGGTGTGAGGGAGCAGGAGGGGGATACCCTGGGGAGGCTGTGGGTTGAGAAGCCCAGGCCGGCCTTAGTTCCTACCTCTACTTACACCCAGAAGGGCAAATTAGTTTCTGACTACTTACAGCCAGAGGGGGTTTGGGAGCCTCTTCTCTACAGGGAGGCAGGGCAGCCCAGGTTAACCCCTTTATGCCCTGCCTCCTCCTCAGCCCCCCTCCTCTGGGCCCTGGCACCTGGGGTGACCCAAGGCAGGACTGGGAGGCAGTTGCACTTGTTTCCTTCCTCCCTAAGGTGATCATATGGTTGGCTTCCAGCTCTCCCAGCCTGAGAATCCAAGGTCTCTGTTGGTCCCGATGCCCTGCCCAGAAGCCAGTGCTCTTCTCCAGGCCTGCCCTCCCCAGCAGATCCCATCTCTGCCAGCTGGCTCCTCGGAGGGATGTAAATAACCAACCCAGATTAGCTGGCCTTCCCCTAAAGCCTTGGGCATCATCAAAAGAATGAACAATGGTAGAATGCAAAGCATCCTGAGGGCCCGGGGTGGGAACCATGATTGGGCAGGTGGGGGCTGTTAAGGCTTCTCAGACCACAGCTCCGACACTCAGAAGGTCCAGACTCCAAGATGAGGCAGACTTCTCTCGGGGCTTCCTGGAGCTGTGTGCTGAGGGTCCATGTGGGGGTGGGCAGAGTGGCTGTGCAGAAGGCCGCGGATGTCAGCCCTTGGCTCAAGAGAGGGAGGTCAGGAGACTTCTGGCATCACTGTCTTCACCAAATGCAGGGCCTCAAAGATGGGAGGGTGAGTCACTGGTTCAGACTTGGCGACTCCCCCTGGTCCAATCAGAGGGTGGTGGGAGGTCTGAGGGAGAACCCAGGGCAGCCTCTCTAGGGCAAGGGGACAGGGCCAGGGCTAAGGGAGCAGGTGCTTCTAGGGAGATTCCATGAACAGTGGAAAAAAAGGACCGAGGCAGGCAGGAAAGATGACTCCATGAGCTGTCCCTTCCTTGGGTAAGGCAATGAGGAGTGGGTGGAGCTGAGGGCTTGCTGAGTAATGTCCTCACGGGGAATGGCCAAAAATAAGGAGGATGTGTGACCCTTGGGTGGCTCAAGGGCCTGTGAGGTCATGCTCCTGGCCTCTGCTTCTCCATTTTCTCAAGATAACAGGGTGCCCTCCTGATGCAAGCTCCTTAGTGACCCGAGAGAGGACTCTTTGGACTTGTATTTGTTTATTCATTTAACAACCACTCAGGAGAAACAGGAGAGTGCTCTGGGGGTCCAGGGCTGGGACACTGATACACAAATGGTTAATTGCCATTTATCAGGTCAATGTCATTGCATGCAGAGGTCCAAGGACAGAGAGATGTAGGGGCACAGAGAGAGGGGTTGGCTCTGCTGGATCATGACAGGGAAGGCTTCGCAGAGGAGGTGGCACTTCTTGAAGAAGGAGTAGTGACTGGCTGCGAGAGGAGAATGGGAAAGGACATTGCAGACAAAGGTCAGGCAGCATCCCAGGGCCGGGGAAACTGAAGGAGGCGCAAGGGAGAAAGGACGTGCAGAATGTGGTGGGAGCTGTGACAAATCATCAGCATGGCTGCTTAGATGGGGAGGCCAGCACGGCCTCTAGAGGGTTTGCCAGTCCACTCTTGGGTGAAGAAGGAGAGCAGATCTTGCTCTAGCATGAAGAATGTGGGGCCTGGAATCACGAAAGCCTGCGTTCGAGTCCAGGTTATATGGCTTAGCAGCTGCTGAGCTTGAGCTGGTCACTTAATACCCCTGAGCCTTGGTTTCCTATCTGTGCAGTGGGGATTCCCTGTGACTGAGGTTTCTCTAAGCAGATGTGACACTGCTTTGCAAGCTGTAAACAGCTCTGCAAACTTGAGGCATCACTGGGGTAGCACTTTAGCAGCAGCTACTTCTGTGTTGACCTTTTTGGGGCACCACTTCCTGGGGAATGGCCACAGAAGGCTGCTCTCACCCAGTCATCAGAGGGTGATGTTTTCTGACCTTGTCCCTAGGCTCTACGGGGTCATTTTGTTTGGGACCCGCTGCTGCTGCCCAAGGCCTTGGGGCCTGCTGCAGTGAGCTTAGAGACAAGGGGTCCACAGCCTGAATTGAGCCTTGAGGCTGGACAGTGAGGCATGAGACGGTAGAGGCAGTGGACCCACAGTGGGACAGGGACCCTGAGGCAAAACAGAACACTCAGGCAGCAGGTGAGTGAGGCTGGACAGAGAAAGGGATTGAGTGAAAACTAGAAGAGTGAGGTGGACAGAGGTCCCTGATCTCGGCAAGGAAGTCTGCTGCCTTCACCCCCACTGCCTCACACTCCCTGTTCTCAGCATCTTCAACTTTGGGGCCGCCTGAGAAGACAAGCGCAGAAGCGGAGGAGGGAAGGGCTTTTTAGATCCACGGGCCTGTGGACGCCTCTGTTCCGGCCTGCCCACCCCATATCATGGCAGCAACTCCAACTCCCTCTGACCCCCAGGGTCACCCTGGCTCAGCTTTGGCAGTGTCCCCAGTGGTCTGTGACTCAGCAGTTCTTGGCCAGAGGGTGGAGCCCCAGCTGGCTGCTGAACTCTGGTCTCCATAGGGCTGAGGTTTCGCTAGGGGCCTGGAGGTCCTCAGCACCCCGCCCGGCTCCTGCACCCTCTCCAAGCCTCTCATCTGCTCCAGTGGTCTTGGAGGTCCCTCTGTCCACAACACCGTGGTGCCAGGACGGGGCCGTGCTCAGTGACTCAGCCTGGCCCTCTTATTTGCACTGAGTAGGTGCCACAAATATTTGTTGAATGGAATTCTTGCCTCTCATTTGGGATTTTCCACTGCGGCCAAACAGTTGCTCCCAGCTCTGCCATGGGCTTAGCCTGGTTCTGCATTTGCCCTACATGCACGCACACCGTAACGTCTCTTCCCCACCACACCTTGCTCCTCCTCACAAGCACCCCTGCAAATTGCTCCTCAGAACCGCTGCCTCCCCCAGCGTGTGCTTACAGGACTCTGCCTTCTCTTTCCTCATTGTTTTCCTTCTATGCATGTCTTAGCAGGAATGACCAAGGAAAACAGGCCCCGAAGCAGAATCAGTCATGGAGCCCTGTTTGTGTGTGCTTGCGTGCAGAAGAAGAGCCGCCTGCTGTAGGCAGGGCAGGGAGGGAAGGTTAGGCTTATACACTGCAGGAGACCAGACTTTGGTGTGAGGATGAGGATAAACAGGTCTGCTATAGGTCAGGTGACCACACATTCTGGTTACCTGTTGCAGGTCTGGCTTTTGCCTCTTGCTCTAATTATTTAATAGCACCATAAAATATACGGCCACTCTACTCAGAGGGGCTGCCACAGACCCCTAGGGCCTAGGGAACTAAGCTCGTGTGGTGCCTCCAGGACTCGGCAGGGCAACTCAGCCAGGTCTGCGCCTTTCTCTTCCACCTCATGCACCCAGGGGAACATCACTGTGTTGACTGAAACAGAGTTTCAAGGTTGAGACAGGTTCATCAGGTACACGGGTAACAGGACAGCCCCTGGTGTAACTGTGGTGTGAATTGCGAGGGCATAGGAGCATCCAAGAAGGTCAGGTAAGGGCTTTGCAAGCCGTAAAGTTCCCAGATATTCATAACAGCTAACCCTTACAGTAACTTAACATACTGCCAAACAACCCCAAGACAGGGAGCCTATTATTACCTCAATTTTTTTTTTTTTTTTTTTGAGACAGTTTCGCTCCTGTTGCCCAGGCTGGAGGACAATGGTGTGATCTTGGCTCACTGCAATCTCCGCCTTTTGGGTTCAAGCAATTCTCCTGCCCCAACCTCCCAAGTAGTGGGATTACAGGCGCCTGCCACCACACCCAGCTGATTTTTGTATTTTTAGTAGAGACAGGGTTTCACCACATTGGCCAGGCTGGTCTTGAACTCCTGACTGCAGGTGATCCACCCACCTTGGCCTCCCAAAGTGCTGGGATTACAGGTGTAAGCCACCGTGCCCGGCCTGCCTCAATTTTATAGATGCAGAAACAGGCAGAGAGAGGTTATGGGACTTGACAAAAGTCACACAGTTAGTAAGTGTCAGAGCCAGCTTTGAAATCCAGGCAGTCTGTCTCCAGAACCACGCTTTTAACTGCCGTGTCACAGTGTTTCACGTCCAATACTTCAATTATGAATATATCTGCCAAGAGGATTTTGTGAGAACTAAATAAGGCCAAATATATCAGGTGACTTTGTAAACTAGAGTCATTTTTGCAAACATGAATCAATTGTAAAGTATTTAAGAAATAGTCAAATTGTGTCACAGTGTGGGGATAATGAAAGTATTTGCAAACTTCTGAACCTGGTGTTTCAAAACTAACAATAAACTGAGATTATGAAAATTTCCCCTTCTTTCCTTCCTTTTCAGATGAATACATTGTAATGGAATTATTTTGATGGTTGGTGTTAGATTCTATTTTTATGATCAGTATCATGACAAGTCCAGTCAACTCTATTCTAAGGTGCCTCTTATATAGAACTCCTCTTTCCTGTCTTTAGGGTGTTATCCATAGCCAAGTCTTCACATCACACCTAAATCACACAACAGCTTCCTCCCCATCACTCTGCTTTGGGCCACTCTCATCTCACACCCATCCTTTCCAAAGCAGCTTGAAAATTCAACATGGTTTCCCCGTTCCAAGGAACCCAAAAAAGGCCTGCAATATGCCCAATGAGAAAATGCAGGAAATAGAAATAGTAGGATTACGGGGGAAAGAACTGGCAGATGGTATAATTGCATACCTAGAAAACCCAAGAGAATTCACTAGAAGGCAAATATAACTAGAGTTTTTTAGGTAGCTAAAAAGTAACAACCAACATTTATGCAGAACACAACCCATGCCAGGCTCTGTCCTAAGCACTCTACATGCATCACTGAGTTCCCTTCCACTACTATTGTCCTCATTTTGTAAACAAGGAAACCAAGGCACAGGGAAGTTCGGTGGCTTGCCCAAGACCCAGGCAGTTCGCCTCCTGTGTCTGCTTTCTTAGCTACTCTGCTATCAATAGCTTTCCTGTGTGCCAGCAATGACTTCTCACAGAATCTACTAGGAGAAAAAGAGGCAGCCATAACTGCTTTCAGAGGTACTGGCATTTCACTTACTACCTCACTTTACCACCTGTGTCCCTCAGCAACTATGATTGTGGCCAGAGTCTCATGAAGCCTCTCACAAAGTAGTCATCAGTGTCTGGCCCTTACATCACTAACAACAGGGGTCCCAGGCTTGGGCTAGGGGTCAAATGGAAAGAAACGTGGCAATACCCCATCATGAGGCTTGTCCTTCCCCTTGCAGGAGCATATTTTGTCCACAGCAGCCTGTTTTACAGGCAGCAACTCTGCCTTCAACAGACACAGCAGAAATCTTCTAAAAATCACAGCTCCATTTCACGACAGGGCCTTTAGTTTACATTTCTGTAATTAAAAGGCCCATTTGGGGAATTTTTCCTGAATAAAAGGACAGAGTTCCCCAAATGAGTACTGCAGCTTCCACTTCTTATCAGAAGGAAACTCACTGCAGCTGTGCTGGCTGGGCCCCAGGCACAGCCGTGGTGGCTGCCCAACACGTGAAACCCAAAGAAGATGCGGATGGCGCCATCTTGGTTTGCTATGGAGCACGTGAATTACAGTTTTCTTCATCATTTTGAAATTTTTCCAGAGCAGAAGCAATATTTCTTATCCCGCTAATCATTTCTAGGGCACCAAATAGCACTCTGAAAGGAACAGGGCACTAATTGGCTGGTTGACTAAGCTGCAGCCTAGGACCCTCCCTCCCGAAGAAGCGAGAGTAAGCAATATTTATCAAGCACCCTTTATATGTACACAGTGGGTAGGTACTTTCGTAGGTCATCTTATTTAATCCCCACTGTAACTTTATGGAGAAAATGTTGTTATAGTCACTTTAATTTTAAATTTTTTTTTTTTTTTTTGAGACAGGGTCTCACTCTGTCACCCAGGCTGGAGTGCAGTGGCATGATCTCGGCTCACTGCAACCTCCCACTCCCAGGCTCAAGTGATCCTCCCACCTCAGCCTCCTGAGTAGCTGGGATTATAGGCACATGCCACCATACCTGGATAATTTTTGTGTTTTTAATAAAGACAGGGCTTCATCATGCTGGCCAGGCTGGTCTTGAACTCCTGACCTCGAGTGATCGGCCCTCCTTGGCCTCCCAAAGTGCTGGGATTATAGGCATGAGCCACTGTACCAGCCTGTTATGCTCACTTTAGATGTGAGGAGACTGAGGTCCCAAGTGGGTAAGGAACGCTTAGTACATACATAGTGTGGCTCAGGCTTGAATCCAAAACCCATGGTCTTTCCATCCTTATAGTCCATCTGTATAGTCTTGGTGAAAAGGCCTAACGTGGGTAGAATGTGAGTGCCTCAAGAATGACAGCAAGGCAGCCATGGTGGGACACTCCTGCACAGGATGAGAGAATTCCAAGGTGGTGGGACTCTGGGGTAGGGGGCTAGGGAGAGAGGTAGGACTTCTAAGTACTGATGACAGCCTCTGGGATGTCACTCGCAGGAGGGTGCCCATCAGACTGAGCTTGTACAGAATGCTCTTTCGGTGATCTGAGCCTAGCAAGGCCTGCCCGCCTGCCGGCTCCAAGTCTTCTCTGCCCTGAGCCTGTCTGCAGGATGAGACAGCATATGGGGACATGGACCAGTGGCTTTCCCAGCCCAGGACCTTTGCTGCTCCTCAGGACTGAGCCGAACCACAGCTCTTCTCACTTGGGCCAAGTTAAATGCCGGAGCTGTTGATACAGTAAACAGGAAAGAGGGCATTTGGATTTGGTTCCTGAGGCTGGGCCTGAGGGGTCAGGCTGCCCTCCATGAGGAACAGGAGATGGTAGGGACTTGGTTGCCACTTCTCTCTTCTCCTGTCCCAGCTGTCTCTGTTTTTTATGCAACTTTCTGTGGCTTTTTCAACAGTGGAGATTTGGCTGGAGCAGGATTAGGTAAGAAAAGAGGGAATGGAGAGAGACAGGTGGTAGGACTGGAGGTAAGGATGGCAAGGACGGAGTTGGCCATGGAGGGAGTGGCCTAAGCCGCTAGAGCAGCATCTACTGAGTTCTTACCATGTGCTAGTAATGGTGCTGAGCACTTCATGGACATCATTTCTCTGAATCCTCAGAGCCACTTAAGGGTTAGGCACTCTTATTACCCCATTGCATCGATAGGGAAGCTGTGCTTAGCAGACACCTGGACCCAGATCTGTCTGACTCCCAAGCCAGTGATCCTGTCCACTACATTGTGGAGGGGCAGGGGATGGGGCGGGGGTGGGGAGGGGTTGAAGAGAGACACTGAGAGAGCCCAGGGAACTCGGGCAGGGAAGGCTGGCCCAGAGTTGAGATCATTGCAGTCCTGGGCTCCCCCTTCCTGTGGCTCCCTCGTTGCCACCCCAACTGCACACGCTCCTGATTGGCAGGACTGTCTCTTTTAGGAAGCCTCCTGCTACGCTCTTTCCCTGAGAAAAGGCTCCTCTCTGGAAGGGGCCTGAGGTGAAAATGATTCAGAAGGCAGCTGAGGTGTTCTGGAAAGATCCCCGAAGACCAGGCTCTGAGGCCTCCCTGGGCCACTTACTAACTAAATGGGAGAAGATTACTTGAGAAAAAGCCTAGAACAGTGCCCAGCATAGTAGGTGCTAGTTTAAATTTTTATCTGTAAAAGCAGGGATCATATCCCTACCTCAGTCTGTGATCAGGTTGGTGGGTATTCTGCATGTGAAAGTTCTTAGGAGACTGTAAAGTTATTTAATTGTAAGCATATTAGTATGATCTCAGGAATGTGTGTATTTTATGAGAGAGCCAAGTGTCGAGCCAAGGGATGAGTTGACTGGCTGGGAAGTTTTTATGGGCACAGAAAGTCCCCGCTGGTTCTCCAGAAACAACCTGAAATCCCGCAACTTGTCTCCAGCTGCCCCCTATGAGGCTTGAAGCCAAGCTGAGCTGGTACAAAACCCTCATGAGGAACTCTAAGCCTCGAGGCCATGGAGCTTCAGAGAATTTCTCAAGGAGAAGAAAGTTGTCTTCAGATGTTGCAACTTAGCTTTAGATGGCAAGGAGGCTGTTTCCTCAGAGAGGGGCTTGCTGTGATTGCACAGGGAGCATGGCCAGGCAGTAGTGCCGCAGCTCTGCAAACTGGCTCCATAGACCAGAAGACAGACAGAAGACAGGTACACAGATGGGAGTGCAATGCAAAGGGGCTGTGGGTTGCATACTGCCTCTGGAAGACACAGCTTTTTGGATTTCCCTGAATTCCTACCAGGCACTTTTCTCCCGGACGACCTTCCTGATGGCACTAAGAACTTAGCTGCTTTACAGCTAAAGGCACTCGCCCTTCAAAGGGCGTTATTGCTTGCTCAGGTTACATAGCTCCGAAGAAGTGGATTAGGGATTTATATTCAGTTCTGTCAGATCCAGTACCCAATTTCTTTTATTTATTTTTCGAGACAGAGTCTTGCTTTGTTGGCCAGGCTGGAGTGCAGTGGCGCAATCTTGGCTCACTGCAACCTCTGCCTCCTGCATTCAGGCGATTCTTGTGCCTTAGCCTCCCGAGTAGCTGGGATTACAGGCGACCACCACCACCCCCGGCTAATTTTTGTATTTTTAATAGAGATGGGGTTTCACCACGTTAGCCAGGCTGGTCTCGAACTCCTGACTTCAGGTGATCTACCCACCTCAGCCTCCCAAAGTGCTGGGATTACAGGCATGAGCCACCATGCCTGGCCCAGTACCCAATTTCTGACTATTAAATGGTGTGGCTTCCAAGTAGCATCAACTTTTTTAAAATTCAATTTTATTTTAAATTATGGTAAAAAAAACACATAGCATAAAATTTACTCAACAATTTTTAAGTATACATGTTGTTAAATCTGTCTACTCTGGAACTGTCTAGAACTTTTTCATCTTGCAAAACTGAGACTCCATACCCCTTGAATAACAATTTCCCAATTCTTCCTCTCTTTAGCTTCTGGCAACCACCATTCTATCTTCTGTTTCTATGAGTTTGACTACTTTCATTATTATTATTATTATTTGGAGACAGGGTCTCACTCGTCGCCCAGCCTGGAGTGCAGTGGTGCGATCATGGCTCACTGCAGCCTCAACTTCCTAGGCATAGGTGATCCTCCCACCTCAGCCTCCCTAGTAGCCAGGACTACAGGCGTGCACCACCACACCTGGATAATTTTTTGTAATTTTTTTTTGTAGAGACGGCATTTCACCGTGTTGGCCAGGCTGGTCTCAAACTCCTGGGCTCAAGCAATCCACCCACTTTGGCCTCCCAAAGTGCTGGGATTACAGGCATGAGCCACCATGTCCAGACTGAGTTTAACTACTTTAGATGCTTCCTCTAGGTGGAATCACACAGTATTTGTCTTTTTCACACTGGTTTATTTTACTTAGCTTAATGTCCCCCATGTTGTAGCGTATGACAGGATTTCTTTCTTTTTAAAGATGGAATAATATTCCATCGCATGTGTATACCACCTTTTCTTATCCATTCCTCCTTTGATGCACATTTGGGTTGCTACCCCCTCTTGGCTATTGTAAGTAATGCTGTAGTGAACAAGGGTGAGCAGCATCATCTTTTAAAGCAAAGACATTTGCATGTGTGTACACATACGCATAAAGATATGGGCACATATTCAAGTGTGGTATATACATACGCCTCCACTGAGGGTAGACCCAGGCATAACCTGCCTTGATGTATACCTTGGAGCAAAGTAACTCTGTAAAACAATCACATATTCATGAAATAATGTCAGGTTTTAAAAACTTTTATCAAATTAACAGAGCATTTAAATGCAATTGAAACCGCCTTTGCAAAATTATGACTGAGACACTGAAAGAGATCTAACTTTACTGACTCCATCTTGCTTCTAGCCTTCAAGCTGCCCTTGTAGGCTGGGTGTAGGCTGAACTAATTTGGGGGGAAACTTAGTTTATAGTTTAAATAAAGATGGTAACAGCCCTTTTCCAAAGCAGGCCTCTTTCTTGCCTGGGGACTAGATTGCCTTTGTAGGACTAACATTAGCTGCAAGATTAGAAATTATAGTATAGGAATCATACAGCTGGAGACTTCAAGATTCTGATCCTCCCTAAACTGCTCCTAAGATCATTGCTTGAGATATTTTGTAGACCCTGCACTTGATGAATCAGCTGGCACCACCCAGATCAGTAAACTGGTTCATCTGATCTTGTAGCCCCCACCCAGGAACTGACTCAGTGCAAGAAGACAGGTCCGACTCCCTATTATTTCTTTCTTTTTTTTTTTTTTTTGAGACAGAGTCTCACACTGTTGCCCAGGCTGGAGTGCAGTGGTGCGATCTTGGCTCACTGCAACCTCCGCCTCCATGTTCAAGTGAGTCTCCTGCCTCAGCCTCCCGAGTAGCTGGGATTACAGGTGCCTGCCACCATGCTTGGCTAAGTTTTTGTATTTTTAGTAAAGATGGGGTTTCACTATGTTGGCCAGGCTGGTCTTGAACTCCTGACCTCGTGATCCACCTGCCTCGGCCTCCCAAAGTGCTGGGATTACAGGTGTGAGCCACCACGCCCCAGCCTATGATTTCGTCTCTGACCAATCAGCACTCCTGGCTCACTGGCTTCCCCTGACCCACCAAATTATCCTTAAAAACTCTGCTCCCTGAATGCTCAGGGAGACTGATTTGAGTAATAATAAAACTCCCGCCTGCAGCACAGTGGCTCTGCATGAATCACTCTTTCACTATTGCAATTCACCTGTCTCAATGAATCAACTCTGTCTAGGCAGCAGGCAAGGTGAACCCCTTGGGCGGTTACAAATTTGGGGGCTCATCTGGGATTGCCCTTGTGGCTACTTGCCCATGGTTCAGTGGCCTCCTCCTCCAGCAATGAATCCAGAAGTCAGCCCAAGTGGCAGCCTGGTTCCTTCCCTTGGACTGGGGGCTGACTCTAGTATTTCTCTACTGGCAGGGCACTGCCGACCCAATGTGCATGGATTTAGTTGCAGTGGAGAAAGAGTCCTGGGGAGACACCACTTAACTGTAGCCCTATCACAGGGTGTCTGTCTGTAGCCCCATGGTGGGATGTCTGTAGCCCCATTGTGGGGTGTCTGGATTGGTAAGTATCCTAGGCACTGCCAATGGCTTCTTCCTTCTCCTGACTGGTTATGTAGCCCTATGGTGGGGTGTCTGTAGCACCATTGCAGGGTGTCTGTTCAGCTCCTGTGGGGGTCTCAGTTGGCTCTTTCTAACTAGTCACACAGCTCCGAAGGCCTAATAGGAAGAGTCTTGGTTTGGGAGACTTGTCTTCAATCAGGAAGATTTCGAGGAGTTTTCTCAGAAGGAGACTAGGAGGATAGTTTGGGAGGGATACTCTTGGAGTTCTCGGTTAAGGATCCGATTTAGAAGGCCTTCTGTCTTTGCATGTGTTCATATATTTGGAAGGAATCTCAGACGGATTGCTGATGGAAGTCCAGCAGGCCTAACTCAGAGAACCCTCCTTATTTGTCTGGTCACATTTGATGAGCTCTAAAGAAGGCTCAACAGGCCTGTCTCAGGGGCTGAATATCTGCTCTTCCCCTTGCTCAGACACCCCATTGTGAATTACCATTTGGAGGTCGTCTGTCCCCACCTGGAGTGGATCAAAGACAACAGAGGCCAACAGGGAAAACGTTTGAGCTTTGCCAGGCTGATATTGGCTGCTGAATAAGGTGACTAGTGTCTGTTTTGTTATGTGTATTTTGCTGGGATGGAAAATGTTAATTCGGTTTCCCATGTAGCCCGTCGGGCAGCATGTTGCAAATTAAGAATCTTGTCTTACAGGGTGATTTTCTCTTGTAAAGTGGCTTGAACCCCAAAGCTATAGCACAAGCAAGCAGGGTCATCAGAAGCCACTCCATTCTTCTGGAAGCTGCAGGGAAAGGGAACCCAGAAACCAGCTATGCCAGCAAAAAGGGTAAAAAATTCTTACTGGCCAAGTTTCTGATCTGTCTTGCTTTCTCTGTCTGAATAAACAGTAAACTATTTGTCTCCTCTGCAAGGGTTTGATTAACAGAAAAAAGGATTTGTGAGACTAGTCTTAGGCTGTAAAAATCTGGTGTACTTTGTGTTAAGAATTTGTCTTTCTGTGTTCTGTAATGGAGAGAGGGGTATCACAGGATAGAACATGGGTTTAGGACCCCTAAGCCTGCTTTTAAAGTCATCTTGGCAGGCTGGCCAGTTATAAACTTTGCTATGGGCCCCTGAAACCAATACGGTATGAAATTTCTCTGTTTTGTTTTGTGTCCTTAAGAGTTTAACCTTATGACCATGGGAGATACTTTCTTTTGGTTTCCACCACCCAGAGGACAGGAATTTTGGGGTTCATGTCATAATCCTAAATTTTTTTTTTTTTTTTTTTTTTGAGATGGAGTCTTGCTCCCATCACGAAGGTTGGAGTGCAGTGGTGCAATCTCAGCTCAATGCAACCTCTGCCTCCCGGGGGTATTCCTTCCTCAGCCTCCCCAGTAGCTGGGATTACAATTTTTGTATTTTTAGTAGAGACAGTGTTTCACCATGTTGGCCAGGCTGGTCTCGAACTCCTGACCTCAAGTGATCCACCTGCCTCAGCCTCCCAAAGTGCTAGGATTACAGACAGGGGTGAGCCACTGTGCCCAGCCTAAAAATTTTTCTTGAGCAATTAAAAGCCTTGCAAGCTTGAAATTGGCTTCTCTAGGCTCCTTCTGGGAAAAGCAATAGAAACTGCTCAATGCTGTATAGCTCAGTAGCTAAGGCTTTATCTTTCGACACTGGTGGCCTGGGTTCAATTGTTGGCTGCTGAAATGATTCATTTCTGGTTTGTTATTTGTGTAACATTGCCATTTATTGAGGTTTTTTCCCCTCGTAGATAGCTTCTGATTTCCTCTCTTGAATTTTCCTTTCTCTGAACTACCTTGTGGAGATTCTAAATCTTATAAAAAAAGAAACTGCTTACCATGTCTTTGAAGCACCTAGGAGGTTACATTTGGTAAAGTTCAGAAGCTAGAAGTATTGGCCACTTGGCATGGCTAAAGTCAGGTAATAAGAGATTTGAAAATATTTCTTTTTTAAAGAGCACTATGGGTAAAAGTTAGGTTAATTAAAAGTGGATAAACAAGCTATAGATGTATTTAAAAGGCCATTGTTTTTCTCTTCTTGAAATTTGTTTTTCTGGAAAAAGGTTTTTCCTTCTCAGTCGACTGAATTATTTTTCTCCATTTTTTTGTCTTGCCACTCTTAATGCACACATCAGAGCCCCTAAGATAACTTCTGGTAGCTTGGGACTCCTTGGGAAAAACAGAGGAGGCGCTGCAGACCCCGCTTTGGGGGAAAAAAAACCAAAACTCTGTTTTCATCATGAAACCCCAGGAATTAATAGCGGATAGATCCCTCTCAAAATCAAAGGCTTGTTCTGTTTTGCATTGTGTTGTCTGACGGTTTTGAGTTTGGGGGGCATCAGAAATTACTTCGCATTATGAGAGAGCTTTGGTGTGTAATAAATAAGTAGGAAATATACTTTAAGGGATGGCTAATAGTAGTTAGGGAGGGGTACTTGACTCTTTGCACACTTGGATCAGAGAAGCATGCTCTTGGCCACCTAGAAGATAAGGAGACATCCCCACCCCGCACTGGGAGATGAGACTCTCATGAGTGGTGGGCTGATTGCAAAATGGGCTGATTGGCTTTGGGTTGCTTTGCAATGAAATGCAGGGTAGAAGCACTGCACTGTCCTCTCCTGTAGTATTTCCCTCCTTTTGGAATCCGGGATCAGTATAAAATGGCACCCTTAATTTTGGGGATGTGTCTTTGCCTTCAGCTGCTTTTTTGCTGCTTATTTGGCCTTACAAATGCATGCTTTCCAGGCCCTGTTCCTCCAAGGGCTCCACCCTGAAGCCAGTAATCCCATTAAGAAACTGGCAAATGAAAAATCTTACAAGTGCCGAATCTTCTCTCTGTGTATTTATATGTGTTGTATGTTTAGATATAAAAGAGCTCTGATTAATTGGCTTAGAAAAATAAGCACTTAAATCAAATATTTTGTCAGAAAAATAGAAACTTTAATGCCTTTTTGTTCTCGTGATTTTAGTAATCTTTTGGAAATAAAGACAGTTTTAAAGATTATTGGTAAAATAAAATGTCTTGAAAATGTAGACGTTTGGTCTAAATTAAGATCAGATATCAGACTTGCTAAATAATTTAAGGTCAAAGTGTTTCTTTGACTTTTGAAAATTGTTCGATTTACCTACTTTGGAGCATTAGATTATAGATAAGTCCTGCGGACATATGGAGAGCCATGCCCGCTAGCTATGCTAAAAGGAGTCAGACCTTATCTTCATTTCTGTCTGATGTCCTAGGCTCCACCCCTAGTACATAATTAAAATCACTTACTTGTCAGGTTTTTCACTAAAAATAAAAGTTGCTAAGAGTTAACATTGCAACATGTAGTTGAGACCGCTGGAGAAACAGTTTTACATACAAGGTGTGTAGGGAATGTGTTTTAGGTAAAAGATTATAAGAAGGCATGGGAATATGGCTTTTGTTAAAGGGAATGTAATTTTGTCTAGTTCAGAGGGTTTTAAAGATTGTCTTAACCTAAAAGAGTAATGGAACAAAACTGAAGGTTTAAGCAAAGTGAAAAGGTTTTGAAAAGGGTTGATCTTGTAAAACTTCTGTGGGTATAAACAAGTTGGCTAAGATTTAAAAGAAATTATTTAGCTTTTTCCCACAGGTTAAAACATTAAAATCATACTGATGTGGGGCCAGAATCTGGGCCCATGTGTATGAATAACAGGGTTTTCTTAGAAAATTGATCTGCCGTTTGACAGAAAATTGTAAAGGGTTCTAAAAAGTTTATGAAAATCTTACCTTACGGTGAAACTAATTAAAACTGGATAGAGATATAAAATTTTATCTAAAAAACTAGCTTTAACGTTAAAGATGCACTAATGCAAACATGAAATTTGGTTTTCTCTTTTGAAGATGATTTTTATGTAATGTTAAAAGATAATGAAAGGGTTTTGTTTTCTCCTTTGGGTAAATGGCAGGGAAAAAAAAAGAGGAGAGAGATAAGAGACAGATTGAGTTGGCCTCATGCTATCTTCATTGGGTCTTATTTGGAAAGCTAAGTCTTCTCTATCAGAGTAAAGGTTTTTCTTTTTTAAAAATTGTTTTGGAGTTATCAATTTGGCCAAATGAATGACTTATGGTGACCTGGGACCTATTTTGTGATATCCTGTGTTTTAAACCTTTGATATTTGACAAACTTTCCAATATCAAATTATAAATTCTGTCTCTTTCTAACCTAATATTTTAGATATTAGGTTCTTTAAAGTCCAAAAATAACTATGTCCTTTAAAGTCCAAAAATGACATTTGGCTTATTTGGTACAAAAATCACAGAGGAAGCATTGTCTGTCTCACATGTCTGTGTGAACAGACCACCAAACAGGCTTTGTGTGAGCAACAAGGCTGTTTATTTCACCTGGGTGCAGGCAGGCTGAGTCCGAAAAGAGAGTCAGCAAAGGGTGGTGGGATTATCGTTAGTTCTTATAGGTTTTGGGATAGACGGTAGAGTTAAGAGCAATGTTTTGTGGGCAGAGGGTGGATCTCACAAAGTAAGTTCTCAAGGGTGGGGAGAATTACAAAGAACCTTCTTAAGGTGGGGGAAATTACAAAGTACATTGATCAGTTAGGGTGGGGCAGAAACAAATCACAATGGTGGAATGTCATCAGTTAAGGCTATTTTCACTTCTTTTGTGGATCTTCAGTTGCTTCAGGCCATCTGGATGTATACGTGCAGGTCACAGGGGATATGATGGCTTAGCTTGGGCTCAGAGGCCTGACATTGTCAAATATGAAATGGTGTTTGGCTTTCTTTGGTCTATATTTGTGTAAATGTGTTATTGGTATATGTTCTGAAATAATGTAAAACTCCTATAATTCTAATATGACTTAGTCTATGTTATCTGTGATAATTATAATTATTATGTTAACAGACTGTGTGCTACAGAGGTAAATTTCCTTGTCAATTGTGTCTTTAACTGTGGCTGCCCTAAAAGGTTTTTGTCATCCACAGATAATTGTTGTCTCATTTTGGTCCTCTTTAAAAGATGGTTTTACAATCAGTTTTAAAATGTAATAGGTGCTCTTAAATGCAGGATTCTGATAAATAACTCAAGAGATTGTGACATTTGAATAGAGGAAAAACTTTCAAATAGAAGAGTGAATGGTGTTTGGTTCACTTTGGACTGTATTTGTATAAATATGTTATTAGTATGTGTTCCAACATTATGGGAAACTTCTACAATGTTGATATAATTTAGTGTACATTGATAATAATATTGTTATGTAAAATTGTATGCCACAGAAGTAATCAAAACTCCTACTCAATTGTAGCTTTAATAGGGCTTTGAAAATTGTGCTATTGGAATAGAGGAAAAAAACCAAACTTCTAGGACTGTCATGGAGAGCTAATGTGTTAAACATTGCTAAACATTTTGTTTCCAGAGTCAAGAGAACTTATTTCTTTAGAGGTATTTGCAACTTTTAACAAATGAATAAGATATACTCCTGTGAACAAAATTTGGAGCATATTTGTTCCTCTCTACCTGATTTCTCCAGAATTTGGAAACTATTTGTGAATATTCTCAATTTATGGCAGTATAGTTAATTGTGTAAGTGCAATAAGAAGCTATTTTCTTCTGTAACAGAACACAGTTGGAGAAATTGATTATTTTACCAAGGTTTTGACTGGAATGGCATGCTTCCTTTAAAGAATCAAAATTGACTTATAGAGCCAATTAAAGCCTGTTGGGGAATCTGACCTCATACCTTGTCTGCACAGAGTCCCCGTACAAGGTTCCTGACCTGTGGTAAGTAAGGAATTTCACTTTCTAACAGGCCCAGGAACCCCAAGTTGTCTTGGGACCTCAAGAGGAGAGGAATTTGCCCAACTCATAGGTATTTGTCGGTACAAACCCACGGCTGGGCTTGGCTTTTAAAAAGTCTTATCTGAGATTCTTCATGGAACAGAGTTCTATCAAAGCCAATTAAAAAAGTCTACATGAAAAATAATTATTCTTGCTGTGCTTTTTACAAATAATTAGGCCAATTACAGTAAGACTAAAGTTTATTTTGTAAACAAATCAGTTCTATCATGAATTGTTTTTAAAAAAATGAAGACTGGAGAGAGAAAATTTATGCTTCAAAAGAAAAACTGTAGTACACTGTTGTTAGCTGTTCTTGAGGTTTTTTTCTGTAGTTTAGACTAAATTCCAAATTCTTTGTGGGCTAGAAGTCCTCAAACTAATGCTTTCAAATCTTTGTTTTTAAAATTGGGAATTGTACTCCTCAGCCTAGGACTCACTGTTTCATTTAAACACTGTAGTAAAACTATAGTTGAGAGTACTAATGTTTTTGCCATGAAAGCCCAGCCAGGCCTGCATGAGTCACTCAGACAGTTACAAAGCAGTTCAACTCTTCTCACCTTGGGGTTCACTCCCATTCCCACTACGTCCCCTGTTGGCAGGAAGAAGCCAGAGCGATTGACCACCTTTTCCCATCTTCATAGCCTGCATCATAAGACGAGGGCATTATAAAACCCAAAGGGAAGGAATGAAACTGCCTTTGCAATATTATGACTGAGACAGTGAAAGAGATCTAAGTATACTGACTCCATCTTGTTTCTAACCTCCAAGCTGTCCTTGTAGGCTGGGCGTAGACTGAACTAACTTTGGGAAAAAACTTAGTTTATAGTTTAAACAAAGATGGTAACAGCCCTTTCCCAAAGCAGGCCTCCTTCTTGCATGGGGACTAGATTGCCTTTTAGGACTAACATTAGCTGCAAGATTAGAAATTATGGTTTAGGAGTCATGCATGCAGCTGGAGGCTACAAGATTCTGAGCCTCCCTAAATAGCTTCCAAGATCAGTGCTTGAGATATTTTGCAGACCGTGCACTTAATGGATCAGCTGGCACCACTAAGATCAATAAACTGGCTCATCTGATCTTGTGACTCCCACCCAGGAACTGACTCAGTGCAAGAAGACAGGTCCGACTCCCTATGATTTCATCTCTGACCAATCAGCACTCCTGGCTCACTGGCTTACCCTGACTCACCAAGTTATCTTTAAAAACTCTGCTCCCCAAATGCTCAGGGAGACTGATTTGAGTAGCAATAAAACTCTGGTCTCCCACACAGCTGGCTCTGCGTGAATTACTCTTTCTCTATTGCAATTCACCTGTCTTGATGAATCGGCTCTGTCTAGGCAGCAGGCAAACCAACCTTGCGTGGTTACACAAAGAAAATATTAAGAAAAAATTTTAAATGTTTTACCGAGTTCAAAACAAGGAGACTATTTTATTGACTAAAATGGTTTGGGACTTAAGCCCTTTTTAAATTAACTTCATATTTTAGAGCTGCCAGTCAGATTCTCCCAGGGCTGAGATAGTGGCACTTTGCCGTAGACTGGTTTCTGCCATAGGCATGTTTAGAAAGGCAATGTCCCTCTTCAAGGATGACCTGTTCTACTTTGGGTGAGGATGAATGGCAGGAAATCTTCAGGCTAGGGGTTGGCAAACAGTAAGCAATACAAATACATTTTATGTCACAGTCCTGAATATATAAACATACGTATCTAGGTGAAGCAAAAATTCCATAGAAACAACACTTAACCTCACCCCAAGTGATGCACTCATATTTTCCAGGCCAGTGCTACTCGAAGTTTGGTCACTGAACTGCTTGCTTATCACCAGCCAGGGAGGAGATGAGTGCAGAAAATCAGAGAAATTGAAGTGTTTTACAAATGAAAAGGTGTTAACATCATTAGCCGTTAGGGAAATGCAACTCAACACTACAATGGAGTACCACATCACACCCATTAGGGTGGCTGTGATAAAAAAGATAGATAATCTTAAATATTGGTGAGGATGTGGAGAAATTGGAAGCCTCATGCACTGGTGGTGGGAATGTGAAGTGGTGCAGCTGCTGTGGAAAACAGTCTGGCAGTTCTTCAACAAGATAAACATAGAGTTTCCATATGACCCAGCAATTCCATTCCTGGGTGTATACCCAACAGCTTGTACATGAATGCTCATAGCAGCATTATTTATAATAGCCCCAAAGTGGAAACAACCCAAATGTCCATCAACTGATGGACGGATAAACAAAATGTGGTATATCCACAAAATAGAATATTATTTGGCAATAAAAAGAAATGAAATACTGACACATACTGATGAACCTTGAAACATCATGCTAAAGAAAGAAGCCAGTCGCCAAAGACCGCATGGTGTATGACTCCATTTTTCTGAAATGTCCAGAATAGACACATTTATGGAGATAGAAAGTAGTTTAGTGGTTGCCTAGGGCTGGGGTAGTGGGAGTCTGAGGGAAATGGGTATTACCTGCTAATGGGTAGAAGGTTTCTGTTAGGAGTGATGGAAATGTTCTAAGATAGATTGTGGTGATCTGTGAATGTACTAAACACCATTGAATTGTACACTTTAAATGGGTGAATTATATGTGAATTATATCTCAATAAAGCTGTTAAAAACAGAGTATTTGGCCAGGTGCGGTGGCTCACGCCTGTAATCCCAGCACTTTGGGAGGCCAAGGCAGGTGGATCATGAGGTCAGGAGATCGAGACCATCCTGGCTAACATGGTGAAACCCTGTCTCTTCTAAAAAAATACAAAAAAATTAGCCAGGCCTGGTGGCGGGTGCCTGTAGTCCCAGCTACTCGGGAGGCTGAGGCAGGAGACTGGAGTGAACCTGGGAGGCAGAGCTTGCAGTGAGCCAAGATCGCGCCACTGCACTCCAGCCTGGGCAACAGAGCAAGACACTGTCTCAAAAAAAAAACAAAAAAACCCAGAGTATTTTAGACACTTACAGTAAGTTGACATTAGTATGATATCTATGAGTATGATCCTTTTCCTAGTAATTCATTTTTATTGTTTTATTGCATTTTGCAAAAGTATCCATTCATGACAGATTGGAACTGGAAAAAAAAGCAGATCCCTTTGCAACCAGCCGGGCCAACATGGCAAAACCTTGTCTCTATTAAAAATACAAAAATTAGCCAGACGTGGTGGCACAAACCTGTAATCCCAGCTACTTGGGAGGCTGAGGTGGGAGAATCACTTGAACCCAGGATGCGGAGGTTGAGTGAGAAGAGATCATGCCACTACATTCCAGCCTGGGCAAGAGTGAGACTCTGACTCAAAAAAAAAAAAAAAAAAAAAAAAAGTAAATCCTCTATAATTGATCTTTTGAAAGGCATTGTTCTAATCTATTTTGCTATTTAAAAAAAATTCTAGTTTTCAGACACTAAATTGATTTCATTATCCAATGGGTTGTGACTTGTAGTTTGAAAAGTACTGCCCTCGGGGCACGGCACCCCAGCAGGGAAGGTTTGGTGACCTCAGCAACTGTCAGAGGTGAGTGGTGCCTTCTGGATAAACTAACACCTTGATCTGACTCTGCCCAGCCTCCTGCTCCTCCATCGCATGTTCCCATGTAGGCCTTCCACTCCCATCCTACCTAACAACATACTTTCCCCAACAAGGCAAACCAGTTGGGATTCCAGTGTCTTTACAAATGATTCCTCTGCCAGGAATAACAAAACTTCAGTGCCATCCACCTAGAAAACACCTTGTTATTCTCCAAGTTGCAGCTCAGACATATTATCTCTACCTGGACCCGCTTCCTCTTTGCTCCTCTTACCCCAAGTCCATAAAAGCAACCATTACACAGCATGGCAATCACACCCTTGCTGGTCCATCTGCCCCAGGAGATGGTGAGTTTCGGGAAGGTGGGTAAGATCTTTTGTTCATCTGTGCATCCTGGCGTTCACCGAGGGGTCAGATGCATGGTCAGTGCTCAGAGCATAAATGTGGCATAGTTCACCCCTGTTTTTATGACAACTGGAATCCTTCCTGTCTGCTACACTAGACAAAGAGCTAGGCAAAGAGCCCTCCAAATAGAATCCTGCCCATCCCACATCCTTGGCTGCGGGAGTGGGTTCCCCTTCCCTTGTATTTCTGGGCCATTTTACCCAGTATGGTGGGTTAACATGGTGACTCCTGTTTCCTGGCTGGTTATGTGTCTCTTATTCCTTACATCCTCCACCTTGGTACTGATGGACTTCTCTTTCTGTTTCCTACTGATGATCTGGGGCCACAGGGTATAATTTCCCAGCTTCTTTGATATGGGAAATCCTTATTTTGTACTGTGCCTTACAGATGGCAATTAGTTTCTAATCATGTTGTTCAAAAGAGGATCTCCCTTTTTTTCCCCGTTCCTATTTGACCTAATTTTTTAATGTCTAGCTAGATCCAGGATACAATCCATTTATGACACAAAATATTGTGTTAATCCTGTTGCTTTCTCTCTCTTTCCTTCAAGCCCTTGACCATTTAGCAGTATTAAAACATAAAAGGTCAAATTGCCTCCAACTTGAGGTTAGCAGCATAAAGAAATCAAGGGAGACAAATAGACTAAAACACATCGTTGACATGACTTAGAAAGGCAGAGCAAAGTAGATGGAACTAAGCCCCATCTGGCCAAGTTTCCCACAAATTAGAGGTAAACTATATCTCTTTACCATTAGCTACTTTCAAGCTGAATTGGGACTGAATTTGTGTTTCTGCCTCGGTAACAATGCAGTGCAGTACAGCACTTAAGAGCAAGGGCTCTGGGAGTGCAATGTGTGAGTTCATGCACTGGCTCTACTGTTTACCAGCTGTGTGATCTTGGGCAAGTTACTTAACTTCTCTGTGTTCCTATTTTCTTTCTGTAAAATGGAAATTGTATTTGTACACAACCCATAGGTCTGTTATGAGGATTAAACAAGTTAACATAAAAAGGGCATATAACACTGTGCTGACCTAAAGTAAGTGCTCAATAAATTTTAGCTATGATTAACTATTTCTGAGGACCTGCTCTTCACATATTCATTAAAGCTATAGATCCAAGGAATAATGAAGCATGAATTGATTTCTCATATCAAGCCTGTACCAGACCTTGCCTTTCTGTAGACACTTAATGCCTCATTTAATTTTTATAGTAACTCAATGAGATACATTCTGTTACCCCCATCTTATAGCAGAATTAAGCTCAGAAATGTTAGGTAAAAAAAGAAAAAGAAATCAAAGAACACTACTGTTCAAAGTAGGGCAAAATGACTGATGATTTAAGGTTTTGTTGACAATTTCTCTCAGCCAAGATCAAAGCGCTAATCAGTAGGAGGTGATGCTTGATTGCCCATCTAAGGATGGGAAAAACCTGGCTGGAGCTGGTTCCTGTAACACACTCCCAGGTATCTGAGGAGAGCAAAAATCACCCAGTGATCATTGAACAGGCCCCAGAGACAAAAACTCCTTATCTGAGGGATTTAGAAGGGAGCAAAGACCACCTGGTGACCATCAAACAGGCCATCTGGAGGCAAACTCCTCATCTGGGGAAACTAGAAGTAATTAGACTTTCCTATTATATAAAGCAGACATCTGGTTCCAGATTTCTTTCCCCCACAAAATTTATACATAACTAGAATTTATTTATTTATTTATTTATTTATTTATTTTTTGAGATGTCTCGCTCTGTGGCCCAGGCTGGAGTGCAATGGCGTGATCTCAGCTTACTGCAGCCCCTGCCTCCCGGGTCCCAGTTCAAGCAATTCTCCTGCCTCAGCCTCCTGAGCAGCTGGGACTACAGGCACATGTCATTATGCCCAGCTAATTTTTGTATTTTTAGTAGAGACGAGGTTTCACCATGTTGGCCAGGCTGGTCTTGAACTCCTGACCTCGTGGTTCACCCGCCTCGGCCTCCCAAAGTGCTGGGATTACAGGTGTGAGCCACCGAGCCTGGCCTATAATTAGAATTCTTATAAATCTCTGGAATGCCATGCCAAAACTCATTGTGCAACCTAAGGCACCAAAATGTCTACAAATGTAATCATGTATCATGACTTATGTGGCTAGTATGGTTTAAATTACCCTCAAGCTCCCACCTGAAGGTCTATAAGTACCCCTAAGGAAAAATCTACCTTGGCAAGCTCAGTCCTCTCCCTGAGGTGTCCAGCTGCACCCTTCTGCAGTGTTCTTTCTAATAAAATTTCCTTTTTCAAACATATCCTGTTGTTGGTAAGTTCTTTCTACCAACCCGCGAGTCTACCACTTCACAATGCCAGGGTTCTGACACTGCCCCCCACAATCCCTGGCAGTATCCTCTCAATGTAGCCTTTAGGCCTCTAAAGGATTCTGGTGAGAAGGAAATTGTAATGTCCCCAATTCATGGCTGGGAATCTGAGCCAAGTCAGGTGGCCAGTGAGTGACAGAGCAGTGCCAGGAACTCAGATCCTTTGATGACAGTGATCATTGACCACAGGCAGCCTCACCCAGCTCGCTGCTGCAATGGCACTGACAATTCAGACCCATGCTCAAGCCTTGGTGATTTGTTGAGGAAGAAAACTCCCATGCACCAGTGACATGCTCAGCCAAGAAAGCTCCACACTTGGACTCCCACACATGCGCCCACCCTGCCAGAGCAGCTGGGTCAGGAGGTAACAGTCAAATTACCTCTTCTCAGTCCCCTTCCCCTCTGGTAAGTTTCTCCCTTGGTGGTTCTTGGTGGCCTTTCCCACCAGTGGTCCTCAGCAGGGACCACATCAGCTCATCACAGAGGTTCCCATAGTCTTGAGTTGGAAAGAGGGAGGGATTGGATATTGATCCCTCTCTTCCTAGTTGATGGA
This sequence comes from Pongo pygmaeus, assembly GCF_028885625.2. Lineage (NCBI taxonomy): Eukaryota > Metazoa > Chordata > Mammalia > Primates > Hominidae > Pongo > Pongo pygmaeus. The sequence continues at coordinate 119,882,582 of NC_072373.2, read as the reverse complement.
ATTTTGTTGAATCTGATTTCAAGTCCAAGAATTTCTCATGAGTCACATAAAATCTGAACCTGCTGTGGAAATTCAAATAACTTTTACTTATTGCCTATAAATCACTTTGAATCATGTATAGAAATTGCTAGACTGGGTGTGATGGCTAACACCTGTAATCCCAACACTTCTGGAGGCCAAAGTAGGAGGATTGCTTGAGACCAGGAGTTTGAGACCAGCCTGGGCAACATAGTAAGACCCAGTCTCTACAAAAAGTAAAAAATTAGCTGGGCATGGTGGCATGTACCTGAGGTCCCAGCTACTCGGGAGGTTGAGGCTGGAGGATCATTTGAACCTAGGAAGTTGAGGCTGCAGTGAGCCATGATGGTGCCACTGCACTCCAACCTGAGTGAGAGAGCAAGACTCTGTCTCAGAAAAAAAAAAAAAAAAAAAAGGAAAAAAAAAGAAATTTCTTTCTCAGTTGAATGAGTTTTAAATGGAAATCTAAATTTCCTTGGCTTAAGTCTGGGTTTCATCCACTGACAGCTTCATTGTTTTGTTACCTCTACCCCTCCACCATCCATTAGACCATAGCTAATTTTCTTTTTTTTTTTTTGAGACAGAGTCTCACTCTGTCACCCATGCTGGAGTGCAGTGGCATGATCTTGGCTCACTGCAACCTCCTCTTCCCTGGGTTCAAGCGATTCTCGTGCCTCAGCCTCCCAAGTAGCTGGGATTACAGGTGTGCACCACCACACCTAGCTAATTTTTTGTATTTTTAGTAGAGATAGGGTTTTGCCATGTTGGTCAGGCTGGTCTTGAACTCCTGGCCTCAAGTGATCTGCCTGCCTCGGCCTTCCAAAGTGCTGGGATTACAGGTGTGGCCACTGGGCCCAGCAGACCATAAGTAAATTAATCAATGTTTGCTTGATGGAGAAAGTATGAATGGATGGGTGGAGGGACAGATGATGGATGGACTAACGGCAAGATAGACAAACAGATATGTGAATCTGTGAGCAGACAGATGGATAAGACCATGGTAATGACAGTGTTGCCTTGTGATACACTTCTTAGCTACTTACTCATGATGATTTTGTTGAACTAAATATTTGCTGGACCAGAAATCCCAATTATTGACTGACTTTGAAAGTAGAAATGTAACTAAGATCTTTACGTATGCTTCGGCTAATTGCTTTCCCTCACTGTTATTTAGTTGGCTTTGTTTTCAGTGGTGACATGAATTTCAGGTGGATATCATCACTTTGAAGGATCCTGGTCAAACCTTCAGCTACAAGGACTGCCCAGACTTAAGCCATGCCAAGGATTTGACTCCTTTCCAGCTCCTAGCATGCCTCAGTACCCACTAAGAGGTGCTGCCGTGCTTCTGCTTCCAACACAGAACTCCCAGACCAAAAACAATTTCTGTCCCTCCAGATTACCCTCTCTCTTATGACATGTCCTTTTAAAAGAGACCTTTGAAGAGTGGACAAACTAGATGAATTGTCCTCAGGTAGGGCTGCAGGTAATGGCTCAAGTTGCCTATTAATAGAATTTGGTAGGAAACCTATTTGGATGGAAGTGTCCTCTGTGTCTGCTGCTGCCTCACCCACCTTCTCCCTTGGGCCTGCCAATGAAGTCTCTGTCCATTTTGCTGTCCACCCTGAATGCAATCTCCCTAAGTCATGTGGGCCCTGGCCAGCTGCCCCTTTCTATTCCTGCTCCTGCCAGCCCCTCCCCCTCCCACCTGCCTCCACCTAGCTTCTTGTTACTCAGGCCTATCTGTTTGCTCTCATCCAGCTCTGTTTGCTCTCACCCAGGCCTAGGGTACAGTTAGTTCTAACTGACAGAATGTTCTACATAGTGACAAGTTGAACTCTTCCTAGTAGTAATTGCACCTATAGAATTACCTACTCCACAGAATACGCTAATTCTATTTCCACCCTCTGGGGCAACACAGAATAAGTCCATTCCATCTTCTGCAGGAAGATCGTTTAGTGTTGAAGACAACTTTGAAGATGACTAATGTATCCCCTGAGACTTCGCTCTAGGCTGATAGCTCCAGTTCCAGCAGTATTTTCTCGGGGCCGTTGCTTTCCAGGCCTTCACCATTCTGGACATTTTCTGGTTTTTTATTCTTAAAAAGTTTTTCAGAAGACTGAGGAACTGTCCCAGAATGGAGGCAACTAGGGAGACATGACAATTAAATGCTATATTGAAGCCTGGATTGGATTTTTTGTACCAGAAAAGGGAGATCAGTGGGACAATTAATTTACTCTGAATAGGATCTGTAACATAGTTAACAGTATCAATGTCAATTTTCTGATTTTGGTAATAATGTATGGTTATGTAAGATGTTAACATTTAAGAATGCTCAGTGAAGGGCATACAGGAATTCTTTTTGCAGTTTTTTGGAAATTGAACATTATTTCAAAATGAAAGGTTTTTAAGTTAAAAAATAATCTTTCAGATGTGTTGGATTTGCATGGTGTCAATTTAGCTAAGCTAGAACTACAGCTCCCAGAATTCCTTTCTCTGTATAGTGTGGAGTTGGTGTGGGCTGCAAGAGATCTGTGTGTGAAATTCTGAAGGCAGAAGTGAGGGAGTGCCTGGGCGGGGCACCAAGTGCTGCTGCAGCCCATGCAGTTTGTTGTAGGGCAATGGCTATGCCCACAGCTCCAGCCTGATCTATTTCTGTTTCTCCGAGTCCTTGGCCTGGTACATACTTAGCTCCTTCTGTGAGGAAGGGCACCATTTAGAAGGAACAGTTTGGAATCTTCAGGCTGCTCATTTTGTATTTGATAGATGCTGAGCATTTGCCCCAGTAAACATTTAAATGACCTATTGTAAAATCATTTTAATCTATTGGGAAGAAACTCGATTGATGAGTTAGTTGATATTAGAACAGTATCAATGTGGTCTAAAATTTGGTTACCTTTTTGAGAAATCAAGTCATAATGCTATCTCCTATTAAGCTAGTGTCAACTATCAATCTCCAGAAATTTCCCCACATGAGTTGCTCTCATCCAAGTCCTTCAGTTCATTCTTGCAAGTAGTTTTTTGAACTTGAAGGTTTAGCTTTACATTTTTCCCCATAAAATTTCATCTTGGGGCTTTTGGTTCATCATTCTAGCTATTCTGACTAAATCGAATGTGGAATCTGTCATTTAATATATTAGTCATCCTTGCGAACTTTGCATTACTCATACATTTGATAAAAACATATTCAGATTTTCTGGAGGTCCATTCCAAGATGGCTGAGTAGGAACAGCTCTGGTCTTCAGCTCCCAGGGTGATCAACACAGAAGACGGTGATTTCTGCATTTCCAACTGAGGTAGCTGGTTCATCTCATTGGGACTGGTTGGACAGTGGGTGCAGCTCATGGAGGGTGAGCTGAGCAGGGCAGGGCATCACCTCACCCAGTAAGCACAAGGGGTCAGAGGATTTCCCTTTCCCAGCCAAGGGAAGCCGTGACAGACTGTACCTGGAAAATCCGGACACTCCCACCCAAATACTGCACTTTTCCAACGGTCTTAGCAAATGGCACACCAGGAGATTATATCCCATGCCTGGCTCAGCGGGTCCCATGCCCACGGAGCCTAGCCCACTGCTAGCGCAGCAGTCTAAGATTGACCTGCGAGGCAGCAGCCTGGTAGGGGGAGGGGCATCTGCCATTGCTGAGGTTTGAGTAGGTGAACAAAGTGGCCCGGGAAGCTCGAACTGGGCAGAGCCCACTGCAGCTCTGCAAGGCCTACTGCCTCTGTAGACCCCACCTCTGAGGGTGGGGCATAGCTGAACAAAAGGCAGCAGAAACTTCTGCAGACTTAAATGTCCCTGTCTGACAGCTCTGAAGAGAGCAGTGGTTCTCCCAGCATGGTGTTTGAGCTCTGAGAATGGAAAGACTGCCTCCTCAAGTGGGTCCCTGACCCCCGTGTTGCCTAACTGGGAGACATCTCCCAGTAGGGGCCAACTGGGCCAACTGACACCTCATACAGGTGGGTGCCCCTCTGGGGTGAAGCTTCCAGAGGAAGGATCAGGCAGCAATATTTGCTGTTCTGCAGAATTTGCTCTTCTGCAGCCTCAGCTGGTGATACCCAGGCAAACAGGCTCTGAAGTGGACCTCCAGCAAATTCCAACAGACTTGCAGCTGAGGGACCTGACTCTTAGAAGGAAAACTAACAAATAGAAAGGAATAGCATCAACATCAACAAAAAGGACATCCACACCAAAACCCCATCTGTGGGTCACCAGCATCAAAGACAAAAGGTAGATGAAACCACAAAGATGGGGAGAAACCAGAGCAGAGAAGCTGAAAATTCTAAAAACCAGAGTGCCTCTTCTTCTCCAAAGGATTGCAGCTCCTTGCCAGCAATGGAACAAAGTTGGATGGAGAATGATTTGACGAGCTAATGTTACCGGGGGGTCCTTGTTCTTAGAGCTCCCAAGATGGTGGCAAGCCTCTTGTTCTCTTACCTGGGGTTCTTGGCCTCATGGATTCCAAGGAATGGAATCTTGGGCCATGCAGTGAGTGTTATAGCTTTATTAGAAGCTGTGGGTCATGGAAGAGAACCATAGAACCCAGCGACTAGTGTTCAGCTCGATTAGGAAGAACCCAGGCACTCAGCCATGCAGGAACAATGGCGAGCCTTTAGCCCGATCAGGAGCAGCAATGGGTGCATCAGTGGATCAGGAGTGCAGCAAACACCCTGCTGGATTCAGAGCGATGGAAGTCAGTGGCAGGTCTGCGATGGCGACAAACAGCAGTGGTGCACAGTGAGAGAAAGCTCAGCTCAAGCTGTTACAAACATGGACCAGAAGAGTGTTCAGTTGCAAGATGTAATAGAGTGACAACAGAGCTCCCATACAATGGGAGGGGATCCAAAGGGGGTTGCCATTCCTGGCTCGAATGCCTGGGTTTATATCCCAATCATTGTCCCTCCCCCTGTGCTCTCAGGTGATAGATGATTGGCTATTTCTTTACCTCCTGTTTTTGCCTAATTAGCATTTTAGTGAGCTCTCTTTGCTACCTGATTGGTAGGGTATGAGTTAAGTTGCAAGCCCCGTGTTTAAAGGTGGATGCAGTCACCTTCCCAGCTAGGCTTAGGGATTCTTAGTCGGCCTAGGAAATCCGGCTAGTCTTGTCTCTCAGTCCCCCCTCTCAACAGGAAAACCCAAGTGCTGTTGGGGAGGTTGGCCGACGACTGCTCTGCTGCCTGCTGAATTGGGGCATAGTAGGGATCGTGCAGTTGAGATTTCCTCAGGAGGGGTGCCTTCAATGTCATCAACATTGGAGCATGGGCTAGCAAGCCGGTTCAGGGGTCCGCAGTAGATCTCAGTCATGGACTGCATCTGGGGTTCCATTTGAAGAATGATTTGTAGTTTTACAGCTTCGATTCTGGAAGAAACAAACTTAACAGGGAGGTTAAAGATACAGGGATTGAAATGTATGGCCTGCAGTGCAGGGGATTATTTCTTTGGCAGACTTCACAGGCCCTGACTAACTGCTTGATAGTTTTGAAAAGGCCTTGTCTAGTAAATAATAATTTGGCCATCTGGTGGGTGCTATCAATGCCTAAGTGAAAGGTTTGATGAACGGTTTTAAGTAATTTCCATTGGTTAGCTGCAGGCAAAAGTATTTTTCTTTCTTCGGTGGCTAGCCATCCTGAGGGGAGGAAACTATGTCCTTGTGAGGTTCCCCATTCTATTTCTCCTACTGAGTACTGGAGCTTGGTTTCCCAGAGGGGATTACCCCATACTAGGGTCCTTCTATAAGCATTTCTGATGGAGGGTCCTGCCTTGCAGCTGTTTTGGCTTCAATATCCGCTTGGTGGTTCCCTTCTATTTCCCTTTACTTTCCTTTCTGATGACCCCTGCAGTGTAAGACTGCCACATCTTTAGTTTTCTGTACAGCGAATAATAATCTCCTAATGGCTTCCTGATGTTTAATAGGTGTTCCCTCAGAAGTTAGGAATTCCCTTTCTCTCCATATTGCTCTGTGGGCATGGAGGACTAGGTAAGCATATTAGAGTCTGTATACATATTTCCCTTTTTTCCTTCTAATTCTGGTGCCGCAGTGAGAGCTATTAGTTCTGCCAGCTGAACGCTAGTTCCTGGAGTGAGGGGATTACTTTCAAGTATTCCATTATCACTGACCACTGCATACCCCGCTTTTCGAAGTCCTTTTTCTACAAAGGAACTTCCATCAGTATACAAGATGAGGTCGGGATCAGTCAAGGGAACCTCTAGAAGCTCCCCTTGAGTGGTGTAGGTTTGAGCAATCACCTGTTGACAGTTATGTTCTCTTTTCTTCATTGTCTGGAAGAAGTGTGGCTGGGTTAAGAGTTGCACAAGTGAGCAGTTCTCAGCACAGGCCCTTCAAGTAATAGAGCCTGATATTTAAGCAAACAGTTGTCTGACAGCCACAAGTCTTCTTTAGCAGTGGGTATGCTGTTTACATCATTAGATGTCCACACAGTAAGATCTCTTCCCTGTATTATTTTAACTGCTTCAGATACTAAGACTGCTACTGCTGCCACTAACCATAAACAATGAGGCCAACCCTTTGCCACTAAATCAATTTCCTTACTCAGGTATGCCACAGGTTGCAAGCTGTTCCCTCGGACCTGTGTAAGGACTTCTAGAGCTATTCCTGTTTTTTCTGTGACATATAAAGAAAAGTCTTGCCCTGTTGGCAAGCTTAACACTGGGGCTTGGGTTAGGGCCTTCTTTAGGGCCTGGAAACCTGCTTCTGCTTCAGGTGTACATCTTACTAAATGGATATTGGTTTTCTGAGTTTCCTTAATTAGTGCATATAATGGCCTGGCTATTTTGAAGTACCTGGGAATCCATATTCGGCAAAAAGCTGTTATGCCAAGGATCCCTCTTAGTTGCTTTAGGGTTTTGGGATGAGGATAAGCCAGTATAGGCTGGATACATTCCTCACGGAGGGCCCTGGTGCCTTTGGATAATTTTAGCCCTAAGTATTTCTGTTGTGAGCAGAGCTGAGCCTTTGGTTTGGAAACCTTGTAGCCACAGGTGGCGAGGAAATTTAAGAGTGCTTGGGTGGCTTGATGGCACAAAGTTTCTGAACGGGTGGCTAAAATAAATCACCCATGTACCAAAAGATGAGAGTGTCCAAGTATGAGAACTGGCTCAAGTATTGGGCTAATGCCTGGCCAAATAGATGGGGGCTATCCCTGAACCCTTGGGGTAAAACAGTCCAGGTGAGTTGAGATGTTGGGTTCGAAGGATCTTCAAAGGCAAACAAAAATTGAGAGTCAGGATGTACAGGGATGCAGAAAAAGGCATCTTTAAGGTCCAAGACTGTAAACCACTCTGCTTCCTCTGGTATTTGGGAAAGCAGAGTATAAGGGTTAGGTACAGTGGGTATAGAGGGACAACGGCCTCACTGATAATCCTGAGATCTTGCACTACACTCCACTGTCCATTGGGTTTCTGTACTCCTAAAATTGGAGTATTGCAGGGGCTGTTGCATGGTTTTACTAGGCCTTGGGCTTTTAGGTCCTTAACAATCTTTTGGAGTCCTTGTTGGGCCTCGGATCTAAGAGGGTACTGCCTTTGGTAGGGAAAGGAGGTGGAATCCTTTAGTTTAACTTGAACAGGACAGGCATTCTTTGCTCATCCATATTGTCTTTCTGTTGTCTAGACTTCAGGATTAATTCCTTCCTCAAGCAGGAGACAACAAACGGGTGTTCCTTCTCCTATGTTCAGGTGTATAATGGCCCCTGCTTTTACCAGAATGTCTCTCCCTAACAAGGGAGTGGTGCCTTCAGGCATAATTAGAAAAGCATGTGAAAAGAGTAAAGTTCCCCAGTCACAACTTAGTGGCTGGGAGAAATATCTAGTGACTGGCTGTCCTAGGACCCCTCGGCTAGTGACAGATCTGGAGGACAGTTGTCTGGGACAGGAAAGTAAGACTGAGAAGGCCACACCAGTGTCCAGGAGACAGTTAACCTCCTGGCCCTCAATGGTCAAGCAAACCTGGGGCTCTGTGAGGATGATGGCATGGGCTGGCACTTGCCCTGGGCACCCTCAGTCCTGCTGCTGGATCATCAGGTTAGTGGCTTCTGACTCAGACGACCTTCATTCCTTGGGGCAGTGGGCCTTCCAATGACTCCCGTGACATAAGGGGCATGGACAAGGGGGCAGCTTATTTCTATTTGGACAATCTTCTTTAAAGTGTCCTTGTAGACCGCACTGGAAGCAAGCCCTATTAGGCATTCAATTTGCCCAGGCTTTCCATGTTCCAGAGCCTCCAAAGTCAGCTTGGAGGGCCATGACTAAAGCGGTGGCCTTTTTCTTATCTCATTTGTCATGTTCTGCCTGCTCCTCCTGATCTCTATTATAAAAAACCGAGGTTGCCAAGTTCAATAGGGTTTCTAAGTTTTGCTCCAGGCCTAAGGCGGACTTTTGAAGTTTTTTTCTGATATCTGCAGCTGACTGACTGATAAACTTATCTTTTAAGATTAGTTGGCCTTCAATAGAGTCAGGTGACAGAGATGTATGCTTCCTCAATGCCTCCCTTAGTCTCTCCAGAAAGGCAATAGGATTTTCTTACTTTCTCTGTGTTATAGTGGACATCATTGAAAAATTTATAGGCTGCTCCCTAGTTTTCCTTAGTCCTTCTGGCACGCAAGTTAGTAAATGTCTGTGGCACCAATCTCCATGTTCTGATTCTGCATCCCAATGAGGGTCTACACTGGGAACTGCCTGCTGGCCTGTGGGGAATTGTTCTCTTTCCTCTATTGTCATCCTATCATTGACCTGCCTGAGATACCAGAGATCGCCAAACTCTCGGGCTGCAGTTATTGCGGCACTTCTCTCATTTGGGGTTAGTGTCTGATTTAGCAGTAACATTATATCTGTCCATGTCAGATCAAAGGATTGTCCTAACCATTGTAAAACATCAATATAGCCATCAGGGTTATCTGAGAATTTACCTAGGTCTGTTTTAATTTGCTTCAAGTCTGACAAGGGAAAAGATACATACACTCTGACTGGGCCGAATTCTCCGGAATACATCTTAGGGGGCATTTTTGCCTTGGGGGAAATGTTTCCCATCTGAAAAGAACCAGAGAGATGCCAGCACCCCTAGTCATTTTCCAATGAGCATTAGTCATAGAGTGTCCTCTATGGTCCTAATGCTTATTCCTTTCCAGGGTGCGTAACCATCCATGGACCTCTGCTTATCGGATTAGTTACGCTCACCAATGTAGCAGTCCTGCACCTGTTTTCCCACCTTTCTTGACCACAGATAAAGGGGTCCGGGCTGCTGGATTCTAGTGGTCCTTTACCAGTGTGCACAACATTGCGTTTGCGCTCAGAGGTGATTTCTAGAGCTGGGCTGGGTTCCTGAGTATTTCATAACAACCTAGCTGCCCCATCAAGATGCATTCCCATAAACAACAGTTCTTATGCAAATTCGTTTCAGAGAGGGTGTAGGTAACATTTTGAGTCAAGATTGAGATACAGTCTTTTCGATTCTGTAAGTACTTTAAGGCTTGGCTGAGTGCAAACAGCTCTTGTTTGAGCAGACCAATTATTAGGCAATTTTCCTAACTCTGCTTCCACAAGGGTCTCCCTATCAATTACTGAACACCCGTTGTGGTTTTTTTTTTCCCTCAATCACCCGGGAGGAACCATCTATCATCCTGTCCTGAAGGGAGTTCCTACTAGGTCTGGTTGGACCTTTGTATGGTAATGAAGATTTAAATCCCCTGTTAGAAAATCTGCTGGGTTAAGGTAATTTTCAGTGGTTAATGTTAAGTCACCTCTTTCTAACAAAATAGCCCCATACTTGAAGATTTTTGAGTTAGTAAGCTACCTTTTTGCTTTTTTGACTTAGAATAATTCTAAACTGGTGAGGTGTGCTCACAATGAGGTTTCCTCAAAAATTACTTTTCTACTTTCTTCTGTTAGCAAAGCAGTTGCTGCTACAGACTGAATGCATTTGGGCCATCTATGGGATCCTGGGTTAAGGATTTTTGATAGGAAGGCTACTGGTTGTTAGTGGTCTCAGTGTTTTCAGGCTATGCCCTTGTTTACACTGACAACAAGGTAGTATTGGAGTGTTATAGGGTCATGGAGAAGACCTTGAATTATCAATTATAGGTTTTGAATTTACCCTGGCTTTTAAAGGATAGGGCACACTGTTTTTTCTTTACTACTTCTATCTCTCTTTTTCTCTCTCTCCCCCTCTTTTCTCTCTTTTCTCTCTCTCTCTCTGTCTCTCTCTCTATGTCTCTTCTCTCCTTGATTTATTCAATTCACTTTCATCCTGTTCTATTATGTTGTCGTAGACCCAGTTCCAGTTGTTAAAGTACTGGGTCATCAGTTCTAAGGCCCTGGCCAAGGAGCCAAGGCTTGGAGATTGTATTGCAGAGGGGTGAGCTGGGCAGAAATCAGGGGAGGAGAACATCTTACACAATGGGAGAGCAATCCTCTTAGCCATTTACAAACTTGGGGCCCTGGCAAGGGTGGTGGGGAACGGGTCCCACATAACTGCCCATGTTGAGAGCTATATGCCTAAATTGGGAGGGACACCAGGGACAAGACTCTCTAGGTTCATAGCCTAGGGGCCTAAGGATGCAGCATAGAGCTTCCTTAGATCACTTTGGAGATACAACTTGCTAGAGGAAATGAAAGTCTGAGCCATCAGTACCTAGGAGGCAGGGATCTGAGGAAGTAGATTCAGAGGTAAGGAGAATTTTGGGGCTACACTTTCAAGAAAGTCATGGTCGGCATCCAGGAGGTATGGGTCAGGAGGAAAGGTAGGGGCACACACATGGGTGACTGTTGAGTAGAGACTTCTGGCTGCACCATGATCTCAACCGGCTAATGCTGGGAGTTCAGGATGACAGCTTTCTGCCTCTAGTCGGCCCTTGGCTTCCCATGGAATATTGAAAGTGGAAGCTGGTTCCAGGCTGACCAAAGCTCCCAACCCAGAAGGGTTGGGGGTTGACAGAAAGCCTTTTCCCAGACAGCCTCACACCTGAGTCTTAAGTCTGGTGGCCACACTAATCATTTTTAACTGGCTGACAGGTGCCTGGTATTTTCCTCCAATTCTAAGGAAGGAGAGGACAGAATAGCAAGTGAAAGTGGTCCAATATTACTCACTGCTTTGGAGGTCCCTTCATGGTCACCAAAATGTTACTGGGGGGCCCTTGTTCTTAGAGCTCCCAAGATGGTTGCAGGCCACTTCCAAGATGGTGGCAAGCCTCTTGTTCTCTGACCTGGGGTTCTTGGCCTCACAGATTCCAAGGAATGGAATCTTGGGCCATGTGGTGAGTGTTATAGTTTTATTAGAAGCTGTGGGTCATGGAAGAGAACCATGGAACCCAGCGACTAGTGTTCAGCTCGATTAGGAAGAACCTGGGCACTTAGCCATGCAGGAACAATGGCGAGCCTTTAGCCCAATCAGGAGTGGCTATGGGTGCCTCGCTGGATCAGGAGCACAGCGAACACCCTGCCAGATCCAGAGGGGTGGAAGTCAGCGGTGGGTCTGTGATGGCGGCAAACAGCAGTGGTGGACAGTGAGTGAAAGCTCAGCTCAAGCCGTAACAAACACGGACCAGAAGAGTATTCAGTTGCAAGATGTAATAGAGTGAAAACAGAGCTCCCATACAATGGGAGGGGACCCAAATGGGGTTGCCATTGCCGGCTTGAATGCCTGGGTTTATATCCCAATCATTGTCCCTCCCCCTGTGCTCTCAGGCATTCGATGATTGACTATTTCTTTACCTCCTGCTTTTGCCTGATTAGCATTTTAGTGAGCTCTCTTTACTACCTGATTGGTCGGGTGTGAGCTAAGTTGAAAGCCCCATGTTTAAAGGTGGATGCAGTCACCTTCCCAGCTAGACTTAGGGATTCTTAGTCGGCCTTGGAAATCCAGCTAGTCCTGTTTCTCACTGACAGAAGTAGGCTTCAGAAGGTTGGTAATAACAAACTTCTCTGAGCTAAAGGAGGATGTTCGAGCCCATCACAAGGAAGCTAAAAACCTTAAGATTAGACAAATGACTAACTAGAATAAACAGGTAGAGAAGACCTTAAATGACCTGATAGAGCTGAAAACCATGGCACAAGAACTACATAACACATGCACAAGCTTCAATTGCTGATTCGATCAAGTGGAAGAAAGGGTATCAGTGATTGAAGATCAAATTAATGAAATAAAGAGAGAAGAGAAGTTTAGAGAAAAAAAAGTAAAAAGAAATGAACAAAGCCTCCAAGAAATATGGGACTATGTGAAAAGACCAAATCTACATCTGATTGGTGTACGTGAAAGTGACGGGGAGAATGGAATCAAGTTGGAAAACACTCTTCAGGATATTATCCAGGAGAACTTCCCCAAACTAGCAAGGCAGGCCAACATTCAATTTCAGGAAATACAAAGAACACCACAAAGATACTCCTTGAGAAGAGCAACCCCAAGACACATAATTGTCAGATTCACCAAGGTCGAAATGAAGGATTTGTTAAGGGCAGCCAGAGAGAAAGGTCGGGTTACCCAAAAAGGGAAGCCCATCAGACTAACAGTGGATCTATTGGCAGAAACTCCACAAGCCAGAAGAGAGTGGGGGCCAATATTCAACATTCTTAAAGGAAAGAATTTTCAACCCGGAATTTCATATCCAGCCAAGCTTCATAAGTGAAGGAGAAATAAAATCCTTTACAAATGCTGAGAGATTTTTTCACCACCAGGCCTGTCTTATAAGAACTCCTGAAGGAAGCACTAAACATGGAAAGGAACAACCGATACCAGCCACTGCAAAAACATGCAAATTGTAAAGACCATCAATGCTAGGAAGAAACTGCATCAACTAATGGGCAAAATAACCAGCTAACATCATAATGACAGGAACAAATTCACACATAACAATATTAAATTAAATGTAAATGGGCTAAATGCCCCAATTAAAAGGACACAGACTGGCAAATTGGACAGAGTCAAGACCCATCAATGTGCTGTATTCAGGAGACCCATCTCATATGCAGAGACACACATAGGCTCAAAATAAAGGGATGGAGGAAGATCTACCAAGCAAATGGAAAGCAAAAAAAAAAAAAAAAAAAAAAAAAAAAAGCAAAGGTTGCAATCCTAGTCTCTGATAAAACAGACTTTAAACCAACAAAGATCAAAAGAGATAAAGAAGCCATTACATAATGGTAAAGGGATATGTTCAACAAGAACAGCTAACTATCCTAAATATATATGCACCCGATACAGGAGCACCCAGATTCATAAAGCAAGTCCTTAGAGACCTACAAAGAGACTTAGACTCCCACACAACAGTAATGGGAGACTTCAACACCCCACTGTCAATATTAGACAGATCAATGAGACAGAAGGTTAACAAGGATATCAGGACTTGAACTTAGCACCAAGCAGACCTAATAGACATCTACAGAACTCTCCACCCCAAATCAACAGAATATATGTTCTTCTTAGCACCACATCACACCTACTCCAAAATTGACCACATAGCTGGAAGTAAAACACTCCTCAGCAAATGTAAAAGAACAGAAATCACAACAAACTGTCTCTCAGACCACAGTGCAATCAAATTAGAACTCAGGATTAAGAAACTCACTCAAAACCACACAACTACATGGAAACTGAACAATCTGCTCCTGAATGACTACTGGGTAAATAATGAAATAAAGGCAGAAATAAAGATGTTCTTTGAAACCAGTAAGAACAAAGACACAATGTACAATAATCTCTGGGACACATTTAAAGCAGTGTGTAGAGGGAAATTTATAGCACTAAATGCCCACAAGAGAAAGCAGGAAAGATCTAAAATCGACACCGTAACATCATAAAAGAACTAGAGAAGCAAGAGCAAACACATTCAAAAGCTAGTAGAAGGCAAGAAATGACTAAGATCAGAGCAGAATTGAAGGAGACAGAGACACAGAAAAAAAATTTCAGAATATCAATGAATCCAAGAGCTGGTTTTTTTTAAAAAATCAACAAAATTGATAGACTGCTAGCAAGACTAATAAAGAAGAAAAGAGAGAAGAATCCAATAGATGCAATAAAAAATGATAAAGGGGATATCACCACCAATCCCACAGAAATACAAACTACCATCAGAGAATACTATAAACACCTCTACACAAATAAACTAGAAAATCTAGAAGAAATGGATAAATTCCTGGACACATACACCCTCCCAAGACTAAACCAGAAGAAGTTGAATCTCTGAATAGACCAATAACAGGCTCTGAAATTGAGACAATAATTAATAGCCTACCAACCAAAAAAAGTCCAGGACCAGATGAATTCACAGCTGAATTCTACCAGAGGTACAAAGAGCAGCTGGTACCATTCCTTCTGAAAGTATTCCAATCAATAGAAAAAGAGGGAATCCTCCCTAACTCATTTTATGAGGCCAGTATCATTCTGATACCAAAGCCTGGCAGAGACACAACTAAAAAAGAGAATTTTAGACCAATATCCCTGATGAACATCGATGTGAAAATCCTCAATAGAATACTGGCAAACCGAATCCAGCAGCACATCAAAAAGTTTATCCACCACAATCAAGTCAGCTTCATCCCTGGGATTCAAGCCTGGTTCAACATACACAAATCAATAAATATAATCCATCACCATAAACAGAACTAATGACAAAAACCACATGATTCTCTCAATAGATGCAGAAAAGGCCTGTGACAAAATTCAACAGCTTTTCATGCTAAAAACTCTCAATAAACTAGGTATTGATGGAACGTATCTCAAAATAGTAAGAGCTATTTATGACAAACACACAGCCAATATCATACTGAATGGGCAAAAACTGGGAGCATTCCCTTTGAAAACCAGCACAAGACAGCGATGCCTCTCCCACCACTCCTATTCAACATAGTATTGGAAGTTCTGGCCAGGGCAATCAGACAAGAGAAAGAAATAAAGAGTATTCCATTAGGAAAAGAGGAAGTCAAATTGTCCCTGTTTGCAGATGACATGATTGTATATTTAGAAAACCCCATTGTCTCAGCCCAAAATCTCCTTAAGCTGATAAGCAACTTCAGCAAAATCTCAGGATACAAAATCAATGTGCAAAAATTACAAGCATTCCTATACACCAAGAAGAGACAGAGAGCCAAATCATGAGTGAACTCCCATTCACAATTACTACAAAGAGAATAAAATATCTAGGAATCCAACTTACAAAGGACGTGAAGGACCTCTTCAAGGAGAACTACAAACCACTGCTCAAGGAAATAAAAGAGGACACAAACAAATGGAAGAACATTCCATGCTCATGGATAGGAAGAGTCACTATCATGAAAATGGCCATACTGCCCAAGGTAATTTATGGATTCAATGCCATCCCCATCAAGATACCAATGACTTTCTTCACAGAATTGGAAAAAACTACTTTAAGTTCATGTGGAATCAAAAGAGAGCCTGCATTGCCAAGACAATCCTAAGCAAAAGGAACAAAGCTGGAGGCATCGCACTACCTGACTTCAAACTATACTACAAGGCTATAGTAATCAAAACAGCATGGTACTGGTACCGAAACAGACAGATAGACCAATGGAACACAACAGAGGCCTCAGAAATAACACCACACATTTGCAACCATCTGCTATTTGACAAAACTGACAAAAACAAGAAATGGGGAAAGGATTCCCTATTTAATAAATGGTGCTGGGAAAACTGGCTAGCCATATGTAGAAAGCCGAAACTGGATCCCTTCCTTACACCTTATACAAAAATTAATTCAAGATGGATTAAAGACTTAAACATAAGACCTAAAACCATAAAAACCCTAGAAGAAAACCTAGGCAATACCATTCAGTACATAGGCATGGGCAAGGACTTCATGACTAAAACACCAAAAGCAATGGCAACAAAAGCCAAAATTGACAAATGGGATCTAATTAAACTAAAGAGCTTCTGCACGGCAAAAGAAACTACCATCAGAGTGAACAGGCAACCTACAGAATGGGAGAAAATTTTTGCAATCTACCCATCTGATAAAGGGCTAATATCCAGAATCTACAAAGAACTTAAACAAATTTACAAGGAAAAAACAATCCCATCAAAAAGTGGGCAAAGGATATGAACAGACACTTCTCAAAAGAAGACATTTATGCAGCCAACAGACACATGAAAAAATGCTCATCAGAGAAATGCAAATCAAAACCACAATGAGATACCATCTCACACCAGTTAGAATGGCGATCATTAAAAAGTCAGGAAACAACTGATGCTGGAGAGAATCTGGAGAAATAGAGACACTTTTTACACTGTTGGTGGGAGTGTAAACTAGTTCAACCATTGTGGAAGACAGTGTGGTGATTCCTCCAGGATCTAGAACTAGAAATACCATTTGACCCAGCAATCCCATTACTGGGTATATACCCAAAGGATTATAAATCATTCTACTATAAAGACACATACACATGTGTGTTTATTGCAGCACTGTTCACAATAGCAAAAACTTGGAACCAACCCAAATGTCCATCAATGATAGGCTGGATTAAGAAAATGTGGCACATATACACCATGAAATACTATGCAGCCATAAAAAAGGATGAGTTCATGTCCTTTGCAGGGACTTGGATGAAGCTGGAAACCATCATTCTAAGCAAACTATCTCAAGAACAGAAGACCAAACACCATATGTTCTCACTCATAGGTGGGCATTGAACAATGAGAACACTTGGACACAGGGCAGGGAACATCACACATGGGGACCTGTCATGGGGTGGGGTGCAAGGGGAGGGATAACATTAGGAGAAATACCTAATGTAAATGATGAGTTAATGGGTGCAGCAAACCAACATGGCACATGTATACCTATGTAACAAACCTGCACATTGTGCACATGTACCCTAGAACTTAAAGTATAAAAAAAAAAAAAACATATTCAAAGCATTATCCAAGTTACTGTAAAGGACAGAGGCATGCAATTTTCCTGTGGGCCAGCATCATTTGGTCAATCCAATCGGGTGTTAAACTAGCTGAAAACCCTCAAGCTGTACCATCATTGAACCCACATTTTTCTAGCTTATCCACAAAAATAAGATATCATTTCAGCATTTTGTTGGTTTATCAGAGCAGATAAGACATCTGTTTAATAATCTGTAACTAGTTTAACTTGCCTTACCAGCCTGGGATTCAAATAAGATTCTCATTATTTCTTATTTTCCATATTAATCTGTTGAATCCCCACATGCCCACATCAGTTTGTTACCAGGCTGCTGTAACAAAGTACCACAAATCAGTGGCTGAAAACAACAGAAATGTAATGTCTTGCAGTTCAGGGGGCCGTAAGTCTGAAATCAAGGTGTTGGCAGGGTTGGCTCCTTCTGGCTGGTAACCCTTGGCATTCCTTGACTTGCAGGTGCATCACTCCAATCTTTACCTCCAAGGTCACCTGGACTTCCTCCCCGTGTGAATCTCTGTGTCCTCTCCTCTTCTTATATGGATACCAGTCACATCACGTTTAGGGCCCACCCAAAACCCTAGACCCTTATCTTAACTAATTGCATCTACAAAGACCCTACTTCCAAATAAGGTCATGTTCTCAGATTCCAGGTAGATATGAATTTGGGGTGGTGGGGGTTGCTATTCAGCCCAGTACACCAAATAAGTGTCAACCTAAAAGGAAGAAGCTGAGGCAAAATTAATGTAAGGAGTTTATTTGGGCCAAGCTTGAGAATTGCAACCAGGCAGCGTAGATTCAAGTTGTCCTGAACACACACTCTGATCAGCAGCAGTTACAAGTGGACTTTTTTTTTTTTTTGAGACGGAGTCTCATTCTGTCACCTGGCTGGAGTGCAGTGGTGTGATCTCGGCTCACTGCAACCTCTACCTCCCGGGTTCGTGATTCTCCTGCCTCAGCCTCCTGAGTAGCTGGGATTACAGGCGCCCGCCACTACGCCCAGCTAATTTTTTTTTGTATTTTTAGTACAGAGGGCATTTTACCACGTTGGTCAGGCTGGCCTCGAACTTCTGACCTCGTGATTCACCCACCTCAACCTCCCAAAGTGCTGGGATTACAGGCATGAGCCACCGCGCCTGGCCACAAGTGAATTTTTAAAGGCAGAAAGTGGGGACAGGGAGTAGGCTGATACAAAGTTGTTTGTCAGGATTTCTCATTGGTTTACAAAAGTAACATTGGGCCAAGCATGGTGGCTCACGTCTGTAATTCCAGCACTTTGGGAGGCTCAAGTGGGTGGATCACCTGAGGTCAGGAGACCAGCCTGGCCAACATGGTGAAAACCCCATCTCTACTAAAAATACACAAATCAGCCAGATGTGGTGGTGGGCGCCTGTAATCCCAGCTACTCGGGAGGCTGAGGCAGGAAAATTGCTTGAACCCGGGAGGTGGAGGTTGCAGTGAGCTGAGATCGTGCCATTGCACTCCAGCCTGGGCAACAAGAGTGAAACTCTGTCTCAAAAAACAAAAACAAAAACAAAAACAAAAAAACACACATACACAAAAGTAATATTGAAGAGTGATTTGCTATACATCATTAAGCAATATAGTGTCCAAGTGCTATTTGTGGCAACAGCAAAGCAGTTTCAAGAGATGAATACATAGCTCAAGGGGGAAGTGGAATGTGATTGCTTTCTCATTTTAATATCTCTCTGGGACTGATGATTTAAAAGGACTCACATTCCTCAACTATAAGTTCTTTTCTTTCCTCATGAGCAAAACCCTCTCTCTCCCTGCTGCCTGTGCATTGTTGTAGTTTATGCAGTGTTTGGCCGAAGGAACCCAGGCTCTCTCTGATGCTGCCATCTCTATCACTGTTGAAACTAGAATTCCTCCACTCCCACCCCAGCTCCTGATGCACTGCTGCTAATGTCACAGGGTGAACCCCAAAATTAAGGTTCAGCCTGGGAGGCCACGTGAGTTCTTGGGTTTGCACAACGGGGAATTCAAGAGCAAGCAAGCAAGCAAAGTGAAAGCAAGTTTATTAAGAAAGTAAAAGAATAAAAGGGGGGCTACTCCACAGGCAGAGCAGCCCTTGTGGGCGGCTGGCTGGCTATACTTATGGTTATTTCTTGATTACATGCTAAATATGGGGTGGATTATTTATGAGTTTTCTAGGAAAGGGGTGGAGATTTCCCAGAACCGAAGGTTCCTCCTCTTTTTAGACCATATACGATAGTCCAGTGGTTGCCATGGTATTTGTAAACTGTTGTGGTGCTGATGGGAGTGTCTTGTGGCATGCTAATGTATTATAATTAGTGTATAATGAGCAGTGAGGACCATCAGAGGTCACTTTTGTTGCCATCTTGGTTTTGGCTGGCTTCTTTACCACATCCTATTTTATCAGCGGGGGGTCTCTGTGACCAGTACCTTGTAAATCAGTCCTGCCAAAGTCCTATCACACAAATAGTCCAGCTCCTGACGTGAGCTGCATTGAGTCCTCCCTCAGTGTCATGCTTAGACAAGAGTGTACCACATGTGGGCTGCTACACACAGACACCCCTTTGGTGAGGCAGTTGGGCTGTCGGGGTGTGTCAGCCTCAGCCATGCACCATGCCAGAGGACAATCAAGCCATCGTTTCACACCTCCTCTTCCACTTGGGTGGGTGCAGTGGGGGTGAGCGGTGGTTCTTGGTCATTTCAGTTGGAACCCATCCATGGATTCAGGTACGATCATTTCAGCCCATTAGAGTTACATTTTGCCTCAAATGAGAAGGGAGTGGTTCGGATCCGTCTTCTCCCAGAAGGCTCCTTGTGCTCCTGTATAAATTTGTCCAAATGCTTCAGCAACCAGCTCTTCATACCAAGAAATATAGAGAACAGCCTTTGTCAAGCCACACAGTAGGGAAAAAATGTCCAGTTTTATCCTCTTCTGAGGATGATGGGTGCCTAGCTGCCCACACTTACGTAACTGAAGGAGACCATTCACACGATTGTTCTAAGAACAAAGACTTCCTCTAAGAAGATTGGCTGCCTCCTCTTGCTAGCTGGCAACTTTTAAGTGGCAGTTTATTGAGGCAGAAAGATGTAAAATTCCACTTTCTAGGCACTCCATTACAAATCTAGTCCACACTTGTACCATGAATTAATGTTGTTTGGAAGTCAGAGGTCATTAAATTTACCCCATTTACACATTCTTCCGTTTTGAAAACTGACAAACATTTCACACTTCCCTGGCTGTTGGCTCCTTTCCCAAATTTCTCAGAAATCACGGACAGTAGTTCTGCAATCACATCCCCGAGTTCCGAGGAGATTCCTCTAAAACCAGAACTCGAATGTGGCCAGATGCTCCCACTACCTCCTCACGGCTGCGCTCCATGTTCTTCTGGAATTTGCCTTTACACTTTCCGGTTTGAGAATTACTCTTCTTGAGGGAGAAAAACATTATGCATTAAAAAATTTGCCTCCTCCACTAAATGTGGGGCCTGGATCTTCCCCGTTGTTTTTCTTGCTTCAGATACTTTTCTAAAACAGGGTTTCTGGTTTCTGTCATTTGTTTAAGCCTCAGCTCATTTTACATGTTAGTATTCCTGACCCCAGTCTTGTGGGCTGGTGCTGCTTTGGGCATTTGTTTTTGGCCCTCTGCCCCTTCCCACTGCCGTACCTGCTCTTTGAAATTCTGAACTCACCGTGTATTTGAGGTGGTTTCTTTAGATGACTGCTCTGGGCCCAGTCTACCTTCCTTCTCAATGAGGTTATTAATTATTTCTTGGTCTATGTTTGTGGAGCCCCTACTACATGTTGGGTACAGCACTAGGAACTACTGATATACGAGGGAACAAAAGCAGATATGTTGCTTGCTCTTACAAACTCAAAGAAAGAGGCACTATTCAAATAATTACACAAATAAATATAAAATTACAGCTCAATAACTGTGAAGAGGCACATAGCTAAGAGTTTATAAGGAGCCTTTTTTTCTTTCTTAAATCTAGTTAAAGATGCAAGAAAGGGATCACTGAGATCTAAAAGATGAGTGGGAAGGATTGACTGAGGTCAAAAAGGAAGGAAACAATTTAGAAATGAGCAAAAGATCTGAACAGGCACCTCACCAAAGTAGATACATAGATGGCAAGTAAGCATATGAGCAGGTGCCCAACATCATAGTCACTAGGAAATTAAAGATCAAGGGATTTTTAGGGTAATGAAATAGTAAGGGTGGGTATCTATCATTATACATTTGTGTAAACCCATTGAATGTACAACACAAAGAATGAATCATAATGTAAGCTATGGCCTTTGGGTGATAATGATGCATCTATGTTGGTTCATCAGTTGTAGCAAATGTCCCACACCACTTCAGGATATTGAGGGTGGAGGAGGCTGTGTGTGTATGGGGATGGGGGTGGGGGTGGGACAGGGTATATGGGAACTCTTTGTGCTTTCCACTCAATTTTGCTATAAACCTGAAACTACTGTAAAAAAAATAGTCTATTGATTTTAAAAAGGGTTAGGGGTACAGACAGGGGGAAGAGAAGGAGCTTTCCAGGAAGAGACTTGCACATGCAAAGGCCCTGTGGCACAGGAAAATTTGGTGATTGGGACTAAAGGAAGGCCATTATGGGTGGAGTAAAGAGAGTAAGATGGAGCTTGATGAAGCTGGAGAGACAGGTGATGCCCAGACTCAGCAGGGTCTGGTAGGCTGTTAAAACTGTTTTTCTTTCCTGGAGGTGCTAGAAAGCCAGTGAGTGGTTCTAAGGGTGGGAGGTAGGATAGGGATGATGGGATTGCAATCAGATTTATATTTCAAAATAATCACTGTGGGTATAGTGTGGAGGGTGGAGAATGCCTTGAACTCTAAAAGGGGCCAGAGTTGATATGGGGAGACCAGTTGGGAGCCCAGGTGAAAAATAAAGGTAGTCTGAAGGAGAGTGGATGATGCGGGAATGGGAAGAAGCAGCAAGACAAACTTAGGATTTAAATTGGACAGAATTTAAACGGGGATGAAAAAGGAAACGAGGAAGAAGGTGGGGCTCAGCACGTTTCCTTGGTTCATTTGTGACTACATAATGAGCATTTTACTTCTTAGAAATTTCTGTCCCTCTTTAGCCATATTCTCCTTCAATGTTTTTGACTCATGCAAATTTCCCAACTTGTTGAAATCTGCTCTCCTTGGGTGAGATGAACAGGTCCCTTCTGCACTGTAAAGAGCTCCACAAAGCCATTCCTTCTCCCAAGCTCTAGTCACTTGTACATCATAAACCAATATTGACATATGTTTTTAACATTAGATCCAACAAAGGAGTTCTTCTTATTTCTTCTACTTTTGGAGAGTTGAGCTCATAAAGCAAATTAAACATTCTTGTGTTGTCTGCAGGATGAGTGATGGCCATGGTTATATAGAGCTTACCATGTACCAGGCACTGTTTTGAGCACATCATTAGCTCATTGAATTCTCTCAAGAACTCAATGAAGTAATACAATTATCATCCTCATTTTAGGGGGAAACAGACACAAAGGGGTTAAATAACTTCATTATGTTCACACAGCCAGGATTTGAACTCTGGCTCTGGAGTCCATGCTCTTAGCCATTATTCTAATCGCCCCCTCAAACATGGTCTTTCTGAAGGATTTTTCAAGCCAGTTCTGAAGAGAGAAATCCTTTTGCCTCTGGGGTCTCAAAAATGGAGGATAGAAATCTGCAGGTACGGCCGGGCGTGGTGGCTCATGCCTGTAATCCCAGCACTTTGGGAGGCTGAGGCGGGATCATGAGGTCAAGAGATTGAGACCATCCTGGCCGACATGGTGAAACCCCATCTCTACTAAAAAAAATTAGCTGGCCCTGGTGGTGTACATCTGTAGTCCTGGCTACCTGGGAGGCTGAGGCAGGAGAATCTCTTGAACCGGGGAGGCAGAGGTTGTAGTGAGCCAAGATTGCGCCACTGCACTCCAGCCTGGCAACAGAGTGAGACTCCGTCTCAAAAAAAAAGAAATCTGCAGGTGCATATTGCATGGGGAAAAACAGGAAAAGAACAAAGCTGACCCACAGGATAATCTAAAATGAGAGATGGGAAAGGATGGAGAAAGACAGAGAAATAAAGAGAGAGAGAGAAAAAGAGATTTTAAATGGCTGTGGGCCAGGCACAGTGGCTCCTGCCTGTAATCCAACACTTTGGGAGGCCAAGGCAGGTGGATCAGTTGAGCTCAGGAGTTCAAGACCAGCCTGGGCAACATGGTGAAACCCTGTCTCTTTAAAAAGGGAACATAAAAATACAAAAATTAGCCAGGCATACTGGTGTACCCCTGTAGTCCCAGCTACTCGGGGGGCTGAGGTGGGAGGATTGCTTGAGCCCAGGAGATGGAGGTTACAGTGAGCTGAAATTGCACCATTGCACTCCAGCCTGAACAACAGAGTGAGACTCTGTATCAATCAATCAATCAATCAATCAGCCGCAGAAGACCATGATGGCCAAGAAATAAAAAACAGCCAATGCCAGCAACTCTCAAGGACTGTTGGCCATTTTCCTGACAGTCAGAAGGTGAATGTCAATCTACTGGGAGGCATGAGAAAACACAGGGTGGACACTTGACTCCTAAAACATAGGCCTAAAAGCCAGATAACTGGAAGAACTTAAAGAAGACCACGGCAGGTTCACAGCTTGGCTATGGTTCTTAATGGAGAACGTATGTAAGGTCTCCAAGGAAATGGAGACCTTAACTCCTGACACAAGACTTACAGAATCTCTTGGAGTGGGGTTGATCCTAGGCATCTGTAGTTCTTAAAAGCCTCTTAGGTGATCCTGATAGGGGTCCTTGGTTAAGGCCTCCAGCTGATGCTTGTAAGAGATCTCCTAGGGAAGTATTTACCGGGTGCTTAAGAGAGAAAAATAAAATCCCAACACAAAAGTCTACTTGAGGGTCCTGGAATTAATAGGACCTTGAAGAAGCTTGGGCCAGAGGCCTTGATTTATCTATCTGGACTCCAGGTGGGTTAACTGTGTTCCATGAGGCAGAAGTAGCCTGGCCCCATCTTGAGACAGACCAGAGAATGTGACTAGGAAAAGTGGCTCTCCCCTTAAGGAAGGCCTGGGTCTCACATGAAACTCAGGCACCTCAAAACTTCCCTTTACCAGGAGTGTGGAATTTGACCACATACATTCAGGGGCTGAACTGCAACTTCTGAACCAAGTATGGGTATTATTGGAATGAGCTAGATGGTTTGAGGAAGAAATAGTTAAGATGGTATTTTGTTGGTTACCATTATGTCAACACTTGCTGCTTGAGTGTAGAATTTATTTATGTATTTATGTATGTATGTATGTAAGTACTTATTTATTTATTTTTGAGACAGAGTCTTGCTCTGTCACCAGGCTGGAGTACAGTGGCGCAATCTCAGCTCGCTGCAACCTCTGCTTCCCAGGTTCAAGTGATTCGCCTGCCTCAGCCTCCTTAGTAGCTGGGACTACAGGCACCTGCCACCACGCCTAGCTAATTTTTTGTATTTTTAGTAGAGACGGGGTTTCACCATGTTGGCCAGGATGGTCTCAATCTCCTGACCTCGTGATCCACCCACCTCGGCCTCCCAAACTGCTGGGATTACAGGCATGAGCCACCGTGCCCAGCCAGAATTTATTTTATCTAACAATGAAAACCCTTTCCTGTCCCTTTCCTTCTCATAGAACTGTCAGGAAAAAAAAGGAAAGGAGAAGACTTTGTAAGGGACTGGCAGTTCCACAGTAAATGCAATAAAACTATTTACGAAGAAAAGATAAACATGGGATTTGAGATCATGTTTGTCTCAAATAGAAACAGTGTGGAGGGGTTGTGTATGTGAGGGATTTGGAATAGGAGTGATGGTAAGGTTAGTGATGCTTTTGTTCAGAGTGTTAGCTTTGTGGGTACTCATTGCATTATCAAAATAACTAGCCAGCTACTAACCAAATCAATAAATGGAAGTAGCCTTGCCTGGACTAATGATAATTGTGTGTAACGAAACAAGGGTGATAATGAACACTGTTCTGTGTACCTAAGGGCCAATTTAGAAATAAATAAAGAGTCAGCCTGGGCAACATAGTGAGACCCTGTCTCTAGAAAAAAAATTTTTTTAATTAGTCAGGGGTAAGCAGCACATACCTGTAGTCCTAGCTAGTTAGGAGGCTGAGGCAGGAGGATTGCTTGAGCCCAGGAGCTCGAGGCTGCAGTGAGCTACGACTGGGCCACTGCAATCCAGCCTGGGTGACAGAGTGAGATCGTATCTCAAAAAATTAAATTAAGAAGTACATATAGAGAAAAAATTATCTACAAAAATCCTACCACATTTTCCTTTCCAGATATTTTTGTAAATCTTTTTTTTTTTTTTTTTTTTTTTGAGACAGAGTCTGTCTCTGTAACCTAGGCTAGGCTGGAGGGCAGTGGCACGATCCTGGCTCACTGCAACCTCTGCCTCCCGGGTTCAAGCGATTATCCTGCCCCAGGCTCCTGAGTAGCTGGGACTACAGGCGCATACCACCACACCAGGCTAATTTTTATTTTTAGTAGATACAGGGTTTCACCATGTTGGTCAGGCTGGTCTCGAACTCCTGACCTCAGGTGATCCACCCATCTTGGCCTCCCAAAGTGCTGGGATTACAGGCGTGGAGCCACCGCGCATGGCCAAATCTATTTTTCAATAGAGTTGAGGTCATACTGTAGCTATGATTATTTTGTATTCATTTCTTAAAAGAAACTATTACATTTTATTTTTTAGAGTTGCTTTAGGTTCCCAACAAATTGGTAAGTATAGATATACTCCTCTTTTTACTTGACATTAGGGCATACACACATTTTCATTTCATCAAAAGCTTCTCATAAACTTTTTTTTAACTGTCAATGTAATATTTCCTTGTATGACTATAATATGGTTAATTTAGCCTTACTGCCACTGGACATTAAGGTTGTTTCAAATTTTTTGTGATATAAGTAAAGTGGTGATGAACACTTTGGTGCATAACTCACCCTCCCCCATGCATTTAGCATTTTTTTAGGAGAGATTATTAGAATTGTTGGCTAAGTAAATATGAACATTTGAAGGCCTATTTTACCAAACAGCTAATTTGCTTTCCAGAAATTTTATGAAATTTTACAACTTTACCGAAAGAATTTGAGAGGATGTACTCACTGTATTCTTACAGTTATGGTTGAATTAATTGTTCCTCCCCCAAATTATGTCTATGTCCTAATCTCCAGAACCTATGAATGGATTGTCTTTCATGGAAAAGGGGTATTAAGATCGCTAATCTACTGGCCTTGAGATGGGAGAGTATCCTGGATGATCTTTATGGGCCCAATGTGATCACAGTGGTCCTTAAAAGTGGAAGAAGGTGTCCGAAGAGGACCAGAGAGACACCCATGTGAGAAGGACTCGGCCTTATGTTGCTGGTTTTGAAGATGGAGAAAGAGGCCACAAGCAAAGGAAAGTGGGGGTGTTTCTAGAAGCTGGAAAAGGCAAGGAAATGGATTCTCCCTTATAGTTTCCAGAATGGAACACAGCCCTGCCAACCCCTTGATCTTAGTCCTGTGAGACCCCTGTTGGACTTTTGACTACAGAACTGTAAAAGAATAAATTTGTGTTGTTTTAAGTCACCAAATTTGTAGTAATTTGTTACTGCAGCAATAGAAAATAATACACCAGCATTGGGTATTTTCATTTCATCCCAGTGTTTTTTTTTTTTTTTGAGATGGAGTCTTGCTTTGTTGCCCAGGCTAGAGTGCAGTGGTGCACTCTTGGCTCACTGCAACCTCCACCTCCCAGGTTCAAGTGATTCTCCTGTTTCAGCCTCCTCCCAAGTAGCTGGGATTACAGACACACACC
Organism: Pongo pygmaeus; assembly: GCF_028885625.2. Taxonomy (NCBI): domain Eukaryota; kingdom Metazoa; phylum Chordata; class Mammalia; order Primates; family Hominidae; genus Pongo; species Pongo pygmaeus. The sequence continues at coordinate 119,855,836 of NC_072373.2, read as the reverse complement.
ACCACACCCAGCTAATTTTTTTTGTATTTTAGCAGAAATGGGGTTTCACCATGTTGGCCAGGCTGGTCTCAAACTCCTGACCTCAAGTGATCTGCCTGCCTCGGCCTCCCAAAGTGCTGGGATTACAGGCATGAGCCACTGCATCCGGCCATTTCATCCCAATGGTATTTGTCATTTTAATATGCATTTTTAAAATTTTTGGGTAGAACAATTCTACTGTTCTGTTCTGTCACATTTTATTGTTTAGAAAATACCCTTCTTCTGGGAAATGCTCCTTCACCTCCTTTTAAACATGCGGTCCAAAATAGAGCTGAATAACAGAGCCAAACTAAGCCATTCAGAGTCTGTCTTAGTGATTTAAAATGTTATGATTAGAGAAAACAAGCCTCATCCTTCTCTGTTGGTGAGTCACAGCAGCCGCCAGAGGCATTCTCCTGCCATCCGCACCAACCCTGTGTGAGAGAATGATGCTGATGTGCAGAGAGAACAAGGATGAGGTGTGGAAAGAGTCTCTGTGATCACCTTTGGTCACTGGAGCCAGCTGCACTCTGCTCTTCTCCCAGCCACATGATCCTTCCAACAAATGTTTCTTTGGCCAAAATTAGTTTGAGCTGTGTTTTTGTCACTTACTACTTAATGAGTCTTAGTGCAGAAAATGGAACTTGAACTAGGATGTGGAAATTGACAAACTCCAAATGGCTGAATTAAGGTTGGTTAGTGAAAGCGGGTAGCTGAGAGCATCCCCAGATCCTAGGCTGGGAAGAATTATATTCCCTAATTGTATCAAGGGGTTAGTTAGACCACTTTCCAGTGTTTCTTGGGACTCAGACCATGTGCTATGCAGGCTTATGCTTTAGGAGACCTGGTATGAAAATACCAGAATAATAGAATGTTAGTGATTTCCTGCAGCCTTTGGTAAGGTGCTGTGAGGGAGAGAAAGAGAAGACCCAGAAGAAGCAAGCAGTTAAGGCACCCCTGGGCAGAGAGGTGCAACTTTAAGAGAGGTCTTTCTGTTAGTCTCCAGAAGTCCCAAATGGCCAAGTCATGCCCTTTGTTCATCATCATGGCCTTTGTCCAACAGCAAAAAACCCAATTTTCTTCCCACACTAAAGGTTCTGCACTGATTAAGAAGCTGTAGAATCCTGAAAATTGAAATGGCGATACCTGGAAAGAACCATAACCAGCCAAGCATGTCGTGTTGTGCCCTCCTTGCCTGACAAGGAATTACCAACCTCTCCCTATCCCACCACAGTGCCATGTGAAAGTCCCCATGGCAGAAGTAACGTAGCACAACAGAGTAGCCCTGCCTTCCCTCCCCAGTTTCCTGCTGAGCCCTGGGGGATGGGCAGAGGCTCCAGAGCTGCTGGTAAGAGGCTGGAGCCACATGGGCAAGGGCCAGCACACCTCTCATACCTTCAACTTTGCTGGAGTTGGTTATTAGTCATAGAGACCCCCAGAGTGAAATTCACAGTAAGATGATGCAAGGTTTAAGGGTTTACGTGCTAAAAAAGCACAAGTTTGCCAAATGGAAGTGTGTGCTTGCACAATCACTAAGGTGGTTATTTTCTAAACTTTCCTGACAATAAGAATCCCTTGGGATGATTGTTAAGAACACAGATTTCAAAGCACCTCCCCTGGAGATTGCATGAATTTGAGATGTGATTGAAGATCTGTATTTTCAACAAATTTCCTAGGAGATTTCTATCACCCAACAAGTTGGGGGAAACTCTGCTATGAGGTAATCTGCAGGTATGTAGGCCAACAGGAAGTGATTTGTCAGGCACTACAGCCTCAAGCGTGGGGATCCTTTGTAGTCCCATGCTCACTAGGGGTCTTGTGGATATGGGCAAAGGGAATGTTCCCAACAGGCAAAACCTGGAGAGCCAGACTGGCCAACTAGAGAACTCAATCCTTGCCAAGGATACAGTGATATTATTCAGCCACAGCCCTGACCTCCCTGTCCCTATCCAGCTGGATGTGGTTTAAATGTTGGACCAGCGTCCATTGAATGTTGCTTCCTTGTTACCCAATTTAAATGGTAGCATTTATAATGGTTACCTTGTTTCCCACCAGCATTGTGCATGAAGTGTGTTGGAGGTGGTTGGTGGTTGTAATAATCACATCACCAATGAGGGCAAGATCATGAGGAGCCACAAGAAGACTTGAGGATGCCCCCAAGAATCCTAAATTTGGACTCGCCATCAAATGACACTCTAAGTTGACGTTTTGAGCACCACTTTCATACACTCCAAACTCATTTATTTTCTCCAAATACGTAGAAATAATCCCAACATTTATTAAACACTGACTATGTCCTAGGCATAGTCTATGTGCTTTATATGCGTTAGTTCATTCAACTCTCCCAAAAACCCCGTTAGGTAAGTGCTATTATTATCCCGCAGTGAACAGATGAGGAAATGCAAGCTCAGAGAACTGAAGAAGGCTGCCCAAGGCTGTGCAGCTATTAAATCGTGGAGATGTGAGCCCTGGCAGCATGACCCCTGAACCTGAGCTCTTCACTGTCACTGTCAGCTGCCTCCCCAGTGAAAAAGGGGAAAATAAAACAATGCTGCCACATTTCAAAAGAAGCTAAACATTGCCATGGGTAAGAAACAGGAAAACTAATATGAAGAAAGACTGCCAACAAAAGCAGTCAGCAGGGAACAAACTCCCTCCAGATGAAAAGAAAGTAGTAGAGCAAGATGAAAATGGTTGTAAACTAAGCTGGTTTAGAATCCTTAAAAGATAAAAGAAGAGAGGCCAGGCGTGGGGGCTCACGCCTGTAATCCCAGCAATTTGGGAGGCCAAGGTGGACGGATCACCTGACTTTAGGAGTTTGAGACCAGCCTGGCCAACATGGTGAAACTTCATCTCTACTAAAAATACAAAAATTAGCCAGGCATGGTGGCGTGCACCTGTAATCCCAGCTACTCGGTAGGCTGAGGTAGGAGAATCGCTTGAACCCAGAAGGTGGAGTTTGCAGTGAGTGGAGATTGTGCCACTGCCCTCCAGCCTGGGCAGCAGAGTGAGACTCTGTCTCAAAAACAAACAAAACAGAACAACAACAAAAAGGTGCCCACTGAGTTCTTAGTAGAATAGGTAGTAAATTCACATCTATACAGGCTTTTCTAAATCTGCAGAAGATCAAGAAGAACAAGAAAATCTTAACAGCTATCAGAGGAAAAAAGAGATTTCTAATTTAGTAGATTCTGAACTTGGAACCGGATGCAGTCGCTGGATAAGACTTGAGTTACATTGCACTGAGATGGGATGGTTGCATTACGTTAAGAGAGGACATTTGGAGGCATTATTTGTATGGGAAGAAAAGTATGTATACGGGGAATCCAGGGGATATTCATTGTTTTGCATGCCCAGAAGAGCACCCACCTCCTCTGAACAGTCAAACAAAGAAGAGAGATAGAGATAGAATGACTCTTGCCAGTGTGTAAGGATCTCTTCCTAGCTATCTCCTCTAAATTCCCTCCTTTAACTTAACTTGTAAAAATTAAAATTCTATTCTTTTCAGCCCAATGAACCTTAGTTAATGAAATGTGAGACTGATATTTTGTAATTATTTAATTATTTACATGTTTCCTTTTGGAAAATGTTTTTTCTTATTTATCTACTGAGTGTTGCATGGTTTTTGTTTGCTTGTTTTTAATGTGCAATACTCCTAAACAAAATTTCTATTCTCCTGATCCCAATTCTCTTTCTCTTTTGCCTTTCTCAGCTACAGGCTTCCCTATCGTCCTACACATCCAAGCCAAGGATCTCAATATCATGAACTCTTCCTTCTCTTGATTTCACCTCTCATACCCACAAGCAGCCACCAAATTCCATCAATTCTATCTTTTAAAAATCTCTCTGAAATCCATCCACTGGGACTTTAACAATGATAGACCTACCTACTGAAAGGGCTGCAGGCAACACTCTCATTTGCTGCTGAGTGGAAACTGGAAACGCTTTTCTGCAGGGAAATTTGAAAATAAGTTTCGGTGATCTTAAAAATATTTATATCTTTTGACTCAGCAATGGTACCCTATGAATAAGGGGAAGGGGAAATTGAAGATAAGAACAAAGACTTAAAAAAAACAGGATGTTTACGATAATGTAATGTTTTAAAATAGTATTTAATAGAATGAGGTGTGGCTTAAGATGCAATGTTAACTATGAAAGGATATGAAACATATATACCTTATGGTTCTAATAAAAATATATGTCCAATTCAATGATTATTCAGAAATGGAATAATCAATAGGCTTCTGTTCTCCTGCCATTGTTCTCTAGCCAGCCAACTGCTCTTCCTTTCTGTGGATCAGGTGAGTAGGATTAGACAGTGACAGCCTCACGGTCACTTGGGTCTTTTCTTAGTTCAGTCTGCAGAGTCCTGAGTATAGTATAATTTTCAACATCTTTATCCTGTGCTTTTCGGGACAATAGAGACTCCCCCTTGCTTCAAATGCTGTTTTCTATTGCTTTCACCATCATACAACCCCACGCTTCACACTTGTCAATTTTTATCCCCACACAGATCATGTTTTGGTTGGGTTTTACTGTATTTGTCTATCTACATAAAAAATAATAAGTAAAGGAAACACTAAAATGTTCCTTCTGTGTGATGGAAGTTTGTTGATTTTAATATTCTCCCATACCTGTAAATATTGCTGAGAATGGAATTGCTGATGGCCGCTTAGCATTCTGACATATGGGTACACTCTAGTTGATTTAATCCAACTCCTATTCTTGAATATTTAGATAACTTACCATTTCCCCTTGCTGTAAGCAATGCTTTGGTAAACACCTTGGTACACACATCTCTGTGCCAACTGCACCCTGCAGAATTATACACACATGAACCAAAAAGGTGACTGCCTTCCCCTTTTCTCCTTAGTAGGGGAGAGCAGACATGTATAGCAATAACCATACTATAAAACATAATGTGTTAGGAGAAGGATTTCAGTCCAGGTAGGGACCAGGCTGCCTGGAGGAGGAGGCATTTGAGCCAGGCTTCTCAAGCAGAAAGCTGGGAAGAGGGAGCTGATCTCCCCGGTAACCACAGAAAGTCCTCTCAGTGAGCAACTCCCCCTGTGGCTCCTGAGAGCTGGGAAAACAGGCCTTCATACCAGAGCCAGAGAATCTGGGGCCCCAGTCCCCAGCCCTCCTGGGAATATGGCAGCTCTCTTCAAAGGGCAGGAACAGCATCTCTCATCTACAGAAGCCAGGCGATTTCCCCCAACTTCCTTCCAGCTCCACCAAAACCACCCTACACTCAGAGCCCCTGCGTTGGGGGAGGGAGGGTCTTGACAGCCCCCTGCAACCCCTGCCCCCACCTTGTGCCCCCAGGGAGCAGGGCAGAGGAGCTATTCCCTGACAGTGCTGAGCCATGCGGCAGGCCCACAGGCTCCCATTCCTGCCGGCTCTCAGCGTCTCCGGCCAAACTCCAGCTCCTGGGGTTAATGGAATGTTGAGCAATCCTTGGAATTTTTCAGTGAGAAATAAGTACTTTCGAATTCCGTTCAGCCCTCCTGAGCAGGGCGCGCTGCCTGCAGCCCAAAGGCTGGAGCCTGCAGCGCCTGAGTCTTCCTGAACCGGCATCAGGGAGCACTGGGGGACTTTTCAGTGTTTGTTTTCTCCTCCTGCTGGCCAGGCTGTAGGACACTATTACAATGAGGTCATGGGGCCCTGCCCCACTGCGTCCATGGGTGGCTGAGCAGCCAGGATCTTTCCCTTCACAGGCTGGCTCGGGTGTGCACACGGTGTGCTGGAGGACAGGCGGGGTCAGAGCCCAAGCTCAGCCTGAACCCCTCAGGACCTCCCTGCCCCATCACTGCCAGGTCTTATTCCCTATCTGGGGCCTGTCCTTGGCCTAGGGCCTTGGGGCCACATTCTGTATCTAGTCTCGTGGGGGCCGTGTGAGGAACCTAGTTTTTACTTGCTAGAGATCATTGAACAGTGCCCTGCAACTAGTTCTCAGCTCAAATGGCACCTCCTCTGGGAAGACTTCTTGAAACTTCCTCCACAATGTCAAGTTCCCCTATTATACATTCTCATGGCACCCTATGCCTCTCCATTTAAGTCCTTGCCTCTGTTATTAATAATAATTATTTGTTAAGCAAATACACAAATAATAATGGAATAATAATTATTTGTATATGTGCTTAATGTCTGTCTTGCCCACAGACGGTATGCACCATGAGGGCAGGAGTCCATTTTGTTCACTGCTGTATCCCCAATACTATCTGCAGTGCTTGACATATAGTAGGTGCTTTATGGGTTGCATTATGCCAAGCAAAGATTCTTAAGAAAGTGTAAGGATTCTGCCTCTTAAGGGGCTCCTGCCAGGACACGACCTCCTCGGGATTTTCTTTTCTTAAGAGACAGGTCTCACTATGTTGCCCATGCTGGACTTGGAATTCTTGCCTCAAGTGATCCTCCCACCACAGCCTCCTGAGTAGCTGGAACTACAGGTGTGCACCACTGCACCCAGAAATTCCTCTGGGATCTTGTACCAGATTTGGGAGTACTTCCAAGCATGGCACCACTGTTGGCCTCAATTTCCCTCTGTGTTCCAGGTCCTCCAATTTCTGCCTCATCTACAACGAGGTAAGTGGGAGACCAAAGTGTCACTGTTCAACTGAAAGCAAATCTCCTTTGTCTGTGATCAAATTGCAAGTTCCCAGGCAAGGGGTCCTGACCAGGCAAGGGGTCCTGCCCCGGCAACGGGATATTTTGCAGATACCCGCTGTGTCAGAATTCCTGGCTCTGGGGCAGGTCCTGACCCCACCTGCACACCTCCACTTTATCTCAGCTTTGCGTAAGGTTTGAAAGTTCCCAAAGCCCGTCACACTGTTATTTCATGTGTACCTCCCACCAGCACTACCCTTCCCATTTTACAGAAGAGAGAACTGTCCCAGAGAAGTGAGCTTCTCTAGTCATGACGAGGAAATAGCAGGGTGAGGTTTCTAGCTCCACGGGCAGGATGGGGAATGTGGGAGGCAGGTAGCAGGTGGGAGTCGGGTCCTGGGAAGCGGGAGACACAGGCCAGGCACCTAGAGAGTCATGCCAGGGTCCTGAGGTAGGAACACAGCCACCTCAGAAGGTATTGGAAACAAAGCAGTCCCCTCTGCTTTGTAAGAAGCCTTCACTTTGTAAGCCAGACAGTTTTTATGATTCTTATGTTCTCTGTGTTAATTTCCCTGATTTCCTCCCTTAGTGGGAAGTAGGAAAAACTCAGGAAAGTTCTAGTTGGCCTCAGCTGTGCAGAGGGGAGCCAAAGGAATAGGTTTGCATCTCGGCATGTGCCAGAGTGTTTCAAGTGGCCAGCATGCTGAGTGGGGGAATCATAAAGGGGAGGGGGCTGGGCAGTCCTGGGGGCCATTGTTTTCATTGTCACCCTGATCCTGACCCCAGACACTCGGAGAGAATCACAGCTTAAGCATGGAAAACTTGGGGTTTCTGTCATTAAAATGAGTAGGCTGACTTAACCACCTCATAGGATTGTTGTGAGATTATATCACTCACACACAAATATTTTTTGAGTTCTAAGTGTCTAGGATACATCAGGGTGCAAAACACAGATTAAATCAGCAGGTTACATGGGAGGCTAGAATGTGCTAAGTGCTGTGGGCAAAAGGACTTCTGAAGTAGGCCAGGCACGGTGGCTCACACCTGTAATCCCAACACTTGGGAGGCCGAGGTGGGTGGATCACCTGAGGCCAGGAGTTCAAGACCAGCCTGGCCAATATGATGAAACCCCGTCTCTACTTAAAAATACAAAAAGTTAGCCAGGCATGGTGGTAGGTGCCTGTAATCCCAGCTACTTGGGAGGCTGAGGCAGGAGAATGGCTTGAACCTGGGAGACAGAGGTTGCAGTAAGCCAAGATTGCTCCACTGCACTCCAGCCTGGGCAACAAGAGCAAAACTCCATCTAAAAAAAAAAAAAAGGGCCTATGAAGTAGGTAAAGGAATGAGGGGGATCTGGGCTAGGGGCAGGGAGCGGTCAAGGTAGGCCTCATAGGAAAGGGGTGATTGAGTTGCAGGGTATCAGGGGCATGCGCCCCTGGCAAGGGGAGCCTATGCCTCTGTGCTAAGATTCAGGAGGGCAGAGAGGCTGGGGACAGTGGTGGGAGTAGACGTCAGGGCAGTTGGCACAAGGGGCAGATCACGAGCTGCCTTCCTGGCCATTGCATGAACTTGGGTGAAATAGAGAGCGTTGGAGAGTCTGATCCCTCTGGCTGCTGTGCTGAGAAAAGACAGAGGGGTCATTGGGAGGCATGCCAGGACGCCACGGCCATAACCCAGGTGAGGGGTAATGGTGGTGTGGACCTGGGCAGAGCAATAGGAGACGGTGAGAGCAGGTGGGGTCCTGGCCATCGGGAGAGATGACAGCTTTTGCTGATGGTTTTTGTGTGGGATGTGAGAGAGAGAGAGGAGTCAGGGATGATTCCTTGGTTTTTGGCTTGAGACGGTAGAAAGATGGAGTTGCCATTAGCTTAGATAATTTGTGTTATTCTAGCTACCAGGGCCTGGGTCAACCACTTTTCACCCTGATCCCATTCAATCCTCACAACCCCACAAGTAGGAAGTTGTCCCTTCAGCTCAGAGAGGGTAACTAGCTGACCAAGGTCACCTAGCGCGTAAGTGGTGGGGCTCAGATGCCACAGGCTGGTCTGACCCCACCAAGCAAATGTGTATATCCTGTCCCCAGGACTTGGGACACCAGTTCCCTCACCTCACCTGACCTTGCCTGGACTTGCACCTCACTCCCTTTTTACCCTACAGCAAGCTGCCTCAAAACTACAAAGCTCTAACGGCCTGATGTTGTATACATCCTGAGGTTTCTCTCAGAGGCACTTTAAAACTCCTTATTTGGATATCTGAAATTAAGTAGAGGGGTGGCCAGGACTAGGATGTTTGGGGACTTCCTCAGAGGCCTTGGGCAGATGTGTGGGCCGTGAGTCAGGGGCAACAGGTGGAGGGAACACAGGCAGGCTCAGCAGCTGTAGTAATAAAAATTTGGGATTCTTATAAATACAGTCAGCTACTCTGCCCACCCGCCCCGCGCCTAAGCTGGAGGCACTGCTCTCCCGCCCACAGGATTTATTTTGCTCTTCTAGACCACCATATTCCCAGTTTAGAGGAGAAATGCGTGGATCGAGGATTTGAAACTGATTTGCTCAGACATGGGGGCAATGCTTGTGTGTGTGTGGTGGGGGAGGGGGACATCCACAGCACAGCATGACAAGCACAGCACGGCGGTGTTCAGGGCTCTGACCTCTGCCCACCCAGGACCTGGTCCTGTGCCAAAGTTTTAGCACCAGGCTGCTAAGAGCTGACTTAGCACTGAGCCCAGGCTAGGGGTTCCTGGATGGCTTTCTGGGCCATCCAAGTTGTGCTGAGGAGTTGGGGATATAGCCCTGCCACGTGCCCAAGTCACAGGGAGGAGACTTTAAAAGTGAATAAGCACTTGCTCTGTGCCAGGCGCTCTCACACACACCGCCTGCTTTAATTCTCATAACTGTGAGGTCAGGGCAAAACTAAGTTCAGAGAGGTTAAGAGGCCACACAGCTGGGGGAACCTGATTGTACCCTTGGCTATCTGACTTCAAGGCTCCCAGGGCCCCAGGTCTTTGATGTCTCTGGCACCCATAGCTCAGGCTCCTCTGCATCTCCCCCTGTCTGAGCGATGAGTCTGCTGAGGAACAATTCTGGGTCAACCCGGCTTTCCTACCAGAGGTCTCGCCCTTGCTGGAGCCTCCTAGCCAGGCCTGGGATGTGGAGAAGCCCGCAGGGAAGACTGACGCCTTAGGGTGGGAAGTGGGGGAGTTGTGCTCACATATCTTTGGAATTTTTCTGACTCCCCTATCCTTTTGGACAGAGAGTGGACAAGGGCTAGGCATGTGAGCAAAGAAAGGGCATCCCTCTTCTCAGGAGGTGGTCCTGCGGCTGAATGGGGTGACATCTATCTCCACTGATATTCTTAGATTCACTCTCTCCTAATCCCACTCCTCAGCTGCTGCTCCAAAGCTCCGGACCTGTCTCCCAGGGCTCTCTTTCAGCCAGCGGGGGACTGGATGTCTTCATTGGCCCAGCTGCTGAGCCCCTACCCCTGGAGTGTCTCCCCTTTCTCCAGGCCCTGTACGCCTACCCAGCTTTTGAGCCAGTTTCTCCTGGCTTGTTTGGTGGTTGGGACTCATGCAGCTGCCTGCATGATGAGGTCCTATAAGACAGTGCTTATCCCAGAGGAAGGAACTGCTAGAAAGGGGTTGTCTGACCTCGTGGAGGGATACGTTGCATAGAGCCTGCCCCTGACATTATCAAAACATCAGCCTGTCATGGGGTCAAGTCTTCAGGATCTCAAGAGGCCAATTCAGAGGTTCTTGGAGCCCTAGATTTCCAGGACTAATGGGTATTGACAAAGGCCACCTCTGTGCCTTGGCCTTGAGGTTTGGGGTGGGAGGGGGACACTGAGCTGTGGTCAGAGTTCAGCTATCTGCGGTGTGACAGGCACACACCTTCTCCACTTACCATGCTGCTGGGTATCCCCACCGCCAGAATGTCCCCCTTCTAAACTCCCTTGTAACCAGCACTGATCCCTTGTCTAGATGCTGCCTCTCCTCAGATCCTGTGTCTGAGAGCCGCTGCAGAGAACCAAGAGACTCGCACATGCAGAAGGCCCCGGTGGAGGCCAGAGACAGAGCCCGAGACGGGGGCAGGGAGGGTGCACAGACAGCCTCTGTTGGCCTGGTAGGCGGGGAACAGTGGCAACTCAAATACTGTTGTTTGCAAATGAACAACCTCAAGCCTAGAAGACAGTTCATCTTTGTTTGCCCTGGTTGGTGCTGATGTGGCTTCTGCCCCGCCCCCCATCTGGGGTTCTTTTTTTCTTGCTCACTGCAGCCATGGACCCAGGGAAGCAGGGACAGGGGTGCATTGAAGCCCAGGCCTGAGGCACCTGATCTCCAGACTCAAGGATTCGGTTCTGGCCCCATGGCCTCTCAGGTGTGACCCCTCTCACCTAGCAGTCATGAGAAGCTGTGCTTAGGATCACAGGCCCCAGGTCCCTCCCTGCTGGTCTGGACCTCTGCCTCAAGCTCAGCGAGTTCTCAAAGCCTTGTAGCAACGAGGCTGCAGCTCTGTGCCATGCCCCATTAGAATCCTAGAATATCAGGGAACGTTGGTGTGTGGATAAAGAACCTAACTCCTGAGATATTAGGTAATTTGCCCAAAGTCACACAGCTGGTGAGTAGCTGAGCTGGCTCTCCATGCTCTTGGAAGCATTCTCTTCCCGTTTTCTCTGTGGGTTCCTCCCAGACCCCAGCCCACCCAGGAGAGCCAAAGCTGGGCTGGGATGAGCTCTCTCTCCACACATGTGGTGCTTATCAAGCAAACATGGCCTCGACGGGTTTCGCAATGAGCCTTATGTTCTGGTCCCTGCAGTGGGCTGGGAGCTTCAGGAGAGTGAAGACCCTCCTTTGCTGTTCTCTAACTGCTGCCCAGGTTGCTGCCCCACACACACCCAGGGCCGGGGCCCAGCACATCCTTCCTCAACGAGGGAGGAGACTAGCAAAACCTGGAACGGAAATGGGCTCAGGACGGTTCAGACTGTTTTCTCTCTGAGGGAACAGAGCCACATGTTGTGCAGGAAGGCAGGGAGATGTTTGTAGGCTCCAGTTTAGGAACGGGACTTGTAAAACAGGGAGGTGGCCAAATTCATTCAGATTGGCCTTGGAGCAGGCCCTACGCATGGAGCCAACTGAAATATTCAGAACTGCAGGCCAGCAACCTGTCCCCAGAGGCTGAAGGAGGAAGGCCCAGTCTAGAGCCCACAGTGGCAGGACCAGGCTCAGGAGGGCCTGGGCTGGCAGAGGGTGACTAGGGGAGGTTCATGGTCCTCAGGGAGCAGGCTCGGGGGACTTCTCTGGGAGGCCTTCTTTCTAGGATTAATTAACCCCTCCTCCTCCGCATTCAGCCAGTTAATCAATTGGCTTTCCCATGAGCCCAGTGTGGTGCTAGAGGCCTAGAATGGGGTGGGGGAGGCAGACACCAGAAATATGAGCCAGTGTCTGCCTTCAAGGGGTCTGTAAAATAGTTGGAGAAAGTAAGCAAGCACATGCAAATCAGAACATGGTTAAGACAGGTTAAATAGCAGACCATAGGTGACCAAATGCAGTGGGGTAGGGAATGTCCTATCCACTGTGCCTAAACACTGGCTTCTGGTCTTTTATTTTTTGTCTTTCCTTCAACCATCCCCCAAGCCCACACAAAGTCCCTTGCATAACAGGGCCAGCAGTCAAGGCTAGGGAACAATTTCCTAGTAAATCAGGGACTCTGTGAAGCCTTGGCAACATCTCAATTCTCATCTTGAATTTATAACTCTCTGGGCTCTCACTGCTGGCCACCAACCTCAGCACACCACCAACATCTTCAGTTTATTGACTGACAGGCTGATTTTCGCTGTGCGAGGCGGCCAGCACTGGTAGTTTGCAGAAAGATGGCATACAGGCAGGAAAAAGCTGAGAGCAGCTTGGCAAAATGCAACAAGCATTCTTCCTGCAGGAAGAAGGGAAAGCGTTAGAACACCTCTAATGACTTTCCCAGAGCAGATTCTTTGGTTCCCACTTCTGAGCCTTCACACTTTCCCCACAGCTGGAACTTCCCCACCTCCTCTCATCCAACAGCTCCTCCCCAATTTTGAAACCAATTTCTAGGGAAACCGGCTCTAGGTCTCATGCCTGATTAAGCCCATTGGACCTTCCCTGCTCTGTTGATTGAGCTTGGGCAGCCCAACTGTCAGTCTCTAGGGGCCAGGATCAGACTCTGGGGTCCTTCTTGTGTATACACAAGTTTTCTACTCAGTGAACCCTTCTGAGTGCCTGCTCCATGCCTAGCTCCAGGATACATCAGTGGGTGACAGTGGGGCAAGCCAGGCCTTGCTGCCTACAAGTTCACTGTCTTGTTAGGGAGGGAACACAGACCCTCACCAGAACAAGCTTAACACCACCGGGTGGCCTGGAGTCAAAGTCCAATGAGCAGATGCATCATGGCCTTCTTTGTTTTGCTTTGTTTATTATTTACTTTGTTTATAGTGGTTCTATTCACAATCTCTAAAAACTAGAAACAAACCACATGTCCCTCAAAAGTCACTACTTTTAAAAAGTTCAGGGGAGAAAGATGCTTCTGAGTGCTGGGAGATACCCCAGCTTCTTGAAGAATCTGAACCGTGAAAGAATGTGGACAGGTGGAGAAGAAGGAAGAGCATTCCAGGAGGGGGAAATTGCCTGAGTCCAAGGGTGGAGGGCTGTAAGACATGGGCAAATATATGGCACACGTGCCAGCCCCCTTCTATCTCCTGTCCGTGACAGACATTGTCGGTGTACTGTTTCCCTCTGACTTACTGCAGCCATTGCCAATCAATCAAAACTGATGAGTGAGAATCAGCCTATCTGTCCTGGTGGTCTAGAGTGTTTAGAAGGCATAGGAAAATGGGTCAGGCTGGGGCAGAACATTTGTGCCATGAAGGAAAGGAGAAAGGCAAACTCATCGAGTTGTAGGATGACAGAGTGGGAATGGGCCACGTAATCTTAAGGAGTCTAACGCTAGAGAAAAAAGAACTTGCCCGAGATACATGGAAGTTATTGGCAGGAATGTTGGAACTCAAGCCTCCTGAACCCTGGGCAATGGATTGGGGCCAGACATTCAGAAGGGCCTTGAGCACTCAGCTGCTGAGTTGATACCTAATCTTGTGCAATCTGGAGTTGGCCATGCAGGAGCCACGGCAGGACAGAAAGGTCTTCTAAGCTCATTCTTTATTTCCTGACACACTCTCCTCACTGTCCAAACTCTCATTCCTCCTGTGCTGGGAGCCCAGGACGGTGACCTGGGAGCACTGAGGCAGAGAAACAGGTGGACTCCCCTCCCAAAGGAAAGCACTTTCTCCCCCTGAGCCTACCCTGAGGGACTGAAGCACCAGTGAAGAAGCCCCCCGCCACCTCCCCGAACTTCCAGGCCACAGGCTTTTAGCATGAAAGTGTTATGATAAAGTGATATTTACAAAATATTATTATAAAAGGTGAATCTGTCCTGCTTCCTTTTAGGAGAAAATACCTCCTGTGGGACATTCCTGGATGACTCCGAAGCTCTGAGGAATGGGGTTCCCCCATGCACGAGGGCTCCAAGGAACAGGGTACCCGCTGGAGGTGAGGGGGCCACTTGGAGGAGTTGCATTATGGTGGAGAAAAGAAGGGGGCCTTACCCTCAGGAACAAATTCATGGGTCAGAATGCATTGAGGCCCCCAGGAGGAGTCAGGATCAGAGCCAGGAGCCATATCATATCTAGCTGCAGGAGCTTTGGATGGGTGTCAGGCTTCATAACTCCCCATCTGGAGTGGGCATGTTCTGCTTGTTTTGATGTTTGTTTCCCTGAAGGAGATGTGAGTAAACGATGTTGTAGGCTAGTCCTGGGAGGTAGAGTGAATTGGAGACTGGGGGCCGTCTCTGCAGGCAGGATCTGGGGATCAGAGCAGCAAGAGGTGGGAGGCAAACTCCAGGCAGAAGAGGAGTGACGGCAAGAGAGGGCACAGAGAAGGATGCAGACTGCAGGAGCCCTCTCAGGACCCAGGGGGTCAACCAGGAAGAACCCTGGTCTAAAAAGGGCAGGACTGAGCAGCAGCAGTGGCTAGAGACCCCATTAGCCTGTAAGCCTCCAAAGGTTGGGGACCAGACCCCTGCCTTCCTCATCACAGTCCCGGATTCTGGAAACTGGGCATATAAGCCATGACCTTGCTTGAATGGAGTTGACTTTATCTCTCTTTCTGACCATTCCCCAAATCAGAAACAGTTCTTCCACTTGTAGAAATGGGCAGGGAGGGGCAGCGTTGCCCCTGCCCACAAAGGGGCTATCAGAGGGAAGGTAGAAAGAGCTGGGACAGGAGAGATGAGCTAATTTTTCTCTTCAAAGGTCATGTCTGACGTCCTGTTTTCCAACCCTGGGAGCCAGTTCTCAGCGTTCACCCTCTCTGGGGCAGCTGACCATGTTGCTCAAGCTTCACTTCTTTAAAAGTTACCCCCTTGGTTTCCGGCCTTTGCACCTTCATGGTTCTCCCTCGAGGGCTGTAGTTCCTCTTTCCCCATTTCTGGTTTAGTTTACTCTTCTTCCTAAGCCCCTTAAATCAGGTGTCCCCAAAGCTTTATCAATAGTACCTTCTGCTTGGACATCCCCATGATCTCCCTAGGGATGCTCACCACTCACACAGCTCTGATGGTCACTTGCTTGTTGGTGAATCCTAAATCTACACCTTCAGCCTGATCGTCCTTCAATTCTAGGCCCTCCTTTGTAACAGCCTGCTGAATAGGTACAACTGGACGCCCTCCACAATCCCCAAGCTCAACACACCCATTGTTCAGGATTCTTCCATGGGACTTGGGAGAGCCTTGCTGGAGGCCGCACTTCAGTAGCCAGGCCCGAAGATGAAGCTGCCTGGATTGTTGTACCTTCACTTCCACTCACCAGCATCAGCCCCGCCATCTCCCCACAGGAGGCTGCCAGCCCTCCCTCTTGTCTCTGGCCACTCTGCCTTCTGCTTATTCCTGTTGACATTCAGGATTCAGATAACCCTGGCTGAGTGATTGGTGTTGGGCCTGGAGGATTGACACCCCCACTTAGGCACATCGTGGTGTGTAAATTCTAAATCTATTTGAAAATGTTCAGTTTTGACGAATGCTCTGCACTGAGAGCTCACAGGAAGATAAGAGGGGACGCCCAAGGCTGAATGGGGAGAAAAGCTACTCCCTTATTTATCCTTGAAGCATTAATTGAGCTCCTTGTCTGTGCCAGGGACTATGCCAGGGGCTCAGGATCCAATAGAGAAGACAAAGTTCTGCTCTTGTGGCGCTCACAGTCTAACAGAGAACCAGGCGTTGGCCAGGCCATTAGAGGGTGACAAGTGATCCACAAGGGAAAAATAGGATTGAGGGAGAGCAAAGGACAGGGCCTGAGACCTAAAGGATTATCATTAGCTAAGAGAAAAAGAGGGAGAGGAGGAGAGGATTGTTCCAGGCAGAGGGACCAGCATGCGGGAAGACCCAAGCCCAGAGCAGCACTTTCGAGGAACTGAAAGAAGCTCGATGTGGCTGTGGAGCATTGAGAAAGGGGAAGAATGGCCCAGAAACAGGAGGGAGAGGTGAGCAAGGGCCGCGTTAGGCAGGGCGTCGGGACCCTGGTAAGGCAGGGCATCGGGACCCTGGTAAGGGTTTCGGATTTCAGAATTTAAACCAGTGACAGCCATGATAAAATATGAATTTAAATAAGACCATTGGGCTGTTTGTGGCAATCACGTACTAGAATCAGCAAAGATGCTGTGGCAGGTAAAAAAATGGGGTGGCCTTGACTAGGATGATGGCTGTTGCTGGAGAGAAGAGGTCAGATTTTAGGGATATTTTAGAGGATTTGGGAGCTAAAGAAGAACAGAGGAGTCAAAGTCAACCTAGCATTTTTCATTTGTACAATGCAGTGGATGGTTGAGTTTGTTTTCTGGGAAGTCAGCTGTGGATATACTGAGTGGGGCTGCTGTGGGGGGGGGGGTTCTCAAATAAAGGTGTCAAGTCATGCAGGGTTGCCAGATCAAATACAGATGCCCTGTTACATCTGAATTTTAGATAAACAACAAATAATGTTTTAGTATAAATCTGTCCTATTACATTGGGCATATTCATACTAAAAAAGCATCCATTGTTTATCTGAAATTAAATTTAACTGGGCATCCTGTGTTTTTATTCGCTCAATCTGACAACCCTACAGGCAATTGAACCCATGGATCTGAAGCTCGGGAGGGGTTTAGAAGAGAGGTGTGCTCCATAGTTTCCAGCCTAGAGCAGCACTTGAAGCATTAGGAGTGCAGGGGGTGGATTAGGGGCAATAAACAGAGAAGACAGGTCTAGCGCAGTCTCATTAAGTCCAATATTTAGGGTTTGGGTAGAGGAGGACAAACAGGAAAGTGTAACGGAAGCCAAGGGTAGGAGAAAGAAGAAGTGACCCTCAGTGGAAAAATCAAACACGCGAGGGCTAAAACTGTTCACTGAATGTATGGAGAAGGTCATTAGTAGTTTGGGTGCAGTTTATTTATATTTTGTGAGGGAGGAAAAATCTATCACAGTGAGTTGAGGAGTAAATGGAAAGTGTTTGAGATGTTTTCCTAGGAAGAAGAGGGTAATCATTGGAGGAAGAGACAGAATCAAGGGAGGGCCCGATTTCACATTAGAGACTTGAATGTGTTTAAATGATGGGGAGCTGAGAGTAAAGAGGGAGAAGTTGAAGATAAAGGAAAAGAGGGGATAGGCAAGGTCGCTGAGATGGCAGCAAGGGTTGGGATCAAAAAGCTAAGTGGGCAAATTAGATAGAAGAGTGTATGCCTTCCATTAAACCAGGAGGCAAAGAGGAGAGGACCTGTGCAGCCGGTATATAAGAGAAGCTGCAGGATGGCCGAAGACTCACTGCCTCAAGGCTTCTGTCTTATCTTTTTCTTTTTTTGAGATGGATTCTCCCTCTGTCACCCAGGCTGGAGTGCAGTGGCGCGATCTTGGCTCACTGCAACCTCCACCTCCTGGGTTCAAGTGATTCTCCTGCCTCAGCCTCCCCAAATAGCTGGGACTACAACCGCCCGCCACCACGCCAAGATAATTTTTTTTTTGTATTTTTAGTAAAGACGAGGTTTCACCATATTGGCCAGGCTGGTCTTGAACCTTTGACCTCAGGTGATCTGCCTGCCTCAGCCTCCCAAAGTGCTGGGATTACAGGCTTGAGCCACCAGGCCTGACTGGCTTCTGTCTTATCTTTGAAAGGAGTAAGAGATAACATCTGCTGAGAATTCAGATGGAAGTAAATATGTGGAAAGTTTGAGGACAGGGATACGGTCTACCAGGGTGGTTTTTCCAGGACTAGAAAATGTGTGGCAGGCAGCACTGAGGACCCAGCCAAGCTTGGTGGTCACAGTGCTGGAGGACCTGGCCAGCTTGCTACTGTGGCCTTCTCCTGCAGAATCACCTGTCACGCCAGTGCAGTTCAGAGGAAAAGGACAGCTGCTTCATCCACCGGTGGAATTTTGGCAGGTGGTGCAACAAGGGGGAATTTATGTTATAGGAGAGAATGAATAAAATTATGAGCTGTGCATCTCAGATGTGAGAAAAGAGAATGCAGGAAGAAGGGGGCTGCTGGATTGAAAGAAAACAGAGGGATCCGTGGACAGGGCACCTGGTGGGGTCGGAGGTCAGGAGTAGACAAAGTGATTGAGTGGAGAAGCTGAGAGGATAGAGAAGGCCATCAAGATTAGTGATTTCAGAGGTGAGGGAGTTCTGGGTGGTGACTAAGTCCAGGGAGTGGTGATGGGAGTGGGTGGCCAAGTCACAGTGGGACAGAAGGCTGTCAGAGATGGGGAAAGCCAGCAGCTCAGAGGCTAGGGTGTGGGCTGCCACTCTCACAGACATAAAGTCATCCCGATGATGGCAGGGGCTCCCTGTACGCACCACATCTTACCTCTCCTGGCAACACCCCACTGTGTCTCAACCATGTGGGTTGCTATGGTGGTGGGTGTATGTGGGATGGTGGTAGTTAAAACTGGGAGGGCTCTGTGAGATGTTTCCATAATAGGAAGAGATTTTTGTCACTTGTGTAAGCTTTGAACAAAATGGGTTCCTCAGAGTCTTCACACAGCTTGTTATCAAGATGAATCAGGATTGAGAAAATCTAAGATTCTTCCTCTGCTCCCATGCTGATGGCAGCCCAGAATGGAACGCCTCCTCCCCTCCCCCACTCCCGGAGCCTGCTCCTCCCTCATGTCCTCCCAGCCACTCTGTGTAGATAATTCAGTCTCACTCTCATGTCACCAACTCTGCCTCTTTCTATTTATTCCCACTGTACCTGTTCTGATTCATGTTATTGCCACCAGTCTCCTAACATTACATTGCTTCTTAAGTGATTTATCTGCTCCACCCTTTCCCTCCAACTTTCCCCAGCTCCCCCTTCCAGGGGAGAGAGGCCAAAGAGAGGACACTCCTAGAAATGCACTCCCCAAAATACACCCTTCCCACAGCCATCAGCAGAGCCTCTGCTAAATGTGGGTCAGTTTAGATGACTCCTGTCATGGAACCTTCTCAGAGGGTCTCTGTGTCTGCAGAACAAAGATGACACTCCTTGCTTAGCATGATACCAAGACTCCTCCTGGCCTGACCACCTACATCTCCTCCCTCCATGTCCTATGCGCCAGTCCCTGTGGGCTTTTGTATGTTAGCTGTAACAAGCCATGTACTTTCCTGACTCATGCCCTCCTCCTGTTTCTCTGGCTGGCAAGAGCCTGTGCATCCCATAGGGCTTAGCCGCAATCACACCTTCTCTTTGGTGCCTTTTTTATCCTCATCATTCAAAATTAATCAGCCCTTTCTCTACAACAAAGCCAGCATGTTGTCCAATCTCTATTTAGCATATATTGTCAGCCTTGTATTGCAGTCAACTGTTTAGAAGTCGTCCTTGTAACACTTATCTATAAATACATTTAGTTGTGTGAGACACTGAGGACACAAAGACAGAAGGCCAATCCCTGCCTTCAGAGTGTTCATGTTTTGGTGGTGGGGGGATGGGAGTTTCTGCTAGGCTGCCAGGCAATGGCACAGCTTAGTGGTATATGCTGTGATGCTTGAAGGACGTCTACCCAGATGAGGGTCAGTGAAGACTTCCTGTGGGAAGATGACATCTCAGCTGAGGCTGGAGGGAGGAGCTGCCTGGCTTTTCAGGTAATTCCACCATGTAGTAGAATTACCAGTTTATATGTCTCTCTCCCCAGCTACAATCTAAATTTCTGAAGTTCAGGGAAGTGTTTTACTTATCGCTGAGTCCCCACACCTCATCCCAGAGCCTGGCACATCTTAAAGCCAGTGATGATTGTTAGGATGGGCCCCTAGACTCCTGGAAGGCAGGAGCTCTGTCTTCTCCATTCTTTTATTCTTCTCCCTTCCAGCGCCTTGTAGCAAAGCCTTGGCAGGTTGGGTGTTTGCTGAAATGAGTTACGAGAGAGCTTCCCGGAAGTAGCAGGTGCTCTGGGGACCCATGAGCAAACAGTTGGCCTGGGATGAGTCTCAGACTAGACAAGTGCACACAACTCATGTGACTGTCGTCTAGACCCCAGATGCCAGCAAGTTGACGCTCAGTTGATGCTCATCCCGGCTGGGCTCCCTGAGGCTGGCTGACCGAACAAGACCTCCCAGCCTTGGCCTGTTGTCCATCATTCTTTCCTACACGCTGCCAGGAAAGGGACAGGGAAGGGGCACTTCCAGCAAGCAGAGACGGGGCCAAAAACTCCAGGGACCAGGCTGGAGTGACTCACTGGGACAGTGTGGGGGCACGCTGAGATGCACCAGCAGAATGCCTCCTGCCCTGGCTAGAGATTGGACCCCAGCGTGGTTTTGGAGGCTGTAGATTCAGCAGTTGTGGTGTCAGCCTTTGAGAGTCACTCATCTCAAATAAAGGACGGGGGGACTCAGTGTGAGACCCAAACAAGAAGCTGACAGGCAGCTTCTGGGCCCTGGGGAGAAATTGTTTGTTCCTGGGCTGGGTAGTAAGGGGGGGTTCTCCTGTGGAACCTACTTCCTCCACCTACTCGCCACCAATTTGTACTGGGGAGGGGTTGGTATGCAGAGGGTGAAGACAGTATCATAAAAGCAGGAAAGTGTCCTGAATTCCAGGGCTGAGGAAACTCCCCCCGGGGCTCTATCGTTCCTACCAGGAAGTGGGGAATTCCCAGCAGCTTGCAGTGGGTGGTGGGGAGGTGGAAAGGGAGAAGTTTCCAGAGGGTCAGGGCTTCCTTAGGAAGGGCCCTCCCATCCTGAGGCAAATCTCTGCTCATCCCCTGAAGGTAGGAGTGGGCTTTGGGATCCAATTTGCCCTTTAGCTTGGGATGTAGGGCACGTAATTCTTACTCACAGGACAGCCTCTCTCCTCAAGCCTCGGCAAGGAGCCAAGACAGACGCCCTCTCCTCCAGCAGCCAGCTCCTTGGGGCTCCTCCTCCTCCTCTCCTCCCAGCGCTCCTCCCTGGACTTCTTTATTCCCCACATTGTCTTCTCATCTCCCTACTGAAACTAGGAGAAGGTGGAGGGAGGGCCTAGACTGTTCCTCTCTGAAAAGGTCCCCCAGTTGGGTAAGAAGAGCTGTTCTGTGGTCACGGCCTGCAATCCAGTAAGCTCGGGCTCTGCCTGTGGCCAAGTTACTCAGCTACTCCAAGTCCAGGCTTGCTCCTCTGTAAAACGGGGATGCCCCTTTGCAAAGCTGTTGTGCTGAGCCATTGCATGTCAGACTCTTTGCAAATTTGCCTTAGACATTGTTGTTCAGTAGTCGAACAGCCATTCAGCACATTTATTGTGTGCTCAGTCTGTGCTATGTGCTGTTCTATGGCCTGTTCTGTGGGCTAAGAATGTAGAGTGAACAAAGCAGACAAAACCCCTCTCCTCCTGGAGCTCACACTTTAGTGGGGAAGATGAACAAGAAGGAAGCCAGCAAATACACAAACATGTAATACATAATAAATGTAATTGCCTTCCATGCAAAAAATAAGGAAAGGTGACAAAGGGTGGAGAGTTCTATCTTAGGATGTTCAGCAAGAGCCTCTCTGAGGAGGTGACATTTGAACAGAGGCTTGAGTGTGGTGAAGGGGAGGGCCAGGTGACAATGTCCGGGAGGGCCTTCCAGGCAGAGTGAGCGGCGCCAGCCAGTGCTCTGAGGCAGGGAGCAGCTTGCTCAGGGACCAGCAAGGAGTCCGAGGGGCAGTAGTGGAGTGAGCAGGACACAGTTCCAGGGAGATGAGGTCAGAGGACAAGGTAAGGCCAGGTCCCCTAGGGCCTTGTTTGTCACTTTAGGGAGCTTGCATTTTATTCTAAGTAATGGTTTTGAACAAGGGAGTGACATGATCTGATTTATGCTTTTAAAATATTACTCTGCATGGAGAATTTGCTGGCAAAGTGGGGCCAGCAGAGCAGTTAAGAGGCTGTGGTCATTATTCACCACAGCGCTCCCCCTCTTCTGTCTCTCCTCAGCCAAACTCCTCGTTTCCTCCCCACTGTGCCTGGAGTCTGTCTGCACACTCTGGAAGTGCAGTGGCCTACCCCAAGGGGCTTTGGCAGCCTCCAGCTCTCTGAGGCTTGTGATGTTTTTGGTCCGCTCCTCCTGTCAAGAATCTCCACGCCCTGGTACCTCGGTGCTGCACCACACAACCTAAAGCGCCCATCCAGGGCACAAAGCACAGCACTTGTATAAGGTCCACTCTCTGACCATCCCTTCTTTCCTCCTCTGGGGGCTCCTCTCCTCTACCTGAGGCAGAGGTGTTGCAGACCTCAGGTTCTCTTCCAGGCCCCTTCTCTTCCCACTCTGACTGAGGTTCTTCTGTCACCCCCACCATCCCGTTCCCTGTCGCAAGTGCAGCTATGGTGCTTCCTGGTGAGTCAGATGCTCCTGGTTGCATCCCGTCACCAGTGTCTATTAGATGTCCACTCTGGGCATGCCTCAGGCACCTCCAAAGTGAAGGCAAAGCAGGCAGACTAAACCCCTCCCCTGAGGGAGGTCTCATTCTAGTGACGGAGACAGAGAAACACATGCACAACCTACAACATATCAGTTGGGGAGTGATAAATGCCAAGATGAAAATTAAAGCAAGGGAAGCACATTGAGAGTGATGGGGGACAGGGTCCACTCTAGACAGAAACTTGGATTATTTGGATGCACAAGCCATGTGAGTGTCAGGAGACAGAGTGTTTCAGGCAGAGGAAAGAGCAAGTGCAATGGCCCCAGGTGGGAAATGAGCTTGTAAAGAAGGCAAATGTGGCTGGAGGGTAAGGGGGAACACGAATCACACCACCATGACCTTTGCCCAGACCATGTAAACTGTTCCCAGGTAAAGTCTCCCCACCTGCAGCTCACCCTCCTCCAATCTATGGTCCCCACTGCAGTCACTCTGAACTTTCCAAGATGCAAATTTGCACACTGTGAACCTCTGCTATAAACCATTCACTGGCTTCTCATGGCTCTTACGATAAAGACCAAACTGTGAGGGACCACTGGGCCACTCCCCACTTCTTCTCACCACCCACCTCACACCCTCTACTCCAAATTTTATGACCAACTTTCAGTTCCTAGAATGCACTGACTCTTGACTGAGGTCTTCCTACTTTCTGGTTCCTCTGGTACACACATTTTTGCCGCCAGCTTCCAGCCCTTTTTCCCTTACCCACCTACCTCCTACTCACTCCCCAAGAAATCAGCAGGGGTGTGACCTCCACCAGCCACCTTCTGTGATCTCGAGGTGGGTGAGGTGTCCCTCCCAGGTGCTACATTGCAAGTCCCTGAGTATGTCTCTGTACCTTCTGCAAGCCTGACAGGCCCATGAGTGCTTGTCTAGCTCATCGGAGGTGGAAATTTCAGCTCATAGCACCGGACTTGGCGCATAGAAGGTGCTCATTAAATATTTTTTGGTTAGATGGAAGGGTGATGTGGGATTGGAAATGGGAATGGTGCATCTGGAAAGGGAAAGGCATTCCAAGGAGGGGGGATGATGGAGAAGGGCATGGCGAAGGCAGAAGTGTGGAGACGGCCATGTGTGCTGTGTCACATGCAGGAGCGAAGGAGGCCAGCCTGATGGAGCAGAAGGCATGAAGGAGCAGGGGGTGAGGAGGTCAAAGAGAAGGCTGGGGCCAAGTGAGGGCATTTGGGCTTTATTCTGGAGGCAACAAGGAGCCTCTGAAGATTATAATCAAGATGTGACATGGTCACAGCTGTGTTTAAGGACATCAATCTGGTGTGACCTGCAGGTGAAACTGCAGGGCAGGGAGGAGTTGGGGAGGGATTTGGAGACCACCTCCACTTTTGGGGGTCAGCAGGCAGACTATTCTTGAGCCCCTTCTTCAGCAGGAAGACCCTGGTCTAGCCACAAGCCTCGGTGACCCTGGACAGTGAGCCTCCCCTCCCGGGGTTCCTCTTCCCCTCGGCAGAGGCAGATTGCCCTTCCTGGTGACTCATCCCAGAGGGGTCAGCTCCAAGCAGAAAGTCATTGTTGACAGGAAGAGGGGTCAGACTTTCCCTTCTCCGGCCAGCTTCTTGGGTACCAAAATAGCAACGTGGCACAACAAAGATTTGGGGCAGTGGAGGCCTCCCAAATGGGCTGGAGGACACACCGGCCCCACCCCAAGCTGCCCACCCGCCCATGGGACCCACCATGCCACATGACAGCCAGCCTGACAGCACCAGTCACTGGTGAGTCAGGCAGCCCTGGAAACCCTCTCACAGCCAGCCGAGATGTGAGGGACACAGAGAAGGAGGTGCCATTTCAGCCCCCTATGCCAGGCAGGTTGGGGTGAGAAGGACACACCAATCAGAGCTGGTTCTGAGGCTCGTATCCAGAGGGAGATGCTGGAACCAGGGCTAAGGCTCACGTCCTGAGGGACATGCTGGAACCAGGGGGCATCCAAGTTGGGGACACAGTCTGGGAAGGTGTCTAAAGGAAGTGAGAATTGAAGGAGGGACAGAGCGCTACCCAGAAGGGCATAACTAGAGGCTGGGACCAGGTCAGGAAATGTGTCCCTCAGGTGTAGAAGCTGCAAGTGAGAAACCACTGTGGTAGGAACCTCAGCAGGCTGGCTCCAGCTCCAGAAGCTGTTGGAGTTGAGGATTTGTTCTCTGTAGAGGAGCAACATCACCTGTGTAGTCTGGTTCCTAGGCTAGGCCATCCTCTAGAATTCTGTGTGAGCCAGAATGTTCAACTAATAAGAGAAGGCTGCATATTGGGGGTGGAGAGCGGGAAAGAGAGGGGGCTTGCAGCATCTGCAGGGGCCAGAAACCACACGCACAGAGGAGCTTTCTCAATCAGAAAAGAGCTTAGGAAACATTGAACTGGAGAACAATGGAAGCAAACCTCTGTCCGGGAGTGGCGCCAGTGAAACCCACCTCTTTCTCTGTGTATGGAATTCCAAACACCCCTTGTACAGGAGGAAGCAGCTACAGATGGTCCTACTCACCATCTGGGTGGCACCACCGGCTTTAAGTAATGGGTAAACTGGCTCAAGCAAGCCTGGGACTAAGAGACAGATGTGCGAAGCAGAGATGTTGCCATGCCTAGGCTGAGGGCTTTCAGCCAATTGGTGAGGGGAATGGAGGAGAAAGGAGAGAGGGGTGTTGGGTTGAGGGCCAGGATGTTAAGAAAAGGGTTGTATCCTGGGAGATGGGCTAAGGATCAAGAGGATGAGGAGAAACACCCCCTCCCACAGCCTCTGCAGCACCCAGAGTTGCAAGATCCAACGAGATGTTCCTTTGTGTCCTCTCTTTGCTGTCCCCCTCCCCTCCTGGCCCTCCCAGCATTGCAGACCCTTGCCTCTGGTTTGCAGCTAGGCTAAGGGCAAAAGCAGAAGCAAGAGCCTGAGCTGCTTTGTCCTGCCTGGATTTCTGTTCTTGCAGTTGCCACAGAGCTGGCTCCTTCTCATCATGCTGGTCTTGGCTTAAACGTTACATCCTCCAAGAGGCCTTTGCTGGCCACCACAGTGATGTATTCCACCCTGACATCACTATCACAGTCCCTGCTTTAGTTTTAAGATAGCACTTACCACGAACTGGTATTTTCTCTCATTTCCTTGTTTATTTTTGTCTCCGCCATCTAGAATGGAAGCTCCCCGAGAGCAGGAACCTTGTCTGTGTTGTTCATGGCTATATCCCCAGCACTCAGAACAGAGTAGGTGCTCAAATATTTAGTTGATTCATGATGAATAATAATTGCTAACATTGGTTGAGTGTTACTACATGATAAGTACTTATTTCACACATTAACTCATGGGCCAGTGAGCTGTAGGCCTCAGGGCAGATCCAGCTCCCTGCCTGTTTTTATAAATACATTTTATTGGAACACATGCCCATCGTGTACGTATTGTCCATGGCCGCTTTCGTGATACAATGGCAGAGTGGAGTAGTTGTGACAGAGCCTGAGGCCTCCTAGAAGTGCTAGAAGCTTTTCCTTACCCCTCCAACCCTCTGCCACTCACACTTACCACATTGAGCCAGTCTCCCCTCTCCCCTTTGCTTTTGCTGCTCCCTCTGCCTGGGACCCCCTTCCCTGCCCCACCCTTCTCTCTTTTCCTTGGCTCACCTGTCATCAGCCTGAAAACTGCACCTGATCCTGGATCTTCTCTTGGAGGCTCCCAGAGCAACCTGGGCTTCTTTCTCCACAGCACTAACTATGGGATGCCATCACTGGCTGCTTACCAGGCTCACCCATTCCAACTCTGCTGGACTGTGAGCTCATTGACAGTAGACTATCTTCTACTTTGGAAATCCCAGCACTTAACCTTGAGCCAGGCACATAGTAAACATTAAGTAAAGATTTATCAGCTGGGCGCAGTGGCTCACACCTGTAATCCCAGCATTTTGGGAGGTCGAGTTGGGTGGATCACTTGAGGTCAGGAGTTCAAGACCAGCCTGGTCAAAACGGTGAAACCCCATCTCTACTAAAAATACAAAAATTAGCTGGGCATGATGGCGGGCGCCTGTAGTCCCAGCTACCTGGGAGGCTGAGGTGGAGAATCACTTGAACCTGGGAGGCGGAGGTTGCAGTGAGCCGAGATCGTGCCACTGTGCTCCAGCCTGGGTGACAGAGCAAGAGATCAAGACTTCGTCTTAAAAAAAAAAAGATTTATCCCGTGGATGGCTATCCGATTTTTGTCAGACGTGGGATGAATAATGGCACATGCTAAAAATATTTACTATCTGGCCCTTTACAGAAAAGATCTGTAGACACCTGTAGTAACTCAGTTAATCCTCACCAGTACAATTAAGGTCAGTGCTGTTATTATCTCCATTTTACAGATAAGGCAACTGGGGCACAGAGGCACAGAAGGCTTGTCCAAGGTTACACAGCTAGTAAGTACAGAGGCTGGAGTTGAATCCAGGCAGTCTCACTCCAGCCCATGTTACTAATCATTCCCTTTCTAAGAATGTCACCTGCTTCATTCCCTTTCTAAGAATGATCAGGAGGTGGTGGGTGGAGTGGGAGGGATAGGCTGGCCAACGTCATCATGGGAGCAGCACAGCAGGAAGGAGAGCTGGGAGCCCAGCAGAGCCCTGATGACCCAGGGCTATTGTTTTTGAGGCTTGGCCTGATTCTGGGACCCAGAGCTCTCAAATTCTGTTTCCTAGAGCCGGAGTCCTACCCCTAAACATACATAAACACCCCCAACCTTCCCAATCTGAAGATTGAGTGTAGAATATTCCCCACTTAGGACTTGAGGTCTCAACATTTTCCTTAAACCTTTGACCCCTGCTATGAGTTGTCTACATGAGCATTGTCTTAGTCTGTTTTCTGCTGCTATAACAGAATACTTGAGACTGGGTAATTTATAAAGAAAATAAATTTATTTCCCCAGTTCTGGAAGCAGGGAAGTCCAAGGGCATGGCCCCAGCATCTGCCTGGCATCTGGTGAGGGTCTTCTTGCTGCGTTATAACAGAGTAGAAGGGCAAGCAAGCATGTGAGACACAGAGAGAGAAGCATCAGGGGCCAGACTCAATGGATAACAGCACACTTTCATGATAACATTAATCCATTCATGAGGACCTCCCATCATGGCCCAATCACTTTTTAATAGGCCCCACCTCCCAACATGGTCACATTGGGGATTAAGTTTCTAACACATGAACTTTTAGGGGATGTGTTAAAACCATAGCAAGAACAAGGATCCAGTAGTCTCTGATTTAACACAAGTTAGGTTAATTTAAGGTTGAATACACTGTTATTTAAAAAGACATCGGGTGAGGTGGCTCATGCCTGTAAACCCAGCGCTTTGGGAGTCCGAGGCAGGTGGATCACCTGAAGTCAGGAGTTCAAGACCAGCCTGGCCAACATTGTGAAACCCCATCTCTACTAAAGGTACAAAAATTAGCTGGGTGTGGTGGCTCACGCCTGTAGTCCCAGCAACTCAGGAGGCTGAGGCAGGAAAATTGCTTGAACCCAAGAGGCAGAGGTTGCAGTGAGCTGAGATCATGCCACTGCATGCAAGACTCCATCTCAAAAAAAAGAAATTTTTTTTTGTAGTTCCACAAAAGAATGATCTGGCTTCTATGGGCTTCACAGTTTAAACATGTTCAAGAACTTCCCATTCTTCTGATGTTGAAATTTGGATGCAGTTCAACTCAGAGGTTAAAACACACACACACACGCACACACACACACACACGCAACAAGAAGTAAATCCTCTAGAATCAGAAGAAAAATTGCAGCCTTGAAAATCACAGCGTTACTCATGAGGCCTCCTAGAAGTGCTAGAAGCTTTTCCTTACTTATAAGAAATGAAAAAAAAAAAAAAAAAAAAAAGGGCAGGTGTCAGGGAGTATGGGAGGATGGGGCAAGCTGTTGGAAGGTGTAGTGAGTGCTGAACAGGTCAGCCCCATCCTGGTGCAGAGGCCTGCTCTGAGACGCTCTGCCATGGAGGCACGTCCTGGAAGGTGTACGCTGGTGAGGAGCAGTGGAAAGGCTTCTCTACTCCTAATCTTCTGGACTTTGGAGGCTGCTCTAAAGTTTATCAGGACTTCACATTTGCCATCACATTTGCTCATGACAAGGCCCTGAGGGAGGAGTTACTTCTAACCCCATCAGAGAGGTTCTACAGTTTGCCAAAAGTCACACAATAAGTGGCACGACATGATGGTCCTCTTGAATAGATTCCTTACTTATGGAACAATCTCCAGATGATTCAATGGGGAGCCTGAAAGAGGGACAGGGTCATTTCAGTGGGGACTGAAGTATTTCAATTCACCTGTCTCACTCTCCACTGTGTTCCGATACCAAAACCTAGATCCTCACTCAGTATTTGTGCAGGGTATTGAAACTCCATGTCCCTGCTCTAGGCAGGTACAGGTGTGTAGAGCAGGCACAGATGAAAGCTGAAAATAAGCTGGCACAGGGAAAAGCGTTAGGAGAGGGATGTAAAGTGCCACTGAGGTTCTGAGGAGGATGAGACCATGTGGGTCAGAGAAATGGAACTCTTGTTGGTGGAAAGAGCAGCTGAGAGGGCGTTGAGGGGGTTTATTTCCACAGGTGGGGATGGAGGCATAGTGACACCTCTGCAGCTCTGCCTCTGCCAGCCTTGCCAGCCTTCTTCCCCTCCAACCGTCTGCCACTCACACTCACCACACCAAGCCAGACTCCCCTCCCCGCTTTGCCTTTGCTGCTCCCTCTGCCTGGGATCCCCTTCCCTGCCCCTCCCTTCTCTCCTTGTCTTGGCTCACCTGTCATCACCCCTGAAAACTGAGCCTGACCCTGGGCTTTCTCCTTAAGGCTCCCAGAGCAACCTGGGCTTCCTCCCCGATAGCACTAACTATGGGGTGCTGTCACCGCCTGCTTCCAGCCCCACCCTTACAGCCCATTAGACCGTGAGCTCACTGACAGTAGACTGTCTTCTACTTTGGAAATCCCAGCACGTAACCTTAAGCCAGGCACATAGAAAACATTCAATAAAGATTTATCCAGGGCATGGCTATCCAATTTTTGTCAGGCATAGGGGTGCATAATGGAAAACAAGACGGAGGCAGAAGGTTGGGACCAACACGAGGAAGGCCCTGGCATCAGTCAAGGGTGCTAGCATTTATGCTGTGGGCATGTGGAGCCACTGTCAGCGCTAGGTGAGGCCACAGCAGGGAGGACAATGCCCAATGGTAGGACTGCTATGCCACATGAGGGCTGGAGCAGAGCAAGGACAGACCAAGAGCGAGGAAGGTCTGACAGGTGCCCCAGCATCCTGTATGCATGCAGGTCTCTGCAGCCTTTGGAGAGCCTGGACAAGCACCCTGAGTTCTGCTAGCACCTGGGTTACACTGACAGAGCGAGTTCTGACCTGCAGCTGTGGCATCCTGCCAGAACCCATGACTTCACCCAAGTGCAGAGGGCCCATGACAAGCATGTGACACAGCAGCCAGCACTGGGACAGGCCACAGTGGGATGAAGGGGTGGAGCTTAGCTTAGAAACAGGAGAGGGAAAGGTTGCTTCCAGCAGAGAGAATGACCTGGATTCATAAAATCCATTCATTCACTCATTCATTCATCCATTCAACAAAGCTTTATTGAGCACCTAGTATATATGGGTTCCGTGGGAGATAAAAGCTATCTCTACTCTCATAGTTCAGTAAGAAGAAGGATAAGAAATGTACATAAACACAAGAGAGACACAGAGACCAAGAACCATGGGGCCAGAGGAGAGAGGAAGCATTCCTGTTGAGAGTAAGGGGGAAAGCTTCCCAAGGAGGGGACAATTCAGATGGGCCCTAAAGATGAGTACAAGGAGATTCCAACAAGAAGACATGAGGGGGGCAAGCAGGGATGGCAGGAGACCATGAGCCCCTGGGGGTGGGAACCATGGCAATCTGGTTCCCAATTGTCCCTGGTCCCCACTTGGTGGTCCGTGAGCATTTGTCTTGTTTGTTGAATGAGACAATGACTGTTTCCTGGTCCCTCCTTCTCTCTTCACCGGATCCACCACTGATTACCCGAATTTCTCCCTCTGCAGCACTTAGTCTCCTGAGCTCTGTTCCTTCTGCCAAACCCACATCTTGGACCTCAAAGGCAAAATATCCATTTCTCTGATCCCACAGACCCTCTCCTCATATCCTTGATCTCACCCCTGCCTATCCCCAGGACCCTGCTCCTTCAGTGGCCCTGTCTCTCCATCTGCTTAGCTTCTCCCTCTGTGGGCTCCTTCCCTTTCGCTGGTAAACCTGTATAAGTGTCTGGCACTCCCCCAAGCCCTCACTTCCTAATGAGATGCTGCATTTCCTAAGGACAAGTCCAGGCAGCACCAGATGTGCCTCTTTACGGACCCCATCAGACAGTGCCCTATGCTTGGAAAACATTTATTGAATGGATGGATCCAATCCTGTCATCTCCTAGCATCCTCAGTGGTGCTCAGTGTAAAGTCAAATGTCACGTGTATGACCTACAGATGCCCAATGAATGGGATTGGTCTGGCCTGTCTCTCACTTCCTCTAGTCTTCCTCCCCAGCTCCAATCATTCCTGAGTAATTATACTACCCAGAACCCACTACACTGCCCTCGCCTCTCCTGAGCTTTGTGCATGCTGTTCCCTCTCTCTGGAATGAATGCTCCTTCCCCACTTCCGCACCACATGCACTTTTGCTCTCAATGCAGCTCGAGGGTCTCCTCCTCCCACCAGACTGTGAGCTTCCTGGGAGTAAAAGGTGGTCCTGGTTAATAACTTTAGGCCTAGTGCCTAGGTAGGTGCTCAATAGATGTTCATTAAATAAGCAAATTAAGGAATGGAGGGAGAAGTGCTAGTGATTCCAGAGGCATATGCTCAATTTTCCTCTTAAGCCCTGGCTCCCACCTGCAAAAAGGGGTGAAATTGCTTAGGGGCATGGAGTGTCCAAGAAGACATGAACCCATAGTCTGGTTTCCCCCAAACTCAGCTCTAGGAAGATTCTTCTTTTAAGCTGGCTTAAAGAATTAGGCGTGTGCTCAATGATTTTCTTTTAATTCAAGGCAGAATTGGAGTATGACTTCTACTGTCATGTTCTAAAAATATATCTTCTATGGTTCTCTGCTTTCTTTGCAGTAAAATATCCTTGGCATGACCCTGTTTTTGCATAACTGAAGACACGATTTAATGAAATAGCACTTTATGAGCTTTAAGGGAAGCAAATATCTGACCTAATCAGGGGTGAAAGGAGGGGAGAGAGACTCTATGCCAGGCTGTTCCATCTCTGTTAGGAAAGGCCCAGGGCCAGGAAGTTCCCAGCTTTTCAAGGAATATTGGCACTGGAGTCCAGGATCAATTATCCTCAATCAATCAGCAAATATTTATTGAGTGAGTACAGCATGGTGGGGCTATAGCTGTGGAAAATAAGATGCATGTGAACCTGGTTTACTTTCTATGGTGAGTTCCTTCTGGTCATATCATTCCTGTTACTTCTATGAATAATTGTAGCTAATAGTCACTGGGCACCCACTCTGCAACATGGGCCTGGTTATATACTATGTTGACTTTTTGTAACACTCTGAGACAGGTAGTGTGACTTCTACTTAGTAGATGAGGAAATTGAGGATCATAAAATTTCCTACATTGCCCCAGGTCACAAAGCTAGAAAGTAGCGGATCTGAGATCTGAATGTAGATCTGATTTCAACCCCAAAGTCCTTTACTAATGATAGCCAACATCACATGAGTCTTCTAAGATTACAGAGCATTTTCCAGTAAATTTCTAATTTGATTCTGTCACTACTCATAGGAGGCCAAAATTATGATAATTCCCATTTTACAGATAAGAGAACTGAGGCTTGGAGGATTCAAGCAACTTGCCAAAGGTCCCTGTTGGTAAATGGTATATCCAAAAAAGACCTGAGCTGAAGCCAAATCCTGCATTCCTTCTGCTACACCTTGGCAAGGACTGGATCATCGAGTGTTGGCCCCTCAGCCGCTTCTAGCAAAGAACCGGACACTGACAGGCAGAATTCTCACCTAACAGCCCCAGAGAACACCCTGGTGCCAAGCCATGGATGGCCCTGCCTGGACTCTGCCCCAGACGCCTGCCCGTGGAGGACAGAAGAGGAGGCTGCTCCAGGTCAAGTGACCAGCTGCTCTGGGGACTCGCAGCCCAGTGCTGGGAGCTGGCAGGGAGCAGGAGGGGCAGAGCGCTCTGCCTGGGCTCCAACAAACAGGCTTTCTAGTGAATGGACCAATTGGCGGTTGTGGGTTATGTGGCCAATTGTGGTTAGGGGAAGGGAGGAGCTCCTGGAGGAACACTGCATTCCTGCTCCTGTCAGTGACTCCGAGAGAGTTCTTGACTAAGAGGTGGGAGCACAAGCCCTGCCTACTCCTCTGGGCTCCAGAATTAAGCCCACCCCCACATCCTCCTGGCCCCTGGAGCAGGGGTTCTCCCCATGGCAGGATTCAGAAAGGGCTTTCCTGAGTGGAACCAGCCTTGGTCATATGCCACCCCGCTCCCCATCCCCCACCCCCCACCACCGTTCCCTGACTGAGGAGGCATTAGCACAGTCACTGTGGAGTCCCCCTTTAATGACACCTGCGGTGGCACTGACTGAACAACAAATGCAGTCCCCTCCCTGCTTCGCCAGCCACTCAACAATGACCACTCTACCCCTTCTCTAGCTATATTCTATATTCTATATATTCTAAGTGATGTTCTAGGCATTTTATGCATAATCACCTAACTGATCCTTATGCCAACACTATGAGTAAGGCACCATTATTATTATTATTATTATTATTATTTTTTTTTTTTTTTTGAGACGGAGTCACCCAGGCTGGAGTGCAGTGGCACAATCTCAGCTCACTGCAAGCTCCGCCTCCCAGGTTCGCACCATTCTCCTGCCTCAGCCTCCCGAGTAGCTGGGACTACAGGCGCCCGCCACCATGCCCGGCTAATTTTTTGTATTTTTAGTAGAGACAGGGTTTCACCGTGTTAGCCAGGAGGGTCTCGATCTCCTGACCTCATGATCCACCCACCTCAGCCTCCCAAAGTGCTGGGATTTCAGGCGTGAGCCACCGTGCCCGGCCGAGTAAGGCACCATTATTAACTTCATTTTACAGATGAGAAAACTGAGGCACAAAAAGTTTAGGTACCCTACCCAGGGTCATGGAGCTATCAGGAGGAAGAGCTGGGATTTTAGCCCAAGCAGTTCGGTTACACAGCTAATGCACTTACTCATCACACTCCACTCGTGAGGGCTGGGAGACTCTTCCTTCCCCCAGGGAGAAGTGCCCAACAGCAGCCAATGGAAAGGGGACTTGCCTTCTGGCTGGAGGACCCCGGCCTGGGGCTCGCGGCAGCCACAGAAATGAGTGAGTATTGCTGGTTGTAGTTGGAGTCACCCATGCCTTTCCTCCCTTCACATGGGGCAACCTTAGGAAGGTGTCCTCTCCCCACTTACTCTCCTGCTCTGGGCCTCCCCCATCTCTGCCCGTCTTGGCCTCCATACAGAGCATCCAGTCATCACCTTCGACCTCCCAGTTGGCACTGGGCAAACCAACATAGAGAACCAAGACAAGGAACAACCTTAAATCACGTAAGTGGAATAGTGGAGCCTGTCTCTCTGGCTGTATCTAGGACCTGATTTCTTCTAATTCCCAATCTTTTCTCTACTCCAGGTTTCTGATTTCCTTCAAGTGACTTCTGAAGCCAAGCCACTCTGGGCCTTTGGGGCACTGGAACATTTCTTCACTGTCATACTCACTGCCCCTTGATGTGTGTGTCCCTGGCAGTCTGTGAGGAGGGAGGCCATGTAATTCAATGAAGTGTGGACAAGCACAGGCCAGGCATGCAGCAGGCACTAAAAATGTCTATTGTACTAATAGATGACTACAGATGGTGTAGGTTCTCACTTCCTGTTTCTAGGTAATTCTCTGCCTCGTTTACTCTGAAGTCACGCAGGGCCAGGATAGGAAGTGGGCTTGCTGTGATGCTTGTGCACCAGCTGACACATCATCCTTTTCGTGATTCTCTTTTTCCGATGAAGGTTGGAAACTTTCATTCTAGAAGGGTCCTCAGCAGAGGGGTTGTGACTTTAGGGGGTAGGGAGGGCACTTGGGAAGCCAGAATTCACTGTGGGTGAATTGTTTGTCAATTGCTGCGTTAGATTTTTCAGTTCTGAGGAGTTCATGAGAGCAACCTAAGAATCGGTCCTGCTGAGGTCCAGGAGGCAGTGCCGGGCCTGGCTGTGGCAGGAAGCTCCGGGAGAGGAAAGTTGACAGGCTGCTGATACAGTCTTGCATTGCAGCAGTGCTTGCCCTTCAGGGGTGACACAAGTCCTGAAGCCAGCATGTATTTCTGTGGCTCTTGGACAAGGGGGACAGCTGACTTTCCCCCAGCCATAGGATGGGGTGGTCTTGACAAATATCAATAGTTCCAAAGTGCCAAAGATTGGCTCTTGGTAGTTTGCCAAACACAAAGGCTTCACAGCAGCCCTAGGAAGCTGGCAGGTGGGAGCTGCTATTCCCATTTAATTGACGAGGGCATTCAGTCCAAGATCCTTCCCTGGTGGCTGCTTTACCACCCTTCATGCTGTCTCTCACCTTGAAAGTGGGAGAAGAGATGACTGAAAGGGCAGGCTGCAGTGCAAATGACTATAGGTGCGTGGCTGGGAGATGGGACGCTCTGGCTCTGATGTCCTGCTCCCAAACCTGGTCAGCCAGGAGTCCTACATTCTGGTCCTTTCTGTAGCACTGGGACAAGAAAGCAGCATTTTCTCTGCAGCCCCAGCTTCCAAGGTAGCTGCTGTCCACCCCCAGTCTACTTTCTAAAGCGCCACAGAGCCACTTAGGTGGAAGAAAGAGAGAAAGGTGGGAAGGAAGGAGAAAAGGAAGGGAGAAAGAAAGGAAGAGAGAAGGAATAGAAAAAAGAAAGAAAAGAGAAAGAGAAAGAAATGAAGAATGAAAGGGAGAACAAAAGAAAGAAAAGGAAAGTAGGAAAGAAAAAAGAATGGGAGGGGGAAGGGAGGAATGCATGAATAAGGGGAGAAAGAAAGAAAAAAGCAAAGAAAGAAAAAGGAAGAAAGCAAGCTCTTTATGATAGAAGGCCATTCCCTAGAAAAGATCTCAAGGGGAAATTGGCTGTCAAATAATTTCAAGGAAATGATATTTGGACAACCAGCAAATGAGGGTTTCCTCCCACTTCCTGCCATCCATCTCTATTTCCCTCTGTTCAATCTCTCTTCTCCCACCAGTGGTTCATTCCTCTGGCAAATAGCATCTCTCCCATGCTCCCTCTACTCTCCTCTGGGGTCAGCTGAGCACTGCTTTCTTGATGATGCTACATTAGGAAATCATCAAAACCCTAAATCTCAGTTGCTTCCAATTCCCCTATACCTGTCCCAGAACCTGGCCTGGGACATGACTTCACTGGTAGTCAGCAGGGAGGCTAGCAGCTAAGCTGTCCAGGGTAAGTATGCAGAGCTGAGTCCTCTTACTCCAGGACTCACTCTGGAGGTCCCCACCCTCAACTCATCATTCATGTGTGACTCTGGAGGAGGAGGCTTATCCTGTCTGGGCCTCCATTTTTTCATCCAAGGCAACATGGGGTGAAAAATCTATTTCTGTGGTGCCATCACTCCTTGCCCATGGATGGGTACAAACAGCTTGCATGGATGTGAAGAGCTAAGACACCATGTGCAGACGGACACCATCCTGCTGGCTTGGCCCTAAGATGCAGGCAGGACCTGCCAGCCACAAGTCTCCCAGCCAGCCAGGCAGACGCAGTGGGGCTGGGGGGCTTGCGGAGGGTAGAGGGAAGAACATCAGCTCCAGGGCAGGAACAAGCGGAGGAGACTCAGGTGAGTCACTTCAGGCTAGCCATCAGCTTTTCCAGCCTCAATTTCCCTGTGTCTGGTGACAAAAAGTGTCCACATCAAGCAGATCCATAATCCCTCCTTTTAAGGTAACAGAGAAGAGACAGCTGCAAGTCCCACTGTGGAGTCACGGTTATCAAGGACCTTGCTCATCCCTCTGCAACTCCGTGAAGGCAGAGCCTCCCAGAGCCCCACAGCCTACATGTCCAAAGAGCTTTTATAACTGAACCCCTACTCTGTGTTGTGCATTGCCCTAGGGACTCCCATATGTCAGCCCATTTGACCTCATGACCACTCCTTGGGGAAAGTCTTAAAATTGCCACTGTACAAATGAGGAAAGAGAGGCCCAAAAGGCTAAGGGGTTTGTCCAAAGTTACACAGCAAATGAATGGCAGAGCTGGGACTAAAATCTGGCCTTGGGACTCCCAAGCCCACTGCACCATTGTGGTGTCATTGCTTTAGAACCCATGTGAGCGAACAGATAATAATAACAATAGCACGTACTGTCTTCAGGCCCTGTGCTAAATACTTCACAGGCCTTATCTCATTCAATACTCATAACACCTTTGTCAGAGAGAGAAATTAACATCTCTATTTTATAGACATGGGAACTGAGAGAAGTTTGTCCAATGTCACACAGCAAATGGCTTGGCAGAGCTACCAAGGTCAAATCACTTGTAAGTAGTGGAGTCAGGTTCAAACCAGGGTATGTAAAGACCTCCAATACGGGGAATGAGGACCTCAAGCCTTGCACCAACGTGGAGAATGATTACGCTCCTCCAGAAGCTGAGCAAAGTCCAAATGCCAGCCTCAGTGAACCTGGGCCAGGGCTGGGTTGGTGAAGGAAGGAGCAAGTAAAACTGGACCCCTTTCTCAACAAGTCTGTTGGTTTATCTTTCTCAGGTTACTTCCTCTAACCGTTTATCAGTCTTAAGAACTATGGTGTCAACATGTTATCTGAAATCATTATTGTACAGTGACCATGTCATTGTTGTATCCCCAGGGCCCAGCACGGTGCCTAGCATCTGGTAGCACATATTTGTCAAAAGAACAAAGTATTCTCTAATGGCCTCATTCAACTCAACCATCTTTAACTGGGTACCTATTATGTGCTAGGTACCATTGATCCAGAGGTGATTGAGCATGGGTGCCACCTGGAAGAAGTCTCCGTCTAGGGTGGGGACAGAATGTAACCATCGGTACCACCTTAAACACTTCAAAAAGTACTGTGGAGAATGAATGGATGGCAAATGACTTATCAGAGCCAGCACTGAGGAATGAGCCAAGTCCAGTGGGAACACAGGAAAAGGACCCTTTGCTCTGCCAGGAGAGTCACAGAAGGCTTTGCTGGTGGAGGATGAGATGCAATTTCAGCCTGAAATGATGAGGAGTTTGTCTTCAGCCACGTGGAGAAAGGAGCATTCCAAGCAGAGGGACCAGTCTGAGCAAAGGCATTCGGGTGTAAAATTATTGCCTAGGACTGGAGTGAGGGATATGTAGCGCAACTGACAAGAGACTCCTCTTCAAGAGCAGGCCACATATCCTTTATTTCCCAGGGGGTGGACATGGGCAACCTCACAGAGGAATTGAATCACAATGAATTGAAGAAAGTAAAAGCTCCTGAAGTTGGCAGTTTCAGAAAAAGCTCCTGAAGCCTATTATAATTAATAGGCTTAGGCTCATCCTACTAGTCCTCACTTAGACTCATTCTCATGTAGAAACAAAACGTGATTAATCACCTCAGTAAGTGCAATTTCCAAAAACATCCAGGGAAATCTAGGGTCCAGGTGCAGGACCTTTCCAATCTGAGTTGGATTTTGCCTCCAGGAGAGAGCATGGGTACCAGCCAGCATTTTCATCATCTAAGGGTCAGGTGCCTTGAAGTGTCTGCTGGCACCCAGGGTAGAGCCCCCCAGCTTGCTGTCACAGGACACAGCTGCTCCCTTCCTGGCCAGGTAGCTGGCCTCCCTCCCAGAATGGGACTTGAAGCTGGGCGGGCTGCTTGGGGGCTGCAGAGGAAGAAGGGGGCCGCCGGCAAACCTGCTGACTCAGGCTCCACGAGGGAGCAAGTAACACTGGACTCCTTTCGGCACTCCGAGAATGGGGTGGGGGCCTCTTCAAAGGATTTCCCACCCTTCCCAGTGCTTGTCCCTGCTCTCGGTCCGTTTTCTGCTAAGATTTGGGGATTTTCAGGCCTGGAGGGAAAGTCCCTTGGGACGATCACAGAGCGCTAGCACTGCATCAGCCTGGAGAGCGCGGAAGGAAAGGGTCGGTCCGCAGAGGGCGCGGGGAAGGCAGGGTGGGGACACGGTGGAGCCCGCGCTCGTTTGCTGAAGGCTTGGAAGTGCAGCGCAGAAGACAGAGGGTGACTAGGAAGACGCGCGAGCGGGGCTGGCCGGCCGGCGGGTGGGGGAGGGGAGGCGGGGGAAGGCGGCTGAGTGGGCCTCTGGAGTGTGTGTGTCTGTGTCAGTGCGTGTGTGTGTGTGTATGTGTGTGTCTGGCGCCTGGCCAGGGTGATTTCCCATAAACCACATGCCCCCAAGTCCTCTCTTAAAAGGCTGTGCCGAGGGCCGGCCAGTGAGGCTCGGCCCGGGGAAAGTGAAAGTTTGCCTGGGTCCTCTCGGCGCCAGAGCCGCTCTCCGCATCCCGGGACAGCGGCGCGGCCCTCGGCCGGGGCGCCCACTCCGCAGCAGCCAGCGAGCGAGCGAGCGAGCGAGCGAGCGAGGGCGGCCGACGCGCCCGGCCGGGACCCAGCTGCCCGTATGACCGCGCCGGGCGCCGCCGGGCGCTGCCCTCCCACGGTAAGCGGCGGCCGCGGCGCTGGGCCCGGGACGGGCTGGGGCGGGGGCTCGGCGGCCAGGCGGCCGGGAGCGGCCCCTCGGAGCCGACAGCCTGGGCGCGCCGGCTGTACTGGCCCGGCGTTCCCGCCGCGGACGAACCGCCTTTGCGCAAGGACTGGGCCCTGGCGCCAGGGCGGAGGCCGGTGGCGGCCCTGCAGCTGCACCGGGACCGCCAGGCTTCCCTGGGAAACGGAGGGCTGCTCACCCCATTGCACCGAGGGGAACACTGAGCCACCTGCCGGCAGGAGCCCCCGCTCAGCCAGGGTGCCCTGCCTCTCTCCCTACCCGCCACCACCAAGGCACGGGCGGAGTGGCTGTGCGCTGAGTGTGTGCCTTCCCCGGTGGGCACCTTCCTCATCGGCCACACACGTGCTTCCAAGGCCCTGCTGTGGAGTGGGCGCTTCTGGGCAGGGAAAGTTCAGGGGGTCAACCAGCTTATAGAACGCCAGGGACTTGCTGGCAGAGGGACGGAGAGGGGCAAGCCACTGCTTGTTCCAGCCCACAGGCAGGAGCTACGGAGGACTTGGGTGGCTGTTTGGGGGGTGGGGTGGGGGACGGCAACAGCCGGCAAACAGCCCCCCGCCCGGGGCTGCTTGGGGCTAGCTCAGAATCTCTTTTTCTTGCAAATTCTGGTTTCATCGGTTGGGGAGATTCTGGGCTTTATGGTGGTTTATGGTGGTTTGCAGTGCTTGAGGAAAATGCAAAGAGGGATTGGTGTTGCAGAGCTGTGTCCAGGGGCAGGGTCTGCTCCTGACTGCATAGGGGACGCCCTGCCCCAACTGTGGCAGTAGCAGATGCAGCCATAGAAAGTGAGGGTGGCACTGTTCATGACCAGTCAGTGGGCTCATAATAGATTTGCTTCTGAGGAGTCTTGGAAGAAAATGAGAGGAGAAACCTGGGGGAAAAAGAGCAGACAATTATTTGGGGTTAGAGGAGAGAGGGTTGCAGGTGAGGTGAGAGAGAAAGGGAAGAGTGGGTCCACAGAAAGAAAGTGCCCCACTGAGAGAGAGGAGATAGGGTTGAGAGGGGAAGGGAGAAGGGTTAGCCATAGGCAG
The DNA here is from genome assembly GCF_028885625.2 of Pongo pygmaeus. Lineage (NCBI taxonomy): Eukaryota > Metazoa > Chordata > Mammalia > Primates > Hominidae > Pongo > Pongo pygmaeus. The sequence goes on along the minus strand of NC_072373.2, from coordinate 119,815,564 downwards.
AAAGCAAAGCTTCAGGGCTGAAGGGGAGACCATGAGGAAAGAAGAGAAAGACAAGGGGGCTGTGTTTAGACAGGGGAAGTCCAAGGGCCCGGTTCTGCCAGGTCTCTCCAGAGGCCTTGTTGAGGGGGAAGATGAAATGGAATAGGATAGGTGGCAGAGGAGGCTGGACAGCTGGATTGAGGTGTCCTAGCATCTCTGAGCCTGCAGCAGAGATTCCTTCTGAGGGCTGCTCCCCAGGCAGAAGCCAGGGCTGGGGGTGGGAGGAAGAGGCAGTCAGAGGAGAGCCTGCCCAGCCAGATGCAAGCCAGAGTGTTAACCCCCCACTGTCTGTCCAGATCCTCCTGAGGCAGAATGGAGGCCCCAGGTCCAGGGGTATCCCCTTTGGCCACCGTCGAAGTCAGCCTCTCATGTAGTGGCTGCACTTTCCCCACACTGATGCCTGAAATATCACCAAAGCCAGACAGCCCTTGGGGTTAAGCATTGCTCCCACCTTGCTCTCCTCCAGGGAGGTTGTCTTCCTGAGCGGTCCCTTTCATCCATACCATTCACTCCAGACCTTGAGTGGCAGCCAGCCTGGGATAGATACACCGTCTAGTGGCCCAGTTTCCTCCAATCATTCCTGAACCTAAGGTTTCTGAGAACCTGGGCCATTGTTCCTACCCAGGGCAACCTCCCCAACAGAGCCTGAAGTCCCCCCAGGCCCCGTGACTGCCGTCCCCCTCTTCCACACTTTCTCTCCCTCAGATCAGCCAGGACCCTCACAGTCCCTGTGCTGAGTGCTATTAAACCATCCTTTGCCTCTTCCTTCCATGCCTCCCACCCGTCTCCTGCCATCAGCTTCTCCCCATCTTTCAAGGCCTCACTGAGGTCCCTGCTCTCTGCAGTCTCCCTGGTCACCCAGCCAGAGCTGCCTTCTCCTCCCCAGAAGAGCTCGCAAGCATTTGGGCTTTTGGTGATATGCAGATTAGCACATTGTTGTGGGCTGTTTCATAGCCTCGTTGTGTTTTTCCAGTGAGCAACTTATTTGCAGTATTTGTCTCAACATCTGGATTATTGAGGCAAAACCCAGAGTCCAGGATAGTGTCAACCCTCACCCTACCCTGCCAGCATTTCCCTGAATCTGGGAGCATCAGCCTCCAGGAGGCTTGGGAGCTCTCAGGAGGCGACCTCAAGCTGGAGAAAGAAAGCCCAAGAGTCTGTCTGCTTTTGGCTGAGGAAGGAGAGACCTAGGGCCAGGGGTAGGGATGAGGAGACCTCAGTGAAGAGAAGGAAGAGAGGAAGGAAGGGGAAAGACAGGGCATCAGGAGCCAGTCCCATCACTCTGGGGCTGAGCAGCTACTGGGCCAGGTAGGTGCTGGGAGAGAAGAGGGGTCTCAGAAAACTTCCCTGCCATGATAAGAGGTAGCTGGCTGGAGGCAAAGCCTGATGGTGCTCAAATAGGCAGGTGCCAGGCAAGGGATGGCCCATTACTGGCACTGGTGCCTCTGATTAATCAGTTGGGCTCTTTTTGAAACACACACCCAGGGCTCCAAGATGTCTCTGGCAAGGGATGAGTTCCAGTGAAACTGAGTTTAATCCCACAGTTTTTCCAGTGGCAGAGCCAGATCTGCGTGGAACCAGGTGGGGGGAAATGCTGGGCCCGGGGGAGCCGTCTCTGGCTTGCCATCTGAAAGCCGGTGCATGGACATGAACTTGAGGGCAGTTCAAAAAGTGCTTGGCTCAGTGTTGATGTTGCAGAGACAGAAAAAAATGGGTAGATGCAAGTCCTGCTCTCGAGTTTCCTGTGTCATTAAAATTTAGACTGGTAGGCACACCATCTGTGTCAGCATTAGTTCAATGTGTAGTTAGGTTTGGCTGGCTTAATCTGGGAAGGCTTCTTGTAGAAGGTGACATCTGGGTTGTTTTCATGGGAGAACAAGGTTGTGCTGTGGCTGCTAGAAATCCTGGGAAAGCTGGATTTGAGGGATGCTGTATCCGGAGGTAAGGGGCAGAGCCTGTAGCATTGTAGATATGAGGCCTTTGTTTTTCTGCTGTGAGCAGGGCATGGGGATAACTGGGGAGAGTGAGACCTGGGGAGAAATGACACCCTCTCTGTCACAGACATGGCTGGGCTCCCTGCTGTTGTTGGTCTGTCTCCTGGCGAGCAGGAGTATCACCGAGGAGGTGTCGGAGTACTGTAGCCACATGATTGGGAGTGGACACCTGCAGTCTCTGCAGCGGCTGGTGAGTGTGTGGCCATGCTGTATTCTACCTTCTCCCCACTGGGGAAATGGAGGCAGGAGCCATGGAGCAGGTCAAAGAGAGCAGTTGCAGGCAGGAAAATAGGGCAGTGCGGGACATTGCCTGTGGTTCCCACTAGCTCTACCAGTGATACCCTTCACTAACCTTCCCAAAGTTAGGACCTCTGGTCTCCCCAGCTCTGAAGCCCTCTCTGACTCCCCTGCAGGCAGTGGATGGGGTGGGCTTCCAGCTGCTTGCCTGGGTTAGTGATTGCCCAAGAACATCAACCACTGATTCTGAAAAGGCTTCTGAGGTCTGCTGCCCCTCAGTGGGATGCCTCCTCTGGGAAGCTAGCCCAGGCGGCCTGCTGTGTCCAGATGTTGCGTCTAGCTCCTGGACTCTCATATGTGGCGCCAGTCTGGCATCAGAGCCCCACCCAGATTTGGAGGGGAAGCACTCGCCTAACTCCCAGCCTTCCACACTCACTTCCCTGGCTCTTGCCCATACCCTGAGGCTGGGATGGCCTGCTCATCTGGGCCATGAAGGAGCCTGTATCTCATTCTAATCAGGCCCATACGTGGTCCAGCCAGGCAGAATCAAGTTGCTGTCATGGCTGCTGTCCTGCTCAGTGGGAATTTACCATCCCTCTGGCCAGCCAGGCAGGGTGTGGCATCACTGGCTAAGGCCAGCTCCAGGGCCCTGAGCTTGGGGCCTGTAGGCTGTGCCTTCCGCCTCTCTTGCCCCAGCACTACTTCTCCTGCATGTAGTTGCTGTAGCAATCCAAGGTAGACCAAGAGCCCCAGCATTCTCTGAGGCTTAAAACCCAGAACTGCTGCTCTGGGGCTAAAGAGGGCTTTAAGGGCATCCAGCTCCAACCCCTACAGGTGTTCAATCCCCAGAGCTTGTCCAGCCTCTGCTTGAATTCCTACCATGACAGGGGGCTCACTACCTCCCAGGGAAGATTATATCCTATATTCTCCTATAGACATCTCTTCCTTAAAACAAACGGGCATTTGTCGGATTTCCTGGGGTGGTAGAAGGAAAGAAGAGACTTCTTGTTCTTCTACAGCCTTCCCCTGGGCATCTGGAAGGCATTGATATTCTCCTAGACTTGACTCTGTCTTTCCACGTGTGGTTGGCAGGGATGAAGTTCAAACCCCAATCCACTCAGAAGCTAAGGTCCCCGTTCTGAAGAAGGCTGAAGCCTGAGTTGAGCTGTAGGTTACCCTGCAATCGTTGGCCTGCTCTCTCTTACAGATTGACAGTCAGATGGAGACCTCGTGCCAAATTACCTTTGAGTTTGTAGACCAGGAACAGTTGGTGAGTGATGGCTGTTTACAAAATCCGTGCACCAGCCTGCATGCAACTCCCAGGGTGGGTTGTGTGGGGGGAGCATGAAAGCAGCAGAATGCCTACCGCTGGAAAGGGTGAGAGTGTGAGGATCCATGGGTGCTCAACTCTGGGGTGCCAGGATCCAGGGCTCAAGTCCCCTGATGTTCCCTTCTCCTGGCCTGATACATAACAAGCGCTCACTAGGTACCAAGCACTTTGCTAATTTAGTTCTGACAGTACCACTATGTGGTACACAAATACAGTTTATTATCCACAGAGAGGTGAAAAGAGCATAGCTAGTAGGTGCTACAGGCCTGATTTGAATCCAGGAAGGTTGGCTGTAGGGCTTGAGGCAAATCAATACTTCTTCCAGGTCACATGCTTTGCTTAAGGATGTCACTTCTCTTCACCAGGCCAACCAGCAGGCAGGGAGGCAGTCCAGCCCTTCCTGGACTTGCCCCACACCCAACCAGCCACTAAGTGCTGCTGGTTCTGCCTCTCAGCATCTCTGGGTTCTGTCTCCTCCATCCCCACCTTCACCCCTCAATCAGTTGCTTGGACAATTTCAAGAGCCTCCTAACTGGTCTCCCTGCTTCTAGTTCACTCCTCACCTTACCACCAGGGGAAATTTTCTGAAACGCCAACCTGCTGCCTTTACCTCCCTCTCCCAAAAACATCAGGGCCCCCATCACTCCAGAAGAAAGCCAAGGCTGTCTAGTCTGGGTTACACCAGGTCTAGCCATTCTCTACCACACAAACCTGTATACCACCTCCCCATTCCCTGCTCCTTCCTGCCTCCCATCTTTGCACAAGCTCTTCCCAACAACTGTCATGCCTTTCCACCTGCCCCCCAATCATTATTCCACATCTATTTATCTTTATGCCTCATGCAAAACTGCCTTGATACCCAGAAGTTGCCCCTGTCTCTGAGCTTCCACACACCTGACCCATATGCACCTCTGTTAGGACTGGAGATCACCTCATGGTCCAAAGAATAGCCTCAGTATTTTATTCACTCACTTGCTTGCTCTAGCACTCATGCCTGAACTAGAATTTGCTAGGAACCTACTGGACTAGGTGCTGGGGGTAGAGAGCTAAAGCAGAGTGGGTCTTCAAGGCAACTACCATCTCTTTAGGGAGACAAAACAGAGGTTATTCTTTGGACCATGAGATAGTCTTCAGCACCCCTATGTCCTGGAGGATTTGAAGGGGCCATATGGTAAAAGATTTTTGTGAAAGCAAGCCAAGAGGAAGACAGAAAGAAAGGCAGGGGAAGGTTCCCTGGAGCCCACCTTCCCTATGTACATCCATCATGATTAAAGCCTCATATTGCAGAAACCCATAGAACTCTCTAATCAGAATCCACATTTCCTTCACTCTAGCCGAGTCTCCAGTAGCGCTAGATCCCGAAGAGAGAAAGACAGGCAAGCTGAGGGCGGCATTCTCCTTGTTGCTGCCATGGTGTAGTCCCTCCCCTGGGGGAAGGGGGAGAGCAAGCTGCAACCGTCCATCTGCCTGGGGTTGGGGGTTCCCAGGCCACAATGGCCAGGCCATAAGCTCCAGGTTCCTGTTTTTCAGAAAGATCCGGTGTGCTACCTTAAGAAGGCATTTCTCCTGGTACAAGACATAATGGAGGACACCATGCGCTTCAGAGATAACACCCCCAATGCCATCGCCATTGTGCAGCTGCAGGAACTCTCTTTGAGGCTGAAGAGCTGCTTCACCAAGGATTATGAAGAGCATGACAAGGTAGGAAGCCCTGAGGCCTGGAGCACTGAGTGAGAGCAGAGGGTGGCTGTGGAGGCGCCGCTCCATCCACAGGCACAGAGTACATTCGCTCACCTTGCCTGACGCCATTGCTTGCTCGCTCTCCTTCCTTTGTCATCCCACAAACCTTTACCACGCAGGAGGCACGAGGGATCATGCTGGGCCCTGACGATGTCATCATGAGCAACAAATACATGGTCCCACCCCATGCAGCTTATAGTCAAGTGAGCTTGGCAGCTGTTAAACAAACCATGACACCAGTAAATAGAATTACAAACTATAAGGACTGTTCATTCCAACAGCAAGCAGTTATTGTGTGTCTATTGTGTACCAGATACTGTTCTAGACACCAGGAAACAGCTGTGATCAAAACAGACAAAAATCCCCACATTCCTGGAACTTACATTTGGGGGCGGTGGTAGTGGTGGTGAGACAGTTAACAAAATATGTAAGTAAAATATACAATATGTAGCATGGCAATAACAGCATTGGAGAAGAGTAAACCAGGGATGAGACGAGCCGAAGGAGGTGGAGGAGTGAGCTGGGAACAAGAACCTGAAGGGCTCAAGGAGAGCAACAGGGAACTCAGACTTCCATGGAGTTGGGGAAGCAGAGACAAGAAAGGCTTCTGAGTAAGCAAATATTGATTTGAGCTCCAAAGATGAGTAAGAGTTGAAAACGGTAAGGCTAGAAGAACATTCTGGAACAGGAAAAGCTATGCACAAAGCCCTAAGGTAAACAAACAGGAAAGTGCACATTCAGGGACCCAAAGGGTTATCAGCATGGCCAGAGCATGGGAAGTGAAGGAGGGGGAGGAGAGAAGGCAGGAGCCAGATCACGTGTGGTTTTAGAGATGTGGGATTTTGTCTTAAGGGTGAGGGAAGCCGTCATGAACAGGCATGTGGCTTAATCTCATGTTTTAAGACTGACCTGGTTGCTGTGTGGAGGATAGACCATAGGGGGCAGGAATGGAGGCTGGGAGACCAGCAGAAGGTGCGAGTCCAGGCTAGACACATTGGTGGCTTGGACCAGGGTGGGACAGTGAAGGTGGAGGCAAGTGGACTGGACATGTTCCCGTGGATTTGGGGGCAGAATCAACAAGACTTGGTACGTGCAGTGGATGTGAGAAGCTGAGGGAAAGAAAAAGCCAAGGATGGTTTTTGTCTTGAGCACCTGGATATTCCAATGATGCTGAAATGGGGATGATCCATGGGCAGAGCAGGTTTGAGGGAAGACAGTTCAGTCTGGGGCACAGCAGACGTGAGGTGCTCATGAAATGGTGAGTGGAGACATCGAGCAGGCAGCTAGGTGTGCGGGTCTTGAGTGTGACCGGCAATGCACAGACCTATGAGGCATGGGGGTTCGGCTTATCTGTGAAGCCATGGGACTGGACAGCACTGCCACTGTGAGAAGAGAAGCAGGCCCAGGAACCCAGCATTTGGAGGGCAAGCAGAGGACGGGGGACCTGGCAAGGGGCAGCCTGAAGGTGGGAGGAAAAGAGGGAGAGTGCAGAGTTGAGGCACTGCATTCCAATATGGAAAAAGGGATGGAACTTCGTAAAAGAGGGTTGAGAAATCAAGCAAGGTGAGGGCTAAAATTGTCCATTGGATTTGGCAACGTGTCACAGGTGCCGGATCAGGGTGAATACAAAGAGAGGAAGTAGAGACACCACTGTGGAAGAACTTGGATCCGAATGGGGGCAGGAAAAGAGATGCAGCTGGAGGGAGTGTGTGATTGAGGGAGGACTTTTTGTTCTGTTTTTGTTATCGTTGTTGTTTTGAGACAGGGTCTCATTCTGTCACTCAAGCTGAAGTTCAGCGGCGCAGTCACGACTCACTGCAGCCCCAACCTCCCAGGCTCAATTGATCCTCTGACTTCAGTCTCCTGAGTAGCTGGGACAACAGGCACACCCCACTATGCCCAGCTATTTTTTGTAGAGATAGGGTTTCACAATGTTGCCCAGGCTGCACTCAAACTCCCAGGCTCAAGCGATCTGTCTGCCTTGGCCTCCCAGAATGCTGGGATTACAAATGTGAGTTACTGTGCCTGGCCAGGAAAACATTTTTAATAAGAGAGGTATTAAATCTGTGGTTTTCCAACATTAAGATTCCTAAGAATCACTTGGGGAATGTGTTGAAAATGCATATTCCTAGGACACACCCCTAGAGAGTCTGACACACTGGATTTAAGAGTGGCTCCAGGGCTGGGCGCGGTGGCTCATGCCTCTAATCCTGGCACTTTGGGAGGCCAAGACAGGTGGATCACCTGAGGTCAGGAGTTCAAGACCAGCCTGCCCAACAGGGCGAAACCCCATCTCTACTAAAAATACAAAAATTAGCGGGGGGTGGTGGCGCATGCCTGTAATGCCAGCTACTCGGGAGGCTGAAGCAGTAGAATCGCTTGAACCAGGGTGGCGGAGGTTGCAGTGAGCCGAGATCGAAACTCCATCTCAAAATAAATAAATAAATAAAAGACTGACCCCAGGAATCTGCATCTTAAGCAGCTATCCCACTAATGATTATGACCCCCTTGGATATTCACCTGTAGACTGGTGTGAATGCTGAGGGGCAGGCTCCAGGAGAGACGGTGGCTGAAGCTGGAGGAGCTAGCTCCCAGCAAGTCTCCGGAGAAGACAGTGGGAGGGATTCGGAGCTCCTGAGGGAGAGTGAGAGTGAGACTCCATCTCAAAAAAAAAAAAAAAAAAAATGTTTACCAGATAGACGTATGAATGAAAAGACTGGGCTCAGCTCCATCACTCACCAGCTAGGTGGCAGTGACCAAATAAACTGCCAGAGTCTCACTCTGTCTCCCAGGCTGGAGTGCAGTGGTGCCATCTCAGCTCACTGCAACCTCTGCCTCCTGGGTTCAAGTGATTCTCCTGCCTCAACCTCCCGAGTAGCTGGGATTACAGGCACACACCACCATGCCCAGCTAATTTTTGTCTTTTTAGCTGGGATTACAGGCACGTGCCTCCATGCCTGGCTAATTTTTATCTTTTTAGTAAAGACAGGGTTTTACCATGTTGGTCAGGCTGATCTCGAACTCCTGACCTCGTGATCAGCCTGCCTCAGCCTCCCAACATGCTGGGATTACAGGCGTGAGCCACTGCGCCCGGCCTATCTGGTAAACATTTCTTAAGGGCTGACTGTGCACAGGCCCGGGGGGATGTGGCGATGCCTTCAAGGACTTCACAGCCTAGAAAAGCCCATGTTTCTTCCCTGTGAAGCTCAGTTGAAGGAAAAACTTGGTATCTGTGATTCAGTGGCAGTTAGGCCCTGGATGAAGCTGTGAGCATGCATGGCATGGCCTTGTGTGAAAGGAGAGGTGGGCCCGGGAGTGAACCCTGAGGGATGGCAGCATTTGGACATCAGGAGGAGAAGGGGAGCTTGGTAAGGAGACAGAAAGAGCAGCTTGAGAGGTGGGAGAAGACCCAGGATGATGCAGCTTCTCAGAGCTCCAGTGGGTGCAGGAAGCCGGGGCCCCTTGAGCAGCACAGAAGACAGGGCTGGGACCTCCTCAGCCCTCCCTCCAAGACACACCAATGCCAGCAAAGGACCCACGTGCCTGGTGGCTGCCCTGTTCCCTTCTCCACACCACAGCTCAATGATTTTTCTCAAACTCAACTCTTACCATGCCACCGCCCACGCCTAATACCCCTTCAGATGTTTTCCCTTTGCTCTGTGGACAAAACTAAAAGTTCTGGTCTTGGCCCACGAGGCCCTCAAGACCTGGCCCTTGCTAACCTCTCTCCATTTGCATCTCTTGCCACGCTTCTCCTAGATGGTAGTGCTGCAGCCACACCAGCCTTCTTTTAGTCTTTGGGCTTTTCATGCATTTTCTTGCCTCAGGTCTTTTGTACAGTCTGTTCTTGCAGCCTGGACAGCTCTCTGGAATCCCATCTCTTTCCTGGTTTCTCTTGCTCATCTTTTAGTTGATTAGTTGGGGAAATTCTCCCTGAACACTTGTTTAGTTCCCCTTGTTGCACACCATTGGATGGCCCAGTACTTATTCATAGGACTCATTGCACTTGTAACAATGTGTTTAGTTCCTGCTGGATTGCTGGACTCGGTATCCAACTCAGCCAGGAACCACCTCTCTCTTGTTCATTGCATGATTCCCAGGTAATTAACATATGTCTGGCACATAAACGTATGTTGAATGGGTCTGTGAATAAATGACATATCTCATAACCTCAGGACTCATTCTGCTGCAAACCAGGGGAAAGGGGAGGGAGGAAACAAAAGGGAAAAAGAAGACAGATGTGAGAAAGGCCAAGGGAATTGGACAAATAAGATGGAGACATGGGGCCAATGGTCATGCTCACAAAAGGGGGCCCTGATCTCCTTCCAGGCCTGCATCCGAACTTTCTATGAGACACCTCTCCAGTTGCTGGAGAAGGTCAAGAATGTCTTTAATGAAACAAAGAATCTCCTTGACAAGGACTGGAATATTTTCAGCAAGAACTGCAACAACAGCTTTGCTGAATGCTCCAGCCAAGGTAAGCATGGCAGGGGCCAGCAAGTGTGTGGGGGGTGGTAGCATATGGAATGGGGATTGGGAGGTGAGATGTGAAGCTGGGGGGACCCCTGGGGAGGCAGCCTGGCTGCTACTCGTGTTCCTGTGTGCATGAGTGTGCTTGTTCCGTGTACATATGTGGCTTCACGTACCTCTGGTCCTGGGCACATGTCTTTTCTGACATGTGTGTGCATGCACACCTACATATGTCTGCATGTGGCAGCGTCAAGAAGGATCACTCTGGTGCCTTGAGATTAGGGAGTGGAAATGGGAGTCTGTCTTGGGAGCCCTGTAGGTGTGGAAGCTTTCCCCACTGGCTCTGCAGGCTGGCTGAACGTGTGGGGGGTTCTGTGGAGACAGCTGACACCCATCTGGGAGTCAGGGCCCTTGCTCCAGGAGCTCTGCTGAGAATCACCATGATACCCTGGCTCCAGAAGTCCCCAGGATGCCTTGGGTGTTTCCTCAAGGGACAAGGCTGGATTTGAAGTCTGAGCATCATTGGAACTCCCAGGGCTGGCTCAGCTGCATACATGTGTACCCTGCGTGTTCTCATCTCTGCGTCTCGTGCCACACGTGCCCTCCTACATTCAACCTTGCTTCCCAAGGCAGGGTCTAGGGCCCTGCAACCTGCCAGTGGCCAAGTCCAGTCTCGTTGCTTCAATCCCAAGGCCTCAAGCCTTGGCTGCATTCTAGCCCCAGCCTGTTCCTGCCTGTGGCTGTGGCTGTCGCTGTGGCTGTGTGGCTCCTGGCTGTGCATGAAACCAGTGTCTGGGGCTTGAAGTTGTCTTGTATTGGTCTGGAAGGCAACTGTTCAACCTCCTGACCTGGCTGCTGCTCACCCCTAGCTTGGCCTGTGGCCAGTGGGAACCCCTGCATGGGCTGTTCTCTTATCTTCCTTCTCCCCAACCCCCAGTGTGTGCATCTCAACCCTGCTCTTTGTCACTGCTCATGAGACCCTGCATACGGCACCTTCCCTGTGTCATGAGCACCCACTCTAGTCCCATCCTCTTCTCAGCCCCAGGGCTGAGCTAGGAGATGAGGGCCCCCCAGACTCACATTCCCCTCTCACCCTGCTCTGGGAAAGCTGTGCTGGAGGCTAGTGACTCTATCTCCTCCCCATCTTTCTCTCTCCCTCTCTCTGTGGTTCTTTCAGATGTGGTGACCAAGCCTGATTGCAACTGCCTGTACCCCAAAGCCATCCCTAGCAGTGACCCGGCCTCTGTCTCCCCTCATCAGCCCCTCGCCCCCTCCATGGCCCCTGTGGCTGGCTTGACCTGGGAGGACTCTGAGGGAACTGAGGGCAGCTCCCTCTTGCCTGGTGAGCAGCCCCTGCACATGGTGGATCCAGGCAGTGCCAAGCAGCGGCCACCCAGGAGCACCTGCCAGAGCCTTGAGCCGCCAGAGACCCCAGTTGTCAAGGACAGCACCATCGGTGGCTCACCACAGCCTCGCCCCTCTGTCCGGGCCTTCAACCCCGGGATGGAGGATGTTCTCGACTCTGCAATGGGCACTAATTGGGTCCCAGAAGAAGCCTCTGGAGAGGCCAGTGAGATTCCCGTACCCCAAGGGACAGAGCTTTCCCCCTCCAGGCCAGGAGAGGGCAGCATGCAGACAGAGCCCGCCAGACCCAGCAACTTCCTCTCAGCATCTTCTCCACTCCCTGAATCAGCAAAGGGCCAACAGCCGGCAGATGTAACTGGTACCGCCTTGCCCAGGGTGGGCCCCGTGAGGCCCACTGGCCAGGACTGGAATCACACCCCCCAGAAGACAGACCATCCATCTGCCCTGCTCAGAGACCCCCCGGAGCCAGGCTTTCCCAGGATCTCATCACCGCGCCCCCAAGGCCTCAGCAACCCCTCCACCCTCTCTGCTCAGCCACAGCTTTCCAGAAGCCACTCCTCGGGCAGCGTGCTGCCCCTTGGGGAGCTGGAGGGCAGAAGGAGTACCAGGGATCGGAGGAGCCCCTCAGAGCCAGAAGGAGGACCAGCAAGTGAAGGGGCAGCCAGGCCCCTGGCCCGTTTTAACTCCGTTCCTTTGACTGACACAGGCCATGAGAGGCAGCCCGAGGGATCCTCCAGCCTGCAGCTCCAGGAGTCTGTCTTCCACCTGCTGGTGCCCAGTGTCATCCTGGTCTTGCTGGCCGTCGGAGGCCTCTTGTTCTACAGGTGGAGGCGGCGGGTGAGCAGATCCCCATGAGGAAGAAGAGCACGTCCCTTAGGGCAGGGGCAGAGCCTGGCAGGGGTGCAGGTGGGGGAATAGCTCGGGTGCGGCCTGAGTTCTTCAGACACAGAGAGATAGGGCCTGGCTCAGCACAGAGGATGAGAGGTGGACATGGAGGATTACTTGGAGAATTGGGAAGGCTCAAGCTATAAGGTCAATGGGAAGGGACTGGAGCAGAAGGGAGCGGGAGAGAATATTCATGGGCTGACAGCAGGATGACATCCAGACGGGCAGGGAGCTGGAGGAGGAGAGCAATGCTGTGTGAGCGTGTCAGGGCGGGTGTACACTGGGAGCTCTGCAGAGCCTGGGGCAGGAGGACCCATAGGGAACAGCCTGCAAGGGCGTGGGGAGAGGAGAGGGGACACCATCAGCAGAGAGACCTCACAAATCTCCCTTGGGCCTCTGGCTGATCCGCACTTTTGAGAAGCTGGGAGGACTCTTGCAACTCTCTCATAAATACCTGGGGCAGCCCTTACTGGGGATGGGGCCACTGCCCCCCCACACTCCCCCAGCTCCTCAGTGAGGTGCTCTTTCCTGTCCTCAGAGCCGTCAAGAGCCTCAGAGAGCGGATTCTCCCTTGGAGCAGCCAGAGGGCAGGTGAGAGCTTGAGGTGGGGCTCTGGGAGGCACTGGGGGCCTGGCTTGGGATCTGTTTCCCCTCTTCGTGGTGGTGGGGCTCTCCTGCTTGCTCTGAGGAAATGGAGCTGCGGAACAGGATGGGGGAGAGAAGAAGGGCCTCTGTCCTTTCTCAGATATCTGGGCTTTTTCCTGATTTCTCCGTAGAGTTAGACAGTTCTGGGTCTTTTCAATCTGAGAGGGCCTAGAGCATGTCTGGGGCTTAGGGGTAAACTTACGGAGTCCCCTTATTCCCCTGCTCCTGCTGATGTCTAATGCCAGCCCTGTGCTCTGCCTGCAGCCCCCTGACTCAGGATGACAGACAGGTGGAACTGCCAGTGTAGAGGGAATTCTAAGGTAAGATTCTGATTTTGATCTCCACTCCTAAAACTTACCTATACCCTTTTCCAGTCACGCTCACCTGTTGGTGACACCAATTCCCCTGAGGCCCCCACATTGACTCCCATGCCTCTCTCCAGTTCCCTTTCCATACATCGCCAGCCAGGTCCAGCCACCCTCTCCTTTCCAGATCCTCAGCTATCCTCCTGCCCCTCCATTCCACTCACCCCCGCTGAGGCCAGGGACTATTACCTCTGCATTGGGCTTCTAGTGTTGCTGCCACCTTTGACCTCAGAGCAACTAAACCCCCCTTTTTCAAATGTGGCCTTTATAAGGTCTTTACTCTCCTGGAGAACCTTCAGTGGCTCTGTGTGGCAGCCACTGCAAGCCCTATATTCTTGGCTTGGCTGCCAAGCCCCTCAGACAGCAGCTGCTTACCAGATCACCACCCCCCCACCAGTTAACCCTCCTCCCCAGCTGAGGTCAGTTCTGCTTCCTTGCTTTTAGGATCATGTTGACATAGAACCTGAGTCTTGGAAGGGCTCTCAGGGGTCATTTGGCCCTGGTTCCCACCCCAAAGGGACTGCCCTTCTCCATGTCCCCAACAGGGAGCCAGCCAGCTGGCTGTCACACACTCGCAGATCCAGGCCAGCTCCCTGCCTAGCCACGGCCCATGCCATCTTCCAGTCAGACTGGGAGAAACGTCTTCCTCATGCGAGGCAAAACTGGCTTCCCTGCCCCCTCCATACTGCTCCTCCCTCCTGTTCTCATGAAAACCCTCAGATATTTCAAGTCAGGTATCCATGTCCCCTTTGAGAATTCTCTAAGCTAAGTATGGCCAAGTCCCTCAAACGTTCCTTATATGATATGGTTTTCAGACCCCTCACCATCCTGGACACACTCGTTTGTCAATGTCCCTCTGAAAATGTGGCGCCCAGCCCCGGACACAGTACTCCAGATGTTGTCTGACCAGCTCAGAGAGAGTACAGTGGGACTGTTACCTTCCTTGATATGGACAGTATTCTTCTATTTGTGCAGATTAAGATTGCATTAGTTTTTCTCTTAACAACTGCATCATACTGTTGTCATATATTGAGCTTGTGGTCTATTAAAACCCCTAGTTCCATTTCCCATAAACCTCTGTCAAGCCAGACCATCTCTACCCTGTACTTGGACAACTTAACTTTTTTAACCAAAGTGCAGTTTATATTCACCTTTGTTAAAGCCACCTTGTTGGTTTCTGCCCATCACCTGAACCTATTGAAGTTGTTTGAAATCCTAATTCTGTCATCCCTGTAGCCCTCCCAATTGTGCCTCCTGCACATTGACGAGTGCCTGCTGTTGTCTTTGCCCATGTTGTTGATGTAGCTGTGACCCTATTGTTCCTCACCCCTGCCCCCCACAACCCCAGCTGGCCCACCTCTTCCCCTTCCCACCCAAGCCCACAGCCAGCCCATCAGGAAGCCTTCCTGGCTTCTCCACAACCTTCTGACTGCTCCTTTCAGTCACGCCCCTCCTGCTCTTTTGTATTTGGCTAATAGTATATCAATTTGCACTTATTTGGATGTTGTTTTCATATTTTTAAAAATCTCATTTTATATGTATTGTACATTCCACATCCCTAAGATTGTAAGCCCCTTGAGGGCAGGGACTGTCTTCCACTTTTTTTGTGTTTCTTTTTCCATCCTGGGTTCTACTAAGAGAGGGCCTCTCCACATTTGCCAAACATGCAATAAATGTTGACTGACTGGCTTCAGGGCTGACTCATGGACTGACCCTGGCCAGCTGTCTCTAACTGACCAGCCTCTAGCTGACCAGTTAACCAGCTAACTGACTGACTCTGACTGACTGGCTGACCAGCTGGCTGGGTGAATGACTAACCAACCAACTATCTTGGTAACTGCCTAACTGACCAGCTGTTGCTTGGGGAGCCCATTGAGCAACTGACTAGCTGATTGCCTGACTAATTGGCTGGTTGGCTGACTAGCTGGGGTGACCCAGTCAAGTTTCCAGTCACACCCTTTACCAAGTGCAAGCCAGTGCCGCAGGGCTCTACCATGTGTGGAGTGACAGGTCTGGGCCCCTTCTAGAGAGATAGGGAATTTGGCAAATGCTCAAAACCAGGGGAACCTATTTAGACAAGAGCCAGCAGTAACAACCTATCCGGAATCCTGGGGCCTACCTTGTCAGTGGGGTGGGCTAAGATGGGTGAGTGGGTCAGCTGGGGCACTGGCAAGACTGTGAAGTGACCCAGGCCTTCTCAGAACTGGTTGCTGGTGGCTAAGTGCCACAACACCCTTCCCATTGGTCGCCTGTCCCCATACCCCTCGCCGTGGTCTTGGCCCTCTGTCCCACCCCTCTTCACGCCCACCCTCCTTTCCCCACTTGCTTATTCTCAGGCCCATCCCAAGCTTTCCTCTTCCCCCTCAAGATTTCACTTGGAGAGGGAATCCGGGGCAGGGGCTACATCCAGACCCCACTTGGCCCAGCAGGTCCAGCCCTGAGGTGGTCTCCAGGCCAGGCACCAGTGGCCTTGGAGAGATTGAGTGCCAGCCCCTAGAGTGACTGCTGCTGTGATTTGAGAAGTGAGAGAGGGAAACATAGAGGCAGAGACTGAGATAGGGACTCAGAGCCACAGAAAATGCAGACACCAGCACCTCAGCCCTAAGCAGCTAGGAGATGGGGCAGCAGGCTGGAACTCACCCACTGGGTCCTTCTTCCCTCCTGGGCCCTAGCTGGGCCTGTGGCCTGGCTGTACCCAGCATGGCTCATGTCCAGTTTATGGTTCCCCTTCTTTCCTTCTAGAGCATGGGAATGGGCAGGGAGCCAGAGGCTGTGGTTCCATCTTCCCTCCTTACCCAGTAGGGCCTATGGATGTTAGGGAGGGAGGCTCCACACAAGGTCCGAAGTCAAACTGTTGGATGGGGTCCAGGGGATTTCTGTTCTGGGAACAAAGCGTCCTGAGGATGCTGGGCAAGAGGACAAGGATGGGGGTGGAGGGGGAGAGGACAAGGCCCTGACTCCCATGGATGATGCTGGAGGCAAGGCCCTCGGCCCATCCAGGAGGGGCTGGGTTGCTTAGGGGTCGCGTGCCAAACGACTGTGGGAATTTCCTTGTCCTGGCACTGCCTCTAGACTTTTCCTCTCTGGCCCAAGTTCTTCCTGTTCAGCTAGCTCTGCCCTACTGTCTTGAACATCATATGTGATGCCCCTCTGATGAATGCTGTGGAGGTGGAAATGAAAGATTCTTCTTTGCTAGTGTTAGCAGGAATCACCCTTTGTTCACTGGACCAAGGCCAATGAGATGACCTTGCCTGAGGAGGGGTCCAAAGACATTCAAGTGCCCGCTTCGCTCCTCGTCAGAGCCCTCTGCTTGAGCAGTAACCCCACTTCCCAGCCCTGCCCAGACCTCTCCCGGGCCCTGTTATCTTCCACTGAGGCCCTGATTCCCCAGGAGGAGGTAGGAGGTGAGGCCAGTTTGGCCAGAGGCCTGGGCTGGTGCCAGAGAAAGCTGCCTGGTCTCTCTGTGGTGTCTGGAAAGGCCAGGGAAGGGAGGAAAGGAAGTCCCGCCTGCAGCACCGCCGGCAGCCCACAGGAATGCCACACCTCCCAATCCATGTCCTCAACGACCCTCCCCGCACTCCCACTCTGCTGACTAGCCTTTCCTTCTCTCCCACAGCTGGACGCACAGGACAGTCTCTCCGTGGGAGGAGACATTATGGGGCGTCCACCACCACCCCTTCCCTGGCCATCCTCCTGGAATGTGGTCTGCCCCCCACCAGAGCTCCTGCCTGCCAGGACTGGACCAGAGCAGCCAGGCTAGGGCCCCTGTGTCTCAACTCGCAGACCCTTGACTGAATGAGAGGCCAGAGGATGCTCCCCATGCTGCCACTATTTATTGTGAGCCCTGGAGGCTCCCATGTGCTTGAGGAAGGCTGGCGAGCCCGGCTCGGGACCCTCTTCCCTCAGGGGCTGCACCCTTCTCTCACTCCCCTCCATGCTGGAACCCAGGCCAGGGACCCACCGGCCTGTGGTTTGTGGGAAAGCAGGGTGGACGCTGAGGAGTGAAAGAACCCTGCACCCAGAGGGCCTGCCTGGTGCCAAGGGATCCCAGCCTGGACAGGTGTGGACCTGTCTCCAGAGAGAGGAGCCTGAAGTTCGTGGGGCGGGACGGCGTCGGCCTGATTTCCCGTAAAGGTGTGCAGCCTGAGAGACGGGAAGAGGCCTCTGGACCTGCTGGTCTGCACTGACAGCCTGAAGGGTCTACACCCTCGGCTCACCTAAGTGCCCTGTACTGGTTGCCAGGCGCAGAGGGGAGGCCAGCCCTGCCCTCAGGACCTGTCTGACCTGCCAGTGATGCCAAGAGGGGGATCAAGCACTGGCCTCTGCCCCTCCTCCTTCCAGCACCCGCCAGAGCTTCTCCAGGAGGCCAAGCAGAGGCTCCCCTTATGAAGGAAGCCATTGCACTGTGAACACTGTACCTGCCTGCTGAACAGCCTGCCCCCGTCCATCCATGAGCCAGCATCCGTCCGTCCTCCACTCTCCAGCCTCTCCCCAGCCTCCTGCACTGAGCTGGCCTCACCAGTCGACTGAGGGAGCCCCTCAGCCCTGACCTTCTCCTGACCTGGCCTTTGACTCCCCGGGGTGGAGTGGGGTGGGAGAACCTCCTGGGCCACCAGCCAGAGCCGGTCTTTAGGCTGTGTTGTTCGCCCAGGTTTCTGCATCTTGCACTTTGACATTCCCAAGAGGGAAGGGACTAGTGGGAGAGAGCAAGGGAGGGGAGGTCACAGACAGGCTGCAGGGCGAGCTCTGACTGAAGATGGGCCTTTGAAATATAGGTATGCCCCTGAGGTTGGGGGAGGGTCTGCACTCCCAAACCCCAGCCCAGTGTCCTTTCCCTGCTGCCGACAGGAACCTGGGGCTGAGCGGGTTATCCCTGTCAGGAGCCCTGGACTGGGCTGCATCTCAGCCCTACCTGCATGGTACCCAGCTCCCATCCACTTCTCACCCTTCTTTCCTCCTGACCTTGGTCGGCAGTGATGACCTCCAACTCTCACCCATCCCCTGTACCATCACCTCTAACCAGGCAAGCCAGGGTGGGAGAGCAATCAGGAGAGCCAGGCCTCAGCTCCCAATGCCTGGAGGGCCTCCACTTCGTGGCCAGCCTGTGGTGGTGGCTCTGAGGCCTAGGCAATGAGCGACAGGGCTGCCAGTTGCCCCTGGGTTCCTTTGTGCTGCTGTGTGCCTCCTCTCCTGCCGCCCTTTGTCCTCCACTGAGAGACCCTGCCCTACCTGGCCGCTGGGCCCGTGACTTTCCCTTCCTGCCCAGGAAAGTGAGGGTCTGCTGGCCCCACCTTCCCTGTCCTGATGCTGACAGCTTAGGGAAGGGCAGTGAACTTGCATATGGGGCTTAGCCTTCTAGTCACAGCCTCTATATTTGATGCTAGAAAACACATATTTTTAAATGGAAGAAAAAAAAACAAACAAAAAAAAGGCATTCCCCCTTCATCCCCCTACCTTAAACATATAATATTTTAAAGGTCAAAAAAGCAATCCAACCCACTGCGGAAGCTCTTTTTGAGCACTTGGTGGCATCAGAGCAGGAGGAGCCCCAGAGCCACCTCTGGTGTCCCCCCAGGCTACCTGCTCAGGAACCCCTTCTGTTCTCTGAGAAATCGAGAGAGGACATTGGCTCACGCACTGTGAGATTTTGTTTTTATACTTGGAAGTGGTGAATTATTTTATATAAAGTCATTTAAATATCTATTTAAAAGATAGGAAGCTGCTTATATATTTAATAATAAAAGAAGTGCACAAGCTGCCATGTGAGTTGTGGGAAAGTTGCTTTTGGGGTGTGGGTGGCAAACATCAGGGTGGGTGGGCAGCAGTTGCTGGATGAACCCCAGCTCAGAGAACCTTTTTCCACAAAACACAGGGAAGGAAGGTTCTCTCCAAGTTTCAGTCTTGTTACCAAAATCTCCTGTATTATTGCTGTCCCAAACACATTCATCTGCATATCTGCTCATATTGGGCAGAAAGTGGCCAAACCTCAGGCCTGGTCACTGGCCCCTGCTCCTGCCCAGCCTAGCCCAGCCTGGGAAAATGGCTGGTTGGGCTCTGTCCAAGGGCCCCGGGGGCCTGCAAGGATAAGGCTCCTTGACTGCTGAGCCTTGCTGACCAGGGCAGAGGTTGCTGGCTAGGTCCTTGCAGGCTCTGAGGTGAATGAATCCTTTTTCCAGGCTGGGAAGTGAGTGTGGTTACCAGGGGAGAGCCAGGAGTCTGTGTGAGGGCCCTCATTTGGGCTTGACCTTCCTACTGGAGCTGGAGAGGAGACTGAGGGTGTGGCTTTCCATGGGGAGAGGGGTGTTAGGCAGGGCCAGAGGAGTTGAAGGCCCAAACATACACCCTGGGCAAAGCTATGACAAGAGGGGCCTCCCCATCCCTGAGGGTGTGGTAGACAGCTTTGGATTAGTGGTTCCCAACACTGGTTTCTGGGAGAATCACCTGGGTGGTTTAAAAAAAAAATGCTGATCCCCGAGCCCCACCCTAGATCAACAAAATCGAATCTTAGGGGCGAGGCTCAGGCACCAGGTGTCAGAACTTTTAAAAGACATCTCAGGTGATTCCAGTGTGATCCAGGATAAGAAGTATCCAGAGCTGCACTGTCAGGTAGGGTGGCTATTTAAGTTTAAATTAATTAGAATGAAATAAAAGTAAACATTCAGTTCCTTACCTATACTATCCACATGTCAAGGGCTCAGTAACTACATGTGGCTACCATGTTGGACAGCACAGAAATACAACATTTGCATCATTCCAGAAATTCTGCTGGACAGTACTACCCCAAAGATTAGGTCCTTGGACTTAGGGACCAAGGATACAGGGCCAAGATTGGCATCAAGCAAATTTGACCAGGGGCTAGGTGTTCAGGTGTCTCAGTCACCCCTTTCTGTGCCCTCACCCCTGCCACCCTGTCCCTTATCATTTCCCTTAAGATGGCTCTTCTCTTCCCTTTCTATCAAAAGAGCTACAGAAAAGATTTTTGAAGAAACTTACATTTTATCCTTCAAGGCCTCTCTGAGAAGCCTTCCCAGCCTGACTCAAGCTCCTGAGGCCTACCCAGCTTCAATTCCTTCCTCCCTTGTGCTTCTACAGATTTGGAATTTGGAGCCTGTTTGTCTGTCTGTCCCACCAGGCCATGGTCAGTGGCAGACACTGCTACATCCCTCCTTTTATTAAAGGGGGACATGCGCCTAGTGCCTTAGTGCCTAAGAGTATCTGGCACACAGTAGGTGCTCAGTAACTGTGTGCCAAAGGTTAACACTGAAAGCATGAACAGAGGCATCATAATGCAAATTCTGACCAGACGTAATGGGTGGCCTTTTCTAGAGGCCTTATTGGTATTAGCAAATGAGATTAGTATCTAATAACTACTGTTCAATAGCCAAGCAGAAGGATTTTCAGCAGAGGAGTCTTCCTGGCTTCTGACAGAGATGGGGCTAGTTAGAGCCCTTCCTGATCACTGGGCTGTGGTGGATGGAATGTACACTTCAAAGCCTCTAAGCGAGGATTGGTGATGAGGAGAGCAAAAGACCCCTTCCCTTTAGCTGCCTCTCTGGAACCCCCAGAAAGACCTGAGAATCTCGGCAGGCCTTTCCTGGGCTTCATGTGCTGCAGGGGCTGCTTGGGAAGCATCATACCTATAGAGCAATATTCGCTTTGAATTGACAACCAGAGAACTGGCTGAGCGTGGTGGCTTACACCTGTACCCCAGCGCTTTAGGGAGGCTAAGGTGAGAGGATCACTTGAGCCAGGAGTTTGAGATCAGCCTGGGCAACGTAATGAGACCCCATTTCTACAAACAAAAAACTAGCCAGATGCGGTGGCACACACCAGTAGTCCCAGCTACATGGGAGACTGAGGTGGGAGGATAACTTGAGCCAGAAGGTTGAGGCTGCAGTCAACCCTGATCATACCACTGTACTTCAGCCTGGGAAATGAAGTAAGACCCTGTCTCAGAAACACTGAAACCCAAAAAACAACAGAACTTAGGTTCTTGGCTTGAATCTCTCATTGGCTCTTACTGTTTGACCTTGAGTAAGTATTTAACCTCTCTGAGCCTCAGGTTTCTCCTCATCTGTAAAACTAGTTTAAGAGTACAAACCAGGTGGCTGGGTGCAGTGGCTTACACCTGTAATCCCAGCACTTTGGGAGGCCAAGGCGGGCTGATTACCTGAGGTCAGGAGTTCAAGACCAGCCTGACCAACATGGTGGAACCCCGTCTCTACTAAAAATACAAAAATTAGCTGGGCATGGTGGCAGGCACTTGTAATCCCAGCTACTCGGGAGGCTGAAGCAGGAGAATCACTGGAACCCAGGAGGCAGAAGTTGCAGTGAGCCGAGATCGTGCCACTGCACTCCAGCCTGGGCAACAGAGCAAGACGCCGTCTCAAAAAAAAAAAAAAAAAAAAAAAAAGAAAGAGTGCAAACCAGGTGTACCTGGACTGCAGTTCAAATAAAATGACAAACCCAAAAGCACTTTGTGGGCTCCAAAGCGCTGCCCCTGAATCAAGTGTGTACTGATACTGTGCCCACCAGCTGGTCCAACAGTGCCCAAGCCAAACAGAGAGCTCCCCTCTGGGCAAGCCCTGGGGACCAGCATGCTACCAGGGCCTGGCTGTTCTCAGAGGAAGGTGGCAGAGCTGGGTGCTTCCCACAGGGATGAGCAGTTAGAGATCTTGTAGCTCAGGGATTTCTGGCTGACAAGAAGAGCCAGGTAGGAGACTGGAGTGGAAAGTGGCCTTGGGTTGCTACGGGTGCCGGTGAGCAGGCAGGGTCAGGAACTCTGGCTTGGACTATATAAGCAGAGGCCACGGCCAAACCCCAAACCACTATCCGGCCAGAGGCAGGAAAGTGAATCAGAGGAGACGAGGAAGAAGCCTGAGGTTAACCTCGTGCAGACTGGGCCGTGGCAAGAAAGGGGTTGGTGACAGGACTAGATGCAGGGCCTGGGTGGGTGTCCAAAGACCCCTTGAATAAGGCACTAAAGTCATTTGGTGAGGGCAGTGGCCAGGGAGCCCTGAAGAAAAAAGGCCACGTTTCCCAGTGAGCACATTTCCCCTGCCCCAGTGAAAGCCTCCTCTGCCAGAGCAGCACTTTTGTTTGCTGGTTTCCCTCTTCAGGCTCTAGGAAGGGTAGGGGAGTGACCAGGCTCTGCTCCTGAATGCTGGGACTGCTGAGGGAGCAAGTGGACCACACTAGCTTGGAAAGCCCCATGGTGAAGCGGCTGGACCACAGGAAAGCCCACAGGTTGACCCCTATGGCACCATCTAGAGTCCATACTGACTCAGCTCCACTACTGGGTGGCTGAGTCAGAAGAGGCTGTGGATCGGGGCAGTGGAGAAGGCTGGGTCAGGCAGTTGTTGAGTGAATTCCTGGAGGAGGGCTAAGGGAGAACCCCAAGTTGGACTTTAGCCTCTCTGGTCCACAGGCCCTGCCCTTGCTCTGAAGTCTTGGACACCTTCCCCCAGCCACTCTGCTATTTTGTCCTCTTCATGTGTGTGCATCTAGTGAGGTCTGTGAAGGCAAGAGCCTCATCCTTATTTATTCATTTATTTCCCCATTGATTGCCACTCACTGAGGACAAAATGGTAAATAAGAGTCAGTGAAGGAGACAGGTATTAGTAAAACAATCACACAAATAAATATCTAGTCATAAAATATGAATAGAATTAGGAAGATAACCTAACAGGGAACCTGACCAGGGATGCTGGATTCTGCAGGCCTTCAGGAAGATTAAGACAAAGGAAGCCATATAAGGGTTACAGGCAGTGAGGCACGTTCTGTTCCTCCTTCCTTGTCCAAGACTGTCAACAAGATCGAATGGAAGGCTATTTACTATTTACTGGTATGTATGGGACACTCTATAAAAATGCAGTCGCATTCTATCCTACAATAACCCTGTAAGCAAGGTGCTAATATCCTCATCTATAGATGTAGAAACTAAGGCTTAGAGAAACTTAACTCAGCCAAGGTCACAGCAGCTGGCAAGTAGCAATGCCTGGATTTGAAGCCAGATCTGGCTGTTTTCAAATACAACATCATAACATCACACTCTAGCAGACATTTAACAAATGCTTCTTGCACAAATGGACAGCTCGTGCCAGCTTGGTGGGCTTTGAGGGTCCTCAGGGCCTTAGAATTCTCCTTCTTCTTCCCCTCAGAAGGATTGCGTAGTCTGAAACTGGGCAAAAGGTGCCTATGACAGACTCCTGTTTTCTCAGTCTTGCTGCTATCCCTAAATCCACCAGGAAAGAAGAGGGACCTCTCCTGGGTGGTGTGTCTACTGCCTGGGCCTCTGAAAAAGGCCTCTCTTGACTGGCAGTCCCTCCTTCTGGCTTCTCTTGGCTTGAGTCCTTTGTGACCCATGTGTTTTCTTCCTGCCCACCCTTTGGACATATCCCAACCACCTGGTTAATTATTGAGCCAGGTGACACCTGGCCATTGATCACTCCAGCTGGCAGCAGCTTTGTCATCATTCTTATTTTGCCTGATTACGAATTTCCTGGAAGAAAGGGCTAGAAATTTGTTCTCCCACACCCAGCCAGATCTCCGGGGGAGGTTGTCCAGGCCTGGGCTGGGATTGCATGGGCAAGGCTGGATCAGGACCATCAAGTGTGACATCTGCAGGCTCAATATGCTCTAGTGATTCTGGGGAGACAGGCCAAAGACTAGGGGCTGAAGAATCTCAGAGGTGGGAGAAGGGCCCTTACCTGGCCTGTGATATTTGGGGGATCTTCCAAGAGGTGTCACTATCAGAGGGCACTATTGGTACGTTTTCCATGTTGGTTTTCCTGAAAAGAGCTCCATGCCTACATGCAGGAAACTGTCTCTGTCTACTCTCCTGAAGAAGAGTTTCAAGTTTGAAGCTCTTTGGGTGTTTGGGCCCAAGTCCTCTGCTATGTTCAGAGTATTTCTCTGTATTAACAACAGCAACAAATCCTGGGGAAGGGGGGTAAAAATGTGACTTCCAGAGGTGATGCATTATATTATTTTAAATGTCTAGCTTCCAACAACAACAACAAATGGAAGGCATGTAAAGATACAGAGCGTATTCCCTATACACAGGGGGAAAAAAGCAATCAATAGAAACTGCTTCTGAGGAAGCCCCAACATTAGATTTACTAGACAAAGATTTTAAATCAGGTATTCCAAAGTGTTCAAAGACTAAATGAAAACATGTATAAAGAACTAAAAGAAGATCTAAGATTAATGTCTCACCAAATAGAAAATATCAATAAAGATGAGAACATATAGAGAAGGAACACCTATAATCCCAGCACTTTGGGAGGCTGAGGCAGGCAGATCATGAGGTCAAGAGATCAAGACCATCCTGGCCAACATGGTGAAACCCTGTCTCTACTAAAAATACAAAAATTAGCTGGACGTGGTGGTGCATGCTATAGTCCCAGCTACTCACGAGGTTGAGGCAGGAGAATTGCTTGAACCCGGGAGGCAGAGGTTGCAGTGAGCCAGGACTGTGCCACTGCACTCCAGCCTGGGCAACAGAGCGAGACTCTGTCTAAAAAAAAAAAGGAGCCAAATGTACAATAACTGAAATGAGCATTTCACCAGAGGGGCTTAATAGTAGCTTTGAACAGCCAAAAGAAAGAATCCATGAACTTGAAGTTAATCTCAATTGAGATTACCCAGTCTGAGGAAGAGAAATAACAAAGAAACAATGAAGATCAGGAAAAATAAACAGAGCCACAGAGGCCTGTGGAACATCTTCAAGCATACCAACATGTACATAATGGGAGTCCAAGAAAGAGAGGAGAGACAGACAGGAATAAAAAGAATATTTCGGCCAGGCATGGTGACTCACACCTGTAATCCTAGCACTATCAGAGGCTGAGGTGGGTGGATCACCTGAGGTCAGGAGTTTGAGACCAGCCTGGCCAACATGGCGAAACCCTGCCTCTACTAAAAATACAAAAATTAGCCAGGCATGATGGCGGGCACCTATAATCCTAGCTACTTGGGAGGCTGAGGCAGAAGAATCGCTTGATCCAGGGAGGCGGAGGTTGCAGTGAGCTGAGATTGCACCACTGCACTCCAGCCTGGGTGAAAGAGCAAAACTCCATCTCAAAAAAAAAAAAAAAAGAATGTTTGAAGAAATAACGTTTGAAAACTTTCCAAATTTAATGAAAGACATTAATCTACACATCCAAGAAGCACCATGTACTCTAAGTAGGATCAACTCAAAGAGAGACACAGACACATCACAATCAAACTTTCAAAAGACAAAGAGGGACTTTTTTTAATTTTTAATTTTTGTGGGTACATAGTAGGTGTATATGTTTATGGGGTACATGAGATATTTTGATACAGGCATACAATACATAATGATCACATCAGGGTAAATGGGATATCCTTCACCTCAAGCGTTTATCATGTTTTCTTGCTACAAACATTCCAATTATACTTTTTGTTATTTTTTAATGTACTATAAATTATTGTTGACTGTAGTCATCCTGCTGTGCTGTCAACTACTAGATCTTATTGATTCTATCTAACTACATTTTTGTACCCGTTACTTATCCCTGTTCACCCCTACCCTGACTACTGTTCACAGCCTCTGGTGACGATCATCAAAGAGGGATTCTTGAAAGCAACAAGATAAAAGTAACTCATCCAATACAAAGAATGCTCAATAAGGCTCACAGCTGATTTTTAATCAGAAACCAGAGAGGCTAGAAGACAGTGAGATGGCATAGTCAAAGCGCTGAAGGGAAAAAAGTGTCAACCAAGAATTCTACATCCAGCAAAACTGTTCTTCAGAAATGTTGGAGGAATTAAGACATTTCTAGACAAACAAAAACTGAGGGAATTTGTCACTAAGCAGATCCAACCTAAAAGAAATACCAAGGAGATCCTTCAGGCTAAATTGAAAATACACTAGATAGTAACTTGAATCCACACAAATAAATTCAACCACCAGTAAAGGTAACTACGTAGGTAAACATAAAAGACAGTATAAACGTATTTTTTCTTATTTGATTAAAAAAATTCATAAAGCATTAATGATAAATCTATGTCAATGGGAAAAATGTATAAAGATATAATTTGTGTTAATAGCAGCATAAAGGAGAGAGAGGTACAGAGCCAAATACGAGCAAAGTTTTGTGTACTATCGGAATTAAATTGGTATTAATTTGAACTAGATTGTTATAAACTAAGTTGCTAATGGTAATCTTCAGGGCAACCACTAGAAAAACAACTCAAAAATATCTAATAAAAGAAATGACAAGAAAATTAAAATGGTGCACCGGAGTATTTTTCTATGAAAACCTCACTCTCGAGAAACCAGCAAAAAATGGGGAGCCTGAACTCCCTGAGGAGGGGAGCTATGCATATCCTCTTTGTTCCTCAGCCCTACCCTTTACTCATACCTTAACATAAAATATCCAGCATTCCTTAGTTTTGCATGCCCTTTCCCAGAAAATATGTTTTCTCACAACAACCTTGTGAGGCAGGCTTTATAATACAAGTTTTAGAAGTGAGGGCGCTGAGGCTCAGAGAGGTTAGGTAAACAGCTCAAAGACACATAGCCAATTAATGTGAGAGTTGGGATTAGAGTGAGGTCTATCTTACTCAGGACTCTTTCTTCCACAGCTCAGCTCAGCACATGGCTATCAGAAATGCTGGCTTGCTTTTCCTTTGTTTCTTTTCTAAGTTTTAATTGTGGCAAATATAAAACATGTACCAGCTGGGCACAGTGGCTCACACCTGTAATCCCAGCATTTTGGGAGGCTTAGGCAGGTAGATTGCTTGAGTCCAGGAGTTCGAGACAAGCCCTGGGTGATATGATGAAACCTCCCTCTAAAAAATATACAAAAATTAGCCGGGGGTGGTGATGCATGCTTGTAGTCCCAGCTACTCAGGAGGCTGAGGCAGGAGGATCATTTGAGCCCAGGAGGCTCTTGCAGTGAGCTGCAAGATCATGTGATCTTACAGTGAGCTGAGATCATGCCACTGCACTTCTGCTTGGGCAACAGAGCAAGAACCTGTCTCAAAAAAAAAGTACCAAAATAAACAGATAGATAGTAAAATGAAATCCCATGTACTCATCACTCAGCTTGAACAATTAAGCCAATATTCATCCATCTATATTACCACACACTATTCCCTACCCCACCTCATTATTTTGAAACAAATCCCACATATATGCATTCAAACATAATGATTTCAGTATGAATCTTTAAAAGATAAAGATTTGTTTTTAAAAACATAACTACAATACTCATCACTTCTAAAAATTAATGATCTCTTAATGTCATCCAATAATTTGTCTCAAATTTTTTTAAGTTTGTTTGAATATGGATCCAATATTCATACATTGCAATTGGTCAATATGTTTCTTAACACTTTTCATCTATAGGTCTCCTCCTCCCCATCTCTTTCCCTCAGCAGTTTATCTGATGAAAAACTTGTTCATTTGTCCTATAGAGTTTCCCAGAATCTGAATTTTTCTGGTTGCAGCCTCAAAGTGTCACTAACATGTTCCTCTGTCACTTATATTTTCTACAAATTTGGAAATTCAATCTATAGATTTAATCAGGTTCTGGATCAGTTTTTTTTATAAGAATACTTCATAGGTGCTGTTGTATACTTTGATCAGAAAGTTATATAGAACCAGTTTCTCCTTGAAAACACCTTAAATGTCTGATACTAGGAGAATAGTTACATAATAATAGTTCATCATTTACAGTGGAATTTTATGCAATCATTACCGGTCATAGTTTTTAAAGAATACTGAGTGATATAGGAAATGCTAATCATATAATGTTAAGGAATAAATGAGAATAGAAAATACACATGGGGCTGGGCGCAGTGGCTCATGCCTGTAATTCCAGCACTTTGGGAGGCCAAGATGGGCAGATTACTTGAGATCACAAGTTCGAGACCAGCTTGGCCAACATGATGAAACCCTATCTCTACTAACAATGCAAAAATTAGCAAGGCATGGTGGTGCACATCTCTAATCCCAGCTACTCAGGAGGCTGAGGCACAAGAGTCACTTGAACCTGGAAGGTGAAGTTTGCAGTGAACCAAGATCACACCACTGCACTCCAGCCTTAGCGACAGAGCAAGACTCTGTTTCAATAAATAAATAAATAAATAAATAAATAAGGTAAGCCATATATCTGTACATAGAAAAAAGATTAGAAGGAACCATTAATTGCAAGGAAAAATGACTGTGTTAATGGAGGCTATTACTAAGGGTTAGAATTATGGGTGATTTAATTTCTTTCTTTATTCCTTCTACATTTTCCAATTTTTAATAATACATTTATATTACTTTTGTAATCTGAAAAAATATTTTATAAAACTTGTATTTTTGTAATGAAGTTGTGATTTTTCTGAAGTCATCCACAGCAGGGCCAGGAACTGGTACCAGTCCATAGACTGTTAGGAACCAGGCCGCACAGCAGGAGGTGAGCAGTGGGCCAGTGAACAAAGCTTCATCTGTGTTTACAGCTGTTCCCCATTGCTGGCATTACCACTTGAGCTCAGCCTCCTGTCAGATCAGCAGCGGCATTAAATTCTCATAGGAGCACTATTGTGAACTGCACATGTGAGGGATCTAGATTGCACACTCCTTATGAGAATCTAATGACTGATGATCAGTCATTGTCTCCCATACCCCCAGATAAAACTGTCTAGTTATAGGAAAACAAGCTCAAGGCTCCCACTCCCTCTACATTATGGTGAATTGTATAATTATTTTATTATATATTACAATTTAATAATAATAGAAATAAAACACACAATAAATGTAATGCACTTGAATCATCCCGAAACCATACCCCACTCCCTGGTTTGTGGAAAAATTGTCTTCCATGAAACCAGTCCCTGGTGCCAAAAAGGCTGGAGACTGCTGATCCACAGAATGGCAAAATGCTACCTTGAGGCAAGATCTAAACATACTAAACAGTGTGGTCCTAGAACAAATTGCTAGTCCATTGCTGGTTGGTCACTGGTTGTTTGATGACTCTGAGTGGTTATTTTGGTCACAAAAATTAGTCTGCTGGTCACAGGAGCCTGGCAAGAGTGGAGAAGCGTTCATTAGGAAGGCCGAGAGAGACGATCCTTTGGTTCAGCTGGTCTGGCTGGTAGACTTGAGTTTTCAGAAAGCCCAGTCTCACTGCCCTGTGCCCTCCATCAAATCGTTCACCATGAGACCAAATCACTCACACAGCCACAGAGGCGCGATCCCTCTAGCAGCAAAGATCTCCAGCAGGGCTAGACTAGTGTAGAAGCTATGGGAGGCAGGCCCAAGGGTCCTGCCACCAGGACAGCAAGGCTGGACTTGAAATTTGACCAGGACACAGGAAGATGTGAGATTTCCATTTCTGATTTCAAACTTCTTCTCCTTCCTGGTCGATGTTAACTTACATCAATACCCTGAACAAAGGAGGCATCAGATACTGATCTGTAAGAAAAGAAGATTAGATTTTAGGATCTCTGAAGCCCCTTTCCAGCTCTGACACTCTAATCTTTTCTGGACTGGTTTCCTCCAAATTCTATAAACCATTTAAACTCTAAGAAGAGACATTATTTGTTTCCTCATTCATAAGTACTAATTTAAATCTATATCCCCACATATAGACCATCTAATTGCAGCAATGTGTCACATACACAAATCTACTCATCATGCAGCTCCACCCTTGGGAGACCACAGATCACTACGACGACGATTCAATCAACCAGTCTCTTCTATGGTGTTCATGTCTTCCTTTAAGTGGATGATTTATTTTAAAACATTTTTTCTTTTTATAAAGTTAGCATGAGCTGATAATAGATAAATAGGAAAATACAGAAAACTATAAATAGGAATATAAAAATCACTCTTGATTGTGCGCAGTGGCTCACGCCTGTAATCCCAGCACTTTGGGAGGCCAAGGTGGGTGGATCACCTGAGGTCGGGAGTTGGAGACCAGCCTGGCCAACATGGTGAAACCCCATCTCTACTAAAAATACAAAAGTCAACTGGGTGTGCTGGTACATGCCTATAATCCCAGCTACTTGGGAGGCTGAGGCACAAGAATCACTTGAACCTGGGAGGCGGAGGTTGCAGTGAGCTGAGATTGTGCCACTGAACTCCAGCCTGGGTGACAGAGTGAGACTCCGTCTCAAAAAAAAAAAAAAAAAATCACTCTTAACCCCACCAGTCAGGAATAACTACTGTCAACATTCTGTTGTATTTCCTTCCAGTATTTTAATAGTATGTTTATATTTTTACATAGTTGATATCATAATGAATGTACAGTATTGATTTTTCACATAATGTCATAATCGTGAACATTTTTCCATGTCATTACAATTTTTTGTAGATAGCTTTTTACTCTTTTACCTTCTATGTTTTGTGAATTCAAAGCTTTCAGACAAGGCCAGGGAGGAAAGAGAGTTCATGTGTCTCAGGACTGGGAGTGCGAGGATAAGCATTTCTGGGGACCAAATTTTCTGAGCCAAAAATTGAGCCACAAGATCTGACCGAAGTGACCTTGGGTAAACAGTTTAATCTCTCTGTGACTCAGTTCCCTCATCTGTAAATTGAGGGTGATAATAGCACAGTTTTTACTTATAAACTGTCCTGGAAAATAGCACCATCCAAGTTGTAGTTTTTATCATTTGGGAGACACAAGTATTTCAGAAGCTGTTGCTTGATTGTCAAAATATTTGCATTTCACTGTAATGTAGGGATTGTGGGGTAAAATATTTGAAATCTTAACTGTCTTGGGAGATGTAGAATAAAAGATTACTCCTACCTAGAGGAAAGGGTGTGGAGAAGGGAGTGAGGCCGAGGGACAGAAAAAGAGAGAGTCCTTCTAGCAAATTATCAGGGAAGAATACATAGAGGAGGAGAAATTTTAAGTGGGCTTTAGAATCTTCCTTAAAAGTCATAACTCTTTGAGTTAAAAGCTCAAATACTGAGGGAGATGAACGTCATCTGACACTCCCTCATCACCGGACTGGAACTCCATTCACATGGCCTGCCCACCACCCACCACACAGACCAGCAGAGAGAAGGCGCTCAGTTAACGTCTGTAGAGCTGATAAGAGCAAAATGGAAAGAGAAGACGAATACAACTTCCAGACCAATTATTCCCCTTTTTTATTTTTTGTTTTTATTTTATTTATTTATTTTTTGAGGTGGAGTCTTGCTCTGTCACCCAGGCTGGAGTGCAGTGGCGCGATCTCAGCTCACTGCAAGCTCCACCTCCTGGGTTCACACCATTCTCCTGCCTCAGCCTCCCCAGTAGATGGGACTACAAGCGCCCGCCACCACGCCTGGCTAATTTTTTGTGTGTTTTTAGTGAAGACGGGGTTTCACCATGTTAACCAGGATGGTCCCGATCTCCTGACCTCATGATCCGCCCGCCTTGGCCTCCCATAGTTTATTTTTAAACCAAGAACCAAACCCTGAAGCAGAATTTTTGTTCTAGTGCAAATATTCTCCACCAATTTTTCAGCACAATGTTATTTGATATGAGAATATCAGCAGAGGTCCAAGTAGAATGTACTTTAAACAGCATTTGGCTTTTTGGCTCACAGTGAATGCTCATCTGTCCCAGAAACTATTGTCTTCATCCTTTGCATGATTTAACAATTAGCAATTTCTTTTTCTTTTCCTTTTTTTTTTTTTTTCTGAGATGGAGTTTCGCTCTTGTTGCCCATGCTGGAGTGCAATGGTGCAGTCTCAGCTCACTGCGACCTTCACCTCCCTGGTTCAAGCGATTCTCCTGCCTCAGCCTCCAGAGTAGCTGGGACTACAGGCGCCCACCACCACACCCAGCTAATTTTTGTATTTTTAGTAGAGACAGGGTTTCACCTTGTTGGCAAGGTTGGTCTCAAACTCCTGAACTCAGGAGATCCATCCGCCTCGGCCTCCCAAAGTGCTGGGATTGCAGGCATGAGCCACCGCACTGGCCAACAATGAGTAATTTTCTAAAACAAAAAACAAAAACAAAACAAAAAAACTTCAACAGTATTTTTAAAGGGAAAAAAAACACGAACAATTTTCAGCTTCTAACTCTGCCTTGTGTTGAAATAGAATTGATGGAGAAAGGAGCACTGATTGGAGCCACACAACCTGGGTTCTGCTCTGGACACCTTAATGAGGAGCTGGGATAAGGTGGTGGAAGCAAGATTAAGAAGGGCTTATGGAAAAGTTGTGATTTAGCCCTATGAAGGTGCCAATTTCCCCATCACTGAAATTCCTCATCATCTAGAGATTTAAGTCACCTACAAAGGACGCAGGTTATCCCTTCACAATCAGGGCCCAATCTATCATTTAACCGTTTAACCTCATCTCCAGCCACTCACATTCACATTCACATCTAGTAAATGTTCTTCCTCCTTGCCTTTCCTTGGGCTCTCGCTCCCCTTCCCCTTCTCACATCTACTTCCTGTCCCACCACAACCTGCTAAAATGTCCTTCCTCTAGAAAGCTGTGTTGATCCTGCTAGCTGAGTTAATCTCATCGGTCATCTGAATCTCCAGTATGTCATTTATGTCTTTCTCATATGCCTTCAAGCTACTTAAGTGAGTGTCTTGTGGTTTTTTTATGTCTTTCTCATATGCCTTCAAGCTACTTGAGTGTCTTGTTTTTCTTATACCTAATTACAATAACACCTTTTATTTCTATAATGCTTTACAGATTACAAAGCAAGTTGGCATATATTTTATCACTCGGTCCTCACATCTGGTGAAGCAGCTCTTTCTATGGTTTACATAGAAGGACCTAAACCCAAAGAGGTTAAATAACTGGTCCAAAGTCATGATAACCCAGAGCTTCTATGCCAACTCTCCCCTGCTGGACTGTAAGTTCCTTGAGGGCAAGAATCCTGCCTTAATTATTTTCATATCCCATCAAAACCAACACAGGAGCTGGTTCAGAGCAGATGCTCAATAAATGAATATGTATGATCCTGGACAATCCCTTCACCTCTCCACACCTCACAGTGCTAGGTAAAGATGTTCTTTACGTCCTTCCCAAATTCCTTTATGGCAAGAGTCAATAGCACCACTTCTCTGTATTCCCTTCTGACACCAGGAAGAGCTGCACATCAGCAGGGCAGTTGTCAGGATGTCCATTCCATTCTGTGCCTCTTCTTTCACTAAACACTAATGTATTAGTTTCCTATTGCCAATATAACTAATTGCTGCAAACTTAGTCACTTAAAACAACACAAATTTGGCTGGGTGTGGTGGCTCACACCTGTAGTCCCAGCACTTTGGGAGGTCAAGGTGGGTGAATCACTTGAGGTCAGCTGTTCTAGGCCAGCCTGGCCAACATGGTAAAACCCGGTCTCTACTAAAAATACAAAAATTAGCCGGGCGTGATGACTCAGACCTGTAATCCCAGCTACTCAGCAAGCTGAGGCAGAAGAATCGCTTGAACCAGGGAGCCGTGATCCAATATGGCACCATTGCACTCCAGCCTGGGCAACAAAGTGAGACCCTGTCTCAAAAACAAACAAAAAACCCCCACAAATTGATTCAATTTATTCTCTTAAAGATCTGGAGGTCAGAAGTCTGAAATTGGTCTCAGTGGGCCAGAGTTGAGGTGTGGATCGGGCTGGTTCCTTCCAGACACTCTGAGGGGGCATCTGTTTCCTTGACTTTTTCAGCTTCTAGAGGCCTCCTGCATCCCTTGGTGTGCGCTCCCTTCCTCCGTCTTCAACGCCCATCACACCAATTGCAGCTTCCGCCATCACATTGTCTTCTCGTCTGTGGGGAGATCTCCCCCTGCCTTCCTCTTATAAGGACTCTTCTGATCACATTTAGGGCCCACCTGGGTAAGATGGCATTCATAGTTTCCAGACACAAGGACCTGGATCTCTTTGGGAGACATTATTCAGCCTACTGCAATTATTATTACACCCACAATTTTCCTATTATTTGTATATTTATCTGTATCTCCAGTACATTGTGAGCAACTTGAAGACTAAGACTGTACCTTATCTACCTCTCTATTCTCGTCTCCTAACATGGCTCCTCAGATACAGTAGGTGCTTAATAAATAATGATTGTGTGAATGAACAATCCCATACTTATAGACTTCTATTACTTGTGCCTTAGGGAGCATCACAGCACAACATTCCAAAGAAATCTAAAGCTAACTTTTTTTTTAAACCTTAAAATAAATGTCAGTCTTTAGTAAAATTATCTTGGGACATAGAGGAGATTATACAACACATTGCACAGCAAAGCTTCCTAAAAATGCCCTGAAGACATTTCTTCCCTCCCCCAGACCACTTCACTTAGTCCCTGCACTTGCCTGCCCATCCACTGCCTCAGCCAGCAAAATCTAACTTTTCCCAGGGAAAATGCACAAGCATCAGGATTTAATTTTGACACTACCCACTCTCAACCAATGGGCAGGCAATCAGCAGGAAGAAAAAAAAAAAGCACTATCTACTTCCTAAATACTTGGATGTGTTTCTGAATCTGTCTCTCACATGGTGGGGTCTTCAAGGCACCCGTGGTCTAGTGCCCAATGATCCCATGACTCCATTTAGGACCAGTCCTGCCTCACTCGAAGCAATTCAAGGAGAACTGCCTCTAGCCAGGGCCCCAAGGCCGACTGTGAGACAGCCTCTGGTGAGGGGAGAAACCTGCCTGGTAGCCTAACTGAGACCTGAAGGCTTAGGGCATCCAACCTCCCCACGCCAACCTAGCATCTCCAGTGTAAATAACTTGAAGGCTTTCTTTCTTCCTCCTCCCAGATACTTACTGGTTTGGGTAGCTCTTGGTTATAAATTCCTGATGCTTCTATCTGATCCAACCTTTCTTATTCTCTGAGCTGTGCTCCCAGGCACTATGCTGCATGGCAAGATAACCTTAGTACAAAATAATGACAGGAGCTTGCAGTTAATGAGAATCCCAATGTGGGAGCTTTTCCTGTTTTGTTGCACCTAAACCTCACTGCATCCCTAAGAGGAAGGTGCTGTTGTTAAACTGAGCCACAGGTGTGTAAGTGACTTGCCCAAGGTCACACAGCTAATAAATGATAGAGTCAAAATTCAAAGCCAGGGCTGGGTGTGGTGGCTCACACCTGTAATCCCAGCACTTTGGGAGGCCAAGGCAGGTGGATCACCTGAGGTCAGGAGTTCCAGACCAATCTGGCCAACATAGTGAAGCCCCTTCTCTACTAAAAATCCAAAAATTAGCTGGGCATGGTGGTGCGCACCTGTAATCCCAGCTACTCAGGAGGCTGAGGCAGGGGTAATTGCTTGAACCCACGAGATGGAGGTTGCAGTGAGCCAAGATCACGCCACTGCACTTGAGCCTGGGTGACAGAGTGAGACTACATCTAAAAAAAAAAGAAAAAAAAAAAAGAATT
This sequence comes from Pongo pygmaeus, assembly GCF_028885625.2. Taxonomy (NCBI): domain Eukaryota; kingdom Metazoa; phylum Chordata; class Mammalia; order Primates; family Hominidae; genus Pongo; species Pongo pygmaeus. Next base: position 119,780,146 of record NC_072373.2, on the reverse strand, counting down.
CAAAGCCAGGCAGTCTGGCATGGTATGCAGGTAGGCAAAACATCTCATCTTCCTGTTTACCTGCATTATGAGTTGGACAAATAAATTGTAGCTCCTCTCCGTCTTGCCATGTATCCTTTTTAGAACTTTCAGGCATCCTGTGGCATTTACAGAAGGCTCTGGGTTCACACAGGCGAAATTCCCTCACAATGGACCTTTACTCTGGAATTTTCCCATCCCAAGGCCTGCCACTCCTGCAGCCTCAGAAGGCACTTCCTCCCTGGTCCCATGCTCCCTGCGAAGTTCTCTAGTTTCCAGGAGCGTGGCTTACGGCCTCCTCCTCTGGTCACCCAGTTCCTAATGAAACTGAACCTTTCAGTCCTGCCTGCCTGGGCACCCTCCTCTCTTCATCTTACTGCAGGACAAGTGTGTCCATGAGGCCGAGTTAATAGCGTCCATGAAGTGAAATGAAATCATTACTTCAAGCCTCAAGCCTCACCAGGGAGTTTCTTAGACTTTTCAATCTGGCAGGTTGGCATAACCCTGTGTAAGAGGATTCTTCACCTAGGACAATAAGTTCTGGGCAGCGCATTGTTCCAAAGATTAGAATTCTGATCTCAGGGGTGACCTCTCTTGGCTTTATTACAGAAAAATCACACTTCAACGTCTCAGGTGGTAGCACTGCTGTGTTGACATTCACATTCTTTCATGTTAAAAAAAAGTCCCCAGATTTTCATTCTTAATTGTCCAGTATGCTATAAGAAAATTTGCTTAGAATTTCCTCTATTATTTGGCACCTGAGTCATTTTCAAGTTTCACTTTTTTACACAGTATGAAACAGATTGATTTTTTTGTTGTTTGCTTAATTTTTGGTTTATTTACTTCCTTGTAGATAAGCTTCCAAAAACAGAATAAATACTCCAAAAGATATGAGCATTTTTACTGCCTTTGATGCATATCCTTTTATTATTTAAGTGATTGCACAAGTTCATATTATCACCAGCAACATATAAGTACCTGTTTCCTCACAGTTCTGTTAACATGGGATTTATTACTTTTATTAGCTTTTTGCTAGTCTAATAATTCTAGAATGATATGTTAAAGTTGTTTAAATGGGCTTCTCTTTATTACTTTCAAGGCTGTATTTTTTTTATGTGATAATTGTTCTTCCTTTTTGGAGGGAATAAACTATTCCTCTCCTTTGACAATTTACAGAGTAGAATCCAGACCACAAGCCAAGTATTTTCTCCATCTGTTGTTTTCTACTTGGGGATAAACTTTTAATAATTATATTTGTCACATCTTTTATTTCTATAGCATAGTCTTGTATGTAGCTGCTGTAAAGTTCAGAGTAATCTTTATATATTTAGCCAGGTGAGGTGACTCATGCCTGTAATCCCAGCAGTTTGGGAGGCTGAGGCGGGCAGATCATTTGAGGTCAGGAGTTCGAGATCAGGCTGGCCAACATGCTGAAACCCCATCTCTTCAAAAAAATACGAAAGTTAGCTGGGCATGGTGGTGTGTACCTTTAGTCCCAGCTACTTCTGGGCCTGAGGCAGGAGGATCACTTGAACCCAGGAGGTCAAGGCTGCAGTGAACCAAGATTGTGCCACTACACTCCAGCCTGAGGGACACAGTGAGACCCTGTCTAAATAATAATAATAATATATGTCTATATTTCTCTACCTTGTCCTTAATACATTTTTTTCATTTCTTCAATAGTCAGACATTTATGACCCCTTCAAACATGAGATAACTATGTTATTTTTCCCCATTTAAAAAAATACTAAACTGGGTGCGGTGACTCACGCCTGTAATCCCAGCACTTTGGGAGGCCAAGGCTGGCAGATCGCTTGAGGTAGGGAGTTCAACACCAGCCTGGCCAACATGGTGAAACCCCCTCTCTACTAAAAATACAAAAATTAGCAGGGTGTGGTGGTACATGTCTGTAATCCCAGCTACTTGGGAGGCTGAGGCAGGAGAATCACTTGAACCCAGGAGTCAGAGGTTGCAGTGAGCCGAGATCATGCCACTGCACTCCAGCCTGGGTGACAGAGCGAGACTCCATCTTAAACAAACAAACAAACAAAAAACAAAACAAAAAAAAAACTGGTGTAGGTTTTACTCTAATCATCTAAAATTTATATTATTATTATTATTTTTTTTGAGACAGGGTCTCACTCTGTCGCCCAGGCTCAAGTGAAGTGGCACGGTCTGGGCCTCACTGCAGCCTCGACCTCCTGGGCTCAAGTGATCCTTCCACCTTAGTCTCCTAAGTAGCTGTGGTTACAGATATGTGTGCCACCATGCCTGGCTAATTCTTGTATTTTTTTGTAGAAATGGGGTTTTATTTACTATGTTGCCCAGGCTGGTCTTGAACTCCTGAACTCAAGCAATCTGCCTGCCTAGGCCTCCGAAATTGCTGGGATTACAGGCGTGAGCCACCATGCCTGGCTGTATTATTATACATAATGCCATGTATTACTCTAAGATATTAAATTCCCTTTTTATTATTTCATTGCTCAAACAATTAGCAAGCAATGAAATCTTTCTGCCTTGTTGTGTTACTTCTGCTTTGTCATAAATTAAGTTTATAAAATAGAATAGCAGTGCCACAGGAATTTCTGTTCTATCTCATTCATTCATTCATTCAACAAATATGTGTTAAGCACCTACAATGTGCCAGGTACCATTCTGGGTGCCAAGGATACAGCTGTTAACAAAACAAACATCCCTGCCCTCATGGAGCTATATCATTCTGGTGGTGGTGGAGACAATTTAAAAATAGATAACAGATGGATAAATAAATAATAAATAAGACAGGAACAAGTGATAGGGAGCCTGGCATGGGAATGAAAAGTTGAACTTTTCTCTGGGAATCTTAAGGAGGATCTCATTGAGAAGATGCTGTTTTAGCAAAGCCTGAAGGAGGGGAGGGAACAAGTATGCAAATATGTAGGAGAAAAAAGGGTTCCAGATAGAAGCGCAAGTATAAAGGAACATCAAATTTTGTGACCTGGAAAGTGCCTAATGCATTCAGGCCTAGCGAGAGGCCAAGGTGACTGCAGTGGAATAAGTGAGGGACAGAACAGGAGAGGTGACCAGACATGGAAGGGCGAGAGCAGATCTTGCAGGGCCAGGTCATGCATTGTAAGGACTGTGGTGTTTACTCAGAGGCAGATGAGAAGTCTAGGATGGTTTTGCGCAAAGGAAAGGCAGGGTTGACTTAACTTATCAGTGCCACCCTGGCTGTGGTGCTAAGAAAGTTTTGGTCAATGTACTTTTTGTAATACATTTTAAATCCTGTGAAAGCCCTACTTTTTTGTATCTTTTCTTATTTTCTAAGATTGTTATCTATTATTCTGCTTCTGTAAGTATTTCGTAAGGCCTTAAACTAGTACTACATGAAATCTATTAACTTTGAAACACTGTCACATTTATTATATATGTATTTTTCCAATAATAATCTGGTGTATCTATCCACTTATTCATATCCTCCTTTACTTTTACTGCTATAGTTTAGTAACTTTCTTGGAATAAATCTTGTGGCTTGAAGAAAATCCTCAAGTAAATTTATTTTTGGTTCGTGGTTATGAATGGAATCTTTCTCTCTTTTTATTTTATGTTTTTATTAATATGCAGCTATATTTCACTGACAGAAATGCAATTGTTCTATGTGGATTTCTTTTGGCTCACATCTTTGCTAAATTCATTTATTATTTATAGTAATTTAGGGGATACTATTCTTGGAACATTCAGATAAATAATCATGTCAACTGGAGTAGTATTTTTTACCCTAATTTTTTTTAGTTTTTTTTTTTTTTCTTGAGATGGAGTCTCGCTCTGTTGCCCAGGCTGGAGTGCAGTGGCGCAATCTTGGCTCACTGTAACCTCTGCCTCCCGGGTTCAAGCAATTCTCTGCCTCAGCCTCCGGAGTAGCTGGGATTACAGGCGCCCACCACCACGCCTGGCTAATTTTTTGTATTTTTAGTAGAGACTGGATTTCACCATCTTGTCCAGGCTGGTCTTGAACTCCTGACCTTGTGATACACCCACCTCAGCCTCCCAAAGTGTTGGGATTACAGGCGTGAACCACTGCACCTGGCCTACCCTAATTATTTATGCCTTTCCCAAACAGCTACTGTCAGCATTTCTAGTACCACATTGAGAAAAACAGACATGGGTGAACCTTCTGTTCTGTTTCCCAGAGAGGCAAGTCTCATGCATCTCCAATAAACACGACATTGGTTCTTCAGATTAAGCACATTTTGTTCTTCTTATTTGAGAATAAAAATGTCTGCATCTAATTGCAAAGATTTAATAAGGAATACATATTAAACTTTACTGACTGTCTTTTCAACAAGTATTAAAAATATAATTTGCTTAAAAATTGCTTTTCTTTTTCATTTACCGTTTAATTTTCCCTATTTTCTCCCTTCTGAAAATTAGCTAGTTAATAAAGTGCCAAGGAATCCAAATGCAATTATATTTTCATTTTTCTCTTTTTGTATGTCTTTATTATTGCATTATTTAGAACCTAAAACTTGAGGATTATTAAATATTCATTGCTCAACATATGTTATCATTCTTCACATTCGTTATCATAAAATCTCCTTTGCTACCATATACTCAGGTGAGAAGTTAGGATACTCCCATCATCTTAGTCTTTTTTTAAAAAAAGTGTTGTGATTTTACGCCAGGCTCGGTGGCTTACACCTGTAATCCCAGCACTTTGGGAGGATGAGGTGGGCGGATCCCCTGAAGTCAGGAGTTCGAGACCAGCCTGGCCAACATGGTGGAACCCCATCTCTACTAAAAATACAAAAATTAGCCAGGCGTGGTGGCAGGCGCCTGTAATCCCAGCTACTTGATAGGCTGAGGTAAGAGAATCGCTTGAACCTGGGAGGCAGAGGTTGCAGTGCGCTAAGATCATGCCATTGTACTCCAGCCTGGGCGACAGAGCAAGACTCGTCTCAAAAAAAAAAAAAAAAAAAAAAGAAGTCTTGTGATTTGTGATTTTTATTATTTTTCTTTTTCTTTTTCTTTTCTTTTTTTTTTTTTTTTTTTTTTGAGAAGGAGTCTTGCTCTGTCTCCCAGGCTGGAGTGCAGGGGCATGATCTTGGCTCACTGCAACCTCCTCTGCCTCCCGGCTTCAAGCAATTCTCCTGCTCCTGCCTCAGCCTCCCCAGTACCTGGGACTACAGGCCCGCACCACCATGCCCAGCTAATTTTGTTTTGTATTTTTAGTAGAGACAGGGTTTCACTATGTTGGCCAGGCTGGTCTCAAACTCCTGACCTTGTGATCTGCCCGCCTCAGCCTCCCAAAGTGCTGGGATTACAGGCGTGAGCCACCACACCTGGCCTAATTATTTTTCTTATAGATAATTAATAGTTACATTTCTTTTTTAACTCAGCCTTTAAACTTATTTTCTCCTTATAGAGAGTTATCTTCTGGTTGTATAATATAAGTGATATACTTGGAAAATCTTTCATTGGTCCTGGTATTTATCTTTATTCCATCATTCTTGACTTTCTTGTTTTCTTCAACTGGTCTTGGAGAGGAACAGAAGTACCAATACCAATCTTTGTGGTTATATTTTGACAGTCTGGAATCCTTTTCGAGGTTCTAGTTTTTTAGATGGAATTTGACAGATATTTGAACGCCAGGCATATTTTTTGCCTACATTGTCCCATTTATATGGGGTAACAAATGTGGGAAGTAGCTATTATCTTCATTTTGCAGACTTTGAGGCTCAGGGATGTTGGTTACTTGTCCATGTTTTATACTAGTAAGTGGTAGAACCATAATTTAAACTTTATTAAATACCATATTACCAGTTGTTTTTACTTTGATTCATTAACGTTGCCTTTTGATAATATCCTAGCGGATTATTTTTACCTGAAGTTTTTTTAGGTGACTTCTTTGTACCTGGCTGTGACCTTTGCCTCTCTCTATAGGAATCTGCTGATAAATAGAACCCAGTCCTCCACTTTGGTCTTCAAGAAAAAAGATGGAATCGATCAATCTCATTAGATTACTGGAAAAGGAGAGGTTCAGATCCAAGTGTGCCCCTCTCCGAATTCCCGAAGTAGCTTCCTTGGCAGTGTTGTGTAGCTGTGGCCTGGGGACCACCTGCCTCAGATGCATCTGAGAAGTTAACTGCTGTCTAACTAAACAGATCTCTGTCTCCATCTCAGACTTACTGAGTCAGCAGTTCTGGAGATAGGTCCCAGGAATCTATCTACTAACAGGCCCCCAGGTGATTCTTAGGTATACACAAAACTGAGAACCACCACCCAAGTTTGACACGGTATGCCACCTATGTAGGACACACTCTAGGATGACACCCCAGTGAGTCATTGGGTGGAAACTGTGACCCCCGTCTGAGCAATAGAAAAATGGCAAAGACAGTGAGATGGACTCTCATGTTACATTATACAAGAAAAATGGCATTATAGAATAAAAATGGCATTATGCATGAAAAATGTGTACATTATACAAGAATGTATATACGAATGTAAAAAATGTGTACATTATACAAGAAAAATGGCAAAGACAGCGGGATAGACTCTCATGTTACATTATACATTATACTTTACATTATGCAAGACTTACATTACATTATGTTGCTACATTATATGAAATTCTGTCTTAGAGGACTAGAGAGAGGTTCTTGTGCTGGTCTTGAAGAAGTAAGAGGCCATGTTGTGACAGCCTGTGAAAGAATCACATGCCAGGAAGTGTGGATGACCTCTAGAAGCTGAGAGCAGGCCCCAGATGACAGTCACAAGAAAACAGGGGCCCAGTCCTACAACCACAGGCTATGTGAGCTGGAAGAGGACCCGAGCTCCATAAAAGAATGCAGCCTGGCAGAAATCTTGATTGTTACCTTGTGAGACACTGAACAGAACACCCAGCAAAGCCATGCCTGGACTCCTGACCCACAGAGACTGTGAGATAATAAATGCATGCTGTGTTAAGCTACTAACTTTGGGGGCATTTGCTACATAGCAATAGAAAAAACTTAGACACCTTCCTTCTCAAAATTTCAACATTCAGCTTTTTCATAGCATTATTTACAGACTTGGGGGGAGAGGCTGCAAGTAGTAACCTATTTATTTATGTTTTATTTTAATATTTCTTTTAAAATAGTGAATACACCACTACACACTCAATATAAAATTAAAAAGACCAACAACACCAAGTACTGGCAAGGATGAGTACAACTTGAATTCTTATGGTAGAAACGGAAAATGATAAAATCACTTTGAAAAATTGGCATTTCTTTAACAGTTAACAAATATCTACCATAGTACCTAGCCGTTCCACTCAGTATTCACCCAAAATAAATAAAAGCATATTTCTACTCAAATGGAACATTATACACAAATGTTCATAACAATGGCCGTGCAGGGCGTGGTGGTTCACACCTGTAATCCCAGCACTTTGGGAGGCCGAGGCAGGAGGATCACTTGAGGTCAGGAGTTTGAAACCAGCCTGACCAACATGGTGAAACCCCATCTCTACTAAAAATACAAAAATTAGCCAGGCGCCTGTAATCCTAGCTACTCGGGAGGCTGAGGCAGGAGAATTGCTTGAACCCAGGAGGTGGAGGTTGCAGTGAGCTGAGATTGCGCCACTGCACTCCAGCCTGGGTGACAAAGCAAGACTCTGTCTCAAGAACAAGCAAACAAAAATGATCGTAACAGCTTTATTCATGTAGTCCAAATCTGTAAACAATCCAAATGTTCATCAACAGTTGACTGGATAAACAAAATGTGGTATATTCATTCAACAGAACGCTATTCAGGAATGAACTACTGATACACATAACAACACTAATGAATCTCGAAATCATTATGCAGAGTGCAGAAGTCAGATACAAAAGAGTATATACTGTGTGATTCCATTGATATAAAATGCAAACTAATCTCTAATGACAGAAAGCAGATCAGTGGTTACCTGGGGCCAGGGAGGAGAGACGGATGGATGGCAAAGGGCATGAGGCATCTTTTGGTGAAATGTTAATGTTCTGTGTCTTGATTGTGGAGCTGGTTTCACAAGTGTATAATTTTCTTTCTTTCTTTTTTTCTTTTTTTTTTGAGACAGAGTCTCGCTCTGTCGCCAGGCTGGACTGCTGTGGTGCGTCTCGGCTCACTGCAACCTCCAGCTCCCTGGTTCAAGCGATTCTCCTGCCTCAGCCTCCTGAGTAGCTGGGATTACAGGCACGCGCCACCGCGCCTGGCTAATTTTTGTATTTTTAGTAGAGTCGGAGTTTCGCCATGTTGGCCAGGATGGTCTCAATCTCCTGACCTCGAGATCTGCCCACCTCAGCCTCCTAAAGTGCTGGGATTACAGGCGTGAGCCACCGCGCCCGGCCTCACAAGTGTATAAGTTTCAAAAGTCACTGCATTGTAAATTTTAAATGGATGTGGTTTAACTATACATAAATTATTCCTCTATAAAGTTGATTAGGAAAAAATAGATAATACACATGGTACAAAATTCCAAAGGTACAAAAGATTTTAAGTAAGTGCCCAACCTTAGAGGCAACCACTGTTACCAGTTTACTATGTAAATTTCTAGACATACTTTTACTTAATATAAATTGCAGGTCTTTACATATCAGTCCATTTTAAAAAACCCTCTTTCTTTTTAAAAAGTGTCCATTTATGGCTGTACCATAATTTGCAGACTCAGTCTCTAGTCAATGGTCACTAGATTATCTCCAATCTTTCTACAAACAAAAATGAGCATAAAATTGCTGGGCTAAAAAGTATGTGTATTTTTTTCTATTTTTAAAGATATTGTTAAATTATCCTCCATAGAAGTTATAGCAACGTATATTTCCACCGGCAATGAGAGTGTCTCTTTTTCCATCCCTTGCTGACAAAATATTCAGTTTGATAGGTAAAAATCCCTTGCTGACAAAATATTCAGTTTAACATAGGTAAAAAATATTTTACCTATGTTACAAAATATTCAGTTTGATAGGTAAAAAAGTAAATATCACTATAATTTTATTTTGTGTTTTATGTTATGAGCGAGATTGAACATCTCTTCATGTTTTTTAAGAGTCATTTACATTATTATTTGCTTTTACAGTTGCTTTTTTGTAAACTATTTAGATCTGCCTGCTTTTCTATTGGGTTGTTGGTCTTTTTCACATTGTTTTATAATAGTTCTTTATATATGGTCTTGGCTCAGATTCCCTATGAAACAGAGCCTGAAGCAAAGCTCACATGGTAATGTTTTACTGAGGGAGTGCAAGCCCAGACCGGCATGCACGAAGGGAAAAATGGAAGGCAGGACAAAAAGGAGAGAAAGCAAATACAACATGGTGCATTATCAGGCTGACCATAGCTTCAGGAGGATACAGACAGTTGCTCAGTTAAGTTACCCATTTGTCAGGAGTGAAGGATAGTGGGAATGGGAACAAGACGATTTTATCTGTCCTCCTATCTGCAGCCTCTCATAGATCCTTTTTTGCCACAGGGCATTAAGTATCCTGCACTTCTGGGTTGCCTCACCTAGCACAGATGATGGGAAAGCCAGGTCCTATGTCCCACCTGAGACCAAAGGAGGAGAGCATCATATCTTCCAGATTTGGGTACCTGTGCAACTGTGGCCCTTGCCCAGCCTTCATCCTGGGGGCAGATGAGACAGGTAGTGTTGCTGGGAAGAAGGCAGAGAGGGCAGTGTTCAGGGCACCCTATGGAGCAAGCCACTGAGGCCCTGGAGAGGCAGGTAGATGTGAGCAATTCTGGAGAGAATAATAGTTACAGATATAGATACAAATATAATAATATATACTTATAATAATATGTATAATTATTGTTTTACTGTATTATAATTTTTAGATATCCTCACTCACCCCCCCAAGTTTGTTATTTGACTTTAATCATTTATGTGATTCTTTTTGACCATGCAGAAATATTTGATTTTTATCTGACTGAATTTATCAATTCTTTATATTATGGCTTCAGCTTTTTCTGCCCCTGAGATTATGAAAAAACAAACAAGCAAACAAAACCAAAAAAACTTTTATATTTTCTTCTTGTGCTTCTGGAATTTCATCTGTCAAAATTTAAATCTCTGATCCATCTGGACTTTATTTTGGTATAAAAGCATATATTATAGATATAATTTTATTTTTTCCAAAAGGCCACACATTGTCCCTGATGTAAAAGGCCACCTTTATCATATATTAAATATACTTATTTTTGAAGACTTCTTATTGAACATGCTTTCACCTAATGGGTCTGAAGTTTACTAGGTCTAAGAAATGATTTATGGGAGGAAAGTCACAAAATTGCAGAGCTGGACTCTGTCCTGCACTATTATCCACTCTATAGAGGACAATAGTGGTCAAATAACAGAGTTAAAACGTAATTAATAATTCATTTTTTAATACTATGGCCAAAGTTTCATCTCCTTCATTTCACCAAGATGTTGCTAGTTGTGGAGACATCACCCAGTCCTGACGTATTGTGGTTTGAATTAAAGCTTCTTTCCCTGGAGAATGTTGTAAAATACAAATGTAGTTTTAGATGTGCTATTTTTACTTGGCATGGTCTGTGGGATATCCTCAAAGGTATTTAAAACGCAAAAAAAAAAAAAAAAAAAAAAAAGAAAGAAAAACAGTAAGACAGGAATGAATAGGAAAAAGAAAAAACATGTTGGAAAGAAATTGGACCTTTGAAACAACACTTGCCCTAGAGAATTAACCATTTATTTGTGCACCCAACCCCCTCCCCCACATTGATTTAACTTGTACATCCTTCTGGCATAACCCCAAGACAATTTTAATGTCATTTAATTATTTATAGTCCATCCCTCCTGGCCAGACGGAAGGAAGCCATGCCTACATTTAATCCCAGGGCTTAGCCTAGAGCCTGAAACAGAATAGTTGCTTAAAACACATTTCTGAAATGAATGAAATAAAGAGCAGGTCAATGAATTAACCCAAGTCCTTTGAAAGCTTCTTCTGATGTCATCATTTCTTCCTCCAACCCCACCTGGACTCTGAGGTCCCACTGTGCCCTTTTATCTAATCATTGACTTCCTCACTTACCCATTTATGTGTCTGTCTTCCCCATCAAAGTGTGAACTCTGAAGATGACTGCCTTAATCATTTTTATACCCCTAGCACCTGATATACACTATAAACATTTGTGGGGTGAATAAATGAATGAATTACAGTTACAGAGGCAAACAATTAGAAAAGGTCTGAAAGTTGTTAAGGGGAAGCTAGAGTATCTGGTCTTTGCATCCAGAAAAACAGATTTCTCTTTCCAAAGGAGAAAATGTGGTTAAGTAGAAAGCCCATATGCTTTGGAGAGAGAAGGCCTGAGTTCTAATTCCAGCTCTGCCACTTACTTTGGGCAAGTCACTTATCTTATCTGAGCTTCAGTTTCCTGCACTGTAAACTGGAAATAGGATTGGAGATAACGTTTGGAAGTGTCCACCACAGGCATGGGCATGTAGTAGGCTATAGCTGTGCTTGGCTATTATTACTATTTACACCTATCGTTATTAAGAGGTGTAGGAGGAATACAGAGCAAAGAGAGCTGTTAAATTTAGAATTTAGGGCTGTGTGCGGTGGCTCATGCCTGTAATCCCAGCACTTTGGGAGACCGAGCAGGTGGATCACTTGAGGTCAGGAGTTGGAGACCAGCCTGGCCAACATGGCGAGACTCCGTCTCTACTAAAAATACAAAAAAAATTAGCGGGGCGTGGTGGTAGTCCCAGCTACTCAGGAGGCTGAGGCAGGAGAATCACTTGTACCTGGGAGGCAAAGGTGGCAGTGAGCCGAGATGGTGCCACTGCACACCAGCCTAGGCAACAGGAGACTCTGTAAAAAAAAAAAAAAAAAAAAAAAAAAAAAAAAATTAGAATTTGGGTAGCTTTGGAGGCGATAGTTTGGGTGTGGAACGGAGTGAGGGGGACCTCTAGTCATTGTCATGGTGATACTAACCATCAAATACTGAGCCTACACTCCAAACACATCATTTCATTAATCCTCACAATAAATCCTAACATCAGTTGTATCACCCCAATTGTCAAAAGGAGGAAACCAAACCTCAGAGAACATCTTTGAGTTTCAAGGTCACAGAGCTAGTAAGTGGTTGAGCTGGGTTCAAACCCAAATTCGTTTGATTTCAAAGCATGTGCTCCAATTTTAACTTTTATTATCTTATTCTGAATAATCTGGGAGCTGAGAATATTCTGGAAATAAAATCCAGGTTAGAGACCTGTCAAGAGCCTAGATAGTGAGTTAAGCTGGGTTAAGGCACTGAGTAAACTCAGAAATGTCTGTTTGTCATCTCCCTGTGCTTACTGCTCCTGTTGTTAAAGATGTCTTAGCATCTTAAACAACTGAGTTTGTGCTGAACCAGTGGACTACATTGGGTGTGGGAGCTGGTCCTTGGGGGAAAAAAATCTCTCCCTGCACCCATATGTTTAGAAGCAGAAAGTTACCAGTGATTTTAAGAAAGCTGCCTTTTAGGAGACTGCCCTGGGCCTGGCTTATCACATGAATACAGAATACTGGTTTGCATTTCACCAGCCTACATCAGATGTTTGTTTTAGCATACCATACATTCTTAAAGCATGCGGGACAAGGAGATGCACTCCAGGAAGGGCCCTTTCAAAGTTTCGACTGGCTATAACCTCTTTTGACCTTTGCTCTAGTGCACAGGCTCATCCTAGTCAAAGACTTGTCTTCAGCATTACAAAATTTAGAAACCAACTCTGAATTCACATGCATTGTTTGCCAATGTTTTTCAAGCCTTCTCACTTCCAGCTGGATGGTCTTAAATGTACTCTGACCCACACAGTTTCAGGCAAGTTGCAGAGCGCTTTGTAGGTATCCGATAAGTGTGCCCTGAATTGAGAGGCTAATTAAACAAGAGGAATTTAGCAATATCACCTCTTGGCATGAGTATTATGTAGCATCTGTAGTCAGGAGGGGTGGAGGGGTTGTAGAGCAGGGGTGACTTCTTTAAAACCTCTCAGTTTGCATATACGCCTCCCCTAAGGAGAGTCCTGCTGGTAATAAACATAATCTGCCCTGTGTGTTCCCACCACAGGGGGGACATATAGCATGAATAAGAACTGGCTTCCCTTAGAGAGCTTTTCCAAAGGACACCATCTATTTACTCAGCAAATATTTACTGAGCAAAATGGGAGGAGAAGGGCATTCTAGGGAGAGAGAAGAGTTTGAACAAAGCTAAAGAGAAGGGAAAACCAGGAGTATGTATGGGATACACTGAATAGTCAAATTCAGGCGATAAAATCTGAAAGGTAGGAGGGAACTGATAAGTAGAGCTTTGAATGCGTGGCAAGGAGTTTGGACTTACTGAAACAGGCAAGAGGGAGCCAAAGAAGATTTTGAGCAAGTGATAAACATAATAAAAAATGCTTATTAGGCAAGTTAATTTGCCAGCAGTTCCTAAATTGGACTGGGTTGAAGAATAACTATATAAAGCAGCCAGCAATGATTGAGTAGTTACTATGTACCCGGCACCATGCCAAACTCTTTGCATACATTTTCTCATTTAATGAAAGTAATAGTTAATGCATTTAAGACTCAGTGTCTGGCCCATAATGTATTCCAACCCTCACGATCATCCTGTAAATTGAGTATTATTACCTCAGTTTTATAGATGATGTCCATATTGGTCTGTTTGCTATTGCTTATAACAGAATACCTGAAACTGACTAACTTCTAAAGAAGTTTATTTCTTACAGTGATGGAGGCTAAGAAGTCCCAGGCTGAGGGGCTGCATCTGGCGAGTCTTCTTGCTGGTGGGGAGTCCCCAGGTAGTTCAGGGCACCCCATGGTGAGAGGCTGAGCAAGCTAATTAATTAATTAATTAACCATTTAATCCATTAATCCATGAATGAATTAATCCACAAATGAGGGCACTGTTCACATCAAATGTTTGAGAGTTTTTTTTGTTTTTTGTTTTTTTTCTGTGTCTAAAGGGTTTTTATTTAAGAGCCTGTAGTGCTGAGTTCCACCAAGGATTTGGAAGGTCACTCTCAGTGGCAGCCACTTCTGCCAGGACCAGTGGTGAGCACCTGGCAGGGCCTTGCTGTTTCCACATAAGGCAAAGGAATCCAGCTTTTCTGTAGGATTTTTGCTGCAGCTGTTCAAAACCTTGTGTGAGCCAGCAGTTCCAGTTCAAAGGTTAAGAGGGCGCATAGCACCTAGGTGGCCAGGTTCCTGTAAGTCACCACTCAGGCCATAAGTCACCATGGAGGGGAGAGACAAAGCAGCCACAGCTGTTCTGTTTCCAGTCCCACCCCTCTGGCAAACAGATGGGGGGAAATGGAGAAGAAAAGTTCACAAAGTCGGTGAAATGGCCAGGCACGGTGGCTCACACCTGTAATCCCAGCACTTTGGGAGGCCAAGGCAGGTGGACCACCGGATGTCAGGAGTTTGAGACCAGCCTGGTCAACATGATGAAACCCCATCTCTACTAAAAATACAAAAATCAGCCAGGGATAGTGGCAGCCTCCTGTAATCCCAGCTACTTGGGAGGCTGTGACAGGAGAATCGCTTGAACCCAGAGGTGGAGGTTGCAGTGAGCCAAGATCACGCCACTGCACTCCAGCCTGGGCGACAGAGTAAGACTCCACCGAAAAAAAAAAAATAGGTGAAATGAAGAGGGCAGAGGAGCTGCAGGCAACTACGTGCAGGCCCCACCACACACCTGACAGTTCTGCCTTCAAGATCCAATCACCTCTTAAAGGCCCTACCTCTCAATACTGCCACAGTGGGGGATAAATTTCAACATGGGTTTTGGAGGGGACCAATACTGAAACTATAGCACTACCCAAGGTTCAAAGAGGTTAAGTATTTTATACCAAAGATCAAAGAGCTATACGTGGCAGAGCTAGGATTTAATCTCAGGTTGATCTGACACCAAACTTGACTCTTAAGACAGGGAAGTATTAGGAAGCAATTTCAAAAGTCCTGGCAAGTGGTGATGGACTAGGGGAGGGCAGGGAGAAAATGACAGGAAAACGGATGTACAACTAAGTTACAATGGCATAGCACACATGACGTGGTAATTGATAAACCTTTAGATAGAGAGAATGGTCAAAGATGACCCAAAGTTTCAAACATGAGTGACTAACAGAAAGGTGGCGCCAGACTGAAAATCCAGAACCTAAGAGGCAAAGTCAATTAAAGGGATTCTGAATACGTTGAATTTGATGCGTTGATGAGAACCATGTGGAGATAACTTGCAAACATTTGGAAAAATTTTCTTATTCCTTATACTCTGTTCCTCATTTATAACTCCTCATTCTTTTATTTAAAAAATTTTAAGAACAACTGAAAAATCAACAGCTCTTCTTAGATCCTTCAGAGAAGTGAGGTCACAGGACAAATCACTGCCTCTAAAATTAGAGAGACAGTTACAGAGAATTACAACTTAACCAAGGCAGAAACCCATGAGTAGAAACTTCTGCGGGAACCAGTATTAGGGTAGAACAACTTAAACTGTAATTGATAAATTGCTAGAGGCTCCATTGTGGACAAGTCTGAGAAATAAAAACTCCAGGGGGTCCCGGTCAGAGGGAGGCCCCACAAGTTTTTTTGTGAGATTTAGCTCCAGGAGCTCTATCAGGTTCTCACAGAGAGTACTAGAGAAAAATTCCTTTATACTTCTAGGGAAAAGTAACCATTTTGAAATATGCCAGAGCATTCTGTTCTTCTGGACAAGGTCTGCCTTCAAGGGAAACAATTTTACCAGAGCCTAACCTAATGGGGTTTTATCAGCGCCTAAAACCAACTGGGGGGAAGAGAAATACCCAACTCCAGCCCACTGCAGCCATTGTGTCCCACATTGTGAGTTGAGGTGGATATTGAGAAGCACTGTGAAGTTTACAGCCCAGGGGCACAGGTTTACCAAAAAACTGAGACCTCATTATACAGAATGCTTATCCTCTCCCTACATCTTAACTCCACACCGCTAAGGACTGTTTGCCAGAGTTCCTTTTACCCAGTACATAGTATCTGGTGTGCAACAAAAAAAGTATAAGACATACTAAAAGGCAAAAAACATAGTTTAAAAAGACAGAGCAAGCATTATAACCAAGCTCAGGTATAGCAGGGGTGTTGGAATTATCAGACCAGGATTTTAAAACAACCATGATTAATATATTAAGGCCTCTAATGGAAATAGTAGATGACATACAAGAACAAATGGGTAAACAGAGGGATGGAAATTCTAAGAAAGAATTTTAATAATGCTAAAAATAAAAAACACTGTAACAAAAATGAAGAATGCCTTTGATGGGCTCATTAGCAGACTAGACATGGCTGAGGAATCTCTCAGATTGAGGATATGGCAATAGAAACTTCCAAAGAGAAAAGAGACTGAAAAAAAAAAAAAAAAAAGGAAGAGAATTTCAAGAACTGTGGGCCAACTACAAAAGGTGTAAAATCGGCATAATGGAAATATCAAAAGGAGGAGAAAAAGAGAAAGGAGCAGAAGAAATACTTGAAGCAATAATGACTGAGAATTTCTCCAAATTAATGGCAGTTAACCAAACCTCAGATCCAGGAAGCTCAGAGAACACAAAGCAGAATAAATGCCAAAAACAACAGCAAAGCCCTACACCTAGTCATATTATATTCAAACCACAGAAAATCAAAGATGGAGAAGCCAGGGAGTGGGAAAAAATCCCATTACCTATAGAGGAGCAAAGGAAAAAATTACATTAGACTTCTCAGAAACCATGCAAGCAAGAGAGAGGAGAGTGAAATAAAGTGTTAAGAGAGAAAAAAAAAACACCAACCTAGAATTCTGTGAAATTATCCTTCAAAAGTGGAAGAGAAATAATTACTCAGACAAACAAAAACTGAGAGAATTTGTTGCCTGCCTTGAAAGAAATGCTAAGACAGTTTTTTTTCAGAGACAAGGAAAATTATATAGGTCAGAAACTCTGTTCTATATAAAGAAGAGTATCAGAGAAGAAATAAGTGAAGGTAAAATAAAACTTATTTTTCTCATACTTAATTGATCTAACATAATAGTTTGCTCAAAATAATTATAGCAACAAAGTATTATATTATGGATACTTGTGTGTGTGTCTATACATGCTTATATATGTTTATGTATTAAGTAAAATGAATGAATGATTAAAAGGATGAGAGGAAGGAATTAGGAATATTTTGTTATTATAAGGTACTTTCACCATCCCTGAAGTGTTATAGTGTTATTTGAAAGTAGACTTGGATTAATTGTAAACATATATTGCAAATTCTAGGACAACCACGAAAAAACATTTTTTAAAAAGTATATATTAATTAATATGCTAAGAAAGGAGAGAAAATGGAATAATACAAACTGCTAAATTAAAGCCACAAAAGGCAGAAAAAGAATAGAAGACAAAAATAGGAACAAAGAATAAGGATAATGAATAGAAAATAGTAATAACTATGATAGATATTAATCCAAATGTATCAATAATAATTTTAAACATCAATGGTCTAACATACCAATGAAAAGGCAGATTGTCAGAGTAGATTTAAAAAAACCCAACTATATGTTGTATACAAGAAACCCACTTTTAATATAAACATATAGATTAAAAGTAAATTAATGGAGAAAGGCATACTATGCTAGTTCTAATCAAAAGAGAGTGTGAGAAACTATATTCATTTTAGGCAGCAGACTTCAGAGCAAGGTAAGTTATCAAGGGTAAAGAGAGGCATTAGATAATGATAAAAGGGTTAATTCTCTAAGAAGACAGGACAATTCTTAATGTGTGTGCACCTAAAAACAGAGCATCGAAGTATGTGAGGCAAAAATAGATAGAATCGCAAGGATAAACAGAAGAAACCACTATTATAGTTGGAGACTTCAACACTCCTCCATCAGAAATGGACAAATCCAGCAGGCAGAAAATCAGTAAGGACATAATTGAACTCAATAGCACGATTAATCAAGTGGATATAATTAACATCTATAGACGACTTCATCCAACAACAGCAGAAAACACATTCTTCTGAAGCTCACACAGAACATCTACCAAGATGATCACATTCTGGGCCATAAAACACACCTTAACAAATTTAAATGAATAGAAATCACGCCATGTCTGCCCTCAGATGTCAGTGGAACTAAACTAGAAATTTATCACAGAAAGATAGCTGAAAAGCCCCCAAAATACTTGGGACATAAAACACTTCTACACAACACATGGATGGAAAAAAGAAATCTCAAGAGACATTTAAAAATATTTTGAAGTAAATGAAAATGAAAATACAACTTATCAAAATTTGTGGGATGCAGTGAAAGCAGCTCTTAGAGGGAAAGTTACAGCATTGAATGCATACATTAGAAAAGAACAAAGATTTAAAATTAATAATTGTTATGTACTGAATGTTTGTGTCCCCCTGAAATTCATATGTTAAAGCTCTAACCTTGAATGTGATGGTATTAGGAGGTGGGACCTTTGGAAAATAATTAGATTTAGATGAGGTCATGAAGGTGGAGCCCCCATGATGAGATCAGTGCCCTTATAAGAAGAGGAAGAAGCACCAGAGCTTCCTTTCTCCACCATGTTAAGACACAGCAAGAAGGCAGCCCTCTGCAAGACACGAAAAGGACCCTCACCAGAACCCAATTATCAGGGTGATCTCAAACTTCCCAGCCTCCAGAACTGTGAAAAATAAATGTCTGTTGTTCAAGCCACAGTCTCTGGTATTTTGTTATAGCATCCCAAGCTGACGAAAACAATAAATAATCTAAGCTTCTACCTAGGGAAACCAGAAAAAGAAGACCAAATTATAGACAAAGTAAGCAAAAGAAAAGAAATAATAAAAATTAGAGGCCGGGCGCAGTGGCTCATGCCTGTAATCCCAGCACTTTGGGAGGCCGAGGTGGGCGGATCATGAGGTCAGGAGATCGAGACCATCGTGGCTAACACGGTGAAATCCTGTCTCTACTAAAAATACAAAAAATTAGCCGGGCGTTGTGGGGGGCGCCTGTAGTCCCAGCTACTTGGGAGGCTGAGGCAGGAGAATGGCGTGAACCTGGGAGGCGGAGCTTGCAGTGAGCAGAGATGGCGCCACTGCACTCCAGCCTGGGGGACAGAGTGAGACTCTGTCTCAAAAAAATAAAAAATAAAAATAAATAAAAATAAAAAAATTAGAAACAAAATCAACAAAATTCAAAACAGAAAATCAATAGATAAAGTCAGTGAAACAAAAAAACTGGTTGTTTGAAAAGACCTATAAAATTGCTGAGCCTCTAGCCAGGCTAATTTAGAAAAAAAGAGAGAAGACACAAATTACTAATATTAGAAATGAAAGTGGGGGCATCACTACAAATCTCATGGACATTAAAAGGATAATAAATAGATAGATGAGTGACTGTATGCCCACAAATTTGATAACCTCCTGTATGAAATGAACCAATTACTTGATAGACACAATCTGCCAAAACTCTCTCTCTCTCACACACACACACACACACACAGACAATCTAAATAGGCCTATACCTATGAAAAAAATTGAGTCGATAATTAATGACCTTCCAAAGCAAAAAGTACCACACTCAGATGGATTCACTGGTGAATTCTACCAAACATTTAAGGAAGAAATTATGCCATTTATTTATAATCTCTCCCAAAAGATAGAAGCAGAGAGAATATTTTCTAACTCATTCTATGAAGCCAGAATTACTCTAATACCAAAATCAGACAAAGACATTATAGAAAAGAAAACTACAGACCAATATCTCTCATGAACACAGATGCAAAAATCCTCAACTCAACGGAATACTAGCAAATGAAATCCAATAATGTACAAAAAGAATTATACAGGCCAGGCATTGTAGCTCATGGGATTACATGGTAGTGTAATCCCAGTGCTTTGGGAGGCCAGTAGGAGGACTGCTTGAGCCCAGGAGTTTGAGACCAGCCTGGGCAACATAGTGAGACACTGTCTCTACAAAAATAAAAAATTAGCTGGGTGTGGTGTCACATGCCTGTAGTCCCAGCTACTTGCGAGTCTGAGGCAGAAGGATTGCTTGAGCCCAGGAGTTCAAGGGTGTAGTCAGCTATGATCAAGCCACTACACTTCAGCCTGAGTGACAGAGCAAGATCGTGTCTCTTAAAAAAAAAACAAAAAGTATACACCATGACCAAATAGGTTATATCCCAGGTATGCAAGGCTGATTCAACATTAAAAAATCAATTAATGCGATGCATCTCATCAACAGGCTAAAGAAAAAATCATACAATCATATCAATAGATACAGAAAAAGCATTTGACAAAATCCAATACCTATTCACGATGAAAACTGTCAGCAAACTAGCAATAGAGGGAAATCCTCAACTTGATAAAGAACATTTGCAAAAACCCTGCAGCTAACATCATACTTAAGGGTAAAAAACTGAAAGTCTTCCAATAAGATCAGAATAAGGCAAGAATGTCCCCGCTAACCATTCCTTTTCAAGATTGTACTGGAAGTCCTAGCTAATGAAATAAGACCAGAAAAGGAAAGAAAAGATATTCGGATTGGAAAGGAAGAAATAAAATTGCCTTTGTTTTCAGATGACATAATTGTCTATGTAGACAATCTGAAAGAATCAACAAAAATCTCCTGGAACAATAAGTAATTATAGCAAGGTTGCAGGATACAATGTTAACATATAAAAGGCAATCACTCTCCTATATACCAGCAATGAACAAATAGAATTTGAAATTAAAAACACAATACTATTTACATTTGCATCTCTAAAAATGAAATACTTAGATATAAATCTAACAAAATATGTACAGGATAATATGAGGAAAACTACAAAACCCCAATGAAAGAAATCAGAGAAGAACTAAATAAGTGGAGAGATATTCCAAGTTCGTAGATAGAAAGAGACAATATTGTCAAGATATGTTATTCCCAACTCAATCTGTAGATTCAACACAATCCCAATCAAAATTCCAATGAATTATTTTGTGAATATTGATAAACGGATTCTAAAGTTGATATAGAAAGGCAAAAGACCCAGCTTAGCCAATCCAATGTTGAAGGAGAAAAACAAAGTTGGAGGACCAACATTACCTGATATCAAGATTTACTATAAAGCTACAGTAGTCAAGACAATGTGCTACTGGTGAAGGAATAAACAAATCAATTAATGGAACAGAATAGAGTGTCCAGAAATAGGCTCCCACAAATATAGTCAACTGATTTTTGACAAAGGAGCAAAGGCAATTCAATAAAGACAGTCTTTTCAACAAACAGTGCCAGAACAACTGGATTTCCACATGTGAGTATGAATCTAGACACAGACTTTATACCTCTTACAAAAATTAACTCAAAATGATGGCTGGGCACGGTGGCTCATGCTTGTAATCACAGCATTTTGGGAGACTGAGGTGGGCGGATCATGAGGTCAGGAATTCAAGACCAGCCTGGCCAACATGGTGAAACCCTGTCTGTTCTAAAAATACAAAACGTAGCCGGGCATGGTGGCGCACACCTGTAGTCCCAGCTACTTGGGAGGCGGAGGCAGGAAAATCTCTGGAACCTGGAAGGTGGAAGTTGTGGTGAGCCGAGATTGGACCACTGCACTCCAGCCTGGCGACAGAGCAAGACTCCGTCTCAAAAAAAAAAAAAAAAAAAAAAAAAAAAAAAAAAAAAAAAAATTAACTTGAAGTGGATTACAGCCCTAAATGATGTAAAACTACACAAAACTATACAAACACAAAACTACAAAACTCCCAAAACTCCTAGATGATAATATAGGAGAAAACACAGATAACTTTGGGAATGGCAATGACTTTATAGATACAACATTGAAAGCATGGCCTGTAAAAGAAATATTAATAAGCTACACTTCATTAAAATTGAAAACTTCTGCTCTGTGAAAGAAACTCAAGAAAATGAGAAGACAGGAATGTAAAATGATACAGTCACTGTAGAAAACAGTATGGGAGTTCCTCAAAAAAATTGAAAATAGAATTACCATATGATCCAGCAATTACACTTCTGGATATATTCCCAAAAGAATTAAAAGTAGGGTCTTGAAGAGATATTTGTACACCCATGTTCATAGCAGCATTAGTCACAACAGCTAAAACATGGAAGCAACTATTGCTTTTGCTTTTGCTATTGCTTGCATATTTGGCCCTCCAAACCTCAGGCTGAAATTTAATCTCGTGTTGGAGGTGGGGCCTAATGAGAAGTGTTTGAGTCATGGCAGTAGATCTCTCATGAATGGCTTTGCTCTACTAGAGCAAAGATTGTTAAAAAGTCTGGCACCTTCACCCACACCCAAGCTTCTGTTCTCTCATCATGTGATCTCTGCACACGCAAGTTCCACTTCCCCTTCTGCCATGAATGGAAGCAGCTTGAGGCCCACACCAGATGCAGATGCCAATGGCATACTTCTTGCACAGCTTGCAGAACCACAAGCCGAGTGAACTGCTTTTCTTTATAAATTACCTAGCTCAGGTAGTCCTTTATAGTAGCACTAAATGGGCTAAAACACAACTCAAGTGTCCATCAACAGACGAATGGATAAGTAACATGTAGAATGGAATATTATTCAGTTTTTAAAAGGAGGGAAATTCTGACATATGCTACAACATAAATGAAACTTGAAGACATTATGCTAAGTGAAATAAGCCAATCTTAACGTGATAAATACTGTGTGATTATACTTATATGAGGTACTTAGAGTGGTCGAACTCACAGAGACAGAAAGTAGATTAGTGGTTGCAAAGGGCCGGGGAAAGGGGAAATAGGAGTTATTGTTTAATGGGCATAGAGTTTCAGTTTTTGCAAGAAGAAAAGAGTTATGGAGATGGATGGTGGTGATGGTAGCACAACATTATGAATGTATTTAATACAACTGAGCTGTGTACTTAAAATGAGTAAGATGATAAATTTTGTATGTATTTTACTGCAATAAAATTTCTTAAAAGAATGGGAAGATAAGCCACATACTGGGGAAAATATTTGCAAAAGACCTATTCAAAATATACAAAGAACTCTTAAAACTGAACAATAAGAAAACGAACAACCTGATTAAAAAATAGGCAAAAGACCTGTACAGTCACTTTACCAAAGAAGGTATACAGATGGCAAATAAGCATGTACAAAGATGCTCAACATTACATGTAACGAGGGAAAGTCGAACCAAGACAACAATGAGATACCACTATACATCTATTAGAATGGCCAAAATCCAGAAAATAGACAACACCAGGTGTGGCTGAGGATGTAGAGCAAGAGGAATGCTCATTCATTGCTGACAGGAATGTACATTTGTACAGACACTTTGGAAGACAGATTGGTGGTTGTTAAAAAGAACCTGGAACCTTTCCCAACACCCTTGCTCTGTTCTCTCATGTTGTGATCTCTGCACATGCCAGCTCCCCTTCCCCTCTTGCCATGAATGGAAGTAGCTTGAGGCCCCTACCAGAAGCAGATGCAAAGGTAAACATACTCTTACTATATAATTCTGCAATCTGGCTCCTTGATATTTACCCAAAGGAGTTGAAAAGTTACTTCCACACAAAAGCCTGCACATGGATGTTTATAGCACCTTTATTCACAGTTGCCAAAACGTGGATGCCAAGATGTCCTTCAGTAGGTGAATGGATAAATTGTGGTACATTCAGAAAATGGAATATGATTCAGCACTAAAAAGAAATGAGATATCAAGCCATGAAAAGATATGAAGGAAACTTAAATACATATTACTAAATAAAAGAAGCCAATCTGAAAAAGTCACCTACTGTCTGATTCCAACTACATAAGATACTGGAAAAGGCAAAACGATGGAGACAGTAAAAAGATCAGTGGTTGTCAGGAGTCAAGGGGCTGGGAGTAATGGAGCGGCAAAGCACAGATTTTAAGGGCAGTGAAAATATGCTGTACAATACTGTCATGGTGGATGTGTGTAATTATACATTTGTGAAAACCTGTAGAATGTTCACACCAAGAGTGAACCCTGATGCAGACTATGGACTTTGGGTGATAATGTTATGTGCTAATGTAGGTTCGTTGATTGGAACAAATATACCACCTTGGTGAGGGATGTTCATGGTGGGAGAGGCTGTGCACGTGTGAGAGCAGTGGATATATGAAAAATCCCCATACCTCCTGTTTAATTCTGTTATGAACCTAAAACTGCTCTAAAAAATCATCTAATTTTTAAAATTTTAACATAAAATTAAATTGGCATGGATGTGTGTAGACTTGAAAATTTTAACACATGTATGGGTTTGTGTAACCACCACCATAATCAGGACACACAACAGTTCCATCACCCCCAAAACTTCCTCATTCTGTCTTTTTGTAATTACACTTTTTCCCGGTGTCTAACCACTGCCAACCACTGATCTGTTCTCCATTACTGAAGAATGTCATATAAATGGAACCATGCAGTATGTAACCCTTTAAAGACTGGTCTTTTTCACTCAGCATGCCTCAGATTCATCAAACTTGTTTCATGTATCAACAGTTTACTCATTTTTAATCTATTGTGTGGATGAACTGCAGTTTGTTTATCCATTTACTTGTTTAAAATATTTGGATTATCCATTTTGGGCAGTCATGTATAGAGCTGCTATAAATATTCTTGTAAGAGTTTTTGTGTGGACACAAATTTTTATTTTTCTAGGGCAACTAGATAGTTGCCCTATATAGTACAATTGCTGGGTCACATGGTAATTTATGTTTCCTTTCATAAAAAAATTGTCAAGCTTTTCCAGAGTGGCTGTACCATTTTGCATTTCCACCAGCAGTGTATGAGAGTTCCAATGTAGGAGAGCCTTCTCATCAGCACTTTGTATTGTCAATATTTTTATTGTCACCATTCTAATGTGTGTCATGCATCTTATTAAGGGTTTAATTTGCATGCTCCTAATAACTAAGGATGTTGAACATCCTTATTTGCTTTATATATCATCTTTGGTAAAGTGTCTTTTACTCATTTTTTTATTGGGTTTTTTTTATTTCTTGTGTGAAGTTTTGAAAATTCTTTATATATTCTGTATTCAAGTCCTTTTAAAAATCTGATTTGCAATATTTTCTCACAGTCTGTAGCTTGTTTTTCATCCCCCTTTATTATGTATTTTACAGCAGTTTTTTTTTAATTTTGATGAAGTCCAATATACCCATATTTTTATTTTATGGATCATGCTTTTTTGTCATGTCTTAGGTCTTTATGCCTAATTCCTGGTCATTAACATTTTCTTTTGAAAGTTTTATAGTTTTATGTTTTAAATCTGTGATTCATTCTGAATTGATTTTTGTGTAGTGTGAGGTTTAGGTTGAGGTTTTTCTGCATACAGATATCCATCTGTTCCAAGACAATTTGTTGTAAAGATTATCCTTTCTCCGGTGAATTGTCTTTGCACCCTTGTAAAACATCAATTGGCCATATTTGTTTGTGTCTATTTCTAGATTTTTTTTTTTTTTTTTTTTTTTTGAGATGGAGTCTCGCTCTGTCGCCCAGGCTGGAGTGCAGTGGCGCAATCTCGGCTCACTGCAAGCTCCGACTCCCAGGTTCACGCCATTCTCCTGCCTCAGCCTCCCAAGTAGCTGGGACTACAGGCGCCCGCCACCACGCCTAGCTAATTTTTTGTATTTTTACTAGATACGGGGTTTCACCATGTTAGCCACGATGGTCTCGATCTCCTGACCTTGTGATCCACCCGCCTCGGCCTCCCAAAATGCTGGAATTACAGGCGTGAGACACCGCGCCGGGCCTATTTCTAGAGTCTTTATTCTGTTTCATTAATCTTTGTATCTCTTCTGTTTCCAATACCACAGTGTTTCGATTACTGTAGCTTTGTGGTAAGTCTTAAAATCAGGTAGTGTGATTCATCTGCTTCTGTTATTCTTTTTCAAAATTTTTCTAGCTATTCTAGCTCCTTTTACTTTCTGTATAAACTTTGGAATCAGCTTGTCTATGCCTACCAAAAATCTGCCAGGGTTTTGATTAGAATTGAGTTAAATTTATTTATCAATTTGCAGAGAATTGAATGTATACTCGATTGAGCTTTCCAATCCGTGAACATGGTTTATCTCTCCACTTATTTAGATCTCCTTTGATTTCTTTCATCAATGTTTTCTAGTTTTCAGCATGTAAGTCCTGGACATGTTTTAGGATATTTACATCTAAATATTTCATTTTTTAATTATTGGAAATGGCATTGGTTTTTTTGAATTTGGTTTTCAATTTTTGTTTTTAGTATATAGAAATATGATTGATTTTTATATGTTGACCTTACATCCTGCAACCTTGTCAAATTCACTTATTAGTTATACGGTGTGTGTGCGTGTGTGTGTGTGTGTGTGTGTTTGTGTGTGTGTGAATTCTTCAGGCTTTTCTACATATACAATCATGTCATATGTGAATAGAGATGGTTTTATTTCTTCTTGTCCAAACTGTATGCCTCTTATTTATTTTTACCATAAATAGATGTCATTTTGTCAAATGCTTTTTATGCATCAATTGCAATGGATTTTTT
This sequence comes from Pongo pygmaeus, assembly GCF_028885625.2. Classification (NCBI taxonomy): domain Eukaryota; kingdom Metazoa; phylum Chordata; class Mammalia; order Primates; family Hominidae; genus Pongo; species Pongo pygmaeus. The sequence continues at coordinate 119,753,651 of NC_072373.2, read as the reverse complement.
CTTTAAATGGCAAATATAGGGATTACATTGATTGCTTTTTTTTTCATTTTCAAATATGGAACAAGGCTTGCATTCCCTAGCTAAACCCCACATGAGCATGGTGTAGAAATCCTTTAGTGTCTATGTTCATGAGAGATATTGGTCTGTAGTTTTCTGATTTTTTCTGGTCTTGGTACAATGATACAGGATATCATGCTTTATTTTTAAAGGATGGAACTTAAGAAATGACAAGGATTCTGCAAACATCCCGTAAAAGACACTTCCTAGCAGCATTTGTTGGTCTGTGAATTGAATATGACTATGTTTTGCTCCTGAATTTCAAAAACAGATGATAGTCATGTTATTCTCGGTGATAACTGACTTTTATAATCTCGCTGTCTTATCATAATTGTTAAAATGGGTTTTTCCTGCTGACACATTTTCAGTGACTGATGCAACAAATGTTTACAGTTTCCTATAGCTGCACGGCCAACTTAATGGCTTTTTCTTCTTCTATTTCATAGCCACAGCCAAAGTGGAACAAAATCTACCAACTGGGTCAACTAAGACAAGACCTCTGTGCGTTTCACAACTATGTAGATTCCAGGGAGCTGAGGGTATTTCTGTTTCCTTTTCCTCCAGAAAAGTACATATAGGTCAGGTAACCCAGGCCTCTAGCCAAGCATGGCATTTGGCTGAGGAGACTGCCCACCTGAGGCCCATGGTTGTTCAGATAAAGGCCATCCCAGGTCATCGGCTAGGACATGTGAAAGCAGACAAAGGGGGAAATTTCCACCAGGCAGCCCCTCTCAAAGTAGTGGGAAGAATAGACAAGAAGTTAGTTACTCATTTCTCTTGTTCCATTTTTTTAAAAAACTATTTTTAAGTTTTTCCTAAGTATTAAATGTATGTAGTCCTAATGTGGAGGGATGTTTATGAAGTAGAGTGGGAAATAAACGATTAATAAGTATATTAAAATAGTTAAAACTCATGTGGTGCTTTTTATATGCCAGATACTGCTCTAAGAGCTTTACATGTATTAACTAATTTAATCCTGATAAATATCCTAATAAGGTGGGTATCATTGTTATCTTGATTTTATTAGGAAACTATCACAGGAGGGCTTGCCAAATAATGTGGCTAGTACCATATGTACAATTTTAAAATCCACATATGAAAATATGATGTGGAGGTGAGGTTCCCCCACTCTACACCTGGAGTGTGGGAGTCAGTAGAGAGAGAGAAAATTTTCCACTTTTGTTGCATGTACATCTGTTTGTTTAGATTTTTTACAATGAGTATGTTTTACTTTTATAGGTCAAAAAATTATTTTAGGCCGGGCATGGTGCTCATGCCTGTAATCCCAACAGTTTGGGAGGCTGAGGCAGGAGGATTGCTTGAGCCCAGGAGTTTGAGACCAGCCTGGGCAACATAGTGAGACCATATCTCTACTAAAAATAAAAAATTAGCTGTAGTCCCAGCTCCGTGGGAGGCTGAGGTGGGAGGGTCAATTGAGCCTGGGAGCTTGAGGCTGCAGTGAGCTATGACTGTGCCTCTGCACTCCAGCCTGGATGACAGAGCAAAACTGTCTCAGGAAAAAAAAAAATTAAATTAAAATTTAATTTGAATTATTCAGCAACATAAGGTAACACACACTCATTGCAGATTTTTTGAAAAAGGAAGACAAGCAAAAATGAGAAAATAAAAATGATCTGTAATCTCACCACATAGAGGAAATATGCATTTTGGTGTTTACCTTTCAGTTATTTTTTCTTTATATAAATATATAATTTCATGTTTACCAAAAAATTGGGTCACACCATGATGCTGTTTTCAAAACTGCTTTCTTTCAGCTACCAATATCATGAACAACTTTCCATGTCATTAAATATCCTTCTGCCAGGCTACACAGTATGGCCTTCTATGACTGTACGGTATTTTTAGTCACTTACTGCTGAACTTTTCTTTTGCTGTTGTAAGTGTAACATAGCGATTAATTGAACATTTAGTGTGGCATAATAACGTGATTGAGAAATCAGCCATATCTGGTTTTCTTGGCTGTGGACTCTTCAGAAAAGAATGTGAAGCATTTTCTCCACATCCTGCCAAGGGGGCAGCCAGGGCTTCAAGTCCAGGATGTCAAAGAGGTTGGAAGGTGGTTTTTCCATTGAAAAGCAGAGTAGCCTTAACTGTGGGCAGTGACTTCCAGCACCAGGAAAGAGGTTGGGAGATCACGGGTGTCCACAAGTGGCAGCAGTTGAGATCCAGCTGGAACTCTTCCCTCCACCCTGGGGATGGCACAACCTGAGGTAGAGCTGGGGGTGAGGAGGCTGGAAGAAAGCCCATTAAGTAGCTTGCTGCTGGGAGAGACCACTGTGAGTGGGCAGCTCCCCAGCCTGCCTGGAGAAGCAGTACCCACAGACAGGGAGGACCTGCATACAGCCTGAGGGGCAGCCATTAGCAGTGGCGAGCTCCACTGAATCCCAACCAGCTGCTCCAGTCCTGCGAGAACAAACTCTTTGTTTATTTGGGGGTTTTAGTTTTGTTCTATTTTTTGTAAAATCCAATGAGCCAAGAGAGGAAGCCCTAAAAATGATATTAGACTTCTCACCCACTGTGGATGGGATTTGGGACCAGATTTAAATAAATGTGGGAAAATAAAAAATACTGGTATGTCTTTCCCATCAAGTGTCATGAAGCTATTCCTTCCTCATTAATACACAAATATGCAACACCATGAGGAGCATTCATGTGTTCATCAACGATCACTGGTTGTTCATTTCATACATCTCCTTAGACCCCTAAGGGATGGCAGGGTCTGTTGGGTCAGCCAACTCCAAGGACGAAGCCCCCTGGATTAAGGGACCTGAACTGAGCCAAAACAGATGGGGGTGGGAGAACCTGGGTCCAGTCCTTGCTCTGTCACAAATGTGCTTTATAGCTCTGAGCAAGTTTCTCACCTTTCTGTTCCTAAATAGAGGATTAACAAAGAGGCTGCTCTGTAAAGCTCTGGGAATCTGTGGGTCATTGGTACTTGGGAGCCCTCAGCCTGTAGGGAATCTAGACAGACTCACACATCCACGGAAACTGCAAGCAGCTCCACATTCTCCCATGTGCTCCAGTCAAACCAGATTGCTGGCCATGTTCCAGAGCACACGCTACATTTCACACCTCCATATTCTTGCTGTTGCTGTTCCCTCCATCTAAAGTCAGTGTTCCTCATGTCCGCCTCTTGAAATCCTAGTCATCCTTTAAGATTCAACAAAACCAACTCTCCTTCACAAGCCTGCCCCATTCCCTCCATGGGGAGCGTCTTTCTTTCTTCTTCCACGGGCATCTTCCGCCTCTGACTGCAGTCATCTGGACACATTTTGCAAGCTCCCTGAAGGCAGGGGCTGGGCCTCATTCATCTCTGCATCCCCCACAGGACCCAGCTCAGGATCCTGCAAGCTATGGAGCAGCCAAATGTTTGTGGAACTAAAATTGGGACCTGGGCCTAGGCTTGGATGAAGTTTCAGGCTATTTCAGGCCCTGGAATGGGTGGGGCGATGAAGGGAATGTTGGGGTTGGGAGATAAAAGACCTGAGCGGGAATGTGGCCTGGGCTTCACTGACTGGAACAGCCTCTCCATCCCCACCCCTTGATGTCTCCTCATCTAGCCCTGACAGAAACAGGGAAACACTGTGTACTTGCGACTCTCTTCCATCAGTCTCTTGAGCCCTTCCAGTCCCTCACGTCACCCACTCCTTCCCTGAGCCCCTATAAAGAGGTCAAAGGGCCAAGCTGGTGGGCAGGAAATGGCTGAAGGGCCTTTGTGGAGAGGCCAAGGTCCAAGCTCCCGGTCTCTGGCATGAGATCCATTCTTGCTGTTGGTCTAAAACATTGTGTTGACCCTCCGTCAGGACTCTGTGGAAGTGTGGAAGTGGCATGAGCTCATGTTGGAGGCTGAAGAGCTCTGTCCTCACTGCTGCAGAATGGGACAAATGCTGAGGGTGTGGAGGACGAGGCTTAACTCTTTCCCCGGGGAAGAGGCCAGGCTTGCGTTGTGCACGTGGAGCCTTCAACCCTTAAAAGGCTGTCCAGGCAGAGCTCCTGGAATTGTGGAGCAGAAGGGAGGTTTTCAAGACCAGGGTTGAGAGGCATGAGGAGCAGCCTTGGGAATCCAGGTCGGTTGCAGGGAGGGCTTGAGAGGGTGAAATGGTTAATGGTTTGTTGAAAAACAGGGAGAGTCCCTCCTCCAGGGGCCCAGCTGGCTGCAAAGCCAGGAGCAGAGACTCCAAGGGTGATGCAATGGGGCCCGCCCTGCACACCAGAGAGGGTGAGGAAGGCAGGCTCCCACCCTGCAGCAGCCTCCACACCACCAGCAGCCGACCACTCTCCTCTGGCTCCAGCAAACCAGCCACAGGCCGGGCCCTTCAGGGCAAAAGGGCAAGACCCTGAGCACCTGAGCTTTGGGAGATGGCAGCTTCTGTCTGTTCCACTCCATCAGCCCCAGAGCCTTTCCAGTCAAGACAAATCCTCTACTAGCCCCCAGCAGGCATCCTGAAGGAGTACCCACCAGGATATCGAACCATCCTGGCCACCTGTGTCTCTGCAATTCCAGGACTATTTCCAGTCCTAGAGGCAGGTTGCAGGTTGCGGGTAGAGAGGCAGGCCTGGGAGAGGCAAAGACAGGCAGTGTCCTCCCTTATCCCAGAAGCTGACACTTATATCTAGCCAGCCCACTCACCATTGCCCTGGGGGAGCACATCTGCCAGGGAAGCAGTATCCCAGAAGCTTCTAAAAGACTTGGGGCTACTTCAAGGGTGGGTCAGCATCTCTGAACTCGGGAGAGAGACTGCTCTTCCTTTCCTAGCATGGGGCTAGACACAGCCTCAGAAGCAGGGAGAGGAAGCATGCCACACACTCTGGAAGACTGCTCAGGGTGGGGCACATGGAGACAGCAAGGAGGGGGTGTGCCCTCTCAGATAGTACTGGGAACCTTGATTTTCTGACAAAGCTCTGCTATGGACTCTAAGCCCCATGAGGACAGGAACTGTGTCTGTCTTGTTTACTGTGGGATCCCTGCCACTCAGCACAGCTCCCGAGACAAAGCCGACGCTCAGTAAATAACTGACTGGGCAGAGGCCAAAGTCCGAGGCCACTTTCACAATTTCTACTTTTTTGGTAAACTCCTCACCATCCGCACCTCCATCCTGCCCCATCCCATACACACACTTAAGAGCAGAAAAAAACATACAGAGTAGCACGAAGAGTCATCAGAACAGATTTCTTGAACATTGTTTACAATTGGTGAATGCCTTCTCGGTATGAACTTCAATGTGTGGCAGCTTTGGGAACTGAAGTAAGATACATCAGGATCTCTGGTCCAACCTAGAAAAAAAGCATGTGAGGAAGTTCCAAGGGGCTGCTGGTCACACAGCCAAACCCCGGGGCCAGGTTGGGCCAGGAAAGCAGCAATTGCTCATGGCTGGGGCAGTGTCAGCCCTCCCTTTTGAGGAAACACATCCACATGTCAACAAGTACTCAAAACCAGCAATGACAACTCTTTCCTGCAGCAGACGGGTTTCTGCTTATTCCTGTCGTTCTGGGAAGCGGAGCAAAGAGAGAATTCCAAATTCTCAACAATAGCTCCTTTGCCCTCCATGGTTAGCCTGGACTCACATCTTAGTACCTTACATTTGCACAATATTTGCAACTTGTTCAAAGCTCTTGCATATTTATGATCTTACTGGATTAGGTCATCACAAGCCCCAGATGGAGAGCTACCAACCTGTCTTGCATGAGGAAGAGGAGGTCAAAAAAGGTCCAGGATGCCAGTGGCCAAGTTAGTAGCAGAGTGAAGATTTGAGCCCACATCTCTGCCCAGTTTTCCTGCTTCCTCACACCATGCAGCCTCGCCATGAGTCAGCTATCACGAGTTCCAGACACAGGACCTCAGATCCTCTAGGGCCAAAAGGTGCCTCCTTATCCTGGTCCTTGTTTACAGTCAGTACAACTGGCCCCACTACTTACATTTTTGCTCCCTTTCTCTGGCAGGACCTGGTGCCGTGACCCATCTTCGCCTGTTTTGCTTGAAAGCCATCCCCACACCCACTCCGAAACCACCTCCCTCCATTCCATTATATTGCACTAGTTGGAAACAATTCAAATACCCAACAATAGGAAAACAGTTAAGCAAACTCATAAAGCAATATGACAGAAAGCTTGGGAAACATGGACAATAATAACAAGTATGTCAATGTTCTCCGTTTGGGTCATGTGTTTTTGAAATGTTGTAATTTGATCAAAGCAGAATACAAAAGGACATGAACCTACCAATCACAGGTATGTAAAAATGAGTTTCTGCAAATTGCTAAGAACTAGGAGTGAACTTAACAAGATGAAAAGAAATTTTTAAAAAATCTTCATGGGTTTTTCTTTCCTATAATGTTCAAAATGATAATAAAGAGTAAGTGATCCTAATAAATATGATAATAATAAGCAGAGGGGGAGACAGAGAAGGAGGAATGTTTTCCCACTGGAACTGGAGAAGGGGAAGGAGAAGAGGCTGAGGGTAGGGAGGGAGGGAGCTCGGTGGGAAGTAGGAGCCAGGAAGCCTGAGGACCAGCACCCACAGCCACAGAGGCGCAACCGGGAGCCCAGCCTCTGGGGGTCCCTCAGGGCCAGCTAGGTAGGTAAGCAATCTGAAGTGGTGCTCCAGGGCACCTTTCACAATAATTACAATGTCAGTGGTGCCTCCTAGAGCTGTGCAAGGTAGCAGTTCTGGGACAGAAAGAAGGCTGGAGCTGGAGGGTTTGCCCATGCTGGAGAGCTAGAGGCAGAGCCACTGCCCTCTTCACCTTCTTCCGGACTTCCATTGTCACCCAAGATCTCTGCAGTTTTTCTGCACTTTCATTCCAGAGGGCTAACATGATGCCTGGCCGACAGGAGGTGAAAGGCCTTCAGGAGGAGCACAGCCTCCCCCTGGTGGGGAGCCTGACTGGCAGGGAGCAGGCAGTTCCAAAAGGTGCCAACCTGGGCTCCCCTGAGACTCAGGGACAGTGCCCTCCACAGACATATCAAACTCAACATGTCCCAAGCTGACTCCTCTCGGCAGCCCCCCTCCACCTCTCTAGCCACACTTGCTTCTCCTCCTGTGCTCCCCAGCATGGCAGACATCACCATCACCCACCCAGGGCTTAACAGGCCCTGCAGGATCTGGCCCTAGCTTCAGCGCTCACTTCACCCTGCTTTGCACCCTGTGCCCCACCCACATGGAGATATTTACAGTTCCCGTAATATGCCAAGCTGTTTCCATCACCATGCCTATTCTCAGGCTGTTTCTTCAGCCTGGAGAATCTTCCCTCCCTTGCCCAGCTGCTTATCTGTCAAGACTCAGCTCTGGCAGCGTCTCCCTCTGTGTCATCCCTTTGCCCTCCACTGCACCCCACCCCCATCACCTGTCCCCACGTAGAGATCAGCACCTCAGCTTATTTGTCTCTGTAGTCCCGACTGACATCTAGCCCTGCTGCTGGCACTTCTTCGGCACTCAATATATATTTTATAAATAAAAGAACAAATGACTGAATGTGGAACATCAATTTTGGGGTGGACAAACAGTGAATCTGATTAACAAGACCAAGCCCATGTGTGGTAGCCCAATGCCACTACATTTCTGGTGACAGCATCTCCCAATTCACCACTGCCCTTAGCCCACTCCTTTCTAGCAAGGGTCTTCGCTCCAGGCCCTTGGAGACTTCCCACCACCACACACAGCAGGTGCCTCTGTCTTTGGGTCCACGTTCTTCTCCAATTGCCCTGTAGAGGGGTCTCTCACCTGTGTGTGGATGCGCTGTTCAGGGCAGTGAGCTTGCCAGTAGAGGTGCTGAGTCAGGTGGGTGGGTAGGATGAAGACAAGTCATCTCTTGGCATTCATGAGAAGCAATCGCCTTAGCTGTGCCATGTGAGGCTATCTTAGGATTGGTTTTGGGGGTGGGGGACAGGATGCAATGATTCTCAGGGATGTTATGTTGTCACACTCCCTGGCTGGGTGAGCTCTTTGCTCTCCAGCACACACGTGATGGAAGGGATGGCAACCACTCATGCCCCCTGCAGTAGCTGGTTTCCAAGAATGTCCCGGGCCCCTGGCCTCACTTGAACCACATAGGCCTAATGCTTTCCACCAGGGTAGGGGGTGCTGCCCTTCCCCTTTCCAGTCTGAGTCCCCCAACTCTCCTACATCAGCTCATCAACCTCCCCTCAGGCCAGCCACTCAGGTGAGTGGAGTCTGACCTGCTGATCTCCTTCTTAGCCCAGACTGCTAAGGTATGCATGCTCTAGGCCTGGCCCTGTCTGTCATCCTCTGTGGCAGCCGCAATAGCAGACAACACTGTGAGCCTGGTGCTAGCGCAGACCTGGTCCAGGAGGAGTAAAGACTGAACTTCAATCTCCAGGAAGCTCACAGTCTGCATGCTTAAATGCACAGCAGAACTGGGGGACTAAGAGACAACATGTTTAGACAAAGTGAGTTCTAAAAATCAAATCCAAAAGACAGATACACTGATGCTTCTCTTAAAAAAAAAAAAAAAAAGATCATCTTAAGTCGCATGTTTTTCTATTATAGGGACTTGAGATTTCATCCCTGGTTCCAATGGGCTCTGCCTCGAGTCTTTGGGCAGGCATCTCTGATCCCTGGGCTCTGCCAACAGTTTGGGCAAACCCACAAGGATGAAAGCTACTGTGAGCCTTATGTTCAGAGAGTCCTTAGTGTACCAGGTGTGGTTCCTGACCCCTAGCTGAAAGATGCCAGTCTGGCACCCTCATGGATGAACCTGGTATTCTGGTCTCCATCTCTGTTCCCGTTCTGCTACAGTGATGCCCCTGACAGGGAAGTCTGAGTGCTCAAAAAAGTGAGCAGATGAAAGAATACAAACAGTTCAAGACCAAGGTCTGCAGATCTGCAAAGGGTGCATTCTTCCAGGCACTTCTACAGCCCTTTTGAAACAGACAGTCTCATGAGGCTAGGTGGCTGGAACACAGGATTCCCTGACTAAGACTTTTAGGGCCCTAGAGGTGAATATTTCACACTCTCCCCAGCCCTGAACACAAATCAGTGGGGAAAATGTCATTTCAAACCAAAACTTCCTTCTTGAAAGGGTAGGCCCTGTTAAAAAACCTGGGAGGTTTCTGGATGTTAAAAGGTGGTCCTGGCCAGGCGCGGTGGCTCATGCCTGTAATCCCAGCACTTTGGGAGGCTGAGGCAGGTGGATCACTTGAGGTCAGGATCTGAGACCAGCCTGGCCAAGATGGTGAAACCCCGTCTCTACCAAAAATACAAAAATTAGTCGGGCACAGTGGTGCATGCCTGTAGTCCCAGCTACTCACTCAGGAGGCTGAGGCAGGAGAATCACTTGAACCTGGCAGGCGGAGGTTGCAGTGAGCTGAGAGCACTCCAGCTTGGGCAACAGAGCGAGACTTCGTCTCAAAAAAAAAAAAAAAGGTGGTCCTGGGGAGGAATTTAGGGAAAGGGCACTGGGAAGACCGGAATTGCTCAGCACAGCAGAGGAGAATCTGGCTTCCCAGAGTCTATCAAGGAAGGAAGGATGAGGTGCAGAGATGGGAAGGATGAGGTGCAGAGATGGGAAGGGAGGAACAGGAGGAAGCTAGATTAGATGGCGATGGGCTAGGGAGCGTGGTGGGATCTTGTGGCCATTGAGAAATCCCCGGGTGGTAAGACAGCCAAAATAACTTTTCAGAACATTTCAGAAATGTGTTCTTAAATTGTTTGCTGTGTGATGTAATCTCTCCCCTGTGACCCACAAACCTTTATTAAAAGTTTTACTACATGTTACAGCCTTATTTTGTAGTTGTTTAGCATGGGGTGGGGGTTGAAAGGAGAAGTGGCTGAATTGACCCCAGGAGCTACAGAAACAGTCACAAGACCAGAATAGTGAATAAAATGCCAGACAAGGCAAAAAAACTAGAGCCAGAGGTGACCATGAAAATCCAAGTCCTCCCAGTAATGGACTTTCCACAGGACATGGTAATTGGAGCCAATGTCATTTGAATCTCAAAGGACAAGCTACCTCAGCTGACATTAGGATACAGACAGGCTTTGCCTCTCCAGCTGAACTAAGCCTTGCAAAACATAAAATGCGTCACATGTCCTTTTGCCAGCAGGGCCTTAGCACAGACACTGCACATAGTAGGCCCAGTAAAAGGGTGTGAACAGTCCATAAATGTCCTGGATGCCCACTGAGAGCTGGAAGGGTCTAATGCTTTGGTGGAGCAAGTACTGGAAGGCCATTCTGGCTGGGGACTTCTCCATCAGCTCTCCTGGTATCCACCCTCATACCCATCAGCCCTATCCCAATGAGGGTTTTGTAAACAGGCAAGGCCCAGTCGGAGATGGTGGTGGAGGAAGTCACAAAGCGTTGTGCAGAAACCAGACTGCTCTGAGTCAGTTCTGCCCCCTATGAAGTCAAAGAGACAGGCACTGCCCCTTGGGAAGGAGCTTTAATCCAAAGGGCCTGGGGCTGGGCCAGTGAGTGAGTGGGCTGTCTCGAGCCCCGGACTTTTCCTAGGAATGGCTGTAGGATGTGTCGTGTGGGGCTCTGGGCTTTGCTCCCAAACACCCCTTTCATGCTCCTCTGAGGCCTTGCCAGGAACCCCGCAGCCCAAAGACCTTCCGTTCCGCAGCATCATTGCATGAACCTCGCGCTGCTCCTAGGGCTGATGGTGCCACCTGGTGGCACAAAGGGTCCTGCTCACCCTGGGAACTTCGCTCTCGAGCGGGAGAGGAGCGGCTTCTGTGGCCCAGCCCAGCGTGATGACGTCACGACAGAGCGCCGTTTCTCCCCGCCTCTTCCCCCTCCCGGGAGCTGCCAGTACTTGACGTGGCGTCACCGCCCTCTACCCTCGCTTTGCGTGCGTGTTTGCGTACAGCGGAGGTGGCGGCGCGGGCAGGTCGGAGCTCGGAGCTGCTGCTTCTGGTTCTCTTCTGGCCGCCGTCGCTGTCCGGCTGCCTTGGGCTGCCGAACAGCCAAGGCGTGGGCCCCAGCACCTCAGAAGCCGACGCAGCTCGACGCAGGGCCCGGCAGGAGGGTGGGCGATCGCGTGTCGGAGGGCGCCGCGCGGGCAGGCAGGCGGGCGCCAGAGGGGGAAAGAGGCGGGGGCGGCGGGTCAGCCGCTGGCCGGGCCGGCCGGGGGATGTCGATGCCTGACGCGATGCCGCTGCCCGGGGTCGGGGAGGAGCTGAAGCAGGCCAAGGAGATCGAGGACGCCGAGAAGTACTCCTTCATGGCCACCGTCACCAAGGCGCCCAAGAAGGTGCGGGGGCTCTGGGTGGCGGGGGCGGGGCTCGGGCTCCGGCCTCGCGGAAGGGACGCGAGCAAGCCCGGGCTCTGGCTAGTTTGGGACTTCTGGGGGTGAGTGGGGACGGCGGAGGTGATGTAGGGGGTGGCGGCTGTGCGGCCCCAGGCCTATCCCGGGCTGAAAGGCCGCCTCTGACCTCGCTTTCCTTTGTCCCTCGGCCCAAGTCCTCCGGGATCGTTTTGAAACCCGACAGGGCCAGGCCTTAAATTTGCGACTGACTTTTCCTGGATGAAGGGCCTCGAAGACGAGAGTGGGAGGGGGTGAACCAACTCAGCTGACCCTTGTGACCAGTCCGGGGGCATGGGGTGTACAGAAAATCTCCCTTCAGGTGAGTGGGTAAATCTGGCAGAACTTCCGTCAAATCTTTGGGAGCAGTGGCCCGTTTATCCAACAACTGCGTGATAGCTGGGAGGCAAGAGAAAAGAATGCGTGAAGCTAGCTCTGATACACAGGTGAAAGCAACGAGGGTAACATGAAATTGAAAATCTATGATTTTCACTTTCTACAGCCTTCCAATTACTTCGAAATATGTAAGAAATTGACATTTGGAGGTTGGTGACAGCAGACACTGTCATGGATACAGGTGGATCCTAGAGTCATGTGAATAGATCACTTAGGCATCCCTGGAGAAAGGAGCTTGGGTGGGTTGGAGTAGTGGGTGGTAAGGAAAGATTGCTCACTCTTGACTGTACTTTTGAGGCAGAACAAGTTTGATCTATTGTGCTGTAGGTTGAGCTCAAAGGACACCCTTCGAATTCTCTCATAAATGGCAACCTTTGGAGATTTTAGTCTGACTAGCTCTCTGAGTGGTGGAATTGGGATCCTTGTTGGTTTCTGATCATTTACTGCCAGCCACATCTTGATTTTCCATACACCTGGCACCCAGTTAGCAGTAGACCAGAGAACCTTTACAAAGAGGTGACCTTCCTGAAGCCAGTGAGAACCCAGATAAATGTCTCCCTTCTTTATAAAGACGGAGTCTTACAAAGCTGTCTCTGCCTGCATCCAGTGTTTAATCGGATGCAGGGCTGAACAAAGCAAGGGCTGCAGGAATAGTTAAGTCCTTGAGGCTTCAACTAGTTAAGCTGTCTTAAGTGGAAGAGATGGCTTTTTTTTTAAGTGAATTAACCTGCCACTCCAGAAATCAAATGCAAGATTAAAAAAGACAAGTCGCCATTGTGTGCTTTCGCTCTGTTTTCTCACAAAATTAAGAATTTAATTCCTTTAAAAGATTGTGGAAGATTCCTTGACTCTGAGGCATCTGATTAACTTTAGTGCTGTCAGTTCAGTTGACTGCTTTGTTGGGACAGTGACCCTTTGCAATCTGCACTATTCTTTGGAGAAACAGTCACAGTCCTTATAAGCAGAATGATTGAGAGTGGGACCTTAGATGAGTTAGAGGAAAGAATGGGAAAGCCCTAATACCTGAATTTCCCAGACTCTGGCATCTTTGCTGTTACTTGCCTTTATGTTAGTAAATCTGTATTCTTGAAAGTACAACTGTTGATAAGACAAAGTCTATATTGTAGATTGTAAAAACTCATTAAGGCAGGGATTCTTGTTCACCTTTGTATCCAGTGTGCCTAGCTTTGTACCCAGCATATAGTAGGTACTCAAATATTAATTGCCCACCTGGCTAACTAGTAACTGAGATGTCCATGTGGCTACCTACCATGAATAACTATCCCATTTCCTCTTTTCTTCCCAGGAGGAATATTACTAATGTGTATTATTGTCAGGCCAAGTGCTGATGATTTTAGACTTATATTGCATTAGCTAAAAGAAGCAGGCTCTGCCAGGAATGTGGGAAGACCCTGTTTTAAGTTTCCATTTGCCAGTAAATGTGCCCCACCGTGTTTCTTATTAATCTTTCTCTTCTAAGTTTTATTGTTTAGCATTTACGTAGTACTTTGTAATAAAGTGTTTTATGATGACTAATTACCCTTTCCCTAGTGATGATAAAAGACATTTATTTAGTTAATGGATCAGTTGAGGACTAGTCAAGGTCACATAGCAAGTCCTAGGCAATCTGTTTTTCAGAACTGCTGAATTGAACAGTATGACTTAAGTCACTTTTGTACCTCTGCCATGTGTTGATAATGTGAAAGCATGGGAAAAGTAAGAGGGGAAGAAGTAACTTGGCATGGTACTTAATGGTGTGAGAAAAAGCCCTCTTCAGATGGTGCAGTCCTTCACCTGTGAGAATTCTACCCTGGCTCTAGACCAGGGATCCTTGGATTATTCTGAAGCCCTGAGGCCCCTCAGGAATTGAGGATGTTCTTGATGCCAGAGGATGTAGGTTACTTCGGGGTGACCTTGATGGTCCTCATTTAGATCAGATCCCAGTGTCACTTTCTGGTCCGGTTTTATTCATTTTGTTTGTTTTGTTTGAGACAGAGTCAGCTTTTATTCATTTTGTTTGCTTCATTTGAGAGAGTGGATGTCCATCAGTTAAAAGCATAAATATCTAGATTCTTCAACTATAATCATGACGTACTCAGTTTTGTATGCCAAGGTCTATCACACTGCTATGAACAAAATAGGACTTGTTGGTTTGATTGAAGATTTGAGATGTCTGGGTGTCGAGAAGTCAACTAAAGCGGTATGACCTTGAGCAAATTAATTAGCTTTTGTACCTGCATCTCCTCATCTGCCAAATAAGTGCCTATTTTTTTGGAACAGGTGGAGATAGGGGCATGTTGGGGAGTTAAGATAGCAAGTGTAATTTTTTAAGTCTATTCGTATATTTATATTCTTTCTTCAATGGGCATTTGAAGTGGCTTATAACACAGAACATATATGTGATATAAAAGGAAGTAAAAACTATAGAAAGAATGAAAAAAATATTGTTAACCTCGAGGGCTAAGATAGTTGATGAGGTTGATCACATGCAACTTTAAACTTTTAGCAGCCAGAGAATAAAAAGAATCATAATTACATTCTCCTTAGCAGGCCTGGGAAATTATACATGTCAGTTCCTCAAGAGGACAACTTTTCCTGACACAGAGTTCTAAAATAATTTTTCATGGGACTGTCTTAATAGCTGTAGTATAATTCACATTGTAAGGCTTGTTCACGACTGTCACTGGTGATTTCAGATGGTATGGCTAGGAAAATTTGAGGTAAGAAAAGGAATCCTTGAGTTTTAAGAGTTAAGTGTACCACAACTGAAGAAGATCCTTGTTTAATGTTGGCAGTTATCCCTCAAACCAAGTAAGTAATCTAGTTCCCCATAACCACTGGTTATTTATCCCTCTTTTGCTGCTACTTTGTGTAACAGGAGTGGTAACTGTCCTTGGACCTTTGGAAATTGACACTGTGTCAAGTTGATTCTTTTTTCATAGTGTTAACCCAAATCTCCAGCTTGTTGGAGAGCTCTTAGAATAAGCATGTTTCTCTGGAAGGCCTTTCAGAACATTTGCTGTTCTCTGAACTTCTGAACATTAAAGGCACTCTCCAGAGTGATCCATTAAACATTTTGACCTAGGATCTGTGCAGTCAGACCTACCAGCAAAATGTGGGGAAGGAGAAGAGCACAGAAGAAACTACTTTTGTTTATAGGATATTCTTTATTTGAATGAAGCTGTGCACCACTAATTCATCAAAAGGGTCAGCTGAGACTTAGCAAGCACACCAAGTAGAGCCCCAATGGGTACAGCTTGGGTGTTAACCTGATAGGTAAAATCCAGGTTTCTCCTTTTGTCATCAGAGTTATCTTATGGATAATTTTTGGTGCAGTTGTATAGAACTTACACCAGGACTTGTCAGAATCACTGAAAGGATATTTCATAGGTTGGCATTTCCTATCTTCACATCATTAGTATCTCTTGATTCTCCTTAGAGTGGCTGCTGTTTTAGTAGCAGTCTTTAAAAGAGGAGTTGGGGTGTAAGAAGATCCTCTTTTTAAGATTTCTCCACAGGTATTGATTACATCTCTTTTTCTTGTTTGGTTTAGTTAGTTACACTCTAGTTTCCAAATTACTTTGTTCCAAGTTCCTTTAGACATTTAGCTTGTAACAGAAAGAAATCTGTTAGAAGATTTCTAGATCAGTAGTTGTCTAGATCTTTTGCTGCCAAGGTTACAAATGTATACCTTTTCTTTTATCAGGAGTGTGTCATTTGGATCCAGAGTGTTTTACCCAATATAATATTCTTTTTTAAAATTTATTTTTATTTTTTATAGAGATGGGGAAATCCCTGTGTTGCCCAGGCTTGTCTTGAACTCCTGGGCTCAAGCGATCTTCCCACCTCAGCCTCCTGAGGTGCTGGGATTACAGGCAAGAGCCACCACGCCCACCCCAATATAATATTCTTGGAAAGTTGTCTATAAAGGATATTTTGATACATGGAATCATGCAGGTCTTTAGTTGCCTGTGACTCCTAGCAAGTGTACTCTGCCACTCCAAGTAGTTAATGATCTGTAAATAAGCACTTTAATGCCCTCTTGGGGTTGTTTTAAAGGAACTGGTGAATAAAGGAGAATCATTTATACCTGCCTGTTTCTCATTTGGGAATGTGAGTATTGCATTTTTATAAAGAATGTCAACCCTGATTATACTGGACACATTTTACTATAATTTAGAACTGAATAGTAATTCAGAACACATGCTAATGAGGTGCGTCAGAATGTCATGTGTGAAGGACAACCTATGTGCACAGACCAGAGTTTTTTCTAGCCTGAAATCTGAGAATCCCCAGTTGAAGACAAATTCTTACCACAAATTTTCCTTTTGATTATTGTCAATACTATCAGTGCCTATTGTGTAGTAAGCAGTTAATAAAAATTCACATAGAATTGCAGTTGCCTTTCCTTTTCTGATTCCATATTTTCCTTTGACTCACTCAAGTAGTTCTTTTGTCCCACTGTTGCTTGGCTGTTACATAAGATGCCTTTAACTTCCCGTTTCTGTTCCTAAAACTGTGAGTAGTAGTACAACATAAGGTAAGCACTGATTTTTGGAGTCAGTTTTACCTTTAGTCTCTACCATCTAATAGTTGTGGGACATTCAACAAGTGACGTCCTTTTCTCATCTATAAAATGGGGAACAATGATAGTGCTACCTATATAGATGATTGAGAGGGTTAGCATTTAGTAAATAGTAATTAGTGGGGTTTTTTTTGTACCTAGAGTGACCATATATCCTGGTTTGCCCAGCGCAATTCTGGTTTATACCTGTTATCCTAGCATGCAGTCCAATGACTGTCTCCGTAGCTCTGAAAGTTACCCTGGTTTATGTGGCCACCCTATTTATAACTCTGTGGATGATGCAACATGATAGTGCAAATGAGAGCCTAATTTTGAAATGTTAAAGAGCCAAAACAAAGAAGTTTCTATTGGAATGTCTTTTCAATAAGAAACTTTTTTTCTGACAAAAATGTTATTTTATATAGAGCTTACAGCTACTGAACCTCAAAACATTTTGTTAACTACAGGGGTGGGGTGCGTAGACAGAGATCTTAGAGCTTTTGATGGAGTTGAGATATCCTCTACCTTACCATTCCCCATTCATCCCCTGTAATACATAATGCACTCATAGAATGTGGGTATTTGTCAGACACTGGGCCAGTCTCAGTCCAGGAGTTTATTTCCTTAAACTGCAGGTGTTTGGGGTTTTCCCAAACTAGAATCCTTGAATTACATGAAATAATTCCAAAGACTTCTGAACTGTGACTTTATCATTTTAGGTATGTACTCCAGCACCCCCGCCCCCATCCCTGCAGGTACTGTTTTCTCATTGCTCTTAACAGCCTGCTTCTAATTATGTATAACTGATTTTCTCCTGTAGAAATGTGTGGCCTTTGCTGTATGCCACTCATAGAACTAGAGTGGAGCACCCATGCCTTTGTTGAGAGACTCAGACTGCTTTCATTTTTGTTTCTATCTCTGTTTAATTTTTCTAAAGGATTTAGCCTGGTGCCTTAATCTCAGAACGTAGATAATGATTGATACTGCTTATCAGTATACATTGGGGGGCTTAATCATTCACTACCCAAATGGGACACAAAGTAAAAGTTTAATGAACCATTGGTAAAAGGTAGTATTTGGAAATCTGGGGTAGAGATTGGAAAAGTACTTTTGAGAACCACAGGTGCAAGACTCTCCAAGGATGCTCCTGCTGCTTATCATAAAAGCCCCAACGCCTCCGCTAATGTGCCTGTGTACTTAACCTGTGGGGCTTAATGGGCTTAACATGTTCTTCTCTACCAGCCCAAGCCAGTTCACTTGTTTTAAAGTGGACAGCCTGTACTCAGTTGTGTGATGGAAATGGGGCATATTAAACAGGAGGGGTCTGGGACTGCTCTCTGTTCCATGCTGTTCATCTTGGACCTGCCTCAGGCTTACTTCTTCACAATTTGAGGAACTGCTCAGCAAGAGCACACCCTATTGTTGACATGTTTTTCTTTTCTCTCTGGAACCTGCGAGTGTACGATGGCATTAGTGGAATCCCTCTGAGCCTGTGTGCCAAGGAAAATGCTAATGTGCTGATCCACAATGATGCGTGGCTCAGTGTGAACTACATGGTAAATTTGTGAGTGGCAGAGTAAAGGGGCAAGAGGCTGGAGGAGATGAGTATAACCCATCTTTCATTCACTTAGACTTCCTGAATGAAGCCGTTCATACTGAGTTTTGAGCAATGAGAGGATTTTGGAAGTTCTGTTTTTAATAAATGGCTCCAACTCTTCTAGTACTTACTAATTGTATTAAGGTGAACCTTTGGGACATAGGTTTCCATGTGCATAATGGGAAGTACTTTGTCCCTTTTCCCTCAGGACTGGCTTGACCTCACGTCAAGACCTCACGTCAAAGCTTTTGGGCCATGACCTGTTGCCTTTGTGGTTCCAGAAATCTTGGGGGGGAAAAAAAGAGAGAGAGAGACCTATCATAAAAGTTAATAGGACAGGCCGGGCACAGTGGCTCACGCCTGTAATCCCAGCACTTTGGGAGGCCGAGGCAGGCGGATCACAAGGTCAGGAGATTGAGACCATCATGGCCAACATGGTGAAACCCCATCTCTACTAAAAACACAAAAAAAATTAGCTGGGTGTGGCAGCACACACCTGTAGTCGCAGCTACCTGGGAGGCTGAGGCAGGAGAATCGCTTGAACCCAGGAGGTGGAGGTTGCAGTAAGCCAAGATCGCACCACTGTACTCCAGCCTGGCGACAGAGCGAGACTCCGTCTCAAAAAAAAAAAAAGTTAATAGGACAGAGATTCTGATCTGCCCTCTTTGACCAGACCCACCCCTTCTCCTTTCTCAAAGACTTTAAGGAAAAGACTTCAGGTTCTCATGACGTTAGCTTTATTTTGGGGATGTAGAGAATAGAGATTTACTTTGAATTTTCAAAATGCACATCCCCATCTTTGTTTCTAATTTTAGAAGAGAGGTCAGTAAGTAGACAGATTTGTGTAGAAGACAGAGAATTGGAATATGCTTCTCTTTTGCCTATTTGAGGGAATGCTCTTGAGAATCACTGGATTAGAGACTGTAGAACAATGGCTCTTACTCTTTGAGTCAGAGGTCCTTTTAAGAGTTTAATGAAAATCCTGGTTCTTTCCTCAGGAAAATTCAGGAGCACAAAAATTTGCATATTCTGTTAGAGGATTTATGGGACTTCTGAAACTCATGGATCCTGGGTTTTAAAGCCCTGATGTAGAAGGCCAGGCCTCCAAGCCACAGCATCTCTTTTCATTACAAGTCCACAAACTGCTAAGAGATTAAGTTTCCAGCCTGCAGTTTGTCCTTATGGCTTGGAACAAAGCTGAGGTTGTTGGCATTGTCAGCTGCCTCTTTGAGATGCTCCTCAGCTTCCCAAAAGACTCATTATAAGTGCCTTGAGAGTTCAGCTCAGGAACTTAACACACATTTGAACCGGCATTTCGGCCACTTTGGGGATTTTTTGGTATTATCTCAACTCTACTGCTCTTCATATGAAATGCGGAAGCCCGTGAAGCTCCAGAGCCGATTCCATAGGAGTGTTTGAAATAGTAGCTCACATAGTAGATTATCAAAACTAAATAAAATAATTTGCTTCTGTATATCTCTCAAAAATAGGTTTGATTTCAATGTAGTACTTCTTGAACTATTATATTTTAAGGACTGACCTGATATTTGAATTTTACTCATTTGACTTTTCTAGATGGAACATGTTGAGGGCAAAGACTGTATCTCACGCATGTTTATATAGTACCTGGCACATAATACTGTCAATAAATGTTTATTGAATAAAATAATGTGAGATAATCATTCCTAGGAGAAAGTAAGTTGGACTTCTGTGGTGGCTTTGACTCACTTTCCCTTTCAGTTGGCTGGGGTGATTTTTCTAACTTAGAGCCCTCTCACATAGGTATAAGGAAGTACCGAGAACTGCAGGTGAGAAATTGATGAGAATTTCCAACTTAATAGATCCCTTTATAATGCCAGAAATAGGAGGTCAGGGAGAAGACATCTGAATATATGCCTCCAGCTTCTTAGCCCAGTGGCAGTGGGCATAGGGATATCCTTAGAAAATAATGGGGAAGGTAACTTGAATTTCTCACCATTGAAACAACTTTTAAACCCTTAGCATTAGGGACACTCTGCCCAAAGTTGAAACTGGTATCCTGGTTTATACATGCTCTTGATTTAAAGAACAGGGAGGCTTTCACATAGGGTGTTTGAGGTTTGGGGATTAGTGATGAGTTGAATAGTTTGATTTTGGAAAGTACATTGGAACTCTGAAAGTAATAAACAACAGCTCCGCCCGGCAGTGATGAGCAAACTTCTGGTTCCTACTCTGCAACCCTGGCTGCCCCTTCTGAGCCAAAGGCTGAGTTTGATGCTCAAAAGCTATACATGCCCTTCTCTCTTTGAAACACACCTTCTTTAGAATTACAGTCTTCTGGGAACTGGGCCAATGCTTATCCTAGCCAGAAGCTCAGGCTCTAGTTGGCACTACATTTTGTGTGTTCTGTTTCACTTCAAGTGTATAACTTAGGCAAGATTCAGGGGAAAGGGAGACCTTCAGAATTTTGCTATTTTGTGTCGTTTATTTGTTTGAGATGGATTTTTGCTCTTGTCGCCCAGGCTGGAGTGTGATGGCACGATCTCGGCTCACTGCAATCTCCACCTCCTGGGTTCAAGCGATTCTCCTGCCCCAGCTTCCCAAGTAGCTGGGATTACAGGCATGTGCCACCACACCTGGCAAATTTTTTTGGTGTTTTTTTTTTTTTTTTTAGAGAGATGGGATTTCATCATGTTGGTTAGGGTGGTCTCGAACTCCTGACCTCAGGTGATCCACCCGCCTTGGCCTCCCAAAGTGTTGAGATTACAGGCGTGAGCCACTGCACCCGGCGAATTTTGCTATTTTGGAAGTTGAAATAGGTGCTTCCTAGAGATCGCAGATGTATCCAGTTGCTTTGGTAACTAATTCAGTTTCCTATGGGTGGCCAGGTGGTATCCCACTTATTATTCAATACTTGAGGGTTCAGTGCCCAGCTTCTGAGCACCAGCTTTCTTAGCAAGCAAGACATGAAGATTCCCAGTGTTCATTTATGAGAAGTAGCCCAGCTGGCTTGTCATGCTGGACTAGATGAATTGTGAATGTTAATTATATTGATAATACAGTGGCCTTGGTAACAGACTTGTAGCTGCTGTAGAATCTGTTTACTTCAGGTTTGTAACAGAAAAGAGACCAAGCTAGTTGGGAACATGGTGTTCTCAGTGTAATAAGATGTATTGTAAGACCAAGGAAAATGCATCTTGGTGGGGCTGACCTTATTGCACCCCTTCCCCAAGATTTTCCGGAGAGAAACGTTATTCTGGGGATAGTTTCTGTTCTTGTTTGCCAATCAATAATGAATTGAGGTTGGCAAAGGCTGGGTTTTTAGTGGAAGTGGGATAAAGCATGTTTAGAAATCATAAAGTTTAGAAGGAGAACACCTGTGTTAAGCACCTTATTTCTCTACCTAGTTTATAATTAGGAGGGGATGGTTGATGAGATTAGTTTCGGCCCTTGCATTCAGGAGGTGGAGCCCCTCCTATTTGGGGAACAGGGGGTTCATAATTCTGTACATTCTTTTCTTACTCTGCAGTGAGGGGATTAGCTGAGCACTGGGCATGTCTGGAATGAGAGCACTTTGCCAATTTTTACTGAATTTGGACTAAACTAATAAAAATACAGTCTTGGTCTTCCTCAGACAGTCTCTTTGTCGTGTTTTCCTAACCCCTAGGATCCATCTGATGGATTATCTGTTCCTAACAGATGGAGTTGGTATTAAAGGTAGATTCTCTACTTCCTTTGCCTTATTGTTTTATTTCTGAACAAGGCATATCTAATGCATTTGTTCCCTGTATTGGAAGTTGCTTCAAGAGCCTGGTAAACTCAGTGTACTTGTGTTTCCTTTTCAGATCCTGCTTAGATTATTTCTTAGATCAGCACTTCTTATTCTGTGGAAGGAGAAGAAGGTATCAGTCACATAGAGAGCTTTTTCGCAATAACTCATTACCTGGCTCTAAACTAGAGCTGTGTAATCAGAATGGGGGAGGAGCTGAGAGTAAGAGAACAGATGGAGAATGGGTTGGCATTTTGAAACAGCTTCACCAAATAAACTTGAAAGCTCCCAGATTTAGAACCATTATTTTAGATTATCTAGCAAGACTGGCCAACATTGTTAGGAAATCTGATATTGAGATGGTAATGGTCCAGGCACGGTGGCTCACGCCTGTAATCCCAACACTTTGGGAGGCCAAGGCAGGCAGATCACCTCAGGTCAGGAGTTTGAGACCAGCCTGGCCAACATCTCTACTAAAAATACAAAAATTAGCCAGGTGTGGTAGCAGGGGCCTGTAGTCCCAGCTACGCAGGAGGCTGAGGCAGGAAAATCGCTTGAACCCATGGGGCAGAGCAGGTTGCAGTGAGCCGAGATGGCATGACTACACTCCAGCCTGGGCAACAGAGCAAGACTATGTCTCAAAAAAGAAAAAAAGATGGTAATGCAGCTACCAACTCTCCTGGATGATTTTGATCATGAGGAGAAATCTTGGTCCTCCCTCATGTGAAAGGTCCTGAAAATAATCTACCGTTGCTCTTTTGCTCCATGTATTCAGAGTAAACCATGACCAGAAATCATGTAGCCCCGTCTGCTCAGGATGCAGTGTCCCAGGACCTGTGCTAGGCACTTAGGGTGCATCAGTGAACAAAACAAAGATTCATACTCTATAGAGTTGACATTCTTGTGAGGTTATTATTTGGATCATTTAAGTCCAGTGAAGTGGTTCTTAACCATTTGGGGTTTGGAAACCTCTGAGAGATGTGTACATATTCCAGCAAAATGCACACAGTCATGTGTCACTTAGCAAGGGGGATACATTCTGTAAACTGTGCCCTTAGGCGATTTTGTTGTGCAAACATCAGAGAGACTTTAAATGACTGGCAACGCAGTAGGTTTGTTATACCAGCATCACCACAAACGTGAGTAATGCACTGCACTACGGTGTCACCAGGCGATAGGAATTTTTCAGCTCTATCATATTCTTATGGAACCACCACTGTATATGTGGTCCATCGTTGACCAACCTTCATTACACAGCACAGGACCTTATAAGGGGGAATTGGCAGCCTGAAACCCATCCATGGACCCAGGGCTAGGAACCTAGAAGACTTGTCTAGATTTGAGGATGTGGTGATTGGGATAAAGCCAGGCCCTGAATTGGGTGTTTGGAACCATTTATCTCCTCGCCAGACTGAGTTGTAGTTTCTTGATCTGTACAGCCAAACCAGTATGTAAACAACTCAAGGGTATCACTAGAAAAAGAGGGAATGGCTAAGCCTTCTCTAAGCTAAAGAGTCTATGTTTTATGTGAAATGCTAAGAATGATTCTGATTCTGTTCTCACTCTTACCCTAGTTTCTAGTTGGCTGGGCTTCTGGTGCTCAATAGATTAAAAGTCAGGTCAGAATAAGAATTTCCCTAAGGTGCTAATTTATGTTATGAATTCCTAGACTGAGAATGATAGTAAAGTTATAAAGATCATGAGGACATTTTAGTGAAATTCTGGCTTCAAAAACACAGAAAGTGACAGGAGTTGAGGGGCTGATGAAATAGCCAGAGTAAAGATTAGAGAAAGATGACAGGAAGAAAAGGAGGGCAGAACTGAGACAGTCGACTAAGCTGGTGAGCCAGTAGCCAGGAGAGCAGCTTTCTCCTTAAGCCAAAGTGAGCAGATCTGAGACTCATGCAGAAAAATACTCCTTTTTGGTCTTGAAGGGGTCTGTCACTGTTGCTTTGTTACCAAATAGTACCCGGGATAAAAAGCGGGAGGGCAGATAAGGGTTTGCCTTAACATTTATACCAATGTTAATGTATCTCTGTTGCTGGAAAAGTTGGTGTTAAACTTGAAAGAATGGCCAAACCCTGCCTGAGGGTTAGTGCAGTGTATAACGTGTACTGCAGAAAGATGAATGAAATGGGACACTGGGAGAGAGAATTATGTAGAAAGACACAGCCGGATTTAGAGGTTGGAGCACACAGAGTCCTGTGCCAGTTCCACCTTTACCTCCCTGAAATCTGATCTTTAGTATAACCACAGGCCAAGACCTCTTTACTTTAGGTTGATCTTTACAGGGATATCTAAGGGAGACTTTCCGTATGCACACTGGAAGATAGCTGAATAAGGGCTGTGTTCAGGCTAAACTTGTATAAACTCATCTCATTAGAGAACAGAGCCCATAGTCCTCCCCAGAGGAGTGAGGAGGCTCTAGATGGTTCCAGTTATAACTGCTCTCCAGCATATGGTAAAACTGTTCTGCTATGAAACCTTCCAACCAGCTACTTACATAAAGACATCTCATTGTTTGCTCAGTGATGCATTAAAGCTGAGGCTGCCTAAGCTAGAGAATATAATCACATACCAATTATCTTTATTTTTTATTTTTAAAGAAGCCCTTTAAAATAACCAAAAGAATTTCACACCTCACTTCCTGGGACTGGGACTGTTTTGCAGTTGTATTCAGCTTGTGAAGTTATGTAGTTAAAACTTGCTACTAAGTTTTTGGAAAAATTATTCTTAAAAAGTATAATTAAAAATTCTTATTCTTGGGCCTGGTATGGTAGCTTATGCCTGTAATGCTAGCACTTTGGGAGGCCAAAGCAGGAGGATCCCCTGAGCCCAGGAGTTTGAGGTCAGTCTGGGCAACACAAGGAGACCCTGTCTCTAAAAAATAAAAATAAAATAAAAATTATTATTTTTTTGAGACGGAGTTTCACTCATTCGCCCAGGCTGGAGTGCAGTGGTGTGATCTCACCTCACTGCAACCTCCGTCCCCTGGGTTCAAGCAATCCTCTTGCCTCAGCCTCCTGAGTAGCTGGGATTATAGGTGCCCACCACCACACCTGGCTAATTTTTGTATTTTTAGTACAGATGAGGTTTTGCCATGTTGGCCAGGCTGGTCTCGAACTTCTGACCTCAGGTGATCCACCCACCTTGGCCTCCCAAAGTGCTAGGATTACAGGTGTGGGCCACTGAGCCTGGCCATAAAAATTCTTAAGTGGAAAATTTTCTCCGTTCGTTAATTGAGTATTTGATATTTTTTTCAGCTTTATTAAGGTATAACTGACAAGTGAAAACTGTATGTATTTGGACCTGGAGTGGTGGCTCATGCCTTTGGGAGGCTGAGGTGGGAAGATTGCTCAAGGCGAGGAGTTCAAGATCAGCCAGGGCAACATAGTGAAATCCCCATCTTTTACAAAAAAGAAAAAAAAGATTAGCTGGGCACGGTGGCACATGACTGTTATCCTAGTCACTCAGGATGCTGAGGCTGGAGGATTGCTTGAGCCCAGAAGTTGGGGTTGCAGTGAGCTGTGATCCTGCCACTTTACTTTAGTCTAGGTGACAGTGAGACTCTGTCTCTTTAAAAAAAAAAAAAAAAAGTATTCAAGGTGTACAGTGTGATATTTTGATGTATACATTGTGAAATTATTACCACAGTCAAGCTAGTTAATATATCCATCACCTCATAGTTACTTTGTGTGTATGTGTGTGTATTGTATGTGATGAGAATACTTAGGATCTACTCTTAGCAAATTTCTAGTATACAATATGTTATTGTTAACTGTAGTCACTGTGCTATTCATTAACTCTCCAGAACTTATTTATCTTATAACTCCAAACTGTACCCTTTAATCAACATTTCCTCATTTCTTCCACCTTCCTGACTCCTGGTAAGAACCTTCTGCTTTTTGCTTCCATGAGTTTGGCTTTTTTAGATTGCACATAAAAGTGAGATTATTTAATTGATTACTTTAAATAAATATCTACCATAACTATGAAACCAAGATTCAGTAATCACATATCATGTTACTTAAATCCAAAATACTTCAATAAAAATAATAGCCTTATAAGAACTTTTGTTAGTCGTAGTAGTCAGGTGGTACCAGAAAGTAGAAGTATATCAATGGTAAAATTTTTTTTTTTTTTTTTTGTAGACAGGTTCTTGCTCTGTTGCCCTGGAGTACACTGGCACAGTCACAGCTCACTGCAGCCTCGACCTCCCAGGCTCAAGTGATCCTTCCACCTCAGCCTCCCGAGTAACTGGGACTACAAGTGTGCACCACCATTCCCCACTAATTTTTTTTTTTTATTTTTTGTAGAGACAAGGGCTCACAATGTTGCCAGGGCTGGTCTCAAATTTCTGGGCTCAAGGGATCCTCCCTCCTTGACCTCCCAAAGTGCTTGGTTTATAAATGTGAGCCACTGCACCTGGCCAAATATAACTCTTTTTCTGTTGGTAGAATTCAGCTGTGCTAGATCTTTTAGACATAAGACTTGGAAAGGGTGCTTTTTGAGTGGCACACCACAGATGAGAAAGGAACCTAATGGAATGTTTTTAGTTTAAAAGAAATTCTCTGATTGTGCTAAGTGTTCATGTGTGAAATATTCCTCCAGCACCATTCAGCACAGGATAAACCTCTTCAAAAAGCACATTTAAAGTATATTCTCAGTTGCATGTTTTAGAATATGGTAACTTCTCATGAAATAACGAGTGAATTTCCCCAGTGACCAAAAGAGGAAAAAGAAAAAAATCAATGGTTAATTTGACCATACTAAACTAAAAATTTTGCTTAAACACAGGTGGAAATGATACAAATAGGGAATTCTGAATTAATTTCTTTTGTCCTAGTAAAGTAGTCTAGATTAGATTGCCCATGCATTCTCCTCCTTACTCCATCCCCAAAAGACAATGGAAGTGTATTCTAGAATGGAACATTTTGTTACCACAGTGTTTGGGGTCTGCTATTACTGGGCTCTCCTCACCCTTTCCAGATCTACGGAGCAGTACTTCTCAATGGCAATTCGTTGGCAACTTAAAAACATTACATTTCTTTGCATCATTTTACTTTTCTGAAAATTAATAAAGATTTTTGGAACTGAAAGAATTATTTTCCTTTACCAGTGCTTACAAATCTTTATCTGGTATTATAAGCTCAGAAAGCTTATAGTGCAACAGTAGACCACTCCAAGGTAAACTGACCCCTTGGAAATAAAGGGGAAAGCTGCTGTTTTCCCAGCCTATTCCAAAAGAAGGAAAATAGAACTGGGCTTGTGGGTGTTTTTTGTTTTTGTTTTTGTTTTTTTGCTTTTTGCTTTTTAAATCTCAGTGTTGGTAGCAAATTGCCTTAAGCAAGTCACTTAGCCCCAACCCCTGTTCTGTTTTCTCATTTGTGAAGCATAGATGCAACATTGAAAGGATTCTAGAATGTTTTGAAAATACAAACCCTCTGTAAACTGTAAGCCACAGGTGTTGAGGCAAAGCACTTAAAGTCATATAAATCTAGGCATTCAGGATCTTGGTGTCCACCCTACTAGTAAGTGTGGATTTCAAACTTCCTGTACAATCAACTTGAAGTAAAAGTCTCCATCTAGCGCTATCAGGTGGTGTTACCAGTGATGCTTGTTCTTTGTATGCCAAGAGTTCAACAAAAATGGTTTGTAAAATATTTAGATCAGTGATATTCTAGCAGTGATATATATTGACAAAATTTGCCAATATTTTCCTATACAAAATTTAATTTTTTTGTTTTTGTTTTTTGAGACGGAGTCTCGCTCTGTCGCCCAGGCTGGAGTGCAGTGGCATGATCTCAGCTCACTGCAACCTCCGCCTCCCAGGTTCAAGCGATTCTCCTGCCTCAGCCTCCTGAGTAGCTGGGACTACAGGCACACGCCACCACGCCTGGCTAATTTTTGTAATTTTAGTAGAGACGGGTTTCACCATATTGGTCAGGCTGGTCTCAAACTCCTGACCTTAGGTGATCCACCCTGCTCGACCTCCCAAAGTGCTGGGATTACAGGCGTGAGCCACCATGCCCTGCCTTGACAGCTTTTTATTTCCCTGAGCCTATACTAGTTGGTTCTTATACCCTATGAACCAATACAAAATGATTCCCAAGTGAAAAAAACAAGGTGCAGACTATATTATCATGCTACCTTTTGAGTAAGGGAGGGAAAATAATATGTATTTGCTTCCCACACTCCTAAAAAGAAACATAAAAAGGATAAACCCGAAACCAATGAAAATGGGGAGGGACACGTAGAGTATCAGGGCTAGGAATAGCAGTGAAACTTCTCTGAGTATACCTTTTAAAGTTTTGAGACATGTAAATGTTTTATATGTCAAAATCAGAGAAAAAAGGAAAGCTTTAAGTTTTTACAAACACAAAGGAATGAACCCAACCAAAATATAAAATCTTAACCTAATATATCAAATTGATTACTCAGTCACGCAGAAAATAGTACGTTGATTATATATCTTTATGAAATATATTCTGAGGACGAGAAGAACTTCAATGAAACCTTGACACGTCACTCAGTAAATTTTGGTGCATAATAACATTAGTCTTGTCATTTTGAAACTTTTATATGCATTATAGAATAAATAAACATTAGAGACAAGACATACAATAGGAAAATTAAACTTTTTAAAAAAAAAGGTAATACTAAATCTGAAGTAGAAATATCAATATGAACTCATAAGTAAAAGGATTGATTTCTCTCTCTACCAAAAGAACCTAGGAGTAGTGGCATCTCTAATAGCAATTATCACACCTCTTACACCAGATATTAGCTTCTAAGTACTACTCCCTCCTAAAAGAAAGGCTCCTGAGAGAAATGGTTGATTCCAGGTTTGGAGAAGAGGAAGAACAAGGTGAGCCTGGTATATCTTCTTTCGTCAAAAAGAGTGGAAGGACTGTAATGGAATCATGTCAAAGGACAGCAGAGCCAGCTTGAAGGAGGCTCCCACTGGCCCAGTTTGAGACAATATGAGTATTCAGTGCAATTAGTGTATAATTAAGTGTAATCTGTTAAATACATAAAAATCTGAATGACAAAGGGAGAAGATTTTTCTTTACAAAAGAATGCCAGCTAATGTGGAAGGATTGATAGAAAAATAGAAGTTGCGATTCTATAACCTTCCCAATATAATTGGTTCAGGCAAGGATTATTAACAGATGGTAAAGTCATTAGGGAATAGGATATTAACATGATGAAAAAAGTATCGCCCTACAAATTAACTTTTACTTGCAGAAGAGAAAATGTACCTTTCAAAGAAGAGATCTGATGTTCTCACTTTAACCAGGACTCAATCTTAGCATTGCTGATAGTGGAACAACCCGACATGTGCCTCCTGATAATAATGCAAGGTGAAATATACTACATAATCCAGGAAATATTCTTGCCAGAATTTTAACGTTTTTCAAGTAAAACCTCAGAACTGAATTTTAACGTTTTTCAAATAAAACCTCAGAACAGAACCTCAGTTTATAGGAAGGAAACCCTCTGAAAAATTCAAAACATGAGTGATTTTATGAGACAATTAGTCTGGATTCCTCAAAGAAAAGTCAGTATCACAAGGGGGTGAGAGACATTGGAGAGACTGTTCTAGATTAGCAGAGGCTAAAGGAACCTAACAACCAACTGCATTTAATGAACCTTGAATCCATGCTGGGTTGGTAGGGTTGAGGAGACTGTTGGGATATAAATAAATATTCTTGAGAAAATTGGGGAAATTTGAATATAATCTGGACAGTCTGGATATATGAATATATAGAATAATTGTTAATATTAAGTGTGATATGTCATCATGGTTCTGTAGGAGAATATTCTTATTCTTAGAAGATAAATTCTGAACAATTATTGGTAATGTTCATGTTTGCAACCTTTATTTTTACAGGACCATGTGAAAGTATGCATGTGTATGTGTATATATATAGAGAGAGAGAAAACTATTATGGAAAATGGAAAGATTCATTCTAGGTGGAGAGTACAGGTGTTTATTATACTATGCTTTTAAATTTTTTATATGCTGAAAATGATTATAATAAAGTTGGAAAAGTAAAGTACAACAATGGTGCTAGCGAGTGGTGATGGAGGGTAGGGGGTGGGAGAGGAGACTTTAGTGTTGTCACTAAAGTAGTGGGTATGTTCCAGGAACCAGGATTTCTTCAGTCACCTGTACTGATTCTTTTTTTAAAACCTAGAATTGATGATAAATCAATATCGGGAGAAACAGATGACTGGCATGTGTTTATATAATATTGGTGGTGGGACTGAGAAAAGAGAAGTATGGACAGGTCAGGCAACTAGGTAGGTAGTAGATAGCTAAATAGGCATTGAAACAATCTGGGTGTGTGTTACATTCTGTTGCAAATTGTGGTGTTCAAAAGATTGAGAAGCCCTTTTCTGTCCTACTTATTGCCTTTTTTCTAACCTCTTATTTTCACTTCTAGTTGGCAGTTGCAGGCCTCGATTACTCATTGACTGGAGCACTTTAGGAGATAATAGTGAAGTGAAGTCAGTGAAGTGTTTAGTCTTACAGGAAGAGAGGGGAGTAACTCACAAGGATCAAACTACTCTTTGGCAGAGTTTTTCAAGCTGTGTGTTCCTTACCTTTGAAGTGACTCAGCAGTTTGGGGCCTGGTATTGCCTCACCTCTTCTCGCCGCGAGCATTGACAGAAGATCTAGTTGAGTCCTACTTTGAAAGGAGTATTGCTTCTGACTGTGGAATTGGATTCTAGCTGTGTGTGTGTTATATCCTGTTACTGTTGAGACACAGAGGCGGGGAGTCAGGGGGAAGATATGTGCTGAGATTAGTCAGCCTGCCCTCCCTCTCCCCCCATAAATTCAGGCCCCATCTGGGGAGACTGAGAACTTAAGAAACTTGAGACAGGGAAGG
The DNA here is from genome assembly GCF_028885625.2 of Pongo pygmaeus. Taxonomy (NCBI): domain Eukaryota; kingdom Metazoa; phylum Chordata; class Mammalia; order Primates; family Hominidae; genus Pongo; species Pongo pygmaeus. Next base: position 119,723,109 of record NC_072373.2, on the reverse strand, counting down.
AGAACAGGGAGCAGCCAAAACTTGCTGAGTCTCAGAAGACTGGTTTCTGCACAAGGGAATGGAAGAAGTGACTGGAGGTGGCTGTGGATTCAACTCTGGCCTGAGATTGATTCCCTTGAGATAAGTTGTTTTCCGGTGGGTGTGTCTGGGAGCATTGTGTTGGGAAGGGAATTCCTTTCTTTGGGAAACACTTTTTTTTTTTACTTGAAGTGAAAGGTATTCAGACTTGTGTATTTCTTGTACCAAGGAGTGGGTGTTTATTGATAACTGTTTCTTTGGGTTCATCTGAAGTGGGAATCAGACTGGTAAATATCAAGAAAAACTGGGCATAGTGGTGTGGGCCTATAGTCCTAGCTACTCAGGAGGTGGGAAGATTGTTTGAGCCCAGCAGTTTGCAGCCAGCCTGGCAAACATAGTGAGAACCTGTCTCTTTAAAAAGAGAGAGAATGTAAGGAAGTAAAGGTGTTACACCTGTTTTGGCTGTCTGCCATATTCTCTTCCTTTCCTCTGAAAAAGGAGTGGGTGAGGGTAGAATCTGTAGAAGAAAAAATAATTTAACCAGAAAATATGTGTGAAAGAGGGATTAGAAAAGATGTAGGAATCTTGAAAAGTGTTCTGACACACTATGCTTAGTAATGATGATCTTGTTAAAATATCTAGTTTTTTATTGTTACTTTTTTTTTGCTCAGTTGCTAAGAAATATGCTGACCATAATTTCTAAACAGAAAAATCTCTACACACAATATGCTAGGACAGACAATGGGACAGAATATATAAATTTAGGAATGTCCCAGAGAATCAGTAGTGTACCAAAAGAGGGATCCTAGCCCTTCAAGTAATTCTCTGCAGTAAGAAAGACTGCTCTGCTCACTTCTACATTACACTTTCTTAATGATTTGTTTTCCTAGTAATTTGCTGTTTATCTTTGAATCTAGTTCTTGACACTTAGGAAGAAACCTTTTTGAGGAAATTAAAAGCTGTTAGATTGGTATTTGAAATAACGAATTTGACAAGATGTCTAAGTTAAACCTAAGTTAAACAATATCCAGATAAGGCTATGAAGACTATAATACCTGGCATTTTCCTCATGGAACAGTGAAATTCCATGCCAAAGCCACTTACATTACTATACTGTGGGTCAAAACATGTCTACAGATTTTAAGGGACCGTGTTTCCTTGCATAGAACTTTCCTGGAGTAGCACTGGATACTTAGTTGGTGCCTAGCAAATGTGATGACTAAAGAATATAATGCATCACAGATATTATCCTGATCACCATTTCTTGGCTAAAATGTTGTTGTGGAATTCTGGTAGCTGTTAATTCTTTCTCATTCAGGAGATAGCAGGCAAAATTGGGTGGGCCCTGGGAAGGAGTGTAGCTGGGCTATTTAACATCTGAGAATATAGGATGTGTGTTTATGAAAGTAAACTCAGCTTCTAATGGTAAAAAAAAAAAATCAATTAGGATCAACTAAATGAATAGCATACAATTTTTCTTCTCTTGAGGTGTGTAACTTTTTTGGATTGTCTCTGATCCACTTCTCTTGGTAAGGTCTGCACAATTCTTTTAGCTCACTTTGTCAGCAGACTTCCCACTAGGTAGTGGATATACCCCAAATTATTCGTTTGGTAGAGCTTTTCTTTACCATTCTCAGTATCACATGGAAGAAAGTCACCCATTGTACCTGCTAAGCTATTTGAAGAGGTGCTTTAAATAGCATATTAAACTGGCCTGATATTTAATTGGGTTTTTAAGACACAGCAAGTAGACGTCTGTATTTGGGTGTGCTATTTGAAGAATGGGTCAATCTGACCTTCTAGCCTTTCATAAATATGCTCTTAGTGTAAGAATGGAACACTGGAGGCCAGGCGCAGTGGCTCACGCTTGTAATCCCAGCACTTTGGGAGGCTGAGGCGGGTGGATCACGAGGTCAGGAGATTGAGACCATCCTAACACGGTGAAACCCCGTCTCTACTAAAAATACAAAAAAATAGCCGGGCGTCGTGGCGGGCGCCTGTAGTCCCAGCTACTCAGGAGGCTGAGGCAGGAGAATGGCGTGAACCTGGGAGGCGGAGCTTGCAGTGAGCCGAGATCGCATCACTGCACTCCAGCTTGGGCAACAGAGCGAGATCCGTCTCAAAAAAAAAAAAAAAAGAAAGAATGGAACACTGGTATGCTTGTTCAGTTGTGGGTAAGGCTGTTTATGGGGTGGTGAGTACTCAAGCATAACATCGTTCTTTAACGTAAGACTTTTTACTTAAAGATACTTTCTGCATTTCAGCCACTTTATTTCCTTTCCATTCCTTCTCTTCCCAATCCTACTTTTTATTTAGGTGTAGTATTCCTTGTAGATGTAGATTTGAAGAAAGATGAAAGCACAGTAATTAAGACTTAATGTTTGGAAGAAATTATGATAGGAATTAATAGAAACAGAACAACTTTGTAGTCTTCATTTTCGTCTTACCCAGATTATCATATTTGCCTTAAATGAGTGAGTCCAACCCAATCAGAAGGCTGTTGTTGAGATCTGGAGAGAAAACTTGTGATATCCAAAAGTTGCTTTTGGCAGCAGTGTTTATATTTACAATGTGAGGGTGAACAATGCTCCAGGAGATACTTCACCAAGAGAAAACAGAGCTACTAGCTGTGAAGATAACCAGTGGAGCTAGCAGGTCTGGAGGAAACTGGCAGAGCAGATGTATTCCACAGCATCAGTTGTAACACAGATTCTCTTCAGCCTGTAATTTGGGGTGGAAGAAAAGACCAGGTTTTCATGCATCTTTGTATTGCTGGGACACCTTATAAGTGGTGAGAATGTTAAACAGCTGCAAGAATACACAGTCCATTCATCCTTGCCATGGCTTGGGTTAACTGCATTCTACCCACTTCAAATATGGACCATATTCATTATTTGAGAGATGGGGAGGTAGGGGCACTGCACTGGTTAGTAAGCTGCTAAGCTGCTTGCAACACAGTCCAGTATTTTTAGATGGGAAAGATTTTGCTTAGCTTTAGGCTACTGATGAGCTTTATTAATATAAGGGGAAATTATGACTATTCAGTTTTTAAGTTGCTGAAGAAACACATTTCTCTCTTGCCACAGCCACCTTTCCATATAAAAAACTGCAAGTGTTATTGCAGTTCCCTCCCCCACCCTCACCCTCCATGTACCTGGTATCTGGGAACATGCCCAGAATCCTTTGAAAAAAGGCAAACGGGAAGGAATCATAGCAGAGGGGAGAGTAGCTTCCAAATAGAATAGGCTGCATATGCCGGCAGCAGGGAGGCCGGTGGAGGAAGGGCTGCCTCTGGAGAGTGTTAAGAGGGGTTGATGGTCTCTTGACTGTGTATTTTTTTCCATCATCAAAATAACAGCATATTGAGTTGGAAGTCATTACCTTGGTCCTGGATTAATTTCTTCAGTGAAACTAGCTTTACTGACTGTAGAAATCAGTTTCCAATTTGTTTATATTAGCTGCTTATGCCTAGGCTGCCCGCTTAAACCTGATTCCTACACTGCAATCTGGCGCTCCCCTAGCTGAAGGGTACATGTGAAAGTGGAGGGGAAGCTTTTGCAGCTGTAACTAATGGGTAGTTTACTGTTCCTGGCTTTAAAGTGGCTGTAACCATGTTGCCAGTATTATACAGAGAAGATTTTAATCTGTAGTCATTTACATTTCCAGAGTATTTGCTAAAGACTTAGCTTAATGGATTCTCTATGGGAACCTTTTCAGATTTAGTCGGATTGTGAACAGAATCTCAGTTCACATACTCAAACCATCCTGCTTATTTCAGGGTGGTGAAGTTTATTTTATTTTTAAGAAAGGGTTTATCAGAGTTTAAACAGGAGTTCGGGAGGAAGGTTTAAACCATGTAATAAAAGTGTTACACACTTTATAAATCTATAAATAATATCAATTGCAAGCTATTTGCTATTGATTAGAGCCAGTTTTATTCTTCAAAGAATTATCTAGTTCTGGCTTATTTCATTTAAGGAAGTTTGTTTTTTGGGGGGTTTTTTTGTTTTTTGTTTTTTTTTTGAGACAGAGTCTCACTCAGTCACCCAGGCTGGAGTGCAGTGGCACGATCTCGGCTCACTGCAACCACCACCTCCCGGGTTCAAGCAGTTCCCTGCCTCAGACTCCCAAGTAGCTGGGACTACAGGCACCCGCCACCAAGCCCAGCTAATTTTTGTATTTTTAGTAGAGACGGGGCTTCACCGTCTTGGCCAGGCTGGTCTCCATCTCCTGACCTCGTGATCTACCCACCTTGGCCTCCCAAAGTGTTGGGATTACAGGCGTGAGCCACCATACCTGGCCCATTTAAGGAAGTTTTTAATACAAAGTTTACCAAGTCATTATTTTCTCCTTCCTTCAAATTAGTCCTAATGAGTTAGAATTTACTATAGTGTATGTGGGTTTTTAAATTTCTTTTTATCATTATATTCTGGTATTTTAAATTTGTACTAGGGTAGGAGGTTCTGGAGATACTACATTGGCTTTGTGAAGTATAGACATATGGTTGGGCTCTGAGTATTGGCACCCTAATGCCCATCACCATTTCTAGGCATCTCTTCATAATTCTTTCAGAAAGCAAGACCATTGCCAACTTCAGGAGTGCGCTACAAGGGAATATTCTGAAACAAAAACCAAAAACCCCAGTAGCACTATGAGATTCTGTTTTCTGAAAGATTTGGGAAGAAGCATAAAGAGTTTAATCTGTCAGGGTTATAAGAGGGGAAAAAAACTTGGTGGAATGTGAGAAAGATTTGTAAAATTCAACATATACTAAAAGAAATTGATTCTTAACCTTAGCCCCTCCTCCCAAATCCTGCAGAAACAATTGGGAGGAGACAGTGATTGACGTGTTGGGAGAAGTCAGAGGTAGCCTCGGCCTTCCCCCATTTCTGGTGGGAAAGTTGCTGGCTTAGTAGGAGCCATGTGATTACATGGCTTTTAGGGAAAGACAATGTATAACCTTAAAAAAAATAAAACATTTCATGGATTTTCCTTATAAGTTTTCAACTTTTTGTCTTCCTTTTGTATAGCAAATCCAGTTTGCTGATGACATGCAGGAGTTCACCAAATTCCCCACCAAAACTGGCCGAAGATCTTTGTCTCGCTCGATCTCACAATCCTCCACTGACAGCTACAGTTCAGGTAGGTGTGAATGAACTCCATGTCCTCTCTAATCTCTCTTCCCTGTTTGCTACCAGTGCTCTTCACTTAGCAATCTGAAAATACCTCATGTTATGACTGCCCACCTTTGTGCTGAAAACTGTTAGTGGCTGGGCAGTGGGAATGTTCTGCAGCCAAGCTAGTAGCTGGGGAAGCTTTTGTCGACTTGAGACTTTCTTCCCCCTGTCTGTCTATGTGTGTGGTCTGTGGCCAGTGCCCAGTTGGTAGGACTGGGCTAGTTCCCATTCCCACATTGATCCACCCATTTCAAAAGGAAGAAATCAGTGCTATTTTGGCTGAGAGAATTGGCCTTAAAAAAGAAGTGCATTTTGAAGCACGATTTCTTTGTATAAAATATACCCTGCCACCTATCTCTTTCTTTCTTGTCTCCAAGACTGCTTAGATTGTAACAATAAAATTAGTATTTTGGCTTCTCTTATTTATTAGGTTATTCTTTCTGTTGGAATATCCTCCCCTGTTAGCCTCTGGAGTAGGAAAGATTCAGACTACTGTAATGTGACTCCAGCTCCGTTTTTTTTTAGTTCTCTCCTCCTGTCTTAACTCTCTGTAAATAAAGTCTTTTTCTCTTTTGTATTGTGTTTTTCCCAACTATAGAGCATGTATTAGAAAATTAGCATGGAAAAGAATGTAGAATCTTGGCAGATGAATACAGGAGAAAACATTAGGGACATCTAATGGGGCATCCAATACAACCTTGTCATTGTTTAACTGAAGACTCATTGTTAAAAGATTAAGAGGTTACAGATTGCTATCAATGTCAGCAGAGATATTTGTACCAAAAGCCATTCATTGTCCTTTGCCAGAATACCTTTTGCATTGTATTATCAACATTAAGGATTAACATAAATGAAAAGCCATTACATATGATCCTGGAGTGACAGATAAAAAGTGGTGTGTGACAAGCAGGCTAATCGTAGCCAAGAAAGAAGAAAAATTAATTGTGAAAAATTGAGTTATGAGAGGAAGAACGATAAAACGACTGAAGAAGGCTTTTAAAAAGTCTTCAAAGATCTTGACGGCCATGTTACAGAAATGTATTAGAGCCTTTTAAAAAGCTTAGTGATATGGTTAAAATGTCATAGTGGGGATGATAATCTTTGGTAGTATTTGTGTTAGCTGGACAGGAGGAGGACCTGTACATAGAAGTCAGTCAGTGAGAGAGTCCAGGTATACTAGCAGAAACTGTGATGAGGAAAGTACTCAATTCAGAGAGGAAAGAAGTGATTTGAGAGGTAAGGAATGATTGTTGTATATCCTCTTGCATATCTGTCAGATAAGTGGTATTTTTCGCTTTTATGTGAAGCCACTTTTTAAAGTTGATCATTTTGACATACTTTCCCAGGGCTATCAATAGACCCAGAGCTATTTGCCTTTTGTGCCATTTCTTTCTCTATTCCTTGAGCACAACTTAGTGTAAAATCCCTTGTAAGACTATCTTATCACTTTTGTCTATATCCATGGTTCTCAAAGTGTGGTCCTCTGACTAGCAGCATCAGCAACACCTGGTAACTTGTTGGAAATACTAATTCTTAGGTGCCACTCCATACCTGCCAAATGGCCATGGGGTTTAGCAATATATGTTTTAACAAACCTTCCATGTGATCCTGATAGATGCTTGAATTTGAGAACCAGTGATCTATAGAAATAGCATTCCTTATCTGCCCTAAATTATTATTCTTTTTTTTTGCCAGGTCTGGTTCCAATCCAGATGGGACCAAGTACCTCTGTTATCTGGGATTACTATAGCTGGTACAGGTTTAGAATCAGTGGTCCCTTGTCACAGGCACTAATGGCACAGTATTGTTAGGGTGGGTGAAAGAGCTGCAACATGGAAGCATCCACAACAGTTTCATTCATACCACCTATTAGAACCTAGAGGAGCAGAACTGAGAGCGTTGTAAAATGTAGCTCCAATTAAGGGTGTTCCCTTAACTTAAATGAAAGTCCCTTGGGAACTACACTCTGTAGAGTTGGGGACCACTGAGGTTTTTCTATCCTTATTTTTTTTCTTTCCTGGCTCTAGCTGCATCCTACACAGATAGCTCTGATGATGAAGTTTCTCCCCGAGAGAAGCAGCAAACCAACTCCAAGGGCAGCAGCAATTTCTGTGTGAAGAACATCAAGCAGGCAGAATTTGGACGCCGGGAGATTGAGATTGCAGAGCAAGGTAAAGAAAGGGAGTGGGTTAGGGGACCAGAAACAACCCTCTTGTTGGCCATCAGAATCCACAAACAACTTAAGACTTGAAAGTATACTGGGAAGAAAGACAGTATTATGGACTTTCGGATAAACACTTCTCTCTCTATGGAACTTAAGTCTCAGGATTTTGTTCTCTCTTCCTTCTGTTCTCAGCATGTGGTAATTACACACAGAGTAGTTTCTGTTTTCCTCCTTGCCTCACCCCACCACTGTATTCAAAGATTTACATGGCAGAATTGGCGAGTCCTAGATCACTATGTGGTAGTTGGTTATATGGGATCTTACTATAGCTGCCAATGGCAGAGACCCAGATTGCCCAGAAGCAGCTGATGAGGAAGGGTTTTAAGGTAAAGATGTGGTGACCTAGAGTCTTGTTTGGTCCTGAGCACCCTCTGCTGGAGCAGAGTAAAAGTGACTGACAGTTAAATCTTGGTTTCTCTACCCCAGCCACTCCCAGTAAGCTCCTCTTTACTCTTGTGTTGTTTATACATTGAAGGCATGTTCTATACTGAGAGAGAGTAAGAGAAACCAAACAGACTGACAGGACATGGTAAGACAGCATAGAAAAACAGAAGTTAGTGGTTTCGGCTGAGGGTACAGTCTTTCTGGTCTGATGATTATATATAGGAATCTATTAGCCAATGCCTTGACTATTTTCCTGTCTTTCCAAATGAATGATGAGACTCACCCTTCATTTTGATCAGTTTTAAGGATTTACTTCATTCTCTGTTCAGTCCTCTGTGTATAAAGCTGAAGCAGTAGAGGAAGAGAGAAACTCCAAGTGGTTGCATGACTGCTCTCTACTATTACTGTGCTGTTGAAGCTGCCAGTCGTCATGGAAATAGGCTTAAAAGTTTTTCTGCCTCATCTCACCATATCTCAACAGATCCAGACCAGCCCTGGGGCAGGAACTGATGATACTGCTAGTGCAGACCTAGCTCAAATCCTCTGTTCTTTCACAGACATGTCTGCTCTGATTTCACTCAGGAAACGTGCTCAGGGGGAGAAGCCCTTGGCTGGTGCTAAAATAGTGGGCTGTACACACATCACAGCCCAGACAGCGGTGAGTTTGTTGGAAGAAAAGAGGGACTTCTGATACGGGGAAGAAAGAAATCAATTTTTTGTTTGTTTCACTTTTCCTTTCCTAACTCGCCAACCTCCAAATGCTAACTATTAGTAGGATCTCCCTGTTACACAATAATGGGGTTTTCTGGGTTTTTTTTTAATATGTAAACCCACTTTCAGCAAACTTGACCTAGGAAAATCTAGATTTGCAAACATATGATTGTTATAAAATGTTATAAAGACTTTTAGAAACCTATGTTTTATGCAAAGTTAAATACCAGTGCACCACCTCGCTGGAGTACACCCCTTTGTAACTTTCCAGTGTAGTGCCTGTTGGTGCAGAGTTGATAGGTATTGTTATCTATCAGGTAATCTATCTATGAGGCTTGCTCTCCATTCCTGGGTGGCTCTTCTCTTCCTCACCCTGTCTTCCTACACCTCTACACAGGTGTTGATTGAGACACTCTGTGCCCTGGGGGCTCAGTGCCGCTGGTCTGCTTGTAACATCTACTCAACTCAGAATGAAGTAGCTGCAGCACTGGCTGAGGCTGGTAAGTTCGGTTTTTTCCCACCAACTTTGCCCCAGAATAGTTATCCAAACATATAACTTTTATGTATCAAAATTGTCGTTACAATATCGTATATGTCTAGAGGCTGTAAAATTGCGGATGATAAAAACCTCAACAGGAAGAAAGTGGATAATAAAATTAAGATGAATATCCATGATGGAATATTATGTAGTCATTAAAAATGGCCTTTGAAAATAATCTAATGGCATGGGGACATGCCCAGTTCTAGTGTTAGTTGAACAAGGAAGAATGTTAAACTATATAAGTGCCATCAATTTTGTGAGAGAGCACAAGTAAGAAGTACCTTTTATATTGATAGTGCATTAAATAATTTGGTATTCAGTATGGCATTGAAAATATATGAGCTATTTGTGAGTTTAATTAAACGTAAAATAATTTTTTATTATTCAGGCCAGGCCTGGTGGCCCACGCCTATAATCCCAGCACTTTGGGAGGCCGAGGCGGGCAGATCACTTGAGGCCAAGAGTTCAAGACCAGTCTGGCCAACATGGTGAAACCCCACCTCTACTAAAAATACAAAAGTTAGCCGGGAGTGGTGGTGTGCGCCTGTAATCTCAGCTACTCAGGAGGCTGAGGTAGGAGAATCACTTGAACCTGGGAGGCAGAGGCTGCAGTGATCCGAGATCATGCCACTGCACTGCAGCCTGGGTGACAGAGTGAAACTCCATCTCAAAAATTAAAAACAATAATAATAATTTTTATTATTCAAATATTCAGAAGAAAATCACCGTGAAGTTTCTTTGAGGACCTGTCATCTTTCTTTTTTTTTTTTCTTAAGATGCAGTCTTACTCTGTTGCCCAGGCTGGAGTGCAATGGTGCAGTCTTGGCTCACTGCAACCCCTGCCTCCTGGGTTCAAGTGATTCTCGTGCCTCAGCCTCATGAGTAGCTGGGATTGCAGTTGCATGCCACCACAACCAGCTAATTTTTGTATTTTTAGTAGAGATGCGGTTTCACCATGTTGGCCAGGCTGGTCTCGAACTCCTGACCTCAAGTGACCTCAAGCACCTTGGCCTCCCAAAGTGCTGGGATTACAGGCGTGAGACACCGCACCCAGCCGGACCTCTCATCTTTCTAAGATACTCAGAAAGCAACTTTATAATACTTTTGGGTTTTTTTGTTTATTCTTTTCTGATAAGTGTTTACTGCAAAAAATTTAGGAAGTTCCCCAAAACTCTACAATCCCACTACATAGAGTATTTGATTAATGTTTTTCCTTTTCCTTTTTTCTACTTTACATGGATGAAATAAATTCTGATATATATACAGTTTTATAACCTAAATACATATTTTCAGACGTAGTTTTCCATGTCACTGAAAACTTTGACAGCATCATTTGTAATACTCATTCATATGGCTATGTGATTTTACCTCACTGTTTTCCTAATGGAGAACATTTAAGGTTGTTTCAAGATGTTTACTAATATCAATAATGCTCCAGTTAACAACTTTTATTAATTCCCACTTCATTTTATCTCCTTCTAAGTATAAAATTAGCCCAAAGAAAGGAACACTTTAAGGTTCCAAACTACTTTTAAAGCAAAAATTCCTTAATTTCTTAACCTAATTAATTTCTGAACCAAAAGTGATTCTTTGACTTTTGGCTCTAAATTTTTTCCTTTCTGAAATTGTTTCTTTTGCCTTTTTCTCTTCACATGGATCTCAGAAAGTGATTTGGTACAGGACACTCCTCAAAGGAGGAATCAGCTGATTCATTTCTGTCTCTACAGGAGTTGCAGTGTTCGCTTGGAAGGGCGAGTCAGAAGATGACTTCTGGTGGTGTATTGACCGCTGTGTGAACATGGATGGGTGGCAGGCCAACATGGTAATAATGCGTATACATTCTACACTTTGACAATAGATTTATTTCCTTTTTTTCCCTCAAAGCATGGTTCCCTAAATATATTTTGGATGTTTGGTCTTATGCACTGACTTTGTTGCTAAAGTGTTTAGCTTGATACCTATTCAGAATGGGTCTGAGTACTGAATGGAAAGGTGGGGGAAGGGTAAGACTAGCTGAACACATGGCTCAAACACACCAGAACAAAATAGTGGTGCTTCTTTGGAGTAGGATTCTGCTTTCTTTCCTTCCTGCCCCAGTTCTCCTTTTGCATTCAAAGGGGCTATATATTTCAAGACTCTAGACTAAAAATGAGTCTGTGATTAGCTTAATACTCATCACTGTAGCCTAAAACAAACCTAGGAATCCTTTTAACCATTTTACACCTACAAATTTGACTATATTTCCACTCTCTAAGCCTGCTCTAAGGAGCTCTGAGGACTACTCTTCCAAAACATACAGGGCTCTCTTACTAGTACAGAAAGTGGGTTCAAAGATCCCCCCAGCCCTAGCAGCCTGAATGCCCATAGAAGTCTTCTGGCTGTTCTATAGATCCTGGATGATGGGGGAGACTTAACCCACTGGGTTTATAAGAAGTATCCAAACGTGTTTAAGAAGATCCGAGGCATTGTGGAAGAGAGCGTGACTGGTGTTCACAGGTAACAGATTCTGGAGTAGCTGCCCCTTGTGTCCTTGCCTCAGCAAACTCTTCTGGTCTCTGTTAGGCTTTAGGACTGTGTTTCAGACTTATAACTAAATGGGAATATCTTCATTAGATAAAACTTGAGTTTTTACTTTTGAAAAATCAAGTTGATCCTAGAAGGAAGTTATTTCAGGTTCTAGTTCATACATTTTTCTCTCCCATTTACTCCATTGAGCGATTCTCAACTAGTGTTGAGGGGCGGTTAGGGAATAAGTGTATCTTGAAAAACTGTATTCAATATTGTATTATCATTTTATATTTGAAATATGAAAAACAATCCTATTGTAAAACTACATGTTATACACACTACAAAAAGTAAAATTGGGCAAAATATTCTTGGCTTGTTGGAATACTGAAAAGATATCTGAAAGAGTGTTTCTTGGGGGCACATTGCGCATGCTTACTCTCACACACATGGAACCATATCAGAATCATTGATAGTCTTTGTTTATCAGAAGTAGGCATGGGTTTCTATTGAAAAATGCTGATCAAAGGAAATAACACTCCCTATAAAGGGAAGAGAAGTACATTTCTTCAATTGAAAGGCTTTTTTTTTTTTCTTCCAAAAAAGGGGTAAAGGGAGAAGAAAATGAAAAGAAGTGTGGAGGGATGACAAGGAAATAATCATGTTTTCTAATATCCTTGGGCAATAAATGAGACAGGGAAGGGCAGCATGGAACTTGAAGAGAATTAGGCAGATTTTGCCGCAAATTATGTTGTGCCAGCTAACTTGGTTTTTGTTTGTTTTTGTGACCTCTTCTCCCTTTAGGCTATATCAGCTCTCCAAAGCTGGGAAGCTCTGTGTTCCGGCCATGAACGTCAATGATTCTGTTACCAAACAGAAGTTTGATAACTTGTACTGCTGCCGAGAATCCATTTTGGATGGGTAGGTTGAATGTATATATATTCAAACTTCTAGGGGCTCTGGTCTTCCTTTGGCTTTAAAAGTTTATTAGAGGGACCATTTCATACTGAGCTCAACCAGCTTCCAATTGATATTCTCATGGGCATTGGCCCACACTTTTAACTTTGTGAAGAGGGACTGAGTTTGAGCTATTAACGTTTGAGTTGAGCCCTTGTCTGTTTCCACAGCCTGAAGAGGACCACAGATGTGATGTTTGGTGGGAAACAAGTGGTGGTGTGTGGCTATGGTGAGGTAAATAGCTGGGTCTCAGTGTCTCTTTCTTTTTGTGTACTTATTAGAAATATTGGGTAAAGGAGGCTTGTGCTGTCAATCTAGAGTCACTGGTACAAGGTTTAAATTTTTTTAGATAATGTATCTCAAACAATAGCAAAAGTCTTTTATTCAGATTTATGAATAGAAACTTACAGAATGAATTGAGTTTTCAGATTTTACCGTTTTGCCTTGTGGAATAGATATCAGTATCATTTTCCCCAATTATAACCATAACCTTTAATGAGACTTAATTCAAGTGAATATATAGCATTTTAGCCCCACAAGTAACTTGCAGTAGAATTAAGGGTGGAATCTGAAATGGCATATAGTTGAATATCTCCAAACTGGAATAGGTCACAGATTTTGTTGTCTTCAGCAATGACCCAAAGAAGTTCCTGAGCTACGAGGGTATCCTTGAGTAGATTCTTCTCAAGTAAGAGAATAAGAAATTAGAGGTTGCTTAGAGTAAGTTGCTTTTGCTTAGACTTGTTTCCCTGATGAAAACTGCTATGCAAAGCCCCAGTCCTTCCTATGACATGTCTGCTAAATTACCTCTCTAACTGAGGTTCACAACGTAATCTGGGTCTGTTTCTGTTCTGCTTGGGATTGGAGCATCTGTGCAGCTGCTCACCAGATGACAGGCTATTTCATGAAGGTTAATTCCTGTCTCACAAATAACCTACCTACCCTAAATATCCATGACTTAACCTAACGACTTGACCTTTCTTTTGTTCTGCAGGTAGGCAAGGGCTGCTGTGCTGCTCTCAAAGCTCTTGGAGCAATTGTCTACATTACCGAAATCGACCCCATCTGTGCTCTGCAGGCCTGGTAAGAACAGAGTGATAATACTATTAGATTCACTCTAGGTACTTTATGTTACTGAGAGTTCATAATTGAGTATATTAATCATTTTTGCAGAAATCACCTAGGGGAAGAGAAGGCTAGGACTGCTCTGTTCTTCTCACTCTAACCCTAGGGCTCTCTTAGAGCCTCTTGGCATTTTTCCTTCCTGGAGGGAGTCTTGGGGACTCTGAAGAGGCCCGTGTATATAGTTTAGCACAGCTTATCACTCACCATTCCTGTGAGGTGGCACTGGATCCAACTTTAGAAGGGGATCTCGTCTCATTTCATGACCATCTTCCCTCCCACTGCCTTCTTGCTTTACTCATAGTGTTCCTTTCTTTTCTTCCAGCATGGATGGGTTCAGGGTGGTAAAGCTAAATGAAGTCATCCGGCAAGTCGATGTCGTAATAACTTGCACAGGTAAATAACTTGCATAGAGAAGTATTTATTCAGAGGCTAAATCTTGAAAGTAGTCTGAGTGACTTTCATACAAAGGAGGTGAGACCTCTGTTCAGTATAAAGATCTCAGAACTAGAATAAGCTATCAGAACCTTAACATGTTTTCCAGAGTAAAAAACTTTTTTCCCTGGTGACTTTTTATACTGCTTGATCTGAAGACCAGGTAGCCTAAGGAGCGGTTATACATGTCTTCTCTCAGAATGTCTACATGTTCTTTAATGCCAGCAAGCCTCTTGTCTCCTATGTTCTACCTGAAAGCCAGCCAGTACCTTTGTTGCCCGGCATCTCTTTCCTTAGCCACCCATCTTTTCTTTTAGGAAATAAGAATGTAGTGACACGGGAGCACTTGGATCGCATGAAAAACAGTTGTATCATATGCAATATGGGCCACTCCAACACAGAAATCGATGTGGTAAGGCTTCTGTCATTTGTTGCTAGGCATTTCTCTACTACCTTTCATTAATAACCATAGTCAACTGTGCTTTCTTCCTTTCAGACCAGCCTCCGCACTCCGGAGCTGACGTGGGAGCGAGTACGTTCTCAGGTGGACCATGTCATCTGGCCAGATGGCAAACGAGTTGTCCTCCTGGCAGAGGTACACACAGAGAAGGATTCTGGCAGAGCAGCACAAGCAGAGTAGTTAGATCCATGAGGGGAGAGGGGAGGGAAACAAATATTGGGCCTATGTTTCCCTGAATTTTATCTTTGGAGAGAGAGATATTTCACAAATTGGTCCCCAAAATAAAACCACTTAAAAAAAAAAATCTACATTTTAGTAAGTAACACTATTTCCTAACCACAGCTGATTCTTTAACCTTTCAGACTCAGATGGATTTGCAGAAAATAGGAAAAAGCCTAGAGTCCTGATCTGGAACTGTAATTCTTCCTCTTCCAACTGAGTCTAGAGGGGTGTAAAGTCCTCTCCCGCTTTGGCTTGACTTGTATGCCATTGGAATCTGAGACAGAGCTCATCCCAGGGCTCTCTCTTACCTTTCCAGGGTCGTCTACTCAATTTGAGCTGCTCCACAGTTCCCACCTTTGTTCTGTCCATCACAGCCACAACACAGGTATGTGGCAAAATGCCTGCTTACACTGCACTGCAATTTGTGGAACTGGGCGTAGATCAGTTCCAGTGAGGGTGTACTGTACTATGTTCTCATCATCCTATTCTTTTTTTCTGTAATAAATTGTGGAGACAGGTATTCTTAAGTATACAAAAGAGTCACTAAGTCAGTGTTTGTTGAATTGGCTGTTTTAGTTGAGAATATAATGTTCAGCTTAGTTTTATTTGATTTGTTCTTTTGTCAGGAACTAAACAAAAACAACAAATCCTCTTAGGATGTGTGCTGCCCTTTAGTATAGGCAAAGTCCTAGGTGCTGTGACTGTAGTAGATCACTGTAGTACTTACCCAAATGCTGTTAAACCTGGTTTTATTTTTATGTGCCTGTCTAAGAAATATTTTTGTGCTTTCTGGCCTTCTTTTCCCACCTTAGGCTTTGGCACTGATAGAACTCTATAATGCACCCGAGGGACGATACAAGCAGGATGTGTACTTGCTTCCTAAGAAAATGGGTGAGTGAAAAACAGTGGAAACCTATGCAGACAGCTGCATAATTTGGTGAAATGACTGCCATGAAAGGCATTGGATTTACAGTCAGAGTTCCAATTCCTGTTCCTGTGCTTACTGGTTGTTTGACCTCAGGATAAGTTCTAATCTCCATGATCCTCAGTTTCTTGATTGGTAAAATGAGAATAATACTACATACCTTGTAGAATTGTGTGAGAATCACAGCTAATGAGTAACAGTGCTTAACACAATGGTTTAGGGAGATGTTCTTACTCTAAGTAGCCTTATGAAGTTCAGTAAACTTCCCAGTGCAGCTGAGTACATACAGCCTTGGAACAAAATGAGAGAAACAAACACAGGTTTTATTGTCCATTTTCTGTGAGGATATGCAAACCATCCAATCTCTTGTAAGCAACCCATGCTGTGTTCATGTGACATAATACATCATCTCTAGTCCTTTACCTTTCTGCACGGTGTACCCATCTCCCATATCTCCTTGGCTAGCCCAAATCCCTGACTTCTTAATGCTAAAATACTTCTTGCTCTCCTCTCTTCCAATAGCTTACTTCAGACTCTTTTTTTTCAGTGTATAATTATAAAAGGGAAGCTTATCTATGGAAAAGTAAAAATTCTGTGCCGACTACCTTAGAAATTCATGATCCTAAGATCCATGGATCTTATCCTAAATGAGTGTTATTGACACAGGGTCTTTCTAGCTTACTGGTGTCCACTTTGATTGCTAATTTGACTATAATTTAATCTAGTTAAGGAGGTTGCTGCAGGAAGGTAGGAGTAGCATGTGACATGTTGGGCCACCGCAGGGAAGCCCCCTGCTTTGCCAGAGAAGGATAGAGAGGTAAAAGCCCACCCCCTTTTGTTACCCTGGTAAGTGGCTTTTCTGAACGCACTGGAGATGTGCTGAGAGAAGCACCCTGCCCAGAAAGGCAGCTTTGTGGGTTTTTTTTTTATTAAGCAAATATTTCAAGTTGTGGATTCTTTCAGAGTTATTCCATCCCTTGTCTGCTTTCTTAAAAAAGCTTCAAATGAAAATGGGAAGTTATAACTTGAGAGACATTTTGAAAAGGAGTCTGCTCTCCTGCCACTTTGCTCTTCCTAGATGAATACGTTGCCAGCTTGCACCTGCCATCATTTGATGCCCACCTTACAGAGCTGACAGATGACCAAGCAAAATATCTGGGACTCAACAAAAATGGGCCATTCAAACCTAATTATTACAGGTAACCTGGGGAGAGGCAAGTGAAAAGCTCTTTTTCCCAGTATTAAACCAAGCAAGCTAGGCTGTTTCTGACATAAAGATCAAATGTTGTACCTGATTTTGAAGAGTACAAGAAATCTGTTCCAGGCCAGGCACGGTGGCTCACGCCTGTAATCCCAGCACTTTGAGAGGCCTAGGCGGATGGATCACTTGAGGTCAGGAGTTCAAGACCAGCCTGGCCAACATGGCGAAACCCTATCTCTTAGCCGGGTGTGGTGGCGGGCATCTGTAATCCCAGTTATTCAGGTGGCTGAGGCACGAGAATCACTTGAACCTGGGAGGTGGAGGTTGCAGTGAGCCGGGATCACGCCACTGCACTCCAGCCTGGGTGATGGAATGAGACTCTGTCTTAAAAACAAACAAACAAACAAACTGTTCCAGTTAACAAGGTAGATAGAGAAATTGTGGGAGATGTCAGGGAGTTAGAGTTTTTTTTGAAATTTTGGAGCCTGGGCCTCACCCCAAGAGATTCTGATATATTTGGTCTGCGATGGGACCAAATTTACAAAACATTATTTTGTAAAACCTCCCCAGATTATTGTAATGTTTAGTCAGGGTTGAAAAACACTGACTCATTCCTGGGAACAGGCAGTAACACCAGAAATGGCATTGTCAGAGACCCTGTGGAAGAACAAGGGAGACTGGTGCCCTGGGGAATGACTGCAGGGATCCCACCCAGGCTGGGGAGGGGCCCTGGAGAAGGTGCTCTGTTTCCGATTGTTTTTTGGAACTCTCATATGGAAGACATAAGTGTTAACCAATCACTCTCTCTCTTTACAGATACTAATGGACCATACTACCAAGGACCAGTCCACCTGAACCACACACTCTAAAGAAATATTTTTTAAGATAACTTTTATTTTCTTCTTATTCCTTTCCTCTTGATTTTTTTCCTATAATTTCATTCTTGTTTTTTCATCTCATTATCCAAGTTCTGCAGACCACACAGGAACTTGCTTCATGGCTCTTTAGATGAAATAGAAGTTCAGGGTTCCTCACCCTAGTCACTAAAGAAGGATTTTACTCTCCCAGCCCAGAAAGGTGATTCTTTCTTTACCATTTCTGGGGACTTTAGTCTTAATTAGGTACCTTATTAACAGGAAATGCTAAGGTACCTTCTCTGTGGAACAATCTGCAATGTCTAAATCGCCTTAAAAGAGCCCGTTTCTTAGCTGCTGAAATCAGTGCTCTTTCACTTCTTCAGAGAAGCAGGAATGGTACCTACCCGGCAGGTAGGTTAGATGTAGGTGGTGCATGTTAATTTCCCTTAGAAGTTCCAAGCCCTGTTTCCTGTGTAAAGGTGGTATGTCCAGTTAAGAGATGTGTATCATGAGCATTGCTTGTTAAGATCAGGAGGCCCACTTGGATTTATAGTATAGCCCTTCCTCCACTCCCACCAGACTTGCTTATTTTTCTAGTTTTTAACTAGACTATACTCTATTGAGTTTAATTTTGTCCTCTAGGATTTATTTCTGTTGTCCAAAAAAAAAAAAAAAAGAAAAGGAGAATTTTTAGTGTTAATGCTGAGGAATTGCTTGAGTGGTTAGTTGTTACCAATTTCTCTTTTGAACCTTTGGAGCTAAGGGTGCTGAGTCTAGAGAAATGCTAGTCTCAAGCCTTGTTAAGTCCTTCTGTTTCTAGCCCGTAGTTCATAGCATCAGTGAACTGGAGCCATAACAGCAAATTCTATCAGCTCTGTCCCATACAGCTTGTGCTGAAGGTGAATTTTTTGAGCCATTACTCAGTATAAAGCACTGAGTTCTATCTTTAGGATTTATCTTTAAGAGCAAATTTCTGGTCAGCTGTGCTTCTGCAACCTAAAATATTTAAAGGGAGGTAGGTGTGGGCAGGAGGAGGAATGATAAATTGGGTCAGGGCAAGAAAAATCTAGCTTCATATAATTTGTCTGGGACTATACACCCTATATAATGTTAGTTTTACAGAAGTAATACGACTTTTGATTGCTACATACCACAAAGAGTTTATGAACTGAGATCATAAAGGGCAATTGATGTGTAAAGAAAGTAGTCAGTACATCCTGGCTCATGCTCTGAAAGAATATCCAGAGAGGCTCTCTCAAAGATCAGGGAGATGTATTCCCATGCCATGCACCCTGCTTCCCAGCATTTCTGCATGGTCAAGTGAGCTTTATGCTCATGAGCTTTAAGTATATAATTATCCAGGATTTTAAATCCTCAACTTGTTCTAGCTTGTGATCCTTCAAAGTTGGGTCATACGTTAGTGCTAGATACTAGAAATTTTCACTTTTCCACTGATCAGAGAGACAGACATTAAAAACAAAAATAGAAGAAAGGAAAGCTTTCACCCTGCAGCTTCTTAGCAGGGGACAATTGTCTTGCCAAAACTTTTTTCCCTTTTCTCTCCCATTTTCTTTCACCCAATCCCTTCTTACTCCTTGCCAGTGTGACCATGCTTTCTTCTCTGTAGATGTTAACAGTTAAGGCCTATTTTCCTCAGGCACTTAACCAGCCAATCAGAACACCACATCTGTTAGGGGAGGTAACCTGGCCAACAGTGTATCCATCACGTTAGCCTGCTGGAGGGAAGGGACCCACATTCACCTGCCCTCTGGCCTGCCCCTTGATCCCATATCTATTACCATGTCCATAGGAATAATAGGTAAGGGCTCTGTCTCTGTCAAGCCATGTAACAAAGGACACTGTAAAAAAAAAAAAAAAAAGTCTGGCATCAGAGGGAGCATGTGGAGAGCAACTTGGGAAGAACAAGTTCATTTTGTATTGAATGATTTTTAATGAATGCAATATTAATCCTTGCAGATGAGCAATAATCATTAAAATCGATTAAAATGATAAGACCTTATTGGCAGTCTGTATGTGTCATTGTTGAACAGCAAAACTTCATTAGAACCTGTTTTCTAGGGTGAGACAAGTTATAGGTCAGTAGCATTTAATAGAGATTTGTTGAGGGCCTAATATGCAGAGGCTGGATACAGGATTCTTCAGTAATACCTGAAGTTTTGTATGCCTGCTCTGTGCCAAGCACCGGGCCTGGGTACTTTCACTCCTAACTTCCTTCAGGAAGCAGACTTGCTGCTTAAGCCTCAGGGTTCCTCATTTGCATAGTCCTTCTAAGACCTAATTTCCAAAGAATGCCCCCAAAGTTATGTAAGCTTCAGCCTCCTCCCACACCTGTATCCATTTCTGAAGTGGTCTCAGTGTCTTTTTTTTTTTCTTTATTTTTTTGAGACAAGGTCTCACTCTGTCACCCAGGTTGGTGTGCAGTGGCTTGATCTCAGCTCACTGCAACTTCTGCCTCCCGGGCTCAAGTGATCCTCCCACCTCAACCTCCCAAGTAGCTGGGACCACAGTGTCAGCTAATTGTTTGTATTTTTGGTAGAGATGGGGTTTCGCCATGAAATCTAGGCTGATTTCAAACTCCTGGGCTTAAGTGATCCTCCTGCCTCTGCCTCCCAAAGCGCTGGGATTATTGGCCAGTGTCTTCTGATGTAAGAAAGTATTTATCTTGGTCAGTTTCTGCTGCTCCAGCAAAATCCTGAGACTGAGTAATTTATAAAGAACAGAAATTGATATTCTCACAGTTGGAGGCTGGGAAGTCCAAGGTCAAGTCGTTGGCAGATTTGGTGTCTGAAGAGGGCTGCTCCCTGCTTCCAAAATGGTGCCTCTTATGCATCCTCATATAGCAGAAGGTAGAAGGGCAAAAAGGACCTAACTATTACTTCATATATGCCAAAGTCTGTTTTAGATACTGGGGATACATCAGTTTAAATCAGATGATCTCTTCCTTTGTGGTGTTCACGTAAAATTCCAGCAAGATCCAAATTCCTTCCCTTTTTCCTTTACCCACAATTTGGCCATTAGGTAAGACAGAGCAAGCTAGGGATTCATGTGGATTTGCAGCCTGTGAGTGTGGGTGGTATCCTTGTGGGAACTGGGGATGTAGCTTGGTACAAGGAGTCAGATCCCAAGTGGCGTTGGGAATGCATCCATGCAGGGGATGAATGGCAATGGCAGATTAGTTAGGGATAAGCGATTTGATCACTGTAAGTGAAAATATTAAGGGTAGTGGAAGCCAGCTGTCTCATTTTGGAGGAAGGTGTTACACACTGGAAAGGGAAAACACTAGAATGAACTCTGCTGTTGGGTTTGAATAGTGATGATGGTGTGAAGTCATAAATATCAACCTAGATAAAGAAATACAGATGTCAGTGTAAGTGTGTGTGTGTACAAACACTCCCTAGCTCTCTCTGCTAAGCAAGCCTTGGGGCAGCGGTTCCCCTGTTCCCCCAGTGCACACACCTGACCTCCAGGTCTAGGCACTACATTCTCCACTGAAAGAAGCCAGGACTCTGGAGAAATGACTGATTCCATGGCAGAGCAAAAAAAAGTACAAGATAAGCCAGAAAGCAAGGAAGGGCTTAAAAAAGTATACACAAGCCAGCTTTAAGGGGTTTACATGGGGTAAATCTGAGACAACCTGAGCATCAGCATAGTAATGATTTGTAACCCATTGAACAAAATAGAAAACTATGACTCTGCTAATAGAAATGAATGAGTAAGTAAACAGAAGTTTAATGAGGAATTGTATATGTATATATTTTTTTCTATTTTATTTATTTATTTATTTATTTTTGAGATGGAGCTTCACTCTGTCACCCAGGCTGGAATGCAATGGCATGATCTTGGCTCACTGCAACCTCTGCCTCCCAGGCTCAAGCGATTCTTGTGCGTCAGCCTCCCCAGTAGCTGGGATTACAGGTTCCCGCCACCACACCTGGCTAATTTTTGTATTTTTAGTAGAGATGGGCCTTCACCATGTTGGCCAGGCTGGTCTTGAGCTCCTGACCTCGGGTGATCCACCCGCCTCAGCCTCCCAAAGTGGTGGGATTACAGGCGTGAGCCACTGCCTGGCCTATGTATACTTTCAAAGTAGCCTTCCATAAAGTATTTCTTAAATACAATAATGGGGAAAAGAGTAGCTTCACAGTAGTGAAGTCTGGCTGGCAGACCACCTTAATCAATGGAAAGAAACGAACTTCAGTAATGGGACAAATCTAGATCTTCACAAGATCTAGACAAATCTAGATAAGTTCCATTGAGAAGAACACAGCATCCCTTCTATGACAAATCCACTTTGAAGGACATTTTACAAAAGGACTGGCCTATAATATTCTAAAGTATCAAAGTCAAAGAATGACTAAAGAACTGCAGGAGACTAATACAACAACTAAATGCTATCCTGAACTTGTTCATTTTGCTATATAAAGATACAAAAGACCTTATTGGGACAACTGGTAAAACTTGAAAGGGCATAGAGGATTAGACGATAGTAATATCTGTTAATTTCCAAATGTTAATGGCTGAACTGTGGTTATAGAGAATGCTTGTTTGTAGGAAATCAACAATAAAGTATTAGAAGTGATGGGTTATCAAGTCAACAATTCACTTTCAGATGGGTCCGGAAAAAAAATTATTTGTAATATACTTGCTACTTTTTTGTTAGTTTGATTATTTCAAAGTTAAAATTTTGTTCAATGAGAATTTGAAGATAAAAAAGTCAGACCATCTTGATTGAGAAAATTTTAAAAATCAATTGTGCTCTATTTAGGGACATCTTAGACCAAAAATAAAGGTGAAGGCTTTTGGATTAGTAAAGGAAAATAAAACAAAATCAACAGAAAAACAGTATTTCACATGTCTATACAAAAAAAGTATTTCATTGACAATACATCACAACTAAAGTAATACACAGACCAGGGGGTTCGACAAGAAAGTGGAGGCCGGTACAGTGGCTTTCTCCTGTAATCCCAGCATGTTGCGAGGCCAGGGTGGGAGGACTGCTTGAGCTCAGGAGTTTGAGACCAGCCTACGCAACATTAGTGAGACTCATTTAAAAAATTAGCTGGGTGTGGTGCTGCACGCCTGTAGTCCCAAGTACTTTGAGGGCTGATGTGGGAAGACTGCTTGAGCCCAGGAAGTCAAGGCTGCAGTGTAACCCTGATCATGCCACTGCATTCCAGCCTGGGTGGAAGAGTGAGACCCTGTCTCAAAAAAAAAAAAAAAAAAAAGTGACAAGTGGGGTTGCAAGAAACTACTCCAGAGTGTTCCTTGGTTATGGATACTGAACAAAGTCTTCCCCACCAAATAACTTCTGAATTCAGGACATTTCTAGAGAAATTTGTAAATTTTGAAAGAACGTAAAAGAAGAATTAAGGTCGGTACTTCTCTGCTAACTGGGTATGAAACACTGGGTTAGAGCAATAGTTGGCAAAATTATAGCTCTCCCACCAGCCAGACCAGCCTACTGCTTGTGTTTGTGTAGTTCACAAGCTAAGAATGGTTTTTACATTTTTAAACAGTTGGAAAAAAATCACTAATATTGTGTGACGTGAAAATTATATAAAATTCAAATTTTAGTGTCCATAAATGGAACTTTTATACATAGCCCCACTCATTGATTTATGAAATGTCTATGGCTACTTTCATGCCACAGTGGTAGAGTTGAATAGGTGCAAACAAATGGCCTAAAAAACCTAAAATGCTTACTATTTGGCCCTTTACAGAAAGTTTGCTGATCCCAGGTATAAAGGTTGTGTCAGGTATAAAGGGAAAGATGTATCAGAATGCGTCTGATGTGCAATCTGTTAGGTAAGAAGAGGGATCTCTGTGTGAGAGCAGAAACAGAGAATGAACATATTAGAAAGAAAAGGATATCAAAGAGTTTTCCAGTCTAGGTTGCAGATGCTAAATTCACCTGCATCCTGGCCAGGATTCACTTTAGGATTAGGAAATCTCAGCAAACTGATAAAGCAACTCAGACAGTGCTTGGGAAGGTAATTGTTATTGCAATTTAGAATATGCACTTGAGTAATCAATTTAAACTTGCAATTTTAAGTTGCAACCAATTTTACATACAGTATTGTAAATTTATATTATGTATTGGAAACATATAAGTACACAGTATCAGAACTTTTAAGAATAGTATTTTGGCCAGGCATGGTTGCTCATGCCTGCAACCCCAGCACTTTAGGAGACCGAGGCGGGCGGATCACCTGAGGTCAGGAGTTCGAGACCAGTCTGGCTAACATGGTGAAACCCCAGTTCTACTAAAAATACAAAAAATTAGTCGAGTGTGGCGGCATGTGCCTGTAATCCCAGCTGCTTGGGAGGCTGAGTCAGGAAAATCGCTTGAACCCGGGAGGTGGAGGTTGCAGTGAGCCGAGATTGCACCATTGCACTCCAGCTTGGGCAACAAGAGCAAAATTCTGTTTCAAATAGAAAAAAAAGAAAAAGAAAAAAGAACAGTATTTTGTTTGCTTTTATTTTGTTTGTATTTTGTGCCAGACAATTGAAGTAATCCCAAAAGGTAACTTAATATATTAAATGTATAAACATATTTGAAAAGGTTTAAAGGAGTTTAAGTTTTTAAGTGGGATATTCAAAACCCCCTAGAAGTCATTAATATTTGCTAGGTTTTTACAATAAGATTTATAAGCTGAACTTTTTTTTTTTTTTCTATTGAGACGGAGTCTCTCTCTGTCATCCAGGCTGGAGTGCAGTGGCGTGATCTCGGCTCACTGCAACCTCTGCCTCCCGGGTTCAAGTGATGCTCCCATCTCAGCCTCCTGAGTAGTTGGAACTACAGGCATGCACCACCACTCCTGGCTAAGATTTTGTATGTTTAGTAGAGATGGGGTTTCAACATCTTGGCTAGGCTGGTCTTGAACTCCTGACCTCAAGTGATCTACCCGCCTTGGCTTCCCAAAGTGCTGGGATTACAGGTGCAAGCCACCGTGCCTGGCCTATAAGCTGAACTTTGAAAAGCTTAGGTAATGTTTTTGTTACTTTAATATATTGAATATTAATTTATTAAGCTGAAGTAGCATCTCATCTGTCCACACAGGCAGCCCTTGAAGACATTTTATTTTATGATTATTATTATTTTTTTGAGAAGTCTCACTCTGTTGCCCAAGCTGGAGTGCAGTGGTACAATCTCAGCTCACTGCAACCTCCACCTCCCAGGTTTAAGCGATTCTCCTGCCTCAGCCTCCCAAGTAGCTGGGACCACAGGCGCATGCCACCATGCCTGGCTATTTTTTTTTTTTTTTTGGTATTTTTAGTAGAGACGGGGTTTCACTGCGTTAGCCAGGATGGTCTCGATCTCCTGACCTCGTGATCGGCCCGCCTCGGCCTCCCAAAGTGCTGGGATTACAGGTGTTAGTCACCCCGCCCGGCCCTTGAAGACATTTTAAAATGTCCTCCAGAAGGAATTGTCCTGGGTTGTGGCCCTGATGGTACTTTTCTTTGATCCAGGCCTTTCTTCCTCATCTGGCTGTCTTGTGGCGTGGCTCTCCACTACAACCACCAGATGGCGCGTTTTCTCATGTGATCTGGTTGTCAGGGTCTCTTGCCAACAAAGGATAATAAAATACAGGTCTGGAATTATTTCCCTGAATCTCCTATGTTTTGAAATTGAGAATTTCCCAGGTGTTTAGGAAATAGTTAAAGACACAGTATATTACATAATACTTTGACTTAATCTTTAAAAAAAATTTTCTGTTTAGAGACAGGGTCTTGCTCTTTCTCCCAGGCTGGAGTGCAACGGCAGGATCATAGCTCACTGCAGCCCAGAACTCCTGGGCTCAAGCGATTCTCTCACCTCAGACTCCTGAGTAGTTGGGATGACAAGCGTGCCACAATGCCTAATTTTATAATTTTTTTCTAGAGATCAGGTCTCACTATGTTGCCCAGGCTGGTCTTAAACTCCTGATCTCAAGTGATCCCTCCACTTTGGCCTACCAAAGCGCTATGATTACAAGAATGAGCTACCATGACCAGCTTTGACTTAGTCTTTTGACTAATTCCTGTTGTATATAAGAAAGCTGAGATTTTATAAATTAATCTTACCTGAGACAGAGTGAAGCTGGCTGGTCCCTTTGGAAGACAGCATTAACTATTAGTTATCTGCCCTATTAGTTAATTAACCAAAACATTATTAATATTATCCTCTTCTCATAGCCATTAATGGAGAGAACTCCATGTGACACAGTAACTAGAGGGTAAGACTGGACCCATAGATGTTTTATATGCTATATAGATTAATACTGAGCATTTCAGTGACCAGCAATGTATTTACAGTCCAGGGCTACGATGGAAATTGCTAGAAACAGGCTCACTCTGCATCCCAGCATATACTTAGGTATCAATGAATGTGAAACATCTTACCCAGTACCTGACACCCTGTAGGCACAGAATACATGCCAGTTTCCTTCTACAGAGCCCAACTGGAGCAGCCACTATGTTCTTGCAGCTCCTGCAATACCAGAATGGCTCAAATATGAAATTTCTTCCTCCAGTCTCTTGAACAATGACTGCTCGTGGTGAAGGAAGTGCTTCTCACCTTGGGTATCACCTCTTGGTAATAATTCTCCTTTTTTTAAAACAAACAAACAAAACAAACAATGCTTTATAGTTTTCTCTTTTCTCTTTCTTTCTTTTTTTTTTTTTTGGAGACAGAGTCTTCCTCTGTCACCCAGGTTGGAGTGCAATGGTGCAGTCTTGGCTCACTGCAGCCTCTGCCTCCCAGGTTCAAGCAATTTTCCTGCCTCAGCCTCCTGAGTAGCTGGGATTACAGGCATGTCCCACCGCGGCTCAAAATGTTACAGGAAAGGGTCTCAATCCAGACCCCAAGAGAGGGCTCTTAGATCTCTCACAAGAAAGAATTCAGAGCAAGTCCATAGGGTAAAGTGAAAGTAAGTTTATTATGAAAGTGAAGGTATAAAAGAATGGCTGTTCCCCAGGCAGAGCAGCTCCGAGGGCTGCTGGTTGCCCATTTTTATGCTTATTTCTTGATTATATGCTAAATGAGGGGTGGATTATTCATGCCTCCCCCTTTTAGACCATCTGGGATAACATTCTGGTGTTGCCATGGCATTTGTAAACTGTCCTGGTGCTGGTGGGAGTGTAAAAGTGAGGAGCACCAGAGGTCACTCTCATCACCATATTGATTTTGGTGGGTTTGGGCTGGCTTCTTTACTACAAACTGTTTTATCAGCAGGTTCTTTATGACCTGTATCTTGTGCTGACCTCGTATCTCATCCTGTGACTAAGAATGCCCTAATATCCTGGGAATGCAGCCCAGTAGGTCTCAGCCTCATTTTACCCAGCCCCTGTTCAAGATGGAGTTGCTGTGGTTTACACACCTCTGACAAAAAGACAGGCGGGATTATTCTCATTTTACAGATGGGGAAGGAAAAAAAAAAGAGAAGTGCATGAAGACACCTACAGCTTCTACTCACTACTGGATTGTGCTTTTCTCACAGTTTCCTAGCAAGTTAGAGTAGTGAGCTCTCCAGCTGTGCTTCTGCTCCTTCACATTTGGGATTCTTTTTCCTTCTAGATCTGTATATTCTGTCTTATGCATGCCCCATTCCATTAGTTAGCCATTTTTCTTTTTCAAAAATTTTTTTAATTTTTTTTTTTTTTTTTTTTTTTTTTAGAGATAGGGTCTCGCTCTGTTGCCCAGGCTGGTCTCAAATTCCTGGGCTCAAATGATCCTCCCACCTCAACTTCCCAAAGTGCTGAGATTACAGGCATGAGCCATGGTGCCTGGCCCCTCAAAGTTAGCCATTATCTTATTGGCTATTTTTCAAATTAGGTTGATCCCAACTTTACACTATTGAAAACACCATTGCCTGGAATATTATTGTACACCTATCTTTATCTAAATCTGATTATTTCCTTAGAATCTATTACTAGAAGTGGAATTATGGAACCAAAACCTTCCCTGTTCTAAATTTAGCTGAAAAATGTTTTTCCCAGGTGATAGAGCTTATGATAGGCACAGGAAGATAGGTAGGAGGAAATAGCAGTGTGGTGGTTTTGGATTAATTTATTAATTTACAACAAAGACTTTTTAAGCACCTACTAGGTTGGACCTCAGGGGAAATCACTGGAGAGTTGTATCACAGGGACTTTCTGGACTTGAGCCTGGGGTGTAAAGCAGGCAATGTGTAAAGCTGGAGAGACAAAGATGGATAAAATGCCTTTAAGGATTTCACAGTATAACAACAGATAATAGTAAGAGTTATTATTACACAACACTTCTAAGATGTCTGATGAGTATCTCGAACTTGATGTGTCCAAAACTGAAGTCTTGATCTTTCCTCTAAACCTGTTTTTCTTACTCTCAGGCTTACTTATTTATTAAAGTGATACAGCCATCCACTCAGTTGCCCAAACCTAGATCAAGGGGGTTATTATTTATTCCCCCTACCCAGCTGATAAGATTCCAGCAAATCCTGTCCCCCTACCTACACAATATAGAAATATCAACCCAATGCTCCACTCTGGTACAGGCACCATCATCTCCATCTACATGGCCCCCTAACATGTCTTGCCTTATCCACTCTTGCAACTCTCCAATCCCTTCTCCAAAAGCAGCCAGATTGAACTTGTAAACATCACACCATAACATCTCCCTGGTTAACACCCTCGAATGGTTTTCCATTTCACTTAGAATAAAACTCAAACTCCTTCCCACTACCTTCAAGGCCCTGCATTCTTCTGGTCCCTGCATTATCATTATATGGCTCTATCAATTCCTATCCCTCCCTTGGCTCACTCAATTCCAGACACTCTAACATCAGGGCTTTTGCATTTAGCTGTTTCCTCTGTCTGTGTGCCCTTCCTGGAACTTTGCAGGGCTTCTCCTCTCTTCTTTCAGAACTCATCTAAAATCACACCCTCAGGCCTGCCTTCCCTGGGCAGCATGCTTGTATTATAGCCACATTCTCTGCCTCCACCAACCCCCGCCCCCCGCCCCACTGCCACCTTTTAACCTCTTAATTTTTGTTACTTCTGGCAAAGATTCACTTCTTTGGCCAAAACTCTAATCAGGCTCCTGTGAGTCCTCTGCCTACTAGGACTAACCCTTTGGGCTTCCCTTTCTGTCCTTGTTGAATCCAGTTTGTGCAAGAACTCTCCACTCTTGGCATCTTAATCCATTTTTTGTTGCTATAACAGAATACCAAACACTGGGTAATTTATAAAGGAAAGAAAGTTATTTTTTGCAGTTCTGGAGTCTGGGAAGCCCAAAGTCGAGGGGTTGCATCTGGTGAGGGCTTTCTTAAACTGCATGGTAGAGAGCCTCTCACGATGAGAAAGCAAGAGCATGTGTGCCAGCTCAGATCACTCTTCCTTTTCTTATAAAGCCACCAGTCCCATCACAGGGTCCCTACCCTGACGATTTTATCTAATCCTAATCGCCCCCTCAAGGCTCCACCTCCAAATACCATCAACATATGAACTTCAGGATTGAGTTGCCAACGTATGGAACTTCGGGGACACAGTCAAACCATAGCACTCGGTATCTGACCACCCTCAACATCTTAGCACCCTGTCCTGCTTTCAGCAATAATCCTGTTAGGTCAGTTTAGCAAGAAACTTCTTATCCTTGATGTTTCTCTTAGTAGTTTTCCGTCCACTGACCCTCATCCTGCTCTTTGGTTATAAATTCCCACTGTTTCTTGTTGGAGTCAGAGTTGAGTCTAATTCCTCTTCTTCACTGCAAGATCTGGTTGTAGTGGTCCCTGTAACTATCACCATGGGCTCTCTTACATAAAGTCTGCCTTACCATCTTTAATTACTACCATGAACAAATTTTCCTTTAACACTTTTCAGCATTTATTTCTCTATATTTGTCTATTGTTTGTCTGACCCACCAAGCACTGTTATGTACCATGACTGCAGACACTTGTTTCTCATTTTATCCCACTGCTTGGTGCACAGGAGACATTTATTAAATGTTTGTTGAATGAATGAATGACAAGCACTTGTCACAACGGTAACTCTCTGAAGACTAGGATCCTATCCATTTTGTTCATTATAAAATTCCGCCTAAGCCTTGAACAAGGCTATGAGTTATAAGTGCAAAGCGATTTAGAGGAAGGAGGGGTAACTAAACTGACTGAAGAAGCTAAGGGAAGCCTCACAGATAAAATTACATCTAAACTGAAACTGAAAGGAAGGAAGAAAATTAAAAAGATCAACAAGGGAAGGACTACAGACAGAACATCGCGAGGTATTGGTCAGCTAAGATGGCTTCTAACACTGGCTGCCACACTTAATATGGCGGCCAGGGAAATTTCCTGGAGAAAATCACGCGAGAGTTGCATCACGGCGGCTGTCCGCGAGTTAAGCTGGGGGTGTGGAGCAGCCAAGATGGAGCCGGCAGCCGGCGGTCCGGGCCCACTGATCGTGAACAACAAACAGCCCCAGCCTCCGCCACCTCCGCCGCCCGCAACCGCACAGCCACCACCCGGGGCACCGCGGGCCGCCGCGGGCCTCCTGCCTGGGGGCAAAGCCCGCGAGTTCAACCGCAACCAGCGCAAAGACTCAGAGGTCAGGAGCTTCGGGGGGCGAGGCTCGCACTGGGTCGGGCGGCGCCGGGGGTCCCGGGCCCGGGGCCACTCTAGGGGCCAGGTTGGGCTTCCCGGAGGGCTCGGTAGAGCCCGTCCGACAACTGTCACTATACAGCGAAAGGAGCAGGAAGCGACGCTGGCAGCTCCTGGGGTCGGGGGCATGAAGCTGGAGTCCTTGCTTTAGGTCCGCCGCTCGGGAGAGCTTCCCGGAGCCGGCGACTGCTGGTTTGCTCCCCTGGGCCCCGGCTGTGGGCGTGGCCTCGAGGCCCTAGCCCCTGGGGAAGCCGCCCTCGCCCCAGCTCGGGGGTGAGGAGTCGGGGGTCTTGGTGCACTCCAGGGCGCTGGGCGGCCGCGTCCCCAACCTAATCATCTCGGGCGTCTGTCCCTGGCACGCGGGCGCCAGCTCCTGGGTCCTGCCGCTCGCAGAGGAAGGCGCGTGTGGGCAGGGAAGGCGCCGGCGAGGATGTGGAAGGCACTTAGAGCCGGACCGAGCTAATTATCACTGAGACTAGAGTAGGAGGGGGAAACATGCCCTGTTCTTCTGACCTGAGCCAGATCAGGCCATGGGTTGACAGTACCTGTGGTGGGTATTGTGCCCAGTGCGCCTGATACTGAACTGTTAAAGATGAGGAATAGACATTTTAAGCATGCGTTAGGACCCAGCATTCCTTCCTCTCTCGCTGGTGAGCCGTTCCTGCCGTTCTGGAGATGGATGGCATAGTCTGGAGCTGACTAGTAACCTCACCCCAGATTGAAGAATTCCTCCCACTGCCTCCTTTTGCAGAATTCATGAATGAAGATACTCATGTCGCAGCGTTTTAGGGCTTCTTAATCAGCAGGTTCCCAGAGCACTTACTATGCCATCTCCTAGACTGATCAGCAGCCAAACTGATCAGCCAAGTTAATGAGAGGGAATTCCTAGTTGTCCAAGCATAATGTACCAATTCATACCAAAGAGCAATGATACTACCTTTAGACCTGTGGAATCAGTTCCTCAGAAGCTTTTATTTTTTGTTAGCAAGCCTAAACCCCTGAGAAAACATGTCAATAATTGGCAAGCCCGAAGTGGATGTAATTTGAGCTTGGAGTGAATTATTTGAAAAAACAAAAACACTGACCTTTTAGGAGCCCTGGCATGGTGGGATGATGGACATCAGTGTCAACTACTCAGTTTTTCAAGTGTGGAAGATTACGAAAGTGGAGGGGGGTGAACCTACCTTCATCATGAGAGGAGTTATCATTTTGAAAAATGGTTTAAAATTTTCCAGAGTAGCTATGAATGGTCAAATAAATACCCTTTGACGAATTTTAATTTCTCTTTGTACCCTTTAATTTCCACATAGAGGCCGGGTGCAGTGGCTCACGCCTGTAATCCCAGCACTTGGGGAGACCGAGGCGGGTGGATCACCTGAGGTCAGGAGTTCCAGTCCAGCCTGGCCAATGTGGTGAAACCCTGTCTCTACTAAAAATACAAAAATAAGCCGGGCATGGTGGCTGGTGCCTGTAATCCCAGCTACTCAGGAGCCTGAGACAGGAGAATTGCTTGAACCTGGGAGGTGGAGATTTGCAGTGAGCCGAGATTGCACCATTGCACTCCAGCCTGGGTGACAAGAGCGAAACTCTCCCCATCTCAAAAAAAAAAATTTCCACATAGACTCATTACATGAAAGACCAGTCAAATGGACACATTTAAGCAGAGACCTGTCTAAATCCATTTCTTTATAGAGAGGCTGATGCCATGATCTTTCTTTAGTCATAGCTGAAATTGGTAGTTTGGGAGCCTGATCAGTGAATGCCTGGAGGACAGGGAGGCTGACATTTGATGAGAGCCCACTATGTACTACATAATTTTGATTAGTCCTTAAAAATCTTCAAAGTAGATTTTCATCATTGCCATTCAATGAATGAAGAAACCGAAGCTCAGTAACTTGTGGAAGTGTACACTGTGTTATCTCTGAACACAACGTGGAGCTCTTGTTTGTGGGTATGTTTTTTGTTTTGTTTTGTTTTTTGTTCTGAGACAGAGTCTCCGTCTGTCTCCCAAGCTGGAGTGTAGTGGTGCGATCTTGGCTCACTGCAACCTCCACCTCCGGGGCTCAAGTGATTCTCCTGCCTTAGCCTCGTGAGTAGCTGGGACTACAGGCACGCCCCACCATGTAAAAATATATTTTAAAAAATTTTATATTTTTATTAGAGACGGGGTTTTACCATGTTGTCCAGGCTGGTTTCGAACTCCTGACCTCAAATGACCCGCCCACCTCGGCCTCCCAAAGTGCTGGGATTATAGGCATGAGCCACCTCGCCTGGCCATTGTGGGTATGTTATGTCATTTTGTGGCTGGTCTTTGTCTTCCCAGGTAGATTGTAATTAAACCTAAGGACTTTACCTATTTGTTTCTCACTTCTCTCTTCTCAGTACAAGGCTTCCAAGATGGTGTGTTCTCAGTAATCACCTATTTCCAGCAGGAAAAAGATTGTCTTTGTCACATTTTCTCTTATGTGTGGGAGGGAAGTTGATCTGTTTGGCGGCTGCCTTTGTCAGTTCTCACTGAAATTTGAGACAAAGGTGGGAAAGCTGAGAGTTTCAATACTCATTTTTGTCCTGAGGTGTTGACAGCCCACTAGCCAGAAAGAAGTTAAGACTTCTGGAATCTTAGCATCTTATGGAATGGTCATTTACTGCACAAAATACATAGAAACCTTGTATTTATTCATTTAACAAATATGTGAGTATAAACCATTCATTCATTCACTTATTCATGCCAAGTACCATGCTGGACCTTGTGAAATCATTGGTAAGTTAAATGGATGATGTTCTTGTTCTCAGGGAACTTGCAGTCTTGTGGAAAGGCAGACACTAAACACATCCTATAATGATAAGTTATGATAAGTGCTCTGAAGGAAAAGTATAGGATTCTCTGAGAGGTTTTAGGGAACAAAATGTGAAAAAACATAAAAAAAATGGAGGCAGTGGTGTCCTGTAACACAACAGCATCTCGAAGCATGTGTTTCTTTGATAAATAGAATGATCCTTTTTCCTAAAGCTCTCTCCTCTTGTCAGCAGGGCTATTCGGAGTCACCAGACCTGGAGTTTGAGTATGCTGACACGGACAAGTGGGCTGCAGAGCTCTCGGGTAACACACAGACCTTTGTGTTATTTGGGGGAGGTTTTTTCCTTATTGGTCTTTAATAAAATTAAGAATGAATATCATTTATTCATTCTTCATTGCTTTCCCTAGTTAGTTCTATCAAATATATATATATATGTATGTATGTATGTATGTATGTATAAAACATGTTATTTGATTCAAGCCTTGTGTATCTTATAACTTTGTGTTGTCCTTTACTTTTATGAAGCTGGCTAGAGCCCAGTCCCCTTGTGAGACAGTGATGTTCCTTGGCTATCCACTGTGACCCTGACAGTGGTCTCTCCTCCAGCAGTGGGTCGTGAGGGATGCCTGCATCTGTGCCCATCTGCTGCTGCCACTGCCACTCTCATGTAATGCGAGGTCGGTGTGAGCTGCTTCTCCAGCCTCTATAATACACATCCTGCTCAAGAGGTAGCAGCCATTTGAGAGACACATCCCAGGTGGCCGTCAGCCCTGGCATGGCATGGTGGGATGGATGCACATCGGACTGGAAGTGTCCAGATGGCATTCTGGCACTCTGGTTCTCTCTATTGTGCACATCAGAGCACTAAGATCCCCTTCATAATTAGAGAGCTTATTCCAGGAGTCACTATGACTCAGGGGCAGAGTTGAGAGTGGAAGCAAATGCCTTGCCTTCTCTGCACTTGTGAGACCTGGTGTGCAATGCAGACATGGAACCCATGGTGATGAGACTTTGTTCTGACAGAGCTTTACAGCTACACGGAAGGGCCAGAATTCCTGATGAATCGAAAATGCTTTGAGGAGGACTTCCGGATCCATGGTGAGATGATTTCCTGCACTTCTTGCTTCCTTTGCCCTGCATAATGAGAGCTGCAGGTTTCTTTTAGGCATCTGAATGACCTGAGTCATCCTGGAACGGCCTGAGAAGCCTGCTGAACCCTGATGGTTCAAAGCCAGATACATGTAGAGTGGGCTTGTGGCACATCGGTGGGGGCTTTTCAGAATGTGCATATTGGGGGAGAAAAAAAAATCGTGATTAAAATTGCACCCAAAATACCAGCGTTTCAGTTTGGAAATCAAATTCATAGAGCAGCAGTATGATCTTACCACTTACATAGGGCGTAACTTGTCTTTCTGGTCCTATGGCAGTCCTGAATTTGGTGAGTTAACATGGGTCCATGCCATTGTGAGGATTTTTCTAGGCTCAGGTGTAACTGGTTTCTTGCCCTGCAGTGACAGACAAGAAGTGGACTGAGCTGGATACCAACCAGCACCGGACCCATGCCATGAGGCTCCTGGATGGCTTGGAAGTCACTGCCAGGGAGAAGAGACTCAAGGTGGCTCGAGCAATTCTCTATGTTGCTCAAGGTATTGAGTGGACCTCCCCAGGGTTCCCTGGCACCTCTGCCCACTCAGATGCAGGGAGGGGCTCAGTGAGTTGAACCCTGTATTGCAGGCACGTTTGGGGAGTGCAGCTCGGAGGCAGAGGTGCAGTCCTGGATGCGCTACAACATCTTTCTCCTCCTGGAGGTGGGCACGTTCAATGCTTTGGTGGAGCTTCTGAACATGGAAATAGAGTGAGCATTTTTGAGAGGCTGAGTAGGGAAGGGGAGGCTGGGGTGGGAAGGGGGACAGAGCTTGCAGAACTAACTGGCTTTGAGAGGGTTAAATGGGGCAGAAGGTCTGGTCCCAGGCTGTGTTCTGACCACCAGGGTTGAATAACAGAGTTGGTCATTTACATCTTGAAGACTAATGGAGACTAATGACAGGTCCCTGCAGCTCCCTGATGCCAGAGTTTTTACACCAGATAGTGCAGGCCCTGCCCAGGCCTGGGGTGCTCCTCAGAAGGAGACTCTTCACTTTGAGCTCTCTTTTGAACCTGCAGACACTGCTGTGTTCACCCTGCAGTTTCCACCTTGGCAGGAGGCCAGGCAGAAAACTGACATATGGGCTCAACCAGTGCCTGGCCTTGCCTGTGTCACCTTTGTCCAGTGGACAGGTCAGCTGCTGCTCATCTAAGGATAACACCATCAATGATAATAGCTAAGACTGCTCATTGAGTGCCTGTGTGTCCCGGGCATTGTTCTAGAATATTACATGTGCTAATTCATGTTAAGGATGTAGGTACTACTATCATCCCCATTTTACAGATGAGGCAACAAAGGCGCAGTTAGAGCCAGGATTCAAACCGTGGCAGTCTAATGCATGGCTGGGTTTGTTGTTTTTGTTTTTGTGTTTTTTTTTTTTTTTTTTTTGAGAGAGTCTTGTTCTGTTGCCCAGGCTGGAGTGATATGGCACGAACTTGGCTCATTGCAACCTCTACCTCACGGCTTCAAGCGATTCTCCTGCCTCAGCCTTCTGAGTAGCTGGGTTTACAGGTGCCTGCCACCACACCCGGCTAATTTTTGTATTTTTAGTAGAGATGAGGTTTCGCCATGTTGGCCAGGCTGGTCTCAAACTCTTGACCTCAGGTGATCCACCCGCCTCAGCCTCCCAAAGTGCTGGGATTACAGGCATGAGCCACCATGCCCAGCTGTGGCCTGGTTTCTTAACCACCGTGTCCTGTGACCTCTTGTGCAGTCCAAGCACGTATCACAGCATTTTGTTTCCCCACTGGTCAGTACTTGTCAGGGACATCACTTATCTTCCTTCTTGGAGGAAGATGCTGACTCTCAAAATCTCTTGCAGCAACAGTGCCGCCTGCAGCAGTGCTGTGAGGAAGCCTGCCATCTCCCTGGCTGACAGCACAGACCTCAGGTGAGGCGAGCAGCAAGCCTGGGCTCCCGAGCATTAGTCAGAGATGAGATCAGAGCAGGGTGTGGGAGGCTGTCTATGGGTGTCATTGCTGTGTGTGCTTCTGTACACGTCATCTGCACGTGTGATGGGCTCAGTGTGAATGATTAGTAGGAACTGCTGAGGGCTCGTCCTAGGTGGGACTCTGGGTTGAGACTCCCAAAGGCAATCCAGGGTCAAGTGACTTATTAGAGCCACAGCTAAGTGTGGGCCTCCTACTCACACTGTTCCTCAGGACCTGGTCGTGGGGTGTTTTGTATTTGGATGAAACACTTGATGATGTTCCCTGGACTCCCGCCTTCTTGTGTACACAGCTTGATGCTCATCTTTATTGGGTTAGACCTGACAGCTTCCTAATGTTTCATGGCTGCCCAGGAGCTCACAGCAACTGCTGACCACCAAGATCACCCCTCCGTTTTTGAGGGTTGAAATCTGGCTCTTTTTATGAATTTGGAAGTTTTTAGACTAGGTGATTGTAGCGTTCCCTCCTAGGTGTTAGGATCCCTGGGTGTCACCTCTCAGCTCCTGCTTTCCATTTCCTCATCATAAACCCTGTTTTTGTTGTCACTGTGACCCTGTTCTGCTTTGGCCCTACAGCTCACTACCGCCTCTGTGGTTTTTTTCTTTTCAGGAAGCTTAGGGTGGTAAATCCTTTTGGCCATTCTTGTTCATACTCATTTATTCAGCTACCATTTATTAATAGTAAGCCCCTGCTTTGTGTAAGCACTTTGTTAGACACTAGGGTGCTCCTTTGACACCCCCATCCCACTCCATTGTGAGCTGGCTCTTGTCCTCAGGGTCCTGCTCAACATCATGTACCTGATAGTGGAGACCGTTCATCAGGAGTGTGAGGGTGACAAGGCTGAGTGGAGTACCATGCGGCAGACCTTCAGAGCCGAGCTGGGTAGGACCCTGGGGATCCTCTCTAGAGGCCCTGCCTGGAAGCTGAGGCGGAAGGCTTTGGGAGGGTCCTGATACCTTTGTGTCACCTCCAGGCTCCCCGCTGTACAACAATGAGCCATTTGCCATCATGCTGTTTGGGATGGTGACCAAATTTTGCAGTGGTCATGCCCCTCACTTTCCCATGAAGAAAGTTCTCTTGCTGCTCTGGAAGACAGTATTGGTGAGCACCTCCTTGGAGGAGAACTCAGGTGCTAGGGGATGGGCAGTAGGGAGACTGTTCCTTGAATATCCTTTTGAATATTGAATTATGTGACTGTAAAACTGCTTTGGTAAAAAAGTTATTTAAAAAGCTGCCAAAAGGAGATGACAAAAGAAGTGCCACTATTGTTCCATTGTAGCCAACGAGGATGTAGGCCTTGAGTCAGAGTAGGCTATTGGCTCTCTGACCCCTGGAAGCTGTTTTCTGTCATAGAACAGCTCTCCCCCAGACAAGTTGCCTCTCAGCAAGCAGCTCTGGACCTGGAGTTTGTAAAGGGATTTGAGGCAAAGTTACAGCTGGTGTAATTGGGGCGCTGGTGGGATATGACTTGAAGGGGCAAAAGTGAGCCCTGAGCCAGCCTCCATTTTCTTCAGGGTATGGTGTCAACCCGACTCTGTGTCTGGGTAGGGAGGGACTGGGTGCCAGTGCGGGCCGTCCAGCACACTGGGCTTGGAGTGTTGTTAGCAGCCAGGCCATGCCAGGAAGCCTTCCCAGGAGGAGTGGCATGGGGAGGCGGTGGAGGTGAGTTGGGCCTCTGCTACACTGGGGCTCATCCTTCTTTTCAGAATGGGTCAACTCTGGAGCCAGGGCTCAGTAAGTTTAGGATTTCTTAAGAGTCATTGACACATTTTATCTTGGCCACACATCCTGTTCTTCATAAAGCCTTGCTAAGGCCAGAGAGGAAAGCCGAATTGCTCAGAAACAGTAAAACTAAGCAGTCTAAAGCTGGATGTTGCTGGGGTTTCTGCTTCTTGGGAGATGTTTAGATGAAGCTTTTTTTTCTTTTAAATTTGAGCAACCAATGGTATTTCTAATTTGACTTTGAAAGACTTGCATGTACAACTTGTGAAACATGAGTCTCACCAACTTTTCTAGGAACTTGCAGTGTTAGGCTCTTTGCTTCTTTTTAAATTGAAGAGTATGTCATAGGTGCAGAGTTAGTGTTATCTGTACTCAGGTCAGTCAGCCTGCGTCTCTACTCTTTCCTTGTTCCTTTTTCTCCTTTCCCTCGCGGATGTCGCGGAATTCTCCTTGGGAGTGGCTTCAGTCCGTTGTTCAGGGGTTGCCTGGGTCTCTATAAAGACATGGGTCATGATGTCATGGGTGCTTCTGAGCCTGACACAATGGTCAGGGACCAGCCTGTGGACACATTGACCCTGGCTCTGCTTCCCTGTCTGTGATGCAGTGCACACTAGGCGGCTTTGAGGAGCTGCAGAGCATGAAGGCTGAGAAGCGCAGCATCCTGGGCCTCCCCCCGCTTCCTGAGGACAGCATCAAAGTGATTCGCAACATGAGGGCAGCCTCTCCACCAGCCTCTGCTTCAGACTTGATTGAGCAGCAGCAGAAACGGGGCCGCCGAGAGCACAAGGTGAGGACGACAGAGGTCCCTGTGACTCCTGAGGGCCCTCAAGGTGCATGCTTGCAGCAGCACAGTCCTTGGAGGAGCAGGGCTGCTGGAAATGATCTCTGATCAGCCAGTCAGAATCATGCCTCCACGGCAAGGACACTTTGTCCCCAGCTCTGGTCCAGTTTATGGTGAGTGCTCAGCACGTGGTGCTTTTGAGGGACTGGAGCAAGAAGTAGTTGATGGTTTGGCCCCCGTCTTGACTCCCTCTCTGGTTTTTCCACTGTTCTTGCCTCTACCGGACACCCCTATGTGCTGTGTCTCCTCTGGCCGCACTTCCCTGGTCTGCGTCCTCAGTTAGCTCCTGTCTCATCTCCCTTCCCTGGTTTCAGGCTCTGATAAAGCAGGACAACCTAGATGCCTTCAACGAGCGGGATCCCTACAAGGCTGATGACTCTCGAGAAGAGGAAGAGGAGAATGATGATGACAACAGTCTGGAGGGGGAGACGTTTCCCCTGGAACGGGATGAAGTGATGCCTCCCCCGCTACAGCACCCACAGACTGACAGGCTGACTTGCCCCAAAGGGCTCCCGTGGGCTCCCAAGGTCAGGTGAGTCTCAGACCTCCAGAGCACTCATAGCTGTCACACCCGCAGGCCTGCCACCTGGCGTGTGCCACCATGTGTGGTCCTCTGCAGGACAGGCTGACCGTGGCTCTGGGATGAGGCTCTCTTAAAGCACCCTGTGCTGTCCTGAGCGTCTCAGGGAGGCTGGCCTTGCTGGTCTCACACAACATGGCCCTCATGTGGCTACTGAGTCAGTAATTGGAGTTAGCTCTTGGTTAGATGTGCTAGTGAAGGGGGGTAGGAAACAAATAAAAACAAAAGCATTTAAGCAAACATGTCTCCACCCATCCTGGGGTTGTATATGATTTTTAACAGAAAAATGATAGATTAAGGAAGAGTTTCTTTAGAGCCATAATGAAAATGTTTGAGATATATGTGGGTAAATTGATGGATGGGACGGTACCTGGAGATATATAAATGGTGTCTGTTTGATAGGCAGCAACTTAAGAAATAGATGAACATGTGAGAGGATATAGAAGTCACTTTCTTGATCCAGGTAAAGCCTCAGTTTTCAGTGATCTGTGAAGGGAATGCAAAACAGATCATCAGAAAATGCAAGGTATGCTGATTGTTCGGGATAGGAAAAGTGACCTATATGAAACATCAGTAGCCTATAGCTTTAATTGTTTAAAAGTTTTAATATTT
This sequence comes from Pongo pygmaeus, assembly GCF_028885625.2. Taxonomy (NCBI): domain Eukaryota; kingdom Metazoa; phylum Chordata; class Mammalia; order Primates; family Hominidae; genus Pongo; species Pongo pygmaeus. The sequence goes on along the minus strand of NC_072373.2, from coordinate 119,683,092 downwards.
AACAAAGTCTGTTGACAAACTTGTTCATACTATCTGAATAAAGTATGTTTTTAAGTTTGATGTATCCCTTTAATTTTATGAATAAACTAGTTAACATGTATTTCCAGGTTACTGATCCAGCAAAATTATAAGAAACATTAAAATACTCTGAAAATTTCAGTTTTTTCTCTTTTTTCAAAGAGAAAAACAATTGTGGGAGACTTCTCCTGGCTTCACAGTTTCTGGATGCTGTGTTTTTGTTAACTGTAACACTTTGAAATAGCATTTGCTAAAAACCTTTTTTCTTTCTCTCTTTTTGGTGATGTGGCAGAGAGAAAGACATTGAGATGTTCCTTGAGTCCAGCCGCAGCAAATTTATAGGTTACACTCTAGGCAGGTGAGTAAAAGCCAAGTTCATTTTGCTGTTAGCTCTCCCGGCCTTTGGTGTTTGGGATCCCAGGTGATTTGATGTCGAGGCTCAACACAGGGCCTTCTTTATTCTCCAGTGACACGAACACAGTGGTGGGGCTGCCCAGGCCAATCCACGAAAGCATCAAGACTCTGAAACAGGTGAGTGGCTTTGGGTGAGCTTTTGGCTTGTTTGGTCCTAAGTGAGTAGAGTGAAACCAGCCTGTAGAGAGAAGCCTTTTAAGACTGTTGTCTGCCTGGAAGAACCTGGGGTGGAGGCCGGGGTAGACTTTGCAATAACCTTGCAAACAGTCTTTCGTAAGTTTTGCTTGTTTTATTGTAAGTTTTACTTGTTTTAGCTGAGCTTTTGTTTGGGACTGACTGGAAAGTCTTTAAAGATTATATTACCTGACCACCAGGCACCAAGGCATGCGCCTGTAGTTCCAGCTACTCAAGAGGCTGATGCAGGAGGATTGTAGCTTGATCACAGCAGATCAAGGCTACAGTGAGCTATGATCATGGCCCTGCACTCTAGCCTGGGCCACAGAGTAAGACCCGGATTCTTTAAAAAAAAAAAAAAAAAAAAAAAAAAAGGATTATATTACTTGACAGTTGTTGAAATTCGAAAGAGCTCAATAAATAGCCTTCCTTTTCCTTGCCCACGTTCTCAGGCGGTTGAAATAGAGGAGTAGGCAGATAGAGATTGTAATGCCAACTTTATAGCTCGTAGAGCCATGGAGAATGAGGCTTAAGAACACAGCAGTAGTGTCCTAATACATTGTTCCAGAATTAGGCAGAGTTACCTACCAGTTCCAGGCAGTGTGGGGAGGCTCTGCTAAGCTTGGTGGCGGGGAGGAGAAGAGAGCACAGACTCTCAGCAGGCAGACAGGTTCTAAAGGGAAAAGAGAAAGGTGAGGACAAGGCTGCCCTGTGTCCCCTCCCATACTCTCCGATCAGAGAAGGGAGGAGTGAGTGTGTGGACGGGGCAGAGAGAGATGAGGGGTGTTTGGCAAAACCCTGTCCCTCCACATGGGAGAGAACATTAAGAGTGGGGAAGAGGCAGCTCCCCTAACAGCTGTCTGGAGTGAAACTATTTATATGTTTTTGAAATATATTTTTGGAATTTGTAGTACTAAGTGGTCTCTCTGCAGCTAGGCTTTTTGAGTACTTGATTTTGCTTTCAGTTTTTCTCCTGTCACTGTAGCTACCTGAAAGGCCGTTTCCCTCCTTTAATTTACTTTTTTCTTATCTACCGTGGGCTTCTTACCCTAGTTGCAAGAGGAAGGGGCCCTTTTAGAAAAATATTTTGGGGCCAGGCATGGTGGCTCACGCCTGTAATCCCAGCACTTTGAGAGGCCGAGGTGGGTGGATCACCTAAGGTCAGGAGTTCAAGACCAGCCTCACCAACATGGCAGAATCCCATCTCTACTAAAAATACAAAAATTAGCCAGGCGTGGTGGTGCACACCTGTAGTCCCAGCTACTTGGGAGGCTGGAGCAGGAGAATTGCTTGAACCTGGGAGGCGGAGGTTGCAGTGAGCCAAGATCATGCCACTGCAGTCCAGTCTGGGCAACAGATGAAGACTCCATCTCAAAAAAAAAAAAGAAAAATATCTGGGTTTGGGATTTTAGTGAGGGATTTTTGTGGTGACTTAATCCTCTTTCAGAAGACTGTTTGAAGACAAATGTGTGGGGTTTTTGCTAGAGTGCAGGGAGTTTGGCCAGAGAATGTTTTCCCCAGCCCTTCTTTTCCCATCTCTCCCTCCAGCACAAGTACACGTCGATTGCAGAGGTCCAGGCGCAGATGGAGGAGGAATACCTCCGCTCCCCTCTCTCAGGGGTAAGTTGGAGGTCCTCAGGCTGGGCGTGGTGGCTCACGCCTGTAATCCCAGCACTTTAGGGGACCGGGGATGGTGGATCATGAGGTCAGGAGATTGAGACCATCCTGGCTAACACGGTGAAACCCCGTCTCTACTAAAAAAAAAAAAAGTTAGCCAGCCGTGGTGGTGGGTGCCTGTAGTCCCAGCTACTCAGGAGGCTGAGGCAGGAGAATGGCGTGAACCCGGGAGGCAGAGCTTGCAGTGAGCCGAGATGGCGCCACTGCACTCCAGCCTGGGCGACAGAGCGAGACTTCATCTCAAAAAAAAAAAAGTTGGAGGTCCTCTTCAACCTCCGGGATCCCCAGCTCTTCCCAGGCATTGTGCTGGGATTAGACCACAAGGTTGCCCCAGGCCCTGCCCTCAAAGAGCTCCCAGTCCACCTCCCAGTGCACAGGCTGAGACACGTCTAGTGCAGGGTTAAGAATACAGACTGAGTCAGGAACCTGCCTCTGATGCTTGGGTCCACCACTTTATGGATGGCAACTTAGGCAAGTTACTGGGTCTCTCTATGCTTTATTTCCTTGTCTGTGAAATAGGAATAATAATACCTTTATAGGGTTATAATAAGGATGAACTGAGTTATTACAAGTAAAATGCTTGGCACGTTGTTTGTGTTCAGGGTTTGCTATTATCATCATTCACATCATTATGTACATCACTGTTCACAGGTTTTCCTCCAGCCAGCTAGCAAGCTGGCTCAGGAGATTGTATTCTGGGCTGGGGTTTTATGCTTGTACCCATTATGTTAAAAGGGAGAAGAAGAAGTTGAGCAAGTCCCTGCAGAAACCCTCTACCAAGGCTTGCTCCCCAGCCTGCCTCAGTATATGGTGAGTGGCACCTGCAGTGGGACCCTCCCACTACACTGGCCTTAGAGCAGGCCCTGCCATCCTCCTGCCACCTGTGGACCAACAGGAGGACTGCTCAGAGCTTAATTTTGACCCTGGGCTCTCAGAGCTGTGTCTGAATGGTCTGCTCTTCCCAGATTGCCCTCCTGAAGATCCTGTTGGCTGCAGCACCCACCTCAAAAGCCAAAACAGACTCAATCAATATCCTAGCGGACGTCTTGCCTGAGGAGATGCCGTGAGTATCGTTCTGTGAATGAAGAAGGTGGGGCAGAAGATAGATGGAGAAGGGCAAACGTTTTCCTCTTGTCAGGTTGGTTGTTGTTGGCCCAGCTTCTCTACAGGTTAAATGTAGGTATTTTTGACCCCCAAAAAAAGGAAACTACGAGATTAAAGAGTTTCACTGGTTGGGGAGATGGCTAGGTCCTGTTGGCCTGGATTCTAGTGTAGACTTTACCACTGAGCGAACTCCTGAGTGAATTGGGGAAAGTCATTTCCTCCTCTGTAAAATGAATGGGGCCACCCTGGATATTTCTCCAAAGCCCCCCTCTCCAGCTGTGATCGGGACACCCAGGATGAGGAGGGTTAGTTTGTAGACAGCTTGCCAGCAACAGCTGAACCTGTCTGTGCCAGGTATAGAGACGTCCCTTTTCGCCAGTGATTGGGCACGCAGAATGCTGGCAAATGTCTCAGGGCGATAGAGTGAGATTCTTCAGAGCTCTTCTGCCGTGTGCCCTGTACTTGTCTTTCATGTGAGAGTCCCGTTTGAGATCATGTTCTACTTTGAGAAGGACCTGGACCTTGACTTGATTTTCTGCCTGCCTGGGCCACCAGCCCTGAGCCCAGCTCCTGGGTGGCTGTGGCCCTGGAGTATGGCAGTGATGGCCAGGTGAGGGAGGAGGCAGGGGTTGGCTAATACCAGAGAGAGGATCACAGAACACTAGGCCATCATGTGATGGTCCTTGGAAAAAAGGTTCTAGAGTCAAATACTATATATTTGATTCGTGGATTTCTCTTATAAGGAGGAATTCCTCTTACAAAGATGTACAATGAGAAGTCCTGAATTAAGAAACCAATATAACTCAGTGCTTCCTAAATTTATCTTACTCCAAAACCCTTTTTTTCCATGACATGAAACTTGCCAATATCCTGGTATTCCACGGAACACATTTTGGAGAACTCAGGTTAATATGGCAGCAGAAGCTTAGGGGAGATCTTGGAAAGGAGAAGAAGTTCATTTTTGGAGGAAAGGCAGAGAAACAGACTGAGAATGTATTTGAGGGCATCATGGGGAAGAAATAAATTGTGCCAGGCTACGTTGCTTAGGAGGTGGATGGGGGAGCCCTCGGCTGACTTCTGAGGTGTCCTTGGGGTGAGTAGGGAGGTGGGAGTATTTGCCCAGGGAGGCTCAGGAGTCCATCTTTTCTGTGGGCACCTAGAAAGGAGGTACTGCACATGCTGGTGGCTTACCCAGGCAATTATGTTTCCAGCACTACAGTGTTGCAGAGCATGAAGCTGGGGGTGGACGTAAACCGCCACAAAGAGGTCATTGTTAAGGCCATTTCTGCTGTCCTGCTGCTGCTGCTCAAGCACTTTAAGTTGAACCATGTCTACCAGGTACCCGCAGGGCTTTCCCTCCTGTTCTGTGGGCTGGGGCCTCGGGCACTGCTGCTCCTCCAGCCCACAAGAACGGGGGCCTTGGCCATTGACCCGCTTGAACTCTGCATGAATGTTCTAAGACATGGCCCTCCAGCCAAGGCCTTTCATCCCTGGAGGAAAGAGGGCAAGGTCCCAAGGGCCACGCCTTTTTTTTTTTTTTTTCCTGTTGGCTTCAGTTTGAATACATGGCCCAGCACCTGGTGTTTGCCAACTGCATTCCTTTGATCCTAAAGTTCTTCAATCAAAACATCATGTCCTACATCACTGCCAAGAACAGGTGATGAGGGCCAGGGACCACGAAGGGGTGGGTATGGTCAGACGGCAGACTTCCCAGCTGGTATTTCCCACTGTGTCCATTTTTCCAGCACCTACGGGCCAGCACTGCTAGGCATCAGGACACGAAGATAAATGAGACATGGCCCCTGCCTTTGGAGAGCCCAGTGTGTCAAATCTGAGTCTAGCTAGTCCTGCCCCAGGTGACTTGGTCTGTGCCTGGGCAGGAGGGTTTTCATCCCAGGATCAGTACTTTCCTCCCTGTCCCTTCTGTACAGTTTTTTTTTTGTTTTGTTTTTTGTTTTTGTTTTTTTTTTGAGGAGACCATGGGCTGCTTGCTATCTCTAAGGGGCTCAGCCATGTGCCTTGTAATGCCCTATCTGCTGACTCTTAGCCTCTGCTGTTGGCCTGGTGCCAGCTGTACTTGACATTACTTGCGCGTCAGTGTGATATACCACAGGGCGCCGGCCAGACTCTGTCTCCAGAAAGGTTTGGCATAAATTAGTTGCCCTGAGCGATCTCCTCCCCCGCCCCGCATTGATTGCTGTGGGGGAAGCTGTGAGGGTCTCTGCCCCTTACAAGATCAACAAGCTGGCCTCTGGCTACAGGGGTGCCTTACAAGTTCTCTTGTAACAGATATTTTCTCATCTTATAGCTGGGGAAACTGGGGTGGGACAGACCAGGTAGATTCCTACTTCTGCTCCAACAAGTGAGGGAGGAAAGCTGGGAACTGGCTCAGGCACGGCTGCTTCACCAGGCCCTGAGCCTTTGCTCATGGTGGGCACCTGGGTCCTCTCCCCTCTGCAGCATTTCTGTTCTGGATTACCCTCACTGCGTGGTGCATGAGCTGCCAGAGCTGACTGCGGAGAGTCTGGTGAGTGGCTGGGATCTCCTCAGCTGTCCCTTTGGCACCAGGGTCAGTGGGAGAGAGCCTGCCTACCCCAACACTGCAGGAATAGAGGTGTCTCCCACAGGTGAAATCACTGTGGAGTGCCCGGCTTTTAAAGCACTGTAAGTATACAAAAGGGCCAGGAGGAGGGCTCTTGCAGAGCAGAGAGATTTGGATTTAGGGATTAGTCAGGGAGTGTGGTCTTCAGGGGCTGCTGATCCAGAGCTCACCTAGTAGAGGGCTTCTCTCCCTCAACACTGGACTCGGCAGTAGGAGCTCTGGGGCAGCCCAAGGCCACAGCTCCCAGTATCATGGTTCACGTTTCCTGCAGGAAAAGTCTAGGGAGCCTCCCTCTTCCCCTAGTCCCCTGCCAGCTTCTGGGATGGAGTCCTGGGGCTGCTCTGAGAACAGGGGGTTCCTGGTAGAGGCCTGGAGACCCGGCTGTCCTGAGATCATGTGTGAGGGACTTTTGGAAACTGCTGCACACACTGCAGCCATGAGGGCTGATTGTTCCTGGGTTTACCCTGCAGGAAGCAGGTGACAGTAACCAGTTTTGCTGGAGGAACCTCTTTTCTTGTATCAATCTGCTTCGGATCTTGAACAAGCTGACGAAGTGGAAGCATTCAAGGACAATGGTAAGTGAGTCAGTGCAGTCAGCAGGCTTGGAACTTGGAGCTCAAAGAAGAGTGCTGGGAGCAAGGAGTCCCCAGGGTGAGGCTCACTGTGCCTTCTCACTTAACTTTGCTGTAGCCGTATCCTTGCATTTTAAGGGCCAATTCCCAGTTCCTTGATGAATTGAACTGGAAGCTGGAAGAGGCCCAGTCATGCACTGAAACAAATCTACATCTATAGAAGAGCTTTTTCCATGTCGTCTTAATCTTGATTGGTAACATAACCAGGGTTCTGAGAATCTTCCTTAACTCTGGGTCTGTGGATGCCTTTGGGGTGGGGAGGTCCTTGAATCCTCTGATAACTGTGTGTACATGTACACAGGAATGTTTCTGGAAAGAATCCATAGCTTTCTTCACATTCCAAAGTGACACATAGTTAGGGTGACCAACCATCCTGGTTTGCCTGGAACTCTACTGGTTTTAGCATTTAAAGTCCTATGTATCAGGAAACGCTTCAGTCCAAGGGAAACTGGGATGGTTTGTCACCCTGACCGTAACTTCCAAAGGGTTAAGCAGCAGTGTGACCCGGGGTGTATGCATTTATTTCTGTCTTCAACTTGGGCTGCTTGCTTGTTTCCCTTCCCAGATGCTGGTGGTGTTCAAGTCAGCCCCCATCTTGAAGCGGGCCCTAAAGGTGAAACAAGCCATGATGCAGCTCTATGTGCTGAAGTTGCTCAAGGTACAGACCAAATACTTGGGGCGGCAGTGGCGAAAGAGCAACATGAAGACCATGTCTGCCATCTACCAGAAGGTGCGGCATCGGCTGAACGACGACTGGGCATATGGCAATGGTGAGGCTCTGCACTTAGCCAGATTTGGGTGGGAGTGTGTCGGGAAAGGTGACATCTTTCACTCCTTGCCCATGGTACTCAGGTGCTTCTCTGGCCTGAGCTTCCCCCCAAGGAACAGGAAGGGGCCCAGCTCCTGCTTTTGTAGCATCAGGATGGGCACTCTAGGAAGGACTTTGAGAAACTACCCAGGCTTGGCATCTGCGATCATCCCCATCTCTCCTTGTACCTCCAAGTCATTCCTTTTCTAGAAATTGTCATAAGACTGTGTCCCCTCTTTTCATCCCCATTTTGGCCACCTAAACTCTTACAGCTCTTGACTGGCTTCCCTGCCTCTAATTCCTTCCCCTCCATTAGTGTCTCAGATTTCCCTAGTGATCCTTTTTTACTTTAATGTTTTTTAAAGATAGGGTCTCGCTCTGTTGCCCAGGCTAGAGTGCGATCTCAGCTCACCACAACATCTGCCTCCTGGGCTCAAACTGTCCTCGGAGTGCCTTAGCCTCCTGAGTAGCTGGAACCACAGGCATATGCCACTGTGCCCATCTAATTGTATCTTTTTTGTAGAGACAGGGTTTCACCATGTTTCCCAGGGTGGTCTTTTTTTTTTTGAGACAGAGATTCTGTCGCCCAGGCTGGATTGCAGTGGCACGGTCTCAGCTCACTGCAACCTCTGCCCTCCAGGTTTAAGCGATTCTACCCCCTCAGCCTCCCAAGTAGCTGGGACTACAGCTGCACGCCACCACGTCCAGCTAATTTTTGTATTTTTTGTAGAGACGGGGTTTCACTATGTTAGCCAGGCTGGTCTCGAGTTCCTGGCCTCAAGTGATCCACCCGCCTCGGCCTCCCAAAGTGTTGGGATTACAGGCATGAGCCACTGTGCCCAGCCTTCTCAGGGGGTTCTTGAACTCCTGGGTTCAAGCGATCCACCAGCCTCAGCCTCCCAGAGTGTTGGGATTATAAGCGTGAGCCACTGTGCCCAGCCCCCTAGTGAATCTTTTCAACATGCAGATCCTGTGCTGTTACCTCCCTGAGTAAAATCCTTCATTAGCTTCCTATTTCCCTTAGAATTAGATTCAGACTCTTAGGCAGGGCATGTGAGGCTCGCTCGTCCTTTTTCGTTCTGCTCCTCTGTAATCTGACCCAGCTTCCTTTTCAACCTTGTTACGGGCTGTCAGTCCAGCCTCCATCATACCCAGAGCTCCAGGCACAGGGAGTGCTTAGTCCCTGAACATAGCCGTGTGGTTCCCACTGCTAGGCCTCTGCAGACACTCTTCCTTCGCCCGCAGTGTGTCTCCCCTGCCCACCTGGGCTGCTCTGTGTGTGCATGTTGCTGCGTTGTTGCGTTTCTGGAATATACCACCATGGCTGAATGACTGTGTCTGTACTCTCAATGCCCTGTGAATGTGTGCAGGCCCACAGTGGCACACGGTACCTGGTTGGGGAGTTGAGAGAGAATGAGCAAATGAGAGGATCTCCAGGTTCCTCCCTCTGACCCCAGAGAGCCAGGGAGAATGCCACTTTGAGAGAAATGTATTGTACACATGGTTCTCCCTCTCTGGGTCCACATAATCCCTACAGTATAAGCCTCTTTCTCAGTACCTCTGGCTTTTCTGCTTGTACTTGACTCTCCTTTGGATCTAGGAAGGAATTCCTGGCATCTTTCTGAGGATGAGCTCGGAGGTATCCTGCTCTTAGTTGACACTCAATATTCCTGGCCAGGTACCTGAGCTGCAGTGAATCCATGGGGAGCTGCCTACAGGGCGTGGCTCCTAACTGTGTTTCTTCCTGCTTTGTCTCAGATCTTGATGCCCGGCCTTGGGACTTCCAGGCAGAGGAGTGTGCCCTTCGTGCCAACATTGAACGCTTCAACGCCCGGCGCTATGACCGGGCCCACAGCAACCCTGACTTCCTGCCAGTGGACAACTGCCTGCAGAGTGTCCTGGGCCAACGGGTGGACCTCCCTGAGGACTTTCAGATGAACTATGACCTCTGGTTAGAAAGGGAGGTCTTCTCCAAGCCCATTTCCTGGGAAGAGCTGCTGCAGTGAGGCTGTTGGTTAGGGGACTGAAATGGAGAGAAAAGATGATCTCAACGTACCTGCAGGACTGTCCTAGTTCATTGCTGCAGTGCTCCCATTCCCCACCAGGTGGCAGCACAGCCCCACTGTGTCTTCTGCAGTCTGTCCTGGGCTTGGGTGAGCCCAGCTTGACCTCCCATTGGTTCCCAGGGTCCTGCTCCGAAGCAGTCATCTCTGCCTGAGATCCATTTTTCCTTTACTTCCCCCACCCTCCTCTCTTGGATATGGTTGGTTTTGGCTCATTTCACAATCAGCCCAAGGCTGGGAAAGCTGGAATGGGATGGGAACCCCTCCGCCATGCATCTGAATTTCAGGGGTCATGCTGACGCCTCCCGAGACACACAAATCCTTGCTTTGTCAGCATGCGAAGGAGGAGAGTTTAGGATTAGGGCCAGGGCCAGAAAGTCGGTATCTTGGTTGTGCTCTGGGGTGGGGGTGGGGTGTTTCTGATGTCATTCCAGCCTCTTGCTACGTTATATCCAGAAGTAATTGCGGAGGCTCCTTCAGCTGCCTCAGCACTTTGATTTTGGACAGGGACAAGGTGGGAAGAGAAGCTTCCCTTAACCAGAGGGGCCATTTTTCCTTTTGGCTTTCGAGGGCCTGTAAATATCTATATATAATTCTGTGTGTATTCTGTGTCATGTTGGGGTTTTTAATGTGTTTGTGTATTCTGTTTACATTAAAAAGAAGCAAAAATAATTCCCGTTGGCTTGTCTACAGGAAATATGGCCTCTACATATCTCCTCCAGGTCTAGAAAGTGTTTTTTTCCACTAGCATTGCTGGTCAGCACTTGTCCTTGCCAAGCTGCCTGCCTTTCCCATCCTGGGGGAAGAGGAGAGGGAGTTGGCATTTATCCAGTGTAAGTTAACCCCACAGTAATCTGGGATTGCTCTTGCCCAACTCCAGGGCACTAGGTTACTTTACTGACACCTTGTCCTGCACCCCTGGGTTTGCTGTAATTTCAATAGGAGCCCCAGGTTTCTCTGGATCACATCACTGAGCTGGCCTCAACCAAACCAGTGTCAGTGCTAGGGAGGGAGGGGCTAGGTCAAAGCAAGGGGGTCGGCTGCTCTAGGTCCTCCCTGGGGCAGGTGGTTGGGACTGAGCGGAAACTTCAGTACTCGGAGCCTAGGAAGCAGACCATCAGGAGTCAGGTTCGTGGTGGGAAACAGTGTTGGAGGGCCCAGGAGCCCCCTGTGGCTGAGAGAAAAGCAAGGAAAATCTTTGTAGTAGGTGTCAGTGGACACCTGGTGCCTACACTTTGGCCTCCAGATCCCTGGTTTCATCTGCCTGAGAAGACATTACTGTTTTGATGCTGGTGAAAGGAGTGTTCCCTTTTTAGAATTCCTGGAAGCTCTTATTTTACCTGTAGGCAGTTTTGTAGGTTGTTAAATCTCCAAGGGGTCTTGACTTGTAAAGGAAACATGTTCTGGGGAGCATCTCCCCTTCGTTGGGTCTTGTGTTCATGCCTGCCTGGCCTGGGACCTGCTGAGCCTCAGGACAGGCCTTTTGATGTGCCAGCATGGTTAGAGACAGCAGGGGTGGAAGGCAGCAGTGTACTCCTGGTGGTCACACAGTCTATGTGAGATGGGAAGTCCCATCTGTGACTGATAGGCCCTTTGCCCCAAAGTAACTTGTACAGGACAAGGGAATTGACACAGTTTATGTGTGGATGATGGGTTTTCTGCTATTTCTTTCCAGGACTGACAGGAAATATGTATCTTGAGATTTCAATTAGGGAGAGATGGATTTTTCACATTCTTACTCTCCTATGAAGTCTGAGTCACTGAACCTGCGTGGTCAAGGCCTGTCTCTCCTCTGACCTGCAAAAGAAAATGCAGGACTATCAAAGCTGCAAGGGCCATAAAGCTTGGGCAGGCAAATCCCTTCACCTGTAGGCCCAGGAGCCAGCCTGGGGAGAGGAAGGGGCTTCTCACAGCCACAGAGTGTGTTAGTGGCAGGTTGGCCATTTGAACTCAGGTCTTTGTACAGAAATGTCTTCTGGAGCCACCAAGTTTTTCTGGCTTTTTAAATCTCATATGGGTCATGAAACGGGCAGAGTACATGAAAACCCTTTGTAAGTGATTGAGTTACATAAGATGTTGTTTATTACTAAGCAGGCTCAGGGTCCACTGCTCCTTCAATCCACCGAGGGACAGATTACCCTGAGGCAGTATCACTCTAAGGATGGGAGCTGTCCCTTGTTAATCGTAAGAGTTACCACTTACGGGTTGCCAAGTAGGTACCAGGCACAATATTAGATGCCTCTCAAAGCCTTATTTTCAACAAAGCCAGCAAATGCTGAGTACTTACTATGTGCCAGCCAGCGTTCTAACCACTTGATGTATAACATCTTACATATTCCTTGTAATATCCTGAAAGATACATGCCATTTTAATCCCTGTTTTGCACAGGAGTAAACTGTGGCACAGAAAGGATAAAGAACTTGCCCAAGGTCATATAAAGGCAAGAGCCAGGATTCAAATCCAGGCCTCTGTCTCAGCGCACGCATTTTTTTCACTCCCTCACACCCTTTGCTATTAGTCATTGTCATACTCCAGCACTTACCACCAGTGCCTTCATTTGCTCATTTATTCACCACAGCCAATACTTAACATTTGCTCTAGCATCGTCCCCGGCATGAAAGATTCATGGTAAATGTCCATTGCTTTAGGTCCTAACTGGACCACCTAAGCTTAGCCTTGGCCTATCCTCTGGTGTTCCCTGAATGTGCCCTCCTCAGGGTAACTTGGCTGTTGCTGCCGTCTTTTTTTCTTTTCAGCCTGAGCCTAAATTTCTTTCTCTTCTGGGTCCCAGAGGACTCTTGTGTTGGCTGCCCCTTCTGTACCTGTTAGGCTCATTTCCCAGGAGGCTGGCTTCCGTCTGTCCTCAAAAGAGCTGACTTCTGAGAGGAGAATAGTTGTTACATTCATTTGGCACTTGGCACAGTCAGCCTCAGGCTGCTGGCTATAAAACAAGGGAGGAGCACCCTTTGGGAGTGAGACAGCCCTGACTTTCAATTTGGGCTCTGACATTTACTCACTGAGGGACCTTGAGCTAGTCAATTTCCAAGCCTCAGTTGGCTCATCTGTAAAAATTGGTTTAATAACAGCCGTATTGCGTGGGCTGAGTAAGATTGTGGAAATGAACCTACATGTCTGGCTGACAAGGGATGACAATAAATGGTAGCAGTTCTTAGTCTTGGCAATGGCCCCTCAAACTCTAATGTTCTATGAATCTGCACCCATTTCCTGTGTCCCCTAGAAGACAGAAATCCCCTTCAAGGACCAGAACCATGTCTTAGGCCTCCTTAAAACCCCTGGACCTAGCTGGCTGCTGTGAATCCAGAGGCATCTCAGAAGAGTCAGCTACTCGTCCAGCAACCTGCCATCACACTTTGAAGGCCTGTTGGGGCCAGACCCTGTGGTAGATGCCCTGGATATCCAGGTTACTAGGATACCACACTCTCTCACTTCTCTCAAGCTCACAGTTGATGGAGACACAACCATAAGAGCAAGTAAAAGCAATAGCATGATAGGTAACAGACGTCTGAAGGGCTTACCAGAGGTCCAACTGGTCCCAGCCTCTTACTATTGGAGGAGAGATTGCTGGGGGAGCCAGCAGTCGCTGAGTGGGAAGGAAGGGGGCTCTAGCATCAGAATCAAAGGCTCTGACAGCTGACACTTGATGCTCACCACCTTCCAGGTGAAATGGCTGGGATGAGCCTGTGGAGGAGGCTGGGTCAGGGGCAGTCTTTCCTCTGCTGGATAAAGGAAATGTTAGGGTCTTCCCAGTTCCTGGCCATGCTAGACTCTTTCTGTCTGGAGCTGCAGAGGGTCTGCACTTTGGGGTTGTAATTCAGGTTGAAGTGTAAATGGGAGAGGTGGGGAAGGAGGATTGAATGCCTTGCATGAGAAGCATTTCCAGCTGCTGACTGAGGTGGGCAGACTGGACTGATGGGCCCCCTAGCTGTGGCCCTCCAGTCCTGACCTGGTGTCCGTGTTTCTGCCAGGACCAAGATTTAGGGCTCTGGCATCTTCTCTGGGGGAGACAGGAGCCTCAGCAAAAGGAGCTGGGATTTCAGAAGGGGCCACTTCCCCTTTCCCTTCCCAGGAGTGGCCAGAGCACAGGCCTGGCCTTGAGGAACCACTGGCCTGGGCGGAGGTCTGAGGTTACCTCTGGAGTGAGGCTGGGGGCAGGGGTATCTGGAGACGGGGCTGTGTCTTAGGGGTGTGTGGGAGGAGGAGGGACACAGCTAATGAGAAGCAGGTGGAAGGGCTGCTCATGCCCCAGCCAGGGGACAGGCTGGCTGGGATGGCCCAGTGAGTAGGAGGACCTGTCACCTCACAGACAATCCCACAGAACAGGCTCCAGGATGCCCATTCATATTCATTATATGTGAAGTGGGCGGTTGTAAAGTTAGCTTTCTCTTCATTTAGCTGTCACTGGACAGAAAAATATGAGCTGTGGGCAGATGCCCCTGGATGAGAGCCAGTAGCCAGTCTCTGGCCTCCCTGTGCCCTCCCCTAGGAGCCCCCCACCCCGCCATGGGTCCCCTCCTGGCCTCTGCCAGCCTCTGCCAGCCTCTCCCACTCTTGCTTCATTGACCTCTGGCTCACCTTTATTTTTTCTCCTGTCTCTTCCCACTTCTGGTTTCTTTGTTTGGGTTTATCACAGATCCTTTCCTCTTCCCTCCTTTCATCTTTCTAAGCCCTCTCAAGAGAGAAGAATCATATTTTTCCTCAACCATCGCTCTATCTCTGGCACCCAGCACATTGCCAGGCTGAGTTGGCACTCAAAAATGTTTGTAGGACAAACTACTCTCTCTCTACATCTTTCTGACTTGGTGGGGAAGAAGGTCCAAAACTTTGCTGATCACTCCTTGGATGAAGAAACTTCTCATACAGTGGTGTGAGTCCTGGAACCAGAATGGTTGGCTTGAGCCCCAATTTCATTACTGCCTGGCCAGGTGAAGGAGATTCTCTTCAACAGTGGCAGCCAAGGATGTCTCTCCTTCATACCCTGACTCTCCTCTGCTGGGTCCCCTCCCGGATACAGGGCTCACACCTGTGGACCTCAGAGCCAGCGTCAAGACCGAGAGGAAAGAAATCACCAAAAGCCAGACCCTTGTGTAGAGGGAAGGGGAAGGAAGGGAGGGAAGACAGACTCCTCTGGGGATACATGCGACTATCTTGGCTGGGAAATCTGATCTGGTGGGGGACTCACCCCCTCCTCTGGAATCAGCTCAGCCCTGATGTGTCTTTGTGGGCTTGGGTTTCTCTGTGCCTGAAAGATGAGGCGTGGGGTGGGGGTGGCTGGGCTGTTGGTTGAGGCTGAATTCTTCTGAGCAATGTGGTTGTGTTTACTGGGAGGGTGGGAGGGCCAGACCTTTTTCCTGCCTTCCAGGCTTCGGAGATAAGGCAGAAAGTGAGGATGAAGGATAGAATGGGTAATATTCTGAAACCACAAGAAAGAGTTCTGGCTTTTATCTCTGCCCCACAGCTCAGAGATGTTCCTGGGGCATCTGGAAGGAAGCCACCCCACTCCCACCACCCTGGGGTCCCAGCCCATGGGGAGCGCAGAACCTCAGTAGGTACCCCTTTCTTCCATTCTACCTCCCGTCCATTGTCAGTTTAGCCACAAAGTTATTTTAGCTTTTTTACTGCTCTTCCCACCCTCAGTTTTCCCTGCCACATGAGCCCAGCCCTAGAGCTGAGCTTTTCTCCCTGCCTCCCAGCACAGCCAAAGCCACAGAGACCCTAGGCAGGTGACAGAGCCCAGCCTGGCATGCATCGGCCTTGAGGGCTCTGCTGCAAGACCACCTTCCCCTTCCTCGCTGGCCCCTCAGGGGTCGTGGCCAGCCTGCATCCTGGACACAGACCAGCCCCAAAGCAACCAGTGCCAAGCCCTGGGGATAGACAGTCACCTGGTATAAAAAACACCACCACCTGGGCAGCTTTTTTTTTTTTTTCTCTCCCTCCATTTTTTTTTTTTTTTTTTTTAAAACAAAAGTGTCTGTACAAAAATGGGGATCAGGATCTCAGTCTGTGGAAATCTGTTTTATTCTGACCAACATCCAATATCATTTCCATGGCATAGCTCTGGGCTGGTCCCATGGAAGAGATTCCAAATATGTAGTGATTTTTGGTGGAATTTCTGCCCCCTTGGAGGGGAAGATGACTGCATGGCATGCTGGGAGTGCAGGCACAGGGCAGGATTGAGGGTGGCTGGAGCTGAGGAGCCAGTGTGTGCCTTCGTCTATGCTGACCTTGGCCTTTACACCCTCCTTAGTGTCAGACACCAGCGCGCCCCCTGCTGGTGGGGAGGGGAAGCAGGGCTGACTCCACCCCATCATGGGAGACTCCCTTTTGGCTTCTGTCTCATCATGGAGAGCTTCAGTCCACTCGGCGTTCTCCTCCTCCCATTTTCCTGGGTTCCCTGAACGATGAGCCAAGTAAGCTGTCTTAGCTGGAGAGATGACAATGGACTTGGACAAAGTCTGGAGGAAGCAGGGCAGTGTCTCCCTGCCTTCAGCCCAGAGTTTAGGTGAGGGGACTCAGTTTGTGGTAGGAAGAGTCCTGGCTGCTTTGAAGCCCATTCTCCTAGGCAGCCCCACCTTATTCTAAGAGAAAATACCCTGTAAAGTGTTCCCTGCTGGGGAATGACAGTGCCAGCTGCTCTTCCAGGCCTCCAGAACCATCTGGGGCTTGGAGGCAGAGGTGCTTCCTCCCTGGTGTCCAGGCAGGGATGGGCTAGGAGCGGCTGGGAATGGAAAAGGAGGTGGGCCGCTCATTTTGCAGGTCCATATGACTGATCACGTGGTCCAGTTCAGAAGGCCGGGTGGCTCCTTGGGCTTTACCCTGAGCGAGACGAGGCTTGGAGACTTATAGTCACCATCTGAGGAGGGCTCAAAGCTGTGGCCCCCCAGGGTGGGGGGAAAGCCATGGATGGAGTAGATGCCAGGGTGAGCCACAGAGGGGGCTGGCACCCCCATGAAGCCAGCCACACTCCCATGGGAGTGGGAATATGGAGACATGCATGGGGAGGGGATGCCCTCTGGAGACACAAGGCAGGGGCCCCCAGGGCTCCCGGATCCTGGACTGGCCCACAGGGAGTTCTGCAGCTGAAAAGAGAGAGGAAAGAAGGTCCATGAGCCGGTAGCTTCAGGAGCTGACTTCCCTACCCAGGGGCTTTCTCTTTGTCCTTGGGGCCCCAGAAACTTTCCAGGAAACCTCCACTTGGCTCAGATCTACCCCCTCCCACCCCCAACACTGGCAGTGGCATCTCAGGAGGCTCCTGCCACTGTTCTCAAAACGAAATTTTCTTCTGTGATTCCTTTGTGTTCCGCATGCGTCATTCATGAGACAGGCAAGAGCCCCAGTTTGCAGAGGAAGAAGTGAAGTGGTGTACC
This sequence comes from Pongo pygmaeus, assembly GCF_028885625.2. Classification (NCBI taxonomy): domain Eukaryota; kingdom Metazoa; phylum Chordata; class Mammalia; order Primates; family Hominidae; genus Pongo; species Pongo pygmaeus. The sequence continues at coordinate 119,666,215 of NC_072373.2, read as the reverse complement.
CACTATCACACAGAACGCTGACGCTCTCCAGGTCTCTTCAGACCAGACCTCATATTCTTTTTGGTGACCCTGCCACGTCCTGGCTCAGGTAGGGCTGGGGTCTTACCTGAGGGTGGCTGTCAGTGCGGGGCAGCACAGAGATGTCATAGGCAGCCGTGAAGGGATTCCGCCCCTCCTGGATCTTCCCATAACGCTCACGCTTCCGCCACTTGGCTCTGCGGTTCTGGAACCAGACCTAGGGGCAGGTTGTGGGGGTTTGAGGGGGTGATAGGGCAGCCCTGAGGAGATAGGGCAGCCTGCTAGGGAGAGTTGATGGTTGTGTCCTCTCGTGGGAGGGGGAGCAGGCTCCAGGACGGAGGATTTCAACTGTTAATCCACACTGTTCTCCAGGCCAGGGAAGCCTGGGAGGAAGCCTGGGAGAGGCCCAAGCCCAAAGTGGGTTAATTGGCCCCATGGGCCTCCAGCTGTCACTCCCCAGGTTGAATCACTGTGGTCCTCCAGCTTGGCTGTGTCTACTAAGGGTGTTGTGGGGGCATCTGTGGGCCTCAGGGGCCCTAGGTACTTCCTAGGTATACTGTGCACATGTGTTGGGTTTCTAGTCTCCCCGCCTCATCTCCTTTTCCAAGCTACCCACCTCATAGCATCCGAGGAATCTTAGACATTTCTGTTCAGGTCATGGTCCTGTTTAAACCCTCAGTGACTCCCTGGAGACCTTGGTCCAGAGCATAGCTTCTTAACAAGGCCCCTGCCTCTCTGCACAGCCTCATATCCTGCCAGGCAAACACATTTGATTCTTCCTGGTTGCCTCCCAAGCTCCCACCCAGCTCTTCTGAAATACTGCTATCTTGCTCCTTCCATCTTTTGCTTAGGTTTTCTCTTCCTGGGCTCCTCATCCCCTCAACACATACATCCATGATGGGCATCCTCCACAGGACTTCCAAAATACCCTGGACCTCTCTTTGTACTCACCCCATTCCATTACCATGATCTGTTTTTGGAATCTGTTTCTCCCATTCATTTGTGAGCCCTTGGCAGATAGGGGTGGCACATCTGTGCGTTGTGCACATCTGTGTACATATCTGTGATGAATTTGTTGTTTGGTATATGTGCTGTGACTGTTACATTTAACTGTATTGGTATATATGTTTTGTATTTCTATCATTTAGTCAACATTTATGTGTCAGCCTCTAAGCTAAATTTAACAATGTCAAAATAAAACCAACCAAACAAAACAACCCCTGCTTTCCAGGGATATCTAGCTGGGAGTAACAACAGAAGAACGCTGTGTGTGTGTGTGTGTGTGTGTGTGTGTAACAACAGAAGAATGCTGTGTGTGTGTGTGTGTGTGTGTGTGTGTGTGTGTGTGTGTGTGTAATCCGTCTACCCCAGCTGGGATGAGAAATCCCACTCCAGCCCCTCAGGCTTCCTGCCCCCATGGTCATTCCTACACATGCAGGCAGGTAAGGCACCAACAGTGAAGGGGCTGTGCATACCCCATCCCCCTAGCTCCCAGGTTGCCAAGATAAGAAAGCAGGCCTGCAGCAAGGTCAGCAAAAGGCCACCCCCACCTGCCCAGCTGCCTGGATTTCCTTTCTCTGCTTTCCCTCCCCTGACAGAGGATGAGGGAGCTTAGAGCCAGTGAATCTGGCTATTGGAACTCACTTTTCTGTCACCATCCATTCTCCCTTGGGGATCCCACTGTAGGCCTACCCTGGGCTCTGGACCTGCCCTCTGCATTATCTGGTGTGTAGCCTCATTCTTCCTCTCCATAGGGCAGGGTGTATGGGTGGGTTTCATGCTCCTGCCAGAGAAAACATTCCTACTCCAGGGTCTCTGTCCTTCAGGAAGCTTCTAGACTAGGGCTGAGGGCCTCATGGCTACTCCTGCACCCTCTCAGGTTGAAAAGGCCTAGGAGAGGAGCAGAGGAAGTGCTCTCCACCTCCCACAAACACTTGGTTCGGGAAGAGCTGGTTAGACCACACCCTGGAGGCCTGCTGAGGTGACTCCATGGTCCTGATTCCCATGGCTTATATCATCTGGGGTTGCCTTGAATGCTGGGCCTCTTGCCCTGATGACCTCAGCCCCCGGAGGCCTTGGGGGACAGTCTTGGAAGTCTGTTTTGGCTGCCACCTGGGAGGAGCAGGGAGGCAGGAGAACTCAGCAGAGAAGGGGAAACAGCCCAAGCCTCTCTCATCCTGTTGGATGCAGCCGTAGGGCCTTCTCTGTTAGATGACAGCTGGCCTCTTTATAGACTGGCCTGTCAGTCCCCATATCCTGCCAGGACTGTCTCCTGCCCTAGTGCCTTCACAAAGGGTCTCTGGAAGGGCCCCATGCAGGGTGGGATAGCAAGAGCTTTGTTCCTGCTAAGTCTCCTCCATGGTGGGAGAGAGACTCCTCTGCCTAAGAGGTCACCTCCTCACCTTTCCCCAGAACTCCAACTCACCCCTCCTGCTTGGTATCGGAAAGCCTGCTTTGATCGAGCCGGTTCAGTGCAAGCCAGTGAATGGCCATCTTCCTCTTGGGCCAGACTCTTACTGAAACTCCTTCCCCATCCCCAGCCTGCTTGCCACCTTCATGTGCTTGACACTTCCAACATGCTTGGACATGGGCTTCCCTTGCCTTCCTCCCTTCTCAGCATTTATCTACCTACAGGCTGGACTCCACCCACGTAAAACTGGCCACGGCCCCTCTGGGAAGCCCTGGGACCTGATCTCCATGGGGGAGTTTGTTAGGATGGGGAAGGGCTCCCAGCCAGCCTTTCCCAGCCGGGGTCTGAGCGCTGGCAAGGACCCAAGGTCGGTGGCTCCTCACGACTTTGAGAATCACTGACCCTGAGACCTCCTGGCAGGGACCTTCCCATTCTAGGCAGCCACCTCAGGAGCAGCCCTGATGTGTGTTCAGCACCTCACCGCTTCCAAAATGCGGCCATCCCTGTGATCCTCAAGATAGTCCCTACGCAGCCAGTCCCATCATTCCCTTTTCCTGAACTGGGAAACTGAGACTGAGAGATTCATTAACATACCCCAAATCACCTCCAGTAAGTGGCGGAGTTAGGACTCCCACACAGGTGATGGCTTCCAGAGGCCACCGCCCTTACACCCAGGCATACGCTTCAATTTGGGCCAGAAGAGCCTGTGGCTGCAGCAGAGCTGGGCATGAGGGTGAGCCCAGGAGGGGAAGGCTGGGGCAGACCCCTGGGAAAGGTGGTTCTGGGAGGCACCAGTGCCCACCTCTCCCAGCCCTTCCAGATCACTTTCTGGTCACTGTGTGGTAGAGGCAGCCAGAGAGCCCCATCCCTGCAGTGCCCTCACCTGTACCCGGGCCTCGGTCAGGTCTGTGCGCAGGGCCAGCTGCTCCCGGGCGTACACATCAGGATAGTGGGTTTTCTGGAAGACCTTCTCCAGCTCCTCCAGCTGGAATGTGCTGAAGGTCGTGCGGTTACGACGCTTCTTGCTCTTGTTCTTGGCCAACTCCATGGAGTCAGGGAGTCCCGGGGAAAGAGGAAGATGTAGGCTGGCCAGGCAGGGGCCTGGGGAGCCTTGCAAGTTAGAGGGCCCGTCTCTGGGGCCCCCTCGGCAGTCCAAGGGCAGCTGGGGGAAGCTGGCAGCTTTGGAGGTCTTCTCCTCAGCTGCAATGGAGAACACAAAAAGGAGGATGGCAAATGAACCAGGGGCTTTTGTGGGTTGGAATGGAGGGAGGGGGAAGAACATTGACGCCTCAGTCTCCGCCTCCCCCTTCTTTTCCCTTCCCTTCCTCCATGGGAGTCTGGCATTTAGAGGCCTGCCTGCTGAGCCTCCAGCTGGGGAGGGGGCCCTGGGGAACTATGTGCTCTGTGGTCTGGGCGGATCTGCTGGGGCCAGAGTGGGGTTCATTTCGGGGAAGTGCTCTGTGGTGGTGCGTTCCACAGGGACGTGAGAGGACTGGCGCCACAGCAGGACCACCACCCTGGCAAGGCCAAGAATGGGGGCAGAGGGCGGGGTGAGGATGGGGTGGTTGACATCTCCTGCTCCTGCCAGAAAGTGCTTCCTTGTTCCTAACTCTGCAGGCCTTGGTTCCCAGGCCCTTATGCCCACGCCTCTGCTCCCAGGGCCAGGCAGGCAGTGGACGTGGGTGCTCAGACCACCTTTGGCTGGTCTGGCTGAGCTTCATTCTCTGAACCCCAGGTCTCAGGTCAATATCAAATTCCCCAGCTCTGGTGTAAGAAGGGCAAGATGGGACAAAGAAGCTTCCAGAGGGATTGCCTCTCTCCATTCCTCCTAAAATTGTGGTGTCTGGGCAAGGACTTAAGCTCCAGCAATAGAGAAGCAGAGCTGAGATAGGCTGTGCTCAAAGAAGGAGAGTTGGGGACCAGTGTCATAACAGGGCATAGCCCCTGTCCCCATCATTCCCATCATTGACCACCCCCTCCTTCCTCAGGAGTTTCTGACTGCTCCCCCATTGCCTATGTTTAACAGGCAGGGAAGGACTTGATTGCAGACTGGAACAGTTTCCAGCAGCCCCACTCGGACATGCTAACCCCTACTCCAGAAGCTTGGCGGAGCCTCACCATGGCGGATCGACCGACAGAGCATGGTGAAAAAAATAGGTCACCCTGATTGCCCACGCCCTCTCCCTCTGGCAAGGACCCCCAGCAGTGTCCCCATGAAATCCCTCCTCAACAGTCCACTGGGATGGCAGCTGAGACGCCACAAAGACGCCCCACTGACTCACACAGCCTCTTGCCTGGCTCTGGGCCCATCTCCGGTGGAGGCCCGGCCCTGAGGAGGCCCAGCTAGCTGGCACAAGAGGCAGTTTCTTCCCAGGACTTGGTGTCGGGATCACAGCTGTGGTTGGGGGAGAATGGGACTGGAGAAGTGGGCCTCTCAGGATCTGGGTCTGATGAGTCCCTGTCTGCACTGTGAAGGACAAATCGGGCAGGGTCCTCCTCAGCTGGAAGGTAGTCAGTTACTTTCCAGGACTACCCAGGCCATGAAATAAGCTCCTGGTGTGTGTCCTGGAGGACTGGGAGAGTCGGGCAGGGCTACCTAGCCTTGGACCATGCCCAGCCTGTACACAGGCCTGTACACAGGTAGCCCACAGCTACCGCCCAGGGACCAGGGCTCCTTCACAACTCAGGTGGAGCACAGGGAAGAAAGTGTTCCAGTCCCTGACTTCCATTCTTGGGCCAGCACATTTCAGGTTTAGGGGCAGTTCCATTTGATAGAAGCTTAGGAAGGAAGACTCACAGATGTTGAACCAAGTAATTGAAAATGATCAGGAAGACTAGGGACACTGGAATGGGACATCCCCCCCACCCCACCCCCACCACATGCATACACACAGCAGGCCATGGAAATGTTCAGCCTGAGAAGGAAGAGTCTTGGTGTCTTGGGTTTGTAGGGAGGCTGTGCTGGACTCCAGGCAGAAAAGGGGTGAGGGTAGCTCAGGCCTGAGGGTCAGGGCTGGGGTTCAAGAGTACTGACATCCCGGCAGAGGCCCTCCAAAGCTCTGGGGCTTGCTCATCTGCCTCTTGGGTCTCAATAGGACCTGCCCAGAGGAAGTGACCAGATCTGGGGCCCTGAGACTTGCGTTCCTGACCTGGAGCCACCAAGCTGCCAGGGACAAGGTATGAAAGTGCAGTACGACTTCTAAGAACAGCTTCCCCAAAGAAGAGGCCAGGCCTGCTGACCTCTGCCCAACTCCCATGCCTGCCCAGTCTACAGCCCTCTCAAGGGACCACAGAACTGCTCTCCTCCTCATTGTCATTGCCCTGAAACCTCCTTGATCTACCTGGAGGACACCAGAGAGAGGGTGGCATCCCCCCACTTTGGGAGAGAGGGGCACTCCTCAGAGAACACAGAGCAGCCTCCTGAGGAGCAAGGCCCAGAAGAGGAAAGGGATAGAACTGGGATAAATGGAAGGCAGAAGCCGGGAAACACAGGCCAGGAATAGCAGCCAGCAGCTTGAACCTAAGCTTGTAAAAGAGAGAGGGCTGCTCTGCTGAGCACGGGGCACATCTGAGGTGTGTATGGATTGTGCAGAGGAGTCACTGCACCTGATCCAGACACTAGGTGGTTAAGGCGGGGTACTCATGTTGGAGACAGCCTGAGACAGCGCTGGGGTGTCTTCTGCTTGCATAACCGAAGGGCCACAGCAGCAGCTGTTGGGCGTGAAAGCCAGGAGCCTTTTAAAATAGTAAAGGAGCTCTCTGTCCCTGACCCAGCTCTCAGGCCTGCGGTACCCTGAGCACCCCTCACCCGGAGGAGTGCCAGAGCCCCTACCAGCGGCTGCTTCTAAGCCACTGTGCAGCCAGGAGGCAGCGCCGCAGCAGGCCCGAGTGCTCCACTGTCCCCACAGAAGGCATCCATTGAGACCGCGGGACCAGCCTCGGCTTTCACATTTCGCTGCAGCCTTGTCCGGCGCCGCACTGTTTCTTCCGGCCACTGTGGGGTCGCTAAGCGACCTGCAGAACTCGCTGAGGCCCAGGCTCCTGCAGCTCCCGCCGAAGACTCAAAGCCAGAGTGGACATAAACGCCGTGGGCAGGACCCCGGTGAGGCCTCGGTGCCCTTCTTGGGGGTTCTCAGCCTTGGCCCAGAAGCCTCAGCCCGGGTCTAAGAACTTGGGACTCTCCTCGACGTCGGCGGTCGGCCGGGTCATCCGGCTCAGGGCCTCAGCGGCAGCGGGCAAAACTCTAGTAGCAGTCTCTTGCCGAGGGCGTGTTTCGACGTCAGAGCCAAACTCGGGGACAGACTAGCCAAGCGCGGAGGGCGCGAGAGCCGCTGGCAGCGCCAGCACGCAGCCTGGGTTCAGAGCAGGGCTGGGCGCTCTCAGCAAAGGGCGGCCTGGGGCTGCGCGGGCGGCGGACGGCAGGCGGGAGACTAGCGAGGTGCGCCAGGCTCTGGGGCTCGCAACTGCCCAGCCTCGTGAAAGATCGCGCCGCAGATGGGGCGCAGCTGCGCGCTCACTCGTGTGGACTGGAAACGCTCCAAGCCGGTTATTTTAAAAACCGGGAAATAAGGCGGGTTCCCTCTTCGCCCGCCACTTCCCACCAAGTAGGCTGTGCGGCCCTGGGGACTGATTGTCCTCAAGCAGCCAGGCTCCACGGCGCGCCGCGCTGCGCCGAGGTCCGCTCGGCGGCAGGGACGCTGGCCGCCCGTTGAACACCGGCCAGAGCGCCAGAGGCTAGCGGCCGCCAGGATCTCTACCAGACTCTGCTCGCACCCGCCTGCCTCCCTTTCGTTTGGCCTGTCCTCCGTTCAACTGAAATCGTTAATTTTCTTATCCCCCTTGTTCTCATTTTGATATATTCCACGCTTTAAACATGCTCCGTTTTCTTTTGTTTAGTCTGCTCCCTCCCTCTTTGTCCTTTCCCCCTTCTCTAGTTATCCATTTCGTTCGATCTTGCTCCTGCTTTTTTTATTCGTTCGTTCCTCATTTATTCATTTTAGTTCATCCCAGCTCACCGACTGCCATTTACCCTTTCGTTCTCACCGCGCTCTCCGTTGTTTTGTTCAATTTCCCTTCCCCTTTTCTTGGTTGTCGTTCGCTTTCTTTGGTTTTCTTTCTCGGTATTTCGTTGTCAAGGACACCCTTGCCGTCGGATCCCGGGGTGCTGGGTTCCTCCCGGCCGCTCGTTCCGCACCAGCGCTCTCTGCAGTTCGCGCGGCACCGGTGTGGTCCGGGCGCCCGAGCTGTCGGTGCCGGATGCGGCGCGCCTAGCAGAGACGCGGGCCCGGGGGGGTTGGCTCCTGCCCGACGCGGAGCGCTGAGCCAGGCCAGGTACCTGTCTCTGGCGGTACTCACCGCGCTGCGCGGCCTCTGCCGTCTGGCTGGGATCAGAGGAGCCAGGCCAACTGCTTCTCATTAAGTCCCAACTGTGGTTTTTATCAGGAAAGCCTCTTTCAAAGGGCACAGACACGAAGCTCCGCGGACTGGTTCATTTCCTCCGTTGACCCACACACACCTCCCCGCCCTCCCCTACACATTCCCACCGCCCCGGCTGGGCGAAAGCCGGAGATGCCCGGCCACTCCGTGGAGGCCCGCAAGGCGCCAGCCGGGCGGCGGCAGGGGGTTGAGGCGGATCTTGGAGGATCCAGTTCTGGGCCTAGGCTGCGGGATATGGCAGCGCAGATAAGGTGGGTGCGGTGCGGAAGCCGAGACGCCTTACAGGTCATAGGGTGCGGCGGACGGCGGCAGAGCTGCCGATCAGCCTGCCAGGCCCCTGCCTTCAGGCGCATTCTCGGATGCCGGCGCGGTCCAGCCGGCCTTAGCACAGGGCACCGGCCCGGGAGCCCGCGGCGCCTGGGGGTTAGGCTGCCCAGGGCTGCTTCTGACTGCCCAGCGGTGATGATTCAGTGCGGGGAAGCCAAGACTGCCAGAAGGGCGGCTATCATAGTGCATAACGGCAGGCAGGCCAGCTTAGTATGAGAAATAAGAATACAGTTATTCCGTCTTGAGGACAGCCCTGGCATTGCACGACCAGTCGCGGCCAGACTGTGCCAGTCTGCCGCACAGGCAGCACCCTTCCTGTGAAGGCTAGGCCCTGGGAGGAGAGGCGGGCCAAGGCCAGGCCGCAGTCCCCAGCCGACCCCAATTTGACCACTCTAGGTCGAGGCCCAGCCTCAGGGCCCTCAAAGGGCGCCAGACACAAAAGCCGCGCTTCTTCGTCAGGGCTCAGTGTGGATCCACAGCCCTCGGCCGGGTCTGGGCTTCAGGGTAGGTGGCAGTTCCAGTCCAACTTCGGCAGAGCATGCTCTCTCCTTCCCAGGTCCAACTGCTTTCGGGGCCCGACTGGACTCCGGGCCGTCGCCACTGCACCTTCCCTCGACCTCCCGCCTCCCATTCCCGCCGCCGAGGAACGGTGGTTCACCCTCCCGCCCCGCACTGGCCTTTGCCTGGCCCGGGCCAGCGCCAACCCGGCTTCCGTGGAAGCCGTGGCGAAAGGCGAGGGGGGCAAAAAGTTGAGAAATAGGCGAGCGGGAGAGATAAGCAGGAAGGCCCGGGTGGGCCCGGGTAAGGAAGAAGGAGAGAGGGTCGGGCTGCGCGCTACGCCCCGCGCCGCGCGTTACCTTCCGCGGGGCCCTCGTAGAAGTGGCAGCCGTTGAGGGCCGGGCCGGGCCCGAGGTCCCGCAGGTACTTGGCGGGCGGCTTGGCCGGCTCTGGGAGGTAGGGCTCCAGGGGCCCGCAGGCCGGAAAGCGGGTCAGCCGTGGGCCGCGGGGCGGCGCGGGGTGCAGTTGAGGCGCAGCGGCGGGGGTTCCCTGCGGGCCCGGAGGCTCGTCCCCCGAGGCCACATAGGGGCCGGGTGCAGGCCCCACGCGGAAAGGCGCGCAGTGCTCGGGGTCCATGCTGGCTCAGGGCGCACAGGCCTCGGGGCTCCGGGGCTCGCGCTGCCCGCGCCGCCTGTTAGCGCCCGCCAAGGGGGAGGGACCTGGGCGCGGGGGCGCGGAGCCCCCGGGAGCGGCGCGCGCCACGGGGGGCGGGGGGCGGGGGGCAGGGGAGGGGGCCGCGCCTCTGACTTAATGCTGGAACCATCCACGTCACGTGTGGCCCCGTGCGGGTTAACCCCTCGGAGCCCGGGAACCCCCTCCCCCCATTCACGCAGAGCCCAGTCCCAGGCAGCTCAGGAGAGGATGAAGCAGCTTCCTCTCTAGGGCAGGATCCCTTTGTCTACCCATCCAGGTAAGTCTCTTGCTCAGAGCAGCACCCGTGGTCCTGATATCCAGCCTAGAAGCACTTGCCCCTAGAGGGGTGAGGCCGTGTGGGCATCCCCCCCAAACACTTCTAGGCCTGGACTCTGGACATCAGCCTGGGATGAGGGCCTGGGCGGGCAGGCAGGCAGGCCTTAGGCTGCAGTTTTACTTAGGTCTCCGCTAGGAGCTGGACAAAATGTTGCCTCAGCAAAAAACACCTCCCTTAGAGATCTCTTGTTTCTCACAGTGAAAGGAGCTATTGGGAGTGTTGTGTGGAAGCAGATCTAAGCTGGGAATGGGGTGCTGGGGAGCTTGGGCCTGGACACTATCATTAATTAGCTATGGGTCCTTGCACCAATCATTAGTGTCCTCATCTGACTGTGGAGGTCGGGCCAAGCCAACCCTGGGTCTTTCTATGTATTTGAGGTGTGTTTCAGAAGTAGAGACAGGGCCAGAGCAGACAGGGAGACTCCCATGGGCAGCTCAGGACTAAACAGTGTCCTGCAGGGGCAGCCTTTGGAACAGGTGGAGGATGAGCAGAAGGGCTGGTGTTTCCTTTGGCAGCAGCTTGGAGTGAATGCGTTTCAGTGGGCAGATGACCCAAGTGTCTGGGGACCCACTGGAGAGACTGTCTGCAGCTCGGATCTCAGGGCTGTGCTCCCCCAGGCCTGACGATTCAGAAGGGATGAGGGTAGAACTGCATATTCTAAGAGTTGAGTCTCCCCAACCAAAAGGAGACAGGATTAGAGCAGTAGCTTAGAATTTCGGAAAAGAGAAATAACCACCACCCTACCTAAGATCTGGGGAGAAATACCCAAGGACCCGAGGAGGCTGCTCACTTCCCATGGATTGAGGAGCTCGTGGGGCTGGGTTAAACTGTTTTTATTTTCAATGCCCCCGGAGACTAGGAAGAGAGGTGGGGAGTCAAACATCATTTGTATTTCATCTGAATTCTCAATTTTTAAAGGAATCCAAGAGGCCTGGTGTGAACACCTCCCTCTTCCGCTGGGGGCTTAGAAGGGGTTTCTTGGCTCCTCAGCCAGAGTTGGGCTGTAAATCAAGACCAAACAGGAACCAGAAGCCTTGCATCTCACAAGGAGTCATTAAGCCGTTATTAAACATACCATAACTTCTCTGAAGCCTTATTGGTTTCAACACCACATTGGAGGCATTATGGCCATTAGGGCCCCTAATCACGGAATGCAGACTGGCCAGAGAGATGGGAGCACCTGGGGCTGGTATTTCTAGTCAAGAGGGAGGCTCGGCTTGAAATTAAGCTCCCCTTCTGGCCTCACCAGAGGTATCCTTTCTCCAGAATCTAGTGGATCCAGCTCTGGGCAACCAATTTGAACCGATCACCTTTGCCCACTAATAAGGTTTTTCAATAGTTGTTGATTGGATGTTGTTTTCTTTTCTCTCTTCCCCATACCTGTGAAATTGGATATTGTTGACTTTCTAGGAGGACATCAATTTAGGATACCTGTTCTATTCAACAGAGTTATCAAGAAGTTTACTGAGGAGGATGCAAATATCACCCATGAAAATGTCACCAACAATTTAAACAAGGCAGCCTGGATCAAAGGCTGAGTCTTCTGCCTCCCATGACAACCTTGCTGAGCCTCAGTTTCCTCATCAGAAAGGTGGGCCACACACGGAAGTAGGGTATTTGCAAAGCATTCGTGTTTTGATGCACCGTGTTAATTTAACAGATGGCGATGATGATGATGATGATTACCATCTCCAGTGGGTTCCATCACTGAATAGGTGAAAGGCTCCTCTGACTTCAGACTGAATGGGCCTAAGGCTGGAGCTGAGCAGAGAGACACAGGGACCTGCATCCACTTTCAAGCCCAGAAATTTCTCTTGACATTCTCCCACTCTCTGAACAGAGCCAATTTCCATGCTGGGATGGTGTTACCAATTAAACTGAGGAGAGAGAAGACCCTAGATTACATGAGAGTTTTGTGGGTAAGTGGAGTTGCCCCTCCTGGGAGAGTTTTCTTCCAGAACCACACAAATCAGCACACGGAGAGGAGACTTTTCCACTCGTCTTTTAAGCCATTTGTGTAAACTTTTATCTCTCTGTATGTGGTCTGGAAAGAGTTTGATGGAGCAGGTGCGTAGAAACCTCAAAAACAGCAATCTCAGAGTTAATAAATTTTCCTTCTTAGGGGGCTGGGAGATCATGGAGTGTCACAAAGGCCCTCATATTATAGGTAAAAAAAAAAAAACAGCTTACAATTACATATACCTACGGTGTGCTGGGTGCTAGCTCATGTATTCTACATACATTGATTTATTAATTTTTATTTTATTTTAGATGGCGTCTCACTCAGTTGCCTAGGCTGGAGCACAGTGGCCATGATCTCAGCTCACTGCAACCTCCGCCTCCCAGGTTCAAGTGATTTTCCTGCCTCAGCCTACCGAATAGCTGGGATTACAGGCATGTGCCACCATGCCTGTCTAAGATTGGTTTATTTAATCTTCACAGCTCCATTAAATAGGTACCCTGTTTTCTAGAGAAAAAGCCTGAGGCCAGGAGGGAGCCATTTGTTCAGGTAGACACAGCCAGTTAGTGCCAGAACCAGAATTTACACTCAGATCCGTGGTCCCCCACTCCACATGACTCCTCAGTCCTTCTTCAGTTAACAAAGCTGAAATCATTCACTGTGCACCCTCATTTTCCCAATGGGAAGGCTGGGACTCCTTCCGGAAAGGAAGGCTGAGGCCAGAGTGGCCTGGGGACACTGCACTGCTGCCTTCATGATCAGCAAATGGCATCTATTGAGACTCGCATGCCTAGCTGCGGCCGCTGATACAGTAGGTAGAGGGTGGTTTCTGCTAAGCTGAGACCAAATGAAACAGAGTGCTTAACACTTGAGAGGTTTATGACCAACACAGCCAGATGTGGGGCAGAATTTTAAGAGAATTTGTGAATTCACCATTTGTGCTGTTTAATAACCAATTGAATTATAACAGCATTTGTCACTGAAAAATTATCTGTGGAGTAAGAGATGAGTGGATGGCAAGATCCAGATAATTCCAGGCCCTGTAATGAAAAAACTAAACAAAATCCCTCTCCATCTGCTAAGAAGGGCTACCTTTTAAATGGAAATGATACTTACTAGCTGTTTTACACTGGCTGAATGTTTAATTCATTCATTTAATAGGAGAGCCTACCATGTGATCCCCATTTGCTGGTACCAGCAGATGGCACACACAACATGTGATCCCTGCCTTCACAGTGCTTACACTTTGCTGGAATGGAAGTGTCTCATCCACGTTGAAGAAAATCATCCTCATTTGGATGTGAATTAGAACAGAATCTGGTCTTGTGAGAAGAGTTCCTGGCTCTGGGCCTCAACTGTAAGGTCAGTTCTTCATTTAGGGAAACATCAGCCCCAGCACCACTTTCCTTTCATTCTCTACTTCCCTCAGCCTGCACCACAGGAAGGACATGTGCTCCTTTTTCCCCCAGTGGATTTCCAGAAGGGATAGGGACGATGAGAAAGAGGTAACCTCAGATCTGAGATTTGCTTGACATACACAAAATTTCCTTCCAACAGGGAAAACTCAGTTGCTTTTTTTTCCTTCAAAGGAAAAACAGTTGGTATTATCTTTGTCCTGTTTAGATACTGAAATCTGAAATTGATTCATATAAAAATTCTGGGTTTGGGAACCCAAAAAGATTGTTTCTCATTAGTGACATTCTTCCTGGAAGGTCAGGCTGAGGAATGGTAAATAAACCTGTAGATCTGGTGCTTCCTCCTCACTCATGATCTGAGAGAGAGAGAAAGACAGAGAGAGAGAGAGAGAGAGAGAGAGAGAGGAAGCAAAATGAAAGAAAAAGAAAAGAAAAAAACTTTGTGTTGTGGACACCCAGAATCCTTGGCTGTGATTCTAATAACCCAGGCTGAAGTCTGCTTTGGAGTAAGATTTGTGGGAAGTTTTTTCTCCTTCATTGATTTGATCTGTTTCATTGGGAAAGACACTTAACCTCTCTGTGCCACAGGTTCTTATGCAAAAATGGGAAGAAATGAGTCTGTACTCCAGCTTTATGGGAATGAATGTGATAGTAATTATACACATGTTTCTTGAGCCTGAATCCACCACTGAACCTATGGTTTTCTGCTCATTCTCTCTGTCCAGCTTACTGAGATTGGGTTGTAATGGAGGGAGGGGGCCAGAGAGGCGGAGCTGTGTCTCTTCTCTGGTAGGCCTCAGTTTGACCTATTGCCTTTGTGTGAAGGTAAATAGATTCTGTGGCAAGTGCTGGCATGAACCATAGATAAGTCATTTTGTAGAAGAGTTTTTTTTTTTTTTTTTTTGAGACGGAGTCTCACTCTGTCACCCAGGCTAGAGTGCAGTGGTGTGACCTTGGGTCACTGTAACCTCTGCCTCGTGGGTTTAAGCAATTCTTCTGCCTCAGCCTCCCGAGTAGCTGGGATTACAGGCATGCACTACCACACCCTGATAATTTTTTATTTTTAGTAAAGACAGGGTTTCACCGTGTTGGCCAGGCTGGTCACGAACTCCTGAACTCAGGTGATCCACCTGCCTCGGCCTTCCAAAGTGCTGGGATTACAGGTATGAGCCACCATGCCCAGTCTTGTAGAGGAGTTTTTGATGAACTAATTCTTGATATAAAACAGACCTTTCTGTTTTAGGTTAGACTTTTTGGCAATTTTAACAGTTTGATTAATTTTATGCATTCCTTTATTCACCAAGCATTTATTGACTGCCTGCCATGTGCCAGATAGTGGAGTCACACAGTGAGAATAGATCCTGAGAGAGTACCACTTACTCCCAGGGCTTTTCCAGATTAGCAGAAGAAAGACAGAGCAACAGGCATTTATGCCATGGAGTGTGACTGTGCTGAGGCTGGGAGAGCACAGGGGGCCTGGGAGCTAGGAGAAGGGCAGCTGTCCCAGCTTTGGGCTGGGGGAAGCTGGTAACGGAGTGCTTTAAGTTTGAATCTGGGAATCTGGAAAGTTGAGTAGGGGGTGCCTGGGTGAAGGAGTACTAAGGGGCAGAGAGAGAGGGCATTCCAAAGAGAATGGCCCAAGAGTGAAAGCGAGGAAGCCAAGCTCAGGGAACTCAATTTGTTGAATTTTCCTGGAGCCTGGAGAAGGAAGAGAGTTTGGGTTGGGGTGGGAAAAGAGAGACAAAGTCCACAGGAGTCTAGAGACTCTAAACTCTGGGGTAGGGAGAATGGCGCTATAGGCACTGGGTCTGCAGTGTCTGCCAAGCACAGCTTGAAGCACCAAGTCACTAGTGGGAGATACGGAAGAAGCCCCAGGCCCTGGGAGGCACCCCTACTCTAAAGGGGGGACCCAGGACCCACACCAGCAGGAGACATTAAGAAAACACAAAAACAAGAACACCTCCAGGAAGACGAACAGAAAGCACATTTGTTTGCTGGGGGTCATGAGGTGGAGAGTTGAGTGGATGGGGCAGAGACAAGTGACATGGGCTGGGCAGTGCAGTCTGTGAAGCCTTTTGTAGCCATATTTTGACTCTTACAGGGAATGCTGGCCAGGGCACCCCTTGAACTCATTTCACCAGGAAATCCATTGGTTCCAGAGTGCAGATTCCAGATTTGTTATTTTACAGGGCTAATAAGTATGTAATTATCACATTTGGAGCCTTTCAAAGGAAGTGCAAACACACACCACTGAACACCCTGAAAAATGTGAGTGAAACCCACTCCAGAGTTCTGGAAGGAGCTCCTCACCATGTCACACAGAAGCATCTACCCCAGCCCAGGGTCTGCTCCTGCACTGGAGGAAGAGAGAGGAGGGAGATTGGGCCTGAACTTTACAAGGAACTGGAATACAGACAAGAAAAGAGGGTGGAAGGGCCTCTGCCCAGCTTCCAGACTCCTCTGGAGTCTCCAGGGAAGGAGAGGTAGAGGGTAGGTAATAATAATAAAATCCACTATTTACAAAACACTTACCATGTGCCGGGAAAACACCATCTCATCTAATCTTTACAGTGTTATAAAGTTGGTGTTCATATTCCCATTTTACAGATGAAGAAACTGAGATTAGTCTGCATGTTAGTTGTCTACTTATGTCTATGCTGCATAAAACATCACCCCAAAACACAGTGACTAAAACAACAATAGGCAGTTACTGTGGGTCAGGGATTCAGGAGCAGCTTGGCTGAGTGGTTCTGGCTTGAGGTCTCTTAGGACAGCAAGTTAAATATTGGCTGGGCTACAGGATTCTGCAGGCTTGACTGGGCTTGGGGGCCCTCTTTCCAAGGTGGCTTG
Source organism: Pongo pygmaeus (assembly GCF_028885625.2). Classification (NCBI taxonomy): domain Eukaryota; kingdom Metazoa; phylum Chordata; class Mammalia; order Primates; family Hominidae; genus Pongo; species Pongo pygmaeus. Next base: position 119,650,271 of record NC_072373.2, on the reverse strand, counting down.
CTCACATGTTTGGCAAGTTGGTGTAGGCTGTTGACTGGAGGCCTCCATCCTTCTCCACGTGGGTCTCTCCCCAGGGCTGACTGAGTGTCCCCACCACCTGGTAGCTGGCTTCCCCGCAGCAAATGGCCCAAGAGAGCAAAGTGGAAGCTGCAGTGCTGTTTATGGCCTGGCCTTGACTTACTCACCAGTACTGCTGCGATAGTCTGCTGGTCACACCGGCCAGCCCTACTTTAGCACGAGAGAGAGGATTATATAAGGTGAGGCCCCTTGAAGGTCATCCTGGAGGCTGGCTACCGTGGACTCGTTCAGAAAACCCCCCATATCCCACCACAGCTAAGTGCTGCTGGGATTCAAAACCAAGTGGCCTGACTTCAAAGGCAAGTTTCTAATGCTAATTATTGGGTCAGGAGTGGCTATCTTGATGGGTTAAGAGGAGTCAAAGGTTAGCAACTGTCACAAATAATTACTGGGCAATGAGAGTCATGTTGCCTACCCTGAGAAAGACTGGGGAGACCCTGGAAAGGGACCAAGGTGTGCCCTGGCTTTCTCTATGCCCTGGCTGTTCGGCTGTCAGAGCAGGCAAACTCCTGGAGGGCTCCCTCAGTACTGAGAGCTGACCTCAGGGATCCTCCAGGTCTTTCGGTTCATCTGGGTGGAGGAAGGAAAACCTACTTACCTTTTCTCTGTTCTTTTCAGAGGAGAGGTATGAGAAGTGCATTAGGATTCTGTATTTGCTCTGCTGTTAGCTCACCCAAGGGAACCCTGGCCTTAGACCTTGAACTGAATGACAGGGAAGGGAGATGTTGAGAGTGCACCATTAAGTTAGGTCTGAACTGGTCACTCTATGTTTTAAAATTGCAATACTTATGTTAGGAGGTAGCTATTATTATTTCAACTTTACAGATGAGGGTACAGAACTCAGGAAATTAAGCAAACTGTCCAAGGTGTCATACTCTTTCTAAATGACTGAACCAGGAAGGACCTCAGGCAGGTGGCCTAGTAGACTTGCACCTTTGTCAGAGTCCCAGCTGCCTTGAGCCATCTCAGATGGACAAGGACTGTGCCTTCCTTTCCTCCTGCCATTCAGGAGATCTGAGCATTCAGTTGGGCAGAGACTGTGCTCAGCAGAATGAAGGGGCTAAAAAGGTGCCTCCCTTCCACAGCCTAGGTGGATCCTTCTTACCACATTTTTTTTCACCTGGGGAAGCAAGATTTGGACCTATGAACAATTACCCAAAAATACAAGACAAATTTAATAAGCATGAGACGGCCTGCCCTTGCTGAGGAGCAAATGTGAGCAGGAAGGGGCTGGAGTACTCCCAGGTCACTTCCAGGTGGAGAAGGAAACCATTGTGTGGTCATGAGCATGTTAGTACCGATCGCTGGAGTCCCAGCTGTATGACCTTTGGGACCAAGGGAAAGGGCCATACCCACCTCAGCGAATCCTAAGAGGTCTGTGAGCTGCAGCCTGAGAAAACATGAAGGGCCAGGACAATGCGGGCAGATGGAGAGGCAGGCAGGTGCTGACTCTGGGAAGTGGCCTGGGGCGTTGGCACAGGGAGCTTGGTGCCTTCAGCAGGGGGTTCTGTGAAGGAGTAGCAGAGATGACAGCAGCAGAGACAGACAGACAGGGTGGGATGAAAATGTGGCAGGTGCAGAAAATGCAGCCGACTTTCTTTTGGGCAATGAGGAGCCATTGAAGAGTGTTGAAAAGCACATGGGGCAGGGCCTGGCCCGTAGTAAGTGTTCGGTAAGTGTGGGTGTTATTACTGCTGCTGTTGTTATGTAGCAGGAGAATGAGAGCTATGCTTTGGGAAGATAATTTTGGTAGCTTAACCAGAATAATGAGAGTAAATGATAATACCTTATATTTATTGAACACTTACCATGGGCCAGGCTCTTTAAGTACATTATTTTATTTAATTTTAACCTCCTTAGGAGAGAGGTACCACTATCTCCATTTTACAGATGAGAAAACTGAGGCACAGAGAGGGTAAGTAACTTGCCCAAGGTGTCCAGGGGGCATAGGAGAAGAGGAAACACTCAGCAGGTAAGAGATTGGTCCATATGTGCGGTGACAAAGGCCTGCACTGGGATGTGGTCGAGAGAATGGAGAGGGATGCCTGGAGGGAAGAGGTATTAGAGGGAAGTAATGACCAGACTTATTGCCAGATCAGGGTGGGGTGGGGGTGTGTGTGTGGGTGACCAGCAGCCCAGAGAACAGGGGCCACAGAGGCCCCACATTGGCATCAGTGGGAGGGATAGCATGTCTCCAGTGGACATCAGGAACCTCTCAGCCAGATTTCTATGCAGGAAGGAGTTCTTCATCCAGTATTGTGAACTGCAAACTCAGGGCATCTGCAAAGCCCCAGGCTACTCTCTGGACTTTGGGGATCTCTTTAAGGGAGCAGAGGGTAGAGGGCTCAGAGTAGACTTTCCAGGCTCAGGAATCCTGTGATTGGGACAGCACTGGGCATACTAAGTACTGAGTGAGAGTAGGCCAGGCTGCTGGCTCTCCTGTCCCTCAGAGAGTGTGAGCCACCCCCAGCCTAGGCTGAGAGGCCCCAAATGGGGTTAGAGAGAGAGAGCCCAGCCCCTGGGATTGGGACGATTGCTGGGAAGCAAGCAGGATGTTGGGGGGGAGGGAAAGGGAGACGAGGAGTGAGGGAAAGACCAGGCCTGTGGCTGCTTGAGTCTTCCTGTGGAGGTTATGAAACACCTGGACCCTTCAACAGGGTGGAGTGGTGGCTCTCTCCACATAGGTCCCAAACTTTAGGATTGAGGCAGTGATGACTAGTAGTCTAGTCTAGTCTAGTCTAGTTGTCTAGTCTAGTCTAGTCTAGTTGTCTAGTCTAGTCTAGTCTAGTCTAGTCTAGTCCATTCTATTTCAAAACAGAGTCTTGCTCTGTTGCCCAGGCCGGAGTGCAGTGGTGCAATCTCTGCTCACTGCAACCTCCGCCTCTCAGGTTCAAGCAATTCTCAAGCCTCAGCCTTCCGAGTAGCTGTGATTACAGATGTGTGCCACCACACCTGGCTAATTTTTGTATTTTTAGTAGAGACGGGGTTTCACCATGTTGCCCAAACTGGTCTTGAACTCCTGACCTCCAGTGATCCACCACCCTCGGCCTCCCAAAGTGTTGGGATTACAGGTGTGAGCCACTGGCCCTGCCCAGTGATGATTTTAGAAGTGGCTCGTGTCTTTGGGACAGCCCTATGCCAGGCCAGTTGCTTGGAGGTGTAGAGGGAGGCGAGCCTGCTGTAGGAGAGGGGGGCTCTGTTAGTGGGGTGCAAACAGAGCATGTACATGCATGGAGTATCTGTGTCTGTGTCTCCCTATTTGGGAGATGCCTTGTAGCCCTACATCTGCTTTGGGGGCCCCTTGCAGCAAGAAGCAGGCAAGCTCTGGATCGTGCAGGGTCCTCACAGGGGAGGTTATTTATAACCACACATAGCCCCTGGGATATCTGGGGAAAAGCAGCTCTGTAGGCACATTCACACCAGATTTGTTGGACAAAGATGCCGGATATTTTGCTGTTTGATAAACTTCATAAAACAGTGGAGCTGAGTGGTTTTGCTGTTGTCTGAATGGAAGTATCCTAAGAAACCATGCCAAGAAGATAAATAAAACTGTGGCTGCAGGAGAGGAGCTGAAACAAAATGTTCAGCGAGAGGTACATCAAAGTAAAACTAGTTTTCTTGATGACTGAGGCTCTGTGTGGGGAAGTGTGTGTGCATGTGTGTGCATGTGAACATGTGTGTGTGTACACATGTGTTTATGTGTGTTGGGGCAAGTGTTTGGCAGATATTAGGCCACATCGTGGGGCCCGGAGATGTACCCTGGGCTGTTGCCAACCCTGCTGAAGGCAGCCCTCTACACACCAGGCCTGCCTGGGATTTAGCTAGGATTAGGCCCAGCTACGCTTAGCATAAAAGAAAACCAGCATTAGCCACTGTTGGAGGATTTGGGTGCTGTAGTCAGCCAGCTGAAGGAGGAGTTCAAATTGGAATATCAGCCCTGAGAGGTCAGGAATCCCTCAGTAGGCAGGGTGGCCAGTCTCTGTGGGCCAGCTGAAAGATTTATTCTGCATTGATGACAGGGGGTACAAGCTTGGGTGTAAAAACGTCGGCCTCTCATATTTGGCTGTAAACACTCTAGGGTGTGCAGGGGAGATATAGGAGCATGGGATAGAACAGAATGCTGGTTCTGGATGGGAGCTTAAACATCATCGAGTCCAAAGGTTCTTAAAGTATAGGCCTCAGGCCAGCAGCAGAAGCAACAGCTAGGAACTTGTTAGGAAGGCAAATTGTGGCTGGGTGGGGTGGCTCACACGTGTAATCTCAGCACTTTGGGGGGCCGAGGTGGGTGGATCACTTGAGGTCAGGAGTTCATAGACCAGCCTGGGCAACATGACAAAACCCCGTCTCTACTAAAAGTACAAAAATGAGCCAGGCACAGTGGCAGGCACCTGTAATCCCAACTACTCAGGAAGCTGAGGCAGGAGAATCGCTTGAACCTAGGAGGTGGAGGTTGCAGTGAGCAGAGATCTCGTCACTGCACTCCAGCCTGGGTGACAGAGCAAGGCTCCATCTCAAAAAAAAAAAAAGACAAATTGTTGGGCCCTACCCCAGAGCTACTAAATCAGGAACTCTTGGGGTGGGGCCCAACAATCCTTGTTTTCACAAGTTGCTTCTAGGGGATCTTAATGTACTCTAAAGTTTGAGAACCCCTGATCTAGTTTGCCATCTTCACTTAGAAATGAGGGAACAGAGGCCTAGAGAGGGAACTTTTGCTAAGAGCACACAGCTAGTTAGGATACAGCCACTCTCCCCCTCACCCATATGGTCTCAGCTGTTTATTTTGCAAATAACTTGGGGGGATTTTAATACATTTTTTCTTAGAGGCAATTGTTGTGTGGTTTATATATTTTCCATTTGTTAATAAGCTACTTAGATCAGTAATGTTGCTGGGACCCAAACTATGGAATTATTTTCCATTAAAGTTCAGGTTCTTGGAAGTGGACTTGGTAGCTACATGGTCCCTTTCCAGTCTGGCCCCAAGCTCAGGTGGACAAGTCATGCTCCCCTGGCTGCTCCCGAAGACACTGGCACCATCTTCCCCTGTCTGTCCCCAGATGCTCTCCCTGTAATGACACCATCAGCACCATAGTCTTGCTCTGTGCTGATGTTTTGGTCAATAATCCCTCCCTTAATTTACCAGGCCAAGTGAGGGTGGATGTGGCAAGAATAGTTTCTCCCACTGGCCTTTGCTGCCTTCCTGGGAAGATCTGCCTCTTCTTCCGGCTCTCACAGTGGGCCCAGCATGTTTCCAATATTGCATCAGTCTTTTCCCCAACAGAGTAACGCTTTAATGGGGCAGATTTGTTCTCTGCACGGGAAACATGTGGGCCCTTGTCAGGTGCTGCATCAGAGTGAGTTGCCCTCTACCAGCTTCCTAGATCTGGCCGTGTGAGGAGGCAGGAGGAGCCCTCTGAGACTTTGGGGTGAGTAACTCTTCTAAAAGAGCAGAACCATAATAGACTGTGTTTACCTCAGCTCTGATTCCTGGGAAATTCACACAAAAGTTGTGTTGTGGTCTGAATTTTCTAGCAAACAGGGAAGGAAGCAGTTTGCTTTGTCCAGTGTCACTAGACCTTACTGAAGGATTTTACATGCAGTGGGAAGGAAGAAACCCGCTCCCTTCGTCCTCCAAAAACCGGGATGGAGATGGTTAGCAAGGGGGTGTGGGAGGAAGCCCAGGGTAGGACAGAGTCTCCAGTCCCTCTTGTCAGTGAGAGCCTTCCTTGACCCCAAACCTTAATAAATCAAATCCCCACTCTCCTGGGAACTTGGTTTTCTTTTCCGGAGCCCAGATTCATTCCTGAGCCCCAAAATGCTCAAGCCAGCATTCCTCACCTCCAGGGAGCTGTGACATCCTGGGATTGTTTGTTTGATTCACCAACATCCTCTCTGCTTCCCCTGACCAATCAGGGGTCTATAACTTGCAGTTAAATAATTAAAGTCAATAAAAGTTTATTTAATTTTGAGCATTTCCCAAAGCCCTAGAGTAAACTGGAGTCTCCCTGGAGTATTGCAAAGCCGGATTTGGAAATCTCAGATGAAGAGAATGTTGGGCAATGGATGATGGAGAAAAAGGAGAAACAAAGAGAAAGAGGTGAGGGAAAGACAGAGCTTTCAGTTTCACTGGGTCTCCGCTTGGGGAGGATCTGGCTGGTTTAATGGTGATTCGATGCAAAAACGGTTGATTCCATTCTGATGTACTCAAGAACAGAGATGGCTGGAGACAGAGACAAGGAGAGTCAGAAAGCGACAGAAAGTAAGTCTCTCTGGGCCTCTCCACCCAGCCAATGACAGTATCACTTCAGGAAGAGACACTCCCTGTTCCCCACCTTCGGTTCCCCCTCCGCCAAAACCGTATGATATTTTGGGGAAGCCCCTCTTTATTCATTAGAAATCGGCTGCTTTGAGTTTGGCCCCTAAAAACTTGCCTCCTGCCCCGGAAGATTTGTTTTATTAAGTGGTCCACACCTGAAAGTAATTGAGTCTCGCCGTGGGTGCGGGGACTGCGGAGGGAGGGCCCAGGCGCGGCAGCGGCAGTGGCGGCGGCTCTCAGCTCCTCTCCAGCTTCGCGCCCTGTGCCTCCGGGCGCCCTAGTCTCCCTGCCACGCCGCGACCTTGCACCGGCCTCCCGCGCCCGCTTTGCGGAGAGGTCCGGGGCGCGTGTAGGGGAAGGAGAGGTATGTGGGGCGAGCGGGAGTTGAGTGTGGGTGTGGGGAAGGGGGCGTTCTGTGTCGCCCCCGCACCCTCGCGTGGCCGGGCGCAGATCCCCGTGCCTGGGTCCCTCCGCACACCCTTGTCAGCCCGCAGGGATTGTTCGCCGCGTAGGTGACTCCTTCCCAAAATGGGAATAAAAGATCGAAATAGCTAGTAAGCATGCAAAGTTTAATGTCAACCTCAAGTCTATAAAACCAGATCAAAGGGAACAGACGTTTGGTTTCTTCCCAGATCGCTGGGGGGCCTCGGGGCTCGGGGAGCCCTAGGAGTCCAGCCCGCGGCCGCTCACTGCTCTCTTCTCTCCAGCCGGGTCCAAGGGCTCGAGCACCGCAACCTGCGGCCTGAGTTGGCCCCGGGTGCACGCGAGGGAAATGGATGCAGTGCCCGTGAACTTGGGGCCTGGATAATTGATAGCAACCCGCTGGGTGCCCGTCGCGCGGCCAGGCCTGCGGTGAGCCGAGCCGGAGGGAGCAAGCAAAGGAAACGCACGAGCCGGGAGCGCGGGCGCGCGGGGCCTCAAAAGACGGATCGACTGTCCGACGGGCGGCGGGACAAGAGGACGGATGCCGTGGGGGCCCCCCGGAACCCGCCGCCACAACTCGCGGCCCACGCTGGTCGCAGCCGCCAGCCGTAGGGAGCCGCCGAGCAGCGACGTTCCGCATTCCATCCTGTTCCCGCGCCCTCCTGGGGCTTGTGCGGCGCAGGGCCTGCGTGTGCTTTCATTTTCTCAAGTCCATTCTGATAAAACATACGTGGTGGTTCCCTTTCTTTTCTCAAAATGATTCTTCAAGGCGAATGACTCGAAATGGAGATTTCTTCTAACCCCGCGTGATCACCGACAACTTTTGCAGGACGGAATGAAACTCCTCTGGGTTTCCAGTGAGATGTGCGAGTGGGCTCTCTTTAAATTATAAACCTGCAGTCTAACAGAGCCTTCAAGGTTATGGCCATGAGAAATGTGAGTGGAGATAAAACCTCACATCTTGAGGATTAACATGGATAATTTTTTAGTAGCAAAATTATATTCTCTTTCATCCCACATAAAAAAGAATTGTAAGTTGTGGACGTTTTCTGCATGTTATCAGTTTTACGTCCTGTAGAATTCCACCCCTCCTGACAAATTTCCATGCCTGCAAAGCCTGCTCATAGGTAAGATCACACGTCTATTTTCTGTGCCTGCATGTGCTGGCACAGTTATAACGAGGCAATGGACAGTTCTTGGTGATGGACCTTGGGAGAAGCGTCCCTAGATGGGTGGACATAGAGGGTCGTTCATGTTTGGACACTTGGGAAAAATACCCAGGACTCCTATTGGTAAATAAACCAGCTGAAGAGGACCTTCACCACTTCCACAGTCTGAAATTGCAGGAAATTCACAAGCAGAAAAAGGGCAGAAAAGTTAGAGGCCAAGGAAAAAAGATTATTGCTGAGAGAGAAAGAATACAAAATATAAAGACAGACACAATGCTGAAATACACAAAAAGGATGGAAATTCACAAAATAAAAGATTCTGAGAGGGAAACAGTACAGAGAAAAAGGATAGAAAGAGATGGAATACTGTTAGAAAAAGAAAGAAGACAGGAGAAGAGACAAATGGAAGGAGAAAGAGTAGGTACAAAAAGATGTGGGAAAAGAAATGCATCAAGAGAGATGAAGAGATAAAGAACCCCAGCCCAGACTAGGGGGAGGGAGAAAAGGATAGAAGCCTTGGAAACTGGGAGCCTCCCCAAGACCAGGCACCTCCTCAGGGCCTTGCTTCTCAGGTTTCCCCAGTGCAAGGAAAATCCAGGGAAGCCTTTGTGGGCGCCGTTTGTTTGCTCCAGACCTGGATCTGATGATGCTGTTGATTTGGTTTTTAAACAGTGGGTTTGCAGCCTTCTGGGCTGGGGCAGGGGTCTGCTAGCCATACTTAAACCTGAAGATTGGATTGAATTTCGGCCACTTTGATGGTCCTGTAATCGTCTCCCAGTTTTCTAATTTCCAGTCCCCTCCACTCGGCTGGGGGTTGGAAGGAGACTTTAAAAATGCCTTTGATAACGTCTCACAGTTACATATTTCTATAACAATTTTCTCTACCAGATCGTTATGTTTGATGCAGCCCCAGATGTTCTGGGGGAAAAAAAGGGAACCAGTTCCCTCCGTCCCAGCCTGCCAGGCACAGGAAACAGGCATGGGGAGGCAAACTCAAGTGCTGCAGGATGAGACCCTCCTCCAGTGTTTGTCTCTCCTGCCACCCCTACTGCCAGCTCTTCCTCAGCCACACTTTGACTCTTTCACAGGGCCAGAAACCCATCCTGTGCATGCAGCTGTGGTACCACTGGGGCCCTAGATGTCTCTTTTCACCAACTCTTCCTTTTCCTGGATCCCCTTCTATTCTCTCTGCTTGGTGACAGTTTGCCGTATATAAACTTCATGCTAATGTCATAGTAGGTCAAATTGGTTCCAGCTGCTCTCCTGGAGACACAGCGTCCTAAGGAGCACCAGAAGACCTTTCTTTCTTCCTCAAACATTTGTGGAACGTTACTGTGGGAAGGCACTGAGATGGACGCCAAAGTCAGTCAAACATCTCCCAACCTGGAGCCGTGCAGTGTCTACACCACGGGAGAAATGAGACATGTATGTCAGGAACTTAGGCAGAAGCCTGAGTGAGTGTGAAGGATGCAGGAGAGAGAGAGGTAAACAAGTGGCTACAACGTTCAAGGGCAATGAGATGACTTTGGCTGGAGACATCTGAGAAAGCTGTGTGGAGGAAGTAGTGTTTGCTCTGGGTCCTGAAGGACATGCAGGGTTAGGCTGCATGATGATGGGGAATGTTAGACACTGTGGTAGGCTGATGGGGAGGATATCCTGAGGCAGAGACACTTTCTAGTGCCCCCTCCCCAAACCTGACCTGAGTGGTGGTTGGAACAAGTTCGTCTCCTTCAGTACATTTCACCCAACATTTGTTGAAATGAGGAACCAAACTGGGCATGTGTTGGTCACTGGGCATAGGAATGGAGGAAACAGTTTCCTGCCCTCCTGGCCCCTGATGGTGTAGATTGCATTCCACAAATCTGCCAGGGGCTAGTCAGGGCTGCTGGGGCAGTGGACGGGGAGGCCAAGTAGGCAGCGGGCAGGCCCCACCTCCACTTCAGCCAGACCAGTTTCACTTTTTCATTTTTCATGTGCTGGGTTTCTATGAGGAGTTTCCTTTGGGAGAAAAGGGTGGTTTTGTGGCAGAGAGAGAGTGAAAGAAGGAAAAGCCCTGGTTCACAGGCGCCTGTGCAGTATGAAAACTAAGTGAATAATCCCTGGTTCACAGGCACCTGTGCAGTATGAAAACTAAGTGAATAAGCCCTGGTTCACAGGCACCTGTGCAATATGAAAACTAAGTGAATAAGCCCTGGTTCACAGGGGCCTGTGCATTATGAAAACTAAGTGAATAATCCCTGGTTCACGGGCACCTGTGCACTATGAAAACTACCTGAGTGAATAATCCCTGGTTCACGGGTGCCTGTGCATTATGAAAACTAAGTGAATAATTCCTGGTTCACAGGCGCCTGTGCACTATGAAAACTACGTAAGTGAATACTTAACGAAAGCTCGAGAGCCTGTCAGTAACCAAAGACTATGATTAAGCCATAATCCAGTTCTGGACACCTGAGTTTCCATTTACCCGCCCCCCCCACTCCCACCACGTCCCCCCTACCCTGTCCCAGGGTGTCTTCTGTGCCTTTCCCATGTGTCTGTGGCCTGTGGATAGAGAGTGTACCAGATTGCATGCTACCCTTTTCTCTGGCATGGGCTTCCCGAGTCCTGCTCTTTTCTCCCACGCCCCAGCTTGTTGGGAGTGGCTGGGTTCCAGCTATTCCCAGAACACTCAGGAATCCTATCCTAATGATATCTCAAAAGCCAGACCCCAAAGACGGGCATCCACTGGGCTGAGCTCACACTCCCTCTTCTTAATATCCCATGAGTTGCAATATGATAAAACGCCACCAGGGTGCAGGACAGAAACATGGGGCTCTGCTGTCTGAGGGCCAGGCTTATTTTCCACATAAAGGGTGGAGAGCTTACTGTAAGCACTGCCCTGTGGCCCCCACCTGCAAGAAGCTTATGGTCCCTCAGTGGCTTCAATGATACAATCCCCTACTCCTTAACTGGGGAGAGGAGTCTGTTGGAGTTGTAGCTGGAACCCCAAGTCTCTTCCAGCACTGCTCCACTTCCTTGCCCCCACAGCAAGTCTCTGTGTGTTTCACCTACTTAGCTTCTGCCCAGGGTCCCCACTGGCTTCTCCACTGGCAAGGACCGAGGCTGAAGGAGCCTAGGCTTGGCTCTGCCTCCGCAAGAAGCCCGCAGGCACACATGGGGCACATTGACTTTTGTGGCTTCTCTTCATGTGGGACCTCTGAGGGAACAGGATGCTGGAGCCCAAGGCCAAGGCCTCTCTGCTCAGGGAAGACAAACCAGCTCCTGTCCCACTCCTCCATCCTGGGGACCCCCACCCCCACGCTAGACTGGGGTCTGCCCACAGGCCTGCCTACTTTCCCCAGCTGAGGAGAGGACAGGTCAGCCCCACTGTGCTGGGGCAGGGAGAATGCTGCTTGACAATGAGGCGTGCCCCGCGCATATGGGTGGGTGCTGGCAGTGGTGGCGGGGGGCTGCGAGCATTGACAGGTGACCGAGGGACCCCCATCTCGAGCTGGCCCTCAACACCTTAGCTCCTCAACCAAAAGACATGTAGTAAGCACCTCCCTGCACAGGGTCCTATGCGAGGCACCATGGCAGGTGGGACAGTGATTTAGACACCGTCCCCACGTGTGTCTGTGGACCCCACACGGGTGCTCTCATCTGACTCTGGCAGGCAGTTTTGTGTGTGGACCACCTAAGACTGTTGAGGGAAGGCTCCCTAGAAACATGCCCCAGGGGGATGGGCTGGCGAGGCAGGCAGCAGGGGAGTAAGGGTCCCACGTGGCTTTGAAGGAAGCATAATCTCCAAGCTCTGGGATGGCAGAGAGCACGCCTGTCCTTTCACTGCTGAATTCCCAGAGCCTGGCAGCAGGCCTGACACACAGTAGGCATTTTGTTAATGTTTGCTGAATGAATAATTAAGGGGGAGAAGTAAGAAGGCATTGAGACAAGGTGGTGGGTGAGCCTGGGACTCTGGAGGGGGTGCAGGTGGCTGGGTTCTGACAGTCCCCTAGCCAGGGCTGCTTCCTGGGTGACCAACCATCCCAGTATTTAATGGAAACTTCCATGTCCTGGGAGGCTTCTCAGTCTGGGGCAAGCCTGGGTGGTTGGTCACCCTGCTGCTCCTCCCCTTGGGAATGGACCATACAGTCTGCTCCCTCCCTCCCTGGCCCTTCCTCCACGCCCCCTTTCTCTTTCTTCCCTGCCCAGCGGGGTCTCCTCTCAGGAGACCTAGCCTAGCCTTGCCCCAGCCACAACCCCCCAGCTTGACCTCCAGGGCTGCCACTTCCCTTTCACTCGGCTACTCCTGATAAGGAGACTGGAAACAGCTTTGCCCTTTCACCTCTGCATATCTCTCCTCCAGCCTGCGGGTCCTCACATCCTGGGTCATATCCTGCGGGGGCCTGTGCACCACTGCATCAACCCCTGCTCACTTGCAGGCTACCAGCCCGGGGCTTTAGGTGGGAGAGGAGTGCGGGATGAGGGGCAGCAAGGCCATAGCCCTTGGGAGATGGGCCTCTCCTGTCTTGGCTGAGGACAGTCCAAGGGCCTGCTCCCAGGGCACAAGAGCTGGCTTGATAGGAGGGCTGAGCTGACTGATCCCTCCCTGGGATTTTGACTGACATTCTTGATGGAATTGACCGGATGTTTCTCCTTCACAAGAGACACAGCCTCAGGCAGGACAGCTGTGCCTTCCTTAGCCCAGCTGCAGCTGGAGGTGCTGAGAACCCAGAACCCACACTTCCTACTTTTGGGATAACATTGCTGGGCCAAAAGGTCTCCTGAGAAGGGCTGTGGGGGCTTCCACGGGGTCCTGGAGAGGCCGCAGGAGTCGCATCTGATTATCTCCTGACCTCATTCCTCCGGAGCTTTGGGTTCTGCTTGTGTCTGTGGACCCCACACGGGTGCACTCATCTGACTCTGGCAGGCAATTCTGTGTGTGGACCACCTAAGACTCAGAGACCCCTCAGGGTCGGCCCTAGGCCAGGCACTGAAACGTGCCAAAACCCACTCATTTTTGCAGAGTGCACCATCTGGGAACACTGCTGTCCAGAACTTCTACTCCCGTCAGAAGTGTGATCAGTTGCAGCTTTAAAAGAATAATCAGTAATCTTTGCTGATTCAGAAGTCATTTCATGCATTTGCAGCATTTAGAGGGATACCATTGGTAACAACATCAATTTTGTGGCCTTGAGATAGTAAGAATTGTTTATCAGAGAACTTTTCCCTTTGGTGAAATCCCTGCACGGCAAATCCCAAAGTGGCCTGGAAGAGGGCAAGTTATCCACCTGCAGCCTGCAGGGAGCTGTGAAGGGAAGGGGGATGTTCCATCCCTGGTCTTAGGGTGGCTTGAGTGATTATGAGATTTGTATATGAATATGAGGCTCAGAGCTCATATATATATGTGTGTATATATATATGTGTGTATACATATATATACACACACACACATATATATATTCACACACACACACACACATATTTGAGACAAGGTCTCGCTCTGTTGCCCAGGCTGGAGTGCAGTGGCACAATCTTGGCTTACTGCAGCCTCCATCTCCCAGGCTCAAACAATCCTCCCACCTCAGCCTCCTGAGTGGCTGGGACTACAGGAACGCGCCACCATGCCTGGCTATGTTTTGTATTTTTTGTAGAGACGGGGTTCTCACTTTGTTTCACAGGCTGGTCTCGAACTCCTGGGCTCAAGCAGTCTGCCTGCTTCAGCCTCCCAGTGCTGGGATTACAGGCAGAGCTCATATTTTTGTTTTAGCATCTTTTAGAGCTGTGTTTTTCAGACTTTAGTGACTTGAGTAGAGCCTTCATGATTTTTGCCACATCTGAGTGCCACTTGTATCATTATTAACATTTTTCTTTAACTCATGCGCACACCACACACACACACACACACACACATATCTTTTTGAAGGAAAATTTACATCCTTACTGTAAATGGAACACCAGTAGCACTCGTTATTAACAGAGTAGCTATAAAAATACATGAAACGTAGCAATGTTATCATATTGTAGCTAGAGGTGCCTGTAGAAGGCTTTTAGTCTCAGGTTTGCTTTATTAAACAGGAATGTTACCGAGTGTTAGAGGGACGTTAACCTCCTTCTTACCTATCTGCCATGTCTTTGGTGACCAGATGTAGCTGTCATTTAAAGGGCACATTATAATCAGACAGGAAAGAGGACGGGAGAAGAATGACTTTCTCACTCTGTGTTTAGGGTGCCAGCTAAGGTTATCTCAAGTTCTGCCCAGGGTTACTGAGGGGTTCCCTGGGCCTCTCCAGTAGGAATTTTTCCCTGGCCACTGACCTAAAGTGTCCCTCTCAGCTCATTCCTGACTGTCCTTTCTCCAGAGCACCCTGCCATCAGACATCTGCTCCACTGCAGCCACATTCTGCAACCCATAAGGGGAAAATGAATGGAGTTGCTGGAGATAGGGGGTGCTGATGTTGCCCAGAATATTCCATCTTTAATGAGGCAACCCTAGAAGGATTGTTTCCACATTCCTCAGTGGAGCTACAGAGAATTTTCCCAAATGACTATGCGACAACCCCAAGCATGAGAACATGCAGGGAATTCAAGCAACGCTTCCTCTGTGGACAGCTGTTAAATGATTTTCTCACACTCTCCCCTGCCTTCTAGACTTGAGTGTCCAGCTGTCCATTGGTCCTGCCCATTTGCAGGCCTAGTGGGCATCTCAAACTTAACCTGTTCAGACAAAGCAGCAACCTTGATTTCCCCCATAAACCAGCTGCTCTCTCAGGTCCCTTCTCCGTTAAAGGCACTGCCAGTTTCCAGATGCTCAGGCCCAAAAGCTTACATGTCCCTTTTCTTGTCCCCACACTCCATATCCAATTCAATCATCTGTCCTGTTGGCTCCACCTTCCCAGAATATCCAGAATCCAGTGACCTCTGCTGCCCTCCTGGTCCAGTCCATGTCTCCACCATCTCCTGCCTGGACTACCCCAAATTCTTCCTAGCTGCTTTCCCTGCTCCTCGCCATTTGCCACACACCAAAGCCAGAGTGATCTTTTGAAGACTTAAATGTGATTGTATCACCACTTCGCTCAAAATCCCCCAGTGGCTTCTCATGACACTCAGAACAAAAACCAGTCTCCTTCCATGCTTTGACTCTTGCCTGCCTTTCCTTCCTTACCTCACAACCTCTGTCCTGGCTCAGCACATGCCAGTCAGGGTGAGCCAGCCAGGCTGGCTTCTTTCTGCAGCTCTGACACTCTGTCCCACCTCAGGGACTTTGTCCTGCTGTTCTCTCTGCCTGGACCACTCTCCTCTGATCCTCACATGGCCCCTGCCCATCAGCTACACTTGGTTGGAATATGAATAATAATGGTGAACCACTTACTGAGTAACTACTGCATGCCAAACATTATTTGATGGTTTTCACATGTGTTAACTCATTTGCTCCTCACAAGAACTCTTTGAAGTAAGTACAATTATTATCCTCATTTTGGAGATAAAGAAACTGAGGCTCAGAGAGGTTAAGTAACTTATTCAAAGTTGCACAAATACTAAGAGGTAGAGCTAGAATTTGCATCCATGACATATGGCTCCTGGGTCCATGAGCTTAATGTCTGACCTCTGCCTCTAGTTACTTTTTCATTGAGATGCATCTTACGCAAGCAAAGTGCACTGATCCCAACTGCGCAGCTCAGCAAATATCTGCATGTGTTACATCTGTGTATCCACCTCCCAGACTTGGAGCCAGAACTTGGCCAACGTGCCCCAGGCCGCCTCCTGTCACTTCAGTCAGTTCCCTTGAAAGTAACTCCTAGTCTAACCCCTGTCACTATTGACTGATATTGGGAAAGACTGTCTTTTATCTAATCCTGTTTGTTTTCTTAAAAAGTGCTGAAATACCTTAATTTTTTTGTTCTTTAATGCTCCTGCTTGATTCAATGAAAAGAAAATTAAAATATTTCATGGACTTGGCTGGGCGCAGTGGCTCATGCCTGTTATCCCAGCACTTTGGGAGGCTGAGGCAGGCAGGTCACTTGAGCTCAGGAGTTCAACACCAGCCTGGCCAACATAGTATTGCAACTGTCTCAACAATTTTTTTTTTAATGAGTATAGTGACACATACCTATAGTCCCAGCTACTTAGGAGGCTGAGATGGAAAGATGGCTTGAGCCCAGAAGCTTAAGGCTGCAGTGAGCTGTGATCATCACCGCACTCTAGCCTGGGTGACAGAGTAAAATCCTATCTCAAAAAAAGAAAAAAAAATCTGTTAATACCAAATTTGGGAAGCAGCAATTTAGAGCCCTCACCCCCACCCTGCCTACCTCAGCAGTACCTTCCTTAGTCTCCTAGATTGAGGGAGAGGTGGGCTGTTTGGGGACAATCCTGTTTGTTTGTCACAGCGCTGGGCCTGTGGCAGGTGTTTAGAACAGCTGCTGATGGGTTGACCACCAGTGGTAGACGGTGAATCACTGCCCTTGGAGTTTCTGGAGATTGGGCTTTTTTTGTCTAAGGAGGAGGCTCCAAGTTGCTGGATGTTGAGGTTAGATGCTCCAGGCTGCCAGCCTTGTACCAGGAACTGTCCTTCGCTTTCGGGGGGTCCCTGGGTGGACTCCCACTGTCACCAGCCCATTCTCACTCAGATGCTCATCACCCTCCCGCACTCCATCTTCATCTGGCGGCCCGTCCCCACATTCCTCTACCTCTGACCTTCCTCTACCTCTACCTCTGACCTTCCTCATCTTCCTGCTTGGGGCAGTCCAGGTTCAAAGCTATGGGGATGTCACAGCCTAGGAATGAGGGCTTTCATCTGGGGGGATGGGTGCAGTTCAGAAGGGAGAGAAATCCACAGATGGCTCTTTGCAAGCAGGTTGGGCTCAGCCTCTTATAAGTATTGCACTTGAAAGCCCCAGAGTGCTCTGTGTCCCTGGTCATTCCATCCATGTGCACACACACACTTCCTAGTGTAGAACAGGGAGTGGGTGGTAACAGTTGGGTGACCTGAATTCCCAGTCTGAGGATCCCTCCCCACCTTCTGCCATTTACCCCCAACCCCCTCTGTAGTTTCTCTCCAAATCTTTGAAATGCTCAGAGGTGCCTGGGAGCCAAGGCATGTTTTTATCGTGACAAATACAGCAGAGAAGAGAGACAGTGGGGAAGTGAGAGAGAAAGGGCTGGAGTACAGACCCAGGCTGAGGACATGAGGCAGGCTGCCAGGACGCAGAGCCAGGCCAGGGAAAGACACCATCCTCTGCAGGTTAAAGCTGCTGGGGTACCTTTGAGTGTGCACGTGGCCCAGCAAGCATGGGGTAGCCCTGGCTTTGCCCTAAAGGAGGCTGAGAAGCAAGTTTGTACAACTTTGGGGGTGGGGATGTGGAGGAGTCCTGGGGCCCTCAGATGATGCTGCCCCTTCCCCTCCATGCCCAACTCACCCCATGTGGCCAAGCTGGTCACAAGCTCCAAGGTTCTCCAGCCTCCTGGGGATATCCCAGGAGGGGCAGGACGAGGATGGAGAGACTCAGGGGCCCAGCCTGCATGGCAAGAATCCCTCTCAGACCTACAGCTGTCTCCCCTGCTCCAGCCTGACTTAGTGCTCACTCAGAACTTCACAGGCTCAGACTTCCCAATCCCTGGCCTCCCCACTCCTGGGGCCTTTCCCCAGGTGTCAGCAGCAATTTCCTGCCATGCCTGGTGACAGGAGCCTGAGCCAGCCCAGGGGAAACCCAATGCCATGGTGTCAGCAGTGAGTGTCCTTCGGTTTCTGGGGAATGGGGCTGAGAAAGTGCAGAGCTGCGCAGCTCGAGGGGGCAGGGAGGACTGCCACTACCCCCACCCCATGAACCCCTGCCCCTTCCATGCTCAGTGGAGACCACTATGCCCACTCCTCTTGCACCCAAGGACCCTGGCAGAGACACCTCTTTCCTGCCTTATAACCGGACCAAGGCTGGAAAGAATCACCCACATCTGGGAGACAGTGCCTGGATGGGCAGTGTCCTGCTCTGGGCAAGCTCATCCTTCCCTCCCCATACTGATGTAAGGATGCTGCTTTGGGGTGAAGTCAGAAGGGCCTCACCCCTTCCCCTCCCCTCCCCATTCTAATCTAGCACCAGCATTCGGGGAAATGTCTTCATCTCAGGCTCCATTGATGACCAGCAGTTCACATCTTCTGCCTTTAGTTTTGCATAGTTGCTAGATCTGTGCAGGGCACCCACCTTCTCCTGGGGAAGGCCTGGGTCTCCTCTCTCCTCTCTATCCCCCTTAAGGTCAGCAGGGCTACTTTCTAAGAACTGGTCCTCGAGCATAGAGGCTGGTCACACTCATGTGTGATCTCCACCCTGCTTCCTTTCCCTTTGCATCTGTGTGTTCTCTGTACCTGGAGTTGTGCTAAATACCAGACAGAATCTCTGTTCTTGGAGGACCCATAATGTAGTGGAGGAATCAGACTGGAAAACTTATATAATAGAGGAGAGAAAGGCTGTAATGAAGAAAATGCTGGCTTTAGGGCCAAACATTCACCCTATAATAATGTGAGCTTGGGAGATTTGTCAATGTACACATAACAGCATACCCCAAATGAGATATTTTATTTAGTCTAAATGCCTCTTAACAGGTTTGGATGCAGTAGATACATTGAATACATAGATTCAAAATGTAAATTTTGTATCCCTAACATATTCAGTCTTTTCCTAGATATTGCATGTGTCCCCCACCCTTGGCACAGAGCAGGGGCTAAGTCAAGGTTTGCTACATTGGATTGGATTGACTTACCTACAGTGGAAGTGGGAAGGTGAGATGACTCACGGTTGTAGGACACACTCTGAGAAATGAGACTGGTCTCAGCCAGGAGGGGCTGGGAGATGCATCTAGAGGCTTGGGACAGTGGGCAACGGGCCATTGTTTGGTCTGGTCCCAAGTCCTGGCTGATGTCAGATTAGCTCTTTTCTCTTTGTTGGCAGGCCCTTTGTTGTTGTTGCTATTAGAACTTCTCTTGCATAGGCTGGCTGAGTGTGTCCCCTGCCTCCCTTCATCAGAAGTCTTCTGCCTGGGGCATAGCTGTGTGCTCAGTGCTTGAGACTGGTCCAGTACCTGTTTTCCATGAGCTCAGCTATGGAATGCTGCTGCTGCTGGGATTCATCTCAGAGGTCACCTTATAGTCCTGTCTCTTCCTTTTGCAGAAGAGGAAACTGAGGCTAAACATAAAGTAATTTGCTCAGGCCTGCCCATCTGAGGTTCCAGATTCTAGAGCTCCCAATCCAAGGCTCCGCTGACTCCAGGTATGATGTTGCCCAAAAATGTCAGTCTTCTCCCAGCTTCTTGCCCCACCAGGCCTTTATTCCATCAGCCTGGTCCTGACATTTATTAAGTACTTATATCACGCAGCACTCTGGACTGTGCCTCATGCTAGGTGAGAATGTCTTCAGATAAAATAATGTAGTTGTGGAAGAATCACCTGAGCCCAGGAGATCGAGGCTGCAGTGAGCTGTGATTGTGCCACTGCACTCCAGCCTAGGTGGTGGGAACCTGTCTTGAGGCCACCCTGGCCAACACAGTGAAACCCCCTCTCTACTAAAAATACAAAAATTAGCAGGGTGTGGTGGCGGGCACCTGTAATCCCAGCAACTCGGAAGGCTGAGGCAGGAGAATCTCTTGAACCTGGGAGGCAGAGGTTGCAGTGAGCCGAGATCGCACCACTGCACTCTAGCCTGGGCGACAGAGCTAGACTCTGTCTCAAAAAATGAAAAAAAAAAAAACAAAAAAAAAAAAACAGAGAGAGAGAAGAAATGATATCATTTCAAATTTTTAAACTAAAACGTATAAAATGTAGCTGTACAGAGGATTTGCTACTTATTTTTCTGCTTCACCTCAGACTGGTACAAGCATTATCATGGACCAAAACACGTCTGTGGGCCTGAGTTAGACCCAGATCTGTCCCAAGGAGCCCATGCTCTGGTATAAGGTGGGGATCCCCAGCCATTGCACACAGTCCCCTCTGGGAAAGGGCTGCCCAGAGCATTGGAGTCAGGTTGGGGCATGGGTAGAGCCAACCCAGGCCCTTCTCCTGGTGCCTGGTAAGGGAATGGAGGGCTCTGGGAAGGGCCTCTAGGAGCTCTGCCCTCAACTGTATGACATCATTGTTTCTATCCAGATCCTTTGACCCTCACACTAACCCAAGGCCGTTCCACCCTGGGGGTTGGGGCACTGGCTGGATATTGGCATTTGTACCAGCTGCTTTTCACACTGGCTGTGTGACCTTGGACCAGTCCCTGAACCTCTCTGGGTCCCTTTCCTTGGCTCACTGAGCTAATGTTAGGATAGCCACGGATGTAGCAAATGTACAGATGTACGGCTTTGGGGCTCTTTAAGAAGTGACTAAATGTCCCAGTATCCCAGAGCACTTAGCTTACACCCCATTGCTCTGTCTTACGGGTGAAGAGACCAAGGCCTAGAGAGGAACAGTGACAGACCCACTGCTAGCAGCAGATACAGAGTCGATGCTGGGGCCCAGGTTCTTGGCTCCCACTTCAGAGCCCTCCTCCACACCCCACAGCCTCCAGGTCTTCATCCAGCTTGAGATCTGCCCAGGAATGTAGTTTTTCTGCAAGCCTCTTGCCCTACCATGCCTTTGTTCCCTCAACTTGGCCTTGACACCTTCCGCTTTCCACTGGATTCTGCATGTTCAGCTTACTCAGCTGTGTCCTCTCGGTGCCAGAACATCTAGGCACAGAGCTTGAGTCCAGATGCCAGCGGGCTGCCATTGGGTGGTGGATACCATCGTTGATGCCCCCCTTCACCTCCTTCCCATCATCCCTCATTCCAAAGGCTAGGAGGTATCTCCTCCTTTGGAAAATTACTCTCCACTGGCTCCTCTAGGCCCCTGGGGTATCCCATGGCTTCCCATTGTGACCTCCCCTCCTGCCTCACTCCAGGACAGGGATTGTGGGCAGCCCTGGTCCTTCTGACTCTCAGGAAAACCCGTGTCTTCCCTCCCTCCTCCCCATTCTTTTTATCCTCCCTCCGCCCTTGGCCCCAGGTCCTCTCCCCCAGCCTTATCTGCCCAGGATCTGACCTGCAGATGCACTCACTGCTCTGCGTGCTCCTGACCCCAGGATGGCATCACCGCCCAGCCTGCCTGCCCCGGGGCCAGCTCCGGCCTGTTCTCCTTTCCTCTAAAAGCCCCCATGTCTTGAAGCTGATTAAAACAAACACAGCTCATATTTTTGTTCTTAATCCAATTCTGTGCTGGGCTAGGGTCGGAGAGGGAGGATAGGATGACAGAAGCACATTCCTCACTATGCCAGAGGGGAGAGGCAGGGCCAGGTACCTGCCAGGAAGTACCCAGCATTGGGGAGGCCATGATCCAAGTGGGGTGCTGATGGGCAGAGGTGGATGGGCCCTTCTCTGGGCAGGACTCAGCTGCTGCTCCCCAGTGAGGGGAGCAGCAGGGTCAGAAGTTCTCCAGGGCTTTCCCAGAGGCGGGGGCAACAGGCCTTTCCGGGAACAGCCAGCAGGGTTGGGGGCTCCCAATAGAGGCCTTTATTCTCTCTTGTCTGGGAAAAAGACAGGATCTTCTTGTCTCAGTCGACCCCTTCCCATGACATCCCTCCTCAACACTATGCCTTGGGGTTCCTCAGGACACACAGACTCAGATATGCGCCATGGACACCTTCATATCCTGTAGGCAGGGCTCACAGGCCTCTGAGTTGGAGGAGAGGGTGTGTGATGGTGCGTACAGTCTGGAGGCTCAGCAAGTGACTGGGTTTTGAATCTTGTTCTACCACTTACTAGCTGTGTGACTGTGGGCAAATTCTTTAATATCTTTGCACCTCAGTTTCACCATCTGTAAAATGGGTGTGGCATTATTACCTACCTCATAGTATCATTGTGGAGAAGTATGGACCTACAGCATGGACACTAAGAACAGTATCTGCATCGTGTTGCAGACAATACTAAAAGTACTCTCTAAAAATATAATAACAAGCATGAGTGTGCCTAACACTGGGCATGGCACATGTTGATTGGATCTTAAAATTGTGTGATTTCATTGCTAACTGAAACCTTAAGAGACATTTTTGTCCAAGAGAGGAGGGAAGAGATAGTTAAAGCCAGTAAAAGGGAAAAGGAGAAAAAGAAAAGTTAAAAAAAAATAGAATGATTTGGAGGAGAAGAGGAATGAGATTAAAGAATATGAAAAGTGAAGAGTGAGGAGGGACAGGAAAAACTGCCAGGAAGGGAGGGAGGGAGGGAGGGGGCCGGCAGGGAGGGAGGGAAGGAGGAGAAGAAAGCAAGCTAGATAAGAGGATGAAGAGGGGAAGGGGTGGTGGGAGAAAGGTGGGAAGGGGCCCAAAGAGAGGGGACTGCTGATGAGGGGCCTCAGTGACTGCCTTGGGAATATGCAGGGCTAGGATTTCTTCCTGTCCACCACAACATAAGATTTCTTCTTCCCCATCCACTGGAACAGCCTCTTGCCCACCTCCAATCCTCCACCTCCACCCCTGCCTTGCACTTCGAGTCAGGATCCCTGCGAGAGGTTTCTGGACTAGCTAGGATCAGAGGACCAGCTGGGGAAAATCTCTCTTGGGCAGTAGGTTTATAGTAGGTTCATAGAACTGTAAATTCATAATCTTTCAAGGCTAAAAAAAATGCTGGCATTGATAGCTCACCTGCCTGGCCTCCTCCAGAATGGCCTGTGTACCTCTCAGGACAGGACCCTCACCACCCGTTCAGAGGTGTTTACTGGGCACCTTCCAAGACTGAGCTACAGCTACTGTGGCTGCAAATCAGTCGAATGATAAATAACAATTTTGTGGGTACTTATTTTTTGCCCCACGAGAAGGGTGGTTCAGAGCCAAGAGACCAAGAGCCCTGGACCCTAGCATATGCTGGGCCCACAATGGGTGGCTGTATCGTCAGCCTAACTGGTCATCCTTGCCTCCCAAGTTCCAGGGGTCTTTCGTCCTCCTTCCACACCCCAAGGCCACTTGGCTTGGGCTGTGATAGTTCCCCATACCACAGCTGGAAACCAAGATGTGTCAGCAGGTCAGAGGAAGGGGGACTAGAGATGGCGCATAAAAATCTTGGGCTCCCTGTAAACAGAGAGGGTCTTTGAAAGCCCAAAGCACTTTTATGTGCTAGTTAAAGGGCCTTCCTGTTGTGTCGCCAGGATTTATAGGGACGTGGGCTGGGGAATGGGGGAAGGTGAGGCCACGTGCAGCCTCTACCTGCCGATACACCTCACTCCCTGGGCTTTTTGGAGCTGCTACTCTCTGGGTTCCAGGGGAGAAGGGAGGAAGGGGATATCTTAGTAACTTCTTGGCTGTCACACTCCATTTACCAGGCAGGGACTGTGAGGCTCCTCCTTGATGCTTTAAGATCCTGAACCAGCCCCCTGGGGCCACGTTCATGACCAAGGCAGCAAGCACATATTCCAGGCCAGCAGTGTCTACAGCTAGGGGGAAAGAGGCGTCAAGACAGAGGCAGAACTCTCGAGGCAGAGGCCAGGCTACCGTATGCATTGTAAGCGTGCAGGACTAGGAGAATCCAGCTGTTCCATGGCAAGTCTTTCCCATGCCCTGTGCCTGATGCTAGCACCAAGGGATCACAGGGAGTGACCAGGTGTCAGTCCCATCTCGATTCTGTGAGTTAGGGTTGCCCATCCATCGACCTGCCTCCTCGTGACACCCTGTAAGAATGTGATATCCATTAATTTAAACTTTAAAAAAGCTGGGCACCGTGGCTCACACATGTAATCCCAGCACTTTGGGAGGCTGAGGCTGGTGGATCCCTTGAGCCCAGGAATTGGAGATAAGCTTGGACAACATAGTAAGACCCTGTCTCTATTACAAAAAAAGAAGAAAAAGCTCCACACAATGGGTTATTCCAGCCCACTCCCCCTCTTGGAGTTATGAGCTGCATATTTTACTTTCTTTCTGGGAGATGAGGACCCTCCCTGTTCGGTATCATGGGAGGAAGCTGCCCTTCCCTGCTGTTCCACAGCAGCCTGCACTTACACCCTACTGGGCCTGTCACAGTGTCACAGACCATGGGCTCTCCTAGACTGAGCTCAGTGCCAGTGTTCACTGCTGCCCCCGGAGCCAGGCATGATGCGGGGGGATTTCCGCACACGGCGCCCTTTCACCCTCCCTCTGCCCTGCCAGGGAGATGCTCGTATCCTCCCCATTTTAGAGTTCAGGATGGGGAGAGCTGGCACCTGCCAACCTCTTCTCCTTTATCAGCCCTCTTCAAGAAGCAGCACATACATTCTTTCCTTTAATCCTCCTGGCCTTCCCGCTGGGTCATATCCACCCCAATTTATACATGAGGAAATTGAGGCTCAAGGAAGTTGGGTAACTGGGGAAAGTTCTAGCCAGGTGGGGTCCAGCCCAGAGCTGTTTCCCTTCCTTTCATTTCATCTGAGCTGTAGGTTTCCTGATCTCCTCCTCCTGGGATGCCGGAACATGGAGAAAATCCCTGCTCCCAGCTGATGTCAGAGGCGCCCCAGTCTTTGTCACTCAGGCCTGCGTGTCTCTGTCTGTCCTGCAGCCCATGCCCTTGGTGGCCCGCTCTGGCTGCTCTTCCAGACTTTCTTCATCCTCATGGGGATCTCCCCTCCCTCCTGGGGAGCAGCAACCAGAGCCACACTTGGCCTCCTAAGTCTGGGGCCCCAGGGCTCTGTACCCAGGCAGGAGGACTGGCCTCACCGTGACCTCCGTCTCCAGCCTGCCGGCCAGGGGTGCCCATCATGGCCTCAGGCCTCTGGCATTCTTCCTTGATGCTGCAGTTCCCCTCTGCTCCTCTGTGACCCTATTGAGTTTCCCCAGGTCCGGCCAACCAAACACTGCCATATGGAGGAGAGTTACATTTCCTGTGTATGTGTCAAAATATCTGAGCGGATGTGAAATAGATCAGACATGTATAAAAATAAACTTTTACAGGGTGACTGACTACTCCCCTCCAGGGAGAACCAGCGATTCACTCTTCATCTGGGGCCCAGAAACTTAGCTGGGGCCTTGGGGACCACTCCGCATGCCTGGCTCCCCATGGCCATCCTGCTTCACTTCCTTGGGCTCCGGGCCAGCTCCTCTCCTGGAAAGCATTCTCCCCAGGGCTCCACTGGCGTGGAAACCCCTCCCCAATAGGCATGGAGTTAGCAAGTCACCTCTCTGGGCCCCAGTTTCTTGATGGGTGTGGTAGGGGGTTGCTTTTTCAGCTTGCCGTTGTCTCTGACAATCCACGACTCACAACCTGTGAGTCCCCAGTCTAGGCTACGGCAGGACCATCCAGTCACCTATTCTGGTTTGCAGGAAGCAACATCCCCAGGCTTATATCAGAAATTTCTCCCTAAATGTAATTCTCAATCATTCCAGACTCAGATGCCACCCCTTGCAGAGAAGTAGGGGAGGGGTCAGGTGTAAGTGGGAGCTTGAGGGGGTGCACTGTGGTTTTGGATAGCTCTGGAGATTCCTGCCTTGACCACTCTGAGACCCTGAAGCAGCCTGGACAGAAGACCCTATCTGTTAACCTGTGTGTTTCCTACCAGATCCCATTCTAGAGCCGTTGGTTCCTGTCTGGTAAAGAATCTGGTCTGGCCGTGACAACTGCCTTTGCTCAGCCAAGGGGCTGGAGGGTCCCAGTTCTGAAGACTCAATGCCTGGCACATAAGCTTAGTCAGGACCCAGAGGCAGAGTGCTCATTTCTGTTTCCCTGCAGCCCCATCCTGGTTGGAGGGTTCTTCTTCCTTCCCAACTGGGCTACCAGTAGGCAGGGAGGGAGGCCAGGGTCACCCCACATGACTCTCCCACCTTGCTTCCTGGCCTCCGGGACATCACTGCAGATGCACCACTCCCAACAGAGTCTGGCGTTGACGGGCAGCTGCCATCCTGCCGGGAACCTGGTGCCAAGAGCTTGGGCTGTGGGACTGGCCCTCAGCCTCAATTCAGCCAGGCCCACCCATCACCTGACCCCTGCCCACTGCCTCTCAGGCCTCCTTTGAGTACCTTGTGTTCAGGCCAATTGCAAATGCCAGAGATAGCTTCAGGCCAGCAGTTACTGAATCTGGGGTCCAGGCTTCTGCTGGGTGGGAGACAAAGGGAGGCAGTATTTTGTAGAGGCTAAAGGAGAGGCAGGGCTGACAGCTGGCTCTCTTGTCTTTCTCTAGTTCTCTCCAGGGCAAAGACCCCACATAACATTCTTGCCAGCCCCTACCACCCCGAATTCTGGTGCCAGATGCTCTATACTTCCCACATTACCATGAGTCCTGTCCCTTCCAAGACACTTACCTCTTAATCAGGTCCCTGTTAATGAAAATAATGGGGTGACTTGTCTGTGGGTCCTAGAAGCATTTATTAGGTAATATACTTAATGTACAAAAGGTAGTCAGTCCAGTGTGATATTCCTGCAGTGGAAGAGGCACTTCAGGGCAGAAGCTCATATTGGTGACCCCTGGGATGGCCATCAGCTAGGATATGAGGCTGCTGGTCCAACAGGTAGTCACTTGGGTTTTGATACCAGGAATGACTCCACTGAAGTAGTTCTGATGGTCTGCCATGGAGCTTGAGGCAGCCCCTGATCGGGCCCATTTTTCCATACAGTCCATGCTGCTCGTAGGATCATCCAATCAGCTGTTGGCTGGATTTAAATATTCTTCCTCTTGCTTTTGGCTCCAGCTTCTTCTGATGAGTGGCTGCATGTGGTTAGTGCTACCAGCTGGAGGAGCAGGAAGTCAAACAAAATAATAGGCCAACCATAACTGTAACCCTAACCCAACATCCCACCTGCCAACTGGACTTCCTTGGGGTTAATCAAGCCTAAGTCAAATCCAAGTTTACTAGCCCCTTGTTCAGCTGTAGTTTAGTCTCTCTTCCCCTAACAGAGATCTGTCTTACAGGTAGCTCAGTTCCCCCAAGCCCAGCTTCACTCTGTTCTCAGCTTTCTCACTCTTTTTCCCTTGTTCCTTCATTTTGGTCCCGGCTTCCTCTGGGGCAGATGTCATGCAGCTTGTTCCATGTCATCTTCTCTGGCAGACGCCTGCTTTCCTCAACTGACAGAAGGGGTCTTGTTAGCAAGAATCTCATCCAAGGACTGGCCTTAGCACCCTTAGGCCAAGAGTCAGGCTGAAAGGCTAGCACAAGCTGCCCTGGTGAAAGACCAGCCTTTGTATCTCTCCAGGAGCAACAAGGACTCTCTTTGGTCCTGCGTGATCCATGTGGCAGCATCTTTAGATTGGCCACTGGCTTATCCACCCAGACCTGGCTGTAGACTTGCAAGACCAGCAAGAGCAGGAGGTGTTCAGGGCAGGGCTTTGTGGGCCCCTTCTTGGTCCTGGTTTTTAATGCATCATGTTTGATCTTTGCCACGTGGTGGAGGGTTCCTGTCACTCTGGTTGATGACACAGATCTTCAAAGAAGCAGTCACCCCTGTAGGAAGGGGAACATTTATCAAAGCCATTCCCGGGGGGGTGCCTGCCAAGTCCAGGCCCTCAGCTGGACCTGTGTAGAATGTCCAGAATATAGCTACCATTCTGCCTGGCCCAGGAGGCCCTCTGCTTCTCCATCTAATCTGGCCTAGATGGGAAGAAGTCTTTTTTTTTTCCTTATTCTTGCCACCAAGATAAAATTGTAGATTTTTCAGGAAGCACTCTTAAGAGGAAACAAAAGGGAAAAAAGTACTCAAGGACAAGATGGAGGCCAGTGGCTCATGCCTATAATCCCAGCACTTTGGGAGGCTGAGGCAGGATGATAAAATTGTAGCGATCCTCCTGCCTCAGCCTCCTCAGTAGCTGGGACTGTAGACACACACTACCATGCTCTGCTAATTTTAGTATTTTTATACAGATGGGGTTTTGCCTTGTTGCCCAGGCTGGTCTTAAACTCCTGGGTTCAAGCCATCTGCCTCTTGGCCTCCCAAAGTCCTGGGATTAGAGGTGTGAGCCACTGCGCCCAGCCTGTTTGGTATGTTTAAATGCATGGGAGTCCCACAGCTACAGGTTGAAGCAGACTACTTTTTGTCAGCTGAAATCACACAGCCCAGAGTGCAGACGGGCACAGGAGATGCCCCTGTGTTGATCATGATTAAAGCACCCTTAACAGAGATGATGGGCCACCAGCCACACCATGGGCAGTGTCTCCTCCAGGGCACACCAGAGAAGGCACTGAGGGAGGGAGAAACTCACTCTTGGCACCATAACACTGGCTGGGGTCCTGGTGTTCTGAGAGCCCCAGTGGAGCTCAGAGACAGTGTGGGAAAGAAGGCCCCCTGCTGATCCCAGCTTAGGTTAGCAGGGCATGTGTGTGCATGCATTTGCGTGTGCATGTGCGTGTGTGTAAGAGAGAGTGAGCGATAGCTGTGGGCTGCTCCTTGGGGACTCCTGTGCTTGTGCACTGCAGGGATGCAGAAGTCTTGGCTCCAGGAAAGAGCTCTTCTGTGAAAGTGACAGCCCTGCCTGTTTCCTGACTGCCTTGCCTCTTGCTCCTTTGCTGCACTCCAGCTCACCGAGTCCCACACTTCCACATGGACTTGCGTGTGCTGGGCCCTCAGTCAGGGCATCCTTCTTCATCAGGGCAACTCCTGTTCCTCCTTCACACCCACCCAAGCTCCCTCCCAGGTGAAGCCTGTGATCAGGGCCCACCTCCTGCTGGAGTTAGAACTTCTTTGCCTCCATAGTAAAGTTTACTATCCTGTTCCTGCCTCAGTGCCAGGCGATGTCTGTGCTCAGACCATGACCCCTAAGAGGAGGGCAGGAGGATGGCTGGTGATCTGCAAGAGGAGGGGTCTGGTCTCCACATGAGACTTTGTGCCCAGGCCGCAGGCTGGCTTGGTTGGTGTCAGCCGCTGGAACTGGCTGGTGAGGTCACCAGTGACATCTAGTGGTCACAGCAGGCTACAGCCCGGTGAGGTTTTCCAGCAGTTGTGAGTTCCATGCGGGCTCTGGAGCCAGGTTTCTGAGCTGCTCCCAGCCAGTGTCTGACTTCTCCAGGGCACCAGGCCACCAGCACAGGGCAGGACTTAGGTTGTCTGGTGTGAGGACCGAGGCCTGTCAGATGTTGGACTACCCACTGTCAGCCAGAGAGGGCTGGGACTGTAAGTGATGTCCTCTGGGCTCCTGTGGCCCCATGAGATAGCTGCCTTCCTCCTGCTCCAGCTCCTTGGCCCTGCAGGCCCCAGGCTCCGGTTCACCTGGGCCTCAGCTCCCTGAGACCCGGGGAGGGAGGAGGCCTTAGGGCCCTCATGGGAGAAGCCACAGACCCATTTTGGTGCAGCTGCTGAGACAGCCAATGCCAGCCAGTGGATGAGGGGCAGGGAGTGGGCCACACCTACTGAGCACCTACTATGTGCCAGGCACTATGGAGGGCAGCCTGGGTCAGGGGCCACCTAAAGAGCTGCTGGTCCTGTCCTGTCCTAGGCCTGACAGGGCACAAAGCAGCCCTCTTCCTCAAAGGGGTAAGGGGTCCCTGATGACAGCAACAGGAGGTGGCACAGGCTGAGTGGGGTCTCCAGGAGCACAGTGGTGGGCCTGGGGCAGCCCTTGCCACAGGGCTGTGTCTGGGGACCTGCCAGTCTTCACCTCACCATTGCAGGTGCAGGCACATCATGGGCACTTGAGACACACTGTTGAGTGATGCGGCTACATGGGCTGGAGGCAGCAGGGTGTGCTGGGGACCACAGCTTTGTGCTCTCAGCTTCCCAGATTCCACTTTCTCTGCCAAAGTTGCCCCATGAACCATTTGCAGACTGTAAGGAGAGCAGGGAGAAGGACCGTGTTCTTAGAAGGGAGGCCTGCAGCGCTACTGACTGCACTTGGTTTGCATGAACTGTCCCTTCCTGCTCCTGCTTCTCCCACCCTGCGCCCAACCCGGTTCTTTGCTTTTCTACCTTCTTCCCTGGTGCAGCTCCCCTGCCTGCACTTTTTATCTCATCCCCTTTTCCTTGTGTCCCTTCTGCTGTTCTCCCCTTTCCAAGTACTTCCTGCACTCGGCTTTCTTATTCTCCATTCCCTCTCCGTTTCTTTGTCTTGCTTTTGCCCTCCTTCTCTGTCTCCCCAGGTTCTGCTCCATCCCAGGCACCTTCCTTGGAAGGCCATCCTGACATCATTAAAGTACAATAACTTGATCATTTTCCAGGGAGTGAGGTGGGCAGAGGCCATAGTTTATCTTCTATATGAGCCTTTCCCGTGGCCCCTGGGAGTGGTTGTGAACTTCCCACCTCCTGGGGCCCCCCTCAGCAGTCAGCAAAGTCCTCTGCTTGCTGACCTGTACAAGCAGTGGGGCCCACCCCGGCCTGTGGGGATTCACACCTTGGGCACAGTTCTAGGCACAGTGGGATCTTCCTTCACTGTTGAGGGGTGACAGTAAGAGCTGCCGTTTACATTTATAAATTAAATCTGTACGTCTGGATGTCTTCATGGGTTGGATGCTGTGTGACGTCCTGGGGGTATGGCCTACCTATTTTGGCCCTCACAGCAACCCTGCAAGGGAGGCTGGGCAGTGATCACACTCCCGTTAGACAGAGGAGGAAAATGGGACTCAAGGAACAGGATTGCTCAAGGCAGGCCCCAGGCCGGCAGCTGGACACTTGGCTTTTATCCTGAGGAGTTCACACCCTCAGCATTCAATGTCCAGTCCATCTGCTCAGGAGATTGCAAAGGGCTTCTGAGGAACCCAGATGTTCACAGACCTGTTCCAAAGCACCCTCCCATGCCATCCATCTTCCCCACCAGACATTATGCTTGTTTCCCAGTGACACAAATTGCATTTGCAGTTGTTTTCAAGATAGCCTAATACTATCCAGCACTGTCTGCACACATTGATTCCTTTCCCCAAGTCACCAGACCCACTCATTCCCAATAATCTTCCCCCCTAATTATGGCAATCATTGTCTGATTGCATGCTCCGATTACACAATTACATTTTCTAATGCTAATTGCATAATTATCACAAGCAATTACATGGGAAAACATAAAATTTCCAGGCTCCAAATGTGATTTGAGGGTCCAGCAAAGTGCCCCCACTGTCCCACTTAGGAAAGGCAATGGGGTCTCCTGGGCACAGACACAGGGGCTGGGTAGTGACCATCTCTCTCGGCTTCTCTGGGCACCACTAATTCTGAAGCTTTTATCTTCATGGCCCAACTAGGACTCTCTAGAATAGGTAGCCTGGTTCAGACAGTGTGGCCCAGCAGATATGACTCTCTAAGCCCCAGTCACAAGGGCCCCTGCCTGCACACAGCCACTGGTCTGGGAGAAACAAAGCCTGAGCTGTGGTGCTCATGTGCTTCTAGAAGCCCAGGCCCAATGTGTCTTCTTCAGTGGCTTCCAGTGTCCTGGGCAGTGTCTGGCTGGGTGGATGGGTCTGAGGAAGAGATGCTGGAGGCAGCCAGTTGATTTTCATCTTTCTGCTTTGCTCAGGACATCTCCCATGGTGTGGCCCCAGTCCTGTCCAACTGACGGTTTGTCCACCACAGAGTCCTCCCCTCTAGAGGCTGGGAGTGCCCACATGGCCAAGGAGAAACCTCCTCCATCCCCCTGCTCCCTCTGCAGAGAGGCCCTGCAGCCAGAGAGTCCACAGGTCTCCCCCACACTGTATGTACAGGTACATTTACAAATTCTATCTTATTTCAAATGCACCAGGGGAGCTGGCTATTTAAAGAAATGCTATAGAAGATCCTTTGGTAAAGACTGGCCTCACTTTCTGATTGATTTTTTATGTAATTTTGTATTTTCATCTCTCTAGGGCAGGAGGTGGGGGTGAGAGAGAGGCTGCAGGCGGGTTTATATCTTTCCACAGCCTGCTGCACTGGACCTGCCCTCATGCCCCTGGATGGCTCAATGTGTCTCAATTTTATCTTCTTCATTTGACAGGCGGGTATTCAAGGCATTCTGTGTACCAGGCTTGTGTTGGAAGCGTGGGACACAAAGGCAGAGAAGACCTAGTCCCAGTCTCTGAGGGCTAATGAGGGAGACACAGATGTGTGCTAGGTGCATTCACATAAGTACGTTCAAGGGGAGCAATGGTTGCATGGAGGGAGGTGGGATTTTCTCTTCCCAGGGCTGGGGAAAGCAGGGAAGCCTTCATGGAGGAGGTGATTTTCAACCTGAATTTTTTTCTTTCTTTTTCTTTCTTTTTTTTTCTTTTCTTCTTTTTTTTTTTTTTTTCTCAGAGGCAAGATCTTATGTTGTCCAGGCTGGTCTTGGACTGCTGAGCTCAAGCTATCTTTCTGCCTTGGTTTCCCAAGTAGCTGAGACTATAGGCATGCATTAACCTGAGTTTTGAAGGATGAGTTGGAAGAGTTCAAATGGGACAAGCAAGTAGAGGAAATACAGATTGGTGTGGCTACAGTGGAGGATGCCAAGTGGGGAGGCATGAGGCTGGGTGACAAGCAGGGCCCAGCCAAGGAGGTCGGTTTTGATTCCAAAAGCAGAGGAAACTAAACTGGATGGTGTTACTCAGAGGAGTACACAACCTTGCTTTTATTTTGGGAGGATCCCCTTGGCTGTGGTATGAATGGACCCAAGGTGGTGGGACTGGTGGAGGAGATGAACTATGGGCTGGAGGGAGTTGACAGCCTGAACCGGTGGGCGGTGGGGATGCAGAGGAGGAGTGGGTTTTGGAGACATTTTCAGGGAAGAAGGGAAATAACAAGGGGGCTCATTTAGTGGGGGAAAGGAGAGGAGGAAGGAAGTGAGGAAGGGATGGAAGGTCAGGGAATTCCTGACTTGTGAGCTCTAGTTTCCCTATGGACTAGAATATGAGTCACCCGGCAAGAGTGAACATGGGGCTGGGGTGAGGGGTGAGGGCTAGCTGAGTTTGTGGCATCTGTGGGTATTTTCTTTTCTTCTTCTTTTTTTTTTTCTGAGACAGAATCTCATTCTGTCGCCCAGGCTGGAGTGCAGTGGAGTGATCTCGGCTCACTGCAACCTCTGCCTCCCGGTTTCAAGCGATTCTCCTGCCTCAGCCTCCTGAGTAGCTGGGATATCAGGTGCGCGCCACCACGCCCGGCTAATTTTTGTATTTTTAGTAGAGACGGGGTTTCACCATGTTGGTCAGGCTGGTCTTGAACTCCTGACCTCATGATCTGCCCGCCTCGGCCTCCCAAAGTGCTAGGATTACAGGCATGAGCCACCGCACCTGGCCCTATGGGTATCTTCACCAGCTGCTCTTGGCTGCCAGGTTCCAAAGACAGGGACAGAGCTTGCAGCCACCTTTGGGTGGAGGTCATGGCTGGGTGCCGTGGAAGGGCAGTTCAGGAAAGTCCAAGGATGTTGACAACAGCATCATGCCACTGTAGCTTCCAGGCAGGTGGAAAAGGAAAGGAGGTTAGGTGGGAGGGAGGGAGAGGGTGAGTGAGAAGAAGGGCACAGTCGAGCACAGAGCTAGTGAGGGTTGAGGGGATCCCTGACAAAATCAGCCCACTGGCTGCGAGACGTTATTCTGGTCTTCTCCAAGGTTGCTCAGTTCTAAAATGAGACGATACTTTCCCCCAGGCTAAATTGTGACAACATATATAAAGGGCTTGATCCAGAAGGCCTTCAGCAATGTGTTGCACTGAAAACTGCCAAATGCAACAGAAGTTGCAGACACAGAGGAGGCCCAATCAGTGTCCTTTTTCATATTCACCTTTGAGCCGGGGGTGCCTGCTCAGGGCCTGGGCCACAAAAGGCACTGAGCAGAGATTTGTTTAGGAGGCAACATGAGGTAACAGTGAAGACACGAGCAATGCTGCCTGCTTGCTGTAGGATCAGCCAAGCCTCCACTTTCTCCTCTGGCAGATGAAGATCATGGAGGTGCCTGCCTCATAGGTTGAGAGGATTCAATTAGGCAAGCCTGTGATGCAGATGCTGTTGGCTGTCCTGCTCCATCCCCTCAGCATTCACATTCCTGAGGGCCCGATGGCTTCCTACTTTTCTGTGGTCACAGGAGCATGCTGCTTACACCTGTGGACCAGAAGTGCCAAGGAGGTAGCACTTCTATTAGCCAAAGACAGGAGTCAGAACATAAAGATGCAGCTTTGGCCAGGTGCGGTGGCTTATGCCTGTAACCTCAGCACTTTGGGAGGCCAAAGGAGGCAGATTGCTTGAGTCCGGGAGTTTGAGATCAGCCTGGGCAGCATGGAGAAACCCATCTCTACTGAAAATACAAAAATTAGCCAGGCATGGTGGTGTGCAGCTGTAGTCCCAGTTACTTGGGAGGCTGACACAGAATTACTTAAACCCAGGAAACGGAGGTTGCAGTGAGCTGAGATCATGCCACTGCACTCCAGCCCGTGCGACAGAGTGACACCCTGTCTCAAAAAACAAAAAAACCAAAAAACCATACCTGGTGCAACTCAGGTGTGTTCCATGCAACCTCCCAGAGCTCCAGCTGGATAACATACTAGTTGCCTACAATGGCAACCTGCTCATGAATGCACGTTTTGATTTCCCTCCGTTCCTCATCTCACTTCCTTACTCCCCTCCTGGTGCCTCCTGGGATCACCTCCTAATTGAGTACTTGTGCTCAAATCCCTGTCTCAGGGTCTGCTGCTGGAAAGCCCAATCCAAGAGAGCTTGTAAAGTGCTTGACAGAAAGAGGACACTTGACAAATGCTAGCCGGCTCACTAGTGTGAAAGTGTCATGAAGGCAGAAGGCATCCATTTGAATATGACTGTCTCCCCAGGTCCAGGTGCTGGCACAGAGATGACACCTAATACACATGTGTTGAAGAAATCAATAGACATGCTCCTCCCATCACCCTGTTCTTTCCCTCCCTCCCTTTCCCTAGTCTCTCTCCTTTCTCCCAGTCCCACATTTTCTCTCCTGGTGCTCTTTTTCTCCTCTCGTGGAGGAAGGATGCTCTGGGCCCAAATACCCCTTTGCTGTCCCAAAAGTTCCGCTCTGTAAATGAGCCCTCCTGCAGCATTGTGACATCACCGTGCACTAGCCAATGGCTGCCTGCCTAAGCTGGGTTCCTGGTCTCCTGGGACTACTAGCCCTCTGTTGATAGGGAGAAGCCAACATCTCCTGCAGGACCCTCTAATCTTCAGGGCAGCTCCCAGAGCATGGATCCCTCCTGATTCCACTGTTAGCCCGATGTTCCTCACAGTCAAGCTGCTCCTGGGCCAGAGATGCAGTCTGAAGGTGTCAGGGCAAGAGAGTGTAGCCACGCTGAAGAGACTGGTGTCCAGGCGGCTGAAGGTGCCTGAGGAGCAGCAGCACCTGCTTTTCCGCGGCCAGCTCCTGGAGGATGACAAGCGCCTCTCCGACTACTGCATTGGGCCCAATGCCTCTATCAATGTCATCATGCGGCCCTTGGAGAAGATGGAGCTAAAGGAGGCCCACCAGCCCCAGACCCAGCCCCTGTGGCACCAGCTGGGACCGGTCCTAGCTAAACACTTTGAACCACAGGATGCCAAGGCCGTGCTGCAGCTGCTGAGGCAGGAGCATGAGGAGCGCCTGCAGAAGATAAGCCTGGAGCACCTGGAGCAGCTGGCCCAGTACCTCCTGGCAGAGGAGCCGCACGTGGAGCCAGCTGGAGAGAGGGAGCTTGAGGCGAAGGCACGGCCTCAGAGCTCCTGCGACGTGGAGGAGAAGGAGGAGGCAGCAGCTGATCAGTAAACGGGCCATCCTACCCATTTGCATGCTAAAATTCTCCCGGCCTCATCCTTATGTGTTCCCTGGTGACTTTTCCTACTACTTCCTGCTGATGTGGATGCGTCCACACCCCTTTTTGAACCTTCCAAGCAGCTGGAGGGTTTTTGGATCCCTGTCCCCTCTTGGGCCTGAGGTCCTCCCTCTGAAATGCAGAGTGACCCGAACCTCATCATCATGCTTCTCCTAGAAGGGTTCTGATCACCGGAGGGCAGCGCCAAAGGCCGCAGTCCCCTCCTGTGCTGGCAGCTTTGCCCACACATACCCAGCAGCTCCCCAGGCTGAAAGCAGCCCTGGCCTAGGGTCTCCATGGTTCTATGCAGACCCCCTTTCTCCTTTGGAACAGAAAGACAATGTGAGTTCGTTTTCCTCCATCCTCAGACCATGACATCCCCCCTAGGCTCCCCAGCAGCCAAGAGGAGAGGAATGTCAGGTAGCTGCCCCTTGCCTTCTGGGTGAGGCTGCCCCTGCTGTTCTCCTGCTTGTGCTTCCAGCTTAAGGGACAGGCACAGCAGAGGTGGGAGTGGGACGAGGGCACGTACCAGGTGCCAGCCCTGGAGCCCTCAGGGAGACAGACACAGACCAAGAATAGCAGGAAACTGAGCCTCAGGCAGAAAAAAAGTTCAGCAAAGTCATACATTCCCTGTGGCCAGCATGAACAGAGCCATGCCCCACCCTCCCAGACTGATCAGTCAGTAGGTATCACAGCTCACATTACCTGCCCAGCGCTGCCCAAGGCTCCCTGGAAGGAAAAATGGTATCTGTCAATGAGGATCCTTGCCCTCACAGAGCACGCAGCCTAGATGCAGAGAACTGGTATACGTGTGAAAAGTAAAGCGGTGACATGAAACTAGAGTCTA
Source organism: Pongo pygmaeus (assembly GCF_028885625.2). Taxonomy (NCBI): domain Eukaryota; kingdom Metazoa; phylum Chordata; class Mammalia; order Primates; family Hominidae; genus Pongo; species Pongo pygmaeus. Next base: position 119,613,850 of record NC_072373.2, on the reverse strand, counting down.
GTGTGTGTAACTGAATGCACGGGGCCTCACGGGGCCCTGGGTTCAGCATAGAGGGACCAGTACCCTGCAGACTACAAGGAAAGCCAGGCCCTTTACTTTGTTCTTTGAGTGAGAGAGTGGCCCTTGCAGAGGCTGAGGAGTCCCCACACTCTGTGTGTGGGTGGGAGGGAGCGGGGAGCTGTGGTCCCCCATTCACTGCTGAAGCCTCTGAAATGCTGTTATTGCAAAAGTTTCAGTCCTGAGTGATGGGGATGGAGGGAAGGGGTGGAGGAGAATGTCTTGAACAAGCAGGGCCCCCTTCCCTAGGACGCATTCTGTCCTTGGCCTGCAGGGCCCTTCGTCCTCTCTTCCAGTCCTAGTCCAGCTGTGTGGCCATGGGTAACCTGCTTTTCCTGTCTGATGCTCAGGTTTCCCACCTGTTGCATGGGCATCCTTATAACAGCATCTACTTACCCCATGAGTGTTTGTGAGGGTTAGAGGCAAAGACTGTCCAACTGGGAGGGATGTCTTCTAGTGGTGGGCTCAGCGGCAGTGACAAGGATGGATGTGGAAAGCATTCTGTTTGTGGGAGCCTGCTTAGCAGTGGTCATTCCCTCACCTCCCAGAATAAGACAACTTCGTTCAGCTTATGACCCAGCTCCTTTCCCAGTGCCCCACACACTGTCCCAGCCAAGAGAGGAAACCAGGGGCTCTGAGGAGACTAATGACCTCTCCCTGGGGCACCAAGGACCCAGCACGCACTGGCTGCAGCCAGTACTCCCAGGCTGGGGTTTAGGGGGCCCAAGCCTGCTCCTTGGTTCCTGTCCTGGTCCTGCTCCTGGGCCCTGCATCATCAGCAGGGGAGCCCTCTTGACAGTTCTGTGAGTGTTTTTATGCTGGGGCTGTACCATTTGCCAAGGGAGATGAGCCTATTATCTTTACATTAGGGGAACTAATAGCCCATTTCCCAGGAAATCCGTGAGCGATAAAAATAAGTGGGCCGTTTTATTCCTTTTACTGAGAGAAGCTGGCATGAAGGACAGGGGAAGCCTTTGTTTTCTCTCTAGTTAGTGGAAGTATCAGGGCTGGCTGAGAGCAGGCCAGGGGAGGCAGCCACCTCCACTGTCTGTCCCCAGCACTGCAAGGGAAGATGTCTCCATTCCCAAACGGGGAAGAAGGAAAGTTGGTCTGCTCTTCCATGCGCCTCCCACTACCGACTTCCCCCATCCCAAGGGCCCTCCTGCCCCTGTTCCTCCCTTCAAAAGCAGGAGAGAATGCACTGTCACTTGGAACTTAGCAGGAACTTGCACCTGTTTGTCACCACTCCCAGGAATGGTCTTACTCAGTGCTGTGTTTCTCAATGGGTGTGTTTCTCAAAGGGGTGACAGGCATTATCCCCTAAAGGATGTTGTTATAGTCATCAGAGAACAGAAGTTAGGGGTGTACTGAAGGGCTAGGGGCAGGATCAACCCCTAATACTCCAGCGATGGGTTTGGATCCCATCTGTGTTGAGAACACTAGCTCTTGGGCTGCCTGCCATGGGACCCCTCACTGTGCCTAGTTTTGCCCTATTTCAAACTGAAGCCTGTACCAGTGCACCTGTTGAAGGCTCCCTATTTCCTCTCTGCTTCACTAGGGAGAAGGCACTTTTTCTAAACTTCAGCCTTGGGCAGAAACTCTTTCCCCTAACTCCCCACAACATCTCTCCCCTACCTACCTACAGGTAACAAAAAAATGCTGGGGGCATTTCAGGACAGCCACCACATCCAGTAGCCAGCTTCGTATTTCTATCCACAGAGAAATCTAGCTTCTCATCCCAGCTCCTTCCCGGGTCACCTGCAGGCCAACACCCCTCAGTCCACTGGTCCATGGCAAAATAGTCTTTCTGACGGAAATAGGCAGAGCATCCTGGTCCATCTGCTATTTAGTCAGTCCTTTGCTTTTGGATCAATGAACATATATGGGCCTCTGCCTCAGTCTGTTTGCGCTGCTATAACAAAATACCTTAGACTGGGTAATTTACAAACAACAGAAATTTATCATTTACAGTTCTGAAGGCTGGGGTTTCCAAGAGGAGGGTGCCAGCAGATGTGGTGTCTGCTGAGGACCTGTTCCTCACTGACAATGCCTGCTGTGTTTCCTCACATTGCAGAAGGACAAACAGGCTCCTTGCAGTCTTTTTTTTTTTTTTTTGATAGGGTCTACCTCTGTCACCCAGGCTGGGGTGCAGAGGCATGATCTCAGCTCACTGCAGCCTTGACTTCCCAGGCTTAGGTGATCCTCCCACCTCAGCCTCCCGAGTAGCTGGGACTACAGGTTCACACCACCACACCCAGCTAATTTTTGTATTTTTTGTAGAGACAGGGTTTCACCACATTGCCCAGCCTGGTCTCAGACTGCTGGGCTCAAGTGATCTGCCCACCTTGGCCTCCCAAAGTGCTGGGATTACAGGTATCAGCCACCACACCTGGCCTCAATCTCCTTTACAAAGGCACTAATCCCATTCATGAGGACAAGGCGTTGTGATTTAATCACTTCCCCAAAGTCCCTACCTCTTAATGCTACCACACTGGGGATTATGTTTCAACATGTGAATTTTGGGGGACATCAGCATTCAGACCACAGCATCCTGCCATGTGACAGGCTTTGTGCTGAGATTTAGGCTGGTAGACTAGGAGTCCTGTCTCCTGGACCGAGAGTAGTGCGCCCCCTGCTGTCCCTTGCAGCATGGTGCAGCAGAGGGGCTTCGGAAACCCCTGACCTCCAGTATCATCCCGTAATTAGGATGCGGTGATGTGTTGGTAGGTAGCTGTGGTGCTTTTACCACTAGTCCTGAAAGATGGGGCAGGCAGTGGTGTGTCAGGATGAAGTCTTGCAGATGTGGAAGAAGCTTTCAATGTTCCAGGGCTCCAGAAACCCCGGATGGCTGATTTTAGAAGCAAATCCAGTCCTCTCCCCTCCTTCCACTCCGACTTGCTCCCCTCCATCAACCTTTGTTCAGGATTAAGTGAGATTTCAGTTATCATATAAAGCTTCCAGCCATTTTAAACTGGGGAAGAGAGGCATGGGTAGAAGGAAGTGGAGGGCAGGGCTGCGCCTCCTCAGAGAAACAGCAGAGTCCAGTGGAGGTGCCTGAGGGAAGACATGGTGACATTGTGTTGAGATGTAAACAGACAGGATGGGCGGGCTCTGGGCATCTTCCTTCTGTGCTGGGAGAGGTGCTGTTATAATGGGCAAGGACCAGGGGTAGAATGTCAGCTTTTTTTTTTTTTTTTGAGACAGTGTCTTGTTCTGTTGCCCAGGCTGGAGTACAGTGGTGCAATCATGGCTCACTGCAGCAGCCTTGAACTCCCAGGCTCGAGCAATCCTCCCACCTCAGCTTCCTGAGTAGCTGGGGCTACAGGTGTGCACTACCATGCCCAGATATTTTTTTTTTAATTTTTCTTTTGTAGAGATGGTCTTACTATGTTGACCAGGCCGGTTTCAAACACCTGGCCTCAAGCAATCCTCTTTCTTGAGCTTCCAAAGTGCAAGATTACAGGCGTGAGCCACTGCACCCAGTTCAGTTTCTATTTCTATATCTGAGACTTAGCTTGAACACCACTTTGCTTTTGCTAAATGAAAAATATTGATGCCATAATAAATGCAGTAAGCTCTCTTGGATGCAGTTCTAAAACTGTTGAATTCTTCATACTGTGGGGTGGCCCCATTAGTGAGAGAGTCACTGCAAATGGAAGTCCAGAAGTACTGAGTCTAGGTCTTCACATCAGGACTAATTTGACAAAAGCACCAGCTGTGAAATGGAATGATCAGACTGTCCCCTGAGTAGGTGCACTCTGACAGCCAGAGATCCCAGTGTAGGAAGTCTCCTGCACTGGACATGGGCCTGGGACCCAGTCTTGGCTCTTCTATTTGCCTTGAGCCTTGGACAAGTCAAGTCACTTCATATCTCTGGACCAGAGACTCCCTCATTTGCAAAATAGAAGAAGCGATTGGACTTGACCCCTAAATTACCTTCTGACACTAAGGTTCTGTGATGGTGTGAAGTCATGAACCGGAGCTGCTGATGCCCCAGGCTGGGGAAAAGCAACAGGAGCTGGCTCTCACGGGGGCGCTGTGAGGCCTTGAACACACATCAGGGATGGCCATTTATTATGAAGATAGACAATGGCGGGATGGTCAGGATGACTTGCTACCAAATAGCATGGACAATATAAATACATTTTTGTAATGAAATATGAAGCTCAAAATCATACAAAACAACATTATAGATATTATTTAGGGACACATGCTTAAGAAAACATTAATAAATGTTTGGTAGGAAGGGAAATGCAACCAAGGAAACTTTTACAAGGGCTTCAATTATAAAGTGTATTGTATCAAGTGGTGGGTACACGGGTATTAGTTTTCTATTACTGTACAATGAACTACAGTCATCCCTTAGTATACACGGGGGATTGGTTCCAGAACCACACCCCCTCCCCTGCATTATACCCAAATCCACACAGACTTAAGTGGGCCCTGAGGAAGTCGGGTGTACAAAGAGCCAGCCCTCTGTATACATGGGTTTTGCATTTTGTGAATATTGTATTTTAAATTTGCATTTGGTTGAAAAAAATCCATGTATAAGCAGATCTACTCAGTTCAAACTCATGTTGTTCAAAGGTCAACTGTACTACAAATTTAGCAGTTTAAAACAACACGCATTATCTCACACTTCAGTGCCATATCTCACCTGGGTCCTCTGCTTAGGGTCTTAAGCTGCTGCCGTGAAGATATTGACTGGGTTGTGTTCTCCTCTGGAGGCTTGGCAGGGGAGGAATTGGCGTCCAAATTCCCGTGGTTGGCAGAATTGATTTTCTTGCAGTTGTGGGACTGAGGGCCTGGGCTTTTTGCTGGACGTTGGTGGGAGGTCACCCACAGTTCCCAGAGGCTGCCTGCAGTTCCTTGCCATGTGAACTTTTCTAGCATGACTGCTTGCTTTAGCAAAGAGAATTTCTAGAGTTAGCTGGCAAGGCCAAGTCTTCTACAACATAATGTAATCATGAGAGTGATGCCTCACGTTTGCCAGTTCTGTTAGTTAGAAGCGAGTCACAGGCCCTGCCCACATTCAGAGGGAGGGGATTACACAAAGGCTTGGACACCAGGAGGTGGAGATCACGGGGGCCCTCCTTATATTCTTTCCACTGCAGTAGGTGTTGATTATGTCATTGTATAATTTTGTATGTACAAAACCATGAATCATAAACCAATTAAAGTGGTCCACAGCCCAGGAGCTGTGGGAATATAGCATAGATGAGGAGGGACTGCTTTCAGATGTGGTCAGGTAGACTTCAAGGTAGCATCTGAGCTGGTGACTACCAAGTTGCTTTTTCTGACACCCAGGGGCCCACATTTACACCTGGGGAACTGTTACTTGGCTCAACATGCCGAGCATATGACCTTGCTGGATGCCTCATGACACCCAGAGACATATGGACACACCCAAGGCACGTATCCACAAACACACAGACAACCCCTCCCAACACCTCAAACCCGAAGCGTGAGGGTCTACAGTGGCAGAGCCGGGTTTGCCACAGTGAGCTTTACGCTCAGTGGCACTTATGGTGTCAGTGGTCCAGACCTTGCCTTTTGGGTTTTAGGCTGTTAGAGCCCCACTGACCCAGCCCAACCCAGGCAGTCCAGCCAGAAGATCTCACAGAGAAAATTCAAGGACAGAAAAGGGAGACTTTACAGAGCCAAGTTCAGGAACTGCTAGGGCTGCAGGAAGAGGTCACCTGGGCCGCCTTTGCTATCTTCAAGTGATGCATCATGTAGTCAGGACAGGAGTTTTCATAAGAGTATGCAGGGAGGTCTCCAAGCATATGGAGATGGATGCATGTGTGCACACATTCATGCATTGGTTTCCAGTAGGCTTTCAAGGGTACCTGCACATCCACATCAGCCCATGTATGTTTGAGGGCAGAGACCGCCTTCTCTGTGTGAACTCTCCAAGGTGGCATGTTTGCTTTCCTGATTCCTGCTCCAGCCTGGCTCACTCTCCCTGTGCTCTGGGCTGGACTTGGGTGCTGCTAGCCTGTGGCAGGGGAGTGGCCAGAGGGCAGGCTGCCCTGGTTCCTGCTGCCGTGCCAGCTGTAACTCATGGAGGCAGCTGAGGCACGAACAGCTGCAAAGCCCAGTGCCTGGTGCCCTCTGGAGCAGATGGTGCTCCCTGCCGGCTGCCTTACCCTACTCCCCTCTTGGGTCACCTTTCTCCTTTCTCTGCCTGTTTTGCTTTTCTTCTTGTACCTCTTCACTACCATTTATCTTCCGTCCTCCCTAGTCACATTTGGGGCTAATTTGGCTGCATTGTATGGCTATCTGGGTGCTTCCTTTCAGCTCTTTCTCTCTCTGTTCCTTATATCACTTTCTATCCACCCACTGCCCACCTTTCTTTCTCCCATTTCTTTCAGCTATTGGTAGTTGCCCTTCTGTTAAACACCATCACCACCATCACCACCACCACCATCACCACCACCAACACCATCACCACCACTGCCACCACCATCACCACCACTGCCACCACCATCACCACACACTACCACCATCACCACCACCACCATCACCACCATCACCACCACCACCATCACCACCATCACCACCACCACCATCACCACCATCACCACCACCACCAACACCATCACCACCACCACCACCATCACCACCACCACCACCATCACCACCACCACCATCACCACCACCACCACCATCACCACCATCACCACAACCACCAACATGACCACCACCACCACCACTATGACCACCACCACAACCATCACTACCACCACCACCATCACCACCATTGCCACCATCACCACCATCACCACCACCACCATCACCACCATCACCACCACCACCAACACCATCACCATCACCACCATCACCACCACCACCATCACCACCAACACCACCACCATCACCACCACCACCACCACCATCACCACCATCACCACCACCACCACCACCATCACCACCATCGCCACCATCACCACCATCACCACCACCACCATCACCACCATCACTACCACCACCAACACCATCACCATCACCACCATCACCACCATCACCACCATCACCACCACCACCATCACCACCACCACCACCACCACCACCAACAAAACCACCACCATCACCACCACCACCACCACCATCACCACCATCACCACCACCACCAACAACAACAAAACCACCACCATCACCACCAACACCATCACCATCACCACCATCACCACCACCACCAACACCATCACCATCACCACCATCACCACCACCACCAACACCACCACCACCAACAACAACAACAACACCATCACCATCACCACCATCACCACCACCACCAACACCACCACCACCACCACCACCAACAACAACACCATCACCACCACCACCAACACCATCATCATCACCACCAACACCATCACCATCACCACCATCACCACCACCATCACCACCATCACCACCACCACCACCACCAACACCATCACCATCACCAACACCATCACCATCACCACCATCACCACCACCATCACCATCACCACCAACACCACCACCACCAACACCATCACCATCACCACCAACACCACCACCACCAACACCACCACCACCACCACCAACACCATCACCACCACCAACACCATCACCATCACCACCAACACCACCACCAACACCACCAACACCACCACCACCAACACCACCACCACCAACACCACCACCACCATCACCACCACCACCAACACCATCACCACCACCACCAACACCATCACCACCACCACCACCACCAACACCATCACCATCACCACCAACACCATCACCACCACCACCACCAACACCATCACCATCACCACCAACACCACCACCACCATCACCACCACCACCAACACCATCACCATCACCACCAACACCACCAGCACCACCACCAACACCATCACCATCACCACCATCACCATCACCATCACCACCATCACCACCACCACCATCACCATCACCACCACCACCACCACCAACACCATCACCATCAACACCAACACCACCATCACCACCACCACCATCACCATCACCACCATCACCATCACCATCACCACCAACACCACCACCAACACCACCACCACCACCAACACCATCACCATCACCACCAACACCATCACCATCACCACCATCACCACCACCACCACCATCACCACCACCACCACCAACACTATCACCATCAACACCAACACCACCATCACCACCACCACCATCACCACCACCACCATCACCACCATCACCATCACCATCACCACCAACACCACCACCAACACCACCACCACCACCAACACCATCACCAACACCACCACCACCATCACCACCACCACCACCACCAACATGACCACCACCACCACCACTACGACCACCACCACAACCACTGCCACCACCATCACCACCACCACCATCACCATCACCACCACCACCACCAACACCATCACCACCACCACCACCAACACCACCACCACCACAACCATCACCACCAACACCATCACCATCCACACCAACACCACCATCACCACCACCATCACCACCAACACCATCACCATCACCATCACCACCATCACCACCACCATCACCATCACCACCACCACCACCACGAACACCATCACCATCACCACCAACACCACCACCACCACCACCATCACCACCACCACCACCATCACCACCACCATCACCACCACCACCAACACCATCACCACCACCACCAACACCATCACCAACACCACCACCATCACCACCATCACCATCACCACCACCACCAACACCATCACCACCACCACCAACACCACCACCAACACCACCACCACCACCACCACCAACACCATCACCATCACCACCAACACCATCACCATCACCACCATCACCACCACCACCACCATCACCATCACCACCACCACCAACACCATCACCACCACCACCATCACCACCACCACCACCACCACCAACACCAACACCATCACCACCACCACCACCACCACCATCACCATCACCACCAACACCATCACCGTCACCACCATCACCACCATCACCACCATCACCACCACCACCACCACCAACACCATCACCATCACCACCATCACCACCACCACCATCACCACCACCACCACCAACACCAACACCATCACCACCAACACCATCACCATCACCACCACAACCATCACCACCACCACCATCACCACCACCACCACCATCACCACCACACCATCACCACCAACACCATCACCATCAACACCACCAGCATCACCACCACCACCACCACCACCACCACCATCACCACCACCACCACAACCATCACTACCACCACCACAACCATCACTACCACTACCACCATCACCACCACCACCACCAGCACCACCACCACCACCACCACCACCACCACCATCACCGTCACCATCAACACCACCACCATTACCATCAGCATCATCATCATCAGCAGCTGCAGCAGCAACAGCTGCAGCAGCAACAGCAGCTCTTCTCCTTGTCCTCCTGTGTGTCCTCTTTCTTTTATTTTCCCAGACTCACACAGTGAGCAGGCATGTGCAGGGACTCAAAACCCACTACCTTTGAGTATGTGCCTGACCCCTCAACCCCTGCTCACTTACAGTACTAGTTCATAAGTACCCATAGCCAGCCCAGTGCTCCAATATAATAAGAAATGGTCTTATTGTATGCATGCACCTATTTGCTGATGTATACCCCTGAACAGACATGACACATACCCAGAGAAGGGGCACAGACACCTGCACACTCAGGGCCACACCTGCACTAGGGGCATCTGACCAGGCAATCTTCCCACAGCCACAGCGGCCAGCAGGGTGGGTGCTGGGTTCCTGCACTTCCTCCCATGGCTCTGCCCCTGCCAGCCCAGCCGTCATTCTCCTGCAGTTCCTCCTGGCTCCTCCCCAGGGGTGCTGTGTGGCCCCGCTGGGCTCCAGGGCTGTAAATCCCCTCTGGAAGGGACTGTAACCTGAGGAGCCAGCAGGAAGCCTGAGCCCCCCGGATGGCTCCTACCTACCCCTCTGCTCCCTCCGACAGCATTTCCCATCACTGTGATTTAAGGGCTCCTTGGCAGCCTTTAGCAGTTCCCACTGCCCTTGTAGAAGGGTGATAAATCTGAGGTAACTACTGTCGGTGGCTGGTCATAAACCCGTCACGGCCTGCTGCAGTGGGGCCAGGCCTGCCTGCTGCGGCCCGGGGGAGTCTGTCTTGTCAGCCAGCCGCCCTTGGATGAGTCCCAGGGCACCCGTGCCTGGGACATTATTTATGAGCCTCAGACCCCAGGATCAAAGCTACTGTCCATCAGAAAGGACAGGGCAGAGGCCCTTGGAGCCGCCCTGCTGGTCCCTCCTCTCACCCAGACAACCTCAGGCTGCTGCTGCTACTTAACCTTGAACAGTAACACGTTAGACAAAGCCTCAGTACTCCTGGCTTCCCCTGAACCCCCTTCCCAACCATCTCCAAATGCACCCCACCTTCTGCACCCATCAGGACAGGGAGTCTGGGGAACTTTGGTGACAGAGTTGGGGCCAGGGCTTCAGCTGGAGAGGGGCCTTTCCTGAGCCACTGCTGCCCCTCCCTGCAGCCCAGCCTGGCTAGAAGGAGGGAAGCATCGGGCCTCCAAGCCCCAGGATTTTGTCTAAGCAGCCCTGTGGCTGACCTCACTGGGCAGGGAAGTTTGAGGAGGAGGCATTCATCCTAAACAAAGAGAGGGGTGTTTCTCCAGATTCTAACTCTCTGGGCCACCTGATTTCCTGGGGCCGTTGTAGCTCCAGACCCTCCCTCATTTGTGCTGGGAAGATGGCAGTCCACGAGGAGACGGGGGCAAGGCGGTGACGGAGAACAGTGTTAGACCTGGAATCTGAAGACTTAGGAGTCAGTCTCGAGATACTTCCTAACTGTGCAACTTTGGGTGGGTCACTTGGTCTCTCTAACCCTCAGGGGCCTCATCTGTACAGTGGGGATAATAGGGCCCTCCTTGTGGGGTAGTTAAGAGCACCCAGTGATGAGGGATGGGAAAGTGTTTTGTAAACCCTACAGAGCTATGCAGAATTTAGCCTTATTTGTATTCCCCTCTTTCTCTACAGAAATCTCTACTGCAATCAACAGAATACCAGTTTATACATAGAATAATTTATTGCAGAGGTTGGTGGTTTACTGGGAGGGCCAAGGAACCAGACTTGGACACTTTGCCAGAGCACTGCAACCAAGAGGAATGCCTGACACACCGTGACCACCTCGCCTGCTGCTTGGCCCTGTGGTTCCAGAGGTGAGAGCCCAAAGCCCCCAGCATGGGTTCTTAGGGGACCCCAGTGCCCCCACCAGCATGCTGAAGAGCTGTCTCTCGCTTGACTTTCTTCCACCCAGAGGTCACATACAGCAGCGTCTGACTGGGAGCAGCCAGATTGCAATGAACCCTAGCTGAAAGGGAGTCCTGGAAATGTAACTTCTAACTTTCCAACAAGCTGGAAAGGGGGCTGGGCTGTGGGAAAGCCTGTGGAACAAACGACCCAGCTTCTTCATCAAATCAATTGCTATAGGAAGAAAAAGAGAGAGAGAGAGAGACAGAGAGACAGAGAGGGAGAGGATTCTATAGACTAAGCAAAATTGAACAGACATAACAACTAATTGCAATGTGTGGAGTTATCTTCATTCTGATTTGAACAACCTGTTTAAAAAAAAGCAAGACAATCAGGGAAATCTGAACATCGATTTGATATTTGATGCTAGTAAATGTTAGTATGCATTTTTTAAATGTGTGATGATAGTATTGTCATTATGCTTTTTAAAAGTCATCTTTTAGAAAGGCACAGTGAAATATTTTTGGATGAAATGGTACATAAGATTTGCTTCAGAATAATCTGGTGAAGTGGGACAGAGGCAGTTTCTGGAGCCATGGAGTGACCTTAGAAGCTGGGTACAAGGTGCATAGGATTGTTCATACTACTCTATTTTTGTGTGTGTTTGAAATGTTTGATAACACAAGATTTTGACAAGCTTTTCCTCAGTGCTGCTCAGTTTGCTGAAGCCTTGCCTCTGACAGGTGCCATGCTGCACAGCCTCGGGCCCGTCAGTAACTGTTTCATCACAGTGAGCCACCCACCACCAGCAGCCTGTCCTCTGATGCTGACCACCTCCCTGTTGCCTCAAAATGCAACGTGTTCAGAAAACCAGCCCCAGATTCTCATTTCCTTGAGGGTTTCTTGCTTAGAATCTCTTCTGGTATGAGTTACTGTTCTAAATTGGGGACAACAGATTTCACTCTGGCTTATTTAAGCAGAAAGGAATGTATTAGAGGATATTACATAAAATCTTGGAGAGGGCCGGGACACTACATGGCCCAGAAGAGCAAGAGCACAGTCAGGAGATATACCCGAGCATCTCACAGGACAGATCTGGTGGAAATACCGCTCTGCTGCCCACACCTCAGGGGAGACATGCTAGAAACCCCCACAGCTGGCCCAGGGGACTTAATCCCCTTGGCCTACCACTGCTTTCCTTTTTTTTTTTTTTTTTAACTCTATAGCTCCTCTCTCCATCCCCTCCCCGGGTTCATGTGGGGATTCTCTTGGTGGAACTGGGTCTCACATGAACCCTAGCTGCAAAGGAGTCTGGCAAATGTGGTTTCACACTTTCCAGTCTCTTTAGCACAGGAAACAAACTCTGTCTTTGTCTGTAAGAGAGCTTTTTCCTTGGTTCTCCAGCTCCCAGCAGAGGGACCTGCCCTCACCACTGGGCATTCTTTTGTTGTTGACTGCCAAAGTGGAGGTTATTAAACCCAGGCATTGTTGAGGCAGACGTTCTGCTCAATGTCCTTAACGTGTAACATCTTCACAGGTGTAGAGCGTACGAAGAGCTCTCACGTACTTTTTCTCTTTTAGTCCTCTCAATAAGCTTGAAAAGTTGTCATTATCATCCCCATTTTATATTTGAGGAGATTGAAACTCAGGTTAAGTGAGTTCCCAAGGTCATAGAGCTGGTACATAGCAGATCTGGTATCCAAATCCTTTACTTCCATTCCCTACTCCCTACCCACATAGGTGGAACAATTTACTGCAACTTTAGTTTGTGGCTTGATCTCACTTTCATAACTAATCATCTGTCCCCCACCTCAGGGCTACAGCCAGTCCTTTGTGCAGCCTTGCCTTATACCAGATTTTGGTGAGAGATGGCACAGAGTAGCAGTTAGGGCATAGGTCCTTGAGTTAGAATGCTGGGAGCCACTTGTGAGCTGGACTGACATTGGGCATGTTACCTTAACCAAAGTAGCAAATCATAGTGGTGCTATGGTCTGGATATTTGACCCCACCAAACCTCACGTTGAAATTTGATCCCCAGTGTTGGAGGGGGTGCCTAATGGGAGGTTTGGGTCATTGGGATGGATCCTGCACGAATGGCTTGATGCCATCCTCATGGTAATCAGTGAGTTCTTGCTCTATTAGTTCCATGAGAGCTGGTTGTTTAAAAGAGCCTGGCACCTTCCTCATTTTTTTTGTGATTTTGCTGTCTTGCTGTGTGATCCCTGCATGCTCCAGGCAGGTATCCCAACATGAGTGGAAGTAGCTTGAGGCCCACACCAGATGTAAATGCCAGCACCATGCTTCTTGTACAGCTTGCAGAACCATGAACCAAATAAACTCTATTTTCTTTATAAATTACCCAGCCTCAGGCACTCCTTGTATAGCAACACAGACTGAGACAACTCATGATACCCTATCTTGTTATCATCCAGACTGAGATAAGTAGCATCTATTACCTTAGTGACTTATAGACAGGATTAAATGAATGATCACAAATGAAGAGCTTAGAACATAGTAAAAGTACAGTAAATTTTACTGTTGCTACTGTTTGGGGTGGTAGAGCCAAAAGCATCAATTGTTAATCACTCAGAAGACTATTCTCACACATTGCTGGCTTTTGTTTTGTCAAATTCTAGGTTCATTGATGAGATTGTGCTGGATTATCTTGGAGAAGGGGGCAGTGGGAGGAAAGTTGGAAGGAAAGCAGACTAAAGAGACGTGTTGGGGTGGGGGGGTCCACGATAGATGAGACTGGAGCCATCCTTCCCTATGGTATCCCAGGGAGGTGACAGGGCCTTAGGACAATGGCTGCAGTGTACCCTGAGAAGGTTGACTCTAAGCAGAGACCCTTCCCCAAATTGGCCTAGAAGCAGGGACCCATCACCCTTCCTGAATCGTGAGAATTGGTCAATGAGCACACCTGTGTAGACAGAATGTGTGACGACCAGCAGACTCTCCTCTAAATGTTCTGCAATGTGGGAGACCCCAGAGTCTTTGCTTGCCTCTGATGGTGCATGGGCAAGGAAGCTTTAATATGGCAAATTGAATTTCCCTCTGGGCTGGTAGGATGGAGGCTTGGAACAGATTACATTTAATCTGGACAAAGAAACGAGACCTTTTAAACACCATATGTTGGAGAGCAAAATCTCTTACTCGTGATACCCTATCTTGTTATCACCCAGAATGAAGTCCCAGCAAAACCAAAATTTAGGCCTTGGAAACCTAGGTCTCTATTCCTCTGGCCTTTTCTGGAGTACAGCCAGAAACCAAAGCTCTTTTCTCTTCCCTCTCATTATCAGACTCACACCCCAGTGAGGACCTGAATGAGTCAGGTAAACACAGATTCAGATCCCAGCTCTGCCACTTAGCAGCTGTGTGTGAGGTTAAGTCACCAGTAAAATGAAATAATTAAATTCCCTTCAAAGATCTGTCATGAGGATGGTGCAAGACAATGGAACTCAAATGCTTTTTGTAAGCTATGCCTGTAGGTCGATGTGCAGTGTGGCTACTGTGCTCTTGTGCAGATTTAAGCCAGTGAAGTATGTGAAGGCTTCGCAGCGTGTTAGCTTGGCCGGGCAAAATTACATTATCCAGAATTCATTCTCCAGTGTGCTTCCAGATAGGGTGGGCCACAGGCGATAGTCTCTCATGAAAGTTGGAGGACAGAAGGAGGCAGGGCCATTTTGTCACATATACTCCCCTTCTTTCTCTTATTCAGTCAAACACTAATCTAGGTGCTGCTGTAAAGGGATTTTGCACATGTAATTACAGTCCCTAATCAGTTGACTTTAAATTAGGGAGATTATCCTGGGTGGGCCTGACTCAATCAGTTGGAAGCCCTTTAAGGCTTAGCCCTTCCCTGAGAGGGACTCATGCCTGTGGGATTCAGCCTGCCATGACTTTCCCTTCCTGACCACCTGTATAGCCAGCTCCTCACTTGCATAAGCCAATTTCCTGCAACAAATCCATATACATCTCCTACTGGCTCTGCTTCTCTGTGGACCTCTGACAGATACAGGGTGCCTCTCGTGGGACACAGAGTGGTAGGAAGCATTGGGGAACAAGGATCAGGTGTGCCTGGTGGAGGAACCCCTGTGGAAGCCCCTGCAGTGGTGCCAGAGAGATGCACAGGCTGTGGCAGGGCAAGCCCTGCCTCTGCCCACATGTCTACAGTGTTTGTGGAGCCCTTGCTGTCTGTCTGCTGGCCTGGCACAAACAAAGGGCCACATTATGGCATTTAAACACTGAGTGAGACAGGCATCATTATCTCTGCTTTTCAGATAAAGAATCAGAGACTCAGAACTGAGTGACTGGCCTGAAATCACTTGGCTAATAGGTGGTGGAAGTGAGTCCTGGCTTACCCAGGGGGCCCTCACAGCCACCCAGCAGCACTACTTGTCTTGCTAGCTGCTTTATAACTGCTCTGCCCCTGAGTGTCAAGTGTCTCTCATGCATGGGCCAGGCCTGAGCTGGAGATGGAGCCTTAATAATGTCGGCCAGACCCTTTCCCTGCCCTCCTGGGGCATCTAGTCCAGGGATGCCTCTCTGGGGGTTGTGTGGCTGCATCAGGGCTAACACTGGACCTGCAGGAGGCTGCTTAGCTGGCCTTCCTAGCTGGTCCTGGTTGCCCTGAGCAATACTCAGGCTCACTCCCTTCAGGTGAAGCCTCTGCGGAGGTAGGTGCTCTGGGCCTGCAGGAAGAATGGAGCCTCCTGGCACCAGCAGGAAGCTGGTGGCTGTCCCCCAGAGTCCCCTGGGCCTTGTTAGAAGCACTGATAATGACTCTGGAAAGTTCCCTCGAGAGGGAGGCCTTGAGGAAGAGGCGTGCAGGACCCAAGGGATTACCTTCCACCTTTCCCTGCACGCTGCATCCAGCTAAGCCCCCCTGCCCATCCAGCCCTGAGGGGGCCCTCCACAGATGTGGGGAAACTGAGGCAGGTAGATCTTCAGCATCGGCCAGAGTGATGTGTCTCAACACACATCACAGCAAAACTGACAGGAGAGTATTTCCGGATCTGGGTGGTAAATTGCTTATTTTTAAAACATTAAAGGTCAGTTTATCTATTCTGGCTATCTGTATAGATCAAAGACTAGCTCCTGGCTTCCCCCTACTTACTATGATATGTGTAGACCAGCTTCTTCCTCACTGACTCAGTAAATATTGTTTGAGGGTCCATCATGTGCATGCACCCCCAACCCAGGCAAGGCCCTCGACCAGCTGAGGTGCTTGCTGAGGGCAAAGGAAGCATGAACTGGCCAGTGGAATAGGTGGTCATAAGCCCCTGCTAGGGCCACATGGCCGGTTGTAGAAACAAGAACTGTATTTCCTTATGAATATGTTTTTACATGCATTTCCAGTAAGCACTTTTGTTTTCTTTCCCTCCCTCATTTCCTACCGTTTAACATAAGATGCCTTGATAGTAGTTAACTTTTTATCTCAGAACTTAAGTTACAGGATATTAAAGGGGGGAGTGTGAATTAATCAGGAGAAGAATAAATGTCAAACAGTTAAAAGTTCCTACTTTGATTCAGCTTACATTCTAGTCAGGAAAAGAAATAAAGAAACAAATAAATAAAATATATAGGTATCAGTTAGTGATAAACGATAAAAAAATAAAGCAGGGAAGAGGGACAAGGAGCATGTGTGTGCACATGTGCATGCTTGTGTGTGTGCAAGTGCAGGTGTGTGCATGTACGTGTGTGTGTGTAATTTTGAACAGGGTGGGTGGGGAGAGAAGACCTTTCTAGAGGTGAGATTTGAGCAATGGGAGAGAGCAGGTGCCAAGGTCCTGGGGGAGTGGCATTAGAGGAGGCCTGCTGTGGCTAGAACAGGAAGAAGGAGGCAGAGCACAGCTTGGCATCAGTTGAGGGGTCATGGGGGCTGGATCACACAGGGCTCACGCTGAGGACTTTGGTTTTTACCCCAGGTGAGATGAGGAGCAGGACAAAACTTTGAGCTGAGGAGTGGCATGCTCTGACCAACTTAGGTTTTCATTCAATGTCTTAGCTGCCCTGAAGCCTGACCCTGCACGTGGCCATCTAGATAAGGAGGACTGTCCCCCTGGACAGTCACATGGTACTGGCTACCTCCTGCTTCCCACCCAGATCTATTGTAGGAGTGTCAGAAGCCTGAGGTCCATGGCTTTGTGGACAGGTGGCCAGAGAAGGGGAGTGTGGTGGTTCTTCTGCCTCCTAGCCCAGGGCTCCAGCCCTTTGTTGGCTTTGTAAGGTTTTTGAAAGGCTGATGTGCAAATGAACCTTGTTTGATCTGATTCCATGAACATGAGCCAGGGCCTTCTTCTGGGCAGGGCTGAGCTGAACCCTGAGGTTGCAGAGATGCCCAAGGTGCCTCTCTACAAATAGGAACCTTGTAGAAGGAGACAGACCTGTCTGTGACACATTCACATGTAGTGTGAAGGGGCCCTTCACATCAGAGGAGGGAGCAACCATGGTGCTGGGGGTGGGGAGTGAGTGGGGGATTTAGAGAGTGGACCACACTGGAGCTGGAGTGTTAAAGGCTGACCAGAAGGAGGGAACACCACGAACAAGACCCAGATATGAACATGTGTGGAAGAGTCTCAACCTCAAAATAGTTGGGAAGTCAATCAAATGTTCTTTATTTTCTAAAACAGCTTAAATTCTTTCTGTCTCTCCCTCTTTCTCTCTCTCTCTCTCTCTTTTTTTTTTTTTTTTTTTTTGAGACAGAGTCTCAGTCTGTCACCCAGGCTGGAGTGCAGTGGTGCAATCTCAGCTCACCACAACCTCCACCTCCCAGGTTCAAGCGATTCTCTTCCTTCAGGCTCTGGAGTAGCTGAGATTCCAGGCATCTGCCAGCACACCCAGCTAATTTTTGTATTTTAGTAGGGACGAGGTTTCCATGTTGGCCAGGCTGGTCTGTAGCTCCTGGCCTCAAGTAATCCTCCCACCTTGGCCTCCCAAAGTGCTGGGATTACAGGTGTGCGCCACCACACCCAGCCTAAATTCTTTTGACTTTGTTGCTGCAGGGGAGTGAAAAGTTAACCTTGGTAATTTTGGGTGGGGACATTTGCCTTTGCCATTGTCTGGTCCTGAAGGTCTGTTCCGGTTGTCTCGGAAAGCCCTAATCTGTGACTAGCCCTTGCAGCCTGTGGCTCCTCTGCTCCTTTGATCCCAGTCAGAGGGGGATGCTGGGGCATCTGAGAGCAAGCTGGAGGGAAGTCTGGTCTCTGAGAACCACATGCTGCAGAGGATTCAGGGGCCCTCCGTGACATCCACCACCCGTGACTCTTTGGGCCTTTGGGGTATGGTTTGGGAAATCCTGTCCCCAGCACACTGTGTCCTAGCCAGGTGCCCTGGGCAGGGGTGGGAGTGGGGAAGGGAGCACTGGACCAGCTGTGAGAAATTTCCCCACGTCCCTTCTTGGTGTCCCTTCCTTCTCTAGGTGCTGGCCGCTCTCAGGAGTGTGTGTATGGTGGGAGCATATGGGGAAGGTGGCGGAGGGCGGTGTTTGCAGATGTTCTGGCCAAGGGAGCCTCTGAATGGGGCATTGGGGACCCCGAGACCTCTCAGCAGGCATTCTAGAGGCTCCTCGGCTGTCCTGCTGTTTGGATACTCTACAGAGACGGGATTTATGTCCCTTCCCGGCTCCCACGCCTCTTGCTGGGGAGGGTGGCTCATTTTTCACGGGTGCCGCGTGACTTTCCAGACTGTATTTTCAGCCTCGGTTTGACGTCAGGCTCTCACGGTCCCAAAGGATGGGCTTTGTACATTTCCAGGACGCAGACCGGAGCCTCCCATCCCTTTGGGCCTCTTGGGCGGTCCCTACGGCCACCTACCGCAGCTCCCTGGGGGCGGGGGGCCGCTGGATGAGGGAGGAAGGGAGGTAATGGGGGGAAGGGGCGGTTGCCGGGAAGGAAATCCAGGTGAGACAGGCCCGCGTTGGGACGAGCGTGCGCGATATGTCGGCCGGCAGGTGGGGCTGGTCCGGGCGCAGGAGGCGGCAGAGCAGGAGCAGCAGGGGGAGCCAGGCTGGCCGAGCTGGGGGTGATCACGTTTGTCTCAGGCAGCTCATCGCCTGACATCCCCGGGAACGGGCTCTGCCCCGAGGCCTAAAATGAGGGAAGATGAGGAAATGGGGGTGGGGACGATGGAGAGGATGGAAGGGGCGGGGGGGTGCGGTGGTCTGCGCGGTACAGCAGCGTCCCTGTGGGTTCCCCTCGTTTAGTCCTCAGAACAACCTTGCCGCGGGTTGTGGTTGTCTCTTCACAGACGGAGAAAAATTGCTGCAGGGAGACTGCTCTTGGCCTCCCCTCAGCTTTTGTTCAGCATCGAAGTGGCAACATCTGTTCTCAGAGTTGGACGCCCAGGTGTGCCTGAATTTCATCACAGCGGCCCCAAAGTGCTGACCATGGCTGTGTCTGGGTGTCTCCATCCTCATCCCGTCTGTGAACTAGGGCTCCACCTGGGTCAGGTACCCTAAATACTGTCAGGAGACTTCAGTTCCAGTTTCTGCCCTAACACTTTCTGTGTGACTCCAGGACAGTCATTTAACTCTCTGGGCCTCAACAGCCCCATTGCTTTGTGCTTGATTAGGTAAGCACGTCCTGGGCTGAGGAAATTTTCTCTGCAGCCTAAGCCCCATGCTGCTCCTCATCCCACACCTGCTCTCTGGTTAATGTCATCCTTGGCCCTTGGCAGTCCCCGAGCAGGACCTCTGGAGTGGTCCTTCAGCCATCCCTTGCCCTTACCCAATCCAGGCAGCTGGCAGGTGCTGCTGAGTGTGCCCCTTAAATACCCTGCATTCAGGGTCCTGAATGCTGCCCTCAGCTCTGGCACTCATGGCAGCCATCTGACTGGCCTCTCGCTTCACCCCCCTGCCCCCCAACCACCACCCACAGCTCATCCTCTGGCTTAAAAAAATCTCCTATTCACTCATGGAGTAAATTCATTACCTACCTCAGCAGGCAGTGGAGGGGATTAGGGGGGATGATGGACAGAAAGTACTGCACACCAGGCCCGGTGTTTGGTAGATGCCTTTCTTCAAGGCTAGTTTTTTTTTCTTACCAGTTCCTCTTTCTGCTATGAAAAGGATCAAGTGATCTGAAAATGTGAGTGTCAGCCAGGCGCAGTGGCTCCACGCCTTTAATCCCAGCACTTTGGGAGGCCAAGGCGGGTGGATCACCTGAGGTCAGGAGTTTGAGACCAGCCTGACCAGTATGGTGAAACCTCATCTCTACTAAAAATACAAAAATTAGCCAGGTGGGGTGGTGTGAGCCTGTAATCCCAACTACTCAGGAGGCTGAGACAGGAGAATTGCTTGAACCAGGGAGGCGGAGGTTGCAGTGAGCAGAGATGGCGCCACTGTACTCCAGCCTGGGTGACAGAGTGAGACTCAGTCTAAATAAAAAAAAAAAAAGAAAATGTGAGTGTCACTGTGACACAGCCGGATTCCTGAGCCTCCCTTCTCACCTGTCTACCTGTCATGGTACCCCAATCCCCACCCCAGAGGCTGAGGCTTTAAAACAGTCTATCACCCAGTTCCCATCACATGACCTGGGGCCAGGCTCTCGTGGCCCCCTGGGTGGTAGTATGCCAAAGTGGTTAAGCACAGAGGCTTTGGACTCCAACCCCAGTTCTGCCACTAACTAGCTGTGTGACCTGGGCCAAGTTGCTTAATCTCTGTGTGTGCTTCAGCCTCTATATATGTAAAGTAGTTAGAACAGTGCCTGGCAAAAAAAAAAAAAAAAAAAAAAAAAGCAACCCACAAAGAAGCATTCAACAAATATTAGTTAGCTTTTGTAATTACTGCCTAGAGTATAATAATAACCTTCCAAATGGTGTCTTCCTGCTTCCAGTTTTGTTCCCTCCAATACATTCTCCACTCAGTGCCCAGAGAACTTTCTCTGTTGGTCCCATGCAGGATTGCCAGATAAAAGACAGGATGGTCAGTTCACATTCAAATTTAACTGGATGTCTGGTATTCTTATTTGCTAAATTTGGTAATTCTACACCCATGCTTAAAATTTTCCCTTGGTTCTCCATTACCTTTAAAATAAAATCTAAGCTTTGTAGCATAACATTCAAGCTCTCCATGCTTCAAGCCCCTGCCTTCACCATTTAATCTCATCTCTTTATTTCTTATCACCCACAGCCCCCTCATCTTCTGCTCCAGCCACTTCCAACTGCCTTCCTGGAATCCCAGCGACTGAATCAGAGCATTTTGGAGCTAGGCAGACCACTTGCCACATTTTCAGCTGAGGCAGTTGGGGCCCAGAGAGGTTAAGGGCCTGCCCAATGCCACACAGCCAGTGGGTAAGGCCTACAGTGCTCTTACCAGGACCTCAAACCTTCATTCTGAAACACCAAAAGCCGCCGTCAGGCCAGAGAAGGACCCTTTTGAAATAAACATATTAGCTTTGAAATCCCTGGCCTCAGGAGGACCAGCCATGTGCTTCTCATTTGCAGAGTAGAGGGGAGGCTGGATTTGCTGGCCTGGAGCAGTTCCTAGGGACTGGCCTGGCAGGCTGGAATGCCCAAGAGGTTTTGAGGGGGCAGGAGAGATGACCTGGAAGTGTTTGGGACACCTAGTGTATAGAAGAGTGCTTCTGGGACTTGAGGCTGGAAAAGCAAGGCCCTACTTGCAGACCTGTACTTGGGGGTTCAGCCTTGAATGGAAACTTATTTCCTTGACTCCAGGCAGCTGACAGTGAGGACATGTTAGGCTGGGCATTCTGAAATGGGCAGAATCATTCTCGGGGGCAAACACTGAGTGGAAGTCATCTTGATGGGAGGGGATGCCTTTCCCACTGGGCATCTGGGCAGGTCTCACCATTCTGCAGTCACTCCCAGCATAAAATATGAAGTGGAACAGCTTCCCTGCCAGATCCCTGGGAGGCTCTGGCTCCGTTACAGCAACTCGATGAAAATATCTCTGCTCAGTGCTGAGAACTTGGTCTTAGTAATTGACTTGTATAATGTCCAAAGACTGTACATATAACTGGCCCAAAGTGATACATCATCTTTCTCAAAAAGATTTATCATGGAATCTGCAGCAGCCTCCTGTTTGTCTGGAGCAGAAATAGGAACAACTGCCCTTGCCAGGAGTCATCCTTTGTCTTCAAAGCAAATTCCTCCATGGTTGGAAGCTTCCTGGGCCCAGGCTGAGGCCTATGGCCAACTTCCTGGCCGAGGTCCCAGAGCCCCAGCACGTCTATCTCAAGAACCTCAGCCACAGGCAGCAGCTCCACAGAACGTGGAGCACTGGGTTTAGGAGTCCTGAGTTCTAGGACTGACTCTGCCATCAGCTGGCTTGTGACCTTGGACAAGTCACTGAATACCCCCGGGCTTTTCCTTCTCCATCTGTAAGATGGAATTTGTGATTTCTGCTTGAACTATCTCACAGGAGAAATGGATGAGGAGTTACCCATCACCCACTGTGTAGAGGGGCCCCATAGTATCATGGTTTAGAGCATGGGCTTTGGGATCCGAAGGATCTAGGGTCAAATCCCAGCTCTGTTGTTTGGTTATTTCACATTGGACGAGTTTCTTAACCTGTTGAGAAAGTGAGGATACTAACAGTATCTACTTTGTAACGTTGTAAGGAATAAAATGAACGGATGCACAAGGAGCGCTTAGATTATGCACTCAGGTATTAGCTGGAGCTTTCATTGAGTGTACCCAGCTGCCTGGGAGCAAACAGGAAGCGTGAGTGCAAATGTTTGTTGTTATAAAACAGCTCCATCACTACATGTCATATCATTTAAACGAACCCTTCAGTAACTCAAGATGAGGAAACTGATATTGGAGAAGGTAACAACTCACACAAGGTCACCCACCCAGTCAGTGGCAAAGGCAAGCTTTCAACCCATTTCGAACTGACTCCA
Source organism: Pongo pygmaeus (assembly GCF_028885625.2). NCBI lineage: Eukaryota > Metazoa > Chordata > Mammalia > Primates > Hominidae > Pongo > Pongo pygmaeus. The sequence goes on along the minus strand of NC_072373.2, from coordinate 119,590,650 downwards.
GGGCTTGTGTTTTTCCTGACATACACTGGCTTATACTGTAGTTGAAGTAGTTGGAGAGAGTCAAGATTTCAAGTGAGTAACAGTAAGGATGCAGAGCAGCAATGTGCAGCATGTGTAAGCATGGGATTGTAGGGGCTTGGGCTTATTTTCCACTTTTGCCACCTTTTGGCTGTGTGATCATGGACAAGTCAGTTACCCTCTCCAAGTCTCATATATGTCAGATTCTTGGCACAGTAAATGGTGTTCCATGAGATACTTCTCACTGTTGCTGTTACAGGCAGGGTGTGCTATGTGCTGAAGGATGGTGCTGTGGCCACGCATAAGTGCTGGAAGAGTTGGCCTGTGGAACATCACTCTGGGTTGGAGGTGATCAGGCAAGACAGGTAGGAATGACATTTAAATGGGACTTTGAAGGACAGAGAGGCTTTGGATGAGTGGAGCCAAGTGGGAGGACCTTCTGGGCAGAAGGGATGATGCACAGAAAGGAGCTAGGTATGAAGTCTCAGGAGAATTCGAGTTGAGGTGGAAGCTGGAAACCCATGAGGAAATGCTCCCATTCATCCGCCTACTGTAATAGAAGTGACTACCTTCAAAATCACTTTCTATGTGCCACTTTGTAATCATCGCGTCTACTGTTCACAGCCATTCATCAGGGCAGGTGACATTATCCCCTTTTGCAAGATAAGCAGTTGAGGCTCAGATAGACTAAAGAAGGTCCCCAAGGCCATGAAAGTAAGTGACACAGCCAGGACTGAGATTCAGGTCTGTCTCCAAGGTGTGCCCTGTCTGCACCGGCATGCTAAATACCAACCCCTCCCAGGCCCACCCAGATGACTTTGTGCTTCCATTCAATGCACCTCGTTACAAGCCAGGGGAGGGGTTTATAGAATTAGGTTGGGCATTGTCTCAGGACTCCAGCAGCTTGCAGTTCTGGTAAACACACACAGCATGGGCGCTCAGCTGGTTGAGAAGCACAGAGGAAGTGTGGCATTCACACGGGCTGTCACAGCCTCCCTTATCAGACTACATGCTCTCACCCTTCCAGGTGGGAGGAGGCTGTGATGGTCAGTCTACTCTGCCGGCAAACAGATGGTGGGGTGGGGACAGGTGAGGTGCTCTGCCTTCTGCTTCACCCCTGCCTTCTGCCCTTACCCCTAAGATCCACCAGGATGGCATCAGTGAAGAAGGAGAGAGGCAAAGCCTCAGGCTGGGACACTCTGGCTGCTACCAGGCTCCAGCATGGGGAATTTTAACCTCTGTGAAGCCTGCTGGACTGCTGTCTCAAGACCAGGTGGTGACAGAGCTCACAACGGCTGCTGACGGTCTTCCGGCCCCGTGATGATGTCTGCTTTGTTCTTGGTCTCTTTCAGGAATATTTCAATGCAAGTATTTTTTTGTCTTCTCTGAATCCATCTCCTCCTGGACCCTCACTGCCAGCTGCTTGCGCCCACGTGATTGAACCATATGAATCAGCTATGCGATTGGCAGCCGACCTATCTGAAGGCTTGGCCACCTCAGTCAAATATACTCTCCCCTACCCCGCCCACTTAATTCCTGCTCCACTATCTGATGCCCCTGAGAATGTGCCTTCTCATCTGCCTGCCAGGCCACTTCCTTATCCTCACCTCCTGCTGGAAGCCTTCCCCAACTCCAGTGGCCTGTCCTATTTCTAGACCTGAGAACTCCCTAGAGCATAGCTTCTTGGGTAACAAGATTCTCTTCTACTTACTTATCCATATGTACGTAAGCATGGGAGGTCTGTGAAGGCAGGATGCATTCTTTTCCTGCCTCTTCATCTTATCCCCAATACCCAGCAAGGAAGGGTACAGGACTTGGTGATGTTTGAGGGATTCAGCAGTGGAGGCAGATCTGAGACATTCTGATCAAAAAGAGATTTCCATAGATTACCAAGGATTACATCTAGCTTTGCTCAATAATGCAAGACCTCTCATGATTTATTAGCCACTGTCTCCCACATTTATTAGCCAAGGGGCCAGGACTGAGCCTTGGCACAGATGAAATGATCTGTTTTTACCTCCTTTGGAGGACCTATGACTCCAGCTGTGTTGAATTACCTGGGTGCAAAGGTACCTAAAGTCCCACTCATCAGAGTCACACTTAAATCTGTGGCCCACCACAAACCCCAGCCCAGAGGCCCCAGTTAGATGGAGAGGAATCTGACAATGACAAATAGCCTGGTTCTTGCCCCAGTTTTGCAACTGGCTTGCTGTGTGACCTTGGAAGAGTTAGTCCACCTTTCTGAGTCTTGTTTTCATCTGTATAATCAAGGGTAGTGGCCTAGAGGATTGTTACGATGCTTTCCAGCTGTAAACCTTTGATTCTCTGACTCAAAGGCAAGGCTTCTTGAATAAATATATTCCTCTCCTGACAGCCAGCCTGGGGAAATCGATAATTCTGTCAGAGCATCCTTGCAGTAAACCTAGAGCTCTGCAGTCTCCCCCAAGGCTGGAAACTTTATCTTTATTCATTGTTCAACCTCATTCTCCCTCTCCTCGGCCCTCCCTCCAGCCGTGTTTCGCTACCCCACTCCCAATCCAGGACGCTGCAACCTGTCATGAATGAAGAGTGGCTGGTCACATGGCCCGGTCACCATGGCGACGGATCCCCGCAGACAAAGTAGGCATCAAAGTCACATGAGAACCCCGGAAAACTGGCTGAGGTATTTATAGAAGCAGCGGCTGGTGCCTTTATGGAAATGGGTCTATATTTGACTCTGGTACTGAAACCTCCATGCTGTCCCTGGGGCAAGGCAGGTTTTGCATCTGATTCTCTCTCCTCATGCCTGGTGGGGCAAATATTCCCCTCCCCTTCTTGTTGTCTCCTGGCACAACCCCCCACCCCTACTCCCAGCTGATGCCGGTCCTGCCAGAGCTGACTCCCCTATTCTATTTACATTGAACGATGCTTCCTTCCAGGCTGGAGTTTGGGGCCCCAGGATGCTGGGTGTGTTGGGAATTTGAGACACCCTTCTTTACCCTTTTCCCCATGTACAAACTGGAGGAATGTCCTTGCTGCTCTCTAAATACTAGAGGGATACTGCTTTTCTCAAAGCCTTTGCCACTTGTTTCTTCCTTAAGAGTTTGGAGGTTGCTGGTAAAGGGAGGGAGGATATTTCTGTGTCCAAGCCACAGAAAGGTTCAGCCACCTCTGCCCTTCATGGGTATGATAGTCGTGTTGCAGAAAAGCGAGCCAGCAGGAACTGTTGTTTTTGAGCACTCACTTTATAAGTTATCTCATGTAATTCGCACCACACCCTATAACATACTGCTTTTATCCCCATTTTACAGATGAGGACGAGGACGCTCAGAGTCAGTGTGAGAACCTGGATCATCCAATTCTAAAGTCCATGCTCTTCCCACGGTGCCCTCCCATGGAGTGTGGCAGATAGTGTGCTCAAAAGGAGGAGGCAGGAGGAAGGCTGGCGCTGAGGACAGATACACAGAAAGGGCAGTCTAGAGGAGCAGGGAGAAATGCATTTTGTTATTTTAATGAACAGGTAACACAGGCACATAGTCAAGAAAAAGAAATCAAACAAAATTAAAATAAGTCCAATACTAAGTTTCCCTTCTCAGGGTCCTCTAGAGGAAGTCACTGTGGCTGGTTTCAGATATTCTCCTTCCAGAGATCTCATGTGCATATAGGAGCAGATATGGATGTACTGAATATATATGGTACAGACATATGGCACGAAATTCAAAAGGCGGATGATGAAAAGTAAATCTTTCTCCCATGCCTGCCCCCACTCATGCACTTCTTCACCCTAGAGGCAAGCATTATTATGTTTCTTATGTACCATTCCAGAAGTATTCAATGCCTCTGAAAGTACCTGTATCATATACAAATGGCCATACCCGCTGTACACTATTCTGCATTTTTTTTTTTCACTTAACAATGTGTCTTGGAGATGTTTCCAGATCAGAACCTATAGGGCAGACCTGTTCACTTTAATGGTTGCAAAGAATTTCATTGCTGGAGGTACCATAAATTATTTAAATGGTTTCTTGTTGATAGACATCTAATTGTTTCCTTTTTTTTTAAATTACAAACACTGCTACAAGGGGTATCTTTAAATGAATGTCTTTAAACAAACACGTGCAAAATGAGTATGTGACTTCATAATTTTGATAGATATGGCCAAATGGTCAATGCGTATGTGCCTTTATAATTTTAATAAATATGGCCTAATTATCTTCCACAGAGATTGTATAATTTAACTCTTCTCTCATTAGGAACATGTGTGTTATTAACTTTTGGTCATTTGTTTTAATTATTTGCCAACATAATAGGTAAAATGGAATCTCATTATTTTTCAATTTGCATTTCTCTGATTATGAATGAAATTGAACATCTTTCTACATGTGTAAGGGCCTTTATATTTCATTTTCTATGAGATTTCTATTCATACCCTTTTCTATCTTTTTCTTACTGATTTTCAGAAGGTTTTTGCTCATTAAAGAAATCTGTCCACCTTCTTTAACAATCACTCAATGAATATTTCTGAACACCTACTATGTGTCAGGACTGTTCTAGGCGCTGGTGATACAGCTTTCATCTAGTTTGCTTTCATCTTCAAACAAATGAACAGGAAAGTGAGTGGAATGCCAGATGGTGATACGTGATTTCAAGAGCAATAAAGCAGAATGAGGCAAAGGGAAAACCGGTGATCATGTCATATTTAGAGAGGTCTCACCACCCATTTCACCCAACATAACAATTTTTTCTGTGTTTTCTTTTTCCATAGTATTTTTATGATTTTTAAAAAAATAATTGGACTTTGCAAAAACAAACTTTTTTGATACAATTGTACATATTATGAGGTACATAGTGATGTTGTAATACATATAATGTATAGTGATCAGATCAGAGTAATTAGCATATCCATGATCTCAAACACTTATTATTTCTTTGTATTGGGAACATTCAATATCTTTCTTCTAGCTATTTGAAATCATATAATATATTATTGTTAACTGTAGCTGTAACTGTAGTGCTATAGACACTAGAGCTTATTTCTCCTATCTAGCTCCTATCCCTCCCTTCTCTCTACCCTTCCCAGCCTCTGGTATCCCCTTTTGCAAAGAACAAACTTCTGACTTTGGTAATCCTTTCTATTGTATGTTTGCTTTCCTATTTGATTAATTTCTACATTCCCTCCTTCTATTTCCTTTGGGTCTATTTTGTAGTTCTTTCCCTGCATTTTTGAGATGGTTGCTTGGTTCATTTATTTCAACATTCCTTCTTTTCTATCTATTTAAAGCTATAAATATCCCTCTATATACTGCTTTTGATGCATTCCTGTGGCTTTTTTTCATTTATCAATATTGATACATCTACAATTTATTTTGGTATGAAGAGTAAGGTAAGGAGTCAAACTTACTTTTTTCAAACGACCAAATCAGTATCATTGATTAAAAATCCATCTTTCTTCTGCTCATTTAAAATATAACCTTTATCATGTTCTAAATGACCGTATCTGAGTTTACTTCTGGACTGTGTGTTCTGCCTCATGTATTTCTCATAACTAAGTCCACACTAATTTATTTTTATTTACTTATTTATGTATTTTTGAGGCGGGGTCTCACTCTGTCACCCAGGTTGGAGTGCAGTGGTGCCATCTCTGAGTCCACACTAATTTAAACTTGTAGCTTGTAATGTGTTTCACCCTCTGGTAGGCTAATTCCTCACCTGACACCCACTAATTCTCCCTTTCCTAATTCCACTGCTTTTTCTTTGTTTCTTTTTCTATATGAGTGTTAGTTTAACTAGCTTGTTTAGTTAAAAAGAAGAAAAGCTTTTGTTATTTTCACTGGGGTCATTTTAGAATCATGGATTAATTCAGAGAGAATTAACATGCTTCTTCTGTTTTGTCTCCCACTCTGAGGACATATAATTTCTTTTCCTATGTTCACACCTTCTTTTGGATCTCTGAGTAGCATTCGGAAGCTTTCTTCACTTAGATTTTCTAGAAATCTTTTAAAGTTTATTCCTAAGTATTTTTCTTTTTTATTGTTGTTGCTATTGTAACTGAAGCATTTTTTATATCTTCTTACTACTGGCTGTTGTATATCTGAAGGTGTAGATATTTAATAAGTTAATTTTGTATCCAACCATGTTACTGAATTATCTTGTATAAGTTTTTTAGTTGTAAATTATTTTTTATTTTTATTTTAATTTTTTGAGACGGAGCCTTACTCTGTAGCCCAGGCTGGAGTGCAGTGGCATGATCTTGGCTCACTGCAGCTCTACCTCTTGGGTTCAAGCGATTCTCATGCCTCAGCCTCCCGAGTAGCTGGGATTACAGACCGCACCACCACACCTGGCTAATTTTTGTATTTTTAGTAGAAACGGGGATTCACCATGTTGGCCAGATTGATCTTGAACTCCTGACCTCAGGTGATCCGCCCACCTCAGCCTCCCAAAGTGCTGGGATTATAGGCGTTAGCCATCGCGCCCAGCCAGTTGTAAATTATTTTTTAAATGAGGCTTTCAGCCTTTAAGGGAAGAATGCACATTATATTTAAAACCCCCAGGGTAAATGGCTATTTAAGGATTCGATGAGCTAATAAATGTAAGTTGCTTAGAGTAGTGCCTGGCACATCTTCTGAGCTATCGCTAATAGCAACAGTGATAATATTGCCTTGACTTTACAGAGTTTCATCTCATTTAATCTTTACAATGACCCCCATGAGGTTAGAGGACAGATTTTACTTCCATTTTCCAAATAAAGATTCTGAAGGTCACATTCTTTTGACATAGTGATATGTCAAAAGTCACCTGTTAGGCCAGACATGGTGTGGCTTACGCCTGTAATCCCAGCACTTTAGGAGGCTGAGGTGGGCGGATTGCTTGAGTCCAGGTGTTTGAGACTAGCCTGGGCAACATAGCAAAACCCCATCTCTACAAAAAATACAAAAATATCAGCTGGGTGTGATGGTGTGCACCTGTGGTTCCAGCTTCTTGGGAGGCTGAGGTGGGAGGATTGTTTGAATGTGGGAAGTGGAGGTTGCAGTGAGCTGAGATTGCGCCCCTGCACTGCCTGGACGCAGAGTGAGACTCTGTCTCAAGAAAAAAAAACAAAGTCATCTGTCAAGGTAGTGCTTGGGTCAGAATCTGAGTTTTTCTGACTATATACATCACATTGTCTCGAAGAAAAGAAAGAGAGGTGAATCTTTTTGTAAAGTGAAGGGTCCTTCAGAATCACTCGTTCCAAAGGTCTGCTTTGATTTTCACTCTGGATGTTCACACACAGGTATGTTTAGCTGGGGGGCACGCCTGCCCTGCTCGATAAGGATTCTATAGAGTCAGATTCTCCAGGGGCAATATGCTGTGCCTCTGAGCTCCAACAAGCCAAAGAGGCACGGCTGCCTTGGGAGTTTGGGCAAGGGGGCCTGACCTCTATTTGCGTATGCCTCTTGCTCCTGTGAAGAGTTGTCCAGTTGTCTCCTTCATCACGGGGCATGGTGGTTCGGAGGCTCCTCTGAGTCATGACGGAGGAAGGTGAGGTGACAGGCATGGGAAAGGATTTGGAGGCACTTCCTCTTGGCCTCCAGGGCCTCTGACCCCTCTCTGCCCCTCTCTCTCCTCACATTCTGCCCCATTTCTCCTCCACCTCCCTCAACCCTGCTCGCCACTGGGGTTTGTTAGTGTCAGGAATCCTCCTCAGGCCCTGCAGGGAGGCTTCCATTTTATAGTCTGAATGAAGAACTTTCTAGAAGTTCCTGTGAGGTGGAACCTGGGAATAGAAATTGAAGTCTCCTCTCAGGGAGTAGGGATGCTTCAGAAGGGTTCTGAAGTTTCTACCTCCCATTTAAGCCTAGATAGAAAGTCATCCCCACAATGTCACTATCATGCTCTAAAACTTTCAATGGCTCCCTATTATCCTCTGACATAAGTAGAGGCTTTCCACCGTGACATGTCAGGCCTCCACATTAGAGAATCAAGATCACCTTCCAGCTTTAGTTTCCACTAGTTCCCTAAGCCCACAGCTTCTAAATGGCACACCTGGATCCAGACCCAGGTCTGTGAGATCGGGTACATGCTGATCTTCATGAGCTAATCCCTGCTTGTTCTCTGTTTCTTTACAGTGGTTTCCTAGCTCCGATAGGAAGCTAGATGGACTTGTTTAATCATTTTTTGTCTGAAAAATGTAATTCTGTTAATGCATCTCAAATTTAAGTTTACTGTTTTAGTGGCTGTTTCACATTGTTGCCTCATTTTTCTTTAGCTTGGAATAAACTAAAACTCTAGGTAGTTTTCATATAAACTCTGATGGAATTGAGAGATGTATATGGAGAGAGAGAAAGAGAGAGTATCAATTTTATTTCTTTCTTCAAAGCAACATAACAAAGTCCCCTTGTCACTGGTTTAGGAAACATCAGGAAACATCTCTTATATCTGAATGAAGTTTGTCACTGTCTCTCCTTTCCTCTGGAGCTGCTTTGGGGCTCTTACTAGGCCCTGGTCCCTACAGAGGAAAGTTGTTTAGCTCCTTGACATCTTCCAAGTTGTCCTTGGCTGACTGTAAAACCTTTCCTCTGGATTCTGCCAGGTGCTGGCTGAACTTAGCACAATACCTGACGGACAGTAGATTTCCCCCAAATATGACTTGCTGGACTTGAAACCCAGGCCACTGCCTGCAGACAGGAGCAGGTGGGCACGGAGATGTGGGAAGGGCTGCCACACCCAAGCTTGGCACCAGGTGGGCCAGGGGAGAAGGGGCAGCTGCCTACTCTCTCCTGAGTCTGCGCGAGGAAGTCCCTGTCCCCTTTCAGATTTTCACTGCTCCTTGCTCAACACATGGCTCATGTTGGGACAGGTGACCTTCTGGACAGCCTGGCTTGCAATGCAGAGCTCCCTCTGTGGGATCAAAGTTCTGTTCCATCCACACAGGATCCCTGGATGAAGAGCTCTGACCTGAAACATCCCTCCCCACCACCCCCCGCCTTCCAAACTCCTGATCCCGCCCCTCACAATGTTGTCATCTTCACCTTCATCATCATCATCATTATCACAGCGGCAGCAGTTTACATATATTGAGTCCTCGCAGTGTGCCAGGCTGCTGTTATAAACGTGTTGCTTGGAAAAAATCTCATTTATTACTCAACACCCTGTGAGGAAAGGAACTGTTATTATCTCCATTCCACAGGTGAGGATATGCAGGCCCTGAGACGTCCCAAGCTGGCAATGATGGGGTGAGACGATGAACCCTGGCACCTCCACTCCTGGGCCGAGTTTTTAACCACACCCTTAGTGTGCTGTCTTACTATGCTGCCCCCTCGTCCCTGCCTCTGAGAGCTGAAGCTTCATGTCTCCTCATTTTCCAACCCAGGGTGGCAAATGTGCTTCATTTCTTCTGCTGACTCCACCTGACTGGTGATGTAATGAGGCCAAGTAGGGTTTCAATGGGAAATCAACCCAAAATGTATTAGGGATGGTGGCCATGGGCAAGGAAAGGGAATGAAGGAAATTGGAGTGTCATGGATGTGGGTTAGCCCTGCAGAATCATGGAGCTCGTGTTCCAGGTCCCAGTTTCTACTTCCCCCAGGGAATGACACTGGCATTTGCCTCTTCCTTCATGTAGAATGCCACCTACCCACATGGATCAGCTTTTTCCTCAGAGGCCACAAGAGGATAACCATATCTCAAGGCATCACACAGCCTAGCATTCATTCTACAGGTACATTTATACAGTAACGATGGGTGGCTGGGGACTTTCTTGTCAGCTGTGTTTGAGATTTTGAATGCTAATTTGGTGAGGTTTACTCATCCTCTTTGCTGATCTAACACAATCTAGGAGGATGGGGTTCCTATGATGGCTATGAGAAGAGGCCCCACTTACTGCTTACTGGGTGAGGGAAATCTCAAAGGTGTGGAGGAGCAGGTGGATAAGTGGTCCCCGGTCATCTTGCTACTTCCACACTTATTCAATGATTACAGGGATGTTCTGGTTATTTATTGCTGCATAACAAATCATCCTATACTGTAGTGGCTTAAAACAACAGTCATTTTTTCTCCCTTGTGGTTTCTGTGGGTCAGGTGTTTGGGAAGGACTGAGGGGCAGTGGTTCTGCTTCATGCAGTGTCAGCTGTGAGGCTTGGCTGGAGGCTGGAGGAGCTGCTTCCAAGATAACTCACTCACATGGCTGGCAGGTTGGGGATGGTTGTAGGTCAGGAGCTCAGCCAGGGCTGTGGGCTGAGGGTCTCAGTTTCTCTCCCATGGGCCACTCCATAGGCTGCTTGGGCTTCCTCACAGAATGGTAGGTAGATTCCAAGAGCAAGCATACCAAGACAGAGATAATGGAAGCTACTGTGTTCTTATGGTCTGTGTCCAGAAATAAACATGATATTAATTATCTTGTTTACATAGTCTCAGAGCGCAGATTCAAAGGGAGGGAATATAGACTTCACTTCTTGAAGACAGCATTGTCAAAGAATTCTGAGGCCATGTTTTAAAACACACACAGTAAGGAAACTCTAATAATTGTGCCACCAAGAACAAAGGAGAGGGTGTATCTCAGCATCTGTATGTTTAAGACACTCAGAAACACAAACACGACTTAGGTGAATTGCAATTTGGGTTGTTTCCATGTCCTGGGAAAAGGCCAATATGTCCTCCTACATCTTCCTACTTAACATAGTTGGGAATAGTATCTTTGAGGCTTATGTAGAAGAAGATGAACATTAGGAACATCACTTCAATGCCTTTCTTTTCAGGAAAGCAGGCTTGAGTGGATGGGGGATAGCTGGGAAGGAAAGGTTAGCCAGTACATGTGTCTCCTCTTTCAAGGAGGACTAGTGCTGGGATGAGTGGATTAGGTCATCGTGTTGGATCCACCATGTTTGACACGGCTACCCAGTGTGTAAGCTTTGACTGAGCACCTACTGTATGTAAGTCACTGTGCTGGGGCTGTACGGCATGAAGCTATGAAGAAGAAAAGGTCCCTCCCCTGTAAGGAATCACACTCTAATTTGAGAGGAAGGCATAGACACGTGAACACAGACATATGTTATAAAGCCCTAAAGGTTGGGATTGAGAACAAGGACTTTAGACCCAGGATGCATCTCACTGTATGACTTGGACAGATTATCTAACCACACTAAGCCTTGATTTTCCCTTTAGTGAAATGGGAATTTGAATAATACTGACCTTATAATATTACACTGCATAAGTTTATATATTTCCATATGCCATAGAAAAGGAAGAATTTGTTTTCTAGATGCTCAGAGGAGAGTTGGCCACTGACAGCTGGAGTGTTCAGGAAGATTTCATGGTGGAGGCCTTTCTTCCCATTCCATGTCAGCCCCTTCCTGTGGCTTCAGGCCCACCTCCCCATGAGTGCTGTCATTGAGGACACCTCTCAGGCTTCATCTTTTTAACTTTGCTGCAGATTTCAACACTGTGAACTACCTTTCCTTCTTACAATTTTCTTTCTTTTGTGATACATGTCATCTTCTCAGCTCTTGACTCTTCTTCTCTGTCTTCTTTCCTGCCTCTCCTGATCCTCAGAAATAAGCACGTCCTGCCAAGCGTCTATCCTCATGACCATCTTCTGTGTGCTTCCTCCAGAGGGTCTCGCCTTCCCCCAAACCCTTTATGGTTATGACTTCCAAGTGTGTGTCTCCTGCCCTCTTTCCTGGACTTTCTACTCATATTTCTAACCACACCTTATGTATTCTTTCATCAACTATTTATGGACAGTCTACTGTGTGTTAAAGTTGGGCATGGCCTCTGTCCTGTGGAGCTTCCACATCAACCAAGGAGACTGTCCCTAAGCAACCAGTCATGCCCTCAGTACTTAATTACAATTGTGACAAGGGCTAAAAAGGAGGAGAAAAGTCCAGCTGGGAGGTTGACCCAGTTCTTCTCCATGGTCAGGAGAGGGTCCAGTTCATGGTGAACTCTGTTGGACGAGTGGGCAGGCAGTGAGGGAAGAGAACAAGGGGGACTGAGCAGATCCCTGTCAGAGAGGGCTTATGGGCTAAAGTCTGAGTCAGGCAGGAGTGGGAGGGTAGGAAGAGCTGAAAGAAGGGTGGTGTATTAGTGGGCTACAGGGAAGGCCATGGGGGGAGGGGTGTGAGATGAGGCTGGAGACAGGGAAGGTCCCTGAAAGACATGCTGAAGATGTGGTTGCAACTCTGCAAGCTTGAAAAGGGTGCGATTATATTTGTACTTCTAAAAGATCACTCTTGCTGCTATGTGGAGAGAAGGGAGTAAGACTGGAGTTGGTGTCAAGAGGGGACTGTGAGTCCAGGTGAGTGATTATTGTAGTTTGGAATAGGCAGTTGGGGCCGGGAGGTGATGGCAGCAGAATTAAAGAGAAACGACCAGATCCCAGAGGTGAGTAGCAAGTAAGATCTCCAGTATTTACTGATAGATTTTATGAAGGGGGAAGTCTCAAGGGTGATTATTGGGGTTTTGGCTGGCTCAACTATTCACAGAGCCAGGGAGCACAGGAGGAGAAGCAAGAAGCCAAATGCTGAATGTTCTGCAGGGTAGATCTTTGAATGCTGAGTTCATTTCTTCAACATGTGTAGCTCTGTGGAGCCAAGTGGAAAGGTGGAGTTGGAGGGTGAATATGTGGAGCTCAGAAGACTGTCTGGAATGGAGACAGACATGCAGAAGTCATCGGTGTAGGAGATGGTCTAGGAAGGGTAGAGAGTGAGAAGAGGGTTTGGCTGGGAGACATCCAACACTTAAAGATCAGCAACGGAAACTGACGGGTGAGCAGAAGGCTAGGAGGAAAACCTGGGAGTGCGGAGTTCCAGAAGGGGAGGGAACAGAGTGTCAGAAGGAAGGAGACGGCATCCACAATAAGCATTACAGAAAGGTCAGTAAGATGAGGACTGGAAGATGTCCTGTGGATTTAGTGACACAGAGGTCACTGGTGACCTTAGTGAGATCCTTCTTGGCAGCATGATGGGGCAGAAGTGTGTTAAGGAGTGTGTTGGGGTGAGGAAATGGAGGCAGAAAATGAAGAAGAAATGAGGGATGAGAGCCTAGTGACATTTTTTTTTTGAGATGGACTCTAGTGACATTTTAAAGGAAGATACTTGCATATGCTCACGAGCTGCTAAAAAGGATCCAGGAGAAAGGGAAAGTTGATGAGACAGACAGGAGAGACTGAATTAACTAATGGGTGGCTGAGGTTCTCAAGAAGGTGTGGGGCCATGGGACCCAGGGGACAGCTGGGGGCTGGTCTAGAGAGAAGGAGAGACTCTCCCTACTGTATCCAGGGAAGAGGGAGAAGAGGGTACGTGCAGATGGAAACAGTTTAATTCTCATTGGAAAACCGAGGGGGCTTCCAAATGAAGTAAGGCAGTTCCTGAGACAGCAGGGAAGTATGCCGTGGGGGGAAAGTAGCATGAGTGTTTGGGGAGAGTTCTGGTTGGAATGGCCTTGATCAGAGTGGGGAAGTAAGTTGACCAGAGAATCACAGGGAAGTCCTTAGGAAGCGTGAGGAGCCCACTTGAAGTTGGTGGCCATAAAGACAGACAGAGACTGGTCTGTGGTGTGTTTCTGTCTAGAGAACTTGGCACAAAGAAACCAGGTATTAAGTTCATTCAAGGTTGGGGTTTCACTGGGTAGATGTGATAAAAGGCAGTGAAGCAAGGGCATCTTCTAGTTGTCACCTTGATAACTCACAGACATGTCATTTTCAGTATGTCCCAAATCCATTATCTCTTTACCTTCTTCCCCAAATCTGCTCCTCTTTCTAAATTCCCCATCTTGATTAATAACAATACAATCATCTAGTAATACTCCCAATAACAGTTATTTATTAAGAACATGTTATCTGATATGATAACAGATATTTTACTATTTTTTTTTTTTAGAGAAGAGCACTTGCTATGTTGCCCACGCTGGGCTTAAGCAATCCTCCCAACTTGGCCTCCCAAAGTGCTGGGATTGCAGGTGTGAGCCACCGTGCCTGGCCAATACCAGATATTTTAGAACAATCATCTCATGATCATCATAACAACCTTATGGGGTATGTACCATTCATTTTACAGACATGGAAACAGAAGTTCAGAGAGGTTATGTCACTAGCTCAAGGTCTCTAGTAAATGGCAGTCAGGATGAAAACTTAGATCTATGAGGCTCCAAAGTCCTTCCCCTTTCCCATGACCACACCACCTGTAAGTTCTCTTGCCTTAACACTGCCTATCTCTGATAGGTTCCTTCCTCCCACCTCCCACACCACGTCAGTTGTCACATTCTATTTGTTCATCTCTGTCCTGTCTCTTGCTACTTCCTGCCATGCCACTCCACCCCATCTGCTTCCCTGGTTGCTTCCACCAGAATGTAAACCCTATAAGGGCAGAGATTATTATCTGTCTCATTTTCTGCTGTCTCCTCAGGGCCTGGAACAGCGTAAAGTAACCATTAGGCTCACTAAATAGTTGTTGAAAGAATTTTTCTATCAGGAGATAATTCTCTATGGGTTTTTTGTGTTCCCACAAGTCTTGTGGGCAGAGGCACTGATGACTTTTTTGTTCCCATTATCTTTTGGAGGATGGTTGCATAGCAAACAGCCTCCAACGATAGCGTCTCCCTCTAGCGGAGAGCAGCTCTGTTTGCTGTCCAGTATAATAAAGATATGTCTAAGGCAAATGTCGGGCAAGTTTGCTTGCAGCGCATTATAAAAGATTGGGGTTTCCTAAGCTTGGAGTTTCTCAGTGTGTGTGGTCCAGTCTCATGTCCCTCCCATAGGACTTCAGAGTTAAGGGAAGGTGATCTGAACATGAAGCTTTTGCAGCCTGCTGTGCCATGAGTAATTAAAGTCCTTTGTGTCTGGCCCAGAGTTTCCCGTCTTCCACTGGCATCCATGAAACTGGCAGGGTAACTTAGATTGTAAGTGTAAAATCTCAGACCCTTCAGAGTTCTTGACAACGGCCCTTACCACCTTTCACTAAGACAAGTGAGACAACCTCCATGTCCCATTCCTCCCAAACACCTCCCTTGGATGCCAAAGGCCCTCTTAGTGTTCCCTAGAGGAGAGAGAATTCATCCAGACTCCCGTAACAGCCCCCCAAGGCCCTGGCAGGATGGCTCCTGCCTCCCTGTCTAACTTCACCTCTCATCATCCCCACCCCTGCTCCAGCTGAGGCAACCACAACACCACCCCACGCATATATTTCTACTCTCTTGCATCTATGCCCTTGTCATGCTGTCCACTCCACAGGGGTCATCCTTCTCCCCTTCTGACTGTCCATCCTTTAGGCCAGGATCTTCCAAGAGGCCTACTCAGAGACCCGTCAGAATTTCCCTGTCACTGTCTCCCCACTTTACTCATCTTGTACGGTTCTCCAATCCTTTCGCTTTGTACTGTGAAGACCTGGGTCAACCCACACTGCCTCTCCGGGAGGTTCCATTCCCTCAAGTCTGTGATCCTTTCAGCCTCTGCAGCCCCTGGCATACAGTAGGTGCTCAACAGATGAGTGATGTCCTGAAGAGTTGACCTGCACAGGGAACGGCCTTGCAGAATGGTAGGATGGAAGGACGGAGGAGTGGAAGGACATCTCGAGGAAAGGGAACAGAAGCACGGAGGTGGAAATGTCTAGGGCAGGGGAAATAACCACATGAATTGAGATTGAGTTCATGAAAGAAGGCCAAAAGAGGTGAGTCTGAAAAGAAGAAAGTGAGGCCCAGGGTCCAGGAGGGCTTTAACCATTGGGGCCCCATTCTTCTCCGAGGGCAGAAGCCCTGGCGAGGGCTCCAAGGTCTACATCCCCTGACCAGGCGCCTCAAGAAGCTAAGCCCGCTTGCGACTCCCTCTCCCGCCCCACGCCCACCCTCTCCGCCTACGTCGGCCATCAGAGCCTCGCTTGCTGCCCGAGAGCCTCGCATTGACGCGGGCCCGCGCGTGAGTCAAGCCTGCGTCACGGCGCCCCGCCGCCAGGGTGGCCTTTCGGAAAGCGAGGGAACAGTGCGCGCAGCGCTCCGCCCAGCTCCGTTCCGCTCCGCAGAGCCGGCGCGGCCAGGGCGCAGGGAGGGCGGCACTCGGCCCCTGTCTTCGCAATCCCGCGCGCTGTCTCCGCCGTGGGACCTGGGTCCCCGCGCCGCTCCTCTGAGCCCCGAGCGCGCGGCGGGCGGGAGCCAGGTTGGGACTGGTGGTGAGGCAGGGAGTGAGGAGCGAGCGGTGTCGCGTGCGCCGGCGCGCAGCTCCGGGTAGCCCCAGCCCCAGCCGGGGGCCTGTGGCCCGGGGGAGGAGCTGTGCGTCCGCGACCCGTCGGGGACCGCAGCTGCTCGGCCGGAGTGCACGGGCCGAGTCTGCGCGACTACCCACGCGTGACAGGTGAGTCGCTGGCCGCGCCCCGCCTGGCTTTACCAGGCCGGCCACTGCAACTTTCCTTGTTCTGGCCCCGCCCCAGCCAGGGAGGGCTGAGGAGCAAGGTGCGAGGCGGCGCTGCCCCCGCATCCGCCCGACCCTGCGCTGGTCCCGGGCTCCTCTCGCCGCTCCAGCCGCCGTTGCCTGGCGACGGAGCCCCGGGGCCGGCTCTCCTTCGCGCATCGGGGTGCCCAGCGGCGTACGCACGGGTTGGACACCGGGCTTCAGCTTCTGGTGCTCAGAAGGGCCCAAGAACTCCGGAGGAAATTGGGCTGAGCTGCGGAGGCAAGCGCCCGCGGAGAACCGGAGGGGGCCTGCCCGGCCCATCCGCGGCTTGAAACTGCGCGCCCAGGGCGCAGTTCCACTGGGAGCCTCCTACGCAGCTGGAGACCCCAGCCCCAGCCGCTCGGCCTCAGGCCTGTGACCTTGACAGTAACATTGGCAAGCGAAGCAGAACTCTCACGCCCGAGATGAATATTTAATTCTCAGTCCTGGGGCTGGTCCTCGCTGGATTCGGAGCTAGCAGAGAGCCCTTCCTCCCTCGTGGGAAGCGCATCTGGGGAACGGAATGGCTGAGACAGGGGACGTGCGTGTGGTGCCCATCTGGAGGGGGCGCCGTCCTGGCCGGGCGAGAGGCCTCTGCTACATTTATGCCTGTGTGCGCCGTGCTCTGAAGCGATGCTGGATGCTCGCAGTACTATGGGGAGGGCCGCTCCCCTAGGGGCGCGGCCGCCTTGGAAAGAAGCGTGATGTTTCCTTTTAAAGCCCAGACAGCCCTGTCTGAAATCAAATTCAGAAATCCCAAGGCCATTCACCTTACAGGACCTAGGCCCTGTCAAGTTGGCTTTAGAAAATATGTTTTGATCCCATTCCTCTTTCCTTTTTTTTTTTTTTTTTTTTTTAAAGAAATACTTTAACAGGCCTTTTGGATTAGGAGATTTCTAACCAGAGCTACCTTTGGGGCAATTCAGCTGTGAACTTGAGGCAGGTGAGGGTGAGTTGGGGAGACAGGGAAGTGGTAATGAGGAGGAAGATTCTTTTCCGGGCATTGGCCTTGTTAACAGGAACTTCAGGAACAAAGACAATCCTGTAATGGCTCCAAAAAAATTCAGCCAAAACTTTAGTTAGCGCCTAACTGTTAAGGCCTTGCTGGACACGCTCACTGATGTCTGGAGAACAAGGTCAGAGTGTGTTGAGGTTAACAGTGGGAAGTTCTTGTGTCTTCTTCTGTGCTTACGTTATCCCATGGCTCTGTGAGGCGGACCCATCACCTGGGCAGGAAGAGCTTTGAAGTCACACCTGATTGTCCTTGGCCATGGCCCATCCACGGGGACCATCAGAGGCTTTAGCTCCACTGCCGGATTTTTCTCCAGTGGAACATCTGTGGCTAAGTAGGTGGTTGAGTTTCAGCGAATCCCTGCAGCTCAGCCTGGAGGGTGACTCAGTGCAGAAGGCAAATGGTGCCCACCAGCTCTGATTGGAGTGAGTTTGTTTGGCCTGAGTCACACACAGAGTCGTGTGTCAGCTGTTTGTGAGTTGATTGGAGTTCTTTACCAGGACTCGTGAGCAGGAATGGCCTGAGCCCAAGTGTTTTGGGCAGAGGTGGGCAAGTCCTCTGAGGGAGCTAAGCAGAGCTCTGGCTGCTGAGCAAGGGTCCTGGAGCTCTGACTCCTTGGGAAGGTGAGCAGGGCCAGGCTGGGCTAGGCAGGGAGATGGGGAGAGGTGAAGGGGAGGGTAAGGAAAGGCTCTGTGATTGTGGTCAGAACTGGGCCCAGTGTTCTGCCATGTGCCAGTGGGGTGACCCTGGGCAAGTCACTTCACCTCGGGAGTCTCAGTTTCCTCAGTTGTAAAACAGGGATGCCCATGATATTATTTCTGCAGGCTTATTTTGAGCCAGGTGCTAGACACAGCAGGTGCTCATTAGATGTTAGTTCCCCATCCCTTCCCTTATGGGCCTTAACCAGAGGCAATTCTTTCTCTCATTGCTTCTGCTCCATCATGAAAGGGGATGTGGGGACACATGAAGGTTCGGTGCTTCCCATGTGATTAAGAAGGACCTGTAACTCAGCTTCACATAGACCTGTTTCCAACCCTCAAGTCTCCCCATGAGACCCTAAATTGGGAAGCTTGATTAAGAGCAGGATTAGTGTTGGGGTAGGGGTGGGGTTCAGCTGTGCTGGGTCTGCTGGCTGCCCTTGGCCACCTGCAACAGCTCTGGGGTGACTCCAGCACCACAAACCTTGACTCTTTGGGGTTGTTTCTGACTGTGACCTGGTCCCAAGCTGCAGCACGTGCTGGGTGGACTTCAGGGGTCATTTCTCTTTGTTCAGGTCTTGCCATCCTCCTCCCCACCCATTCTATCCATAATAGAATTGAAAGTTACAGGAGAACTGTTCAGGAGAGCTGAGACTGGCCTCTCCTGGAGAGGAAAGTGAGGTGTGTGATTCCTGTTTTCCTGAAGGACCCTGGGCCCCTAGTTTTCTCCGTCTATAAAATGTCCAGATTTGGTGCTGAGCTAAGATGTGTGTGCCTTAAGAGTGAAGGAAATAAGGGGATCCCCAATGCAGCAAGAAAGAAGCCATGCTGCCTCAGGGGACTCTGATCTGCTACTGGAAATGGGTGTGTGTGTGTGTGTGTGTGTGTGTGTGCGTGTGTGTATGCATTGCATTCACCATTCATTCTGTAGCCAATGCCCTCCCCATTGGATCCAGGAGCAAATTCCAAGGATGACAGAAACAGAGATGAAAAGATTCCAGAGAAGCAGGTTCCTTCTGCTTGTGTACCCTCCCTTCCTTTATACTCCTTTTCTGTCCAGGTTTGCTGCAGCAGGACAATTCATCATTAATCCCTTTAAAGCTGCTAAGATAAGCAGCAGAATAGTTTAAAGGGAAGATGGATTTAAGCTTTTTTGCTAGAACTAGCTCTGAGTTATCACTCGCTCCCAGACTGAGCTACAAGAAGTCCTCACAGCCAAACATCTGGAGCACCAGGATGGGGGAAAAAAAACCTGTCACCTCAGCCCCTGTGCTTCCCTCCCCTGAATGATGTTGCCGGCCGCCAGAGGTCAGAAGCACAGTGCCATAGGTAGATCTGATTGCTAGAGCACTATCCCAAACTCAAGTGGGGCAGTGATCTGTGAGGAAATGCCTACTTTGCATGCTTTTAGGAGGGGTGAGTGCTGTTCTGGATTCCAGTGGCTCACACTGTGCTTGGCACAAATTGATAATATTCAGTTGCTTATTGAGGCTTCTGTGCTGTGCTAAGTGCTTTATTCCCAGGCCATCTCATTTAATCTTCACCACAATCCCAGGAGACAGATATTGCTATCTCCAGTTTACAGATTGTAAAATTTAAGGTTCAGAGAGGTTAAATAATTTGTTCAAGGTCACACAGGTAGTGAGTGGCAACTAGAGAAGTGGAACTCTATCAGTCCAAACTTCATGTTCCTAACCTCTATGTGATACTTTTCCGCAATACATTCTTAATAAATGCTGACAACCTAGGCATTTACCCAAACAAGATTGTCTAGAGCTGTGGGTCCAGTTTTTTTAAGTTAGTGCCCCGGGAAAGGGGGAAATGGGCCTGTACTAATTGGAAATTGGTGGAAAACAAACATAACCAAATGTCCAAGGTTTGGGGAATATGGTATTTGGCTCCAGGTGGGTTGAAATCCAGAAAAAGATCCTAGGCTCCATCTTGGTGCTTTCTTGTCCTTTCCCTGCCCTTCTCTTCCTGACCTCTACTGCCCTTGACCTCATTCCCTTAAAATCTGTGCAAGCTAGGGGTTCGTGTGTAGAGCAGTGAGAGGAGTCAGAGCCGGTGGATGTTGCCCTGAGAATTTCTGCATATGCAGAATCAAGGACGGCCACTTGCTGATGGGAGCTTGGTGGGTCAGGTTTCTCTGCTGAAGAGTGTATGCCAGGGATTTGTAGCAGTTTCTGGTGAGGCCCCAGACCCCAGAGAAAACTGCTAACGCTTCAAGGTTATTTACAGCAGCTGCTGGCAGGGCTGCTTGGGGAGATTCCACTTGCTTCTCCGTGGATCTTTTCCCACGGAGAGCCCACTTTCTTCTCACTCCAAAACTCTGCCACACGTGTCCGTGGCCGTTCTGGGAAACATGGCAACTGATTCCTCCAGCTTCTCTGTCTCTTCTCTTTCTCTCAAAAATCGCCATCCCCAGAACAGGCCCATGCTGTCCTAGCCTGCCCATCATCTTCAAACCACCTGAGATCTCAGTGGGGAAGTTCCTGAAGGTGAAGAACTGAATGTAAGTATTAATGCTCCTCACTAGCAGTGGACGAAGAGGACTTCCCAGAAACCCTTGCTCATAGGCAGCCATTTTGTGGAGATAAGTCCTTTGATAATTCTCTTTCTCTTCCTCCTCCTCCTCCCATGAGTGATTCTTAAAACATTGCTCATTTATGGGCAAATCCAGTTTTTTTTTTTAAATACATAGTTAGACATTCAATATGTACAGAAAATTCACATGTAAGAACATAAGCTCAGATGCAATATGAATTACTGTGTACGCTTATTCTCATGTTCAAAACCAGGTGTGTTTTGTTAGAGAATGATTCTGGGTCAGGTGAGTTCTAGGCTGCCTGAGTCCCCAACTAGGGAGTTGAGGCACAAAGCCCTGTCCAGTCTATGTCCTCTTGTGGAGTGGGAGTGAGGCACATATAGAGCAGAGGAGTGAGTACCCCAGCTCACAGGCCCTGGGGTCACCTCATTAGCTGCAGTTGTCCCACTGAGCTGCCACTCTGCCTTCCCGAGCCTACCTAGCAGTTTATTTGAAGATAACAAGTTGCCTGTCACTGTACGCCATCATTTCTAATTAGTGGTTTACTTAGAATTTCTGCTGGATTCTGCATAACACTAATTTACCACCTTCTATTTTGCTTGCAAATGGAATTCACTGGTCCACACCCCAAAATTCTGCCAGTTACATTTTTCTTTAATTATAAGACTCCTGGGTTCCTGAGGCTTTAAATCCCACACCAGCTCTAAATGGAGCAGAAGCAATGTTTGCTAAAACTACCTTGCAAGAGGAATGAATAGTCACTCGATATGGTGGTTCCAGAATGTACTGCCAAGTGAGTATTCATTGAGGACATGGGTCTCCCTTCCTTTGCCCAGGTCTAAAGGAAGGAGAGCAGATGTTCTGTACTGCGCAACCTGGGGCTGGCTCTCAGAATAACCCGGTGGGCGCTGTCCATGGTCCTGCCACACCACTGGAGCCATCTGCCTGCTAGTAATTTGGGACTCCACATAACAGCTGAAAGGAATCTCCTTGACCAGTTCCCCAAATTGCTTTATATTGTGAGTTTTAGAAGAGAACTTGGTCAAGTGAGGAAGATCCTGCTCTCTGGGAGAAATGGTGGTAGATGGGCTCAGTCCACTGTTGACTTCCTGAATGTATCATTTTGCAAGGCTGCATGGTGCACTGCAGAACTTCCCAACCAGTGCCACAGATGGGTAACATGTGGCCCAGAAATAATGATGCCCTCATCCCTTGGAATAGCCTGGGATGGCCTAGCATGGTGGCGCCTCCTCCATGTACCCCAGTGTGCCATGCTAGTGTTATTTTCTGTGTCATGACATGCAAAAGATTGGAACATACCAGTATGTCAAAAAGAATATAGCTACAGTTTAGTAGATGACAGTCTGAATCCCCGCTCTTCCATTTTATGGCTGGGTAATCTTGTACATGATAGAGGCTTCTTTGTCTTGAAGATAATAATTGTATTTTATCTTAAGTTGTTGGGAGGATAAATAACATATGTAAGCACAGTGGGTCACCTGTGGCTTGTCCCAATAGGATGTTTTTCTGCCCAGCCCTCTACAAAGCTGCACTGGAGGCTGGTGAGAAAAGAGACACAAACCCTTCTCATTTTCAGGAAAGAGACATCATGTTGGGACTGTAATTAAGAGTTTCTGATCACTATTCCTTCAAGAGCTCTTCAGCAGTCCTTTTGGTAACTCAGGTAATTGAACACCCTTGGTTCTCTCTGTCTCTTTCTAAGACAACAGAAAATAGTGGTTTTAAGAAAATCCAGGTCAGATTATTTTGGCAGATGCTGTGAGGACTCATCTGTCCCCATGCTGGTCCCCCCATGAATGAGGAAAGAAGGGAATGAGGCTTTCACTAGTTGTTCCTGGACTTTTATATGCACATCTGGTTTTAAAAATTTTTCTTTTTCCAAACTGGTATACTCTCACGGGTCCTTTATCTGTCTGAGACCTGGTGTGCCCTTCAGCACCTCAGGTCCTCAGTTTCCCTTTTTCTTCAAATCTTAAGTCTCATCCAACAGCCTGATCCATATCACCATCATCACTTACCTACCCTCCCTGTTTCTTCACTTGTCCTACCGGCAGCCATTGATCCCTATAAAAACAGTCAGGTCAGGCCGGGTGCAGTGGCTCACACCTGTAATCTCAGCACTTTGAGAGGCCGAGGCAGGTAAATCACGAGGTCAGGAGATTCAGACCATCCTTGCCAACATGGTGAAACCCCGTCTCTACTAAAAATACAAAAATTAGCCGGGTGTGCTGGCATGCGCCTGTAATCCCAGCTACTCAGGAGGCTGAGGCAGGAGAATCGCTTGAACCCAGGAGGTGGAGGTTGCAGTGAGCCAAGATCGCGCCACTGCACTGCAGCCTGGGCGACAAAGCAAGACTCCATCTCAAAAAAAATAAATAAATAAAAATAAAATAAAATAAAAATAAAAATAGTCAGGTCGCATTACTCCTCTGCTTGAAAACCTCCAACAGCTTCCCATTAGCCTTGAAAGAAAACCCTAACTCCTTTCCATGCTCCTTGAGTCCTGCCTGCTCTGGACACTCACTGTCTTCCTAGCCCAGCACCTCCCACTCTTCCATTGTTCAGGGTGCTCTAGGCACATGGCCGTCTGTCTGTTCCTTGTACTCACCGGGCATGCAGGTCCTGCCTCAGGACATTTGCACTTTCTGTTCCCTCTGCTCTGAATGCTTTCCCAGGACATCCACATGGCCCACTCTCTCACTCCGTTCAAGTCTTTATGTCACCTTATCGGAGCATACTTCCTTACCCCCATCTCTGTTGTAGCATCCCTGCTGTGCTCCACCCCCTCATACTCTATATTGTATATGTTTATTTGATATATATACTATCAGATATAGTGTATGTTTATATGTACATTATAAATTATATATTTGTCTGATTTCTATTTGTCCCTCTGCACTAGAATATAAATCCAATGGAGCAGGGACATTATTTGCTCTGTTCTCTGTTGTACTAGAACAGGGCCTAGAACATAATGTTCAGCAAATATTTGTTGAAAGAAGTAAAGGAAAAGAAGGAGGGAAAGAGATTTAAAAATATTTTAAATCCCATATTTTAAAATCCCATATTTCAGCAGTACCTCTAGTTCATAGGAGTTGCTGGGCTGTATTCTCCTTCCAGGCCAAAAAGGGAGTAGAAGTCGGAGAACTGAGCCCCAGCATCCCCTGTCAGCCCACTGTATCCTTGGGCTCGCACGTGCACGTCCCGCCCAGCTCCAGGGCATTGTGGGATGTGGGTGAGTACACCTTGATTCCTGGCTAAGCCCATTTCCCACATGTTCTCACATGAAGATGGTAGCTGGCACTGGTTGATGGCATGCCCCTGAGGGCCTGGCCTGAGCGGAGCACAACTCTTTTGTTACCTCATTTTATACTCATGACAACCCTATGAGGTGTAGCATCCTTCATCCCTATCTTTTCGGGTCCAGAAGGTAAAACCAAGACGGGTTATGTACTTTCCCAAAGACTAACATTTCATAAGTGGCAGAGCAGGACTTTAGGTTTTCCTGGCCCTAAAACCCATGATAGTATTGAGGTTGAGAGTCAGGTTCCAGGGTCAGTCTGTCAGTGCAGATCCAGGGGCTTTGGATGACTTGCCTTATTTCGTCAATTCCAAAATGCGTATTTTTGCACATTGCCACATCTTAAAATCAGGACATGACATGCAATCAATAGCTGTTTCAAAATGGCTGTGGGTCTATGGCAGCTCACCCTAGTTGGGTGGGAAACTTTGATGGACCCTTTCTGGTAAGTTCAAGAAAGTGCCAGCATCAGAGGATCCTAGATTCAATGAAATATAGGTAATTATCCCTCTCAGCTTCCATGTCTTCATTTGTAAAATGGGAGTAACAGTGGTGTATCTACCTGATATAATTACTGGCAGGATTAAAGGAGCTAATATCTGTTTGGTGCTCAGCATGGTGGCTGCCACAGAGATGGGACTCAAGAATTATGGCCTATGTGCTGTGTTGTCATTGTTATTATTACTACACCCCACTCTGCCTTCAGAAGTTCCCCCAGTGGATCCCTCAGCACCTGAATTCTAGTAAAGAGAGAATGCATGGGTTGGGGGGGTGCTTCCTGGGGCTGCCCTTGTTTACATGCACACAGAGCATGCGTTCTCCCACGTGAGATGGTAAAATGGAACCACAAGATCTGTTTGCACTGGCCACACCCACATTTTTCAGTGCCAGTTCCTCCCCCTCTGGACCATCTGTCCCCTTTCCTGCTTCCCTTCCTTCTTGACTAAGAAAACAAGATATTGACTCAAGAGAACAGACTCGGCAAATGCAACAGGAAAGTAAGAAAGGGCTGCAGAAGGTGCCACTGGCTCCTCAGCTAGATTTCTTGTTGGAATGGTCCCACAAGTCCCAAGCCATGCTGTGTGTCAGGACTGTGCCCACCCAAAGATGATTTCCCCGAGGTGAGGATGGATTCTGTCTACAAAGTAGGGAAGGTACAGCACAAATACTGGCTCTTTTGAAAGTGGCCAAAAGTCACAAAGGGATGGCCAGGCTTCTTAGTGTATCCTGGCTTTCAAACTGTCACTTGGGGCATCCTTGGGTCATGATATGGTCCTGGCATCAGAATATTGCATCAGAAAATGGAAAAAACTAGAAGCTGGAAAAACACATCAGACTCCAGGAACTTTGGGGTGTTCAAAAATGGATCAATTCATTTATGCACTCATTCAATTCCATCATATCATATTTATCATGCTCATATTATAATAAGATACCAGGATTTGGCCTTGCAGAAGCAAAGATGGTGTCAATTGAGGTATGAAATGGAAGACCAAAACACAAACCCGACAAATCTGTGAAATGGAGTAAAAAGAAATCACCACTCTGTTCATTTGATTTTTCAATAAGCTTCTGTTTCTCTTTCTCCTTCCATCCATGTGGTAACCAGATGCAGCTGGTAGGTAAGCAGGCAAGCACTGCTCCTCATTTTACAGATGAATAAGAAACAAACTGGCTTCCAAGTCTTGGGGCTCTCCCCATGTGTGCTGCAGGGCTGCACCGGATTACAGTCCCCCTGGCTGGGACATGCAGACTTCCGGTAGGTTCAAATGTCTCTCTAGTCACTGCTGTTCGTGTTTTACCCCGCCTCTTTGTTTCAAAGGTGAGGCAGTAGTAAGATTTCAACATGAGAAGCAGGTTGTTCTCAGAGGGTTGGGAGGCAGGGACCCTAGAACACCTGTAAATACCATGTTCTGCCCACAGATATGTGTAGGATAATCTGTGTGTGTGAAGCACTGGGTGGGTAGGAAGCAGTGAAGGGTGGGCACAAAGCTGAATGCACCTTCGCTCCTGCCTCAAGGAGCTTGCTGTTCAGAAAAGGGATCAGGCGTAACGACAACTAGTTGTACCAGACAGCCAAATAGTAAAATAGTGTAAAAGAGTGTTACGAGGAGTGTGCTGAGAAGGGCAGAGCGTTAATGCTCACTCACAGACTCGCAGGAGTTGTCATAGAGGCGAGGCAGGGGACCTAGAAGGCTTCAGCTGTCGGGATGGGAAGTGGTTAGTCTAGAGTGAGTGGTGAGTGGGCTGGGAGGAAGTGGAAGCCGAGGCCCGGGAGATAGAGGGGGCCCAAATGCCTCGGAAAGGGCCTTGGGCTCCCTTCAGTAGGCAGTGGGAGTGGGGCGGCGTGGCATTTCCAGAAGATGCCACTGAAGGCAACGTGTAGGATGCCGGCGGGGAAAGTGAGCTGGGAGCCTGCTGCAGGCATCTAGCCAGAGAGCAGGCTTGAACTAGAGCAGAGGGGTGGGAAGAGGACAGAGCTGAGCACACCTACAGGACTTGTGACACCTGGTGGGGGTGGAGGAAAGAGAGGTCAAGAAGGGTGCAGGGTCCCTGCCTGTGTCCTGGGCCAGCGGCATCCAGGGGCAGCAGCCTCCAAGTCAAGGCCAGGCCCTGTCAGGAACAGTTTGCCCCAGGTGACTGTCAGAGGTTTTAATAAAACAATTAAAAATAATTTGTGTCTCTGGTAACAGTCCGGCCTGTTTTGGGCTCAGTAAAAGCTCAGAGGCTCTTGAGGTTAAAATTAGAACAGTTTGGGCCACAACTGCCTGTCATGAAGAAATCAGGAAGCTGCCAAGCATCCTCTGACATGGTTCCTACTCACCACCAATTATACCTGAGTTAGATGTTGGCTTTGAGGTCCTGAGTGGGGACCACTTCCACTGATTTCCTCTTCTTGGGGGCTCTTCAGGGTGCCTGTTGGAACACCCTGAAGAGGTGCTTTTTAAGGATGTGCTTGGCCACAGCCACTCTTTCCAGAGCCATAAGACCCAAGGGTAGCAGGGTCAGGAGCATGGGGGGTGGGGGGGAGGCGGGGCAGGGTGGGTACTGTGGTGTCTGTGGTCGTTGTAATTAGGTGACTGCCTGCTTCCCCAAAGATGGTGGCTCCCCCACTCACCTCCCCTGGGGAGTCTGACTCGGAAAATAAATGATTCTTTTTGTCTCTTGAGTTACCTGAACCTTCCCCAGCAAGAAACACCCCAGGCCCAGGAGGTGGGTGCTCAGGGAACTGCCTTCATCATTACAAAAGGGCCCCTCTTCCCGTTTCCTCCTCTCTGGCTGCTGTGGGGTGCAGGGGCTCCAGGCTTTGTCCTGGTGCCAGGGTGAGAGCAGCCATCCCCCACCACCTTGAGCTAATTGCCGGATGCTGTGCTTGAAAAATTTTCATGGAGCCCTCACCCCTCTGGCAGGAGATATTTTTACCTGTCTGCCTCCCAGTCACACTATTTTTTCTCCTTTCAGAAGATTTGCAGTTCACTTGCTCCGACCTGCTTCTCTCACAGGAGCTATTCTGAGCTGCAAGCCACCTCTGTTGCTAAGTGACAAGCTGGCACCGAGGGCCTTCTCGGTGCTCGTGCCCCTCTGCGCTGTGCTTTCAGGGATGGAGGCACTCCTTTAAGAGAGTACCTTGCAGCTTTATCATCCGACGTGTTGCTCGTGAAAGCCACTTCACAACCCACCCTAGCTACTATGGGGGGGATAACTAGAATATGGCTGGGCTGGCTGTCACCACATCTCTACCATGCTCCAGTGGGCTCTCAGCTGATGGAGGGTGGCAGGGCAGACAGAACTTACCTTTCGCATCCATTGTTACAGGTGCCTGGGGCAGGTGGCTCCTTGCTCACACCCACAAGCAGGAGGGACTCTCAGTAGATATCTGCTAGAGCTGAAGGGGGTCTTGGAGGCCATCCATGCCAACCCATTTTACACACAGGAAAACTGAGATCCGAAGAAGTTAGGGCAATGGTACCAGTTTGCACAGTAGGTTGGTCAGGCCCAGCACCTAGCTGGCCTGCTGATACCTGGATTGTGGCTGGTTCCATGAGATACATGGGTATGGGAAGAGAGGAATCGCCCCTCTCAGGGTCCTTCTCTGATCCTGATGCTTCTCCCAGACAAGGCTTTGGGGTCATTGGCTGGGTACACTTTGGATTCCCAGGCCCTGCCTGCTCTAAAAGCTGGCCTTTCACCAGCACATGGCTTCAGGGAACTGGGGGTGGAGCAGGGAGGGTTGTTCCAAGTCACTGCTTCCACTGGGGTATGAATTGAATGAGAGCTGAAGAAGAGGTACCATTCGTGAGCACTTCTTGGGTGCCGGCATCGTTCTAAGACCAGTACAATGTATCCTCCTCACAGTATGGTGAGGTGGACACCACTGGCACCCTCCCTTGACACATGAAGCTCAGAGAGGCTAGAAAAGTTGCCCAGGCCAGGTGGCTGGCACACAGTGAGCTGGGGTTGGAACCCAGGCCATCTTACTCCTGAGCAGGATCACCAACCCATGTTGGTAAAAAACAAAAAAAGGTTTTAAGTGGTCTCAAGCTATTCCAAACATGAGGTACATTTTAATAACAATAATGCTAAACTTTTAATACAGGCCTTGTTTTTATTAATAATAATATTGCTGGTCTTTTGGATCCAAGCTGGGAGCTGCGGGACCTTTGCCTGGCTTCCTTTGACACTGGGGTGTGGTGCATGGTAGGACTTTCTAGGGCACACCCTAGGTGGACACCAGTTCTGGAGAAGAAAGTGGGCATTGCTGAGGTGGTGCAGGTTGCTTCTCTCCACCCACCTCCACTCCCATGGTCAGCTCTCTTTGGCCTTTCTTGAGAAGAAATGGGATTGATGGGACCAAATATCAATATGGGGACTTACATATTTTTTAAATGTATAAAGGTAAACAACGCAAGGCTTCCAGGCAGTGGCTGCTACCATTTGGGTCCTTTCTGTGTGCCAAGTTCTATGCCAGGCACTCTGTGTGCGGCCACTCATTGGACCCTCACAGCAGCCCTCCCTGGGAGACGGGAGCCATCATTAAATGCAACCTTTTCACCTATGAGGAGACAGACGCTCACATAATTAAAGTGCCTTGTCCAAGAGCACGCAGCTAGTGTGTGGCCAAGACCCCAGGGCTGCCCACCTCCCTCAGAGCACCTGCCCCAGTCCTCACACACAGCACAGCCGTGCTCCTCCCTCCCCAGCACACCTCTCCCTGTCTCCGCCTCATTCTGCCCCGGGGCTCTGGCCACCTTGCTCTTCCTGGAATTCCCAGGGTTGCTTCCTTTTTGGGAGCTTTGTGTCTGCTGTTCGCTCTGCCAATGCTC
Source organism: Pongo pygmaeus (assembly GCF_028885625.2). Taxonomy (NCBI): domain Eukaryota; kingdom Metazoa; phylum Chordata; class Mammalia; order Primates; family Hominidae; genus Pongo; species Pongo pygmaeus. The sequence goes on along the minus strand of NC_072373.2, from coordinate 119,561,356 downwards.
TTTCCTGTCATTCACGCCTCTGCTCAAATGTCACCTCCTCAGAGATGCCCTTCCTGACTGCCCCCCCAACCCCCGCATCCAGCATAAAAGAGCCGCCTGCCAGCTTGCTCCACCCCTCTGGTGTGATTCTCTTTACAGCATGTATCACCCCTGGCCATTACATTATCCATCGATTTCTTTAGTATCCGGCCCTTCCACATGAAATGCAAATTCCACAAGAGGAGACACTTCGCCTGTTTTGTTTGCTGCTGTATCCCTCACACCTAGAACAGAGGTTGGCATATAGGAGGCATTCAGGAAATGTATGTCAGGTGAGTGAGTGAGTCAATGAATGAAGTGAGAACTCTCAACTCCAGGCCTGTCTGGCTTCACAGCCCATGCCTCACACTCCCACACCCAGTGATCTTCTCCCTGTGTCCCCCACCTCTACTGAGTCTGACTCTGTCCCAGACAAGGCTCTGGTCAGGGTGTTAGGAGAACCTGACTAGCTTTGGGCAATTCAGTTCCTCTCTCTGGGCCTCAGTTTCCTCAGAGATAAAATGGGAACGTTGAGTTGGACAATTGCTAGGGTCCCTCAAGCTTTAATTTCTGAGTCTGACCCTGCTGTCACCTGGGCATATTCACTGGACACAGAGGGTTCCAGTCATGACTGCAGCCCAGCCCAGTGCCTCAGCCTGGAGGTTTGTACAAGCCCTTTGCATCCTGCAGACCTAATGGCACAGGAGTCCTTGGGCCCCCATCCCTCAGTGCGGCATGCGCATGGCGTCAGTGACATCTTGGGAAGAAGGAGGAAGCTCGTATTAGCTGATGCCCTGTGGTTGCTGGATGCTGCTGTAGGTATCCTTCTTCTGCTTTACCAGAATGTCCTTGAGTCCTCCTCGTTTAAAATGATGCTTTTTTCCTCCCAGCCCTTTCTCATCTTGGTGACCGAAGCTGCCACTCACTAGGCTATTTATGGAGAAACATGTGCTCCAATTGGTCAGCAGCAAGATAAATTCTGCAGACTTGCAGGAAACCCCCTTGGTTTTCTCTAGTTGTGGCTTGATGATCAGTACATCATACCTAATGCACTGCAGATTGCTCTGATCAAACCCTGCTGCAGGTAGAGTGGCCGGAGACAGGCTCTGAGCCAAGGAACTCTAGTGATTGCAGGCTCTAGAGGGACTCACACCCTTCTTCCCAGCTCTCGTCTTTAGTAACAGCTCTGGATGTAAGCTGTAGGGGAGGGGGGAGATGCCTTGACAGGAAGCCATTTCTCTGTTTGCACGCACTGCAGACAGGGACCTGCTGAGTGAGGAGAGGAGCTCATCCTGGCAGCCCAGGCAAGGACACAGGCCTCTCCATTGCGTAACTGCTAGGGCCGCACTTCACTTGTGTAGCACAGGCAACACGGCAGCCCTGGGGGGAGGCCCAGGGCTGAAAGTTCCACAGATGCACAAGTGCCACCCGTGGGACACCTTTCAGGACACAATGGGGTGTTCAACTGACCCACTGTGAAGTGAGTCCCAGCAGAGAGCTTCTTATAGGCTGGACCTGTCATAGTTACCCCCAAAGCCTAACCCTGTCTATTCTTGAGGTGTGAGGGGGCAGTCACTAAAGACTCACTGTCCCCTTGGAAGAGGAGGGCAGCAGGTATCACCTGCTAATGTGGTCCAAGACCTGGCCTAGGGAGGGCTAGCCAACCCCATAAACCTCCCAGTTTCATTACATGTGTAACAGGGCCTGGCTGGCAGGTCTCCTTGATGGTCGGGCCTTGGCTGGGGTCAGCCAGGAGGTCTGGGTCAAGGCTGGCAGGAAGGACGGGCCTGGCCCTTGTACTGCACAGCAACCTTGCCTGTGCCATTCAGGTGGCATGTACCTACGAGGAGAACAAACAGGGAGCCCGGCTTCCAGAGACAGCTCTTTCCCTTAATAAAGTAATTACAGAGCTGGGTAAGTTACATCCCTAGAAAGATGCAGGGCAACCGCAGGCTGGGGTGTGTGTGTTTAATTTTAAATCCTCCAACCTTCCCTTAATGAGGGGGTGCCTTGAAATATAACGGAATGGTGGAATTCTTCAAAGGCTTCATTTTCTTGGTGCTTTATTTCTTTAAGGGAAAGCATGAAAGACAAATGAGGACTGGCAGGAGCAGGGGAGGGTTTTGCCTCCCCCGCCAGTGTTGTGCAGACATTATCTGCTGTAAAACTGTCGCTGAAGGATGGAGAACCAGCTCTTGGCTGCAGAAGTCCTCAGATAATGTCAGTGCTGAGCAATGACCCAAGATTCGTTGGCACTGAGCAAACAGCTCTTGGCTTCTGGTGCCAGAATCTTTAGCTGAGCCTGGTCAACCAGTCCAGCCAGGGGAATGGAGATGCCATAGGCACTGGTGTCCAGGGGCCCCCTGGTGATGGCTCAAGAGCCTTTTTTTTTTTTTTTTAAATCACCTAGGGATCCTGTAAAAAGGCAGAGATTGATTCAGGAGGTCTGGTGCGAGCCTAAGATGCCCCTTTCTAACCAGTTCCTGGTATAATCCCTGCATTTTGAGTGAAAAGGCCCTAAGGAAGGAAGGTGCTGGCTTCCGTGACTCCCGCCAGGTGGGTTTGGCTAAGCAGAACACCTGGAAGGGGAAGGCTGTATGGGCCTCCAAAGGGGCTTGAGCACTCTAAGCGCTGCAGTATGGAAGAGAGAAATGTCTTCACGGATAACGCTCTACTTGGGTTTGGAGTATGGCTTTGCCTATTTTGCCCCTTTAGGTTTACTTTTCAAATACTGCTCGGGTCAGGCCTCTGGAGGAACTGAGTCTGTAGGCCTTGAGCTCCTCACCGGGCAGCCCCTGATGGGGAGGGAGGGCAAGCTGAATATATGAGGCCCTTGACCTGCCTCAGAGTGTGATGGGGAGTTAATTTGGGTTGTGTCCACGTTGGGCTCCTCACGTTCCTGGTGTGGTCAGATAATCCTCTACTGCTCACCTGGTTTCCTAGGTCCCTGGATGAGAAGGAGCTGACAGCAGCTGAATTCTATCTTCTCTGTGTGCTGGGGAGCAGGGCTACACGGCCCAGGTGGCATCAATGCCGAAGAACAGCAAAGTGACCCAGCGTGAGCACAGCAGTGAGCATGTCACTGAGTCGGTGGCCGACCTGCTGGCCCTCGAGGAGCCTGTGGACTATAAGCAGAGTGTACTGAATGTGGCTGGTGAGGCAGGCAGCAAGCAGAAGGCGGTGGAGGAGGAGCTGGACGCAGAGGACCGGCCGGCCTGGAACAGTAAGCTGCAGTACATCCTGGCCCAGATTGGCTTCTCTGTGGGCCTTGGCAACATCTGGAGGTTCCCCTACCTGTGCCAGAAAAATGGAGGAGGTAAGAGACAGCTCTGCCTGCATCAGGGGTCCCCTGCAAATAGGCCGGGCTGAGGGGTAAAAAAGAACACCCCTTTGCTGAGGCAGAACTGGAGCCCTTGTAGGTTGGAGCTCAGGATTCCAGAGTAAGACGCCCCAGGAATAGCTATAATGATGGTTAGTAGCTACCAAGAGACTACAGGACATGATAAGAAAGTGGGCTCTGGCCCCAGACTGCCTGGGTTCAGATTCCAGCCCTGCCAATCAACTTTGGGACCTACTACAAATTGCTTAACCTCTCTGTGCCTCATCTGCAAAATGAGAATAATAGTAGCTCCTGCCTCACAGGGTAGTTGGGAAGATTAAATGAGCTTTACATGCAGAATGGGCAACACACTACCCGACACGGTAAGGAGCACCTGTTGGCCATTATTACTAAATGCTTACGAGGTACTAGGCACTGTTCTAAGGGCTTAATGGATAATGGGGCTAAGTGCCTGAAACTGCTGATATTTGAGCATCTTAGAACAACCAAAGCACAAATTTTATGTGATTAAACCATCAAATCCTCCCAACAGCCTTATATGAAGGAGTTGTTATCATCCTTGTTTTACAGACTACAATACTGAGGCACAAATTGGTTAGGTAACTTGTTCAAGGTTGTGGGTGATCAAGGTTACAGCTAGTGATAAAGTCAGGATTCAAACCTGGATAGGCTTGCCCAGAGCCTGGGCACTTAGCCTCCACACCTACTGCCTCCACGTAGGAGGGGCCTTCACATTGCCCCCTAGGCTTGAATCCCTCTTGAGGATGTTGCCCCTGGTATCAAACCACTACCACCACTTCCAGCCCCCAGGAATTGGCCAAAGGCAGCTTTCCTTGAAACCAGGGATCAACTAACTAAAAATAAAGAAAACCCCAATAGGCTGGAAACAAAGAGGTTTGCTAGCCCAGACCTCTGGTCCTGGGAAAGTCAACTAGCAAGAGCTCTTGTGCGCCTGAGTCCCTGTGCCTGGCATGGCATGCTCCAGCCTGTTGGGTGGCCCCAGCTTGGCAGGCATTTTACCCCAGCTCCTTCCTTCCTTGCTTGTGGAACTCTTGCCATGTAACCTTTTCCAAAGACGCAGTCCCCTCCTCTCCAGGATGCATCTTTCCCTAGTTTAGAAGGCCACGTTTGGCTGGGAGGCTTCTCCTTTCCAGTTTCTTTTGAAGGGCAGGGAGTGAGAATGCCCACCTGAACTCTTGTGATTGAATTAGGCCAAAGGCGTCCATCTTTCCCCCATAGCATGTTATATTAGCTGCATGGTCTCCTTGCTTGAAAGATGTTTTTTACTTTTTAATAAGTAACTGTCAATCAGAGCTTGTGGCCTGCAGGGCATGGTAACTGAGTTGATGTAAGACTAGCCCAAAGCAAAGATATACAAGTATATGGTTACTTTATGCCCTGTGTGATGTTGAGAAGAGCTCCAAGGCAACTAAAATGACTTCAAAGGACATGTGGCATTGGAGGACTTAGCTGGGAACCTCTAACCGTGTTCTTTCTAGCTTAGATGATCAGTACTGCCTGGGCACTTGGTGATGAATTACAGAATCCCTTTCTATGCCACACACAAGCACTCACACCCAGGGCAGTGTTCTTGCCACAGTCTGACTGTTCACAGTGACATCAATCACCATGGCACCAGACATAAAGAACTACCCTAGGGGAAAAGCATTGTCAACTCTCAGAATTCTGAGCTTTCCATTCCACATTCCTGCCTTCCTTTTCCTATCTTCTCTGATTCCTGCAATCCCTTTTTATCTCTACCTTTAACTGTCTCGTATTTTTACAGGTTTTTCTTTGTTTGTTTTTTGAGACAGAGTCTATATCAAGTTGTCTTAAATATGTTTAAGGAGGAGGCAAATTATCACAGGAAGGAGACAGCTGTTTGGTCTGAGAGTTGAGTCTGTGCTTTTGAGCCATAGTCGATGTAATCAAACTTTGCATAGTTCTGGACAGAAACTCTGGAACACTCTCCTTAGCTCCACGAAATGTTGACAGCTTCCTAGTTTGCTTTTTCTTCTGTTTGTTTTTATGAGAAAAAGACAAATGTTCAACCAGTGCTTACTATGGGTAAGCCACTCATTCAATCTTTGCAACAGCCCTGTGTGATAGGTGTTGGGTCAAAGCTTATGAAATGGCCATTTTTGTAAGTCAAAAATGGTCAAATATCAGCAATTTTATACATAACGTTTTCATCCTCTTTACCCAGATGAGAAAACCAGCAGCACAGAGAGATCGAATAATTTTCCCAAAGTCACACAGCTAGTAAGTCATTAAAACCAGGAGGTCTGACTTCAGGACCTGGCTCTTACTGCCAAGATGGTCTTTTAAACCCCAGGAATAACCTCGGGGTTTGCCAGAAGTAAGGCTTAGAATACTGACTGAGGCATAGATGATTAGAGATCCAGAAGGCCTCAGAGATCCTGGATCCTGGCCCTGTCCTGATAAATCTCCTAACATCCTGAGCAGTGCTCCCTGCTATTCGGATGAACAACTTTAGGCTCCCGAAAGCTGTTGAAACATAAAAGGAAATCCAATTGTGTCCGCAAGTTGTATTTTCTAAGGCGGAAGAGGGTGCTGTTGCATTTTCAAGTGATTGCAACAAAGGTTGATATGAAAAAATACCTCTTATTAACCACAAATTCTGCCTATCTTGACCGCGGCCCCCTGAGCACTCTGGTTAGTTTAGGCCTTGGTGTGGTAGAGAGACCTGCAGTCAACTCGGCCTGGCGGCCTGCCTGAGGTGGACAGAGCCTGGATGGTGAGGGTCCAGTACCTTGTCTTTGCACTACCACCCCTGTCACTTTTTGGCGGCAGTTACCTGGAGGCTTTCCCTGATTCTTTGGGGAGAAAAAAGAGGCATCCATAGAAGGTGCCAACCCACTTTGCAGACACCCTGAAACTCACCTCCCTGCACATCTTGCCCCACCCAGAACACTGGGGCGAAATACAAAACCAGTGAGGCTGGCCAGGCGCAGTGGCTCACGCCTGTAATCCCAGCACTTTGGGAGGCCAAGGCGGGTGGATCACAAGGTCAGGAGATCGAGACCATCCTGGCTAACACGGTGAAACCCCGTCTCTACTAAAAATACAAAAAATTAGCCGGGTGTGGTCGTGGGCGCCTGTAGACCCAGCTACTCGAGAGGCTGAGGCAGGAGAATGGTGTGAACCCGGGAGGCAGAGCTTGCAGTGAGCCGAGATCGTGCCACTGCCCTCCAGCCTGGGCAACAGAGCGAGAGTCCGTCTCAAAAAAAAAAAACAAAAAACCAGTGAGGCTGTCTCCCTTTGACTTTCTGCAGCAGATCACTTAGCTCCTTTTCCATTTCCCCACACCCAAAACGAAGAGACCGGGTTAAAGACAGACCTAGGGGTCTAAGCATGTGGCCCTTTGGGCCCTCTCCCCTTTGAGCACCATGATGGGGCTGCTTGTTAGTGACGAGTTGAATGTATGTGTGCATGTGCGCATCTAGTGAGTTAGATGCTGTCATATAAAGCTCGGTGGGTTGCCTCCCCGGTAGGCTTTCCTGATTAGCTCCATTGGACCCTGGCCCCTTCCTCAGCATGTATGTGCTTGGTTGGCCTGTGTGACTAGTCTGTGGTGTGTGTGTGTGTGTGTGTATACACGTGCATGCTCATATTGCTCACGTGACTCTGCCTGCCTCCCCGGCAGATCGTGAACTGTTACATGATAGTGTCTGTGCCTTCTGTTACTCCACTGTCCCCCCGCTGCCTGTGCATGGCTCAGAGTGGACCTGCAGTAAATAGCTGATTGTTGCCAAGTGCCAGAATTTGTGCCTAGGAGATGGCTGATTGCCAGTGTTCATTGGCAGATTGGGCACACGTTGGTGAACATGTGGGATGTTATGTTATGGGGGCAGAGCAGTGTAGCTGGGGGCTTCTGGAGGCTCTCTACTGGCAAGGCTTAGTCAGAGGGTGCTGGGTGACCATCAGGGCCCTGGTGACTGGGGCTGGCCTGACAGTGTTTGACAGACAGGCAGGGCCTTGCTAACAGGACTAGATTGTTGGCACAGCTCTCAGCGGGGTGCACTCGTCTGTGTCCAGACATGGTTTTAATTCTCCTGCTAAATGCCCTGTCACTTGGAATTGAGATTGTTTCTGCAGTGAGACCCAGGACAGCGAGATTAATTTATCATCTGGACTCTTTAGCGAGACCCATTCTATCCTTTATGGTCCTCCTGGCTATGCTTTCCTGAACTGCTAATTTCTCTCCTGTTCCTCTCAATTAGCTGTAGATTAATGGCAAAGCTGGTCAGACCCCCCTCTCCCTGGAGAGCTTCCAAGCTCTGCTTCCCTGGAGCTGCCCAGTCTGCTGCATCAGCGTCTGGTTCAGACTCTGGGAAGGCTGCACCCGGTGTCTGTGCATCTGGGGGCGAGTGAGCCCCCATGCCATCTGGGGCTGCTTCTCTGTGGTCAGGAGGGGGTGTGAACAGGTGTCCACGGAGCGCCTCATGAGGTGAGTGTGTCTGCTGCGTGTGACTTGACATGTGGATTCTGGAGAGGCAGTGCAATGTCTGTCTGTTTCTGAACCTAGCCTTGTGAGTTGACATACATACGCTTCCTCCCTTAGTGTTTCGGGTCAGGGGAGTCAAGCGGGAGAAGGAGGGTCTGGGTGGGCTGCTGTGTGGTAGGCCACACGTATGGCCAGATCATTCATGGAGGAGCACGGGGACTGGTGACAATTTGCGGATGACCAGAGATGTGGCTGAGACTGGAGGACATGGCTGCGGCCCCTTCCCTCACTCTGCTGCTGTGCTCCAGAGCCCCTCTGCCATCCCTCTGCTCTCCCCACAGGTGCTTACCTGGTGCCCTACCTGGTGCTGCTGATCATCATCGGGATTCCCCTCTTCTTCCTGGAGCTGGCTGTGGGTCAGAGGATCCGCCGCGGCAGCATCGGTGTGTGGCACTATGTATGTCCCCGCCTGGGGGGCATCGGCTTCTCCAGCTGCATAGTGAGTCAAGGGCTGGGGCAGGCACTGAGTGGGAGGCAGGGGGCTGCTCCTGGGCATTGGAGACAAGGTCACCGAGTTTCCAGGCCAGAGTCCTATGTCAGGACAAGGGCAGGGAGGGTGATCCTCAACATGGGAATTACTCACAGCTGGGGTTCCAGGACCCCAGTCACCATGTTTCCTAAACTGAGAGTCGACCACATTGCCTGAAACAGCATGGAAGATTTGCCATTGGTGCTAAGGAGGAAAAGCCGGGACATATTCACATGGGGCTGCCTGGGACAGTGCAGCCAGAGTTCTCTGGGGACATATGGACTAGCCCAGATGCCCTTCTCTGCTTACCAGTCCCTCAGCTCCCCATGAGGGAGGTCCCTCCTCTTTCCTTGGTCAAAGAGTATTTTAAGCAGGCAAGCAGGGAGCTCAGGAAAAGGCAGGCCTGGGGCTCAGGGTCTCCTTGCCATTTTGCTGTGCCAAAGAGCAGAGTTGGAGAACTTACACAGGAAACTTAAGGTCAACCCAAGGGGGGTGAGGCTTTGGAACAGCGAGAGACAGGGAGACTCCAGTGGCCCTGGATGGAGAACTTTGTGAGGTCTCCAGGCTCATCCACAAGGCTACAGATGAGACCCTGCTCAGAGCTCTAGGTGAGGAAACAGCATCCCTTAAGGGCAAAGCCTACAGGGGCTCATGCTCACTGCTCACACCTGGGATAAAGACTGGAATGAACTTCTGGAAGGGACTAAGGATTCCGCCAGGCCTGGCATTAGGGCCAGCCCAAACTTGCCTCAGGCAGAGACTGGGAGAGGGCCTGTTGCACCCCACTGCTCTCACGTCAGCCATCAGCTTTGCACTGGCCAATGCCGTGTATTCTGCTGGGGCTGGCTGTGTGCTGATACACAAGAGCGTATGTATGGTCTCCCACTTGGACTGAAGTGGGAGTAAAGGAAGTGGGTGTCTCGCTCTGTCTATGCTCCCAGAAAGTTCTGCTGTATGAGCAGCTGCTCCTGCACACACGTGCTCAGGTGAGACTGATGAAGCAAGTGGCCCTCAGCTCTCACACTGACGCCAGTCTCACTGATGCAGGAGACAGCCAGACCTCTGGAAGGGACCACTCTGTGTCCAGAGTGGATGTAGCAAATCCCTGCCCATAGAAACATTGCTTTCAAAGAAGCCCCTTGGACCCTCAGGCAGAGTCCATGCACTCCTATTTTAAATAAAATTCTACCAACGTTAGTTATTGTGTTTCCAAGAAATGACAAGTGCCATCTTTCTAGAGGCAGGCTGCTAACATGCGCGAGAGAGTAGAAACACCCACAAAGTCTCTAAAAGCACAGCAATCTGGGTCTGTTTACCATAGGGGCCAAAGCTGTGCATGCCTTCACAGTCCTGGAGAGCATCTCTGTCATTACAATCCCCAGTCTTCAGGAAATGAGGAGGAGAAAGTACTTCAAGTATCTTAGAAGAATTTCAAACTGGAAAGGATTAACATTTTAAGAGTTTGTTGCTTAAAAGAGAGAACTTTAACATCTGAAAAATTCCTTTGTGGATTCCCTGAATACCAGATGAATGGAGCGTGAGGGGAGCTCCTCCACGGCCCGCACCCCATCCCTCCTTGCCTCCCTTGAGGCTGTGCTGCTGTGTTTATGGCGCTGCCCATGTGCTGGGCCTTGGGTGGAGCGTGGGGGCAGCGTGGAGTTGCCTGCAGCCTCAGTGACCCTGCGGTGGGCTTGTCCCCAGGTGTGTCTCTTTGTGGGGCTGTATTATAACGTGATCATCGGGTGGAGCATCTTCTATTTCTTCAAGTCCTTCCAGTATCCGCTGCCCTGGAGTGAATGTCCTGTCGTCAGGAATGGGAGCGTGGCAGGCAAGTATGGGGCCCAGCTGAGGATGCCAGCCAGCCCTGTCCCAGGAAGGGTTCTCAAGGCTTAGCGCACACATTTGGCATTTCAGACTTGTTGTGTCACCTCGGATAAGTCACTTAACATCTCTGATCCTCATTTCCCCTTCCCCAGTGGGAATGGTCTCTTTTCCAGCCTGTTTCTGACAGGATTGAATAAAACAGTGAGTGTAGGTAAAACTCTGGAAAGTGTGACTTTAATTGTCATTACTCACCCTGTTATTCCATTCCACAGATGAGGAAACCGAGGCCCAGAAGTGACTTTCCCATGTTCACACCACTCATCTAACCAATAATCTGGGATGAGAATCCAGGTCTCTAGCTCCCAGCTCAGGACTTTCCCCAAGGAACTTTAGGCCAATTCAGCCTCACGTTTCCTCCCTTCCATGGAGAGACATGGGCAGCAGGAGGCATGGGTGGGAATCAGCCAGGCCGGTGTGTCCTGAAGCCTCCCAGACCCCACTGGGAGCCTAGGATTCCTCAGGGTCTGCCAGATCCCGGCTAACCCAGGATGAGCACAGCCCCTCCCAGCTGTCCACCCTCAGCAGCTCCCTCACCCACTGCTGCCCTGAGTGGGGGTCCAGCAGAGGAAGTGACCCCATAGGCCCCGCCACTGAGGCCCTGTGACCTTTGCTGTTATTTCAGTGGTGGAGGCAGAGTGTGAAAAGAGCTCAGCCACTACCTACTTCTGGTACCGAGAGGCCTTGGACATCTCTGACTCCATCTCGGAGAGTGGGGGCCTCAACTGGAAGATGACCCTGTGCCTCCTCGTGGCCTGGAGCATCGTGGGGATGGCTGTTGTTAAGGGCATCCAGTCCTCGGGGAAGGTGAGTGCTGGGGGGGCACCCAGGACCCAAATGGGTAACAGCAGAAAGGCACAGAGGACACAGGGCTAAGAATTCCAGGCTGCCCCTTTCAGGGTCCTTCCAGTGGGCTTGGGCTCCAGATGGCTCTGGATGATAACACAGGCCCCCAGAGGAGGATGTGGAAGTATCATTCCTATAGTATTGCTCACCGTGGACAGCCCACCTGGAATGGAATAGCTGGAAAGTCATTGCCCTGGACCCCAGCTGCTTCCATGCTCAGATAACTCAGGCCTGCTCTAATGCAAACATTAGAGAGGAGGAAAACTAGAAGTATTACCCAGGGACATCTGTCTAGATTCTAGACCCTCAGGTTCCCAAGAGCAAAAGCTCTAGAAGAGCCTGCTTTGAGCAGTTTTTGGTGAAAACCAGCAGCTTGCCATGCCTACAGCTAAAGGGCCCTTTGAGCAGGTAGATGCTATGAGTGAAGGGGGCCTTGGAGGCCTCAGGGGGCAGCTCCATAGCAGTCTCTGAGGGGTAGACCAGCCAAGCCCTGCACCTCTTCCCAGCATTTCAGATCCCCTTTAAATAAGGGCCCTTTCTTACTTGTCACATATCAGTATTCATGTGCTGCCGGGGATGGGAAGGGTTGAATTAGAGATCCTGTATCCCAGACTACTCATTTACAGATGAGGAAAGTGAGGCCCAGAGAGGGGAAAGCACCTCAGCTAACATCACGCAGCCAGTCAGGTCTCAGAGCTGCAACTAGAACCCTGGCTGTTTGAGGCTTCAGGTTCTTTTCCAGATTTGATGAGCAAGGAAGCTAAGCTCTGGAAAGGTAGAGTGACCCCAGCCACTGACCTCTTCCCTTTCCAGAGGCTGAAATAGTAGCTGATGCTTCATGGCACTTCTCAGGTACTGCCACCTGTATGAACGCATTTGGTCCACAACAAGGTTATGAGTTAGAGATGATTACACCCATTTTAGAGATGAGGAGATGGAGGCTCATGGAGGTTAAATGAAATGCCTGAGGTCACATGTTCGTAAGTGGTAGAGCCAGGGTTAGAACTCAGGCAGCCTAACACCAGACTTGCATTCTCTGAGCCTTTACACCACCCTGCCCTCATTTGTTTCAGTGAAGCAAACATTTTGTGAGCATCTCTTGTGTGAGGCCATCTACCACGCATGCAGGGATATAGACATATGCGAGAAATGCTGTGGTAGAGAAGAGTACACGATTCATCCTCACAAGGGGCTGGGGACTTCTTCAGATGTCTTCTGTTTGGGAGCCGTGTCTATAACCTCCTGAGGGTCTTCCGTCAAAGGAGCTCTAAGGACAGAGGAGATCCTTAGGGGGCCCACTGGGGGAATGAGACATGGGAGAATGAGGAGGGGACAGCAAAGGACTTCCTCACCCCCTTGGCAGCCCTCTGGGGTGAGGAGGCTGTTAGCTCAGCCCCAGCAGCTCTGGAAGGGAGAAAACCAACCCCAGGCACAGCCATGCAGACTCCAGCTTGTCCTGTTCCTGCTTCTGCCTTGGCTGCGTGCCAGATGTGTGGCAGGTTTGGCCCTATGCCCAGGAGTTCCAGGGCTCTGCTTTCTGCTGCCATCGGGGCGGCTCATGTGCCCCAGATGTGAGCAGGGATGGGGGGTGCCAGCTGCAGGAAGGGCTCTGCCTGATGGGGGGGTCCCTGTCCTCTCTGCAGGTGATGTATTTCAGCTCCCTCTTCCCCTATGTGGTGCTGGCCTGCTTCCTGGTCCGAGGGCTGTTGCTGCGAGGGGCAGTTGATGGCATCCTACACATGTTCACTCCCAAGGTAAGGGTTTGGGGCTCCCATATGCCAGGGAACAGCAACAGGTCTACTGGGCCTGGTCAGCTTCCTGCAATTTCATGGAATTTAATGCACTCCGAACACCTGCTATGTGTTGGGTATTGTGCCAGGCCCTGGAGAGATGCACAGGGAAGGGGACATGGGCCCTGCCCTCCAGGTTCCAAGGAGAGGCATGTCACATCGATTTGGGTGAAATTAGAAAAAGCTTCAGAGAGGAGGTAACATCTGAAAGAGCGTTAGGGAGCAGGTAGGATTGCAGTGAGCTGCCATAGGACATTATAATCAAAGGGAACTGCATGACCAAGGGTGTGGGAAAACACTGGGCATGCTTGAGGCAACAGTGGGAAGTCAGGTTTGGCTAGGGCATGCGAGCAGGGAGCTTCATTCATTCATTCATTCATGGGGGCTTTCATTGTGTGGCAGCAGGAACCAAGAAGATGCGTAAGAGAAGAAAGCTCCTGGGAATCTCCCCTTGTACCCAAATCAGAGGAAAGGAGTTACTATTTTATTAAAGATAATAGACTACATGAGTAGTGACTTTAACCTTACCAAAGCCATTCACACTTCCTCTTAATTCTCTCAATAGCCCAGGGAGCAAGATGAGCAGGATCACTGTTCACATTTCACGAAGGGTGCAGTAGAGGCACGGGCATCCTGAAGATGTATACCCAGGTTCCCTAAAGATGGTCTGTCTCCACCCATGGCCTTGCCTCTCTATGACCCTTCAGACCACTGGGCACAACTGGCATGCCTCAGTCCATGGAGGAATAAAAGATTTTCAAATGCAGATTGGCAGTCCCTTCAAGTTGCCTCAAGGCATGTACATCAGAAACTCCAGCTGGTCAGGCTGAGAGTCCATCTCTAAATGCCAGCTGGTCAGTAGCAACCAGCAGGGACCTGGTGAGACTGTAGCCCATGGGCACAGGGTCAGAGCTCAGTCAGGCCTGCTTGAAGGCCTCAGTGTTCATTGGTGCCATCTTGCACATATGTGTACACACACACACACACACACACCCCTTTACACAGACAGTTCGTGCAGGATGACGCAATGACACAGGAAGAAGAACCCAGATCTGATAGGGTTGGAAATCCCCGTAGGCTCCTGATGTCTCAGCGGTAGCACTGGCTAGGGCACACGCCACTCCATAGTCACCAGACAGTGCCTAAATGGTCCCTCAGTGTTCTTGGATATAACATCTGAGGTTTACACATGACCAACTTCAAAGGTCCTCTTTATGAAGCACTTAATGAATCTCCTGAGGCATGAATGTGAATCCTGAGCCATGTGGCTGGCTGTAGGGTTGTTGTAAACACATGATATCTGACAAAGAAAAAATAAAAACCTGGTTTATTTGGGAGAAAATAGCCATGAAAAGAAAGCCAACTGTTTTTAACAAATTAGAACTGTGTCTCTAGAACCATGATCAGTCTAAAATGTTCACTTCAGTTTTCCAATTCTACTTTACTAAACTTTAGGAGGAAATTATATGCTCTGGTGTTGTTCCTAAGGGTGGACTTTCACAAAGGTCTCCAGATGGTCCCCTCAATGGTGTTAAGGGCCCCCTGTATGTAACTCTAGGAGCAAGAAGAACAGATTCACAGGAGCAGCTGCTGGTCTCAACACACACAATACTGCTCCCCACTGGATTCAGACACACTTTAAATTATCTCTTTAATTATGAAATATCTCAGGCATATAAACACATATCTAATAATATAATAAAAATTCTTAGGAAATAAAATATTACAGATGCCATTAAAGGGCCATTGTAGCCCTCCCTGATCCCATTCCCTTCCCTTCCCAAAGATAGCAACTGTCTTATTCCATTCCTGCTGCTACTACAAAAATTCCTTAGACTGGATAATTTGTAAACAATTGAAATTCATTGCTCACAGTTCTGGAGGCTGGGAAGTCCAAGATCAAGGCACTCAGCTTCAGTATCTAGTGAGGACTCTCTGCTTCAAAGATGGTGCTTTCTCACTGCATCCTCACATGGCAGAAGTTCAAGGGAGCTCACTTGAGCCTCTTTTTATAGGGGCACTAATCCCGTCAGGGCTCCACTGTCATGACCTAATCACCTCCCAAAGACCCCTACCTCTTAATACTATCACATTGAGTATTAGGTTCTGTCATGGGAATTTTGAAGGGATACTAACATTCAGATTGTAGCAACCACTATCCTGAATTGGGATTTGTCTTGATCATACATTCTTTGAAATTTGTTATACATATATCTGTATCCATAAACAATGTTTAGCATTTCTGCATACCTTTAACCTTTACATAAATGGCATCATATTATATGTATTCTACAACTTGCTTTTATTTTTGCTTAACATGATTTTTTAAGATTTACCAATTTTGGTGTATAGCTCTAGTGCGTCAGTTTTCATGGATGCATAGTATTTCGCTGTAGGACTAAACTGAAATGTATTTATTCGTTCTCTGGTTAATGATCATTTAAGTTGTTTCCAGTTTTCACCATTGCTAATAATGTTACAATAAACACTACGCAGGTCTTCATGCATACATGTTTCTCTAGGGTATCTATGTTTAGGAGTGGAATTGCTGTCTCACAGGATATGCATATCTTCAGTCTTATTCAGTGTTGACTAAATTGCACTCCCAAATGGTTGTATCTGCTAACACTCCCACAAGTTGTACATGAAAATCCCAGTTGTTCCACATTTGTCAGTCTTCAATTTTTGCCAATTGGATGGGTGCAAAATGGTTTATGTACGCTTTGAGCAGTAGGGGGTGCTTCTTTCCTTCCTTCTTCCTTCCCTTCCCCTCCTCTCCCTTCCCCTCTCCTTCCCTTTCTTTCTTTTTTGAGGCAGAGTGTAGCTCCTGTTGCCCAGTCTGGAGTGCAATGGCACAATCTCAACTCACCGCAACGTCCGCCTCCCGGGTTCAAGCTGTTCTCCTGCCTCAGCCTCCCGAGTAGCTGGGGTTACAGTCATGCGCCACCACACCTGAGTAATTTTGTGTTTTTAGTAGAGACAGAGTTTCTCCATCTTGGTCAGGCTGGTCTCGAACTCCCGACCTCAGGTGATCCACCCGCCTTGGCCTCCCAAAGTGTTGGGATTACAGGTGTGAGCCACTGCACCTGGCCTTGGGATGATTCTTTCTAAAACAGTTTCCTGGATGTTCAGGAAACCATGTGAATCCACTTTGGCATTTGCAGAGGCCAGGGTCTTCATGAGACTTTAAAAAATCAAATCCAGGAGCCAGGCGCAATGGCGTGTGCCTGTAATTTCAGCTACTTTGGAGGCCGGGTGGGAGGATCCCTCGAGTCTAAGAGTTAGATACCAGCCTGAGTAACAATAGTGAAACCCCATCTCCAAAAAATGATTAATTAATTAAAAATCAACATAAAAATAAAGTGACTCTCCTGAAGCTACACACCCGGCAAGAAGCAGAGGCAAACCTGAACTCATGTCCACAGACTCCACATCCCATGCTCTCCAGCTGATAAACTGGCTTCATGAAAATTGGTGGCTGAAGGCCAGGTGGCAAGAGTAGAAAGTTAAATAGAAATGTCCCCTACCTTACAATTTCATCTAAAATCATTCCTTCTTATATTCCTGGGAATGGCTAAAAACAAACCCACATTTTGGGGGTTGGGCAGGAGAGGTTTTTCAGGAACAAAAAGCCCAGCACGCTACTGCTAATCTGCCTTTCCGCATCTCACACCGCATAGTTGAGCTCAGCTGGCTGAGAAGGAAGCTCTGGGGGGCTCCATCCAAGCCCCCTCAGGGAGTCAGGCAAGTGAGGCCAATGGTGATGGCTGGGGTGAGGTTCCTATTTACAAATCCCTCTAAGTCATCTGCAGAAAGGATGGGCCGACTCTCAGAAACAACTGCCTGACAGTCTATATGTGGCAAACTACTGTTGCAGAGCTGTGACTGTTTCAGCACAGGATTGGGGAGATATGAGGGGTCCTAGGAACCATTTCAAGTTCTTGCCCTAGAATGATGCTGTAAAGTACCAGGTCACTGTTCTAGCTGCCCATGCTGTGCACTGCTCCATTCATATAGACTATAATGTAAAAGACATCCCCAGGGGTCATGCTGTTTGGTACCTCTGGCAGAGTCCAAGAGTTTTTGGCCAGGGCATCTCAGAACCCATGTGGGAGAAACATAGGCTCTCCATAGATTGTGCTAAATGACCTGGAAGGCCTTCCCTTCCGTAGAGCCTTCCAACATCAGAAATAACTCAGGCTATTGGGTCTGGACTTTGCAGTCCATGTCTTCAAGCAGACAGTTACCGGGTATGATGAATGCAATGTGGCCAAGCTGCCATGATGACCCACTAGCATCGTTGTTAGGACAGTAACTCATGTTGATGGCTAATGAACTTCTTGAATTCCTTGGGCAGCTTTTCTCCTGATTACTTTCTTTCCATGTAGGTAAAAACCCAGGTCAGCATGGGCTACCTGCAATTAATCATGTGATTTGCTCAATATAAAGTGGTAGATTATGGTAGGATTTTTAACCACCAAAATGTTCAGAGAATGTTTATCAAAATTACAACTGTTCATATCCTTCAGCCCAGCAATTTAACTTCTACATATTTGTCCTACAGATGTACTCATACATAAGCAAAATGATCAGTGTACAATGTTGTTCATTACAGCATTTGTTTTAGTGGAAAAAGATTGAAAACAACCCAAATAACCATCATTCACTTATTCATTCAACAAAAGTTTATTGAACGCCTGTTACATGCACTGTTCCGAGTCACGGGATCCAGCAGTGAACAAAGCAGACAGACTTCCTGGTCCTCATGGAGCTTACGTTCTGGTGGAGGGAGACAGATGTTGTCAGATAATATAAGATAAAGAATTGTCATTAACTGTTGATGCCAAGGGGAAAAAGAAAGCAGAGAAAGGAGATTTAGGGCATTCGGGGAGAAGAGTTGCAATTATGGACAGTACCGTCAAGGAACGCCTTGCTGAGAAGTGATGTATGAATGAAGACCTGAAGGAGGCCAGGGAGCAGACTGTGGATATTTAGAAGTAATGCATTCCATCCTGAACAGAGGGAACAATGAGTGAAAAGGGCTTGAGACTGGCTGTGGCTGGCATATTCAAAGAGGCCAGTGTGGCTCGAACAGGAGGGGAAAGAGGTAGGACATATGGTCGGTAGTAATGTACAGCCAGATCATGCGGGTCCCGTGGTTAAGGTAAGAAGTTTGACATTAACTGTGGTGAAAAGGGAGCCATTGAGTGTTCTCAGCAGAGGAGTAGCATGATCTGACTTCTTAGGATGATCATTCTAAGCCTCTTAAGTGGCTTCTATAGAAAATCTGAGGGAATAAGGACAGGACCGGGAGACCTGCCAGGAGGTCCTCCAGGTGAGAGATGACTGGGGTTTGAGCCCAGGTGATGGCGATGGGAGTGATGAGAGTTGGTTCGACGGAAGATACATTTCAGAAGCAGAGTCAGAAGGATTTGCTGTTGGATTGGTTGTGAGATATGAGAGGAAGAGAGGAGTCAAGGGTGACTGTGGCCCTTTACATGAGCAGTTGGAAGGATGGAATTGACATTCATGGAGATGGGGAAGACAGTGGAGGGAACAGATTTGGTGGGGAACATCAAGAGTACTCTTTTGGACATGGCAGGCTTAAAATATCTAATAGATCTCCACATGGAGATGCTGAGGGGGCAGTTGGATGTATGGATCTCGAGGTCAGGTGTGGAGGTCTACATTTGGGAGTCTGGGATAACAGAGAGAATTTAAAGCCATAGATTGGTTCACAATCACCTAGAGAATGAACAAAGACAGAGAAGAGAGCTGAGCACTGGGGCCCTGGTGTTTAGAGGCTGAGGGCGGAATAGCTGTGGGTGGGTGGTGGCGGGGAGGTTGAAGAATAGGAGCAGAGAGAGAGAGACAGGCAGGCTGACAGACAAACAGACATTCTAGACACAGAGTGAAGAAAATGTTTTAAGAAAGAGGGAACAATCAGCCATGTCCAAAGCTGCTGAGAGGTCAGGTGATGAGGTCTGAGAATTGACCGAGGCACTTGGCAACAGAGGGGTCACTGGTGACCTCAACAAGAGCTACTTTGGTGGAGTGCTGAGGACAAATCTAATAATTAATGGGTTGAAGGGAAAAGGGGAGTGAGGAATTGGAGACAAGTAATAGATACCGGTTATTCTCAGGAGTTTTGCTATAGAGGAGCAGAGAAATGAGAAATGGGATGGTAACTGGAGAGGGCCTTGGGGTCAAGGGTGTTATTTCACAATTTATATGATAAAAATAATCCATCATACACCACTGGTGGGAATGTGAAATGGTATAATGGCTTTGGAAAACAGCCTGGCAGTTCCTCAAAAGGTTAAACAGAGTTAGCATATGACCCAGCAATTCCACTCCTAGGCACATATCCAAGAGAACTGAAAGCATGTTGACACAAAAACTTATACACAAATGGTCATAGCAGCATTGTGCATTATAGCCAAAAAGTAGAAACAACACAATGTCCATCAACTGATGAATAAATTTTTTAAATGTGGTATATGCATACAGTGGGATATTATCCAGCCATAAAAAGGAATGAGGCAGTGATACACATTGCAACATGCAACTCCTGAAAACTTTAAGCTAAATGAAAGAAGCCAAACACAAAAGACCACACACGGTATGATTCCAATGATATGAAATGTCCAGAATAGGTGAATCCATAGAGAAAGAAGGTGGATTAGTGGTTAGTACTGGGCTTGTGGGGAGGTTGGGGGAGACATGGGGAATGACTCTATGTGTTTGGGTTTTCTTTTTGGGGTGATGAAGAGGTTTTAAAATTGAGTGTGGTAATAGTTACACAACAGTGTGATATGCTAAAAACGATTGAATTGTGCACTTAAAAAATTCAAAAAAGAGGAGGTAGTTTATGTTATAGGAGAGGAGAAATAAGCAGGAGGAAGAGACTGCAGTGCTCAGCTGAAAGATTTGGTCTCAGCTAGGACCACACACAGTCCCCATAGTAGCAGGAGGGAAAGGTTGGGCCATGGCGCATGGACGCTGGCAGGTGAGATGCTGTGGGGAGGAACTCTCTTCTGATTGTGTCATTTTTCACAGTGAAGTAGGAGACAAGGTGATCGTCTGAGAGCAGGAAGGGAGGAGGAGGACTTGGAGAGCTAAGGAGGAGTGAGTGTGAAGTAAATGTGTAAGAGATGGGAGAAATGTGTGGGCAGCACGAAGGGCCCCCTGGAGGCTAGGGGTCAGGAGTGTGCAGTGGACTCTCCAGCATGGAGATCGCCAACACTTCTGCAACTCCGAGATAGACAGTTTTTCACATTTGAACATCTCTGAAAGCACGCTGTTTCTAACAATCAGTGAGGCAATTATACAAGCCTGTTTTTTTGTTTTTGTTTGTTTTTTTTTGACGGAGTCTCGCGCTGTTGCCCAGGTCGGAGTGCAGTGGCGCGATCTCGGCTCACTGCAACCTCCTCCTCCTGGGTTCAAACGATTCTCCTGCCTCAGCCTCCCGAGTAGCTGGGACTACAGGCATGTGCCACAATGCCCGGCTAATTTTTTGTATTTTTAGTAGGGGTTTCACCATATTAGCTAGGATGGTCTCGATCTCCTGACCTTGTGATCTGCCCACCTCGGCCTCCCAAAGTGCTGGGATTACAGGTGTGAGCCACTGCGCGTGGCCCACAAGCCTGTGTTTTACAATGGATGGTGCTTACTCTGTGCCAGGCACTTTTGTGTGCACTTTGCATATATTAATCCATTTAAACCTCCTAACAACCCTGGAGAGGTCGGTACTCTCATTATCACCACTGTGCAGATGGGAAAACTGAAGCACAGAAAGGGTGGATAACTGTAGGGAGGAGGCTGTGAGTGGGCAAGAGCAGAGGGGGCAGTGTGCCAGGAGCTCTGGGACTCTGTGGGTTCCCAACTTAGCACATTGAGGAAGTGCCGAGGCTGGGAGCAAGGGCAGTGGCCCCAGAAGTGTGGAGAGTTCTGTGACCACTCTGGTGTGGACAGTAAGGAAAAAGAGGAACACACCCACACATATTCACGTGCGTGTATGTATATGTGTATGTAATGTATGTGTTTGTGTATACTGCTGGTATATGCATAAAATATCACGGGCGGGTACACAGGAAACTGACATCATGGGTACATCTGGAGAAGAAGAACCAGGTGTTACAGGATACAGGGATGAGGAAAAGGAGACCGAGGGATCAGGGGTGTGTATCAACTCCTAGAGAAGAGAAGTGGGATCTCTGCAAGTTCTGAAAGCCCAGGGGTGGAGGTTAGGGGTGGAGCTTCTTGACTCCCACAGTTAGAGAGAGGGCTTCTCAGCAGGATGATAAAGGTGGCCCAGCCTCATTACCAGAGCGTGGGCTCTGGAGCCAGACGATCTGGTTCAGACTCTAGCTCATCATTCAGCAGTTGTTGGGCAAGTTCCTTTGCCCTCAGGGCCTCAGTTTCTGCAATGGCAAGATGGGGTGGACAGTGGCATCTCCCCAACGGGGTTGTCGGGAAAGTGCTTAGGACTGCTCCTGGCAAGTGGAGAGCATGTGGTAAATGTTAGCTATTATTATCCTCGTCCCTTGTGAAGGTGACACTGTTCTTGGGCAGCAGGAGCCCAGTGCTCCAGTGCCATCTGGTGCCTCGTGGCCCCGGCTGGCTCCACACCAGCAGGTGCACAGCAGTGCTGAGAAGCAAGGTGTGTGCTCCTGTCACACATGCGCTCAGGCTAGGGCTCAGCAGCTGCTTGTGGACTCAAAAGCATCATCATGCCCATGAGTCAAATGCCTTGATACACTTTGTTTCCCTGAGTGAGGAAGTAGTTCAGCCATCATGCTGAAGAATTGGCAGGAAGCTGTTCCTCTGTTTTAGAGCAGACACCCCGAGGAGGGGGTGAGCCTTCTTTTCTGAGGGAAAAGCCCATTGCTCATCCTCCTCTTGCAGTCACATCCTGATGCCTGGAAGGGGTGTAGGGTTTTCTGAGTCTGGCCAGGGGTTCATCTTCTATTGCTGTTTGTTAGAATCATGCACCATCACCCCAGGAATCCTGGAAAGAGCCCCTTTAAATGCAAGGAACAATAAGCATTCTGTACTGAAGGTGCCAGGCTCAATTTACCCCCAGATTAGCGCCGGGCATCTGTGGTCATCTCCATCACCAAGAGTAAACCTCTGAGCTGCAGGCTGGAAGGGAGGGTGCCCAGGGACCACCTGCACCAGGCACTTTTCTCCTCAAAGGTCAAGTTCACCCTCAGATGCTTTCCTGGGCCCTATCAACATCAGATTTGGTTCCATCAATTTGCTGGGTGATACGTATGTGGGTGATGGCTATTCATTACACTATCTTCTCTACCTTTGTACATTTTATAATAAATATTCCATAATTTTTTAGTGGAAAAAGAGCAATCTTAACAAACAAATTTTTGTTCTATCCAAAGTTGTTGAATATTCCATTCTCCAAGAAATCTCCAAGCTATATAGGGCCAGCTCTGATCTGCAGTTTGGGATTGTGGTATCTTCCCAGGAGTGGCTGTCTCCATTTATGAAATTTGACCCTGAAGTGTGACTAGGCTGAGGAATTTATTCACACCTTCATTTATCCTAAACCTTTTAGGTTTAGGGTGTGATGGAAATCTTAATGATGATATGAATTTGGGTCTCACAGGTAGTCTGGACCTTTTTGTAAAAATGATTGACATAGATAAAAAAGGAAATAATTACCAAAAAAAAAAAAAAAGGAAAGAAAGAGAAGAGGAAAGGATAATAAAATGAGGACAGTGTTAAAATAGCCATGTTTTAGAAAGTAGAAGTTTGAAGTCCTAAGATCATCCTCTTATTCTAGAAGACAGCATCTTAGCCCAAAAGGCTGGTACAACTTTGTAGCCCCTTGTCTGGTTCCTCCTGCTCAGCTCACAACTCATAGAAAAGGGTTAGCTTTTGTCTAATCTCTCTCTCTCTTGCTCCCGACTCTTTCCTTCTCTCACACATGCCGGGCACTGTTCATACAAACAGGAGAGGAGATGGGCTCCACCCCTAAGCACAAAGTGTTGAAAGGAAGACGAGACACATAAACCTGTGACGCGGGTATTGACAAGAGCTGTGAGAGCTCAAGGACCAGAGGCAATTAGGAAAAACTTTAAAGAAGAAATGATATTCATGGTGGGTTTTGAGAAATTTGTAGAGTTTACCAGAAAGTGAGTAGGAGGAAGGGAATTTCAGGAAAAAATTACAGCTTAGGCAAAGGCCAGAGGTGTGAAAGACCGTCATGCTTTTGAAGAGGAGTAAGTTACCTGCATGTAGAATGTTCAGAACATAAAGGAATGGAAAAAGATTTTCTAGAAGACAGTGGGGAACCATCAAATATTTTTCAGCATGCAAGCGACGTGACCAGAGCTATGTTCATCTTGTTAAAAAAACAAAAACAAAAACAAAAACAAACACTTCAGCTAGATTAAATGTAAAAGTTTAATTGAGCAATGAACAATTCGCGAATCAGGCAGCCTTCCGAGCCAGAGTAGGTTCAGAGACTCCAGTGCAGTCATGTGATGGAAGATTTATGGACAGAAAAAGGAAAGTGACTTACGGAAGACGGAAGTGAGGTACAGAAACAGCTGGGTTGGTCACAGCTTGGCGTTTGCCTTATTTGAAGTCGGTTCGAACAGTTGGCCACATTTGATTGGCCAAAACTCAGTGATTGGCACAAGAGTAGGCTACGGTCTGTTTACACCTCCACTTCTTATAGTTCATGATGTACAGAGAAACCTTTAGGCCAAACTTAAAATATGTAAGGAGGCAGCTTTAGGCTAAACTTGATTTAATCATCTCAACATACCTTCTTTTAGAAAACTTCATAATTCTTCCTAGTTAGAACTCACCAAACTGCTCAGAGCCCTCCCATGAGGTGCTGGTTTCTAGCCTAGGAGAAGCGCCCAGGCTCCAGCAGATTGTGGTAGAGCTGTTGTGATTGATATTTGCGAATACCAGAGGAGGCCAGCCAGCATGCCTTCCAGGCATAAGTCACCCTTATGCCCATTTCTGGAGCATTCTTGAAAAATTATTTTTCAAAAACTCACCCAAGAGATGGGAATTAACACAAGTCCTTTCCCAGTGGAACTATAATTATTTTCTTCTCCTTTTCTATTCTCCAAATTTCTACTAGGCACAGTACAGGCCCCCATTTCCTTATCCACAATACCAAAATCCAAATAGCCATGAAAAACAAAAGTTGGTTTGGTTTGCTTTTGATCCTCCAGAACTCACTTGGAAGCAAAATGACCTGCACAGATGTGAGGCTATTTATAGTCTTTATTGATTCACTTGGTGTGAATATTCATATTTTGCTGCAGAAATACTAACGTGTTTGATTACAGGGTGCTGCCCCAGACCCCGCTGGGGGTGATATGTAATTAAGTAGCATATGCATCACATTACCTTTCTAAAATTAAATGCGAAACAAAAGTTTGTATTCCAAAACCAGTCGGCCCCCAGGGCTTTTAGATAAGGAACCGTGGGCCTGTATTACTTTTGTAAAGAAGGTAACATTTCATCTTACTTTAAAAACCAGACATCCGCCTATGCAAGGGGGTGGGCCCCCAGCAGTACAGGACAGCCCTGCCCTGTTTCTCTGGTCACTTGGCTTTCCCATGCTCCTCTGTGGCTATTTTAAACCCTTCCAATCCTTCACACCCTCTGACCTTCCTTCCGGCATACTCATCCCCAGCAGATGATTTTACCTCCTGCTTTACAGGGAAAACAGAAGCTGCCAAGAAACTCCCTCAGATGACAGAGACAGAAACCGACCATAAAACCTGCCTGCAGCTGCCCCATCCTGTCCTCCCTCCCTCCTTTCTCAAATGAGCAGCCCAAGGGTGGTCCTATGGAGGATAGCTTCCCACCACACCCCGATCCCTACCCTCCAGCTTTTCAAGACACTCCACTGAAAACAAAAACAAAAAAGAAGTCAAGACAACATATAAAAATGCAACCCTCTGTTGATTTCATAGCCTTCTCCTGATACTGCCCTTCTCCTCCTGATCCGAGTCTTGCTTCTCCGAGGACCTGCTTACCCACATTGCCTCCATTTCCTCCCCTCTGCCTCTCTCCTTTCTTCACTTCCCCTGGCTTCTTGCCAGGGAGCAACTCTGAGGAAGCCTCTGAAGCCCCCTGCGGCCTCCTGTGCGGACTCCCTCAGGGTCTTTCACTGGCAGCACTGACCCTTCCTCCTCCAGGCTCTGGGTTTTCCTCTTGCCTCTGCTGCTTCTCCTTCTCTGACTCCCTTTCAGGAGACTCTCCCTCTTCCCTGCATTCAGTGTTGGAGATAGGAGCAGGCTTTTGCTTCTTATCCCTCTGTAACTACCGCCACAGCCTCAGCTCCTGCCAGCACACCTGCTACTCAGAAAGTCTGTCTCCAGCTTGCCTCTCTCTGACTCCAGGCTCATCTGTCCAGCGGACCACTTGGCATTTCATTTTAGATGTCTTAAAGACACATTCAGCTCAACCTTTCTAGAACTAATGTCCTGATCCTCCCTGCCCAACACCATCGACCTGTTCCTCTCCCACTGTCCCCGTCTCCACCTGCTCAGGTATGCAGGCCAGAGACATGGCCCTCACCTCGGCCTCTCCCTCTCCAGCATCTCCCATCTCCAGTCCATCCTGAAGGTCTCCTTGGTTTGTCCTGTGAAGATCTCTCCATTGGCACCACCCAGCCCCTTAGCAAAGCCACTGTCTCCTCCAGCCTGGACCCCAGAAGCTGCTTCCTCAAAGGTCTGCTGCATCCACTTATTTCTTTTGGAAATGCACATGATTGTGTCCCCACTTCTTTAAACCCCTTGGTGGCTTCTTGGGTTAGGTGGTTTCTTAGGGTGAAGACAGGATCTGTACAGGCCTTTGATCTAACTTCTCTCCTGTCCCAGCCCTACCTGTGCCACCCCCACCTCGCCCTCACTGCTTCAGCCACCCTGGCACCTTCCATTCCCTTTTACACACCATCCTCTGTCCTATCTCAGGACCTCTGTCCACGCTTCTTCCCAAATGCTCTTCCCTCTCCGTGTGGCCTCGCTTTCATCAGCTTTCAAATGTCAGCTTGAGGACCCCTTCCTCTGGGAAGCCTTGCCTGGCCTCCCAACTTGTTCAAATCCCTTTCTTATGGGCTCTCCGAGCACCGGGTGCCCAGCCTTCACAGCCCTTGTCACATTTGCAATTTAACATTTGTTCGTGGGATCATTTGACCAATGTGTCTCTCTCCAACTAGAATGTAAACTCAGAGACCCTGATTGCCTCTGTTCCCCATGGCCTCTGCATCGCCTAGCACCAGGCCTGGCCCACAGCAGGTGCTCAGAGATTGATGGATGAGTGGCTACATGTCATTACCACAGGGAGGCCTTGACACCTTATACCTAATAAGTACACAGGGGTGGACTGGGGAGAGGGTCTCCTCATGGATGCCAAGGGGCCCTTAGATCCTTAAGGCCTGGGTTCTGGGCTTTCTTGGTGGACTAAAGATGGTTTTACTTATTTTGTGCTGGATGGGGGACCTTAATCTCCCCTGGAGTACACATGCTGTCTGATCAGACAGTCCTTTTGGGTCTCCATTTGTGCCCAGGCCCTGAAGCTCAAAGGCTCAACTACCGTCCCCCACCTCTTTCCTCTCAGCATGGGGGTGCTGCCCTCAGCCTCACTGCTCTGCCAGCCCTCTGAGCTTGCCAACATCTCAGCTGTTGGAGTGCTGCCAGGAGTTGAGACATGCCTAGGAAGCTGC
Organism: Pongo pygmaeus; assembly: GCF_028885625.2. Lineage (NCBI taxonomy): Eukaryota > Metazoa > Chordata > Mammalia > Primates > Hominidae > Pongo > Pongo pygmaeus. Next base: position 119,534,767 of record NC_072373.2, on the reverse strand, counting down.
TGAGATGGTGGCAGGTGGGCCCTGTGTCCTGGATGTTATTTAGGGCTGTGATATTAAAGATAACTAAAGTCCAGACGGACCCTAAAGTCCAACACCTCACTGTTCAGGTGAGGACTTACCACAGGTACTCAGAAGGGGCAGCCGGGCCAGGACCCACACAGGGCTTGTCACCACAGGGAAGTAAACTCTCTTAATTGGCTCCTTGCCTCCTTAGTCTGTCTGGAGTGAGGTCACTTAGGTTCACCTCAGCAGCAAAGGTCGCAGGGGAAAATGCTTTAGAGAGTATAGGTGATAGAAAAACTGAGTCAGGAGTTGGTGCTGGGGCCGGGGGCGGGGGCCTGGCCCAGAATATCTATATTTTAGTTATCACTCTGCCCCGACTAACCGGCTCCATTACCTTGAGCAAGTAATTTCATCTTTGGGGTCTCAGTTTACCCTTTAAAAATGTGAATAGTAATCCTTGCTTCCTGCACCCCTGCAAAACACAAAACACCCTGTCCTGACGAGGTCAGCGTCATTCTGTTGGGATTGAGTGCCGCTATGTACAGGCATTACTTGTTGCTTTACATTTGATCCTCACATTCACTCCGAGACTCTATTACTATTCTCTTTTTTCAGATGAGTAAACTGAAGCTCATAACACAGTCAGTGCCACTTACCGAAGGCTTCATAGCCATTTAAAGATGGGAGTCAGGATTTGGATCTGGATCTGTCTGAGACTCTAAAGCTCTGTGCTGGGTCCAAGGCTTGGTCCCTGCCCCAAGGAACAAACAGTAAAAGGAAAATAGGTTGGAAAGGGGCTTTGGAAATTGCTCCATGCCATCCAAATGCTGTTGCAGTTCAGGCTCCTGTCAGGTGTGAGGGCAGATGGAAGCTTAGGCGGAGGCCCTTTCTCCAGGAATTGTCTAGGTTCTGTGCTTCAGGTTGGGTGGTGGTGGGGAAAAGCAGGTGGTTTGGGTTTTTTTTCCTTTCATGAGGTAGAGGAGTTTGAGGTGGAGAAGGCGTCGTGGAGATTCTGGTATTCTCAGTTTTCTTGTGCTGCTGTGCAAGCTGTTCACTGCAGGACTCTAGGAGGCACCTGTCACACTGTAGTCCAAGTGAATGGCACTCTCTAGAGCTGTGTACTACATGACCATATGTGATGGCCTTGACGATGTTCCTTAGTATGATGTCTGAATGGGAAGCCATGGTGGCAGTTAAATTACTATGTAAGCATTCAGCATTGATGTTGTCTTACCAAGGCCTCACAGTCATCCTCTGAAGTTGATACTCTTGTGATCTGCGTATTGGGGAAACTGAGGCTCAGTTTCTTACCACTATGGGCTGCTGCCTCTGAACTCTGTTGAGGCTGAGAAAGGGGGTGTGCATGTGAGAAAGGGGGTGTGCACATGAATAAAACCATCCTCTCTGTGTCTCTTTTCTTCCTCGCCTTGGTCTTCTGCCATAGCTGGACAAGATGCTGGACCCCCAGGTGTGGCGGGAGGCAGCCACCCAGGTCTTCTTTGCCTTGGGCCTGGGCTTTGGTGGTGTCATTGCCTTCTCCAGCTACAACAAGCAGGACAACAACTGCCACTTCGATGCCGCCTTGGTGTCCTTCATCAACTTCTTCACGTCAGTGTTGGCCACCCTTGTGGTGTTTGCTGTGCTGGGCTTCAAGGCCAACATCATGAATGAGAAGTGTGTGGTCGAGTAGGTGGCATCTCTCCTCCCGTCCCTCCTTCTCTCTGTCTACCTTACCTGGGAGTGTGCGGGGGTGGGGGCGCAGGTGTGCATGGGGAGAGAGGTCCCCTCCACTCAGGCTGCGGAATGGAGATCAGAGGAGCACTCTCTGTCCCCAGCTCTGGGCCACAAGGACAAGCTCAGAGATGCCTCTGTCAGTGACCCATGAGGGTCCCACCTGGGTGCCTGGGAGGAGCCTCCAGGATCTCACCCATTGCCCACCCCTGCCTTCTTACCTGGCCCTCTCGGTTTTGTGCTGCAGGAATGCTGAGAAAATCCTAGGGTACCTTAACACCAACGTCCTGAGCCGGGACCTCATCCCACCCCACGTCAACTTCTCCCACCTGACCACAAAGGACTACATGGAGATGTACAATGTCATCATGACCGTGAAGGAGGACCAGTTCTCAGCCCTGGGCCTTGACCCCTGCCTTCTGGAGGACGAGCTGGACAAGGTGCGGGGACAGGCTGCCCTTCCCAGGACAGGCAGGAACCCAGAGAGCAGCTGTGGCCGGCAGGAGCTTGGGCTCAGGCCTTAGGATGCTGACAGGTAGTCATTAGTTTACTTGGTAAGCAAGGATCTGCTGTGTGTCCAGAGGGAGTGAAAGGGAAGAAAGGTATTGGCCAAAGTCCCTGACCAGAGGTAGGCTTGAGCCTAGACAAGAAGTAAGGCAGACACACACCTCTCAGAAGTCACAGTAAGTGTATGGGATGATGTTTCCATTTACTGAGTGGGCTTCTCGTGCATCAGTCACTGCCATAGGTAATGTACTCAGAACAGTGCCTAGACATGGTATGCATCAAAGAAGTGTTGAAGTTAGTGTTTGCCCATTGCTGTCTATCTCCTTTGACGCTCAAGACAGCTCTATGAGTTGAGTATTCATATCGTTCCCTACCTTACAGATGAGTAGCCTATGAGATGGGGGGCTTGATCAAGGTCTCACAACTAGTAAGTGAGAGAGGCAGTTAGTTGGGTCCAAATCCAGTTAGTTGGGTCCAGAGCCCATGCTCAGAATCACCTCTTGATGCTTCTGCCCCTCCCCAACCTGTTCCCATTCCAATCTCACCGCCGTGATGACACTTAGACTTTAGGGTGGTGCTGGGGGTGCTGACTCCTCCTCAATGCTCAGGCCCAAGTTAGGACACCTTGCTTCTATTTATACTTACATAGCTGGACACTTTCAGAATGACTGTTCTGTTAGAAGGGGTAACAGGAAAGGGACATACCCACAGCATCTTGGGAACCAGGCTGGAGCCAAGGCTCACATGGGGCAGAGCCAGCTCCCATCAGCCTGGGTCAAGCCTGTCCTTCATGGGACCGGGGAAGGAAGGGGGTGCTTTCCCTGGGCTCCATGTTAAAAGTCAGCTCCATTGGACGGTACCATCCTAATGCTGAGGGAGCAGCATCCTGCACCCCGACCCTTTCCCTGGGGATCAAGAGCAAAAGAGCCCAATCTCGGGCCCCCTGCCCTGGTTTCTTCCCCAGGTAACTGGCAGCATAAAGGACCTCCCCTTTTCACACTCTCTGAAGCATGGCCTGGTTCTCTCATGAGCATGGCCTGGTTCTCTGAATAAAACTAGGTTTATAGCAGTGTTTTCATACAACTCCGATAGCATTCAAATGACAAGAATTATACATTCACTTAGTGGGGAAGAAATGTTCCCTTACAATCACTGAACATTACAGGGCAACGTGTAAGTGACAGGGGGCAGTGTGTGGTCACCGGACCCACAAGCATGGCCCAAGCATTAAAGCAGTGATTCTCTACCTTGGCTACCCAATAGAGTTCCTGCATTTTTTTTGTTTGTTTTAAAAAAAACTCCGACACCCAGCTTCACCCCAGACCATCCAGTCATTGTCCCTGGGGTGAGACCCAGGTGTCGGTGTTTCTAAAGGCTCTAGTGTGCTTCCGTTGAGAGCCAAGGCTGAGACCACTGCATGAAGATCTGCAGTTCAGAAGTTCTGAGCTGGGAGCGGCCACAGTGTAGCTGGAGCAATCAGGAAAGACATCTTAGAGGAGCAGGGTCCTGAGCTGGGTGTATTTCTAAATGTGAGCATCTTCATTTGAATCACCTAAGCTCCTAGTACAACCTGTAGATTCCAGGTCCCACAGGTGAACTCCCAAGTTGGTGTTTTTGAGCTACCTCTAGGGGATTCCAATGCCTTCTAAAGTTCGAAATCAACAGGCCAAAACCAACAGGATTTAGGTGGAGGTGGGAACCCCTGTGAAAGAGGGAATAGTTATTCCAAAAGTTCGAAGGGCAGAGGGAAGGAAGCGGTGGGCTCCCCCGGGAGGGGTGACCTCACAGGCCCTGCTTTCCACCCCACCTTCAGTCCGTGCAGGGCACAGGCCTGGCCTTCATCGCCTTCACTGAGGCCATGACGCACTTCCCCGCCTCCCCGTTCTGGTCCGTCATGTTCTTCTTGATGCTTATCAACCTGGGCCTGGGCAGCATGATCGGGACCATGGCGGGTATCACCACGCCCATCATCGACACCTTCAAGGTGCCCAAGGAGATGTTCACAGGTAACTCCTCCCTGCCCCCATGCCCAGGCTCTGCAGGCTGCCCTTGTGGACAACAATTCCATTCTGGCTTCTGACTGGGTCCTTCATGACCCCACACCCAGAAGGCTCCACCCCACACTGGGACACAGCTGGAGCCTGGCTGTGCCACTCAGTGATTAGCACTCACAAGCCAGGAAGAGAAAGCTACTTGGAAATCTGGAGCAAACATGAGCCGGGAGGCCTGCATCTAGGCCCCTTTGTTAGTTCACTTGCCCCTCTCCCCAAGGGCCTGCTGAGTCGTCTTGGGCAGGGGTGCTGAGTTGTCTTGGGCAGGGGCGCTCACTGGCCTTGTGCCCTGTTCCATCTTTGTCACTCCGGTCCCGGGCTGTGTCCACAGTTCCCTTTGGGGTCTGCTGAGTTGATCTAGGGCCCATAGAGGGATACCTCTCATCTGCATCCCTAGAGCGGGGTATCTTTCTGTTCTCAAATGGGGAAACTGAGGTGGAGAAAAAGACTGGTAACAATCAGATGAATCATTTAAGTTAAATACAGCAATTAAGTAGAGCACCTGCCACGGGCCAGGCACTGTGCTGGGGCAGAGGCATGGGATGAAAGTTAGACACAATGCCTTCCTCAGGTGCTCCCCTACTAGTAGAGTGGGGCTCAGAACCTGAGCATCTGGATCCCTCGTTCAGGACTGGGCCTGCTAGCAGGAGGGCTGCAGGCATGCTTGGGGGAGGGATGTGATGGGAGGGGCCTGGGTGCCGCCGAGACCCCCAGGGCCCCACCCACCCTGCACCTTTGTCCCCAAACCGGCCTCCCGGCTCTCTGTAGTGGGCTGCTGTGTCTTTGCATTCCTCGTGGGGCTGTTGTTCGTCCAGCGCTCTGGAAACTACTTTGTCACCATGTTCGATGACTACTCGGCCACCCTGCCACTCACTCTCATCGTCATCCTTGAGAACATCGCTGTGGCCTGGATTTATGGAACCAAGAAGTAAGAGGAACATGGGGGAAAGGTGGGACGGGAGGAGGGGTCTGTCCTATCATGACTCCCTGGAGAGGCAGATCATAGAGTCACAATGGCAGAGCTGAAAGTGCCCTTACAGATCATTTAGGGAAACTGAGGCGTAGTGCAAGGACATGGCTGCCTAAGGCCACTTGTCCAGGGAGAAACAGAGCCAGTCTGAGGACTGGGTGTCCTGGGTACAGGTCCTGGCATCATCCTTAAATTACCACAGCACCTTTCCTGGGTACCAACTCTTCAGAATTCTGTTAAGTTTTTGTGAAGGGCTTAATGGGTCTACAAGAGGCCCTTGCCTTCAGAGAACATGTAGACTTCAGCAGCCTGGTTCACAATTGTAAGGGCCTAGATAAGGGTATGAGATGAGGTGTGATTTTGGCCCCAAGTTTGGGGTCGTGCAGGGTAAGAGGATTCAGCTCTAAGAAAGGATTGGGTCTCACAGCCTAAGCCTAGGGCAGTTGTACACTTACTGTAAACTCTTGGCCTCATCCCTCATGTTAGGGCAAATACGTATTCCCAGGAGTTCTAGAACTAGGTCTCTCTGACTCACTCAGCATCGACCATGATCACATTGTCCTTGTCCTTGTCCTTGGCAAGACCCACCTCCACTAACCCAGTTGGTCTGACCCTCCCTGATGCCTGGACCTGGTTTGGCAGTGGGGCTCTTTCACAGGGGCCGTCTGCTTCCTAGGAGAGCACAGGAGGGGACAGGGAGTTGGGGGAAGGACACTCCTCTGCTTCCACCCACTGTGGGCCAGGGCTGTAAGACACTGCCACAAAGGACTCTGGCTGATTTTTGTATCCCGGACTCCTTCGGCAGTCTGGTGATGTCCCTGTATGTTACTTTAAATGCATAAGATAAAATGTGTAGGGTTATATAAGAAACTTATTATATCGAAAAATAGCGAAATATTGTTTAAAATTTGTGATATAGTAATGTATGAGCACTTTATTTTTAATGCATTGTTACAAGATCTAGCTATAGATCTAATAACAGTGGTAACTTTGAAGTAGTGGTGAAAATCAACGATGACTCAATGTTTTCAATAACTGGGATGTAATATGAAAATATAATTTAATCTATTGGTGACAGTCACAGGTATTGTTAATGCTACTGTGTTTGCTTGCATTCATAATATAATAGAAAGTAATGCAAGATTTCAGTTAGGGGTTATTGAGGTAAAGATGATTCTTTTGTATGCCATTCAAGCACAAGCCTGCCTGCCCTCCGGAATTCTGCTCACCCCTTGGTGAGAAACCCCTGAGTCAGCGCAGCTCTCTACCTTTGGACTCTAGAGAAGTGCACTTCTACTGCTTTTCCAGCAGGGGGAGCCTTCAGCCAGGCCAGTGTGAAAGGGCTAGGCACTCCCTGAACACACAAGCTGTCTATACATAGAACAGACGTGCACCTGCCCAGGGTGTGTCTGGTGGGCCCTGTCATATCTCTGGGTGGGGTATGATGTGACGGAATCAGAGGAGGTTAGAGGAGGACAGTAGAGCCTTCCCAGAGGCCAGCCAGACCACACACAATGAGCACTGAATGTGAAGAATAGAAGAGCCCAGGAGGGAGGGACTGGGAAACAAAGACTTTCTGGAGGAGATGGTGATGAGGGAAGAGGGAGGTGTGACTGAGGGATGCCAACTGCTGGACCCTCTGCTATGCCTGGCAGGTTCATGCAGGAGCTGACGGAGATGCTGGGCTTCCGCCCCTACCGCTTCTATTTCTACATGTGGAAGTTCGTGTCTCCGCTATGCATGGCTGTGCTCACCACAGCCAGCATCATCCAGCTGGGGGTCACGCCCCCGGGCTACAGCGCCTGGATCAAGGAGGAGGTGAGGGGTGGGGACCCAAACCCCAGGGACATTTGCATCTTCTCAGGCCTTTAATGCAACCACTGATAGGGATACACCTTTCTAGGGCAGCTGCTATGTGCCAGGCCCTGCCGGGTGCCTCACACCTAAAGCTCAATCTTACAACAACCCAAAGACAGAAGTGGCATCATCCCTGTAGCACAAATGGGGACACCGAGGCTCAGAAAGATTAGTGCACTTATCCAGTCTTTCTAACCCATATTCTCTCTCCATGCCTGTGGAGTGGAATTAGTCCATTTTATAATAGGAGAAACCACCCTAGACCCTTTCACCAAGGTGACCAGGTACACCCCCATCCTTGGCTGTGCCTGGCCGGGATGGTGGGAGGGGAGAGGAGTGGAAGGCCATGGGTGAGGGCAGGAGAGCAGTCTTGGAGGGCCTGGGAGGGGAGGGCTGTCACAGTGCCGGCAGCAGCCCTTAAGGCAGCCCACCCGCAGGCTGCCGAGCGCTACCTGTATTTCCCCAACTGGGCCATGGCGCTCCTGATCACCCTCATCATCGTGGCGACGCTGCCAATCCCTGTGGTGTTTGTCCTGCGGCACTTCCACCTGCTCTCTGATGGCTCCAACACCCTCTCCGTGTCCTACAAGAAGGGCCGCATGATGAAGGACATCTCCAACCTGGAGGAGAACGATGAGACCCGCTTCATCCTCAGCAAGGTGCCCAGTGAGGCACCTTCCCCCATGCCCACTCACCGTTCCTATCTGGGGCCCGGCAGCACATCGCCCCTGGAGACCAGCGGTAACCCCAATGGACGCTATGGGAGCGGCTACCTCCTGGCCAGCACCCCTGAGTCGGAGCTGTGACCACTGCCCCAGCCCTGCCCGCCTCTCCCCCCAACGCTCAACCTGCCCATTTGTCCAGGCCTGGCCTCTTCCTTGAGGTGGCCACCAGGCCCAGGCCAGGCCCTTTGCCCAAGAAGAGAGGGTCTGCCCTGCCTCACTCCCCTCTTCAGTCCCAGTAGACTCTGCTCCCTAGCCCTGAGCAGGAGGCTGGAAGCAGCTCTGTTTCCCAATTTAGGACCCCACTCATCTAGCCCTCCAAGAGCCTCCGCCAATTGCAGCCATGTAATTGGAACAACCCATCAGTCCTGCTTCCCAGTCCATGGGAGATTCCAAGTGGCCACTGCAGTAGTTGCTCACCTCCCTCTCTCCCTGTAACTTGCCACCTGCAGTTCTTACGGCTCTGGGGTTCCCTGAACTGCCAGATGGTGGTGGTGAGAAGCCTTGGGGCCGGGGAAGGAGAGCGGACTTTGGCTCACTCTGCCATGAGAACAGGACACCATCCTGCCCAGCCCAGACGGGGTTGCTCCTGGTCCAAGAGGCTACCTGCTTGAAGGCGGAGGGTGGGAGCAGGTGTGCCAGGGCTCAGGGCTCAGACTTGGGAGGGCCTAGGCAGAAGCCCCAAGTTCTGTTTTCTGAAGTATGTGCTGCCCTCAGCTTCAGCATGAGCCTTGGTAGCAGAAGGTGAGGAACCTCCTCTGCCCTGGTCCCTGGGTGGAATCTTCCCATGTCCTTAGCCCTGCCTGGGGTGGGTGGTGTGTGCTCCTGCATCTTGTCTGGGAGTGCAGTGACCGGGACCAGAACCTTCCTCACCTCAATTAGGGCTTAGCCATCTCCCTGTCCCCAGCACCCCTCCCCAGCCCACAGTGGTGGCCTCTGCCTCTTTCCTGGAGAGAGAAGGATAGTGCAAGGAGAGGTTTCCAGAGCACAAATTGTTGGTTCCTAGCACAAATTAGATGGTTTGGAGCACAGTTGTGAAGCACACTCCCCTCCCTCCTCACCTGGGGTCCAATGTTCTGTCTAGTGGCAGCTTTTCCCCTGGAACAGGGGTCCCCAGAGTTCAGGGGCTTATCCCCAGGAACCCTCATTCCTGGGGAAAGACAGAGAATTTCACTGCCCCTTTGAGCCGCCACTCACTCTCCTTATTACACAAGCACAGCCACCCAGTGTGCACATCATGTGCAGACACCGTGGAAACCTTTCTCAAGCCTTCCTGGCCCATAGTAGCCAGTGCCACAGGCAGTGCTGTGGACAGTAGAGGCTGCCAAAGGCAAGGGCTGGTCTTCAGGATGGAGGCCAGCCTGTGCAGAAGGCTGCAGCTGACAACAGCGACCCCACCTGCCATTACCTTCAGGGCCTCCTCTGGAAGAGAACCCATTCTCAGAGTGCAGCCAGGGAGGAACCTGACCCAAGAGTAAATGTCTGCAGAGAGATGGATGGATGGATGGATGGATGGATGGATGGATGGATGGATGGATGGGGTGGGGGAGGGAAGGAAAGGAAGGAGAAAGGAGGGAATACTGGCTCCATCTTTGAGAGCTCTGGTGGGCAGGGCAGAAACGGGCCACAGTGCTCAACCCGGACACCCTCACGAAGGGTCGCAAGTCACTCTTGTGGCTCAGATTGCTCTTAGGACCTGGAGGGACAGACCAGAATCAGGGTCCCCTCCTTCACCCCCGAGTTCCTTACTGTTCCCCCAAGCCTGGGAGCGGTCTATCCCCCAACCCTGCCATCTCCCTTACTCATCCCTCTTCTACACCTTCCCCTTTCTAGCCCCCTCTGCCCTACCTGTCTTTCCTGAGTGAGGGGAGAGAGAGACCCACATCTCCCCAAAGAGATGAGCTTTTGGGGCACAACATCCCCCCATAGGCCCCCTCACCTGACAACACCTCCTACCTGGCCCCTTGCCAAATCCCAAGCAGAATTAGCAACAGGAAAAGCAAAGCCCCAGGAGAGACATTCTACTATATATACTCTTCTATATATTCTGTTTCTATTGTATATTCACTCTGTACATGTGGGTGTAAATGCTGTTAAATGACAAACCCAATATTATACTGTGGCTGGTGGACTATTTTCATCCTCAGTGCTGTACAGATCTATTTTCATTGTATATTTGATATATTTTTAATTTTGTAGCGTGTGGCTGGGCCAGGCCCCAGCGGGAGGGGCTGAGCTGGGGCTGTGTGCTTGCTAGGTGTGGGCGTGCTAGTGCTCGTTGTAGCCTTTTGCTGTGTCTTTGCTGTGTGTTAGACGTAGGGCCTAGAGCTCGGGGTGTGTGTGTGCGTGCTGTGTGTATGGTGTGCACATACGTGAGTGTGGGTGTGTGTAGCGTGCTGATCTGTGACTCCCAGTGTTCACCACCTTCCTGAAGACCACGCTTCCTCCCCCTGCCTCCTCCTCCTCCTCTTGGCTCTATCGGGAGCCTCAGGGCCGGCAGGGTGCCTCGGGAGCCCCCTGCTATGGGGAAAGGCATGTGTTTCTTGCTGGTGACTCATTGCCTTCACACCACTGGGTTTGCCAGAAACAGGGAAGGAGGGCGTTAAGGGGAAAAAAAAAAAAAAATCCTCAAATTTATTTACCAGTCAGCTTCTTGCTGTTCCCAGTAGAATCGCTAGCTCTTCTCCAGAGGAAAAGTACTAGGATTCTTAAGATGGCGAGACCCCAAGAGGGATCTCATAGCACTGCTGCATTTGCCGTTGACGCAGTCCTGACAGTGTTTGAAAAGGGCCGCCTGCCCCCTCCCCACTGTGCTTCTGACGCCTTTGGAGTCAAAGGCAGGTGGGGTCACCTGATGAGCTAAGATCCAGCCCCAGAATCCTGGAGGAGCAGGAGGTAGCAGGAGAGGACCAGGTCCCCAAGTCCCTTCACAGGGTCCCCACCCCCACTGGCTTTGGTGCTGTCCACACAGTGCCCACCAGAAGGCAGAGGGAACTCCAGGGCAGGGATGTGCCTGAAAGAGTCAACAGTCCCCTGATCCCCTACCTGTGCCTGCCCTCCAGCCCCATCACCAGCTTCTTGCTCAGGGAGCCTTCCGCCCTCCTCACTGAGGCAACATGAAGCCCAAGGCCCAGATGGTGGCTGAACAGGTAGGGCAAATCAGTTAATGCCAGTGAGGTCGGCTTCTGCCCTCCAGCAATACATGTGCAGGGGTTGCTGCTTTCCCAGTGCCAGGAGAACCCCCGCTCCGAGTCAGCCTGTGTGGGCATGCGGCTGGGGCCCAGGAGCCATGGTCCCAGGCACTGCACAGGCCTGCAGTATTACCAGGGAGAGGGGCTGCTTTTCTGCCCTTCCTCACCCCCACCCCCCACCCCACTCCCCCAGAGTACTCCCCACTGTGAAAAGAGCTGGAAACTAAACCAGTTAGAATGAACCTGGCTCCCTGAGCATCCCTGGATCCTTCAGATAGGCCCTGAAATGTGAGGTCTGCTGCTTCACTGGGGCCCGATGACTTTGGCTGGGGGAGGGGGCCTAGGGCCCCTTCTAATTGAAAGCTCTGCTTTGTACAGACCCAAGCATACACACCAGGCCGTCAGTTTGGGTTCTGGCATAAGTTCAGAACAATTCAAGTCCATGTGTCCCGTGGCTGGTCAGAGCCCTGGGTCAAAACCACTCAGCCCAGGGGAGGGGATGAGGCATTGTCACCGTAGACCCCTCTTCCTCTCTCCCCCACCATGGTGTGCAATAAAGTGTCTGTTCTTACCAAACCCTTCTTGCCTTTCTCACCTGCTCTTGCAAGGAGGGAGAGGGAAGGGTGGCCAAGGATCCTGCGGGAAGCTTTGGGGTGAAAAGCTTGAACTGGGATGGGTGGACAGGACTGCTGAGGGGGGGTTGTGGGTTCTGGCTGGCTGAGGAGCAGCGCGGGGAGTGTGCACAGGTTCATATCTGTATTTTCCTAGGAATTGTCCTAGGTATTAACAATGCACGCACTTGTAGAGGGCCCTGTTGAGGTCCAGCGATTCCACATGTCTAATTTCCTGTCATCTTTGCAACCGTTTCCTAAGGGAGATTCTTTGCTGTCTACATTTTTCCAGGTGAAACTGCATCTGAAAAGAGGATGGTATTTGGTGGTCTCTTAGAGGACCATGTAGGGGAAACTCCTGTCCCACCTGACTACCAGGAAAAGCTATACTTGTCAGTCTGGCAAGGGCAGGGTGTGTGGAGGCCCACCTCAGGGAAGGACAGGGGTGGGAAGGTGCCAGTGTTCAGAGGTCTGAGAGCGAGGACCAGGACTCTCTTGGGTGCTGGGGGGGTAGGCTCCCCTGGAACAGGCATATTCTAAAGTTCTGCCCCTCTCTTCAAGATAGCTATCCCTTTTGCAAACTTCAGTAGAAGGTAAAGATGAACTAGGGGATCTGACATCACCTCTGTTCTAACATTCCAGCCCCAAGTATTCATGTATTAAACACCCACTGAATACTCAGCACTGTGAAGAATGGAATGTGCTGGTGGCTGGGGAAGCTCTTCTTCCTGCCTCACCCTCTAGGAGCACCGACATTGAAAGAAACAAGAAGTCTGGCTCCTGGAGGAGGCCTCACCCCCACCCCACCCAGCTCCAGGCTGGAATGATGCTGCTTGCACTCAGACGCACACAGCGAAGGACCCTGAAGGAACCTGCCATTTTCTTCTCTTGCCATAGAAAGTGTTGTTCCAGGAATAGCCACCAGATGGCAGGAAAACTTTTCTCGCCAGATCACAGCCTGCTTGCCTTCCTCTCCTCTCTGTCATTTATTCCTTTGTGGGTCAGTTCATTTGTTGAAAAAACATTTATTACGTACCCACCCTGGACAGGCTCCATGCCAGCTATAGATTAATAAAGATAAAATCAGCCCCTGCTGTCCTGAGTTTGGCAGAGGGAGGGGCCCGGCCCTATGACTCCACATCTCCCCATGTATCTTTCAAACCGGGAAACGGCCTGGTGCTGGAAAAGTCACTCCTTGTAAAGTATTCAGTCTTTTGGTTGAAGGTAATGTTTTTGGTTGAGATGCAAGCCCTCCTGCCAGGAGGGGCACACAGATCCGCCAAGATGCAGCATAACAAGGGCTTTGGTTTGAAGGAGCTCTAGAGTCATACTTCTCAAGTTCAAGTTCAAATGCCACCCAGCTTCCTGCTTCCTGGGAGGCCTTGAGCAAGTCATTTAATCGCTCTGAGCTTCAATGTCCTAGTCTGTAAAACAGACATAATAAATAGATTCGATGAGATAACACATGTTGGTCCAGTTATCTATTGCTGTGTTCCAAGTTACTCCAAATCTGAGTGGCTTAAAACAACCATCCTATCTCGCAGTTTTGTGAGTAACGAATTCAGGCAGGACTTGTCTGAGCAACTCTTCTGGTGGCAACCAAGGTCACTCAGTGATATTCAACTAGCAGCGAACTAGTCTGGAGGGTCCAAGGCAGCTGCCCTCACATTCACTCAAATGCCTGGCACTCCAGTGAGAATGGCTGGAAGACTGAGTTCAGCTGAGCCTGCCGGCCAGAGTGAGCACCTACAGCTGCATCTCCAGCATGGCTACTCGGCCAGACTTCTGACTGAAGGGCTCAAGGTCCCCAGAGAGACCATTTCAAGAGACAGGAGGTGGAAGCTGCCAGGTTTTTAAGGCCTGGGGCTGGAAAATGGCACAGTACCTCTACCATCTTCTGTGGGTCACAGCATCTGCCCAAATAAAGGGGAGGGCACACAGAAGCCTCCCTTGTTGATGGGGAATGGGGAGAGTCTGGCTGCCCATGTAATGGGCTGATTCTAGAGTGTTAGGGATCTTTGTCATCAGTCACCAGCTCCTGCGTGGAAGCTTTCTCCTGAGGGGATATCAGCTTAGAGACACAGAACTGGGACACACAGCAGGTCATTTCTGGTGGGGAGATGAGTGGTTAAGTTTGGGCCCTGGGTGGAGGGAGCAGTCGGAGGAGGATGAGAAGGGCATGCAGGAGGACAGGCGAGGCCACTGCTTCTGCCTCAGGTTTGCCCCAGGGCGGGTGGCATGAGTGGTTTGAATCATGGGTCTGTCGCCAACCATACCACCCTGGGGAAGCCACTTAAACCCTGGAATCTCCATTTTCTGATCTGTAAAAGGAGGACGACAATAAAATCTCTTCCTTAGAGACGGTATGAGGGAAAAATGAACTTCATTTTCCCTCCATGAAAGGTGTCCACATTTTCAAGGTGTCCATGAGCTTCTGGTCCACTTAATACTGGAATACAGTATTGACTTCTTTCCATATGGGGATACAATAGGTGCTCATTAAGTATTTCCTTCCTTCCTTCTTGTGATCCTGGGCAAGGCCATGGGGCCTACTTCATTCTGGGGGCCCCATCACCCATGCAATGAGCCATCTCCTAAAGCTCTTCACAAAGGACAGTTTCAGCCTAAAATCCAGAGAAGCCAAGGAAGGAAGGCAGAAAAGGAACTCTCTCCAGGAAAGGGAGTACTAGAGTGTGGGGGTCTCACTGATCCTGTACATTATCGTGTTCACCCCACCAGTCACCACCAGACAGCTCCAGTCACAGGGACTTGGGCCAAGGCTAAAGTATTCCACAGACCACAAGGCTATTGTGGGGTTTTGTTTTTGTTTTCTTTGTTGTTGGTTGGCCCCAAATTCTTTTTAATACTTCTCCCATCAAAAGTGGAGTCTATGCTCCTCCTCTTGAATCTGGGTGAGCAAACGCTTCCTGTGACCAACAGGGTATAGTAGAAGTGATGCTATGTGACTTCCAAGGCTAGATTAGGAAAGGCTGTGCCACTTCCACCTGGTGTTCTAGGGATACTGGTTCTTGAGGCAGCCAGCTGCCATGTAAAACAGCCAACCACCCTGAGACTGCCATGCTAGGGAGGCGATATGTTTGCAGATGCTTAGGTTGACAGCTTCAGCTGAGCTTCCAGCCAACAGCCAGTGTCAACTGCCAGCCACATGAACACATCATACTGAACGTTTAGCCCAGCTGAGCTTCAGATGTTTGCAGCCCGCTGACATCTGATGGTAGCTACATAAGAGACCCTAAGCAAGAACTGTTCAACTGAGCCCTTCCTAATTTCCTGACCCATAAAATAATGAACAAAATAAAATGGCTGTTGGGTTTCTATCACTACATACTGGGGGTAATTTGTTTCATAACAATAGTAACCAGAATATGAACCTTAGTGATTATCTGGCCAAACCTCCTTGTACAACAATGGGGGAAACTGAGGCCCAAAGAGAAAAAGACCAGACTTCCCACAACCAAGCAAGGGAAAGATTGGGGCCAATGCCTGGGTTTCTTGACTCCCAGTCTAGTGCACTCTCTGCCACACACCAAGAAACTGACAGGGAGGACTCCTCCCCTGCCACTCCCCACCTCATTAATTCCATGCACCAAGCAAGCATGAATCAGGTATTCTGAGTGCCTGGGATTATGCTGAGCACTGGGAATATACAAAGGACCAGGCAAGAGTCCCTGGCTCGCAGAGGCAGTCACAATCTGACTTGGGCGTCTCCCCTCCTGGCACACTCATTGGTGCCAGGCATGCTGCTGCATTCTTTACTTACATCATCTTAGGTGGGAAGAAACCTGCGAGATGGGAGAAGACTATGCCTGTCATTCAACCACAAACCCTTACAAAGATTGATCCATGCCAGGCACAGTCCTGCCCGCAGAGCATAAAGACTCAATGGGGACCTGCTCTCTGTCCCTGGGTCCGAGCTGCCTGGGTTCTGGGTCCCTCCATTCTGCTCAGGGCTGACCCAAGCAGGGAAGAATCCCTGGACTTCAGGAGCACCCAAGAGGAACCTGAGTTTGGCCTGTCTCTCCAGACAGCTGCTTCCCCTTTCCCCAGGACATTGCTGGAGGGGACTGGGCCCATCAGGACTAATTAACTACTCTAATGGAATGAACCAGTTTTTCCTGGAACTTAGCCTAGGTGGGAGCAATCTGTACTTTTCTAGATGGAGAAATGCTAAGTGTCAAGAGGTCTTGCCAGCCGGACCCTGGGCTAGCGTGCATGTGGCAGGCGCGGCGCGGGGGTGTGCTGTCTGGATGCAGGCTGAGTTCCCAGCCCAGGAGCCTTAAACAAGAAGGCCTCTAGGGTCCACTCAGCTGGTGGCCCCCACATCGTTCTCTGTCCTTGGCCCAACCCCAGCCCTAGCTCCGTCTCTCAGAGTTTGCTGCTGCTGCTTAGGCCTGACATCCCTAAGTGGGGGGAAGGTGTCCATGAGCTAACATTCAGGTCCCCTCCAACCCTATGACTCCAGGTCCATAGTGTATGACGCCCTGAGCCCTGCCCAGGCCTGAGCTTCTGGTCTCTTCTGTTTAAGAGCTGGGCCCTCAAAGGCCGCCTTTGAGCCCCAGATACAGCTTCACTGGGATTATCACAGCAACCCAACCCTGCTTTCAGTCCTGAGGCAAAGCCATTCTACTGATCTTCACAAGACCTGAATCACTGGGGCTAGGTTCTCCCCAGAGCCCCTCCCCCACCAAGCCCCTCCCCCCCAAGAAGGCTCTCACATTTGATTTGGAGCCTGCAAGTCTCTGCAGGCTGCTTGGAGTTGGGGGAGGCAGGATGAAGTGAGCTGAGACACAGACAGGAGGCTGCCAGCCTGCTCTTGCCTTCCCTTCTCTTGTTCCCCCATGAGCGGGGAGGCCCTATCACCCTCTGATGAGTCTGATAAAGCAATTCAATTTTCCAGGCTGGGAGAGAGTGAGGCATGCTGGGAAAGGATGCTGGCTCCTTGGCCTGGACCTGAAAGAGGAAGGTCAGTCCCTGGCAGGAGCTAGAATATCAAAAAGGGAAAGTGTGAGCACCAATGGATAGGACCTCGCCTTGGCCTGGAGCCCCTCACCACAAACGGGTTTCAAAGAAGGAAGATGGAGAGGAGATTGGATGGCTCCAGTCATCCTAAAGAGCCTGAGCCCATACAAAGCTCCCAGTAGGGAAAGGGGAAGGGTAAATGGCTTTGATTTCAGGCTCTCAGCTTCCTACGGACAGGATCAGTGTCGGCATTAAGAGGGTGAGGACTTTATTATGTGGGGGGGTGGGGGGGAGGCCCTGGAAAGGGTGCAGGTGCTTGACAGCCTCCATTGGTGCCCCTTTAGAACCTCCCATGGCCCTCTCTTCCTATTCTTTCACCACACCCTCAGCCCTGATGAGGGAAACCCGCTGTGGCTGACACCTTCTGTGAACTGGCTTTCAGACAGGTGCTCTTCCCTGACAGCCTGAAGAAACCAAGGCACTCAGGAGAGGACAGAAGAGAAAAGGTGAAAATGAGGGAAAGAAGCTTGGGTAACTAGGAATTTCCAATAGTGGCTGCTTTGTGGTCTTGCTTAAGCCCATCAGGTATCAAGGTCTTGGAGGAATGAAGAAGGGAGGGAGTAGGCAGAGTCTCAATGGCAGAGTTAGGCTAGAAGATGTACCTGAGGTCCTGGAATCAACAGGAAGCCCAGAATCAGATGCCACCCCATCTGCCCACATCACAGCCCCCAGAGCTCAGGGCGAGGTCTGGAGCCAGGACATTCTAGCACCACCAGGGGGCAGCACCCTCACATCCATGGTAGGTTGTATCACAGTAGGCTGGGCAGGGGGCTCTCCTATCCTTCCCCGGCTCTGCGTTTTGAGGGAACACCAAGACCTCACACAAATAAATGATGGGGACAAGTCCCATAGTGCTAACTGCAGCATATCGACTCCCTCAGAGAGGTACAGGTAACAGGTGAGCCCAGAGTTCTAGAATAAACCTTCAACAAGGGTGAGGCATTCTCTGGAAGCCTCGGGACTGAGGCTGAGCTCCCCTCTCCCGAGCTGGTCAGTGTACAGAGCTGGGAGCCCTGGTCCCATGCACCTTTACCCAGCTGCCTCTCTCAGGCTGGGCCCTCTGTTTTTGTCAGCTCTTCCTAGGTTCCCATGCCCGCGTCCCAACTTTCTGATCTTCCTCCCTTCCCTCCCGGCCTCCTTTTTCCCTGGCAGCTTTCTCCCTCTACCCATCTCCCCAGGTGCTCATCACCATCCACAAGCACCGCAGAGTGGAAGCACCAGTTGGGCAGATTTACTAGGACGAGTGGCTGTTTTATTCACTGATGTATTTCCAGTGCCCGGAACTGCTTCTGGCATATCGTAGATATTCAGTAAGTATTCATTGAGTTAATAAGTCAATCAGGGGTGGGATACTATGGGTTTTGTCCCCTTGCCCACTACACTCCCTTTCTTAGAATTACTGAGCTCAGTCATCCTGATGAACGGAAAGCAGGGGAGAGACCCCAATGGACTTTGCCAGGACGTGGACCAGATAGGACTTGAAAGTTATTCATTACATTTTCTGTGGTTCTTTCTTCCTCACTCCAGCTTCTGGCCTGTCCCCGGTCTTCTCTTCCCAGTTACACTTGGGATATTTATTTTCCCTGCAGCAAACTCAAAGCCAGCTAAACTCTGAAATACAAACATCAGTTTCGAGGAGCAGGGACTGGGCACAAAGGGGGTGCCAGTAAATGTGTGTTTCTGATTAACTCACCTCTCCTGCTTATCAGTACAGATCATCAAAGATCATTGTCATTTTGGTTTTCTGGCCTCATTAATAATGAGACTTTTGCTTGTAAAAATCCTTTGCATTGGCACTGGGCTTTTAACCTTTCTGGAGACACACATAGGTCCTCGTCTTGTTTTTCCCAGTTGAGCTAGGTACTGCCTGATCTGGAAATGGGAAGGTGCACAGGTGTCACCTTTCATTTCTGCCTCAAGATCTCCTTACGTCAGACAGGCATGGAGGCTGCCTGAAGCTGTAAAAAAGAAAAAAAAAACCCAATGGGGATTAATATGAAGATGTAAAATAGGTTCTGGACTTAACAAAAACAAATGAATCTGGAAATTGCTCTTGGGATAGGGCCAGTAAAGTCCTGTTGGTGCCTATGTTTTGGGTATGGCAGCTTCTCAATCACTTAGCAAACAGGTTCTCAGAGGCAGGCACTGTGGGAGCCATCAAGATGAAAAAGCACAATGCCGCCTGCAGGAGCTCAGGGTTAGGGAGGGGAGAGGAGACATATACACAGGCAAAGTCAAATCGTAATGGGTAGAAGAGTAGAAGCAGGAGGGAGTCATGAGGCAGGACACAGGCACTTCCTATGTGGACCCCAGAGCAATGACGAGCAAAGGCTTTAACTAATGACTTTTCAGGGCCACCCACCCATCCCACATCCACAACACGTTTCGCGGTGAACACAGCCAGAGCTACGGTTTCCTTCCAATCCGGCACAAGAAGCGCTTCTCTGCCCAAGGCCACCCCGTCCCCCATTCCATCGCGGGGGCTTTGGTGGCTGGGACAGAGGCGGAGAGCATGGGTGTCCTGGGCTCCGTTGGGCCTCTGAGGCGCAGGATGCGGGGCGGGGTGCTCAGAAGGCCCCAACACGGTGCCTGGGAAAGGAGAGGGCAGCCTGATCCTCGCGACAGCGTCTCTACCCTCTTTCTTCCTTGGCCTTCCGTCAGCCGCAGTGAAACGGCAACAGTGCGACCAGCTTGGCGGGGAGGGGGCGACCGACGAAGCAAGAAGAGCCGGGCGGAGGTTAGAGGTCAGGGGTCGAGAGCGCTTCGGTGTCGGCAGGCTGCAGTGGGAGGAGCTGCGGGCCCGGGGGAGGTGCGGAGCAGGGCCGAGGGGGGCTGGAGGGGCTGCCGGCGGAGGCGCGCAGGGGCGGCGCGCTGGGCTGGGCACTGGCGGCGAGGAGGTGACGCGCTTGGTTGGGGCTCGGCTCCGGGAAGGAAGACTGCGCTCGGTCGCCGGGGCCTGCAGTGAGCCGGATGGGCCCCGCGCCGCGCCCCGCCCACCCCGCCCCGCGAAGGGCGCGTCTGGGCTAGGCGGGGCCCCGGAGGAAAAGGCGCCAGTGGAGCGTGGCGGCCGCTGCCAGCGCCGGAGGGAGACCAGGAGCCCCTAGGGCCCCAGCCCACCGGCGCCGAGGCGCCCCCTCCCCTATGCCACCTGGCGCCCGCCCCCTGCCGCGCGCGAGCCAAGGCCGGCGCCCCGCCCGGAGATGGGCAGACGCGTAGATGGCGTGGCTCCCAGCGCCGCCAGATCGCAGGAACCAGGCGCCGGGGCGTTGCGCTGAGGCTCCCTCTCCGCGCGGCCCGGGAAGCCTGCAGGTGTCCTTGGCCGCTCGGCCGCCGCCCCGGGTACTCCTTCGCCGGTGCCCAGAGCCCAGCTCCCCAGAGCGGCCCCGCCCCCCAGGCTCGGCGCCGCGCAGGACGCCCCGTCTGAGGCCCCCCCGCCCCAGCGCGGCCCCCGCAGCGCTACGCCCGGTCCAGCGCAGCTCCCAGCCGCGGACGCAGTACCCGAGGCTCGCTCCTGCGAGCGCGCTTGTTTTCCAGCTGCCGCCTCGCCCTGCGCAGCCCCCGCCCGCCCGGCCGCTGCGCTCTGCTCTGCCCCGCCTGCCTTCCTCGCCCGGCGCTGGATTTATGAATGGGGGGAAGAGGCCACATGCCGCCGCCGCCGCCTTGTGTTGACCGCAAGCAGCCCGGGCCCACGGAGCTCCGGCTGCCGTGAGAGTGTCGGCCCGGCCCCGGCAGCCGCTCGGAGGACTTGTTGCTGCTGCGCTGCCGCCGCTGCGGGGAAGCCGGCTGCTCCGGCGCTTGCTGCGGTCTGGGAGCCGGAGGGTGGCCCGTGTGAGTGTGAGCGCGAGCGCCCCGGACCTTCGCCGTGTGCGTGGACTGTGCGCTTCCTCGTCTTTGGTCGGGGTGAAGGCGGGGGCGTGTCCCCGGCCCAGAGCGTTTGTGTGTCCCGTCCTGGCGGGGGACCGCGTGTGTGCTTGCTTCTACTTCTCCGGGTCCTCCCTCTCTCCGCCTCCCTCTCTCCGGAGCTTCCTGCCCTAATCCCAACCACCTGTGTACCGGAGAAATCCAACTCCTCCCGCTCCGCGTCCTGGGGGGATAGGCAGGGGCAGGGCCAAGCCGCAGAGGGGGCCGCCACCGCCTCCTGCCTCCTCTTCCTCTCCTCCCCCTCCCCCGTCTGACGCTGCCTCCTCGGGAAGGGTGTTTGGAGGGCAGCGGCCGCCCCAAGCCGGAGCCCCGCAGCGCTTCTTATGATCAGCTCGGTGTGTGTCTCCTCCTACCGCGGGCGCAAGTCGGGGAACAAGCCTCCGTCCAAAACATGTCTGAAGGAGGAGATGGCCAAGGGCGAGGCGTCGGAGAAGATCATCATCAACGTGGGCGGCACGCGACATGAGACCTACCGCAGCACCCTGCGCACCCTACCGGGAACCCGCCTCGCCTGGCTGGCCGACCCCGACGGCGGGGGCCGGCCCGAGACCGATGGCGGCGGTGTGGGCAGCAGCGGCAGCAGCGGCGGCGGGGGCTGCGAGTTCTTCTTCGACAGGCACCCGGGCGTCTTCGCCTACGTGCTCAACTACTACCGCACCGGCAAGCTGCACTGCCCCGCCGACGTGTGCGGGCCACTCTTCGAGGAGGAGCTCACCTTCTGGGGCATCGACGAGACCGACGTGGAACCCTGCTGCTGGATGACCTACCGGCAGCACCGCGACGCCGAGGAGGCGCTCGACATCTTCGAGAGCCCGGACGGAGGCGGCAGCGGCCCGGGGCCCAGCGACGAGGCCGGCGACGATGAGCGGGAGCTGGCCCTGCAGCGACTGGGCCCCCACGAGGGAGGCGCGAGCCATGGCGCCGGGTCTGGGGGCTGCCGTGGCTGGCAGCCCCGCATGTGGGCGCTCTTCGAGGATCCCTACTCCTCCCGGGCCGCTAGGGTGAGTGACAGGAGCCCGTGTCTCCCCATCTTGGGTCTGCAAGGGGTCCGTGGTGGGTGGTGGGTAGGGGCCGGGAGGAGCAGGGACAGAGCCTGACTTACCTTACCACCGCAGATTGTTCCCGCCTTCCTCTCAACCCCCCTCCGTGGCCCGCAGGGGAATTACACACTCCCACCCTCTCCCCTGCACGTTCCATCAGGAGATTGCACACACTTGACTTACTACTTGGACCCAGTCCCAGCTGCCTGCTTTGCCGCATCCCCTCCAGTGAGTGGGGTGCCCAGCTCAGCTCTTCCACCGCCTTCTTTGGTCTGCACAGGCTGCCCTATCTTCAGCTGCCCTCCACTCCACACAGGACTACGGTCCTGGAAGAGCTGGAATTTGGCCTTCTGCTGGGGGCAGGCAGGGTTGAAAGGAAGGAAACTAGGGTGGGTTTTGTTGGATGCTTCCATGCCTTGCCACCTCATTTACATCCTCCCAGCAGCTCAGTGTGCTCACAACTATGCACTTCAGAGAGGAGGATATAGGCTTCAGCATCTTAAGCTCAGAAGAGGCAAAGCTGAGACCACAATCCGGCCTCCTTTCCAGATTTAGGAAAGGCATTCTTTCTCCCAGGGAGGATACCATGCCCCTGAGGCTTCCTGCACACCTGGGATGTCCTGGCCTCAGCTGGGGTGAGAGGAGAATTAAACACGAAGGGCCTAGTGTTCTAGGCCCTGCAGGCTCCCACGGCCAGTGGCCAGCCACAGGCTTCCTGGTGATGATACCAGATTTTTGTTGCCGCTTCTTTTCTTTCTGCTGCAGCACAAACTGTCTTTCCAGAAAGCCCTGGTTCAGGTTACTGCTTGAAATGGGTATATGAGGGAAGGGGGAAGCACAGGTTGATTTAGGCAAGACCTACCACCTCCTCCCCAAGTAAATCTAGTTTCCCTAACCTCTTTAGGTGAAAGGGGAGAGTGGGGGAGATGCTTGCCCCATTATGCTTGGACAGCTAAAAAAAAAAAAAAAAAAAAAAAATCCCTGAAGGATGGCTTTAGATTCTTTAAAGAAAGAGAAGTCTGGGGGCTGGTGTCGTATCTCATGGTCAGCAGCCTAAAGCCTGGCTGCGGTCTGTCTGGGAGACAGGAAAGAGCAATGTAACTTGTTGGGTCTGGGGACTGCTGCTTGCTGTGGAACCTGGTTGGGTCCTCCAGCATCCCAAATTGTCATGTTAATGAGTCTCAGAGCACCCTCCCTTTCCCAGTACCCCTGTGCTGGACTCCTTCCTAGTTATAGAATAAGGCAGCGTAGGGAATTGGGGAACAGGCCTGCAGGGAAAAGCCAGGCTGGCATAAATGCCAGGCCAGGGCAGATGCATCTTCTGCCTGGAAGAGAAGGGAGGAGCAGAGGTCTCAGGGGCCATGGCATACCAGGCTGGGGCTGCAGGCAGCCACGAGAAGGCAGGGATCTTTCTCAGGACTGAGTACAAAGCTAGAGGCAACTGCCTGGGTTTCTTTCCTTGCAGCCCTGAGACCGGCTAAGAAGGTGAGGGCATAGTGATGCCCCTGGCCTGGGTCTGCTGTGAGTTCTACGGGCTTCTCATGTAGGTCACTAACCTTGCTAGTGTTAGCACTTGGCTGTCTGCATTAGCGGAGAGAGGTCAGGCACAGATCATTCAGACTCTTTCAAAGTTGGGGGTCGGGGAGGAGAGATAGAGATGGGGAAAGGGGACAAACCAGGGAAGCAGGGATGAGATGAGGTGGTTAGGGGAGCTAGGACCTATTTCTGAGCATTCTGGGACTTCTGGGGGCTTTTCACCTGCTCTTCTTCTCCTCTGGAATTCCAAGTGGCACCCCACATATCATTGAGTTTATTTTCTTCCTAACTCACTGCCGAATGGTCAAGCCAGGGGGCCTCTTTGAGTAAGCTCAGAGCCTGGCCTGCCCCTGGAAGTCTTCCAGGAACCCAAGGTGCTTTGCCCTTTGACATGGAATCACATCGGCCCAGGCATTCCAGTTGAGGTATTGAAGTTTATGATGGGGCAAGGTTAATTCTTCCATTTAAACATTGAGAAAACCAGGATTCAGAGACATTAAGTTTCTTGCCAAAGACATTTAACTAATAGCAGAGCCAGGAAACCACCCCTAGTTTCCAGACTTCTGGTTGTTCATCCTGATGTGAATATCTGGATGGAGCTCTGGCCAACACATGCACTAAAAGAGGACTTGCCTCCTGCTCAGGAGCCCAGGCAAAGGCAACCCTCACCTGCTCCCGGGACACACAAGTGGGAATACATAATTTTTACAAATTAATGAATAACTGCTCATTATTGAGCACCCCAGACAGATACATTGCTGTATATACTTTACATTAATCTCTAATCCTCCCAATAAACTTAAAACTTGGTGATTATCCCCATTTAATAGATTGAGGCTGTGAGAAGGTAAACAACTTGACTGAGATCACACAGCCAGATAGTGGCCAGGCTTTGAATCAAAGCCAGAGTCCCTGACTCCCAAGCCCTTGCTCTTGTGATTACAACACCTTCTTTCCACTGAACTAGGCTGTTTTTGAGGCAGAGAGCTTGTTTCTTACTCTGGCCTGAGAAGTGTCCTTCTGAGGTTCTGTACCTCCTGTGGATGGCATCAGAAAACCCAGGGGCAGATGGAGACGTCAGAAGGAAGACTTACTGTATTACCCCTCCAGGCCTGAGGGTACTATGCCATGCGGGGAGTTCTGGGGCTGCACTTTCCCCCCTCCATTTGCCCCTGGCTTGTCACACTGTTGCATCCTTCCCAGCCCTGTTCCCCCGGGTATATGTGCTACCTTCCCTCGCTCACAGCTACCTCCTCCCTGGAAGGGCCCTGCAGCACTGTGGGGTGGTGGGTGAAGAGGGGAAGAGGAGCAGTGCTCTGCCCTGAGGCATCCTTTCGCACACAGCAACGTGGTCATTTGAGTAGTGCATTATGACAGAGGCAAAACGATACAAATGGAAAGTGAACTGAGCTGATTATGAGAGCCTGTTGCCTAGCTACAGGCCTGGCCCAAGGAGCTGTTCCGCTCAGGCAGGCTCCTGGACTGGGATGCTCACCCCTGCTCCACTGTGCTGGGCCCATGGGCAGCTGCTGCTGTGGTTCTGTTTCTGTGGCCTGAGCTGGGAACAGGCACGAGGGGCAGGGCAGAGTGAAGGCTCACCATGGAGCCTTCACAGCCTCAGGGGGCCCAGTGGAGGTTTGGCAGCATCCGAAACTTTAGAAACCTGCACCTTCTTTTCTGAGAGCAGACAAGAGGCCTGAAGAATGGGGCCAGGATGCCCTTCCCCTACCCTAGTCTCCAGGGGTCTCCAGGGCAGGCCTGGCTTTAGCTCAGCTATCAGCCTTGTTAAGGATTACAGTTCCTCTCCTTTGGCTAAATCAGCGCATTTTTTCCTGTGATGTTTCCCTTTTGAGTAGAGGAGGGGACCCACAGGAACTCCCTGCTCCAGGAAGGCAGCTCCAGCACGGTCCTCCCCTTTGTTAAGTGTCAGTTACTATGTGGGAAGCTTGGCCTGTGCTTTCTGCTACTACTCATCTGGCCTAGGTGAGGCAGGTATTGTTAACATCTGTGTATCAGTATACAGATAAGGAAACAGGCCTGGTGGGGCTTTCTCAAGGTCGCACCGCTTGTGGTAGAACTAGGATCCAAACCCAGGTTTCATGAATCTAAGTCCGTGCTCCCTCTATGGCCTCTGGCTTCTGCCCAGAGAGGATCTCTGGTTTCCAGAGGGTGGCCCCTCACTGGAGAGCTTCTTCCTCCATTCTGCTCTTATCTGTTCCTTTACTTCTCACTCCCTAGAATTGGTCAAGTCTAACCTCTCTTCTCACTGTGGGATTTCCATAGGAAAAATGAAGGGAGGCATGGTTAGGAGAAAAGACTAAGGGAAGCTCCCTGGCCCAGGCAGAGCATGAAACCAAGGCCTTCTAGGAAAGGAGCAGAGCTGCATTCCTGCCTGCCCGCTTCTGAAGTTCCCTGGCTTCTCTGGTCTGGGCATTGCCTGGGGGACAGGTCAGTGATCACGACAGGCTTTAAAGTGAGGGCCAGGACTCACTGATGCTGTGCCCTCTGAGCTAGGGTGAGCCAGCAACCTGATCCCAGGAGGGCAGTACCCTGGCTTTCTGAGCTCCCCAGGAGGGCAGTGCCAGCCTGTCCTGGGCAGCCCCTCCGCCTCCTTCCCGAGGAGCAGGCAGGCGCTGGGCTGAAGGCTGCAGGACTCCCTGCAGACCCTGCCCGCAGGGCAACCTCCCAGTTTCTTCTTGGGTTTGTTTTCTTCTCTTGTTCTGAACAGATCAACATTTGTCTCTGAACATCTTGTCTCTGAATGCTGAGGTGTTTCTGGTTGTCACATTAGGGGTGGGGTGTGGAGCAGGGGAAGGGGAGAAAATAAACAAGCTATTTTGGAGATTTGGGGGAAGAGCAGGCAGGCAGGAGCAGAGCCAGGCAGCTTGGCCTTGAGGGTAGGAGACCCTGGGCCCTTCACCCCCACCCATGGGCAGCGTCAGCCTGGGATGCTGGGCACCAGAGCTCTGTGCCACCCTTATTCCCTGTGCATAACGGACTTGTCATGATCTCTGGCCCTGCTCCCTGCTGGAATTCTCTTCAGGCTAAGGGGTGGTCACCTGGCCCCTAGCAAGGGTCCTTATCAGGAAGTGGACCTGGCTCACTCTGGAGGGCAGCAGAGGTCCTAGGGCCCCAGTACCTAGAGGTATTACTGGGCATATACCCTTGTCACTTTGTCCCAGTCAGTGGAGCTGATGACCTCTTCTTCTGACAGGCTCATCAGGACCAGGAGAGAGAGCAGGGGGTCACCTTGGCCCCA
Organism: Pongo pygmaeus; assembly: GCF_028885625.2. Lineage (NCBI taxonomy): Eukaryota > Metazoa > Chordata > Mammalia > Primates > Hominidae > Pongo > Pongo pygmaeus. The sequence continues at coordinate 119,508,328 of NC_072373.2, read as the reverse complement.
GTCATTCAGAAGACACTTACTGCGCACTTACCATACACATGGGGGGGTTCTAGAAATCCAAAGATGAGTCAGAGGGGGGCCCCTGCTCCTGACGAAAGCCAAGTCGGGTGGAGTAAGTGGCAGTCAAGGGAAATTAGGTGACAAGAAATGGCAACAGTAATACAAGATGGATCATGAGAGGTGCCACAGGAGTCATAAAAAAATAAAGTTCAATAGGAAGTGAGAGGAGGAATCAATAAATCCCACCTCTACGTGGGATGAGGTGTAGGAGGTGTTCAGAGAGGCTTCCACAAGGAAATAGAAGTTGAATTGGGTGGGCCTTGTAGGATACTGACTTAGTGCCTTAAATAATTTTTTCGAAGAGGCACATTGTAAATACATACATAAATAAATAAAATTTCCATGTGGGTAGAGCTAAACCATGCAGCGTTAGGGAAAGGGGGGATTTTCTGGTCAGGTGACCAGCTCAAGCAGAGCTTGGACAGCATGGGGCCTGGGTGGGCAATAACGAGGAATTCCGTTTGACTGAATAGTGGGTTCTTGGATAGTGATCCGGGCTAGACTGAATTCCTTCTGGGGTAGAGACTTATCTGTTCTGGGCAACCCAGAGGCCCTGAGAGGCCCCAAGTGCTGGCTCATCGGAGGGTGAGCATAGGTAGAGGTGAGTTCTGGACACTGGGACCAGAAGGTCCTGGCTCAGCATGGGGTGGGGGCAGGGCCAGGTCCTGTTCCTAGGGGCACCCATGGAGGGGAAAGGATGGGATGTTTCTCTACTGGGACCTAGGCCTTAGTGCGGGCCCTCAGCCAGGAGCCAGGGATAGCTCAGAGATGCTTTGTTTGGCAGACCCTCTCATTTCCTGCCTCTTACCCCCAGGACTGCCCCACTGTCTTCCAGCACAGCCTGGGCACGAGGATCTTGCTTCCCTGGAAGGCTCAGTCCCTCAGTCCCTCACCCCATCCCCACAGATCTTACTCTGCCAGTGTCTTTGGCTGTGTTCTCAATTTTCCCTTCTCCTACACTTCATCCTTAATATAGGTTTTTGGGCCTGAGTCTTCTTATGTTTATCTGTCCATCTGTCTCCCTGGCCCTTCTTCCCTGGGCTCTCCTCCCCTGCCCCCGCTGATTGTATTCAGTTCCCAATGATTGGTGTCTGTCACCTCTCCCCTCGACCCAGCCTGTGCCAGATTCCTGGAATGCTCTAGGCTTTGTGCTGAGTTTTACAAGTATCATTTCTTTGCATCCTCAAAACAACTGTACCAGGTAGATACTACCCTCATCCCCTCAAACATAGCAAGCAGATTGTAGCCTCAGGACCTTTGCACTACTCATCCCTTCTGCCTCGAACTCTCTGGTTCTTTGTATGACTCACTCCCTCACTGTTCAGGGCTGTTCAGGTGTCACCTTGTCATTAAGGCCTTACCTGACCTCTCTATTGGAAACAACTCCCCTATCCTCCCACCCCTTATCTCCTTTTTCTCTTTATTTTTTTTCATAACCCTTAGACCACCTGACATACTGTGTATTTTGCTTGTTTATTTGTTAACAGTCTGCCTCCACTAGAATGTAAGGTCCCAGGGGCAAGGGTGGTTGTCTGGTATTTTCCCAAACACAGTGTCTTGTACTTGGTAGGCGCTCCCTTTTCCATTTTATAAATGAAGACCTTAAGGCTTGGAGAGGTTAAGGAACTCATGCAGGTCTCATATGCAGTCAGTAGCAGAGCCCAACTTGAACCCAGAAGTGTGTGGCTTTACATTTCTAGGGACAGTCCAACGGTGGGGTTGGTGGAGGAGGCTGGTAATAGGGCTGAACGCCTGGGTCTTTGGAGATGGGTGAGTTTTCAACGGGACACAGGAGGCCAGGGGGCGCAGGGAGTTGGGAGGAGAGGCAGTCTCCTGCTTAGAGGATGGGAGCCTGCTGTCCAGGGTGCTGAGACCCTCCTGCATCCTCCCAGCAGGAGAGGAGCTGCCCCTGGTGGAGCCAGTTCACCGGCAGTTTTCTACTTGGGAAGTTTTGACTTCCAGCAGAATCCATGCCCTTTGTGGTGGAAAGAACTAGCAGCTTCAGCCATGAAAATCAGGACAAGCCACTCCTCCCTGGGCCTCAGTTTCTTCATCTGTAAAACAGCAGAAATGGAGTTGAACTGGATAACTTCCTCAGTTTCAGTTTTTCACTTCTAAAAAGCAAAGATTCTGTGATATTTTGGCTCCAGATTCGGCTCACCTTCAAAAGCTGCACGCAGAGGACCCTAACCCTCCTCAACTCTTATCTCCATTTTATGGAGCACCTATTGGGTGCCAGGCATTTACCATGTAGAAGCTCATTTAATCCTACTGTAACACTGTGAAGGGGGTACTAGTACTGTCCCCATTTTATATAGAGGAAACAGGTGCAGAAGTTACCATTCATTTACCTGGTTGAGTAGCAGGGCCAAGATGAGGAATCCCGGAAGTCTAAACCCGGCCCCAAGGCTTCTAGTGCAGGGTTCCTTAGCTGTTCTCTGCCCTTAGTCTGTCAGCACAGGGGCCCATGAGAGGGAGGCTCGGATCTCCACTGTCAGCTCTATAGGATGGCAGGATGGTCCAGTGGGGAATGAATAGAAGGCTCGAGGCTGAGGCTTTGGCCTCTAAGCAGGGTGGTGTTGCTGCAACCACCTCCTCTTCCCTTGGCCCCCTTTAGTGCTAGGAAGCCCTAGTCAAGGGAGCTGTGTATCCCTGCCCCCAGAGGGGAAGGCCTGGTGAAAAGCACCATTTGCAAGCAGGGTCAACCACTTATGAAATAATTCAGTTTGGGGAGCAACTTAGGGCAGAAAGGAATAATTTGGGCCTTGAAGGGGAACCTGTAACCTTGGGACCCACCTGGAGCAAGGTGCCATAGCTCAGGCCGCATCTCTGTCTCCTTGGGGAGTGAGGGCTTCTTGGGGCCTGCTGAGTGCCTGCTGCCCCAGCCCTGGAGAGGCCACAGTGGAGCTTGAGGCCCCAACAAGGTTTCAACAAAGGAGGAGGGGATTATACCTACCTGCTTGGTCAGAGGGGCCAATTGGAAAGAGCTTTGAGCTGAGAGTCAGGAGACTTGGCCTCAGTGTGATCCTGAGCAAATCATCTGCCCTTTCTTGTGCCTCTATTTTACTTAAAAAATGAGCACACATGACCACTCTTTAGCTCCCCTCCTCTTCTCGGGGTGGAGGTGAGGGGTAGCAGTTAATAGTAGATGGAAAAGTTCTGTGTTTTGAAAAAAAAGCAAAGGTGAGTGGACAGACAGGAATCCAGGGGGTTGTTCCCTAATCCAGGATGTGGCTGGTGCCCATGGGGCCTGAAGGACTCTCTTGCCTGCTGCAGAATGAGCCCATGGTGGTAGCAGTTGAGGAGGGTAGCAAGGCAGGCTCCCTGGCCCTGCTATGAGAGGATGGCCAGGGCCATGCTGTCCTCCCTTCCTCCCTCCCTCTGCTCACCCTCTTGGCAGCTCTTCCTGAACTTGTTTTTCCAAGTCACTAATTAACTTCACGCTCAGTCTCCCAGGTGGGCCTTACTCTCCTGGCTAACTTTTCCTCAGAGAACCAGCTTCTGCTTCCCATGGTTCCTGGCAGAATTGGGATATGCTGTCCCTGCCCCTTACCTCAACCACTCTGTTTTTCAGGAGAGAGGGTGGTGCCAGGACTGGATTCCCAGCATGGCCATGGCCACGGACAGGCACTTTTGCCAGCCCACCTAGGGATGGCCATGGAGAGCCCACAGGCTGGAGCCATTTATTTAATGCCCATATCAGCCTGTATTGACTTGGCAGCCCCTTTCTCAGAGGAGGAAGGATGAGGCTAGAAAAGGAACTTAAATTTACCTTCACTGGGGAGAAGCAAGCAGGAAAAACTCCAGCAGTGTTGTAAAATTGGTAAAGTGTGTCTGTGTAATTGTTATTACACGTGCATTTCATCTGCATTCACCCCCTGGACCCAGCCTTCTCCTTCCATGCTGTTTCTGATCAACCCATCCAAGTTAAAGTGCGAATGAGGTACAGTGAGTTGTGTGATGGGGGACCTGTCCTAAGCCCGAGGCACACTTTCCCACGGGTGAAATAACAGTCATCAGGGAGCTAACTGGGAACAGGATCAGTGATTCAGAGATGGCTTTCCCAGGCCTGTGAATTGACCCTGCCTGGGAGGTGGTGAAAACATTGTGGTATGACGAAAAGGTACAGCCTTTGAAGTTAAACAGTTCTGAGTTCAAATCTGGTTTTCATCCCTTCCAGGCTGTGTGACCTTAAGCAAGTATGTAACGTCTCTGATGTTCAGTTCATCCTGCATAAAATGGGATGATGAGGCGTGCCTCACAGGGTCATTGGGAGGATTGAAGGCGATTGAAGCATATACAGAGTGCTTAACAGTACCAGGCACAGAAGAGACAGCTGATAACTCTTCATTCCCAGATTTTCCCCCTCAAACTTCCTTCTGCTCCAGAAGCCCTGGAGGTGCTGCTTCTTGCTTCATTTTCCCAGGTCCCCTTGTATTCTTCATTGGTGTTTTGCAGTACTAAGAACAAGGTATGCCCTCCCCATCCCAGTGCAGACTCCCAGGGAGGAAAACCTCTCTGAGTCTTCACTGGACAGGGGACGGGTACATGCCAGTGCCTGCCCACACAGCCAGGTGGAAGTCAGGGTAGGTGAGACAGGTATGGGGATTACCAAATGGTACCGTGAGGCCACAGACCTCCCTTACCCACCTATTTAGGCTCAGCCGTCTGGTCAAGGAGGAAGTCCAGTCCAGCCATCATGCAGGACAGGCGGCAGCAGGAGGCATGAGACTGGACCCCATCAGTGGGCATCCTGACAGTGGTGGATGGCACGGCATGAATAACACATGAAGGCTCCATAATTGGTGTTATTACACATGCATTTCATCTCCATTCATAATGATTGGACACTTAAACCCAGCCGCCGTTCCTCTGCGGAGTGCTGCTGTCATCCTTCTAGCCGAGATCCCAGCAGCTGTCGAGATCAGCCCCTGCCACTCTGATGCTGATGGGTGTGGTTCCTTTTTCTTTGGCGCCCAGAATTCCAGGAAATGTTGGTTTGTGGAAAGGAGTGAGACTGGTTCTTCTGACCAGACCACCCTCTCAACTGCCATGGTGCATGTTGTCTGCCTTTAGGGGTTTCCTCACCATCTAGGCAGTCAGTGGGGACATCCTAAGGTGAGAGGCAGGAGAAGAGACTATGGCTAATAGGCTCAGCCAGCAGAAAGTGGTCCAGGGTCATTCCTTGCAGCAACCTGCCTCTGAGCATCCCTTCATACAGCGGACTTCAAACTAGTGTGCATTAGGATTGCTTAGAAGGTTTGTTAAAACATTGCTGGATCTTACCCTCAGCATTTCTCACTCAGTAGCTTTAGGTAAAGTTTGAAATTTGCGTTTCTAACCAAAGGACCAGAGACCTAATGCTTCTGGTCCAGGACCATACTTTGAGGACCGTTGCCTTAAAGCCCAGTTACTGCAACTGTGGTGCATGGACAAAGAGCCTCACCTGAGTGCTTATTACAAATGCAGAATCACAGGACCTGCCCCAAGCCTCTGGATCAGGAATGCATTGTAGCAAGATTCCCATTGCAGCTTGAGAAGCCTTAAAATGCAAATGGGTCAGAGGTGGGCAGAGCTATCAAAGGCAGGTCTAGCAGCTATAGATCCCTGACCAGTGCTTCCAGCCAAGAGCAGCTTCTATCTTCTGTGACAAAGATTGGGAAACATTGCCCGAGAGCCCCCAGGCATATGGATAAAGACCCTCTGAGGAGGGACTTCCAGCCCTGACTCCATACGTTAATCCCACCTCTCACTCTGGAATGCCCTTCCTGGTAACCTTCATGCAGAAGTCCATGTCCCCAGCTGGGCCCATCCATCCCTGTCTGACAGCTGCCCCCTGCTCTCCTCCCCTGCCCATAGGTAGTGGCCTTTGCCTCTCTCTTCTTCATCCTGGTCTCCATCACCACTTTCTGCCTGGAGACCCATGAGGCCTTTAATATCGACCGCAACGTGACAGAGATCCTCCGCGTAGGGAACATCACCAGCGTGCACTTCCGGCGGGAGGTAGAGACAGAGCCCATCCTGACCTACATCGAGGGCGTATGTGTGCTGTGGTTCACACTGGAGTTCCTGGTGCGCATCGTGTGCTGCCCCGACACGCTGGACTTCGTCAAGAACCTGCTCAACATCATCGACTTTGTGGCCATCCTGCCCTTCTACCTGGAGGTGGGGCTGAGCGGCCTGTCATCCAAGGCGGCCCGCGACGTGCTGGGCTTCCTGCGCGTGGTGCGCTTCGTGCGCATCCTGCGTATCTTCAAGCTTACACGCCACTTCGTGGGGCTGCGTGTGCTGGGCCACACCCTGAGGGCCAGCACCAATGAGTTCCTGCTGCTTATCATCTTCCTGGCCCTGGGTGTGCTCATCTTTGCCACCATGATCTACTACGCTGAGCGCATTGGGGCCAGGCCCTCCGACCCTCGGGGTAATGACCACACCGACTTCAAGAACATCCCCATTGGCTTCTGGTGGGCTGTGGTCACCATGACGACACTGGGCTATGGAGACATGTACCCCAAGACGTGGTCAGGCATGCTGGTAGGGGCACTGTGTGCGCTGGCTGGCGTGCTCACCATCGCCATGCCAGTGCCTGTCATCGTCAACAACTTCGGCATGTACTACTCCCTGGCCATGGCCAAGCAGAAGCTGCCCAAGAAACGGAAGAAGCACATGCCACGGCCGGCCCAGCTGGAGTCACCCAGGTACTGCAAGTCTGAGGAGACCTCCCCCCGGGACAGCACCTACAGTGATACCAGCCCCCCTGCCCGGGAAGAGGGTATGATCGAGAGGAAACGGGCAGGTGAGATTAGGGGTTGGGAAGGAAAATCTCTTTTCCCCCAGTGGCCTAGGGAGTTTCCAAATGGACCTCAGCCCTTCGGATTTGGCATGTGTTTTGTGTGGGGCTTCCCTAAGTATAAGATGTGCCTTTATGAGGGCAAAGTGTTGAGGCCGAATTTCTCTATCCTCTGGCTGGGTCTCCAATAGCTTCCCAAACATCAGATCTTTGGAGTGAGTATTCCACCCAGGGTAGGGTGTGATGGGCAGTACATGGGGCTGTGTATTAGATGCCCTGGTTTTAAATCCAATCTTGGCCACTGTGCTGTGTGCCCTGAGGCCAGTCACTCACCCTCTCTAGGCACCTGTAAAATGGGAATAATACCATATCCTACCCTCAAGACTTTGAGAGACCCAAATGAATGACAGATATGAAAGTACTTTGGGAAGTTAAAACCACTTTACAAATGTCAGGTACTGTCAATATTAGCCAATGAGCAGGGCAGCTGTTCTTCCAAGGTACATCAACACATGAATCACTTCTTTGCAAACGTTCGAGTCTGGTATCTTGGCCTAATAAATGTGATAACATAATAGCAGTGGGAGGCTGCCTTCTGTTCAGCACAAGCTAGATTGAGTCCTGGGCTCAGGGTTTGACATGGGATGGAAAGGAACTGAGGAAGGAGTGGCCCAGACAGTGTTGGGAAGGGGAGGAACATGGAAGAAACTGATATCTGTGCCCTGGAAGGGGAGAGCCTGGGCATCTGAATACTGTCCCTCAAGGATGGGAAAGGCCATCCCAAGAAAGCTCGTCTCCGCCCCTGAATCAGGAGTTGGGAAATGGAAAACAGCTTAATCCCCAGCAACGTGGACTTAGGTTGGAGAGTGGGAAAGGCATCCTGACTGTTATGTGTAGGCTGGGCTCCTGGGAAAGGTATGGAATTCCGGGTATGGGGAGCTGGACTGGAGCCAGGAGACTAAGGCTAAGCTCTGGGGCAAAGTGGGACTGACCCTGCAGGAGAGGCGCCTAGCTTGGGACACTTACCTATGGCCTTTGGCATGTGCCTATCATACATGCCCGGGTCCACTCATTCCCTGGGGTCATGTCAGGGGCCTGGGTCTTCCAAAGGCCTTGATAGAATAGCACCCATCAGGCTTCCCATTTCTCCCCCGCCAAAGTGGCACTGCTTCCTAATTTGTGACTATTAATCTCCCGGGGAATTTCAGCTGCACTCTGAGGCCCATTCAGGGTATAAAGAGAATCCCAGTATTAAAATGTAGAAGTCCTTAGGTCAGCTCCTCAAGGTACACTTAACTGTGGCCCTATCAGCCTTGCCCTTAGCCTGACCCTGACAGCAGACACAGTAAGGGCATGCCTGGTCAATGGCAGGGCCACTGTCTTCAGATAGAGTAGCACCCCCTTCTCCAGATCCAAGGGCTCAGCTTCACCTGTGCTACTGCCTGACAGAGGCAAGGGGTGGGGACTAAGCCCACAGCACTTGGGAGCTGCATCGGAGCTTTCCCCATGGTATCCTCCCCAGACAAAGGTCAGCCCTAATTGCAGAGGGCTCTAGGTCTTTTGGGCACAGGACTCTGGCCTAGATGCCTAGTGAACAAGAATTACTGTCATCCAGGGAGAAAGCATGGACACCACTTTATAGGTTTAACCCTTGCCGTGCCACCCCTCACCCCTAGCAAGCCAGGTATTCTCCACGGGAATGCAGACTCATCCAAGAGTCAGCCTGAGCCAGACCCAAGGAGGAAGTAGAGTCTGCGGCCTGCTTTGGGCTGATCTCCTGGGGCAGCCGTCAGCAGGCAGATTTGGGGAGTCACTGCTGTAGGGCATCTGCACTGTGGTTTCATCCCTGAGGAGAGACCCTAGGCTGAGGCTGGGAGGGAAGTCAGTCTTCACACCAAGTGCAGCATCCCTGCCTTTTGCCCTCTGCTCCCCGACTCTGGCAATGCTGCCTCCCAGGTAGATGCTAGGCCCCTCCTGAGGTTGAGGAAGTAACACTCTGGGTCTGGGAGACCCCAGATGACCCATGAGCAAGGCTTAGGCGGCCCCTCATGCAGCCTCCTTTCTGTGTGCCCCCTTCAGACTCTAAGCAGAATGGCGATGCCAACGCAGTGCTGTCCGATGAGGAGGGAGCTGGCCTCACCCAACCCCTGGCCTCCTCCCCCACCCCCGAGGAGCGCCGGGCCCTGCGACGCTCCACCACTCGAGACAGAAACAAGAAGGCAGCTGCCTGCTTCCTGCTCAGCACTGGGGACTATGCCTGCGCCGATGGTAGTGTCCGGAAAGGTATGGCTTCCCAAGCTGGACAGGTGGCGAGCCCCCACAGAGCTGAGTCTCCCGAGTCCCCCTCCAAGAGCTTGAGGTCCCCCCCTCCCCTGAGACCATGGCCGCCATCTCCTCTGCCTTGGATGCACCCCCACTTTTAGAATGGGTACCTGATCTCCCAGTCCCTGGATTAGAAAGGCCTTCTCCATCTCAGAAGGGCACACGGCTCCTGTCCAGCTGCCCGTGGGAAAGAGCAGCGCTAGAGGGTTGAGGGTGCACAAGGCCAGGGTCCCCGCCCCGTGCTTCCATTGCATCTCTTTCTCTACCTCTGGTTCCCGCTGCTGCCTTCAGGCCCCATTCCACAGGGTCACTGCCAACCTCTCCCTAGGCCTCCCTTAAACACAGCTAAGGCTTCCCAAGTAGCTCACCCCTCGAGGTGCCAGCAATGTTCCAAGAGTCAGGGAGCCCCACACAGGCCCTGCATCCTCCCATCCTGCGCCAGGGGTCCTGGAGCACAGGATGGGCAGACTTCCATCTGCAAGCACCTAGTGGGTGACTGTCCTCTTGAGGCAGTGCCAGAGATGACCAAGGGGTGGGATAGGTGGGCAGGAAGAGTGGGTCCCAGCTGAGGAATGTTCTGAGTATTTGGAGAGAGAGGGAACAGCCCATCCTCTGCTCGTTGGAAAAGGCTGAAATTCCATCCCCAGGCCCCAAGCCTGCGGCAAGGCAAGGGCAGAGGTTGGGCTGTGGAGCTGGGGATTCCTGGCTTCGGAAAGGGGGTGGGAATGATCAAGGATGGTGGAGGGCCCGTGGTGGCTGAGAACCAGGGGTCTTAGGACCAGGCCCTCCCACCCAGTTTTCGATCACTTATTCATCTCTCTCACCCTGTCCCTGTTACCTAACCTCCCTCAATGTTCTACCTATTTCTAGAATAAACCCTGACTCCCTCCAAAACAGAGCTCTTCCCCAGGTTCTCTGCCACTTCTTAACCAGCTGGATTTCCCATCCCCCACTTCCCTCTGTCCCCAAACCCCAGACCCAAACTAGGTTGAGTGAGGAAGGGGCAGTGGCAGCTACGGGAATAGCCTGTGATGCCTCTGTCCCTCTGAAGATATCCCGATGTCCCGTGGCGTGCCAGCCCATGCAGGCTCTGTGGGCACCTTCTAGTTTCTTTCCCAGACCTTTCAGTACCACTGTTCCCATGGAAGCCCCAGGCCGCCCTGAGTCTAACCAGCCCCTGAAAGGTGTGTGTCCAGCTTTGTTGGGCATGTATTCTGTGGACTGGCAGAAACAGGAATAGCGATCTGGTGCCTAGAAGGAAGTGGTCCAGCAACCCCAGCAAAAGGCAGCAGACGGAGGGTGCTCAGACCTCTACCCTCGCCTGTGTTCCTTTGTTCACCCCCGTGTCCTATCTTTGGGCCCTGGATTTGGCCTTCTGTCCTGCCTACCATCCCAAACAGGCAGTGGCTTCCACTGTGTCCTTGTTCAGACCCAAAGCCTTGCTCTGGCTGGACCATGCTAAGCAGACAGTCTAGAACGAGCAGTCCCTGTGTAGGACTCGAGCACACAGAGCTGAGTGCCATGCACACCTGCTTTCCTCCCTGGGCTGTGAGGGGCTCAGTGGAAATAGGTGTGGAAGAGGCCATGAGGGTACCAGTCAGGAGGGACCATGAGGTACTGGGAGTGGACTGCACCTGGGGAAGGAGTTTCATGGGCACGTGCACGGGGCAGGGGAGCCAGCATCCCACCATCCAATATCCCTGGGGTGCCTGTGGGGCCTGTCTGCTCCATTTTCAAGATGCCTCCACACTGCTTCTTGGCAACAGGCATGTAGCTCAGCCAATTAGAGTGACCTTCAATAGGGAACATGTGGGTTGCTGGGAAACAGGCCCTGCTAAGCAAGTGTGGCAGTTAACATCGCCAAACTCCCAATGCACACTCGGCAACTTTCCCCACACTGTACCGTGCCGCACTTCTCCACACTCAGGTTATGCTTAAGACCAGGAGTGAGTGGGTCTGGGCCTCCTCCACACAGGCCCATGTATCAGAGTGTCAGTTCCCTGGGAGGATGGTGGCAGGTGCTAATTAGGGCTTCTTAGAGTCAAGAAGGCTGATGCTGGAGGCTGTGGGGTCTTTGTCTAGCTGGGCTATCAAGGAGCTGGTGGGGAGCTTACCTGGGGGCAGGACAGGACAAAAGTCAGCTGGGTGTGGGGCCCTGGAGTCTGTCCTCAGGAGCCCAGGAGACCTAGAGGCCAGGGGGAGTCAAGGAGGGCCAGGCCCCTCCACACCAGCCCAGGGCCACCCACCCTGCAGTGTCTCCTGGAGCGTGGACCCTGAGGAGCTGCGCCCGCTGACCCATGTGCCTTTTCTTCACCAAGGCTGTGGAAAGTCCCGGAGTCTAAACAACATAGCTGGAGCAGCTGGAACCAGCCTGGGGCTGTCTCCATTGGCATCGCGATACAGCTCGCCCTACCCTCTGAGAAAGTTCCTGCTCACCCCCTCCCACCCCCTCACCGGCCCACCCCCTGGTCACTCTGCCCCTTAGCTGCACCTTCTCCTCTGGGCACACGCGCACAAACAGGCACCCTTCCATGCCCTCAGCGCTCACTCCCCAGGGCCCACGGGGGCAGCAGGAGGGAGCAGGGGGGAGCAGTCAGGACAGAAGAGAACTTAGGCCCCCGAGCCTCTCCTCCATAGCTCCCAGTTTCCCAGAAGGTTCAGCCCTGGAACCAGAGAGCAAAGGGGAAAGCGATCCCAGAGCTTCTCCCCATATTGGCCTCTTCCTGGGCTGTAGGTGCACACCCCGCACCTGTCTTTCGGCCTTGCCTCCCTCTCGGGGTCCCACCAGGGCCAGTCTCAGCCACCAGGCGTTTATGTGTGCACAGAGCGCCTGGGGCCAGTCAGCCTTGCTGGGGAGCCATGCCTATGTTAATATTTTTAATCACTGCGAATGTATTTCCATTCCTCATAGCCTTTAACTAGTAGCCGAACAGCCTGTCTGTCTGTCTGTCTGTCCACCCCACACCCAGACCAGCAAGGAACAAGGCTGTCATGTCGGGCATCTCTGCTGGTATAAAGGTGGTTTGACTCCTTGGAAGAGCAGTGCCTATGGGCAGTGCTGCCCTGGGAGAAGAGGCCTGATGTTTTCTATCCCTGGCTTGGGGCGCAGGTAGGGGTCCCTAGCGTTGTAGCCTCAGGCTTGGTGCAGGCCGTGGGCGGGCTGCCTAGGCGAGGGAGGCCCTTCCCTCAGGAAGCCTCTGCCCAGATTCAATGGTGACTCCCACTGGCGGCACCTGGTGTCCCTTCTGCGCCCCGAGCTGCAGCATCGCTCTCCACGCTGCTTCCTCTGCTTCTGCGACAGTTTTTCTTCCCTCTGCCTCTCCCTCAAACTCGCAGCCCTGCCTCTGAGTCACCTGCCTTTCCCACCCAGCCTCTGCGCTCTGTATTCCTGCCAGAACTGGAGACTCATCTAATTTCTATAATTAAGTGTATTCATTTACCTAACAAGCCCAGGAGCACAACAGGTTTGTGAGTCACTGGGTGAGCAGGGGTACACCTTGCGCAGGGGCAGCTGAGGGGAAGTGTGGGGACAGAAGCCATCTTGCCCCCACCTGCTCCTGCCACTCCCAGGAAGGGGACCCTCCACAGCCTGAGGAACAAGGTTGCCTCAGCCAAGACATTTCCTCTTTCACCTGATGGGAATTAGACCTGACAGCAGAGCCGTGCGCCTGGCAATTTTTAGAGTCAGATTATGCAATTTTGCGGAGAGAATGACTAAGTAAGGTCCAGATCTGCTCCTTCCATGGTCGGCAAAGATAGGATGGCAGGGCAGCATCAGGGCTGGGCAGAGGCTGGGAAATCTGAGGCTCCCGGAAAGGCAGACTGGGCAGAGCAGATTATTGCATGGGGTTGGGGGTATTGTGTAAAGCCTGTGCCCGGAGTGTCCCCATCTCGGCACCTCCCTCAGTCTTGGGCAGACACAGAAATGTCCTTCTGGAAAGGTCTGTTCAGAGTGGGCACTGGGATACCCCCACCCCGCAGTGGTTTGTGGGGCCTGCCTCCCATTTGCTCTCAGAATGAAGTGACCTGACCCATAAGAATTGAGAAGAGGGGATGTGGGGGCATCCATGCAACTGCCCTTCAGGAGGGAGCAGGCCCTTGAAGTGACAGGGATGGGGAAGCCTGTGGAACAGGATGGAGACGCGAGGGCCCCTCGCCCAACAGTGAGAGGGCTCCCTGGCACGGAGGGCCTGGGCTCTGACAGGGACACATTGAGCCGGGTGTGCAGGTTCACAGGGATGCCACCACTTTTTTCTCCTCTGACTTGCCTTTCTGGTTCAGGGAACCGGGGCCGCTATTTCTGTGGCAGCCCTCAAGTTGTCAGGAGCCCAAGTTTCCACGGCACCCACCGCCTCCTTCCCTCTCTTCCCTCCCACAGGGCTGGGCCTGCTTATGGCACCCCTACGGTGGGCACAGATGTCCCTGGGCGACAAGATGCAGCATTGCCAGGCTGGAGCCCTAATGCCTCGGGGAGCTGGCTCCCACACATCCCTCCTGGCTCTCTGGCTTCATCTGGGAGAGATAGAACCCAGATAGCAGGAGGGCTGGGTAGACTGTCTGCCCTTACAACCTCTCAGCACCTCTGGGCCTGCCCAGGGCCCTGGGAAAGGGCAGGGTGAGCCCAGGCATTTGCAGAACCTGTGCATACCAGGCACTGCCACAGGAAGTGGCTGCCTGTACAGGCATCAGGCTCACCCAGGCCTTGAGCCTCCCTCCTTGGGAGAAGGCTCTCTCCCACCCACCATCTGAGAGTAGAGTTTGTTTTCCTTGGGCTAGACTTGGACTTGCACCCACTACTTTGCTGTCAGACGCCTTTCCCCTGCAGCTGGAGCTCAGCCCCTTCCCACAGAACTGGGAGGCAGTCTGGGTAGGAGTTCACAACCTCACCTTCCAGTCTGTAGCAGGGTTACTGGCAACCTAGAGGCCAATTTTCAGGGCTTCTGAGAGGTAGAACCAGAGGGGAGGGCACTGCAACCTAGAAGCTGGCTGACAGGAGCCAGAGGGGAGTCCATAGACTGGCTGCAGGCCCAGGCTGCCCTTTCACAGAGCTTCCTGGGAGAGGAGGGCCTGCTCTGCTCTGGCCAGTGTCACCCTCTGAAATCCCTGCCCCACCCCTGGTGGGTCAAATAGGTAAGAATCCAGGACGAGATTCCTAGGAAGACCCCTCCCCAACTCTCAGAGGTCCCTGAGGATGGAGAGTCCATGGAAGCCAGTGGAAAAGCAATCTAAGGCCATTATCTCAGTATGGGCTGCTCTGCTCCCTGGCTTCTGGGACACTTGACAGCCTTGCTGTGGCTCCTTCTGTCTCATCCTAGACCCATCTTAGACCCCTCAGTAGCCCAGGCATTCTCACCAGTGCATCTTAGGGCCTAATTGCCTATAGGGAGCCCAGAGGCACTCCCCTGTCGCCTAATGAGTGGGGATCAGTGGCAGGTGTTGCTTAAGTTATGCAGACAGGAGTACAGGGCAAGACCACAGCTCTGTCTGCGTGTCCTCAGAAATGGGGCTCTGAAGAACCCTGACCTCCTCTGATTTCAAGGATAGTACTCAAAGGCCCAGAACACTTGTAGGCAAAGGGGCAGTGTTTAAGGAGGTGGCTGGGGCATACAGTCTTAAGAAGATGGAAACAGCATCACCCCAAGATGAGGACACCCCTTCCCTAGAAAGGTGATGGAGGTACCCTGAAGCCCAGGATGGAAGCTGTGAGGTCTGGATGCCACATCTGCACTCCACCTTGACAGGAGGCCTAGCCCTAGACCTCAGACCCGAGAGCTGCAGGGGTTGTCCCAGCGGGTCTGGAACTCCCACCTCCACTGTTGACCCAGATCTGCAGCTGGGACAGCAGTACTCCTACCTGCCCTACCTGTGCTCCCACTGTAAGGTAGGGGAAGGAAAGGCCCAGGTCGTAGACATCCCAGGCTGAAGATAGGATCCCAAAAGGGCTCTCTGAGGGGTCGGGTTTCTCAATGAGGTACTATTTCCTGACCTTCTCTCCTGAGACAGGCACATTCGTCCTCCGTGACCTTCCCCTTCAGCATTCACCTGAGGCTGCATGCCCTCCAACTGCTGGGACTCTGTTCCTGCCACATTGAGGAAGGGGGCTGGGCACGACATGGCATCATACTCAGGAGCCTTCTTCACCAGCTCCTTGGGACAATGGAATATCCCAGGGTGGTGACAGCAGATGGAGCTACTTGGGGGAGAGCTCAAGTTGGTCAGGCAACAGCTGGGGTGATGGCCTGTGAGCCACAAGCCACATCAGGAACTTTCCCCACTGCCTCCATGCAAGGCTGCAGAGCTATGGTCCCTTTCTCCACTGCACTGGAGCTTTGAAGACCTAAGAGGCTAGTGGTTCCTGGAGCTAGTGGTTACCTGAACAGGTATGGCAATGAACTACAACATCACCTGAGTCACCAGAGTTGGGTTGGCAGAGGGGTGAAGGGCTCACCCCATTCCCTGACCCATCCATGCTCTTCCTGGCCTTTTAGCCCTGGGTTCCTCATGCCTTCCAGCTCTGTTCCTGGCCTACTCCTCAGCCCACACCCTGTGGGTCAGCAGCTGGCTTCCTTCTAATATCTCATTCTTTGTTTCTCCCTTTCTTTTGCTGAACTCCCTGTCCCCCCAACCCTAGAAGGCAATGTTGAGCCGAAAGCGTGCGTCCCAGTGTCTCACACCTGTGCTCTTTAAACACAGAGACCTGCCAAGACGCCCTCTCGTCCAACTATGCCCAGGCTGAAGTCCTCACCCTCTCTTAAAGCGGCACCAACGTGAGAGAGACAGGCAGACAGACAAAAAGCCAGAGGCTTAGGCAAACTCTGGAACCCAGACAAGAATCTTTTCGCTGAGAAAGACTCAGATATCCTTGTTTGCACAGGACTGGTGGAAAATCTCTCATGCGACCCTCGGGGCCCAGAGCCATCTGGGTCTGATGTTCTGTTCCATTGTACATTGAAGAGATATATATGCACATATAGTATCTATATTCATACATACTATACTCTTGTGTGTAGTGCACGTGCTCTTGGTGGTTTGTCTTCTTTGTTAGGCTGTGTCTCCCTAAGCCCTTTTGCCCCACCCAGAGTTTCCCATCCCCTTCACTGATTTCTGTTGTTTCTGCTGACTGTGTGGGTGGAATGTCCCAAGAAAAGTGCATCTGGGAATTGCCAGTCCAGCTGGGTGGTCCCAGGCTCCTGTCTTGGGGATGTTTCCCCTGTCAGCAAGTAACCTGGTGAAGTCTATAGAAGGCCAGACTGCCCCCTAGGGTCACTGCTTCACTAGCCCCACCCCACCCTAGATTGGGGTTCTACCTCCCACCCCACATCCTCATTGTGGGGGGACTTCCAGGGGCTCCTCTGCAGCCTCCTCCACTCCTTCCTCCACCCCATCTATGTCCTTGATTTAGGGGGGCATTTTGTCTTTTTTATTTTTGATTTTGTTCTGTCTCCTTTGTCTGTTTGTTGTCAAAGATGCTGCTGGGCAGACGGGCAGGAAAAGGATCTGTCTGCCCATCTGGCCCAGGGGGTCTGAGAAGGGAAGCTTTGGGCAAGAGGAGACCAGTTGCAATACTGTACTTCCTGGCCAGTGGCCAGAGGATGCGTGCAATAGCGGAGGCCAGGTGACCCCTTCAGCCTTGGCCTCTGCCCCTCCCTTGGCCCTCCCTCCCTGCTCCTCCCTGGTGTTGGTCAGTCCTTTTCTAAAGCTGTCCCCTCGTGTGTGTCTGGGGCATGCCCAGGCTGGGCCCTATGCCCTGTCTGCATGTCTCCAACTGTCATGCTGTGCTTGAGCCCCAATAAAGACATCTGGAGCATCCTGCTGCTCCTGCTGTGTGAGCACCTGCCTCTGCCTCTCCTTTCTGGCTCTGTGTCTGTTGGGACCTCCTGGGGCTCTCACCCCTGATACCTGAGGAGTGCACACACTCAGCATAACCCCACTCCAGCAGGAATCATCAGTGTGGCCTGACCCCTGCATTTTCCAGGGAGAGACTAGTGCTCAGAGAGGACAAGTCATCTGCCCAAAGCCACACAAAGAGGACTAACCCAGGACCCCGAGTCCCAAACAGTGTTCTAATATCCACTGCTGTCCCCAAGCCCCTGCCATAACATGGAAGAAAAGACTGTTCTTTGTTTAAGGAATTCCACTGCATTCCGTTTGTGCAGGGGGCCTCCCCTCCTCCCTGCAATTGTACCAGTTCTAAATGGGCCAAGACCCTGGGGATGCCAAAGTTATTGGCTGGATGGCTGATGAACTGAGGCCAACTAGAGACTGGTGGCACAACTGGGAACCACTTAGGGATGGAGAGTGAACACATCCTGGGCCTAGATAGGACGGGGAGATGGCGAGTGATGGTCAGACGTGGCCCTTGGCTCTCACTGTTGTTATCCCTCTCACATTCACATAGGGGCACACGCAGGGCCAGCTTCATGGGTGGGCAACCTGTGCAGCCACTCAGAAGGGCCTCATGCTGGGTTTAATGCTTGGCTGTCACCATCATGAAATTAATAATGGTTGAACAGGGGCCCTGTGTTTCCATCTTGCACCAGGCTCTGGCGGGTCTGGTTGCCTGCTCGCCTCTCCTTATTCTTGTCTTACTCCTAACTCTTAGTCTGGGCGTCTGCGTAGGACCATAGGGGCCTCAATTCAAAGTCTTGCTTTGCTGCTTGCTAGCTGGGTGACTCACCGAACCTGTTTCCCTGTTTGTTAGGGGATAATGATGGCCCCTGTTTCAGAGACAGAGTGAAGAGCCTGGCCTGGTGTCACGTGTCTACCTGTGACATGACATATAGTAGCGGCACAGTGTCAGCTCCCTCCCTGCCCTGTTCCTGTCACTCTCAGGCTTTTCTCCACAGATTTCTGAGATCTCCATGTCCAGCTGCACCAAGAAAGGACAAGAACACACCCGGGAGCTGTCTTGGGCAGTGTAGAACAGCAGGGTGAGGACCGAATGGCCGAGGAGAGGGAAGAAGCCAGGGGAAGCCTGTTCCTGAAGTGTAAGGAAAGATCGGGCTTGGAGCCTGGGCCAGCCGAGGCAAGGGGGTGGCAGGCAGCCAGTGTCAATTATAGATAAAATCTCTCCTCTGGTAGTGGAGGGCAAACAGCGGCTGTGGCCCCCCTAGACAGGAGAAAGCCATTTGCAGCCAGGCTGGCCTTGGAAAAGCTTGGCCAGGCGATAATGGGACGGGATGCGCTGATGACTCCATAATGATATTACGCATCAGGGCCCACGGCCAAAGTGGCTGTTTTTTCTGTAGATCGATGTGGAACCATTTCATGGTCAGGGGCTGAGAACCCAGCCAGCAGCAGGGGTACCAGATGCCAGAGTGGTCCTGAGGGGACTGAAGGGGTGGCAACTGGGGTCCCCAGTGACCCTTTCAGGCTGCTGGAAGAGGAGGGGGCAGTGTGCAGGAGGGTGGAGGGGTGGATGAGAGAAGCAGCAGACTGCCCCTCCTCCCCACCTCACAGAAACAGCAGGCCGTGCTGTCAAGGAAGAAAGGGCTCTGGCTTCCTCCTGTCCCCCAAAGCTGGAGTCGAGCCCAAGGTAGGGAGCTGGTTAAAAGAACAGGACATTGTTTAAAAGAATAAGACAGACTTTTGAAGTCAGGCAGACTTGGGTTTGAGTCCTGACTCCATCACTTCCTTGTTGTGTGACCCTAGGCAAGTTACTCAACCTCTCTGAACCTCTATTTCCTCATCTTTTAAATGTAGTATCTGCCTGAGGTAGTGTCTCTCTCATTGAGCCATGAGGAGAAATGAGTCGGCGCCTGTAAAGCCTTGCGCACAGTGCCTAGCACATAACCGTTGCTAGAGGGAGGGGAGTATTTTGGGGCAACTCACTCCAGTAACAGATGACCAGTTTGGTTTGATGTCCTCACTTTTCAACGAATCAGCCTCATTTCAGTGAAGTCCTTAGTCCTTATCTCCTTGTGAAGGAGTAAGAGGGGATGATTATACCTAACAGCGAACACTTATTGAGTGCTGGGCAGTACATTTCATGCTTATAAAGATGCATTCCAAGATTAATGTTATCATCACCTTTGTTTTACGAGGAGGAAACCAACACAACAATGTCAGGTCATTTCTCCAAAGTCACACAGCCATTAAGTAGCAAAGCTGGGATTCAAACTCAGTCTGGCTCTGTGGGTCCAATGCTTAGCCACTCTCTGAACTGAGTGGGGCTTGTGAGTCATAACCTCCAGTGTAGGAGTTTATGCTTTTAGTGTTATTTCCTTAATTGCAATTGATTCTCATAGCAAAGGTATTGTTTTCCCCTTTTACAGATAAGAAACCAAGGCTTGGAGAAGTGAATCATTAAGCTCACTCTCCCTTTTACGTGTGTGTACCCCACCCCACACACACATAAAGTGAGGAGGAATGTCCTCTTGGGATTCATTCATTAATTAGCAGCAGGTAACGCCCAGCTCAGTGACTGCTTGCTTCCTTCCCTCTGTGACCCCACTGGAGTTTTATTCTCTGACACACAGAAGTGGGTAAGTGGGGTAGGACTGCTCTGGAACCCAAGTTACATGAGGAGTGGCTCAAGCTGGAGAAGTCTTGGAAACCTGATCCCAACTACCAGGTGTTTAAAGGGTACCTTTGGGGAAGTGGGTTTAGATTATTCTCTGATTGCAGAGAGCAGATCTGGAAATAATAAGTGGAAATGTTAGGAGGGCAGATTGGGTTTAAATTTTAAAAAATCTTTTTTTAATGAAATTTTTGATTTGTAATTTTTGTGGGTACACAGTAGGTATATAAAAGAACCTTATTTTCTGTTGTTTCCCTTGCTATTATAAATTTATTACTGCCAGGCATGGTGGCTCATGCCTGTAATCCTAACACTTTGGGAAGTTGAGGAGAGTGGATTGCTTGAGGCCAGAAGTTTGAGACCAGCCTGGATAACATAGTGAGACCCCATCTCTACACCAAAAAAAAAAAAAAGAAAAAGAAAAAATTAGCCAGGTGTGATGGCATGTGCCTGTAGCCCCAGCTTCTCGGGAGGATTGCTTGAGCCCAGGAGGTTGAGGCTGCAGTGAACTATGATCATACCACTGCACTCCAGCCTGGGCGACAGAACGAGACCCTGTCTCAAGCAAACATTTATTTAATACAAGGTACTGGAAACCATCCCCATACCAAATCAACAGGGAATCCCCTGTCACCATTCCTCAGTCCCACTTTCCTCCCCAGAGGTGACACGGTTAACATCTGGTGTGGGTCCTCCCAGGCTTTTTGAAAAAAAAAACTTTCTAACAAAATTACCAAATCAAAATGGGTTTCCCTGCGGGGTAGTGAAGTTCCCTTCCCTGAAAATGTTTGGAGACACAGTGGATGATCATGTGCTGCACCAGGGTTCGTGGGAAGTATTTCTGCTTGGCGTGGGAGGTGGAATTAGAAGACTGTTTCCAATCCTAAGACTTTCTGACTCACGTGGCACACACAGCTAGTTAGTGGTGGAGGCAGGTCCAGAACACAGGTATTCAGATGGGGTTCAGATGAACTCCTTTCCTAGCAAGATTTTCCTTAAATTCTTCTCTGCCTCTTCCCAGCCCATCAGGGATATAGGGCAAGGCAGAGAGACATCTGTGTCTCCTCTAGTCTGGAGCGAGGAGAGTGTCCTGGGCCTGGGTTGTGATGCCATCCAGTGCCCACCCTCTTGGGGCTCCTGTGGCATTATTGCAGTGAGCACTTTCCTTCCGTTCCTGGCTCCAAGCCCTGTGTGTGCATACACTGGTACCCACGCAAGAGGTAGCACATGAGCTGGCTCAGTCACTTGGGGCTGTGGTAACCACATTCAAAATGCAGCATCATGCTAAAGAGCCACCAGGGACTCTGGGGACAAGGCTGTCTCCTGGACAGCCTCAGCTGGGCCTGACCCAGCTTTAGGGGCTGAAGAGAGGGAGCCAAACGGCTACAGCTGCAAGTCAAAGGGGTCAGAGGCCTTCTGATGTTGGTGCTGGAAGCTTCTCCTTTCTTTCCCCACAGGGTTATGGGGGCTCTCCACTCCCCGCTCTTATTTGCCTGCTTCTCCAGGGATCCCTAGAAGAGCAGTGGTTAGCAAGCATATGCTAGAGTCATCAAATACAAGTCTACAGAAATGTAGGCTTCCACTTGGGGCTGAGTTAGGGTCTCTGCTTCTGAAATTAGCAACCTCTGGTTGCTGGTGGGGGCCAGGGCTTGCTCCCTTTCTCTCCTCACATACTCTTTCCTGGGTGACCTCATCCCCTCCCGCTGCCTTAAACATCTTCCAGGTACTGGTGTCATCCACTTGTATAGTTCCAGTTCAGAAATCCCCTATCAGCTCCATTCATTCATTTGTTCATTCATTCAGCAAACATATGTGGCATCTCTGTCCCAGGTACTGCTCTACAAGCTGGATGTACAATAGGGACCCAAACAGACACCCCCTCCCCCATGCTCTCCCTGCTCACAGACACACCTGCGTGGCCGTGCCTGGGTGTCTTCACAGCTCCCTGATGCTGAGCTGTGATCCCACCCTTCTGCCTCCCTGGTCCCCCTCAGTGTGCTGCCACCATCCACCTTGAGGCTGAGACAGATGTTGTCAAAACCACCCTCTCATTCCCTAATTCACTCACTCATTTTTCGTGCATTAAATCTTTATTAAACACCTGTGAACTCTGTCCTTGGGGAAACAATGGTGAACAAGACCAACAGGATCCCTGCCCTCATGGGACTTACATTCTAATCAGGGAGAGAGGCCAGAAGACCAATAGACAAAAAATATCTCCCACCCACATTCCAACCTATTACCGAGTTCTATATTTCTAGCTCTGAAATACATGTTAGGGATTTCCCATTTCCTGCTCTTCATCCCATTCCTGCAGCCGGACTCCTGCAGGAGCCTCCTCCCAGGTCTCCCTGGGTCCCATCTGCCCTTCTGCCACCAGTCTCCACCCAGCGACCAGAGAGAGAGCATCTTAAAATGGAAACTGGATCAGATCATGTCACCCCTGCTTAGAACCCTGTCAATGGCTGGGTTCCCACTTCATGTACAATCCAGATTCCTTAGGAGGGCCTATGACACCCTGCTGCTCCTCATGCCCTTCCTGCCTCCGCAGACCTATTCATGCCTCTGCTCTCAGCCCCTGAGACCAGCAGCTCACTTTCCTGTCAGTTTCCCACACATCCCCAGCTCTCACCTTCAGTGTTTTTGCACTTGCTTTTCCCTCACAGGGACCACTTTACCCCAGCCCAGCCCAGCCCCACCCCACCTCCTTCTCTTGGCTGAGAAGGCCTGGCCGTAAATTTCACTTTCTTGGTGAGGTGTTTTCCCCTCACATCCACGTCCCTCTGCCTCTGTCAGTTTCCATCACTGCAGCCAGTGCATTTTCTTCATGGTACTTATAGTCCTTTGTAACTATGAATTGTGTATTGCCTGCTTCCCTGTAAGTTGCTAGGGCCTATAGGGGCTCAGTAAATATTTTATGAACAAATGAATGAATGGGCTGGAGATAGGCCTGGCATGAGCAGCTGCTGAACTCCATCCTCTCTTATTCCTCGCAAGCCCTGTCTCCAGCTGGCTTTTGCACCTCACTTCTAGGGCATTCCTGGGAGTCCTTGGGGAATAACGTGAGCGCTCTTCTTTTTACATTATGCATTTCCTGCCTGAGAAACTGTCAGAATAGTGAGGAAGCCTTAGAGAGAGAGTTCCCATAGCCCTTCCTCCCTCTTCCTTTTAGAACCTACCATTTTCTACCTGGTACTTTTCGGTACTTGTCAAATTCCCCTTCCCGCAGCGGCGAGTTGCTCAGAGGTGCTGGTTCATCCAGCTCCCACTCGAGGGCCTAGCTTGGTGGTCCGTGCAGAGTAGATGCTCAGCAAAATGTTGAAGTGAATGAAGAAGATGGTGAGAAAGGAAGCAATGAGTAAGAAGGAAGAGTGAGAAAGAAGGAAAGAGGAAGAGGAGGGAGGGGCAAAGGGGTTGATGAAGAGTGAAGAAGCAGAGGGAGGGAAGTGAGGTCAGGGAGTGGGAAAGAGGGAAAGAGAACCCTGGCCCAGTGTCCACCTCAAGCCAGCACCCTACCCCACCCCTTCCAGTCTTCTTGGACTCGGAGCCTACTGGGCCTGCCCCAGCCTTAGGTGGGACAGCAGGATTCCTCCAGCCTGCCACTGACACCAAGGGCACCCTGAACTCTCAGCTTAGACCCCGGGCTGCCCAAAGCAGGAGAGACTGCTCCTGAAGAGACCTCTGCAGGGACCAGAGCCCAGGATTCCTTAACGTGAGGCCCAGCTCCATCCCTGAGATCCCTAGAGACTCCCCTCAGCTCCCCTCCCCTCAGCTTCTCATATTGAGCCCCTGATCCAAGGATGATTAACTCCAAATCCAGCATCAGTGATCAAATGTTCATAGCAAACGAAGGAAAACAAACACCACCTTTCCTCCATGCCTCAGCCCTGGGGCCCCAGAGGCTTGGCTCAGAGACAGGTACCCTGCCTCCTCCCCACGCCCGGCCCAGGCCTGCCAGCTGCCCCTCGAGAAGACCAGGGGCCAGCCTCAGAGGCCCGGAGGATCTGTTCCCGGAGTAGCTGTTGCCACGGTGACCCTCCCTGGGGTGGCGGCTCCTAAGCTGCCATGGGAGGCAGAGCTGTGCCACTACCACGGTCACCATCACCACCACCAGCGCTGCCACCACGGCAAAGCTGCCCCTGGGGCCTCCCTCCTAGTTAGGCTGCTGAGAGACCAGTCTGTGCTATCCTGTCACCACGCCAGGCAGCCACAGTACCAGGGAACAGGAGTCACAATCAGCCCCCTTCCAACACCCCGGCAGCATCCCACTGTGTGCCCCAGGACCCGCTCCTCCCCTGAGGGGACGACACTGCCCCCCTGGAAAATTGATTCGGGACCTCATTTCTGTCAGCATCCCACTAGAGATGGCAACCAGCTCCCAGGGCGCCTGGGGGCAGGATGTCGAGGGCAGCAGGGAGGTAAGAAGGCTCCAGTGATACCAGGCTCCCTCTGGGCCTCAGTGCTAGGTGGTGACAAGCTGGGTTTCCCTGGACAGGACTGGAGAGTTGCTCTCTAATACTCTCCATCTTTCTTCTTGGGTTCTTTCCCACCCCTGCCAGAGGCTCTTGCTAACTACTGTCCCCTTACATACTGGCCCCCAAACATACACACACATTTCCAGAGTCGTCCTGCTCTCTTCATTTTCTAACCTATGCACAAGAAAGTATCTTGTGTCAGTCATCAGCACTCTAGTATGAATTTAGGGTCCATGTATATTTTATTTCCCAGGAGATAGGACTGTTGACCTTCCCTCAACTTGTGGAGTGAGAGCCTTGTTCTCTGTGATAGGAAGTCCTAGCAGCAGAGAGCTCCAAGCAGGATAGATAATTTTTTTGATTAGGAGAGGAAGAAATCCAAAACTTCCTGTGTGGGTCAAATTAGGGGCTGGAGCTCTACAAGGAATCCTGGCCTGACTCCAATTAACAAAGAAGGACATGGAGCAGAAAAGAGAAATCCAAAGTGATATGCAATGGAAGCTGCCTCTGTCTGGAAGATCTTCCTGCTACTTGTGCTCCCCTCTTACATTCCGCTATTGTGTCCTCAGCCTGGCAAACTCTTACTCATCTCTCAAGACCCACTCAACTGTCACCTCTGAGAATCCTTCCTGGGCTCTCCCAGGTAGAATTCCTCTGTCCTTTATGCTCTCACAGAACCTTGTATATTCCTCCATTATAGCACTTACTGCAGTGATAACTTGTTGCTTGTTTACTCATTTATGGATGCTTTCCTTATTGTTTTTACCTCCAGCCCCTGCTCAGTGGTCAGGAGCTCAAAGGTGAACAAAGGAATGAGTGAATGAATAAGGAGTGAATGAATTAGCTGCCCTCTGCTGACTTCTGCCCTTCACCCCTGTCATTCTAGTCCATGGTTGGGTTGTAAGATTTGTCCAGAATAATTATCTGGGATGCTGGACCTCTCACTCTGCCATCCCACCACCATGTGCCAGCCAAGTCTCCTCTCACCCACGCCACCCTCACCATCAGTACTCCCTTCCAAAGTTCCCCATTTCCCCTCAACTATCCAGGCTTCAGCCATCTGGGCCTTTCTTTTCTGATGTTAGTAGCTGCAATTTACATCACAGTTAACTTGGAACAGCGGAGGGCCATATCCTGGGTCCTTTCTCCCTCCATCTGCTTCCTTCTCAGTCTTCATTAGTGGTGTTCTGTGAGCCTCCCACCCACCCCAACTCTCCGAGTGCTAGTTAGGTGCTCAGGTTTGTGCTCTTGGACGAAACTCCTGCTACATAAGTGGACATAGAAAAAGAGGCTGGCAAGGTTGTTTCCAGAGGGGTCTGAGCCAATCCCACGCTATTGCTGGGCTTGAGATTCCACATCTGTGAATGGGAGTTAAGCTTCCCCTGCCTTCATCCAAGGTGGGATGATAATTAAATGAGAGTGGATGGATGAGTCCTTTGGAACTCCTGAAGCACCACTGGAGGCAAGGGGTTATCATTCTTCTGGCTTTCTCTTGAGGACTTGGGTGTTCCTCCAGAGTCAGAGGGCAGGTGCCTCTGGAAGTCATAATAGCTAACGTGGATTGAGTGTTTACGACCAGCCCAAGCCCCCTACATGGCTTAATGGATCAGAGCAGCCCCAGGAGGTAAGGGCTCTTTTTATCACTCACATTTTACAGGTGAGGAAACCAGAGAGTAATTTGACGGAGATCTCACAGATAGATTTCACAGGCGATTTTGACCATGCTTCTACACTGGCTCTGTGGCCAGCCCCTTGGCACCAGCACCACCACTGCCATTGATTTCTGGTCCACGGCCAGATTGCTAATTCTGGCTCCACTGGCTTTGCCACTTGTGAGCTGCGTGACCTTGGGCAAATGACTTAACCTTTCTAAGCATGGTCTGTGAAATGGAGATAATGATACATCTCCAGATTTTGCCCAGAGGAGTAAATGGAGGTGGAATATGTGAAGTGGCTCTAGACCCAGGCAGTAAACAGTGCTCAGTGTGTGTCCTTCCCCATTGACACTGAGAGACCCTGCCTGGCAGGCCTGACTTGCACAACAGCAGCACTAGAAGTCCTTTTCCAGAAATTCCTTGCTAGGGCCTCTCACTGTGGACTGAGAGGATGGAGGCAGGTCAAACTCGAGGCAGGGCCTTGGGACACCAGTGCTCATGAGACAACTCACTGTCATGACCATTTCTGCCTTGGTGACCCAGAAGTGGTGACACCTGTGTGCTTGCTTCCCAAAGCAGTGAGAAGCCAGAGGGAGACCCATACAGCTGCTGGCTCCAAAGGCTGCTTCCTGTGCGTGGGCACCTCGGCCCCACCTTCCATTCCCCTCTCTCCCTGCTTCCCCAGGACCTGCTGGGGCCAGGAGCTGCCCCCAAGTCCTTTCTACACACACCTGTGAGCTCCTGGGAATGAGATTCAAGGAGGCAGGGAGGTGAGAGGAAGCACAGGGGAAGACTGAAAGCAGATCTCAGAAGCTGAGAAGAGGAAGATGAAGAGGAGGAGGAGGGGGAAGGGAGAGTGACAGAGAGAGGAGCAGGAGCTGGCGGAGCAGGGAGAGAAAAAGCAGGCAGGGAAGGGGGAGGGGCAGAGGAGGGGAAGGAGGAGGGACTGCGCCCGGCTGTGGGCAGAGGCTGCGGGGCCTAAAATGAACTGAACAGGCTGGAAATAGAACAGCTGGGCAAACCCCAAACGCTTTGTTTGGGTGTCTGCTGAGCAAGCACGTGAATGAGCAGAACAGGGGCAACAATGCAAGGAAGAAGTGGCTCATTTCACTCTGGAGGCAGGTCAGAACAAGAGGCATGTGTTCCAGTCCAGCACAGATTAGTCGGGATTCTTTTTCCAGGATGTTTTCTTTACGTAATCATTATTTTTAACAGGCTGGCTTGGTGGCGGGATTAGCCTGACGCCACCCCATCCTTGGCAGGTGGAAGGTTTGAGTTACTTTGAGACCAAGACCACTCTGGGTTCTTATTCTAACTGTAGATGCCACTGGCTTCGGGAGAAGAGATCTTAGTCCATTTTCTAAATGGAGGTTTAGGAATCTAAGCTGTGTAATGGAATACTATTTCCCTTATTAGAACAAACCCTAACTCGGGTGTGGTGGCACACGTCTGTAGTCCCAGCTACTCAGCAGGCCGAGATGGGAGGATGGCTTGAGCCCAGGAGTTTGAGGTTGCAGTGCACTATGATAGCACCTCTAAATTAGTCACGACACTGCAGCCTGGGCAACATAGCGAGACTCTGTCTAAAAATAATAATAATAAAAAATAACAAAACCCAGTTCCAGGAAGGGTCAGGACTAGCCTGAGGGGCCCTGCCTGTCTCAGCTCACAGAACGGCACCATGCCTCACACACACCAGCACACTTCGCCCTGGGAGGTGCCCAGGCCACCTGAGGTTCTGCCATGGGCTGGTTCCTTCCCTGATCACCAGCAGCGCCACCTCTGTGTTTTTCCTCTCCTCTCCCCACAACCCCCGACACACAATACGAAGAACCTTCAGTCCAGAAATTAGATACGGGACCAGCAGAGGCTGTGAAGATAACTGGAGCCAAGTGGCCCTAAGAGCTGCCATTTAGCCCGATCCAAGGCGTCTGCACTGTGGGGCATTTGCTTCATCACTGACTTCTCTAGAATTCAGGTCAGCTCTACTTGGGCCTGAATGTGGACAGGAATTAGGGGGTCCAAACTCCAGCCTCGCTTCCACCATGGGCCGTGCAGTCTTTGGCAACTTGCTTAACTTGGCTGAGTTTCAGTTCCCCGTTTGTAAAATTGGGGATAATACTGCCCACCTCAGCGGGTTCTCATAAATGAGATCCTGTGTCCCTCCTACTTAGCTCAATAACTTGACATTTTATAAGGTTTAATTTCCTTCCTTCCTCTCTCCTTTCTTTTCTGAATGAGCTCTAAGAACCTTTCCCAATTCGCTAGAGAACCTTTGAGGAAAGCTAAATTGAGGAGAAAAGGAACACAGCCCAGCCCACAGCCTCCCCATGAGGGGCTGGGGCTGGAGGAGCAGGTCTGGCAGAGGAAGGAAGGGGAGACATGGGTGATCAGAAGGTCTCAATCTAAGTGCTGATGGCTTCTGTGACAGAGAGGCAACTGAACCTGTATATGGTATTTGGATCACAGCTGGAAATCAGACTGGATTTTGGCTTTAATAAAATATTTGACATTTTGTGGAGCTCAGTTTTAAACATGGGGCTGGGAGCTGGCAGACCTAGGTCCATTCCTCAAGTTCTAACTCAGTTCCCCCTGCTGCTCTGGGCTTCAGTATTCTCTGCTCTCCCTGTCATCAGATGGCATTCACATGAAGACCCAGCTGGTGATCAATTCATGGCAAAAAGTGTCAGAAGCTAGAAGACTTATCTCGGGTCAGTGTTTTCGACGGGGTAGTTACCCTGCACGTGGTGATTGTACAACCCTAAATGGAAATAGGACCCTAAAGTCCATTCTCTTCTAATACTAGCCACTTAGAAACATATCAGCAACCATAAGGAAGCTGATTTAAGACCCCTTGGCCCCACTCCCATAATGCACGCCCAACAGAGTTGGCTTGACTATGGAACCATCCCAAAATCTCTCCTCCACACTGCCTCTTCTCTTCCTCTTCTCTTCTCTTGGCCTGAAGAAGCTTGCTCAGTGCACGTATCTTGTCTTCAGGTAGAACTAGAAGTTGAACAAGTCAGTTTCCTCTTTCTGACATTGAAAGGGTGGGGATCAAGGAGGATGTTTCAGAGAACGAAGAGGTTCTTGGCTCTTTGTACTATCTGTGCCTATTCCAGCTCTAGCTGCCCTTGTTTGACCTGCTTCTTGCAGGAGGTAGTGACCAGCATCGTAGGGAATGCCCATGAAGTACTCTGGGCTTCTCCGATGTAAAGGGCGAGAAAAATCAAAGCCAGCTCTTATCTCCATCCAGATGGTGGGGATAAAAACAGTCCAAGCCCGTTTCTTGCCTCACTTGTCCAGTGGCTAAGCTAATGCCAAACTGGGATTTCTCTGAACTCGTGTTAACCCGACCTCAAGGCTGCCAGATATCAGCTACTAAATCACCAATCTATAAAAGTCATCTTGCAGCCTTTTCCAGATCCCAAAAGGAGTCTTTAGTCCATCCTGACCTCAGAAGCCACCTTGCATCCTCTGCCAATGCTTTCTTCTTCCTGTATTTAGGAATCACATCTATCACCTGGGGTCCAGAAAATATTTTTAGCTACCAACCATGACTCAGACTTCATCCCCATTTACAACCGTGTGACTAGAGGGTAGGGAGTTGGAGAAGATTCCTCCAGCCACAGAACAGCTCCTTGAACAAGCTTTTGCTAAAAGACAAGTCTGGTCATGCCCTTCCTTTTCCGAAAAGTCCTCTCTGACTCCCTGCTGGATAAAGGTTAGAAGCCTGAGCGTGGCTTCCCCAGAACCTTCACCATCTGGTCCCAGCCTCTCTTTTGGACCTCAGTCAGTCCCTGCCCTCCCACACACTCGCACTCCAATCCCATGCACATAGAAGTGTTTGAATGTATGTACTTTCCTGCTTTGGGTCGCACACTTCCCTTTGCTTGGGGTGTCCCCTGGCCTTCCTCCACCTGTGAATCTGCTCATCCTTTGTGAAGTCTTTTCTTTCTTTTTCTTTTCTTTTTTTTTTTTTTTTTGGTACACATTTATTGGGTACAAGTGCAATTTTGTCGCATGCATAGTTGCACAGTAGTTATATCAGGGCTTTTAGAGTATCGGTCACTCAAATAACATACATTGTACCCATTAAGTAATTTCTCATTGTCCACCCCTCTCCCACCCTCTCTGCCTCTGAGTCTCCATTGTCTGTCATTCCACTCTCTACATCCATGTGTACACATTTTTAAGCTCCCACTTATGAGTGAGAACATATTTGTCTTTCTATGTCTAACTTATTTCACCTCTTGTTCCAGCTATGTTGGTGTAAAAGACACAATTTCATTCTTTTTGTGGCTGAATAGTATTCTGTGTGTATGTGTATCACATTTTCTTTATCTACTAATCATCTATTGGTGGGCAGGGCATTTAGGTTGATTCCATGTCTTTGCTATTGTGAATAATACTGCAGTAAACATACGAGTGCGGGTATCTTTTTTTTTTTTTTTTTTTCAGGCAAGATCTAGCTCTGTCACCAAGACTGGAGTGCAATGATACCATCACAGCTCACGGCAGCCTTGACCTCTCAGGCCCAAGTGATCTTCCTCTGAGTAGCTGGGACCACATGCCATCATGCCCGGCTAAGTTTTCATTTTTTGTAGAGATGGGGTCTTGCCATGTTACCCAGGCTGGTCTGGAACTTCTGGGCTTGGGCAATCCTCCCGCCTCAGCCTCCCAAAGTGTAGGGAATATAGGTGGGAGCCACTAGGCCTG
Source organism: Pongo pygmaeus (assembly GCF_028885625.2). NCBI lineage: Eukaryota > Metazoa > Chordata > Mammalia > Primates > Hominidae > Pongo > Pongo pygmaeus. Next base: position 119,477,788 of record NC_072373.2, on the reverse strand, counting down.
GCTTTCTTTTAGATTTATTGATTTCTTTTATGAAGTCTTTTCTTTTTTCTTTTCTTTTTTTTAAACAGTCTTGCTCTGTCACCCAGGCTGGAGTGCAGTGGCACAATCTCAGCTCACTGCAACCTCTGCCTTCTGGGTTCAAGCGATTCTTCTGCCTCAGCCTCTCAAGTAGCTGGGACTACAGGTGCGTGCCACCACGCCCGGCTAATTTTTGTATTTTTAGTAAAGACGGGTTTTTTGGTCAGGCTGGTCTCAAACTCTGACCTTGTGATCCACCCACCTCAGCCTCCCAAAGTGCTGGGATTACAGGCGTGAGCCACCACACCCGGCCTTGTGAAGTCTTTTCTAATCCACCCTGTCCCACCGGCAGAATGTTTTGCCCCTCAGCCAGTGATATGCTTTACAAGAGCATTTGTTGCACTAGATGTTTGCTCGGCTGCTTTCCACAGGCCCTTTCAAAGGCCATAGATTAGACCCACCTTTCCTGTAGCCCTGGCCAACTAGATCACAGGGACCTATGTAGATATGGTAGGAAAAATGATCCAGAATGTAGCTGTGACCTAGAGGATGCCTGCATGTTCCTTCAATATCGTACTAAGGCTTTGTCTGTCATGAAGATTATTAATTTTCTAGAAGTGTGCTATCAACAGATGGCTATTGAACACTTGAAATGTGGCTAGTGCCTCATGTCAAAATGACAATATTTTGAATGTGTTAAATAAATTATTAAAATGAATTTCTCCTGTTTGTTTTTATTTTTTAATGTGGCTACTAGAAAAATTTAAATTATACACCTGGTTCACTTTATATATCCACTGGAAAGTGCTGCAGTAGAAGACAATAATTGTTTGACTTTGTCATTTGCTATTATTAATTAAGGGCTCAGAGTGTGAAGTTACATATTAACTTATAGGTTTTTTGTTTGTTTGTTTGTTTTTGCCTGATAGAGATTCAAATGATTTGTATCCAGCAGGAAAAATAACCCCAGTTTTATTTCCCTGTAGGACATTAACTAGATTTGTATTTTTTTAAAAATTATTTTGGTGTGCCTTTCTTTTAAATCCCAGTTCCTCAAATGCTCTTTGAATCAACTTTATTATCGTATTGTTTCCCTTGTCAGTTAATGAGTTCAGTAAAATCTTTGATACATATTCATACTTTAACTGTATGAGACTTGTGTTTCTAACTTTTTGGAAATTATACTTTGACATATCTCTGTCTCCTGTTCGGCTTGAGGGCAGAGACTCAATTATTAACTTACCTAGTATTAAGTGGGTCTCAGTAAATGTTGAATGAATAAAAAGCACTTGTTTAGAATTGAGGCCAAAAGTTTAAACTGCCAGCCAAACTTTGTGGTGGGATCCCTATCAGCCACATGTCTGGAGAGTGGCAGATGTAGGAAAGATGAGACATTCTTTTCAGGATCCTGAACTATTTGGGTGGTTTCCCAGTTTGGGGGGCCTGTGATCCCAAGGGGATGCTGGCCAAAGCAAGTCCCTTCTGTCAGCTCAAGGGTGAGGTCCTCTCAGGCTCCCCACCCTGTCCACCCACCTAGGGTGCTGCAGGAAGTATGGAGCCCAGATAGGACTCTTGTCCCTTCCTGCCCAATGGCCAACTACATCACTATGAAGATTCTGTCAGACAACCCTAACTGCTTCTCACCATCTGGACACAGAGGCACCTTTGTTGTTAGAGGTCAGTAGCAGAGCAGGCCACTTTTTTTCTGGGGGCCCTAGAAAAAATTCTTTCGGTCCTGCATCCTGGCAGACAATTGTAAGAATGTCTCTTCCCCTTTACCCTCCTGCCCATCTCCACAATAAGGGATGGCAGGCTGGTAACTGAGGGTGAAAGTTGCTTGCAAATTCCTTGAGGAGAGAAGCTGTTGATTTGTATGCCTGGCACCTGGTTAGCACGTTGCCTGGCATACAGCAGACACTCAGTGAATGCTAATCCACCTCCCCTCCCTCGGCCCGACTTCAGCACCAGAGCCAGCTTCCTTCCAATGAGCCTGATATATAGACTCCTTGGCCTGGACAGAACACTGATTAATCAATCCCCCCTCTGGGAGTCTTGAGCAGGATCAGCTGATAATTAGGCATCAAGCTTAGAGTTGGTGACCTTTTAGAAGTGTCACTGCTCTTGTCTGCTCTCCTTAAAAGAAAAGAGAAATTGGTAGAGGCTTTGCTTCTGGAGAAGGAGAATAAAAGCATTGCTTTAAAAAAATTGTTGCCAAATAGACATAACATAGATTTATTATTTTAACCATTTTTTTTCAGTGACATTAAGTACATTCACATGTTGTGCAACCTATACAGCCATCCATCTCCAGAACTCTTTTTATCTTTCCAAACTGAGACTCTGCACCCATTAAACAATGACTCCTCATTCTCTTCTCCCCCAGTCTCTAGCAACCAGCATTCTACTGTCTTTGTGAATTTGACTAAGTACTCCATATGAGTGGAATCATACGTTTTCAAGTCCCACCTTGAAGCTGTTATCAGCGAACACTTTCCTTAATTAACAATTAACACCTTAGCAAGAATTAGTTGCTGACAACAGGAATGGGTCATCACTCCTTTTCTCATGCCAAATGAAACACTCTCTTCCATATGGTTCCCAGACACAGCTCCCCTTTCCCGGGCTCCCCCACCTCCCTCCTCCTACATGACCAGGCCTCGCACACTCATCTGGCTGATGCCTACTCAGCTCAACCCTCATCTCCAGCCAGAAGTCCAGACAGACCCCTGGAAGGGGTCTCTCCTCCCTCCTCCATGTCCTCTAGGCTGCCATCTGGTAGGCCACCCCGTATCTTGCCCTACTGCCTTCTACACTCACTCCCTCTGGCCACAAGCTCCCTGAGGGCACAGTTCCCACCAGTCTCTTTGTATGGCTTGCACCTACCAAACCAGGCCTTTGAGTTGCTTAGAATAATTCATATGTCACATTTGGCACCACTGCACAAGCCTGAGCCATTTTGTGGTTGGAAACTCCCAGGAAAAGAGATGGAGTTATCCTCTTGGAGAAATATGCCTGCATGGTTGGTGTAAGGAAGGGCCAGGGGCACTGTCAGTGTGGATAGAGATTCCTGTCCTTAGGAAAAGCAAATTGCCAAGGGGATGAATTAGTTTTGAGACCTTCAGCACAGTTATTCCTTCCTTTATTCACTCAGTCATCCTACAAATATGCAGTGGCACTTGCTCTGAGTGAGGCACCCAGCAAGGCCCCCAAGGGAAAAGAGGAAAGGAAGACCCCCTCGGAGGTACTGTGTGCTCATACACAGCCAGTCTGCTGGGAAAGGACCAGTCTCCTAGGAGAGGCCCTGGGCTTCTCTGGGAGGAGGAGAGGAGCAACTAGGGTAGGGGAGGCTAGGCCAAGCCCATCAGGTGGAGAAGCAGGTGGCTGTTTCTGAAGCCTCAAGCCCATGGACTGCCTTGAAGCCCTGGCCTCACCTCCTGGAGGCTTAGCTATTCTCCAGCTTTTGAGGTCAGTTCTGGGGGATAGGACTAGGGCCATGTAGCAGGCAGAGAGGGGAGACAGGTCCTAGGCAAACAGGAACAACCAGGTATCCCTTGTGGCAGCTGCTTCTACCCAGAGGGTGGCAGGGGAGTGCCTGCAGGGTAGAGTGGTCTATTGGCAGGAGTCCCTGTAGGACCTCTATGTGAGGGGCCCCAACGTCACTGCATGCTAGTCTGGCTTGACTTAGAGAGTCCACTTAGAGGACTTCAAGCTCCACAGGCCAAGAACATTGTTATGGTTTGGCTGTGTCCCCACTCAAATCTCATCTTGAATTGTAGCACCCATAATTCCCATGTGTTGTGGGAGGGACCTGGTGGGAGGTAATTGAATCATGGGGCAGGTCTTTCCCATGCTGTTCTCATGATAGTGAATACATGTCATGAGAACTGATGGTTTTATAAAGGGGAGTTCCCCTGCACACTCTCTCTTGCCTGCCACCATGTAAGACGTGCCTTTGCTCCTCCTTCACCTTCCGCCATGATTGTGAGGCCTCCCCAGCCATGTGGAACTGTGAGTCCATTAAACCTCTTTCTTTTGTAAATTACTCAGTCTCAGGTATGTCTTCATTAGCAGCTTGGGAACAGACTAATAGAAACATGAAGTCTATAGTAGAAAGTGACATAATTTGAATCTGCTCAGAGGGCAAGCATTTGGGATTATTTACCCAAGAGAGAAGGAGGAATTTAAGTGACTTGGTTATCATGATTATTTTTAAGGTGTTAAGCTGACAACATTAACTCGAGTGGTCCTCACAGCAACCCTATGAGAGGAGCAGGGCAGAAACAGTGATCCCATTATGGAGGCAAAGACAACAAGGCACAAAAGGTTAAGGCCCTTGCTGGCCACTCACTTCATCAGTAGAAGAGTTGGGGTTTGACCCCAGTGTTTCTGTCCTTGGTGCAGGGTCCTTGCTCAACCAGCCTGCCTCTCCTTACTTCATGGGTCTAATGGGGGCCCCACATTAGGGGGACTTTGAGAGCAAGCCCATGATGGTGAGCGCTCCAGCTGCTCCAGGCAGCCCTTCTGAGGAGGGGCCAAAGGAGGGAGCAAGAGGTGGGGCAGGCTCTGAGTCACTCCAGGCCTGCACAGCCCACCAACCTCTCATCCCCACTCCTAATCAAGGTGCCCAGAACCCAGAAAGCCTGGAGCTTGAGTTCATTTATCTTACCAGGCATTGGCAGGGGCAGCTTGGGGAGCTCGGAGGCCTCCTGGCTAGGGGAGGATGTCCAGGTTCTGTGACTCTCAGTGTGCCCATAAGAAAATAAATCCATTAAAGTGATTTCTTTTTCCTTCCAACCAAAAAATGAGGTTCATAACCCATCCTTGGCTACCAGAGAACAGCCCTCTCCGAATTCCTTCCCTACCTTGGTTACAGCTATTAAATTGGTCATTTGGGTTTCACAGGATGAAAGTCTGCCCTGCAAAACCTGTGACTGGGCCTGGTTAATTTACTGGCTCAGGCCTGAGAGAAGGGTGGAGAGAGGCTTAGCTTTCCACTCCACTGGCTGTCTTGGGCACAGATGGAACTTGCCTGGATGGAGCACTCAGAAATGCTCTCCCTTGATCACTGGAGAGAGGTTGGATGGCTCAGCTGAAACCCTGCCCCTCTGCTCAAGAAACTTCCTGATGCCCTGCCTCCCGAGAATGGCTCTGGTACAATATCACATTCATTGAGCATCTACTGTGTGCCAAATATTTTACATATCTCACTCAATTCTAACACAATCCTTCAAAAGAGATATTATCTCCACTCTAAAAATGAGAAATCTGAGCATCAGGGAAGTTAAGTTAACTTGTCTGTGTCAGGCAGCTAGTGAGTTGCAGAACCATGGCGTGGATCTATTGTAATCTCACCACAGTCCCTTCAGGTATGTGTTGTTATCAACTTTTCTTAGGATAGGAGAAGAAATTAGGACTCAAATAGGCTAATTATAGGCTAATTATGTCTGCCCAAGGCAAGCAACTCCCCAATGTATGTTTGTGATCTTATCTCCCTGCTCTCCCAGGCAGGCCGATTCCCTCACCCCATATTTAGTGGGGCCTCCACGCCTTTGCTAGGTCTCCTCCACTCAACACTCTTCCCCAGCCCCATCCTCTCTGCCAGCTCTCTGAAGCCGGTATATCTTCCCAGTCCAATGCACAATGGCTCCCTCCACAAAGCCTTCCCCAGTACTTGGGGCCATGCTGACCCCATGCTGATCATCCTTTCCTCCCCTTTCCAATCTCCAACCACATTTACTGACCATGAGGGCACTTCATTGTTGTCTGTTTATGCGTCTTCTTCTTTTGCACATGTGTGCCTTGTTTCTGTCCGCTCTGGTCTTCCCTAAAGAATAACAACCAATCATGAGAGATGTCTCATTGCTTACAGCCCTGAGATGTCAACTCTAGATTCTACAAGTGTCTTCACAGTGGAGACCACATTCATGCATCTGCCACAGCATCTAGCATAGTGTCAACCACAAACAGAGTGTTGAATAAATTCCACACATCTGTATGTTATTGTTCAAAGCATTTGAATGTCCCCTGTCTTGATGCATTCTCCTGAGAACAGTGTGAGGTGGGGTCCAGGCTCTGAGGGGCTAGTGCTGTAGCTAAGGTCAGTGGAAGACCCGGACCAGGACCCAGATTTTCTGATCCTGAGTCTAGGGCTCTTTCCTCTGCTCAGGCCACAGATAATCAACTGTTTCTTGGAACATGTTCCAATCAGCTTATTTTCTCCACTGTTCCTTATTCCACAGAGCCATGAGAAGGGAGCCTTCCTTGTTGACAGTGTTATCAGACTGGCTCTGAGGGCAGCAGAAGTCAGAGGGCAGGGGTGGTGAAAGCATCTCAAATGAAGCTCTGAATGAGTCCAGCCACCTGGCTAGGCTGAAGTCCTGGTCAAGAGAGGCCCTTCCCAGTTCCCCTCAGGGGTTCTTGGGTCTATAGGGCCCCTACCCTACTTCACGGCTGTGCAGAGAGCCACCAATAGAGGCAGGTGATCAGTTGCAGACCAAGCTCCAGGTACCCTCAGGAGCCTTCCTCTAGCAGGAAGGGGAAGGAAAACCCTCAGAGGCCTGCTACTGCCTCATGAGAAGGAAGAAATAGGCAGAAGTGGGGGGGTGTTTCTGTTGTTGTTTTGCCTGCAGGGTTCCAGGAGGGAACCCCAAGCAGCTCTGCTGTGGATATCCCCCATCAGACATATCTGGAGATGCTTTGTCAGAAAGGAGGATTCGGTTGCATGCAACCATTCCCATTCTCAGCTAGACAGCCTGCGGGATTTGGGTGCATCCAGGAGCCCAGCCCCTTCTCTCTGCTCTAAGCCAACCAGCTAGCCACAGGATCTGACCCCTGAGGCTTGGGAGGATGGTCAGGGCCATTGTGGCATCTTCATGTGATCCAGTGCATCATTTGCACCTCATGTTCCTTCATAGCACCCACTGCACATCCAAGAACATCCCCAGAGAGTCATGGTCATTTTCCATTTCTCCATCTTGTGGCTTATCTGCCATGTGGAGGAGGCCAGGTTGGAGCTAAAGACTGGGGCTGAGCGTGTGACACCTGCTTTTTGAGAGCAGCCCTGGCACAGGCTGCCTGCTGTAAACTCTGTACAGCTTCCTGCCCTGGGAAATGCAGAATTAATTGAATGACATGTGCAGTGATTACAGGAACAAGGAGATGAGTTGGGGGGAGGACTGTCTGTAGATCCTGCCAAGGAGACTAGGAATAAATTCAAACCGTCACCTTATACTGAGCTCCCTTAGCAGGTGTCAGTGTAGCAGTCACCTCGTCTATCCCAAATACAGCACCTTACAGCCTGAGCACATACTTTGCAGAGCCAGCCAGAGCCTCTGGGAGGCCCACAAGAAGGCTGCAGCAGTGCTGTAGAACAGCCCACAGCAGTTGTAGCAATGCCATTCCAGTCCATCCCATTCCATTCAATTCTGTATTAGCTCACCACCTACTACGTTCTGGAAAAGGTGCCAACATTATAAGTAAAATAATCTTCAAGTTGATGAAGCTCACTGCATAGCAGAGGAGACATCCAAGTATATACAGATAGCATTTCTGGACTTGCAGAGATGATTCTGATTTAAGACGTTTGGTAAACTCTGGTGACAGCAGGGAACATACACTCTCTTTTTTTCACCCCTGTAATCCCAGTGCCTGGCACAGAGCCTGGAGCAGAGTAGGTGCTTAATAGATGGTTGGCAAATGAGCAAATGCCTAGATCGTCTGAGGTGGACAAACAAGTTCCCTAGAGCTCTGCAGGGAGTTAAGATTCAATGTGCTCTCTGCTGGTTGTGCCCCTGGAACCCCCTGGTTTCCTCTCAGGAGGTCCTCTTCACTTCAGCCTCTTCTCTCCAACCCACCCCTCAGACTTAGGCTCTGCAGTTTTGCATTCAACACCCTACTCCATGTCCCCAAGCACAAGTTGCCAAAGATAACTAATATTAGCAGGTTAGAGTCAGCACAGATATACTTTAAGATGCTTAGCAGGGCTGGAGAGCCCTAGACAGAGCCGGGTGTATTTTTAGCTCTTTGGGTATCTGGAAAGGTATTGAGATGCAGTCATTGCTACAGACACCCAGGCAAATCAGTATTCTGCTACTGGCCTCCCCATACCAGGCAGTTTCCATTCAGTGTCTCAAAAGCAAGGGTTGCCATGGAGATTGAGTGCCAGGACAACTGAACTTCCTCTCAGGAAACAACAGCACAGGTGGAGCTCTGGGCCAATGGGGATCAAGAAGCTCCTCAGATGGCCACAGCTTTCTCTCCTGAAGGCAAATGATGGCAAGAGGTCCCTGGCACCCTCAGAAGGGGTCAGCCAGAAGATGGAGGACACTGTCTCTGGAACTTCATTCAGGGAGGGGTTGATTCTATTTCTCACTCACACTTGCTGTGGACTGCTTTAGTTCTCTTCCTGGCCCTTCCTTCCACAAAGGGATTTGGCCACCCAAGAAGCAGTCTGGAAGCTGCTCAGGGAGGAAGGTGGCAGGGCCATTTTGTAGTAGAGGCCAGTTCTGGCAAACACCTAGAACACAAGCTCTGCATGAGGCTGGGGGAGGCCAGGTCAGTCCTGCAGCCATTAGAATTACAGTAGCCCACTCTTCTGGGTGGCACTGTACAGGACCATCTTATCCTATTCTTGCTATCATCTGGGGAAGCAGCCAAGACAGGTGGCATGATCTCCACTTTCCTCCTGCATTCAACAAACATTTCCTGTGTACCTGACATGTTAGACAACCGACATGAAAACCCAAGGCTCCAAGAGGCTATGAAACCCACCTACAGTTACAAAGCTATTAAGGGTGGAACCAGAAGAGCTCCCAGATCTCTCCAATCCATAGATTCAGAGGGATATGAGCCCAAAGAATCTTTTAGAGAATATTTAGTGTGACCCTCACACTTCAGAGAAAATAAACTGAGGCCCCGAAAGAGCACATAACTTGGTCACTCAAAACTTGTAGTGGAGCAAGGCCAAGATTCTTATGCCCAGTCTTCTCATCACCCGTAGCTCTTCCCAGATGTTCCAGCTTTTACTGGACATCACGCTGTGTCAGGCAGTGGATCAGCTAAGAATTACATTTAGTTGTGATTAATGAAGACCTGACCACAGTGACTTAAACAGGGGCTTACGTCTCACTCATAAAAGTCCAGAGGCGATGGAGGCCTTGCTCACTCCCGGCCCGGTCGCAGTGGTTGCAGCGGAAGAAAGACGAGTCCGCAGTGGACGGGAAGCGCCGTCACGCCCCAGTATTACAAGGACAAGCTAGAGGGCTGCGTGTGCGCGGGTGTGAAGGAGGACCTGGGCGTGTGTCTGTTGCAGTCCAACTGTGTGGTCCAGGAAGGAAAATCCCCTCTGCAGTGTTTGAAGGAAGGATACTGCAAAGCTTTGAAATACTCATTTTTTGAGTATAAAAGATCAGTGTTGGATACTAGGTCAAGAATCAGAGGAAGAAAGGGATATTGATACATTATCTTGAAGCCAAGATGAAAACAACAAAGGATTTTCTCTGGTTATCAACACAAAGAAGGCAAAACAGGAAACATACTTTTTACTACATCTGTTTGGTTGGACCAGTTTTCCCCTCCATGGAACACTAAAGAAAATGAATGAGTTCTGTTTTTGAATATGTATAAAGTAAATGATTCTCTTGATCCAAGTTATTTTTAGAAGAAAAACCTAATTAAACAGTTATGAGTTGGGAGCATAATAAATGTGTTTTGAGAATTGTTCTAAAGCACAGAGAATGGAAAGATTGTTATTTGCAAACTTGACTCTTCAATCGAATTACACAATTTGTACAGGCCACTGATGTGACTGACACAGTTGATAACATGGAGCCTGTCCAGAAGATGTCAGTTGGGAAAGTTTAGGGTAAAACTTTTTCTTTAGTTCAGTCTTTCCTGTCTAGTTCTAAAATAAATTGTGTTTGATTCCCTCCCCTGCCGCAAAAAAAAAAGTCCCTGGGCCGGGTGCGTTGGCTCACGCCTGTAATCCCAGCACTTCGGAAGGCCAAGGCGGGTGGATCACGAGGTCAGGAGATCGAGACCATCCTGGCTAACACGGTGAAACCCCGTCTCTACTAAAAATACAAATAAATAAATAAATAAATAAATTAGCCAGGCAAGATGGCGGGCGCCTGTAGTCCCAGCTACTCGGGAGGCTGAGGCAGGAGAATGGCGTAAACCCAGAAGGCGGAGCTTGCAGTGAGCCGAGATCGCGCTACTGCACTCCAGCCTGGGCGACAGAGCGAGACTCCATCTCAAAAAAAAAAAAAAAAAAAAAGTCCAGAGGCAGGTGTTCCAGGGCTGGTATGGCAGCTCTAACCAAGTCATCAGGGATGCAGCTTTCTTCTAGCTTTCCGCATCACTGTCTTTTGCACACAGCTTTAATCCTAAAATGTCCAAGACTACTGCTGGTGTTTTAGCCATCACATCCACATTTCAGGCAGGAAAAGTGAGAACAGAAAGGAACAAAAGGACATGACATGCATGCCTGACCTGTCTGCCCCGTTAGGAGTCTTTCTGCAATCCCATCCAAGTTCTACTTATAATCCTTTCGCACTTGCCAGTAAGGGAGGTTAAGAAATGTTGTCTTTTACCTGGGCACATTGCTATGCTAAATGGGTTTGAGCTTGTGGTAGGAATGAAGAATGATATTGGGAGCAACCAGAAATTTCTGCCATAGACACTTTCCTAGGCACTATATGGAGATACTATTCATATATCTAGAATCTGTATCTAGATTTGTATTTCTCCTAAGATTTATGAAGGGTTTTTGTTTCCTGCTTCTCTTTTTTTGAGACAGAGTCTTGCTCTGTTGACAGGCTGGAGTACAGTGGCACGATCTCGGCTCACTACAACCTCTGCCTCCTGGGTTCAAGCGATTCTCCTGCCTCAGCCTCCTGAGTAGCTGAGACTACAGGCACACGCCACCATGCCCAGCTAGTCTTTGTACTTTTAGTTGAGACAAGGTTTCACCACATTGGCCAGGATGGTCTCGATCTCTTGACCTCATGATCCACCCGCCTCAGCCTCCCAAAGTGCTGGGATTACAGGGGTAAGCCACAGTGCCTGGCCGTTTCCTGCTTCTTAAAATTGTTCTGTATTTTCTAAATTTTCTTCAGCGTATATGTGTTGATTTCACAACGAGAGAAAAAAACCCATCCATCCTCCTTCAAATCATTCACACAGATGACTATTAACCCTGCCCAGAGTCACCTAGGCTATGCTGCTTTCACGAGGATGGCACAAAAATTCTTAAAACAGGATTTGAGCAAAATATCAATTCTATTCAGCTTGAATGAAATCTACCATATCACCCTTTGAGGAGGCATGGAGCAGAAGTGGTGAATCCTCCAAGGCGCTGATGAGAATCCCAGCTTCATGCACAGCCAGCTCCCCAGCCCTCAGCCTCCCCTCCTCCTGCTCCCATCTCCTCTTGTCTGGGAGTACCTCCCACACAAGGTCTTCTCCACGCTGAAATCCAATGCCCTCAGGGGCTGCTGGGCTGCATGCCCATCTGGACTCAGAGCTGAATAGCAGGGGTGGATGCTGTGGCTCTGCGGGTGAGGCTCAGCCTTTGCATAGCCTGTCACAGATGGCTCTGTTTATTTGTGAATCGGAGGTATCCTCCTCAAGCACCCAGAAGGTAGGTCAAGGACCTGGAGGAGTCTCCTTTTCCTCACAGTAAACCAAAGGCTGGGCCCAGGCATCCTGACCCCTACTGTCCCCAAGGAAATTGTTCAGGAATGAATCGTAGGCCAGCTCAGCATGTGACTAGGGCACACGGGGAACCCACCGGAACACTTTCTCTCAGTGTGCTGCTTGTCTAAGGCATGATGAACAGGTGTTTGAGAGGGGACAGTGGACAAGCAAGGATTAGTCTATTCCATATGGAATTGAAGCATAGGTGCTTAATTCATGAGAAGAGCCCAGACATTCCTACTTAGTCCAGAATCTTTCCTCCCCTCATCTTACTAAATGGACATCAATTTTATTTGGGGCTGTAATGTGTTCAGTTGATACCTGATCTCTCAGACTCTCTTGCAGATGTTCACAGTGCTGGACCTTGAAATGTAGGTTCAGGGCTCTGGGAAGGGTATGTGTGCCTGCAGAGAAAGGCCCAAGAGGCTGCATTTGGCCTCACCCTTCCCATTCTTCCCGCCTGGAGGAGGAGATGCCTGGGAATGATGCAGCTGCCTCACACTCCTGAAAAGGAAAGCTCCATGCTAGGATGGTGGGGCAGGAAGCTAGAAGGATCTGAGGTTCTTCTTGACTTTCTTGACAATATCTCTGGACTATCTACTTCCTGATTTCTTGACACAAATAAAAGCCTCATTTGGGTAAGCCAGCATGGTTGGCTTTCTAGTACAGGGAGCCAAATACAATTTTAAGTGATGCCTAAAGATTGTCAAAGAGGGTGCCTTTTTGTGTGATTGCAGACTCGCCAACCAATGTGCATTTCCTGTCCAGGTTCTGTCCTCAGGCTCACTTCCTCTTAGGTTAGACCTGGCCAGGCTGCATTGTCCCAGCAGAATGCCCAGCAGACCTGGGCATACATCTCAGATGAGGCTGAGCTCTTCTACTGTTCATCTGTATTTATCACTATGGGGGAAAGTGAAGAATAAAATACCATGGATTGTTTTTACTCCTCTCAAGAGACAATGTGGCATACAAGAAAATACAACTTGGCTGAGAAGTCCCTGAGAATTAAAAATTTGATCCTCCTGAACTAGGAACAGGGGGGATTTTCCCTCTCTTTATCAAACCATTTAGGGCATAAGGGTGCTTCCCACTGGTAGCCCCATGGATTGCAGATCTTGAAAATCCTTTGGGATCTGTAAGATCTTAGGACTTTGTAAAGAGAAATTGATGATCTTAGACTAGATAGCATGAGAAAAAAAAAGGAAATGATGAATATATCATCTATCAGGTTTCAGGTATTTCTCAATCGACCAACATCTTTTCGAATGCCTACCATGTGTCTATGTAACTTTCACAAAATGAACAAATGTCTTTAAAAGATTCCTGCAAAGAAATTCGGGTTGGAGATAATATCAATAGTAAAAGCATAAAAAACAAAAAGAATATTTCTGGGGTGACCCTTTTCTTTCTTTATAAGTTCTTTGTTAGCCACTTTATAAGGCAAAAGCAATGAGAATCCAATCAGATCTGAAAAGAAGTTGACAGAAAAATGCAACATTTAAAAAACAATTCTCTCTCTGGGAGGTCGAGGTGGGTGAATCACGAGGTCGAGAGATCGAGACCATCCTGGCTAACACGGTGAAACTCCATCTCTACTAAAAATACAAAAAATTAGCTGGGTGTGGAGATGTGCGCCTGTAGTCCCAGCTACTCGGGAGGCTGAGGCAGGAGAATGGTGTGAACCTGGGAGGCGGAGCTTGCAGTGAGCTGAGATCACGCCACTGCACTCCAGCCTGGGCTACAGAGCAAGAGTCCATCTCAAAAAAAAAAAAAAAAAAAAAAAAAAAAAAAAGCAAAAGCAATTCTCTGAAACTTGGTTGCCATTTATTATTGTTAATGAAGGATATTGTCCTAAGAGTTTTTGTCTTGAGATATTAGCTAATGATAGCAGAAAATTTCCCAATTAGTAAGATATTTAAAAATTAAGCATCTAGACCATGAAGAAAAACTTTCTCAATTTTTTCATTGATGCTTAAAGTCATTACAATGCTTAATCCGGTATTTAACAACATTTCATTAAGTCTAATGATAAACATATGCATGAATCCTTTAGTGTTCTTAGTAATTGCAAAACACAAAAAGCCATATGCCCTTAGGGAAACACTTGCTTTTTCTACCATGAAAAATGGCTGAAATAAGACATGAAAAACAATATGGCAATAAAAAATGCAATCTTTTGTCAGCAGTCATTATTGAAAGATGCATAAAAAACATTGCTGAAAAAATTTTAAATGAATATTAGGACAAAGTATGACTGATAGGAAATCTGCTATATATTTGATTTAAAGTATAGAGATTTCTACCATCTCAGTTAATGGGATTTGCTACATTTTGTTGAAATACGAGAATTATATGAGAAACTATTTTTGAGCCACTAAAGGGAAGATGAGTGGGAAAAGAGTAAATGACTTCCTTAATAAAAATGCTTTATAGAAAAAGTATTGACTGGAATAAAAAGAGGGATCTGGTGTGGTTACAAAGATAGAACCACACTTAATATTCCTTTACTGGGCAGCAAAGAAGTTAAAGCCATATGTGCACAAAATGCTGTGTTGTCATTGATGATGTTAATTTTATAAAAAGAAGGTCTGTAAAATATAACAGAATTCTTATAACACTTTGTAATGGCATATGGAGTGACCAGGGAGGTCTTTTGATTCCCATAAAGGTTTACCAATTTTCTCATGGCAAGTACTTAAGATTTATCAAAATTAAAAAGTTACTTGTTTTTCTTATACAAAACAACAAGCATTCCATTTTAAAGGTGATGCTTTATCATCTTTTAAAAATTGACGACATGCTAAGGAAAAAACATTTGAAAACAGATGTTTAGATGTTTCCATCATTACACAATTTTGCCCAAAGCACTGTTTTGTAATACCTTTAAATCTCTCATACCTGTACACTTAAAAAAGGATTGGAAACAAAATGTTCTACCTTATTTTAAAATCTTGTGAATGAGGCCATAGGTTTTGATTCCATTTTATTAGAACTATGAAGATATAATTATATAATAAATGCTTACAAAATATAAAGTTATAAAAATATTTCTGTTTGCTTAAAAGAACAGACTCTGGGTGCTATAGCAATTATGTGATGCTTATTGTATACTGCCTTAGACCTCTGGCTTCTTATCTTGAACGCCTGACCTCAAGCCATCCTTGAGTGCTGGGATTACAGGCATGAGCCATTGCACCCAGCCAACCTCTGGCTTCTTATAGAGTACTTTGTCTTTTGACGCAACTGGGAACTCAGTGACTGCTTCTTCTTCTTTCTGTGCCTTTCCTCTTCCCTAACTTCCCCAACCCTACCCTGCCCCAGTGCCTACCTCTTTGATCTGCAGCTACTGCATTTATGAAAGTGAATTTAAAGTTCAGGCCAATAGGGAGTTTCCAGTTCTTGTATCATACATTTTAAGGTCCATTTACTTGACCTACTCTGGCTCCCAGAAGCCCATAGGATAAGCTCTAATTTCTTAGCAATACAGCTGTCCTTCTGCCTCACTGTCTCTATCAACCTTCTCAAACCCATCTTTCCCCTATACTTCTCCAGAAGCCCTTCCTCTCCCCTACTAAGTGGAGGTCTAGATTTGTGACAAGGTACTTCTTAGGTCCCATTTCTTCGGCGCTGACCCCCTCCTTTTGGTCTTTTCCTCCTCTGAGGGCTTTCCTATAGTGCTTACCTGCACAGTCAGGACTGATAATATGCATTGGTCATGATGAGGATGTCCTGTCTTTCCCGCCTGTCAAGCCTTGAGCACCTGTGGTGAGACTCCGTGTAACCCCATCAACTAGGATAGCCCTGTGAACAACAGAGGATGCTGTGCACAGGCCCTGTCAGGAAATGCTCATTGGTGACAGCATGACCTCTGGTGTCTGTTTCATGACCTGTTTGCATCTGTCACTTGCACATTTTTCTATGGTGGAGGGAATTGCTGTGTGCTGTGGTTCTAGAATGGCTGCCTGCCTGGCGGCAAAAGGGACATGTGGGGTCAGCAGTGGTGGGGCTTTTCAACCTGTTTTGGGGACAGCCAGCTATCCTGAGCCCAGGAAACTGAGGGCTGGATGCTGGCTCATCCCCTGGGTAAGAGATACGGTAATAACAGCTGTTCTGGGCCAAAATACATTTAGTGACATCCTGGGAGATTTTGGTGCATGAGGCATGCTTTAAAAATACATGAGACTTTAAGGGGTTTTTTTTCCACACCTGCTGGGGAAACATGTCCACACATCTAGGCTAATATTAGGGCTGTTTATTTCCTAGGGTTGACATTTCTTTGGCTGTCTAAGATTGCTGCTGGAGATAGAATGACCGATATTCACTTTGGCATCCTTCAGCCAGAAAGGATGATCAAGGTTAAATAGGAGCACGTCTGGGCAACACAGACAGACAGACACCCAGAAATATGTAGGCCAGTCCAAACAGGGTCATCATCTGACCCACAGTGTTGCTGGGGCTCAAAGTGGCCCTTACATAAAGGACTCCAGTTTAGAGGGTACATTTCATATGGGAGACTGATAGATAGGTTCAAAAATCCAGTTTTATACATAGAATAAGAAACAGCTCTTCCCGTGGGAAAGACTACTTTGGGGAACAAATTGAGGCCCGGAAGGCAACCAGCCTTCCTATCTAAAAAAAACCAAGCTCTAGCAAGCTTTCAGTGAGTGGGGGAGCTGAATGGGGGTCTCCATTTGGGGAGAGTGCTTCTCAAGCATCTCTACCTCTGGGCTTTTTCTCTACTCTGGGTACAAAACTCTCCCTTCTCCCTGGTCAAATGGATGGAGTAGGGGAGTCTCTTTCCCATGTTATTCTTGGTACAACTGAAGAATTCCAAAAGGGACTTTGCATACAAAAAAAAAAAAGGGGTGTTTTTTTAACTGAACAGGTGTCTTCTGGCCCCGGGCGGTAAAGCCCAACACTGACATTGGGACTGCAGTGAAAGAAACCGAGGCATTTATTGTAGGGCACCAAGCAAGGAGAATTGGGCCACTAATGCTTAAGCCCTGAAGTCCTCAGTGGCTTACAGGTAAGAGTTGTTAAAGGCAAGGAGACAGAGGTTACAGGCAAAGTCATAAATCAATACATAGAGTCTGTGCATTGGTTTGACCTAAAAAGGCAAGACATCTCAAAGTGGGGGAGAGAGGAACAGGTCATAGGTGGATTCAAAGATTTTTTTGATTTGTGATTGGTTAAGGAGGCTTTGTCTAAAAATTTGGGAGCAGCAGAAAAGAATATTAGCTCTGGCTCATGGGCATGACCTCCTCCAAGCCCTTCAGGAAGAAATTTAGAAGAAAGAACAGAGGTCAGAGTTCAGTCCTTAGTCCCCCCTTATCTGAGGTCGACATGCCAGCAGATCCATTTAGTAGGGGTCCAGGTTTCTGAAAAACAACTCAGGGACATATGTTGAGATGTTATCTTTAGTTTCTAAAGGGAACCAAACATGACCTTAACTTCCTTGGCTATTGCTTTAAGCCACTGTTACCTTCCTGCTTACCAAGTTGCTTATTTACTTCTCAAGGCTAGCCAGGAGCCTGCAATTTTCCTGGAAGGAACTCAAGATTTTTCTTTATTTAGACCCCTAAGAGGGATCCCTTCTCGTCTCTGCAGAAGGAGGGGGAGAAAGAAGGGAGAGAGCGAACCGGGTGCAGTGGCTCATGCCTGTAATTCCACCACTTTGGGAAGCCGAGGCGGGCAGATGGCTTAAGGTCAGGAGTTCGAGACCAGTCTGGCCAACATGGTGAAACCCCATCTCTACTAAAAATACAAAAATTATCCAGGCATGGTGGCACACACCTGTAATCTCAACTACTCGGGAGGCTGGGGAGGGAGAATCACTAGAACCCGGGAGGCGGAGGTTGCAGTGAGCCGAGATTGTGCCACTGCACTCCAGCCTGGGCAATAGAACCAAGACTCTGTCTCGGAAGAAAAAAGATGGGGGAGAGTGAAAGAAAATAAAGTACAAAACCACTTGCAATCAAAACAGAATTTATTGATGCTACACTGGTAACTTTTACCCTGTCCCTTCCCCCACACTCTTTGAGCATCTTCAGAGAAAGATCTCCTTTATAGTGTTCAGGTTCTTCCTAGGCTAGAAGCCTCGGAAAAATAAGTTTACAAGTGGCTGATGAGTGAACAGTAGAACTCTCAGGCTCCCTGAGTTTCCAGCAGCAGAAATAAAACATAAATAAAATAAAATAAAATAAAATATTCCCCACCCAGAGGATGGTCCCTAGCAGTCAGGTTTTAGGCTGCTAGAAGAGGGCTCCCAAAGGAGCTTTTAGAGAGGGCTGCCCAAGAAGTCATCCAGGCCGCTGTTCCCAGGCAACACTGAGGAACTCCGCACTCCTCTGGGCTGCTTGAGTTTCTTGCATTACAACGGTACTTATGTCAAAAGGTTAACCCTCTCTGGTTTGGAGAGAAAGCCCCAGTAGTCATCATCTTCCATTTTAGCACCAGGGAGCCTGTTCGGGGGCCCCAAAGAGGAACTCAGAGCCAGGGAGGAGGCCCTTGGAGGTGGGTAGGACGGGGTAGGTCCTGACCAGCACTAGACCCTCTCCTCCTGAAAACATGGAGAAACTGGACTGGTGGTACTCCAGCCCCAGAGAGGCCCTTGGTTCCTTTGTTGACCCTCCCAAGTGACTTGTTGCACCTACCTTCCTACCTTGTCATTTCATTCATTCATTCGTTCAGCACAGATAGACCCATCCTACCATGTGATAACATTAAACCTCAGAGCACTGCAGGAATACAAAATAAATACATGTAGCCTTGTTCCCTTTTCACATAGAGAGCTAGGGACAGGGTGGGGACTGCCTCTTGAAGTTCCATGAAGGCAGAAGAGGCACTGTGGAGCATTTAATAGATGCAGCCATTCTTCTGCTTAAGTACAATTCACCCAATTCCCCTGACAGCCCCGGAAATAGGGGGAGAAATAATGGGCAGGGAAGCAAGTTAAGTGGCTGATCAGGGACACAAGTACTGGCTTTGTGGTAACCAGATCCCAACACTGTTGCATGGGGAGAGAGTCTCAGCTGACTGAAAGGATCAGATATTGAAACATTCATAGCCACAACACTGAAACTGCACCCTGGAGGGCTGAGTGAGGAGGGGAGGGGCTGGAGTGCAGAACAAACCTGGTCCCACAGATAAATCCAGCCCCAGGACATCACTTTCCTAATGAGAAGCAGCAAGAATTTCTGCAAGGTTCTTGGAAGACCCTTTGGAAACAGTCATTCATTGTTGGCAACCCTCACTGAGTCCTTAGGAATAGCCAGGCTTGCTCTAAGCACTTTACGTGAGATAACTCCTTTAGTCTCCCTAGCAACCCTAGGAAGTAAGTACTATTACTATTCCCATTTTGCTAATGAGGAAAGGTAAAACGACTTGCCCAAGGGCACAGAACCCATAAGGGGCAGGGCTGGGATTTGAACCCAGCCTAGCTCCAGCCTCTGTTCCTAGCTATAAGTCTTCCACAGTTGTTGTTGCCATTCTTGACCCAGATTGGCCCCCTTGCTCTTTGTATGGGCCCCATTTCTTCCCCTTAAGTCCTTGGCATTTGTACCCCAAGGGACCTGAATATCAGGAGAGACCTAAAGTCTGTGTTCCCCGGACCCGAGGACCCTGTGCCTTGATGTGCCATTGTCATGGGGATGTTTGCTCCTTCTGATGTCTCCTTCTTAGTTCCTGGTTAGTTCTCTTGAAGCATCCCACTTTCTCACTTTGGCTTGCGGGGCAGGCTGAGCAAACACCATCTGCCAAGGGGCCTGCAGCAAAACAAACTGCAGCAGCCCCAGAGGTCTTGTAGCTTCCATTTAGCAAGCAGACCGCACACTTCTGTGGGCAGAACTCTTGGGGAGAGGGCTGCTATTCATCACTTGTTTGGCTGTGGGAGGCTCAGGAGTCTGTGTAGGGTGGGCTTTGCTGGGAAGGTGCTGGTTTTCTGAGAGCTGAGGAGGACACTGGGAGGGTTTGGGGCCCAGGAGGGCTGCTGCTGGACTCCAGGTTGCTCAGGACCAATGTCTTTTCTCCATTCTGATGCAGAAGAACGATGTGTTTGCTTGTTTGCTATTTATACTGCAGTTGCTGTCTAGGGGTTTTCTTTGAAGGGAATGAATAGACTCTGAGGCTCTAAGTACATTTCTGGCTCAGTGCTGTGCTGCACACACCCCAGTTCAGCTGATATGAGGCCCGTCCTTATTCCCCGCTGCCTCCACGTCCTTCTGGAATCCGTACATTCCAGATAGCACCACTCTCCCAATGCCTCCACCGCCCGCATGAACACACTAAGTACATTTAGAATTCGGTTCCTGCCTCCTTCCCAGGCCAGCAAAACTTCATTTCAGCCTCTCTTAGGATGAGGTTATGCCCCTAGCCATCATCTCATTCTGTTGCTTTTAGCAAGATGCGACCCTCTACATTCAGTCGTTCTTAATCCTCCTTGGCCTCACTTCCTATGTATCTCACCACCAGGAAGGGACTGAAATCGCCTTTGCAGAATTATAAGTAATGAGAGGAATCGAACATGACAGACTCCATCTTGCTTCTAACCTCACAGGCTAAATTGGTGTTTTGCTTATTCTAGTCTGGAGGCCAATATAACTATGAGAGGAATTTGGTTTACAGTTAAACTTTGAGGACAGAAAAACCGTCCCTTCCTTGTTCAGAGATTGAAGTCGCATTCGTAATACATGGTTAGAATCATGGTAAGGGCTCTAACTTTGCTAAAGAATAGGCATAGTTAAGCAATAACCTGCCATGACTTAGCATGTTTTTCTAGAAGTTTTTTACTACCCCAGAGTCATGTAAGCAGGGGTCACAAGATTTATAACTTCCCCAGCTATTCCTATAGATAACATCACTATTGTGAAACCTAAAGAACTTCCCCATATGTATCTGAGATATTTTTGAGATTTTTTTCAGATTTGGCATTTTGGCAGACCAAGAGATAGATGCCACCTGGTCTTGAGACCCCTTCCCAGTACCTGACTCAGCTGCACAAAGGCAGCTTTAGACACTCCTGTGATCTCATCCCCTGCCAATCAATTGTTTCAATTCCCCAGCCCCCTGGCTGCCAGAGTGCCCTTAAGAAACCCTAGCCTTGGCCGGGTGCCGTGGCTCACGCCTGTAATCCCAGCACTTTGGGAGGCCGAGGCGGGCAGATCACAAGGTCGGGAGATCGAGACCATCCTGGCTAACACGGTGAAACCCCATCTCTAATAAAATACAAAAAATTAGCCTGGCGTGGTGGCGGGCGCCTGTAGTCCCAGCTACTCCGGAGGCTGAGGCGGGAGAATGGCGTGAACCCAGGAGGCAGAGGTTGCAGTGAGCCGAGATAGCGCCACTGCACTCCAGCCTGGGCGACAGAGCAAGAGACCGTCTCAAAAGAAAAAGAAAAAAAAGAAAAAAAAAAAAAAGAAAAAAAAGAAACCCTAGCCTTGGAATTCTCAGGAAGACAGGCTTGAGAATTTTCTCCCATTCTGCTCACGCGGCTGGCCCTGAGATTTTTTTTTTTTTTTTTTTTTTTGAGACAGAGTCTCGCTGTGTCACCCAGGCTGGAGTGCAGTGGCGCGATCTCGGCTCACTGCAAGCTCCGCCTCCCAGGTTCACTCCATTCTCCTGCCTCAGCCTCTCCGAGTAGCTGGGACTACAGGGGCCTGCCACCACGCCTGGCTAATTTTTTGTATTTTTAGTAGAGATGGGGTTTCACCGTGGTCTCGATCTCCTGACCTCATGATCCGCCCGCCTCCACCTCCCAAAGTGCTGGGATTACAAGCGTGAGCCACCGCGCCTGGCCTGCCCTGCCCTGAGATTATTAAATTCTTTCTTTGCTGCAACAACCTGCTGTTCTCATTGTTTTCTTCAGGGCAGCAGGCAAGAAGAACCCATCAGGCTGTGACAGGGCCATCTTTTCAGAAAGCAAATCTCCCTGGGCCTTCCTGTAGCCTGGTATTTTGTTTTTTTCATTCAGGTTTATTAAAGTGCAATTTACACCAAGTAAAATACAACTCAAGATTTTTGACAGACACATCAGTTGAGTAACCACCACCACAATCAAGATACAGAACAATTCCATCACCCCAAAACATTCTCTCATACACCTTTAAAGCCAACAACTTCCCCCATCCCCAGCTTCTCGCAACCACGGATCTAATCTGTGGTGGTTTTATTTTTCTCCCCTGTGGTTTCGCCTTTCCCAGAATGTTACATAAATGAAATCTGGAGTCTAGCTTCTTTCACTCAGAGAGATTCAGCCATGTTGTTGCAAGCAGCAGTGGTCCATTGCCAGGTAGTATTCTGAAGTATGGATGTACCACAGTTTATCAGTTCACCAGTTGAAGGACATTAGAGTTGTTTCAAGTTTTGGGCAATTATGAATAAAGCTGCTATAAACATTCATGTAGAATTTTTATGTGAACATATGTTTTCATTTCTCCTAAATACCTAGGAATGGGATTTCTGAGTTGTAAGGTAAGTATACATTTAACTTTTTTTTTTTGGTTACCAGATCTCAGGCAAGGGGATATATTTAACTTTTAAGAAACTGCCAAACTGTTTTCCAAAGTGGCTGTATTATTTTGCATTTCTCCCAGCAGTGTGTGACAGATCCAGTTATTTTGCATTTTTACAATGTCAGGTATTGCCAGTTTCCGCATTCCAACCTCCCTCCATTCTAAAGATGTGCTACATGGCACTTTTGTGATCTATTTTTGTGCTTCTTTTTCTCAAGTGGCAGTCCTAGAAGGCAGGAAATGGGATTTGTTTATTTCTATATTGCCTACACAGAATATATCAGGGTAGGAGCTCAATATATCTTTAACACATATATGAATGAACACATGAAGCTTTCTAGGTTGCTTGGCAGTTTCTAGAGGACAGAGCTACTGATGCTCCATCCTTCTCACCTGGAAAAACACTGATGTCCAACCAGCTTCCCTTGGTCATGAGCAGTTCCTGATCTACCTCTGTCCTCACCCCTTCTTGAAGTCATGCCGCCCTCAGACTCTCCTCTCTGGGTCCTTTCTGTTTGGATGTTGCCTGCTGCATTGGCCTCATTCCTCTGGAAATAAGCTGAGTGCAGAGAGGACCTTCCCCTCCAGTACCAGGTTATGGTCAGCAGATCCCCCAGGGAACAAGCTACTGGAAAGATTTAAGGACTGTGTGATTAAGAGAGGGAACAGCCATGAAGAACAGTTGCATCTGCCTGAAGATCAAACCAAAGCTAACGAGTTGGATGAGGCTATACTAATAACCTCAGGGTGGACTTAGAGGCAGCCTGATGACCCTGTACACACAGGCATTGCGAGTCCTACAAGTTGTCCCCATATGTGTCTACTGAACTTCTTTAGGGAGATAAGCTGCTGACTGGAGGGTGTGCACACAAACCAGGAGGCTGAGCGAATGACCTTCAAGAAAGGAACAGGTGCGAGGGAGCTGGTTGTGAGGAAGATAAATAGAAGCAGTATGTTCAGGGGAAACAAGGCTACAAAGGTGGGAAGGGATTGCCTCCAGAGTGGGCCTGGCTCTTCTCACCCAACCACACTGCATCAGAGGTGGGCAGCCTATCAGGGCCTGAGGGTCTGAACACAGGATGCCTGGCCTACCCTCTCAGTCGCATTGCATTTTTCAGCCCCTGCAGACAGGCTCTGCGGTGGCCTCAATTCAGAGGTACACATTCCAGGACATTGGAGGAGTCTATTGATGTGGAAGATCAGCTCTTCAGTAGATTTAGACCCTGGGAGGCTGAATGGAACCCTCTTGAAAGATCTTTTCAGGAAGGCTTGGAAGCAAATGGAAGGATCCTGAGGATGACAGTTCTGGAGAGGGTAGAAATAGAAAACAAACAAACAAGGAATGACTCTCCAGAGTCAAAGGCATGCAATTCTCCTTGTGTGAACTGGCAAGGGCCAGATGCCGCTCAGATCCTGGAGAAATTGAGCAAAGAGAAAAGAGAGGTTAAACCTTCAGAGGTGGGAAGGTTGTGAGAGTTCAGGGCATATTCCCGGAGGTGAGGACAGCTGAGCACTGATGGTGTGGTTGGGTAAAAGCTGGGTAACAGAAGGTCAAGAAGAAAAGAGCATTAAAGATCGTCTACTCCAAATTCCGTCTTTATACAGGGGAGAGATCTGAAGCTTAGGGTGGGGAAGGGATAGCCCACAGTTACATTGCTAGTTAGTAGTAGAGCTAAAACTGGAACCCAAGTCTCTGGACTCTTGAGAGTAGTTTTGAATCCTGGCAGCTCATGAGAAAAATCTAGTCTAGAAAATTTCTCTTAAAGAGCAAAAAGCTAAGAATGGGAAGCAAGACTCGTGTGAATCCAGATCTGTATGGACTGGTTTATTCCTATCCCAAATACCTGCACTTGTGTAGCCTCTGATTACAGGGGCTTAAGCTTGTGAGTTCAGTGCCAGCAGACAACTTTCTCATTCTTTAGAAGGCCATTCCAACAAAAAGTGGGCTAGCTGCCTCTGGAAACATTTAGGTCCAGTTTTGCTAGGAAGCAAACAATCATGTGGAGGCTGTTTCTAGTGCAGGGTAGGGAAGAAGGGGGTTGGGGTGTGGGGTTGGGGAGGAGACTGTCCCCATCGCATGCTTTGGGAATCTTCCCTCTTGCTGCCAACTGTACAGTGACTCTGAAAAGCAGCTGAAAGAGGAGGAGGAGGAGGCTCTGTTCACACATGAAAGGCTAAGAGTCACTTAGGTTATAACACATACTCACCCATAATTATCCCATATTCCTCTAAATTATCCACACCATGATGGACAGTTCCCCCCTTCCCCCCACAATTTTCCCTAAAGTTGTGGACCTCTGATGACCTCGAAACTGATCTAACATAGTAATTTTGTTCTGGGTTACCTGGCCCACTCCATCTCCTTCTGTGATCTGTCTTGGATTGTAAGCCCTACTGAAGGGACCAGCTGGACTGCCTTATGTGTTCTATGTGACCATCCAGCTACAGCTGGTTGGACCAGAATCAGATCCTGTCTCAATGTCGAACAATCTATTGGCTGGTCAGCAGCCAATCAGATTCACCCTCTTGAGAATTTCAAGTATGTGCTGCACAGCCAGAATGCAATCAGAGCTCAAAGGTTACTGAGAGTTGGGAACTTTACCTACAATCAATGCTGTAAACAGGCTGAAGTTATTAAGAGGCAGAGATACTTCTTGAACAAGCTGCAGAGAGAAAAATGGCCCAAATGTATAAACAGATGAGACCATAGAGACACCATAGAGGCCCCAGAGAAAGAGAATCAAAGAGAGGGACTATAAGTCATTTCAAAGAGGGCTTGGATGGCTGTGAAACCAGAGCTCTTAAGGTTATAATAAGATTGAAATTTTCCAAAGGATGCTGTAGTCACACAATAGTGCTGTTTTCTTGAGGAGACAGAAGACTTAGCCACTCATAATCATGACATTTCATTCATAATAATCCATGATTTGAGATGTGGGAAAGTGAATAGGTATCTCACGGTTTAAAAAGGGAGAGAGAAGAAAAGAGGAAAAGAGGGGGTGGGGAGAGGGAGAGAAAGAGAGAGAGAGAGAGAGGATACCTTGAGCCCTAACAGTTCAGATTTCCCAGATTCAATTTTCAAAAGGAGACTGGCTGCACTTTATTTCCATGAGCTGTCTTAGAACCTTACAATGACTACATCATTCATTTTGGTTTGCTTTTCTGTCCTTTGCATGCAGTAAATTCATCCTAAAATTCATTTATCTTCATGTAATCTGATTTCCTTGTATTATAAAAATGCTCACTCCCAAGTCTCCAAGGGATAGTCCTGGAGTTGGTTGTGGTGTCTATCTAAATCTCCACAGTTCCCCTGACAATTGGCCTTGGCAGAATGAAAGACCATTAAGAAGCTGAGCAAGGAGAGGAAGGAGGAAAGCTTCACCTCTGTAACTGCCTATAATGTTTCCTGGAGAAAAATGAGCCCAGGAGCTGAAAGAGGGCATCTAGTTAGAGCTACAGAGTGCCTTTCATTGACCTGGTGTGGTCCCTAGAGAGAAAGTGCTGTGTGTTTCCTCAACTGGTTCCTTTACTCATTTATTGTACATAGATATGGGCCTGACCCTGGGCTTGGTGCTAAGGAAGCAGATAAATACAACACTGAACCTTCACTAAATCATGAGTTTCTTCTCACGGTTTAGTGGAGACACTTTGGCATTCTATTCGTACTGCAACAAAACAGTCTGCCTTCTATGAGAGTTATTTATCTCTGTGTCAGTCTCTTCTTTGAGACGAAGAGTCTGGAAAGAACAGGGACCCTGGGTTATCATCTCTCCTTCCCTCCGCTGAAACTAATGCCGAGCCTGGCGCTCAAAAACTGACTGGATAATTGGTTACCAGGTTTGGGCTGTGGATTTGAACTGTGTTGCTCCTCCCTGCCCACTGATGGCCACCCTGGCCCTCTCCAGCAAATCGTGGAACTATGTGCTCCCGGTCACAGTGGGAGGCTAAGGAGCATTGAGGAATGTGGGTGAAACCACTCAAATTCATTTTTGGGGAAGAGGTCAAAGCACATGCCCACTGGATATGGGTGAGTGGTGTCTGTAGAGAGGTGCTCTGGAACTTATAGATAAAGCCACTCACCTAGGAGTACAGCAGGTAGCAAAACTAGTTGTCTCTAAGTTCTCTGGATGCCCTGAGTTTTCTGAGGGAGTCATCCAAATTTCAGAGTCTGCACTGGTGGTAGAGAGGACTCAAAACACTCCCAGAACCAACCCAGGAACATAAGGAGCTTCCTTAGGACTAAAACGTTATTAAGAACTTAATGTGGAAGTCATAGCCAGAGCAATCAGGCAACAGAAAGAAATAAAAGGCATCCAAATTGGAAAAGAGGAAGTCAAATTATTTCTGTTCACTGATGATATGATCTTATATCTAGAAAGCCCTAAAGACTCCTCCAAAAAACTCTTAAATTTGATAAATAAATTCAGTAAAATTTCAGGATACAAAATCAACATACAAAAATCAGTAGCATTTCTATATGCCAATAAAACTCAAGCTGAGAAGCAAATCCAGAACACGATCCCATTTACAATAGCCACCAAAACAAAATTACCTAGGAATATATTTAACCAAGGAGGTAATACTATTCAGCCATGAAAAAGAATGAAATCTCAACGAGAAAAACTACAAAACACTGATGAAAGAAACTGTAGATGATATAAACAAATAGAAAAATAACTCATGCTCATAGATGGAAAGAATTAATACTGTTAAAATGACCATACTGCCCAAAGCAATCTACAGATTCAATGCAATCCTTATCAAAATGCCATTGTCATTTTTCACAGAATTAGAAAAAACAAGCCTAAAATTCATATGAGACTTAAAAAGAGCCCAAATAGCCAAAGCTAGTCCTAAGCAAAAATAGCAAAGCTGGAGCCATTACACTACCTGACCTCAAATTATACTACTGGGCTATAGCAACCAAAACAGCATGGCATGGGCATAAAAATAGACACATAGATCAATAGAACAGAATTAAAAAAACCCAGAAATAAAGCCACATATCTACAGCCAACTGATCTTTGAAAGTGTCAACAAAAATATACACGAGGGAAAGGATACCCTTTTCAATAAATGGCGCTGGGGGAAATTGTATTGCTATATGCAGAAGAATAAAACTGGACCCCATCCCTCACCATATACAAAAATCAATTCAAGATGGATAAATATTTAAATGTACGGCCTGAAACTACAAAAATACTAGAAGAAAACCTAGGGCAAACTCTTCTGGACATTGGTCTAGGCGAAGAATTCATGACTAAGACCTCAAAAGCACAAGCAATGAAAACAAAAATAGACAACTAGAACTTAACTAAAATGTTTCTGTGCAGCAAAAGAAATAATCAACAGAGTGAACAGACAACATGCAGAATGGAAGAAAATATTTGCAAACTATGCCTCTAGTAGGAGACTGATGTCCAGAATTTACAAGGAACTCAAACAACAACAAAAGCAAAAAGCAAATAAGCCCATTAAAAAGTGGGCAAAGGAAATGAATAGACATTTTCAAAAGAAGACATACAAATGGCCAAGAAGCATAGGAAAAAAATGGTCAGCATCACTAATCATCAGGTTTTAATGCAAATTAAAACCACAATGAAGTATCATCTTATACTAATCAGAATAGTTATTATTAAAAAGTCAAAAAAATAGATGTTGGTGAGGATGCAGAGAACAAGGAATGCTTATACAATATTGGTGGGAATGCAAATTAGTACAACCTCTATGGAAAACAGTATGGCTATTTCTCAAAGAACTAAAAATAGAACTACCATTTGATCCAGCACTTCTACTACTGGTTATCTACCCAAAGGAGAAGAAATCATTATATAAAAAAGATACTTGCACTTGTATGTTTATCACAATAGCAAAAATAGGGAATCAACCTGAGTGTCCATCAATGGAGGATTGGATAAAGAAAATGTGATATGTATATACCATGGAATACTATTCAGCCACTTAGGAAAGAATGAAATCGGCTGGACGCACCTGTAATCCCAGCACTTTGGGAGGCCGAGGCAGGTGGATCATGAGGTCAGGAGATCGAGACCATTCTGGCTAACACAGTGAAACCCTGTCTCTACTAAAAATACAAAAAATTAGCCAGGCATGGTGGCAAACGCCTGTAGTCCCAACTACTCAGGAGGCTGACGCAGGAGAATCACTTGAACCCGGGAGGTGGATGTTGCAGTGAGCTGAGATCACACCACTGCACTCCAGCCTGGGCAACAGAGTGAGACTCCGCCACACACACACAAAAAATAATAATAATAATGAAATCATGTATTTTTCAACAAAGTGGATGGTACTAGAGACCATTATCTTAAGTGAAAAAAACTCAGAAACAAATTCAAATACCACATGTTCTCCTATAAGTGGGAGCTAAATAATGTGTACAGCTGGACACAGAGTGTGGAATGATAGACACCGAAGACTCTGAAGGGTGGGAGGGTGGGAGTGGAGTGAGGGATGAGAAATTGCTTAATGGGTACAATGTACATTATTCAGGTGAAGGTTACACTAAAAGCCCAGACTTCACCACTACATAATATATCCACGTAAAAAAACTGCACTTATATCCTTTCAATTTATACAAAAAAAAAGGACCTTCGTGTTCTGTGACCTTTATACGTGAAGAATGGGTTAATAGAAATAGCTGGGTTTTCATGGTGTTCAGGCAAACAGGACACCAGGACCAGAGAGAGAAAGAGAATTTCAGTGTCTCCAGCTTTTTCAGAAGGAGAGGGAGCCCTGACTAGCTCCCATGGGTACCTGGACTTCTTGGCAGGACTTTTTCTGGAGTGAAGACATAGGTACCTAGCTCCCATGGCATAACATATTGACCATCAAAAGCATAAACCAACCTCCTGTGCCCCACATTCTGCCTCAGGACCATCCAGTCCAGCCTGTTTGAGTTCTGTTTCTCATGACAATTCTGATTTACCATCAATCTCTTAGGAGGCTCATTGGCATGTGTTAGTCCTATAGTACATCTAAATGCAAGAGCATCACCTTCAGGCAGAGAGAGCAGGACATTTTGTATTCAACACATCTTAGAACAGCCCCAGGAGCTTAGTATCTCATGCAGGAATAGCGTATCATGTCACCAAGCCAAAAACAAACTAAAGACTGACAAACATGGACCTTCAAGGGGAAGACTGCAAAAGTGAGTTGATAACAGATAGTTGCCCCCAGAAGTTCTCAACAGTGCTGAGAGCTGGGTCATATGTATATAACAATACCACCCACACATTTTTCATTATTACAGACTCAAATTTTACCAAATTGCAAAGGACATGTAAACTGTCTTCTTCTGAAGCCTCTGCTTTCAGCATTACCTTCCACCCCACATCCCGCTGAAATCTAAATTTAGACATCTGTTTTCACCATTCCAATAATCACAGGGACTTAGGCTTACTTGATAGGGATGATAATGTAAGTGAAGTCAAGAAAGAACACACATCATTAAAAATGTTCAGGGCCAGCCAAATGCCTTTGAAATCACTTGGTTTTTAGCTGGAAATGTGAAATAGCATAGCGGCAGCAGGTCTTGATGCCCTCATCAGGAAGATAATAGAAATGTAATGCTATTCCCTGTGTCACTTTTAATGCCACGGGCAACTCTGGGCTCTAATAAATTAGCATTGGGAAGTCCTTTTCTTTAAGAAAGAAGAAAATAAGTTTTATTGGTGAAATGGACAGCCCACCACATTTCTTATTCCATCACCTTACCTGCCCCTGAGACAGCTCATCTGCTACCAACCTTGGAGCTCTTCCTCTCCAGATGAAACTTAGGGCCTTCATCTTCCTTCAATACCAAGATCTATAAAGTCTGACTTGCAAGTCAGTGGCACTGCCATGGGAGCTGAGAGTGACAGTGCCTCTATCTCCAAAACCTGGTACACTCTGTTCTAGACCAGATTCCAGGAAGGTCGGAGTGGGAAGTAACATCATAAAAGGCCCCAGACCCAGTACCCCCAGGAAAGGGGACAGGAGCAGAGCCCTCCTCCAATTAAATGTAGGCTAACTCTGAAAGGTTTTATATAGCTGTGCTATAAGTTGTATGATCTCACTAGGTGCAGATTTATAAGACCCTTTCTTTTTGTGTGGGGTGTTATTAGAAGAATTCTTGGGCTGGGCATGGTGGCTCATGGGCCAGGCACACTGGCTAATGCCTGTAATCCCAGCACCTTGGGAGACTGAGGCAAGATTGTTTGAGCCCCGGAGTTTGAGAGCAGCCTGTGCAACTGGTGAAACCCCATCTCTACAAAAATACAAAAAATAGCGGGTGTAGTGGCATATGCCTATAATCCCAGTTATTTGGCAGGCTGAGGCAGAAGGATCACCTGAGCCCAGGAGGTCCAGGCTGCTGTGAGCCATGATCGCATCACTACCCTTCAGCCTGGATGACAGAATGAGATCCTGTTTCAAGAAAGAAAAGAAAAGAAGGAAGGAAGGAAGGAAGGAAGGAAGGAAAGAAGTGAGGGAGGGAGGGATGGAAGGAGGAAAAAACAAGAGAATTCTCCAGGGAGAGTCACCAAAGAACATACTAAATGTCCCTTGGGCAGATCACCTTTCTGGACCTCAGTTTCTTTATCCATAGATTGAGATGATATAAGTCAGTGGTTTTGAACCAGGGGTGACTTTGCTTCCTGGGGACTTTTGGTAGCATCTGGAGATGGAGGTGTTTTGGGTTGTAACAATGAGAGGGAGTATGCAGTGCTGCTATTATCCATGGATGCTGCTGATCAGCCCACAATGCACAGGCTCTGTTTGCCCCAACAACAAGTAAGTATTTGGTTTAAAATATCAATTGTGCCAAGGTTGAGAAACCCTGGAGTAGATGATTTCAAAGTTCTCTCCCACCTATAAGAATATCTTCCCTTTGGTGTGAGTATTAAAAACCCACATGAACATGTACAATTGGGATCCCTGAGTTTTAATGGCAAGGCCCAAAATTTATTTCAGGTACCAGGAAGGTGCCCTGCTTCTGTGCCTACATCCTGAGCTCACCTTCCTAGCCAAGCAGACCCAGGGCCATCTGCTGCCATCGTATCTGTCACCCCAGGGTCAGCAGAACACTTATCATCATGGAAGGCATTCCTAGCTAGAGAAGCTTGATGGGAAGTGGGGACAGAGGTATCACTTGTCACTGGGCTTTTCTCACTGCCAGGTTCCTCTCATTATCTGGTGAACTCTGTTCCTGTCTGTCAGCGTGCCACTCAGGGGCCCAACTGCAATCTTCCTTCTGTCTCATGTCTATTTCTTTCCTCTTCTGGGACTTAGGTCTGCCAGCTCTGAAGACTCACCTTCCCCAGGGGTGGGGAAGCTCTTCATCACTCCACCCCCCAGGCTTGGATTCATAGTCTTAAAGAGATTCAAGCTGTGGGCTTTTCTTCCAGGATATAAATGCAAGGAAAGGCTTGATGTGCATATCAGTGGAACATCTGTGCCACTTCTCTTTACTGCACCCATGGCAAACATCACTAATCATCACAAAACTTTTCCCCATTGAGCTGGAGCATGGCTAAACATGGCTCTCTACAAAGCCACTTCTAGTTGATAGAGTTGGCATTCTGATTTTAACCAACTCGCTATCCTGTTCTCTGAACCATCCAAGTGAAGATAATAAGGCTTGGGAGAGATAATGAATGAAATGAGATTCTCAACTAGATTGTAAGTTCCTTGCGGGCAAGGGCAAGTTCTGCCTCATTCACTTGTCTGTCCCCAGTATACACAGGAGAGGCCCAATAAACATTTGTTGAATGAATGAAGAGCCTCCCAGCTTGTGGTCTCCCTGAGATGCACACTCCCCACCTGGCTCTCTAAGATTGGAATGGACTCCAATTCATAGCTTGCCATCTGGACTAATGCTGGATAGAGTGATCCTGGGAAAGGAGAGATTCGAAAGAGCAAAGATGATATAGTGAGCTCTGCTCTCAGGTGTAAAAGGTGTAAAAGGGGAATGCAGGACTGATGCTTTCCATTATTTCTAAAAGAGTGATAATGGCTGTGAGAGAGAGCTTTGAAAGAATCTGGTACCTGTGTCACTTCCCCATGTTAATTTTTTTTTTTAGTATCCCCTTCCTGGTTCCCTGTGGGCTTTAGGATTTTTTTTTTTTTTTTTTTTTTTTTTTTTTTTTGAGATGGAGTCTTACTCTGTCGCCCAGGCTGGAGTGCAGTAGCACGATCTCAGCTCACTGCAACCTCCGCCTCCCGGATTCAGGCGATT
Source organism: Pongo pygmaeus (assembly GCF_028885625.2). Lineage (NCBI taxonomy): Eukaryota > Metazoa > Chordata > Mammalia > Primates > Hominidae > Pongo > Pongo pygmaeus. The sequence goes on along the minus strand of NC_072373.2, from coordinate 119,445,334 downwards.
CGTCTGCCTCAGCCTCTCTGAGTAGCTGGGATTACAGGCACCCGCCACTACGCCCAGTTAATTTTTTGTATTTTTAGTAGAGACGGGGTTTCATCATGTTGGCCAGGCTGGTCTCAATCTCTTGACCTTGTGATCCACACACCTTGTACTCCCAAAGTGCTGGGATTACAGGTGTGAGCCACCGCACGTGGCTGGAATGTTTAGGCTATCATTTATTGAGTGCTGTGTTCCATCAGCTTTGTAAACATTGACCCACTAGATGACCACAATAGGTTGGTTCTCTTTTTAACCATTTTGCAGAAATCGAGGCACAGAGGGGTTAATTACATGCCTATGATGCCCAGCTAGAGGGTGACTAAGTTCAGGTTCATACCTAGGCCAGTGTGCCTCCAAAGCTGGTCTTCATAAAGCCCTTCAAACAGAGAAATTCTGCGTGCTTGTGCTTGGTGGCTACAGGGTGGGAGGAGATTGTGCTCTGTCTCTCTGCCAAGGTTGAAGACAAAGAGACTCTGGGGGAGGGAGTGGTAATGGGAGAAGCTAAGGGAAGGTGTCTGCCCTGAGACCTTAGGGAAGGTGGAAACAAGTCCCGTGAAATTGGCCTGGATAGGAAACAGGTCCTCAGTCTACAACTCTGCGAAACCCCTGAGGAGAGAGGCCTAGCTCAGAGGCCCAGGTGAGTCTAGCCTGGTCCGCTGCCCACAATCCCCTAATCTCCTGCTACACCATCTCCTAGTTATCTCCCCCAACATTTGGGTGGCCAGATTTAGCAAATAAAAATACAGGATGGCCAGGTAACTTTGCAATTCAAATAACAACAAATTTTTTTTCAGTGTAAGTATGGCATATTTGGGACAAATACTAAAAAATTATTTGTTGTTTATCTGAAATTCATATTTAATTGGGTGTCTTGTATTTTATGTAGCAATTCTATCTACTATCCTTGGCCACCTCCCACACCATCCCCTGGTCTGCTGCCCTGCTATTCCCAGTGGAAATTCCTGGCCCCACATAGACCAAATTGCTGTGTCACATTCCCTACCCAGAGCTGCCCGGTGGTCTTTACCCAGCTTAGTTTCTCCAGGAGCCCTCCTTGAAGCAAACAGTTGCATCCCTGAGGACAGGACCATGAGCATCCTGCCCCAAGTCACTCGGATCCTCCTGGGGGTATTAGGCTTAGGCTCCCTGTGGTGGTGGCGGTGGTGGTGCGGGGGCTTCTGGATAGCAAAGTAAAGAAGCTAAAGAGACAAGAAACCTTGCCTCATAATTTGGAAAACTTCATCACTCCCCTGGCTCTGGGCCAAAGCAATCATTTTAAGGTGCTTGGAGCGAGGAAAGGGGACTGAGAGGAGGGTGGTTTGCTGTGGGTTTCTCCTCCCAGACTTACCAGCTGCAGACAGGATATGGTTAATGAGCTGTGGAAGCAGAATTCACCCAGGAAATGATGTGGGGCCACCCTACACCTGTTCCCAAAGGCTGTGGAGCTCCAGGCTTGGAATGAGTGAAATCTGAAAACTTACTCCCTATTTGGGGGCTCCCACTCCACTCTTCAGACATAAATACAGAGATGGGAAAGGACTTCGCAGGAACCCATGGATTCAGGAAGATAGCAATGGGGGCGGGAAGGCGGAAGGGGAATTAGAGGAGCTGTGCTTTCTTTATCTGATTCCTCACATATGTAAACACAGACACACACACACACACACACACACACACACACTCTGCACTTACAGCTCAGGAGCTGGGGAGCTGAGTTCTCACGCCTATTCTGTGGCTTATGGTGAGCCAGTTGCTTCCCTTGTCTAGGCCTCAGTTTGCTCATCTATAAATTTTTGGAGAAGGGCTAGAATCTCTCCGGCCCTGCCTGCAGAGGTCCGGGAATTTGGTATCCCCACCTAAGTATGAACTCTCTGAGAGCAGGGACTTGGCTTCAATCTCATGGATGACTGATCACCCAGAACCCAGCCAGCCTCAGGGAGGGTCCAGCAATGCCGGCTTCTGCTGCTGCTGCTGTCTCTAGACCTGAAGACTGGCCACAAAACCAGAGGCATTTCCCAATGTGTGAGCCTGGGCCTTCCCAGGCTGCGCTGGCAGAGGCTGCAGGGGAACCAGGAGCCTAAATTCCCAAGCAGGCAAATTATCCACTGAGCACCCTGCACCCTAGTGCCTCGGGACCAGTGCAGGAGACAAGGCAGAGGAGGACACATCTGCCAGGTGGCTCCCAGGGTCCCACCCCCGAGTCATTCTCATACTCAGTGCCACTGTTAATGCCTTCTGCTTTAGCTTAATTAAGCCATCTGCCCACATTAAATGGTAAATTATCTCAATCACTCCCTGGATCCCAGAGGGGAGAAAGAGATGAAAGGAAAATGTCATCCCTTGAGTGGAGCTGGAGGACTCTGCCCCACCTGTGATGACTTCTCCCTCAGTGAGGGACAGCCTCCAGTGTTTACAAATCCTTCTGTGTCCTTGAAAATCTAACTCCACCTGTCATCATCTCTCTGCTTCTTTCTCTTCCTATAGGGAGGAGCAAGGCCCTTACACGTCTGACCATGGGTAGGAAAAAAGATGAGAGCTTTTCTGTTTCTCCTCTACCTTAGGGGTGCTTGAGTGTCTGTAATGTTGCTCTCTTCCAATAAGCCTGTTATTTTTGCACCCCTGTCAGCTCTCAGTTCTGCTGAGGAAGCCCTGTGCTCCCACTGAAGTGACCTGTGAACACCACTCTGCTCTGCAGGCTTGTGGCCAGAGGCTGGAGGATGGAGGGATCTCATTACAGGCATCTGTAGGGTAAGTGGGGAGGTGTCTCCCAGGGTAGAAGCACCTTCCTGAAGGGTTGCTGTGGACCAGGGGATGGCCCTTGCTTGGCTTTGCAGTTCCAAACATTGGATTTATAAGCATGCTCGTAGTTGTTCAGGTTCAAGAACCATTGACTTACAGTCACTAAATCCCTAAGAGACTGATGAACCTGAGTCCAGTAAAAAACTGGGGGACATGACTTAAGAGAGATTGACTCACAGTCACTAAACTTCTAAGAGACTGAGTGTTTTAGTTCATTTTGTGTTGCTATAGTAAAATACCCAAGGCTGAGTAATCTATAAAGAAAAGAGGTATATTTAGCTCATGGTTCTGCAGGCTGGGAGGTTCAAGAAGCATGGTGCTGGCATCTGCTTGGCTTCTGTGTGGGCTTTCCTGCTGCATTAAGACATGGTGGAAGATCAAAGGGGAAGTGGACATGTGCAAAGAGGTAAATTTCAAGGAGTGTCCTGGTTCTATTAAAGCCCATTCTCAAGGGAGCATTCCTGTGAGAACTAGTTCAGTCTCACAGAGAGCAAACGCTGACTACCACCAACCCATTTATGAGAGATCTGTCCCCACCTGTCACTGGGCCCCACTTCCCAACACCGCCACAATGGGAATCAGTTTCAATATGCATTTTGGTGGGGTCAAACTCAAACCATAGCACTAAGGAGCCCAAGGTAAATGTAAAATGGTGACTATTCCTACCAAGTATTCCCTTTTTGGTACCAAGCTTACCCAGAAAACTAATAATCAGAAGGTTGCTTACTGAGTTCAGAACAAAGAGACATTAGGTCAGGGGACAGGAAATTGTGATTAACGATGTCTGGTCCAGAGCCACTTGTCTCTCTCAGTGGAAGTGGAAACACACTGACTGGTTGTATTATTTGACTGTCCTTTTTCTGGATGCCTAGCAGACCCAGATCTTCAGTTGCCCTATGCTTCCTTCCGTCAGACTGGGGACTACTGACTGGGCCCCAGCTCTCTTTAGCTACATTTAGTCCTAATGACTTTTTTTGGACTTGGGTACTTCCCAGTCTCTTCATTATGCATTTACAAAGCATCATTTAGAGTGGGTCTTTTCTATGAATTGTTGATGCTTAGCTGTTGTACTTTCTTGAAAATGACTTAAGTCCCAGGTTCTGTCAATCTCTTTCTGTAGATCCCTAGATACACAGTTATTTTATGAATCATAAGTCACGCCCCTGGATCTCAGACAGACTTCATATGCTATTTCAGGGCACATTGGGCTTCTGCTGAGGCATCACTCAATGGAGCCACTTGCTAACTGTGTTACTTTGGGCACAACACTAAGCCTCCATGAGCCTTGGTTTCCTTGGGATAAAATGGGGATATTAATGATGATTTCACAGGGATACAAAGATCAGGGGAAATAGTCAAGTGTTATATTTTGATCATGTATCAAAATGGGCTGTGACCTCCTTACAGTAACCGTTATCAGTCAGGAGCCTCAAGGGATGCTTTCGCAGACAGAAATAGTCTTGGGAATATGCTTAATTTGTTTATTCACAAAACATTTATCAAGCACCTACTGTGTGACAAGCATGGTACTTGCAGTGAGAGAATAAATTTTCTTAAATTCTGAAATAACTACTTTACCATGAGAGGTGAGGATAGTATATTGACAACTAATATTGGGAACTTATTGTGTGCCAGAGAGGGAACTAATTGCAGGTATCATTTTATCGAATTCACACAATAGTCAAATGAGGTAGACAATTTTACTACCCCTGTTTTGCAGATTAGCACACTGAGCTAATCAAATTCTTTAAGGTCAGACAGCTTGTATGTGGTATAATTAAAACCCCGATCTGAGTGGCTGCAAGGATCATGCTCTCAACTAAACTCCAGAGAGGGATAGATTACAAGTGCAAAATCAAGACTGGTAAAGATTAGACCCTCTTGCACTGAGTGTGTGATTTTCTTGCATGGTTATTAAATATAATGTGTTGTATTCAAACATGACTGTGAGTTTAAGGCTACGATGTTTGGGTGGGTAAAAGGAGGATCTCCTTCAATAGGGTGAATAGTGATGAAAGAGCCCATAATGGAGACAAAGAGGATTCTCAGACTAGAATTCAGGAAGCAGAGGGAATGCCCCATGTAGGTGTGGCCTCCTGGAAGGTTAAGTGCAAAGGCAGCATCCACCACTTTGAGGTAAGCAGGAATCAGAAAGTGGGAAAGGGGCAGTGGGCCAGGGAGACCTGCCATCTCTCTTAATAAAATCCCAGACCTCCAAAACCAGCATATAAGGGGAACTGGGCCTCACTGCGTCCAACCCAGGGATTCATACTCCCCTCAGGGATGTTCTGATAATGACTGATGCCTCTCTCATTGGGCTTCACGTCTAAAGGTCCAGCCCTTCTGTCTAAAGGACAAAAGATTATCTTTAAAGCCTATTGCTGAGTGGGCAGGGTGTCTTGAAGTCATGTTCTATGGTCATATTCTATTGCCTGCATTTATTTTTTCTCTGTTATTCCTAAGCCTTTAGTCAAGTCTCATGTAACTGGCCCAGCCTGATTTCACCAGACAAAAGGAAAGGTCTTGTGTTCAGGCTCTAATTGGAGCATTAAAAAGATTGCGGGCTCCCTTCAGCTTTGTGGAGAGAATGTATTCCAAGTTAGAGTGTCATCTGCATCCTCATCAGAAGATACGCTGGAATGGCCTTGAAACCACAAGACTGCCATGAAGCCTGTGAAGTTCATGGAATCACTTAAAGGCCCCAACCCACCCTCAGGCCCCAGCAGCTGATGCCCCTGCTCTCAGATTCCCATAATGGTTCCAGGTGGTGACCATTACCCAGTACCATACTTTCCAGACTGTGCCCATCTCAGGGGCCAGCTTGACAAACTCACACCTAGAGTTTGTCAAGAATGCAGAGCCTCAAGCCTACTCCAGACCTCCTGAATCAGAATCTGCATGTTAACAGAGTCCAGATGATTCAGAAGCACATGGAAGTTTGAGAAGCACAGATGCAGGGCAGGAGCTCTTAATCTGGGCCCATGAGCTCAGTGGGGGAAAAATAGTATTACATCTTTATTTTTTTATTTTTATTTTTATTTTTGAGACGGAGTTTCGCTCTGTTGCCAGGCTGGAGTGCAGTGGTGCGATCTCGGCTCACAGCAACCTCCGCCTCCTGGGTTCAAGTGATTCTCCTGTCTCAGCCTCCCAAGTAGCTGGGACTACAGACGCACGCCACCATGCCCAGCTAATTTTTGTATTTTTAGTAGAGACAGGGTTTCACCATGTTGGCCAGGATGATCTCGATCTCCTGACTTTGTGATCCACCCGCCTCGGCTTCCCAAAGTGCTGGGATTACAGGCGTGAGCCACCGCGCCCACCCACATCTTTATTTTTACCAATCACTAACCAAATATTAGGATTTCCTTCCATTTTGGATGTAGGTTGCAAATAACAGAAATATTCAAGATACTTTTGACTTTGTCACCAATAGAAATCATGGATATTTTTGTAACACATTACAGTTGTTTGAGATATCTCAAAGTAGCATATATATTCACCACTACTTCAAAATAACAATAGCTATTAGATATGAAGTTATATTATACTATATAATATAATAGTAACCAAACTTATTATATCACAAAATTTGAAAAACATTTTTGATAAGGATTTCAAAGGACTTGACTTCCCTTATTATCCCATGTGTTTTACTTTCTGCATTAGAAACTTTATTCTGAGAAGGGCTCACCAAGTTTCTGAGGGATCCATTACACTAAAAAGGCAAAGAACCTCTGCTCTAAGAATCACAGCAGGGCCGGAATAGTGTTTGGAGAATTTCAGACATGTGGGGTAAGCATTACTCAATCTGGAAAGCCCCAGAAGTCACATGCCCCCACAGATAGGCATCCTTCAGAGCAGACCTGACTGGCAGCTAGAGGTCTGCTTCGATGGCTTCTTCATTCTCCCTTCATTAAAAAGTGGGTTTGATAAGGCCCATGCTAAGGAATAAAACCAAGATTCCAAGTAGGGAAGATTGCTCTTGTCAGTCCAGCAAGAAAATCAGCAACCCAACTGAAAGACTATCAAAGATTATTCCTTTTATCAGCCCCTCTCGATTTCCCCGCAGTGATCCACAGAAAAACACTTAAAAGGAAAATCACCTGTGTGCCTGTCTTTAGGGGCAGAAAGGAAGGAGCCAGTAGGGACACCAGCTCCCTTTGCAGCCAGAGGGGTGAGGAGAGTCCTGGGGAATGAGAGTGGGTGGTGGTAGCTTTAAAAAGAAGATCCTGGCTGGGATCGGTGGCTCATGCCTGTAATCTCAGCATTCTGGGAGGCCGAGGCAGGTGGATCACCTGAGGTCAGGAGATCGAGACTAGCCTGGCCAACATGGTGAAACCCCATCTCTACTAAAAGTAAAAAAATTAGCCAAATGTGGTGGCACACGTGTAATCCCAGCTACTGGGAGGCTGAGGCAGGAGAATCACTTGAACCCAGGAGGTGAAGGTTGCAGTGAGCCGAGATAGCGCCACTGCACTGCACTCCAGCCTGGGTGACAGAGCGAGCCTCCATCTCAAAAAAAAAGAAAAGAAAAGAAAAGAAATCCCTTTACACTGTGTTAGGCATGAGTAAAACATAAATAAATAAAAATAAAAAGAAGATCCCGCGGTGGGGGAGCAGCATCCCTAGACCTGAGGGAATGGTGGGGGTGTCTGGGTAAGATGTGACCCTGAGGCCAACAGCAGGCCTGAGCTGGTTGGTCCCCAGAATTCTCTTGAGGAGAGGGAAGTGGCCACCCCTGAAAAAAGCTCCTCTGGCAAGAGTGTAATGGAAGGGATAGCAAGATCAGGGGTCAGTGCTTCTCCCTGGGTCCTCAGCTGGAGGCAGGGTGGGTACAATGAGTCATTCCAGGAGCTGGGATGGACCAACAGCCCTGTGCTCTTTGGGGGCCTTGAAAACATGGTCCTATAGGACTCCTGGCAAGATGCTTTGGGCCAACAATGGGGCTCTCTAGGGTAAGACTAACCTCACGCTGTCCTTTATGAAAAATGATAATAACTTCACAAACTGTTTAATATTTTAGACTTTTCAAAGTTGCCTTAAGGCAACCTGATATGGTAGTGGAAAGAGACCAAAACTGAAATCTACTTCTGCCCATGAAAAATAAATAAATAAATAAAGCCATAGCCAAATTTCTTTGGCCCTCTTGAGCTTCAGTTCTTTCCATCTGAAAGGTGGAGATAATAATAGCTGAGGAACCTGCTCAGTGATTTGTGTGCAGATCAAATGGCACATGGGCACGAAAGATGAGGGCTTTGCCATGGAAGTGGAAGGTCCTGTTCCATCTGAGCACTGTCACCTCCTGTATGAGTTTCCTAGTGCTGCTGTAATAAAGTGCCACAGTCAGTGGCTTAAACCACAGGAATGTATTGGCTCGCTGTTCTGGAGGCTGCAAGTCCAAGACCAAGGCATTAGCAGGGTTGGTTCCTTCTGAGGGCTGTGCCTCTTCCTTTGCTTCTAGTGGTGGGCTGGCAACTGTAGGAGTTTCTCAGCAAGTAGAGGCATCACCCTGACCTCTGCCTTCATCTTCACATAGTGTTCTTCTTGGTAGGGTGTCTGTGTCCAATTTGTCCTTTTTATAAGGACACCAATCATACTGGAGTAGGGGCCTACCCAAATCTAATAAGACCTTATCTCAACTAATTACATCGCAACAACCCCATTTCCAAACAAGGCCATAGAATGAGGGAGGGGTGGGACTTCAAAATTTGAGTTTGGAGCCAACACAATTCAGCCCATTACACTCCGTTAGCCCATTGATGCTCCTTGGCCGTGGGGAGTCCAGAACACACAGGTCAGGTACAGAGGATGGAGCAGGGTGGAGAAGTTCCAACTCTTCTAGGCAGATTCTGCTCTCAGATGAATTGAGGTCTTCCACCACCTCTTTATTAAACACTTAAACATTTATTAAACATCTATATTATGCCAGATATAGAGAATATAAAATGAATAAATTACTGTCCTTAACTTCAAGGGAAAAGAGAGATAGACATGTAAACAAATCATTGCAAGGCAGCACGATTCACACAATAAGAGATTTATGTGGCAAAAAAGACAGAGTCCAGGACAGGATTGTCAAGGAAGGCTCCTAGGAGGTGGTAACATTGGAACTAAATATTGAAGACAACTAGGGATTTTCCAGGCAGGCAAAAGGCAGAGACATTTCAACTAGACTGAAAGCACCACAGCACAGAAGTGTAAGAGCCTGGCTTGGGTAATACTTTGGCTGGGCTAGAGATGGGAGCAATGGGAGACAGAAGTCAGAGGTAGGTTAGGGCCAGATTAAGGGGGTTATCCACCAACCTAAAGAATGTAAACTTTAGAATGGAAATCCCTATAGGACCACCATGGAAAACTTTCTATGCTGTAAGTTCTGAAAAGTCAATGATCTCATTGGTTGTGGGAGGTGAGGCCAGAGTACTAACATAGCAGACACTCAATATATATGCAACAAACACATGAATGAATGAGTGAATGAATAAATGGTTTTAAGCAGCAGAGTGGTATGAGAGTCTTAAGAGTAGAGTGCATATGGAAGCAGATAAACACAGTCAGGATAATTTGCTGTACACCAGGCAAGTGCTGTGAGGGCCTGAATAGCCTCCAAGAAGAGCAGAAACACATGGCCTTCAATGGAATGGGAAAGGGGGGAAAAGGTGAAACTAATGGTACATCTGTAGGGGTCTTAAGATGGGATTTTTTTTTTTTTTTGAGACAGGGTCTCACTCTGTTGCCCAGGCTGGGGTGCAGTGACATGATCTTGGCTCACTGCAACCTCTGCCTCTTGGACTCAAGCAATCCTCACACCTCAGCCTCCTGACTAGCTGGGACCACAGGTGCACCAAGAATACAAAAATTAGCCACCATGCCCAGCTAATTTTTGTATTCTTTGTAGAGGTGGGGTTTCACCATGTCACCCAGGCTGGTCTCAAACTCCTGGGCTCAAGGGATCCTCCTGCCTCGGCCTCCCAAAGTGCTGGGATTATAGGTGTGAGTCACTGTGCCCAGCCTTAAGGTTTGAATTTGGAGGAGTTCCTGCCCCAGACCTCAGCCATCTCTGGGGTGCTACTTCCCGAGGGAAAGGAAAGAAGAGGCTGTAGGAGGCGCTCTTGCTGAGAAGCACTGAAACCAGCAAAGAGCAGGAGGAGCTAAGAACAGAGCTCAGTTGCCCCAAGGCCAAAAGGGAGATAGATGCCCAACTGTGGGCCTGAGCTAAGCTTGGGGAATGGAATTTGGAACACAATAGAAGGAAAAAGGGGGCTATAGTGGGTTGAATAGTGTCTCCCCAAAATTCATGTCTACCCAGAACCTTGAAATGTGACCTCATTTGCAAACAGGGTCTTTGCAGATGTGAAATGAGATCATACTGAATTAGGGTGGGCCCTAAATCCAATGATAGATGTCATTATAAGAGACAGGAAAGGACACAGACACAGGGAGGAAGGCCATATGAAGCAGAGATTGGAGTTGTGCTGCCAGAAGCCAGGAAAGCCAGGAGCCACCAGCAGCGGGAACAGGCAAGGAAGGGTTCTCCCCCAGTGCCGTCACAGAGAGCACAGCCCCACCAACACCTTCATTTTGGACTTTTGGCCTCTGGAACTATGAGAGAATACATTTCCCATTGTTTTAAGCCCTTGAACTTGTGGTACTTTGTTATGGCAGCCCCAGAAAACTAATACAGAGTCACAATACAAGGGGCTGGTGAAGGTGAGGTCAAATGGTCAACCATGGAGTAGGGACCCAGGCAGGAAAGGAAGGGACATCAGGAGGGACTGGTAGACTCAGGGAGGTTTAGGGCTGAAGGTCTTGCGGAAGAATGACAGGTTTGGGGAAAAGCTGAATGAACAGATTTATATCCTGAGGGTAGTATATTTAAAATTAAGATTTTAAAGGTGTCTGTTGGACAAGAAGTTGTTAAAAAAAAAAAAAATCGCAGAGATGGAACAGTTCCAGGTGATTATAGGTGTAATCAGATTAATCTCTTTTTTAGTGGAGAAAAGATACCTGACCAACAGATTTACCCAACCTGGCAAGACAATTTATCCTCCTTGGAATCTGCGTTTTAAATCCAAGGACTAAAGAAGAGCCTATGTTCTTCTGAGAAATTACTATTACCTCCCTTCATGTCAAGGCATTTCAGATACTGCCTGGGAGTTTTGTGTTTTAGGAAGGTCATAGGGGTGGGGTACAAGGTCTCAAATCTCAGCCTGTGGGTGAGTCTTCCCAGGCCTGGCCCAGGCTTTCAGAGAAAGGCACTCCCCAGAGGTTTTCAGAAAGGCTTGCTTGTCTGGAGACCCCTGGGACATTAGATAGCAGAGAAAATAAAACCCACCAAAATGGCGAGGCAAAGCTGGGCCATTTGAGGAAATTCAGAAAGAAAAACTCCAAACATAATCTTAAGGTAATAAAGTGACACCTCTAGTGCAAGCCAGAGAAATTCTCAGAGTTGCCCTGGGGCCAGGAATTACTCAATTAAATAGCAAAAGCCCAAAGGGAAATGGAGAAACAGTACCTCTTCCTCCTTTACCTGAAGCTCTGCTCCCCCTATTCCCTTCACCCCATATGCCCTCTGCTAGCAGCTTCTCCCCGCAGGCCTTACCCTTAGACCAGTCTGCCATCACATCCCAGCTGTCAGTACATTCCTCCTTTCCCGCGAGGACACGAACACTGATGGATCTTCTCTCCTCCTGCTCCTCTCTGGCCCTGGTCCAGGCTGTTTCCTATCACTTTCTCTCAGGAGCTTTCTAGCTGAGCTTTCCTATCACTTTCCCCTGGGGCGGGGGAGGGTCTCATTTCCACCTTCTCAAGATATTGTCTCCTATTATATATTTATTTTTTCTTTTTTAGCTATCTCCTACCGAGAGGGTGGTCTCCTACTATTTAAACAGAAAACAGTGTTTGTTTTGAGGGAGAGTGGACAGGCAATAAGGAAGCTACATTTCTTTCCTTACACAGTGCCTGAGCCAAGAGGACTCTGGCCCTAGTATCCACGTAACCAGAGCATCCTCATGCCTGCCTCTTCAGCCCCTGCACTGTCCCCCAAAGGCCCTTGCATTTGCCAGCCCAAGACTGTCAAGGGCATAACCCTCTGACCATATCCTCACACTCTCTACCTTTAGCTCATTCTCCTCTCCCTGTGGCATCCTGGGCACCACTTCTTCCTCTCCCTCTCCCTAGCCCTTTCTCCAAATCCCCCAAGCGGGAGGGATAGGTTGGGAGCAGAAGGCAGTTTAGCTTTTACAAGCCCGGTGCAAGGATCTGCTGAGAGCTATTCCAACGACCATGTTTTCCAGAACAGATTTTGTATTTAATCAATGAAGGTGTTTCTCTCCCAGCAGACAGCTAATCTCCAAGAGCCTCACATTCATCTTCTCTTGGTATTTACTCAGATGGGAAAAGTGGTTCCTCTTACCCTTACTGCCTGAAGATCATTCTTCCTTTGCCCAGCTTCTCCCCATTCACCTCGGGGAACCGTACTATTTGACCAGCTCTCCCCTGTGGGAAAAGTCAGAGGCAAGTGAGAAGATGGTGACCTGGGGAGGCAAAGTGACAGAAAATGTCAAAGAGCAGTGACAGTCTCTAGGTTGTAAGCTTCCTGGGATGGCATGGGGGATGGTGATTATATTGAGTCACCACTGATGAAATATTTATTGAGCTGTGAAGGAAACACTCCAGGGTAAAGCAGAGAAGCAGTAACTGATTTAAGATGCAGAAGTTCAAGTACTCACACCATTGCCTCACTGTGCAGGGACAGCAAGTTATTTACCTTCTCTGGGTGTCAGCTTATAGGCCTGGGTTGTCAGGGCTGGAAGGGAGCAGACAGAACCTTTATTGGCACCTCACCTGTTAAAGATGGGGCATTGGTAGGTTGCTGATGAGGGAACCTGAAAAAACCTACTCCTCTACAGCAGGTCAAATTCATGACCTGAAGCTGAATACTTCCAGCATATTTGTTCAGGGTGTAGATGGGAATAAAGTATCTTTGCAGTGCTCTGTTCCCTCCGTCTCCCCAGACATCTGACACCCTAAAAGCCATCCACAGCTATGGAGCCTGAGTGACACCTTGATTTGTGTTGTCACCTGACCGAGCCTAAAGACCTCCAGCTCAGTTTCCCACCTTCATCCCACCCCCCAGATGGTAAAATTCAGACCTCTCTCCTGAAAGGCAGAGGTTAAACATTTAGGACTGTTTCTGGCCGAGGACTTCTTCCAATTAAAACCCCCACTGTGGGCTGTCTCCCTTCATTTCATTTTTCTAAAGGGGCAGAGGCTCTTTTAAAAAATAATAAAATGCAATGTGTGTGATTTACTTTTCTGATCTCTTTGAGAAATAGATAAATATAAAAGTGTGTTCTTAACTCCAGAACCACTCTTTTTGCGTAAATACCTCATTGGGCAGCTAAGTGTGATTTTCCTGAGTCTCCCTTCATTGGATCTGCCGGAAGACTTGTCAGGGAACCTTTTAGTGAGGGTACTTCTTCCTATTTTTCTTCTGTTTTTGGAGGCATACACATTATGCATAACCAAAACAATGGCTCAATTGTGTTTAACTTTGTATTTTGATTGTTGAGAACAAAAACAAAAAGTATCGATGTGTATGTGGCTGTTTGTAGTGAATTCATTGCAGAATGAGGTTGTCCGCGTCCTTAACAAGCTAAGGGGCAGGAGGCACCCTCTCATATTCTTATTCCCTCCTCCAAGCGCAGTAGATAATTTAAGCACAAGCCTATTTGTGAAAGAACATTTTGCTTAAGTGCCATTCACCTTAGTCTTGGAATTCCTTCCCAAACGTCAGGTGTTCTTTCAGCTTCCAAACTAGCATATGTATCCATTAGTCTGACAGATCACCTGAACACCATTAAGAGGTGTGGTGTTTTTGCTTTCATTTCTCCTGCTGGGAGAAGTGGCAGTTCATGTGTCATTCAGTATCTCACATACTCACACGAGGCAGGCGGGAGGGCGAAACGGGGAACTATAGCAATATTTAAAGATGCTTTGGAAACCAACCGTGAACACATCAACATCACGACATCTACGATTACTTGCTATTGGCCCTCGGACACATTTAAGAGAAAGAGACAGTCACTCTTTTTTTTCTTAAATGATATACACATAGACAGTCATTTTTATTCTATTATAATTGTCTTTTATCTTTATCTAGTGCTATGTGGAAAGGGTTTGCATCATAGATTTTTCCTAGCTTTATAATATACCACAAGCTCCTACTTCCCTGCTCCTCTCTAATCAGTATTCTTTCAAGAGTTCTTTGGTGAAGCCATCTATCTGAAACTAAAATGAACCAAACCCATATCACTGGTGGTTGGAGAAAACCATGGCCAAAACGATCGTGGCAGGTCTCAATCTTGGGAGTTTTTAAGAAGGAATGTGCCAGAGGCCTTTCCCAAGAACGGAGTTTTGTTTTGTTTTGCAGAGGCGTTCAATGTGTCTAGTGCTTGCTGGCCACAGCAGCTACTACCACAGAGACTTCTGGGAGCGGCCGTTGTGTTGAAGCAGGCTCCTGCCTGAGGGACAGCATCAGGCAGTGGGCTCTGTAGAGTGAGAACCAGGTGGACGCCTTCTGTGCCCAGCTCAGAGTCCTGCACCACGCCAGGACTGCCCCGGCCAAGGGCTACTGACGCAGGTTCCACTCATTCCACTGTGTGGAGGGCCTTGCACCTCTCCTAGAAAGGCTCCTAGAGAAGGAATTGGAGTTATGTACAAGTGACCTAAATGGGAAGCTTTTCTTTTTCTTTTTTTTTTTTTTAGACAGAGTCTCGCTCTGTCTCCCAGGCTGGAGTGCAGCGGTGCGATCTCGGCTCACTGCAAGCTCCGCCTCCGGGGTTCACGCCATTCTCCTGCCTCAGCCTCCTGAGTAGCTGGGACTACAGGCGCCCGCCACCACGCCCAGCTAATTTTTTGTATTTTTAATAGAGACGGGGTTTCACTGTGTTAGCCACGATAGTCTCGATTTCCTGACCTCGTGATCCGCCTGCCTGGGCCTCCAAAAGTGCTGGGATTACACGCGTGAGCCACCGCGCCCCACCAATGGGAAGCTTTTCTAGATGAGATTGGATTAAATTCCATGTGATTTCTCTTTCCCTTTAATTCAGGTTGGGACTTGTTTCTTTCTGGTGGATCACAGCTGCCCAGATGTTGCAATTGATTATTATGTTTCTGTAGAGAAGTATTTTTCTTTAATCTTCAGGATTTTTTTTGCCACCAAAAGAAAACATGGAATTCTGTGTTTCCTCTTGATTGTGACTTCCCAGTGTTGACAGTTAAGTCCTTAGTATTGTAGGTCCCAGCCCACCAATACTATATCAAACACTGTTATGCACATAATGCAGCACTGTGATCTAATTTAAATAATACTTTTTTATTAATTATACTACTATATGTAATATACATCAACACTTTTGCTATATAACCTAAGTGATAACCCTCTTTTAGTTACCTGCCAAACTCTGGACTTGGTTTATATTGCAGTTAACACAGTTACAAAGTTGTAATGGTGTCTTTTTTTCCTTTGTAACAGAATGTGTAAATCAAAGTATATACATTGTGTGGTGTTCCTGTTTCTGGAGTTTCATGAGGATTTACACATGGCATTCAGTGTTCTGTATAGATCTGCATACCTTTGTGAATTCATCTGTTAACCCCTCTTCCTTTGAGAGAGCACAGGCGATGGTCATTAACTCCTTGTATTTTCTCTCTCTCCTACTGGTTATTCTATTTTTTCTTTTCTCTCTCTCTCTGTCGCCCAGGCTGGAGTGCAGTGGCGCAATCTCGGCTCACTGCAAGCTCCGCCTCCGGGGTTAACGCCATTCTCTTGCCTCAGCCTCCTGCTACTGGTTATTCTGAATTAAGCACAGACTTGTCAGCTCAGTTGCTTTATCATGAAAAATGTGTGTGACCTTGCAGTTCTTCCACGGTTCAGCAAACAAGTGCTAGCTTCACTGACCAAAAATTAAGTAAGGAAAACACAGTTTTTAAAATGACCCATCTTTTAACAGCCAAAACCGATGTGTCTATGGTGCTGCATCTTGCTGTTGTACTTCTGAAATCAGACCTGTGTGAATGATCATTTCTGACTTAACTGTGAGATGCTCGCGAGTACCGTTCCTGTTGTTTTGTTAGTGATGAAATCAAGACTATTTATTTGGAATATATACAACAGTGTTTTTCCATTGTATTTCATTTGCAAAAGTTGAGAACTGCCTTCTCTACCTTTTGCAAAATAATTGATATTCCATATTGGATTATCAAAGACTTCGATATGTGAACCTATTAAACCTAGAAATTGTATTCGTCCTTTCACGACTGTGGCCTGAGTTCCCCAGCCCCTCTCCTCCTTTTTTTAGATGAGATTTAGCACACTCTCAGTTATTTAAACATAAAACATTTCTTAAGTATGTATGTTGAGGCCATCTGAGCTCATAGCTGATTCAGTAACCAGTTTCATGCTGTGTCATTCACACTCACTACTTAATACTGCCATGGTGAAAATGTGGAGGAAAAATGTATCCATGTGTGTCTGGGAAGCATATACACTTGTACATTTTTTAATACTCTGATTCTGTAACATTTCCTAGTTTTGTTTTGTTTTACAGAAAAAAAAAGTGATAAAGCAATCAGAAGACCAAGAGGTTTACTATTGATGCTTAGGGTCGTCTGACCTTGGCTGGCCAATAGACCTACACGGCTAAATTAATTTATGAGAGTAATAATTTTTCAAAAGCTAATTTTTTTTCTGTATTTTCTTTGTGAAACTGCCAATATCATGAATAGAAAGGGAGAACCATAAAGGAGAAAGAACGTGATGTTCAGTTATGTTCGTGTGAACCTAAAGAAACAATGAGGAGGCAGGCGCCATCAGCCAAACTCTAGGGACTTGATGGTGTTGCTTGGAAGGCATCCATACCTGCATTTTGCATTCTTTGTATGTAATCGTATTGCCAAAGACAAACTATTTCATCATGTATTGTAAATAACACTCTTCCACAGACCTACCATAAAGTTTCTGTGACGCATTGTCTTCCAGTTGCAATAAAAATTACTGAGTTGCATCAGTTGGAAAAAAACAAAAAAAGATAGGGCATTGGACTTGGAGAGGCTGAGCTGCTCCAAACTGTAATTCCAGATGGACGGAGGCAGGGACAGCATCAAGAGCCAGCCTCCAGTCCCTGGCCACTGTCCTGTCTATCTGCTAATTAGTTTGGGAAAGACCTGAACCTATTTGATCAACAAAGAAGCCATTGGCCTTCCTTCCAAGTAGCTCCAAAAGGAGCAGCCTCAGATGAACATTAGGAGGCTTGGTCAGGTCCCAGCAGGAAACAGAAGGATCCTCAACTGGGATTATGAAGGTAATTGCATAAGGGAACCATTTGCAGAAGTACGGCAAGGTTAAGGGAATCAACAAGGAATGCTGAGACAGGTAGGGACCAGCAACGACAGGAAGCTCTTCCTACTCTCAACCTGAGGAGATGCATGGAAGAATGTAGTCCTCAGGACCCAGAAAATGTTGGAGCCATGCAAGGGGGCTGCCCAGAAGGAGCTGTAGTCGTAGAATTAAAGCAAGGCAGGGAAGGAGGGAGCAGAAGAAACACCCTGACCTGTCTCATGCCTTTGACCTCCTGCCAAAGCTTCCTGTTAATCTAACCAAAATTGGAAGACAGAAGACAGGAGAGCAATGTGATACTATCCACAGAGATTTGTCTCCTGGAACATGGAGCAGGCAGAAAATGGATCTTGGACTGGGAGCAAAGCAAAATTGCAAAACCAGCAGATGGGATGTTGTAGATGGTGCACCCCAGTAGAAATAACAAGTCCTTGGAAACCAGTAGTCAGTATGAATCCTGAGTTTCCTGCTTACTAACTGTGTGATTTTGGGCAAGTCACTTTACTCTCTGAGCCTGAGTTTTCTTCTTGGGGCTAATTATACCCTGTTGATGGAGTAGTTGTGAGGATTAAATGAGACACCTTATGGGAAAGCGCTGACCATGTACAAGGTTCTTATAAAGATTGTTTTTCCTTCCCGTCAGAGCCTCCCCTTCCAAGCTCTGCTGGACTGGAGGCACTGGAGTAGAGTGGAATGGAAGAAACACACAAACTTTGGATTCAGACCCTGGCTCCACAGCTACCAGCTGCATGACTTTACACAAGTCACTTAACTGCATGACCAGGGGCAGGTTATGTATCCTCTCCAACTTTGTTTTCTTAACGGTAAAAAGGGACTACCCAACTCATAACATTGTTGTGAGGATTAGAAATGATGTAAGGCACCTACTAAGGTATTGGGCTTATGGTAGGTAAGCCCTGGAATTAGACTAATTTCAAATCCTATTTCCCTCCTTATGAACCATGTAATCTTGCACAAGTTTTTGGATCTCTCTGAGCCTCAGTTTCTTCATCTATAAGATGGGGATAATAAAAGCACCTCTTTTTTAGGGTTGTTGATAATGAAGCGAAGTCATGGGCACACAATGTGCCAGGCATAGAGTTGGCCCTCAAAAGTTTGTTGTTATTGATCATTACTATTATCAGTCTTACGATGTTTCTTGTGTATCTTTTCCCAATCAAGCATCCAACCCTTCTACTCAGACCCCCAGAGTCTTTGCTGGAGAAAAGCAAGTAGGGAATGGGACCAGGGAGACAGCTAATTCAGAGGGGATGGGTTCATGGCGTAAGAATGGCTCAGCCTGCTTGGCAAATGCCTTTGCACACGCATCCAGACATGAGGTGCAGTTGAACACTCGGCCTGTAACTCTTTGGCCTTCCTCTATCAGGTTGCCCAAACAAGAGGATGGCCTGTCCTCCAACTTTCTCACCCTCACCCTGGGCTGCCTGATGCCATGTTGAGACTGACTGGCTTTCAGTTAGATGAAAACAGAGGGAAAGGGGGAGTGTAGAGTATGTCTAGACCTGACACTGTACGCCCCAATCATAATTTGCTGAACACTTACTATGTGCTAGGCATTGTGGAGACTTAACATAATTAGCTCACATCAATTTCGGCAATATTTGAAATTAGCCAAACTGAAATAGTAACATTAGTAATACTGGAAGTTAAAGCTCAGAGAGGTTAAGGAACTTGGCCAGCATCACACAGACAGTAATTGGCAGAGTCCGCATTTGAAATCAGGTCTGATTGTTCCCAAAGCTCAAGCTTGGGCAGCCGTGCCAGGTGGCCTCCTGGAAGGATGGCTCATATGTTGAACATCAATGCAAGGGTTTAGGGAGAGGATGGGAAGACAGGAGTGAGGAATGAACCTGGAACAGATGTGAGAACAGCATTGTCTGCCATTGCCGGTCACTTCCCTAGGAGGCTTGGAGACTGAGAATTTCTGAGGCTCCTTTCCATCTGATATTCTGTGAACCAGACCCTAACTGCCAGGGTCCTGGAGAAGAGAGGCAAAAATCCCACTTCCCAAGGCCCCAGAAGCTGGCCTCTTTCCCTCCTCCCCATCCTAGTTCCTTAGGGCTCAGATCACCTTTTCCTACCCTGAGCTGCAGAAAGCCTCTTAGCTAATGGTTTAGTGTGCCCCAGAGGGTGCCTAGAAAAAGATGGTGGACTTTCAGATGGGGGCCAGGAAGGAGGGGGCTTTTCCTTACATCATAATACCCAGGTGCTTTTGAGCCCTTAATCTGTCAGCCTCTCAGGCGAAATCTGTGGTCGTAAGTGTAAATGGACTGGCCAAAGGGTTGTGGGGAGCAGCAGCTGGACTGCTACAACCTCTGTTGGACTCTTCAGAGCATACATACTCTTCTTGGGACTTCTGCAGCCAGGAAATGTGGGAGCCCAGAGCAGTGAAGGAGCTTAGCCATGGGGTGGGGGAACACACAGCCCTCGGTGCCCCTCAGAACTGGACCCCCCCAGGATGTTCATTGGTTTCTTCACGGATTCCACAGTTTTTGAGAATTTATTTTAGGTGAGCCCTGTGTAGGCAAAATCAGATAGAATCATGCCCTTAAGTTGCTTAGATATCATAGGGGAGATAAAACGTGCAACACAAAAATACCAAAGCGCTGGGCACAGTGGCTCACACCTGTATACCCAGCACTTTGGAAGGCTGAGGCGGGAGGATCACCTGAGGTCAGAAGTTCAAGACCAGCCTGACCAACATGGTGAAACCCCATCTCTACTAAAAATACAAAATTAGCCGGGTGTGGTGGTACACGCCTGTAATCCCAGCTACTCAGGAGGCTGAGGCAGGAGAATCACTTGAATCCAGGAGGCGGAGGTTGCGGTGAGCTGAGATCACACCATTGCACTCCAGCCTGGGCAACAAGAGTGAAACTCTGTCTCAAAAAACAAAAAACAAAAACAAAAACAAAAACAAAACAAAACAAACAAACAAAAAACAAACCGAAACAAAACCCAAAGCGTGGAATGTTATCCAAACCTCTTCTTGGCATTTATAAGTGTTTGAAGGGATCAGAAAGACAGCAGGTAGGGGGAAGGGGATGCTTCCATAGCACTTACTGTATACCAGTCACTGTTCTAAATGCTTTGCATACATTAACTCTCATAATCCTCACAACCACCCCATCATTCTACAGATGAAGGAACAGGCATAGAGAGGCTAAGTGACTTTCCTCAGGGCCTAAAGCTGGTAAGTGGATTTGACCAAGGCTGTGTGGCTCAGAGTCTGTGCTCTTACCTAGGTTATTGTGCAGGGCTCCTGCCTTGCCCTCAGGTCGTATCACCTGATTGTTAAAACACAATGATAAAAAAAACAAGCACTAATATTTTCACCTGTATTATGCTCAGTTGTTAAAAATCAGTATATCTGCAACATGTTAATATGTGTCATTGTTAGATTATAAGCTACAAAGAATCTCATTCAGCTATACTCATTGAGTGTCTGCCAACAGCCAGGCACTGTTGTAGCTGCTTAGCATATTCTAGGTCAATTTACTTCTTGCAACAGCCTTGGGAAATAGGTGGCAATTTCCCCCTGGGTTCCAAAGGAAGAAAATGAGAGACAGACAGCAAAGATATTTGCTACACCAGTAACTTCTGGAACTAAGCTTTGGACACAGTTCTTTTAACACCAGTTTTAACTTTTACTGCTTTTAATTTTAAAGATGAATATTAATGTGGTTAATCTTCATTATATAGAACCACATACAGTGTAGCCTATACCTAGTATCTTTTTCATTTGTGTTTGCATGTGAAGTAAGCTTTATTTAAATTTTTTTTTTTTTAGCACTAGCGTCTTAACTCCTAATATTAAACAGCATGGAATGTGGGCTTTGAGTTTGGCTCTGAGTTCAAGTTTTCTGGTTATCAGTATAAGGATATAAACTTGGGCAAATCTCCTCAAATCTCAGTCTCCTCATCTATAAAATGGGGATTATAATAACCAACTCCATGAGGTTATTGTAAGGATTACATTAAGTTTCATACAGAAAGAGCCAAGAATTGTGTATGATACCCTATATACCCTATAGACTCTCAGCAAACAGTAGCTATTCTTTATAGACAGCTACATAGCATGGGTCCAATAAATATGTCATGGAGTGATGGGTCTTATGTAGTCCTCTAATACACATCTTCATTTCATCCCATCAGTATCGTTGGGAGATAGATATTCTCATTTCAGAGATAGATATCCCACATCTAGTAGATGTTGGAGCAGAATCTCAAATGCATATCTCCTGACTCACCATTCCAGTGACCTCTCTGCCTTCCCTTATCTGTTCAATGGGGACAATGGCAATGCTAGTCTTACTGTCCATTGTGAGCCTGGGAGATTTGCATGATGGGACAGTTGCCCAGAAGGATCACAAAACATTAATGGTGACCATATGGTGCTGCCTCTCTGATGGTGAAGACAGGTGAGTGCCTCCAAGGCACATGTACCAAGGTACTGTCCTAGAAATATCAATCCTATGAGGTGTTAAAAAAAATTTTTCTTAGCCAAATTTGTTGGCTATGGCTACTGGCTATGGCCAGTCCTATCTCAGAAAGCCCCTATTTGGTGAATAAGTACTGACTTAGAAAATTCCTAGGTCTGCAGCTTAGTTAGAAATTCAGTATCTGGAATCTGGCTGTTGCAGCCAGGTGTACGTGGTTTGAGTGAAGGTTTATTGGTTAAGATATTGATGATGGCCCACCACCTCCTTGGGTTGAGAGGAGATAGACACCTGAGAGAGAAGAGACTCCTGTTCCCCTCACCCTATGGGACCCGCATTTAGCATTAGCTGTGTGAGCCCTGTGATTCAGAGTGTATCTGTGTGAGGTTGGATTTACTAGTTGATCCTACCCTAGTCTTTGTCTAACCAGTTACCTTCCGTCCTACACTTGGTCTTAGCCAAAAGGCCGAGAAGCAATGCCTTCTAACCTTTATCTGAGATAAGTAGATGTTCTCCACCATCCTGAGCACTATCTTAGGGTTCCGTATCTGCTTGCCCTAAGCCATGTTGATCTTGAGTTCCCACACCTTTCTTCTTGGAATATCACAACGTTCATTAACATATTAGGGCTCTAAGAAATGTGTTTTAGTTAATCGCGGGTCTCTTTATCCTACAACACCTATTAATAGCCTACAGCCCATAAAACACACTTTGGGAAACACTGTCCTAACGAAAGAGAACCCAGGTTCCATTGCCTAACGGAAGGGAACCCAAATTTCACACACCCCTTAATGAGCCTCCACTTCTGAGTAATCAATAAGAAGGCATTAAAACTTACCATGTGCAGGGGTCTGTGGGAGAGCATGGAGAATGTGGGAGGCTACAAAGCTGTGCTGAGCCCCCAAGCCTGCTCTCGAGGAATCCACAGCATGATTGAGAGAGAGAAAACACCCACACAATCAAGGCTGAAGGAGGCCGAGTGTGGTTTAGTGCCAAGGATGGTGTAAGGAGGGCATCAATGTTGCTCTAGGAGAATTCACCCAGGGAGCAGACTAGGGGAGAGAGAAGGAGTTGGGAGGCAAATTGATGATAGTCCTGGCACCATGGGGGTTCTTTCAAAGAAGAAGTTGGTCCCAACTTGGAACCAAAGAAAGCAATCCCAAGTGAGGCTGAGAACCCGGCCAGGTACGCCATCAGGTGTGGAGGAGGAGGCTTGGCAGGGCTCTGGCTGAGCAAGCAGCAGAGCGGTGGAGAAGCAGCCACCACCAAAGCCCTGCACAGCAGGAGCATCCATGAATCAGATGTCTCAGCTGCTCGTGGGGATGGAGGAGGCTGTGGGAAGTGGGTCCCAAGAGGGCAGTCCAGAGATCGGGGAGAACATGCTGGCCCCAGCTTTGGAGTCTCTGACTCTAGGTTCATGAAGGGCAGAGTGGGTAAGGAGAAAGGGCATACACCAGTTGTCCGTGAGACTTCTTTGCATGGCTCTGTAGACCAGAAAACAAAAAATAAAACAGCGAGGACAATGAAACTGAAGTCTGAGCTCAGCTTCATCCAATAACTATGTATGGAGCACCTACTCTGTGAAAGAGACTGCACCAGCCCCACCTGGGTCTCTGCCCTTGAGAGTAGAGGGCTAGGGGTAGAGGCCACATGTGGGAAACAACAGCTTAATACCAATTTGTAAAAAGTGCTTGGTAAACTCTACCAACTGTAGGTCCTGCATTCATTCTCTCATCTGGCTTTGGGCAAGAGAAAGCTTCCTGGGCTGGTGACCAGGGTGGACTTCATTCCATTTAGCCAAACTCATATGAATGAGCCCAACATGTGCTGGTTGCTAGGAGTGGGTTCAGGGACAGATAAGGAAATTAAAATTGTAAGGTCTCACTTAGGTGCTGTGACAAAACCAAAAAGATCCTAGAAGTGTTTGATAGGACCTTTTTGGTTTTGTCAAAGCACCTACGCCTGGCGTTAGGGAGACAAGGGCTATGCCACAGAGGTAGTATGCCTGAGCAGATCAGAAAGGCAATGTGGAGTAAGGGCGCTGCCTGGGAAGAAGAGAAATCGGCAGACTTAGAGGTAGCTCACAGGGAACTGTGAATAATCTTGGCCAAGCCCAGAGGATTAGGCCTTCCATAGGACCATCACAGCTCAGTGTGGAGTAGAGGAGAAAAGGTGAGTATCCCAGCCTGGTTAGAGTATGGGCTGGAGAAGAGGAACAAGCATGACAGATCTTCCAAGGCATGCTAAGGATTCTGGCCTCTACTGGGGAGCCATTGAACATCCATTGGCGGATGTTGCACAGGGCAGGATACCATTAGCTTTGCCCTTTAGAAAGAGCTTTCTGGGCTGGGTGCAGTTGCTTATGCTTGTAATCCCAGCACTTTGAAAGACTAAGGCAAGAGGATTGCTTGAGCCCAGGAGTTCTAGACCAGCCTGGGCAACATAGCAAGACCCCATCTCTATAAAAAATACAAAAATTTGCCAGGTGCGGTGGCACGCACCTGTAGTCCCATCTACTCAGTAGGCTGAGGTGGGAGGATCTCTTGAGCCTGAGAGTTTGAGGCTGCAGCAGTGAGCTGTGATTGTGCCACTGCACTCCAGCCTGGATGACAGAGTGAGACTCTGTTTCAAAAAAAAAAAAAAAAAAGAAAAAGAAAAAGAAAAGAAAGAAAAAGAAAAGCTCTTTCTGGTGCCTCAGAGAGCTGGTGCAGCCAGAGGCAGAGGACTCCGGTGAAGCTTAAACTGGGACCTGAGGGTGGCTTCAGTTCTGGCGTATGGAGAGAGTGGGTCAGCCTTCAAGGCTGGGAGAAAACCCTGGCCTTAAGGAAATGTTGACTCTGGGGATGGAAGTAAGAAGCAGGCTAGACCCCACTTGGCCCCTGGTCCATGGCCCCTGTGGCCACACTGTGCTTCATCTCTTTCCTATCAACTCCTTTTCACCACTTTCAAATACTGTTTTGGGACCAGCCAACTTTGTATCCTGTAGAGAGGATAAAAACCAGCTGTCCCCCAAAGGGGAGGGAGGATATCACAGGAGAGAAAGAACTATGAGTCAACAGAGGAGGGGAAGGATTCAGTGTGGGTTCTGCCCCTCTAGCTTGGTGCCTGGGCCAAGAGGTGGGCATGGGGAAGTCTCAAGGGTAAAGCAAGCTCCAGGGACTCAGATGTTGGCTTTGAAGCACTGGCAAGGCAGCCCTGGGCCTAAAGGTCTCTCAGGGACCAGAAATGGACAGTCATGTCTGTTGATAATGTTCTCCTTCAATATTTTGAAGTGACAAGAGGACGTGAGATGATGACAATAGGCTTCGAAGCAGAGCTGATTCAGCTGATGTGGGAACTACATGTTAACATGTCAGAGACGACATGTTAGATTCAAAATGAAGCAGGGTCTCCAGGACACCGGATATTAAAGCATTTATAGTGTAGGTAGTCTGGGTACAGAGCAAGTGAGTGGCATTAGACAGTCTGCGCATGTAGTAGGTGAGTGGCAGATGAAATTACGTTTCCCATCCTTGTGTTATGACACTTTTCCCCGAGCATCTTGCAGAATGCTACCACATCAGCCAGGCCTCAGTGCCTCAGGTCCTCCTACAGATGGCGATGCAGTGACCAAAGCCCTATGCCTGGAAACCAAGGGCAGAGAACCCAAGGCCCAAGCCCCTTTTGAAGCTGCAGAACTAGGACCATGAAGATTCAGTAATGCTTCTTGGCTGCCTAGCACTCTGCCCAATCTCTCTTCCCTACACTGTGCTGCTCAGTCTCAGAGACCCACAAGGATAAATGAGAATCTCAGAGTCCAAAATCTGCCCAAGCCTAAGGGTAGAACTACATTGCCATCCACCAAGGTTCATCCACAGGGCAAAGCTGGGATGAAGCTGAGGGCCCAGGAGTGGTAATAGGCAGAGAATGAGGACATTCGGCTGAAATGACTATCAGCTACTCTACTTCTACTGGGCTGAAACTATGCCTATGCTGTCTAGTACAGTAGCCACTAGCCACATGTGTCTGATTGGATTTAAATTAGTTAAAATTGAATGCAATTACAAATTCAGTTCCTAAGTCACACTAGCCACACTTCAAGTGCTCAGTCACCACATGTGGCTATTGGTTACCTTATTGGATAGCACAGGTGGAGAACATTTCCATCACTGCAGAAGTTTCTGTTGGATAGGTCTGTGGCACTCCAAAGTAAGATCAACGCTAAAATCAAGCCTCACCTCTTACACCATGTACAAAATAGGCTTTTCTGTCTCCATTTCCCTTTTCTCATGTATAGCCTTCCTCCTTTCTTTCTCTGGGCCCCTCCTCCTCAGATGCCTGAGGCTCCCTGCACCATTGTGGCCAGACCTTTGCAGGCAGTGATATTCCTTGCCTGCTGACCTCTCGGTTAGCTCCTCCTCCTATACCTTGGCTTCCTGGCTCCCTTTCATAAAAGTGGAGCACAGGAGAATTGCACAGGGGGCATTGCAGTGTGGAGTGTATGTTCTGGGCCCCTGCCTTTTTTCCTCCCCTGGTGACTTGGGCTGGACCTAAGGTTGCCTGAACCCACCTCATCTGAGCCCAGAGCTGGACCTAGGTTACCAGGCCTCTCTTCAGAGGGTCCTTTAGACCTTGAGAGCACCCTTCCCCTTGGCCAAGAGATTCCTGGTTCTTTGAGCCTCCAAGTCAAATATTCCTAGCACGTCTTCCCTGCAGGACACCATGCTCCTAAGGTGAGGATATGGGTGCCTACTAATGCTACCCCATGGTAGCATTGGGATGTTGTCCAAGCTCCCCGTGTCTTTTCCATCTGTTCCATTCTCAGGTGCTTCTTCCCAATCCTCTATCGCGAAATGTCCTCTGTGCTTTTAGGCATGTGACAGAGATTGCTGATTGATCACCAAATCCATCTCACCTTCTCTGGCATATGGCTAGGCTTTATTTCCCAGGCTGCCTTGCAGGTTAGCTGTGTTCTTGGGAACGAGTTTTGGTCAGTGGAATGTGAGGTGATGTGTGCCACTTTCAGACCTGACTATAAAAACATCCCAGTGTGGTCTCAATGTTCTTTCTGCATCCGCTGGACACCAAATCCCAGGGCAGCCTTGGTTGGAGACGGCAAAACCATGGCCACCCAGGTCCCTGAGTAACTGAGTAGAGCACAAGCCCATGCTACCAACCCGGACCTGCCCTGGAGTGAAAGGAGCCAGGAGACAAGACACACTCAACATGTATACATATATGTGCACAGGCTATCATCACATCTGGTTGGGGGTGCTCCTCTGGGCTCCCAGCCTGGTACTATTTCTAGTTAACAGGCAGGGCATGTCTGCCTCAAGGATCTGTGGATGAGGGGCCTTCTGCTTCCCCAGACACCTTCCTGTCCATGTCGCCTTTCAAGTTAGTCCGCAAATTGCTTTGGACAATCTTGCTCAGATCCTCAGGCCAGAAAGAACATTTCTTTCCCTGCAGGCTGATGACTTGGCTCTCGCCACTTGGCAAGCTTCTTCCTCTCACTGTGGAGAATGGGGCCAAGTGATGGTCAGAGGAGGGACCAAGGACTCCAGCTGAGACCAGATCTGATTCTAAGTGGTCAAAGGAGCCCCTAACCTTGGCCTTCCCTGCATACCTCTTGCAGATAGAAGCTGCTGTGTCAGCAAATTTTGATTCAAGTTTCAGAGACTAGATTTGATGCACAGAAAGACCCTGCTTGATTTACCAAAGAGGCACAGGACAGAAGGCCTTCCTCAGGCTGTCTCTGGCAATTTCCCACTGTCCCGCCCCAGGGATGAGAGGGGCGGTAGTCTCCCCAGACTGTGTCCATGGGTCTGGGGGTCCTTCCGCTTCCACTACTCTGTGATGCCTGCTGGGTGGGGTCTTCGGTGAGGCACATGCTCCAGCTAGTCTAAACTGTGTTAGAAGTAGTTTCTTAAACTACCTTTGTCAAGTGCTCATCAAGCCACAAATGAACAGCTGCCTCCTGCCTTGAGCCCGATGCCTGGATTATTCATCCTTTTTGGCTTTCAGATCCTCTTTTTGGATCCAGACAGATACTGCTCCTTCCACAGCCACCTTAGTTTGTAATGTCATCTTCCCAGTCACCCCCTCCCCACTCCTGGCCCTTTTCTCTTTTTGGTTGGGCGCATCTACCTCTTCTCTAGGCCCCTCCTTTCATCCTGGATAGAGTCTCTGGGGCATGGCTCTAGGCTTCTCTTGATTCTAATCAGTTCCTTTCCCCCTTATCCCAGCAGCCTCACATTCATTTTGTTGGCTCCTCTCCATTTTACTGAGCTTTCCTTAAAATATCTCCTTCCTTTTTATCTATCTCTGTTCCATCCCCTTGGAAGTGTGGTCTTTAATAGGCCCTTGTTTCTCATGCCTCCTGGGGCTCTTTCCTTCCTCATTACGACAATCCACCTTGCCCAGGCACCACCCTGCAGCTACTAGAATACATATCACTGATGGAGTGTGGAATATGTGCCAGGCACTATGTAAATGCTTTGCCTGCATTTTTTCACTTCATTTCCTCACAATAACCCCTTGACAGCAAATACTATCACCCCCTTTTAGAGTGAGGAAACTGAGGGAGAACCACAGAGGTTGAGAAATTTGCCCAGAGCCACAGTCCATGGGAGGAGGAATTCCAGTCCAGCTCTCTCATGCTCCCTGCTCACCCTGCCTCACACACACCCCAAGTCAGCAGATATTTATGAAAAGCCTACTGCATACAAAGTGCTGTGGGTAATAGTTATGTGGGGAGGAAACAGAAAGAAACAAGATTCTGTCTATGCCCTCAAAGAGCATCGCATAGGGTAGGAGACATGCATACGTATGTACAACACTACATGGAAAGCCTAAGGGTTAAACACAAGCACAGTTTCTGAGCGCTTAGGAGAGGGAGTGGCCTAGCATGAGAGATGGGAATCTCCCTACAGGAGGCTCTTGCTTCCTTGAATCAAAAATCTAAACATGGAACGAGAGTGCATTTCAGGCAGGGATGCTCCAATCACGACAGGAGAGCAGGATTTGTTGCAGGCCATCTTAGCTGTTCAGTACTTGAGCTCCGCATCAGATTCCTGATCACGTTGGCCTTGGACAAGGAATCTAACATCTTGAGGTATCAGTTTTTTAATCTGCAAATTGGAGGATGCATACTACCTGCGTCATAGGAGCGTTGGGAGGATTAATTGAGATAGCACATTTTGAGTAAAGAATTTAGCATAATAACGGGTATGTTTTAAGTGCTCAGTGATTATCATTCCCATAACCTTTCTTCTTGCCACAAAGTTTCCCACTCCTATGCAGTGAAAAAGGGCACTTATTGAATATCTCCTTAGAGTGAGGTGGCTTCACATGGGTTAATTCATTCAATTCTCAGAACAAAGCTGTAAGTTTTGTTTGGTGTAGTTGGTTGTCATCATTTTAACAAATGAGGGAACCCAGGCCCGGAGGGCTTAGCAATTTGCTCAAGGTCATCTGGTTAAGAGAGCCTTCATCAGGACTCCAGTGGCTCTGCCTGGCTCTGCAAGGCCACGTATTTTCCCTCTGCGTGAGTCACCAAAAAGTCCTGGAGTGGAGTCACCAAGTGGAAGTGGAGGCATCAAGATCCAGGGGGACCTCAGAGCACATCAGGCCCCAAGATGTGGGCCTGTGGAAGGAGAGAGCCTAGTGGACTACTTTAAGTTAATGCTGGGCATTCTCCTGGTGACCCTGTGAATACTGAGCTATTTTACTGCTCACAGTGGGGATAGGCAACCAGAGCATCTGGTTTTCCCTGAAAATGTCTACATTTCCACCAAAATCTGGCCAGTCTGCATGTGGTAAAGGTAGGAGGATGTTGTCTATCCTTGCTACAAGGTAATAGGCGGACACTGGGAGTTGGCATCTTGTTGTAATAGACATAGGATTCGAAGATAGATAGACATAGATTCAAATCTCAGCCCCAAGCCTTGAAAGCTGGGTGACTCTGCATGAGGCATTTCTGACTGGCCCTTGCTTTTCTGTCTCTAAACACGGATGATCATAATCATACCTGTCTTCACTGACTCCATACAGTGGTCATTAGATCCAATGAGTCAACACATGGGAGTACAATTTACAGAGTCAGTTATAACCGGGCATTAGCTGTCAAATGAATGAATCGGGTATCTAGGACAGTTCACTGCCTGAGGAAGGAAATCCAACCAATCCCCTGCCTGAGAGCCGAGAGCAGCCAGCTCTAAGGCACCTCCTGGGGGATCTTGCAGCCCTCTGGCACTGATTTCTTTCTTCTCCAACTCCCTACCCCCACATGTTTATAGTCCACATCACATCTAGTTCTCACGGTTCAGAAAGTCCTCCAAGCCAGCCCATCTGAATCCTTTAATGACACCCCCACAGCTGTTACCCAGCGCCACACACAGAGCAGACGCTGAATCACTGCTTATTGACTGAATCAGCAATGGGGTACCTGCTCCTGCCCTGCTTGTTTTCCTTTGCAGAGCCTCCTTCTATCAATACTTTCCCCCTCACATGGAATCCATCCTCACACAGGCCTTTCAGGAGGAAACTTCCCCTGGGCTCCTGACCAGTGTTTCTTTTCAGAGCTTCATCATTTCCCAGGTGGCTGAGGTTGTAGATTTCAAAGCAAGGCCACAGAACGTAAGCTCTGGGCTGGTTTTCACTGCTTCTGCCAGCCCTGCTGCTTACCCTCACACGTCCCTGAAAAGCTTTGGCTGGAACCAGATGCCAATAGGCTAAGGTCCCTGTTGCCTGGCCCTCCACAGCATCCAAACCAGCAAACCAGGGGCTTCCCTGGGGCCGAGTGACCTTCTCTGGGAAGTAGGCCAGAGCTCAGCAAAGTGCTGCCTCTTCAGCCACTGTGACTGTGTGAGGCCTGGGCTGAATCCCAAAGAACGAGGGCCCAGCTCTGCAGCCGAGAATCTCAGTAGGGGCAAGGCTACAGGGACCTCCATGGTCAGCAAGCTCAACCTTGTCATTGTCCAGAGGAGGACACTAAGGCCCAAAGAGGCTTGGCAACGTGGATAAGGTAGCAATCTGAGAGCAGAGTTGTGCTAGGCCATGGTCCTGTCTCCCAGCCCAGGGCTATTTACACCACCCAACAGCTCCTAGTGCCTGGATGAGAAGATTCCAAAGCCCAGCTTTCAGTTCTTTCCTTTTGAGTCGCTCTTTGGCTTTCCCAGCCATCCCAGAAGAAGATGGCTGTTTGATTTATTCATTCTTCCAATTTCAGATTAGGAAGGACTGGAAAGAACAGGGGCTATAAGGTAAATACTATTATTGTCCCTATTTTATAGATGGGGACACTGAGACTTGGAGACATCAAGTATCTTGCCTAAGGTCCCACAGCCAGTACATGGTGGTGCTGGAATTGCAATATAGGTGACTGGCTCTATCACATTATGCTGCCAGCACTACACACCTGGTGGATTACCCCTCAACCTGCGAAGCACTTGCTGCTCCTTGGCGCCCTAAAGGTTAGGCTGGAGTGAGAAAAACTCAGTCTGTCTCTCACCTGGGGTTGGGTAACATAAGCAGTGGCTAGAGTGTAGTAGAGAGGATTTAGCCAAAGAGAAATCCCTAAAGAGGCAGAGAGACTCCAAGATTTGAGCAGCTCACCATAGGGATTGAGCCACTTTCTCCAGATGGTCACAGATGAGGATTCTAGCAGCAACTGCAAATGACAGGAACTTTACTTCTCCTGGTTCCACTGTTCTCTGAGCCTCAGTTCTATTTATTTTTTAATCAGTAAAACTGGGAACTCAAATTACTTGTCCAAGATTCCTTCCTCATCAATAGCAAACAAGTATTGAGCAAGGTGCTGAGCCTTTACATAGCAGCATCAGCACCCACCATCCCTCCTGGAGAGGAATGGGCAACAAAGTCCTTGCTTCAAGGTCTTAGATTAGTTGAGAAAACACATTTTGAAGAGTGCATAAACTGGTCCTTGATTGCAGGTTCAAGTGGCCCTTCTAACCATCAGTCCATAAAGGGAATGGGAATTTGGGGAATGGCTCCTTCCCATTCCATCCTCCAGTTTCCTCCCATTCCAGGCCTATTTCACCTCCCTGATTTCTTAACCCTCAGACTTCAAGAGGCCACGCGAGCCTTCACACACTTCGCATATTTCTGCAGCAGGACTCTATGGGGGCCAGAGAAGCCTGGGGAGAGGTGGCTCCACGTGCTTTACCCAGAACAGCATGCCTTCAGGTTGAGTTCACCCTGCCCAGACTGACAGCATGTTGGGCATCCACTCCTCACTTCCATTCTCAAAAAAACATCTGCTTCAACGGTTATCCCAGGCACACAGTCCCCCGACCAGGATGAGAGAGAGCTGGGAAGGAGAAAGAATCGCAATCTGCACACTTGCTTCATTATTCCACTTAATACTCACAGTAGCACCACCAGTTTATAGACAAGGAAATCAAGTCTGAAAATGACTTACCCAAGGTCCCATGACATATAGATGGAAAACCATGACACAAAGGCAAATCTGACTCCAAACCTGCCTCCTAACCACTCAGGTATCAGATTTGGCATTCATCCATTCATATCCAGCGAGTTAGCCTTTTATGCACTTCCAAATGGGGATTTCAGTCCAGCCTAAGGAGAGCCTCAAACTTCTTTAGTGAAGTCTAGGCATTCTCTGAAGCAAACGGCCCCACCCATCCACCGTGGCAGGCCTGGCCTCCCATGGCTCCTCTGTGACACGTAGACTGGGCTGCCCCTGCTACTTGAAACACTTTGCTGGGAAGAGATCCCTCCAGCCTTCTCCCTGAGCCATCGCATGTTATCAGCCTCATCCTTCCTTCCTTCCCCATGCAGGAGGGAGCGACTTTGCCAGTCCAGAGGTCTGAGATCTCAGCCTTGCCAGGTGACATCTGGGGCCTCATAGCCCTCGCTTGAGAGGCCCTTGCCGGAGAGGCCCAACATGCCCACAACCCTCGGAATGTTTGCAGCTTGGCAGGACTGAGTGACCCAGTTTCCCCAGCAGGGAAGCTCACTAGGCTAGTGGGCTGTGCAGGGTTTGGCATCTGCACATCTCTCCTGCCCTCTGCTGGTCACCAGGCAGGAGGCTTGCCAGGGCAGGCAATCCCACGCTGCGTCCGCTATGGGAATTGACTCTCAGGCCTGTAAATATTTGCTGAATTAACTGAATGAATGAGTGTATTGTGTACAGTTCTAGGCTTTAGGGCCTAAAGTGGCCGAAGAGACAGGAGCTACTCTGGGAAAAGAGTGAATTCTGCTGAGCTGGGCCTGTGTTCCCAGCAGGCCTCCCCCTATACTTTCCTCCTGCCTCCCTGCATAACCAGCCCTCCGCTCCCTCACAGGCCCTCCCGTGCCTCACAGCGTGCTGCCATCCTAGGATGAATTAGATCTTCCCAGGCCCAGGTCAACTAGTTTCATCACCACCTGACTCGTTAACATTTCCTGTACCACATTCCCATGGAGAGGTCTCAAATCTGTTTGAATGCCTCCAATGGCAGGCACTCACTATCAGGTAGCCCTTTCCACTTTCTGAGGGCTATAATCGAAAGAATGCTCTTCTTTCTTCACACTAAATCAGCCCTGACACTTCCACTTAGAGACCCAGTTCTTACCTGTTGGTCACTCAGAAGTCTGACCAGGCCACCCTGTGACAGCCTTTCAACTCCTTGAAGACGGCAGTCATATTCCCGAGACTTCTCTTCTCCCCCGCAAACACACTGGGCTCTATACTTCCTGCCATTTATCTTAGTAAGTCTGGAAGACTCGGACAATGACTCTCCAGTGGTGGAATTCTAAAAGATGAAGGTATTTTCAGTCTGAAGACCTTCTGCACTTGAACTTAGCCAAAAGGCTGAGAAGTGAGTCTGAAGATCTTCTGAAAGGCAACTTTCTGTCTACTCTAGGAGAAGTCCTAAATCACAAAATGGGATAATTATTTGGTCACAGCTTGCAAATTTACAAAGCTCTTTCATAGGCCACCATCTCAGTGTGTAAAAGTATCTTCCTCCCAACTTTAGGGATGAAAACAGCAAGGCCTCACAGAGGAAAAATGGTTTACTGGTGATCATACAGGAAGCAAAAGCTAAGTGGTACTCAGACTCAATCTTCTGATTCCAAGTCTACCATTCTTTCTACAAAGGCATTGCTGCTTCTGCCTTTTGAGAACATAAAAAGAAAAAAAAAAAGGCAGATAACAAGTATTGAGCACTTACTATATGCCAGACATTGTTCTAAGGGGCTTAATATTTATTAACTTCAGGTTCCAAATGACTTTGTAAGGTATGTATGTACACTTATTATTATTCTAATTTTATTTTCCAGGGTTAGTAAATTCAAAATCCAGGACACTAACCAGTGCAATTCAGCTCCAGAACTGACACTTAACCACATCACCATGGCTCTCCATGCTTGCCTAAGTTTATACATACATCCGTCTTTGTTTCTCTCCTCGCCTCTCATTTATCTGACCAATGACACTGTGGAGAAAGTTAAAGAAGAGTTCCCCAGTGGTGGGAGTAGGGAGACTTTCCTTCCTTCCAAGGCAGTGAACCAGAGGCAGTGAATCCTAGCTCTGCCACTTTTCAGCAAGTGACCTTGAGCTAAGTTATTCAACCTCTCTCCTCTCCTCAGTTTCATCATCTGTCAAATGGAGGTGCCACCAGCACTGACTTCATTGGGTTTCCGTGAGTTATGAGTTAATGTTTTTGTAAAGTGGTTAGAGAAGTGAATTTCTATTACTAAATTTGGACCTTCGGCTGTTTGAGGTGACTGGGGCAAAGTCTAGAGGGTGGGTAAAAGCAGGCACCGTCCTGTGGGAACACAGAAGGAAAGAGTCCTGGAGCCCAGACGGAGGATGGGCTGGGGGAGGTGGAGTGGAGAGAGAAACTGATGGAGAACCAGGATAACTTTTGGTGGGATCTGACCCTTTCATGGAGTCACAGTTTCTCTGAGTTAAAAGTATCTTTCTAGGGCGTCTAATCCAGCCAAGCAGTGGAGCAGGCACAAGTCTCCAGTCTCAGCCAGAGGCCTTGGAAGATGAAGAATTCCATTGCCTAAGACTGAGGGCACACTGCATTAAAATAAATGACACTTGGCAGGCTGGAGTTGAGGGATGTTCTCTCTGGCCTCTTGAAGAAACTAGACAGCAGGGATATAAGGTCCAGATGCCTTTACACCTGGCCTCAATTTGGTCTCATATTCTGTTCTCAGGAACAATACAAATCTGTAGCAGAACTGCATGAGTTCCAAGCTGATGGCACACTGATAATAATAGCTAACACTCATGAGGGATTCCCCTGCACTAGATGCAATTCTGAATGCTCACTTGTGTTAACTCATTTAATTTTTACATCACTGCTTTAATGGTATTAGCCCCACTTTACCCAGGAGGAAATGGATGCACTGGGAAGTTCAAACACTTGATCATCATCATGCAGCAAGTTGTGATGAAAAATCAGAGGATGAGGACCAGACCCTCTGACTCCAGGAGCAGTATTCTTAACTATTATAAAAAGCCAGCCATAGGCGGATCACTTGAGGTCAGGAGTTCAAGACCTCCCTGGCCAACATGGTGAAACTCCGTCTCTACTAAAAATACAAAAATTAGCCAGTCGTGGTGGCGGGCACCTGTAATCCCAGCTACTCAGGAGGCTGAGGCACGAGAATTGCTTGAACCCGGGGGGCAGAGGTTGCAGTGAGCTGAGATTGCACCACTGCACTCCAGCCTGGGTGACAGTGAGACTCCATCTCAAAAAAAAAAAAAAAAAAGCCAGCCATTATCCTCATTTCAGAAATTATTGAAATTGTGTATTAAAGAATATTCATTTTGAAAAAGTAACCAAATCTTTAAAGGCTTCAGAGAAGCAGATTTCTCTTGTAGCTTGTGGCAGCATTTTCTCAGAACCGGACGGGGCCACCAGTAGCGTCCTTCATTCCTATATCCGGGTGCTTGTTCCATGCAGGCATGGTATTAGGTTCTGGGGATGCTGCACACAGTGACACACACTCAGTCACTGCCCTGATGGGGTTTTACAACCTGGTGAGGCAGAGAGATACTGGTCAAATAGTCACACCAACATGTAATCCACAACTACAATAAATGCTATGAAGGGAAAGTCTAGAATGCTCCAAGAGTGCATTATGGGTAGCAAGAACTGCCCTAGACTGGGGTGCGGGGTGGGGGAGGGATGTGTCAGGAAAAACTTTGCCTCTAGGTTTTTATATAAAAGAATGTCTTTGGGCTGGGTGCAGTGGCTCACGCCTATAATCCCAGCGCTTTGGGAGGCTGAGGAGGGAGGATTGCTTGAGCCCAGGAGATTAAGACCAGCCTGGGAAACATAGTGAGACCTTGTCTCTACGAAAACAAAAAATTAATTAGCCAGATATGGTGGCACATGCCTATAGTCCCAGCTACTTGGGAGGCTGAGGTGGGAGGATCACTTGAGCCCAGGAGGTTGAGGCTGCAGTGAGCTATGATCAGCCACTGCACTCCAGCCTAGGTGACAGAGTGAAACCCTATCCCTTAAAAGAATATATATTTTTCTAAGGTTATTTCTGAGTTAGTGTAAATAATGGACATGGACTCAAGTTTCACTTAGAGTTTCAATACTTAGACACAGGAAAGCTTCACCAAGAAACTTCTGAGACTGCATAGTCCTGGGGTAAAGAGGGTCAAAAATGCTTCTGGGGTGTCCATAGTGAGCTGGCATGAAGGAATCTTCATTGATCCCAGGAACTTACAGTGCTCTGGCTCTTGTTTCTAGAAATGACAATCCCTACACATTCACGGCATGCCCCACCCAGCCTTTAGTAGCAGAGTGATGTTAGGAGCCCTGGCTGGCTCTGGAGCCAGATGGACACATGTGGTAAATTCCTTAATTTCTAGTCTTCAGTTTCTGCTCTATAAAATGGGGTGATAATAATATCTACTTCCAGGGTTAATGTGAGACGTAAATGAGATAAGACATAGGAAGTACCTGAGAATTATGTGGATCGCAGCAAGTGTTCAAAAAATGTTAGCTAGTATAGCCTCTAATTCTAACTATGAACAGGCAGGACAGTGAGATGAACCTGTATTTATCTCTAGATATAACATGGAATTTCATTTCTTTCTAAGCAAACCATTGCTTATTTCCACACCATTGTTTCCTTCTTTTTTTCCCTCCTTTCCTATTTACCTGCCAGTTTACATTATCTAATTTTATAAACCTTCATGGGAAAAGGTCATGTGACAAAAAATTGCTTGGTATTTCCTATGTGAAAAGACAAAAGAGAATCAATATGGAAATCGAGTTCTGTTCAACATTCCCAATGGTTATTTATAAAATTTACCCAGAGGGAGAGAAAGAATTCTAAATATAAAAATCACATAGAAATTTCCATTTAGGGAGCCCCAAAGTACTTTATTTTTAATGTATTATTATGATTGCAGAGGCTATTGTTAAATTTCAGATGCTGCGGTAATGCTGTGGGGGTGGCAAGAAAACCTGCAGGTGGATTTCGCCCACAACATCTCTGGGGCCCGGGGAAGAGGGGGTCTTCGAGTGGCTTTCAGAGCTTAACCACACTCTAAGAAGCTACCTTGATGGCGGCTCCGGGCAGTGCACTTCAGAAATGCTTTTCTCTATCCCCAAAATGGAAATGAATCTATAAAGAAAAATATGACTCCACAGGGGATTCCTGCCTAGGTGTGTCCTGTGTGTGTGTGTGTGAAAGCTGCATCCAGATTCCTGACCCTCTGAGGGCAGGAAAGCAGCTCCTGCTCCCCCAGTCTCTAATAGAACACTCTATCACTTATCTCCCTCCCTCGACAATGGCTGGAATGCTGCCTCTCCAGGCAAAAGTAACTGCTAACCATAATTATACTTGACATTTGGACAACACTTTATAGCCACTAATTAGTTAAATGCACACAGCACCCTGTGAGAACCAGAAGGATCCCAGCTCTACTTCGTGGAGGGGAAAGGCCGGGTGGGGAGTAAGACCTCAGGTGCAGCTCGAATCAGAGAGGCAATGTTTCCGGACCCTGCTGCCACTCCCCGCCCAACACCACAAGCTCTGGGCAGCTATTAATAACAAGGATGTTAGTTTTCTTCTCCCTCAGAAAGACAATGAGGTGAAGGTCCCCTAAAGTATTTCTTCTGCTATGGTAATGGTAATACAAACAGTACGGTCAGCAATCTCTGCATCAATCCGAAGTCCTGGTTAACTGACTACCAAGCACCTTTTGAGCTCTGACTATACATATATCTGTACTTCACCTGTGCTGAACATCGTGGGGAAAAGGCAGGCCTCCATTCCTTCCCTCAAGGAGCTCATAACCTAGCTGCATTGGAGTGGGGCAAAATAGCGGCCATGAAATAATCAGAGGGTAAATCAACAGGAGAGAATGATGTGGAACGAAGTTTGCTGAAGACTGAATGAAGGAAGGACTTGTTGCTCCAGCTCCTGGGAGTGCCGTGAATGGACAACCAGCAGCGGTCACCCACTCGGGGATTTCCTCAACTGCAGAGAGCTGCCTTGCCCAAGCTCATGCTCCTTTCCATGGTGGCCCATCCAATGACTGGACAATGCAGAAACATAAAGGCTCATCCGTCTTAGCCCATTGTGGGACAACTCTGAAGGAACATTCTAACTCCAGAGCTCCCCACTGAGTCAGCTGAGGCTGTGTTGGGCCTGTATTGCAGCTCCACTTTTTATCCTTCCCAATTCTAGTTCCTTCTCTTCCCTGCCACAGGTGTCCATCTTAAAGTAACCCCTTAAGAAAAACCCTGCATGCTAAGCTCTGCCTCAGAGTTCACTTCCCAGGGAACCCAATATTAGAAATTTAGATAAATGGACTTCAGTTAGGGGCCTACTCCAGAATTAGGGAAGTAGGATGTGGAACCAACATAAAGGAAGAAGAAAAAATAGGACTTTGTAGCAGATTATTTTCAGAGAGAGAAAAGTCAAAGATAAAAGGTTTTAGTCAGCCTGTGCAACATGGTGAAACCCTGTCTCTACAAAATATGCAAACATTAGATGGGCATGGTGGCGTGTACCTGTAATCCCAGCTACTTGGAGGGCTGAGGTGGGAGGATGGCTTGAGCCCGGGAGGCAGAGGTCACAGTGAGCCGAGATGGCACCACTGCACTCCAGCCTGCGTGACAGAGCAATTCCCTGTCTCAAAGAAAAAAAAAAAGAAAAATATTTTAGTCTATGTTTTTTAAAAAAGTTATCATTTTACAATAATAATAATAATAATAATAATAATAATGGGATGGAGGTTTGTTGTGATAAATTCTCCTTTAGACTTGAGTTGACAACAAAACTTCCAAGTGGAGATATCTTGGGGGCAATTGTGTATATAAAATAAGTCAATTTGGGAGCTATGTCAATTGTTTTTTCCAAAGATGGCCACAACACATGTTCCCATCCCACATGTTCTTCTATACTGTCAACTGGCCATTGCCCTCATCAAGAAGTGGAGTCTAATTCCTCCCACCCCCCTTGAATCTGGACCACTTGAGACTGCTTCAACTAATTGAGTTCAGTAGAGGAGATGTTGTGTGACTTCTGAAGCTAGATCAGAAAAGGCCATGCAACTTCTGCCTGGTTCTCTTGAAATGAAGCCATATGTCATGTAAGAAGTCTGACTACCCCCAGACTACCCTGCTGGAGAGGCTGTGTACAGCAGATGACAGCTGGCATCAGCTGCCAACCATGCATCTTTATTTATCTTAGCACAGACAAGATAAATAAAGCCCCAACCAACATCCAACTACAACTATGAAGGAGACCTCAAGTGTGAACCACCCAGCAGAGCCCTTCCCAGATTTCTGACCCACAATTGTTTTAAGCTACTAAGCACTGGAGTAATTTGTTATGTAGCAACAGTAAGGGGGAAAGGGTCATTAGCAGAGAAAAGAATAGAACCTCATCATTCTGTCCTGCACAATACCTTCCTGTCTTCCAGTCTTGCTCCACCCCACTCTGCCCTGCTTCACCTACCCTACCCTATCACTATCTACTTTCCACATAGCCACCAGGGATCCTTCTTAAGCAGTTCCCAGCTAATCTGATCAAATCGCTTTTCTTGAAAACATTCCATGGTCCCTAATGGCCTGTAAATGTCCTCAGATTTCAGTGTGCATTCAAAACCATCTATATGATACACAGTATGTATCAGTAATCATCTGTGTGATGGTTAATTTTTGTGTCAACTTGATTGAGCCACAGGGTGTCCAGACATTCGGTCAAACATTATTCTGAGTATGTCTGTGAGGGTGTTTCTGGGTAAGACTAACATTTGGCCGGTCACAGTGACTCACACGGGCAATCTCAGCACTTTGGGAGGCTGAGGCAGGCAGATCACTTGAGCCCAAGTGTTCGAAACCAGCCTGGCCAACATGGTAAAACCCCGTCACTACTAAAATACAAAAATTAGCCAGGTGGGCATGCTGGCAGGCGCCTGTAATCCCAGCTACTCAAGAGGCTGAGGCACAAGAATTGCTTGGACCTGGGAGGCGGAGGTTGCAGTGAGCTGAGATCACACCACTGCACTCCAGCCTGGGTGACAGAGTGAGGCTCTGTCACAAAACAAACAAACAAACACCTAACATTTGACCTAGTAGACTGAGTAAAGCAGACTGCCCTCCCTAATGTGGGTAAACCTCATCTAATCAATTGAAGACCCAAATAGAACAAAAGGGCTGAGTAAAAGGAAACTCCTCCTGCCTGACTACTTGAGCTGCACACAGGTCTTTTCCTGCCTTCAGATTCCCACTAAAAAATGGGTTGTTCTTGGGTCTCAAGCCTGCCAACTTTCAGAATGAAACTAACATTGAGGCCAGGCGCGGTGGCTCACACCTATAATACCAGCACTTTGGGAGGCTGAGGCGGGCAGATCACTTGAGGTCAGGAGTTCGAGACCAGTCTGACCAACATGGAGAAACCCCGTCTCTACTAAAAATACAAAAAATTAGCTGGGTGTGGTGGCACATGCCTGTAATCCCAGCTACTCGGGAGGCTGAGGTAGGAGAATCACTTGAACCCAGGAGGCGGAGGTTGTGGTGAGCTGTGATCACGCCATTGCACTCCAGCCTGGGCAGCAAGAGTGAAACTCCATCTCAAAAATAAATAAAAGAAACTAACATCATCAGCTCTCCTGAGTCTCAAGCTAGCTGATTGCAGATCTCGGGACCTCTGAGCCTCTATAATTGCATAAGCCAATTCCTTACAATAAATCATATACCTATGTATACACACACAGAGTCATGAGCCACATAATGACATTTTGGTCAATGAAGAACACTGTCTTATAGGACAATGGTCCTATAAGATCATAATACTGTATTTTTGCTATACTTTTTCTAGGTTTAAATATGTTAGATACACAAATACTCCTGTGTTACAATTGCCTATAGTATTTAGTACATTAACATGCTGTACAGGTGTGTAGCCTAGTAGCAATAGGCTATCCATATAGCCTAGGTGTATGGTAGACTATGCTCTCTGGGTTTGTTTAAATACACTCTATGATGTTTGCAGAATGATGAAATCACCTAATGATGCTTTTCTCAGAATGTATCCCTACTGTTAAGTAACACACGGGATCCAGGAATTTGCTTTTTAAAACAAGATCCCCAAAACAAAAACAATAGATAAATAAAAATAAAATAAAATGAAAAAAAAAAGAAGATCCCCACGTGATTTTGATTTTGATTCTGACACCAGTTGACAAACCTTAACCTACAGAATACAGTCCTTCAAAGCCCATTATTCTACACCCCCTTTTGTTAAGCATAAAAATCTCACCACCATCCTCAAGAAGACAATGATTTTGCTGCAGAACCTCTGGAACTTCTATATTTACCTATATTTATCCAGTTTTCCTAGTTTGAGCTGTAATTTCTGTAATTCATATTATGAAAACAATAATTTTATTCTCATTCTTGTTATATAAATGTATAAAATTGAATCTATAAATTAATATTTTATGTAATGTGGTTTTAAATATGCAGTTTGTAAAATTTGTAAGTTAAATTGCAACAGTAGGAATACATTTTTCATATGCAGTCCCCCTTCAGATATATATTGTTCCCTTCACCATCCCCTTCCATGCCTCCAGAGAATGTAATACTCTGCCTCACTGTGTTGAAAACCACTACTTTAGCTAGTGAGGGCTCCCTAGAGATCCCTGTTTGTGCTATTACCTCCACCTGGAAGACTATTTGTTTCTTTGACAAATATTTGTTGAAAATTTAGCACATGCCAGGTGTGGTGCTATGCAATGTATCCCCTCCCCCGATAGAGAAGTAATCGATTCTTTCTCTGAGGGCCACAGGCCCTGAGTGTGCACTTCTATAACAGCCTCTCCACTCCGTGATATAGTTAGCTGACTCCTTCACTACACTGTGCAGCCTCTAAGGTCAGGGACTACATCTTGTTCATCTTTGTATCCATCACTGGCACAGTGCCCAACACCCAGTAGGAACTCAATTAATGTTGATGAATGAGTTAATAAACCAATGATGATAGTCCAGTGTCGGGCACAGCACAGATGACCAACAAATATTGGTTGAAATGAAATTGAATTGAAAGTGCAGGTCACAGAAACAAGGGCAGAAAGAATTTAAAGAAAGAGGAGTTGTGACACTGTCAAAAAGATACCAAAAGATCAAAGAGGGTAAGCACTGGGGTGAAAAAGAAAGAGAAAACATTGGATTTGACGAAACTGAAGTTAATATTAAGTCCTAGCATTAGCAGCGATGGACAAAACATTTATCACAAAACCAACAAGATCAGTATTTAATTGTCTTCAGCATGTTCGTGGTACTTCTTTAAATCCAGTTACTAGGTATGTAAGTTCCTGTGAATGCTGCAGGTTTATTATGCCTCACTCTTCACTACATAGCCAGTTAAAATGCTCACACACAAAGATCTTCTACTCACACTTGAATTTTAGATTTAACAATATAATTGTATTTTCTATGAAAAGATGAGACCACCAGCTAAGGTGTGATCACCCCAGATACTTTCTCTCTCCATTCATTCACCAAACAAATGTTTACTGTGCTACATACTGTGCTGAGTAGAGTCCATTCTTCAGCTAACTGTGCAGGTTCTATTTGTAGAACTTGTTTGTGCTTGTGGCGCCATTTTAAACATCTTAAATCCTAGACTTGCCTGGATTCCCAAGGCAGCTTGACTCTTGGGAAATTTCTCTCTCTCTCTCTCTTTTTTTTTTTTTAAAAAAACAGAGTCTCACTCTGTCACCCAGGCTGGAGTGCAGTGGCGTGATCTCGGCTCACTGCCACCTCCACCTCCACCTCCTGGATTCAAGCAATTCTTGTGCCTCAGCCTTCCAAGTAGCTGGGACTACAGGTGTGCATCACCACGCCTGGCTAATTTTTGTATTTTTAGTAAAGACGGGATTTCACAGTGTTACCCAGGATGGTCTCAAACTCCTGACCTCAAGTGATTCGTCCGCCTCGGCCTCCCAAAGTGCTGGGATTACAGGCATGAGTCACCGTGCCCTGCCAATTCTTGGGAAATTTCTCTTAGTACACATTTAGAACACTTCCTGCCATTTGCTGCTTCCAGAAACAGCACTAGCATTGGCATCCAAGTTGTCTCTCTTGAGTAGAAGTGTTGCCCCCAGTATGTCCTGGTTTATATCCTGCGGTCAAATAAGTTGAGGGCTTCTTTACTGCAGGATTTGACAGTCTTTTATATGAAAATATGTGTGGGTGGGGGTAGAGATGGAGGCTTAAATAATATGGTATAAAGGGTTTTCTAAAGTCATTTGATTTTTTACTCAACTTCATTTTATAGGATATTTGAAAATATTATCATAGATTACGTTCATTCATTCACTCAGCAACAATTTTTGTGTGCCAATTATGTGCCTGGCAGTGTGCTGAGACTGGATTAAATGGTGACTAACCAGACATACTGTCCTGACATTATGAAGACTTGGGGGGAGATACACATGAATCAAATGCACTAAACTGTAAATCAAATAATCATAAGAAATATAAAATTGTAATTTTGACAGTTGCAATAAAGAAAAGTCACATTACATGGCCAAATGAGAGCCTATAATAGGGAGCTTCAGACTGGTCAGGGAAGGCTGCTCTGAGGAGGTGACCTGGGGCTGATATCTAAAGTATGAGTAGGAGTTCATATGGGGATGAGGGTGGAGAGGAGCATTTGCCCCAGGATGGGATAGAAAGAAAGCCAGTGAAAGAATGGAGAGCAAGATGAGGCTAGAATGATAGAAAAGGGCACACCATATAGGGCCCTATAGGCCATGTTGGGAATTTGTTTTTATCAAAGGAGTATGGAAGCCATTCAAATTGCTGAGTGGAGAACTCATCAGAGGTGAGCCAGAGTGAATCTAGGTGAGCTGTTTAAAAAGCTATTGAAGTGGTTCAGGATGGTGGTAACTTAGCCTAAGATGATGGTGGCGGAAGAGA
Source organism: Pongo pygmaeus (assembly GCF_028885625.2). Lineage (NCBI taxonomy): Eukaryota > Metazoa > Chordata > Mammalia > Primates > Hominidae > Pongo > Pongo pygmaeus. The sequence goes on along the minus strand of NC_072373.2, from coordinate 119,401,220 downwards.
TGCTGAAAAAAAATCAATTCACGTGTCTAGATCAATCCCTCTTCTACAAAGCAGTTGAACCCACACAGAGCTGGCTTTGTAATAACTCATAGATACCCATTCACTTCTCCAGAAATCTCCCCTCTGTACCTAAAGAATTGGGAATGGGGAAAGAAGTGGTCTGCTCTTACCTCAATTCATTCAAGCAAAGCATTGTGCAGAAACATGTCTTAAAATTAGAGATGTTCTCTGGAACATCTATTATTAGGATCCAAAAAGAGCCCCAGGACTCTCTTTCCAGCCTAACATCCACCTGTAACCATGCTCTTTGGGGCCTACCATTTACTCTTCATGACTGCAAGTTTGATTTATGTACCTGGGAATTTCAAAGCTGGGAGGGATTATAGAAGTCATCATCACCCTCAACCATATGCAAAAATTCCTATATTTCTGAAAAACGTCTCAAACAAGAGTCAACTCATTCTATACCCAATTATACTAATTATTAGAATCCCAAATACAAGTCTTTCATCCTGTCCCCAAGCCTCTGGGGTCTTTAGAGTTTAAGCATCATCTCACAACTGCCCATAGCAATTCCTGACATTCTTACAGTTACCTACTCTCTTATTTACTCACAACAACTCCAGTTTACAGAGGGGTTAAGTGCCATGCCCAAGGTTACACACTAAGGACACTTAAGAGTCAGCACCCCTCATAAAACATTGCTTGTAATGTAATCAGAATTCTATACTGTGCATTCTGTACTGTCTGGAATGTTACAATGAACACATATAACTGGCCTGGTTTTCCCAGTCTGTGCTGTCTACTTTCACTAAATTTTTACACTTGACAACTTTTTTTTTTTGACAGATAAAATTCTATGTATTTATCACATACAAGATAATATTTTGAAGGCTTAACTTTTAAATATTTATATTTTAATTATTCATTGACTAATTTTTAAGTGTACCTGGTTTTTGTCCCCATATAAGCAAATTCTGGGTAGGAATCATATCATGATTTTCTCCCTGTATTTTAACTGTATTAGGCACATAAAACATGATTAATAATGATAAATTAGTTGATTTATTAAAGGAAATCACAATTTTTTTTTTTTTTGAAACAGAGTTTTGCTCTGTCACCCAGGCTAGAATGCAGTGACGTGATCTTGGCTCACTGCAACCTCTGCCTCCTGGGCTCAAGTGATTCTCCTGCCTCAGCTTCCCAAGTAGCTGGGACTACAGGTGCCCACCACAATGCGTGGCAAACTTTTGTGTGTTTTGTAGAGACGGGTTTTCGCTATATTGCCCAGGCTGGTCTCGAACTCTTGATCTCAAGCAATCCACCCGCCTCAGCCTCCCAAAGTGCTGGGATTTGAGGTGTCAGCCACCATGCCCTGCCTGGAACTTACAATTTAAAAATTTCATGGCAATACTGCTTTTACCCATGCTACATATATACAAACATTTGCAGAAATCCACTTTTTTGCTTTTTTTTTTTTGAGTCAGAGTCTCTATCTGTCGCCCAGGCTGGAGTGCAGTGGCTCGATCTCAGCTCACTGCAACCTCTGCATCCCGGGTTGAAGCTATTCTGCCTCACCCTGCTGAGTAGCTGGGATTACAGGCACACACCACCACACCTGGATAATTTTTGTATTTTTAGTAGAGACAGGTTTCCCCATGTTGGCCAGGGTGGTCTTTAACTCTTAACCTCAAGGAATCCGCCTACCTTGGCCTCCCAAAATGCTGGGATTATAGGTGTGAGCCACCGTGCCCAGCCACAACTCCACTTTTTTTCTACTAGATGATTTACAGCTGTTTCAAGAGGCTGGATTTCTCTAAACTTGGTCTCATCTCGCTAATAGTGGGCTCACAGAAATAGCTTGTGAGATCTCAGAAGTTGATTGCATTTGTGTGACAGACTTGATGTGCTAAAACACCCCAGAAAATATCTGAATCTACCATGTTTTGTCCAATTGAAACACAGTTGGCTGGGAGCAGTGGCTCATGCCTATAATCCCAGCACTTTGGGAGGCCAAGGCAGTCTTCTATTTAATTAATTTTAAAACCATAAAAAAGAAGAGGAAAAAGAAAAAAGAAACACAGTTGGTAACAGATGTACTCATATTCTATCAACTTTATAACCATACCAGTTTTTATAGGTGGGTGGAATTTCAGATGTGAGAGATAGGAAGACTGCATAGAATATACTCTCAAGAGCTCTTTAAATTGATATCTCCACCAGACACTAGAAACAGCAAGAGAATTTTGCCTAATACCCAATAAACAGCTGAAAATCAAACTTTGTCTCTGACTGTAGACACTTTGTCCAATAATTGAGAGTCCCTGAATCTCCATCTCCTTTGCAAGACACCTACATTTTGCCTCTAAACTGTCCACAATCAAGTGAAATACTCTCTTGTGGTTGCTATAAACTACTGAGGTTAAAGTACCATTCTTGAAGCAGGCAATTAATAACATAGTTACTGTATCTTTCTACATTACATTTCTATAGAATTGTCTGCACCACTTGTTATCAACTTTTCCGTTAAAATATTGCACTTATTCACAACAAAGAACAGGAGAATGGATATTGGTTACACAACAAGCAGTGTCATCCACAATATGGAAGGATGACTTAAAATCAAATACTTTGCACAGACTCTGGTGGCGGCCAGGGGACCAATCAGGGTACACATATTATTCTTCTTAAATATTTGTAAAATATATTAGATCTCTAAGCCTCAGTTTCTTTTTCTGAAGAAAAAGGGATTATAAGCCTACCTGTCTCCTGGGGTTGTTGTGAGGGTAAAGTAAGCTAATGTGAGGAAAGTTTTAGCGGAGTGCCTGGCATGTAGTATGTGCTCAATAAAGGCTGGCTTTTATTTGTCAGTGAATGGATCATGTGATGATTTATTTGTTCACATTTCTACTTTGGGAAGGAGAGGCAGCTTCTCAAGACCCACGTCATTTCCAACAACCTGTTTCACATGGGATACAGTGGAAAGTGTCCAGTGGTGGCAGTCAGTGGACTTGAGTTCTGTCCCTTGCAGACTTATGTGCCAAATTGGGAAAGTCACAAAACATAGAATTACAGGACTTGACAGGGAGAGATTCTGTCTAGAGAATCTGGGGCTCCTGAATGGTGCTACTGCTCCTTTCCCTTCAACTCTACTGCCTCCCTCTTTAAAAACAAAATAAGGAAGGCCGGGCATGGTGGCTCACGCCTGTAATCCCAGCACTTTGGGAGGCCGAGGCGGGTGGATCACGAGGTCAGGAGATCGAGACCATCCTGGCTATCACAGTGAAACCCCGTCTCTATTAAAAATACAAAAAATTAGCCAGGCGTGGTGGCGGGCACCTGTAGTCCCAGCTACTGCGGAGGCTGAGGCAGGAGAATCGCTTGAACCCAGGAGGCGGAGCTTGCAGTGAGCCGAGATCACGCCACTGCACTCTAGCCTGGGCAACAGAGTAAGACTCCATCTAAAAAAAAAACCAAAAATACAAAAAACAAGGCTGGGTGCAGTGGCTCACGCCTGTAATCTCAACACTTTGGTAGGCCGAGGCGGGTGGATTACCTGAGGTCAGGAGTTTGAGACCAGCCTGACCAAAATGCTGAAACCCTGTCTCTACTAAAAATACAAAAAATTAGCCAGGCGTGGTGGCAGGTGCCTGTAATCCCAGCTACTCAGGAGGCTGAGGCAGGAGAATCCCTTGAACTTGAGGGGCAGAAGTTGGAGTGAGCAGAGGTCGCACCGTTGCACTCCAGCCTGGGCAACAAGAGCGAAACTCCACCTCAAAAAAAACAAAAAAACAAATACCATCAACAACAATCATAATTAGCTGAATTTTAGTTTTCTAAATCTGCAATTTAGTTTTCTAATCTGCAATTAAGATATTAATGTTTGTCTTTACTCATATGATTACTGTGAGAATCGAATTAGATAATGTAAATCAAATCATGAAATGACATGCTATAATTGAATCCTACTAAGTACCATGGACTTTACATGCATTGTGTCATATAATTCACCCAGTATGGAGTTGTGGAAGAAGCTGCTGGTTGGCCCCAGTGTCTGCTCTTCCCCTTTTCCTTAGATATAAAACCTCTGCTTTTTAGTTGGGCTAAAATAAATTTAAAAATACACTTCCCAGCCTCCCTTGCAGCTAAATGTAGCCAGATGTCTATGTTTTGGCTAATGAGATATAGGTGGAATTTTAGTGTGTCACTTCCAGGTAGTGTTGTAAAAGGAAGCTGGCATGCTGCTGTTCCTCCCTTCTTTCCTGTTGGCTGACTGGAATGCTTATCATGGCTGCAACTTGAGAAGCCATGTCAGATCATAATGCAGTAGAAGTGCAGAGCCACAAAATAGAAGGAAATAATCCGTTCCTTAAAAGTTTTCTGAGTCATTTAGAGGAAGTTGGAGATATCCCTTTACTTTACCCTTTGTGAACCGGAAGTATCTGAGACAGGTCTCATCAATTAGAAAGTCTATTTTGCCAAAGTTAAGGACGCATGCCCGTGACACAGCCTTAGGAGGTCCTGACAACATGTACCCAAGGTGGTCAGGGCACAGTTTGGTTTTATACATTTTAGGGCGACATGAGACATCAATCAATACATGCAAGATGTACATTGGTTTGGTTGGGAAAAGTGAGACAACTTGAAGTGGGGAGGCAGCTTCCAGGTCATAGGTAGATAAGAGACAGATGGTTGCATTCTTTTGAGTTTCTCATTAGCCTTTCCAAAGGAAGCAATCAGATATGCATTTATCTTAGCAGAAGGATGACTTTGAGTTCTGTCTGTCCTTTGTCTGCAAGGAATTTCCCTGTGGACAAATTGCGAGTGAGGTATGTAGCTTTTTTATTTTAGTAGCTATCTTTTTTAGGAATAGAATGGGAAGCAGGTTTGCCCTAAGCAGTTCCAAGCTTGATTTTTCCCTTTGGCTTAGTGATTTGGGGATCCCACGATTTATTTTCCTTTCACACCTTAAGTATTTCAGCATGTGTTTCCGACCTTAAAGGCATTATCTTAATAACCCCAGAACATTGATCAAAATCAGGAACTATAACATTGGTACATTACTATTAACTAATTCATAATACATATTCAAATTGTATTCATTTTCCCAGTACAGGTTGAGCATCCTTAACATGAAATTTCAAATGCTCCCAAACCCAAAACTTTTTGAGTACTGACATGAAGCCGCAAGTGGAAATTTCCACACATAAACATTAACACAAACTTGGTTCCATGCACAAAATTATTATTACTTTATTTTCTTTTGAGACGGAGTCTTACCATATTGCCCAGGCTGGAGTGCAGTGGCACCATCTTGGCTCACTGCAACCTCCGCCTCCCGGGTTCAAGTGATTCTCCTGTCTCGGCCCCCCAAGCAGCTGGGATTACAGGCGCATGCCACCATGCCCGGCTAATTTTTGTATTTTAGTAGAGACAGGGTTTCACCATGTTGGCCAGGCTGGTCTCGAACTCCTGACGTCAGGTGATCCGCCCGCCTTGGCCTCCCAAAGTGCTGGGATTACAGTCATAAGCCACTGCGCCCAGCCAAAATTATTTAAAATATTGTATAAAATTATCTTCAAGCTATAAGGTATATATGAAACATAAATGAATTTCATGTTTAGACTTGGGTCCCATCCCCAAGATATCTCATTATGTATATGCAAATATTTCAAAATCCAGAAAAAAAAATCTGAAACACTTCTGGACCCAAGCATTTGGATAAGAGATACTCCATTTGTTTTGTGCTTTATAGCTTATTTTCCCATCTAGGATATAAGGTAGCATTAGGCATTGATTTTATTGACATGTCTCTCGTTTATTCTGGAAGAAATTCAACTTCTATAACTAAAAACTTGATAGCTAACTGGAATAAAGCGAATTTTCTTAAGGTAAGGATAATAAGAAAACAAACAAAATGTGTAATAAACATCATCTTAAATGGAGAAACATTAGAAGTACTCCTTTTAAAATTAGGAATAATAAGCCGGGTGCAGTGGCTCACACCTGTAATCCCAGCGCTCTGGGAGGCCGAGGTGGATGGATCACCTGAGGACAGGAGTTCGAGACCAGCCTGACCAAAGTGGTGAAACCCCATCTCTACTAATGTAGCAGGACAAGCCACAGACAAAACCCCTCAGACACCAGGTTAAAGAAGGAAGATGCTTTATTCGGCTGGGAGCATCGGCAGAATTGCGTCTCAAGAACCGAGCTCCCTGAAGAAAGAGTTCCTAGCCCTTTTAAGGGCTTACAACTCTAAGGAGTCCACGTGAAAAGGTCGTGATAGATTGAGCAAGCAAGAGGTGTGTGACTATGTCCACAAACGCTAGCGGTGGGGGTAAGCAAGGCAAGTATTTCTCTATACCATTGTCTGTGATCTATAGATAGCACGAGCGGTTAGGGTGGGGGTTAATCTTTTTTTTTTTTTTTTAAGACAGAGTCTTGCTCTGTCGCCCAGGCTGGAGTGCATCGGCACAATCTCGGCTCACTGCAAGCTCCGCCTCCCGGGTTCACGCCATTCTCCTGTCTCAGCCTCCCGAGTAGCTGGGACTACAGGTGTCCGCCACCACGCTCAGCTAATTTTTTTGTATTTTTAGTAGAAGCAGGGTTTCACCATGTTAGCCAGGATGGTCTCGATCTCCTGACCTCATGATCCACCCGCCTCGGCCTCCCAAAGTGCTGGGATTACAGGCGTGAGCCACCACGCCTGGCCAGGGTGAGGGTTAATCTTTAATCTACAGGCCTGGCGAGTGGCGCCGATCAGTCTGTTATTTTTCAGTCTTCACTTCCTCCTTTTCTTTGGAGACGGGACAGTAGGAGAAATGGCCTCTCTCCTCACTAAAAATACAAAAAATTAGATAGGCGTGGTGGCGCTCAGGAGGCTGAGGCAGGGGAATCGCTGGAACCCAGGAGGCAGAGGTTGCAGTGAGCCAAGATCACGCCATTGCACTCCAGCCTGGGCAACAAGAGCGAAACTCTGTCTCAAAAAATAAATAAACAAAAAATAAAAATAAAATAAAATAAGGAATAATAATGCTTACCATCATTCTTTCTATGTAACATCCTATCAAAGATTCTATCAGTCAAAGTCAGCACAGTAACACCAGAAAAGCAAAATCATAAGGATTAGAAAGGAAGAAATACTCTTACTATTTGTAGATGGTATGACTGCCTACATAAAAAACTAAAAGGGGGTCAGGCACAATGGCTCATGCTTGTAATCCCAGCACTTTGGGAAGCCGAGGTGGGGAGATCACTTGAGCCCAGGAGTTCAAGATCAGCCTGGGCAATACAGTGAAACCCTATCTCCACTAAAAATACAAAAACTGAGGTGAGAGGATCACCTGAGCCCTGGGAGGTCGAGGCTGCAGTGAGCCGTGATCACACCACTGCACTCCAGCCTGGGCAACAGAGTGAGACCCTGTCTCAAAAAAAAAAAAAAAAAATTTAGCAAGGGGCTGTATTTCAAATCCTGACAACAGACAAATAAAAAGCATAATTTAATTTAAAAAGACACCATTACCAATAGTAACAAACCATACTAAAAGAGATGCAAGAGTACTCATCAAGTATACAAATTTTGCTGAAGGAAACGAAATGAGACCTAATTAAATGAAAAATATCCATATTCACTGAAATACTTTTTTAATAAGGAAAAATAATTTTTTTATAGGGAGACTTTTTTTTGTCTTTTTCTTTCCTTTTTGTGGAGAATGGGGTCTCGCTATGTTGCCCATGCAGATCTCAAACTCCTGGGCTCAAGCTATCCTCTCACCTCTGCCTCCCTAAGTGCTGGGATTACAGGTGTGAACCACTCTGCCTTATAATTTATAAGAAAGAACAAAAATTTAATATAGTCAAATACTGGTGGCAGGGTTGGGGAAAGTGATGAGGATTTCTTAGACAAGATACAGAAAGTGCTAACTATAAAATGTTGATAAATTCTATCTTATTTAAATTAAGAATTTGTTTCTTAAAAATCAGCTTAAATTGTGTGAAAAGATAAGCCACAACTAGAAAAAGATGTTTGCCATACATACACTCTATAATAAAGGATTAGGATCAAGAACATGTGAAAAACTCATATACCTATAAGAAACATACAATTCAATAGAGGAGCAAAATACATGAATAGATATTTCATAGATGAAGAAATATACATGGCCAGTAAACTTATAAAGAGATATGCAACCTCACTAGTAATCAAGGAAATAAAATATCAAAACCACAAAGACATGCTATTTTATGTCCATTTGATTAAAAAAAGTTATAAAATGTTAGTGACATGGATCAATAAGATCTCTTATACACTACTGATGAGATTGTAAATTGCTAAACACCACTTTAGAAAACAATTTGACATTATCCTGTGAAATTGGACATTCAATATAACCTTTTTTTTTTTTTTTTTAAGAGACAGGGAGGGTCTCACTATATTACCCACGCTGGCCTTGAACTCCTGGGCTCAAGTGATCTGTCCACCTCAGCCTCCTGAGTAGCTGGGGTTACAGGCCAGCTTCAATATAACTTTTTAATCCAGTAATTCCACTCCTAGGTATCCTTCACCTCTCCATCCTATCCCAGGGGAATTCTTACATATGTGCCTCAGGACATATGAATAAGAATCTTCATCATAGCACTGCGTTAGGCCATTCTGTGTTGCTATAAAGCAATACACAAGACTGGGGTAATTTATAAAGAAAAGAGGTTTTCACTGGCTCACAGTTCTGCAGGCTGTACAGGAAGCATAGTGCTGACATCTGCTCAGCTTCTGGTGAGGTTTTGGCCTGCTTACTATCATGGCAGAAGGCAAAGGGGGAGCCAGCATATCCCACAGTGAGAGTGGGAGTGAGACAGAGTGGAGTGACATATACTTTTAAACAACCAGAACTCTGGAGAACTCACTCACTATCACCAGGACAGCACCAAGCCGTGAAGGATCTTCCCCCATGATCTAAATGCCTCTCACCAGGCCCCACCACCAACACTGAAGATAACATTTCAACATGAGATTAGAGGGGACAACATTCAAACTATATCAAGCACTCTTCATAATAGCACAAAAAGTAAAAAATATTCATAGCCCAAATCAAAAGAAAAATGGATATATAAGTAGTAGTATATTCAATATAATGGAATATTTTACAACAATGGAAATAAACTATAGCTACTATGTATGATAACATGCAAGAATCACAGTAACACAATAAATGAAAAATGCAAATCTCAGAAAATTATATATAGTGTGTTGTTCGAATACAAGTTTGTATAAAGTTCTAAAACAACCGAAATGAAAAGAATATACTTTTAAAGTATGTGTGTGCACACATGTGCAAGCACACACACATGAATTCTTTAAAATTCCTTTAAAAATTCTTTTACAAGGCGAGGATTGTTAAATGCTAGATTCAGGATATCTATGAAGGTGGGCAGTAGACAGGATAGAGGAGGAGCATTTAGGTAGATGTAAATTACTGATAATTTTCTATTTGTTTGAGTGCTGGATTGAGTGCTGGGTTCAGGGATATTCATTATGTTATTAATAAATAATAAACGTTGAAGGGCCCATATATGGACCATTGATGATTGTATACCATGAATTAAGGATTATAATTAATCCAATTCTATGTACCCAAGTTCAAAGAGAAAATATATTAATAATAGCAATCATTTATATAGTGTTTACCACATGCCAGGCACTGTTCTAAGCTCTTTATATAGTTTAACCCATTTAATTTTCCCTGTGAGGAGAAAACCAAGGCCCAGAGAGGTTACCAGTAACTCTTCTGAGGCCCATAGCAGAGCTGGGATTTAATCCAGGCTGGCAGCCTCCAGAGTCTGTACTCTTAATCACTACCCTATAAGGTGTCTAAATAAATAAAAGAGATAATTATATTAGGGCTTAGTCATGAAAAAGTTATAGCAGAGTGCTTTCTATAACAATATTAAAGGAGGAACCACATGGACAGCTCTGTAAGGATACTAAAACCCCCTGAATTGTATTACTTTGAGTGGGTAAACTTTATGGTATATAAATTATATCTTAATAAAGCTGTTAAAAAAAAAACCTCACAGACCACAAATAGTGATTTTGTAACACAAACTGGGTCCTGAATGATTGTTTGCTACTTGTGGGATTTCATATTTGCCTAACGGTAAATATTTGTTTGGTCTGAGACCAAACAAAATAAACCTCATTGTCAAGACACCACTCACTTTATGAAGGAGGATGAAATAGAAAATTTTAATCTGCTATTATGGATGGAAAAAAATTTTCAATTCCCAGCTTTAGCCTCTTATTTGCATCTGCCAGGAAATTGGACGGCTCTCAACTCTCAAGATAAATTTCATATTGCAGTTGTAATTTTTTGTGTGTATATTGAGGATACACAAACAATAAAACCTAGGAAAGATGAGGGTGGAAAGAGGACATTTGATTGAAAACATAAGTTTAAGATGCCAGTATGTTTTCAATCTTTATTAAGTTTAACGTATATATCATGAAGTTTATGCATTTAAAATATACAATTCTAAAATTAGCTGGGCGTGGTTGTGCATACCTGTAATCCCAGCTACTCTGGAGGCTGAGGCAGGAGAATCACTTCAACCCGGGAGGCAGAGGCTTCAGTGAGCTGAGATTGCATCACTGCACTCCAGTCTAGGCAACTGAGCAACACTCCATCAAAAATAAATGAATAAATAAATAAAGTATACAATTCAGTGGATTTTTTTTACTATCCTTACAGAGCTGCTCTGATGCTCAGGGAGTCTGCTGGTAACTTAACTCTGTTTTCTTTTATTTTTTTCTTTTTTGAGACGGAGTCTTGATCTGTCATCCAGGCTGGAGTGCTGTGGCACCATTTCAGCTCATTGCAACCTCTGTCTCCTGGGTTCAAGCGATTTTCCTGCCTTAGCCTCCCGAGTAGCTGGGATTACAGGCATCTGCTACCAGGCCTGGCTAATTTTTGTATTTTTAGTAGAGACACGGGGTGGGCACCACGTTGGCCATGCTGATCTCCAACTCCTGACCTCAAGTGATACACCCGTCTTGGTCTCCCAAAGTGCTGGGATTACAGGCGTGAGCCACTTCGTCCAGCCCTGTTTTCATGACCACCGAAAATCCTCCTCACCTAGGTCAGCTCTCCTCACAAATCTGGCCATTGATCACAAAGAGATCAAATGAAAGCTCGGGTTGCACCTTAACAATTCCAACATCAACAGCAAAAGAAGGGTTCAAAGTCCTGGCCAACTAAACCATGGGTCACTTTTATCCACTTTTATGCATGTGCCCTCTCTAAAGCACACATGTAAACAGAGGATAAAACCTAACTTGGTTGGGTGCAGTGGCTCACATCTGTAATCCCAGTGCTTTGGGGAGGCTGAGATAGGAGGATCACTTGAGGCCAGTAGTTTGAGATAAGCCTGGGCAACATGGCTAGACCCCATTGCTACAAAAAATTTAAAAATTAGCTGAGTGTGGTGGTGTGTGCCTGTGGTCCTAGCTACATGGGAGGCTGAATTGGGACGACTGCTTGAGCCCAGGAATTTGAGGTTGCAGTGAGTTATGACTGCACCATTACAATCCAGCCTGGGTGACAGAGCAAGTCCCTGTCTCTAAAACAAAACAAAAACAAAGCAACAAAAAAGAAAAAACCAAAAAAAAGAAGAAACTCAGTAAGCAGCTTCACAAAGAGATCAAATGAAAGCTCGGGTTGCACCTTAACGATTCCAACATCAACAGCAAAAGAAGGGTTCAAAGTCCTGGCCAACTAAACCATGGGTCACTTTTATCCACTTTTATGCATGTGCCCTCTCTAAAGCACACATGTAAACAGAGGATAAAACCTAACTTGGTTGGGTGCAGTGGCTCACATCTGTAATCCCAGTGCTTTGGGGAGGCTGAGATAGGAGGATCACTTGAGGCCGGTAGTTTGAGATAAGCCTGGGCAACATGGCTAGACCCCATTGCTACAAAAAATTTAAAAATTAGCTGAGTGTGGTGGTGTGTGCCTGTGGTCCTAGCTACATGGGAGGCTGAATTGGGACGATTGCTTGAGCCCAGGAATTTGAGGTTGCAGTGAGTTATGACTGCACCATTACACTCCAGCCTGGGTGACAGAGCAAGTCCCTGTCTCTAAAACAAAAACAAAAACAAAGCAACAAAAAAGAAAAAACAAAAAAAAAAGAAGAAAGTAAGCAGCTTTATGCTTTAAAGCAGGGGTTCCCAGCCCCCAGGCTGTGGACCAGTAATGGTCAGTTGCCTGTTAGGACGTGGCTGCACAGTAGGTGAGGGGCAGGGGAGGGAGCATTACTGCCTGAGCTCTGCCTCCTGACAGATCAGCAGAGGCATTAGATTCTCAGAGGAGGGCTAACCCTATTGTGAACGGAGTATGTGAGGGATGTGGGTTGTGTGTGCCTTATGATAATCTAATGCCTGATGATCTGAGGTGGAACAGTTCCATGAAACTGGTCCCTGATGCCAAAAAGTTTGGGGACCACTGCTTTAAAGAACACAAAGGATTTTCAGGTAGTATCTGCTGGAAGCCAGGGGAGGGGGTAATTTTGGAGGCAATAACACAAAGGAAATAAAAACGATCACTTATTTTAACTACAGCATGGATCCAACTTATGTCATTATTCATTTGTCGTGGAAAGACACACACACACACATACACATCACAGGCAATATTTTGGCTGTTACTCTTAATGGAATCTAGGCCTTTTCCATCTAACCGTAAAACTTACTAGTACTCTTGGCTCCAGGCGGATTTCCAGTCCCCCTAGGCAAGCCTTTGTACTATAGCCAGCTGCGGGCAGTAGCTTCCATCAAGCTCCCTGGTATTTGCAGTGGCAAGCCACTAAGACTGGCATACCTCTGGTGCATGTTCACACAGACTGGGTGTCTGTTTATCTTCCTGAATTATTTCTCTCAAATCTTGTGCTCCCTCAATGCCTATCATGAAGTTTGGAAAACTACTGATTTGGTCATTATCTTTTTCTTTGATCAGTGAGTCACCTTAGCAGGTCAATTAAGGTTAAAAAGTCACTCTGGTGCCTGGTTCATTATCTCGATTGGCTATTACATTGAGTAATCAGATAATGGCTTAACTTCAATTTCCATTTGTGGTCTATTAACATAACCTTGAAACAGATTTAAAATTGTAAAATTTTATTTCGTGCTTTTACAAATAATCTGTTCATGTGTTTTTTATCCTCCAGCATCCAGATTTTTATCTTTAAATACCATCTCCCACTAAAAGGAACCAGAGCTCTCTGGAGAAATGGCTGATTCCACAACTGGGGCAGGAAATTTATCAGGTAAGTCTGGAAGAAAATAATGGAGAAACGAAGAGTGGGAAGAGTGATGCAGATGAAACAAGATTGACATGATTTGATAATTGTTGAAATAGGGTGTTGGGTACACATGGGAGTTCTTTATAGTATTCTTTTATATATTTTAAACTTTTTCCATAAAAATAGTTTAAGGAAAGTTAAAAATGTTATTTTTTAAACTGAAGGAGTAACAGCGCCCTTTGTAGAAACAAAAGATTTCTACAAAGAAAAGTGAAGTCTCCCTCCTACTCCAGACCCTCGCACCCCTCCTCAGGGCAATCCTAGTAACAATTTCCCATGTATTTGTCAAGAAAGTTTCCATGAAAATAAATTTTTTAAATGTACATACTCATAAATACAAATATTTTTAAAACCACAAATGGTAGCGTATTATACACATTATTTTATGCCTTATGCAGTTTTATTTCCCTTTTTAATACAATGAATATGTCTACACATTACAATATTGTGGATTTTTATGCTTTACAATTGAGCTTCTTCCTTCGAGTTTCTTTGATCTAATCAAGAGATAAAAGGCCTACAGCTTCACATTCCTCAGGATTATTTACAAAAAGGATGGCTCAGCCAAGGCTAAATTTAGGTTACAGTCCCTAATCTTAACAGTTTTTAAATTTAGGTTTCAGCTTTTGGGATGTTATTGTTACCTTGAAAAATGTCATGTTTATAAACACCTCACACCCTCTACTATAGATTGGATCTTGGGAAATAGGGTTGAGGACCGGATTAATACAAGAATCCTAGTAACCTCCGCCCCGGAGCATACCTGTGAGGGCTGCAGACTGTCTAAAGGCCGTGGTGACCTCAGCGATGCGTCCCTCCACCAACCGGCGAGTGCTGGGGCACAGGCCATAAGCTCGGCATCGCCTGCACCTCTCACAGGTGCTCTGTCCGCCACAGTAACGCTCTATGGAAAGGAAAGTTGTACGGCGAACGACTGAAGTAGCCAAACGAGGTGGATCTGGAGCGGCCGCAAGGTGCCTGTGCTGCTGGCTTTTAACACACAATAAGAGTGCCAAGGGATACAAGAAGCCACAGGGGGAAAAACAAGTGACATATCTGCATGGAGCCTAAATTTCGCTTGGTGATTTTCAGAGTAGAAGCATTACATATTAAAAACAAACACTGCTATTTTAGGGGAATACAGAATTAAAAAATCCACACAGATTCGCAACATAAAACATGCCGCCCAAAGACACGTCCGCGGTGTCCCGACAGTTCCGGCTCCGCCCGCGGGCCACGAGGCGGGGAGCGACGGTCACTCCCCTCGGTTACCCGGAGTACTTGGGCGGGAACGGGGAGCGCCCGGGAGAGACAGGCTCCTGGGCGAGGGCTGCGTCTTAGCCGCCATGCTTCTTAGCTCTCGAGATCCCGCGTGTTACGTGTTAGCACCGCCCCGGGGCGTCAGCATGACCCGAGGCTGCAGGAACCGTGAACTCCCTGCCCCGCGGGCCCGGGTGACCGCGGGCGGCGCTCTCCCGCGCGCGGGGGGCGGGGCTTCCCCCGGCTGTTCACTCAGCGACCACAGCGACATAAGATGGTGTCCGCTAGGCGTCCCAGGACGGCTTCCTGAGGGACTGGAGGGCCCCGACAGCCGGAGAGCCTGCCCCGCCCCTTGGCTGGCACAGGTGGGACGGCGGGGAGCTCAGAAGTTTCGAACTCCAAGGGCCGAAGCACAGCCAAATACCCCACGGAACTTAACAAATGTTTGTGGGGAGAACGCCGAAAACGCGGGGAGGTGGGGCTGGCACACAGTCACCCTCTCGCGACATCTAAGTGACGTCGCACAGCAAGCACGTGTTCTAGTCTTTCACCTTCAGTCAGCCTCCTCCGTTATACAGGCCTACCCCTTTAAGCGAGTGATGGACAGTTATTTTAGCCTATCATCTTCCTTGCCGACATCCAATCAGATTTAAACTTCTTTTAGCCGCTGGAGGAGTTGGAAAAAGGGGGTCGAAAGAGGGAGCATACCGTCTCTCGCGATATCGCTGTGAGCCTGCCTCTCTGGAAAAAACGCCGAAACTGATGGCCCGACCTCCCAAATAGTGGTTTAAAGGACGGGTTTATAAGCCAATGAAAGGGATGAGGAGGTGGGGTTGCTGCTTTCACTGAGCAAGAAGTACCGTTACAGGGCAGACTTTTTGTCCAATCAACACCTCAACACTTTGGGTCACGTGACCGAAGAGTGCGAGGGGCGGAGCTACAGTCTGGCGCGAGGAACCGTTAAGATAGACAACAAATGTAACCAATGAGGTACTCTGACTAGTGGGTTGGGAACCCAATAACAGTGGTTGGGCAGGCGCCTTCCTGGAGCGCGGGGAGATGTAAAGATAGACAAATAATTTTCCCAATGAGACTGTAGAAGAGAGAGCTAATTGGCCAATGAGGACTGCGGGGCGGGACCCTGTGCCGCGGCGGAGTCCAAGATGGCGGCGTGCGGTTCCGCTGTGTGAAACGAGCGCGGGGCGGCGGGTTAATCAGCTCCGCGGAGACGACCTCCGACGACCCGCAACAATGAAGGGAAAAGAGCGCTCGCCAGTGAAGGCCAAACGCTCCCGTGGTGGTGAGGATTCGACTTCCCGCGGAGAGCGGAGCAAGAAGTTAGGGGGCTCTGGTGGCAGCAATGGGAGCAGCAGCGGAAAGACCGATAGCGGCGGTGGGTCGCGGCGGAGTCTCCACCTGGACAAGTCCAGCAGTCGAGGTGGCAGCCGCGAGTATGACACCGGTGGGGGCAGCTCCAGTAGCCGCTTGCATAGTTATAGCTCCCCGAGCACCAAAAATTCTTCGGGCGGGGGCGAGTCGCGCAGCAGCTCCCGGGGTGGAGGCGGGGAGTCACGTTCCTCTGGGGCCGCCTCCTCAGCTCCCGGCGGCGGGGACGGCGCGGAATACAAGACTCTGAAGATAAGCGAGTTGGGGTCCCAGCTTAGTGACGAAGCGGTGGAGGACGGCCTGTTTCATGAGTTCAAACGCTTCGGTGATGTAAGTGTGAAAATCAGTCATCTGTCGGGTTCTGGCAGCGGGGATGAGCGGGTAGCCTTTGTGAACTTCCGGCGGCCAGAGGACGCGCGGGCGGCCAAGCATGCCAGAGGCCGCCTGGTGCTCTATGACCGTCCTCTGAAGATAGAAGCTGTGTATGTGAGCCGGCGTCGCAGCCGCTCCCCTTTAGACAAAGATACTTATCCTCCATCAGCCAGCGTGGTCGGGGCCTCTGTAGGTGGTCACCGGCACCCCCCTGGAGGTGGTGGAGGCCAGAGATCACTTTCCCCTGGTGGCGCTGCTTTGGGATACAGAGACTACCGGCTGCAGCAGTTGGCTCTTGGCCGTCTGCCCCCTCCACCTCCGCCACCATTGCCTCGAGAGCTGGAGAGAGAAAGAGACTACCCGTTCTATGAGAGAGTGCGCCCTGCATACAGTCTTGAGCCAAGGGTGGGAGCTGGAGCAGGTGCTGCTCCTTTCAGAGAAGTTGATGAGATTTCACCCGAGGATGATCAGCGAGCTAACCGGACGCTTTTCTTGGGCAATCTAGACATCACTGTAACGGAGAGTGATCTAAGAAGGGCGTTTGATCGCTTTGGAGTCATCACAGAAGTAGATATCAAGAGGCCTTCTCGCGGCCAGACTAGTACTTATGGCTTTCTCAAATTTGAGAACTTAGATATGTCTCACCGGGCCAAATTAGCAATGTCCGGCAAAATTATAATTCGGAATCCTATCAAAATTGGTTATGGTAAAGCTACACCCACCACCCGCCTCTGGGTGGGAGGCCTGGGACCATGGGTTCCTCTTGCTGCCCTGGCACGAGAATTTGATCGATTTGGCACCATACGCACCATAGACTACCGAAAAGGTGATAGTTGGGCATATATCCAGTATGAAAGCCTGGATGCAGCGCATGCTGCCTGGACCCATATGCGGGGCTTCCCACTTGGTGGCCCAGATCGACGCCTTAGAGTAGACTTTGCCGACACCGAACATCGTTACCAGCAGCAGTATCTGCAGCCTCTGCCCTTAACTCATTATGAGCTGGTGACAGATGCTTTTGGACATCGGGCACCTGACCCTTTGAGGGGTGCTCGGGATAGGACACCACCCTTACTATACAGAGATCGTGATAGGGACCTTTATCCTGACTCTGATTGGGTGCCACCCCCACCCCCAGTCCGAGAACGCAGCACTCGGACTGCAGCTACTTCTGTGCCTGCTTACGAGCCACTGGATAGCCTAGATCGCAGGCGGGATGGTTGGTCCTTGGACCGGGACAGAGGTGATCGAGATCTGCCCAGCAGCAGAGACCAGCCTAGGAAGCGAAGGCTGCCTGAGGAGAGTGGAGGACGTCATCTGGATAGGTCTCCTGAGAGTGACCGCCCACGAAAACGTCACTGCGCTCCTTCTCCTGACCGCAGTCCAGAATTGAGTAGTAGCCGGGATCGTTACAACAGCGACAATGATCGATCTTCCCGTCTTCTCTTGGAAAGGCCCTCTCCAATCAGAGACAGACGAGGTAGTTTGGAGAAGAGCCAGGGTGACAAGCGAGACCGTAAAAACTCTGCATCAGCTGAACGAGATAGGAAGCACCGGACAACTGCTCCCACTGAGGGAAAAAGCCCTCTGAAAAAAGAAGACCGCTCCGATGGGAGTGCACCTAGCACCAGTACTGCTTCCTCCAAGCTGAAGTCCCCGTCCCAGAAACAGGATGGGGGGACAGCCCCTGCAGCATCAGCCTCTCCTAAACTCTGTTTGGCCTGGCAGGGCATGCTTCTACTGAAGAACAGCAACTTTCCTTCCAACATGCATCTGTTGCAGGGTGACCTCCAAGTGGCTAGTAGTCTTCTTGTGGAGGGTTCAACTGGAGGCAAAGTGGCCCAGCTCAAGATCACTCAGCGTCTCCGTTTGGACCAGCCCAAGTTGGATGAAGTAACTCGACGCATCAAAGTAGCAGGGCCCAATGGTTATGCCATTCTTCTGGCTGTGCCTGGAAGTTCTGACAGCCGGTCCTCCTCTTCCTCAGCTGCATCAGACACTGCCACTTCTACTCAGAGGCCACTTAGGAACCTTGTGTCCTATTTAAAGCAAAAGCAGGCAGCTGGGGTGATCAGCCTCCCTGTGGGGGGCAACAAAGACAAGGAAAACACCGGGGTCCTTCATGCCTTCCCACCTTGTGAGTTCTCCCAGCAGTTCCTGGATTCCCCTGCCAAGGCACTGGCCAAATCTGAAGAAGATTACCTGGTCATGATCATTGTCCGTGGTGCGTCCTAAAGTCTATGTGTAACTTGCATTTACTACTTTGACATGGTTCCTGTTTTGTGATGTGTAATGGGATACAGCATCAGATGCAGTTTTCTTTTTAGTTGTTAGTTGTAGCATTTTCTTTTTTATATTTTTATAAACGTCTTTAAAATAGAAATCAGGACAGTTTAGCTATTTTTTTGTTTGTTTAGTTATTATTTTAAGTGAAAGGGATGCCCTAAAGGTAGCAGGCAGACAGATTTGCTTTAATTAGGCGTTCCCACCCTTATGAGTAATTTTTTTCCTCTATTCAGTTTTTTTTTTTTAATCTTGAGCTTAAAAAATCCTCAGAGTTACAAAACCAAAATTTTGAAAAGTCAGAATTTGGAGAAAGGAGTCCACTGACCATATAAAGAGAGTAATAGCCACCTAAAAATGACTCGATTGGTGTGTGGGTAAATAATTCTTTTACCAGAAATGTGTGTGACTAAAATTTGATCAGGGATCTCAAAGATATGCTGGTAAATTGTATAGCAATGTAATTATTTTAATCAGGTATTTGAGTATTTCTTAAGATAACAGTTTATTCCCAGAGAGTTTGCTTTAACATGCATTTTTAAAATCTTTTGTTCTAGAGTTCTGTATCCCATATATGCACTTTTGGTTTGTAGCAGTAACTGTTCAGTAAAAATTAAGGACTATGTTACAAACCATATATGTCTTATGCTTACACTAGTATGCAAGAAGTGAGTAGGTGCTTTTAAAATCAGAATTCTTTGGTCAGTTATTGGTGTGTGGTGGTGTTTTTACTGACTTTTTCAGAGAGGTGTAGCAGGTACAGTTCTAATTGTGCATATTTCAAAACTAAGTGTTCTTCATCAAAGATGAGTTTTTGTTTTTGTATCAGTTCAAATTTCTGGTTTCAATAATAGAAAGAAGAGTTGTCTGCAGGCTCATAGTCATCTTTTATTTCAGTGGGCATTTAAATCAGCCATATTTGGATTGCAGAATTTCTTAAAAAGTCATCATAAAATGCCTTTGACATGCTCTTTTAAAATTTTGCTTGTCTTTTTATTTTCATATTTAAACAGTAGTGACATTACATTATTGGAAATGTTTTGAACATCTTGGAAATTTTATGTTTAATATTCTCACTGCTGTCCAGCTACGGAATTGAAATGTCAGTGTAGGAAAACCTTTTTTAATTGTTTTATTTTCCCAGACACCTGGAATTAATACAGGATCATTTAACTTAGCCTCACAGTTTTTTTTTTTCAAAGGTGAGAATGATGTCAACCTCTGGTTCTCAACAAGGACTTTTGCTGCTTAACAGTAATGGATTTTTTTTTTTTTAATCCCCTCTGTCCCACCCTTAATTTGTCAGGTCATTAGTAAGTATATTTTTCTCCCTTGATTTAAGTGCTGAAGATTTCAGCTAAGGCCTTTGATATTTAATTATGATTAGAGACTTTTGGAGCTTCTGGATCATGGTCATGTTTCTGTTCTATGAAAGTGACTTACCTTGAAGCCTGGCAGAACCCAACTGTTTTCTTTCTGTTATCAAAGCTGGTAGTTTTGAAATAGCACCAATAATAACCCAGGGAAATGTCATGTAATTTTTATTTTCCATTATGACAGGTGTCTAATGCATGTCAGCACGAAAGTGTCATCACTGCTGTGTCATCCCTCTTGGTTTTCACTATGCATCTATAATTTTTTAAGTTTGCAGGTTTTGTGGGGGTTTTTGTTTGTTTTTAAACTGGAAAAACTAGCCATTTTGAGAAGGAAGGTTCTAGGCTATGAGCATGAAGGTCCTTGTGCCTCTTAGGAAAATACCTGAAATCCTATAATGAAGACTTTTGATGCTTCTTGCTTTAAAAAAGCTGTGCTTGGTTTGGAGTAGACACCTGTTCAGAAACTAATGCAAGTGTGGAGTCTGCATACGTGGGCTCATAGTATAATTTGTGGCCAGCTACATTTTTCCAGTTTAAATAAACTCACTAACCATTAATTTTTGAATATCTTTTGTTGAGATAGTTGGACAAATGATTTTGCTCTTTTGGAGAGTGAAGTCCATGACATCTAATTTTACTATCATCCAAAATGTGTGTTTTATTTCTTTTCTTTTACTTTATTTTTTTTGTTTGTTTTTTGTTTTTTGTTAGTGTGACAGCTTACAGAAGAGTACTATGTTTTTGCTCCATGTTTGTTTGAATCTTTACCTGACATTGCCGCTTCTGTTAGGTCTGGGCAATTTGTGCTTTAGTGTTTTTGAAACAATGGCTTGATACCATTTCTAAATGTATGTATTATAAAAAACTAATTATGTTTAGTTGGTCATTACCTACAGAGTGCCATAGTCCACATGAACCTCTGATTTGTACTGCCCATTCTTTTGTGCAGGTTCATAATATCTATAAAGTATCTAGTTAAACCGTAAGAATTCGAATGAAAGCAAAAGTCTAAAACCGGTTCTACTTCTCATTAGCCAGGATTTAATAATCCCAACGTTGAATGTTCTTTGTAACGACCAATTTTTTTCTGTCTTTCTTCTTTAATTATTTTAATGTAGTTGATTTTCCTGGAACTCAGTTAAAACGAATGGAAAGAAAACTTCAGGATATCATTTAATGACTATTAAGTATTACTGGTAAAAACGTGAAGATAAGACTTTTAGATCACAGCTTCAAATTTTATGGAAAATTAAGCAATCAATACCTAGCCAATAGTTCTGCTTAACTTTCTGGTTAAGTATTTTGTTGGGATTCCTATAAATAATTTTTCACACACAGTTTTAAATTTCTGGTGTACTTTGACTCTCAACTGAGAGTGGATAGAGTTTTTCTTTTGAGGATTACATCTTAAAATGTCCATCGCCTGGCTGGTTATAAGCATTTGTCACCTTTTGAAGGTAAAATATACTCTGGCCCTTCTTGACTCACTTACAGATCATTTTAGGTCCAGTAATAAGAGTCAGGTGTTTGGTTATTGCTTTCAGAGTCAGACATTGTTTAAGTTTATTTAAAAACTATTAGCAGGTTTTCACTGACAATGCTTTTTTAAAAATAAAAAATGTAAATCCACTTTTTTAAGGCAGATTGTTCATTATGCATATACAGCTTGAACTATAGTTTGGGTCCATATAGGAACCATTCACCAAAACTCTGGTAACAGAATTAGGAAATCCTCTTGAGAAGAGGGCCTTAATGACCTTTTGTGTGAAAAAAAATTTTGGAGAGAATTTCTGGACAATTTTTTTTCTGTCTCTGTCACAGGGTTTGGTTTTCATATAGGAGTTAGGTATGAGAACAAGAAGAGAGAAAACATGGCGCTGACCCTGTTATAGTGGTTATAGTGATGTCCCTAAAGGGAGAAAATGATTTCAGGTAACCACAGTGAAATGTTAAGCTAAATGAAGAGTTTTATATGTATGGTTTAAACAGAGTTGAAAAGTGAGATTCCTGAAGTGTTCTTTGGCTGTTTAACAATTATTTGTATGAGTGTTTTCTTAAAATAACGGCTGCTGTCTTTGGTAACATAGATGAGGGTGGATTTTTAAATGGCTTTGTATCGACCCCTTTCTACAATAATGGAGTAGTCTATGTTGCTCCATATAAATTACAGAATGAAAATAGATGGGGCAAAAGTTTGACTAAACTTCACCTTTTTATAGTTTCACTTTTTAAGTTATATTTAGAATACATTGATAGATTATAAATTGATTGTGAAACTTTTTTCTGAATTTTTTCAACATGTTTTACTCAGTTGTACATGAGTATAAAGGATATTTTCAGTCCTGTTATCTTCAATCGCAGTCTTAAAAAAAACCCACCCTATTGTTCTACTTGTTATATGTCATTCATACAGTAAATTCATTTCAAGGTTTATGCCAGTGGGTATTATTGGTGCTTTTTGAAGTTGAGGTGAACCATCCAGGAAGGTCTTGTTAATGTTATGTTCATCTGTAATGGCATAGGGGAAATATATATATTTTTAATATTGTAAACATTTGTACTGAATAACCTTTTTTTCCCCCCCCCCCGCAAGCAAAACTGGTTGAACAGCGGATGAAGATATGGAATTCAAAGCTCTAATGGACCTTTTTGAAGAGAAGTTGTGGCTTATGTGGAGTTGACATGGGCCTCTGATGGAAGAAAGCTAATCTGTTTAGTATTTGTGCATTTTACTAAAATGGCAGCTTAAAGTTGTGTATCTGCTATTGTGATGCCAATGCCGGTGTTTTAAGTGGAAAAAAAATGACCTCTTTGCTTTGTGCTGTGTACACAAGATTTCTGGAAAAGTAAAGAAAAACCCTTTTTATGGCTCACACAGCTTAAGAGTAGCTGTCTCTCAAACGTGCGCTCACAGTTGAGCTGCTTTTGTTTTATTCTAAATAAATTGTTTCTTTTGAGGAAAATGTTTTTCTGCCTGGAAGTGAATTGACGGCAAACCTTTGACCCCTTTGTTTGCAGCCGAGGGGGTACTTGCTGCTGCTCAGATCTTGTATGTCTTGAGCAAGAAGCAGGGAGACCATCAATTTCATTTTGACTATCACGGTGTGTCAATTCTGAAGGATCACTAGTGTTACTGTTGACCCCCTTTGTTTGCAGTGAAGGGGATCATTTGCTTCTCGGTTCTCAACGTGATGAGGAAATGGTGCTGTTTGCTGGCACGCAAGAAGCCGGGGCAGGCACCCTAAGCCTCACCACAGTGCCTGAGTCGGGGGCTTTTGCTGGTTTGAAGAGCTGGAGTTGCTGAAATTTAAGTTTTGATTTATTTTGTTCACCCATCACGTTTGGCCTTAGTTTCATTTTTAATTTGAAGAAAAGTTTGAAATTGCTTTATCTTGCACTTAACATTTGCACCAAATTGCCAAAAGAAGGAGAAATGCTCCGTTTGCTTTTTAAATGTTAATGATGATGTTAATAAAGCCTTTCCTGACACATTTGAGGAGCTCCTCCGTCTCCAGGGGCTTCTTACCAGAGTTATGCAGTGATGGGTTTAGTTCTGAATGGATGAAGAGTTCCTGAGAGCTAGCGTTTGTAATTAGAACCGTTACTTGGTATCTGTGCCTTATTTGACCTTTGGTTCCACATGCCTTGGATGTGCATGCACCGTGACGGTTTCATAGGTACGAACGCACACTCAGGCCCAGTCACTTCGGTTGGTAGTACAGATTGTGAGGAAAAAGATGGAGGCATCCTTAAGGAGGAAAAATGTTTGCCTTTAGTTCCTGCATTATCCTGTACAGGGGCTCCTGAGTTTTGGAAGCCTGTTCCCAGTACAGGAGAACAACTCCCCTGTTTGCAGCAGGAGACTTCAGTGCACGGTGACAACGCTGGAGTTCAAGAGGAAGCCAGCAATGCTGCACCATTGGCTTCAGACACCATTGTTGTTGTTTGCCAGTTTTAAACTTAACTAGTTGCAGACGAAGACCACCTTGAAATGCAGGCTTGTTGGGCTTGTTTTGAATTTTAACCTCGGATGGAAGAGCCCTAGTGCTGTCTGTCTCCATGCGGGATGATGATTGCTAGGCAACAGGTGATTATCAACAAAGGATGCCACGGTTATACTCTGCAAGGTGGTGTTCCAGTGGCAAACAGCTGTATAAACTCTTGTAAACAGGTAAGAGGGTTTTTAGAGGTCAAAATGCATTATAATTAATAGGGTGAGGGCTTTTAATGTTTTGGGTCTGTTTCTCTAGATGGAAGCCTTAAGGCACTCTGCTGCCATTACTAGCTTCCTTCACCGAAGTGTCATATTTCAGGTCAGAACTTTTGTTCTACTTGATATTTTTAAATTTATTTTTAACATTAAAAAAATACTTTTAATGTGGGAGCCAAAGTTTTAAAATCTTGGTTATGGATTTGGGACCTATAGCCTTTATGTCCTTTAAAATTTTGACATTTGCTGTTAACCTTGGCCTTTACCGTTAGTCATGATTTAATGATGCAGGAGGACTTACTGCTGTAAAAACGTTGCTTATTTACAAATACTGATTTCTAAACTTCAGAGTTAAGACATTACAGTGTATAACAGCAACAAAAGAAAGTATGCCATCAGATTGTGAAGGATACATATTTTTAGCCAGGATTTTCTTTCTTTCTTTCTTTTTGTCCCACAGAAAGATTATAAAATTAGGCAACCTTAACTTTAGGGAAATTGATAAGCAGTGTTGAGAAGTCTGGCTTTTATCTCCCCTTAACATTTTCAGTATTTATTTAGTTTTACCAGCCTTCTGAGCCCTTCTTCCCCACATTAATCAAGTTTCAAGCTTTGGCAACTTATCACAAGCCCAGCTTTGTTAGTATATAATACAGCTTAGGTTTCCTTGCTTTATTTCAAATGGGATCAAAATTTTTGAATAGAATTGTTATTGTTTCATCTCTTCTAGAAGACATCCAGTATCTAGTAACTACAATAGCTGATCTATACTAGCTACTTTTTCCACAAGATAGAGCTGCTTGTTTTGCTAGGCAGCTTATGTACCCATACTTTGATACAGTAAAAGGGAAAAAACGAAGTACAGTGGAATTTTTCAGGTTCTCAGTGTGTCATAAGAATTTTTAAAACAGCTGGTTATGAGATGATGGCCGCCATCTGAGGCTTTTCTAAATGGTCTCTCCCCTGCATTTCTTTAAACATTTTATACTTGTTGGAAATGTCAGTTTTCAGTGTGTTTTCTTTTTCTTGCTAGTTCACACCATGAGCCCGCTGAGTGGTTTTTTCCAGTTAGTAAGCAAATATTTTAAATCACTATGGAGATTTAGAAAGATTGTGTTACACTTTCTACATATTTCTATATGTCTGGTATCTTTTTAAAGTTTCAAGCTTCATCTCTCTAGTAAGAACAAGGAAAAAAAGTTGCAGACAGGGCATTTGTTTATTTGTGTATAAAACCATGTCATGCAAAATGGGAAGGTACACAGCATGACAATTTTTTGAAATTACTCATGAAATCATTTTATTTATTCCCAGCTGCACTGTGAAAAAAATTAACTGGATTGAGTGTTAGATTCAGTGTTCTGGTTTTATAAATTGGAAACTTCCCTTTTGAAGTATTTGTGTGGTTTCCCAGTGTCCTTCATATGATCTAAATTTAGGGTTCTGTAAAGGAACTACTTCCAGAAACACCTCCAAGTTGACTTGGGCTCAATTTGAAAAGCTTTGTTGTTAGTACTAAAATTGAAAATGAGGATTACCCTGATTTCAGTAAAACAACCTAAATTTTATAAATTGCCACTTCCATAGCTTAAGTTGTATAATTGTTTATAAGCTGTTTATCTGAGGCAATATATTTAGTGTTTACAGCTTATAGAGCATCTATTTTTCTTCTCACAATAGTATATCTGATTATGGCTTCTGACCATCACCTCTATCTCCCATTTCAGTTTAGTCTTTTTGAGCTTCCCTGTTTAAAGATCCTTTAACTTAATAACTTGAATTATCTAGTTTTAAAATCTTAGCAGAGGAATTTATTGAATAACAAAATTCCTTCAAACCTCAGACAAGTTTGGTCTTAGCAACCAATAAGTTATTTTGATCAATCTATTCTCTTCAATTTCTAATGATTTTTTTTTTCCTGTCACCCAGGCTGGAGTGCAGTGGCATGATTTTGGCTCACTGCAACCTCTGCCTTCCGGGTTCAAGCGATTCTCCTGCCTCAGCCTCCTGAGTAGCTGGGATTATAGGTGTGTGCTGTCACGCCTGGCTTATTTTTTGTAATTTAGTAGAGACAGGGTTTCCCCATGTTGGCCAGGCTGGTCTCTAACTCCTGGCCTGAAACAGTCCCCCTGCCTCAGCCTCCCAAAGTGTTGGGATTACAGGCATGAGCCACTGCGCCCTGCCTCTAATGAATTTTTATAGGTGATATAGGTGTATGAATGAGCATATGAACAAGTTACTTGAAACTGGGATGGTCAAGAAAGGCTTTACAAAAGAATTTGTTAGAGTAGGACATGGAATGGTGGAGAGAAGTTGGGATGGACATGTCAGGCAGACAAGCGTACGTAAGAATATAGCAGCTTGTGGATTGATGGGAAAGATAAGATGCAAACTGAAGCCTGGAATACTAGTAAAATGATTGGGTCAACAAAAATAGGGAATCCTGAAGGGTAGGCCAGTTTGAGGGGTGGAGAGTGCAAACAGATCATTTGGGGCACATTGATAGCAGTCATTTATTGACTGTCTACTTCAAGCCAAGGATTCTGCCAAGTACTGTACACACATTGTCTCATTTAAGTCTCACCACAGACCATAATTTGGTGCCACAGTTCTAACCAGGCCTTTGTCCCAGCTAAGGCTCTCTTGGTTACCGTACTTGTGGAGGCTAGAATGAGATTAAAGCTGCAAACCTGAAAAAATGGGCAATGGATTTCAAACTATAGTTTATGAACATTGGCAGTACTTGGGAAATGTACAGGCCCTTGGTACCTCCCCTAGACATTCTGGAATTTGTTAGGACCAGCATGACCTAGGAGTCTTTGTTCTTTTACAAACCCCTCAGGTAATTCTGATATATTCTGTGGTCAGTGGGCCATGTGTTGAGCAACACTGGCCCATAGAGAGTAGAGTACTAAGGTAAACTTAGGATAATGTCATATTTGAGGCATGGGAAGAGAAGATGGTGCTGGAAGAAAGCCTAGATAGGAAAACAAGAATTGTGTTGTCTCAGAAACTGAGAGGAGCTTCTAGAAGATAACTTTGCTGTTGCAGCAGACAAGGAGAACAAAACTGCAATTGCCATGGAATTTATTACTTAAAATTGCCACTTAAGTAACATAACAGTTTTCTAGTCATGTAATTATTTCTCCAAGAAACTCAATCTAGATTACTATTTAATTTTGCCTCATAACAGTCCTGAAGATGGGCCACTCTTTTGTTTATGAAATGCTAAAGGGACACCAGAAAAGTTTTGTGACTAACTGAAGGATACACAGCCAGGAACTGATTGAGGTATCTTTGAGTTTTCAGATGTCTATCTAAAAATACTGTGACTATAGTCTTAAAATTGAAAGTGATGCTGGGATTGAGTGTGTACACATGAAACTTATTTCCATTAATGGACCATCACCTATATCTGCTACTCCTAAGTTACCAATAGGATTGAGACAAAGGCATTATGGGTAAAGTTGAGTGTATCTTTGTCCTGTAAATGATTATTTTGAATTACAGTATCTATACTGCATTTGTGTTTGATAAGTATAGCCAATGAACTATTCAAATATTTGAGTACATATTATATATCGGCCATTATTGTAGATGTTGGGAGTGTATTTGTGAAAAAAAAAAAAAAACGAGACGTTTTTCTCTTTTCTTGTGGAGCTTACAGTCTGGTGGAAGAAAGGAGGTGGTAAGCTATAAATTAGGGCATTTAGGCTCCAGACAAAGGGTTTGGATTGTATTCTAAGTGCTGATTGCTATGGGAAGACAGTGTAGGTTTTAAGCAGAGTGTGATATGATTTGATCAAGATTTGACTACCTGTCTGAGGAAAGTAATAAATTTCCTTCAAATGCCAAAGAAAATAAGTTAATTAGCATTTCACAGATTCTCTGTCAGACTGTAAATATGTTCCTGTTCAGAGATCAGCACTGTTCTTTTATTTAAATACAATAATAAGGATTTTATTTCTTTTTAGGGCTCATAGTTGTTGACCATCCTGAACTTTCAAAGCAGTCTTCCTTCTGAAGATGCCTCATTTTCTGAATATGCCGCTTCGTATTTTCTGCTTTCAATAAACTGTCATGACAGTTTCCACTGTAGTCATATACGTGACTGATATAACACACTGACCATGCTTTCTATATTTCATAACTTGCAGTTTTTCTAGTGATATTTAACCAAACTCCCTTGCTAAAAAATAATTTAGAGGGTCTTTTTGTGAAATGGCTGTTATCCTATGCAAATAAGATACATATGTGTATACAGTTTTTAAGTGCTGAATTTATCTGACCTTTCTTAGGTAACCAGCAGATTCCTTTTTACCTAGGAAAAGGACGTAATGAAAAATTTTTATGCATA
Organism: Pongo pygmaeus; assembly: GCF_028885625.2. Lineage (NCBI taxonomy): Eukaryota > Metazoa > Chordata > Mammalia > Primates > Hominidae > Pongo > Pongo pygmaeus. Next base: position 119,372,623 of record NC_072373.2, on the reverse strand, counting down.
AGCATAAGTTATTACACCAGTGTCTGCAATATAATTATTATTACATGTAAAATTATTAACACTTTGGGATGCTGTATTCATGTATGTTTTTTATTACACAGTTTAAGACCTATTGGGAAAATTAATGTTTCATAAAACTGATTTTTATTTTAGCATATAGAAATTGACTATCAGAGGCCAGGCGCAGTGGCTCATGCCTGTAATCCCAGCACTGTGGGAGGCCAAGGTGGTTGGATCATGAGGTCAGGAATTTGAGACCAGCTTGGCCAACATAGTAAAACGTGTCTCTACTAAAAATACAAGAAATTAGCTGGGCATGGTGGCACATGCCTGTAATCCCAGCTACTCGGGAGGCTGAGGCAGGAGAATCGCTTGAACCCGGGAGGTAGAGATTGCAGTGAGCCGAGATCACACCATTGCACTCCAGCCCGGGTGACAGTGCGAGACTCCGTCTCAAAAAAAAAAAAATTGCCTATCAGGCTGGGCGCTGAGTCTTGTACCTGTAATCCCAGCGCTTTGGGAGGCCAAGGCGGGAGGATTGCTTGAGCCCAGGAGTGCAAGATGTATCTCTTTAAAAAAAAAAAAAATTGAGTATCAGTAGTTTTACCTAGCTCCCAAGATAAGTATCTTTCTTTCTTTCTTTTTTTGTGATGGAGTCTCGCACTGTCGCCCCGGCTGGAGTGCAATGGCGTGATCTCGGCTCACTGCAACCTCTGCCTCCTGGGTTCCAGCGATTCTCCTGCCTCAGCCTCCGGAGTAGCTGCAATTACAGGTGCCTGCCACCACGCCCGGCTAATTTTTTGTATTTTTAGTAGTGACGGTGTTTCACTCTGTTCACCAGGGTGGTCTTGAACTCCTGACCTCGTGATCTGCCCACCTTGGCCTCCCAAAGTGCTGGGATTATAGGCATGAGCCATCGCGCCCAGCCTACAATAAGTATCTTAATATATGCCATTTGTGTATATTCTTTCTGTACAGAAACACTTCAGTAAACTAGACCCCTTAATTGGAATTTTTCTGCATTCTATGGCAGAGGTCTCAACTCTGGCTGTACAATGGAATCACCTGAGGAACTTTAATACCAATGACTAGGGCCCACTCTCAGAGATTCATATAAATTGATCTAGATTGAGTGGGTTTCTGCAAAGGCCCAGGTTTGTTTTCATTTTGTTTTAAGTGCTCCCAGGTGATTGTAACGTGCAGTCAGGGTTGAGAACCACTGCTCTAGAGACACGTTTTATACCTACAAACACACACAATCAGCCTTTTAAGGATTGTTTGAAAATCAAAACACAAAACTTTGAGAATGTAATTTGGGTTCAGTACAGTATGTATATTGCTCAGTCTTCTAGAATCTGTTATTGAAAGTGTGGTCCTCAGACCAACAGCATCAGTCTCAGCCGGAAGCTTATTAGAAATGCAGAATTGCAGGGCCTTACCCCAAACCCACTGAATGGAACAAGATCCTCAGGTGATTTGTATGTATATTAAAGTTTGAGAAGCAATACTTTAGATGTAGATATAAATGTTCTGTGTGATAAAAATTGATAATTAGAATCTTCTTCCATGTGCATAGGATTCTCAGATTTGTGCATTAGTCAGTGACATTTACTGTAAAGCATTTTAAAAAATAACTTTCAACAAGAAAAGTGGAACAAAGGAGTTCTTATGTAGGGAGCCCCAGGTGACCAGAAAATTACCAGAGGTCTCTGTCACCAGGGTAGGGGAAAGGGTTACTATTTTGCCTATCCTAGTTGGTTGGTTCTTGATTACTTTGCTATGCTTATCTCTTTTCTTGCCTTCCCATTCTATCCTCGTCACCTCTCTTCTTTATGAGATAGAAAATGTTACTTTTTTACAAGTACAGGTTCGGATATTGGAGACACTCTGCTAATAGGTGCCGCAGGGTTTAGGAAATTTGGTAGTGGTAGGTTTAGAGCTTTCTGTGAGGGGATAGATATGGGCAGGATTGAGGAATGGTTCCTAATTGCCTTTGTTTCTTAAGTGTAGTATACTAACTTCATAAATCAATTTTCCTTACATAACAAGAATCAAATACCTATTAAAGTACACAGTGACAAATAATGTATTAAGATTCATATGTATTGAATGGTTCAGTATGAATGCTCAGAGACAAGTAGTGTATTAAGATTCATATGTATTAAAGGGAATGGTTCAATATGAGTGTTCAGATAGTACTCTAAATTGCAGTGTATCAAATTAGGTTCAGGAATGACATTTTTACTTTTTTTTTTTTTTTTTTTTGAGACAGTGTCTCACTCTTGTCACCCAGACTGGAGTGCAGTGGTACAATCTCAGCTCACTGCAACCTGCACCTCCAGGGCTTAAGTGGTCCTCCCACCTCAACCTCCCAAGTAGCTGAGACTATAGGCGTGCGCCACACTGGGTAATTTTTTTATTTTAATTAGAGGCAGAGTTTCACTATGTCACCCAGGCTGGTCTTGAACTCCTGGACTCAAGCAATCCACCTGCCTCAGCCTCCCAAAGTGCTAGAATTACAAGCGTGAATCACTGCGCACGGCCAGGAATGACTTTTTTTGTTTTTGTTTTTGTTTTTGTTTTTTGAGACAGAGTCTTGCACTGTTGTTCAGGCTGGAATGCAGTGGCACCATCTCGGCTCACTGCAATCTCCGCCTCCCAGGTTCAGGTGATTATCCTGCCTCAGCCTCCCGAGTAGCTGGGACTACAAGCATGAGCCACCAAGCCTGGATAATTTTTGTATTTTTAGTAGAGATGGGGTTTCGCTGTGTTGGCCAGGCTGGTCTTGAACTCCTGACCTCCTGCCTCGGCCTCCCAAAGCGCTAGGATTACAGGCATGAGCCACTGTACCCGGCCTGATACTTTTAATGTGTAAGTTTTTCATACTCAGAGGCACATGAAGAGATAAAAATAGTGTGTAAATGTTTATGATAAAAGAATCTCAAATACATTCACCAAACAACCATGTGGATTTCAATTGAAAAATTGTACGCAATCCCACAATTTTAAAATTTCTAAATTGGTATATGTGACTTAGAGGGATTTTTTTTTCATCAAGCACAACAATGCCAACGTCTCTAGAAGACTTTTCAAAGGTTCATTTGTAATTTATGGATTTCTCCTAGAAATGAGAGGTTTTTAGTGGAGACTTAACCTATGTAATCAGTTCTCCTGACAAATTTCATTTGTGAAGTTTACCCTTTGCAGTGCTGTAACCTTACTGAAAGTTCACTCCACAAAAGGAATGGATTCATCTGAACTTTAAGGTTTAGTGATTGAAACTACTTTATGATGTATGAGTGCTTTTTTCCTTTAATGTAGTAGTTTAAAAGGGTTTTGGACCTTCAGAGACACCCTCTCTTCTGTTTGCTGCTCCTTAATTTTAGTAAAGTCTGAAGCCCTAATGAAAATTTTTTTAACATGTGTTAGATCTCCCTCCTCAATTTTTTTTAAAGCCAATTTTAAAGGGAGCATTTCTAAGTACAGTAATTGGTTAAACATCTTTTTTCCTCCTGGGTTTCTTTTTAGGAACTACTGACAAAAACCTATAGTCGACTTTGGGATCTGACTTTATTATTCAGCAACTCAAAGATGAGTTCTAATTGGCAGACTTCTGGCACTGGCACTTGTCCTCCTGTTTCTATAGAAACTGGGTTGGAAGTCAGAGCTGCACAAAGGGAAAGGGTAAGTTTCTTTTAATTCCATATTTATAAACCCATATCTTATTAACTGTGACATGTTGTCAGTTTTCACATAAGAATATACATCCTCGAACTAGAACTCAAATATGTACTACTGATTTTCACTTGAGTGGAAACTGACATCAAGTCACTAAATATAATAGGAGGGTTTAAATATGGATTTGTTTTTCTTGTGACTGACTTCACATTTCTTGAAGCAGTGAACTCAATGTCAATTCTCACTTTCAGCTATTTTTAATTTGAGGGTCATAAAATTGGTTTTTATTATCTTAGATCTTATTCTCTTGTACTTTTTTGGTAAGTGAACATTGGAAGGACATTTTGAAAGTCTGCATGAATTATAAAATCTTGTTGTAGCGAAGTCAGATTCTTCTTTCCATTATAAAGTACTGTATTACTGATGAGTTTTTTTAGTCTCTCTACTCTCTTAGCCAAGCAGGGTGAGTTTGTCTGTTGGGGCACATACATTTGTTTTCATGCAGGCAGACACCCATTATTTGTAGAACCTAAGACAACTGCCAGTTGTTGAGTCATCTTATTGCTATGGCTTCAGAGGACTACTATACAGCTGGAGTATTTAGGCTTGACATTGTTTGATTAGGTATGATAAGCACATTCCTCTGATTTACAGGTTGCCATATATAAGTAACTTATATTGAACTGTGACTAGTTTTGCGATAGTGGAAGGAAGGCAATATTTGCTGTTGCTCTTTAAAAGTTGTCTCGCTTATTTCCTTGGTCCTGGCATACTACCCTTAAGGGATGGACTTATTTTTTTCCTGCTAAAAGACATAAGATTTGTTGACACAAGTCAAAGGGTGGAACACTTTGCCATTACTTCTGCTCAATTTGTCACTTTTAAAAATAGTTTAAAAGCTGGAAGCTTGTCAATAGGAAAAGTAAACTCATTTTTAAAAATTTATTTTCACAAGGCAAATAATGCCTTAAAGTGGCTTCTCTTTTTTAAAATTTAATTTAAGTAATTCTACTCTGATGAATTCTCATTAAAAGTGTTGTATGCCTCCTTTGTTGGTTTCTGTTTTGCTCATTAGTGCTTGCACGAGGTAAAAATAGAAATGAATTTGTGGATTTTTTTTTTTTTGTTTGGAAGGCGGCTAGAAAAAACTTTAGTATTTCGTTGTGTGCTATCAAGTATCCATATGTATTCTCCACTACTTCATAAGGAGTAGCCAACTCATCCTGGCTTTAAAACTGAAAGTCCTATGTCTCAAGAACTCCTTTGTTTTGTCTAGACCCAGACAGTCACCCTAATCCTAGTTCATTCTCTGTATCCCTAAAAAGGCCTCACTAAGCTGTTACTGATTATCATTTTGAATGGAAGGAGATTTCACAATATGCTAGCTTCTGTCAGAATGTATCAGGGATTAGGTTATTTTTATTGTTATTTATTTATTTTTTTGGGGGGTCGGAGTCTCGTTCTGTCTCCCAGGCTGGAGTGCAGTGGTGCGATTTTGGCTCTCTGCAACCTCCACCTCCCAGGTTCAAGTGATTCTCCTATCTCAGCCTCCTGAGTGGCTGGGATTACAGGTGCCCACCACCATGCCTGGCCAATTTTTGTATTTTTAGTAGAGACGGGGCTTCACCATGATGGCCAGGCTGGTTTCGAACTCCTGAGCTCAAGTGATCCACCTGCCTCGGCCTCCCAAAGTGCCAGGATTTCAGGCACGAGCGACCATGCCTGGCCCCAGGTACTTTTTTCAAGAAATGACTTGTCTCTGATCCTAAGTCATGCCAGTTTAATTCTCACAGAAATAAAACATGAAGAATTTTAAATGGATTTTAAAAGTTGCTTTCAAGCACTTTAGTTATTTTTTGTTTGTGTATATGTTAAGACCATAGATGACAAATGTGAAACAATTGAATAGATATTTGTGGCAAATGAGTAGCCACCTGAGGCAAATACAAGGTGATTCTGGCTTAAGAGAAACACTCAAAGCTTTTAAAAAGTATTGGGCTTTGGGCCAGGTGTGGTGGCTCATGCCTGTAATCCCAGCACTTTGGGAACCTGAATCGGGGATAACTTGAACTCAGGAGTTTAAGACCAGCCCGGGCAATGTGGCAAAACTCCGTCTCTACTAAAAATACAAAAATTAGCCGGGTGTGGTGGTGTGCACCTGTAGTCCCAGCTACTCTGGAGGCTGAGGGAGTCTGGGGCAGGAGAATTGCTTGAGCCTGGGAGACAGGTTGCACTGAGCTGATATTGCGACACTGCACTAGAGCCCAGGCAACATGAGTGAAACTCTGTCTCAATAAAAAGTATTGGGCTTTGGTTTTATATGAGGTCTTCAGAGAAACCACCATCCAAGTTTTGCACTATGTCTCTCTTAAAAACAATTAAAATAATAGTATATGATTTTTTTCCTCACATGGAAAAAGGTGATTTTACAGTTAGACAAATGTATTTACTAAACATATTTTGCAAACAGGACATAACACATACCTCAGTTATTTGAAAAAAATCACAAAAGTATCATTTCAGTCCATGTAAGTATAATTGCTTTTAATAAAGTTAAACTCCTAGAGAATCATTAAAGAAGAAAAGCCAGGGGCCATGAGCTAATTAATCAGCACCAGTAATTAGGTTTTAAAATTGGCTTTGTTAAGGGCTAGCTTTAAGCAAGTAACTTGTTCTTAATTGCTTTTGTTCCTTTTATATAAAATAGAAATAATAATAATACTTATCCATACTTTGTCACAGAATTAACATGATGATAATGAGGTAATAGATGGGAAAGAACTCCAAATAGTTAACAGTACCATAAGGTAGAGTTTTAGTGTCAGAAATAGTATTTTACAATGACATATATGGAAAATTCCTTCTTTTATAATGATGGAAATATCCTAACAGTTTTAAACATAACCTAAAAAGTAGCAGAGAAGAAAGTATACTGAAGTATACTGAACTTTTATGTTCAAATTACCATAGCTCTACTAGATATGTGTGTATATTTTAAGGCTTATACAATTTGTAAACACTCCAACTATTAATAATAACGTATTAAGGAATTATAAGTGGCCCTGTACGTAGGCATTATTTTCTCTTTAATCAGGTTCACTGAGTATTGGGAGACCTAAGAATTATCTTAACAACTACATTATTATTGCATTGTAGCAGATGTATTTTGTGGTTTTAATTTTGACGGAGGTGGAGGATGGGGGGTGGTTCTTAGGTACTTTACACCTTTGCATTCTCTTTTTTTTTTTGAGACGGAGTCTTGCTCTGTCACCCAGGCTGGAGTGCAGTGGCACGATCATAGCTCACTGCAGCCTCCACCTCCTGGACTCAAGTGATCTGCCTGCCTCAGCCACCCGAGTAGCTTGGACTACAGGTGTGTGCCACCATGTCCAGCTAATTTTAAACAATTTTTTGTAGAGATGGGGCTCAGTGTGTTGCCCAGGCTGGGCTTGAACTCCTGATCACTCAAGTGATCCTCCCACCTCAGCCTCCCAAAGTGCCAGGATTACAGGTGTGAGCCACCTGGCCCGCATTCTCCTTTTTGTTTCAATACAGACATTAAAATTTTAGGCCAATTTGAGTTAGATTTTTATTATAACTGCTTTCAATTAAATTAGCTTCATAATCTGTTGATACTGCCAAGAAGCCAGAGTAATGTGAAGGAGAAAGAGTAGGGTTTTATGTTAGATTGTGTTTGAATTATTACTCCACTACTCACTGGGTATTTAATTTCTTTGACCTTCAGGCTGGGCACAGTGGCTCATGCCTGTAATCCCAGCATTTGGAGAGACCCAGGTGGGCAAATCACCTGAGGTCAGGAGTTCAAGACCAGCCTGGCCAACATGGCAAAACCACATCTCTACTAAAAGTACAAAAATTAGCTGGGCCTGGTGGCAGGCGTCTGTAATCCCAGCTACTTCGGAGGCTGAGGCATGAAAATTGCTTGAACCCAGGAGGTGGAGGTTGCAGTGAGCCCAGATCATGTCATTGCACTCTAGCCTGGGTGACAAGAGTGAAACTCCATCTCAAATAAAACTGAATTATTTAAAAAAATAATAATTTATTTGACCTTCAGTTTCTTCATTTGTAGAATGGGCATCATGGTATGGTATCTCTGTCTGCTTCTGAAGGTTATCATGAAGACTAAATAGGATATTTGTCGGCTGGGTGCGGTGGCTCACACCTGTATTCCCAGCACTTTGGGAGGCTGACACGGGAGATTCACTTGAGCCTAGGAGTTCTAGACCAGCCTGGGCAACATGGCAAAACCCTGTCTCTACCGAAAATATACGAAACTTTGCCAGGCATGGTGCACATCTGAGGTCCCAGCTACTTGGGAGGCTGAGGTGGGAGGATCACTGGAGCCCAGGAAGTAGAGGCTGCAGTGAGCTGTGATTGTGCCACTGCACACCAGCCTGGGTAACAGAGCGAGACCTGGTCTCAAATAAAAATTTTTTGAAAGAAAATTATTTTTTTAAAAAAGGTAATGTGTCTACCTCAGTAACTGGTGTATTATTAGATGTTGAAGTAAAGTTATTCACCACTCTACTGCCCCAAGCGCACTTACTCATATGTAAGTTGTGTAATATTTGTTTCCTCTTTGTTTTATGGAATCTCTTGAGGGGGAAGAAAAAATCAGCAACTATTATGCTTTTCTTGAAACTCTATATAGCTGGGATGATATTCCTGCATTATGGATTCCTAGAAATGTTTTATATGGCATCTTATAATGTTGTCCACAAAAATGACAACATAGTAGTAAATGAACAGGAACATCATAAGTTAATTGTTAATATGATGAACACATTAGTTATAGAAGTCGTTAGCTTTCTGTAGTCTTGGGATTCAGGCTTTCTTAATTCACACCACCCAGGTTTAGAGGGCCTATTACCGTTGAGTAGGATAAAGAACTCTGTTGCATGAGATTCATAAAACCTAAGAATTCAATTTGCAGTTCTTTAGTTGGTCCTACTTAAAATGTACAGCTTGCTGAGATAGGAGGAAGGATCAGGTTGCTCTAGGTAGTTGAAGTCCCTTTTAAAAATAATTGCTACTCTAAAGAGAAGGAGGAATTAATGAAAGTGGTTCATAAAATCATTGATTATCTTTTGTTTTGACATGAAAGCAGAATGGACATTAGCAGCTACTATATATGAAGTGCATTTTGCCTGGTATAAGTATATTTTCTTTTTTTTTTTTTGAGACAGAATCTCACTCTGTTGCCCAGGCTGGAGTGCAGTGGCATGATCTCACTGCCACCTCTGCCTCCCAGGTTCAGGCGATTCTCCTGCCTCAGCCTCCTAAGTAGCTGGGACTACAGGCGTGCACCACTGTGCCCAGCTAATTTTTGTATTTTTAGTAGAGACAGAGTTTCACCATGTTGGCTAGGCTGGTCTTGAACTCCTGACTTCAAGTGATCCACCCGTCTTAGCTCTCAAAGTGCTAGGATTGAAGGTGTGAACAACCATGCCCGGCACAAGTATATTTTCATGCGCTTAGTCCTCACAGTATATCTGAGGTAGGTTGGTGGTATTTTCATTTTACAGAGGAGGAAATTGGGTCTCAGAGAAGTTAATTTTAAGTAACTTTCATGAGGGCATATGGTAACAAGTGGCAGAGCTGATATTTATTATTAGTTAACTATTTTTGCTGTTTGTATGTGTAAGGGGGTGGTTTTTTTTTCATATTTTCTTACATGTAAAATGTAAAAATATTAGACATCCACATCTAAATGTAAAAATGACATTTCTTTTTTTTTTTAAGTCAGAAAACCAGTTTTCTTTTTTCTTTTGCTTTAGTCAGAAAGCCATAAAAACCATATTTAAATAGGATCAACTACTGTTTTTTAACATAACTGGGATTTGAACCGAGATTAATTTGGTTCCAAAGCTTATGCTAGGCCTTGGAGAATACAAAGATGAATGAAACCCCATTCATCTTGTTGATCTTGCAGACTAATGGAAAGGGTTGACATGTGAGTTCATTTAGTACTCTGTTAAAAGTTAGATAGGATTCCAGATGAGAATGACAATGCTGGGGAAGATTTTTCCAAAGGATGTAGCCTTTGAGTGAGTCAGATAGTGAAAAGTGAAATGGTGCCTGGTAGAGAAGGCATACATAGGCAGTGACAGGGTATGGAGCTAAAACCAGTCTTCTAGAGTTTTTCTCTGTGAGGAATTAATAGACATTTTAAAGCAGAGAAGAATGGAAGAGTGGAATAACGATGATGGTAATAGTTTAAGAAGCATTTTGGACCAGGAGTGGAGGCTCACGCCTGTAATCCCACCACTTCGGGAGGCCGAAGCGGGTGGATCACTTGAGGTCAGGAGTTTGAGACCAGTCTGGCCAAGATGGTGAAACCCTGTCTCTATTAAAAATAACAAAAATTAGCAGGGCATGGTGGCCGATGCCGGTGATCCCAGCTGCTTGGGAGGCTGAGGCAGGAGAATAGCTTGAACCCTGGAGGCGGAGTTTGCAGTGAGCCGAGATCATACCACTGCACTCCAGCCTGGGCAACAGAGTGAGACCCTGTCTCAAAAAAAAAAAAAAAAAAAAAAAAGGCATTCAGAAGGAGATGCTAAGGGAGGTTGGTGGTATAAGAAACATCTTTTAATTTAAACATATTTCCCATTAAGACCACCTATTCAACTTTCATGTAAATCTTGTAGTTGTAAAGAGACGTTTCAATATTTAGTGTGAATATTTTGTTAATTAGATGTAGCAGAAAAATAACGCTTTGATGGGCAAAATTGCTGTTCAGATGATCTTGAAATAAAGAAGTTTTTAAAGCAATTTTTATATACTTTTTATTATTTAGCAATACATATTTATCATAGCAATTTAAGAACCTAAGTAATACAAAGAAAGTAAGGATTACCTTTTATTAAGAACCTAAGTAATACAAAGAAAGTAAGGATTACCTTTAATCAATAAACAAACTTTTAGAGGGAGCATATACCATTCCAGTCACTAAGTAAGGTTTTAATATTCAGATTCCAGAATTCTGATCAATCAATGGCTATGTTTCACACTTCTTTAAATTAAGAAAAATTTTCTATCTTTACATATTTTAGTGACTGAATTACCGTGGCGTAATTGAGAGTTTGGATTTATTATGGTACATTCCAGTTTCTATTTAATACATAAGGTACCTGATTAAAATTTTAGCCTATTTGATTAAATACTAACAATACAGGTTGCTATTACTCTTGTCTTACTACCAATTAGACATTTCTCAGAATGCTAAAACAAGAAAGAACCTTAAAAACTTATCCGGTTGGCCACGCCCAGTGGCTTATGCCTGTAATCCGAGCACTTTGGAGGACAAGGCAGGTGGATCACCAGGTCAGGAGATGGAGACCATCCTGGCTAACATGGTGAAACCCCGTCTCTACTAAAAATACAGAAAATTAGCTGGGTGTGGTGGCGTGTGCCTGTAGTCCCAGCTACTTGGGAGGCTGAGGCAGGAGAATCGCTTGAACCCAGGAGGCGGAGATTGCAGTGAGCCAAGATTGCGCCACTGCACTCCAGCCTGGGCGAAAGAGCGAGACTCCGTCTCAAAAAAAAAAAAAAAATTGTTTTCCTTCTCATGTTACAAATGTAGATGCGTTTCTTTCAAGCCTTTGTTTCCAGTGACATATTAGTTTAGATTTTCTTTCATTAAGCTCTCACTTGATTGCAGCCTTCTTTCATGTCAGACTGTTTTTCCATCTTTCAGCCAATGGTACAAAAAAAAAGGAAACTGAAGAGAGGAGATAGCATATGCCAGAGAAGTAGAAAGAGCCATTGTATGTCTGGGTATAATCATATAACCAGCCTGGAAGGAAGGAATGATTTCTGTTAGGGAAGGAAATTTTGCCATTAGTAATTCTCAGCCACGAATAGCTCCTCAAAGCAAGGAGTCTCCTGTATTGTGACCCATTTGAACTTAGTGAAGCTTCTTAGCTGCCCTATTTTTCACTGATGAAGTTGAATCAGCTCCACCTGAATTAGGGACTTACACCATCTCCAATCTTACTGTGGAAGTTGGAGAAAATTAGGAACACATACCATTTTATTTTACCATGAATTTTATTAGAAGACCACTATTATGAAGAAAATAATCATAAATTATTGTTTTCCAAAGAAAAAAAGAAAAGTGATAATAATGAGTTTTCTTTTTTTTCCTTTACTAAAGAAAGACTTGAGTACTTACTATATTCCTGTTAATATTGCTGGGTGTTGAGGACACAGTAGTGAGCCAAAACAGATACAGTCCCTGCCCTCACAGAACTTTAGCGGGGAGATAGGTACCAACCACATAAATAAATAATATTGTGATAAGTGCTATGAAGGGAAGGTGCGGGGGGCTGTGAGAATATATGCGAAGGAACTGACTGCTTGATCACGTGGGTTAAACAATGACAAGTTCCCCCCTGAAATCTAAATGCTTTTTTTTTTTTTTTTTTTTTTTTTTTTTTTGAGACAGAGCCTTGCTTTGTCACCCAGGTTGGAGTGGTGCAGTGGCACGATCTCTGCTTTGCTTACTGCAACCTCCACCTCCTGGGTTCAAGCAGTTCTCCTGCCTCAGCCTCCCAAGTAGCTGGGATTACAGGTGCCCGCCACCACACCTGGCTAATTTTTGTATTTTTAGTAGAGACGGAGTTTCGCCATGTTGGCCAGGATGGTCTTGAACTCCTGGCCTCCAGTGATCCGCCCACCTCGGCCTCCCAAAGTGCTGGGATTATAAGCGTGAGCCACTGCACCTGGTCCTAAGTGCTTTTTAAAAGCATAAGTTGGAGGGTCCTCAAAGCCTTTTGGCTAATGGCACATACTAAAACTTAAGCGAAACACTTTTTTTTTTTTTTTTTTAAACTAAGTAGGTGATAGCAAAGAATATTTATGCTAAGGCACATCATTGCAAAAGTCAACACTGAAAAAGGCAAATAATGTCCTTAGTATTATCATGACAATAATTTTGGCCTCCTGGACTTCCTAAAGGGTCTCAGGGATCTCTGGGGGTCTGTTGACCTCACTTTGAGAAGTTCTTTTCTAAAGTATAGTATGTATATTATATCTGATCATTTATTCAGGAAATTTCAGTGCTGTATGGCAGCACAGGTCTGGGTTTCAGGGATATACCCCTGAACAAAATAGATGAAAATATCTGCCCTCATGGAGCTTACATTGTGTCTTTGATTTTTCCCTTCTTAGATCATGATGCCTCACTGGATATGTAGAGTATACCCTCCCCAACTTTTTTCTTCTGGTCTGCTTGTCTCATCTCCTCTTTGTTCTCTTATGGACAAAGAGGAGATGAGACAAGCAGACCAGAAAAAAATTGACTTAATTTATTTTTGTTTTATAGCTCTGTGTTTCCTATTGTTAATGTAAAAAATAAGTGAATAGAATGTTTTATAGCCTCTTACGTTCAACTAACTTTAAGTTGCTTTCTACTTACTGACTCCTGTTTGATCAGTGACCTCTATTAAATGTTTCTTGGAGTTACTAGAGTGAAAACAACTAGGACAAGTCTTTGTGTTATGTTGATTGTTATTGACCTATAGATCTCTAAGAAATAGGTGACTAGTTTCTGAACTCTTGTAGACATTTCTAGAAAGGAAGGAGTATAGAAGGTAGCAGTCCTTACCCTCCCAGTCCCTTGTCATTCTTGCCTTAGTCCCGCCAACACAGCAAATGTATTAGAGTGTATGTGTCTGTGTATGTATATGTGTATATATAAAACTGTGAATTATAAAATAGTGGTCTCGGAAGTAACACCCTGGGGAAAGACTAGGAATTCTTGGACAAAAAGGTAGACAGTGCTACTAAAATCTCAGGTAGGCACAGCTAAAAATAGTAAAAATGGATTGAAGAGAGAAACTGTTTATAAGCCTTTTCTTTCTTTCTTTTCTTTTCTTTTTTTAAAATTTCTTGTAGAGACTGGGTGTAAGTTACCCACACTAGTCTCAAATTCTTGGCCTCAAGTCATCCTCCTGCATTGGCCTCCCAAAGTGCTAGGATTACAGGTGTGAGCCATCATGCCGACCAAGCCTTTCATTTTACACACACACACACACTCTCTCTCTCTCTCTCTCTCTCTCCCCCTCTCTCTCTCTCTCTCTCTGTCTCACTCACTCACTTTTTTTTTTGTTTTTTGAGACGGAGCCTCGCTCTGTCACCCAGGCTGGAGTGAGTTGCGCAATCTCGGCTCACTACAACCTCTGACTCCCAGGTTCAAGTGATGCTCTTGCCTCAGCCTCCTGAGTTGCTGGGATTATAGGCGCCTACCACCACACCCGGCTAATTTTTTTGTATTTTTAGTAGAGACGGGGTTTCGCCATGTTGGCCACGTTGGTCTCAAACTCCTGATCTCAGGTGATCCGCCTGCCTCAGCCTTCTAAAGTGCTGGGATTTCACTCACTCTTAGAATGCTGTTTCTGAAACATTAAGTATTAAAATATAGTCATGTGGCACATAACAGGACAAACCTCATGAGGTTATGATATGCATTTTTACTGTATCTATGTTTAGATACATGAGTACTTTGAGTATCTTTCTATGTTTAGATACGGTTGCCTACAGTACTCAGCACAGTAACATGCTGTATAGATTTGTAGCCTAGGAGCAATAGGCTCTACCATATAGCCTAGGTGTGTGTAGGTATACTGTTCATATGACAACAAAATCATCTAACAACACATTTCTCAGAATGTATCCCGTTAAGTAACTCATGACTATATTTAATATATTTTCTTACTAGGGCAGGGAATTGTTTAGCATGTTTTATAATTATTTCTATGTATTTCCATGCAAAATTAGGTGAAATAAAACCTAGATGAAATAATTGTTGTAAATCTGTTTCTCCCGGTCTATTTGATCATTGAGATGTTTGTATTTTTTAGATTCTAAATTAAGATCCAATTGCCATTCAATAGGATAATAGTATACAGTTGAGTATTTAGTTTTAGGATGCTGTTTATACTAGCAAATATGAGGTAAAATGTAGGATGCAGAAATATACATGTGACTGATTATTTTATGAAAGTATTAGTTGTTATAATCAAGCTTATATTTAAGTGGCTACTAGGTAAGTTAAATTTTAAAGCTTCATTGGTATTGAAACATCTACTTTATTTGATTGGAATAACTAGCCATTCTCTACTGCTGAAAGTAAAAGGATTGGCCAGGCACAGTGGCTCATGCCTGTAATCCTAGCACTTTGGAAGGCCAAGGCAGGCAGATCACTTGAGCCCAAGAGTTCAAGGCCAGACTGGGCAATGTGGTGAGACCCTATCTCTACAAAAAAGAAGTAATAAATTAGCTGGGTGTTGGCCAGGTGTGATGGCTCATGCCTATAATCTTAGCACTTTGGGAGGCCAAGGTAGAAGGATCACTTGAGCTTAGGAGTTCAAGACCAGCCTGGGCAACACAGTCAGACCTTGTCCCTATTCTATCAAAAATTAAAATTAAATTTAGAAAAATATTGGAAAAGAATAAAGAAAAAGTTAAAGAAAAAAAAAGCCAGGTGTCATGGCACATGCCTGTAGTCCCAGCTACTCAGGAGGCTGAGTTGGGAGGATCACTTGAGCCCAGGAGGTTGAGGCTACAGTGAGCTGTGATTGTGTCACTGCCCTCCAGCCTGGGCAACAGAGGGACAGCCTGTCTCAAAAATTAAAAAAAAAAAAAAATTTATATAGATATATATATGTATATACATATATAGAGAGAGAATGAGTGTCCGATTTTATTAGATCTCTGTATTTTTTTGGTAACAGTATGAAAAATCTGTTCAGATGCACTTCGGACCCTGAACGGTTTGATGCTTCTAAGTAAATTTTTTTTTTTTTTTTTTTTTTTTGAGAGGAGTCTCACTCTGTTGCCCAGGCTGGAGTGCAGTGGCACAATCTCCACTCACTCCCAGCTCCGCCTCCCGCATTCACACCATTCTCCTGCCTCAGCCTCCCGAGTAGCTGGGACCACAGGCGTCCGCCACCGCGCCCGCTAATTTTTTGTATTTTTAGTAGAGACAGGGTTTCACCATGTTAGCCAGGATGGTCTTGATCTCCTGACCTCATGATCCGCCCGCCTCGGCCTCCCAAAGTGCTGGGATTACAGGCGTGAGCCACTGCGCCCAGCCAAGTAAATATTTTTAAAAGAAAGTATTGTTGATAGTTCAGAAGCCACTGTATTCTCACCATTTTAAATGGAAGCACACACATAAGTTGACATTCAAAAGACTAGATTCCTTTGTGGTCATAGCATAAGCATTGTGAACGTCAGAGAAAGACAAGATTACATACCAGTTATAATCTAGGATAATGTGCATGTATCTGAATGTTCACTCT
Organism: Pongo pygmaeus; assembly: GCF_028885625.2. NCBI lineage: Eukaryota > Metazoa > Chordata > Mammalia > Primates > Hominidae > Pongo > Pongo pygmaeus. Next base: position 119,356,619 of record NC_072373.2, on the reverse strand, counting down.
ATGCCTGGTATTATTGTATGTAGCCAGCACTCTGAGGAATAAACTGGCAGCTGATGCAGAATTATTAAGCTGAAGACCTCTGTAAGCATTTCCTTGGTGTCTACAGGCTACCTGGGTCAGATATACCTGAGATGCATGTTAATAATGCAGATTCATTGGATTCTGTCAAGCATAACTCCATCCTGGGTGGCACTCAGTTGATTCTTATGCCCAGTAAAATTATTATTTAACAATAATAATTATTGTATTTGAAGTTACTAGTCCAGACTCTTTTCTTATATCTATGGCTATACGACTTGTTTTAGGCAGAAATGTCTAATAATGTTTCCTGTGATAATTTAAAACAAATAGGAAGATTGGGCTGACATTCTTTAAACACTTGTGCAAACCAGTTTTTTTACAGTCAGTTAAAAAGGAGTAAGAATAATCATTCAAGTTAGATATTTAATATAGGATTCTGAATTCATTTTTTAAGTGTTAATATTTTAAAACTATTCCATATCATTTTATGTGTTAGGCCATACATGTTTCAAAAGGAATTTAGCATCCTGTCTAAAAAGTATTCATACCTCCAGACATCTCAGAACTTGATTGTTAAGCTAAGTTATGAATCTTTTTTTTTTTTTTTTTTTTTTTTTTTTGAGATGGAGTCTCACCCTGTTGCCCAGGCTGGAATGCAGTGGTGCGATCTTGGCTCACTGCAACCTCCGCCTCCTGGGTTCAAGCGATTCTCCCGCCCCAACCTCCCAAGTAGCTGGGATTACAGGCGCACACCACTAAGCCCAGCTAATTTTTGTATTTTTAGTAGAGACAGGGTTTCACTATGTTGGTCAGGCTGGTCTTGAACTCTTGACCTCGTGATCCACCCGCCTTGGCCTCCCAAAGTGCTGGGATTACAGGCATGAGCCACCGCGCCCAGCCATGAATCATTTTTATTAGGATTACTATGTAAGTTTACTATTGGTCATCTTATTGAAACGTAACATGGCCGGGTGCAGTGGCTCACACCTGTAATCCCAGCACTTTGGGAGGCCGAGGTGGGCGGATTGCTTGAGCTCAGTAGTTCGAGACCAGACTGGGCAACATGGTGAATCCCATCTCTACTAAAAATAGAAAAAATTAGCCAGGCATGGTGACATACACCTGTAGTCCCAGCTACTCAGGAGGCTGAGGTGGGAGAATCACTTGAACCTGGATAAGTGAGCCAAGATTGCACCACTGCACTCTAGCCTGAGTGACAGAGGGAGACTCCATCTCAAAACAAAAAACAAACAAAAAACTTAGAAGGTCCTTAATTCCAAAGTTTCTTGGTGCTAGTTCTAAAGTGGTTGAAAATTCTGCAGGTGACTGGTCAGAGCTGAATCAGAACTCCTGTGGTTGGGTTGTAGCATAGTGGCAAATTTCCAAGGTGTGCAAAGACAATTTTCCTCTCATCCCTGGGGCCACTGGAGCTACCAGCTGGCTATTGGCAATCTTGTTCTTTTACTTTGGGTGTATTGTGCAAATATTTTCTATATGTGCCATGATCGGAAAAATCTTGGGAAACTTGGCTTAGCAAATTTAAATTTCAGGGCCTTTTAAGATGGGAACTCAGTAAAGTTTCCTTGATAGAAATTTGCAATAAGATTTACTAGGAATGCTTCAAGTATTAGCTCTGTGCTGTAAGTTTTATTAAAAGGATTGTGGTGTCTATTAGGATGTGGAAGCTGGATTCTTTGGCCTTGCAAAGTGTGTTATATAAGGGAAGAACTCCTCTTCTTAAACCACAATAGAGAGCTATTTGGAATTTATTTTTGATGCTTTGTAGGTATTCATCAATCTTAGGAAAACTGAATCAAAGTAAAAATCTGTAAGGCTTTGTAGTTTATGGGGAAAATAATCACTAGATACATAAAATATTTACTTTTTTTTAGTCTTTTCTTTCCCCACAGAACGTATAGAGGACAGGGCTTTGCTCTGCCTTCTCACTTTCTCCCCACTCACCCCCAACCTCCAGAGTGTGTTTTCCAAGTAAAATTTTAGGCCATAGAGAAATTCGCAATTGATAGGCCAAGGTGACTGATAAAACTCTAGAGGTCAGGATTGGTAATAGTGGAGCGAGGACCAGATGGAATTTTTGTTTAATACTGTATCTGAAATTGAGGATGGGATAGATAGGAAGTGACCTATCATTGCATGAGGAGATGACTTTTCTGTGATAATGAGACAGAGATGAGCTTAGATGGATGAATATATATTTTAGCACTTACCTTTTTCCATAAAACACAAATAGACGTGGTGCAAAATTACCAGTCTCACTCCATGGTATTTCTGATGAGATCGGTAAATAATAGAGACATACTTCTTTAGGAGCTAGTTGACTTTAACGTATGCTGGAGTACAATTGACTTACAACCATTTGGCATTAGAAATGATTTTTCTAGGGCTTTGTCGGGGGAAAAACACTCGTGAAATACCTGCTTGACTTAAACTTCAACATATTTTAAAGTCATTTTATTATCCCACAGCTCAGAATGTCTTCAATTAAAGGTAAGAAAACAAGGTGATGGGCTACAGTGGCTTAATCAGGTGTTCAGTTAATGAAGTAGAAAAAAGATACAGATTCTAATAATTCACAGTTGTAGAGGTTCTAGACTGTTCTTAGTATGAAGTCCTGGCAGGGTATGTGGCAGAGTGAATACTGTTTCACGACCTGGTAAGTCATGTGAGGACTGTGAGTAACTTTTATCTTCTGTGTGTCCCACATGGCGTATAACAGTACTATGCTAGTGATTTGCTTGACAGTTATTGAATGAATGCTAAGTTTCAAATATTTATTTGATAGTTACTTGATTACCAAGTAATCAAATAATTACTTATAGTGTTTTAGGGAGTTTTCAGAAGATATTTGTGATTAATTTAAATAAATGATTATATATGTATATTAGCATACTGTATGCATTTGTCAGTTGGGAAAGGGGAATATGGAGAAGTGGGGAACTGCATTCAGTTTTTATTTTATAGGCAACTAATATGGTCCCTTGGTTTTATTTTAAAATGAAACTGAGCCTTGAGCATTTTGAGCTTTCACGTCAAATGCCTTGAATGGAAGAGTAGGAATTTCATTTAAGTAGCTTACATCTGCCCTATATGTTGGAGAATGTGATTAGATATACTTGCTTTTCTGCCCAAGGCACTATTTTTGTATTTATATTGCTTTTTGCAGGTTTACTTTTGTTAACAGGGGTCTGTGAGAAATAAGGCTTAAAATATCAATACTTCTCATTTTTCCACAGCCTTCCAAGGCTTCCATCTTTGTGCCGGTGTGTAGTTCTGGGTGCCATCTAACCCCAAAAGCAGCAGTTGGGTTTGGATGAGCTGTGTGACATTTGGCCTACACTTAGGTCTACTCACCACCCTGATCAGGGAACCTGGAACAATCCTAAAACTCACCTACTCTAATGCAGGCCATATTTTTTAATTAAAATTGAAATTGTCACTGAGTATTGGAATAAGAAGGGACTTTGGGGTGGAGTGGGTGGGCAGGGCATTGTCTTACAGAAGAGGTGTGGGGACCGGTAAGTTTTAACTTTCATCCTTTCAATCTCTCAGTTTCAGCAAAGATCTTATAAAGAATTTTGTTGCTACCATTATTTCTTAAATTCATGAAAGAAATGTAAGAAATTGAGGTGTGTAATTTTCTTGCCCATATTCTCTATATTAAAAAAAAATAAGAATATGGTTCTATGAATTTCTTGTGCTATTTTTGCTTTCCTTGAATTATTAAAATATGTTGCATAGAACTAATATTGTTTTCTTTTTTATTTTTATACAGGAAGGAGAGAAATATTGTTCATGTAATGTGTTACCTTTTTTTGTCTGTGTGATCTACAAGAGCATGGCTGAAATGTTACCATTTTTAACTAGTGTTTTGACTGAAGATTATTATGAAAAGTTTTACTTTTGTTAGATTCCTAATTAAAAATGCCTATACTCTTTTATAGGAGTTTCAACTTTTGCAATTTGGTAATAACAGATTTAGGTAAGTAAAAAATGAGAATCTCATACAGTTCTGAAGATCTAAGTTTGGTTGAGAATTTAATGCTTCATCACCAGTAAACCTTTTGATTCAATTAAAGACTCAGTTCTGCCTACACCTGCAAGAACTGAGTTGATCTGTACATCAACATTTCTGATGTTTCTTTGGTAGTTGCTGCTGGAGTCAGAAGTTAGGAACAAATCTAATGGCCTTTGTAATGTCCTCTGTCATTTCATGGAGGAATGACTTAGAGGAACAAAGCTTTCCTGTAATTTATTTCTTCAACAGATGGCTAATGGCACAGCATTGCAGTTAGAATCTTGTTTAAGATACTAGGAGCACGTCCTGGACTAAAAATTTCTACATAAGCTTTAGCAACAACCTTATAGCTTCCTTTGACTTTTTTGTAGAGCTTACAGAATGTATGGCTGCCTAAGTAATACTCTCTGAATTAATGGGTAAAAAATATATTATGAGTTTTTTATCCTCACGTTTGGTGCTAGGATATACTCGATTTGGGCTAACAAAAGCTTGTTAACTTTTTTTTATCTCATTGACAGAAGTATTTTATATCTCATATTTTACATTACATAGGTGTGTGTGTGTGTGTATGAAATAAAAGTTTGAAAATAAAGTGATATACTCTTTTTTAATCTGCTCTGTGGCAGTCTTGTCTTTTTTCATAAAAACAATGAGATCATGACCCAACAAATTTATTTCAGAACTCACATATATACCTGTAGCTTTTTCTTTTCAGGTAATGGTCTTCAGAAAACTTGACTTGTCTTCTCGAGTATTGAACTATTTAAACATTTTAAGAAGTCTACAAAGACATGTAGGACATTAAACATGTTATAGTTTTGTTGCTTGTCTTTTTCATTTGAGTAAGATATTCTATGCCCTTGTATTTGTTACTTCCTTGTACTTTTGGCCCAGTAGGCTTGAAAAATTCCAAGGCACTACTGGGACAGCCAATGAAGAAGGATCAAGATTGAAAAAATGCATCAGCAAACTGTGTTTGAGCTCTGTTTTCTGTATCTCACTGTCCTGGGTACTAGCCATAGAGTAGTTGTGCAAGGTACTTCTGGTATTTGGCCTCCTTTTACTAGTCCCTGTATAACAATTCTGGGCTTTACTTTATAATTCTAGCCTACTTTCCAGGTATGAAACGTAGGCTAAGTGTTAGATAGCATGGGAAGGGGTGTGTTCATAAATGCAAATAAGAGAGTTGGTTGCATATTTATGTAAATTTTTTCTTCAGAATAAGTATGCCTTAATTGAACCTCAGCTATTGACATATTCTTTGTTCCCAGTAATAATTTTTTTTTTTTTTGAGACAGGGTCTCACTCTGTCACCCAGGCTAGAGTGCAGTGGCATGATCAAGGCTCACTGCACTCATTCCTGGGCTCAAGCAATCCTCCTGCCTCAGCCTCCCGTGTAGCTGGGACTACAGGTATGCGCCATCACACCTGGCTGATTTTTAAAATTTTTTTGTAGAGATGGTGCTTCACTATCTTGTCCAGGCTGGTCTGGAACTCCTGGACTCACACAGTCCTCCTACCTTGGCCTCCCTAAGTACTGGGATTATAGGCGTGAGCTCCTATGCCAGACCCTCTCAGTAACAATTCTTGTTATCCTTAGTTTATAGTCTCCTTCTTTTAATATTTACTTTTTCCGAGTCTTTTTTTGAGATGAAGTCTCGCTCTGTTGCCGAGGCTGGAGTGAAGTGGTGCAAAGTGAAGTCGGCTTACTGCAACCTCTGTCCCCCGGGTTCAAGCAATTCTCCTGCCTCAGCCTCCCAAGTTAGCTGGGATTATAGGCATCTGCCACTACACTCGGCTAATTTTTGTATTTTTAGTAGAGACCGGGTTTCACCCTGGTGGCCAGGCTGGTCTCGAACTTCTGACCTCAGGTGATCCACCCACTTCGACCTCCTAAAGTGTTGGGATTACAGGCGTGAGCCACTGCACCTGGCCCCTTTCTCAGTCTTAAGAGGTATAAACTTAACATCATTGTGAAACTTAATTTTTAAAAAAATGAGAGTGGAACAAGATCAACTCCCTTCTGTCTTACTTCAGGACTAAAAGAAGCAAAAGTAAGTTTTAGGCTAAGTTCCTTTTTGTGGATGATTAGAAATGTCATAGTAATTTGTACATTGAAATACATTGAGAACCTGTGGTGTGTGAGAAACTGAAGTTTAGGTCTGTTCCCTAGAAATATTTCTGTGTGAGTATTCAAGTTTGTAATAGTATTAGATTAAATGTTCAGCAAGTACAGAATGTCCAATTAGGTAAAAAGTGAATGTAAAACTACAATTTGAATCTTAAAGTTAACTTACATATCAGAACTCCCCAAATGTTTACTGTACTTGTATATAATAATTTCCAATGGCCCCCAATATCCTCTCCATAGAGATGGGGCCTTTAGGCCAAGTATCCTCCCATCCTTGGTACGGACAATTTGAAGGGCCTCTTTTCAAAGAGAGATACTTAACAGATAACAGGCAACCTTGGACATCCATATGGCACATCAGAAGAACAAAAGTGTCAAGCCTATACCTTTCAAGCTCTATAAAAGTGACTCATGTTTAGATACAAGATGCTAGTTGTTCATTGTTTTTTTGTTTTGTTTTTTATTTTATAGAGACAAGGTCTGTCTGTTGCCTAGGCTGGTCTTGAACCCCTCCGCTCAAGTGATACCCCCACCTTGGCCTCCCAGAGTACTAGAATTACAGGCGTGAGCAATTGCTCCCAGCCTTTTTTTTTTTTTTTTTTTTTTAAGCATCATGGGTCTTTGAGGCTCTGAAAAAACTCTGGATTGTCTCCCCAGACAAGTAGACATAGATCCAGTGTCTGCCCTACAATTCCCAAGAATATAAGAATCTGCTTAAGGCACATCTTAAGATAATACAAGAATCGGAGCCTTCAGATCTTCCTGCATTGGTGGTGGAGTGAGTAGATATAGGAAAAGCAGAAATAATCTGTTTCTTTTAACCTGATACTGTCATTACATGTTACCATTAATCCTGGATCAGTTTTTCCCTTTTATTGCTATTGAAATTTGTTCAGAATGTGGTGAAGGTGTTACCTGCTATAGGTGGTCCAGAAAGGACAGCCATCCCAGCAAAGAAACTGGCAAGTCCCAAAAACCTGTTTACTGTAGAATTCCTACACAGATCAACCTGTAGGAATTAGAATTCAGTGTTAGCCATATTAAGGGTGAAATTCTATAGAGACCTATGCCTAAAAGGGACAAATACTATTTATATCATCTCAAGCTATGAACAGTGTGACTTCTGGGGTGAGTTGGTTGGCTTTTTGCCCCCAATATTGTGAAAGAGCTGAGGACTAATAGCGAACAGTAAATGCTAGGCAGGCAGTGTTTTCAGTTTATTAGTAAGAACACAAGTTTTTATTTTCATTTTAATTTTTTAGGTGGTTCATGGGTACTTTTTCTTCCCCAAACCTTGCTGCTTTTCTCTTATTAGGAAATGATATTTACAATATGAATTAATAGTGATAATCTTTTTTTTTTTTTTTTTTTTTGAGACAGGGTTTCACTCTGTCACCCAGAGTGGAGTGCAGTGGTGTGATCTTGGCTCACTGCAACCTCCACCTCCCAGGCTCAAGCGATCCTCCCAGCTACTTCCAAGTAGCTGGGACCACAGGTGCGTGCCACCACACTTGGCTAATTTTTTTATTTTTCGTAGAGACGGAGTTTCACCATGTTGCCCAGGCTGGTCTGCAACCTTGAGCTCAAGCGATCCACCCGCCTCTGCCTCCCAAAGTGCTGGGATTACAGGTGTGAGCCACCACGCCTGGCCAGACGGTGATATTCTCGAATCCCCTAAGGCTAAGTATCAACCATTGGTTTGTAAGTAATCAGATATCACAAGGAGTTAATTTCAGCTTTAGGAAGCTTGATTTTTGCCTGTGCTTCATATAATATCCTGTAGCACTTAACGCTAATATTGATAGAACAGAAGTTTTCTAGGAAATCTGTTCCAGCATGTTTAGGACCTGGTTCTAAGGAGAACCCATGAGATTCCCAGGGGTTCCCAGAACACTGAAGTGTTTGTATAAGTATTTTGGTTCCATCTGGGTCGAGGACTTTGAGTCAGTTTAGGGTAAAAATGGAAAGGAAGTATAAAACAATGGCCCTGTGAAAGTACACAGGACCAAGGCAGTAACTTCAAGAGAGAAACCACACTGGTCAGGAAATCCGTTTTTCTCTTGAAGTGTTCTCAGGGATCTTTTCTTTAAGATTGTGTCTTAAAAGGAGCCAAACAAGCTTCTGGAGCTGAAGGAGAGAAGTGAACACAAGCCTAATCTAGGAGACTGATAAGTAAAAAGGAATCCTGCTGATCCCTTTTTTGCTTTAATTTTATTCCTGTCCCATGTGGATAGTCCTCTCACCATCTCTCCCCCCTCACACACAAGATGAGTAACTGGACAGGATATAGCTGCAGAGTTTCTAAGGTCTTTGAAATGATTTTTTAAGTTACAAAATTAATACAAAATACGTATTTTGGGGAGATTGTTACTGATACTTGCTTTTACTAAATGGTTTAACAATGTTAATGAGTGTGTCTACTCACCAGTACAGGCAGTATCAATGCCAGGTAACCACCAGCAAAGATGGCAAAGCAGATGGTGTAGGTCATAAGTAGCGGAAATGTGGTGGCTAAAGGAGCAAGCAGGTTAGTGATGCCGCAGAGGATGAGGTAAGACTTGTGGTAATGATACTTCTTAATCCAGTTTTGATCAGCAACCCATCCAGAAATAATCTGACTGACCGTCTCAAGGATACCTGGAACAATATTGAAATCTTTTTACTTTCCTGGCCCCTTTGAAAAATGTGAATGCATACGGCATCATTTCCCAAGTAATATGATCTCATCCTGAGGCCAGGATATGTGAGGAAAAAAATGATTTCATTTGTGTACCAGTAAGCTCTATTATTTACTTACCTATTCCAAATACATTTAATAAAATAGCAAAAAAGTCTCCACTAGAGTTGTGTAGAAGACCCATGTAGTTAGTGTTTTTTTCTGATTGTGTTTGGAAAGCTTACATCACTACAGTGGTAATCCCTGGTTACAGAGGACCCTGGGCACAGAAGGCCATGGAGTCTCTTCGTCTAAGAGGTCCTACAAGTGAGAAAATGAAGTTTCTAAAAGACAAATAGACCTTCAGGTCAGTGTCTTGGGGAAGTCATATTGTAGAAGATTGGAGTATAAATAAGTCTCCTGTTAAAAAAGGAGATGTTGGGACTCATAATTGCATATGAAGTTTTAGGAATTAAGTCCTCCAAAGTTTATACTTAATTTGAAAATATGTAGGAAGTTTGGAAATGGGAGATTGTATTTTGGACCACTGCACCTGGCCAAATCCCTCTCTTCTAGATCAAGCATTCTGTCTTTAAACAGTTTTATGAGTAGTCAACTAAAATCGTTGTTTTTATTTATTTATTTATTTTTATTTTATGATTATTTTTTGAAACGGAGTCATACTCTGTTGTCCAGGCTGGAGTGCAGTGGCACATTCTCGGCTCACTGCAAGCTCCGCCTCCCGAGTTCACGCCATTCTGCTGCCTCAGCCTCCCGAATAGCTGCTACTACAGGCACCCGCCACCACGCCTGGCTAATTTTTTGTATTTTTAGTAGAGATAGGGTTTCACCGCGTTAGCCAGGGTGGTCTTGATCTCCTGGCCTCATGATCCACCTGCCTTGGCCTCCCAAAGTGCTGGGATTACAGGCGTGAGCCACCACGCCCGGTCAGTTGTTTTTATTTTTAATTTACATTTTAACTTATTTTAAATATCAGACAATCCATAAATGACTAGCCTTAAAAGTCATTTTTATCTGTTTTACTATGAGTTCAAGGGGAAAATTCCTTAGCTACAAATAATAAAACATTATTGAATGCTTACTACAGGCCAGGCACTATTCTAAACTCTACATGCATTGCTTTTTTCATCCTGACAATCTTATGAGGGTAGATACTATTATCCCTATATTACAGATGAGGAAATGAAGGCACCATGAAGCAAAGTAACTTGCTGAAGTTCCCACAGTTAAGAAATACAGAGCAGGAGGTTGAGCCAGGGAAGTCTTGCTCCAGAACCAATCCTTGAGCCACTGCACTGTGCTGTCTACCTGGGGTTTTCTGTTCCTTATAGTGGCTATTGCCACTGAGCATCAGCTTTTTGAAATTTCTGCATTTATCTAATAAATAATGTCTACTGTGTCAAACACTGTTATATGAAGATGAATAAGACTTGATTTAGGGTCCACTGTCTAGTAGGGGAGCCTGTGTGGAGTGACAGAGATCTCTTCTGGGGAAATGCCCAGGTGCCCCATCTAGCCTCAAAAATTTTACTTTCTCTGGCCCTTCTACAATTCCTCTTTCGTTTTTCTTTAGCTTTTTATTAAAATGTAATAAACTTGTAAAATTAAGTTGGTATTTCCTTTTGGGTAGGAGGCTGATGTAGGCTTTCTTACCTGCTACAGAAACAAGGTAAGAGGCATCCATGATGTCAATCCCCAGTGTTTTGGCTCTGGCTACCAGGTGAAAGGTAGGGATGAAGTATGCTAACTGACTGAGGAGAAAAGACCAAGTAAATATGTAGAAGAAAGGATTTCTAAAGAGAGAAATATCAAAGAGTTGTTTGCAGCTCCACGAAATAACCTTATCACTTTCTTCATCACTTTTTAATAACAGTCTGTTCCTGTTAGGCCCATTGTAGAACTCTTCACTTTGATTTTGTGAGACTATTAAATTTTTGCTAGGTAGTCCAGCCTTCTGCATAGTACTGTCCTTGATGGTAGACTCTTCTGTCTCATGGCAGTGTGTTTCTGTTGCACGTGCCTCTGGACCATGTGCAGACAAACTGCTGCCTTTATCTTTAATACCAGAATTGTTCTCACTTTTGATATGGATGGGTCTTAAGAGCATACTAGAAGGCACCAAATTCAATGCGATAGCTCCAAATAATATAAGGGCACCTAAATAGGAGGGAGAGATTGAGCAATTAAAAATAGCCTTTCAGTTCACAATACTGCTTTGTGTTCATAGGCTCAGAAGAGGCCCCACTGGCATAGCCCATTAATTCTTGAAAACATTACTTTGTCTCCGATTTGACTTATTAGTCATATACACTGCTGTATCCATGTAATAATGTAGTGCTTTGGAGATAGAAAACCAGAAAGCTGCACCAATAGATGGGATAAAAGGAGAGATGGTGGTTATTTGTGTTAAGGGGGGTAGAGGGGGCAAGTTTTTGGAAGGAGAGGAGAGTGTTTCAAATGCTAAAAAATTAAATAGAAAATTTAAATATCCTGAAGTGAGGGTACAGAAAAAATAGAGTAAGATGAAAGAAATCATTTGGAAACAGCCTTAGAAGAGGGGACAGCTGGCCAGGTGCTATGGCTCATGCCTGTAGTCCTAGCATTTTGGGAGGCTGAGGCAGGCAGATCACTTGAGCCCAGGAGTTCAGGACCAGCCTGGGCAACATGGTGAAAACCTGTCTCTACAAAAAATACAAATAAATTAACCTGACATGGTGGTGTGCACCTGTAGTCCCAGTTACTTGGGAGGCTGAGGTGGGAGGATCGCTTAGCCTGGGAGGTGGAGGTTGCAGAGAGCCGGTATCATGCCACAGCACTCCAGCCTGAATGACAAAGCGAGAGAGCCTGTCTCAAAAAAAAAGAAAAGAAGGGGGAGGGAGGAAGGCATGGATAGCCTTTCATCCCATGACATTTTTTAGATCTTCCTTAAAAGATGACAGATGCTAATCTTGCCTTTGGAGCTGAATAGTTGCTTGCATTCAGCATGTCCTGATCAAAGCTATGACTTGTATGGTGCTTCTAAAGATAGAATGGGCTATAGGTTCTGCTATCCTATCATGGATTTGTCAGCTGGTCCCATTCACCATGAGACTACTGAATAGTTAGGAAAGATTCAACGAAACTGCCATGTACATAGCAATAGGCATATGAATACACACATATACATATATTTTTTTCCTGTAGTTTAGGATTATTTTAATCCAGATGTCTTAGTTACAAAGAAAATTGTGAGATGAATCTTTTTTATTCATTTGTGAAAATTTATAGTTGACATTATATAAACTATTAAGGAACATACTCTTTTTACCAAAGTATTTTTTTTTTTCATCTATTTCAGTGAGTCTGATGGGGGAGGTGTTTTTTTAAATGCAGATTCTTGTCTTAAAGGGAAAATGGGAAAAGTGAGTGTTTTTGATGGGGCGGCGGTGGGGGGTGGGGGAAGGGGGAAGCCTTATTTCCCCAGAAGTATTGCTTTTACTGCAAGCTGTTTTCAGCTGCACGGAATGCCCTCCATCTCCTCAGACATTGAGCCCTATGGTGAATTCTGAGTTGCTTGTGTGAGCTGGCAAAGCCTGCAAGTATTTCAAGATCTCTTTTGCATATGTATTCTCCAGGGAAGAGAAGCATGTTTACTTTAGAAATTATGCTCATTTCCTCTCTTGCAATACCTTGTGAAATCGATTGCTCTGAAAGTCTTAACTTCCAGTTCTCAAAGGGAGAAAGCTGAACGCTAAATCTTGCACAGTTGATAGTAAATAAACTTAGAATGACGTACCTGTCCAGTCATACAGATCTATCAGGAATTTTGTAAAGGGTGCCAAAAGAAAAGTCAGTCCCATCCCAGAACGGGCAATAGCTGTAGAAAGAGCCAATCGTTTTTTGAAGTATTTGGTAGTTACCACAGCCGCCACTTGGTATAAGAAAGCAGAACCCAAACCTAAAAGAAAAACATAATAGTTTAGAATCACTCTCACATTAAGTGGCTTGGTACCAGAAAAGATAATCTCCTGGATCCAAATAATACAACTAGGCCTTTTGGACCCAGGAACAGTAGAAGGGAAGAGTCCTGTTCCATCTTCTATCTTCTATGGATGGATGCATATATATACACACACACACACACACATTTTGAGACAGGGTCTCACTTTGTCACCCAGACTGGAGTGCAGTGGTGCAATCTCGGCTCACTACAGCCTCAGCTTCCTAGGCTCAAGCAATCCTCCCGCCTCAGCCTCCCAAATAGCTGGGACTACAGGCATGTGCCACCACTGGCCTGGCTAATTTTTGTATTTTTAGTAGAGACGGGGTTTCACCATGTTGCCCAGGCTGGTTTCGAACTCTTGGACTCAAGCGATCCACCCACTTTGGCCTCCCAAAGTGCTAGGATTACAAGTGTGAGCCACCACTCCTGGCCTTCTGTGGTCACATAATTACAATGGACTCACCAGGTAGAAGTCCCATAGTCACACAAAGAAAAGGAATACTTGTGGCCCAGCTGCTGATCAGATATCCACCAGTAACAAGGAAAGCCCCAAGAATGGAGGTAGTTTTCTCTCCAAGTATGTCACAAATAATAGCAACCAGGGGACCTTAAGAGAACAAAGAAAAGCAATTATTAGGTAAATAATGATCTGGCATCCCTTATCCTCTGATGGCGATTTAAATGAATGACAAGGAAAGCAAGAGGACTGTTTACTTTGAAGTATTATGTATTCTTCAGAAAAGATTTTCGTATCGGGTTTCTTAATATCACTAGTCCCACACTATTTTAGTTTTTGGAAGGGGAGTTTAAAAGGAAATGTTGATTGTAAATAAGGTTTGGAGGGGAGGTGTTTTGAAATGCATTATAGAACCTCCACAAAAAGATTGCGTCTAGTGGTCAATGACTAGAATAAGGTTGAATCACTTATCTGCTCTTCCACCCTGTTACAGCTCCAAATAAAAGGAGGAGAAATTGGTTCTATAATTTGTTTTGAGGCTGGACGCCATGGCTCTTTAATCCCATACTTTGGGAGGCCAAGGTGGGCAGATCACCTGAGGTCTGGAGTTTGAGACCAGCCTGGCCAACATGGTGAGACCCCATCTCTACTAAAAATACAAAAATTAGCCAGGCATGGTGGTGGGCGCCTGTAATCCCAGCTACTTGGGACGCTGAGGCAGGAGAGTCACTTGAACCTGGGAGGCAGAGGTTGCAGTGAGCCGAGATTGCACCACTGCACTCCAACCTGGGCAAGAGAGTGAGACTGTGTCTCAAAAAATAAATACATAAATAAAATTGTTTTGAATATACTTAGATAACTAGAACTTCATGGCCTAACTTCCAGGTTGAGGGCCTTACTCATTGAACCTATATTAAGGCATTAACAGACTGGAAAGGCAATGCATGAAATACTGAATCATGGCATTTAATAATTCTTCAGCTTTCTTTCTTTGAATGCTGATTCTCCCAACTATGTTACTAAGTCAAGTGGCAGCTAAATATTGCAATTCCTTACTTTCTCAGCGTTACATATCAGTAAATGAACCTTAATTTTAGAAACGCTTCAGTCTTGAATAGGAATCTTGGAATTGCACTTTGTGGTTCTCCTTAGACAGCAAGCTTATTGCCAGCCTTATACCTGCACAAAAACGAAGAGATGACATGATGGATCCAATCCAACCAATTTGCTCTGAGGTGCCTTCAAACTCTTCTTGAAAGACCACAAAGAAAATTGCAAAAGTCTTGGTCATCCCCATCACAAACACATTCACCTAAATCAAAGCAGACCAGAGTCCAACTCAGGTGATAAGTGAGCCATTACAGAGGCAATTATGGCTACTAGAAGTTATGATTCCCTCAGCTTACTACTATTTACTAGTTTGCCTTATTGGTTGAGCATCATTATACATCTTATATTTTATGGGGGAAGTCATTCCTTTTAAAGTAGCTAAGCATTTTAAATGGAAACATCTCATTTAATCCTCATTTCTTGGCTTTGGAATAGGCATGCCAATGTTGTATACCAAATAATTTATACCAAATAAACCACCTAATGGGTTCACCTTGCCTGCTGCCTAGATACAGCTGATTTATCAAGACAGGAATTGCAATAGAAAAAGTTATTCCCACAGAGCCCATTGTGCAAGAGACTGGAGTTTATTAGGCCAATCAGTTTCCCCGAGCTTTAGGGGATCAGAGTTTTTAAGGATAATTTGGTGGGTGGGGGGCCAGTGAGTTGGGAGTGCTGATTGGTTGGGTCAGAGATGAAATTCTATCAAAACTGCCCTTTTGCGCAGAGTCACTTCTGGTGGAAGGGTGGAGGGGGACCCACGACCAGATGAGCCAGTTTATTAATCTGGGTGGTGCCAGCTGATCCATCAAGTGCAGGGTCTGCAAATTATCTCAAGCACTGATCTTAGGTTTCACAATAGTGATGTTATTCCCCGAGCAATTTGGGGAGGGTCAGTCTTGTAGCCTCCACCTGTATGACTCCTAAACCATAATTTCTAATCTTATGGTGGCTAATGTGTTAGTCCTACAAAGGCAATCTAGTCCCCAGGCAGGAAGGAGGTTTTTTTTTTTTTTGGGAAGGGCTGTTAAAAGGAGGTTTTTTTTGTTTTTTGTTTTTTTTGTTTTTTTTTTTTTTGGAAAGGGTTGTTAGTTTCTCTTTCAAAGTTAAGCTATCAACTAAGTTTCCCCCAAAGTTAGTTAGTTCAGCCTACGCATGGGAATGAACAAGGACAGCTTGGAAGTTAGAAGCAAGATGGAGTTGGTTAGGTCAGATCTCTGTCACTGTAATAATTTTCTCAGTTATAACTTTGCAACAGCAGTTCCAAGATCAGGAAATTGAAGTTTAGAGAGGTAAAAAGTTGCTTAAAATAGGGGTACTGGAACTGAGATTTGAACCCAGATTAGACTGACTCTAGACCCGGCACTCTTTTACTGCCCTCAGTAGCATCTGTTAAAGACAGCTAATTCCAGTTACCTTTGTGGGAGAAAAGTGTTTGTCCAAAAGAGGAATAATTATTCCTGTCAGTTCTTAAATTAGTTTTGATTTAACTCTGCTGCTGAGCTGAGTACCTTCCTTGATATTTAAATAGGTTGACCATAAAATGTATCATCCAAATTGAGACACTCAAGAGTGAAAAGGGGTGCTTAATTTTGGATTAACTGGAATGTGTGGCCGTCTTAAGGTTGGGACAGGTGCCCCATCCTTTTCTTTCTGCCCCACCTAATCTTCCTTACCTGTACTCCACTAGAACTGCTGCTTTGGAGATGAGGTTTTCTTTCTGTAGAGTATTAACTTTTATTTGGCAGAATTCTAGTTAGCCGGGGGGCTGTTAAGTGCTATTCCTTCTTTCCGTTTTTAAGTAACAGTCATGCTTTATCCCACAGGGGTCTAGAGGGAAACCTAGCCAGGGTTTGCATTCACTCTTTAAGCCCAGGTGTACTCTCTGTCTCCAGGGGTTTCCTGGCTTCCCCTTTTCCTTTCCTTGTTTCAGTAGCATTGGCTTTTCAAGGCCACTTCTGCTTTCAACCTGGCCGTGCATTGCTTATGAACCACAAAACCAGCTGGGCATGGAGGCTCCTGCCTATAATCCTAGTACTTTGGGAGGCCGAGGTGGGTGGATCACTTGAGCCCAGGAGTTCAAGACCAGCCTGGGCAACATGGCAAAACCCCATCTCTACAAAAAGTAGAAAAAATTAGCTGGGCATAGTGGTATAACACCTGTAGTCCCAGCTACCTGGGAGAGTGAGGTGGGAGGATCACCTGAACCTGGGAGGTCGAGGGTACAGTGAGTTGCGATCACACTACTGCACTCCAGCCTGGGCGACAGTGAGACCTTGTCTCAAAATTAATAATAATAAAAGAACCACAAAGCCTTAGGTTCCCCTTCATTAATTCCACTTTCTCGGCCCACCTGTTACAGTTCTATACTCATCTCACTTAATACCTGCTCCCTGGACAATCATTCACTCTCAAGGTTTTAATTACCACCTGCATACTTATGGTGGTGTAGCTGAATAGGGTTCTGCAATCAGTTTGCCTTAACTTGCATCCAGGCTGTGCTTCCTACTGGGGTGTGACCTTGGGCAAACCTCTTCGCACGTCACATGGGTTAAGCTTCCTCTTTTATGATGGGGGAGGTGGCGTTGGGGATGAAAATATTACCTAGCTCATAAGACTGTGAAGATTAATTGAGAAAATTCTGATAAAGTGCTTAATATTTGGCACTTAGCACTCAAACAATTAACTGTGGTTTCCATTCTGCTTTCACGAGAGCTTCAGACTCCTAATTGTCTACCATATCTTTATAACTTCTGGTCAACTTGTCCAAACATAAACTCACATTTCCCTTATCCTATGCCTACTCTTTTCAGTTTTTTCTATTGGTACCATTCACCCATTCATTTGAGTGACAGATGTGCTTTCTCTTAGACACCTCCCTCCCTCAGCCCCGGCTTTTAAATAGTGGTCAAGACCTGCCCCCTTTTCACCCCATCACTACCGGCGATGCTCAGAAATTGCAAAAGTGGTAGTGGTGAAGAAGAAGTCTCTTAATATACTTTTTCCCATTCTGATTTGATAAAAGGAACAAAACTTATTTGGAATGAACAGTGCTATAAACGCCAGGACTATATATTCAGAAGTTAAAAAGACATTTTATCAGGCCCCCATTTAGGCAATTTATAACCATAATTTTCCTCTAAGGCACTTCTGTCAGGCTAGAAATTAGGTTAGAAAATATACACAGGTCTCAAATTACTTAGACTTTCTTCTCTCAGTTCATAATAATGTGATGATTGTGTCCTCTCATGAGCAAGGAATAATACAGTGCATCATTCTGTAAAATAAACTTCCTTTTGTTCTATGGACGTGGGTTCTGTGCTGGTGTTTACAGGATGTTGACCTCTATATTCTTAGCTACCTAAATTTAGCTAGCTACTGGTCCCCCAGTTCAGAGCTTTTCATCTCTGGTCTGTCCTTGGTGTCTGCGTGTAGCAGCAGTGAATGGTTAGGACTTGTTTCTAATAACTGGGTCCATGTCCACTGTGTATCAACAAGACCAAGGGCAGAGCCTTTGCATCTACCATGCTTCCCATCCCTTAACTTGAAGTCTTCCAACTTTGTTTCAGTTTTGACTCAAAGATATTAAAAATCTCTCCCAAGGTCTAGGTTTTTCCTTAGTTAATTTAGCAGACTACATAAATCTGCATTATTCTACATAATCCCATGTCTTAGACCAAGCTTGGTGGGTTTCAGTTCTGTTACCAGAGTCCACATCATACATTGTAAATGGCTCACTCCAAAATAAAGCAAAAACCCTAGAACTTCTCCAGTCCCCTCATTTTCTTTTTGTCTTTAAGAGCAGTTAAGTGGGTTGAACCTGGCAGGAACACCCCACCTCCAATAAGAGCTTTCTCACTAGATCATTTTAATTATTGTCTTGGGAAAGGAGTTGGATCAGCCTCAGTGACTTATTTTCAATACAGGCACCAGGCTTTGCCAGAGTTAGTTTTATCTAATAACAACTTCTTACCCTGCGTCCCTTTCTAGTATCACCCTAGCTCCTCCTGACCTTCACAGGCAAGCTTCTGTAAAAAATAGTCTATTAGGTATCTCCACTTTCTGTCATTCCGCTACTCCACTGAAAACTAAAGTTCACTACCTTTGGCCCCCACTGCTCCACTGTACTAGCTCTTATCAAGGTTATTAGGACTTCTTTGTTGCTAAGCCAATAGACTCTTGTTATTTCTCTCCCATTTGACCTCTCAGTAGCATCTGCTCATCACATTTCTCTGAAATGCAAGTCTATCACATCCCTGCTTAATTTTTCTCATTAGCTTCTCAGCCTCAAGAGCCATTCTCATCTCTTCAGTTTCATCAACTATCCCCTTCATCCTTATTTGTTTATTCATAAATGTGTGCAGCTATCAATTCATCCATCCATCTATCCATCTACCAACAGTATTTTACTGAGTACCTACTATGTTCCAGGCTGTATACTGGCACTGGGCTTACAGTAATGAGCATATACTCATGAGCAATGCAGACATAGACCCTGCCCCCACAGAACATTCAGTCTAGTAAAACAGACTGAATACAGAAAACAGTCATACAAACATATAAAGTGTGGTAAGTTGGTTAGAATGAATCTCTCTCTCTCTTTTTTTTTAAGTAGGAAGCTCCCAAAGTACATTGTTATTTTTCACTTACTAGGAGCTCATCTGTTATAGAAAAGAACAGTTGTAAGTCATACAGAAACAAAAGCACAGTCATTCAAGTATCCACATTACAACTGTGGGGGATTAGCTCCTGAATTTATTGTTAACATTTTGAGGATCCAGTGCATTTTTTGTGCTTAGTAAGCAGTACCACACCCTAAAAGTGGGACAGTGTTTATTAATCTGGTTATTAGATGGCTTTTCCTATCAGCAACTAAATTGATCAAAAACCATTCTATCCTCAGAGGATAATGTAGAAAAAGTCAGGGTGGTTACTGGGGAGAAAGGCAGGAGAATTAGAGAGTCTCACCAACAGTGCCCATTCTGCAAAGCCTATGATTTAGGGAGGTGGCCCAGCCACAGGAAGGGCTCTCAGACTTAGGGCATCCTTTAGTTTCCCTATTAGTAACATTTCTGGGGGGAAAATGAGATTCCACATTGTTTAGTACTGAAGCTAATGTTTAGCAAGTACTACTATTATGTGTTAGGAGTTTTGTATTACATAAATCCTGGCTGGGGACCTCTGCCCCTATCTTCTCTAGCACTAGGGAGGAGGCCTGATGTTTCCCACCATCCTATTTGTAGAGTTCTTGGTTATCTGTATGTGAACTATAGGATTAGAAGGCACCAGGACCTGTGCTACCCTTCCCAGTGAGCTGCTTACTGCAGGGTGAGTAGGGGGGAAGTGTCGGCAAGAAAAGGGTGTTTTTTTGAGTGCATCTCCAAGTTAATAGAACTCTGGAAACACTTTAGAATTGTGCAGCTGGTGCCACTCTGGAGAGCTGTGTGGGGCATAGCTGGGGTTCACCGACATTCTGGAATGGGCATGCTGATGATGCAGATCACCACTGTCACACCTCAACCCCTGGGAGGGTGAGGGAAAGAAGTTAATTTAAAAAATGGAATGCCTTGTCTAGTTGCTTATGGGTAAAGGAGAAAAATCAGGCTCCCCCTTCAAAATCCATGTCCTCCCTTTCCAAACACATCGGAAATATAGATAGCATAAACTATAGTTAGTGGGGATGGATTGAGAAGTAGACAGCAGGCCAAACAGAGGAAACGTCCCCACCCCTTATCAGTGGAAGAGGCTGTGCCGGCAGTGTTCTACCTATGCTGGGCTGAACTGGGGAGATCACCCCCAGAGCACTTTTTAGCACCTCCCAGTGCTACTTTTGGGATGGTTAAAAGTATGATTGTCCCCAAACCCTAACTGCCATGCAGCCAGTACAGAACTGCTGATTGTGACTGAGCATTCTCAGGTTTAAGAGGTGGTAGATGGGAAGAGTAGATGACTGGATTCAGGAACACTTCTGTTTGTTTTGAGAGAGTCTCTCATGGTTGCCTAGGCTGTGGTGCAGTGGCACGATCTTGGCTCACTTCAATCTCCGCCTCCTGATTTCAAGCAATTCTCCTGCCTCAGCCTCCCAAGTAGCTGGGACTACAGGTGCATGCCACTGCACTCAGCTAATTTTTGTATTTTCGTAGTGATCAGGTTTCACCATGTTAGCTAGGCTGGTCTTGAACTCCTGACTTCAAGTGATCCACCCACCTAGGCCTCCCAAAGTGCTGGGATTATAGGCGTGAGCCCCCACACCCAGCCCAGGAACATTTCTGCTTTTGCTCTAGGGGCATTTTCAGCTTTCTCCTGGGTTCGGCATGGGCCTCTGACGTTAGCAGTTTTTGGCAGCTCCTGGCCTTGTTCCTGCCCGCCCCTCCACTCAGATGCCACAGATTTCCTAAGTGATCTTATCTGTAGGCAGCTCTGAGCCTTTCTCCAGAAAGCCTGCTTTTAGGCAATAGGAAAGGGGGAAAAAAGCGAATTCTTACCAGGAAAAAATGAATCACAATCATCCATCCCCATCCTCCATCCAGGGTTTTAGTGTAAGGTTGGACCATCCCCTCCCTCTTCAGCATGATGCCTCTTCTATTTTAAATGCAGAAGATCCCTGTGATAAATCCAAGACAGTTGATTCAGTGGACCAGAAACTAATCTAAACTTTTAAACTTTTTATCTGAAAGGGAACGTTCATGCATTGTTGGTGGGAATGCAAATTAGTTCAGCCGCTGTGCAAAGCAGTTTGGAGATTTCTGAAAGAACTACAAATTGAACTACCATTTGACCCAGTAATCCCATTCCTGGGTATATACCCAAAGGAAGATAAATTGTTCTACCAAAAAGCCACATGCACTTTTATGTTCACTGCAGCATTATTCACAATAGCAAAGACATGGAATCAACCTACGTGTTCATCAACAGTGGGTTGGATAAAGAAAATGTGATACGTAGACATCATGGAATACTACACAGCCACCATAAAAAAGAACAAAATCATATCCTTTGCAGCAATATGGATGCAGCTGGAGACCATTATCTTGAGCAAATTGATGCAGAAACAACCAAATACTGCATGTTCTCACTTATAAGTGGGAGCTAAACATTGGGTACATATGGACATAAAGAGGGGAACCACAGACACTGGGGACTACAAGATAGGGAGGGAGGAGGGTTGAAAAACTCCCTATTGGGTGCTATGCTCATTACCAGGGTGAGGGGTTCAATTATACTCCAAATCTCAGCATCACACAATATACCTTTGTAACAAACCTACACATGTACCCCCTGAATCTAAAATAAAAGTTGAAATTTAAAACAAAACAGCAAAAAAACCTTTTTCCCTATGATATAAAACCACTCGTAATTTTTTTTTAAACCCCTCAGTTACAGATGAAGTCTGCCTGATGCAACAAAGGACTTAGTTACCTGGAAAGCCTGACCTCAGTGACTGTGGGGTGGCCAATCCTAGAACTGTACTCAGTGTCCCTCCCCCCAGGTCTGCAAGCCAGTTTCTTGGAGAAGCTGTGCATTACCCTGCTGGTCCTCTGGGTGAACTCTTAAGAGAAATAGAAAGGGAAGGGGAGCCTTGAGTTTAGGAATTCTCCTTAGAAAACACTTGCTAAATGTAAATATTTTTGGAGCTAAACAGACATGACAACGAAATGCGATACCCGCTTATTGAATATATCCTAGATCAGAAAAAAAAGTTGTAAAAGTTTGTGGGGACAATTGGGGAAATTTGAATATGAACTGTATACTACAGAATACTGTACCAAGGTTAACCTCTTGGATATGATGGTGATCTTGTGGTTCTACAAGAGAATATTCTTAGGAGATACATGCTAAAGTATTCAGGAGTAACCTGACACTATGCTACCTTCTCCCAATCGGTTCCGTAAAATAAACAAGTATATATAAAGAATGATAGCAAAAAGAAAATGTAAATGTTCTGAGGAAGGGGGAACAGTACTCATTATTTCCCGTGTCGGGTTGAAGGCTGACTGTTTCTAACTGGAAAGGAAAGTCAGCTGGCAGGGTGTGCGGAATGGCCATCTGGTGGGCAGGCTGGGTGGGGAGAGATGCCAGTCATCGTTAGAAAACCAACACAGCACACAGTCCCATTCCCATCTTACCTTTGATGTGGTGTTCAGCAAGGAAATCCTCCACAGATGGGGCAATTAAGGAAGAAAAATAAATTACACCATTTTCTGGAATGTTACTCTTTTTCTAAGGCATTTCATTTTGCTGCACTGTGAAAACAAGTGCGCTAAGGAGGGCTCAGACGATTTAGGTCCTCCTGCTAGTGGACTTTACTTCCTGAGGGGAGGAGGAAAGACTGTGATTTGATGTCATCTCAGGCCCTCCCTCCACCCACAGTAACTCAGAAGGTAGAATTTTTTGCCGCAGGCTCAAAAGCAAGCATGAAGTAAACTAAGTGGAAAGTCCTTTTGGCGACTATGCTCAGGGCAGGGGGATGGGGCTCCAGAGCTCTCATACACTTGTCTTCAAAGTTCCTCAGGGAACTTCTCATGACATGCTTATTTTACAGGAGAATATAAAACTCTGGGCCACAAACAGTAATCTTCAGTAAGCTCAACCCATTCGTGTGGCCTTTTGTATATTGACTAAAGATTCTGGTTACTAATTTGGGGTTTCAGACCCCATTTTAATTGCATTTTTGAGATCTGATTACCTCAGCCACCTCCTGCAAAAGACGTATGCTTGTAGTAATTTTAATGAGATTGTTTTTTATTATATTTTGGAAATGGTTAAGGTTGAGACCCCTAGAAAATTACTGGGATAATTCAACTTTCTCTTCCCATTTCCTCCCTCTACTCTACCCTCCACATAAAACAAAACAAACAAGTCAAATGGGAAATTGTCTTTCGTCTCCCACACCAATATTCCAGATTTTAAACCAGAGTATATTTTAGACGAAAGGATGTGTTTTTAGTTTTATCTGGAAAATCTGCACATATTTATGCATGTTTCTTTTTAAGAAGCAAGAGACTTCTTAAAATCAAACTCTATAATACTTTTTGATTGAAGTGCTTGCAGAAGGGCGGCTTAGTGGTTTGGGAGGTGCCCTGTGAGTGTAACCATGGAAGGATTATGCAGTTACATGATGCTGGTGGCAAGGATCAAATAAACATTCAGCAGAAGGAGCAAACCCAAAGAGAGAAGGCAAATAAATGCTTTTCAGAGAGCTGTTTGTAATTATGAATACACTCTAGACAACTTTTTTTTTTTTTTTTTTTTTTTTTTTTGAGACAGAGTCTCACTGTCGCCCAGGCTGGAGTGCAGTGGTGCAGTTTCGGTTCACTGCAACCTCTGCCTCCCATGTTCAAGTGATTCTCCTGCCTCAGTCTCCCAAGTAGCTGGGACTACAGGCACACACCACCACGCCCAGCTAATTTTTTGTATTTTAGTAGAGACGGGGTTTCACCGTGTTGCCCGGGCTGGTCTCAAACTCCTGAGCTCAGGCAATCTGCCTGCCTTAGCCTCCCAAAGTGCTGGGATTACAGACATAAGCCACCGTGGCCAGCCTGAAAACATTTTTTAGTAAACAAGACTGATTTATTTATTTTTTTGGTGGCACGCTTGTTTCTCTTTTAAAGCAGGGCTATCTGTGATTTCTTTTTTTCTTGAGACAGGGTCTGCTCTATTGCCCAGGCTGGAGTCAGTGGCATAATCATGGCTTACTGCAGCCTTGACCTCCCCAGCTCAAGCAATCCTCCTACCTCAGCCTCCTGAGTAGCTGGGATTACAGGCATGTGCCACCATGCTCAGCTAATTAAATTTTTTTTTTTTTTTTTTTTTTTTTTTTAGAGATGGGGGTTTCACTCTGTTGCCCAGGCTGTTTGCAATCTCCTGGGATCAAGCGATCCTCCCATCTTGACCTCCCAAAGTATTAGGATTACAGGTATAAACCACTGTAATGGGCCAGCTATCTATAATTCTGATCACAGGATGAAATGATGCTAGGCTATATATAGATTTTTCTTACACACACACACAGAGGAATATATATATATATATACACATATATACATATAGGAACATATACAACTGGGAACTTAGATTTCAGGAGGGTTCCTACCATTCCTTAAATGATAATAGTGAATCATTGTGCCTAACCTATGTAAACAATACATATATGTGTGTATATATATATTCCTGTTCATCTTTGTCTTATAATAGGCTTTATATTGATAGAGAACTCTGATGCTAATGCCTGGGGTCAGATTTGAAATGCAGCAGAACAGGAAGTCATTCATAGAGGCCAAGAACGCAGCAAAGTAATCAGAGATGAACTCCTTCAAACATATGTTTCATAGAGGCACATGAACAGAAATGCAGGCTTGGTGATAATCTCAATTTTGTCATTTTTTAAGCCCGTAGACTCTGGGCAATTTACTCTCTTTGAGTCTGTTTCTAAAACTCTAAAGTGTAGCTAATATTTTGCAAGGTTGTTGTGAGGATTAACAATATATAATGTAAGATGACTGCATGTTGGACCTACTATTGGTACTTGGTTCATGAAAAATAATTTTTGTTAGTCAAATGAGGCCTAATAGCAAGAAGAAAGAATTCTTAAGCCACCTTTGGGATATTAGTTAACATTTTGGCATCTGTACCCAATTGCCTTAATAAAGCTTGTAGGGTCTGTAATGAAACATAAACAATTCCCTCAACTTCTAACCTTTTAACTCTTGGCCCTAAAGCTATTCAGCAAGAATCCAGCATGATTTGGCAATCACCACTATTACCCTCATCCCACTGTCAAACATAGCCAGCCCAGGAATAATTTTTAACACTTATGGATTTAGACTTTAATAAGCTTTACCAACTAGAATTAAGATACTTTATTTTTAGTTGACTCTCTCCTTGTCCTCATTCAATCCTTGTGCAGAAAAGAGTTAACATCGCTGGCCTGAGATTCCTATTCTTTGAAAGGCCTGTTTACATGGTTGGCCTCTGGCTGGAAACTGGGAACTTGGATTTCAGAAGGGTTCCTACCATTCCTTAAATGATAATAGTGAATCATTGTGCCTAAACTATGTAAACAATACAATTTTTATGCTGAACATTTGCTTTCTTTCCGGGAGCCTGGGATTTTGATATGTGCTAGGCAGAGAGGGTACTTTGGTGACCAGCCCCCTTGGGCACTGAGTCTCTACTAAGCTTTCTGGATTGGCAACATTTCACACATGTTGTTACAACTCATTGCTGGAGGAATTAACTGCATCCTGTGTATCTTCACTGACAGAAGGATTCTTGCAAGCTTCTGCCTGGTTTCTTCTGGACTTTGCCCCATCCTCCTTTTGCCTTTGTTGAGTCAGCTTTGTATCCTTTCACTTTAATAAACCATGTAAATACAACAACTAAATGCTCAGTCCTGTGAGTCATCCTAGTGAATTATCAAACCTGAGGGGTTGAATGAGTCTGGGTTCTCGAGAAAGAATAGAATATTCTCCAGAGCAAGAACCCGTGATGGGGGAGGAGATATTGAGGTTGATTTACTATGAGAATTGACTCACATGATTATGGAGACTGAAAAGCCTGCACTCTGGTCAGCAAGCGGGACACTCAAGAGAGTTGATGGTGTAGTTCCAGTCTGAGTCCAGAAGCCTGAAAACCAGAAGTGCTGATGGTGTAAGTTTTAGTCTGAGAGGGCCTGAGAACCAGGAGAGCCATTTGTGTAAGTTCCATTCTGAGTTTGAGTCCAAAGGAGAAGACTGATGTCCCGACTCCAAGACAGTCAGGCAGTGAGAAATTCTTTCTTAGCCTTTTATTCTATTCAGGCCTTTAATGGATTGCATGAGTTCCACCCACATTGGGGAGGGCAGTCTTCTTCAGTCTGCTGATTCAAATGCTGATCTCATCCAGAAACACCTTCACAGTTACACCCCAAAATAATATCTAGCCAAATACCTGAGCATCCCATAGCCCGGCCAAGCTGACACATAAAATTAACTATTATAGAAGTGTCCTGGGACTCCCTCATACAAGCATACTTCAGTTTTGGCTCTGTACAGACTAGAAAATGAGACTTTTCCAGCCTCAAGCTCTTTCTAGCACGTCTTATGCTTCATTGATAAATTGGATACATTATATCCTACCTCAAAGGGTGCTGTGAAGAATAAATGAGAATGTATGTTCATTTATTTCATTCAATAAAAACAGTTGCTTCCTGTGTGCCAGACGGAGGGGGATATGTGGTAGACACAGGGTGGCATGGGATGTGGCCCAAGGGGTTAGCAGGGGCTAAATCATGCAGGGTTGGGAGGTCACGGTTAGAACTTAATTTTTTTTTTTTTTTTTTTTGAGACAGGGTCTCGCTCAGTCACAGCCCAGGCTGGAGCGCAATGGCACAATCTCATCTCACTGCAACCTCCGCCTCCTGGGTTCAAGTGATTCTTGTGCCTCATCCTCCTGAGTAGCTGGGATTATGTGCACCACCACACCCAGCTGATTTTTTTGGATTTTTAGTAGAAATGGGGTTTCACCATATTGGCCAGGCTGGTCTTCAACTCCTGACCTCAAGTGATCTGCCCATCTCGGCCTCCCAGAGTGCTAGGATTACAGGCGTGAACCACTGTGCCCAGCCATAACTTTTTAATTCTAAATGCAATGGGAGGTTGTTCGTGGTGGCTCACACCTGTAATCCCGGTGTGGCCGGAATTGGTGTGTTCTTGGTCTCACTGACTTCAAGAATGAAGCCGCGGACCCTCGCCATGAGTGTTACAGTTCTTAAAGGTGGCGTGTCTGGAGTTTGTTCCTTCTGATGTTCAGATGTGTTCGGAGTTTCTTCCTTCTGGTGGGTTCGTGGTCTCGCTGGCTCAGGAGTGAAGCTGCAGACCTTCGCCGTGTTACAGCTCATAAAGACAGTGTAGACCCAGAGAGTGAGCAGTAGCAAGATTTATTGCAAAGAGTGAAAGAACAACGCTTCCACAGTGTGGAAAGGGACCAGAGCAGTCTGCCACTCACTGCTGGCTCAGGCAGCCCACTTTTACTCTATTATCTGGTCTCACCCACATCTGCTGATTGGTCCATTTTACAGACAGCTGATTGGTCTGTTTTACAGAGAGGTGATTGGTCAGTTTTGACAGGGTGCTGATTGGTGCGTTTACAATCCCTTAGCTAGACACAAAAGTTCTCCACATCCCCCCTAGATTAGCTAGATAGAGAGTGTCCATTGGTGTATTTATAAACCCTGAGCTAGACACAGAGTGCTGATTGGTGCATTTACAAACCTTGAGCTAGACACAGAGTGCCCATTGGTGCATTCACAATCCCTTAGCTAGACATAAAGATTCTCCAAGTCCCCACCAGATTAGCTAGATACAGAGTGCCAATTGGTGCCCACAAACCCTGAGCTAGACACAAGGTGCTGATTGGTGTGTTCATAAACCTTGAGCTAGACACAGAGTGCTGATTGGTGCACTCACAATCCCTTAGCTGGACACAAAGGTTCTCCAAGTCCCCACTAGACTCAGAAGGCCAGCTGGCCTCACCCAGTGGATCTCACACTGGGGCCGCAGGTGGAGCTGCCCGCCAGTCCCGTGCAGTACGTGCACTCCTCAGCCCTTGGGCTGTGGATGGGACCGGGCGCCATGGAGTAGGGGGCGGCGCTCATCGGGGAGGTTCAGGCCGTGCAGGAGCCCATGGCCGGCGGTGGGGGGAGACTCAGACATGGCGGGCTGCAGGTTCCCAGCCCTGCCCCGCGGGGAGGCAGCTAAGGCCTGGTGAGAAATCGAGCACAGCGCCAGTGGGCCAGCACTGCTGGGGGACCCCGCACACCCTCCGCAGCTGCTCGCCTAGGTGCTAAGCCCCGCACTGCCCGGCCGGCGGGCCGCTCCTAGTGCGGGGCCGCCAAGCCCACGCCCACCTGGAACTCTAGCTGGCCCGCAAGCGCCGAGCACAGCTCCGATTCCCACCCGTGCCTCTCCCCTCAAGCCGAGGGGGCCGGCTCCAGCCTCGGCCAGCCCCAGAGAAGGGCTCCCACGGTGCAGCGGCGGGCTGAAGGGCTCCTCAAGCACTGCCAGAATGGGCGCTGAGGCCGAGGAGGCACCCAGAGCGAGCGAGGGCTGCGAGGGCTGCCAGCACGCTGTCACCTCTCACGGGCACTTTGAGAGGCCAAGGTGGGTGGATCAGTTGAGGCCAGGAGTTTGAAACCAACCTGGCCAACATGGTGAAACCCTGTCTCTATGCAAAAATTAGCCAGGTGTTGTGGTTGCATGCCTGTAATCCCAGCTACTTGGGACGCTGAGGCACAAGAAGCGCTTCAACCTGGGAGGAAGAGGGTTGCAGAGAGCCAAGATGGTGCCACTACGCCCCAGCCTGGGTGACGGAGTGACACTCTGTTTCAAATAAATAGATAAATAAATAAATAAATAAAATGTAAATGCAATGAGAGGCTCCTTAGGGGAGGTTTAGCATTGTGCATGGTAAACAGCAAGCACTCAATACATGCTTGCTATTAAGGATCACCACCAAGATGCCCTGTCAACATCTAAAATCAAACCCAGTCATCTTTTCGCTGTTATTGAGTTCACTGCTTTTTTTCTAAGGCACCCAGTTCTATCACCTAGACTAGAAAATTCAATCATCTTTAATTCTTCATTCTCCTTTATTCCCTTTCTGCCAAATTTTTTTATTTTATTTTATTTTTTTTTGAGATCGCGTTTTGCTTTTGTTGCCCAGGCTGGAGTGCAATGGTGCGATCTCGCTGCAACCTCCCCCTCCTGGGTTCAAGCGATTCTCCTGCCTCAGCCTCCCAAGTAGCTGGGATTACAGGCATGCGCCACCATGCCCAGCTAATTTTGTATTTTTAGTAGAGATGGGGTTTCTCCATGTTGGTCAGACTGGTCTTGAATTCCCGACCTCAGGTGATCCACCCACCTCAGCCTCCCAAAATGCTGGGATTACAGGCATGAGCCACCGCGCCTGGCCTAATTTGCTTTTTTTGTCTCTTACATTTGATCCTGAGCTAATGATCTTGTGGGGCCTATTTCTTCTCTAAAATGGGGATAATACCTTGTAAGATTGAGGATCAAATGAGGTAAATAAATGTAAATTGCTTAGCATGTGGCAAAAACTCACTAAAGTCGCTGTTATTACTTTGGGCTAGGAACTGGAGATACATAGATGAACAAAAGGAAGCTCACCTTGAAAAAAATGAGCTCTTTCTTTTGTTTTTCTTTGAGATGGAGTCTCACTCTGTCACCCAGGCTGGAGTGCAGTGGTGCAATCTTGGCTCACTACAACCTCCGCCTCCCGGGCTCAAGTGATTCTCCTGCCTCAGCCTCTCAAAGTAGCTGGGATTGTAGGTGCTTGCCACCACACCCAGCTGATTTTTATATTTTTGGTAGAGATGGGGTTTCACCATGTTGACCAGGCTGGTCTTGAACTCCTGACCTCAGGTGATCCATCCGCCTCGGCCTCTCAAAGTGCTGGGATTATAGGTGCGAGCTATGGCACCTGGCCACTACAAATTAATCTTAAAGCTCCACCTTTACTCTCACCTGCTCAAAATCCAATCTGCTAATAAGATAAAGCCTAGATTTCTTAAAAAGCAGATATTCAGGTTCCTTGATTGCCCTTTCAGCTTTTTCACCTCCTACCTCACAGACCAAACTAAGGCATTTGCTATTACATGTTCCTTTTGGTTTATCCACTCTTTACACTGCCATTTCCTCTTCCTGGAAACCCCATATTCCTTTTACTGCAAACATCCATTCAGTCTTTGGAGGCTCAGTTCATACTACAAAACTCTTTTGTGGGGCCAGGCATGGTTGCTCACACCTGTTAATTCCAGCACTTTGGGAGGCCGAGGCGGGAGGATTGCTTGAGGTCAGGAGTTCAAGACCAGCCTGGGCAACATGGCAAAACCCTGTCTCTACTAAAAGTACAAAAATTAGCCAGACATGGTGGTGTGCGCCTGTAGCCCCAGCTACTCGGGAGGCTGAGGCACAAGAATTGCTTGCACCTGGGAAAGCAGAGGTTGCAGTGAGTCAAGATTGTGTCACTGCACTCCAGCCTGGGCGATAGAGCAGGACCGTCTCAAAAACAAAAAAATAAAGAAAACCTCTTGTACTAGTTATATACTCATCTATTCAGCAATTATTCAGTGCCTACGCTGTTCTAGGAACTATTCTAGGTGCTTAAGATATATATGTAAATAAGACAAAGGGGCTGGGTGCGGTGGCTCACGCCTGAAATCCTAGCACTTGGGAGGCTGAGGCAGGTGGATTGTTTGAGGCCAAGAGTTTGAGACCAGCTGGCCCAACATGGCAAAACACTGTCTCTACTAAAAATACAAAAATTAGCTGGGCGTGGTGGCGTGTACCTGTAGTCCCAGCTACTTGGGAGGCTGAGGCACAACAATCACTTGAACCCGGGAGGCGGAGGTTGCAGTGAGCTGAGATTGTGCCACTGCACTTCAGCCTGGGTCACAGAGTGAGACTGTCTCAAAAAAAAAAAGAAAAAAAAAAAGACAAAGCTTGTGCCCTCAAAGTGTGTACATTATTGGGGAAATCAGACATAAAACAACATGTATGTCAGGTATTAATAAGTATGGTGAAGACCATACATATATATCCCATCTATTAAAGTACAAGCTCAAGGGCTGGAGCTATGTCTTACTAAAAATCTTTGCTGTTCTCACATGGCACCTTATATTTGTAGATGCTTAATATTTTTGGATAAATAATATCCTGGAGGTTTTTATACTGTCAAATGTTAAATTGCTAGAGCAACAGAACTACATTCAAGTTCAACAAATCAGTCTTTTGTGCCTGCTTGTGCACAATTCCATTGTTGAGAACTATAAAGGTTGAAGTGAACCTTTTTTTTTTTTGAGACAGTGGCTTGCTCTCTCACCCAGGCTAGGGTGCAGTGGCACATCATCAACGTCAACCTTCTGGGCTCAAGTGATCCTCCTGCCTCAGCCTCCCAAGTAGCTGGGACTACAGGCCCATGCCACCATGCCTGGTTAATTAAAAAAAACTTTTTTTGTAGAGATGGGGTCACACTATGTTGCCCAGGCTGGTCTCGGCTTAAGCCATCCTCCTGCCTTGACCTCCCAAAGTATTGGGATTACAGGCATGAGTCACTGTGCCCAGCTAGACCTGTACTTTTCGAATGTAAAAATTTATTTTCTAGCCAACATGTCCTATTTGGTGGTCTGGGTGTTAAGAGTACAGACTCAGTGGGCGCGGTGGCTCACGCCTATAATCCCAGCACTTTGGGAGGCTGAGGTGGGCGGATCATGAGTTCAGGAGATTGAGACCATCCTGGCTAACACAGTGAAACTCCATCTCTACTAAAAGACAAAAAATTAGCCGCGTGTGGTGGCGGGCGCCTGTAGTCCCAGCTGCTAGGGAGGCTAAGGCAGGAGAATGGCATGAACCCAGGAGGCGGAGCTTGCAGTGAGCTGAGATCGTGCCTCTGCACTCCAGCCTGGGCAACAGAGCGAAACTCCGTCTCAAAAAAAAAAAAAAAAGAGTACAGACTCTGAATTGGAGTCCTGAGTCCAAATGATGACTCTGGTAATTTCATAGCCTTAGTTACACAAACCTAAGATAGGGTAAGTAAGAGTACCTACTGTATAGGGTTGTTAAGGATAATTATATGAATTCCTGACATATAGTATACTTGATCCTTGAACAACACGGGTCCACTTACACATGAATTTTCTTTCACCTCTGCCACCCCTGAGACAGTGAGACAAACCCTCCTTTTCAGCCTACTCAATGTGAAGATGACAAATATAAAGACCTTTATAATGATCCACTTCTACTTAATGAATATTGAATATATTTTATCTTCCTTATAGTTTTAATAACATTTTCTCTAGCTTACTTTACTGTAAGAATATAGTATATAATACATAAAACAGCCGGGTGCGGTGGCTCATTGCCTGTAATCCCAGCACTTTGGGAGGCCGAGGCAGGTGGATCACGAGGTCAGGAGATCGAGACGATCCTGGCCAACATGGCGAAACCCCGTCTCTACTAAAAATACAAAAATCAGCCAGGTGTGGTGTCGTGCGCCTGTAGTCCCAGCTACTCTGGAGGCTGAGGCAGGAGAATCGCCTGAACCCGGGAGGCGGAGCTTGCAGTGAGCCAAGATCGCACCGCTGCACTCCAGCCTGGCGACAGAGCAGGACTCTGTCTACTGAAAAAAAACCAAAAAACAAAAAAAACAAAAACGTAAAACACAGAAAACTAGTGTTACTGTTGAAGTCAGTAGGCTACTGAGGGGTCAAAAGTTATATGTAGATTTCTGACTGCACAGGGGTGGGATCCATGAACGTACCCGTGAGAATATAGGTATTTCAGGAAGCTTCTTAAACAAAAATAATTTAGAACAAAGACCTTTTAAAAAAATTACAATTTGATAACTGAACAAAAAGAACATTTGGTTAATTTTAAAGAATCTAGAAAAGATCCATTTTCCTCCAAACAGATTTATTGAATATAGCAAAATTCTATATACAAAGTAACCTGGACCTGCTGCTTCAAAACATGATCCTTTCTTACTAATACCTTGATAGTCGGTCCATAGAGCATTAGAAATCAATTGACTCTTAAATAAATAGAAAAGTGCTCAATGCACATTAAATGAATGGCCTAACTACTGGAACTTTAGTAGTTCTATAAGGTAATCAACATAGGTAGGATCC
Source organism: Pongo pygmaeus (assembly GCF_028885625.2). Lineage (NCBI taxonomy): Eukaryota > Metazoa > Chordata > Mammalia > Primates > Hominidae > Pongo > Pongo pygmaeus. The sequence continues at coordinate 119,323,520 of NC_072373.2, read as the reverse complement.
AGTTCCTATGACAGGCTGCTGAAGAACAGATATGAGGCATCAAGAGGCCATTTTGTGCACTGCCACTGTGATGCCATCATGTTTCTGGATCATAATGTTCCTGAAATGCAAGGAAGAAAATATTCAGTAAAACGTTATCAGTGGGGCTTCACTGTAAGATTAAAGATGTTGTTTGGTTTAGGATACAATATATAAAATAATGTAATTGTTTCTATGTATAAAAGCAATATTTAAACATAACAAAACATTTGGGAAATACATAAACATATAGCATATGAACATGAAATGAATCCTTAATCCTACTAAACACAGACAACCACTGTTAATATTTCGCTGGTTCTTTGTTTCGGTTTTTTTAGGCACTGTCTTGCTATGTTGCCCAGGCTGGCCTCAAACTCCTGGGCTCAAGCAATCCTCCTGCTTCAGCCACCTCAGCAGCTGGAACTACAAAAAAAAGGCTTTCCTGGTCCTTGTTTTCTTTGCATGTATATGATACAATCATGTGCTACATAACAATGCTTCAGTCAACAGTGGACCCTACATATGATGGTGGTCCCGTAAGATTATAATGGAACTGAAAAATTCCTATTGCCTAGTGACCTTTTAACCGTCCCAGCATCACACAGCACAACACACTACTCACATGTTTGTGGTAATGCTGGTGTAAACAAATTGTGCTGCCAGTCATAAAAAGTATAGCACATACAATTACGTACAGTACATAACACTTGATAATAATAAATGACTATGCTATGGTTTATGTATTTACTATACTTCTTTTTTTTGAGACGGAGTCTTGCTCTGTTGCCCAGGCTGGAGTGTAGTGGCATGATCTCAGCTCACTGCAACCTCTGCCTCCCGGGTTCAAGCAATTCTCCTGCCTCAGCCTCCTGAGTAGCTAGGATTACAGGTGCCTGCCACCATGCCTAATTTTCATATTTTTAGTAGAGACAGGGTTTCACCATGTTGGTTAGGCTGGTCTCACACTCCTTACCTCAAGTGATCTGCCTGCCTTGACCTCCCAAAGTGCTGGGATTACAAGTGTGAGCCACCGTGCCGGGCCTACTTTTTATCATTATATTTTAGAGTATACTACTCCTACTTATTAAGACAAGGTTAACTATAAAACAGCCTCAGACAGGTCCTTTAGGAGGTATTCCAGAAGGTATCATCATTACAGGAGATGACAACTCCATGCATGTTACTGCCCTGGATGACCTTCCAGTGGGAGAAGATGTGGAGGTAGAAGACAGTGATATTGATGATCCTGACCCTGTGCAGGCCTAGGCTAATGTGTGTTTCTTCTTTGCTTTTAACAAAAAAGTCTAAAAAGTAAAAAAAAAAAAAAAAAAAAAAAAGTTTAAAAAAAGAATTTTTGTACAGCTGTATAATTGTTTTAAGTGTTATTATAAAGGTCAAAAAGTTTTATTGACTCACTCAGAGCAACTTCCAGTCTTGTAAGCTCCATTCATGGTAAGTGCCCTATTCAGATATACCTTTTAAAAAATTTCTCTATACCATACTTTTACTGTATCTTCTCTATGTTTAGATACATAAATACCACTGTTATAACTGCCTACATTATTTAGGCTACAAATCTTTGTAGTCTAAGAGCAATACAGCCTAGGTGTGTAATAGGGTATACCACCTAGGTTTAAGTACACTCTATGATGTTCATACAACAAAATTGCCTGACGCATTTCTCAGAACATATCCCCATTGTTAAGCAATGCATGACTGTATGTTTTTTCTTTTTACAAGGCTGTGATAGTAGCAGTTGTGTATATATACTTTTTTTCGCATATTATTCTGAGGACCATCACTTGGAATATCTTTAGTAATTTTATTACTTTAGAAGTAATTTTTGGCTGGGTGCAGTGACTCATTCCTGTAATCCCAGCACTTTGGGAGGCTGAGGCAGGCAAATTACTGGAGCCCAGGAGTTCGAGACCAGCCTGGGAAACATGGTGAAACCTCATCTCTACAAAAAAATACAAAAATTAGCTGGGTGTGGTAGTGCACACCTGTAGTCTCAGCTACAACTCGGGAGGCTGAGTTGGGTGAATCGCTTGAGCCCGGTGGGGTTGCGGTCACAGTGACCCATGATCACACCACTGTACACCAGCCTGGTGCCAGAGCAACACCCTGCCTCAAAAAGAAAAAAAAAAAAAAGTAATTTTTATTCTCTGATTAGTTTTCCTTTGTGCTATTACTTCCTTTTTGTTGGTAAACTGATAGCTTCTGCCAATTCTTATTCTTCATTTAAATAGCATTGTGGCCTGAGAGCACATTAGCTTTAGGGATCAACTTGTCTGTTCCTGTGGTCCAAAAGATTAAGAACTTTTCCCAAAGTAGTCTGAATAAGGAATCACTGATGAACACAGGGCCGGCCCCCACCAATTTTACCAGGAATTTTTCTGAACAAAAAGGAAAGGATCTGCTGAAATCTACTCACCCATTATCTGATTCTAGACACACCACAGGAATATCAGTGGGGTCAGAGGTTAGCTTAGCTGCTTGCTGGGCTAGAACAGATATCACTCCAGCATGCTCATCTGACAGGGTCCCACGGCCTGGAAAATAGAGATGATATATGTCACCTGATTGCTCATAGAGTATTTCTGCTAGAATACGCTAGCTGGCTGTTTTAAAATGTCAACAGAATTGTCTTTTTATTAATGTTTGTATTAGTCTGTATATATTATAGTAACTAAATCTCGGGTACAAAAGTACCTATAAATTCTAGGTACGAAAATTAATTACTAAGTGTACTTTACAATATATTTCTGTATATAAAGGCAACACAAAGTTAACTGTACCTGAAACCAAATCAGGTAATAGACATGCCACTATGGCAGAGCATATGGATGTACTATTACTATACAAAACATTTTGACCAGGTCCGATGCCGACGTTTGGGCCTTGAAGGTTTCTTGAAGGAACTCATTTAGTTTTAGATTTCCATACCTGAATTTCAGTCTTTCCATTAGTGAGACTGGCAAATGCTTCCAAAAATTTACCCTTTTCCTCCCAAATGACTGATCTGCATGTTAAACATAACTGAGTTACACAGATTACCTCTTTCAGTTACCCTTCCAGCAAAAATTCAGAGCTTTAAACATTTCTGCATTAGGAGCAACAAGTCTTGGGTTTACTAGTTGTCACTAATTAACTGAATGCTTTACTTATTTACCTTTCCAAACTTATTTCCTCATCTGTAATTGCTACCATTTATTAAGTATTATGTCTCAGTTCTATGTTAAGCATTTTATACATATTATATAACCTTAAAATATCGTGATTAGGCCGGGTGTAGTGGCTCATTCCTGTAATCCCAGAACTTTGGGAGGCGGAGGTGGGTGGATCACCTAAGATAAGGAGTTCGAGACCAGCCTGGCCAACATGGTGAAACCCTGTATCTACTAAAAATACAAAAATTATCTGGGCGTGGTGGCAGGCGCCTATAATCCCAGCTACTCAGGAGGCTGAGGCAGGAGAATTGCTTGAACCTGGGAAGCAGAGGTTGCAGTGAGCCAAGATCGTGCCACTGCACTCTAGCCTGGGCGACAGAGCAAGACTTCGCCTCAAAAAAAAAAAAAAAATGGATTAAGAGGCCTCAGGGCCAGACAAAAATCCTAGCTTAACGACTTACTAGCTGTATGACCTCAGGCAAGTTATTTAACCTCTGTGTCTCAGTTTCTTTTTTTATTTTTTGAGACAGGGTCTCACTCTTGTCGTCCAGGCTGGAGTGCAATGGTGCAATCTCGGCTCACTGCAACCTCTGCCTCCCAGGTTCAAGCGATTCTCCTGCCTCAGCCTCCCGAGTAGCTGGGATTACTAGCAGTTGCTACCATGCCTGGCTAATTTTTTTTGCATTTTTAGTAGAGATGTGGTTTCGCCATGTTGGCCAGGCTAGTCTCGAACTCCTGACCTCAGGTGATCCACCCGCCTCCGCCTCCCAAAGGGCTGGGATTACAGGGGTGAGCCACCGCATCTGGCCTCTTTTTTTAAATTTTAAAAACACACATATATATATGTTTGTTTATTTTAAAAATAGAGATGGCGGGGGGGGGGGTCTCACTGTGTTGCACAGGCTGGTCTTGAACTCCTGGGCTCAAGTCATCTGCCCGCCTTGGCCTCCCAAAGTGCTGGGATTACAGGTGTGAGACACTGCACCTGGCCCCTCAATTTCTTTTTCTACTTCACTGGGTTGTTATGAGGAATAAAAGAGTATATGTAAAGCACTTACAATGGTGCTTGGCACATAACAGCTCAATAAATATAATTCTATGATTATTACCATTATTAAATAACAACCCAGTGAAGAAAATGAAGCCCTAAAAGGTAGTTTTTTGGTCCACGTTCACACTACTAACAAATGAACGAGCAAGGGGTTGAGACCAGGTATGTCCAACACTGAAATCTCATTTTACTGCCTATTCACTTCTTGTTTAGTATAGTTGAGCTTCAAAATTGTACACCACCCACCTTGCCGGGTTGTTGTGAAAATTAAAGATAATGTATTTAGAGCCTAGCAGTCTCAGCATATGGCATACATTCAATAAATGGTTAACAGCTGTCATTATCTGAAGTCCTTTCTAGACTCAGTTTAAAATGATTCAAATATTATTTTTAGTAGAGACAACTATTTATTGCTATAGGACTGCCAGGAACATCTTCCTTCATAAATACCAACTGAAAGGTTTCAATTTTCTGATACTGTTATTTGGAGATAATCTCTACTCTCAAACTCAGAAAGAACTGGTAAGGTAACAGGAAATAAAAGCTAGAAAATAATAGCACGCTAGGCTCCAAGTCAACATCAGATGCTATGCAATTCATCAAATAGTTGGTATGAGAGATACTTACAACCCAGATTAAGTCCTTGTGAATCTGTGCACAGGACTCCAACAATGGAAGGATTCTTCATTCTAATTCCAGGAACACAAGAGAGTTGAAGTACATAATGGGAGAAAAAGGATTTAAATAAGTACAAACATACAGGTGTTCTATGTACCAGGCATTGTTTAAGTGCTTTAAATCAATGTTTCTCAACCTTTTTTCATTGTCGCACCCTAAGAAAAAAATTAAGTTCTAGGGCCGGACGCGATGGCTCATGCCTGTAATCCCAGCACTTTGGGAGGCCGAGGTGGGCGGATCACCTGAGCTCGGGAGTTCGAGACCAGCCTGACCAACATGGAGAAACCCCGTCTCTACTAAAAATACAAAATTAGCCGGGCGTGGTGGCGCATGACTGTAATCCCAGCTACTCGGGAGGCTGAGGCAAGAGAATCGCTTGAACCCGGGAGGCGGAGATTGCAGTGAGCCGAGATCACGCCATTGCACTCCAGCCTGGGAGACAAGAGCGAAACTCCGTCTCAAAAAAAAAAAAAAAGAAAAAAAGAAAAAAAAATTAAGTTCTAATTAATTAATTGAAATAAACCAGTTTCTGATGAGAGAAAAAAATGTGCTAAGTACTGCTGAGTTTTGGAGGGCCACAAACACTGCGTGAAAAACATCTAGAATGTTTTCACTCTTGTTAAAAACGCATGTTTTAGTACTAACTCATTTAAAACAACTGTTGAAAAACTTAAGTTACCTCCTGGAGGGTAAGTGGAAGCTGAGGGACATCGGTGGGAGGCAGCTGTCTCTCTGTACCTTTTATACTTTTCAAGTTTTGAATTTTACATAGATACCGCTTGTTCGAAAAATTTAAAGAATGATTTTTATCTACTTAAGCACCAAGTAACTGACAGGTTACACACAGGAGATACGTGTTTGTTTACACTGCAGGGCTCGACTCTGCACAACTGGCACAATCTTCCCAAAAGTCAACCCGTTTCCTAAAACTTCCGCAGAACCACCCTGACCGTAAAGACGATTTCAACAACGAGATAGGCAGTTTTGGCCCGTGGCCTGGGCCCGGGAGACTCGTTCAAGAGGGAATGTGCGCTGCCCCGCAGAATTTTAATTCCGGGTCACCCGCCCCACCCTGCGGCCTTGGGTAGGGCTCAACCCCCTCATCCCGTGTCCCGGGGGTCGCGCGACGTCCCCGAGACGCCCTGCCCGGTACTCGCAGCTCGCGCCTTTCGTTCCGCTCAAGTTCCTCCGCCGCGAACTCAGGACAGGCCGAAGAGGCGCGCACTACTCACGTGTCTTCCAAGTGCTGCTCCAAGGTCGCCTCCATCCCACCCACCGACCACCCCGGCTCAGAACCCAGCGGCACGACACGTCCTTCTCCACCACAGGCCTCAGTCACTTGACGCGAGCGGGGCGTGGACCGTAACGGCGCCTCCAAAGGGACAAAATTGATCACGGTGCAACGTCCGCGTTCTTTACTGGAAAACATTACTGCGCTGCCGCCGCACAGAGCCTGGCGAAGGCTTGGGCTGCCCGCGCGGTGACCGTCGAGGTGACCCGCACCTGGCTCCATGGCGGAACCGGCCGGCATGGATTATTCCCCTCTCGGGAGAGAGGTCTGCAGCCGGGCCTCAGTGCTTCAGTTCGTGGCCTGGCATTTTGTGTCAGTGTTTTTTAACCTTTGGACCTTAGTTCAACCGACTCCGAGACCTAGGGGACAGATCTTAAGTTTTACAATAACCCAGGGGTCAGACAGGGTCTGATCTAGCCTGTGGGGCAAGTACGGGGAAGACACGGGACCTCTGGGAGGGGGTCAATAGACTTGTAGGGGGACAGACGCACACAGGGACTAAAGGACGAGATGGAGCAAGGTTCAACTCCCTAGCTGAGTGTTGGCAGTGTCGGGATTTTAACGAAGATATTGGTGCTTATTATGGTGAGGGGACTCAGGACAGTTTAGGGGAAGAGAGTGGCATCTGAGTCCTAACTTGTAAGGAAGACTGGGTAGGACTACTTGAAAATAACTTTTAAAAATTAATTATAAAGCTGGTAAAAATAGGAAAACATCTATGGCCCCACTGTCCAAAGATGACTTTTAACTTCTTGGAGAATATCCTTTCAGATAGTTGTCTTTGCAAATGTATACTTTTAATGTTTTTTCGTTTGCCTTTTTAAAATAATTTTTTTGGGGGACAGGGTCTTTCTCTGTCACCCAGGCTGTAGTGCAGTAGAACGATTATTAGTTCATTGCAACCCCGACGTCCTGGGTTCAAGCTATCCTCACCTCTCAGCCTCTAGACTGGCTATGACCACAGCCTCGAGCCATCATGCCTGGCTAATTTTTGCATTTTTTGTAGAGATGGGGGTCTCACAGTGTTGTCCAGGCTGGTCTTAAACTCCTTGCTTCAATAGATCCTCACACTCCAGCCTCCCAAAATGTGATTACAGGCTGAGTCACCACGCCCAGCATGGTTTGTTTTTTTTTTTTTGTAAGCAAAATTGACGTACATACTGGAGGTACAATTCTGTAGCTGGCCTTCTTTACAGAGTTTAGAATAAATGTCTTTCCATGTCAAGTTTTCATTTACATCCTTTGTAATAGTTGCAAAATATTCCATTTTATAGCTGTATCTTAATTGTGGATTAAGGTTGGAGTGCAGTGGCACTATCATGGCTTAGTCCAGCCTCAGCCTTCTAGGTTCAAGTAATCTTCCCACCTCAGCCTCCCAAGAAGCTAGGACTACAGGGACCCACCACCACACCTAGCTAATTAAAAAAAAAAATTGTAGAGATGGAGTCTCAGTGTGTAGCCCAGTCTCAAGTGACCCTCCCTCCTTGGCCTCCCAAAGAGATTGCTGAGATTGCTGGTGAGCCACTATACTTGGACTTTTTTTTTTTTTTTTGCTTTTGTTTGTTTTTTGTTTTTTGTTTTAGCTATTACAGTGCTGGTTGAATATCCTCATAGCTAAATATTTGTGCAGTTTTAAAATTTCCTTATAAGTTACTAGAAATGGAATGACTGGGTTAAAGGAGATGGTCATTTTTTAAGACTCTTGATACATACTTACAAATTGCCTCCCGAAAAAGTGGTGCTAATTTACATTCAAATTGGTAAGACTCACCCCCTCTGTGGATCATTCCTTGCGCTAAGTTTTTTCCGACTCTCTCACCTCCAGCTTTTTACTCACAGCCTACCTTCCAATCTGGGGCCCAGCTCCCAGATCAGAAGATACCAGACTTTGGTATTGAACCAGAGTCCAATACCCTGCACTGGCATTCAGAGTCCCTTTTTATTCCGCAGCTGTCATAGTGAAGCTTGCAGCTTCCTTGAAATTCCAGTTTATTTATTTTTTTATTTTTTTGAGACGGAGTCTTGCTCTATCGCCCAGGCTGGAGTGCAGTGGCGCCATCTCAGCTCACTGCAACCTCTGCCTCCTGGTTCAAGCGATTCTTCTGCCTCAGCCTCCCGAGTAGCTGGGATTACATGCATGCACCACCACACGTGGCTAATTTTTGTACTTTTAGTAGAGATGGGGTTTCACCATGTTGGCCAGGCTGGTCTCAAACTCCTGACCTCAAGTGATCCGCCCACCTCGGATATAGTCTAGTGGCCACATTAAAAAAAAGTAAAACAGCCGGGCGCGGTGGCTCACGCCTGTAATCCCAGCACTTTGGGAGGCTGAGGCGAGTGGATCACGAGGTCAGGAGATTGAGACCATCCTGGCTAACGGTGAAACCCCGTCTCCACTAAAAATACAAAAAATTCTCTGGGCGTGGTGGTGGGTGCCTGTAGTCCCAGCTACTCAGGAGGCTGAGGCAGGAGAATGGCGTGAGCCCGGGAGGTGGAGCTTGCAGTGAGCGGAGATCGCGCCACTGCTCTCCAGCCTGGGCAACAGAGCGAGACTCCCTCTCAAAAAAAAAAAAAAAAAAAAAAAGTAAAACAGGGCAGGATGCAGTGGCTCACGCCTGTAATCCTAGCACTTTGGGAGGCCGAGGTGGGCGGATCACTTGAGGTCAGGAGTTTGAGACCAGCCTGGCCAACATGGCGAAACCCCATCTCTACTAAAAATACAAAAATTAGCTGGGTGTGATGGTGCGTACCTGTAGTCCCAGCTACTCAGGAGGCTGAGGCAGGAGGATCGTTTGAACTCAGGAGGTGGAGGTTGCAGTGAGCCGAGATTGAGCCACAGCGCTCCAGGCTGTGCAACAGTGTGAGACTCTGTCTCAAAAAAAAGTAAAACGGATGAAATTAATTTTAATAACATTTTATTTATTCAAACAATATATTCAAAATATTATTATTTCAACTTGTGATTGATAAAATACTAATGAGATATTTTACATTTTTTCTCCAGTACTGTCTTCAAAATCCAGGGTATATTTTTCAGTTAGCAGCACATTTCAATTCAGATCAGCAGCATTTCAAGTGCTCAGTAGCCACCTGTGGCTAGTGGCCACAGTATTGGCCCGTGTAGCCCCAGGATATCTCAAATTATCTTAAAGCTAGATCAGTGATTAAAGGATTCTCAGGCCAGGCATGGTAGTTTTCAGGCCTGGTATGGTGGTTTACGCCTGTAATCCCCGCACTTTGGGAGGCCTAGGTGGGCGGATGGCTTGAGCCCGGGAGTTTGAGACCAGCCTAGCCAACATGGGGAGACCCTGTCTTTACAAAAGCACAAAAATTAGCTGGGCATGGTGATGCGCAACTGTGGTCTCAAGTACGTTGTGTGAGGTGGGAGGATCACTTGAGCCCGGGAGGTCGAGGCTGCAGTGAGCTGAGATTGCACAACTGCACTCCAGCCTGGGTGACAGAATGAGACCCTGTCTCAAAAAAAAAAAAAAAGGATTCTCAGAAAGGCTGGCGATTACTTTTTAAGCTATAAGGAAGGCCTTTGAAGGGAAATCAAATAGGAAGAGGATGATAGCTGGCTCACATGTCCTTGCCACATGGGAGGTGAGAGAGCAGGCTACTCCTTACCACCCCCTCTTTCTCTGCCCTGCTGCTGTCTTGCCCCTGTGCAAGTAGGCAATGGGAGAGGAATAGCATATATAAATTGGGCAAGTGCTAGGGGCTGGAGTGATGGTTGGAGAAAGTATCTGACCCTTAATTGTTTTCCACTTTCTTTAGCTTGTGGGGTATTTAAAAATTCTTTGTTCTTAGTTTTGAGTGCCGGCAACCATTTCTGGGGTGATAGGAAAAGTTCCATGACATCCGTATTAGAGCATTTGTTTCATTATATTGTAATTTGTTATGTTTACTTTTGAAAAAGTTCATTCTTTTCTCTTTTTAATTCTTATTCTTTTTTTTTCTTTTCTTTTTTAGGCAGGGTCTTACTCTATCACCCAGGCTGGAGTGCAGTGGCACAATCTTGGCTCACTGCAACCTCTGCCTCCTGAGCTCGTGATTCAGCCTCTTGAGTAGCTGGGACTACAGGTGTACACTACCATGTATGGCTAATTTTTTTTGTATTTTTTGTAGAGATGGGGTTTTGCCATGTTGCCAGGCTGGTCTCGAACTCCTGCAGTTTGCTCTCCTTGGCCTCACAAAATGCTGGGATTACAGGCATGAGCTACAGCACCCAGCCCTTATGTTTACTTTTCGTAGACAGGAAGAGTGTCTTCATCTCTGCATCCCTAGTGCAACAGAGCATGATAAAAATTCAATAAATATTTATTGCAGAGTCTTGATGTCTTTTGGGAAAGGAACTCTATGGTTACCTTTACTCTAAGGTAAAGAAATTTAGGTCCTGAACTTTAACCACCTTCTCCTCTTCTTTCTTCCCTCTTTCATAAATGAGCTCTTGGAAAATTAAAATGCCAGGAGGGTCCAGCAGAGAATACCCAAGCCCACATGTCCTGATGGGAAGTGGGGAATAAGTAGAGAGGGAAACACAGACTCTGTGTGCCATCTCACTGCTGCTGGCCCAGGGGACCCTAACTCCTTTTGTTGACTCATCAGAAGTAGAATCCTCCTGAGGGTCTGTTTAAGAAGCACAGCTCTGGTAGAAAGGCTAGCTTTCCTCTGGGTACGGAGGGCTCTGCTACCCCAGGGCTATCCACACTGGCCTGTGAATCACTCTCAAATGCTTAGGGTCACAGGCTTTCAGTGGAATGAGCCCTTGTGCCACCAGGGGGCACCAAGGCCACAGAAAACCCTATTCAGAAGGTTCTGGGGTGAGGGAAAGGAATCCACGGGTTTGTGGAGCTGGCAGAGCATGGGTGAGGACAGCATTATGCTAGGTTGGTGGCCTTGAAGTCAGATGTAAATTGGGATCCTGGCCTGGCCACTGACTATCCGTGGGAACTTTGAACCTCAGGGGGCTCACTGGTGATGTGGGGGTACCATTATCTTCCTCATCAGGTTGTGGGGAGGATTATATGAGATACTTATGTAAGAGGGGCTGGTGCATTGTGGAAGTCAATAAATAAGTTTTGTTAAATCTGAGTAAGAAGACCCGTTTGTTTCCTCAAATTGCTTATAATCTAGGTGAGGACACATCTGAGAGAATAACTAATAGTTCAGTGAAGGTAAGAGCCAAATGATTGGCACAGACCTCAAGTGGTCTGGCATTTACAGGAGTGGGGGATTGTGAAACAGGAATTAAAAGAAATTTAAAAATGTGTAAGCAAAAACTCAGTTGTATTTTAAAAAAAACCAATTCCCCCTGAGAAAGAGAAAGAGGTGGAGTCCTTTAAAAATTATCTACCTGTTTTTCTGTCTGTGGCTAGTGAGCCTTATCTCTCCCTTTCCCAGGCATGGTGAAGACCCTGTTTCTCTAGCTGTGCAGCTGCAAGGTCACTAGACAGATAAACTCAAGCCATAAAACATGTTTTTCCTTGAAAAGTAAGACATAATGCAATGCATGTCTCAAATGAATAACTGTTTCTCGCTTCTGTAATATGCTTCCCCTCGCACAGATCTCCCCCTGCCCCACGAAATGCTTTAAAGGTAACTTAACTCTTTGTTTGGGACTCAGTCCTTTGGATGTTAATCTGACTGGCTTGGCGCACCTAAATGATAAATAACATATGTCCTCCTCAACCCTTCAGTCTCTCTGATTCCTAAATTATCCCGCTGCGATTGCAGGGCTAGATTTACCGACCTGCTCTATAAAGCTATGTTAAATGAGATCAGTATATTTTATTCTTTTTATTAGACTTTTCTATAGCACAAAAATGATAAAATACAGCAAGAAAAAAAGTCAACTGAAATTCTAGTCCTAACCCTAATACGAATGTGAAGGAGCTGGGCTAGAATGGAATAGGGTAGAATTTGCATAAGGTGGAAATGGGGACAGGCCTGTCACAAGGATCACTAGAGTCTTGCGGGCAAAAGCGTCTTACTGCATTCATGCTGCAGCACAGGACCCAGATGCAGAACAGGTTGGGGACACAGCCCTGCCTTCTAATAGTGAACACCATCTGAGAGCTGAGGCGTAGATTCAAAGCCTAACTCCTAATAGTGATTGGTAGTAATATCATCAGCAGTTCATATACATGGAGTGACAACGGCGTGCCAGGCAATTCAAAGGGTCTCTTGGTCCTCACAGCATTTTTGAAGTAGCTAACATCACTATCCCCCTTTTACAGTTAAAAAACAACAACAACAACAAAAAAAAAAACCCACAAAACCCTGAGGCTCAGAAGATAAATATTTGCTGAAGATCACTGTGCTTGTAAGTGGTGGAGCCTGACTATTAACCTCCCCACGACACTGCTTCAATTTCTATCACTTCATCAATCACACAACCCGAGAACTGTGAGGGGATTTAGCAGGCCCAGTCCACATCTCTTATTGTACAGAGAAGAAATCTGAGGCTCAGAGAGGGGAAGGGACTAATTTGGACCTTTAACTTCTGATTCTTAACTTTCTTTCTGGTGTTCCAACTATACTGTACTACAAGAGGCTGTCTTAGAGCTTTAGTTAAACCAGCTTCAGAGATACTCATTGTTATGGGTTGAATTATGTCTCCCCAAAATTCATATGTCAAAGTTCTAACCCCCAGTACCTCAGAATGTGACTATATTTGGAGATAGGACCTTTACAGTGGTAATCAGGTGAAAATGAGGTCGTTAGGGTGGGCCTTGGTCCAGTATGGCTGGTGTCCTCATAAAAAGGGGAAATTTGGACACAGATGTATATAGAGGGAAGACAGTGTGAAGAGACATAAAGAACAGATAGTCATCTATAGCCAAGGCCTGGAACAGATCCTTCCCTAACAGCCCTCAGAAGGAAGCAACCTTGCTGACACCTTGATTTTGGACTGCTACCCTCCAGCACTATGAGACAATAAATTCATGTTGGTTAGGCCATCCAGTTTGTTATGGCAGCCCTAGGAAACCTTTGTGGATATATCTGCTCGTATACCCATAAAGTCTACAAGTCAAAAATATCACAGACTTTTGGCAGCCCTTCATTCAAGCACTGGTTGGGAGGGTCACCCTCCCCAAGGCAAAAGGATAGAGCAAATGATCTTTCCAGCTTGCTCCTAACCTTGATCTTTGGCCAAGATATTTTTCTTTCACTGGACATTGGCCAACATTGGTGTCATAACTTATTTGACTGTGACCTTCTTGAGTCTGTTTTATATCTCTGAGCTTGACCTATAGAAGAAGCTCAATAAATGTGGGTAGAGGGGATGAGTGGGAAAATCAGCTCACAGCCATTCCAGTTCAAGCCTCTCCAAGCAGAAGAGGCCCACCTGAAAGACCTCATTTTCACTTGATTACTCGATCTCCAAGCAATAGGTGGGGCAGGAAGCAGGGTATGTAAGGCCTGTCAGTGGATGGAAGTTGAAGTTGGACACCATCTCCTAAAGTTTAGAGCTGAGCCCAAATTCTGGAAAACACAAGCAAAATACATTTTATATGACTCAGGATGGGCTAAAGAAGTTCCAGTACAGGAAACTATTTTCCTGCTGCTTTATTAATTTTGCTGCAGAGGATAAATGAGATGCAGACTTTCATATCCAAGTCTTCATTAGATGCCCAGTTAATGCAGCCATGACAAATGGGAATGAAGCCCTTATGAATAAAAAAAAGATCAACCCAGTATAAAAAATCATAGACCAGAGAAATGAAAATTTAGAGGGGCTGATAAAATACCCTATCCTTAATTAGACTGTCGGCATACACATCAAATCAGCCTTAATGCCAAGATTTATTGGCCTTGGAATTGAGTAAATGAAATAAGTGCTTACAAATGAATGGAAAAGAAATTACCTGTATTAAAATGTATTTGTGATGCAGGCCTGTGCACTGAGGCTTTTAGTCAAACTCAGGCTTGCAGCTTCTTTTGCTCTGCATCCATTTCCACCCCATGTTCCCCAGTGGGTTTCAGAGACCCTCTTTGTGGGGTAACAATATGTACGATTGTCAACTACCTCTGCTGTTGTCCTGGAAAAATCCTTCTTGGACAGTAAAATATTTTTGTCTTTATTTCACCATCTCCAGATTAGAAGGGTGTTACTGATTCTTACCTCAGAGAAGAGAATGTCATGGAGACAAAATGACCTGCTTAGAGTTCTGCGCCCCCCAGCATGGAGAGCAGAGCGCAAAGATTTCCTCCAGACTCCCACATTCTCCCTTGGAATCCAAGAACTTGTCTACTATCACAACACTTTAGTACCCACTTGTAAGCCCGTGGACAAATCCTCTGAGGCCTTGATACCTCAGTTTTCCCCCACTATAAATGGGAAGATAAATTCACTAGAAACAGTACTTACCTTGCAGTGTCGTTATGAGAATTTCATGAGACAATGCAATATAAAGCTCCTAGCACAGTTCCCGGCACCATTGTAAGCACTGAACAAATGAAAACTGCTGTCATTAGGATCTCAAGAAATGACAGCTGAGGCAAATTTGGATTAGACTGCATTCAGCATTCTTAGCTGCAAGCAACAGAAGCTGACGCTGGTTTAAAGAACAGGAAAGGAAGTTAATTAAAATGACATTGGGTAGCTTGTGGAATTGGGAGGACTGGAGAGCTCAGTCTAAGTTCTATGACAAAGCTTCAAATCATACCTGAGGAAAATGCCCCTGCTGCTCCTGTTCCTGGCATGACCACACATACATAACCGCCAGCAGTGCGAGGGCCCCTCTGCAGGAGGAATGTAACCCTGCAATCACTGCTTCCCCTGAAGCCAGATGCCTCTGCTGCTGCCGTTCCCAGTGGTGATGGAGCCTGGATCACATACCTGGCTTTAGTTGTAAAGGAGGCTGGAGACAAAATGCTCTGCTCTCTGTAACTGTCTTGAAAGTGGCCCGCACATAGCAAAGCCATTCAAAAGCGGGTGAGCAGCATGAAAGCATCCAGAGGGATTCCTGCTTTGCATGAGGGAGAACTCTTGCTCCCAGAGTTTGAGACCAGCAGGGGCATTTTCCTCATGTGTGATTTGAAGCTTTGTCACTGAAGCTTAGACTGAGTAGGACACCTCTGAGTGTGAATGTCCTACCTGAATTCTCCCTCATGCAAAGCAAGAATCCCTCTGGAGGGATTGACATCACAGCCTCTTCCATAGTGTCTCCAAGCAACTTTATTGGGCAGCATTCCACTCCTTGGCAAAGGGGAGAGGTGCATTCTACCTTCTCTCCTGCATGAGCCTAGTCTAATATGGAATTTGGGAGTGTTGATCATTGTACTTCGTGCTCCTAGAGATAAGGGTCGTCATAAAGCATCTCAGAGTCTCACCGTAGATCCACAGTTCCATTTCTTTATGGATCCCTTACCCCTACTTTGCCAAATTCTATGCTGATAGCAATAATAATTCAGACAAGGCTTCCTTACTCAAGGAGTTTGTGCTCTATATAGTTAATAAGCTAGAGATAATGAAAGAAAAAAAAACCCCAACTTGAATTTTGGGTAAGAGAAACTTTTCAGACCAACGATCATTACCAATAACAGCTTCCATGCATGACCCTGCCCGGAGCTTGGGGCCTGCACTACTGTTTCCAGGAAACACATTCTTTTGAAAAAAATTTTTTTTTTTTTTTTCTTGTAGAGATGGGGTCTCACTCTGTTGCCCAGGCTGGTCTCAAACTCCTGGCTTCAAGGAATCCTCCTGCTTCGGCCTCCCAAACTTCTGGGATTACAGATATGAGCCACCATGGCTGACTGACGGGCACCAAATTCTAGGAGAGGACTTGAATAGGGTAGGCATCTGTCTCTCCCCATTCCTTTCAGAGACAGAGCTCTCCTGGGCAGGAGAAAGGGAGAGGGAGAGGGAGGAGGATGAATAGTGAAGCACCAAACCTCAGAATCAAGGCCTTTTTCTTTTCTTTTTCTTTTTTCTTTTCTTTTTTTTTTTGAGATGGAGTTTTGCTCTTGTTGCCCAATCTAGAGTGCAATGGTGCAATCTGGGCTCACCGCAACCTCAGCCTCCCATGTTCAAGCGATTCTTCTGCCTTAGCCTCCCGAGTAGCTGGGATTACAGGCATGCACCACCACACCCGGCCAACTTTTTTGTATTTTTAGTAGAGACAGGATTTCTCCATGTTGGTCAAGCTGGTCTCGAACTCCCGACCTCAGGTGATCTGCCTGCCTCAGCCTCCCAAAGTGTGGGGATTACAGGCGTGAGCCACCACGCCCGGCCAGAATCAAGGCCTTTTTAAAACTTCAGTGTCTTGTCTTTACCCTTCATGGTAAGGGTAAAGCCTAGAAAAGCATCTGGCTCATAGAAGGTGTTCAGTGAATGATTGTTTCATTAGTGAAGGAATTCCCTTTGGAAATCTCATAGGAAACTTACCCTCTCCAACCCTTCACCTGTGCATTATTCCAGCTCCTAAGGAGGCAGCAGAAACCCAGGTAATCACAATGGTCAACAGCAGCGAAGGCAGCACTTTCTGATTTTAAACTTGACTGCTATGGATGCCACCTCAGTTTAATATCTGTAAGTTTGGTCAGTATCTCATTCAAGAACATTGCATTTACTCTGGTACTTAAAGATGAAAAATCAACGTTTACAAAGCAGATCCATTGTTAACCTAAATAACAAACAAAGAGAGTCTCTATAAAAGAATAAAATATTTATTTGGGAATAGAGCATTGCATAGGAATATGCCTGCCTTAGTAATGCATGTATTCAGGGAGGCAAAGGAAGACAAAGGTTTTTAATGGAAAAAATGAGGAGGATTACATAATTGTTTTGAAATAATTATCCTTGGCTATAAAGATCAATAACAAGGATGATGCCAGTCCAAGGTTGGACAGGCAGTTGCTGGGCAGATGTCTTTGCAGAAGTCTTTTTTGTGTAAGGTTGTAATGGCCTTTGTAGGAGGTTGTGGGTTTTGCAGTCTTTTGTGATAGCTTTTGTTACCAGGCATACAAGCATGAGAATGCTGTCTTCAGGGCCTTCTCTGGCTCTATTTATCAGAGGTTTCTTGTTAGTGATTCCATTTTGATTCTGACAACTTTCACACATTCATACACATTATCTCATTTAATCTCACAGTCATTCCATGACTCTATCCCCATTTTGTGAATGAAGTAACTGAGGTCTGTAGAGGTCAACTAACTGGTCAAGGTCATAGAACTTGAAAATGTTCATTGTCTTGGGTCTCTAATACTGGGGCTGACCATTCTCCCAGGCAATGTTGAGTGAGTCAGCCCAGGTGAGTCGGCTCCTCTGCAACTGTGTCTCCTCAACTAGTTTGAACAACACAGGCCTGTGAGCCAGTCCATAAAGTGGCTAGTGGTTCCCTTCTCCCCATTTCCCCTTAGCAACAGGAGGACTTGTCTGTGTGCCTTCAGACACCACACAGTAAATCAACTGCCACATTAATTCTGGACCATCAGTATTTTGCCCCAGGAGAAAGTCAGAGGCAAGCACACTAATATCTCATTGATATTTTCAATTGCCAAAGGGGAAGTGAGATTAATCTAATCCCATCTGTCAAGGTGGAGAAGGGCTGATTCGAAAGCAGCATAGATTACTTTAAGGAGATGACAGTTTATCACTCTCTGGACAAGGGAATATGAAATGAGGACTAACCTCCTTTATGAGTTGGTAAAAACATTGATCAGCAAAGACAATATCTGGGGAAATGAATAGCAAGTTCTCTGGCCCTTTTTTCACTTTTCCTTTCCCCGAGACTTTATGTTATATATACACACTCACACAAACAGGACAGAATCCACCTCCTGCCCCTCAAGAAATAGTTAACATTTGTTGAGGATTAATTATTGCCAGGCTCTATACTCCGTGTTTTATATTTACTATCCAGAAGCCTTAATTGTTAAACGAGGTAAGTGTTATTAGAACCTTTGTACCATTGTGGAAACTGAGGTGTATAGAGGTTGACTTGCCCGAGGTTACCCAGCTAGTGAAGGATGAAATCAGATGCAGTCCAGCCAACCCTGGGCCTGCCGTCAGTCACACGCAGTACACGTAGATCAATCAGCCTGGAAAGCCACCTAGACAGCCCTGCTTCACTCCATCCTTGGTCAGCACCTAGGGAGCCCTGCTGATCCCAAAAGGATGTGCCTTTTACGGGTTGTAGAGGCTGAACCACAGCTGAGGGGCTGGAATGCCTGGGGGCCTCAGACAGGGTGTCTGGAGAGCTGAGGTTCAAGGAAGGGTGGAGGGGGTGCTGAAGCTGAAGGCCGTGGGTCTTGCCAGCAAGTGGGGCTCAGTGAGCCGAGGTGCCTCTCAGTTACTTGCGTGTGTGAATTTCCGGTGGAGGACAGTGATGGGCTCTGGGCCCTTGGAAACTGGGACATCCAGCATGTCCAGCCACAGTGCAGGCTGCCCTGGCTGCTGAGAGTCTCAGAAAATGCCACGGTCATGGGTTAGGAAGGCCTGGGGACCACAACAATGTGACTTCAAAAACCAAAGAAGGAATGTGCTCAGAATGCATGTGTCAGTGTTCAGTTCTGACTCCTTGCTTCAGCCAGGGGCAGAAGCACCTTCTACAGTAAAGAACCACAAAAGAGGGCTTTGCTGCCAGCCTCAGCCAGGGACACATGCGGCCAAAGCAAAGGTCACTCCAGGGCTGCAGATTTCAGCCTCTGTGGCCAGAAACAAGCTTCCCAATTAATAATACTCTGGATCTGACAGAGATGGCTGCTCTGTCTCAGGCGTGTTTGCCGTTGATCCCTGTGATTGATGCTAATAACATTAAGAGTCTGTCAGGGTGATATTTCATGAATGTCTCATGTGGTGGGATGATACAGTCAGGAAAATGCAATTCCCTAGCTCAGGCAGAATCGGAGATGACCCAAAGCGCTGATGGAAAGGCCCAGGCCCTTTCCAGCCTCTGGCAGGGTAGGAAAAGTGGGTGAGGTGGGGGCTTGGGAGGGGCTGGGCTGACCTGGAGCTGTAACAGGGATCTCTCATGAAGGGCTGTGAAGAGAAACAGTATGTGAGAGAGGCAAGAAGCTTTTCTCTGGGTTTCCTCATGTAGAATGATTCCATCTGTGTAAGCCATGAAGGAGTCCAGGGAATTTCACCCCAAAATGTTGAAACCACCTTTGCAAAGATTATGACAGTGACAGAAGCCTGGCATGGCTGACTCTACCTTGCTTCTAGCCTCACAGGCTGGCTGTTCTCTCATTCCTGGGCATAGGCAAAGCTAATCTTGGGAGGGATTTATGGTTTAGCTTTGAAGCCAGGATCATAATAGTCCCTCCCCTAAAACTGACCCCCTTCTTGTTCAGGGACTGAAACTGCCTTTGTAAGACTAATGAAAGGCCACAAAATTAGGATTATGGAAGGGGCCTGAATTATGATAAGATGTAGGCATAGCTTGCCTTTCTGTCATCGTTTATTGCACTGGCACTCAGAAGATTTGTAACTTCCCCAATTGGTCCCATAGATAACATCACTATCGTAGAACCTCAGATTGGTCTTTTGAGATCTTTTTCAGACTTTGGTATTCTGGTGACTGACTACACCCAGATCCCATGACTCATGACTCAGCTGGTCCTGTGGCTCTTACCCAGATCTGACTCAGCACCAGAGGACCGTTTTCCACACTCCTATCTATGATTTCATCCCCAACGAATCAGCACCACCCATTCCCTAGCCCCCTGCCCACCAAATTGATATCCATAAAAACCCTAACCTCTGAGTTCTCAGAGAAACTGATTGGAGTAATCAACTCCTGTCTTCTGTGTGGCTAGCCTTATGTTAATTAAACTCTTTCTTAGGGCAGCACTGCTGTCAGTGAATCAGCTCTATCTGTGCAGTGGGCAAGAAGGACCCACTGGGTGACCACAATATGGCACTTCGGTATGTTGGTTATTTTAAGTTAGAGGCCTTTGATGCTGGAAGAAACTTTACTCTGGTATCTCCTTATCTACCACAAGACTGGATCTGCCAAAGAGAACACAATTGCCTTCCATTCCCTTCCTGAAATCTCATTATCTATGGCAGAAAAGAAGACTGGGGAATGTAATACAAAGTATTACACAGTAATGTACCGTACTACACAGTATTTACACAAAACATATAACACAGAATGTACTACACAGTATTTTCACAAAACAATATCTGTCTCTCCAACTCATTCGAATTCTAAAGAGTCATTTACAGGTTAATTTGTGTCTTCTACGCCCATTCATTCTCCCTAACAATCATTTACTACTCCTCAAAAGAATTACCAACATTCTCCATCTCCAACTCCCCTATGAAGAAGGGTATATAAGTTTCTGTCTGGATCTCATTGGATGACTGTGTGATTGTGCTTCTGTGATCCCTACCCCACATGTTAAATGAATTTTGTATGCCTTTTTCTTTTATCAATCTGCCTTTTGTTAGGGTATTTTCAGTGGACCTTCAGAAGGCAAAGGGGGAGCTTTCCTTCTTTGACCCTACAGCTATTAGACTTGATTAAGACACACAATAATGAAAGTAAATAAGAAGAAAAACATTCATCCTGCTGTCTCCAGAGTTTGAAATGTCTGCCCCAAACTTCGATTTCTATCTACCAAAAATTCATGCATTAATCTAAGGCTGATCTCAAAAGTGAATTTTTTTTTTTTTTTTTTTTTGAGAAGGAGTCTCACTCTGTTGCCTAGGCTGGAGTGCAGTGGCACAATCTCGGCTCACTGCAACCTCTGCCTCCTGGGTTCAAGCGATTCTCCTGCCTCAGCCTCCCAAGTAGCTAGGACTACAGGCATGTACCACCAAGTCTGGCTAATTTTTATATTTTTAGTAGAGACGGGGTTTCACCGTATTGGCCAGGCTGGTCTCAAACTCCTGACCTCAAGTGATCCACCCACCTCTGCCTCCCAAAGTGCAGGGATTACAGGCGTGAGCCACCGTGCCTGGACATGAAAAGTTTTTTGAATTCCCCCATTAGAAATGATATTCACCCTGACTCCCATAACACTTTGTTCATTACTGTAAAAGCATAATGTTCAAACATTTACAATATACCTCCTTCAAATATAAAATGGACACATGCCGAAGACTTAGCAACTCATGAAGGAGGGAACCAATAACGTAGTTAAGCTAATTCAAAGAGCATTTTGAGGAAATGAATACTTATGGTCATTTAAAAGGAAATGTTAAAATTTCTAGGTTAAAAATAAAACTTGCCATTGCATATATGGTCAAATGATTTTTGACAAGGGTGCCAAGACCATTCCATGGGGAATACACAGTCTTTTCAACAAATCGTGTTGGGAAAACTAGATATCCATGTTCAAAAGAATGAACCCTTACCTTACCTTCCACCATATACAAAAATTAATTCAAAATAGATCAAAGACTTAAGCATAAGAGCTAAAATAATAAAATTCTTAGAAGAAAACATAGGGAAAAAGGTCCATGGTATTATATTTGACAATGACTTTTTTTTTTGTTTGAGACAAGGTTTCACTCTGTCACCCTGGCTGGAGTTCAGTGCAGTGGCACAATCTCAGCTCACTGCAACTTCCACTTTTCAGGCTCAAGCAATCCCCCTACCTCAGCCCCTAAGTAGCTGGGACTATAGGCATGCACCACCACACACAGCTAATTTTTGTATTTTTTGTACAGGGTTTCACCATGTTGCCTAGGCTGGTCTCGAGCTCCTGAGCTCAAGCTATTCACCTGCCTCAGCCTCCCAGTGTTGGGATTACAGGTGTGAGCCACTGTGCCCAGCCCTGACCCCCACATTTTTAAACAAAGCTTCTCTTCCATAATCAATTGCAAATCAGAAGATCTTTGAATCTATCTGCAGCCTGCAAGCCCCCTATTCAAGACATCCCACCCTTTTAAACTTAAGCCAATGTGTAACTTCCTGGCAATCAATTTTGCAATTTATGATATTGCCTGTAGCTTCTGCTGTTCTGAAATTTATTCCTGCCTCTAAAAATCCTTGCCGGCAAGCCACTGGGGAGGCTAGGTTTTGAGCACTTAGCTGTCTGGTCTTTCTTACTTAGTGCTCTGCAATAAACACCTTCCTTTCTATCACCACAAAATCCTGGGTGTGGGTATGTGGTTTTACTGTGTTGGGTGAGCAGACCTCAGTTTGGTTCTGTTACAAGTCCCTGCTCCATCTCACTTGCTACAACATGAATGAAACTTGAGGACGTTATGCAAGATGAAATAAGCCAGTCACAAAAAGACAAATACTGTATGATTCCACTTATATGAGGTACTTATGATAGACAAAATCATCAAGACAGAAGGTATAATGATGGTTGCCAGGGGTTGAGGGAAGATAAAATAGGGAGTTATTGTTTAATGGGTGAGAAGTTTCTGTTTTGCAAGATGAAAAGTGTTCTGGAGATGGATGGTGGTGATGGTTGCATGACATGAATGTGCTTAATACCACTGAACTGTTCTTAACTCCACTGAAACATGGTTAAGATGGCCTGGGTGCAGTGGCTCATGCCTGTAATCCCAGCACTTTGGGAGGCCGAGGTGGGCAGATCACCTGAGATTAGGAGTTCGAGACCAGCCTGACCAATATGGTAAAACCCAGTCTTTACTAAAAATACGAAAATTAGCGGGGTATGGTGGTGCGCACCTGTAATTCAAGCCACTTGGGAGGCTGAGGCAGGAGAATTTTCTGAACCCAGGATGCAGAGGTTGCAGTGTACTGAGATCGCACCACTGCACTCCAGCCTGAGCAACAGAGCAAGACTCCATCTCAAAAAAAAAAAAAAAAGGTTAAGATGGTAAATTTTGTACCAATTAAAAAACAAAGCTGGCTAACACCCTACAGGGCAATTAAAACATCATAATCTTTGGTGTTATCTTTTTTATTAGATATAAATTATTTATACTTACTGGATAAGATCTGTAAGTTAACACGTATCTTCACAGAGTCTGAGCCCTTAATGAATAATAAATAGCCAAGTCACAGGGAGATACTTTCCCTGAGGTAATTAAGCAATTCTTGGGTAGGCTTGTGAAGAAATGCCCAGAATGACGTTGGAAGGACGTGCTGTTCTCTCTTGGCCTTATTTCCAAGGTTTAGACTCAAAGTATTATTTTTTAACATCACAGAAATTTTTTATGCCCTGGTCTCTTGAGGGTAGGGACTGTGTCTTTTTCATCTTTGCCCCTTTCCACATGCTCTGGTTTGTAGAACAGAATTGAAGAAGGAGCCATGTGCTAGATAGAGCGGGTTGGGAGCTGCAGACCTGCCTGCTCATTGTTTCTGTGATCTTGACCCATCCTGTAATTTCCCCATGCCTCGCTATTCTCATCCATCAACGATGAGATTGCACCTAAATCCTGGGTGCTGTGCTGGGCCTGGGGATGCTGTCTAATCTCTGGGTTTCCTTCTAGTTTGCTCTAATCACCCATATGAAAAAGAAGCTACTCGAGGCAAACACATAAATGAAACGGATAATGAATGAATAGTATTTTTTCTTGCTTTCTTTGGAAGAGGCATCCTGGATGCTACTTGAAGCCTGCAGCCCTGACTCCTGGGCTGGGAGGTGGGCAAGGACTTGTATTTTGTAGCTCTGCTGAGAGGGAACAGCTGTCCATTGGTGGCAGGACTGACACCTCCCAGAATACAGGGGCTTTGGATCAGCAGGAGTCAGAGGGAAAGGAAACTGGCATCCGAGTCTGCCTTTGAGAAAGGAGCAAATTACTATCTTATTATAAATTCATGATCCACTCATTGCTGTTTTCAATTAATTTCTTGACAAATCTCCTGTTTCTTTTCTTATTTTCCTTAGGACAGGAGGTGTCCTGGTGATTAGCTGGAGCTCTGGGGAGCTGTTGCTGAAATTAACTTGAGTGCTTTGGAGAGAGATTTACATGGAAGAGTGGAGCCAGGGCTGCTCCTTTGGCAGGCACTGCTGTGCCACTGTGGAGGCGCCCCTGCTTTTCCCATGCTGTGCAATGTCCTCAAAGGCCTTTGGAGCCATGCCTAGGCTCAGCCCCATCCTGGTGTCCCCCTGTGTCCGTTGTGCCACTGCCCGGCTACTTCACTTGGCCATGGGCCTTACCAGCTTGCAGACAAACCCGTCCATCTACGCCTCCCAGCGCAGCTTGGCCCACTTGCAAGCACTTACAGAAGGTTTCAGAAGGAACATGTCTGCCATCTGTGTTTGGAGACTGTGTCCCAGACTTTCGAGCTCACATTAGTCATCGCCACAGACGGGACTGGAGTCCTGCCCACTGGAGTCCCAAAGGTCTCTGGTGTTTGTTTTC
This sequence comes from Pongo pygmaeus, assembly GCF_028885625.2. Classification (NCBI taxonomy): domain Eukaryota; kingdom Metazoa; phylum Chordata; class Mammalia; order Primates; family Hominidae; genus Pongo; species Pongo pygmaeus. The sequence continues at coordinate 119,299,062 of NC_072373.2, read as the reverse complement.
CACTCTGCATGCCTGGGTTGGGGGATGGCAGGGGGATACAGGTTGTTGGAGTACCTCCCAGCTGGCCGTTTCCTTGGTTCCCTGGGGCTGCCTTGCTTCCTCTCTAGATCATCAGTCTCAGCAGAGGAAACCAAAAATCTCCTCCTCGCCCCGCAACCATCTTTTGCTGACTGCTAAGCATCCCTGCTCTGAAACAATAACTACCATAAAAGCAATAGGCTTGTCTTCTCTGTTCTAAGCATGTACTATTCAGGTGATTTAGGGGGAGTAAACAGGCCCAGAGAAATTAAATAATTTGTCTAAGGGTACCGGCTAATGAGGATCTGAGCTCAGTTCTAAATGACCCCATCACTCCTGCTCTTTTTTAGTCCCCTTTATAATTATTTTAAAATAACATTTAATTAATTTTCTATTATAAAAGGAACACATGCTCAAACAAAAAACTTAGAAAATATAAAAATGTATGAAGACAAAACAAAATAACCCCCAGTATTAGCAATGCCAACTTGCCAAGACAAAAATGTTAACATTTTTATTTCTTTTTCTTTTCAATCTTTACTCTCTGTGTGCACACACACACATAGGCAAAGTGAAATCACATTGTATATTCTTTTTTGCTTCTAGCATTTTCCACTTAGCTATCTAATATTACCATTTCCTGATATCAACAAATGATCTTCAATCCCATGCTTAACTCTTCTGTCCAAGGCATGTTCTGCCCAATTTTGTTTTCTCCTGTGTCTGTTTGAATGTCTCCTTTCTGGCCTGCATCTTAGGGGGACACTGAAGTCTCCTTTCCAAAAGAAGTTCTATTCAGGGGGAATCTGTTGTCTTGTTTAAAGCCCATCCTGGGCTGGGGAGCGAGCAGGAGAGAGAGAGAGAGAGACACCACCCATACGTGACTAGAGTGCCATTTGTAGAAGGATGCCCCAGAGGCAGCGTGGCCCTTCACCACCACAGTTATCTGGAACTAGCAGGAACTGTGTGGAGGAAGAGGCACATCCCCTTTTGAATGGCTGTGCCCTTGCAGCCATCTCAGTCCCTGCTTCCTGAAGGGAATCAGTTACTGGGCTCTGGGAGACAATTTTCAAAGTGAACTTCCACGGATGTGAAGGGAACCATTGACCTAGAAATCTGAAGGGGCTAGGTCTTATTTTGCTCAGAACTGAAAAGAGCCACTTTGAGAGGACAAACATTGAGGAAAAAATGAAGAATATTTCATTGTTTAGGGAAATCCTGTGAGCCTATAGGAGTCATCTTAGCCCATGTGCATGGTCACATGGCCTCTGTCCAGGATGGCCAGGATGGGGTGACTTCCTTAGAAGGGACTGGCATCTTGGGAGGCAGGCCTTTTCAGGGCTCAGCCCCAGGACTCTTTACCAAAATGTTGAAAAAAAAGTTTCTTCCATGGACCTCTAGAAATGGGGAGAGCATTGATGGGTTATAACTCAATTCTCAACACCAACAATCCATAACTCTCAAAGAAGATTTGTGACTCCAAAAGGGTGACCTGAATCAGGAGGCTTATAATTGCATTGCCAAAGTGCAATGTGATCAGAGGCAAAAACATAAATAGGACCTCCCATGAGGAGTTGAAACTCCCTTTATCCTGCGCCTGTGGTTATCTCATTGATATTTTCCACTGTAGGTGAATTATTTCAGTGTAGAGTCTCCAATTTAGAAAATACATGGCATGTGTGCCAGCATTTTCCCATCCTGCACCCATGGCAGACATCAACAATCAACACTGGCACCCTCCCCACTGAGCCTAGAAGCAGCTTCAGACTCAGTCTCAACATACTTCTCCAGGCAGCCATTACGAATCAGTCAGCACTGACCTGGAATGAAATCCTTTGACATTCCTGAATTAGTTTATAATCACAAGCAGGAATTGTATATTAAGTTCTTATTAGATAGAATACTTAGAAGGCCCTCAAGTTGGTTCGTTTGCCTGTTTTCTCATAAGAATGAGGGCAGAGCTGGGCATGGTGGCTCATGCCTGTAATCCCAGCACTTTGGGAGGCTGAGATGGGAGGATTGCTTGAGGCCAGGAGTTTGAGACCAGCCTGGGCAACATGGCAAGATCCCATCTCTACAAAATATATATTAAAAAAATAAAATGAAGAGTGAGGGCAGGAGGTGGCGGGAGAAGTGGAAGCAGATGGTGGAAGTTAGGTTGAAGAGAGTCAAGGATTCTTATTCTGATCCTACCATTTTCTTTCTTTCTTCACTCTGTCACCCTGGCTGGAGTGCAGTGACACTATCCCAGCTCACTGCAACCTCTGCCTCCCGAGCTCAAGTGATTCTCGTGCCTCAGCCTCCCAAGTAGCTGGGATTACAGGTGTGTGCCACCATGCCTGCTGAATTTTGTATTTTTAGTAGAGAAAGAGTTGTGCCATGTTGGCCAGGCTGGTTTCGAACTCCTGGCCTCAAGCATTCCACCCACCTCAGCCTCCCAAAGTGCTGGGTTTACAGGCATGAGCCACCATATCCAGCCCCATTTTCTTATTTAAGACTCAATATGTTTCTCCTGACATTGCCACAGGTAGCCTCCTTTCCTGCCTGTTCCTAGTCCAGCCCTGGGACTCTTCTCACCTCTTGTCAGGGTCCCTTGAAGCAGGGGCTGGGCTGTCCCTCTCCCTGAGGCAGGCAAGAGGCAGAGCTGGGTTCAAGCAATTCTCGTGCCTCAGCCTTCCAAGTAGCTGGGATTACAGGCATGTGCCACCATGCCCGGCTAAGTTTTATATTTGTAGTAGAGGTGGGGTTTCACCATGTTGCCCAGGCTGGTCTCAAACTCCTTACCTTAGGTGATCCACCCACCTTGGCCTCCCAAAGTGCTGGGATTACAGGGATGAGCCACTGCATCTGGCCTATTCTTTAATGAGAAGAATAGAGCAATGAAGTCCCGGAACTGGGCCGGGGTTCCCAGGGGCTTCCCAGGAGCATGTGGCTGACTTATTTTAGTGAAAAATTAGCCAGCACAGATTTATCACCCAATATATAGCTTTGGCCATCAGTATTCCCATAGCAGCTTCTGCTGATTGCCTTGTTCAATCAACACAGGGTGGAGGTAATATTCCATTCACGTTGCGAGATCCTGGCTTTGTGTCCTGACGGGCCATGTGGGCAGGCTGCTCTCTGCTCTAACGCTCCCTCAACACTATGTTCACACCATCCTGATTTTTTCCCCCAAGTGTTTGCACGACTCAGCCTATGCAAGGGATTATGGAGCTCAGTGGCTCTGTGGCTTCTTTTCAGGTTCTGGCAAATGACTATTTGCTTTTTCTTCTTCTTCTTCTTCTTTTTTTTTTTTTTTTCTTTTTTTTGAGATGAAGTTTTGCTCTTCTTGCCCAGGCTGGAGTGCAATGGCATGATCTCAGCTCACCGCAACCTCTGCCTCCTGGGTTCAAGCGATTCTCCTGCCTCAGCCTCCCGAGTAGCTGGGATTACAGGCATGCGCCACCACGCCCAGCTAATTTTGTATTTTTGGTAGAGACGGGGTTTCTCCATGTTGGTCAGGCTGGTCTTGAACTCCCAACCTCAGGTGATCCACCCATCTTGGCCTCCCAAAGTGCTGGGATTACAGGTGTGAGCCACTGCGCCCAGCTGATTATTTGCTTCTTCATGGCAACTCACAGACCATGATCCCCACTCAATCTTGTGGGTTTGTAATAGCAGCACAGAAAAGCTATGTTGAACGTTGGCACGTCTGTTAGCTTTTCCAGGTGCTCAGGAGGAGGTGAACTGGCTGTGTGTAGTATGGTAAATAAAGGGGCTGGGCTACCTTTCAGAGGTTTGGCACACTGAGTGACTTATGTCCTGACCAGAGACCTGGGCTAGGAACTTCGCTCCACAGCCTGGATGCCTGGGACCTTGGTCCGATTTGCAAACAACAGCTCCATATGAAGAAGCTTTGTCACAATAGTTATAATTATAGCAACCATCCAGAGGATGCTGCATCCTAAATATCCCTCAGCAGTAATCCAGGTAAAAAGCACACCTGACTATGTGTGCTCTTCTCTGCTTCAGAACCCTTCAGGGAGCTCCACTGCCTGTAAGGAAAAGTCCACATCTGGGCACTTGGGTCTCCACGAGCTACTGCCTGCTTATGGCTCCAGTCTTACCTCTCACTGCTTCCTGCATTAAACGTTTGCCCTAAACATTGAACTGGGTTCATTGTTGCATATTCCCCCTCACCCCCAAATCAGACTTTGCTCATTCCCAGGATACCTTTCAACTTCCCCCACCTCCCCACCTGCCTAACACCACCACTCACTAACAAGGAGCTGTGCTCCGAAGCTTGTGGACAGCTGTGTCATGGAGGAGCTGCCGTGCTCTGTCCAGAGGGCTGTCTCTTGAGCACAGAGACTGAGCCTTCCCCACCTCTCTAGCCTCTAGTCCCAAGCACAGCCTGCCACCTGGTAGCCCCTAGGAAATTTCCACCAAGTGCATGCAAGGTCTTGCAGCTGCCCCACAGCTTGACATCCCACTTCCTCCAGAGCCTCCTCCACTGTCTTCTATCCTCTGCTCAAACCCCTTAACCGATGCCCCAATTTTTCAAGGGCAGCTTCTTCAGTGTTGTTTGTTCATTCACTCAACTAACAAGGGCTGACCATGCATTGGCCTTGAGGGACTGAGGAGCAAAGGTGCTCACGCTCTGATGGGAGGCACACGGAAGCAGTGGCAATAAAATCTGTAAAGTCTTCTGTGAGAAGTTAAAGATAAAATGCTAGAGGATCCCAGAGGAAGAAGCCACTGCTGACTGTGTGGTGGCTTCTCCCCAGTCTCGTACCCTGACTCTCACTCTTCAGCCTGCCCCAGTTCCCCGCTAAGCTACACCTTCTCCAGGAAATCGCAGCACACCCATGGCATCCACCTTTCCACTGAAGACTCCTGAGTATTCAGCCCCAACCTCTCTCTGAGGATTAGAGAAGTTAGGTAACCTGGCCAAGGCCACACATCTAGGGGCAGCAGGGATGGCGCTCTCCTAGGACCATGCTGCACTCCTCCAAATCTGCTGTTTGCTCCCCTCCCATCCATCTCCACCTTCTTTGCCCTGCTGTGTGTCCAGGGAGGCTGATCTGTGAGGATGTCTTAGTGGGCTCCTGTCCTGGCTGCCTTCGGTGGATTTGGCTAGTAGCCCTCAGAGGAGTGGAGGAAAAGAGGAACATGAAACCAGGGAATTAACTCCTCTGTCATGCTCCCAGTGAGACCACCTAGGTTGGCTGTCCCTTGGCAGAAGGGGATCCTCTCAAGGGAGCTTCTCTACAAGACCCTTTCCGTCTGGTCCAGGTAGCTGTTCTCCTCCTGGTCTTCTGGCTGGGTGATGGGAGAAGCTCCTTCACTCCACTGCTACTGGCTCTAGGTTACTGCATTAGCCCTGCCTTTACCTGACACCATGCTCACACCTTTGTGAAAACACCCTCTGTGCATTATCCTAGTTTGAGTGGCTCCCTCTTTCCTGTGGGCCCGGGGCTGATGCATGCTCCTCCTTCTGCATGTCCTGGATTGGCGAATAGCATCAATATCTGCACAGTTCTCCAGGCCCCAACCTTAACCATCTCCTATTCTTCTTTCTCTCTCATCCCACTCTAGGACCTGAATGCCTATGAAGTTCACTCCTTTGGCCCCACTCCCTTCCTGCTGCCTTTGGGCTCTCCTCATGTGACTCTGCCTGTTGAAACTGTCTGCTAGCCGGCCCAGCATCTCCAGGCATGGCCTCACTCATCTATCTCTCTCTTGCCGAAGGTCTCCTCATGTAACACACGATTCCTTTAGATGGTCCTTCATCACCAGCAAGATGAAACCTAAATTCATTGGCATGGTAGACAAGACTCTAGCCTTGCCTCCCAGAGGCCAGTCTCTGTCTCCGCCACTCCCCAAGTGGACTGCATTGTGTTTCTGCTGCCATAAACATAATTTATTCTGGCTTGAACATCTTCTGTCCGTGTCTGCAGAGTGCACTTCACTCCCCCTGCAGTTCAAGCATCCTTCCTCCACAAAGCCTTTTCTTTTGATCACTGCAGGACCTGTGAAAGCTATCCTGAGATAGCCTGTATTTACTGGACTGAAATGATCTGCTTGCCCATCAATTTCCCCAAATGATATATGGCAAGGAGTAGTTGAATCTAAGAGCAGATCTCAAAGCCTATGTCCTTTCCATTGTCTTGTACCCTGCTCCCCACAAGAATACCTATTTTTTGGGGTTGGTGGGAGGATCATGTGAGATAATGCATGGGCAGTGCCTGGCACAGGGTAAGTGCTCAATAAATACTGTTATAAATGGGCGACCAGGCTGGGAGCTCCCCGCCTTATCTATTTCCTGTGTATCTCTCAGTCCTTCGAATCTCCTGCCTCCTCTAACCAGAGTATGTTTCTGGGGGTTACAAATTGCTGAGGCTCCCAGTTAGAGATGAAGATCCCATTAGCGAAGACTGAATATCAGACTAGCTGTCAAGAAGCTCAGCTTGTTAGGTCAGGAAGGGAAGGGAAAGGGAAAGGGAAAGGGAGAAAGAGAGAAAGAAAGGAAGGAAGGAAGAAAGAAAGAAAGAAAGGAAGGAAGGAAGGAAAGAAGGGGAAAGGAAAGGAAGGAAGGAAATATATATATATAATTTTTTTTTTTTTTCCGGAGATAGAGTCTCACTCTGTCGCCCAGGCTGGAGTGCAGTGGTGTGATCTCAGCTCACTGCAACCTCAGACTCCCAGGTTCAAGTGATTCTTGTACCTCAGTCTCCCGCTGAGTAGCTGGGATTACAGGCGTGCACCAACACACCTGGCTAATTTTTATATTTTTAATAGAGACAGGGTTTCACCATGTTGGTCAGGCTGGTCTCGAATTCCTAACCTCAAGTGATTCACCCGCTTCAGCCTCCCCAAGTGCTGGGATTACAGACGTGAGCCACTGCGCCTAGCCCGGAGAGAAAAATGTTATAGGCAGGTGTGTGTGTGCGTGATTGTGTCCGAGTGCTGAGGACGTGCTATTCATGGGGTGCAGGAAGATGGATTTTGCTTCTCCAGTAGTCTTGTCTATCTGCAGGTCTTATCAGGCCATATCTCCAAACTTCTACTTGCTTTGGAAATCTCACATGGAACCTTCCCAGGATCAGGAAAAAAAAATTTAAGTAGAGTACCTTAATTCTATGACTCTACTTGACTAGCACTGAGAGATCTTGACCACTTAAAACATTCATTTATTTCCCACATACCTGGCAAAATTCTGTTTTGTCACAGGCCCTGCTACCCTACAAGGTTTTGTTACATGGAGGTGGAATTTCACTATTAGGGGAATCCCCTACAGTTCAACCTGTAGAAGCAGAAGGAAGGAGCAGATATCCAGTCATGTGGGGGTACATGGGGTTATAGGGCTTCTCCTCCTAGCCTAGTGGGTTACAGTTGACAAAAAGAACAACTGTTATCTACCCCATCTCCTCCCTCTCCACCCTAATGGAGGAAGAAGCTTCCTGAGAGAAGCTACTTCCTGAGCTCAGCCTTGTCTCTCTCCTCTGGAGAGTAACCTCCTCAGAGAGCCATGTTGCCCTTTCTGAGCATTTGCCAGGCTGAGCTGGGCTGGGTGGAGGGAGTGGAGATAATGCCTGCCTGCCTGCCTTCTTACTGTCTGCACAAGCATTGGCCTCTGAGTGAAACCCAGAGTCTCTGCTTCAGATGCTGGGGACCTGGGCATCTTTGTCCCATTGTGTCTCCTCCTGGCGCTGGCCAGGGGCCTACAAAGTGCACTTGGAACCAACTAGTCCAAGTCCTTGGTGAACTTGTCATTTTCTTTAGTTCTCTCCAGCCTCCTGGCCCTTTTAGGGACCTGTCACAGCGCCTGCTGAGAGTGATTGCCCAACAGAAGCTCCTCCTGCACTCTCAGCCCACAGTGGGGGCAGGCGCAGGCCGAAAGGCTGGGGAGCGAGAGAAAGCCACCTGCTGGGAGGTTCTGGCTTTGTTGCTGCCACTGACTCAGCCCCAGGCCTTTCCCAGTGTGACCAGCCCATCAGACTCACACCCCTGAGCTAACCTGCACCCACACCTTCCTGGAAGTACAGTCTCACGCTCAGGACAGTGTTTCATGCCTGTCTTTCTAAGGAGTTTCTGTAGGATTTCAACATGTGATCTTCCTGCCCTGCTGCCCTCAGAGCTACTCATGTGACTCTGTTTCCTTCTTTTCAGTCTTTTAAAATTGTGGTGAAATGCAAATAACTTAGAATTTACTATTTTAACCATTTTTGAGTGTACAATTCAGTGGCATTAAGTATTTTCCCTTCTTTTTGCTCCTGCCAGCCTTAACAATAAAATGGTGGTCCTGTCTGTTTCCCCCCAGGCCACTGGGTGGGTGTCAGGGGTCAACTTGGATGCCCAATATCTCCCATTTGGATGAAAAGTTTCTATTCTGACAACCACCCATTTGAAAAATGTAAACTTCCATGGAATCTGCCTTCCTTCAGCAGAAAACTAATGGGAGGCTTTTTAAATTAAGAAATTAGAGTGAGTTGGCTGGGCACAGTGGCTCACGATTGTAATTCCAGCACTTCGGGAGGCTGAGGCAGGCAGATCACTTGAGGTCAGGAGTTCGAGCCTGGCCAACATGGTGAAAACCCGTCTCTACTAAAAATACAAAAATTAGCTGGGTGTGGTGGTGTGCACCTGTAATCCCAGCTACTCAGGAGGCTGAGGTTTGAGAATCGCTTGAACCCGAGAGGTGGAAGTTGCAGTGAGCCGAGGTCGTGCCACAGCACTCCAGCCTGGGCAACAGAGCAAGACTCCATCTAAAAAAAAAAAAAAAGAAAAAAAAACAGAGTGAGTTGGTCCTGATTTCACTTACTCCTACTTTTACCAGCCTATGTGAGGAAGGAAAGAGCACTGGACCCAGAGCTTAGAACACCTTAAAGGCTGCTGGCTTCTGTGGGGCTGGCACCACTGGGGAGAGGGACTCCAGTCAGCTGGTGAAGGGCTCAGGTCCCTGGCTGCTTGGAATGAGGACTTGTCTGATCTTTCCCCAGAAGCTTGCATTTGTTTGGGATAGAGCCAATGTGCTGTCTTTGGGCAGGAGGCTGCATCTTGATGTACTGTGTTTGTATCAGAATACTTCTGGGTACAAGAGATAGAGAGCCTGGCTTAAAGTCAATTAACATGTGGTCAAATCAAGGATCCAGGTTCTTTCATCTTTCTGCTTTGTCATCCTCAGCATTGGCTTTTTTCCTAAGACTGGTTACCCCGATGGTCCCGACTCTCCAACTACCGATGGCGGAAGGAGAAAGGCTCCATGATTCCTTGATTCACCCAGCTGTAGAAAGAAAGAAACCACTCTCCCAAGCATAGACTTTATGGCCTTCCCTTCTGACTAATCAGGCCAGCATAGCTCACCTGTACACCCCCGGATCATCCGCAGTTACAGGTGAACAATGTGGTGGGTTGACTGTTCAAGATTCAGTGCTAGTGCTGGGAATATGGTCAGCTTCCCCTGAAGCACAGCTTCTAAGTACCCTGGGGAATTGCATTACATGTAGGAGAGGTACACACTGAGCAAAACTTGGTTTCTGTTAGAAGAAAAGACTTGGGGAGTGGTCCCCTACAGCAGTGTTTTTCAAACTGTGGATTGAGATCCATTAGTGGCTCATGAAATCAGTTTAGATCACAGCTTATGGGGCAAATTCAGCCTTTATTTATTTGTATAAATGAAGTTTCATTGGAACACAGCCACCCCCACTCATTTCCTATTGTCAATGGCAGCTTTCCCACTACAATGGCAGAGTTAATTTAATTACTTGGGACAGAGATCATATAGCCATCAAAACCTAAAATATTTACTCTCAGGCCTTTTGCAGAAAATATTTGCTGATCCCTGGTTTAGCGAGTTGCAACCAGTACTAAAAGATGAAACAGATCAGACAAGAATAGAAAATATATCAGAGTGCATTGCCTGTGATAGGGATAAGTATTATTTCATAAACCCTTGATTTTAGTTTTACATAAACATAAATTCGTGCTTGTGGGTGCTGGGCTCTAGTTTATTTCTTATGCTGGGTCATAGTCAAATAGTTTGAAAAATTGCACTAGAGCACCACTCATTTTTTGCCATGGAAATAGCTTCTTAAGAAGGCCTATTTGTAATAGTGCTGCCCTTTGGGTTACATGTGATCTCTGTACCTAAAAGGTTGGGTGCTGGGGAAGATGCCTTGAGTTAACAAAGGGCCATGAAACAATTTTGGGGGGTGACCTGGGAGCGCTGAGTGAGCAACAGTATAGGATAAGCAGGGATGTGGCCAGGAGGTAGCTGGACCAGCCAAGGTCAGACTTGAAGAGACGGTGCTGGAAGATCTAAGCCTTTGTTGGTTCTAACATTCTGTGATTTTCAGAGGGGCATTCACCCCATTCTGTGGGTGGAAAATCAAGGCCAGAGGAGACCACACACAGAAAACTCAGGGGCAGGACTAGTGGCTTTGGCCCTTTGGTGGCTTTCTGCCTGCCCTCCCCTGACTGTGAGTTTTCTTTGGCCCACGCTCCAACTATGCCTGGAGAGAAGCTAGACCAGATGGAGACTAGCTGGGAGAATTGACTCCTGGGTTCTCCTCTCCTGAGAACTCTGATCTTGCCAGCACAAAGGGGAAGACATCTTCTCTGACTCCTTCAGGGAAGGGAGTCCTGCCGACCACAGCTTTCCACATTTCTGGGCCTCTGGCAATTGCCCTCCTTTCCCTCCAACTCTGGCATCTTCCTGCCTGTGTGGGAGTCACTAGTGTGCAAGGAGGCTGAAGGGCCCTGATTGTCTGTGAGAGCCTCTGCCATTAGTAAGGCAGTCCTGGAATGTTTATGGCCTCTGCCACTTCAAAGACATTGCTGGGCTCCCATCTAGGGAATGGCTTTGACATTTATAGGAGGGTCAACAAGCTAATAAACCAGAGAGGTTTCTAGTGCCTGAGGGATCCTCTTACAAGAAGAAATGTATTTCACATAGGAATGTCCAGAAATGTATTGGAAATATCCAGCCAAGTGTGCATACTAACTAACCCCATGCTTCATTTTAATGAGACCTTATGTCCTTGGACAGGAGGCCCTGTAAGGCAGCTTCAGACAACGGCCTCCACCTCAGCAGGAGCAGCTGGGAGCCTGGGCTCTTCTTCCTGAAACTGCCTTCAGAGTTGGATGGAAGAAGGGCAGTTGCCAAAAACCTGGCTGAATCTGAGCTCAGGTGGAATTTTCTATCTCAGCTGCCGCTGAAATCAAAGATGAGCTCAGGCACTGGTCTTCCAAGATGTCAAAGCACAAGTCCTTTCAGAGAGTGAACTCACGCAGACCCCAAGTATGTGAAATTGCTGAATTTGGAGCTGCTCTGTCCGAGTGGTGTGGGCAGCTTTCTGCTGGACCCTTCTAGCCACAGGAGGATACCCTTCCTCCCAGGATAGCCCCCGAGGCACTGTGTCTGAAAGCCCCTTATTTTGTAGAGAAGAAAAATAAAGTCCTAAAATGTTGAGGTGACATCTTAGCTTGGGTTCCCCACAAAACAGAGCCAGAGGCAAAGGCTTGGGTGCCAGTAGTTTATTTGAAGGTGATTCCAGAAAATAGAAGAAAGAGTGGGGAGAAAGAAGCAAGGAAAGAAGGAATGCTGAGAAATAATGTGTTCTCCAGATTGCAGGCTGGATTCTTCCATAGCCCCCAGAGAAGAGGTCTAAGGCCCTCTGAGTTGGAGCATTTACCCACTGGTTCCTACTCCCTCTGGTTGAGGGTTCCTCCAGTGGGGAGGGATTAACTTCCTGCACTTGCAGGCTGTGCTGATGAGTGGGTTGAGCTCCTGCAGTAGAGAGGCCGTGGGCATCACATGGGAAAAAACGGTTTTCCAGGTTGACCCTGTTAGCACAAGGTGAATGTCAGGCCTCTGAGCCCAAGCTGAGCCATCATATCCCCTGTGACCTGCACGTATACATCCAGATGGCCTGAAGTAACTGAAGAATCACAAAAGAAGTGAAAATGGCCTGTTCCTGCCTTAACTTATGGCATTCCACCACAAAAGAAGTGAAAATGGCCAGTCCCTGCCTTAACCGATGAAAACCTTGTGAAATTCCTTCTCCTGGCTCAAAAGCTCCCCCACTGAGCACCTTATGACCCCAGCCCCTGCCACCAGAGAACAACCCCCTTTGACTGTAATTTTCCACTATCCACCCAAATCTTATAAAACGGCCCCACCCCATCTCCCTTCGCTGACTCCTTTCAGACTCAGCCCACCTGCACCCAGGTGAAATAAACAGCCTTGTTGCTCACACAAAGCCTGTTTGGTGGTCTCTTCACACCCACGCGAGTGAAAGTGAATCTGAGCTCACATGGAATTTTCTATCTCAGCTGTTCTTGAAATCAAAGATGGGCCCAGGGGACATGATGTTGTGGGGCACCAGGGGAACCTGCTATGAGGAACTTACCCAAGGTCCAGAAAGTCCATCAGCTGGGCCTAGGATGCCAGTGATCCACAGGAGATGTATACTTATGCACGTGGGTATACATGATCGCACCTGGGTATAGAAAGAAACACACACACACACACACACACACACACACACACACTCATTCATTTGAATCTTAGCATTTGGAAGGATTGTGGAAGTAAACGAAGACCAAATGAGACAAGCAAAAGCTACTTGGCCCAAGCTTGCTATAGCAAGGGAGACAGCCACCCTCACTTGCGTATTGACAGAGACCTAAAGGCAGGCAGAGGAGTGGGAAAGCTTTACAGTGGGAAAAAGGGAAGGCTTCAGGTGTTTCCTGATTGGAGGCTGCTGGCCTGGGGAAGCTGTAGGTGGGCTCACTAGAAGCGGGGCTCCCTATGTGATTGGTAGGGGGTGCATATTTAGCTTTCTCTGGTTTGTCCTAAGTTGGAAGTGGGGACAAAAATTAGGGGGGGCGGGTGCTGTTGGTTATTAATCAAGTCCTGGCCATTTGGGGCTGATTGTTTACAGGGGTTATTTTTTGGTTTTCTGGATTATTGTGAGAGATAGCAGCATGATTTGCTGCAAGTCTGACTTATGGTAGCCGGGCTTCCTGGATTGTTTATGGTAGATAAGGGGTTGGTTTCCCGGACTTGTTGCTGCAGATTGTAGGTGCAACCCCTGTTTTTAGATATGGTCTGGCTGTTGTCCATTTGTATATTCAGTGTCTTAGGATCTTAAAGGGTACTAAGGAGAAAAATCCCCTCCACATCCTCCCTGACAGAGGGTCAGCCGTAAGGCCTCTTTCTGAACATATTTAGCAATGAGAAGCTCACTACCTCCATAGCAGCCAATTCCCTTGTCTGCTGGGATATTCTTCCTTATACTGGGCTAAAATCTTCTTCCCTGTACCTTCCACACTTTGATCCTATTTTGCCTTTTGGGGCAACACAACTCTCTTATGTGTGAGAGGCAGTGCGGCACAGCAATCAGAAGTGTGAGCATCTAGAGTTAGATTTGGGGTCAGGTTTTAGCCCTGTGACTTACTATCTGTGTGACTTTGGGCCATCATGGAGCCTCCATTTCCTCAGCTGGAGTAGTGATGGGGTAGTGATGTCTACTCAGGACATCAGATAACGCACATAGACTGCCCACTAATGGATCACTGCAGTGGAAGGTTGCCATCATGGCTGCTTTTTCAGGCTAGGCATCTGCAATTCCTTCACTTCTTCTTCCTCACAAGCTTGGTTGCCATTTCAAGACCTACCCTAAAACAGTGCACCCACTCTCTGGCTCTGGAACTTGGCCTGCAGTGGGCCAGAGAGAGAGTGCAGTCCTGGGACTCTGCCTTATAGGGTGGTGATGTATGGTTTGGCTCCGTGTCCCCACCCAAATCTCATCTTGAATTGTAATAATTCCCATGTGTCAAGTGCAGGACCCAGTGGGAGGTAACTGAATCATGGGGGCGGTTTCCCCCGTGCTGCTTTTGTGATAGTGAGTGAGTTCTCATGAGATCTGATGGTTTTATAAGTGTCTGGTATTTCCCCTGCTGGCACTCATTCTCTCTCCTGCCACCCTGCGAAGAAGTGATTTCTGCCATGATTGTAAGTTTCCTGAGACTTCCCCAGCCATGCGGAACTGTGAGTCAATTAAACCTCTTTTCTTTATAAATTACCCATTCTTGGATATTTCCTTATAGTAATGTGAGAATGGACTAATATATAGGGTTAGAGTGTTTGGAAGCTGACAGGTGACAGGGTGGTGGGAGGTGGAAATTGAGGGCTGCTGGGGAAGAAGATGATCAGAAGATTAGCAGGCTGGACTTTTTGGTGTGTGGGTGGGGGGACCTAAGGCTGGTAAGGCAGGTGGGATAGGACATTGTCCTGTTAAGCTTCCAACCTAACCCCCAAACTCAGCCTTGGGCTCCAAGTTTGGGAACACAGGCTAAGAGAGAAGGGCCCCAAGCTTTCTTCTGGGTGGGGCCTTTTGCGAAAAGCTCCAGCAGGTCCAGACTGTTAAGGCTGCCTCTGGGCTCAGGGCCCCCATGCTGCCTTTCCCTCCTGTGCGCCATATTCCCCCAAATATGAGCCTTCAGGGAGACCCCATCCCAAGGGCAGAGCAGGGGGCTGAGACTGGAGAGCATTAACAAACCTGGTGTGGGGGCCAGTGGGAGAAGCCCCAGAGTAGGAGGGGAAGGTGGGATGGGATGGGCATCATGGCAGGATGGTAGGAGGAGACGGTGGAGCTTATTAATGTCTCTTGTGGCCAGGGGCAGTGGCTCACACCTGCAATTCCAGCACTTTGGGAGGCTGAGGTGGGTGGATCTCTTGAGGCCAGGAGTTCAAGACCAGCCTGGCCAACATGGAGAAAACCCGTCCTCTACCCAAAATACAAAAAATTAGCTGGGTGTGGTAGCACACTCCTGTAATCCCAGCTACTTGGTAGGCTTAGGCACGAGAATCACTTGAACCTGGGAGGTGGGGGTTGCAGTGAGCCCAGATTGCGTCACTACATTCCAGCCTTGGTGATAGAGCAAGACTCTGTCTAAAAAAGAAAAAGGCCCCTTGTGCCTTTTTTTCCAGTCCTTCTTGACTGGTCAGCCAACTTGACAGCTCCTAAGTGAGCCCCCATCCTGTGCCTAAGGCTGACCAGGCATAAGGAGGTGCAAATACTGCCTACCCTGAGATCCTGCTGCTGCACCTCCTTTCCTAGGCTCTGCCAAGGTATCATGGAATGTTCTTAAACAATAGTCCCAGCCTGTGGCCTGAGAAGATTGTTCTGTTAGAACAACTCTCCTTTTCACCTTTCCAGCTAAATGATGAGGGCTCCAGTGGGGCAGAAGAGCAATGTCCCATCATGAAAGATATCTCAGTTCACAGGTGTGTTAGCCCACCCTCTCTCCTTCGGTTCCCTTAAAAATCTGGGAGGTGAGGCAGGTCCTGAAGATACAGACTGGAAGGAGTGAGGGAATCCAGCTGATCTCAGTGGCAGAGCTGGGACTCAAACCCAGGCTTCTTCATTCCAGGCCTCCTCCTCCTGAGCCATAGCTGGGTGGAGTTTGGGTTCTGCCAGTGTCTAGCTATGTGACTTAGGCACTTTCATGACTTCTGGGTTCAGGTTCCTTCTGGGTTCAGGAACTTATGGGTTCAGGTTCCTTCTCCGTGTGGTGAGGGGGTAGAAACAGACCAGACTGCCTTGGGATGAAACCTTGAGGGTGAAAATGCCAAGTCCTGCCCTAGCAGCGGGCAGGAGAGAGAGCTGTGGAGAGAAAGCCCTTTCCCCTCTGTGGCTGGCTTCTCCCTGGCTTCCTGGGTCAGCCTGGGCCATCTCCCCTCTGGGCAGTGAAGCAGTTTTTACTCTGCCTGTGACTCTCAGTTTCTCTGTAGACTCCTTAGGCATTGCGACCGGGGAGCTTAGTCAAAATAACCAAACGCCACAGGGCCCCAGAGGAAGAAGTGTTCTAGCATTTCTTAGGATATGTTAAGAAACAAACACACACAATCTGTAAATTCTGGGTGTGTCTTTAAAGGAAGCCAAGATAAAGTGGCTCTGGCCTTAAGCAGTGCCACCGGGAGACCTGAAGGGAGTGACTCCTTGCTTCTGGTCCCCTGGGTCTAGTCCCTCTAAACAGCTGGGGTGAGGGAGGGACAGTGTATCATTCAGATTTTGCTCTTTAGGGAGGCCTTCTCTGCAATGATTACTTAAGGAAACAGGGTTTTATTGTGGTGCTGGCTGGCCAGGGCCTGGTTTTCTTGGTCCCAGGTCCACATCATACCTGATAGAAGGATAATGTGGGAAGACGGGCAGATATGCTGTGAGTGCCAGTGCTGGTTCCCACAGCTGCTGTAACAAGTTGCCACAAACTTAGTGGCTTTAAACAACAGACATTTATTTTTTCATAGGTTGAGAGGCCAGACGTCTGAAATCAAGGCATTAGTAGGGCCACATTCTCTCTGAAATCTCTAGGGGAGAATCTTTCCTTGCCTATTCGAGTTCCTGGTGGTGGCTGGTGTTCCTTGGCGTGCAGCAGCACAATTCCAATCATTGCTTCTGCTCCCCATGGCCTTCTCTTCTCTCTCTTATAGGAACATTTGCCACTGGACTTAGGACTTGCTTCTGTAATACTGGATGATCTCATGTCAAGATCCTTAAACTAATTACATCTGCAAAGAGCTTTTTCCCAAATATGGTCATATTCACAGGTTGGAGTGCGACAGAGACATATCTTTTTGGAACCACCGTTCAACCCACTAGTGTGTCTAAGCACTCCGAGAGTTCTGTCATGTACTTGTAATACACCTGAGAGGAGGGTATTATTCCCACGTTTCAGAAGATAAAACTGAGGCTCAGAGAGGTGAGATAACTTGTACCAGTTCATATCATCAGTGAGTGGCTGGACTAGGATGGAAACTGAGGGCTTCACCACCCAGACAAGAGGGCAGGGGCCAGCCTGTGGAAAGGTATGGAGGAATGCAAGCTCGGCCCACGGAGGAGCTGTGAGCAGCGTCATCCTGCTGCAGTGGTGGGTGTGTGAGGGTGGGAATGACGGGAGAGGAGGCTGAAGGAGAGCAGGGCATGTCTTTCAAGACCTTGGACCCAGGCTAAGGAGTTTGGGCTTGACCTGGGGATACAGAGGATCCTTGGAGACTTTGGAGCTCTCACAGGTGAAGAGCAGACCTCTGGGTTGGATGGAAGATGGATTGCAGAGGGGTAAACCTGGAGGGAAGGGCCTGTTGGGAGGATGGGAAGAACAGCACCAGTGCAGATGGAAAGGGAAGGAAGAGTCTGAAGTTAAGGGGAGGTCCAAGTGACAGGATTAAAAGACCAATGAATTCAGATAAATTTAGGAATCTAGGAAGTTCCCAGGTTCAACTCCTGAGTGTATTGTGGTGCCTCTCACAACGCTGGAAGGATGTGGCAGTGGGCAACCATAGTTTGTAGCTGCCCAAGATCCTTGGACAGTTTCCTTGTACTCAGGTCTGAATCAGTTATCTCCCAGTGCGCTTGCAGAGGTGCAGGTGTGAGCACTGGGCTGTGCGATCGGACAGCCCACATGATCCTTTCACAGGAAAGAAGCAACTCGTAGAAAGGGGCTCTACAGGGGCCTGGACGTCAGCAGATGATCGCAGAGGAGGCTGAATGGAGAGCTGGGCCAGGTCTCATCAGCAGAGGAGCTGCATTTGGGAGATGCCTTCCTCGTTAGGCAATACTGTGGTTGGTTCTGGACATTGTTCTTGGACACTCAGCTACCTCCTGTTTCTCAAGACACCCAACAACTCAAGGAGCTACTTAACAGTCTTTATTAAATTCCATTTCTGCTGAAGCCAGCCAGGCTGGACTCTGTTATTTACAACTAAGAACCCTGAACAATATAAGTGGGTTTAGCAGTGAGAGTGAAAAGGAGGTGAAAGGACAGGGGCATGCTGAATGTGAGGTGCCAGTGGGGTATCGATGTGGTGATATCCAAGGGGCTATTGGCTCTATGGGCCAGGAGTGTGGGGTGGCCTGTGCTGGGAACACTGGTGTGAGATCATGAATGTGTAGGTGGCTGTGAGGCCTATTTGGGACAGGTGTGGAGGGACAGGAGACCATCAAGTGTGGAACCTCAGTGAACAGCTTCGTTTAAGAGATAGCAAGAAGCAGGGGAGACTTAGAAGGAGACTGAGAGGGGAGGATCTAGACACAATGGTGTCATGAAAAGTAAGACAGGAGTTCAAATAAAGAGTAGTGCCTGGGCCAAAAAGGCACAAAAGGGCAAGGGAGATGAGGAGTGAAAAAACGATGCCTTGTGTTTGACATTGAAAAGGCTAAGGATGGGCCAGGCAAGGTGGCTCATGCCTGTAGTCTCAGCATTTTGGGAGGCTGAGGTGGGCAGAATGCTTGAGCCCAGGAGTTCAAGTCCAGCCTGGGCAACATGGCGAAACACCATCTCTATGAAAAATACAAAAATTAGCCAGGCGTGGTGGTGTGCACCTGTAGTCCCAGCTACTGAGGTGGGAGGATCCCTTAAGCCTTGGACCCTGAAGCTGGAGCAAGCCATGATCATACCATTGTACTCCAGCCTGGGTGACAAGGCAAGACCTTGTCTCAAAAAAAAACCAAAAAAAAAAAACAAAAAAAAACAAAACAGAACAGTAGAAGGATAAAGGTGACTTGGAGAAAGCAGTTCCACTGGCACGATGGGAACAGGAGTGAGACTGGAGTGGGCTGAGGAGGGTGTGGGAGAAGAGGAAATGCAGAACTCTCCTACAACTTACTGTGTCGGGAAGAAGAGGGGCAGGCAGGAGTGAAAGGAGAGGCCTGTGCTGTGCTCATGGGCTGAGCCAGGAGCTGCTGTGGCCGAGAGGTAGCGGTGTGGTCTGTGCGGGGATGACTAGGGGAGATGCCAGGGTTGACAGCTTGTTTATCCTTAGGTACTAGATAGTCTGACACTGTCGTTACGATATCTTTTCTTGAATTACATCTTCTAGTTGTAGAATAAAAAAGTCTTGCAATCACTTGAAATCCAGTTAAAGGGATCACTTGAGTGAGGATGCCATTTAATGAAATTATTATTTTTAATTAAAAAAATGGAGATAGGGTCTTGTTCTGTTACCCAGGATGGTCTTGAACTTCTGGGCTCAAGCGATCCTCCTGCCTTGGACTCTCAAATTGCTGGGATAACAGGTGTCAGTCACTGCACCCAGCTGAGGATACCAGTTTTAAGGACTACTGGGCACCTAGGCCTTGTTTTTTAAAATCCAGAGTTCTGAAGATGAGAGTATATGGGGCGCAGGTTATCTATGGGTTAAGGAAGCTCAGAGACCTGGGAGGGAGTCTACCTGGATGCAGACCAGGGGCCAATGTTTCCTGTGATCCCTCCATGCAGATATAGCCTCTGCCATGTCTGAATGTTGGAGTGCCCCCAGAATTCATATGCTGCAACCTAATCTCTCATGCAATAGTATTAAGAGGTAGGGCCTTTGGGGAGGTGATTAAGTCATGACAGGGAGCCCTCAGAAATGGGATTAGTTTCCTTATAAAAGAAGCTGGAGGGAGCTTGTTTGCCCCTTCCACCATGGGAGGACACAGCAACAAAGTGTCCTCTAGGAAGCAGAGAATGAGCCCTTACCACACATGGAATCTGCCAGCATCTTGATCTTGGACTCCCCAGCCTCCAGAGCAATACATTTCTGTTGTTTATAAATTACCCAGTCTAAGGTATTTTATTACGACAGCACAAGCAGCCTAAGACATTCCCCAGGTCCCTGTTGTTCTCTGGACCCCGAGACTGTACTCTTCTCTTTCTTTCTTTCTTTCTTTCTTTTTTTTTTTTGTTTGAGTTGGAGTCTCACTCTGTCACCGAGGCTGGAGTGCAGTGGCATGATCTCAGCTCACCGCAAGCTCTGCCTCCCGGGTTCACACCATTCTCCTGCCTTAGCCTCCCGAGTAGCTGGAACTACAGGTGCCCGCCACCACGCCTGGCTAATTTTTTTGTATTTTTAGTAGAGACGGGGTTTCACCATGTTAGCTAGGATGGTACTCTTCTCTTTATATTTTGTTTTCTTCTTCTTTTTTCTCCTTCTTCTTCTCCTCCTCCTCCTCTTCCAATTCTTCTCAGATTTGTCCAGCTTAAATTCAGGCTTTCAGCTGGCCTGAATTTACGACGCTGCACTGTACTAAGCCGCATCATTCCTTTGCTCCTAGTCTCCAGAGTTCACCCCCGGAGTTCTTGGCTATTGTGCTGTAGGCCCCTTTGAAGCCTATGGCTCAGAATAGTGACTACAAATGTATAAAATACAATATGTAAGATTATAAAAAATATAAAGTTTATTAAAATAAAGTTATCAAGATATTTATTAAAAACAAATTTGTGACATGGTAATACATGCGCTTCTTTATTAATGGATCAAGTAACAATCTAGCAAGGAGCCTGGTAACTACAGTGATTTCAAGGTAGTGATGAGCAGGAATGATATTTGGAGCTATTTGCAGCAATAGTAACATGACATAAAAACATCTGTAATTTCTCCTGGCAACAAAATCATGGTACTGTTAAAACTTCTGTAGTTTGTGGCCTATGGTTCAAAGAAAATGTTAAAAATTCAGTTAGAAGTTAGTGAACATTAAGATGCAATTTTTCTCTCTACCAAGTTTATGGATTCTCTGAATTCTGCTCATGAGCTCCTCAGGGCTGTGACTCCAAGTTAACAACCCCCAGCCTGGATGCTTGGGTCTCCTTTATTCTATTATTCCTTTCTTTGTCTCTTTTTGAAATGGATCAGAGTTAATTCTTGTTTAATCATTAGCAACAAACCAGTAATAAAGGGAGCATTTTTTTTTTTTCTTTGAGACAGAGTCTCACTCTGTCACCCAGGTAGAGATGTGATCTGGGCTCACTGCAACCTCTGCCTTCCAGGTTCCAGTGATTCTCCTGCCTCAGCCTCCTGAGTAGCTGGGATTACAGGCACACACTATCATGCCTGGCTAATTTTTGTATTTTTAGTACAGATGGGGTTTCACCATGTTGACCAGGCTGGTCTCGAACTCCTGACCTCAGGTGATCCACTTGCCTCTGCCTCCCAAAGTGCTGAGATTACAGGCGTGAACCACTGCACCCAGCCAAAGGGAGCATATTTTAACACATGTGCTCAAACATTAACACAAGATCCACCCACTCAGGCAGGAGCAAGGAGACCCCGGACATGGGCTCCCTTTCTAGCTTGCAGAACAATAACGATGATATTAAGGTAGAGTGGAAAGGGGCCTCTCAACCTCTCCCCCATGCTTGGGTGAGACTTGTTGCATGCCTGAAGGTAAACAGTCTCAGGGGACTATGCCAGGTCAGGGAATATTCCACTCCATAGTCTCACTCCATGAGAAGGTCGCCCTACATCTTGAGGGGCCCCTCAAGGTAGGCCTTGAGATTGGCTGTTGCTACACGCGCACACACACACGTCTCTATAAATGGTCCATGGTGACAATGACATCAGCCAAAGCAGAGAAATAAGGGCCAGGCTGAAGTTATGAGATGTGACCTGCACGTAGCCCTCCTACACAGACACTCAATGGCATGCTGCCCACCTGCCCTCATTCTCTCTGCAGGTGCGTAGGAGTCTGGGAAAGGCTTGCCCAGCACATCTTCTCCACTAGCTCTCTCCTCCCTCAGGGGAACCAAGTCCATTTTTAGCACTTTCACCGTTTCCCCTCCGTTTTTTACCACTCGTTCTTGACTCACCTCCCCTCCGGCTTCCCTCCATTGTCTCCCCCAGTTCCTGCTTGCTTAGTTTAGGGTTTTCCTCTCCTTTCCACTGTCCTTTTCCACACTGCATCTGTCAGCCAAAAAGTAACCCTAACCATGGCGAAAAAGAATCAAGTACTGTTGAAATCCACCTAGACATGGGAACAGGAGAGCTCTAAGGTCTAGAGGGAAATTAGACCCTAGAAGTGCGAGTTCCTGGTCCTGACACATGGAAGGAACTGAATGAATGTGTAATTGAGTTATTGAATAAAGAACAAGTACTGCTTATCCCCGGAGCTCCTCAGAGTCTCTTCTGGGATTTCCACCAAGTTGCCCTCTGTCCCTTGCCCTCCTCTAATTAAAATGGCTTTTCCTCAAGCACTAGCATTCAAGAGAAATAAAATGTTTTTAATCAATGCTATTGCTTTTGTTTTGCAACAGCATGTCTTGCTACCATTCTTCACTGCAATTGTGAGATGATTAGTTTTGTGTGTTTGGAGCAGTGGGGAGGGAGGGAGTGAGAATAGAGGAGCGAATGGGACGGGTGTTAGCCTGAGAATCACCTGATCTGACATTGTCTCTTGGAAGGCAAGCTTGTGAGGTGGGGTAGTGTGTGCAGGGCAAGCAGAGCCCACAGGACCACTTCTGTAAGGTGTTCCAAGCCCCAGCAAAGTGCTGCCTCCTCCCTAGGTAGCTTTTCTCCCAGAGCGGAAGGTCCTCCAAGGCTCGGATGGTCTCTTGGTTCTTCTATCACCAGCCCGGCCCAGTGTCACAGTGTACAGGTGGGCCTTACAGACTCATTATTTTGATTCTCACCTCCCAGGAGAATTTTATATTAAAGCATACAAGTTCATATGTTTATAGTAAAAATTGGCCATTGGTAGCAAATGCTGCTGTGTGCCGGGCATTGTGGTAAGCACTTCATATGCATCATCTCACTTAACTCTCCATCTGCAGTCAGAGGGATCTTTCAAGGTGTGAATCAGCCCAGGTGCGGTGGTGCGTGTCTATGGTCCTAGCTACTCAGGAGGCTGAGGCAGGAGCATCGCTTGAGCCCAGGAGTTCCAGGCTGCAGTGAGCTATAATCACACTCCAACCTGGGTAACAGAGCAAGACCTTGTCTCTAAAAAAAATCTAAGTGTATACCAGAGCCTGCCTCTCCCCTGCTCCAAACTCTCCAAGGGTTCCCATCACACCTGGAGTCAGGTTCCTGCCGTGTCCCACAAGGCAGGCTGGATTTGGCCTTTGGCTCCTGCTCCAACTGCATCCCCTCCCATCCCGTCCCCTGCCTCACCTCGCTCTTTGCTTCTCCTGGAACTGGCCAAAAAGCCCTGCCACAGGGTTGTTGCACTGACTTTTCCTCCAGGCTCTGTCCAGCTCACTCCTTCACTTTATCAGTCATCTGCACAAGTGCCTTCTCAGAGAGACCCTTACCACATCTAAAATATCACCACTTGTCAAGGTCTGTTGCCTTCCCTGCCTATCCCCCCACCACCTTTTTTTATTTTTTGAGACAGAGTCTCGTTTTGTTGCCCAGGCTGCAGTGCAGTGGCGCGATCTCGGCTCACTGCAACAGCTGCCTCCCAGGTTCAAGTGATTCTCTTGCCTCAGACTCCCGAGTAGCTGGGATTACAAGCATGAGCCACCACAGCTGGCTAATTTTTATATTTTTACTAGAGACAGGGTTTCATCATGTTGACCAGGCTGGTCTCGAACTCCTGACCTCAAGTGATCCGCCTGCCTCTACCTTCTAACCCAAAGTGCTGGGATTACAAGCATGAGCCACTGCGCCTGGCCTTCCTTTTTTACAGTGCTCAACACAACTGGCCATTTTATTACAAATCTGTTTATTTGTCTATTACCCGTCTCCTTGACTATAGTCAAAATTACATGAGGACAGGGTTTTGTTTTGTTCACTGCTATATTCCCAGTGCCAAGAACAGTGCCTTCAATATAGTAGGCTCTCAATAAATACAGTCAATGAATAAATAAATAGATGAATACTCACAAAATCGTATGATGTAAATGCTATTCTTATCCCATGTTATAGATAGGAAAACTGAGGCTTGGAGAGATTAGCAATATTTTCAAGGTCATGAAGCCATCGATCTGAATCAAAGCATCTGCCTCTGGGGGCTTACCTCCCAGCTCCCATGCTAGTTAATCTTCCTGTCTGCACTCATAAATGCCTATCAACGTTTCGATGTGGAAACCCTAGACCCATGTGACATTTGATGAGAAAGGTTTTGTGGATGAATCTGCTTGTGAAATACTACAAACAGCATTTCCCACTTGGTGTTTCAAACACTTATTAGCATATGAAAGGCCCTGAAAAGTTCTGCAAAAAAACAAGCCGGCTTTTGTTTCCCAAATTTTTGACTGTAGAGGTCTTTTATTTGTTTATTTGTGTATTAACATATTGCAACACATACCTTGGGAAATGTTGGCTTTTATTACTGTGGAGAGAATGCAGATCATCTGACAAAGCACTGGGAGCTCTCTCTGGGTCGTATGACACAGAGAGGGCTGGGGTCAGGGGCTTCCCTTACAGGCAGAGGGGCCATCCCCAAAGTCAACTTCCCACCAGACTAGCATCTGAGCCCACCGGGTTTATACACTCACGGATAAGGCCACTCTCATGCTCACCCCTAAAACTGGAAGGCCAGTGGTGTGGCTCTAGTACCTTTCAGCCACAGCCCATACCAGCTCGGCTCTGCAGGGTACTGAGAGAGTATGTGCCCTGTGTGTTTGCTGGCTTTCTGCCCTTGGGTCATTGTACCAAGGGACACTTGCTGGTGTTCATCCTGAGCCCATGAGAGAGCAAATCCTTATGTGTGTGTCACTTAGGAACATCAGCCCCACAAGTCTGGTCTTCTTTTCCTCACTGTCTTATGGCTCCTCACTATAATTTTAACCTTTTAGAGAAATAAGGATACCACCTCACCCTCTTCTGTCTTCTCAGCTACCTCTGTGTTGAGCCCATGGTAAATGCCTAGATAAGTCTTGGAGTGAGTGTGAGGGAAGCAATAATCCTGTATGTTGTATAGTTTGCTGCAGGGAAGGATAAATGGTGATGTTGCAAATCCCTTAATTCATTACCAGAGCCTTTCATCTGCCCCAAGTAGGATAGAAGGATACCCAGAGGCAGAAAAGAACGTTGAGTGAAATGTACATAACTGTCTGAATCACTGTGTTCTTGGGAGAGTTAGAGCAACTGTCAAAGCCCCCGAAGTATCCATTTTTATTGGTTTTGATGTTGATTTGATGTTGTTAGAGATTCAGGTCTCATCTTCGCTTCTGAGATCATCTGAGTAACATCGGTGTTGGAGAAGGGAAGAGCAGAGTTGAGGCATCCACATGCAGCCCTGGATCCTGAGTGTAAACATCTGGGAGGAGGCGGGGGATGCAGGAGAGCCTGGCCTCCCCAGCTTGCCAGGCACAAGGCTGAGCGGGAGGAAGCGAGAGGCATCCAAGCAGGCAGTGTTTTGCCTTCACCCCAAGTGACCATGAGAGGTGCCACGCGAGTCTCAATCATGCTCCTCCTAGTAACTGTGTCTGACTGTGCTGTGATCACAGGGGTAAGTCGCCTAACATTCTCTGTTCCCTGGGTTTTGGGAAGATGTCAGGGTCTGCACGGGTTGTGAGCCCAGGAACCATGTAGGAGGCTCTGTTGGCTCAACACCCTGTGAACCAAAGGGAATGGGGAGTTATGCATTAAAGGGATTGCATGCGATTTTCGGACTAGTTAGACCTCACTCTACTAAATGGGATCTGCTTTTGAGAAGCTGTGTGTGAATCAAATCCTGTTTTAAATGCGTTAGTGGAGCATTGAACATTTTGAAGTTCAGTCCTTTGGTAAAATGAAGATTCCTATTAAGTAATAAGGAATTCCTTTATAAAGTGGATTGGCAAACCTTAATTTATCTTTTGTGTGAATTTTAATTTTTACTTATGGTCTGATTCACATATTAATATTAATATTAATTTACATAGCATGTTGACTTAATTAAAGGCAGTAAGCTTAATTAAAGGTGGTAAGCTTATAAACTTCTATTGTATAAATTTAACCTCTGCTTAGAAAGGATATCTTTGAAACTCTTTCACTCTGTGTCTGCCTAGTTAGTTCTGAGAGGAATATGGGTGACACTAACATTTAGCTGAGTGTAGCCCAAAGCAAGCATCCAGATAACAAGTAGAAATCCAGTCTCAAAGCAGAGGTTCAGCATATGGGCACTGTACAATTGGTTCAAAATATTCAGATCATGCCTTTCTCTCAGAAGTTTGCTTTTACCTCAAACCACATTCAAATAGGGGCACATGATGTGTTATGGTAGCAGGACAATTCTTATTGAAGCAGAAAGCAATGCTTTACCTGAGAGCTTTCCATATAAAATCCACTGGAAGAAAAAGCGGGGGGGGAGCAGGGAAACTAACTTTTAGTTCAGCCTCCACCAGCTTTTTACATGGATAATGGAAATGTAGAGAAATACCAAAGAAT
This sequence comes from Pongo pygmaeus, assembly GCF_028885625.2. Lineage (NCBI taxonomy): Eukaryota > Metazoa > Chordata > Mammalia > Primates > Hominidae > Pongo > Pongo pygmaeus. The sequence continues at coordinate 119,272,931 of NC_072373.2, read as the reverse complement.
TCCTGGAATTGGGTTAATTTTACCATTCACAGAAAGGACAAATTCTTTCTTTTCTCTTTTAAAGGAAAAACACTGAGTTCAAAAGAACAAATATTAAAGGCAAGTCAAATGCTTTTGAGATCCAAAACAAAAATAAAAATAATTGTGAAAGCAGAATTATACCTAATGAAGTGTTTACACTGTAGGCTGCCCTTCTGTGGGGTAGATTGAAAATCTGGGAGGGCAAGAACAATGGAGAGAAGCCCTGGCTGCTGCGCGGTGAGGGCAGGAGCAGAGTGGTTGGCCTGAATACCAGGCTTGCCTCACCACCTGTGCCAGCTCCAGCACTGGCCCAGAGTGACAGCAGGGCAGGCAGATCTGAGAGTGGCAGCAAACATTTTCACAGTGAAAAGCACAATAGAGAGCACTTTTCCCTAGGTGAGGGAAACCCAGAAAAGACAGGTGAGTGGTGAGAACAGGGCAGTAAGGGGAAGTCAGGAACCCCCAGGCTCCCCACATCCTCCATGTCCTGCTGGTGTCCCACTTCTGATTTTCAGCAGGAGCCCAGGCTCCACCACCTCTACACTCCCCTGCTCCCTGGACTGTAACTGTCCCACACCCAAGGCTTTACGATCCTTCTTCTGAGAGTGGGACAGTGATGCCCCATCTCTATGCGAGAAGAAGAGTCGACTGGGGTTTCCTTTACCCCAACCCCAAGCTTTTGCGGCCTGGCTGGGTGTGAGATGTGCCCTTGCTGGGCTGGAGACAGGCACAGCTGGGTGCCCACCACTCGTAACTCCTCTGCATGATCAGTGGAGCTGACATCCACTCTTTCCCTCTTGGGTCTGAGCAAGTAGGAGGCTTCCAGGTCCTGCCACGTCCCACACAGCAGCCTGAAGGTGCCCATAGGCTTTTAGTGGAGAAGAGTGATCCAAAACCCAGCTTTGCATTTCAGCTCAGAAAAGCCACATAGCATCTCAGAGAATGGCAAGTGTGGATGCTTCTTCAGCAGGTCCCCACCTGAGTCTGGAGCAGTTAAGAGTTCTGTCTTCCCTGGCCCTGGCTTTTATTTAACGTGTGCTCATGTGGCCTTCTTTACAAATGGCACCTTTCCCAAACCAGGCAGGGCCGCTCAGCCCCCGTTCTGCGATCTTCTCTGGGGATCATGGAAGTCAGTAGAGAAACCCTGGGAGAGGCACCTGTTCACTGGGGTGCTGGCCCCTCGGCTGAGGCTGGGCCTCTTGAGGGCCAGGATGGGGGTGCCTCCATGCGGAGGGGAGGCACTGACCACAGTGCAGAGTCAGGGCTGGAGACTCCTGGTCCAAGGCAGCTCAGCACTGACCACCCAGGAATTTGGGCCATCAGGATCCCTCCCATCTCTGAGAATTCTAATTAATTCAATTCCACCAGCATCCATTGAGCATCTACTTAGCCCTAGAAAAGCTATGCCTTCTAACCTCCAGCCTTGTCAGGAAAGGAGGACTGTCTTCCTTCTGAGTGGCCTCCAGGATCTCGGAAGTTTCCTCAGATCCAGATCCAATGCCCCCCTGAGCCCTGAGCCTCCCCATGAGGGGAGCAAGGCAATAAGGTGTGGCCCAGGGCATTCTGTTAAGCTAAGGCTAGGGGTGATACTCTCAGCCTCTTCTTGCTCCATCCTGATAAGGGCTTTTTGGATCTACCCTTCCCTTCTGCTTTCTCTTGGGTGCACTAATGGACTGTTCCCTTCTCTCTCCCTTCTACAGGCCTGTGAGCGGGATGTCCAGTGTGGGGCAGGCACCTGCTGTGCCATCAGCCTGTGGCTTCGAGGGCTGCGGATGTGCACCCCGCTGGGGCGGGAAGGCGAGGAGTGCCACCCTGGCAGCCACAAGGTACTCTGCAGACTCTGCATGGGTGCACATATGTGGGTGGGCCATGCGGGGAGCAGAGGGTGATGATGTCCTGGGGCCTTGCTCTAGCTAGGAAGACTAGAGAGGCTGGCTCCAGAGAGGCAGTCTAGGGAGGCTGTGGCTCCAGAGGACTTCACCCTCCTCTGACAGCTGATCCAGCCCTGATCCAGGCCCTGAATGTCCAAGGGGAAGCAGAAGGCTATGGAGTTGCTGTGCCCCCACCACCAACAGGCATCCACCTTATTTAGTGCCCTGCAGATAACATATTTGTACATTTATTTATACAGGGCCTGACATGATCCATCTACAAACTTCTAGCACAGGTTGGAGAACCACTGATCTTTATTTGATCCTCACTGCAACCCTGGGGAATGCTGAAGAAACTGACATACAGCAAAGTCATGTGACTTGCTCAAGGCACACAACCAGTGAGACGGAGCTGGGACTGGAACTGCAGTTTTCTGATGCCACCTCTAGTTATACCTCACTGATGTTGGGCACTGCCTCCTTGTTTTTGGGGGGCAGCCTCGGGTGGAGGGGTGCCACTGATGTCATAGGCTGTTAGACAAGCTGGGCATTCCCAGCCCCTAATTTGCTGTGTGGACTTGGGCAAATTACCTCACCTGCTCTTGGGCCACAATTATACGATGAGTGGAGCAGACTCACTACCTCTAATGTCCCTTATGGATCTGACGAATTCAGATTTGGGAAGGATCTCACATGCCCTTTGCTCTGTACGAACTTCCCTTCAGGGACACAAAAGTAGACCCACAAAATCACCTTCCACACCTGGTCAGGCCTACAGTGAGTCAAGTGAGGTGCCCACTTTAAGAAGTCACTCTCTTATGCCCTAAGTACATAGCTCCTGCCTTGCTCCCACTCCTTGTCCTCCAGCTCCCAGTCCAGAGTCCTCTGGAGCCACAGCCTCCCTGCTGCACTCCCTCTCTGGAGCCACTTTACCACACTTTACCAGTTAACTGGTGAAGCTCCCAATTCCCACAGCTTTTTCATTAAAATGCAAATGGTGGTGGTTCAATCTAGTCTAACATTGACATATTAGAAGGCAATTAGGGCGTTTCCACAGACTCTCAGGTGACTTGCTCTCCTCCCTGGGCCTTGCCCCTCTCCCTACATGTACCCCTCTGTCTGAATTAGACATTCCTGAGCACAGGCTCTCAGGCTTACCAGCTGTCTTCCACCTGGACTCAGGCATGTTTCCTGCTCTTCAGGGACTTGCCTGCACCCCGGCTTGGTTCTCATCTGGGCACAGAGCATCCTCCAGAGGTCTCTCTCCCAATCACAGCCTCTGTCCAACCTCCTGTCCCAGGATGAAGAGGGGCTAGGGAGTGGTGAACGAGGCAGGGCAATGTGGCAGTCCTTGTAACCTTGGGGAATGTGAGGTGGTTCAGCTCCAGATCCATATTCCCAATACAGACAACAGTGGTAATAAAAACTAATGCTGAGTGCTTCCTACATGCCACCCTTCACACTGGGTGCTTTTTGTTATTTTAACCTCTTTATAACCATATGTGGTAGGTGCTATTATTAACCCATTTTACAAATGATAAAGCTGAGGCACAGAGAGGCCAAATGATTTGCTGATTGTCACACAGCTGGGAAGTGGTAAACCTGGGATTTGAACCCAGGCAGTCTGACAATGGGCCCATGCTCCTAACTTCTCCCTGAGGACACCCCACTGGTTTAGCACTTCTCTGGGGTGTGAATCAGGGCAGAGATGGTGGCTGTCCTATTCACGGCTACACTTGCAGCACCCACCACGGTGTTGAGCCCATAATGGATGAGCAACAAACATTCAATCAATGGAAGTGTGTGTGCATGTGTGTGTGTGTGTGTGTGTGTGTGTGTGCAGGCATATGTGTGCTGAATCTCCAGAGCCAGGTAGCCTGGGTGCAAATCCTAGCTCCTCCACAAATTAGCTGTGTGATCTTGGCGTATTGCTTAGCCACACCATACCTCGGTTTCCTCATCTCTAATTGCTATTATTGTTGTGCTAGGTGCAGTGGAGAAGTGGGCTAGGGTGTGGAGGTGAGACATTTGCCAGCGCTGGGCTGAGCAGAGACTGCTGCCAGGAGGCCCGCCTACCTCCCTTTGGTGAAGGTGTTGCTTTCTTCTCTCCTTAGGTCCCCTTCTTTAGGAAACGCAAGCACCACACCTGTCCTTGCTTGCCCAACCTGCTGTGCTCCAGGTTCCCGGACGGCAGGTACCGCTGCTCCATGGACTTGAAGAACATCAATTTTTAGGCACTTGCCCGGTCTCAGGATACCCACCATCCTTTTCCTGAGCACAGCCTGGATTTTTATTTCTGCCATGCAACCCAGCTCCCATGACTCTCCCTGTCCCTACGCTGACTGCCCTGATCTCTCTTGCCTAGTACGCACATATGCACACAGGCAGACACACCTCCCATCATGACATGGTCCCCAGGCTGGCCTGAGGATGTCCCAGCTTGAGTCTGTGGTGTGAGAGGTGGCCAGCCTGGTTCTCTTCCCTGCTCAGGCTGCCAGAGAGGTGGTAAATGGCAGAAAGGACATTCCCCCTCCCCTCCCCAGGTGACCTGCTCTCTTTCCTGGGCCCTGCCCCCTCCCCACATGTATCCCTCAGTCTGAATTAGACATTCCTGGGCACAGGCTCTTGGGTGCATTGCTCAGAGTCCCAGGTGCTGGCCTGATCCTCAGGCCCTTTACGTGAGGTCTGTGAGGACCAATTTGTGGGTAGTTCATCTTCTCTTGATTGGTTAACTTCTTAGTTTTAGACCACAGACTCAAGATTGGCTCTTCCCAGAGGGCAGCGGACAGTCACCCCAAGGCAGGTGTAGGGAGCCCAGGGAGGTCAATCAGCCCCCTGAAGACTCTGGTCCCAGCCAGCCTATGGCTTGTGACCTGTGACCTGTGACCTTCTGCCAGAATTGTCATGCCTCTGAGGCCCCCTCTTACCACACTTTACCAGTTAACCACTGAAGCCCCCAATTCCCACAGCTTTTCCATTAAAATGCAAATGGCAGTGGTTCAATCTAATCTGATATTGACATATTAGAAGGCAATTAGGGTGTTTCCTTAAACAACTCCTTTCCAAGGATCAGCCCTGAGAGCAGGTTGGTGACTTTGAGGAGGGCAGTCCTCTGTTCAGATTGGGGTGCGAGATTGGGGTGGGAGCAAGGGACAGGGAGCAGGGCAGGGGCTGAAAGGGGCACTGATTTCAGACCAGGGAGGCAACTACACACCAACCTGCTGGCTTTAGAATAAAAGCACCAACTGAACAGAGATGTGTGGAGTGGTATTCCTGCTGTCGGTTTCAGCCAGGGCTTATGCCTCTGTGGCAACCTGGGGAGGAAGGCAAGGACCAGGTTGTGTCCAGGTTGGGGAGGGGTGTGACTGGTGTTCCTCCCCTCCCCAACCCCGCCAGGGTCTATTTTTTGGAGAGAGTGGATTTCAGGGTCTTTTTGAAGAAAGGATAAGAGGCAGCCTCGTGGGCTCTGGGCAGGGGGTGTGCTGCTCGGAAGGGTTGGGGACAGGAAGGGGCTGTGAGCTGGCATGGGCTGGAAAGATTCCATTGCTGAGATTGCTTAGCAGGGACCAGCTGCACCTCTCATTTTTGAAATTTGGTCCCATTTGTTTTAGGTCAAATATTTGACCCCACCAGGCCACTGTGTGCCTGGAGTGAAGAAATCCACATTACTGATGGAGCTGGCAAAGATGTGAGCCCTCCATCCTAACTAACCCAGAGGCTGGGAGCCTCCTCTAAATGTAGCTTCCTGGTCTTGCTGTTTCCTCTGCTCCTCAATTTTTAGTCCAGAAAAATGTAACATACAATAGGAAAGCACATCATGTTACATTCTATTTCTTAGAAGCCTCCAGGAAGACTATGGTTGCTGAGGCCTGGAGGGCTGGCTCTGTGTGTGTTCTCCATCCATCAACCCTCCCTGCTCAGGGGATGCCCAGGACAGTCTTTACTCCAGGACCCACTTAAGCCAGGCCAGGCCCCCCACTGGGTCCTTTCTTTGTTTTGTTTTGTTTTTTTTTTTGTCTCCTTTTACGGACATTGTCACCTGCTGTGGTGACTTGGGGCCTTCTTGCAGCCCATGAATCACTTTCTCCCTTGGTTTCAGGCTCAGGCCCTGGATATAAAATTCCCTTCCACGTCCAGGATTCCATTTTGACCATGGCTTGTCCTTTGACATTCATAGCTTTTCTCGAGGTACCATTGATTGCTGCCTGGTGGACTTTTGTGGGGCCCTTTCTAAATTGTGACCCTCCCTGCAAGCAGAGCCATCCTGGATGAGGCAAGGTCTTGTCTCAGAGCAGCAGAGGGCAGGCGAAGGTGGCTGCAGGCACCAGGACACCCCGTGGTGCTCACTAATATGCCAGTTGCTGCTGCGTAATCTATTAGGGTGGTGCAAAAGTAATTGCAGTTTTGCCATTAAAAGTAATGGAAAACCACAATTACTTTTGCACCAACCTACTAATTGGACCCATTTTCATATTTTCTTTTCTGTTTTTTAAGAGAGAGAGGGGGCCGGGCGTGATGGCTCCCGCCTGTAATCCCAGCACTTTGGGAGGCCGAGGCGGGTGGATCACGAGGTCAGGAGATCGAGACCATCCTGGCTAACACGGTGAAACCCCGTCTCTACTAAAAATACAAAAAATTAGCTGGGGGTGGTGGCAGGCGCCTGTAGTCCCAGCTACTCGGGAGGCTGACACAGGAGAATGGCGTGAACCCAGAAGGCAGAGCTTGCAGCGAGCCGAGATCGCGCCACTGCACTCTAGCCTGGGCTACAGAGCGAGACTCCGTCTCAAAAAAAAAAAAAAAAAAAAAAAAGAGAGAGAGAGAGAGGGAGTCTCTTTCTGTCATTCAGGCTTACAGGAGCATGATCATAGATCACTGCAGCCTTGAACTCCTGGGCTCAAAAGATCCTCCCACCTCAGCCTCCTAAGTAGCCGGGACTACAAACATGTGCCACTATGCCTGGCTAATTTTTCTTTTTCTTTCTTTCTTTTTTTTTTTTGGTAGAGATGGGGTCTCATTATGCTGCCCAGGCTGGTTTCAAACTCCTGGGCTCAAGCAATCCTTCTGCCTTGGCCTCCTAAGGGGATTATAGGCGTGAGCCACTGCACCTGGCCCATTATGCAAATCCTGATATGCAGTTTGGAATTGTATGTCATACCAACTGGAAAGGTTAAGAGTTAAGAGTCAATGCATTTTCTTTTTTTTTGAGACAGGGTCTTTCTCTGTCACCCAGGCTACAGTGCAGTGGCACAGTTATAGCTCACTGCAGCCTTGATGTCCTGGGTTCAAGCGATCCTCTGGCCTCAGCCTTCTGAGTGGCTAGGACCATAGCTTTGTGCCAGCAAGACTGGCTAATTTTTTTTTTTTTTTCTGGAGACAGTCTCACTCTTGCCCAGGCTGGAGTGCAGTGGCACGATCTCAGCTCATTGCAACCTCTGTCTCCCGAGCTCCAGTGATTCTCGTGCCTCAGCCTCCCAAGTAGCTGAGATTACAGGCACACACCACCATGCCTAGCTAATTTTTGTATTTTTAGTAGAGATGGGGTTTAGTCATGTTGTCCAGGCTGGTCTTGAACTCCTGGCCTCAAGTGATCTGCCTGCCTCGGACTCCCAAAGTGCTGGGATTATAGGCATGAGCCACTGTACCTGGCCAAACCTTCCTAATTTTTATTTTTATTTTTTTTGTAGAGATGGGGTCTTGCTTTCTTGCCCAGGCTGGTTTTGAACTCATGGGCTCAAGTGATCTGCCTGCCTTGGCCTCCCAAAGTGCTGGGATTACAGGAGTGAGCCATGACGCCTGTACATCAATGCTAATTTATTGTTATTTTTGTTTTTGTCCCCTTTGCAATTTCTTAGATATATTTTTTATTGTATTTGTCTTCCGTGTCTTAGTTTCACGTTCTTCTCTACTGGCTTGGGAGTTCTTGTCTTCTTTGATCAAATGTAGTATAATGCCTAAGACCATTCTCATTTCTTATTATCCGAATTTTGAGGAATGTAGAATTGGTCCCCATTCCTATTACCGAAGACAAAAGGGCAGAGAAAGGAGAGGCTGGGGAGGTTAAGAAGAATACATTTGTGAGTATTCTTTATATTCAGGAATATGTTCTTCATAAATATAAAAATAATTTACTTATAAGAATGTACCTATAAGAAAAATGAATTAGATTAAATTAAATTAAATTAAATTAGAAACAGGTGAAACTGACATAGCTTCACGATAGGGAGGAGCCTTCAATTGCAGCCTTTACCTCCTATTTGGCACCAACACTTTCCTCACCAACTGGTGGTGTCTGCTACCATCTAGTGGTTAAAGTGGGGACAGCACGGGGAGCCGAAGTGGAAAAGATGGGAGACTCAGCGGCCACCCCTCAAAGCAGATAGGGACCATTCTGCAGCTATCCTCAAACGTTAGACTCAGTAACAGGTTTAGAGGGACGGCGCTTCCGTTTGTGGAAAGAAGTCTGCCACCCTATGGACCACATGAAAAATGCTTAATTGCTACTCGGGCCCTGTGCCATCCTGGACACTTCTTTCTTCAGTGCTGCTGTCCTCTTCCTGCTGGGATTTTAGGTAAGGCTGAGGGCATCCCCTCCCACAGCTTCTCCAGGATCGAGAAAGTGGAGGTGGGCAGGGGTCAGAATAACACTATCGAGTGTCCCCTTCCTTCATTTGTGTATCCTTGAGACACAGCATGAACGGCAAGAGCTGCCTCTCTGAGGCTTTTTCATCATTCGATCACCTCCTCAAATCTGCATTTCTGTCATTCACCTTGGTTAAGGCTTCCACCCTCTCCCTGGTATCCAGAGGGAGGCTGGGGCGGGCTAGAGCCTGGAGCCCTTCCCACCAAGGAGGAAGGGCTAGACGCAGACCGAGAGGAGGGTAGCAGCCAGAGCAGTTATCCTGGGAGCTCTCCTGAGGGCCTGAAACACTCAAAGGTGATTAAGTGGAAATCTGCTGCTAAACCCAACTCCACCTGAATATTTAACAGTGAACATGGGACAGTGTAGTCCATAGAATGCCAACTGGCTGATGACTGAGCAGGCACAGGTGAGTGCATGCTGACTGCTGTTCCTCCTGTCCAGTGATCCCCTTCTGAGGCCCCAGGAGGCAGTGGCCAGAGCTGAGACCCAAGGAGGAGCAGGAAGCCTCCCAAAGCCAAAGGGAAAGGTCAGCTCAGCAGAGGCTCCGAGGTTGGGGACCTGCTTCAGAGTTGAATTTGCAGAACGAATGACAGCCGGATTTTACTTACAGTGTGTGTTTGTCTAGGGTGGCTGTGCTTGGGCAGGGGCTGAGGTGGGGCCAAGACCATCAAGCGATGGAGGGCAACACTTGATGTTTGTCTTACTCCGTTTCCGCTGCTATAACAAAATACCTGTGACCGAGTAATTTATGAAGAACAGAAATGTATTTCTCTTAATTCTGGAGGCTGAGAAATCCAAGATCAAGGCACCCGCAGATTCAGTGTCTGCTCAAGGCTTTCTTTTTATCCTCATATGGCAGAAGGTAGAAGGGCAAAAGGGGCTGGCTAGTTCCCTGGAGCCCTTTTATTAGGGCGCTAATTCCATTCACAAGGGCAGATCCTAGTCTGACCTAATCACCCCCAAGGCTCCACCTCTTAATATTATTGCATGGGTGGTTAAATTTCAACACATAAATTCAGGGGGACATTCAGACCACAGCAGCATTCCTACTTCTTCATACCCTTGACAGTGACAATCACTGAGTTCCAGAAATTGCTACTTGAAAATGTGACCCATATACTGCCCAGGCTGGTCTCAAACTCCAGGTCTCAAGCATTCCTCCCGCCTTGGCCTCCCAAAGCACTGGGATTACAGGTGTGAGCCACTGTGCCTGGCCCATTAGTCGGCCTTGACCTGTGAGTCTAGCCCAAGAGTCAACCTTGAGGATTTGCCTGGGTTGTCAAAAAATCAGATTCTACCAGTGGGGGAAGGAAGCACAAGGTGGCCTGGGGGCACATTCTCTGTCTGGGTATCTTTGGGGACACCTGTTCTGATTGGGAGCTGGAAAGGAAAACAAAAAGAGCCATTGTTAAACAAACAGGTTTTCTCCATCGAATGACAAGTGAATGAATAAAACACACTATATCCACACAATGGAGTATTATGCAGCCATGAAAAAGAATGAAGTATTGATATACACCATAACATGGAGGAACCTTGAAAACATCATGCTGGGTGAAAGAGCCAGTCACAGAAGGCCACATCTTGTATAATTCTATTTATGGGAAATGTCCTGAAGAGGTAACTCTGTAGAGACAGAAAGTAGAATAGTTGTTGTCCAGGGCTGGGGTGGGCTGCAGGTAGGAAAATAGGCAGTGACTGTTAATGTTCTTTTTGGAGCCACAAGAATGTTCAAAATTAGTTAGTAGGCATGGTGGCACAACTCTGTGAGTATCCTAAAAATTATTTGAAATGTATATTTTAAATGGGTGAATGGTCTGGTATGTAAATTATATCACCATAAAGCTGTTTAAAAAATACTAAAATCTAAAAAGCAAAAAAGAAAAAAAAATAGCTCTGCAACTTCAGTTTGTAGAATCGAAAAGTTGAGGTCAGGAAGGGGCCGGGGCTCACAGTTTCTGAGTTTTGGTGCTTCCAGGGACCCAGGAGATCCCCAAGCCCTGGGGCCCATCAGGAGTGAGGAGGGTGGGCGTTCTGGGCTGGACTGTGACTTAATATTCCTTCAAATGGATATTTTAAAAAATGTTCATTTAATATTTGTTTTGTAGGCTGAAGAGAACGATTTGACATTAACCCAAACTGTGTATTTCTTTGCTAATGTACCAAATAAGGCATTTGTTATATGTGGTTTTCTACCCCAAACATCTTCTACACCAATGGCATACTAAACTGTTTTCAATTTAGATGATTAAAGAAACTGCCTATGAGCAGAACAAAAGCACTATACTGTGCACTCTGCAGTCTGGGGTTTCAGTTTCCTGGGACTGCATCTTAAGATGAGTGCAAGGAATTTTTGTTTTCCACTGGAGGGCACTGCCCACCCTGGTGGGAACAGAGAGATCCCTATGTAGTGACTGAGTTATCTGGCACAGGCCTTAACTGGCTCTGAGTCTTCTATTGACTGCAGGGATGTTTTGTGCCCCCTTTAGAACTACACCCTGGACAGCTGACCCTGACTAGGAATAAGGTTGAAAGATGGGATGCCACCTCTTGCTCCAACCCTGGTTGGGGCCATGGCTAGACTCAGAAGCCCAAAGCCACAGAATCACTGAGGTGAACAACTTTAGGTGAACGAAAGAGTCAGCTTCCCTGCTGAGGTTTTCCATCCCATATTTATGACAAAGGGCTCTGCCGGGGCCTGCACACAGCCACGGTCTGCAGCCACACCCTAGGTCCCTGCCACTCTGCTGTGTCCTGTCCCAGTTCTCTGCTTACCTGAGGGGCAGTGCTTGGGTCTTGGGAAGACCACTTGGTCCAGGTCACAGGAAGGACATGATTTACACTCCTTTTGTCCAAAAGATCCCTTCCTGTCTCAGCCCCCTGCCTACTCGATAGACTCTGCTGCCCATCGGTCACAGACATATTTGTTTCTGTGTACCTTGGAAGAAAAACACGAGTGTGGTTCTTAAAAGGATTCGGAGCTCCTGCGGGGGCTGGCCTGGTACAGGGCAGGAAAATATTCTGGGTCTAGTGAGGACAGAGGGGCCTTTATTTGGGAGCTGAAGATTAATGAGGAGGATTAACTGGATCTAAACAGAGAGAAACACTGGTGATTAAGAAGATGTGGGCACATTTCTGACGGAGACGAGTCATAGAGGAGCCTGTGAAATTCTGTCTCAAAGCTAAACCCCAAAGATTAAGTAAACAAATACGTCAAATGGCAGCTTGACATGTTCTTGTTTTTTTACATTTTGCTCGATTGGCATTTCTCATCAAATTAGTGACAAAGCTACCTTGTTTATGTTTCCTGACGGGGGTTAGCACAGTGGTTCACTGCACAGACTGCCTGAGTTCGAACCCTAGTTTGGATGCTTACTAGGGACTTTGAACCCAAAATTACTAAACCTCTCAGTACCTCAGTTTCCCCATCTGTACAATGGCAATAATAAAAATAGCACCTGTATGTTGTAACCAGCACACTGAACTAGCATTACCTGGAGGGATCTCTTCAGTGAGGTAAACCAATAAAACGTCCAGGAAGGAACGAACAATCTTTTCTCGGATGTGCTTCAATTCCCCAGAAGCTGAACATGGTAGGAAGAAATCAGTTTGTTCAGATCATGTTCTGTTATTATCTTGAAGTTTGGAAGCACAGGTTTATGTAGACAGAGCTCAATAACAGCTCCATCTGGGAACATAGATACGCAAATCTTATCTAAGTACTTCTTAATACCTTGCTTAAACACATGAGTCACTGTTTCACAGTGAAATGGAATATTTGTTCAATATGGGCTATGATCTTAATACTGTGCTATTCATTTTTTTTTTTTGGTAGAAAAAGCATAAGGAGAGTGGGCTTTGAAGCCTGTCCTGGCTCCTCTCAGATTGTGTCCAAATCAAATCTCCCAAACCATGTGTGTTCCCTGAGACAGGCGTCACTGTTGCTGCGACTCCCTTCTAGAAGGAGGCAGTGCTAGGGAATGTTGCTCACCCCCTAGACCACCAGTTCCCAAGCACCAAAGGAAGGCGTTACTGCCAGGACTCTGTTTCTGTAGGACCTTTAACAAGCCCCTCTACAGCTCGGACTCTGAAGCAGGTGCTCCTTGTACCTCCCACTCCCAGAGAAACACTACCCTAACCCATCACCCCAAACTTTGAAGGAAATCAATTAAACAAATAATGAAAATTCTACTTTTCTTTCCAAGTGGCAGAGAGGTTAGTTTCCATTAGGAGAAGTTCCAGCTAAGATAGAGGGTAGTCTTCATGCTAAAGCAAGGACTAGCAAGCCCGGGAGAGGAAGGAAGAAGGGTGTGTGTGTGTACCTGGGTCTGTGCCCATCCAGAATTAGGTTTCAAAGGGGGAACTATTGTGCCTGTGAAAACCTGAGTCATCAAAGTGCAAAGGGGGAAAAAGAATACAAAGAGAGGAGCAGTTGCGCAGGAGAGAGAGGAGGTCCCTTGAAAGGCAGTCATTTCCACGCACTTCAAGGCAAACAGCTGGGCCCACACCTGGACTCTGGAAAGCCTTGCAAGTGAGGAGGCTGAGCTGGCTGCTCTGAGGCCCAGACCAGGAGGCAACATGTGTTCTACATACACACTCCCTGGACCCATCTGGGGCTCAGCTGGGAAGGGATGAGACAAGGACCTGAGCTGCCAGACGGGACGCTCAGGGTCTCCAGGGGGTGTCAGAGAGTCAGGGCAACAGAAGGCAGGGCCCAGGACCCTCTCCTGGGAGCTGCCCCACTCCAGGAGCTGCTGGGGGTGGTATCTTAGTGGCAGTAGCCCCATGGGTAGAGGCAGCCTGCAGCTTACTGTCAGCGTGAGGGGAGGACAGTGAGACATTTGAGAGCCTGCAGTGTCAGGCTGGCCATGCCTGGTCTCATTAGCCTTCAAGAAGGGGCCCGAGAACAGGCTCTGGTGCAGGCCCAGGGAGGTAGGGTCAGAGGAAGGAGCCTGTGAGGGGTCTCAGGGGAGCTAAGCACCTGGGGGAATTTGGCCCCAGCCAGGGAAAGATGAGAGAGAGGGTTCTTGCCTTAGCTCCCTGTTGCAGTCTTGGTTGGACAAGTTGGGGCCCCAGTGTCCCCTGGAGGTGGCCTGACTACAAAGCATGTGGGCCACAAGGGGCTTTTCTGGGTTGCCCCAGAGGTCCCCTGAGCCCTTGAGGAGCTGGGTACAATCAGAAGTGGGACCATATACTGCCCCCAACATCTCCCACCCTATTTCTCAGACTCTGTCCCCACTATTTCCCACTCTACAAGGCGCCCTGTCTTCCAGCTCTGTCCTCTCTCTGACCTTCAGGCTGGTGATCAGAGGTCCTCTTGGCGGTCCTGGGACCAAAAGTCTCATCTAAGCACCCTGAGGAGTCAAGGTCTGTTTCCACGTCTGGTAAACGGTAACAGTGACCCCTGGCTGCCCACAGGCTGTCACGAGGGCACCCTCGGCAGTGCTCCCCCAAACTCCCCTAGGGTTAAACTCACCTGGGGTGCTTGTCAAGTACCCAGAGTCCTGTGTTCCATCCCAGAGCCACTGGATCTGGATTTCTGGAGAGGAAGTCTGGCAAGCTAGAGTTTTAGTAGCTTGAGAAATGTTGGAAAGGGGTGAAGCAAAAAGGCCCCATTCACTCACTCTTCTTGGTTTGAATCCTGCTCCATCCGCCACTGCCTAACTACAGGACCTGGGGGAATTTGCTCCTCTAACTCAATTTCCTCATTGGTAAAATAGGTTCCCCTTAGAGCTTATCTTGTGAGGTTGTTGTGAGGACTAAATACGAGGAGCAAGCCCCAGGCTGGCACAGAGAGGAGGCACAGTAACTGAATATCACTACTAGATAGGCTTATGGAGTGAACGTGCTTCGTAGGCTGATAGATGAATTTTTTCTTCTCTTTATATAAAGTGGGCTCTGCCCTCTCTTCAATAAAAGACAGTGTCTGCACCAACCAACCCTCAAAAGTCAAGTATAGAAACTGGATTGTGCACTTAATCAGGGTGGAATAGAGCAGCCTGTGCCCGCCCCTCCACTGACGGCTCATGAAATAGGCCAAGTGGGAGTGAGGCTGAGCTCCTGCAGCCCTGCACCTGGGCACCCTGCCCCATGAGGAGGAGGCAGGGCAGGGCCCTCTGTGCTCATACCCCTCTCCCTGACCCTTCCCTGCTTCAGGATTGCTGCCTTAAAAAAATTCTTTGACTGTTACCCCAAGTAGACCCACCCAGGATTTTACTGCATGCTGCAGCCCTCTTCATTCGTAAACCACCCCGTGGAGTCAGTCTGTTCAGTTCAAGGTGAAGATTTTAACTCAGGCTATTTATAATTCCTGCAATGGAGCGGGTGTTAGTTTCAAAGCAGTCATGCCAGATGTCAACTTAGAAGTTGAGAGGGAGACAAGCGTTATTATAAATTAATGTTGCCAGTGATTAATATTTGATATTTTTAACACACATTCGTCTCAGAGGAAAAAAATCCTCTTTAATTAACGTGGCTAGATATTGTGCAGTCCTTCCATTGATGTGGGATTACTGAAAATCTTTGGGTATAGCTTTGGGCAAAAATCTGACAGAAGAAAATAATTGAACCCTGAAGTCAGAGTCAGAGTTAGATGCCCCAGTGTCTGTACACTTGTCTCCTTCAGCTGGGACTGTCGGGGTTGGGCATCTGCCAGTCTCCGTCCTCCTTCCATCCTTTCCCCTTGGGACCTCCTGCTCCCATTCTGGACTGGTCCAGGCTGGAGAAGCCACTGGTTGGTTCCATCATGGCCTGGGAGTCTGGAGATTTTTCTTTAGTCTGGGCTTTGCCAGTATGTGAAGTGGCTCATTCTGTAGACTGTCACTGGGTGGGAGGAGAGGCTTGCCCTACAGACCTCTGCTATTTTGTCTGCACAGTGCAAAAACAAACGGTTGCTCTTATTTCAAAGCTGGTATATTTCTCCCCACATCCACATTTCCTGTATCTCTTGGAAAGTGGCAAATCCTGGCATCCCTAGTGTGGGTTCCCACAGTGGCACTAACTTGTGATATTATCTTTCTTTTCAAATGTTCCTGAACCCACCATTGATCTTGGCCTCCACTATACCTTCCTCAGGGTGGCCATCTGGTGCCTGGGGTTAGCATCTGACCTGCAGACAATCTGGTCTGCAGGTGTTGGCCTGCATTATGCTTAAAAAATAAATTGGGGCCAGGTGCGTTGGCTCACACCTGTAATCCCAGCAGTTTGGGAGGCCGAGGCAGGCTGATCACGAGGTCAAGAGATCGAGACCATCCTGGCCAACGTGGTGAAACCCCATCTGTATTAAAAATACAAAAATTAGCCAGGCCTGGTGGTATGCGCCATAATCCCAGCTACTCAGGAGGCTGAGGCAAGAGAATTGCTTGAACCCGGGAGGCCGAGGTTGCAGTGAGCCGAGATCGCGCCATTGCACTCCAGCCTGGTGACAGAGCGAGACTCTGTCTCAAAGAAAAAAAAATTGGAAAGACACTGGGCCTGGTGGCTCATGTCTGTTATCCCAGAACTTTGGGAGGCTGAGGTGGGAGGATTGCTTGAGGCCAGGAGTTCGAGACCAGCCTAGGCAACATAGTGAGACATCTAAAATGAAACAATTTGGAAGATAATTAAATTAATTGCATTTTTTTCTTTTTTGATCTGGTTTCTCCTGAAATTATTTTTCAACATAATTTGAAGCACAATCTCTAGTATTTTGTAGGCCCATATAATGTTACATGCCTACTCCTTAGTTTAGTAAAAACAGATACAATTTGGTAGAATCTCTGGTAGGTGATTTTTTTTTTTTTACATCAGCTAACATATTCTTCTCCATTACCTGCCTGGCCCCTGTGGTCATCTGGGCTTTCATTCTTGCCAAAGTCACTGAGCCTCATGTTTCTCATCTGTTAAATGAGGCCTGAGAGGCTAGGGTTGAAAGATCATGGATTTTGGAGTTGAACTGGTCCTGGATTGAAATCCTGGCAACACTATCTTCTGATCTTGGAGCTGAGTAACGACTTAAGTTCTTTAAGCTTCATTTTTCTCATTTGTAAAATATAGATAATAGCAACCACCCTGCACGCTCTTGGTGATGATTAGATGAGAGGAGAATAATAAGAGCTTGCATTCATCGAGTGCCTGCTGTTGCCAGGCACCTTGCATGGCCTCACTGATCATCACAAAAATCCTACAAGGTAGAAGATGTTTCCAGATGAGGATGCCGAGGTTGGGAGGGATGACTGTCACAAGGGCAGAGCAGGGGCGCTGAGCACACAGTGGGCACTCAGGGACCCAGGGCTGTGTAAGAGACATTGCCAAGTTCGCCTCTAGTCCTGAAAACCCCATGACTGAGACCCTGTCCCTCTCCTTTTCACAGTGACCAGGCCAGAGAGGAGTGAGTTTTGCAGATGTTCAAAGAGGGAACATAAAACCTGAAGGTGTCCCTCTTTATATTCTGAGTTTTCAAAAGGTCCATATTCCAGTCATTAGATTATAGTTTATATTTGGTTCACAAGAGTATTCTGATTTTTATTTACAAGTAAACCTATTTTTTACTGTGTTGTATATGTGACATAGAAGTTACCATTTTAACCATTTTTAAGGGTATAGTTTAGCAGCATTGAGTAAATTCATGTTCTTGGGCAAACATCACCACCATCCATTTCCAGAACTGTTTCATCTTCCCAAACTGAAACTCTGTACCCATTGAACAATAAATCCCCATTCTCTCCCTGGTCCCAGCTCCTGGAAACCACCATTCTGCTTTCTGTCTCTGAATTTGACTCCTCTGTGTGCTTCGCATAAGTGGAATCATACAATATTTGTCTTTTTGTGACTGGCTTATTTCACTTAACATAGCATCTTCAAGGTTCATCAATTTTGTAGCACGTGTTAGAATGTCGTTTCTTTTTAAGACTGAATAATATTCATACACACACACACACACACACACACACACACACAGACATACACACATATGCCACATTTTGTTTATCCATTCCTCTGCGGATGGACACTTGATCCTACCTTTTGGCTATTGTGAATAATGCTGCTACAAACATGGGTATACAAATATCTTTTTGAGACCCAGCTTTCAATTCATCTGAGTGAACTGAAGAATCCCACAAGTGGAATTATTGAATCATACAGTGTTCTACTTTTAATTTTTTGAGGAATTGCCATACTGTTTTCCATAGTGGCTGCACGATTTCACATGCATACCAGCAATATACAAGGTTTCCAGCTTCTCTACGTATTTGCTAACACTTGTTTTCTCTCCCTTCCTTCCTTCCCTTCTTCCTTCCCTCCCTCCTTTTCCTTCCTGCTCTCCTCCCTTCCCTTCCTTCCCTCCTCCCTTCCCTTCCTTCTTCCCCCTTCCCTTCTTTTGATAGCAGCCATCCTAATGTGTATGATGTGATATCTCATTGTAGTCTTGATTTGTATTTCCCTAATAATTAGTGATGTTGAGCATATTTTAACATGTTTCTTGGCCATTTGTATCTCTTCTTTGAAGAAATCACTTCTATTCAAGTCATTGGCCCATTTAAAAATCAAGTTATGGCTGAGCGTGGTGGCTCATGCTTGTAATCCCAGCACTTTGGGAGGCCGAGGTGGGTGAATCATGACGTCATGAGTTCAAGACCAGCCTGGCCAAGATGGTGAAACCCCGTCTACTAAAAATACAAAAATTAGCTGAGTGTGGTGGCGGGTGCCTGTAATCCCAGCTACTCGGGAGGCTGAGGCAGGAGAATCACTTGAACCCGGGAGGCGGAGGTTGCAGTGAGTCGAGATCATGCCATTGCACTCCAGCCCGGGTGACAGAGCAAGACTGTCTCAAAAAAAAAAAAAAAAGGAAAAAGAATAAATCAAGTTATTTGTTTTTGTTGTTGTTGTTGTTGTTGTTGAATTGTAGAAGTTCTTTACATATTCTGGATATTAGCCCCTATCAGATATATGATTTGCAAACATTTTCCCCCATTCCATGGGTTGCCTTTTCACTTTGTTGATGTGTGTCATTTCATGCACAAAGGTTTTAAATTTTGATGTAGTCCAATTTATCTATTTTTCCCTTTGTTTCTTGTGCTTTTGGTGTCATATCAAGGAGACCTCACCAAATCTAATATTATGAAGATCTTAAACATTAAATTTTGAACAAGTTTTCCTTCCCAATTACTAAGCGATTCCTTACAACTTTCTTTCTTTCTTTATTTCTGAGACAGGGTCTTGCTCTGTTGCCCAGGCTGGAGCGCAGTGGTGCTATCTTGGCTCATTGCAGCCTCTACTTCCCTGACTCAAGCAATCTTCCCTCAGCCTCAGCCTCCTGAGTAGCTGGGATTACAGGTGCGCACCACCGCACCCTGGCTAATTTTTGTATTTTTTTCTGGAGACAGGGTCTCACCATATTGCCCAGGCTGGGCTTGAACTCCTGGGTTCAAGTGATCCACCTGCCTCTGCCTCCGGAAGTGGTAGGATTACAGGTATGAGCCACCGTGCCCAGCACAAACTGTATTTACAAAGCAAATCAATCATGATCTCAAGATGTGTGACCCGGTGCTAATGCCTCATTGTCCTGCAGAGGGCTCGTGTTCTGCATGTCCATCTTCGTCATCCCATTTTAGGACTGCCCTGTCCAGTCATGGTGCCTAGGTATTGTGTGGTGGTGGGGACAGAGCTGGAAGGGGCCTGTTTCCTACCAGAGAAACTTCTCACCCCATCCTCCTCTCTCCCACTCTGCTTTCCTCTTCTTTTTACCTCCCTACCTGAAAAATACTCTGAAATGGGGTTTAGGACCTCTCTGGTAACCCCGCTTCCCTGCAGCCCCCAGTGAATCTGAATCCACATGCCTGCTTCCCGGGGCAGGGCCCTGGGCTGTGAGTAACCGGCTCTCTCCCTGTCTAGTTTCCACCTTCTTCCTCTGGACATGTGGAGTGGCATGTATCAAATTTATAAATATGGTTTTGGAGAGGTCTTTGGATTATCTCAGTCTTTAAAATCTTTTTATTTAGACATAATTTCAAACTTGCAGAAAGAGTTCCTACATACCTTAACCCAAATATCAGAAATGTTGACACCTCACCACATTTGCATTATTTTTCTGTCCGCTATTCCTCCCTCTCCCCTTCCCCCCTCTTTTTCTCTCTCTCACTCTCTCTAGGTATTAAAATAAATATTATAATATATAATATATTTATATATTTATGTATACAAATAAAACTAATATATGTAAAATATATTATATAATTATCTATATTTAACATATGTGTATAAAGAAAACACATATCTATATAAGTTATATAGAACATATATGTATGTTTTTCTTCCCCTGGATCTTTTAGGAAGTAAGTTGCAGACATAATACTCTTTTTTTTTTTTTGAGACAAAGTTTTGCTCTTGTTGTCCAGGCTGGAGTGCAATGGCGCGATCTCGGCTCACTGCAACCTCCACCTCCTGGGTTCAATCAATTCTCCTGCCTCAGCCTTCCAAGTAGCTGGGATTATAGGCACCCACCACCACGCCTGGCTAATTTTGTATTTTTAGTAGAGACGGGGTTCCACCATGTTGGCCAGGCTGGCCTTGAACTCCTGACCTCAAGTGATCCACCTGCCTCAGCCTCCTAAAGTGCTGGGATTACAGGTGTGAGCCACTGTGCCTGGCCTGACATAATATTCTTTACTTCAGTATTCCCCCCAAATCAAGGACATTTTCTTGTAAATATTAACATGAAAATTGTTACAAATATCGAAGTCAGGAAATTAATATCAGAACAATACTATCATCTGATCTAGACTATTTTGCCAATTGTCCTAATCATGCGCTTTTCAGCAAAAGGAACATTGTTTTGGATTCTCTCTTGACACACAGGCAAGGGTGGGCTAGAGCCACGGCCAGCAGCCAGGAGGCTGGGTAGCCTTGGTCTTCCTCCCTGTGGTGGAGTCCAGTGGAGGCTCTGCACCGCACCCTGGGCTAGAGAGCAAAGCCTGCCTGGTCCCGCCGGCGGCTGCCCAGGAGGAAAGTAGCCTTCATCCCCTGCTTTCCACTCAGCACCTCCTCTGCTTCCAGACATCTGCCCCCATCTCTGCGGTGCCTGCTGGGCACTGTAGCAACAAATGCAAGTGTCAGCTCCGGCTTTGTGTTGTCGCCATCCAGGGCACTCATTCTAGAGTCATGCTATCTGAGTCTGAATCCTGGTCCTGCCCCTTACTGACTGTGTGATCTTGGGCAGGTTATTGAACTGATCTGTGTTTCATTTCCCTTAAAATGAGACAGATAGTACCTCATTTACAGGATTGCGGTGGTCTGTGGCTGGGAAGAAGTGATTTTATACAGGTAAAGGGCTTAGGATGCTGCCTGATCAGCGGCAGTGCTCGCCAACATTCACTGTTACGTGATCAAGCTTGATGCTTTGCTAAGAGGGCAGCTGAATCTCTCCTCATCACTTCCCAAATTATCTTGAAATGTTAGTGGCAGGAGCATCATGAAACTAATGTCTAGTCCTCAAGTTGGGAGCATCAAAGAGGGTCCAGACTAGGGGGAGGAGGCTCTCTCCCAGGGGTCATCTCATCTCTCGCTCTGTATCTAAGTGGGCATCTCAGTGTTACCTTGATCAGTGCAGCACCTGTCAGCTGAGTTTCCTGGCTAGATCTGCCCAGGGATGTGCTAGATGCTTCCCAGGACTAGCCCCATTATATCCCTTCTAGCCAGCTGTTCTGAAATTTGTACCTGGGGTTTATTTTAATTAGGTATGGTAGGACATGCAGACATGGACATGATTGTCACGAAGGAAGAAGTTTATACTTACAGACCCCTAGACATAGGAGGCATGTAGGGCCACATGGGGAAGCACTGGGGTCAGTCAGGGGGTGGAGGTTGGGGGGGAGTTGTCTGGGGTGGTCAAGGGAAAGGAAATTGTGACATAGAGCCTTTATTGCATTGTTACGTGAAGGAATGGGTGACACAGGGTAGGTATTCTGAGTAAGCTTAGAATTGTATAGTTTGAGTAATTTCAGTGGACTCTGGGCTAAAGGAGTGGTATTTGACCCTGGGGTGGTTTACGGCAGGGAGAAAATTGGCTTGCTTTTTGAGAGTTTGATAAAGGAGAGCGTTGGGGGTGTGGGCTGTGGGTGGGTTGGTTCGTATATCAAAGACAGGCTCACAGGGGAGTCTTTCGCCATGCCTAGGAATTAGCTAGTCCTGTGAGGGCAGTCTCTCAAGGATCAAGGCCCCAGATGTCAGGGCATCAAGAATATGGAAAATCAGAGAACATGGTCAATATACCAGCTCATCCCTGGATGAAGCTCCCTGCCCTTCCTCATAGAGGCGAGTGCTCTACTCTCCCTTCCCCAGTAGCACTGGTCCGTAAGCCAAGGAAAGGACTCATGCATTGAATTATACTTAGTTGCCTACATGTCTGTGTGTTCCACTGGACTACAAGCTCCCTGAGGGCAGGGAGAGGAGCTTACTCACCCCTACATGCTCAGTGCTTGGCACAAGGGCCAGGTGACCTCATTGGCAGAGGAGGAGGTATAGCTGTGGTGGGCCACAGGCCACTGACTGTCCATATGTGGGTCACCTGGGCACTTACTCCCCAATTTCAGCCACTGGAGACCTCTTTTGGGAAGGAAGTCCCATGACCTCATTTGCTTACTTCTGTATATAGCTGTTGAGTGAATGGGAGGATGAATTTAACATTTACCGAGTGCCTATTTTAGGTCAGGCATTGTTCTAGTGTTTAGAGTTACAGAGAAAATTCAGACAAAATTCCTGCCCTTGAGTTCTTAGTCCAGAGGGAGGCTGATGTGTAAGCCATCACTCAGCAGTGAGATAAGCACTCTGAGAACATCCCAGACCCAGGAGCAAACTGTGCTGGTGGTGGAGTGGGTGGTTACTGCAGACAATGTGGGTGGGCTCAACAGCACCTGATTGTCTGCTTCCACTGTACAGACAAAAAAGTACAATCCTCAATTTTCCAGCCTACCTTGTAGCTGGGAGATATAAAATGAAGTTCATCAGGCATGAGCAATCTGCTGGTACTGCTTCTTCCCACTTCCCCTTCTTCTTGCTTTGGGATGGGATGCGCTGTTTGGTGCTGTAACAGCCATTTGCAGCCATAAGGAAAAGGCCAAATGAGTTGCAGTGGTGTCCATTGAACCAATTCCGTATTTTTCTGGACTTCTTGTTTTGTGAGAAAAATAAACTGCTATTTAAACCACTGTAGTCAGATTTTCAATTACTTGCAGCCAAACCCATTCCTAATTGATCTCATAGGAGATATAAGAGAAGGTTTCACACAGGACATATCATTTTCTAAAATTATTTCTTCATTTATTTACAACAGAGATGGGGTCTCATTATGTTTCTCAGGCTGGTCTTGAACTCCTGGGCTCAAGTGATCCTCCTGCCTCGGTCTCTCAAATTGTTGGGATTACAGGCGTGAGCCACTGAGCCCGTGCCCAGCCCATAGGACATATCTTTTGAGCAGAATCTTGAAGAAGATGGGTAGGCAGAAAATAGAGAGAAGGGCATTTGGGCAGAGGTATAACACAGGTAAAAGCACAGTGAGGGGAGAAATTGCATGTCATGTTGAAACACATCAAAAAGTATTAGGTAAGTTTCTCCAAGATGGTGAGGAGGTGGGGAGGGTGTTCCAATCTCAATGAAGCACTGAGAAGAGTGTGGAGACGGGCATACGTGTCATGATTGAGGCATGATGAGTGTTTGTGCCTGGTTCCTGTTTGGGAAGCTGCAGAGATGAGACTGGGAAAGTGGATGGGGCCAGACTCCTGGTGGTCAGGAGCTTGGTCTGCAGGTCTCTGCTGGTAAAGGCTCCTGAGCTGGCAGTGGCCTGCTGAGGTGCTGGTTGACCAGCCTATGGGCTTCTCTCTGCTGGGTGCCGTCCTCCCTGCCCAGAGGCCTGCATGGTAGTTGTGGCAATTGCCTTTTCTCCTTCCTTCTATTCCCTTCTCCCTTCCCATTCAGGAACCAGGAATGGGTTTCACTATTGCTATTTCTCAGAACTAATAATATGCTCTTCCATGAGCAGGGTGGGGCCCGTGCCCCATTCTTTCTCCCAAGAAGACCTGGCAATTCCATGATGCATTGGGGAAAGGTTTCCAGCTCTCAGGCCACTTTATGCAGAACAAATAACTGTGCAGGTATGGAGGCTGGGAGTTATTCTCACCCAAATGTTCTGCTGACCTCAGCATGTGGACAGGCCATTACACCACGCACAGGGGCCATTTTATGGGGAGGAAGAAGAAGGGTGGGGATTTCTACAAATGTGCAGGGTGATGTTTGTTAGGTCTCCACCTCCTGGTATCTCTTCCACTTGAGCCATTGCTCTCTATTTGTCCTACAGTAAATGCTCCAGGGCCCCTTAGTCTTCTTCAGGCTCTGAGGCTTTTCAAGTGTGGACATGATTCAGTCATCTTTTGCTGAATTGCAGAATTCTAAAAATTCTAAAAAGTTTTTAGAAAAGCCACGATAAGATTCCATCACTGGTTACCTGGTACTGGAGGGGGATGACTGCCCTTGGTCTAGATTCCTTGAGCCTGGGGACTGACCCACAAAGTGGCTATAACAAATCAGTGCCCAGGGACACCCCATTTTGTTAGCAGTGGTAGTTATCTGTACAGGTCTGCAGCAACCTCAATTCTTGCTCCCCAGGAAAAAGAATTCAACTGAGGGGCAAAAGAGCAGAAGGAGAGACCAAGGCAAGTTTTAGAGCAGGAGTGAAAGTTTATTAAAAGCTTTAGTCCAGTAAGGAAAGGAAAGAAAGTACTCTTGGAAGAGGGCCAAACAGGCGACTTGAGACCAAGTGCGTGGCTTGACCTCGTGACTTGGGGTTTTATACGTTGGCATACTTCTGGGATCTTACATTATTTCTCCCGACTCCTGAGATCTTATTGGGAAGCTGCTGATCACCAGTTCCAGGTGTTTTCTATCTACTAGGAGCCTGCCTTTTGCTGGTGCTGGCTGTGATCAGTTATTACTTTAGAGAGACACTTAACAACCACCTGACCATCACCTGATGGTTGCCAAACACTCCTGACATGTGTGTGCAGAGTCTTCTCCTGCCGTACTCATACCTGGCTAGCTACCTACTGTAACAGCTTGACATGAGCTTCTGATCTCCACTCAGATATGAGCACCAATAAAGCCAATTCAAGTCAATTTCTTGAGCATCTTCTATGCATTTGCTATGGACACAGAGACTAGGGAGCCTACTATTGGATGGGAGATGGAAGGATTTAATGTGTGACCCCACTGTGAAAAGCGTTTCAGGAGGAAGTCCAAAGGGATGACACCGCGTGCTGCAGAGGGCCAGGTGGCAGGGGAGTATAGCCTCTGGGAGTGCATGTGTGACCATCCTGGGCTGACTGCAAAGTGGTGTGATCTTGAGCAAGTTACTTCTCCGTGTCTCATTTTCCTCTTCCAAAGGCTTGAGGCAGAGATACCGAGAGGGTCATGTAAGGATCAAAGATAAGAGTATCAAGTGCTTGCATGTGTTTGGCTTTCTACAAATGTGACTCACAAATGACTACAGTTGTGTGACTCTGAATGACTCATCTCAATCCCTGGTTCTATTTCCTCATCTGTAAAATGTGAGATTTACAAGCTTATGGTGCTAGTCCAAATCTCAGGTGTGTACAGAGCAGCAGGTCTTTTCATCTTCTGTAAGTCAATTGAATTTCTGCCATGTGCCCCCGTCTTTTGAGAGCACAGAAAGGGATGGCTGAGTCTGGCATCCAGGGCCGTTGTCCAGGAGAGTTTGCTGATGAGTCAGGCTGGTGGTGCATCCTTCCCTTCCTCCCCCACTGGCCCTCCTGCCTATCCCTGCCTTCCTCCCTAAGGTTGAGGGGAAAATTAATCTTGGTCATTTTTGTCAATGCCCCATTGTTGTACTTTGATCCAGGTGACTCTCCAGCATGCCAGGTCTTTGTTGTCCCTGCCCCAGCCCCCGTTGCTTCCATGCCCTGTCTGGGCCAACCCAATCTTCTGGAAGCTGCCTTAGTCATACTCCCCCAGACAGGCCACACAGCCACTCTTCTCTGGGCTTGCCACTTCCCTGGGCTACCACCATGGAGCAGGGCTCAAGGCCCTGCCACTCAAGACCTGCCTGTCTCTCTTGCTTCTTCCTTCTGCATCCTCCAAGGAGCCTTGGGTTCTCATATGGGCTTAGGTTTCAGGCAACAGTGCCCTGAAAACCCTGCAGGTGACTTCTGTTTCTGCTCTGCACACACCTTTTGTGAGGCAAAGAAAGGCAGAGCAGGCTTTTCCTTTCATGAGATAAAGAGAAAGCAGAAAACAGACTTTCTACATAAGTAAGACTCTCGGAATATTATTCAGCCCACTAAAAATCTATAATATTTATGGCATATTTACTTAGTGTCAGACACTATGCATTTACTTCTTTAAAAATCTCCATTTCACAGGTGAGCAAACAGAAGTTTAGAATGCTTAACTAAGTTTCCAAGTCACCCAGCTAATAAAAAGTAGAGCTGGAATATAAACTTGGGTCTCCTTGACTCTTTTTAATTCTATCACATGACCTACCCTCCACCCTAAAAGCTTTTTGCAGTTCTTGGCCTGCTGGGATAAGCTCTCCTAATGCTTCGTGTCCTCTGGGTCAGGGTTCTTAATAGTGTGCACTTGAATGCTGTTAGACTGATTCCAACCTTGTGAACAAACACAGAGCAACCAGTGCTAAGGGATCTTTGATTCTTGGCTTTGAGAGTCACCTTCCAGTGGAAGAGTTGGCTGAGCCTGATGTCCAGGGTCATTGTTCAGGAGACTTTGTTGCTGGGTTCAGGTTGGGTCACTGGTGACCTGAGGCAAAGCGGTACAGCCCTTCTTCCTCCTGATCTTGCTAATCCCAGAGAGCCCTAGCCCTAGATGCAGCAGACAGGGCCCATTGCACATGGATATTACTATCCTGAGGGGTGCCCAGAGGTGGGGAGGAGTGAGCTTGAAGCAGAGCTGCCTCCACACCTGATTTTGTAAACAACTGGGCCCTGTGGTGTAGTGTGCATTGTGTTAGACTAGGAGTCTCAGGACAGTTCCAAGCTCTGTCTTCATTACAGGCCAACACTTTGACCTTTCTGGGCCTCCATCTCCTTGTCTGCAGGACATCATAAGGATGTCGCTTGCTGCTTCTCTGGCTGCTTCTCAAAAGTAGTGGCAAGGCCATGCACTCATTCATTTGCTTAACCAAATATTCCTTGTGCACCTACTATGCATTACGCTTGGTGCTGTGTGGCAGGGAGCACTGCTCAGAGGCAGGGCCATCAGCATGGGGCATGCAGGCCCTGGCCTGGCAGGGCGGCCACCTCAGGGAAGAAATCAGGAAGCAAGTTGTGCTACTTAGCGTTGACTTTGATGTCTGCTCCTGGCATCTGGGGAGGGTGGGTGCTACAAGACAGGTGGATGTGTTTGTGGCCACTTCCCGGGGCATGAGGAGCGGCAGTGTCCTGGCCTTCTGGGGTCCTGGCCTTCTGGGGACCTGGCCATTGGCTTTGTGAAGGGATGCGGCAGAGTGGGAGGCATTGCCATGGTGGGGATCAGATCTCGCCGCATTCCTAATTCTGTTACAAAATATCAGTTCTGTTTACTGGCCTTCTGAGGCTCCCTCCTGAGGCCCCTGCAAATCAAATGTATGCAACTCCAGAGCCTGTCCCTTTCCGTGGCACCAGTGTTTCTGGTGCCACCACATGCCAGCCTCTTTGGCTGCTCCTGCCTGCCCTTTCTTACATTCCCACCAGGCCTCCCTCTCCACGTGGACAGCTGTCCTGCCAGGCATTGGGCAGCTGGCACCCTGCTCTCCCGCTCTCCCATGGATCTGAAGCCCTTGCCTTCCTAATTTGCCCACCTTACCCTTACACAGTCCTGATTTGCCAGCGTTAGCCTCCCCTGGTCCTTGGAACATGATCTTCTCCTCCAGCTTCATGGCCACAGCCTTTGTTTTCCTTCTTATCCTGACTCTGTCTCTGGCGACAAGCCTCAGAGAATCTCTGGCCTAGACTCCAGGGACCTCTACTCAACACACCCCCTGCACATGTGCTTCTCAGGGGCTGTCTCTGTACACTCCAATGGGACTCAGAGGCTGAGTCCTGGCCTAAGCTGTTCCCTACTGTATCACTGCCATATTTCCCTTCTTCTTCTATGTGGGAGCACTTGTCTGCCTTCCTGGTTCAGCCCTGCCCCGTTCTTCCAATGCCAGTGTGATCTGGCATCGATTTACCCCTCCCCTCCTCAGCACCCTTCCACCGTGGAACAGGGCCTATGTCCCTAGGGGTGCACGTGCCTCGGGCCTGCCTTCTCTCTTAGACTGTGCTCTGTAGGAGTGGAGGGCACACCTGCTCTGTGCTCTAAACCCCAAGCTCCACTCACAGGGATGACAGAATGAACAGTTCCTCTCTGCCGCAGATGTCACTTTGGGGGAAGACTGAGTCCCCCCGCCATTAGAAAATTGGGCTGGGGGCAGATTCATGGATAGGGCAGGCTACCAGCTTCCAGTGGAGTCAGATCATGGGAGGTGAGGCAGATAAGGTTGGAGTGGGATCTGTGGGGAACAGGCCTCTTACAGAGCATAAGGTGGAACATAGAACACATTTCTGGCAGCACCTCTCCTGTGTTGGCTCGAGAAGTCCTGTCTGCAAGTGGGGAGCAGGTCAGAGAGGCCTATGTTGACATTTCTCAGCCTGAAGACCAGGCATGTATATCCTTCAACTTTGAAGTCCCTGGAATACAGATATTCTGAGACAACACTCAGAATACCAAAGACCCATGCTGATAAGGGCCACAAGTGGCCTCACTCAGTGTGAGTGGTCCTTATCAGCATGGGTCTTAGGCATCCTGAGTGTTATCTCACTGTATTTGTGGAGTGACCTACAGTCAGGAGCTATCTTTGAAGTCTGGGCTTCCAGCCACAGGGCACCTGGCTCCCTCTATAAAGGCTGTGGAGTGGGCTCTGGCTGGAGCAGTGGCCAATCTGCTTTCCAGGATGAGGGGCCTTGTGGTGTTCCTTGCAGTCTTTGCTCTCTCTGAGGTCAATGCCATCACCAGGTGAGTGTCAGAGCCCAGGGGAGGACAAGGGCAACTCATCGTCCTCTCTGGGAGGTCTGTCCTTGGTCTTCCAGCCATTGGTCCCCCAGGGAGTCTTGGGAGAAGTGCTGCAAGTTCCCAGGACAATAGCTCCCTGTCAGTCTTGCCTTTGCATGCTGGGACCTTTGCTTCTGTTTACCCCAGCACTTCACAGTGTGGTGAAAAGAACAGGGAGCCAGACGGGCAACTGGGAGGATAGGGCATGGCTCTGGAGTCAAACTGCCTGGGGTTTGATCCCCAGCTCCATCACTAACTTAACTCTCTGTGCCTCAGTTTCCTCCTCTGTTCATAAAATTTGAATAATGGTAGTGTCCATCTCATAGGGATGTTGTGAGGATTATAGGAGTTAATATTTAAAAAATGCTTCAAACAGTGCACACTCTAAGAGCTATATATGCATTTGTTAAACAAAATAAAGTTCCCTATTGTACTAATCCTTTGTGGGTGAAGATCCCAGGTTCTCTTCCCAAGATAATAACTGACATTGATTGAGCTGTTTGCTCCTAGGTGCCAGGCACTCCACTAAGCCACTAGTCCTCATGGATTAAGTAGATATTATCATTTGCATTTTACAGATGAGACACTGTTGTTTACGAAGGGTTCCTAAGGAGGATCCCTGAGCTGTCTGAGACTGCATGGCTAGTAATGGAGGAGCTAGGACTTGGCCTCTGTGGATTTGCACTCTTGCCATGACATCACATGGTAATCTGCAGGGGCTCAGGTTTGAGTCTGCTCAAGCCCTGAGCACAGAGAAGCCCCAATCCCTCCCTGGGAAAGCTGGATCCCTGAAAAGGGGTCAGGGTGCTTTCAACTGGCCCGGAATCTTTGTGGCAGTCCTGAAAATAAAGTTCCTTCAGGTCCCAGGTGCGCTATCTGCCCCAGCACTTGGGATGTGAACAGCCTGCGAAAATCCATTCTCTCTGTGAGTTTTAACACTGCTGCCATTTATGGCTCTCAAAGCACATCTCAACAGTCTCACAGAGGAGGTCCACATGATTCTTAGAGGTAAAAGGGACTGTGGGAATCACTGAGTTCTACTTCTATCTATAGGAGAGGAAACTAAGATCCAGAGAGGTTAAGCCATAGGGCTAGTCAAAGGCAGGGCCAGGAGAATGGCTGGAAAGGAAGGGGTTAACCTAAGGGAGCTGAAGCTCAGAGGGCTTTGGGGAGCCACCCAAGTTGACACAGACAGGGCAGCGCCAGGTCTAGAACCAGTTTCTGCATTTCCTTTCTTGAGCTCTTCACTGTTGATCTGCCTCCATCATCTAAAACTCAAGCTCCCTCAGGAGGCCCCTGTGAGACCAGGCTGTGTGCTGAGAAACCCTTTGAGAATTTTCCACTCATCTTAGGGAAAAAGCTATCCAGAGAGCGGAGAAAGGGTATTGACAGAGGGCAGGATCATTGTCGTAGCATCTGTCAGCATGTGGGAGACACCATTTTTCACTGCAGACAGTGCGCTCTTGGCGGGCAGAGACAGTGTCCTTTCCAGTGTTGTGTCCCCTGTGCCCTGTACAGTGTCTGGCACAGCAAGAATTTGGTGACTGAATGAGTGATAATGTGCTTGGTGCCTTTCAAACCATGGGTTTCGAAACTTATTAGTGGGTTGCAAAATGCCTCTAATGGGTCTCCACCAGCATTAGAAAAAGAGAAAGCAATAGAAAACATGAGAATGCACTGCAGTTAGCAAGGATAGGCATTGATTTTTGAACTGATGTAAAATACATTTCTTACTTTGAGTTATGATTTAAAAAAAGTTTGAAAGCCATTGGCCTGGGGTCAGTGGGCCATTGATCAGAAGGCTGGCTGGGAACAGAGTGTACGGAGTGGTTTATGGAGCCCACTTCTGGGAGGCTGGGCAGCCTGTGGGAGATGCACACTCTCCTCACGAATTCTTCCCCATCTCCTCAGGGTTCCTCTGCACAAAAGGAAGTCGCTGAGGAGGGCCCTGAAGGAGTGCAGGCTCCTGGAGGACTTCCTGAGGAATCACCATTACGCAGTCA
This sequence comes from Pongo pygmaeus, assembly GCF_028885625.2. NCBI lineage: Eukaryota > Metazoa > Chordata > Mammalia > Primates > Hominidae > Pongo > Pongo pygmaeus. The sequence goes on along the minus strand of NC_072373.2, from coordinate 119,242,326 downwards.
GCAGGAAGTGGTGACCACTTCTGGAGTGGTGGCCAGCAAGTCTCTGACCAACTACCTGGATGTGAGTGGCTCTGCCAGCCTTTCCACTAATGAAGTGGAAAGTGCCCCTAGGCCCCTGCCTCACCACAGCTGTTTCTCTTCGAGAAATGTTGGAGCCTGTGGTAGAGGCAGTCTCCCTGCCCTCAGTCAGCTCCACAAGGGGCTGGCCAACCCAGAAAAGGCAGTGCTTCTGCCTGCCAGCTCTGAATGCCACCACCAGGAGAGTCTGAGCTCAGGCGCCTTCCTCACACAACATCCCCCAAGAGTGCATGAACTGCACCCCCGCCAACCATCCCAACCTTGCACCTGCCTTCTCGGCCAGGGAAGTTGTGTCTTAGTCTGGCTCAGCAGGGATGGAGACAGTGGGTGCCATTCTGCAGCTGCCCAGGACGCGGCCGCCAACTTGCTCTTCCTCCTACCCAGGACCCAGGCAGGAGCGCCCCTGGTGCCTGTTCTTTCCTGGAGTTTGTCTTTCTCTCAGCCATCACTCTTGCCAGTAAACAACCAGCCTTTTTTCTCTTCTGTGCTCTCATTCCTTATCTAGGTCATCTTCACCACCCGCCCCCAGCCTCTGCTCCGACAGTGGGGAGAGCTGGCGGGGAGGCGCACGTGGCAGGAGCCACTTGGGCCGGGACATGGGGTCCACAACCAGCTGATGCCCCACCTCTCAGTCCAGATTCTTTTTGCCCTGGCAGGGGTGGCCCATGTCCCACCCAGGCAGGATTTAAGTTTAGGACCCAGGTCTGCTTCTGAGGCTGATTCCAGCAGTGGTTGCAGGGCTTGTGGAAGGATGAGGCCAAGTGTGGCTGGGGGTGGGAGCCCAGGTGAGGGCTGGAGGTCAAGAACCCTCTGCAGTATCTTCCCCCTCCGTGAGACGCCCAGGTCTCTGGGCAGAAAGCACAGGGCCTCCACAAGTGCCTCTGCTCCCCGCCCACCGTTAACCCATATCTTCCTGCCCCCGGTGCTCCCACCTCTGACCCAGTGCTGTCTGTCTTCAGTGTCAGGACCCCTCCCCAGGAGTTCACCGTGGTGTTTGATAAGGACTCCTTGGATCTCTGGGTGCCCTCTGTCTACTGCAACAGTGATGCCTGTTGTGAGTGACCGCCCTCTCCTGCCCCAGCCCCTCATGCTTGGATGCCCCTGCCAAGTGGCCAGCGTGGTCAGGGTGGCTGGGGGGAAACGTGGGGTGGCAGGACAGCTGGCTCTGACCTTCCCAGCCTCCTGGTGGCCACAGACTGGGAAGATTTGAAAATCATGGGTTTTAGCTAAAAATTAGGGACCTTTATTTTATTTTTTTGTCTCTACTGGGAGCCAAGGCAAGCTGCTTACCATTTTGGATCCTGAATTTTCCTTTCTATAAAATGGGGCTAGGATGTGCCAGTGAGTGCTGGGAGAGTAAAGTGAGAGGGTCTATTACAAATAATGAGCACATGCTTAACACACATTAATTATTTATTTCTCCACCAATCCTGGGAGATTGGTGCTCTTTTTATCCCCATTTGACAGATGAGGAAATCAAGGTTCGAAGAGGAAAAGGGACTTGGCTAAGATTACTCAGCTGGTAAAAGCAAAACATCCACGGAATCTTCAACGGGGCTTTTCCCTTTCATTTTTGTGTAGAAGCTATGTAGGTAGCACTGGAAGTCAGAGAGGTAGGGCGAGCAGCAAAGAATCATGTTCTTTTTTAAACTGTGGGGCCAAGGCTTTAGAGAGAATGGGCTGCTTATTCTCTATAGAGAGAATTGCCAGTATTGAGGCCATATTCTTACAAGGCCTGCTGAGGGTTTTGGCCCTGGCTGGCACCGTGAGTGGTGAGAAGATTCTAAGGGCCCCCCTAACTCTGGGTCTGTGTTTCAGAAAACCACCAGTGCTTCGATCCGTCCAAGTCCTCCACCCACAGAACATGGGCAAGTCCCTGTCCATCCAGTATGGCACAGGCAGCATGCAGGCTTGCTGGGCTGTGACACTGTCACCGTAAGTGGTGCTGTGCCGGCCAGTGCTCACTGTGCCTTTCCCGCCAGCCACTCTCCTCCCACACAGTCCGGTGGGCTGCACCTCCACTGTGCTGAGGAGCCCTTTAGGTGCTGCCTGCCCTGGTGGCTCAGGAGGCAAGGAAAAGGATTTTAGCCAGCAGCCAGCTGTCGGCTGTCCCTTCCTCCTGCCTCTCCTTCCCATGGCAGCACCCAGAGCCCCACCTGAGGGCCCTCTCAGGTCCGCGTTCCCGTCTCCCTGATCGTTTTCCATGCATTCTTGACACAGTTAGTTTCGAATTCCGAGCTGGTGCCAGGACTCAGCTCTTCATTGTCCTATGTATAGTCTTATTTTTAAATTTTGTTTTTCCAACAGCCCTTTGAGGAAGATGTCATTATCCTTGTTGTTCAAATGAGGAAACTGAGGCTTGTGGTTGATAACTCACCTGAAGTCACACAGCTGGTGCCTGGGGTAGCTGAGTGTGGGACCTCGCCTCTGGCTCTCTGAGCAGTGCTCTTGGTTTGACCTCACGCTTTATAAGTCAGAGCAGCATCTTCTTTCAGGTCCGAGAGCACCCGTCCCTCTAGGATAAGGGCTCGCCTTTTCCTTGACTCTTTTTGGCCTCCAAAGTACCTAATACAGTGATGGGCACATAGTAGGTACCCAGTGGATATTTGCTTCTTTCTTTCTGCATGCATGCACCATCTGACGTGAAAACTCCGGTGGTGTCTCTCAGTGCTGACCACCTTGACTTTCCTTGGTCTCTTCCTTGGGTCTGGCTGAAACCTTTCTTGCTTTGAGTCCAGAACGGCACAGTCCTTCTCTGTGGACAGTATTTTCCTCACTGGGCAAGTGCCCACCGGGGTGCTCTGCTCAGGCCTCCTCAGGATTCCATGCCAGACAGCAGAGGCCTCAGGGCTGCTTGCTGAGCTGGCAAACAGTCAGGCCTTTGACAGCCAATTCCCCTGCCTGGTCCTACTTCCTCTGCTGGCCTGAACCATTCACTTTCTTCCCTGCTATTTTGGGTGCGTCTTCACTGGAGAGCTGGCCCAGTGCCTGGAACCTCAGCAGTGCTGTAGTGGGCTGCTATCACTCACTACCTTGGGCAGGGGGTCGGGGAAAGAGCCTCGGGGTCAGCCTCCCTCAGGGGTCTCATGTGGAAGCAGGACAGGTGTCCTGACCACTTTGGGACAAGAGGCAGTAGTGGTCAGAGTAGGCTGGTGGATACATTGGGCATCTGAAGAAGTGGGCAGATTAAGAAAATATTTTGGAGTTACCACTTTCTTAGCATAGTGCTGATCCATATTCAATTATCAAACACTTAATAAATGTCAATAAATGTTCAGTGTTAGTATTATTTCGTCTAAGCACTGCCTTGAGATGTGAGATGTAGGTATTATTATTCCCTTAAACAGATAAGCGGATTGAAGCTTGGGCAGGTACTTGTCCAATGTCACATGGTTAGCACATGGCAGAACAGGAGCCTACATCTGGGTCTTGGAGATATAAAGTGTGTGCATGTTCTTTTTGGACTTCCTGCTGCTTCTATGGCTTTTTGCTGGGAGGTGTTCTGGGCACAGCTGGTGGGAGGTCTGCAGGCCTGCAGAGGGCCTTGGAGCATCCCTCATTCTGCCCCCTTCTTTGAGCTCAGTCCCAACTTTTGCACAACGAGCACCAGTGTCTGTGCCCACCTTGTCCTCCGTTCCCCTCTTCCCCTGCCTCATTAGAACGATTCCTCAAAATCATTGCACTAACTGCCGGGAAAGGAGAGGTGGGTTTTTTTTTGTTGTTGTTTTTTGTTTTTGTTTTTTTCTGTCTCTTAAGGGCAAATAACTATGTTGCTTATAAGAGGAAAGGAACTGGAACTGCGATACTGGCTCCTGACCTGGGACTGGCTGCCTCCATGCCTGGGATGTTTCTGTCTCTGGCTGCGGGACCTAGTGGAGGTCATGATTCTCTTGCAGGTCTCCAACATTGTGGACCCCCACCAGACTGTGGGCCTGAGCACCCAGGAACCTGGCGACATCTTCACCTACTCCGAGTTTGATGGGATCCTGGGGCTGGCCTATCCCTCTCTTGCCTCTGAGTAGTCAGTGCCCATGTTTGACAACATGATGCAGAGGCACCTGGTGGCCCAAGACCTGTTCTCAGTCTACATGAGCAGGTACGAGCTGTGCCCAGCCAGAGCCTAAGTTTGATGTCCTTGTAAGGACTGTTGGCTGAGGAGAGCGTCCATTCCTTGGGGACACTCAAGGGTAGTCGCCAGCATCCAAGCAAACCTTCTCCTTTCCAGGCACATCCAACCTCTTGTCCAAAGGCCCATGATACAGTCATTTATGCAGCCAGAGTTCACTGGACCAAAATTTGACTTTCCTTTCTGGCATTCAAAAAACAAAGCCCAATCCCACCTCTGCACAGAAGACTTCAAGTTCTTTTTCCCAAAGTGGCAGGGCCTCAATAACCATTTGCTGATGTCATTGAGATATACAGACTTTTAGAGCTGACTCCAAAGGAGTCCAACCTACTCCTTTCACTAGGGAGGAAGCTGAGGCTTGGGGAGGGACCAACACCCTGAGTGGTGGCGGCTGAGCCAGGCCTGGAGCCTGGGGCTTCTGCTCCCAGCCCTGTGCTTCCTACTCTACCTCCCTGCACCCTGTGATGATGCAGCTTGTCTCAGACAGAGGGGAGGATGGCAGGGAGGAGAGAAAGGGACCATCCCCAGGGAGGCAGGGGAAAGCAGTTAGGAGGGTGAGGCAGGGGAATGCAGTTAGGAGGCTAATTAGTGCATTCACTCATGCATTTATTCACCCAGTAGATACTTACTGGGCCCTTACTATGTGCAGGGGCTCTGCCAGAGATGGGGACACATCAGCAGATAAGACAAACTGGCGGTTAACATGTTAGCAGGAGAAGCAGACAGCACACCATTACATACACTATTGTAATCAAACAGTGTGATAAGGGTGCAGCAGGGGAGATTTGGGTGTGTCAGAGGCTGAATAACAGGGGACGCCCCAGCTGAGGGCAGCCAGGGCAGGCTTTGCCGAGGGGGGAGTGGGTGCTGTCTGGGGAGAAAGCGTGTCCCAGAACCGGGAGCTGGGATGGGCTGGATGAGTTCTAGGAGCCCAAGGCAGTGTTCCGGAAGTGGGTGGGTACAGTGTATGTTTCCCAGCCATGTGTGAGACACGGCCCCAGGAGGAACAGAGGGGATTTGCGTTTGGGTGGCAGTTTCAATCCGAAGTGTGGATTTTGTTGAAGACCCCCTTTGCTACTGGAGGCAGAAAGCCCTGGGTGGCGGCTGACAGGGAGTAGGCACATAGGGAGACAGCTGGGCACACTCCAGGGTGGCTGGGGCACAGCCTGGCAGTTCCAGGACCTGTGGGGTGGGTTACTTCCTCTGGGGTTGGGGTGGGGGCTGCAGCGCTCAGGAGAAAGGATGCTGCCGCTGACATCAGAGCAAGCCCAGCGGAGGAGGAGTCAGAGGAGGCTAGAGACCTCATCTGAAGCATGGGGTAGGGAGGGGTGGGGCGGAGGAGGGTGGGCTGGATCTCAGTGGTGTCCACCCCAGGGTGGGGCTGGGCACCACTTTTCTGAGCCTCACTGAAACAGCGCGCTGCACCTTGGTTTCAGGAATGACCAGGGGAGCATGCTCACGCTGGGGGCCATTGACCTGTCCTACTACACAGGCTCCCTGCACTGGATACCCATGACTGCAAGAATACCGATAGTTCACTGTGGACAGGTGAGTGAGCAGCCACCCTGTGTGGGCCTCAGCCAGAGGCTGATCCAGGTGTGGGGATGTGAGGGCCCGGGCATCAGGCCACCACACTCTGAGGACTGCAGCACAGTATCTCGTAAGACCACCCATAAGAATCTGAACTAGACACTTCCAAGGTCGGTGACCTTTGTCGGTGCTAGTGCCACATATTCACCTGCGCTTTATGAACAAGACCAGCTGCCTTTCTGGGGCATCTACCCCCTGCTAGGTGCTATGCTGGATGATTATATGACTGTCTCATTTATTCCTCACTGAGACACCATGAGGTGGGTGCTACTATTCCCCCACTTTATAATGGACTAACATTGAGTTTGAACCTTGGGACCACCTCTTGAGGAAGTCAAGGAAGGGGTTATTAATGTACCCGTTTTGTAGATGGGAAGCCTGAGTACACAAAGGTTGGGTAACTTGCTGGAGACACACAGCAAGTAAATGGCAGAGCAAAAACTTGAAACCAGATCTCAGGCAATGAGTATAGTACTCACTCTACTCCTTAATGTGAGTGAATTTGTTGTTTTATTGAAGTTTCTGTCCCATGGAAAGTGGGATGTCCTCAATTTAGCCACTGAATTGGAAGAAAATGGTTTTAGGTTTTTTCTCTGGGCTCAGAAAGTACTGGGGCCTCCAGGAAGGGGCCCCAGGGAAGGGACTGAGGGCTGGGGGCCTTCCCTCCCTACTGCAGATCCTGGCAGGGGAGGGTAGGAAGGACCTGGGGAGGGAAGACTGGATGAGGCCATCCTGCATATCCTCGGAAGTGTCATCATTGATGGCGTGGTGGTGGCCTGTGACGGTGGCTGTCAGGCCATCCTGGACACCGGCACCTCCCTGCTGGTGGGGCCTGGCAGCAACATCCTCAACATCCAGCAGGATGCCACCGCAGGCCAGTACAATGAGGTGAGGCCAGGCCCCACCGCCCCACAAGGTTGCCTTGAAGTGGGGGCCCCTTCACACAAACAAGATGATGCAGGGGTGGTGAGGGAGCCCGTTTCCCAGCTGAGGTTGGGGTTTCTCCGGAGGCCTCTGCTGGGGCCTTTGGCTTTGGCTTCATTCCTGTGGGAGCCTCCATGCCTCAGGTAGTGGCTGCCGTCTGACCTCCTGTTCCTCTGGGAGGGGTGCCCTCCCTGACGCGCTGGCCTGTGCTGTGCCCCTTCTTCCTCCTCCACCCCCGAGTCTGTCCCTCTCCCCTTCACAGCCAAATGCTCCCAGCATCCCTGTGAGCTCTGGCTGGGCCTAGATGGGGAGACACAGAGGCAACCCCCTTGGGTCCCAAGCTTGGGTCTGTCCCTGGGTTGATGACAGCTATGACTCTTTTGAGAACCGTGTCTTGGGACCAGGCTTCACCCTGAGAGCCTCCCTGTTGTCCTAGGTGTAGGCAGGGCCCCCTTCCTACCCCATGGCTCACGGGCTGGCAGGAGGGGTGCTGGGCCCTTCCAGAACCCCTCCAGTCAGCTTACTCACTCGCCGCTTCCAAGAGGACCCTCTTTGGTTCTTTAGTTTGACATCAACTGCGGGCGCCTGAGCAGCATGCCCACGGTTGTCTTCGAGATCTACGGCCAGAAGTACCCCCTGCCACCCTCCGCCTACAGCAGCCAGGTATGAGTCTCAGAGGGGAAGCCCGGGCTCCTCCTCCTCCTTCTGCTTCACCAGCTTCCTCCCCCACCCCCCAGTTGGGCCCCTGGTGAGGCAGTGATGGTGGTGATAAGAAGTGATATGGACTCCACAGAGAATGGAGGGGCATGCGTTTGGACCAACCAGCCCTTCTGAGTGGGCCATGTTGTCCTGGGGCCTCATTTGTGGCCACTTCAGCCTCATACTGGGAAAAATGGGGAACAGGAGGGGCGGTGCGCCAAGGTGTCAGGGAGGGTGGGGTAGGCAGGTCCACATCTCCCTATGGGAACCTCCCTCTGCTGCTCAAGCTTCTAAGTCCCGGGGCCTAGAGCTCTGTGCAGGGTTCGCTTAGCTAGCCGGGGCTTTGTGGGGCCCAGCCCTTGGCCCAGTGACCACTGACCTCCACCCCCAGGTCTGCTCTGGCTGGTCATCAGGGCAGTAGGTACTGAGAGCAGGAGGCAGGGGCTGGGGAGGATGAGGGATGGGGAGTGGGGTCCAGTGCAGGGAACAGGACTCAGGATGCCAGAACCCCACCCGGTGATCCTGGATTATGTCATTTTATTTTTTGAATCTCAATTTCTTCATCTGTTGAGAGATGAATCCAATACTTGTTTATCTGGGAAGGTCATTTCAAGGATAAAATGACATCATAGAAGAGGAGGAGTTGTGGGTGAGGTATAAACGCCTATCTTTAGGCACAGCAAATGGGATTGGGACCAGCGTCATCTCTGCCTTGCCTTCCCCAGGACCAGGGCTTCTGCACCAGTGGTTTCCAGGGTGACTATAGTTCCCAGCAGTGGATCCTGGGGGATGTCTTCATCCGGGAGTATTACAGTGTCTTTGACAGAGCCAATAACTGTGTGGGGCTGGCGAAGGCTGTCTGATTGCATCACTGGCCATGGACCTCAATGTGACCAAACACACACGCGCACATAGATGAGATGTGCAGGCAGATGGTTCCCAATAAACACCGCATTTCTGCAAAGCCTGACTTCCCTTGTTGTCACTGGGGCTGAAGCTCTGCGCCGTTGTGGGGGTGGATGTGACTGCCAGGTGGTGTGTGGGCACAGCAGGAACTACATGGTGGGAAGGGTTGGTGGATGGAGGCTACCTGGAGGGCAATGACTATTTCAAGCTCAGGTCAGGGAAGACCAAGGCATGCCTTACCTACCTGTCCTTCACTCTAGCGCTTTCTGGGCAAAGGGCACAAGAGGGGAGACCCTCGCACGATAAGACCCATTTATTTCTGGGGAATGAGAGGTAAGGGCATGGTGGTGTGGGGATGTATAGAGAACACTTGGCCCCTGGAGAGGAAGGTTCTAGCTGTATTAAGAGAGGGGCCTCAGTGCTGTTGGAAGAAGCCAGATGAAAGAGTGAGCAGAGAGCATGGGGAAAGATCTGAGTCCTAGGCGCCATCCACCCTGGGGGAGAGCCACAGTCCAGACTCCCATCCTCAGGCTCAGGGGCTCAGGTCCTGGCAGTGGTCAGGAGAGAGCCACGCAGGAAATCCAAATATTACCGGGTCACACAAGGGGATTCAGGTGGCTTTAGGAAGTTTTTCTCGGTGATGCTACTTTGAGGCCCCTCAGCTACCTTGGGAGGGAGGTGGACAGCTCTTGGGGAGATCACAGTGCTTGGAGTCCTCTTGGCAGGCTCCTTGGACAGTGCTCTGCTGGGAGCTGCATGTGTCTGCTCTCCAGCCCTTTTCCCTTTTTCTTTGCACCCCCCGCTTTAGATAGTCTTTTTCCCATCAGGGGGAAGACAATTGACCAGGCCTTTGTTTTCTATGTCATAGCTAGCCTTGTCCCCTCTGCTTCACCCACCCCAAATATAGTGATCGGACTTTGTCACACCTTTATAGTAGTTCAACCTTCAGAAGGCCTTGGGAAGGGGGTGGGGCCATCTTGCTATCTAGCCCCTGCCCCTACCTCAGGCTGACCACAGGCCTGCCCTGCAAACAGCTGGAGCAGGTGAGTAACGCCCATGTCTCCAGGAACCGGAAGCTGCAGGTTTGGCAGTGACACTTCACAAAGGAGACTGTCCTTCATGAGGAGTGAGGTGAGGGGCAGGAGCAGAGTGGGCTCTGACTTCTTTCTCCCAGCGGCAGCTGCTAATGGGATCCGGTTGACAAGCCATCTGGGGGCATCTCCTGGGGCCTTTCTTAGTGGTACCCAAGAACAAAAGAGATGAGGAACCCAGGCAGTGGAGATGCTGCCTGTGGTGCCTGTCTGGGTTTGTGGCTGTGCAGCCAGCTTGGCCACAGAGGCAGCCCATGGCCTCCTTCAGGGGAGAGACTGGGCTGTGGGGATGAAACGGAGCAGGAAGGCTCAGGCTGCCTTTCCTGGGTGAGCCGAGGAGCCTGGTGTGGGATGGTGCATAGGCCACAGGAGAATATCCCAGGACTTCAAGGACAGGGGGTGGTGCCAGCAATGGGCAGGCCTTGACGTTTGAATCTTACTGGGCCAGCGAGGGGAGCGAGGTGCCAAGGAGTCAGTCTGGCTTTGGGAGGCTTCTCTAAGCCTCGCTGTTTTATCTAGGACCAATACTGCCTGTTTGCCAAGAACGAGACACAATTGGGCCACTTTCATTATTTTTACACTTCTTGTATATTAAAAAAATGCCAAATAGGCTTACAAAAATGGTTATAGATTTCAATGGTTTACATTTAGCAACTGTATTTTAAACACCCACATCCCAACTGGAGATAATGTAGAAAGTCTAAATATGATGACTTTCACAAATGTGAGGTTTGGACCAAATGGGTCCTGTCTCACCCCCTGCCCAGGTGGCCCTGGTGGCGACCCCTGTCCTGGGAGGGCAGTGAGGGCACAGCGAGGCTGGTGTGTGGGGCAGCTCCCCACTGGGGCTAACTCAGTGTTGTAGCACAGCACCCCTGTGGCCTCAGCAATGTTCCTGGCTGCAGAGAACTCTCTGCCTGGAGTGTTCTCTACTCTCCAACTCCTCTGACTTTCAATCAACCTTCAAACCTCAACTCAGTCCACATCTCTTCAGGATGCTCCTGACGAGCCTGGGGGCTTAGTATCGTACCACTTATTTCCCTGTTGGTCTTCATCATGGCCTGTGAGCTTGCTGAGGACAGATATTGTGCCCTTCTCATTTTTTTTTCTTTTTCTTTTCTTTTTTCTTTTCTTTTTTTTTTTTTTGAGACAGAGTCTCGCTCTGTTGCCCAGGCTGGAGTGCAGTGATGCAGTCTCCGCTCGCTGCAACCTCTGCCTCCTGGGTTCAAGTAATTATCCTGCCTCAGCCTCCTGAGTAGCTGTTATTACAAGCGTGTGCTGCCACACCCAGCTAATTTTTGTATTTTTAGTAGAGATGGGGTTTCGCCATGTTTCCCAGGCTGGTCTCGAACTCCTGACTGGAGTTCTCGAACTCCCCTGCCTGGCCATTCCCTTGCTGTCCCCCTGGAAGTCCTCTGTGCATGTTGGAAAGACAAACTGCCACCAGGGCTTTAAGGTTCTGGGAAGGGGTCCACAGTGGGCTCTGTGGTCAGGCCTTCTGAGGGCTGTGCTAGGTGGTGAGTGAGCAGGCTTCGGGAAGGGGCCACCAGCATATCGGTGGTTTGCTTGTGAAGAGGGCCTACCTGGAGGCCAGGGAGGAGCTGCAAGTCTACAGGGGCCCCTTTGCAGAGCGGGGCTGACTTGTTCTGGATCCCCCACCAGCCCTATCTGCCGATAAGCTCCAAGCAGTCAGGGGCAGCTAAGGAAGCCTTGGTGGCCATTCACGTCCACCCAGCAGGTGTTGCCTGCCATCTGTCCTTCTGCCATAGCCACACCCAACACCTGCAGGGTTCGCCTCTGGGAGTCTGCGCCCCCTGTTCCCTTTGCCTGCTATGCCTTTCCACCTTCTCTAATCTGTGAAGTGCTCCTTCTCCTTCAAGGCCAGCCTAAATGTCACCTCCTCTAGGGTCCCCACTCCTCCGCTTTCTCATTGCATTTATCATGTCGTAGTTGTTCACTGACACATTTGTCTCTCTGACTGAATTGCTGACGAACAGTGCCTGCGTTCTTCCTCCCTGAATTCTCAGCGCCCAGCAGAGTTCCTAGAACACTGTGGAGGCTCAGCCAGTGCCCGAGGGTGGCTTATGCTTTCCGATGCAGCACAAGTAATGAGTGCTGAGAGATGCGAACTCACAAAGACCAGGTGTGGATGTGTGCACAAGCACACACACGTGTACACACAAGTACACACATGCACACCCATGCCCTGCCCCTCCCTGAGTAGACACAGACCCAGGCCCCAGTTCTAAAGCCCTATTCCCAGCCCCTCTCCTCCCCTGTCACTCAACGCCTTGCCAGTTCTTATGCTAATGAGAGGAAGCGTTTGGGCAGAGAGAAGCTTGGAAAGGAAGTCTTTGAAATGGAAATGTTATGACAAAATGATAGATTGTTTTCCGAGCTGTGCAGTTTGTTTCTTTCTTGCAGCAGAAGGGAGAGTATAACAGAGACAGGAGTGGCAGAGACTGCCCATGTCAGCAAGCCCCAGATGGCGAGGAGTGCGGGTGAAACACCCCGGGAACATGGAGCGAGGGGAAACTGCAGAACAGGCAGAGGGACACGGCCTAGCTACTGTCCAGTAGCTCCGGTCATGGCTGGGGCCCGACTGGCCAGAGCATACCATGGCTGTCTGGAGGAGGTAGGGTCTGTGAAGACCAGGAGGGACATCTGATCCGTCCTTCTGCCAAGGCTGCCGTACTCAACACCCTGCAGGGGCTCATCTCTGAGCCTCTGTGCATGCTGTTCCTTTGCCTGTTATGACTCCACCTTCTCTAACCTGCAAACTGTTCTTCATCCTTCAAGACCATCTGATATGTTACCTCCTCTGAGAAGACTCCTATTGTACATGAGGCCTGCTTCACCCAAACTCCCTAAACCATAGGAGTACTCATTGGCTGATCCCTAGTTCCTTGATTTACTTGGGGCTAATTAGAATTGTTGCCTATCTTACTCATTAAAAATATGCATTGCATACTTGCTGTGTGCAAAATGCTGTTCTAGGCACTGTGTCCATTGGTGAACACAAACAGACCCTCCATCTTCATGGGACTTATGTCCTGGGGGGACACAAACAATGAGATCATAGATGCATAATTACGTGGCTTCTGGGTGGTTAGAAGCACATGGGAAAAGTGGAGTAGTGAGGGAACACGCTTTGCTTTGAAATGAGGTAGGAAGGGCAGGCTCAGTGAGAAGGTGACATCTGAGAAAAGACACGAAAGATGGGTCAGCCATGCAGATATGGGGGCAGGGACGGTGTTTAAAGACTAAACACATCAGCATTTAATAAAGAGAAGCTACAGGTGGATACATATGGATACATTATTTTTTGCTTATGCCGGTTATCTTTCTAATGAAAGATAAGTTGCATCTCAATCGTTTTGCATCCTTTATAGCACTTAGTGTTTGACACGGAATAACTGTTCAGTAGATGTATGTTGAATGAATAAACAAGCTCCAAACTGTCTCCCTCTAAACCCCTTAGCCGTGGTGAGGGCTGCCCAGGAGTCAGCTCTTGTCCTGGAGCGCCCTCTAGTGACCAAATCTCAGACGCCAGCTTTGTACATCTTGTTTACATCCTGTAACATTTCTCCTTCCCACCCCAGGAGAACTTAGGGACAGTGGCCAGCAAATCAATAGAATTAACTAAGTGCCATCCCATTACTGGGTATATACCCAAAGGACTATAAATCATGCTGCTATAAAGACACATGCACACGTATGTTTATTGCGGCATTATTCACAATAGCAAAGACTTGGAACCAACCCAAATGTCCAACAATGATAGACTGGATTAAGAAAATGTGGCACATATACACCATGGAATACTATGCAGCCATAAAAAATGATGAGTTCACGTCCTTTGTAGGGACATGGATGAAATTGGAAATCATCATTCTCAGTAAACTATCGCAAGAACAAAAAACCAAACACCGCATATTCTCACTCATAGGTGGGAATTGAACAATGAGAACACATGGACACAGGAAGGGGAACATCACACTCTGGGGACTGTTGTGGGGTGGGGGGAGGGGGGAGGGATAGCACTGGGAGATATACCTAATGCTAGATGACGAGTTGGTGGGTGCAGCGCACCAGCATGGCACATGTATACATATGTAACTTACCTGCACATTGCGCACATGTACCATAAAACCTAAAGTTTAATAATAATAAATAATAATAAAAGAAGAAAAAAAAAAAAAAAAAAAAAAAAAAAAGAACTAAAAAAAGTTAAAAGTGGCTGACTATGAGAAGAAGAGAGTAGGAAGAATGAAGTAAACCACTGCCTATTTTTCATTATAAGCTTTTCAATACAAATTTTAAAAAATCCCCTATATCACTTTGGACAAAACAATTAAATGTGTATACAAAAAAAAAAAAAAAAAAAAAAAAAAAAAAAAAAAAAAAGAATTAACTAAGTGTCTCCTATGTGCAGGGCACAGCGGCAGCTTCTACACGAAGCATGCAGACTCAGGATATATGGTCCCTGCCCTCAAATCCCTCACTCACTGGACATCTCTCTGGTTAACCATTTCCTTCTCAATCTTTGCTCTCCGATAATCCCCCCTTTCTGATCTTTCTGGATCATCTGTAATACTGGAATTACATTTTGAGCTAGGGCTGGCTGGGTGAGGATGTGCATGCTGTGTGTGACTGAGGGGCTTGGGAACAGCATTAGCTTTCCAGGTCAGCAGATTAGCCCATCATTCTGTAGTAGTGGAGGGGTCTTGGAAGACAGCTAGGCTCTGGTCCACTAGGCACTCCATGGAGTTTCAGAGCTGAGGCTGACGCTGGCTAGATAACATGCAGACCAAACTTGTCGCCCCATTCTGGCTGGTGGAATTGTGCCTCTTTTTGAGGACTTCTCATGGCCCTGGCCACCTTCTCTGTGCTGGTGGCCTTGTATCTTCAAAGCCAAAGCTGAAGCTCCATTCCTGGGCACTGAGCCTCCCCTACCTTTTGTCCTTGCTCTCTCCTCTAACCCCTTCCAAGAAACCTGAGAGCGCCTTTCTTTCCCAGGGCTCTGTTTAACATCGAGGCCAGAATAACTGTGTCCTGGTAGCTTTATTTTTAGGGCCTGTAAGAGGGAACAAGGAGCCTCTGGAGACAGGCTTCCCATGTGTCAGGGAGGGTCCTGGGCCCACAGGTGCCAGCCAAACCTCCTGCAGCTTTGGAAGTCCAGTGCCAAATCTCAGCCACACCCCCATATCCGCTCCCTGGGGTGCACATTTCTCATCGAGAGCATAGCTCTTATGCAATGAGGTGGATGTGGGCAAACTGGCTGTCCAGATGCCTAGGCTTAAGTCAGTGCCCTGGGACCTCCCGAGTTATGCTGGTGGCCAGTCTCTCGGCCTCAGCTCCTGAGTTAGGAAGGCAGGTGGCCTCAAGCTGAAGGGATGCTTGGCCTGACTTCCACCACCTGGGCTCATGCCCCTTGTAGAGTGGATGATACGCAAAGAGTAGAGAATCTCCAAGTGCTTTCCTGAGTCCACACTTTTCCTGGGAGTCCCAGACACAGACCAGTCAGGGTGAGAGTGGACAGGGAATCTGAGAATCTTCAGAAATTATTATTCGGCTTGAAAGTCTGATGAATGAACTGATTACGCCTGGTGCAGAAAGTGCCCCGTGGACACTCTATCACTGGGTGGCAGCCTGGGTATGGATTTGGACTGGGCTTGAAAGATTTTATTTGGACCCAAGAGGGAGAAAAATGGCTTTCTGCATCCCACGGAGTGCTTCTTGGCAAAGGGCAGTGGGCACTTGTGCATATGTCTCCCAAGCCACCTTCTCTCCTTTGACCACTTATATCTGGATCTTCCTTCTAGCCTTAAGCAGCATGCTAGGAGTGGTGTCTTCTCTTCCTCTCTGTCATCCCCATGTTGACCTGGTTCCCATTAGTCGTTACCTTACCCAGGCCCTAAAAGTAGCTCTTTCCCAGGGCTGGAGTTGCCCTGGCCTTGGGAACACCCCAACTTGGGGACTAGTGAGGCCCTAAGGGGTGCAGGTACTAGGTGGGACCTGATGTGTCTCTCCAACAGGAGCAGAGGGACACTGGAAAATCACTGGCCCCACTGGAGGCGCCTGAGCTAGGAAGATGAAAGAGGATGACATAGGGGACTGTCTTTTTTTCTCACACAGCTGGCAGCACTGGCCTGGGGTCGGAGAGGCAAATGTGTTGGGCATGTGCCTTGTCAAATGAATTGTCTTTCTTTCTCTCTCATCAGATATTTACAGAGCATCCCTATCACTAGGTGCTGAAGCCACGATGGTGAGCAAAACATGCTCTTCATCCTCATAGAGCTTTATGGAGGTAAGAGTTATTGGGAGTTTGGTCTTGGTGAGATTTATTGGAAGGGATCGTATCTTGGATTCGGATTTTAAACATTCTGTCCCATAGTTCCCTCAACTGATTGCAGTGTCCTAAAAAAGCTGGTAATCCTGAAATCACACTCCATCAGTCAGACTGTTACTTACGCCAGCAAGCATCACAAAAATCTTTTGTTAGGCCTCGCGTCCCAGTTTTTAGTCCAGAAGGTGTGATTCCCATTCAGCCGGGGCTTCCAAGCCCCTGACGTAGAGCAGGGATTTGAATGGAAGAGAGAGAAGCAGCTGCGGCCCCGTGCCTGGAAAGCCCAAGTGTGCTCTCCTCCTGTTTGTGAAAGCCTCTCCTTCCCCAAGTCAGGGCAGGGCCTGTGACCCACTCCTCTGTCTACCGCTCCAGACAGGCCACCTGGACTTCACCAGCCTCCTGACAGCCTACAAAGTCTCCCTGGATGATAGGATGTGACCTTTCTCATGTCAACGGGGTTTGCTGGAGGATGTGAGAGCTGAAGCCAGAGGCAGTCTAGAGGTGTGAGGTGATGGAAACTGGTAGGAAGGGGGATGTTATGGACTGAATTGTGTCCCCCCAAATTCACATGCTAAAGCCCCAACCCCGAAAGTGGCTGTGTTTAGAGATGGGGCTTTTGAAAAGGTAATTAAGGTTAACTGGGTCATATAGGTAGGCCCTCATCTGATGTGACTGCTGTCCTTAGAAGGAGAGGAAGAGACGCCAGCGATGTGTGTGCACAGGGGAAAGGCCACGGGAGGTTGCAGTGGGAAGGTGGCCTTCTGCAAGCCAGGGAAAGAGGCCTCACCAGAAGCCAACTCTGATGGCACCTTGATCTTGGACTTCCAGCCTCTAGAACTATCCTTTGAGCCACATGGCCTGTGGCCTTCTGTCATGGCAGCCTGAGTGGACTGAGACAGGGAAGTTGCTGCAGGCTGATGGAAACAGAGGCTCAGCAGGGCTCCCATCTGAAACTGGGCGAGGGAGGTGGGAGAGAGTCACCATCCCTGGGATTTGCTCTTGAAGGTTTTGGCAGCTCTGACCATCTCCTTAGGTTGATTGGTGGGCAGCCAATGTCTGCAGCCCTGAGGCCAAGGACTCTCCCATCAGGCCTCCTGGCCATTGCAGAGGATGTCAGGTGGTGGTGGTGGGGGGTGCCTAAAGGCCATGACTTCTTTCCTTGATGACATAAGACCTGATCCTCCAGGGCGGGCAATGCTCAGAAGCTCTGTCATTGGACAGCAGAGGCTGAAACTTGCAGGTAGATCACGTCCTCTTGGAGGGTCTCTGGTTAATCACTGCTGCCATCACCATGAGGTCCCTTGAGGGCTGCTACTACCTTTAACTCTCTAACTCACTGGTTCTAATGTGAGAGCACAACTTTTACTGTCATTCTCGAGTGCATGGGCTATGGATGACCCAAAGGGGAAAAAAACATGCCCCCAGATGGTCCCGCTTAAGAGCTGTGGTGTTGACCCAGTCCATCTCCTGGCTAATTTCTTTATGACAGACATCATCTGTATTAGTTTCCTATTGCTACTGTAACAAATTACCACAAACTTAGTGGCTCAAAACACCACACATTTATTATCTCATGGTTCTGGAGGTTGGAAGCCCAAAATCAGTCTTACTGGGCCAGAATGTACAAGGCTGCATTCCTTACAGAGCTCTAGGAGACGAACTGTTTCATTGCCTTTTCCAGTTTCTACCAGCCACCTTCATTCCTTGGCTTGTGGCCCCAACACTCAGCCTCTGCTTCTGCTTCGTAGCTCCTGATTCTGTCCTCCCACCATCCTCTTATAAATACCCTTGTGGTTATAGGGGACCCATCCAGATAATCCAGGTTAACCTCCTCATCTCAAGGTTCTAGGGATTAGGATCTGGACATCTTTGGGGGGCAATATTCAGCCTTATTATTTAGCATTAATGCACTTTATCATGAAGCTTATCTCCAGGCAGTTTACCTCTTTGAGATCTAGATCTGAGAGAAGGAGGTTCAGGTAAGACAGGTGCTCCCCTCCATCTGCCCTGGGCTCCTTTCCTTGGATGACTAACACCAAGCATCCATTTCATTCACTGCACCCCCTTTCCTCATCCTCAGGGGGTGCCCTTTCTCTGTGGCTGCTGTGGGACAAGTTCATTAGAATACCACCCAGTACCCCCATCATCAGTGCTCACCCCAAACCACAGCAGGCTGATCTCCTCACAAAAGCCAGAGAGCCAAGATTGGAAGCTAGGCCATCACAACTAGACGCTCCTCCTCCCCACAAAATCCCATGCCCTGCCCACCAAGCCTCACCATTTCCTTTACTGAGAATTGTTTGTACAAAAGGAGAGAGAATATTTGGCTTTTAGATATCTAAGCCAGGGAGAGGGCAAGAGAAGGAAGGAGTCACCTTCAAAAACTGGAACTGTCCAAGCCGGGGGCGGCCCTGGAGTCCCAGCACTGGCATCTGAGTCCACCCTGGGGGCTTGATTCCACTTGGGCAGGGGGTGTCTGGTCATCAAAGCCAGTTGTCTGGGGAGGATGGCACTGCCTTGACACTAAGTTTTGGACAAATAAGTAAAAATGTTTTGTCCTCGCTGTAGATGGTAGTTGTATGGAACTCTTGTCTGGATATAGCGGTAGTCTGGATACAGAAATAAGTTTCTAAAAATTTAGATAGGCCGGGCACAGTGGCTCACACCTGTAATCCCAGCACTTTTGGAGGCCAAGGCAGGTGGATCACCTGAGGTCAGGAGTTTGAGACCAGCCTGGCCAACATGGCAAAACCCTGTCTCAACTAAAAATACAAAAATTAGCTGGGTGTGGTGGTAGGAGCCTGTAGTTCCAACTACTTGGGAGGCTGAGGCAGGAGACTCTCTTGAACCACTCCAGCCTAGGCGACAGAGTGCGACTCTGTCTCTAAATAAATAAATACATAAATAAAAGTTTAGATAAATTTCAGGATGTCAGACTCCCTGTCACTCATTAGGCCACCTGAACTTGGACTTTCTGGGTCTCAGTTTCCTCAACTTAAATTGGAATACACAAGAACTTCCCCCAGAGGACTGTCACAAGGAGTGAGATAATGAGTGTGAAAGTGCTTTGTACAAGATATGCTACGCAGGAGTAGTAGTATTATTGGAGGAATGTGAGCGTGCTGAGAAACATTCAGCACCTGGGAGGGCGGGCCAGGGAGGACAATTGTGCCTCCCTACAGCCTGTACCTTGGTGGTAGGAAACTAGGCTGGGTGGTCCAGGGTTTGACCCAGCGTGGGAGACCTTATATTTTCATGTGTGAAAAGGCTCACAGCTCTATTCCAATGTGCCCCTTTCATTTCACCCATGCCCTCTGCTGGTCCAGCTCCACACTGGCAAATTGAGATCACATTCTATAACATGCATTACCCCCTGTGGTTGACAGCCTTCCAAAATGGCCTCCAGTAATCCCTGCTTCCTGGTCAGCATGCCCTTGTGTAACCCTCTCCCCTTGAGTGTGGGCTGGATTTTGTGACTTGCTTGTAAACAAATAGTAGACACCAAAGCAATGCGTTTGGTTTGCAAAGCCTGTGGATTCTGTCTTGCTTGTACTCTCTCTTGCTTGCTATAAGGAAGCAAGCTGCCATGTTGTGAGTGGCTCTATGAAGAGGTCCCTGTGGCAAGGACCTGAGGATGACTTTCAGCCAACAGCCAAAGAGGAATTTCCCCCGGCTCCAGTCCAATAGCCCAGGAGAGACCAAATCCTGCCAACAACCACGTGAGTGAGCTCAGAAGCTCCCCACTCCCACTGCAGTGGAGCCTTGAGGTGACAGAAACCCTACCCAACATTTTGATTGCAGACAGGCTGAGAGCTCTAGGAACCAGCTAACCTGTGCCTGTATTCACTCCTGATTCACAGAAACTGTATTCACTCCTGATTCACAGAAACTGTGAGATGTAAATGTGTGTTGTTTTAAGCCATTAAGTATAGGAGTAATTTGTTACATGGTGATAGATAACTAATGCACACTGTAAAGTGTCATTTGACATTAAGGAACTGCAGCATCATTACAATCTCAGTTTACTAAATACAACTGAATATCATCTCTGTGCCAAGCACATGGTGCCTTGGGGTTATGAGGCCGTGGCGATGAGCCAGGCAAGATCCCAACCTCCAAGATCTCACAGGTGGCAGGTAGACACCAAATGGGCAAAGTGAAGAGCGGAGGAAGCGGAGCAAGCCTCATGCAGGAAGGGGTGTTTGGGGTATCTTGACAGATGAATAGGATTTCAAAAGGCAGAAATAAGGTGAAGGGTATTCCATGGGGGAAGAAATGTGGGTTGTGCAAAGCATTTTCAGACATGTGACACTGAGCTGATCACAGATGAGAAAAAGTTGGACAGAATCAGTTCCTCTTTTCTGCATGGGGTTGGCACTAGGCAAAATTGGGAAGGTGCATCTTTACACAGCTTGCAAGCAATGGTGAAATAGAACAGAATGGTCAGGCTAGTGTGGGACCTGTGGCATATGGAGGTGGGGGACCATAGAAAGGAAGGGGGACCCCATAACCTTTACCTGCCTGGGTAAAGTTACCTGGGCTCAAGCATCCTGGCTCTCCTGAGACAGCACTGCTAGTGGAGGTGGCTTGGGGCAGAGGAGCACGGAGATCTGCAGCCAAAACCCTGGGTTCGAATCCTGGCTCTGCCAAGTTGCTAGTTGTAGCATCTTGGGAAATCACTTTGACTGCTTTGCGACTCCATTGCCTCATCTGTGAAATGGAGCTAATTATAGATCCTGCCCCACAAGGTGTCATGAGACTAAGTTAGTTCATTTACATTAACTATTTTAGAATAGTGCATGGCATGCAATAAATACATTACTGGTATTTTTTCAAGGGGCACAATCGGATCTTCGTATCATCCCTTTTTCTTTTTCTTCTTCCTTTCCTTCCTTTATTCCACAAATATTTGTTGAGGAGCAGACACCGTAATGGGATTGTGCACCGGACACTGTGTGGGGATTATCACATTAAAGAGACACAACCATGACTCTCAAAGGGTTCACACCTTCAGGCGGGTTTTTATCCTAGGCTTTAGCCACCTTTCACAGAGTGTGGGCTGACCAGAAATCTTCTGTGGAAGGATCAGGTCACGGTCTACCTGCATTCTACTTTGCACAGCACCTTTTACAGTTTGCTAAGAAATATCATGTATTATCTTATTTAATTCTCACAGTAATGTTGGGAGCTTGGTATTGTTTATTGTTGCTATTAACAAATGGAGGAACTGAAGTCTAGAGTGAGTGTAATAATCATCCAAGGTCATGAAGCCTTTGGTGGCAAATTAGACACGAATATTTCCCACGATGTCAACAGTTCTTTTAAACAGGCTGAGGGTGAGACAGATACCTTGTGGAGGATTCGGGTCCACCAGGCAGGGAGGTGTCCCAAGTGGGGGCCTCCTGGGGTGCCGGTGTCTGGCCGGGCTGCCCGCTGGTTCTGGACTTGGGATTCAAACCATTTCAGAATTCTGAGGCATCAATAATCCATTTTAAAGTTAAACAAGATGCCACTGTAAGAAGACATTTTTAGTCTCAGAGGGTGGCAATCTGACTTCCAGATTCCAGTAAAGTCCTTTCTCTAGATGGACATGTTTGTCCAATCCATGTCCATCGTCCCCCTGCATGGTGGAAGGCACCACAGGGCATGGAGGAAGGGTGGAGGATGGCGAAGAGGGTGTGCATGTCGTGTGATGGGGATTTAGTTCTTGACTTCAGGGGTCCTTTTCTGAGAGTGCAAAGCAGGAATCAGGACATTAAGAAATTCTAAAAGGTGACTCAATCAGATGAATAAAAGCAGCTTCATTTTATAAATCACCAGTGGGAGCCATTCCAGAACCTACCCAGGTGCTCTCCTGATTGAAGACCAACCAGCTGGAAGAGGGGAGAGAAGGAGGGGAGTAGACCCCAGTGCTGGGGACTTGTGAGGCCTGCCCACCACCACCCCCAACCCTGCTCTGCCCACCCACTCCTTGCCTGCCATGTCTTCCTCTCTCTCCTCATTGCAGGGAGACAGGGGGAGGTCAAGGAGGCTGGCTGGGAGCCCGGCTTCTGCTCCCCACTCTAACCCCTGGCACAGTCATAGGACAGCTCTGTGGTGGGGTGCCCTCTATGCCCATGGGCGGTGGTGGGTTCCACAGAGCCGTCGCTGCTGCTGAGCCAGGGAACATGATGTCGTGGGGCCCACACAGGCTCTGACAGTGCTGGTGGCTGCTGCTTTTCCTGGCTGCATGACTTCAGGCATATGACAACCTCTCTGAGCCAGTTTCCTCATTTGGACAGGGAGGATACTAATGCTATGGGTGAAATTTATACCCCATGCCCCCTCCGAAAAAAGATGCACTGGGGTCCTAACCCCCAGTACCTCAGAATGTGATCTCATTTGGAGACAGGGTCTTTACAGAGGTAATGAAGTTAAAATGAGGACATTACAGTGGGCCCTAATCCAATATGATTGGTGTTCTTATAAAAAGTAGAAATTTGTCACGCCTTTAATCCCAGCTCTTTGAGAGGCCGAGGCGGGTGGGTCACGAGGTCAGGAGATCGAGACCATCTTGGCTAACATGGTGAAACCCCGTCTCTACTAAAAATACAAAAAATTAGCCAGGTGTGGTGGTGCGTGCCTGTAGTCCCAGCTACTCAGGAGGCTGAGGCAGAAGAATCACTTGAACCCGGGAGGCGGAGGTTGCAGTGAACCAGTGAACCGAGATTGCGCCACTGCATTCCAGCCTGAGTGACAGAGCAAGACTCCGTCTCAAAAAAAAAAAAAAAAAAAGAAAGAAAGAAAGAAAGAAATTTGGACAGAGAAACAGACACATAGAGAGGGAAGATGGTGTGAAGACATACAGGGAGAAGATGGCCATCTACAAAACAAGGAGCCAACCCTGCTGGCACCTTGGTCTTGAACTTTCAGTTTCCAGAACTGGGAGACAATACATTTCTACTGTTGAACCCACCCAGTCTGTGGTTACTGTGTTATGGCAGCTCTAGTGAACCAACACAGGAATACAACATCCAGCCCATGGGAAAGGCTAATGTTCCTTGGGGTGGCAGGGAGGGGCCCTTCTCCTGTCCTGCCCCCATTTTCTCAGTTTCTGAGAAGTTGTTCTTGGCCAGGTCCTGCTCAGCGGGAGGTAGCTGTGGTGTGAGGGAAAGGCCTCAGGCTCAGGTCTCTGCTCTAGCACTGAGTAGACGGTGAGCTGGGGCAGGCATTGACCTTTTCAGAATTTCTGTTTTATCAACTGTAACCTGGGGCAAATATGAAACCTCCCCGAACAACTTGCAGGGTGGCTGTGCAGTTCAAATGAGATAACCATATACATGGAATCATTTTATAAACCCCATCGCATTAATTTCTGTGGCAGCTGTTTCTGTCATAGGAGAGAATTCTGAGATTGACAGAGAGGTGTCACAGAGGAGCTTGGGAATAGACATTCCTGCTTTGTTGGGAATTCGATGCTATCCTAAGGGGCCCATGGTGGCAGAAGGCCAGTAGCCTTGCTCACAAGTGTTGCTAGTACTGCCTCACCTTGGGTTCAGGTATGCTGCTACCAAGTGGCAACAGGAAGCCTGCTTACATTTTGAACCTTTTTCTTGAGATGTCATATGTAGGAAAAATACTATGCATTTAGTGCCTGTTCTATGAAGTGGGCTTCATATTTGACAGGTTTTTTTTTGTTGTTTTTTTTTTGAGACGGAGTTTCATCCAGGCTGGAGTGCAATGGTGTGATCTCGGCTCACTGCAATCTCCGCCTCCTGGGTTCAAAGGATTCTTCTGTCTCAGCCTCCAAAGTGGCTGGGATTATAGGTGTGCACCACCATGCCTGGCTAATTTTTGTATTTTTAGTAGAGATGGGGTTTTGCCATGTTGGCCAAACTGGTCTCCAACTCCTGACCTCAAGTGATCCACCCGCCTCTGCCTCCCAAAGTGCTGGGGTTACAGGCCTGAGCCACCATGCCCAGCCTCATTCAAGCTTTTTAGAGCAGCCCCTTCCATTTCCAACCTGCTTGACCTCAGGTCCCCTGGCCACTTGCCTTCTATTCTTTGGTGTGTTATCCCAAAGACAAGGAAGAGAGCCATAGGGCCTTGCCTCTTTCTCCACAATGCAGCAAGGTTTCTACTTTCTGGACAATGAAGTCAGATGCCCCCTGCTCCCTCCCCAAAGGGAAACATCTTGGCGCTTTGTTCTTCTGATCAATAGGGAGATGCCTTGTCTCTCTCTGGCCAGAACTGCCTCCCTGACTTGAATTTGTGTCCAATGCTGGACTGACTTCCCTTCTGGGCTGCTAATTCTTTTCCAGTTGAATGTGACAACATCTCCAAGTGGAGCAGAACCCTAAGGTGGAAAATGAACTTCTTTAATCAAGCCCTCAGCACTTGGGCTCTGTCCCATGATTAGTCAGAGACTGCCCACACAGGGCCAGTTTATCTTGGGCTTGAATAAGCCAGGGAGTGTGAGGGTTGGCTTGCTATTAACTCAGAAGGAGAAATCAGGGAGTTGGAGGGTTTAAGCTGAGACAGGCCTCAGGCCCACCCACAAGGAGGGCGAAGGTTTCTGGCTGATCTGAGAAGCCCATTTCCACTCCTCAAGGGCAGAGAGCCCTCTTAGTTGACTCTGTAACCCCAGAGCCAGCTTTGGCATCTGACCCACAGCAGAAACATGGTGAATATTTGAGGAAAGAACAAGAGCATCATCTATACACTTGAAAGTTAATCATCCAGTGCACGGTGAATGTTAGTTATCTCCTCCTGCGTGGAGTCTCAGAAAAAAACAGAATGATTCAGGGCCTGCACAGAAAATTCTGTGCCAAGAAATTACTTCAGCCCAAACTCTCCAGGTAGATAGGTCACAATTATTGTTATCGTAGGGCGTGTGAGGGAAGTCAGGGAGCCTCTGATTTGGTTCTCTGGTGGCCTCGGTTCTCTCTTGGGTCGTCCGTCTTTCTTTCTCTTTTTCTGTTTCTTCCTTCATTTGTGGAGCATCTATTAAGCACCAGACACTGTGCTGGGACTGTAATATTAAAGGGCACAGCCGTGGCTCTGGCAGGGTTCACAGCCTGCAGGTGGGTGTTCCCTGGCTTTATCCTTTCAAAGAGTGTGGGCTGAGCAGAAACCTGTTGTGGAACGGTCAGGCCACTGTCTACCTGCATCCTACTTTGTGTAGCACCTTTTACAGTTTGCTAAGGCATCTCAGGTGTTATTTTATTTAATTCTCACAATAATCTTGGAAGCCTAGTATTATTTATTGTTGCTGTTAACCATAGAACAATAGGTGGGGGTGGGAGACATGGGGAATGAAAAGGAGATGGCATAGCCACACCCTGAGTTCAGAAGAGCAGAAGATCCCATCTAAAATTCCCAGCGATGGCAGCCATTCTCTCCCCAGGCATCTGACTGGCACCTCAGTGATGGGAGTGAAATAGCATTTATTATCTGGTGACATTTCGCAGGCAGCTTTTTACCTCTGCTTCCCCTGAGATGTGATAACAAAAGATTGTCTGATCTTCCTTTTACCCATCTCCCCAGCTCCCTACCACCCCCAGTTCCCTTTCATCCCTGCGTTTGAGGGCAACCGTTCTTCTGTCTCGAGGTTGTGCTGGCCAGAGCAAACATAGCTTTCCCAGGGGAGACCAGGCCATCTTTCTTCCTCTTACTTCAAAGGGCCTTTGGAATGCTCCACCCCATGGGCTGAACAGAATGTATTTCGTTTTTTAGGAGGCTGGAATCAGCTGCCGAGCAGGGCAGGGGCACCTTGGGCTCTCCTTCCCTTCCCCATCTCCAGGACTCAGTAAGGAGGGAGGGCATAAAATCTCAGGCTCCTGGGCAGGGCTGGGGAGGCCGGCCTTGTCACAGGTAGGAGGGGCCGCACTCCTTCTTCCGCAGCTGGTGAAGCTGGGCCTGAGCAGGACTTCCCCAAAGGACTGAGAAGGAAGCCTCCACTCTGTCGTCGCTCTCTGGGGAGGGGCCTGCTGAGGTGGGGAGGCCCAGCAGAGTCAGGGTGTGGTGGGGAGGGGCTTCCCCATTGATTGTCCAGAAGAGCTGCCTTGGAGGTTCAGTTGCTTCACTGGAACTGAGACAGGGCCTTCTGAGAGAACTTCAGAGCTGGGGTTTCCCAGAGGAAGGCATCTTGGGTCTCTTTGCCCTCCGGGAACGCTGCCCACCAGGAAGAGCAGCCTGCAGGGAGGAAGGCAGGCAGCTTTCTCCTGAGCTGGACAGGGACAGCCCTGAGGGCTTCTTCCCCTGTCAGAAAACCATCTCCCTCACTTCTCAGATGGACGTTGGGGAGAAGACGGCAACAGACCAGATCTCAGCAGATCACTAAACAAACCAAAGCTCCTAATACAAAATCAGATTCTCCTCCCACCCCCATATATTGCCTGACCTCCCGGCAGGCTGGCAGGCCTCAGCGCGGGTTTGTCACCCCTAGGAGGGCAATGATCACAAGCCCAGATGCCTTCTGGAGCTGGCAGACCAAGTGTCAGGGACACCAGAGGGAGGGCAAAGAGGTTGGTGACCTGGAGAGCAGCCTCTGCTATTGTGGTCATCTAGGTTGGCCAAATCTTCCAATTTTCCAACAGAAGTCAGAAATACATTTTACAAAATTTCTGTGATGAAAAATTTCAAGCATACATAAAAGTGGAGAGAATAGTAAAGTGAGGCTCCATAGACCCCACTACCTGGATTTGATGATTATCAAGATTTTGCTGCCCTTGTTTCATCTATCTCTTTAAAAAATAAGATTAAAAAAATGAGAACTCTCCAGGCTTTTAAATGTTGGCTCAAAATTTTGGAAAGCACACGTGAGTTTCATCCTGGGGGCAGCTGCAGGCAATGCTGCTCAGGGGAGCTGGGTTTCTACTGTGGGCCAGGAGCGTATGGGGGCCCTGGGCCAGGCCTCCCCCATGCACCATCCCAGCTATGTCCCAGGCTCCAGGGCCCATGCCCATAAAGCCTCCAAGGGTCACTGCAGTCACACTTCTCTTGAAAGGGGAATAGGGATGGGAGACTAGGGGTAGGGCAGAGTGAAATCTTACTAGGCATATTGGTGGCTTAATTTTGTCTCTTTAGGGTATGGGGAGGGAGAGCTTAGAGGCGCTATTCTTTAATTCAAAAGATATTTATTGAGCACCTACTATGAGCTATGATGGGTTCTGGAAACATAGCAGTGGACAGACAAAAAATCCCTATCTTTTGGAGTTAACATTTTTATAAGAAATTATAAATAATTAGATACAAAAGTGATTATGTGTGTGTGTGTGTGTGTGTGTTTATATATTCTTACAGGTTGAGCATCCCAAATCTAAAAATCTGAAATCCAAAATCTTAAGCCTTTTGATTCAGAACATGATGCCACAAGAATAAAATTTCATACCTGACCCCATGTGACTGGTCACCATAAAAATGCAGGTGCATGACACATAGTGGATTCAGTGTCCTCAAAGCAAAAAAGACACTTCAGCTGCAACACATCTTTTGTGCCCTTTTTCAGATGCAAGGATGCCCACAGGGTAATAAAATGGCAAGTGCGCAGGCCAGACATGCCAATGGCTGGTTCCCCACAATGCCCCACATGAGGCCAAGATTTACGTGCATTACTCACTGTGTTGTTTTGCTTATTCTCTGCTCTGTTCAAAGATATTGTTGAAAATGTCAAAAAGGCCTGCATGATGCTCTTAGGGTAATGCAAATATTCCAAAATCTGAAAAAAAACAAAAAACAAAAAACAAACCCAAATCAGAAACACTTCTGGTCCCAAGCATTTTGGATAAGGCACACCCAACCCGTAAATGTGTGTGTGTATGTGTATGTGTGTATATATACATACCTGCCGCATGGAGGATGCTTGCCTCCAGGGTCACAAAGGCCGACCAGCAGAGGCAAGCTGAGGACAGTGGACAGAGTTGACCATGTGAGCTCTGAAGGTGGAGTTTGGATCTCCAGACTCGGTGGACCTAGGGTGATGACTGGCTCTCCTGCATTTCTCAGTCATG
Source organism: Pongo pygmaeus (assembly GCF_028885625.2). Lineage (NCBI taxonomy): Eukaryota > Metazoa > Chordata > Mammalia > Primates > Hominidae > Pongo > Pongo pygmaeus. Next base: position 119,214,573 of record NC_072373.2, on the reverse strand, counting down.
TGAGCCAATACGGTCCTCTCTTCTGTTTCAGTTTGAGTTGGATTTCTTTGACCTGCAACCGAATGCGTCCTCCCTAATATATTCTTGCACCAGAGTGTACATCCTCAGTGAGTGCCTGAGGGAGTGTGGGGAGGGAATTCCTGCAAAGCAGAGTGAAGGCTATGCAAGCCCATCAGACCAGCTGCTGGCCAGCCTGTGAGAGCAGCGCAAGGGAACCTTGTGTGTGAGCAGCATTTTGGGTGGCCAAGGCTCCAGGCCACATTGCATTGGCAGGTCTGTGCCCACGAGGTTGCCTCGCAGGTCCTGCTGAGCCTTCCATCTCAAGTGGCTTAACTCCTCTAAGTGGCCTCTGCATAGTGTGTGCCAGAAAAGGCTTATATAGCCAGGGGTGGCTCAAACCTCAGCCACTCGGCTGTCCCAGAATCTCGGAGAATGACACTGGCCTGTTTTATGGTATCAGCATCTTTGGTTTGGCTGTGAGTGAAGGTGAATTGAGGGTGGCAATATAAAGGTTAGGTTCTTGACCAAGAAGGTGAGGCATAGGACAATTAGGGTACCATATAATCACCTCAGTTTTGTGCCCCCTCCATTTGGGGTTCCTAGGATGACTTCCCCACTGATATGGTTTGGCTGTGTCCCCACCCAAATCTCATCTTGAATTGTAGCTCCCATAATTCCCACATGTCATGGGAGAGACCCTGTGGAAGGTAATTGAATCATGGGGGCAGGTTTTTCTCATGCTGTTCTCATGATAGTGAATAAGTCTCATGAGATCTGATGGTTTTATAAAGGGGAGTTCTCCTGCACATGCTCTCTTGCTTGCTGCCCCTAAGACGTGACTTTGCTCCTTATTTGCCTTCCACCATGATTGTGGTGCCTCCCCAGCCATGTGGAACTGTGAGTTCATTAAACCTTTTTCCTTTATAAATTACCCAGTCTCTGGTATGTCTTTATTGGCAGTGTGAGAACACCCACAATATGCCACAAAGAGATGTTACCTAACTTTTTGAGGCTTTGTTTTTCTTATCTGCTAATGGAAATAATACTTACTTTATAGTGGTTGTTAAGATGAAATGAAAAATGTGTAAAGCATTTAGAATGTTGTAATTGTTTATTAAATATGATGTTATCCTCACTACTACTTCTGTCTATGCCCCACATTATTAATTCTTTTTTTTTTTTTTTTTTTTGAGAAGGGGTTTCACTCTGTTGTCTAGGCTGGAGTGCAGTGGCGCCATCTTGGTTCACGGCGACCTCCGCTTCCCAGGCTTAAGCAATCCTCCCACCTCAGCTTCCCGAGTAGCTGGGACTACAGATGCCCGCCACCATGCCCGGCTAATTTTTGTATTTTTTGTAGAGACGGGTTTTTGCCATGTTGCCCAAGCTGGCCTCAAACTTCTGAGTTCAAATGATCTGCCTGCCTTGGCCTTCAGAAGTGCTGGGATTATAGGCGCGAGCCACCGTGACCAGCCCGCCTATGTTTATTAATTCTCTCTCTCTCTCTCTCTCTATCTGTCTATATCTATCTATCTATCTATCTATCTAGCTAGCTAGCTAGCTATATATATATATATATATTTTTTTTTTTTTTTTTTTTTTTGAGACGGAGTCTCACTGTCTCCCAGGCTGGAGTGCAGTGGTGCGATCTCGGCTCACTGCAAGCTCCACCTCCCGGGTTCTCACCATTCTCCTGCCTCAGCCTCCTGAGTAGCTGGGACTACAGGTGCCTGCCACCATGCCCGACTAATTTTTTGTATTTTTAGTAGAGACGGGGTTTCACTGCATTAGCCAGGATGGTCTCGATCTTCTGACCTCATGATCTGCCCGCCTTGGCCTCCCAAAGTGCGGGGATTACGGGCGTGAACCATTGTGCCCGGCCTATTAATTCTATATTTATACTGTCTTTGAAATCAGCTGCCTTCTGCTTAGGGTCATTCCTTGATTCGGATTGCAAAGGTAAGCCCTATACTTGTTTGGGTAGTGTTAATTGGTTCACAGGAAAGCTTTTAAAGAATCATAGTTCCTTTCATTTGTGTAGTGCTTTACAGCCGTAAATTACTTTTAGTAAAACTCCATCACTGAGTCCTCAGCCTGTGAGGCAGATGTAATTTTGTCCATTTTTCAGATTTGGAAGTAAGTTCAAGGAGGTTGAGCGCAAGTATGAGAATCCGAGAAATAGGAAGTCCAGCAGAGGGTGGGTCCTGAGCAGCCACTCTGGTGGGCTGTGGAGGGCCTGTGATCCCTGTTAGCCAGGGTGGGTGAGGGACGACAACAGGGGGGACCCGGGGCCTGCTCCTTGCTGGGGTGGAGTCGGTGGGAAGAACGTTACCATGTTTGCTGCTGGTTAGGTATTTTAAAATCTCTGTTTTCTACTTAAGGAAACTGAAGCTCATTGATGCCCGTCATACAATTAATATGAACTTAGCCAGGTCCTTTGACTCCAAGTTTAGAAGGTTTTACCCTTAAGTTTCAAAACGCTTTATGGTTTATAAAACTTTTGAAAAGGGAATGATGAGGTCAGGCATGGTGGCTCACGCCTGTAATCCCAGCAGTTTGGGAGGCTGAGGCAGGTGGATCACGAGGTCAGGAGATTGAGACCATCCTGGCTAACATGGTGAAACCCTGTCTCTACTAAAAATACAAAAAAATTAGCCAAGCGTGGTGGCAGGCGCCTGTAGTCCCAGCTACTCGGGAGGCTGAGGCAGAAGAATAGCATGAACCCGGGAGGCAGAGCTTGCAGTGAGCCGAGATCACGACACCGCACTCCAGCCTGGGTGACAGAGCGAGACTCCGTCTCAAAAAAAAAAAAAGAGAGAATGATGAGCAGAGCACAACTGTTAATTCTAAATTTCACAGTTCTCTGCAAAGACAGCTGGCATATTATGATGGAAAAGAAAACACAAGCTTTGAAAGCCCTTTGCTAATTGTATCACCCCTTGAAAATGTCTTCTTGTTTCACTCACGTTATTTGCTTATTTTTACTGTGAAAATTAAAAAGGCCCCTTTTGTTCTATCCAGCGTCTTTATTCAGGGGCCATAAAGTGCCTGCCACACAGTAGGAGCTCAGTAAATCTTAACTCACTGAATGAAGGCCTGAGGCCTTGCTCTGCTCCTCCTAAAGGCAGGGCTGCCCCAGCCTGGCTGCTAACAAGTCCTTTCTCCGCATGGATGGGAACATTTTCCTCTCTGTGCTCCACACTGCCCCTCACAGCCACGCTCTGCCTTCCCCGCCTGTCTCCTTTTCTCTGTCAGTGAGTCATCTGGATGCTCCTCTACAGACAACAGATCTCACTGCAGACAGGAGGCTGGGCAGATGTATGATGGGAGGGGCTCCCATAGCTCTTCTCCTGCCCTGGGTGGCTAAGAAACCGATGACCCAGTGTCGGTGCACAGAGACAGTGACACCCGCCCCATTGGGAATGGAGGGCTTGCCTCTGCAGCTGCAGTCACTGGCACCAGCCTGAAGGCAGGGCCTGCTTCCTGGGTATCAGAATCTTATGATTGGGCCTTCTAAGGCTGTAAGGGTAACTAGATAAGCCAAACAAAAAGTAGCTCCTCTCTGCCCTGCTCTGCCTATACTCTTCATGGCAGGGCATCAGGAAGAGAAAGGCTAGGGCTGCAGGCCCTGGGACTCCATCTTGGCCTCTGGGGTCACTGGCCCAGCCTGTCCTGGTGTCTGATTATTCCACTATGTTTACAACATGCGATGGTGTAGGGCCAGCATGTGGCCCTGCTGCTGAACACAGAGCCAGTGGGAAGGAGAAGGCAGAGGCCTCCAGAGAAGCAGCCTCCCTGATCCCAGGAGTGCACCAAGCCTGTCTGCATGACCACAGCTGCAGCTTGCTTGCCCCAGTAGAGACCGCTGTGGTTAGGAAGCTTGAAGAGACACATTTTGGCATCAAAGAGACCTAGATTCGAATCCCTTCTCTATTGCTTCCTGGCTGTGTGCCCTTGGACCTCTCTAAACCAGTTCCTCACCTGGCAAAGTGGGAGTGCTAATATTTACCTCAGAAGGCTGATGTGAGGGGCATAGTGTCCCCACATAGCCCTCACAGGGGAGAGGTTTTGGTGTAAAGGATTGTGATGGCATATGCCTGCCAGAGGCTTGAATGTGGGCATGTGGGCTCCTGTGTTAAGGCACCCCCTCAGGTACTTGAGGTCTTGGGCAAGTAGGTTTTGTAAGGGCATTGTACAGATAAACATTTGCATCACCCTAAATCAAAATGTTATCATCATTGTGGCACCCAAGTTTGTGTGACTCTGTAAATGGACCAGTAAGGACAATCTGCTCACTAGGCCACCATCCTGGAACCAGAGCCTGGCATAAGGCCTCAGAGGACTCCATAGGTGTGAGGCCTGGAGCTCCATGGGACATCTGGTCAGCCCTACTCACTTGGGCGAGAGGGGTGGGTGGAGAACTGGAGAGTGCCCTGAAAGGACACTGAAGGGGAGGAATGGGAAGGGAACTTAGAAAATTTTGGGGAAGACTCTCTGAAGTCTGGAACCCTCAGGCTCATGGGCTGGGACAGGAGCCTGCTTACCTAGGTCTAAGGGCAATAATGCCTTGTGTGAAGCCCAGGCTGGATCTTTGCATGACTGGTGTTTAATCTAAGCTTGGGGTTAAAGTGCAAGAAGCGATTTGAGATTATTAAGATGGAAAGGAGATTTAAAGATTACTAAATTCAGCTTTTTAGGAGATAAAGACAAAAGAAAAGAGAAGCGGCTTTCACCCACATCAGTTGGCTTATCATGAAGTGGAAGTTGTGTGGAGGCATCTGTGGTTGCAGCACTGTGTCTTGCAGGATTGTGTGGAGCTGGGTGGCTGTCTGTGTGTTGACTAATTTTATGTGTCAACTTGACTGGGCCACAGGGTGCCCAGATATTTGTCAAACATTATTCTGGGTGTGTCTGTGGGGGTGTTTCTGAATGAGATTAACCTTTAAATCAGTAGGCTAAGTAAAGCAGACAGCCCTTCCTAATGCGTGTGGGCCCCATCCAATCAGTTGAAGGCCTGCATAGAATAAAAAGGCTGATTCCCTACCCCAAGCAAGGGGCTATTCCTTCTTACTGACTGACTTTGAGCTGGGACATTGTTTTCTTCTTGCCTTCTGACTTGAAATGAAACATCGACTCTTTCTGGGGCTTGAGCCTGCTGGCCTTCCTACCGGAACTGCACCATGGTGCTGCTGAATCTCCAGCTTGCTGACTCACCCTGCGGATATGGGACTTTTCAGCCTTCATAATTGTGTGAGCCGGTTCCCTACAAGAAATCTCTCTCTCTCTGTGTATATATGTACACATATAAATATACACACATGCACACACACACACACACCCCCTATTGGTTCCGTTTCTCTGGAGAACCCTAACAGACACAGCCAGGACTGTGTGTTGGGAGTTGTGTGAAGTGGAGCTGTGCAGTGGCCTGTGGCCCAGCGGCATTGTTCTGGTGTAGACACGTCTTTGAGTGGCCACATGTTGGGTGCTGGGACTGAGGACAGCACAAGGCCTCCTTATTTGACTGGGTAGATGGGGGAGGGACAGAGTGGAGGCTTCTTTCCCTGTCCTTTGGGGAATCTCAATTCTACTCCCTCATTCTGGGATTTTGAAGGACTGAGCAGGCTCCTCTCCTAGGAGGGCAGTCCTTAGGCCAGCCTGCCACAACCATCCTCCCTGAGTAAGCCTGGGGCCTGGGCACATGACTTGGAACCCTGCTCTTCCCTCCCCAGCAGCCCCACAGGCTATTGGCCAATTCCTGATGACTCAATGGGAGCTGAACCTCGAGGCAGGTGGACAAGTGCACTTGCCTGGAGCAGTTCTCTAGGGCCCACACTTCCCACACTCAGGATCCCCAGTCTTTGTGTAACTCCATGGAGATGAGCCAGGTGAAACCATCGAAGGATGTTTCTGCTTGTCCACTATCCAGACAAGGGGCTGAGGAGCAAGGGGTCAGGGAGATGCTGCCTTCCCAGGCTGTGAGGAGATCCTGAAGCATCCGGGGAAGGGTGTCTCTGCCCAGAGGTTTGCTGCCTGGACCCTCTGAAAGGCCCCTCAAACTCCTCTCACCCTTCCCCCAATTCAGACACATCTTCTTCATTAGTGGAAAGGGCACTGGGCTAGTAGGTAGGAGATTTGACAGCATTGACTATATCACTGTTTCTGGGTGACCTTAGGTAAGTTGCTTTCCCCTGGTTTGTTCACCTGTAACGTGGGAATAATAATCAAATCGAAAAATCTGATTATTCTAAGATGCAGTGAAATAATGTAGGTGAAAGTGTTTTGGAAAATTTATGCAGTGCTACACAAGTACAAGGTATTATTATTATTGTAATTAAATAACCCTGAGCTCTTCCTCTTTGCTCACAGCAACCCTTGGTCTTTTCATATGCTTCCTCTTAGGAAGACCAAAACCAGTGCTTTTAAATCTTTAATGTGCAAACGAATCACTTGGGATCTTGTTAAACTGCAGATTCTGATTCAGTAGGTCAGAGTAGGCCTAGATTCTGCATTTTCATGCTCCCGGGTGATACCAATATTTCTGGTCTGGGGACCTGAACTATCCCTTCATAGGAAAAGAGATCCAAATCTTTCTATAACATATTGAAAAGAAACAGTTTAAAAAATACAGTAGAAGTATGGGCTTATTAAAATAGCTTGTAGTCAAAGATAGTTATTGATCACAAAAGATACATTTTGTTCTTTGGAAAGATGAAGTGAGAGAAGGGAGAGGGAAAGAGGAAGGAAGGAAGGGAGGAAGGGAAGGCAGAAGGAAGAGAGAGAGGAGGGGAGAAAGAGAGAGAGAGAGAGAAGAGAGATGAGAGAAGAGAGAAGAGAGAAGAGAGAAGAGAGACAGGATGGCCCCAAGAAGCCCTGGACTGATCACTTCCTAGACTTCTCTGTGGAACAGCCACCACTGGTCTTATTAAGAGAGTCTGTGCTGCCCATTCTTGAGCCTACACTGTTGAGGATTCTTTCAATTTCTCCTGGGATGTTCTGCTTTTCCTCATTCTCAGTCTCCCGGTGGTAGAAGTAATTGAAGTTGGAGACAATGACAGGCACAGGGAGAGCAATGGTGAGGACCCCTGCAATGGCACACAGAGTGCCCACAATCTTCCCCCCTGGGGTGGTCGGACACATGTCCCCATAGCCTACAGTTGTCATGGTGACCACTGCCCACCAGAAGCCATCAGGAATGCTAGAGAAATGGGACTCTGGCTCATCCACCTCAGCAAAGTAGACTGCACTGGAGAAGAGGATGACTCCAATGAAGAGAAAGAAGATGAGCAACCCCAACTCCCGCATGGACGTCTTCAGCGTTTGCCCGAGGATCTGCAGCCCCTTGGAGTGGCGCGACAGCTTGAAGATGCGGAAGACCCTCACCAGGCGGATGATCCTCAGGATGGCCAGGGACATGTTCTGTTGGGCACTCGGCTCTGTCTCCTGGACTAGCTCTGTGATGAGAGTTGCAAAGTAGGGGATAATGGAGATGATGTCAATGATGTTCATGATGTTCCTGAAGAAGTCAGTCTTGCTGGGGCAGACCACGAACCGGAGCACCAGCTCAAAGGTGAACCACACGATGCAGGTAGACTCCACCATGAAGAAAGGGTCAGCGAACATGGTCTGGGAGAGGACTGTCTTGCTCATGTTGAGATTGGGGTCTCTGACCACCTTCAGCTCCCTATCCTCCCGGAACTCTGGCAGTGTCTCCAGGCAGAAGATGGTGATGGAGATGACCACAACCAACACCGAGACCACGGCCACACCACGGGCAGCGCTGGAACTCTCAGGGTACTCAAAGAGGAGCCAGAACTGACGGTGGATGTCATTGGTGGGTAGCAGTGTTTCAGGGTCTTTGATGAAGCCTTCATCCTCCCGGAACTGGTCCATGGCCTCACTACCCAGCTCATAGAAGGAGATTTCATCAGCAAAGATATCAATAGGAACATTGGCTGGGCGCCGAATTTTCCCACCAGATTGGTAATAATATAGGATTCCATCAAAACTGGGCCGGTTCCGATCAAAGAAATACTCATTTCTCATGGAGTCAAAGAACTGCATCCTTTTCTCCCGGTCTCCCAGGAGAGTCTCTGGGAACTGACTGAGGGTTCTGAGCTGGGTCTCAAATCTCAGCCCAGCAATGTTGATGATCACCCGCTGGTTTCCTTCATTCAGGACCAGTGGCTCAGGCCCTGGGGGGTCAGCATAGTCTCCCGGAAGCTTGGAGAAGGCCGTCTCATGGTTGGTGCTGTCGCTGATGAGGATCTTCCAGCTGGAGAAGGAGCTGCCCCCAGGCTGGCCTTTTGGGCTGGTTGAGTCGAAGTCTGTGGCATAGCCTGGCTCTTCTTGGATTTCATCTGAATTATCAAAATTGACCAGTGCAACCTCCATTTCTTTCCAGCCACACACATCCATTCTAGGGGAGCTAGGGAAGAAGCATGAAGATCCTCAGCCTTCGCTGCCTGCTATGAGCTATGGAGAAGAAGAAGTTCATTATACAAGATCCAGGGCAGAATACAACTGGCCCTTGTTTATTGAGGTGAGGTACACAAATGGGCTAATCAATGACTTATTTGTAGCTTGGGAAGGAACATCATGGTTATTTTGGCAGCATGCTTCCCTTGAAATCATTTTGCACCCCTGAGTTTGCATAAACTAATAACTAGGAGAAATTGCAAAAAAAGGATCCTGGCAAAGAGGGGGAGATTCTCCCCAGCAAAGGATGGTCTCCATATGTGATGGCAGAGGGGCCATGCTAAAAGAAGAAGTTAACATTCCTTAATAATAAAAAGCATGATCTTGTATTTGCATGAAGCCTTCTGTCTACCCAAACACGTCTCCATGCCCAATCTCATTCGTAATGCCTCTCTTTCACACCAACAGTGAGTCCCTCACACATCCTTTTGGTCATGTCTTCAAAATATATCTGGAATTCAACCATTTTGTATCACCTCCACCCCTGCCTCTGGACCAAGTGGTGAAGGGTGGAACCAGATCTGTGAACTCAATGGGGATTCTTTAGGGAAGGAAAAACAAGATGCTGGGTTGGCCAATCGACCGTGTCCTCTAAACGACCCCTTACCTGGAAATAACTCCTAGAGTTGTTTTGAAGGTACCTCAAATGAGATAACATGTATGGAATTCTTGGTGGAAAGAAAGATCACTATATTATAGCTATTGTTTTTTGTCAACTTTCCCACGTAACAAGCACTTTAGAAACTACCAGCAATTGGAATTTTTTTGGCCTGAGTCCAAGGTGTCCATAGGGAGTAATTTCATTTTGAGAAATCATTTTAGGTGGGAAGGAAGTAAATAATTGTGTGTGTCTGTGTGTGTGTGCGCGTGTGTGTGTGTATGTGTGTGTGTGTGTGCGCTGGAGATGGGGTTAGGAAATCATGCCCAGTGGACTTGGACATCTATACACATAGACTAATATTTCTTTCCTCAGGTTCATTCTAGCTTCGATTTCAATTTAAGAACACTGAAGACAGGCAGGCTGGGGATGGGAGTGGGAGAGAAGTAAGGGACTTAGCCTCAGGCAAAATCTGTAGTGGTCATAGCCTTGGAGAGGTTTCCTTTACAGGTGACAAGGCTATCCTGCAGTGTAGTGTTGTAGTCTTTTCAAAGTGATTCCACATTCACTTATCTCACTGGATGACAATAATCATGTGAGGTTAGTTGTTATCTCTGTTTTGCAGATGGGGAAACCAAGTCACAGGGACAAAGTGGCTTCCCAAGGTCACATAACTAGTGCTACAGAGTCCTAACCTAAACCTGGCCATGGCCTTCTGGCCCAGGGCCTTTCCCACTAGACCATGGAGTCCCTATATAGGAGCCGAGCCTTGTGGGGAGCTGTAGGGTAGGGCCACAGAAGTGTCAGGGGCCCAGGAACTCTTTCCACCCCATGACCCCTTTTCTCAGTTCAGGTGCCATGTGTTGAATGATGAGCTCAAGTCTGATTGGTCAGCAGTGGTAGAGTACCCATTCTACCTCTCAGGAATATGTGGCCATTGCAAACGGCCTAATTTCACGGAGCTGCTGCTTCCTCAGCTGTGGAATGAGGAAGGATGTACCCACTGCCAAGCATGCCAGGTGCCAGCCTGCTGTGCGAGGCTCGGTGAGCAGTAGGATGGCTGGGAGGCAGGATGGAATCTGAGAATAGAATCAGTCCACCCGAGCTCAAATTCTGGCTCTGTACATGGTAAGCCCTGGAGAAATGTAGCTTCACAGTGATTCGCATGATGATTTGGGGGCCTTGTCTTGAACTGCTTGGCAGCTGGATGGCTGTGGGTGGGGGACTCCAGCTCTGTCCTGATCTTGTGTCTTCGAAGCACCATTTTCTCCTTTGGGGTCTTGGACCGCAGGTGGTGCTCCCTGATGATTATCTTCCAGGTGTGAATCGGTCTCGCTTTCTGAGAGGAACGAGTACCATCAGTGAGCTTTGGGCAAGGTTTGGGAACCACTTCCATGGTTCTAGCCAAGGCTAGAGTGACCCTTATCAGGAACTTCTCTGGAGACCAGCAGCAGAAAGCATTTGGGGATTAGGGAGAGCTTCTTTGGCCAAATAATTAATTTCCTTTTCTGGGAGCCAGGCCATTTCCCTTCTCCCTGCCTCCTAGGCTCCTCTTTGTCACTTCCACCCCCAGGTCAAGTGACAGATAGGAGGGTGTTTGATGAGTGTCTGATGGTAAGGAAGTGGCAGACAGTGCCAAGCTCAAACAGCATATTCCATGGTCTACAGAAGTGTGCTGTGCAGGCGGCTCCACCTGCCCCATTAGTAGCAAATGTTAATCATCAAAACAAAGAGAAAAGAGAACCGTCTTGAGGACAAGGACCTGGTGTGAGGCTCTGCCCCACCACTTAGGAGTGTATATTTTAAAGCAAATCATTGGATTTTATGACTCAGCTTTCTAATCTATAAAATGGGTAAAAATAATAGTAATTCCCATCTCAAAGATTATACTGAGAACTAAATAAGGTAGTAACAGTGAAAGCACTTTGTAAATTGTAATTGTAAATTGTAAAATTACAAAAATCTCCCTTTACGCTTTCCTCTCCTCTGCTCCAGACATAAACCCAATATAACATGCTTGTAGAAAGCGTGTTTCATGTGAAGAACTGCAGGAGGAATTCTCAGCTCACTATTCTCCCCTTCTACTCAGCCCAGTCCTGACTCCATGCCTTCATCCTTGTTTTGCTCTTGCTTCTCATATGTTTTCTACTTCCCCTCCCTTCCCCCACCATCTATTCCTCCCTGCCCATCTGGGGACTATTCAGATCCTACCTTGTCCCAGGAGCCCACCCTGGCCAGTGTCTGGGAGAGCCCCTCTGTCTCCCTGTGCTGTTAGCCTGCTTGTGTAGATGCTCACTTTTGTCCTCAGTTTGGAGCACCAGCTTCCATGGGGTCAGCCTTCACTCTTCAGCTCTCTTGCAAATTTTCAGGGTGCATGATTGTGTTTTGCAGAGCTTTTCCTATCAGCCTGCTTGGTCTTGGAGGACAGGATTCCCCTCTGATCCCACCTGCATTGCCCCAGTGTCCAGCTCAAAGTTGCAGATAGGAGGGTGGCTGATGAGGGTCAGGGTGGTGTTGGAGGTAGTGGGGCAGTGCCAACTTCAAACAGTGTATCCTGTGGATGTAGAGTGATTATTTGTTAAGCACTTGCTTGTTAAGTAGGTGAATGGATGAATGAATGAAGAGTTGTAAGCTCATGAAGGCCGGGAACATGTCTGTCTTATGCACCACTTGGCCAGCCCACCTATGTGCGCAATTCATCTCTGGTAAGTGAGTGAATGAATGAGTGATGAATGAATGAGGGGTGGCAGTTGGTGCATGGGCTCAGGGCCAGGACACCTGCATTGCCTCTACAGTTCTGTGATTAGTGACTGCTTGCATTATCTCATCCAGACTCCATTTTTTCATCTGTAATAAGAAAATATGCAGTCAAAGGAGCTAGATAAAAAGGATACACATATAGAATAATTCTATTTATATGAAATTCTAGAAAATGCAAACGAATCTAGAATGACAGGAAGCAGATCAGCAATTGCCTGGGGATGAGGATGGAGAGGGTGAGGGCGGAGTTATAAAGGGGCTCAAGATTGTATAAAGGGGCTTCTTATCTTGATTTTGTGATGGTTTCACAAGTCTATAGTCAAAACTTATCAAGTAGCACACTCTAAGTTTAGTGTGCGTCATTGTATTTCAACAAATCTGTAAAGAAAGAAAAAGGCAATCACACAAACAAAAGAAATAAAATTGCATGGTTTGCCAATGATTCCTCAAGATTTTGGCAAGGACCAAAGGGGATGACATGAAGATGCTCTGTAAACTGCATGGGTCATGTGGAAAGAGGGGGTTACTCTTGCATAGTGCTCACTACGGTGCCCAGCACCATGTCTGCTCGTGTTGCAAGAGCTCAGCAAACTGTTTAGAAAGAGTGAATGTACCCTGGAGCCCAGGGCCAATCTTGGTGCCCAGAGACCACCCAGCAGTGCTGTATCCCTGCAGATCAGGCTGTGAGTACCTTACCCTCTCTCAGAAATGTGCACAATGTCAAGGAAGCCCCGGGCCATGGCAGGCTGTCTCTCTCAGCTTGGTGCTCGGCATTTTGTCTGTTTAGTGGTGGGAGAGAAGCCTCTATTTGCACTGGAAAATATCTACTTCTCTGGAAGAGTTTCACTCTTTCAATAGGCTTTTGTACTATAATTAGTATTTCATAAGAGTCAAGATCAGAGTTGTTTCTGCCCCTTGGACTCACAGTCTTGGCTGCCCCCCTCTGCCCCACACTCTGGAAGGAGATGGACGCCTTGGGTGGGGTGAGTTACTTGATGAAGCTGTAACTGCAGAGCTGGGGGTATTTGGGGGCTGGCTCCCATTGCAACAGGCAGGGGCCTGGAGTCTGCTCTGCGTGACTCCCTTTGAGTCTTAGATCTTTTGATCTGCCCAGTGATCCAGGGCCTTGATGGAATTGCCATTATACCAGGCTGAACTCTCACCCATAGCTGAAATGATCATCACTTTCAAGAGTCTTCCATAATGTCCGGTTCTACATGTAATCTCTGTGCTTGCCTGGCACAGTGCTGAGACAGTGCACTGGGTTGAAACAGATCTCTTTTCCTTGCTGAACATACTTGTACTTTCCTCCCTCCAGGCCACCACGTGGGCAGGTCCTGCCACCTGCATACTTTACTTCTAACCTCACCTGAAGATGAAGCTTTCTCTAAGGACTCCAGATGAAGGCACGCTTGCCCTTCTGAGCACCCCCTGGAAGATGTCTACATTTCCTTCTTGGCATTTTATTTGATTCATGTTTTAACTCCTAGAACTTTGTCATCTTTGGGTCCCTCAGCATCTGGCACGTGGGAACAGGCTGGCCCCCTCACTATCCCGGAGACCCCTATGCTTTCCCATCTTCTGACCTCTGCTCATTGCCCTTTCCTAACAGCCAGACGGACTTGGGTTTGAATACCATCTTTTTACCCACTAGGTATGTGACCTTAGGCACATCACCACCTCTGTGAACTCTGCTTTCTTCCCCTCTAACTGGGTCTAATCGTACCTTTCTTTTGGATTCTTGGGGGAAAGAATGAGATAATGTATAGAACTTTGCCTGGCATGCAGTAGGCATCCCATAGATGGGAGCTGATCTTTTTTGGGAAGCTTTCCCTGCCCATGTGACGCAGACCTCAGCCATCCCAATTGCCTCTCCTGTGCCCTGTAGCTCTTCATGTTGGCAGCCAGACTGAGGATGAGGCTTTATGGTTCAGGTAACCTCTTCTCTGACTGGACCAGGCACTTCCTGCAGGCAGGGCATGGGGAGGGGCTCAGCCCTGTGCTTCTCCCAGAACAGACCTGCAGACATCTGTGGCTAATGTCAGGGCTGTGGACCTGGCTTTTCAAGGTCACAGAGCTATACCAAGCAGGCAGTGTCCAGAACCCATCCCATGGCTTTTCCCCATGGGTCAACTTTGGTTGCCTAGCAACTCCAACACCTCCTAGGCATTCAGGTGAGGCAGCAGCTGCTCCTTAGTCAGAGAATGGTTGAAATAAGTAATCATGCAAAGACAACAGTGTGTACTGCATCTTAGGGCCCCAAGGCCCCGGTGACAGGAAGCTCAGATGTCGCAGGGCTGGAAGCAGGTAGGAGGATGAGGGGGTGGGCAGGTGGGCCTGGCTCTCTGGTCCTTGAGCCAATGAGTGAAGGACTGAAGGAAGGTGGGAGTGAAACGCAAACCATAACACCCCTTGTGACTGGACAGAAGAGGGCGCTGCTGTCCTGCTGGAAGCAATCCCAGGACCACTCCGAGGACCCTTTACTTACCTCTGATGCCGCTTTTCTTTCACTTTAGGGTCGGCCAGGCCTCAGGTCTTGCAGATTGTCCCCAGTGAGTGGCTCTCAAACCTGACCCTTTCTGATCTCTGCCCCTCTTAGAGCCAAGCCCCATCTCTTCGGCTCGTGCTGAACCACGGCCCGGCCGGAAGAGTGTGGATTCTGTTCCTCTCTGTCTCACGTGGTCGGGATTATGTTGCCTCACTCTCCAAGAGCCTCAGTTTCCCCAACCAGGGAATGGTAAGATGGGGTCTTAGGCAAGACTCGCTGGCTTTGCCGCTCACTGTAGCCCCTCTGGTCCCTCGAGTGCCCAGCTCCTCCAGCCTTTCTGAGTGGAAAGCAGAGGTGGCGATGTCAGCCTTAGGGACATGGAAAGGGTAGAGCTGGAAACCGAGGTCAGCGCCCGTCAGGAGACCTGAATTCAGTGGGGAGGTCAGCAGGCTGGGTGTGGGGGCTGCCCCTCATCCAGCCTGAGGCAGGCTCTCCATCCTGGTCAGGAGCACAGGCTCTGGGGGCAGACAGGAGGGCCAGCTCCCAATCCTGGCTTGGCCACTTAGTGTTTGTGCAACAGAGAACAAGTTACTTATGCTCCTTCACTTAGGGTTCTTCGTCTTTACAGTAGCCTTGCTAGCACCTCCCTGGAAAGGGTGTGGTGAGAAAGCGATGTCACATAGAAACCATGCAGCGTGCAGTAGGAGCTCAGCAAATGCTGGCAGCTGCTATCAGTTGGGCCCAGTCAGGGACCATGGGGTGGGGATGGCCATTCCTCCTTTTCCTGTCCTGCCAACGGTAAAATGGGTGAGTTTCACCCTTACTAGTATGGCAGCCAGGTCCTTTCAGAGGCTGTCCATGCTGATGCTGAGCCTGCTGGGACAGGCATGATGGTCAGTAAGGGAAAGGCCTCTGGGACCGATGTGCCTGGGCCATCAGAGGCTGGGTAGAACTTGTACGGCCCGTGCTCTAAGCTCCTCTGTCTGTGGTGAAGCTGCCTCCTCCTGTCCTGCTGTGAGGGGTTAGGTGGTCACTTGGTTACCTACACTCCTGCTGACCACACAGTTCCACACAGGATGTGAGCCTCACGATGTGCCCTAAGGAAGGTGGCGATTATTACCCCCATTTAGCAAATAAGACAACTGAGGTCCAGAAAGCTGTGTGATTGGCCCACAGTCCTTCAGTCACTACGTTATAAAGCTGTGACTCAAACCCAAGTTTCTGTCACAGTCCTACAATAGCAGATCCACTACCACCTGTGGCCTACTGTCATTCAGCCAGGGGCAGTGCCCACACACATACACAGAGACATGGACACACACATGCAACACAAACATACAGACACACAAATAGCCACAACAGACACACTCAGGCACACATATTCAGCATGAATATGTGAGTCTTCTCACACTGCCATGGACATATCCATGCTGCACATGCAATTACCAAGATACCTGAAGACAGAGATAGACACATACTGGCGTAAATATGCAGGTACGCATGAGAGGGTTCCCATGCACAAATTTGCACTCCCCAGTACCACCCACGTTGCACAGATGTTTCTGTTCCAGGTATGCCCTGACACCCCCTTCTCCCATCTAGTCTCTCTGCCTCTCAGAAGGGAGAATGTTCTGTTACTTGGAACAATTGAAAGAAGACAAGGAGGGCTGGAGGGGGCACAGAAAGCTGGTCACGTGACTCTCTTCTTTGTTAGAGTGTCGATGGGCACAGCGTGGGCAGTCTGTCTCTCTCCCTGCAGGGACTGCTCAAGGACAAACCTATCTTCCTAAAGGGATGAAATGATGCAGGCAAGAGTTCTTTCATTTAAAACCCGAGCAGCAGCAGCGATGCTGAAAAGAACGATCACGGAAGAATTCATTCCTGCAGGAATATAAGAGCGTACAATTTAACTGCTATGAACCGTGGAGACTGGAACAGCTGCCTCCCAACACTGGGTGAAATACTTTTGCTCTGGAAGCCAGCCAACTGGGAGGCAGGACTCCTGGGGTCTTTTTCCTGGACCTCTTGATTTTGTGCACTGTCAAGTCCCCATATTGCCTTCTTGTTTGCTCTGGAGAGAAGGGAGCATCTGCCTCTGATGGTAATAAATGCAGTTTCTGGATACCGGGAGAGACAACAAAGAAGTAATGGGTCTGGAAGCCTGAAGAGGTTCTGCCTATACACGGTGGTAGCTGAGGGGCTGGTTCCATCAGTACCTGCACCTTCAGCAATGCAGCTTCTGCTCAAGTCTATCATGGGTATTTACCCTTTGGACTTTGGGAAGTGGGAAGCTCATTGCAGTTTTGGGCTGGCCCTCTGCAGAGTTCTGGGTGTCAGCCTTACTAAGCAGGTCCTTGGGGAGGTGTGGAGCCAGGAGGGATACTGCAGAGCTGGGGCTGAGCTGAACACTCTCCATACACTCACCATGCCCTGTCCTCAACTAGGTCCCGGTTTCAGCCTCTCACCCTGTATCCAGCTGCTGCTCCCTGAGGGGGCTTCGACAGAGCCCCACCAAACTTCCTTCTTGACCAGCTCAGCTCAGCTGTGGGGTGGGGGATGGGGAAGGGCAGATTAGCAGTAGTGTGCTGGGGTTTTTGTTCCTGTGAAACCTCTCCTTCCCATCCCCCGAAATATGGGTTTGTTTTTACCCATTCCCAGGAATACAAGAAGGAATTATTTTAGATGAAATTGTAAGGTAGGGGACATTTCTATTTAACACTCCACTCTTGCCACCTGGCCCTCAGCCACCAGTTTTCATGAAGCCAGTTTATCAGCTGGAGAGCATGGGATGTGGAGTCTGTGGACATGCGTTCAGGTTTGCCTCGGCTTCTTGCTGGCTGTGTAGCTTT
Organism: Pongo pygmaeus; assembly: GCF_028885625.2. Lineage (NCBI taxonomy): Eukaryota > Metazoa > Chordata > Mammalia > Primates > Hominidae > Pongo > Pongo pygmaeus. Next base: position 119,197,403 of record NC_072373.2, on the reverse strand, counting down.
AGCGGAGTCACGTTAGCTTGCTAAATCTTAGTTCCTTCATCTTTAAAACAGTCATGGAAACATCTGCCCTGCAGACTATCCCCTGATACTCTGTATGGAAGGTTCTTAAAAACATCTGTGTTGAATGAATAGGTCTGAAGCCCACGTGAGATAACAGATGTCAGAATGCTCATGAAAACACGGGATAGATTCACCATCCCTGAGCCAGGTTTGCCCACCTGATGAGGAGCCTTTCTGAACTAAGGTGCTTCTCTGATTTTTCTCAATAACATGCTGCAATTCACCACTGATAAATTTACCTAAACTTGCCTCATCCCTTCCCAACATCCTCCCTTCGTTCTCCCAGGAGGCAGTTTATTTAGCACGGTGTTAACAAACATTGACTCTGGAGACAGCAGGGTTTGCAATCTCAGCTCTATAACCAGCTAGTCCTGTGGCCCTATGCAAGACACTTAATCTTTGTGCCTCAGTTTCTTCATCTGTAAATGAGAATACCTATATCATAGGGCTGTCAAGATAATTAAAGGGGTGAATGTAAAACACAACAGCACCAGACACATGACGAGCACTATGTAAAAGCTGGTTACAGTGTGTGTAGGAGCCCAGGCCTGGCTGCCCTGGGGAACAGCTGCGTTGCCTTGGCCAGGCTGTGAAAGCATAACTGGAGCCTTCCTTTGGCGCCCCTGTAATTGTCTGAGCTCACAGTGTCTTCTATCCCCAGGGTGTGCCCTGGTCTGGTTCTCTGCTCAGGTAAAGGCCTCTTTCTCCCAGACCTTCACACCCATCAGTTTCCAAAGCCTGTGGGATCTGCCTCCATGAGGTCCCATCTCTGCCCCACCTCTCCCCTTTCTCTGTCCTGTTGCCAGCCATTGTTCAGACGTCACTCCTTGCCTGGATTGCCGCCATGGCCTCCTCAGTTCTTTTTGTCCTCCCGATGTGGCTACCAGGGTGCTCCTCCACACAGCCAGGATGGATTAAGTCACCCCTGCGCGAGGCCTCCAGTGAATCCCTCCACACCCAGCCTGGCACACATCCTGTGTGTGCCTCTGTCTCCCAGGTTGTGGTGGGACCCTGGCCTCATCTACTCTCTGCAGCCAACTTTAGCATCTGTGGACACATGTAGCATCCACCAGGGAACTGGAGCGGGGAGTGCACTTGGCCCCTGCTCCACCTCGCTGTTGTCCACCATACCTTCTTCCTTGCCTTTCTTTCCCTGAACAGGCAGCGCAGGGCCAGGCAAGCAAGCCCTGTGGCTAAGTGTTGACACTGACCAATAAAATGCCAAATGCCAGACTCTCCTTTATTGTGAGCACCCCAATCTTGAGTTATTTTCTTGGGGTTACCTCCCTTAAGAACTACACTATAGCTACGTTCCAGGATGAATTAAGCTGCATGAGCTTGAGCATGCTACTTAACCTCTTTGTGTCTCAATTTCTCATCCATAAAGTGGGGGAAATAATAATGTGTACAGACAGATTTGGGGAAGGATTCATATCCTTGTATCACCCCAGTACCTAATGTGTTGCCTTGCACATAGAAGAACCTCTGAAAATATTTGTTGAATAATTCATTGATTGGTGCACAAAGGCATGAGCTACAGAACAAAGCATCCATGGTGGAATTGCAGGCATTTGCCTATGGTGGGTGGGGTGGGCAGTGCGGCTGCCTGTGTGCCTGACAAAATACCATGGAGGCCATTCTCTATTCTCCTGGCTAAAGTTCTGCTGTTGGCTTCTAGGCCTGTTATTCTATTGGCTCTTATGTGGGACTTTGAGCAGAGGACTGATAGTGGGGCTCTGGGGCCTCCTTAAATCCCAAGAAGGCTCCAGAATTTCTGGAGCAGAAAGGGCCATGGTGCTTGTGGTTGTGGGGGCAGCTCTGCTTTCTTCTTTTGGAAAGACAAAGTCCAGACATAGGTGGGGAACTGAAACTGGTGTTCTTAGAAGGCTCAGGACTAAATGAACTAGGAATGTGGACCATAGAATAATGTGTCTCCCTGAGAGCATGCTGGGAGATGAGCCGATCTGGCTAGCATTTGCTTGTTGCCATGCATGCAACCAAATTTCCCCAGGATGCTCCAGGAACTCCAGGAGAAAGATATTTGGGGCCCTTAGATATGGTGGTTAAGATCTAGATGCGGAGATTGAAGTGTGGGGCAAAGGAAAAAAATGTGTCCAAGAACTCACCAGCAGGAGCAATAGAAGAGAAGGTGTGTCTTCTTCGGCCTGAGTGAGCCTTGGGTGCTCTGGCTGGGTCAGCTCTCCATGGGGAATCTGCTGTTCTCAAGGTAAAGAGGAGGATTGGCAAGAAGGAGCCTGCCCAGCTGGTGCCTGGGATTCAGAAATCCTATCCTTCTGTGAAACAGGATCTCCCTGGCTGTCTCTGTCTCTGGAGGAAGCTGGAGAGAGGATCCAGTCATGGTCAGTGGGAAGGGTACAGGGTGGCAGGGCTCCAGGGCCAAACTGGGCAAAGTGAGCTCAGGAAAGTACAACCCTCCAACATCAGGGCTTAAGGTGCACAGATCAGATACTGATGCACTCAGGGTTTGAGTTAGCTACTGACTCAGGGTGTTTCCTAAAGCCAGTGATAACATGCAGGCAGCAGAGGGTGGTGGTGGTGGTGGGCTTGTGTCTCCCAATCATTACCCCCGCTCATAGGAGACCTTGCATGACTGGCTGATCAAGTCAGGCATTGCTTTCCTGGTCTCCTCAGTGACTGGCCCCTGCCTGGCACCGAAGAGTTTACGATGGGCCTCTGCCCACCTGCTGCGGGAAGGGTCAGGGTAGGGGATGAAAAAGGATGCTTGGTTCAGTCCCATGGGACCTGAGGGCTGGAACCTTGGCCTGACTGAGCTGATATACAGAGCTTTCTCCAACTCTAGCCAGACTCCTTCTGGTTCCCTGAGAGGGCTGTGGCCTGGAGGAGAGAGAATGTTGGGAAGGGCTCCCTCCTCAGGGAGAGGACCCCTCCCCACTTACTTCCTTCATAAAACTGTCTAGTCCTGTGTCCCAGATCCTTGGGGGTGGAGAGGAAGGACACTGCCCCAGCTCTCTGACCTTACCGTCCTGAGGGGGTGTATTTGGGTAATAGTATGAAGGCGAGGCAGAAAGGTGGGATAAGACTGTATGAGAGTTAGAAGACCTGGCATTGAGTTTATAGCATTTAATTGCTGGTGACCTTGAGCACATCCCTTAATCTCTCTGTGCCAATACAGCACAATGGTTCAGCACATAGGCTCTGAAGGTGATTATCTGGGTCCAAATCCAAGCTCAGCTACTAGCTGCATGACCTTGGACAAATTACCTAACCTCTCTGAGCCTCCATTTTCTTATCTATAAAATGGAAATGAGAATAATAGTACACCCCTCAAAGTGTTGTTGTGAGGTTTAACTGAATTAATACATATAAAACACTTAGACAAATGCCTGGCCTGGTGAAATCACTCGGTAAACATAGCTGTCATATTTTTGAGTCAATGACCTCTATATGTTCTCTGTCTACTTTCATAGTCAAGAGACCATTATTAGACAATGGACTTAAAGTGCTTCGTAAACTATAAAGTGCTGAAGAGATTTAGGAACAAATGTTGCCATTAAAAATAGGTGAAACTGTCTTTGGGGAGCACAGGCTGCACCTTCAGGGCCTCCCCATGAGTTAAGAGCTCCCTGCTCCTCACTGGGTAGCCCTGGGCTCTTCTTCTGGTACTGCTCTATCATCAGGCCCCATCCCTTCCCCTTATTTCCTTTGTAAAACTATCCAGTCTGGCATCCCAGGGCCCTGCAGCTGCTGGGTGAGGATCAGTTGATCCCATGGAAATTGTGGGTTTTTTCTCGGGAACCTGGAGATGCACAGTGCCTTTTCTGCAGAAGGGGCTCTAATGGCAGGTGTTTTGGGCCATGTTGGGATGAGAAACATTTTGCTGATCTTCATGAAGGAAACTTTTGCTGTTCCCAGCCCGTTTTCCTATGTACAGGGCAGCCTCCGTCTTAGAGAAGGGGTAGTACCCCAGAAAGCCTGGTGACCACCCCACCAATTCCTTGAGTTGAGGTCTGAGTTCTGGCTCAGGAACTGTTTGTGGCCCACCATGATTGCTCAGGTCCCATCACAGCGCAGCTCCCCAGGCCAGGCAACAGGGCGGCACAAAGGCCTTTCCTATCAATAGCTGATGAGTCCATTAGTAAATGGTGCACTGTCTTCCCGTGAGCAATGTCCTCCCTGCTCCCTTGGTCTTTCTCTATTTTTCCCCCCCTCCTGTGACTCCTGTTTGCTGTTGCTTCCCCCTCAGGGTTACCTGGTTGGTCATGTCCTATGAGGGGTGGATAAGAGACTAGATCCCAGGGGTAAGGGAGCCAGAACGCCTGGCACACTGCCACTGCCCAGAGGCAGGAGGCTGTGCCCAGGGACTGTGCTTGTCTTCCTTGCCCCAGGGAGGCCCCTCTTAGCAGGGACATTTATGTGCCAGGGGAGAGAGAGTTCTGGCACTGATCTAGGTTACCTCCTCGCTTGGGACCAGTATTGGGGTTCTCTGAGGAGTGAGCATCTGAAGGGGCTGCCAGCAGGAAAAGAAGGGAGGAAGAGGCAGTGGGTTGAGGTGCACTCTGCTCACGGTTCCGCATAGGTAGTTAACATGGATCCGTTTAATCATCCTAAAGCTGTGAATGCTCTTCAGACATCTCAGTGGATATGATCAAGCCAGAAGGAAAGGTTTCTCCTGGGCCAAATGAGTCAAATAGGACAATATCGATTTATTTACTAGGTTCAGCAACATTTGTTGTGCCCCTGTGCACCTGGCACTGTGCTGGGTGCTGGGATACAGAGTGAAACCCATTGGCATAACTGAGGCTGCGCCCTGGACATAACTTTGCAATTGTTACTCCTACCTGATTTGTAGGAATAACTTTACTTAGATAAAATTGACATACAATAAACTGTACATATTAAAAGTGTACGATTTGATAAGTTTTGACATAAGTATATACCCATGAAGCCACCACACCAATCAAGACAGTGGACATCCCTATCATCCTGAAAAGCTTGTTCAAGTCCCTTTATAATGCCTGTCACTTCTCCCTCATTCCAGTTCTCAGTTCACTACAGATCTGCTTTCTACAGATTGGATAAAATTTTCTAGGATTTTATATGAGTGGAATCATACAGCATGTATTCTTTTTTTGTCTGGTACCTTTCATTCAGAAGAAATATTTTATGATTCATTAATGTTGTTGCATGTATCAATAGTTCATTCCTTTTTATGGTTGTGTAGTATTCCACTGAATGGATATAACACAAGTTGTTTATCCTTTCATTTGCTGCTGGACTTTTGGGTTGGTTGCAGTTTTTGGAAAGCTGCCGTGAACATTCATGCCTTAGTCTTTGTGTAGGCTTATGCTTTCATTTCCTTTGAGCAAATATGTAGGAGTGGAATGACTCCTACCAGTTTGATAGAGTTAAATGTCCAGCATCTGCAAAGAATCTTGGATTGGCCCAATCTTCCAGAATTCCACCAGGATGCTCTTGGGTTCTTGGGAAGTTTTTTGTTTTGTTTTGTTGAGGAGAAAACAGGTGGACATGCACAGGAAACCTAGAGACAAACAGAAATTGATGGGGGTGCTTTGTAAATAACCACAGCTAAAAATTGTTTTCCTTTGAGCCAGTGGTATATCGTCCTTTACAAGATAAGTATCAAAGTTTATCAGCTAGTCATTAGCTTTGACCTCCAGGCTGCCATCCTGGAGCATAGCTGTGGCCAGAGAAAAGGCCTTGTCCAGCTTCCTGGGAACTAAGGGGTTTGTTTGGGCCTGGGAGAGATGTGAACACCTGGCTCACACCTGGCTCCAGATGCCAGGGCAGCTGAGCTGCCACTGGTGGGCACTGTAGTGTCAGTTCCAGCTGTGAATAAACACAGAGAGCAAACAGTCCTCACAACTCTAACCCAGGCTCCTGACAGACTTTTACATCATTCCATTTGGTGCCTGTATACCCTTCCTTTCTCCCAGCTCTGAGTCCTGGTACAGGAGTGGCTCACCTGGGGTACTCAGGGTACCTCCTTTTCATCCGGGTAGCTGGGCTCAACCTGGCTGGGGCTCAGCTGCTCTTATCTTGGAGGCTCTGAGAAGTAGCTTCAGAGAACTAAATCCAAGAGAAATGAGGAGTAGGGGCCCTGGGCTTCTCAGCACCTCCAGTGACTTATTAATTGGTTAATTTTCTGATTAATCAACAACCAGTTTTTGGGCAAAGAAACTGCTAGGTGCTTGGGTTATAGGGGGAACAAATGCAGATGCCTTTGAGGTGCTTATGGTCCAGAAGGCAGCCCAACAAGAAGGCAATGAACGGCACACTCACCATGAGGAGATCAGACAAGCTCCAGGGACCGTAGGGTAGGGGGAACTAACTGCATCCTGCTGTGCGCAGGAAGATGGCTAGGGTGCTCTCAGAGAGGTCTGTGCTCCCTGACCAAAGACGGCAGGCACCGGTGGGAATCGCAGCCTAATAACACAGTGCCATAAGGCTGAGTGAGAAGGCTTTCTGTGGTTAGAAAAAACCCCACGTTTCTCCTTTCTTTTCCTCTTCCTGACATTGCTTCTCTTCTCTACTCTTATTGCCACAGGAACCTGCCATTCTTGTCAGAAGAGTCAATTGAGAAGAAAATGCAAATGCATTTGAGCTGTGTGTGCAAAAGTCATGACAGGGAAAAGGTGCAGGAAACAGAGCCCAAAATTGGTTACCAAAATTCACTGAATAACAATATTCATAGCAGCTAACATTTTTTGAGCATGTAAAATGTGCCAGGTGCAGAGCCTAGTGCTTTACTTATATGACCTCATTTAATCTCCCCAACAATAGGAGTGGGTATTATGATGATCTCAATTTTACAGATGGGGAAACTGAGTCACCAGGGAGGTTTGTTTGCTCAAGGTCAGGGAGCTCCTGAGATGGCAGTGCCAAAATGTGAATCTAAACTGTGTTAAAAGGTGTGTACCATGTGCAGGGCAGCAGTGAGTATAGTAGGTGGGGGGCTAACCTGCCTAAGGGTCGGTGAGAGCTTCCCCAGGATGTGGCATTTCAGCTGAAGGAAAAGTACTCCAGGCTAAGGAAAAGGGTGCAGGTGATGAAGGCATTCAAGGAGAGGAAGATTTTTTTTCCAAGTCAAGGTTCCAGGCTTAAGAGAGGAGGATTTTTTAGTGCAATGGCAGGTAGGCCAGAGGAGCCAGTCTCTTATGACTGGAGTGTGAGGTTCTCAGCAAGAGAGGCCTCTAGGTTAGGTAACATCTATACAGGCCACAACAGGGTGAAGATTGATATTGTGGTCTGTTCACTGACTGGGGTGCCCACTGCTAGCTTCCTCACCTGGCTAAGCCTGAGGCTGGGTGACCAAGGATGAAAAAGGAGCTGAGGTTTAAGACCCAGGGAATTTACAATCCAAGGCAGGGGGAGTTCTTATCATCATCATCATCATCATCATCACCATCATCATTATTATTCTTTATTCAAAGGAAATTTTGCATGAAAATCTGAAATAAAACTAACAAAAGAGAAGCTGCTCTGCTTGAATTAAGGGGTGGGGTGGGGTCCTGAACCCTGACTGCTAGGTCCCTTTATTCCCTGCTCCTTCGACCTCCCTAGCTCTCCACAACAGTCTGGTACCTAGTGGCAATAGTTGTTAATGTTTCCAATGCTGCCTGGTAGAGGTCCAGTTGCTCTGACCCCACTGGATATATCTTCTGGCCCCCTTCTCTCCAGCATGCAGGCCAAGTGACCCAGCCCAGTTTGGTCCCTGCTCGAGAAACTGATCTCCTTGCTCTCTACTCTGACCTCTGGGTCTTTTACCAACATCAGCTCTGGAGCAGGGCCAAAGGCCCAGGGCCTCTACCTGACCAACTGGACACTAAGCCATGAAAAACGAACTCCCCTATCAGATCCTGGGGCCTCTCAGGCTTCGGACTAGGTTTGCCCTTCTGACCCAAGCTCCTGTCCTACGGTTTCTGGGGCAAAAGGATGAGCAGGGCTGTGTACACCTCAGGGACCCTTCAATCACCCCAACAGCACGAGCTGGGACTAGACTTGGAAGGGAGAGAGAGAGAGGCCACCCAAAGGCAGGGGGAGAGTGAGTCAAAAGGAGCAGGTGAACAAGAAGCTGTTTCCTGCAAGGTCAGGGAACAAACTGCCATCAGGCCTGAATGCTCAGGGTCACAGATTCATTTTCACTGCCCCAAGCCAGCGTGGACCCGCTCCACATTGTCTCCTGGCACCTGAGGACATTAGTGGTGCAAGCAGGTTCTCTTTATACAAGCACATGATTGCTAATGTATACTCCGGCACTGTGCTCGGTGTTGAAGATAGAGATGTAGTTGGGAGAGAGGGGAACAGAAAGCAAAAAGACATGTAGATCCAGGACTGTCAGATGGAAATATCAAGAGCCACCTCTTAGAATGCTGAGGGGACTGGATGAATATTGCATGTATATGCACCTAGCTCTAAGCCTACTGCCTGGCAGGCTTTCAATAAACAGAGCTGTGAAATAAACAGGAAACTAATAGAAGTATTTGCTGTGGGATCACAGAGGAGGGTGCACTTCAACTGGGGTGGAGGATGGAGCTAAGCAAAAGGAAGAGGGGAAGATCTTATCTCTCGGGAGCAGCTGGAGCTGAGTCATATAGAATAAATGGAATCTCCCAAAGCAGAGAAGAGATTTGTTTGTAGAGTGGAAGAAGGATATGAGGAAGAGCCTTCCAGGCAGGTGCAAAAGAAGGCAGGGATGTGAGCGTCAGCTAGGTTTATCTGGCAAACTCCAAGCTTGAAGGCTCTGGCCTACACGAAATCAGGAACCCTTCGACACAACATTGTATAATGGAGAGTTGCTTTAGACTCAGACAGACCAAGGTTCTGTGGCCCTGGTTCATTTCTTAACCTTTCTGAGTCTCAATTCCTCAACTCAAAAGGGGAGTTTGCTGTCTACTTTACTAGACTGTTGTGATGCAAGAGTGAAAAGAACCCATGCAGTCACAGGACATGGCCCATGGCACTTTGCTCCTGGTTCCTCTATGAGGAACAGAAACTGAGACTTGGAATTCTGGAAAGGAGGTGTCAGGGGTAGTTGGCTCCAGTCACCTCTCAATACGGAAGCCCCTCTACAGCAGTGCTTCCAGGTGATTGTCCAGCCTCTGTGCACCATTTCAGGATTGTGCAAATGTTGCTGGACCATTACAACCTTGACTTCAGTCATTTATGGCATCCCACTCTCACTATGTCCTAGGGGAGAGGTAAAAGGGGGAAGAGAGCAATTAGGAATAGTGACCACTGGACCATGGATGCAGCGTCTTTGTAGGGCCTCAGAAGCTGCTGATCCTACTCCTGACTTGTACAGGTACAGAGGACTGTGATTCGCCCAAGGTCACCCAAGTGAGTTACTGGCAGGTCTTCTGATTTCCCTTGGCAGGGCTGTTCTACAGCAGCCTTTGGCTTAGCTGGCTGCAGCCTAGTGACATCACAGGGGAATTGGCCAATCCCTGCAGGCTCTACTCCTGCGATGTATGGCTTTGTCCTTGGAGAGTCCTCCACTGTGTGTCACTCCTATCATCATTACTAACCCGGAATTCTGGAGATGTGGGATGGACCAGGCTGAACTGAGTGCTGTGACTGAGGCCTTGTCCCTGTATGGTCAGGGAGACTGGGGCAGAAGGGGTAGACTGGAACAGGCTGGTGGGACTGAACCCACTGATGGAGTTGGGATAGGCTGGCAGTAGTTTTAGGAAGGGTATCACACTGAGGAACCTGAAAGATGTGCAGCTTCAGCTAAGAAGGCAGTGCTGGATGCTGGGCACAGGTAGTGAGGTATTCCCACAGGGCAGAGCTCAGAGACCCCATGGAGTCCTGGCATAATGGAAACACCAGACATCAACACTGGGGTATCTCTCATACTAGATCCTGACGGGCAGTCACTGGCAAGAGCAAAGCAGAGCCCTAAGCCTCTTGCAGGAGGAACCAGCCACTGGCTGGCTTTCCAGATGTGGGCTCAGGCCCTGGGAACCAGGGAATGGTTAGTTGTGCCTGACTGAGGTGCTACTAGGGTCAGGCAGTCCAGCTATGGGGAAAGGAAGCCACAGACCCTGGGAATCATGCAGACCATAGGCAGGCTGAGACAGAAGGGGCAGGGCCTTCTGATCCCAGCCCCTCTGTCTCAGATTGACTCATTCAGTCAAGCAGGGCCCTATTGGGCAGAGATCACAGTTCACAGCAGAATTAGATGAGAGGTGAGACCTTGGAGTACTGGAGCGCATCCTGGACCAGCAGCTATACTACTCAACTTGCTGGGTAACCTCTGGTAATTCTTTTAGCCTCTCTGAGCCTTGATTTTCCATCTGTAAACTGGGGGATCATACCCTGCTATGCCCTCCACACAGGTGGAGGTTTGTGGGTTAAAATGAAAGGTATGCAGCTTCACACTGAAGTGACGAGCTGCCTCCTATCTCATTATGAGTCGTCCATCTGTGAGTTCCCTGGAGCAAGGACTCTGGCTTCCCCTGCATCTCCCACAGTGTCTAGGAGGGGGCTGTGTCCCACTGTGCAGACCGACTGAGAGGACGGGCCACAGCTGAGGCCAGCCTGTGGGGCCCTGGCAGCCGGCAAGGTTGCTGACGAGGGAACAGCCTGGTGATGGATGATGCTGCCAGCCTTTGCCCATCTGGCAGCCTGAGCAATTTGCATAAAAACAAAGACAGCTCCAGCGGCATGAAATATTGATGCCCTGAGACTTTCCAGAGTGGCGTCTCGGTCTCACTCAGCAAGGGCCCGGCTCCTGGCCCGTGGTAATGGCGCCTCCTGCCTGTTGAGTTTGTTTCCAAAGGGCTGCAGGGAGGGAGAGTTGTCCTGGCCAAGGGGGCCACCTGGGAGTCCTTGTCGACATACATTAGTCTTGGGTTTCAGGTGATACTGACTTTAATCAAACTGGGTTGGAAAAAAACACGTTGGATCAGGTTTTGAATGGCTCAGTTTCTAGTCTGATGAAGGCAGATGGGAGCTCAGTCCTCTCAGCAGGCCCAGGTCTCCCTCTCTGACCCTCACAAAGAAACCCACTGACCACATGGCAACCTGTCAAGAGTGACAGGATGGGGAGGGGGAGACCCATCCCTGAGGAAGCTGTAAGATGGGGAGGGGTGTAATTATGGGAGTGTATTCTCATCAGCATCCTGAAGGAGCCTACTAATGAAAAATGCCCACACAGTCCAGCAGTCATGCAGGGCAAACCCTTGCCTCCATCATTTGCAGATCCCTCTTCTAACAATGGAGCAGTGAGTGAGGCTGGAGGCAGCCCTCTCCCTCCCTCCCGCCCCTGAGTCCTATGGTGGAAAGGGGAGGGTGCTTTAGGTACAGGTACATTTTGGGTCTTTGTCCTCAGGGCAAGGCCAGGACTCTGTTTCTGTAGTTTGGCTTCTCCCAGGAGGTGGGGGTGGTCACATAAAATCCGAGCTCCCTTCTCAGCTCTGTCGCTGCAGGCATTCCCTTCTGGCCTGGAACCCTCCATCTCCATCTGCCAAAAGAGTGTGAACATTCAGCTCCAGCCAGATTCCTACCGCCAGTGCAGGCCAGTCCTAATAGGTCTCTCCGTGTGAGCTCCTCCAGGATGCCGGCCAAGGCTTAGTCATCTTTGTATCCTCAGCGCCTGATGCACAGGAGCCACCTGAACAATGCTGGATGAAATTAACAGAATTTAGGAGTGTGGGGTGGGTCAGGGCCCCAGGGTGACCAATAGGAGGAAGGGAACATCCACAGGCCAATGGCAAAGACTGTCAGCTCCCATTGGAGAGGTTTAGTAGGGGGAGTGGGGCTTCTCCTCTAAATCTGAAAGCTCCCTGCAGTGTTTGGTTGATAAGCCTTAGGAATCTTCCTCTCTGGCCAGGGGTCCACCTTTCCATCAGAGCTGCATCGCGCCAGTATTTTGGGTCTTTTGTTTTTTATTTTCCTCCTATCTAAAAAGAAATACATAGTCACAATAGAAAAATTGTAAAAAAGTAGAAGAGTATTAAAAAAACAACCACAGTGTTCTCAACAACTTGAGTTATTTCTTAACATTTATTTTAAATATGGCTGACTTGGCTGGGTTGGGGGTTGGACAAGTCCCCACTCTGCATTCTGTGAGCAAGTGATGCCACCCCCACACCCACCTGCCCACCCCTTGACCCACAAAGCAAACCCCTTGATCCAGTATTTCCCATCCCAAAAGTGGCCCTTGGTAGACACTGGTTCAATATCAGAACTGCTTGCCTGTTCTGGGTGGGCCCTGCAAGGTCTTTGTGAATAGGCAGAAGAACCCAGATCCATTTGGGTCACTCTCTTTACTTTGTTAGGTAACCCGGCACCGGCAGTGCCCCACCTGAGCAGGGCCAGGACACTGATTCCTTACTCAAACTGTCAAGAGTGACAGTTTGAGTCTGGGGGGAGGAGAGAGGGGAGAAGAACGATGGCTACATAGAAGGTCATCCTGCCCTGTAGGAAAGACTGTTAATTTAGGGTCTTTTCTGAGGCCAGAGATTTAGTAATTAATTTCAGTCTTTTCTCCACACAGAAGCCCATGGGGTTATTCCAGTATCCAAATCAGATCTGTCACTCCCCTCCTCAAAAATTATTCAGTGACTCAACATCTGCTATAGGACAAAACTGAAATTCCCTTCATGGTATATGTGACTCGTTGTCCCTAAGTATTGGTTCTCCTTTCTTTCTTATTAACATAAATTTTGGGCCTATAATCTCAGCACTTTGGGAGGCTGAGGCAAGAGGACTGCCTGAAGCCAGGAGTTTGAGACCAGCCTGGGCAACAAAGTGAGATTCCTTCTCTACAAAAATCCAAAAAAACATAGCTGGGCAAAGTGGTGCATGCCTGTAGTCCCAGCTACCCAGGAGGCTTGAACCCAGGAGTTTGAGGCTGCAGTGAACTATGATTGCGCTGCTGCACTCAAATCCAGCTTTGGTGACAGCGATGCCCTGTCTCTGAGAAAAAAAAATCTAACAGGACAAAACAATGCAAAAAATCCATAACTTTTGGTTAGGCGTAAAGTTGCAAGAAGAAAGACCTTATTTCTCAACTTCCCTTGTAGCATAGATCAGCTGACTCCCAGCAGACCCTCAGATATAGGAGCAAACCTGGCCAACATCAGCTGACCTACAGGTGCATGAAAAATAAATGATTGTGGTTTTAACCACTGAGTTTGGGTGTGGTCTGTAATGTTACAATATCTAACTGATATAATATCTGTCCTCCAATTCCCAAACTGGGCAAGAAGGTAATAGCCAAGCTACATGATTAATATATGATGGACCAGAGCAGAGACACAAAGGAAAAGAAAGCAAATGTGAACAAGACCAAAAACACTCAATGGTAAATGAATAGAGGGTTTACACATACACAAATACTGTATCAGTCAGAAGAGAAATTAGTTGGAAATTGAAGCAGAAGAAAGGAGAATTCGTCAGGTAAAATCAGCTGAGCCTATCTCACTCCTGTCTGGGTGGAGCTCATCTGGCAAATGTTAGGAGGAGCCAGTCTGTTGATGAGTAAGCCCTAACATGCACATGGCAGGCTAGAAAAGCCCAATAGCATTAGGCAATCAAGTACTTTAATTAACTCATCTTGGTCAATTCTTCAATGTTTCTATAATGTGGCTCCCATGGAGAGATTGTGATCAGCTTGAATAAGTTTCCAATCCATTTGACAGTTATATTTCTCTTTGTGATTTAATTGACATTCTGGTCTTATTTATTGGTCTTCATCGTAGCCTTGTTAGTGTGCATCATTATTCCTAAATCTGATCAAATTTGATTCAGGATCCTGATAGAGTTTGAGTTTATTAGTCTGCAAGGATGAGAGCTAAAACCTTGTTGGCAACGAGCTCATCAGAATAAAAGCTGCTTTCTGATGTCCAGCCAGCTGGCCTCAAGTAGCCTCTGAATTAATATCCACCTTTCTTTGCATTTCTATGGTTAATGTTGTTATCCAGGCATATGCAAGTCTTGGGTGAGATCAGGGGAGTGACTGCTCATGGTTAGTAAAAAAAATTGGAGGGAGGACACACTAAGTTTTACCCACATATTTGAAGACACGCTATCTAATGGTACCTTTCCAGTCCTCTGTGTCTCACTTAGAAAGACAATACTAGGATGTTGTTTCAGAAAGCGTCTTTCAAGACTATCTACTCCAATCTTCTTACCTTATAGACATGGACACTCAGGCTTAGAGAGTTTACGTAAGTTGTCCAAACTCACACAGCCCCTGAATCCTCCATACAGGAAAGACACAGATTCATTCTCACTGTGGAATGGCCAGTGGCCTCAGTACATCCTCAGGGCAGGTGCCATGCTTGTGCTTAGCACCAACAGCCTGGTGCTGTGTATGCCCACTGGGGTCTCAGCATGTGCTGCTGGCTGAGATTTGGGGTTGGGGAATGGTCTTTAAACCCTGTTCCTCAGTCCTGGGTTTGGCTGGTTGGGGCTTCCCTTCTGCCATCCATTCTCTCAAGCTGTGATCTTGGCAGGAGAAATCCACTTATTTGTGCTTCATTACCTGTACTCTCTTTCCAACTGGTCACACTCCCAGAATGTAATAAGAAAAGCTTTCCTGATTGGGGAGCCATGGAGATTTCTTTCCTTTGTATTTTCTACCTCTCTCCCTCCTCCAAAATATGTTCACTCTTGGCACCTAATGTTGACTGAGTCCTGACAGCTCTGGGAAGCTTTAGGGGCAATGGAATGATCTCAATGTGATTCCAGGTCTCAATATGGTACAGAGAAAGAGTGCAGGGCTGGGAGCTAGAAGGCCTGAGTTCTAGTGCCCTGGCTCTGGGATGTTAAATAGCCCATTTGATTTCTTTGGGACCCAGATTCCTTATCTGTAAAATGAAAATGTTGAGTTATTCATTTGCCCCTAGCACTAATATTCTGTGGTTTCATTTTGAACTTACAAAAATTTATCGATGGCTGGGTGTGGTGGCTCACACCTGTAATCCTAGCATTTTGGGAGTCTGAAGAGGGTGGATAACCTGAGGTCAGGAGTTCGAGACCAGCCTGGCCAATATGGTGAAACCCTGTCTTTACTAAAAATACAAAAATTAGCCAGGCATGGTGGTGGGCACCTGTAGTCCCAGCTACTTGGGAGGCTGAGGCAAGAGAATCGCTAGAACCCTGGGGGCGGAGGCTGCAGTGAGCTGAGATTGCACCACTGCACTCCAGCCTGGGTGATAGAGTGAGACTCTGTCTCAAAACAAAAAACAAAAACAAAACAAAAATTTCTTGACTGCAGAGTTGAGAAACTGGACATCACTTCTTGATTAACTGAGCTCTGTCCTTGGTTCTGAGATGTTGGATGTTGCCTCATTGTCCACTGGTTAGCTTCAGGAAAGAAGAATCAGTGTCACGGAATGGGATGCCATTGAATTTTTGGACAACTTGTAGGACTCAGGTCCAAAAATATTGCTCTAATAAGCAGTCTATTGACTTAGGGTTGAAGATTTTCCATAAATCTATTGTTAAAAAATTTGAGCTGTAACTCCAGGCCTGCAGGATGGTTTGGCAAAATGTCTTTCATCAATAGTCTGTGTTTTGATGGCATGACCACATATATCCTGGATTTATGGGTACTGTTCCAATTTCAAACATGCTATCACATGTTTCCATAAATCACTGTAATGTCCATTGTGTCATCTATATTGTGTCATTTATATTACATCCCCAGGGTGTGTCTTGGTTTTGGAAGTAGTTTAAAAGTCTTTTTTTCCAACCATGTGTCTAGGTTTTTGCTGTGAGAATATGGCTTTGGTATAGGTGTAGTCTGTTTGATATGCCTTGTGTTGAGATTATAAACCCTCTGGATGAAGCTTTACAATTTTCCAGGATTCTTCCTTTCTCATTAAAACAAAAATGTTCATGACTAGAGGTAGGCCTAGGTTATGATGTGAGCTCCCAATATTCAGGACAAGAAAGCAAAAGAGTATTTCTGCATGGGTCATGCCTGCCCAACATCACAGAAGAGTTAAAATGGATAAAACATAAGACAAGTGAGATTTGTTTGTCTCCACAGCACTGAGGGCCTGGGTGATCATTCCCCCAACCCCAACACACTTACTTGGCCTGTCTCTTTGACACTGTGTTGACACAATAGTGGTGACAGAATGGTGGTTGTCACACAGTTAATGAATCAGTCTTCTGATGCTGGCAGGAGACCAGTGATGGCCCAAGAGCAACCTGTGGCTCTATTTCAGTGTTCCTCAGAGCCCTGTGGAAAAGTGTCCCACCTTAGCATTCCTCTGTGCTCATCAATGGCTTTGGTTCAAACTTTTGGGATTGAGCTTCCTCACTCTCCATGTTGGAGAATCCAATTCAAGTTGATCTCAGATATTTAATTCAGGAAGTGTTTGTTGAACATCTATCATGTGCCTATCATTGTGCCTTGATCATGAGGTATGTAGGAGCTGAGGGCTTACTGGCAGTGAGGGCTTCAGTGGGCAGGAGTGGCCATAAAGAAGGTGGTGGAGCATGGCTGGGAGAGAACAGGAAGATGATTGCCTGGAAACCCCAAGAAAGGAGGCAGTTGTAAAGATTATGAGTATGTACTTTAAAGACAGCCAGTCCCAGGCTCAAGGCCCAACTTAGCTGCTTAATAGCTAGGTGATCTTGGGCAGGTCAGTTGACCCCTCCTAAGCCAAAATACACTCACAATGTTGTTGTTGGCATACTCTTATTAAGTTGGAACTATCTTCCTAAGAGAGTTTATGCAGAGTTTAGTTCAGTGGCCATGAGTGCTCAATAAAAGGTGGCTCTCTGATATATATACAACATGTGACTTGTTCAAGAACATGAATCAAGTAATTTAAGATCCGTGCTATCTGTCATCTCCCTCCTGTCTTCTTGGACTAGGTCTTGCAGTTTCTACTCCCCCTCCAGGATGTGTTAGTGATCTTGTCACATCTTGTCATCTTCCAGGTGATTGCACATGGATTTTTGGGACATTTGATCTATATATTGCCTGGTGCAGACAGATTTGTTGGCTTTGTACCTGGAGGGTTACCTTAGCATAGGACTGTTTCAACATGTACCCCATCACAATCTTCAGGGATGTCTTCCATCCTCTGCGAATCTAAATACAATCCCTCACAACTTTGGCAAACATTCACAATTTCTTCTGTGCCTTCAGGGGACAAGTCAAAGGGGCCAGCTAGTTATGAAACACCATTCCTAAAAGGCCTCTTTAATTATTTCTTGCCCCAATCAAATATGACTTTTTATTCTTCCATCAAACAAGGCACCCAATTATATGATTATAGCTAGTCTTTTAAAATGAAGACAGCAGTTTGAAAAATGCTTGTCTTCTAATTGTCTCCTGTTATTCTGTCAGTCAGCTGGATGGAAGGGGGCGGCTGCAGGGGGTGGAAGTGGTGTGACTTTCCCCCTTCTTCCTCTTTTCCCTTTTATACATGGGTAATATGACTTCCTGTTTCTATTTTTCCCTGGAAAGATCCTTCCTCCTTCTTGCACCAGCTTTTATCACTACATAACCAAGTTTGTGTTTCTTTGGTTCTGGTCTTCTGGTCTAAAGATAAAATTCGTCTGGGACAATTTCTGATTTTCAGATCCTTTGACCACCCTGTTTTAGCTTTAGACAGCATCCCTCTGACCTGAGGACCAGTGCTGCATTGATGCAGTCAGTGACGATACCACCAACATCAACAGACAATAACAGCTACAGACATCTGGATCGTGCTGACTGTGCTGGCTACTCCTTCTCAGTCTCCTTTCCTGGGTGCTCCCAGCTTCCCTGAATTTAATGTGGGAGTGGGCCAGAGCACAGCCCTTGACCTCTTTTCTGTCTACGTTTGCTCCCTTGGTTATCTCATTCAGCTTTAAATATCTTCTACATGCTCACAACTTCAAAACTATCTCAGCACAGGCTTCTCTTCTGAACTCCAGGCTTGTGTATCTCACACTTGACCTCGTGTCTCCACTTAGATGTCTAACAGGCATCTTAAATCTCTTTTCCACAACAAATCTCTCTCTCTCTCTCTTTTTTTTTTTTTTTTTTTTTTTTCAGACAGAGTCTCACTCCATCTGTCTTCTTGGACTAGGAGGTTGTTGAATTTGGTCTTGCAGTTTCTGCTCTCCCTCCAGGATGTGTTAGTGATCTTGTCACATCTTGTCATCTTCCAGGTGATTGCACATGGATTTTTGGGACATTTGATCTGTATCTTGCCTGGTGCAGACAGATTTGTTGGCTTTGTACCTGGAGGGTTACCTTAGCATAGGGCTGTTTCAACGTGTACCGCATCACAATCTTCAGGGATGCCCATGCTGGAGTGCAGTGGCACAATCTCCACTCACTGCAACCTCCACCTCCTGGTTTCAAGTGATTTTCGTGCCTCACCCTCCAAAGTAGCTGGGATTACAAGCATGCTCCACCATGCCTGGCTAATTGTTGTGTTTTTAGTAGAGATGTGGTTTCACCATGTTGGCCAGGCTGATCTTGAACTCTTGACCTCAAATGATCTGCCTGTTTCAGCCTCCCAAAGTGCTGGGATTACAGGTGTGACAGCCACCACGGCTGGCCTCCACAACAAATCTTCTGATATCCCCTATCAAACCCACTTCTCTTGGTATCTCCACAATGTCAGTAAATGGCAACTCTATTTTTTCAGTTGCCCAAACCAAAGATTTTGGTGTGCTCCTTGAATCCTCTTTCTCTCACTTTCTACATCTGATTTGCAGCAAGTCACATTGGTTGACCTGTAAAATATAGCCAGAATATGTCCTCATCCTGACACTTCTGCTGTCCCACCTTAGTTCAAACCATTATAATCATTCACTTGAATTATTCCAGTAACTTCCTAACTGGTCTCTCTGCAATTTGCTCTCAATTCCCCTGAAGTAAATTCTCCGAACAAGAGCCAAAGTGATCCTGTAAAAACAGAACTCGTGTCTCCTCTGCTCAAAACTCTCCAATGGCTCCCACGTCACTCAGAGTGCAGGTCAAGGTCCTTTCAATGATGCTGGGGCCTTATGTTTCCCAGCCCCATTACTTCTCCTTTCCAGCACTCTCCCCCTTGCTCACTCTGTTCCATAATGGCCTCCTTGCTGTTCCTTAGATACTGCTGCATCCTTTCACCTCAAGGCCTTTGCTCTTGCTCTTCCCTGTTTGGAATGCTTGTCCTCCAGATATCTGCCTAGCCCACTTCTATCAGGGCCATCCCTGGCTACTTACTCAAAATTGCAGCCCCCACTCTAGCCTGTCTCTCTCCTGCTGCTCTATTGATCCCTTAGCACTTACCACTACTGCATTTATCTTGTAATTGTTTATACCATGAGGGCAGGCATTTTTCCCTGTTTTGTCTGCTAGACTCCTAGTACTTGGCACAGAGTAGGCATTTGATGAATATTTGTTTACCGAACTGCTCTAAGATTACTACATCTATTAACTTTTTAAATTCCCACAACAGCCTTATAAGCCCTTTTTAGTACATGAAGAAACTGAGGCACAAATAGGTTAAATAAATGACCCAAACTCACACAGCTAGTAATGATATAGCTGGAATTTAATTCCAGGCAGTCTGGGTCTGAGCCCATGTGCTCCACCACTAGGCTTCACTGTCAGGGTGTGGGGTGTGGTTTTCTGTCCCTGTGTTTGGGAGCTGTCACATGGTCCAGGGACTCAGCAGGAGTTGGTCACTGTTGTGGTCAGCTTGAGTGGACACAGGTTGAGCAGCCTGAGGTCTAGGAAACAGTTTTCTTACAGAGCCAGCCAGGCAGCAACTGTTCACATGGTTTCATAACAGCAGTTGATAGGAGGCTCCTGCTGTACTCACAACTCTGATCTGGGACAATACGAAGAGGTCTCACTGGATAGCAGCTGATTACTGTAGTTTACAATGTGCCAGACACTGGGCTAAGTGCCTTCCACATATCACTTTCTTCCATCCTCTCAACAAGCCTGTGTGCTAGATCCTGCTCTTTCTAAAGAAAATCTGATCCACCTATTAGAGTTTTATAAGAGGCTCAGAGAGGTTGTGTACCCTGCCTCAGGCCACATAGGTGGTAAACCGAGAGGTTGTCCTCCAATAACAACATCTGTGGCATCTACATCCTACTACCCACTCCCCCGCATTATTACACGTGATCCTCACCATAGCCATGCAAGTGACATGCTGCTGGTCTTGATTTATGACCCAAGAAGCTATGGGAGTTTGGCCCAGCCAGGCTATACTCTTGGGTCATTTCCTCCAGTGGGCACCTATGGGGGCTTCTGGATAGCCTCTTGCCCTTGGCCTTTCACTATTTGCCCCAGTCCCTCCGCAAACCTTTCTTAGCTTCCTCAACCATCTGCTGACCTAATGTTTAAGCCAAAGTGATACTTAACTGGACCCTCCTGTAATGTAAAGATTTATTCAAGGAGGAGAAACATAAAAAATACTTGCTTTTATCTGCTCACAGTTTCCTTTGAGAAATAGGAAATGTCCTGTGTCCCCTCACCCCTGAACCTCCATTCCCCAGGGACCAAGGTGGAAAGAATGGGAGACCAGCAGGGAGGTTGGGGCCTCTGGCCTGCCTGTCCTGACTTCTGATCCAGAGCCTTCCACCAACAAGGGACAGCCCTCAGTTTCTCAGGGCCAGGCTCTGGTGAGCCATGGAGGTATCTTCCAGTATTGGAAGGAGTGTGCATTGGCCTGGGGACCTGGCCACCTTCCCACTTCTGCCCCTCAGGTCGCAGATGAAGGTGGCCCGGGTTGACCTGCATTATTTGGAACACAGACCTGGGCATGCTGGGGTCAGCAAAGAAGAGCCCACTGGGCTGTGGCAGCTTTGTGGGCAATGGTGGGTGTGGTGGCTTGGAAGAAGGACAGAGAGAAGGAGCAGGAGGTGACCTAGGGCACAAGGAATCAGCAGGGGAGAGAAGGGCAGCTCTGAGTAAATGGGCTTCTGGTTTTCTCTCCTGAGTAGCACAGGCTCCTGGCCTTTTCAGGCCTTCTTTGCCCACCTGTGGTGAGTGGAGGGAACTGCAATTGCGCTTTCTTTCCACTTGTCATGTTGAAGTCCACACCTGAGTGGACTGGGCTTAAGGTGGCCAAACAAAATAGAGGATGCCCAGTTACAGCTGAAGTCCAGGTAAGCAATGAATGATTTTTTAGTAGAAGTACAAAAAAGTCATTCATTGCTTATCTGAAATTCAAATGTAACTGGACATTTTGTATTTTTATTTACGAGATTGGTAACACTGCCTGGGGTCTGACAGTAGCCCGCATGGGTCTGCTTCTCGTGGACAGCCTTGGCAAGAGCCTTCAGCACAAGCTGCCCTTAGGAGGTATTCACAGGGCATGGGAAGGAGCTATATTTGCAGTGGGCCTCTAAGACCTTTCTGAGCCCCAGAATGCTTTATCCACCTGCAGCCTGAAATTTCATGATGAGTCTTTGGTCAGTTAATAAGTAGTGGGGAGCTGACTGGATGGAAGGCAGATTCATCTGAATAGGTATCTGACAGCAATTGATCAGATGTGTGGGGAAGGGTATATCCTCCTCAGACCTGGGAAGTGAATATAAGACGACCCACTACACAGGCTTACTGTAAAGATCAAAAGATACAGTGCATGTGAAAGCTACTTGGCATATAGAAAGTGCTCAGTAAATACTAACTGACATCATTTTTAGGGAAAAGCGCAGAAAGCCGTGGAGAACCCAGAAGGTGCTGGGCAGATAAGGAACTCATCAAGAGAGAAGAAGATGGAACAGAAAGGGAAGGCATCCTGGGAAGTGGCCCTACCTCTCCCTATAGTCCTTACATTGCTGCTGCTGTTCTGGAACCCCTTGAAGGCCTTAGCCTTTACCCTGCCTCCTGTTGTCTGGAAGCCAGGCCCTCAAGGTGGGAGGTGGGGAGCAGGAGCAGGTGGCCAGGGAGATGGAAGGACTTGAGAACTGGGCAGGAGAGGTAGAGAGCCTGGGAATATCAGGACTTGGCCATGACAGATGGTGGGGCTGGGAGGAAGGAGGCATGAAAGATGCAGGAAATAATGGCTACCGTGAAAATGGAAAGGAGCATTATCTTTAATATATGTGAATATCAGTATAGGATGAGGATTCTGTTATGTTTTGTATGAGAAAATACCATCTCCTTCAATGCCAGTTATAAATAAAAGAGATATAGCAAAGTAAGAAGGTATAAACTATAAGAAGGGGCATAGCTATATAAATACAAGAAAAATACAACCAAACACCACCATTTGTGCCTAATTACCATGAATCCCAGAGAAGATAATAAATTCATTGCACATGCATTTTGCCTGACTAGAGTTTAGGGTGGCTATGACATTATACCCTCTCCAGGCAGCCTTAGCCTTCTGGGTGTCAAAGGCATTCTCTCATGTGGTCATTGGTAGCTGATGATACAGTGTTGCTTCTATTAAAAAGCATTTGCTTTTTAATAGAAGGTGGTGGCCTACATGCAAATGACCATGAGGGAGTTAATCCTCAGCCTTTCCTCAAAGGGACTCTTGCACACAATTTCAGGACCTGGGGCAAGAGAGCACATGGTGGCCTATGAACCATATGTCTAAATATTTAAAGGTCAAGTTAACTGTTACATAAAATATGTTCACTTCCTATCTTGACACAGGTACCTTTGTAACAACCTGGGAGGTCACGTTCAAATTCAGGACCATGGATTCCTCCATGTTCTGTCACAATTTGGTAGAAGGCTCTGGCTCTGTCCTGCATCTGCGACCCCTCTTGCCAACCGCCTTCTTTTCCCACTCCTGGCTCTGTCCGGCACCTTGAGGGGCTGCATGAGTTTTCTATTGCTGCTGTAGTAAATTACCACAAACTTAGCGATTTAAAACAACTCAGATTTATTCTCTTATACTTCTGGAGGTCAGGAGTCTGGCTTGGGTTTCACTGGGCTAAACTCGTAGTGCTGGCAGGGCAGCACTCCTTCTGCGGCTCAAGGCGGGAACCCATTCCCTTTCCTCTTCCAGCCTCCAGAGGCTGCCAGTATTCCTCTGCTCATGGCCCCTCCCTCCATCTTCAAAACCAGCAACACTGTACCTTCGCACTGTTTCCAACTCTCCTGCCTTTCCTCTATCACATGGAAGGACTTTCCTAATTATATTGGGCCCAGCTGGATAATCCAGGCTCCTCTTCCCATCTCAAGATCTGTGATTTAATTGCATCTGGAAAGTCCTCTTTGCCATGTAAGGTACCATATTCACAGGTTCTGAGGATCAGGATGTGGACATCTTTGGAGGTAGCATTACTCTGCCTCTCACTGGGTCCTTGTACACAGTGTGGATATTGCCCTGTCCCCTGCAAACAGCTGCTTTGTGGGCCTAGGGATCAGGGCTTGAGTGGCAACACCTGTCCTTGAGATGCTGAATTAGGCCCACATGGATTAACTGAAGCCCTGGCCCAGGATGAGGGAAGAAGGACCACCTGAAGGTGATGGGAGGCGGTGTTCCTTTCTTTCTCTAGCAAACAGATGTTCAAAGTCATTTTCCATGTCCCTAAACTCACCTGTCAAGCAGACTGCAGGATAGGAGGCAGATGGGAGACTACAAAGTTTTGTCTAGCCATCACCATCCTGGCCCCATCTGCCTGATGTGGCTGACAGGTGAGCCTGAGATGTGCTCTCCTTGGCAGGGGATCTGGAGGAGGGGAAGAAGCAACATCAATTTCTACCATATGCTTTTTATTTTCTAAGAAATTAAGCACAATTTCTTCTTCCCAGTGAATTTCTTTAACAAGGATATTTTAAAGCCTTGGAACACATTCTTGTCCTAGTTTAATTGTATAAAGACTTTCTGTGCTGGAAGGGAAAGCTGAGAGAGAGAAAGAGACAGAAGAGAGAGAGAGAGAGGAGGGAGAGATGGGAAGAGTAAGGTGGGACAGTGGAAGCAAGGAGAAAAGATGGGGAAGAGGGAGTGGGAGGGAGGAGGAGGGAGAAAGGAGAGAGAATACATTTAGGAAATTACAGAGCACCTCTTTCCTTGAATGAATGTTCTCTCCCAATTTCCTTCTCTCCCAGTTGGCTGCCACCCCCAGCTCACCTTGCAGAGATTAATCACCTGAGGTCTCAGGGGAAGGAGCCCATGGCGTTTTCTCCAGTGTCACGTTCCCTTTGGTTCCAGCCCTCAGCCTGCTGATCTGTGAGGCTTCTCTGATGATGGGGCATCTTCCGTGGGGACATCTGAGGCAGGTAGGGCAAAAAAAGGTCCTGGTGGACTCAGGAGCTTGAACTGTGGTGCCCAGGCTGGGGTAATTGTGCCCAGTTGAAGAGTCTATGTTTGGGAGATTCCCAGGGATCTCTCAGCTCCACATCTTCAACCCTTTCCTGGCACTTCCCTCATGAGAGTGGGACCTGACCAGCTGTCTGACCTCAGCATCTCTCTTTAACCCCACCCATTGCCTGAGCTCCTCCTCAGTCTTCCTGTCGTTCTGACCTCAGCCTGAGGGGTTCTTGTGGCTCCACCCTGGCCAGTGAAGTTGGCCCCCACTTATGGAAGAACAGAGGCACTGAAGGTGGGGACTGAGGAGCACTCCATAGAATTTTTATCTTCTTCTGAGATGATGCTTGAATTTCCGTCTACTATCTCCTAGAAATCCCTGCTTCTGAGGAAGAAAGTTGGGGAAACTGAGGCAATTATGAGCCATCCATTATACATCAGAAACACTCTGTGATGCCTTATTCCTTTGGCTAACAGGCAAGAGGGAGTGGCCAGAAGCCTCCTATTTTGGCCTCTTGTCAGCACTGAGTGGACACCTCTCTGTCCTTCCAAACCAGAGTGTCAGAAGGTCCCTAAGTCGCCCTCAAGCGGGAACAGGGCCCCATGATGTCCTGATGTCACATTTGCCTTGCCTTTAGTGCCTCTGAGGACAGATGGAGAACTGGGTCAGGGGAGGGCAGAAGGGAGGAAAGCATTGGGAAAATCTACCAGACGGGAGCTCTGTGAGGGCAGGGACGGTGCCCTAGTTATCGATAGACCCTCGGCTCTGAGCAGCACCTGGCAGAAAGAGCATGCATAAGGACGGTTGACAATCCAGTGACTGCCCAAGAACTTGGTTTGCCTATCTGAAAAATTTGAGACCTTGGTCTGCTTATCTGAAAAACCTTTGTGTCTCATTTGTTACTTTCTCTGACTTCATAGAACAGAGTTGTTCTGAAGAGGAGTTATTTGCCTAAAGCTCTGGGGTGGAGTTTGAAAATTAGCACCATCCTTGCCTTGTTTGGAAAAGTGAGAGTTTGTTTATTCAACAAGCATGTATTCTGTATTTGCTTTATGCTATTAGGTAGAGTGAGAAGTGCTAGGGTTAAATGACCAGGAAGAAAAACAGGGTCCTTGGAGCTGTGAAGTTTATAGTCTAGACGGGGCACAGAATTTGGCCAAATAATCTTGCAGATGGATAATTTCAGACTGGGATGAGTGTTTTGAAGGCAAAGTTCAGGAGGCCGACAGAAAGTTTAGCAGGGAGAACAGGGGGCCCTGGTCTATTGTGGATTCCTTTCCTAAGGGAGTGATGTTTGAGAGGCGTGGTGAAGCAGACTGGAGTGGAGAAGAGAATTCCAGGTGGAGGGTATATGACATCAGGGGCTCCTCAGTGAAGGTGGCTTGGGAAGTGCTAACGAGGCTAGTGTGGCTGGAAGGCAGAGAATGAGGGGGAAACAATACACAGTGGTGTGGCTGAAGAGGTGGGGAAGAGGCAGAAGGCACAGGCCCTTGCAGGCTGCAGACAGTATGGATTATGTCCTAGAAGAACAGGAAGCCATTCAAGGGTTAGAAGCAGGAGAGTGACGTGGTCAACACTTTGACTTGGAATGGACTATGGCTGGGAAGAGGGAAGGGTGCACATTGGTGACCAGTTGTAAGGCCAATGCAATGGCTCCCATAGTGATGGTGTCAGTGGAGATGTAGGAAGATGAATTAATTTGAGAATTGTTTAGGAGATAAATGGATAGGCTTTGAGAATGAGATGGATTGGATGAAGGATGAATGATTCCTAGTATAGAAAACCTGTCCACCAATCACTGTGCAAAGGGTTTTAGAGAAGGTGAGTATATCAGTGAGGATGCTTTCTGTTGTAATAGAAAACGCAGCCCCGGAGGAAAAATGGCTCCAATGTTGGCTAAGTTAGCAGCTGTACAATGTAATGAAAGAAACAGGCTCTTTCCAGTTTTCCATTCTGCTTAGGGGTTTTGTCCTCAAACTATCCCCTCACTCTGGAAAGATAACTGCTGAAGTTCTGGACATCATGCCCAGTCATGAGTTATCTGAGTAAATAAGAGGGAGTGTATTTCTTTTTCTTTAAAACAATTTTTATTTTTTGAGACAGAGTCTCACTCTGCTGCCCAGGCTGGAGTGCAGTGGTGCGATCATGGCTCACTGCAGCCCTCACTTTCTTGGGCTCAGGTGATCCTCCCACCTCAGCCTCCTGAGTAGCTGGAACCACAGGCATGCACCACAATGCCTGGCTAATTATATATATATATATATATATATATATATATTTTGTAGAGACAAGTTTTTGCCATGCTGCCCAGGCTGTTCTCAAACTCATAGGCCTCGGACTCCCAAAGTGCTGGGATTACAGGCCTGATCTACGGTGCCTGGCCTGTATCTGTTTTAAAGTAACCTTTTTCCTAATCCCCACCCCTTTCTACAAACTTCCCTTCATGTTTCCTTGGCCCAAACTGGTTCACATCATGATTGCTGAATAAATAGCTGGCAAGGAAATGGAATTACCACAACTGGCTGAGATAAATCAGAATTAATATCACATTCTCTGATTAAGAGATAGTTTAACAAAACTGGAATTCTCTCACCAAGAAAGGCAAGGGAAACGAATTTTGGGAGGGCAACTGAGTGTCTATTAATTAGGGGTCATTTTCCAAAATCCTCCCAAGGAGAAGCAGACAGGGAGAAACGTCTTTGAGCTGTCCTTCGGAGAGGAGGGTGGCCTGCTCTAGGTTGGAGACTGGAGCTCAGGCATTAATCCAGGCCTTTTCTTTAAGTCTAAGGTTATTGAATTTTGCAGCAGGAGAAGACCTTATGAGCGTCTAAATCAGTGGTTCTTAAATCTGGCTGGATGTCCGAGTAAATTGGGGAGGGTGTTAAAATACAAATTCCCAGCCTCTACAACCATCACCTGAATCAGAATCCCAGGAGGTGGAGGTCTAGGAATCTGGATTACTGAAGAGTTTACAGGCATTTTGGATACTGATGGTCTAGTACCTAGGAACCACAAATCCATCCCCCACATTTAAGAGATGGGGAGAGAGAAACCCAGAGAGGGAACTTAATTTACCCAAGTTCATCTAGAGAATTGGTCGACCCAGTGCGGAGAGAACCTTCCTGGGAGGACCTGCCTGAGGACCCCGTCTTCTGGGTACCCTTATGTAGGGGGAGGGAACTGTGCAGGAGCAGCAGGGCTGGAAGCCCCCATGTGCCTGGATCAGCAGCCCCCGCATGGTGGGCTAGGTCTTTGCCTGTGTTGGGATGGGGACCTGTAACCATGACCACCACACATTAGTCTGAACCTTAACAAACCTCGCCACATTCAACCCTGAAATAACCCTGGGCTTAGAAATCAGCATTCCCATTGTAGAGATCGGTGGACCGATGCTCTCAGAGGCTTCCACAAGCGTTTGTATTGTTTGGGGCAGTCGGAACTCAGGCCTGTCAGCTGCGGAAGCCGGTGTATCTGAGTCTCTCCACGTGGCTCTACTTTTCTGCAGCCCTGTAGAAATAAACCTGGGCCCTCGCTCCCTGGCCTGGGGAAGGAGGTCGGCAGGGGGCTGTGGGGGCCCTGGAGGCGCTTTCCCAGCTGCACAGGCCCAGTCGGACCAGCAGAGGTCACTGCGTGGGAAAGAGTGGGGCGCCGATCCGCGCAGAGTCCAGCCGGCGACCGCCCCCGCGTCCCCGCGGAGCTCCCTGCCTTCTGCCGCAGTCTTCCGAGGGCTGGGCTTCTGGAGCAGGTCATGGCTATTGCAACCAAAGGCAGGCCTGGGTGCCAGTGGGCGGCCTCCGCGGTCTGGAGGGTGCCAGGGCGGTACGGCGCAGCGGGCCGCACTCTTGGGACGCCCCGCCCGCTCTGCGGAGCCCGCCTGGGATGCCCTTTCCTGGTCACGGACTCCGCCGGCAGCCGGGGCGGGCCGGACCAGAGGCTACCAACTGGGGGCTTCTGCTGCCTGGGACACGGGGATCCACATTGCCGTCCGAATCCCATCGCCAAAGCCTGTATGTGCAGCCGAGGGGGAAAGTGGCTTAGGTACTGAGTTTTAGGGCAAGTGTACCCCAGACCACGAGAGGAGACCAGCCTGCCTGGGCTTGAACCCTGCCCTTCCTCGCTGTAGCTAGGCACTGCTGGGCAAGTTATCCCACCTCCCTGCCTCTTGGGTTCCTCGCCTACACCGGAGGGTATGTACCTGCCCCATGGGGTTGCCCGGAAGCTTCGTGAGTTTTATGAGTTTCTCTGTGTAAAGGCTTGGGCAGAGCGTGGCACAGGGTCAGTGCTGCGTGTGTTAACTATATTATTATTAACCTTAGTGTCTTTCCAGTCCCGTCTAAAGTCCTTAAAGGCAAAGTGAGGCTCCTTAAGTCAAGCTCAGGACAAGGCTACAGAGCCTTCAGTGTTCCTCACTGCAGCAGAGATGGGAGCCCTGAGCTCTCAGAGGCTGCTCTGATGGCTCCTCCACAAGCCAGGGCCAAATGCCCGCCCACTCCTGGGCCTCATGCCAGAGAATGGTCCTTACCCAGCACTCTCCTGCCCTTCTTTGTAGCTCAGTAAGATTCTGGAGTCTCACTTCCAGGGATGCTGTAAGCCCTTGGTGCCCCTCAGTGTCCTCCCAAGGGTCTGAACAAGGCCAAGAAGGGTCAGAGATTTTGCTAAGTAGTGCAGTGATGTCCCATGTACTCGGTCACATCCCTGTTTTCTGCAGATGGGCCTGGCCTCTGGTGCTGTCCTTAGGGGACTCTGCAGGTTCCTCCTGCAGCTGTAGCTCCCCAGGCCTCCCTGGTGACTATGTCTACTGAAAGGGCTCTTTGTACATGGCCATCTGGGAAAACAGTGGCAGTTGGGGTGCCCCCTGCCAGAGGTTCTACTGAGGCTGTGCATACCAGCCTTTGATAGGAATAAAAGGCTAACGTAGGTTGCTGTAGTTGCTGTGATTGAGCTGTCATCAGGCGCTGCACTGGTCACTTCTGTAAGCAGCCAAGTGGTTGCCAAGCAGAAGGGTTTGGGGAGACACAGATGAAGGGAGACCTTGATCTTGGGGGATCTCCACCCCTCCTCATTTTATTGGAGAATCACAGTACACATTCCTGAGGGCATAGAAATATAAAAATATAGGCTTCAAGAAATCCACAAGCATGGTTTAAATATCCATCTATAAACACATAAATGTTTCAAAACAACAGCTGGAAGTTCAAGTCCTCCAGGATTCTGAATTCCTCAAATTTAGGAGAAGGTAGTCTAGGAAGGTTTCCTGAAGGAAGAATCAGCTTTTTTTTTTTTTTTTTTTTTTAAGGAAAGAGGTTTAAGATGATGGTGATGATGATGGAGCTTCAGACCATGACAGCCAAATTTACTACTAGTGGAAAATAGGAGAGATTTGGTGGTAGCTCTTGGTATATAGAGATCCTGAAAGAATAAGTGATGTGTAAGAAATAGTGAGCAGGTCTCCTTCCCGGGGCTGTCAAGTCAGATCTGAAGTTTAGATGGGAGGGTAAACAAACAGGTAGGCTTGTCAAGACTGCATCAGCATAGGGCCCAGCTCAGTATGGACCCTCGTCATAGGTCAGTTTTCCAGGGAAACAGGCTCTGAGACAGAGATTTGCATGCAGGAGGTTTGTAGGGGAGGGCGCTTGGTGTCATAATCTGTGGGATGGGGCAGAGGGGGAGGTTGTACAGTGATGCAGTTGCAGCAGAGGTCTCAGTTGATCTCACAAGGAGCTTTGGAGCTGGGATGGCCCTTAAGGCTGGGAAGCCAAGGACTTTATGTCCTCTCATTGATCAGTTACTGGATGTGGGCTGCCCTTGGGGTATAACCTTAGGGGATTATGCTCCCTTCAGTGGAGGGCAGTGCCTAGAGAGGGACTCAGCTGTGAGTTGTCGGCAGCGAACACTCCCAGCAGCTGTGGGAGTGTGTGCCTTCATTTTGAAGGGGAGGTCTGGGTGATGCGCCCATGATGGAGGCAGGGAAGGGCCCCCAGCAGTGTCTGATGCACCTTACCAGACTCTGAGACCAATCCTGGCCCCTCAGATTCTTCTAGGGCAGGATGATTTGATCCCTCTCTCTAATATACCCTTTTATAGAAAGTTAGAGGTAGAAGTGAGTTTTGAGACCATTTAATACAATCATTCTCAGCCTGGGAGAAGGATACATCTCAGAATCATCCAGGGCTTTTTCAAACCACTCACACGAGCTTCTGATGTACACTGACCTCTGCCATTCCACTAAGACTAAACTGTAAGTTCCTTGAGGTTGGGGTTCTCTCTGTCCTGCACAGTGGTGAAGGAATGTTTGGAGAAAGAATGAATGTGACCTTCGCCCTTGTCCTCAGCCTCATCTCTTGCCACTCCCTCAGTTGTTTTCTACACTGCTGTTACTGTGAAGTCCTTGCCTTTGCACAGGCTGTTCCCTCTGTCTGGAACTCCCCCGTCCCCTTCCTTCCCCTTGCTTGCTTCTGCTTGTCCTTCTGGATCCAGTTCAGTTATCACTTCTCCCCACCTCCTGGAATAGGTGCCCCTCTTCTGATTAAATGAGTTAATGCATGTACAGTGCTCACAACAGTGCCAGGCACGTGGGGAGCTCTAGATATAGGTGTTAGCTCTCCCTGTGACTCCATTCTTTGGCACACTGTGCTGTGCATGATCCTTAAATGGATCATGCTTTGTTTCAATGGCTTGTTTACTTGTTTATGTTCTCAGCAATCTGTAAGTTCTTGGCAAGCAGGTACCATGTTCCTTTATTTTTGTACCCATAGCATCTAGTACAGTGCCTGGCACATGGCAGGAGCTTAATAAATATGTGTGGAATGAGTGGGAGAAATAGGTGTCTAGGGATACATTTTGACAAAATGTATTTTAAAGTTTTTTAATAAGGGACTAGTTGAGTGAGATTCACTGACAATGGCCAGGTGTGGCATCATTATTGCACAAAAAATACTGAATATTGGATGAATGAATTGATACATGGAGAGATGGATGGATTGTTGATGGGACGGGCAGATAGGTAGACAGATAGATGAGTGGAGAAAGGGATTGATGGATGAACACTGCCATGTGTGGAAGAAGGCCAGGACTTGCCAGGGTCTGGGCAAGAGGGAAGGTAGATAGAAGAGGGCTTTTACATTTCACAAAGGCCAAGCCAACTGGGCTTGAATTGGGGAGGCGCACCTGAAGAAAGCCCCTCCCATCTTGCCCAGTGAGGCCCCAGGAAATGCTACTCCTGCACGTTCGTACCCACAGGGGAGGTGCTGGGGACCATTACTCATTCTGACACATCCCTGAGGTCAGTATAGAGGCAGCAGAATGGAGGTGCTGCAGGGTGCTGAGTCAGGGGAGGAGATGGGCTGTTGGCGAGTGGGGCTTTACTGGAGAAAGCCTGGGGACTTTGAGTCAGAGGCAATGATCTCTGTTCCTGAAGGGGGTTGGCAGAGAACTCCCAAGGGGAATCAGGGCGAGTGAGATCACCTTGTGAGAGGGTGGAGGATGTGTCACCCCAGAGTGCATGGCTGAGTGCAGATCTGCATCAGGTTTAGGGAACTCTTGTTCTGGAAAAATCTGGACTTTTTCTGCCAGTCAGGTAAGCACGTACTTGGTCAGTTAAAGTCTGGCTGATAGGTGGGGCATGGTGGCTTACACCTGTAATCCCAGCACTTTGGGAGGCCAAGGTGGGAGGATCACCTGAAGTCAGGAGTTTGAGACCAGCCTGGCCAACATGGTGAAACCCCATCTCTACTAAAAATACAAAAATCAGCCAGGCGTGGTGGCACATGCCTGTAGTCCTAGCTACTCAAGAGGCTGAGGTAGGAGAATTGCTTGAACCTGGGAGATGGAGGTTGCAGTGAGCCAAGATCATGCCACTGCACTCCAGCCTGGGTGACAGAGCAAGACTCCATTTCAAAAAAATTCTTAAAAAAAAAAAGCCTGGCTGATAGGCAGAGGTTTGTCAACAGTCACTGGGGTCAGACAGTTGGGCCAGTCAGCTGGGTGGTGGGTAGGGGTGTGTTCTGAGTGCACTTGGTTGATGAGATGAGTACTAAAGAGCAAGGCAGGGTCCCGGCTTGGGGAGGCTCCACTGGTTGGTTCTTCAGGGGTCAGTACTGCACCCTTGGAGACAACTGGAAATTTGGGTAGGGGGTGGTGGTTGTAACAGTACAGCAGGGAGGGAATGGGGGAGAGTCAGTGCTGCATAAAAGGCCTGGGATCAGGGAAGCCAAGTGTCCTGCAGGAAGGCCAGTCCTGCACAGCCAAGAGTCATCTCACTCCAGAGGCAAGCAGCGCTGCTTTGAGAAATGCGGAGCTTACTCAAAGGGAACATTATTTGCTAATGATTTGCAAGGTCTCCAGCCTTGCTCTCCTCCACACACTCAGACCTCTAAGTCTGTCCTCTCTCCCTTCCCTCTCCTCTCCTCTGGAAGACACTAGAGTGGCCAACTTTGAAAGTTCGTAGAGGGCCATGATCTCTCTCATGGGGAGGAAGGTGGCAAGCAAGTGAGAAGTAGCAACACCGTCTGCCTGTGGGTCTGGCTCCCTTCTGCAGTGAGAGGTTGGACCCCAGGGCTGGAGGAGGTGGGCTTCTGGAGGGCACATGGGGGAGAAGCTTCCCATGTGCCCATCACTCAGGGCCTTGGGAACATCCCAGCAGAACATCAGGAGCCTGCCGGTGCTGGGTGAGGCTCCCAGATCAGCGATGAGAGGGGCGGCTACCCAGATGCTGCCTGGGTCCAGCGAGGGCTTCCAGATCCTCCCATTCCCACCCCCATCTTGGTTCCTTCCCTCACCTCAGGACAGAGCTGTCATGTGCAGGCGGGCAGTTGGGGAGGGAGCCCTGCAGAGGCTGCTGCTCCCAACACATGTCCTGGAAGGACAAATGTAAAAATATAAAAAGCCTCTGGTCTTGGGGCCGGATCACATGGATCACATGGCTGGGTGGCCTGTCACCTTGGCTGTCGAGTTGTCGGTTTCTAAGAAGGTTGAGGTACTGGCTGCAGCCAGGGCTGGGGGAGAACTGGGTTTGGCGAAAATGACACTTCTGTCTGGAGAGCTCATTTTTGTGCGATCTCCTGGGGTGCCCTCCAGCCCCGTGGGGTAGGCTGGGGAGGTGCCACCCTCATGATTCATTTTCAAACAAGAAAACGAAGCCTCTGGTCCGTGCCTGGCTAGTGGTGCCGTGGCTCAGACCCAAGTCTTCTGACTCCTTGTCCAGTGCTCTCTCCTCTGCAGCACCATCCAGCTCTTTCCTTGCAGACAGGAGCTGGTGCTGCTCATCTGTGAGGAGGTAGAAGCTGACCCAGAGGACATTTCCTTGGGAATGTTTGTGGAGGTTTGTGTGGAAGAGGCCTGCCCATCAGGGCCGATTCTGGACTGGCACCCTGCAGGACTAGAGACAATATCCCAGAATCTTCTCAGAAGAAGCAGAGACCTATGCCAATGGCAGGTAGCTGAGTAGCTTGCAGGAACTTAGTGAAGCCCTGGCAGGCCTAGTCCCGGGGAGTCTGGGAGGCAGCCAATGAGGGAGAAGAGGGCTCAGCTGGGCTTGCTGAAGAGGGTCTGGGGCCACTGGGCTTCTCTCCAATCACTCTGCTCACATCCCCCTCACCAGCACTGGGCACCCCAAAGAGTCAGAATGGGGTGCGGTGCTCAGGTCACCTGTGGTCCTCCTGATAGTGAGGATCCTGTACCCCTGGCTTCCTCAAGAACTCTGCTTAATGCCCATGGATTGCCTTGGGGGCTCCCCTGGGTCTCTGCTCGGCCCAGCAGCCTGGGCCAGGATGAAAGTGAAGCCATCAATAATTCCTGCTCCAGCTCCCCCTCACTTCCCTCGCTTGGCTGGTTGTAAATATTTCACGGGCTTCAGGGGGCAGAGATGGCCCAGCAGAGACTCCCAGGATAGGGCTCGAGGAGGCCTCGCCCTTTCCCTGAGGCGCCCAACCATTCCCCTGGCAGGAAAGGAGCCCAGCTCCAGGCTTGGGGAGTGGTGGGTTGTCCAGAGCTACTACTGACTGGGATGGCCTTGCAGCCTCTTGTGAGGATTTGGGTGCTGGGCCACAGGCTCTGCAGACTGGCTGGTTTAAGTGGCTGGTGTAGTGGATCCCGAGAAATGGAAGGAGTGCAGCTGCCTGCAGCCAGCCCTGAAGATTGTTGTCAACTCCACTCTCTTCCTCACCTCCCACACTATATCTTGGGTTTATCTTCTCCTCAACCTGCCCTCTCCATGTCACTTGCCTTGGTTCAGGCCTTGATCATCTTCCTGGACAACTGGCCCAGCCACTCTGTGACTCCACACAGCCTAAGGAATCTTTCTAAAACAAATCTGGCACGGCTACTCCTTCGTTTCAGAGCCTCCACAAGCTCCAGGTTACCTTCAGGGGAAGATCCACTTGCCTCATGCCAGTGCACAGGGCTTTGTATAACCTGGTCCCCGGGCCTTTCAGCCTCATTTTCCAGCCCCTGCGGCCTGCTCCCCAGTGCTGCAGTCAGCTCATTGTTCTCTGCACCCCTAAGCTCTCTCCCACCTTCCAGCCCCTGTTTTAGTTGCACCTCTGCGAGGAGGTGGTGGGGACACCAGTCTCAGTTCTGTGTGCATCTCTAAGCTGTTCTAGGGGTCACTCAGCTGCTTTGGGACCAGGCCTATAGAATGTCAAGGTGAGACACTTGACAGATTTGGGTCCAATTTCCAGCTCTACTAATTGCTTATCTGTCATTGTGACTGGTGTCATATTCTTCTGTACCTCGGTATGCATATCTGTAAAGTGGGAATAGTAATTCTTACCTCAGAAGGGAGTTGTGAGGCTTGGAAGTAAGGCCTATAAAGTACAGAGCCCAGTCCACGATGCAGAATAAGTGCCCCAGCCATGCTGCTACTATTGTTATTATGCCCTCTGTGGATTTTGGGCTGCAGAATGTCCTTCAAGGAGGTAGAAACTGAGATTATTATGTAGAACAGGAAGAAATAAAACAGCAGAGGGGTACCAGGAACCTTCAGAGAGGTCTTCTGGTAAGTAGTGTAAGTAGTAGACCTGAGAGACCCCAGGGAAGGTGAGAGAAAGAGGAACATCCATTACAAGGGCGCATTATGGAGGACACTGCTGTGGGGAATGGGAGCTAGATCCCACCAAGACGGTCTGGGGAGAAAATAGAATGCATCTCACAATGGTCCATCTGAGCATCAGCCCAAAGGAGGATTTCTGCGTCGGCATCTCCCCCCACTGGTTGAGGGTTACCACCAAGATATTTGTTTCCTGAACTTATGGATTACACAGGAACGTATGCTGAGCAAGTTCCCACTTGTATCCACAGTTGCACAGAAAGACTTTTTTGAGGAATTACTTAGGCAAGTTCAAAGCCACTTGGAGCTGTGGCCGGGAGACAGAAGAGAAGAGCAAAAGAGCAGGGAACGTACCATGAGACTAAGGCTGAGGCTCATGGAGGAGGAGACTGTGTGGTGAGAGTGGGAGCTGTGACTTTCTCCCTGACTGACTTACCTACCTACCCTACCTACATAACTTCCCTCCCTCCCTTCCTTCCTTCCTTCCTTCCTTCTTCTTTTTTTTTTTTTTTTTTTTTTTGAGATGGAGTCTTGCACTGTCGCCTGGGCTGGATTGCAGTGGCGTGATCTTGGCTCACTGCAACCTCTGCCTCCTGAGTTCAAGCAATTCTCCTGCCTCAGCCTCCCAAGTAGCTGGGATTACAGGCGCTCACCACCATGCCCAGCTAATTTTTTGTATTTTCAGTAGAGACAGGGTTTCGCTATGTTGGCCAGCCTGGTCTCAAACTCCCGACCTCGTGACCGGCCCTCCTTGGCCTCCCAAGTGCTGGGATTACAGGCGTGAGCCACTGCAGCCAGCCCGCTTCCTTTATAAAAATCATTTATCAAGCATCCACTAGGTGCCAAGGAAGAAACAGGTGAATCTGAAGATGACTAGCTCTTCTGCTCCTACCCTGGGCCCAGAGGTGACTTGGAACCAACTCAGGCATGAGGCAGATCTGACAGGGGGGTGACAGGTGGGCGGGTGGCCCTCTCTTTAGGGTGTGGGGAGCAGGGCTGGAGAGGTGGCCTTTCTTCCTCCTTCCAGGACAGTCTGCCTTCCTGCTGGTCCTAAAGGGTGTGAACCCCAAATGTCTGAGACAGGTCCCAGTCAATTTAGAAAGTTGATTTTGCCAAGGTTAAGGACGCACCTATGACACAGCCTCAGGAGGTCCTGATGACATGTGCCCAAGGTGGTAGGGGCACAGCTTGGTTTTATACATTTTAGGGCGACATGAGACATCAACCAATATATGTAAGATGTACATTGGTTCGGTCTGGAAAGGTGGGACAACTTGAAGCAGAGAGGGGGCTTCCAGGTCATAGGTAGATAAGAGACAAACAGTTGCATTCTTTTGAGTTTCTGATCAGCCTTTTCAAAGGAAGCAATCAGATATGCATTTATCTCAGTGAGCAGGGGGATGACTTTGAATAGAATGGGGCACAAGTTTGCCCTAAGCAGTTCCCAGCTTGATTTTTTCCTTTTAGCTTAGTAATTTTGGGGTCCCAAGATTTATTTTCCTTTCACATGGGGCAAGCAGTATACCTGGGAGAGCCCTGTCTTTGGGATAATGGGTAGACAGCCTTAGCAGTGATGATGGAGACAAGAATAGGAGGCCAGACGCCTCCTCTCCACAGGTCAGCATAGAGAGTGTATATGTATGTATGAGAGCTTCTTCCCCATGGTCTGCATATAAATTTAGAACCAAAGAAAGGATTTTTTTTTAATAGGATCTCATGATGCAACAGTAGAGAGAGGTTGTTATCTCACCTCACCTCTCAACCATCTCCAAAATAACTGGTCAGAGTAGCAGTACTTGAGCATCCATCCATCCACGCATCTAGACAGTTTCCCAGATCTGGACCCCAGTGAGAAAAGGGCACTAATCGGACTCCTTTTTCTGAAATTCCAGCTTGGAATTGCCATCGGAAGACACCCTCAATCCTGCCCCAGCCTTATGATTGTTTTGTGGCATTAGATAAAGCCACTTCACTTCTGAAGCTCAGTTGCCTCTTCTAAAAACCAGAGGCTGATAAGGATCGCAGGGACCTCACGGAGTTGTTCCGAGGTTAAAATGAGAGTCTGCCTGTGGAAGGGCATTGCAAATGATAGAAGATACAGATGTAAGGCATCTACCTTATCTTTACCAGTTTCATCTTCATCTTCATCTCATTACCATGGTCATCCTCATTAGCAGGGAAGAGCAGTTCTCACGGCAGGATAGGCTTCGCAGCTGTGCTGGGAAACGCCTGTCTGAAGTAGGCCACACATGGACTGTGTGGAGGTAATTGATTTAATTCACAATCAGCTTCATTAGGTCCACTTCGGAGGTGGGTTAATGGGAGCCTCAACCCGAACATCCGCTAGACTTTCCTCTGGCTGGGGCCTCCCCAGCTATATACGTAGCTTGGAGATTTGAAAGGGCTGGAGGCAGGAACTGCAGAGGAAGCAGCAGCTAATGAAAAATTTAAGCTAATTGTTTGTTTAAAAGCCTTGTCTGCTTCGAATGGGATTTTCTGGGCTGGGGAGGGGGATGTGGGGTGGCCTGTGGCTATTGTCTTTTTTTCAGGCTATTGCTTCCTGGAGGACCCAAGTGGGCAGGGTATGGAGAGGATGGGGAGCTTCCTAGGCAGGCGGCCAAGTGGCTGCATCTCTAGCATCTGCGTTTGTTGGAGAAAGAGCCTCCGTGGCCAGCTCTGGCTTCCACTGTTTCAAAGTACAATGCCCCTCTCTGTTTAGAGCTGTGTCTGTGTGGCAGGCATGTCCTTTGTGTGTGTGCTGAGGGGTATGCAAAGGAAGAGGGACAGCAGGGAGTATCCTGTAAGTACCCAGAGTAGTCTAGACCCACTCCTGATTAGCCTGTGATTAGAGGAAAACTTCCTCCCTTTCTGGTATTCAAAGTGCCCACTATGTGGCTGGTGCACTTAGCCTGACCCGGGAAGAGAGGTAAGCCTGCTCTGAGGCAGGGGGAAACCAGAAATTTGTTTTGTAGTGAAAGTAACTAGTGATGAGTTAACTCATGGATACTGGAGGCATGGCGGCCCCTGCTGAGGCACCTTGGCTAGGCTAATGTGTCCACTCACTGAGTGAGAATTATATGACAGGCCCAACCAACATCAGAGGGGGAGGCCAGGATGTGGGGAGGGCTGCTAGTTGTGTGGACTCTGGGAGAAGTCCCAGAGGCAGGGATGAAGAGTGGAGAAATTAGATCAGACTACTTGATAAACGAATTGAGGTTGCAAGAAGTAGCCATTAGGACCGGCTCAAAAGTTGCAAGCAGAGACAGAGGAGTGACGAAAGATGCCTGTAAGTGGTCAGGAAAGGGGAGATGGCACCATGGAACTTGGGGGGTTCTGGAAGCCATGGAGATAACAGTGTTAGCCCCCAGAATGCAAGGGTGCACTTGAGGCACAGTGAAGAAGGGCTGAGCTTCCCAAGCTCAAAGCTAAAGGAGAAAGCTGGTCTTCTTGTGGTACCCCATTACGGGGCCTAATTTTGAGTTAGACTGTGTCCAGTTGGTCTTCAGTATGATATGTTGGTCTGACTGACCTCTCTTGTTGAGTATATCTGCACCCCGAGATTTCTTCACCATGCACTGTGGCATAATGGAAAGGGCATGAGGCTTGCAGTCACACAGGCCTGGGTCCAAATCCCAGCTTGCCATTTTGGGGAAGCCTGTGCCGAACCCTGAGGCTAGGTTACCTGTATTTCCATGGTACCAAATGCTTATCTCCATCGCTGAACTGTGCACAGTACAATATGATGAAATTACATACTTCTGAGGCAAACTGTCAAGCCGGTTTTCATTAGGAAGTTGTTGTGCCTAACACTGGCCTCTCTGTAGGGTATTATCTTTGCCCTAATATTTCTTCATTGTTGTTGAAAGTCTCAAGGGTAGGGAGCACAATTGTTTTTTCTATAAATACCAAACACCTTGGGCTGTGCCT
Organism: Pongo pygmaeus; assembly: GCF_028885625.2. Lineage (NCBI taxonomy): Eukaryota > Metazoa > Chordata > Mammalia > Primates > Hominidae > Pongo > Pongo pygmaeus. Next base: position 119,158,192 of record NC_072373.2, on the reverse strand, counting down.
GGAGCACCTGATTAATGTATGTTTGTGGAACTGAACTGACCGTTGGTGATGTCACCTTTTGGATCCTAGTTTTCTCATTGATAAAATGTGCACAAGCAATAGTGCCCACCCTGGGATTATGGTATGGCCGGAAAGAAATAAGTACCAGAAAGGAAAGACCCTGTATAATATCTGGCACGTAAGTAGGTGCTCACATACTCTGGTGAATCCATGACTTTCTGAGCCTGACATCTTTTAACATCTTGTGGTGGAGAAATTCTCATCCCTTGGGTGAGGGTAGCGGAAATTGACCAGGGGTTCTGGGAGAACTTCTGTTTGGGGTTGCATGAGTTCACTTTGTACTGGACTTTGCTGCAAAGGACCTGAAGCTGTCCTTCTGACTGGAGGGTTCCAGGGGCAGGGAGACTGGTTAGAGGCAGAGATTTGCTCTGGCTTGGGGCTGTGGTGGAGCCGTAAAAGTGGGAACAGGTAGAGGTGGGGACATTTCTCTATCAGAGCCTGAAGGTTTCTCTTGCCATCAGTGGACTTGATTTCTAAGTGCACCCTGAGGATAGAACAAGTGGAAACAAGACTACGCACCAAGAAAGCTGAGGATAGACTTAGAAGAAACTTCCTGATGCGTCTATAAAGTTGGCTGTCTCATTTCTATCTCAGGAAATTATTTCTAAAATTTAGACAACTCCTGCTAGTTTGGTTCATAGAAATCACAGCCATGATTACCTCTCTATTATTTTATTTTATTGTTTTCTAAAATACAGGAATACAGGAATATTGTTTTACAAAAGATTCAAACAATGCACACATTAGCAAATAAAGTAAATGGTGAAAGTCCCCTTGGTTCCAAAGCTATCTCTTTCATTCTCTCTCTTTTTTTTTTTTTTTTTTTGAGATGGAGTCTCGCTCTGTTGCCCAGGCTGGAGTGCAGTGGCACGATCCCCCTGGCTCGCTGCAAGCTCCGCCTCCCGGGTTCATGCCATTCTCCTGCTTGAGCCTCCTGAGTAGCTGGGATTACAGGTGCCCACCACGCCTGGCTAATTTTTTGTATTTTTAGTAGAGATGGGGTTTCACCATGTTAGGCCAGGATGGTCTCAGTCTCCTGACCTCGTGATCCACCCGCCTTGGCCTCCCAAAGTGCTGGGATTACAGGCGTGAGCCACCGCGCCCAGCTCTCTTTCATTCTCACTTCCTTCCGGAGGGACATCACTCTTAACAGTTTGATGTGTACTCTTTCAGGATTTTGCCCATGCATTTACAGGTATATGTACATAAATGAAAACAGATACAAAGCTTTATTTATTTATTTGAGACAGAGTTTGGCTCTGTTGCCTAGTCTGGAGTGCGGTAGTGTGATCATGGCTTACTGCAGCTTTGACCTCCTGGGCTCAAGCAATCCTTCCACCTCAGCCTCCTGAGTAGCTGGGATCACAGGCATGCTCCACCATGCTCGGCTAATTTTTGTGTTTTTACTAGAGGCGGGCTTTCGTCATGTTGCTCAGGCTAGTCACAAACTCCTGAGGTCAAGCAATCTGCCCTCCTTGGCTTCCTAAAGTGTTGGGATTACAGGTGTGAGCCACCACGCTTGGCTGATATTAAAGCTTTTAGACATGAATGGGATCATACTATTTCCATTATTTTGTAGCATGTTTTTCCAAGAAATGCATTTGGAGATCTTTCCATGTATGAACATACAAATAGACCTTAATTTAAAAAATAATGCCTCCATAGTATTATATAATATAAATAGATTATAATTTTAAACAACTTTTTAAAAAATTTATTTATTATACTTTAAGTTTTAGGGTACATGTGCACAACGTGCAGGTTAGTTACATATGTATACATGTGCCATGTTGGTGTGCTTCACCCATTAACTCATCATTAAACATTAGGTATATCTCCTAATGCTATCCCTCCCCCCTCTCCCTACCCCACAACAGGCCCCGGTGTGTGATGTTCCCCTTCCTGTGTCCATGTGTTCTCGTTAAACAACTTTTTATGGGTATTCCGATTACAAGTGAAGTGGAGCATCTTAAAAATGGTTTGTTAGCCATTTAAATTTTATTTTTTCATTTTTAAAACTGAATTGCCTCTTTATAACTTCTGTCCATTTTAATGTACATTGGATGTTTGGTCTTTTATAATTGATTTGAAGTTATTACATAAAGTCCAATATTAATCCTTTTGTGTTAAATACATTACAAATATTTTCTTCCATATTCTTTATTTGCCTTTTAACTTTATTTGTAAATATTTTGTTGTGTAAAAGTTTTCATTTGTAAGTAGTCAAATCTGTCAACTATTTTCCTTATAGCTTTCAGGTATCATGTTTTATTTAGCGAGGCCTCTCTCAGTCCAAGGCTAAAAACAACATTCTCCTATGTTTTTATGTAATATTTTCAAGTTGTTTTCACTTTTGGCTTTTTTACATATCTGATCAATGGTATGAATCTATTCTTTAATTGTTGTTGGGGCATGTCAGTGCTGTAGGTAGACAAAGGCAAATACTGGTAAAGGTAATTCCAAACATCAAAAAATGTTTACCGTTGAAATCATGTGATTATAGAGTTTTATATTTTAGAGGGCTAGTTGTTAAAAATGTCAAAATGTAAACAATGAGGAAATATAGGATGTAAAAAATGAAGGTCCCTCAAGCTTCCTTTTCTAATCCTACTTTGATTGAATTGAATTTCTTATGACAAACATGTTTTATAAATGTAGAATGTATATTTGTTGGCTATTTGTATTGCTTTTTCTTTTTCTTTCTCACTCTATTACCCAGGCTGGAGTGCACTGGCGTGATCTCGGCTCACTGCAACCTCCACCTCCCGAGTTCAAGCGATTCTTCTGCCTCAGTTTCCTCAGTAACTGGGGCTACAGGTGCACGCCACCATGCCTGGATAATTTTTGTATTTTTTTTTTAGTAGAGATGGGGTTTCACCATATTAGCCAAGCTGGTCTCAAACTCCTGACCTTGTGATCCACCCACCTCGGCCTCCCAAAGTGCTGGGATTACAGGCCTGAGCCACCACACCCGGCCTTGTATTTCTTTTTCTATAAGTTACCTCTGTACCCTTTATCCATTTTAAAAATTGGGCTGTCACTTAAAAAACTTATTTGATGGCATTGTTTGTATATTAGGACATTAACTCTTTGACTGTTATATAAGTTCCAAATAATTTGGAAATTCCAGTCTGTAATGATCGGCTATTAAATTATAACACTGATGATCATCTTTTGGGTTTCTTTCATTCATTTAGTTTTGAGGAGCTGCACAATAGAATGGAAAAGAGACTGAATCAGGAGTAAAAAGAGTTGGGTGTGTGACTCGGTACATCCACAAACTAGCTGTGTAACCTTGTGGATGCTGTTAAAGTCTCTGTGCTTCAGCCTCCTCGCCTGCAAGGTAATGTAACAGTACTCTAAAATCCCTAAATTCTATGATTTTTGTTACTCAGCCACTGTATCTTTAATGGTCTTCCTTTCTGAACAGAAGTATGGCAGATTCACATCTTGAATTATATGGTGCCCAACCGTATTAGTGATTCTGATTCCCTGGTGAATATGGCAACCAGTGAACTGGGAAGTGGGGGTGAGTATCAGCTAAAGAAACGAAAGCACCAGCCTGGCAGGCAAATAGTTCACAGTCCCCCAGAGATGGCACAGAAGGGCTGTAGTACTAGGGGATGGGAGACTTGGCATCTTAAAGTCACTGTCCCTGTCTTGGCCTTGGAATTTTGATCTGGAAAATGGGGATGGGGAATTGTGGATGACTAAAGATTTCTGAGCTGCCTTCCAGCTCTGCTGTTCTGTGACGGCCCATGTGAGTCACAGGTAGGTGCTTCTGTGGTGCCCGGCTGGTCGTTTATCTGGTGGCCTCCTCTCCTGCCTCCCTGCGGGTGGCCCCTCTCCCACACCCTTCCTAACACACTGGGCATAACTGCTTTACAGCATCCATCTGGCTGCTCTTGGTGTGTCTCTGTGTGAGCAACTTGAGAACAAGACTTCTCAACTTTTAAAAAAGCCTGATTAAAAAATTCTCTGTTAATTATTAAACATGCTCATTGTAGGGAAAAACAAAATTCATAAAGCAGGTAAAGAATTCTAATACATCTGAGACATCTACTGTTAGCATTTTGTTATCTTTTCTTTTAGTCTCTTCTCTGGATTTGCTTTTTTTTTTTTTAACTATATACACAATTTTGTATCCTGAATTTTTCACTTAAAACTCTCCATAAACATCATTTAAGGCCACTAATGTCAGAGAGAAGAAACATTTTATTGTTTAAAAGTATCTTTGCATGTGTATGGCATTTTTGTCCCCAGATCAATGTTAGGAGGCATTGGGGAAGAGTAGGTGTGACTATTCCTAATGTGGAAGTGAAAAGTGAAGAGTAAAGCAATAAATAGAGCTGTGCCAGGGTCGTGAAGCTAGCGAGCTGCAGGGCGGAGCAGCTCTACTGCTGACATTTGCATTGGGCATTATAGTTTACTGTATTTTCACACTTATTCACTTCTTTCAATAATTCTGTAAGGAACGTAGCCAGAAATTACCATCCCCTTTAATGGCGCTAACTGAGTTGCAGATCATTGAGTGATCTGCTCAAGGACGTAGAGAGTCAGTGGCAGGACCGGGATTCAAACCTGCATTTTCGGACTCCAGGTTTAGTGATCGTCTTGCATTCCCAGGTGAGAACTCTTTCCACTAAATTCCCAATGCAAAATGAAACTTGAGTGATGCTAGCGGGCAGCAAGATTTCAGAAATGAGAGTTCAGGGTTGTTGCTAGAGGGAAAGCCGATCCTCTAATCAATCCAGACATCATTTATTTATAACCATAGAAGCTCAAAGAAGGTGCACATCAGCAGAGGTGGAGGAGGGAGAGGAAGCAACAGAACTCATCTCAGAAGGAGTCAAGTGGAGTTCTGATGTGGGGGTGGGGGCGACTGGGCATGGGGGTCAGGAGGGGAGAGGGTGGATAAAACTGGGGGGAGGGGGCAGGGGAGGGCCCCTCCTGGCACCTGTCCTGGCAGAAAGTGCTTCTCCTGGATCGATGGAGAATCCTTCTTCCTCTGTCCCTCTGCATTATGTTCTTTAAAAGAAATGTGATTTAGCTGCTTCTCTTGCCCAGCCCTTGACTCCTCTGGACAGAAACAACCTGAAAAAACTGCTCTGTTGGCCAGAACAAAGGGTGGGTTTGGTGTGTCTTTAGAAAGCACTGGTCTCAGCTTGATTTTTCCAGGGCTGACCTGTCCAGTCTGCTTTTTTTAACAGCATTGAAACTGCTCAGTTCTCTGGGTTGGGCCCTCAGAGAAGAGGGCTGCGAGGGTTATCCCACAGAAACGGATCTGCCCAGTCACTGATCCAAGGCAGCAGATGGACTGCAAAAAGATGTGGTGGGAAGAGCTGCCCCAAGGATAAGGAGGCCTGGGTTTCCATCCAGCTTGGCCACTGCACACTGTGTGCTTTTGCGTGGGTCATCATCTCCGATAAGCCCTCAGTTTCCTTATCTTAACAGTGAAGGGGTTGGAGTAGAATCATCAAATAGACTCTAGAGTTTATTTCAGATAGACTCCAGGGTCTATTTTGGTTCTGGTGTCCCTTGATTCACTTAGAGACAGTATAGCTTAGAGGACACGCCTGTGGACTCTAGAGGATGAGCTAGTACTAGAAGGCCTGGCTTGAATCCTGGTTCCGTCACTAGCCGTCTGTATGACTTGGTGAGAGTGAGTCACTCAGCCTCTTCTGCCTCTATTTTCTCACCTGTACAATGGGGCCAGTTCCTACCTCACTACATTGTTAGGATGATTAAGTGGGTTAATTTGGTGAAATACTTGGAAGGGTACCTGCCACATGGTAAGTGCTTTCTAAATGTTTGCTAAATAAATATGTATTATTGTTAAGTTTCAGGGAGGTGGGTGTGGGTACCAGATTGTAATCCTGCCACCTGGAAGGTGCACAGCTTGTAGATGTAATAGGGGTTCACAGTTGTTTCTTCCTCTCTGAGGATGGCTGAGATTCCACAGGGCGAGTCAGTGTTGATTAGTTGCTCTGCACAGCCAACTTTCTCAGAAAATAATGACAGCAACTAACTTGGAGGCTTTCAGGGAGCCTGCTTCCTACATTATTTTATGAAATCCTTCCTTAACCCTGCAAGGCACTTGGTTATCACCCCTAACTCCCAGGTAAAAGCCAGAGGTTCATGGAGGTGCACAGCTTGAAGTGGTGGCGCCAGGACCCAGCTTGTCCTCTCTGCCTCTGTAGCACAGATCTGGGCAAAAGCCCTCTGCCCAGTGAGAGATCCATACTTAAGGTCATCTTGTTGAGCACAGAGTGGCCAAGGCTGAGAGTGAGTACTGACCATGAGCCAGGCCAGGGGACTTGGGTGCTTTTAAAAATTGATTTGTGTTGATCATATAGAAAAAATGTACAAACTTACCAAGCTTTTAAAACTCAATCCCTTACTGTTGAACATTTAGGCTATTTTCAATGTTAAGATATCATTATGTGCATATTAAACTAGCAAAACATAATTATTTCAGAACTTTAGAAGCAGTTACATGTATCTGTTGATGAAGGCTCCATAAATTCGTTCAGTTTTTCAAGAGAGCAATCCAGTAATATTTAAGAGCTATAAAGTTATTCCTACCTTTTGACCTGAGAATTCCACTTCTGAGAATATACTCCAAGGAAATACCCCAAAAGAGAAAAAAGAAAGTAATTTGTATTTACTTGTTCTTAGGAATGCTATTTTTAAAAATTGGAAGCAACCCAAATGCCCAACCATCGGGGTTTGGTTTGAAACTCACGGTCTATTTGCATTCTGGAATATGATAGAGTTAAGAATGACAAATATGGGAACAATGTCAAGGCATGGACAAATGTGCACATACAAAATAATAAGTGGCAAAGGGGCTAAGTAGTATGTATTTTCTGATGACAACTATGCAAAACATGGACCTGTATTTGTTCAATGAATTGATGAAGATGAGATGCAAGTTGCCATAGGTTTGCTTATAATAAAAATAAAATGGATCCTTTTATACTCATAGATGAACAGAACAAGCTACACAATTTGCAGGCCCCGGTGCAAAAGGACCATGTAGGGCTCCTTTTTCAAAAACTAATAATTTCGAGATGGTAATTGCAGAGCTGTAAGCCAAGAGTGGGCCCTTCTGACCATGAGGCCCTGTGCAACTGCTCTGTACATCCAAGCCCTAGCTAGAGCTGTGTCAGTCCAAACTGCCCACTTCACCAGTGAGCCAACTGAGCTTATGAGCTTGAATTCTGCTTAGAAAAATCAGAAGCATCTACAATCCTGAATTCTCCAGGCTTGGAATTAGTGCTGAGGTTACTGAACATTCGGAGGTTGGATCTAGAGAGGATGTAGTCACAGATCTTTGTCCATTTATTTGTCCCTAGGTTTTGCTGCTCTAGCTGGAGAGTCAATTGTACTTCATCCATTCTTCTATCTATTTATCAAGCATTTATGTACTGGGCAGTCTTCTCAGTGATAGGGATACAGAGGGCTCAGAACAGGAGCTTAGGGTTTAGTTGCAAAGACAGACAAAGAAGATACATGTTTACAGGGCACTTTGGTAAAAGCTATGGTAGGTTTGAACTAATGGTTTAGAAAGCACAGAGGTGTAGTTGAGGAAGTGGCAGCTTTTCTGGCATCAAGGACTGACAGCTGAGTTTTGAGAAAGCCATACCTTAATAAAGAAGGTGAAGGATAGCTGGGCAGAAGAAACAACATGTTCTACAAAGCCCAAGCGAAGACAATGTGGAGATCTCCAAGTAATGACTTGTTGGAGCAATATCACACGATTGGTTAATATGGAGACAAGCCAACTAAAGCTCCAAAGTCTTTGCCTGAAGAATCTCTTAAGATGGACTGTGACATCTGTTCTGGCTCATGCCCTCTCGGGTTTGATCAGCATGCTATCCATGTCCTCATCCAAATCGTCAGTGGGAAACCTGATCAGGACAGCGTCAACACTGGGTGCTATTGCAGCCTCCCTGACCACCCTTCATTGAGAGTTCTCTAAGTTGTCCACAGGTCTGTGAGAGAAGCTCTGCTGCATGCCTTCCTGATGTCAGAACATACTGATTCTTCTGGCCCGTCACAAAATAACCTTGGTAGTTAGGCAGTGTTGTTTTCTGAGACCCTATTTGGTTTCTAGTAGATGCTTCTTACTGTTCTGAAAGCTCACATGCATAGTAGCTGAGGACATGAACTGAAAATTGTCCATAGCGAGTTCAGAAACAAAACAGACCACCCTCCCTTCCTTCTCTGACTCTGCACCATGCAGTGTCCTGGCTACATGTTTGTCCTTGGCCCAAACTTCAGTGCTACCAGATCCCCCTAGTATGGGAAGCCCCAGGTTCTCCAAGACTTAGTCATGACCTTGACCATTGACCTCCCCGGCTGGGCTCGTGGAAATCCTTAGGGAAGCTGGAACCAGACAGTGACCACGGGACTATTCCATTTACCTTTTCCTGGAGATGTCACATGTTGTTCTTTACTTATCCAGCTGAGTTTGTGCTTGCTATTCAGTTTTAAAGATTAATTACCTTTTGTATTTACATGTAAATAGCTAGTTTTAAAAGATTTCCTTTTGAGATGGGGTCTTGGTATATTGGCTATGCTGGTCTTGGACTCCTAGGCTCAAACAATTCTCCAGCCTCAGCCTTCCAAGTAGCTGGGATTACAGGCCTGCACCACTGCACCCAGTTTGTAAAATAAAATATTTTATTGAGAAAAAAATCACCCTATTCATATTACCCGAAAGGAATCATCATTAAAAATCTGTGGTAACTATTTTGGTCATGTCTTTATGTGTATATGCATAGAGAGGTGCAGATGGATGGGCACAAAGAGATAGAGAGAGAGAATTTCACCAGGATGGAATCATACCATATGTAGCATTTTAACTAAAATGTAGTAAATTTAATTTAACTGAAAGCTTTACTAGAATAATAGGAAACTCAAGGAATTGACATGGAATTTCTGAACATCAGATAAATTTTTTTTCACAAGAAATATTAGTTCCTAAAATAGCCCTCAGAGTTAAGAGAAAATAAGTATTGAGAGAGTAGAATAAATTTTAAGTGAAATTTCAAATTTTAGACACTATCTAATGACTCTCTGCTATGAAAGTGAGTAAATTAGCATGTTTCTCTTTCCCCTCTTCTCCTCCACGACACAAGATATTTACTAAATGCATTACTTTCACATTGTCCAAAGTAATAACATTTACTTTCTGTTCTGTGTAAATCTTTATGGACTGTGGACTATGGAATGCTTAATAGTAGTTGTTGATGGTTTTTGTAAACCACAAATTTGATCTTCAAGTTATTTTGATTTACTATTCGGTTGACTAGATTTATAGTCAAATAATTTTTTCTAGGAGTCTTCTTATTTTGCATGTATGATGATATCTGTCCACTGGCTTTACACTTGAAGGTGACATGCCTGTTTAAGCTATGCTTTTCTTCTCTTGGAATGTTGTAGGCATGATTTCTCTGTCTTTGGGACTGTGATGTTAAGGGAAAGTCTGAGGCATTTCCTCTGAGATAGCTAATGGGCTGGGCACAGTTCACATGACCAAAGTTCAACTCCCCAAAACTATTCCTCCCTCGTTTCCCAATACAACAAATGGCACCACCATTCACCCAGTTGTCCAGGCCAAATCCTTAGAATTATCCTTTCTCTCATATCTCACTTTCAGTCCTTCAGCAAAAAGGGTGACTCTACCTTCAAAATATATCTAGATTCTCACCACTTCACATTTCCTCCACTGATTCCACCCTAGCATGAGCCATCACACTTCTCTCTGGCACTGTTGTAATTACTTCCTAAGAGACTTCTTGCTTCTGTTTCATCCAATTCTGTTGTATCCTATCCTATCCTACCCTACCCTACCCTACCCTACCCTACCCTATCCTATCCTATCCCATCCCATCCCATCTCATCCCATCCCATCCCATCCCATCCCACCCCACCCCACCCCACCCATCCTATTGAATTCTATTCTACAGGTAATTCATACAATACCAAGTTATTATCTTAAAATTACATCATACCACTCCCCAGTTCTCAGCACTCTAATGGTTTTCTATCACATTTAGCATTTATATCCTAGAAGACTTTACAAGATCTTGCCCAGGTGACTTCTCTGACATCATTTCTACCACTCCCTCCTTCCCTCACTCACTCACTCACTGTGTTCTAGCCACAATCTTCTTGTTGTTCTTGAGCCTTTATGCAGATTCCTACCTCAGGATCTTTGCACTTGATTTTTTTTTTCTGGGATGCTCTACCTTTCAGATATCCTTATGGCTCCTTCTTTATATCCTTCAGACCTCTGTTCAAAGTGACTTTATCAGGGAGATTTTTTCTGACCACCTATAAAAATAAAATGTCTTTACCAGTCTTAATCCCCACATCCTGGCTTATCATTCTTCATAACTCATACCATAACTGATAAATGTTTTTTATTGACTGTCCTTTTGCCAGAATTTAAGCTCCATGAAATTAGGGACTTTGCTTTATTTATCACTCTGGCACCTAACACAGTGCCTGGCACATTGTAGGTGCACCATATGTATTGGTTAAACTAATGAGTTAACTAACAAAATAATATTTTTCACATTATATTTAACCTTTTTTCTTTTCTAATGTCCCTGTGATTCTTTCTTTATCCTTGAAGTTGAATAATTTCAGCAAAATGTTTTCATATAGATTGTTCTTCACAGATTTTTTGTTTCCTAAAGCACTGTGTACCCTTTTTGACATGCAGACTTTTCAGGAATGTTTTCTTTTACTTTAGTGTGTCTTGGAATACTTAATCTATCCTATTATCTGTTCCTTTCTCCACAAACAGCAATGCTATTGACTCTGGATCTTCTTTATCATTTGTATTTTTAATGTTTTGTACAATATTTTCATATCTTTATTCTTTTCTTTATTGCTTTATAATTTCTTCTATCCTGTCTACCATGTTGTTGACAGCATTTTAGTTATGTGTATTCTATTTTTTTCACCTTTACAATATTTTTATTTTTCTTTCATTTGTTTCCTGAACTCTGCTAGCTTATTTTTCCTTTTATTACTTATAGTCTCTTCTTTTTGTTTTTAAAAGCATTTTATTAGATTTAGTTTTCTAAATTGACATGCAGTAAAATGCACTCTCTGTGGATTACAGATCTATGAATCTTGGCAAATGCATAGAGTTGTATACCTACCACAACGGTCCAGATACAGAATAGTTCCATCACCCCGAATAATCCCTTTTGTGATCCTTTTGTAGCTGATTCCTCCCCTACTGCTATCTGTAATCCCTGGAAACCAACTGATCTGTTCTCTAACCCCATAATTTTGCCTTTTCCAGAAACTTCTATAAATAAAAGGATATATTATATGCTTCTATAAATATAAGGATATATTTTGGATCTGGCTTCTTTCATTTAGCAAAATGCACTTGAGATTCATCCATGTCATTGTGTGTATACATCGTTCATTACATTTTATTGCTGAATGGTACTCTATTGTTTGGGTGTTCCAATTTGTTTATCCAGTGACTAAGTTACTCAAGGACATCTGCATTGTTTCCCGTTTTTAGTGATTATGGTAAAGCTGCTATAAACATTCATGTAATGTTTTCTTTTGTGAACAGAAGTTTTCATTTCTCTTGGATAATTATCTAAGAGTAGGATTACTAGGTTATATACTACATATATGTTTCCCTTTAAAAGCAACTATTAAATAGTTTTCCACAGTGGCTGTAGAAATTTGAGGCCAGGAATATATGAGTCCAGTAGCTCTGCATTCTCACTAGTACTTGCTATTGTCAGGAATTTTTATTTTAACCATTTTAATAAGTGTTTAGTGGTCCTCATTATGGTTTTAATTTGCATTTCTTTAATGTTCCTATTTTCCACCCATATGTCTTTTTCGATAAAGTGTCTCTTCAAATATTTTGCCCATTTTGGGAACAAGTTATTTGTCTTCTTAGTGTTGAGTGTTGTTCTTTATATATACTGAATACAAGTCCTTTGTCAGATATGTAATTTACAAATATTAGGTTGCTGTTACTTTCAAGGGCAAAAATCGTAGTTACGTTTATACCAACCTAATATTTTTCTTCCAGTCTGTGATTTGTCTTTTCATTCTCTTAACAGTCTCTTTTGCAGAGCAAAAGTTCTTAATTTGGACAAAGTTCCATTTGTCATTTTAAAAATTGGATTGTGCTTTTATGTCATCTCTAAGAACTCTTTACCCAGGTCATAATGATTTTTCTCCCCAGTTTTCTTTTAGAAGTTTTATAGTTTTATGTTTTACCTTAAGGACTATTATACATTTTGAGTTAAATTTTGTATTCAGTGTGAGGGTTCGTGAGTGTTCTGAGGGGGTTTGCTTGAGACTAGGTTGTAGGCCTTCCCTGGCCACATGGCGCTTTTTCTAGGGGTCTAAGGAGGACAGAGAGAAGAAATCAGATCTCCATGCCAGACACCCTGAGGGGTATGAGTGGCTCTAACTCTCTCACTGTTGGACATGACACCTGGGACTGGAACATTGTCTCCAGAAAGCCTCAGCAAAGTGAGAGCTTGGGGTGGGCATAAGAACAGAGTATCAGGGAGTGTTTGTCCAGGAAAGCAGCTGAGGGTGTGAGATCTGATGGGGAAGAGGACCTGGGATTTTAGAGGGATAAGCTATTGAAAACAATAGCAAAAACAATAGTGGCTATCTTTTACTAAACAGTTAGGACAGCAACTTTATATACATACTTTCTAAGCCTTACAGGCACCTGGCAAGGAGGGAGTTATCCCTTTTATACAAATGTGGGAACCAAATTCAGAGAAGTTGTCTGTTCAAGGCCACACAGCTATTGATTGGGAGGCCGTGATTTAAACCCAGGCTGGAAGCTAAAGCTGGTTCTCTGTCTACTCCAACAGCTGCCCCGCATGACTCAGGGCTCAGGGGACACTGGGTGGAGGTGGAAAAAGGGCAAGGAGGAAGGAAGGCTGAAGTTTGGTCAAAGACAGGCTCCTATGAGGCCGAAGGACAATCACCTCTTGGATGAGGGGCTGGGAGAATCCCTGGAATTGTTCTCCCTGTGATGCTTTATGAAACAGTGTATGTAACTTCTCACTTACGGAAGAAGCAAGAGCAGAGGACTGGACAAAATGGCCCCAGTGGACACTGAAGGAGAATCTCAGGGATACAGCCCTGATTGAGCCATGTGTGCCTCCTGTCCTAGGTGTTTCCTCCCAAGGCTGACTTGGCATTTTTAGGCCAGTCCCAGCCTGGCAAGCTATCTGGCTGACTAGGTGACCAAAAGACAAGTTCCTTCCCACTTAGGTGGGTACCCATGTCTCCCCTTGGCATCTCAGGTGGGGCACAGCCCACAGAAGCCCCGCCCATCATTGACTATCTGTCACACTGAGGAATATCTACAGGGTCTGGCAGTGGGCAGAAAGTGCCTGTCCTAAGAGAATGGGGCCTAGAGTCTGGGAGAGGTGGTCTTGACAAAAGATAACAATTCTGCACCATTCTGCTGTTCTGTGTAAAGATCTTTTTTCCTTCTCCCAAATAAGGGGACTCTTTGGCCTAGGTCACAGAGCTATTCATGGAAGGTAGGCCGTGTGCCAGTGTTCCAGGCAGGCACCATTTTTGCTCTGTAAATAATTGCAGTGGAGCCACTGCCTCTGCCCCCAGGGGACCAGCAGTCCAGTATGCTTCCAAGCGGGGCTCCCAGAGAGGTGGCAGCAGAGCTACAAGGGCCAGAGAGGCGGAGAACCTGGAGCCTACTCATACCAATCTCAGGTAGCCCCTGGCAAGAGTTCTGCCACCGTTGTTTGGTCCTTTGTCCACCCTTCCTGAGAGCAGCAATAAAAAGAGGGGCTATAAATGTGCCCTCGGCTTGGCCTTGGCTCCTGAGGGTGAGGATCCAGATGACAGCGTCTCAGGGAGCCTGGCCAGCCCAGGCCTGACTTGGGGGGATGCCGGACAACACAGAGGAATTGGAGCCATCCCTACAACAATAGGGTCTCTCCTTAGCCTAAAGAGACAGAAGCTGAGGGGAGAGGAAGTGAGAATCCAGTCAGTGAATTCAGAAAGGGTCTGAGCAGCATGAACACACTTGGCCCTGAGGTTATCATCTAGGATCCTGCAATGAGAGGCAGCAGGGCTGTGGTGAGGGCCAGCCTCAGCTCCCCTTTACTAGCTGGGCAAGTTACGTAAACACTCCAAGCCTCAGTTTCCTCTGCTGTAAAGTTTTAAGGTTTTTGGGAGAAGTGGTTGACATATGAAAAGTGTTTAACATACTGTCTGGCACACAATAAGTGCTCAATAATTGTAGCAATGAGCTTCATCATCATCATCATCATCATCATCATCATCATTGTTTGACACTTTAATGCACTGGGAGTCAAAATACTTAGATTTGAGATTACTTCAAACATTTAGTTATTATGTGACCCTGGTGAGGTTATTTGACCATTATGAGCATCAGTTTCCTAACCTCTAAAATAGGGTCAATAACAATATTTGTCAGAAGATTGGTGGGGTAACTAAACATTTAGCACCTGGCACAGCGTAGGCCCCAAAAACACTTAGTTAGAATGAGGAGACTCCTATAAAGCTTAAGAAGGACAGCTTAGGACCCTTCCTGCAAAGAAGTATGATTTTTGTGGCGGGGAGCAACTTCATGGGATGGATCACCTCAGGAGATGATCTTGATTAGTGCCTTCCCCAGGAGTATTTCAGTTGCAAGGGAATAAATCCAACCTAGATCAGCCTGAGAAAATAGGGAAACCTAAGGGAGTTCAGATGGGCTTCAGGCACGATTGGATCCAGACGTTTCAATAATGGCATCAGTACACGGTCTCTTCATGTCGAGCTCTCTTTTCCATTGTGCCAACTTCTTTCTCAGCCAGGCTTTCTCCTCGTGGTGGCAAAGCTAGCCACTGTCCGCACCAGCTTGCATCATTCCACAGCTGCTTCAGAGAAAAGAGCAACACCCTTTCCCCCTGGGCATGCATCTCACTTTCCTAAAAGGACTGTTTGGATGACATGACTACCCCTGAACCTCCAACCAGAGTCCATGCAGGTCACGTGCCCAGCCCTGTGGCAGGGTCTTAGGGCCCTTTGATTGACAGCTCCATTGGAATCAATGCAGGGGGACTGTTCCCATAAAACAAAGAAGTGCGCTGTTACCAGAAGAAGAGAGAAGGCTCGCTGGGCAGACAGATTGCAATAGCTGTCAACTAGAGTTAAAAATATGCTCTAAGTAAATCCCTGGATGACCTAATGCATCATCTTAATGGGCTGTTGTGGGGAGTGAGGATGCTTGCAAGATTTCATTCTGTTGGTCACTCAGTGCCCAGCCAGGGAAGGATTCGTGGACTGGATCTCCATTGATCTGTTTTGTCCTTTGCACACGGCCAGTCCCTAGCTTGCCTCCAGACCACACCCACCTTCAAGGTAGCCTTGGAGGCCAGACTTCTCCCCTTGAGCTAAGGTGGTCCAGGCAGCATGAGGATCTGAGGGCTGAACATTCATTCCTTGCTTAAATGAGTGCTGGGAGGGGATAGAGCGAAATACAGATAGCCCTGAGAAGAACCCTGGACATGGAATCAGAAGCCAAGGGTCTGATGCTGGCCCTGTTCCCTGCCAGCTGCATGACCTTGGACCACGCCACTGCCCTCAGCATCCTCTTCTGCCAAAGGAGGGGCTGGGCTAGATGGTCTCTGACGTCTCTTCCAGTGCTGACATTCTGGGACTCTGTGAATGTTATTAAATTCATGAATCGGCTTCTTTGCCTGGAACAAGTCAGCTTAAAATACATGCAAATTGCACTAAGTATAGCTGTTCCCTTGCTGAGGAGGCAGCCTGGCATATTTACATAGTTTGAAATTGGCTGCTGCATGCACAGGGTGGGGGAGCAGTGACAGGCTCTGAGGCTGGGCTAGCAGCCGCCGCCTCTAATGCAAGTGGGGTCCCAGACCTTTCTCAGCTTGGAGTCCTGAGATTCATTGTTAGCAGGGAAGGGGATGAGAGCTGCTCTGTACTAGAGCCTGGATATATCAGGATCCTTTCTGGGTGCTTGCTTTCTATTATCTTATTTAATCCTCACAGCAGTCCTTGAAAGCAAGTATTACTGTTGCCTTTTAACCAATGAGAAAACCAAGGCCTTGAGCTTGCCCAAGGCCACACAACCAGTAAATGTTGAGGTTAGGCTGACTTCAAAATTCGTGCTCTGTCCACCACTAAACCTGCAGTTTCCTCTACACACCCAGGCACTGCCAGACTCACTGCTCTTTGGGCATGCTTTTGTTGGCCAACATTGAGAGTCTTCATTTGTTCATTCAGTAAATACCTGGTAAGACGGAAGATAAACAGGTGAATTAGTAGATGAAATGAATTGCAGGTTGTGACCCATGCTCTGAAGAAAACGGAGGGCAGATGCCTCTTAGATGGGAGCTGTTTAGGTAAGACCCCCTGAGATGGTGATGTCTAAGCTGAGAACAGAATGCTGTCAGTGACGAAGGTTGAGCCAGCAGCTCTGGGTCCCGGACTCAGCACCTGTTAGCTGTGTCACCTTGAGCAAGTCACTAATTCTTTCTGAGCTTTGGTCTCCTCATCTGTGCAATGGAGTTAATAATATCTCCCTTGAGAGGGTGGTGCGAGGATTGTTAACAGGGCATACAAAGTACCCAGTGCAATGCCTGGCAGGTAAGAGATGTCCCCTGTTATGGTTAT
The DNA here is from genome assembly GCF_028885625.2 of Pongo pygmaeus. Classification (NCBI taxonomy): domain Eukaryota; kingdom Metazoa; phylum Chordata; class Mammalia; order Primates; family Hominidae; genus Pongo; species Pongo pygmaeus. The sequence continues at coordinate 119,141,431 of NC_072373.2, read as the reverse complement.
TGTCACTGTGTTTTCTGATCCAGGCCTAGGGCCTACATTACTTTTCATAATGAGGCTGCGTGGTAGATACGATCCTCTGTGGCTAACCCCAAAGATCAAGGCTGGTAAGATAGAGCAGGCACCAGTCTGGGAACACCAGGGTCCTGGTTCCAATCCTTGCCCTCCTACCTCATGCTCAGTGACCTTGGCAGGTCAGGGAATATAAGGGTTCTTGGTGATTCCCTACCACTTGGTCATTCTGTCTTCCAGGATGACTGTGACACATCAGGGCATAAAAAACTGCTTTCCATAACTCTGCTTAGACCCAATTCTCCGTCCAACCAGCTGCATGGCCCCAGCAAGTCTTTTTGTGTCTCTTGGCCCAGTTTCATCATCTGCCAAGAGGGAATAACAATACATACCTCTCTGTCATTGTGAGGCTCAGATGAGATTTAGAATGTGGGAGTACTCCAAGTGCTGCAAAGTGGGGGCAGAAATGAAGGTTGTGTTCCTGGGCCAGGGATGGCCCTCATCCCCACCTCCCACCAGCCGGCAGAGGAGAGGTATCCCAAAGCGGCTTGTTTTCTGAGAACCAGTGGGGAATACCGGGGCCCAGAGTGAAGACACGCTGGCCATGGGCTAAGACTGGCGCCACTCCCAAGGTGAGGGTGGGGACCTCTCGAGCTGCTTCTCCAAAGGTGCACTCAGTGGAGCCAAATGACACTTGTTGAAGTCCGTGTCTGGATCCTTCATCTTGAGGAAACCTGAACTTGGGTTTCTACCTGCATCTGTAGAACTGGAAAGAACATGGGGCGATCACACTCTTGGGGTCCCTGCTGCATGTAGGCGAATCCCCACATCATTTTGTAAATAGGATGGCTCCATTTCAGAAGATCGTGGGAAGCTTGAGGGAACTGCTGGCAGGTGGGTAGCACTGAGAAGCTCCTCAGCTCCATGAGGCTATCGGAATTGGGAGAAATGTTGGAGGTGAGGGGAGGTCACGTGGCTCTGGTGATGAATGACGGATCATGGAGACAGCCCTGACTGGGAGTCCATTCCCTGGGCTCTTGGCTTTATCACCTACTTACTCTGTGCTCTTGGACAAGTTCCTTTCCATTTTGGGCCTCAGACTTCCCATCCGTATAATGTATCAGATGCTTTCTAAGGTCCCTACCTGCTCCTGATGTTCTATTTCTGAAGCCGGGCCAACTCACCTAAGCCCCAAGAGCTCACCTAAGCCCCGAAGCAGTTTTACAACTGGGGAGACACAGGGGATGTGAATTATCTTTGGGGGAGTTCTGGAGGGAGGCAGCTGTGGGCCTAGTGGAGAGGCTCTGCCTGGAAAATCTGCATGACATCTAACCCTGGGAAGGCCCTGTGAACTATGTATGGCCCCATTTTAGATCTGGGGAAAGATGCCATGTCCCAGTAAGCTCATTTGGACAATAGCAGCGGGGAGCTCAGGGAGGAACTCAAAGCCGGCTCCTCACCATACAAACTGCAGTCATTGGTCCCCTCCTCTTCCACCCTGATCCTTGTGGGGAGAGCTGAGGTTCTGCACTCTGCAGGTTTGACCCAACCTAGTCCCTGAGCAGTGTTTCCAGTCTATCATGCTGGGAATGAGCTTGGGCATTCTGGAATCAGCCTTCTCTGGAGTGCCCACCATGTTTCTCTAGTTTGGGTAATGAGCATCGGCTTGAGTCTATGGATCAGCATTCAGTGTTCCCCCACCCCAGCCCAGCAGCTTGGTCAGCTCCTCAAGAGTCAGGTCAGCTATTCACAGTTCTTCTCCCTTCCCAGGAGCCCTAGATATTCAAGTCCCAGTAGGCTCAATGCCCCCAAATCTTATAGCCTAGGCCTAGTCTGGACTGGACTTTTCTTGGGCTCCAGGTAGCCAGTGGCAGGGCCAGCCAGGCCTGCTGGATGGGACCCAGGGCATGGTGTGAGGCTAACTCCCTCTGACAAGCCCAGGAGCTACACCCCAGGGGCTGGCCAAGCTGAGGCCCAGGGGCACTCCTGCTGGCAGGGCAGCTGGTTGGATTGATCTTGTAATTAAGTCAGGGCCAGGCCTGCCTACTTGGGTCCTTGCCCTTGACTCCCAGGACGGGCCAGGGTTTGTTGCTGAGGGCAGAGGGTTTATGCTTGGGTGAGGCTCAGACCTAAAACTTGGAGTCATGCTGGATGCCTTTGTCTTTCTTACATTGCATACTCAGTTCACCAGCAAATCCCTTTGCTTCCACCTTTAGTGTGTATCCAGAGTCCAACTGCTTCTCCCCAACTTCTCTGCTGCAACCATCCCAGCCTCCGTGCTCCTTGCTTGAATGATTGCAGTTGCCTTCTCACTGGGCCCCAGATTCTATCCTTGCCCCCTAGAGTCTGTTCAAAACAGCAGCTGAGGTGATCTGAAAACAATATGTCCAGTTAAGTTTCTCCTATGCTGAAAAGCCTCCTATGGCTTCCCACCTTACCCAGAGCAGAGTCCAGAGTCCTACAAGGTCCTATACAATCTGCAAGTCCCCTTCCCAACCTTACTCCTTAATTTCCCATTGTCTTCCCCCTTGCTTCTTCTGCTCCTGCAGCACTGGCCTCAATGCATGCCCTCTTCCACCTCGCCTCACTGACTGTGCCCTTGCACTCCCTGAGCATGGAATGATCTTCTTACATGAATCTGTATGGCCAACTCTCTGACTTCCTAAAGGTCTCTGCTTAGATGTCACCTTATCCAAGAGACCTTCCCTGCCCACCCTGCATAAAAGTGCACCGCCTACCATCACTCTTCATCTCCCAATCTTGCTTTGATTTTATTAATAGTATTTTCTTTCTCACTTATCTCCCACCAGAAAGTCAAGTCCATGAAAGCAGGAGCTCTGACTGTTTTGTTTACGGATATATATTCCCCAATAGCAAGGAAGGGGATACAATTCTTTGCATTCTATGCATTTGCATGAGCTGCTGGAACATAATAGGAGCTTAATTCATGGTGCCTGACTTAGTGCATCTCTCCCTTGCCAAATGCTGTGGCCCTTGACTTCTTTGGAAGAAGAGCATGGTGCAATTGGCTTGATTGGCAGTCGGCAGACTGGCATTTTAGTTGCCAATTTACTTGTGGCCTTAAGCAAGCTGCTGGCCTCCTCTGGACCTCAATCTTCTCACCTACAAAATAAGGCAATTGGTCTAGTTGATCTCCAAGACCCTTTCCAGACTGGACTAGCCAGGATTCTATTGCCCCCAACTTCCTCACCCCTTGCCTTATTCTTGGGAGGCAACTGTCACATAAGGAAGCATGGACCAGGTGACAAGAGACACGAGTTCTTTTCTTCACTTCCAGCTACGTGTCCTTGGCACGTTTCCATCCTCTCAGCACGTTGGTTTTCTGGTCTATAAACTGAGTATGGTAATGCGTGACCTGACGGCTGCCACACAGATATACTGTGAAGGTCAGTGGATAAGAAACTGCTTTGGAGTCTGGGTCATGAATAAGAGGGAGAGTTAGTAGCATGGGCTTTCCGGCCAGATGACCTGGGTTCAAATCCTGCCTTTGGAAGTTATGTACAACTTCCTTGCAAGTCAGGTAAGCCTCTCTGTGCCTCTGTTCTCCTGAGTATAATGTGGGGCTAATTAGGGCCTTAGACATAGGATGGTTGTAAGGATTGATAAACATATTTAGAACAGGGCCTGGCATAGAATATGTGCCATATATAAGCATTTTCTTTTATTATTCATTCCTAGAATTACTCATTTATTTTGCAATCATTTATTAAAGGCTCCTGCCAATTTATGGGCTACTATTTGTTCAGGGTTCATTTCCTCCCCTCTCCCAATTAATTTTTTTTCTACACCTTTCCTTTCTGATGGGGAAGAATGAAGAAGGGGGCTGGGGAAGAGGTTCAGACCCCCCCACCCCAAGGCTTTCTGTCTCTGTCAGGAGCTGACGCCCAAGGGAAGACAGCTTTTTCAGGAACTTTTAATATAGCAATTGCTCATTCACACCTTGTAGCCTCATGAATCCCACTGACAAAAATACCCGAGGAGGGTGATCCCATTCCATTGTACCTCATAATCCCTAGACTTCCTTGTCTTCCCCAGAATGCCTTGTTCCTATATTTTCCTGGAGTTTCAGGGGTAAGGAGTTGGGGAAACAGAGTCAGAGTCCTTGGCGATTTTTGCTGAAGTGTCCCTGTAAGGCTCAGCTGAGTGTTGACCCCACCAGGATGGTGGCTCTGGTTTCACACCAAGGGCTTTGACAGTGTATTAGTCAGGGCTCTCCAGAGGGGTGGAACACTGGGATAAATATGAAAGGGAATTTATTAGGGGGAATTGGCCCACATACTTGCTAAGGTGAAGTCCCAAGATAGGTTTTCTGCAAGCTGGAAGATGACAGAAGCCAGTAGTGTGGCTCCCAGAGAGGCTGGCAGCATGTCTCAGTTCAACTCTGAAAGCCTCAGAACAAGGACAGCCAAGAGTGTAGCCCCCAGTCTGAGGCCAAAGGCCTGAAAGCCCCTGGGAGGCCTCTGGTGCAAGTCCTGAATCCAAAAGCCCAAGAATCTGGAGTCTGATGTCCAAAGGCAAGAGGAAACAAAGGCCTCTTACTCCAGAAGAGAGAGAGAGTGAGAGCAAGAGCGAAAGAGACAGAGAGGGAGTGGGATGGGAGGAAATGGGGAGTGAGACCCAAGCATAGCCCCTTCTTCTGCCCTCTTTGTCCTAGCTGGGCCACCAGCCCACCGGATGGTGCCTGCCCACACTGAGGTCGTGTCTTCCTCTCTCAGTCCGCTGACTCACATCAGTCTTTTCTGGAAACTGACAGATGCTCACAGACTACCCAGAAAAAGTGCTTCACCAGCCATCAAGGCATCCCTCAATCCAGTCAAGTTGACACTTAATAGCAACCATCACAGATGGCTTTGTGCTGTCTTGGAGCTCAGTCCTAGATTTGCTTTTTATTAGCTGTTCGAGGATGGGCAATTACTTTGCCTCCCTGAGCCTCAATTTTCTCATCTGAAAATTGAGATAATGACAATGATATCATGGAGTTGTTGCAAGAGTTGAGAGAGATAATACAGGCAAACTGCCCAGTGCTATGCCTGCACATGGTTTATGGTCCTTATCTCTTAGTTGAATTTGAATCATTTATTTAGCCATTGTATTTACTGAATACCTACTTTGTATACGAAATATCTTACTTTTGATTTAGTAGCTTGCAAGGTTAGGCTAAGAATGTGAAATCAGGTCCTGGGACTTTATATTTCTCTGACTGTGCCTCTGTGTGTGTGTGTGTCTTTCCCAAGATAGGTCTATTCCCCCTTTACTCTCTGAGGGTGGAGGAGGAGAACTCCATTCAGCCACAGCCACCATCTGAAGCACCTTGGGTGTGAAGGGGCACTGGGAGCTGGTGGAGGGGTGTGGAGGGAGGTGAGACAGAGTTGCTAAAAGGTCTGGTCCCACCTGGAGCAAAGATGCTGGGTACACCAAGGTCTAGATGGATGGGTTGTGGAATGAGTTGGCAAGGTGCCTGATAACTGTTACCTTGGACATTTAGGTGACTAGAGGTAGAAATGGGACATTGGCTCTAGGAACAGGGTGGGGCTTGACTGGGGTCTGCCAGCATGTGGGAGGAGGCTACTCACTTAACACATCTGGGGTTGGGGTTAGAACAGTGGCTTTCTGCTTGGCCTGGCTTCCTCCACTACAAGAAGAGTGAGACAGTTCTTCTCTGGGTTGGCGCCTTTCTCCATCCCACAGATCTCAGATGCCACTTACCAGGGCTCAGCAAGATGGAGCTTAGAGCCAAGATCGAAGCCATTCCCAGCCTAGTTCACCTAGGCTAGGTGGACTATTTTGATTATATTAAGCCTCCTTAGGGCAGATGAGGTTCTTTTGCTTGTCTTCTTTTAAGACATATCTATGTTTGCGACCAGCCTGGCCAATATGGTGAAACCCTGTCTCTACTAAAAATACAAGAAATTAGCCGGGCATGGTGGTGGGCGCCTGTAATCTCAGCTACTCAGGAGGCTGAGGCAGGAGAATTGCTTGAACCCAGGAGGCAGAGGTTGCAGTGAGCCAAGATTGTGCCATTACACTCCAGCCTGGGCAAAAAGAGTGAAACTCCGCCTCAAAAAAAAAAAAAAAAAAAAAAAAAAAAAAAAAAAAAAGACATATCTATGTACCCTCAATCACCTGGGGGAAGAAGCCAATGATGATGGAAGGACTAATATGTATTGATTGTAATACTCATAAAGAGTATGGGCTTGGACCTCACAAACGCTGTGCCAGTTATTTAGCTGTGTGACCTTGGGCTACCTATGCAACCTCTTTGAAGTTCAGTTTCTTAATCTGATTAAAATATAGATATAACACCTACTGTATTAGGCCATTCTTACATTGCTATAAGTAGCCAGGACTGGGTAATTTGTATAGAAAAGAGGTTTAATTGGCTCACAGTTCTGTGGGCTGTACCAGAAACGTAACACCTGGATCTGCTTCTGGAGAGGCCTCAGAGAGCTTTTACTCATGGTGCCTGGTGCAGGCACTTCACATGGCAAGAGCAGGAGCAAGAGGGAGGGGGGTGGGTACTTCACACTTTTAAATGACCAGAATCTCGTGTGGACTTAAGAGTGAGAACTCACTTATCACCAAGGGGATGACCCAAGACATTCATGAGGGATCTGTGCCTATGACTCAAACACCTCCCACTGGGCCCCACCTCCAACATTGGGGATCACATTTTAACATGAGATTTGGGTGGGGACAAATAACCAAATGATATCACCCACCTGATGGGACTGTTGTGATAACCAAATGGGATGATGCATGTCATATACTTTGCAGTCTGGCACAAAGTAAGCTCTTATAACACGTACGGTACTTTGTATTTATATAGATATTAATGCCTTTTAAAATCTTCATGCTGACTCTGTAAGGTAGACATTTAATCTTAAGTTGAGACAAGAAAACTGAAGTTTAGAAATGTTAACTCCCTTGTTAGGGTCACATAGATAATAGCCTATACCGTACAGCCAGAGATGGAACCCAACCCTGACTCCAAGGCCCAGCATTTCCTAAGGCAACAAGTCTCACCATCCTTAGAATTTGGGAAGCCTGTAGGAACTCTTTGGAATTCTAGTCTCTTGGAATTGAGGAGGGGTTTGGTCCTAGGGCTGATGTGGTGTTGGGCAGGCTCTGGAGGGCAATCTCGATGGGACCTGTGGGACAGGGCATTAGGAGATGTGTGGCACCTTGACCACAGGCCATTTAACTCAGGTGACTCGCAGTGGCTGCACCTAAAGGCCAGTCTGACCTGAGAAGTTGAGATGAGAGGTCTCTTCTAGGGCCAGAGAAAGATACAGGGGGAGGGGTCCTAGAACAAGGCCATTTCTCTGCTTTTCCAAGACATAGATATTTTGGGCACCATTGTGTCTACGAGTCCTGGCTAGTGTTCAGGTTGGAATAGGTACAAGGCCAAAGAGCCTTGACCGTTTCTAGATAAGCCAGTGATTTGTGAGTGTGTTGTTTACTGACCTAAGTTAGGGTGTGTGAGTCTGTGTGAGGGGGTAACCTAGGAAAACAAAAGGAGAGGATAACCAGAGCTGATAGATTGAGAAATGCCCCAGCTGACGGATTAAAAAGATGCAGACTTGCCTCATTTGCATGTCATTTAAATAGCATTAATCACTTCAAAATATGTGGTTCTTCCCCAACTGCTGCGCTAAACCAGCCTGGGGATATTTCAGGTCTTGATTCCAGGGTCTGAGACTCAGGCACAGCTACTGCACATGGGATAGATTAATAGAAAGAGAAGTCCTGGAGCAGGAGCCGGGTCTAGCTCTGTGCCGGCCACTAACTCAGGTGCGGGTAAATTCCCATCTTCTTCTCCTGTCTGGAAAACCCACAAGGGCAGAATATCCTAAGCATCAAATGCAAAAACATTTTTTTGAATAAATGAATGTTTTAAAATATATGAAAATCACTGTGGACAAATAACTGTTCCTTCCTGGATATAGAGGAGAAGATAAGGTGTCTACTTTTGACCAATAGTTTTAAATTTTGGGGGCTGTGGACACGTCAAGAAAAATAACCATACCACAACATGTCATACATCATTTCAGGGGCTTCTAGACCCTTTGGAATTGATGGTTGTACCCCTTGTTCCAGATTAGAAACCCTTGGGCCAGAAAAGGTTGAAAATCCTTCAACTTTCAGATTTCTGAGTATCCTGCCCCACATGGATCTTTAGAACATGGGAATCCAAGAGAAAGGGCACACTCATATATTCTTATTGGCTCCCACTATGCGCCAGGTGCTCATTTGATCTTCACAAGATAAGGCAGGAGTCATGATTCCCTTTATAGAAGTGAGGAAACCGAGGCTCAAAGGGAGTGTGCCCCAGGGTTGCAGAGCCAGTGAGTGACAGAGCTGGGATTCAAAACCCAAGCCTTTGGCTCCAGAGCTGTTCTCTTTCTCCAGGGTTAATATTGTTTCTCAGTTGTGCCAATCAGCTTTGCTCCCCCTGTCCACCACATTGGCCCCTTGGACTAGGAGAGCTCCCCACTTATACCCCACCCCATCAAGTGTTCCCCTTAAGCGGGAGCTACTGGTTGGGGTGAGCCCAGGGTGGTCGAGTGTGTACAGGGCAGGTGCCTCAGGTCAGGTGGGGAAGGTTCGGTGTGCATAGGTGGCATGGGTGGACTACACTTGAACTAGCTGAGCTCTCCTCACCAAAGTGGAGAGAAGAATGGGGACCTTGATGTTGTAGCTTCCACACATCCCTACTTCCTTTCCCTCCCTTTCCTCCTTGCTTTTACCTAACAAGAGCTAAGTTAACAGTTTACCTAACAAGATCTAAACAGTCAGGGACTGTTTAGACAAAATTCTTCCCAGTTCCCATCTTCCCAGCATCCCAGCTTCTTGGAGGCAGGAGTTCCTCGCGCAGTCCCAGCAGGAGGGACCAGGCCTGGGAGCCTGACTCAGTTTCCCATTTCTTTGGAGTAGGGAGCCCCACTCCATTAGTCAGCCTGAGGCTGTTCCGCAGAGGTCTAGAGCCCCACTATGGTGGGGGAAATGCCCAATATGAAGGTGCCTGTAGCATCAGCTGTCCCAAATGGTTCTTGTCTCTTTGCCACCCTCTCCCTTGTCACCTCAGTACCTGCACCCAGAAACACATCCTTCTGAAGGTGAGGTGAGGGTGGGGAGCCCAGCTGCTTTGGCTGGTCAGTTTTCCTAGGGGCAGAGCATGGTAGATTGTGAAGGGGTAAAACTAAATATCTTTAATAAGATACCTGGGTATTTGGGTGTTTGGAGTAGGGGGGTGGTCAGGGGTGGGATGTGCCTGCTAGTGGCTGAGGCACCGACTTCCCTGTGGTCATACCCCACACCATGGCCTCTTTTGGGCCTTCTAAATTTGGGGGAGTTCAGGACTAGATTAGCCCTCAGAGGAAATCACATAGATGTGCCTCAGCAGTGTGTGTGTGTGTGTGTGTGTGTGTGTGTGTGTGTGTGTGTGTTAGGACCTTCTCCACGAAGGTGCTGCTGTGTCTCCATCTCAGGAGGCCAAGATAGACATTCTCCTCACTTGAGAGTGGACAGCATGGTTGGTCCAGACCCCTGGGCCAGCAGTAATGGGCAGAGGTGGGGGTAGGTTTGAGGACAAGGCCTGCAAATGTGGGTGCGGCTGCATTTAAATGATTCCCAGACTGTGTTTGGTCTTCAAACTGGGTACCCCGCCCCCGCACATCCTCCAGCTCCATGGAAGATACAGGAAGTGTTGATGTAATTGGGGAGATCTCAAACGCACCCACCCACCCTCCTATCCACATACTCTGCCTTGTCTGCGCAGGGCTCCCAGTCAAGGGCAGGCAGGCACACACCAAAATGATTCCCAATGCATCCAGGAGGACTCTCTCCCGTCCTGCCTGGTCTCTGCCTGGACCCTCATGGCCACAGAAACTAGGCTGAGAATGAGGCAAGCACACTTGCATGTTGTAGGGACGATAATCCCAGCAGGCAAGAAAGAAGTGAAAACATCAGTGTCTGTCAAAAATTTTATTTTTTTCATATCACACAGAATGATGTTAAAATAAATCCTCAGTAATATATATTTATATACTTATTTACTTGTGTCAATATTTACAAAAGACCGTGGAGCTCTATGAAGTCTATGTACACCCATGATCAGGTGGACAGGCAATGTTCATTGAGGCACATATGTACACATATATGTATAACCTATGTACAAATATCAGACCCTACTGACACAGGAACTCTCAGCTGCAGAAGTCCTGGGTGGGGCAGTGTTGGTGGGGCTGAAAGCTTCCAGAACATGTCAGCAAGAATGATAATATCAATACATCCTGTGCAATGTAGTTACAGCTGGTGTCTAAATTTTCACGAAGCAAACAAATAGTTAAATGACTCCCAACTTCCATGAGTCTTCCCCACAAGTCCTGCTCCGCCTTCAGCTCTCATTGGTCCCCAGCCTCTTATCACCATGGAGACCCCAGTTCCCTTTCGACATCATCCTTACGAACCTTTACCATCAGCCTTGGAGTTCCTTCTGCTATTGATCCCAAGGAGGCTTATTTATCTACCTCTTTGAGTTTTCAGCAATTATTAGAGACAGGACATGGGAGGGCAGCTGAAGATTCATGCACAAGCAGCAAGGAAGCCAGTGCAAACCCTAATTGGAGTCTGTGCTGCATGAGCCTAAGTGAACGGCAGCCATTTCCTCTCTCTCTCTCTCTCCATATATATATATATATATATATATATATATATATATTCACAATATAAAGTCTCCAGAGGCAGCCTATATAAGCACACAGGTCTGGAAAAGGAAATAGCATCCTCCACTCATGAGCTTTACAGCTATGTCCCTGAAGAAAACTAGAGAATCTTCCTTGATTGCTGGCACCATCAATCTCAACTGTTCCAAGATTATCCTTAGTGGAGAGAGGGGTGCAGGGATGCAGAAAACCAGGAAGAGGCCAATTTGGCTGGGGTATTGTTTGCTCAGCAGGCTAGAGCTTGATCATGGGACTTTCCAGCTTCCTGGGGCCCTTCAAATGAAGGAACCATCCAAGCACGACAACAAAAGGAAACTGGGTCGCTGGATCCCACGTGAAGGCAGAACTGGGGCAAGCACAGAGCATGTTCAAACCCTCAGGAGCTGAGACTCACCCCCGCTAAAGCCAGCCAGGCCTCTCTTCTTGCTTTTCTATCCCATTTCTTAGCCTGGAGCTGATGTGCTCCTTTCCAGCCCCACCTGGCAGGTCAAAGTCCTTGCCCTACACTTCATAGGCTAAAAAGGCAGTAATGTTAGCAGCTGACATGGAAATTGTTTGGTAGCAAAGTGCGCCCCTGAATATTCTCTTCCTCCCAGCTCCTCCTATTGCTTTCTCTAGCAGCCCAGAGCATTTATTCACTCATACAAACAAGGCATTCGGTGTCTAGGGAATCATTTTCAAGGAGAAGCAGGGCTTAGAGGCCTCTCACAGAGACTCAGAAAGACACCAGACTGAGTCCTCTGGATAGCTACCAAGGGTCCTAGCACACAGCCACATCTACACTGCCCTCAATGATCTAGATGTTGCAGTAGCTGTCCACATTATTACATAATCATGCCCTGTGCATCCATCAGTGGAATGATGCAGGGAGTTCTCAGCTGCAAACTCATCTGGAACATATTAGACTATTTTAGGAGTGCAGAGGAGCACAGAAAGTTATATCCATTTCCATGCTGAGGTTCATGAAGTACAAGAAGTAGCCATCCACACAGGCCACCTCAACTGCCTCAGTGCACCAGCTGGTCATGCCAAGTCTCGGTTATGGGCTTCTGCTGCCTGATCACAACTAACATAGCCAGACTGGAGGGCTTCTGTGGGTGTGAGGAGATGGCAGACACCCCTGCACCACTTCAATTGCTCCAGATACAGTGAAAAATCCCTCCCACTCCCATCCAGGTAGAAAACACACAGTCAAATGCAAGAGGTGAGGCTGAGAGAAACTGTCTCCCATGGATCTAACACACTAGCAGGCAAGAAGGAGAATGAGAGCAAGTTTTAGCTTGCATCCAGCTGTTTCTTGAGTGATGTGTACAGCTTACCCCCAAAGAGGCAACTGAACTTCAGCTGCTCTAATACCGACACCCTCAACTTCGGTTTAGTCATAATAAAAAACAGAATGGATTTGTTAGTTCCATTGATTGCCACAAACCTCACCTTCTGTGTGGCAGAGATGTGCTTTAGTTCTTCATTGGAATGTTACTTTCAGATCTCACAAACCCCAAACCTAGGGCACCACCAATGACAAAGAGAAAGCTAAATAGATAAATCCTTTGCCAGGTCTTCAAGCTTTCCACTCCCCTCGAGTACAAAGTTTGGAATAACTTTTCTGATCCTCAGTGATGAGGTTATAGCCAACCAGGGCAGACAGAAGAAAGGCTAAAGCACCTGGCTGTTAGATCAGACTTCCCTTTTATCCCTGAGTCAGGCAGCCACCTGGGAGGGAAAGGAAAGAGGTGATCCTGTAGCCTATTCTTTTTTTTTATGAAAGATCTGCCTTCTAGAGAGGTCCCTAAGCAGAAAAAAAAAGAGTAGAACTGGAGAGGTGAAAGGAATGCAAAGGAGGTCATTCAAAAAATGCACATAAATGCAGTTTATTCCTTGGATTGCCAAATTTATTCCACATGAGTGAAATTAAGGAGATTGGTCAATGTATAATTCTATAATTTTAAAAATAGTATACATATATACATATACTATATATATATACACATAAATATATGTATATATGGAAAACCTCTAAAAACTCAGGACCAATTAACCAAAACCTTGATTGACAAGAATTATGTTTTCTTACTATCCTTTCAGTAGAAAGAGGCAAATGACAGCAAGGGCTCTGATGAGCCAGGATGTGCCCCAGTGGCCCATTTCCAGGCCTGTCTTGTAGCCAGCAGCCATTCAGCCTGTCTCTTTGGTCTTTTCCACCTATCTCCACTACTATACAATAAGCACTGAGGTTTACAATGTTGACCCTGAGCATGGCAAGGTCCCTGTTATCTTCAAACACTCTACTTAACTAAGGCAGGAAAGTTTATGCTAACCTACTTAGGAAAAATTTTTCTCAATAACAAAGGTTGAACCAGACATGCTTTCCCATTCCCACTCAAATAACCAAAATTGCAAAGCAACCAGGATGTTCCTGTCCCTGAGGTTTCCCAATCAGTTAACTGAGGTTTTGCTGTACACATGTGTATAGAGCAAGGTAGATCAAAAAAGAATGGAATGGGACCCTGGGGTTGCCAGCCTTCCATGATTGTCCAGTCTGAACATTTTACCTCACAGATGTTAGGAAAGGGGACTCTTCTGAAGCCCCTGGCTATGTGTGCAAATATTTGTGCAGCTGCACACTCTAGCGGGTGGTAGAGTCTTTATTTCACTAATGTCATGCCCTAACCACCCAAACTTCTATCCCTGTAGACTTCTACTGAAACCCACAAGAACTTGCTTCCTTCTGCAGCTCTCACAGAGTCCCTTTGGTTGAGCAAGTCAGCTTATTTTGAAGGAGAGTTAGAGGGCAATTCCCAAATCTGCCCAGGCTACTGATCCCAAGTGCAAACCTCCAGGCCACATTCCCTCAGCATCCATCTCCCTGGGGAAGGGAGAAAGGGCAGCAAAAGGATCAAGTAATGGCTTTTAGTGCATGGAAATGATCTTCTGTAATGGCTCAGGATGCTTTATTCTTATCTATTGGGAAGTGCTTTCGTGTAGGCTTCCATTACATCTGCCAGACTGAGGGAAAGTCAACAAAATGGGCTAAAAAGGTCACACAAACTTAGGATTTTCATGCCTAGAAGTTGTAAGGATGCTGTATGACAGCAGGCAGAAATGGGGAGACAGAGGGAGAGGGGACAGAGACACACATGGAGACAGAGAGGTGCACACAGGAAGGAGACAGAGTGACAAAGACCTCTCACAGGCCTTCCTTGTGCATACACTGCATCTTAGCATATGTGTCCATTCCAGAAGGAGGTCAGATCTCAAGAGGACAGGAGTCATGTGAACACGTGGGAAGAAGAAGAAACTACAGAGACTGTGAACGAGCCCCCAGAAGTCAAGGGCATTATCTGATAATCCAGGTACTATCTATCACTTTTCAGTCCTGAGAGCAAGATTTTGAAAGAGCTATTGCTAAAGAAAACAGTCACTATTTATTTTATTGCACTTTTCCTCTTTAAAAATATTCAAACACAAACTATGAGATGAAGCTGAGATTTGGTGGGAAGGGAAGCAGAAAGAAAGGAAAAGTAAACTAGGTTAGTTTGAGGAAGAGAACCTTCCTGCATGTAGGGGAGCCCCTACCTCCATCTGTCCCTGCTGGTTGCATTGATAGGGGAACAGGGTTGGACTCAACAAGGGCCAAGTCTGAAGATATAGATGATGGTCACAATAGCTACTGAGAGAGCTCCCAGCATCCCCCTCTCTGCGGGTTGGCTCAGGTGACTGATGATGTTAATGAGGTTAAGGTCATGCGTTCAAACCTGGCAATGGATACCTTGCCAAGGCTAGGGGAACCTCCATTGTGCAACCAAGGAGCACCATGGACATTATAGCCCTCGCAGACGAGGCGGCCATCACCCACATAGAAGTTATTATGACGGTGGGCCCCAGGAAAGCTCTGGGGAGCAGAGCTCAGCACCATCATCCCCTCTCTTGAGTAAACAGGTCAAAGCACTGTGCTCCCCTGCCTGACATAGGGGTAGTGGTGCCACCTTCATATACAATTTGCACACTGTTCTATTGTTTCCTTTGGGGGGAGTCAGCCCCTATGACTCTACTACTGTGGGCAGTGCTGAATCCCCAGCCTGAGGAGCTTCAGAGGGTGCTGTCCTCTCTCCACATGGGTTAATACTGATAGAGTCCTCACTACAATATAGTGAGAGATCCAGGAAGAACAGGTAGGACAAGCTAGTCCTGGGCCCTCCCAACAGGGAGCAGCAACGTGAACACCCAGGCTGGGGTCTCAGGCCATCATAACTTCCATGGGAGCCCTTTCCTTACTAGGCTAATACAATCTAGAGGCACACTCCCGTGGGGCCCCTTTTAAAAGGCTAACCTCCTGGTGACATGCCAACACTAGCCTCAGATACACAGGTGAGAGGGACAGAGGCAAGCAGAGAAGAAGGAAGAGAGCATGTCAAATATCACTGAAATTTCAGGAAGCACAGAGCCTTAATTATTTTCTTAATTAAATGTTGGCTCCTAAAAAGTTTACTCTGAAATTTGACCCACTCGGCCACTCTCTCTTCCTGACAACCTCTCCACCTTGCCTGGGCCTCTTCCTTTTCGGTCTCCTGAAAACTCCAACTTTCTTGAAAATGAATCCACAGAGGCACTTGATGAAGCCAACAGGAACGGTACCTTGACTTGGAAACACAAGTTTCCAGCAATGCACAAGTTTTGGACCCATACGTCCATTCCCTACTGTTGTTACCTTTCTGTAGAGACTGGGAGCTGTGACCATCACTGGAAGGGAGGGTGAGACACAATGGGATGGCTGCAGGAGCAGAAATCCGGAGTGAGGCCTGATCCAAAGCCTGACTGCAACTCCTAACTTCCGATGTAGGTGAAGCCTTTGCTAAAATGCACTCAGCTCTCAGCTAGTCCTACTTAGGGGAAGAACCGGCTCCAAGAGTAATCCAAAATGGTGGGTAATCTTAGAAAGTATTCAAATATGGCCTTAGAATATAGGATAAAGTCAGGCCCTCTAAAAAGTGTTAGCTTGTTTAGCCTTAGATGTATGTTCTTAATCACTTTTTACTTAAGCTGAACTGGGTTGCATAGCAACTAGATGGGAGGCAGGGCATCCAGGGGAGCCCAACAAGAGGGAAAGGAAGAGCGTGCCCGGGATTGAACACACCCAGAGAGGAATCAGGAGTTGGCCCCTTTGAGCTTATGCACAAGAGCAAGTGAAATGCCACAAGCAAGTAAAGGTGGCTCATTTTAAGAGACAGGTCTCTATAGGGTCTCAACTTTCTGACCTTGCCCCCAACAAAGCTGCAAAGGATGGAAGGGCAATAAGATCTGTGGGCTTAGAGAATGTTGGGGACATCTTCACCCTGGTCCTGGGCTCAAGATCCTGCAGTTTCTTGAGCCATTACTGCTTTTAAGAGAATAGGGCTGAATCTGGAGATCCCAGGTGCTGGGAGAAGGGGAGCCTGGGCTATTGGGTTGTCTGTGTGGATTTGCTGGAAGGAAGGAAGGATCACGGCAAGGAGGCCTATATTAGGCTACCAGCTGTCCCAGGTACTTCCACACCCTGCACCCAGGTTTCTGGTGGGAGGAAGGTGAATTGGTAGAGACCCCATGCAATTCCTGGTCTCAGTCAGATATCTGCTTGATGTGGTGGCCCATCCTCCTGCTTGAAACCTAGGAGTTACTTCTCAGGACTGAAATCTGGGGGTGAGAGAAAAGACTAGAGAAAGAGATTCCTTGAGGGATACCGAGAGATATAGACACAGGCCAGGCAAAGGTGATTAAATCTGATCTTTTGTTTGTGCCTGTTAATTCATAGCTCTGGGGGCAGGGCAATGGGTCTGAGTATATGTCCGCATTTCATGTGTATTGTGTGATGTTTTTGGGCATGTGTGCTATGTATCTTGTATGCCTGTTATAAGTAAATGCATCGTGTGTATATACTGAGTTTGTGTGTATTTTATGTGTAGAAACAATGGTAAAGTAGCCTTTGTGTATCTTATATGCATACGCATTTTGTCCATGTAGTTTTTTATGTATTTTGCATCTGAGTTGCAGGTTGTATATTTGTAGGTGGTGTATGTTTGTCTTTTGTGTATGTTCTGTGTAAATTCTATATCTGTGCAGAGTGTGCATTTTATATACAGTTATAACCATACATCTTCTGTGTTTGCTCTTATGTTAACCTGGTCTGTCTGTATTTTGCATATGTTACATGTTTTATGTTTGTGTGTGACAACAGTGTACCTATTTTGTGGTGAATGTGCATGACTGTATGTGAATATTTTAGAGTCCTGGGCCAAGAACACTGTGATAAGATATCTATCCCTGACCTAGGCCTCAGATATGGGTTGCTTTACCTTCTATTTTCCAAAGATCTGTGTCCCTCCCACCCCATGCCTTGGAAATTCAGCACCACCTCCCATGAAGGAGAGGAAGAGAAGCACAGAGGCTTTGTGCTGGGCATGGGATGCCCTGCAGATACCTGGGGATGTGGGTGACCAGGCACTAATGAGCACCCTGGGCCTAGCACCCTGAGCTGGTGCCCCATGCCCCAAGACAACTGTAGGCGCTAACTAGGCAGCAGTGAGGCCTGGGCTAGAGCCACCCCTGCATAGCCCGACCCCTGCAATTCACTGTTTGGGAAAATTAAGCTACTCTGTCAAAAGGCAAAGAAGCCCAGTCTGGTGAGTTAAAAGCCCCCTACCTGAAGCCATTTCAGGGTCAACCTACTGTCTGCCTTTAGGCTGTGCAGTGCTCATTTGCACTCTACTTGTTCTGGGGGGTGGGAAATGATTCTTTACTTATCCTTTGGTTCTTTTTAAAAAGCAGCTCTGGTTGCCAGTTTAATGGGGAGAGAGTTTGGGTCTGGAGATCAAAATGATGCCTTTGGATCATCTAGGGACTCCATCCCTTAGTCCCGGACTTCAGACATTTCCACATAGAGGAGGCTCCCTTTAGGTCCAGATCAGTGGAATTTGGTCCCAGGGAGTCCTACTCCTTGGTGTCCTTAGTTTCAAAGCAGGGGATCCATTTGGCTCTTTAGGGAAAGATTCGTGAAAGTGACGGACGCAGAGCCAAATGATAATAAGATCCAAGTGGCATGGGAAAAGGTGAAAATGGAGATGATGAACAGGATGAACTGTAGAGAGGAGGCCCGGGGTGGGTCTGGCCCAGGACAGCTGGAACCGTGAGGGCCACAGGGCCCTTGTGCACTCAGTAAGACAAGCTTCAGCCATGGCAACTGAAGCTGCAGCACATGGAGGGCAGAAAGACAATTCTAACGTCTAGGAATCCATGGATACCAGAGTGTCTGAGGCAATGGCAGCAAACCCAGGCCCAGTGGGGTTACCAATGAGACAAATTAACCCGTTAGGCCTCTTAGACAGCCAACCCACCAGGCAGTGGATTTGCTCCTGAACCTGAACTCCAGAAAATGAATATATATATGTGTGTGTGTGTGTGTGTGTGTGTGTGTGTGTGTGTATACATATACACACATATGTATATATATATATACACCCTAGTGCACATAGTCAAACACATGCATAAATTGCCCTGTGTCAAAAATATTGCATAAGCTTGTACAATGTTCAAATGCAATTTTTCTTCTATCACTAGCTAGGTAGAGGAACGCGTGAAAGAGAGATACTCGATATATATTTATATACACTGGATCCACAGACCTGCCTGTCGTCAGGACCAGATGCCCTGGTCCACTGTACAGTCATGCCTGTGACTAGGTTAATTCCTAAGGTGCAGTCATGTGAGGTGTTCAGATGCTGCCTTCCCTGCTTACTCTCCTGGCTTTGCAGAGGTCTGCGCTCCTGTTTAGAAGAACAGGGATAGGTAGGCTGGGGGGCCAGAAGTTTTAGTTCCATTCCAAATAGTCTATTTTTTTCCCCTGATGGAGGGATTTTGCCTTCTGATGGGAAAAAAAACCCCCTAGTTCAAGACCATTCCAAGCCTATTAATACTCTAAATATTAATACTGTGTAGGCTACTAGGAAAATAGGTTATCTCCTGTGTTTTAAATATTGAGATTCATGCAACAAACACCCATGCAGCTCTATTGCATCACTGGTAAATTTCACTGCAGTGTCAGTGTAGCTGGGCCACATCAGTAGGAAAGCAGATGTCTGCAAACTCCAGTAAGAAACCAGACATGTTTTTGTGACCCTGGAGCCTGCAAAAATGGTGAAATCAGAGGCTTAGAGGTCTGTTGGTTTGTTAGCTTCTCCCCATAGGCCTAAGGGAACAAATGTGAAACTTGACAACTCATGTTCGGTCATACTAACTGTCCCTCCCCCGGGCTTCCCTCACATCAACACTGCAGAGAAAAAGCAGAATGCAGCATTTTCCGTTATGAAACACAAGCCTCCAGAGCATCTACTTGGCAACTGCAATTCACAAACTCCAGCCTGTGACACAGAAAGTAATTCCAACACACAGGACTGTGTGTTCTTTTCAATGCAAAAATGAGTATGACCTTTTGAACAAACACCAGCTATTTAAAGCTAAGCCATGATTGTGTTCCTCTGTGAAAGGGCAGGTGGGCTCAAATGAGGTGGTGGGATGGCGGGGAGGGGAGTGCATCTCCTGGATGTTGTGTGCATTTCATTAGGAAGCAATGATGGCACTGATATGGTGCACTGTGTATTGGATATGAAGTGGCCTCAACGTGTCTATCTGAAATCCTAGCTTGATAGGTGACTCCCGTCTTTGGAAATTCATAAGCCGGTGATGAGGATGTGCATGAAAGCCATGATAGATATTCCATGTTCTAAATCAAAAGTCAAAAGATCAAAAGTCACTTGCACAACTATTGCTTTCCATGCAGAACCAGATACACACTGTAGAACACACTGACTACAATGCAGGCTATTACGCAACATCTGCATTAGTTCCATTGAGCTGTGAGTATGGTAATAGGTTTCAATCAGACATCAGTTAACATTTTGGTAATATTCACATAGTTTGTGTTAGCCAAGGTACAGTTGGCTGTTTTCAAGTTTTCCTCTCTAAAGTCCTCATTACTGTTATTTACCCCCTCCTGGATCTCCATGTAATCAGACTTACTAATGGTAGAGGCACTTCTACTTTTCTTTAGGTCAGGGGAGGATGGGATCTTTGGACAGCTTGTCACTTGCAAGTATTGGGCCTGTTCCTCTCCCTCTGTCTCCCGGTGGTAGAAGTAGTTGAAATTGGACACAATGACAGGGACCGGTAAGGCAATAGTTAACACACCTGCAATCGCACATAGGGAACCCACTATCTTTCCCCCAATGGTAGTCGGAACCATGTCTCCATAGCCTACAGTTGTCATGGAGACGACTGCCCACCAGAAGGCATCTGGGATGCTGGGGAACTGGGACTCTCGCTCATCGGCCTCTGCAAAATACACAGCACTAGAGAAAAGGATGACCCCTATGAAGAGAAAGAATATCAGGAGGCCCAATTCTCTCATGCTGGCTTTGAGGGTCTGACCTAGAATCTGGAGACCTTTGGAGTGTCTGGACAACTTGAAAATCCTAAAGACTCTTACCAACCGGATGACACGGAGGATGGCCAGTGACATGGCCTGCTGGCCTTGCTGAGCGTCCTCTGGCTTCTCAGCCAACTCTGTCCCCAGGGTGATGAAGTAGGGGATGATGGCCACAATGTCAATGATGTTCATGATGTTGGTGAAGAAGCCGGCTTTGCTGGGACAGGCAAAGAACCTCACCAAGAATTCAAAGGAGAACCAGATGATGCAGAGTGTCTCTACAATGAAGAAAGGGTCTGTGAAGGAAGTGGACTGCTGGTACCCGATGGTGCTGTTGGAATAGGTGTGGAAGGTCACCCCACTACCATGCATGTCTTCATTCTCATCCCGGAAGATGGGCAATGTTTCCAGACAGAAGCTGACAATTGAGATCAGAATCACCATGACAGACACAATAGCTATAATCCTGGCAGGCCCTGAGCTCTCTGGGTATTCAAAGAGAAGCCACACTTGTCTCTGAAACTCATTTTCAGGCAGAGGACGCTCTTCCTCCTTGATGTAGCCTTCATCTTCCCGAAACATCTCCATCGCTTCTTCTCCCAGCTCATAAAACCGAATTTCTTCAGAGAATATATCTAGGGGCACATTCACAGGCCGCCTCAATCGGCCCCCCGACTGGTAGTAGTACAAAATGGCATCAAAGCTAGGGCGGTTCCGATCGAAAAAGTACTCATTTCGGAGGGGGTCAAAGTACCTCATTCGTTTCTTTGGGTCCCCTAAGAGGGTCTCTGGAAACTGGGCTAAGGTCTTTAGCTGGGTCTCAAACCGCAGCCCTGAGATGTTGATCACCACCCTCTCACAGCACTCGTGGTCTGCCTCTGGGTCATAGGTGTCCTGTGGGTGCCCAGGGAGGGCAGCAGCCTCGTCTGCTGGGTCTCCGGTGGCCACTGTCATAATTGGGACTGAGAGAAGCACCTCACGCTATGCCTTTCAGCTGCCTGGTGGCAGGGAGCTCAGAGTGCTGCTACCGGCCCCAGGAAGCACAGGAGCATTGGCCTGGTCTCCTGCAGGAGAGCCCCGAGAGCTCTCTGAGAGCTGGAGAGACAGCCTCGCTTGGCTGAAAGACAGAGGCAGTTATTGACATGAGGCTACTCAGCATTGGCAGCCCGACCTGGGTTGCCACTTTTTGTCTCCCATCTCTCAGCCAAGAGTTCAGACACATGATCACCACCACCACAACGACAAAGCAAAATTTACTTTCACCTTGTAACTTGTCTGGGGATCAGGGGGAGCTGGTAGCAATCTCTCCAGGAACCTCTGGAATGCCCTGCACCAGGGGAAGGTGGCTGGTACATGCCCGCTTGTACCACACAGGCTTCATGGAGCATAACCCCATGCTAATAGGTTAAAAGTGGACCCTCTCCCAGGTGCTGCACTAATGTCTCAGATACTCATACCCAGGGAGGTATTCGTGGTCGGGGATCTTGGGCCTGGGTCTTTCTCATTGGCCTCCACCCCAGTGATTCTACACAAGTCTGTTATTAAATGATAGATTGATTTACCTGACCAGAGACCTGAAGCTCTCTTCCTTGCAGAGCTGATCAGATGCTGCAGGAATCTTAGATGCACAAACAGGCAGCCCAACTCCTCATCACGTCTTCTCACTCAAGCTAGAAATAATGGTGAGTCATTCTGGGCAGGAGGGCAGACTCTGGGTCCTGGAGGTGAGCTCTAGGACTGGGCTGGGCTGGAGGGGCGGTGAGGTGCCTGGCCAGGGGCATGCGGGACTTGAAGACAGCCGAGCATGGGCCTGGAGCCTTTTGAAGGAAGGAGGCAAGATGCAAAGCTCAGCAAAAGCCGGAGTCCTGGCTGTCCTCAGGAGGTGTGACGTTGCCTGGAAAAAAACAGCAGCAAGGTGGAACCAGGGCATTTGAACCAGCTGGTGCCAAGATTTAGGAGGGTCTAGCAGCCTCCCTCATGGAAGGTGACAAGCCCCCATGCCCAGCCTCCATTCTGATGCCAGGCCTGAGGACTATCCCTCAGCCTCCCTGCCTCTTCTGGGCAGGCTTCCCATCAGCTTGAAGCACTTTCTCCCAGGGAGCAAGACCCAGGCTTAGCTGGGCCTGCCTTCTCCAGGGGCCTCCCTGGGTTGATCCAGGTCCCTAGTCCCCAGCTGCTCTCAGAAAGGACTCTGGAAGAAGCACTCCTACCCCCACATGTCAGGACACAGCAGCTCCCAAGAGGAGGGCTTAGCTCACTGCAGCCTGTCTACAAGCTCTGACCTCAGCCAGTCCTGGAAAAGAAGCACCCCACCCCCAGCACACACAGACTCCTTCAGAGCGCATCTAGGGAGACCCCACACAACAAAGTCGCCACTGTACGAAAGCTGGATGAACTTACTCTCCCTCCGGGATCCCTGGGCCGCAGGCCTCCCTCTGAGCCGGGTGGCATTTGAGCTGGGCAGGCACTCGACCACTGATTTCTCCCCCAAGAGAAAATCCCTCACATCTCCTCGGCAGGGAGCACAGAACAAACGCTAAGCCTGCCTAGCTTCGAGGCGGCTTGGCAGCAGCGAGAGGGGGAACCTGGAGGAAGCCGGCTTCCGGACTGGCCCCCTGCCGACACAATCCCGCCGGCCCCAAGGCGGGGAGGGGTCTGGGCCCTCTCCCCATCGCCCCGGGCTCCGGCCGGGATTCCGTCCGGCGCGCTCAGCGCTCGCCTCCGCGCAGAGGACCAGACCCTCCCGCTGGCCGCGGCCGCTAGCGCCACCTTAACCCCCTCCTGCCCGCGCGGTCGGCTCCTGCTGTGGGCCCGAGCGCAGCTCAGCTCTTAAGCCCCCGGGGTCCAGCCGAGGTACAGCCGAGGCTCAGTCTCCACCCCAAAATCCCGGAACCTGATCTCTGGGGGTGGGGAGTAGCCTGCGCCAGGCTGCTGCCCCAGATCTCAGCTTCCTTTTAAGCGCGGGGGCTCGGCGGCAGCCCACGGCTCCAGCGAAGGGGAAAGCCCTCTCTGCAGCAAAGCTGTTTGTTATTCTGTGCCGAAGAGGCGAATGCAGCCCGGCCGTCCCAAGTGGTTCAGGTCCCGCGCTATTTACCAGACATGGTTATGCTGCCAGCTGCACTTCCCACCACCCACCAGCTCCTCTCCGTGCCCTCCGCCCCGCGCCACGCAAACCCCAGAGGGTCCCGAGCCCATTCTGTGCACTCTTCTTGAGCAGGGTGCAAGTTCCCCTTGATCTCCCGGGTCTGGGACCTGCCGAGCAGACGGCAGTGGTCGGCAAGGGCTTGCCGCCGCGGACTCAGCTCGAGCCTGCTGCGCTGCAGGCTGCGCCGCCGGGTGCCCCGAAGCCCCTCCGGGCGCCGCAGCCGGGCAGGGAAGGCAGCATGCGCCGCGCAACGCCCCGACACGGATTTACCCTTCCGGATGGGCACCGGGGCCTCCATGTTCCTGGGTTACGGCCAGCGCCGGCAGAACCCCGGCAGCGGGCGGCGGCGGGCGGCGGCAGGGTGCGGGCGGCGGCAGGGTGCGGGCGGCCAGCCGGGAGCCGGCTCTGCAGTCCCGCGGGCGGCGCGTAAGGAGCTCCCGGCCGCCGCCCGCAGCGGCACCGCGCCACGCAGCGCCGCACCTGGCTCGACGGCGAACTCGAATTAAAGGGGCCGGCGGGGGCCGGGGCCGGGGCCGGGGCGGCAAGCTGCCCGCCGCCGCCACCGAGCTCGTCACCTCGTTGGGTCCCCGGGCCTCAGCCCCCGCCCCGCGAGGAAAACATTCTTTGGCAGAGCCCGGCTTACTGACCAGAACCTCCAGGAGAGCTCAGCTGGGTGCTGCCGGGCCGGGGAGATGGGGGAGGGCAGAAGTTGAGGGGCGCTGGTGAGAGGCTCCTGCCAACGTAATGAAGTAGGCAAGGAGGAGATAATAGCAGCTATCCCAGGCCCACGGCGGGATCCAGCCCCGCGGGAGACGTGTTGCTATTATTGTGGTGCCGCCAGACAGGATCTGCAGACCTCTTTCTCCCGCCAGCGCGACCCCTTCTCCAGATCGGCTTCCCACCTCCCTGTTACCCAGCAAAGATTTGGCTTTGCAGGGAAATGCAGCAGGTGCGGTCCGCAGTGTAGCAGAAACTCTTCTGCTGTGTTCGCCCCCACCGAGAGGAGCCGCAGGAACAGGCAGCACTGCAGGGCTGGCCCTCTCCACTCCCCGACTCCCTCCCCCAGGGCCTGGGCAGAGAAGGCTGGGGGACACGCCGCTGCCCTTGGGAATGGTCAGCTACTCACAAAACGGGCCCTCTGGCAGAACTTGCAAAGCCAGCTGGCCCACAGGGCTCTGAACTTAGGAGTGCAGCTTACAGCACCCTAGGTGGGCAGACGAGGATGCCCTTTGCTTTCGGGAAATGTGCGTGGGAGGCCCAGCCTGCTTTCTGCCTAGATAGGGCATCCGAGAAGGTCCAGGGTGCTTTTGGGAGGCACACGACAGCCTCAAGCCCCTGCTAGTTCTGTTCTCCAGGTCTCTGTCAGGGTCATCTAGACAGGTGTGCCAAACAGTGGTGGTTCCTTGAGATAAGACTGCGGTAGACACGGAGCTCTGGATTCAGAGGGGCTCTAGCACCAGGAAGTCCCCACTAGGCCCTCCCCCGCACCCTCCCGCCAGGAAACGCTCCTCTCTATGCGTGTACCTACCTAGTGGGGAGAGGCCTGAAAGCCCATGAGGCGGGACTCCGGATTCTGGCGTTTCATCGTGGTAGTCTGTGAGGTGGGGTTGAAGACTGGGAGCCTGCCTAGAGCTGCAGGGGTGGTCTGGGAGGGCAGTGACCTCCGTGAGCCCGAAGGATGACAGATGACTATACAGGAGGGCTGGTGTGGTTTAGAGCACCTTGAACCTGGCCTGTTAGTGTCCCAGTCAGTGAACGGCTTGGGTGTTTTGGAGGCAGTCAGATGGAAACGTAAATCCCTAACAGTTACTAGATAAGTTATTTCACTTCTCTGGGCACCAGTGTCCTCCTCTGAAAAATCAGGATGCCCCTAAGGGTGTGGTGAGGTTTTAATTGTTGAATGAGTTTAGCATCCAGCAGACACTGAATACATGACGATTTCGCTGCTCTGCTTCCTTGTGAAACTCTCCTCATAGCTCTCAGCTTCCAACTTAGCTCTGGGGTGTTTCTCCAGGCTCCCAATCACCAGGTCCTTGTTGCCCCATTCCCTCTGCTTCCCAGATTGCCCCACCCTTTACTTTCCCTGAGAGCTCACCATTCCCATCCCTCTACCAAACTGACCTCCAATTCCCTTCCCTATATACTCCTTCTGAAAGCCTCCCCTGACCAGCACCAAGGGGCTGTATTTCTCCTACTTGGCACATTGGGTTCTCATGTCATTTAAAGTCAGATAATCCTGTGTGGCCAAAGTCAGATACTCTATCCATCTGATCACATGTATACATTTCCTTTGCCTTCCTTCTTGAAAACAGAAGCTGTGGACAGAGAAAAGCCCTTGAAGGAAAATCAATCGTCATAACTGGTGACATGGGCTTACCATGTCTCAGACCCTGTGCTAAGCACTTCTAACCCAGGGCAACATTTAATTCTCAGCCCTAGAAGTTAGTGTATACATTAGTACCACTTCATTGGAAAGGAAATGGAGGCAGTGAGAGGTGAAATCACCTGCCCGAGGTTAATAAGTGGTGACTCTAGGACTGGAATTAGGTCTTTGTGATTCCAGGACATGTGCCCTTAGCCCCGACACCACACTGTACAGGTGGAATGAGCAGCTCTTGAATTTCATTTCCCTCTTTGAGATCTTCCTCTGACCTCTGCTTCCATTTTGTGACTTGGCCTCAGGGGTATGTTGTCCTGTCTCTATCCTTGAAACTTCAATGTGAACAACAACAACAAAAAGAAATTAACTAAAGAAGGAAAAAAAAAAAAAAGAACCATCATAACAGTTGTTTAGGCACATTTCACGGCTTCTGCCCTGAAAAGTATCTGTCAGTACCTTGGTTTGGCAGTGCTGTGTAAGAAAAGAACACAGGCCCTGTTCCCAGCACTGACACTTGCTAGCTGTATGAATTTGAGCAAGTTACTGACACTCTCTGAGCCTCCTACTGTTTGTTTCCTAGTTGGTCGAATGGGAGAGCAAAGCTACTTTACAGGGTAGTAAGGACAAAATTAGCTATAAAGAATGGACAGCCAGCTAACTTAACTGAGCCCCCTTTCCAGTTCTATGGTGGGCTCCATTTCTTATTTTTGGCCACACAATAGCAGCCAGAGTGTCCTTTGATCCTTTCCCCGGGGCAGGGTGAAAATCCCCAAAGACCACTCCCTTCCCTTTGGTTTGGTTTCCTGCTTGAGAGCCAGGCCCTGCCTTCAGCAGAGGGAAGGGCTGTGATGGCTGTGACAGTGAGTGACTGGTGACTACAGTCATCTAAAAGAAGAGTTTATGACTGTGTATGCATACACACCCACACCCACACAGAGGGACTGGAGGGAGAATCTCTTAGTTCTTCCCATTTGTGAATCTTCTCAGGTGTCACTCCCAGGGAACCAGCTCCCCTTCCTGGCATGACTGCTGCCTCTGCTTGATGCTCCCCACCAGCCCACCCACCCATGTGCTGGCATAGTCCCCACTCACTCACAGGTAGGCAGGGCAGGACGACACTGGGCTGACAGCCCTCCAGAGATCATTTGATTTAATCCTTGCAACCAGCCAGTGGGAAAGATATCATTGTCTCTATTTTACAGATGAAGATACTGAAGCTCAGAGAGGACTAGGGTAATTTAGCTGGTTAGTAGTGAGGCTGGAACAGATCAAGATTGTGTGACTTTATAAGTCACCATGCCATTCTACTGCCCACTTTTACTGTTAGCTCAGTGCTAGGCCTCTGGGCTCAATTTCTGGTCTCAGGAATAGAGATTCCCCAGGGGTCGTCTCTCCTGGAGGCAACCTGACCTCACAGGCAATCTGGTTTAGAAGGGAGTTGGTGCTGGTGATTAACTGTTCATACCTTAACTGAGGGACTTGAGGCAGTGGTGGTGCAAGAGTCAGGACCCAAAGGCTCCCAAAGGGGAGGACAAGGCAAGGCATCTGACCAGGGCTGCGGTCTGTGTGACCCAAGCTCACTCACTTGACCTTTCTGTGTAGCAGTTTACTTATAAAATAAGTAGGACCCTAGGCCCCCCTATCCCCTTGCTTCATAGGGCTTAAAGAGAGAATGAGGAAAGAAGGAAGGAAGGAAAGGGACCTTCATTGTTAGTGTGTGTTAACATCTCATTGGTTAGGACTACAGAGGATAATACCCATGGAGGTGCATGGAGAAGCAAAGCCTGTTCAGTGTGGAACAGGACTCTGTTTATGTCACTGTTGTTGCTGATGTTGTGGTTGTGCATCTGCCTGACATTTGAGAACTTCCCTTGGAAGTGGCATGGGCCTCCACTCCAGCCTACTACTTACCTCCAAAGTCAAGGTCAGCCTCCTGCAGGAAGGCTTCTCAGATTAACTTCAGCTGCCTCTAAGGGGCCCCTTCATGGAGGCCTGGGCCTTGGCTCCTGTCTTGAATGAGCTGCTACACACTCATCCCACTGCAATATTGGCTAAATAAAAGAATATGTTCTTTTATTACAGGGTGGCTCACGCCTATAATCCCAGTAACTTGGGAGGCTGAGGTGGGAGGATTGCTTGAGGCCAGGAATTCAGTATCAGCCTAGGCAACATAGGCAACATAAGGCTCCACCTCTAAAAATTTTTTTTAATTAGCTGGGCATAATAGCATGTCCCTGTAATTCCAGCTACTCAGGAGGCTGAGGTGAGAGGATCATTTGAGCCTAGGAATTTGAGGCTGCAGTGAGCCATGATCGTGCCACTGCACTCCAGCCTGGCAGACAGAGCAAGATCCTGTCTTGAAAGAAAAAAATGCTGGGTATAGTGGTTCATGCCTGTAATTCTAACACTTTGGGAGGCTGAGGCAGGCGGATTGTTTGAGCCCAGGAATTTGAGACCAGCCTGGGCAACACGGTGAAACCCCATCTCTACAAAAAGTACAAAAATTAGCCAGTACGGTGGTGCATGCCTGTAGACCCAGCTACTCGGGAGGCTGAGGTAGGAGGATCAGCTGAGCCCCAGGGCAGTGGAGGTTGCAGTGAGCTGAGATTGCACCACTGCACGACAGTCTGGGTGACAGGGTGAGAACCTGTCTCAAATAAATAAATAAATAAAATAAAAGAACATGTTAAGGAATGGCTAATGAGGGTAGCCCCTCCCTTATGGTTTGGAGCTGCTGCTCTGGTTCAAGCAGAGTGCTGGTTGTCTTACCATGAGGCCCCCTGCTGCTAATACTCAAAGGCAGCATAGCAAGGTGGTGGAAATACAGTCACGTGTCACTTAACGATGGAGACACATCCTGAGAAATGTGTCAGGTGATCTCATCGTTGTGCAAACATCGTAGAGTGTACTTACACAAACCTAGATGGTATAGCCTGCCACACACCCAGGCTGTATGGTAGAGCCTTTTACCCTAGGCTACAAACCTGTACAGCATGTTACTGTACTGAATAGTGTAGGTGATAGTAACACAGTGGTAACAACATTCACCCAGTTGCCCAAACCAGAAGCCTGGATGTCCTTATCAACTCTCTTCTTCCTCCTTCACCCGACACACTCCACATGCAGCCAATCACTTGGCCTTGGTGTCTGTTTGCTTCTCTCTGATTCCCTCTCCCTCCCCACACCGCCCTGGTTCAAGCCACCAGCAGGCACAGTCTGGGCCACTGTAATCCCTGTTGGTCCTGTCTTCAGACTTGTTCCCCTCTGGTCTCTTCTCCCCACAGTTGCTATAGAGACCCCGCTAAAGTGCAGGTAGGATGTGTCACCTCTTCAACTCCTCATTGGTGCCCTATTGCTAGGATCAACCTGCATTTCCTAAAAAGTGAGCAAAGCCTTTCATGATCTGATGTTCCCCTGTCTTCCCTCTAACCCTCCATCCAGGAAGTCCACACTGGCATCACATTAAACTGCCTCAAAGGCTCTAACTGGCTTAAAACAGACAGGTCAGGTTAAGACTTGAAGTCAGACAGGCCTGGGGTGGAGCCCCTCCTCCACTGCTGGCCATTCACATGACCTTAGGTGAGGTGTTTTTCCTCTCTGAGTCTCAGGTTCCAATCTGTAAAATGGGATTAATAATGCCCAGTGCTTGCTCTGAGGATTAAATGAGATAGTGTGCACAAGGTGTTTATCTCAGTGACTTCCAGGAAGTGTCAAGAAACGTGAGCTTCCAGATGGCTCCAGGTGTTTCTGCTTTGACTCCAGCAGCCCCCTGGCCAGAATGCCCTGCCTTCCTCCTTCCCTGTCGCTTCAATGACTTCTTCCGACACTCAACTCATATCACATCCTCCACGAAGCCTTTCTTAACCCTCTTCCTGGTCTCCACCCACCAACAGTATGCTCTGCACACACACCTGTCACACCAGGTCCTGAGGGGCCTGTGTCCATCCGCACGTGGTCTTCCACTAGGTGGAAGCACCCTGAGGGCAGGGCCATGTCTCTTCTGCCCTTGCATACTGGTGTCTGCTCCAGGCTTGGCACAGAGAAGCTGCCCTGGCAGTGTTTGTGAACCAGCAAACACCAGCAGATGCACGGCCTCTATGGTGCCCACAGCTTAACCGCCTCTCCTTGCCTTTCAGCCCCTAGACTTGGTGTCCTTAGAGGGCCCTCACTTCTGAAGAAACTTGAGTTGCCACAGGGCCAGCCAGGGGCTATTTCTGACTCTTGCCCAAGAGGCTGAGAGGGGTCAAGAGGGAAGACCAGCCTTGCACCAGTCACTATTGCCAGGAGGAGGATGCACCCAGCAGCCCCTGTATCAGAGGATGGCAGAGCAGGGAGGAGGGTTTCCCAGAGATGGTCGCTCCCTCTCTATTTTATAGAGAGCTTAAGTATCTTATTCAGGGTCACCCAGCCAGTCCAGGCAAGAGCCACGGTTTGAACTCAGGCACTGTGGCTCCAGAATTCATGCTCCTATCCATCCTGCTGTACTGTTCTCATAGAGTGTCTGGGTATACTGTGGGCTGGACCTCGTCCTGTCCACTAGTCACTCTGTGCTTTAAGCTCTCCTAAGGACCCGTGGTCTTCCAGCTTCTGCTCACATGTGCTTATTGCCTCCTACCAAGGGTCATTCCAACTTTGGACAGAGCTAACTTTTCAATTGCCTTTTGTGGACCTGGAATTATCCTTCTTGAAGCTTTCACTCAGGCGTCTCTAGTCCGCCTGTGGCCATAGAGAGCAATTCTTCCTCCCCTCCCCTGCACCTTGCAGACATCAGCACTTTACAAAGTTGAAAACAGTGGCCAGGAGCTCCGTGGCTTCTCTTCTTTGAGGTCATTATTCCCAGGTCCTCAACTCTTCCTTATATGCTGTGGCTTGAGGTCTTGCACTACCCTGGCCATCGTCTGAAGTTTTCTAACTTCAAAGTGGGCCATGTATCAAAGTCTCCAGAGAAGAACACTTTGACCCTAGTGTGGCCCAGTTATCCCAGAAGTGCAGACAGTATCACTGCTTTTGCTTCATAAAAGTAGCCTAACACAGGTTGACTCCCTAGTGTCTGCGTTACGTAGCTGAATTAGCTGGGCCTGAAGGTTACTCTAAGCCCCACGTCCTTCTCTCCCTTTTATGGCCTTTGGTCAATAGAGAAGAGGAATAGAACAGAAAAACAAGAAGCAAGTTGATATCATGGAAAGGCCCTTGGCCTGCCAGTTCCTGTCCCGACTCTATTACCAGGTGACCTAGTAAGTCACTTCCCCTCTTTGGGCCCCAGTTTCTTCATCTGTAACATGGGAAAGCTGGGCTACTTCTTATTCTATGATTCGTTCTTCAACTTTACCTGGCTGAGGAACGGGAGCCTTAAGCAGATGAATGCATATATCTCCCTTATCTCCACTGGCACCGTGGGTCCTCCTACTGTCACTATTTTGCTGAGAGGACAATCAAGGCTCAGAGGTCATGGGACCTGCTCAAGGTCGCATGGCTCAGTAAGTGGCACAGCTGGGATTCCAGCCCAGACTTTGCTGATCCCCACATCAACGGTTCCCCCAACACATGTCACTGCCTGTTTAAAAGGGAGAAAGGACTTTCGAAGATGCCAAATCATTTTGAAAACAAATCCTGCAAACATTCCAAACAGTGCAAACCTGATGCTCATTGCATCTTAATGATGTTCTCTGAGTCCAAGAAGGGTCATTACAAAGGGAACACAGGGAATCTTTGACTCTGAGGCCTTGCAGAAAGGGGCTGAAATTGCAGTGAGGAGTTTCCTGAAGTTCAACCTGAGGAAAATGACTGGCCCTACTGGAAGTTTCATGGCCTAAGGCACCCAAAGGCAACCTGTAAGAACACAGCAGGGCCTACCTGCCATACACCACTTACCTAGGGCCTTACCTGAATGCTAAGGAGGTAGAATTAGAGGCATGAAAGACTAGGTAGAAAACAGTTGGATAAAAAAATGTGTTTGTTGAATGGAGTAAACTCTTGTGTGGACAGGCAGTGGGGCTTGCCCTGGAAACTCAAATCTGAGGCTCTGGAGTGACTCAGCCTCTCTGGCTCACGTATTTTTATTTTTTATTTTTATTTCAAACATACATATTTTCTGAATTTATTAAAAGAACAAAACATCCTAGGTCCCCTACTCCCGAACTCTCCTGCTGTGAGGAGGTTGAAGTTGGTCACTAGAATGGGGCTATTAGAAAGATTTTCTTTGCCACCAGATGTTCCGCTCCTGATCTTCCTGCCTTAAAGGCAATCCCTTGGCACTACTTGTTAGTGTCAGCAACAGTGATGCTTTGGTGCTTCGATCGACCCAAGTCTTTGAAGCAGGGGAGGGAAAGGTAGAGGACTGAGGAGGTGGCTGAAGCATCCTGGCATTCCTGGTGTTGCAGAACCAACGTGTATCCGGAAGAGTACAGGGAAGATGACTTAGGAGTGGAAGAGAGCCTGGGGCACAAACGACAGCTAGGAGGAGGGACAGAGGGTCGGGACGCCTGGGGTGGAGAACCTCTGTGTTTTCCTGTCCCTCTCACACTCGCGACCAGGAGTCTTGGGATGCTTGCGTGTCACCTGAAATTCTAGGCTCATCCAACAGTGCCACCCAGTGGCCACATGGGTGCAGGGACGTGCCTAAGGAAGTGGAAACCAGGTGGGAGGAGAAAAGAGCCTCACCAGCTCAGAAAAAGAGAAAATTGAGTTTCTTTCTGCCTTGAGGATGTGGTATAGGGCTCCCCAGGGGTCTTTGGACCTGGGCAGAGCCATGGTTTAAGGGTTCTGCATGCCTCAAAGGAATTCCTCTCTTCTCTGAACTCTGGCCATTAGAATCTGCTGGGTTAAACCAGGGATTCCGTAACCTGCAGATTCCCAAGTCAGCCTGGAGAGATGGGGCATCTGTAGCCCCTGGCCCAGGCTTCACTTCCTGAGATGATGAGGGGCTGGGAATGCAGCCCCACCCCCACCCCCACCCCCAACACCCAGGTTCATCTAGTCAGAGTCAGGGGCCGTGGCAGTTGTCAGCTCAGCTCTGTGGGACAGCAGCGGAGAGGGTGGAAGTCAGAAGGCGGAGTGACTTCGTAGGGGGCTGCATACCACTTCCCTTCTCTGCCAGCTGCACCTCTCCGAAGTCCAGCAGCTTTCAGGAAATAAGGAAAAGTTCTTTCTTTAAGAAACATGGGACCCCAGAATTAGATCATAAAGAAGCCAGCATGGTTCCTAAGGAAAAAACAACAGAGCCTGGGAACAAGGGTCTAACTGAAACTCTCCAGGCTATGTGAGAAGGATAATTCCTAACAGAGGCAGGTGCTATGTTCACTCCCATTCAACAGTTACAGAAACAAGCTTGGTGAGGCCGAGTGGCTTGCCTGTAGCCACATAGCCAGCAGCTGGGTGCAAAAGGCAGGAGCTGAGTCATGGTCTGTCCTCTAGCCCCAGCTCTAAACCAGGCATCGAGCCAAGCACTGTGGGGGACACACAGAGCGTGGCACAGAGGAGGTGCTTGATAAATACTAGTTCCTTCCCCAGAAGGATGGATAAGGAAGCAGAATTATCAACAATTGACTCTAACCCAAGGCAGAATGAATTGGCTTAAATTGAAGAATAAAGTACAAAAGCACCTAAGAAGAGGAAAGCCTTCACCAAGGATGGACATTGAGAGATGTCTTTACGGAGGAGCAGAATGTCCAAAGACCCCGAAAGAGGTGTTGAAGTGAAGTTTGGGCATTCTGCATGGGCAGTCTGCATGCCTTGCTGCCTGCTTCGTTCATTCACTCCCTGGAGAAGGGCTCTCTGGAACAGCCTATCTCACACTGTGTGAGGAGGGATTTTGAGGATTTTGTTCTCTCCTGTACCCCCAGTGCCTGGAGCACTCTGGGAGCGTAATACGTATTTGTGAGCTAAATACCCAAATGGGTGAGTGGATTCCAGGAAAAAGGCACAACAGGGACAGACCAGAGAGGTAGCCTCACCTGTGCCAGGGACTCTGTGCCAGATGGAGTGCCAGGAGCGAGCACTGTGGGAGGACATGGTAAGATGAGAGGTCGATGGGGGAAGACTGAGAAAGGCCTTGAAGTCATGCTGAGGAGTTCAGGTTGTCCTGTAGGTGATAGGGAGCCATTGAGAGTTCTGAGTGGGAGAGACAGGATCCAATCTATGTTTCAGAAAGATAACTTGGGAAACGTAGAGTATAGTGGAAAGGATGGGTCTAAGAGCAGAGGCAGGAAACTGGTAAGGAGGAGGTTGCTCCCCCTCAGAGATGTCAAGGGTCTGGACTCAGGCCATTTGTTCAATAGGCGAACGGTAGAAGGGATGAAGGCAGTGATGAAGAGAAAAGCACCAAAAGGGAGACATTACAGGGGGTGTAGGATTCAGTGATCAGCGAGATGGGAGAGGGAGAGTGTGGAGGGGCCTTCGCAGGGCTTCAGAGGGGTGGTGTGCACAGTGCATGTGCACCTGTGTGTGTGCACTCATGCATGTGTCAAGGGATGGAGCTCACATGGTGGGCAGTTCTGGCATACATGGGGGTTTGTGGGGCTGCTCTGATAGGCCTGTTTCTTGTCAACAGGGCAGATGGCAATGCTGACCTGATGCTCAGGAGAGAGGTAGAGGGTAGGGAATGGAGAGTTGAGAGTTATCATCATGGAGAGGTCATTGAAGCCAAGGGTGAGAATGAGATCCCCCAGGATGAGAATGTAGATGGAGTGAGAAGAGTAGAGAGGGCCTGGGTGCGGCGGCTCATGCCTGTAATCCCAGCATTTTGGTAGGCCAAAGCAGGAGGATTGCTTGAGGCCAGGAGTTTGAAACCAGCTTGTGCAACATAGTGAGACGCTGTCTCTACAAAAAATAATTTAAAAAAATTATCTGGGAATGATGGCACCCACCTGTAGTCCTAGCTACTTGGGAGCCTGAGGTGGGAGGATCACTTGAGTCCAAGAGTTCAAGGTTACAGTGAGCTATGATTGTGCCACTGCACTCCTGGCTGACATGTAAGTGACCTGTCAGTGTGTGAGAAAAGGCATTTTATCCTCTTTTAATTCCTCTCTGGAGAGTGGAGCCTAGAACCCTGACTGCCTCTGACCTGGCCATCCAGTTGGGCTGTGGCCCTGGAATATGACTGCCTTCCCTCCGTTCTTTCCCTGTGGAATTGCTGCTCTGTGTGGGCTTCCTTTCCTTTCGGAGGTAGGATGGGGAGGCCTGGGTGGCCCTCAGATGAGAAAAAGACCCAGGAGAGCCACAAAAGGAACATAAGGAGAGGATGGAGAGGGTAGAGAGCCCTGCTCAGGTGCACCGAACATCATGACTTAGAGTCTAATTGGCAGCTCAAACATGGCACATCCCAAACCAAATTCTTGCTTCCTTCCCATGCCCCCACACCTGAACCCCCATCCCTCTGAGTAGCACCACTCCTCCCTCATCCAGTTGCTCAGGCCCAAACTCCGGGACACAGCCTTTGGCTAATCCAACAGGGATTCCTATGGCCTCTGCTTTCAGACCATCTTCTGAACCAGATGTCTTATCTCTTCCGGCAGGCGAAGCAAACCTGGCCCCAGATGCTCTCCTCTCACCTGGGCTCCTCACAGGCCTACTTGTTCCTATTCATGCCCTCGCAGAAGCCAGAGTGATTTTATAAACAGCATAAATCGAGTTGTTTTATGCCTTTGTTCAAAGTCCAGTAGTTGTTCACTGCTCTCAGAACTAAGCCTGAAGTCCTATGGCCCAGAAGGCTGTGTACCGTCTGTCCCCTGGACACCTTTCTGACTTCATTTCCAACCACCCTCTGCAGCTGCCTCCTTGCTGGTCTCCACACCCAGAGAATGCATCCCTGCGGCCTGGCTGTCCCCACTCCCTGGGAGACTCTACCCCCAAACATGCTCATGACTTGCTCCCTTCCTTTATGGGGCCTCTGCTTACACGTTACTTCCTAGGAGATGCCTGGCACACACTGGGAAAACGAATGAATGCATGTATGATAATACCGGTTTTAACCTTGTGCCTGGCACATAGGAACTTCTTACAAGCTCTCCTGTCTCGGCTATGAAATGTGCTCCCACTCCCAAGGGTATGGCTGCTTCTTTGTAAAGGAGGCCCCATCTACACATACAAGGTGGAAATCAGCTCTGAGGAAAAGACAGACGCACGAGCTGCCACTGGCCGCCAGAGGGCGCCGCATGCAGCGGTATCTGCACACTGCGGCTTGGGCGGCGATGCAGCAATCTGGGAGGGCTGCAGCAGTCAACGCCCACGCAGCAGGGAGAGACCGGGAGTGGACAGCCACAGGCAGGGCTTCTTAACCAGCCGCGCCTGGCTCCCTGCGCATCCTGTATCCCGGGTCCTAAGGGCTCTTAAATAAAAGGTCAGGGGAGATTTTGAGGGTTTGATATTTTTCGCCACCTATTTGTTAAGCCCTTAAACCCCAGCACTTTCAGTCACCTGAGGTCACATCTCTGACAACACCTCCCCTTCCGCATTCTAAAAATACAAAACCCAGAAACAGAAGCCTTAGTGTGGTTAAGTAACATACAGTCTCTGCCTGACAAACCCCTCAGCCCTCCCCTGGACAGCTCCCAATCTCTCCAAGCCGACTTAATGTCCTAGGAGACCACCTCTCCCTGTTCACGTGCCCTGTAGCAAATGCTGCTGTGAACTGCGATTGTGTGAGCTTCCTGAGAGCAGGTTAATGAGAGAGAGAGAGAGAGAGAAATTTGGTGGATATGCAGGGCAAGGAGGTTCCTATTAGACTTCTCAGGCCCCAGACCAAATTGGATATCCCTAACATACCCGTCCTCACACATCCCGGCCTCTCCTTTCAGACCCTCTCTTCTCCTTTCCCTCTGTGTGAACCATGTCAGGCAGGTTAGCCTTGGAGGCTCTCAGTGTGGACAGTGTCTTAGAGATCCCCTCACTGTTCTTGGGTGCACCCGGCAAGCACAGGTTCCAGGAACTCACTGATCACCGCCCCATCCACAGCCCAGGTCTTCCTGTTGTTTTGTGGTCTACTGTGATTGGTGGGAACGTCTGCCCACCTTAGCCAGCAAACTCTGTCTCCCAGGCATGGCTGCCCATCGTCTCACCTGTCTTTCCCATTGCGCCTTCTTGGAGGTGAAAGGCTGTGCTGCTAAGAACCTCACTTGGCAGAAGGCCAGAAAGGAGGGCTGGGCAGGGCAGGGTAGGGCCTGAACAGTGAGCTGTTGGTCTAGGCAGGGCATGAATGAATGGTGAGCTGTTGGCCTAACCAACAGATGGTCTGAGGTGAGGATGCAGGGTGGAGTGAGTGCCAGGGTCAAGGTAGCATTTGAAGTGGGTAAAGTCGGTCTCCTAGGTGCTCCTGTCTTCCACATAGCTCCTGAGTTTTGTTCATTATCACTGAAAACTCCTTTTAAAATATCCTCCCCACACACCCCCAGCGGCCCCGTGTGTTGGATCATCTTGCCTGCAAAACAAACTGCTCTTATTATGTAATGATGAGTGAGTGTGTCTATCTCCACCTTAACAACCTGAACATTTGTAACAACCAACATAGCTTCTGGCTGGTGCAAGAGGCTGTGGACTGCCTCACTCTCACTAAAGTGTGAGAATTCAGCCCCAAGTAGTCACTTGACATTCTGTTTTGCCTGGGCAGGCTTGTCACATGTAACAGTGTGACTTTCTCTCAGGCTTCTTGAAATTCTAAAATAACTGAAGTGCCTCCATATGACCCTCTTGGACAACAAATCTCTGAGGATTCCTGGGTGTGGATACTGGCTTTGGTGTCTGACTTGCTCTGTCCTGCAGAGTCCCACTCCTTGTTTTCTGGGTGGGTAAGTGTTCATTAGCTAATTTTTTTTAATGGTTTCCATAAAAAATGGAGTAGTGTGCTAATTTTAACCATAGCTTCACATGGCATAATGCCTTAGCCCAATAAAATATATAAAATTGTATATACAGCCTGATTATAACTTCATTAAAAAGCAACAACAAGGGGTAGGATTTCTAGCCATGGCAGAGTGAAGATAAAATTATATGCTTATATTAGAAAAGAAGATCTTACATCAATGACCTCGTTTCCAACTTAAGAAACTAGAAAAAGGAGAGCAAGTGAAACCCAAAATGAGCAGAAGGAAGGAAATAATAAAGATTAGAATGGAAACTGATAAAACAGAGAACAATAGATAAAATCAATGAAATAAAAACTGGTACTTTAAGAAGATTAATAAAATAGATAAATATCTAGCCAGTCTAACCAGAAAAAAGAGAAATAACTAATATCAGAAATGAGAGAGATGATATAACTATTAATTCTACAGACCTCAAAAGGACAATGAGGGAAATTCTAAACAACTTTAGGCCAATAAATTGGACAACTTGGTTGAAATGGAGAAATTCCATGAGAGACATAAACTACCAAACCTCACACAAAGGAAACAAATAACCCAGTACCCCATAGTTATTTAAAAAATAAATACATAGTTTAAAACCTGCTTAGTTTTAACTAATTTTCTTAGTTAAAAACAAAGAAAATTCCAGGTTCAATTGCTAAACTGACTAATGCTACCAAATGTTTAAGGAAGAAATAATTCTACACAAATTCTTTTAGAAAATGGAAAAGATAATACTTTTCAATCCATTATGTGAGGCCAGCATTACACTTACACCAAAACCAGACAAAAACATCACCAGTAAAGAAAACTACAGGACAATATGCTTCATGAACATAGACGTACAAACTGAATAAAAACATATGAAATCAAATACAAAATAATAAGAAAAGAATAATACATCATGACCAAATGGAGTTTATCATAGAAATTCAAGGTTGGTTTAACTTTAAGAAATCAATGTAATTCACCATATGAAAAATATGAAAAAGCAAAACCACATGATCATCTTAATAGACAGAGAAAAATGTTTGACAATATTCAGTATTCACTTGTGATAACATCTTTCAGCAAACTAGGAATAAAGGGAGTTTTTTTGACCTAATAAAATGCATCTATAAAAAACCTGTAGCTAACATTATACTTACTGATGAAAGACGGAATGCTTTCTTTCTAACATCAAGAAGACAAGGATTTCTGCTTTCACCATTTCTATTTAAGATTCTACTGGAGCTTGTACCCAGTACAATAAGGTAAGGAAAAGAAATAAATGGCATCTAGATTGGAAAGAAAGAAGCAAAATTATCTTTATTCACAGGTGGCATGGTTATTTATGTAGAAAATCCAATGGAATCTACCAAAAGAGCTACTAGAATTCATAAGTGAGTTTAGACAGATGTCAGAATACAAGATCAATGTACAAAAATCAATCATTTTTCTAAATACTAACAACAAACAATTATAAATTGAGATTTAAAAACCCCATTTACAATAGCATTAAAATATAAGATACTTGGGGACAAATCTGAGAAAGGATGTGAAAGGCCTATACACTGAAAATTCTGAAACATTAATGGCAGAAATGAAAGACCTAAATAATTGGAAAAATAGACTGCATTCCAAGGTCAGAAGATAATATTGTCAAGACATCACTTCTTCTCAAATTAATCAACATATTCAATAGAATCTCAATAAAAATCTTGGCAGAATTTTTAACAGAAATTGACAAATTGAGCTATACATTACTGCAAGGAACCTAGAATAACCAAAGCAATTTTGAGAAAGAACAAACTTAGAGGGCTAACACTATGTTATTTCAAGACTTACTACAAGGCTACAGTAATAAAAACAATGTGGTATTGGTGTCAAGATAGACAAATAGATCAATGGAGTAGTAAAGAAAGTCCAGAAATTGATTCACACATATATGGACAATTGATTTTTGATAAAGATGCAAAGGTAGAAAGAAGTCTTTCTACAAATGGTGCTGGAACAACTGAAGAGCTATATGCAACATGAACACATGTATATAGACCTT
The DNA here is from genome assembly GCF_028885625.2 of Pongo pygmaeus. Lineage (NCBI taxonomy): Eukaryota > Metazoa > Chordata > Mammalia > Primates > Hominidae > Pongo > Pongo pygmaeus. The sequence continues at coordinate 119,101,823 of NC_072373.2, read as the reverse complement.
TTCCTAATGTCATAAACAAAAATCAGCTCAAAATGGATCATTAGACCTAACCAAAAGAGCTAAAACTATATAATTTCTAGAAAAAACAGAAAATGTTTTGACCTTGTGACCTTCGGTTACTCAAAGATTTCTTAAATATGATGCTAAAGAAGCATGATGTATAAAAGAACAAATTGATAAATTAAACCTCGCTGAATTAAAAATGTTTGCATTTCAAAGCACCATTAAGAAAATGAAAACATAGATCCAAGCTAGGAAAACATATTAGCAAATCCTACAAAAAATTATTTTTTGTAGAGACAAGGTCTCACCATGTTACACAAGCTGGTTTCAAACTCCTGGCTCAAGCAATCCTCCCACTTTGGCCTCCCAAAATGCTGGGATTACAGGCATGAGCCACCGCACCTGGCCCCTCTCTGCTCTTCTCACTCCATCTAACAAGGAACTCATGTGCAGAATATATGAAGAATTTCTATAACTCAGTAAAAAAGAAAAACACATTTAAAAATGGGCAAGATAATTGAATAGACATTTCACCAAAGAACATATACTAATGGATAATAAGCACATGAAAAGATATCCCCATCATTAGTCATTATGAAATACAAATTAAAAGCACAATGATCAGAACAGTGAAGCCAAAAAAAAAAAAAAAAAAAGAGAGAAGCACAAGAAGATATCACTACACACTACAAAACTATAATATAAAAGACTGAGGATAACATCTGTTGGTGAGAATAGGGAGAAATTGAAACACTCATTCATTGTTGGTGAAAATGTAAAATGGTGAATCTACTTTGGTAAATAATTTGTAGTTTCTTTACAAAGTTAAGCATATACCTACTATATTAGCAATTTATTTATAGGTATCCATCCAAGAGAAATAAAAACATATGTCCACATAAAGACTTATATGAGACTACTTATAGCAGGAATAGTCAATATAGCTAGAAACAGAAAGGAATCCAAATGTCCACCAACTGCTGGATTAACACAGTGTGCTATATCCATACAATGGAATGCTATTCAGCAATAAAAAAGAAATAGACTACTGATATATGCTATAACATGGATGCACCTCAAACATGCTAAGTGAAAGAAGGCAGACATAAGAAACACATATCATATAACTCCACTCCTGTGAAATTTCCAGAAATGGCACATCTATAGAGAAATAAAGCAGAACAGTGGTAGCCTGGGGCTTGGGGCGGGAGTAGGGATTGACTGGAAACTGGCAGGAGTGAACTTTTGGGGGTGATGGATATATAAATCTATAAAGTTACCAAAACATTAATACTTAGTCTAAAAATGAATGCATTTGGTAGTGTATAAGTTATACCTCGATAAAGCTGTTAAAACTACACAATAACAACAACTACTACACATGCTGGGAAAAATGATGGGAAAAATGTGCCAACATACCAAAAATGGTTATGTTGAGATTGTGTTGTGAGTGGATTTTTTTCTTTATTTCTTACCTTTTCAATAATCTGAACTACATTTGTCATGAAAAATATAGTAATTTAAACAAAAGTGAATTCAGGACTATTTTGTAAGATCATAAATAGTGGCAAGTCTTGGAGATGGAGGTTGATATCGGTGAAAAGTCTGATTGGAAAGGCATTCTTATTTTGAAGGTTCTTTGTAGGTCCTACAGCCATTCAGAAGTAATAAAATCAATAAGGCTGGGGCTGCCAATAAAAAAACCTTGGCATCATCGTGACTTCTTCCTCCTTCATTTTTAAGACTTCATCTCCAAGTCTTGGCAACTCTTCCTTTAGAGTAGGGATACTTCGGTTTCTTTCTGCCCATTCTGGCCACACAGCCCTCACTCAGCCCTTGGCCCACTGCAGAAGCATTCTAACGGGTCTGCTACCTTCAGTCAGCTTCCCCTTCAATCTTCCCAGAGCAGTGTAAATACATTATTTGTAATGGGTAGGGAAATGCCCCACTACTTATTCTGTACTGTAAAACCTCAATAATCAGAAGAGTGTGGTGGTCCCAGCACATGAATATACAGACCAATGGAATTGAATGGGAAGTTCAGACATAGCCTGAGTACATATATAAATTTGTATATATAAAAGTGACATCTCATATAACAATGAGAGTAGGGATGGCTTTTTAATAAATGGTATAATGACTACTGAGTAGCCATCCCACACCCTCTACCAGTATAAACTCCAAATAGACTGAATATTTAAATGTAAAAAGTAAAATTCTATGACTAGGAGAAATCTCAGGGAAATATTTTATAATCATAAAGAATATCTGTCAATATATGACTCACAAAACTAAAGCCATAAAATAAAAAATTGATAAATTCAATTACAACAACAACAAAATTTTTGCAAGGTAAAAAATATGGTAAGACAATTCAAAGAAAAATGATAAAGTGGGAAAAATATCTGTAACTCATTATCCAGACAAATGGCTAATCTCCTTCATATATAAAGAGCTGAAAGAAGTCAATAAGGTAAAAGGTAAGCAATACAATAGAAGAATGGGAAATGGCAATGAACAATCAGTCCACAGACAAAGAAGTGCATGTGCTCCTTAATATGTGAAAAGATACACTCCTTCACTCATAATTAAGAGAAATACATATTAAGGCTACACTGAGACATCATATTTTTTGACCTATTGATTTGGCAAAAATTCAAAAGTTTAACCATATATTTATTTTCTGTGCTCTCAAGAAACAGGCCCTCTCATTCATGTATTGTTGGTGGGAGTGTTAATTGGTTCAGCCCCATGGAGGCCAATTTGGCAACAGTTTTCAAAACTACAAATATTTACCCTTTGACCCAGAAATCACATTTCAGGGAATTTATTCTACGAATACATCTGAGTATATTAAAATGACATATACACAAGGTCATTCATTGCTGCATGATCTGTAATATAAAAGACTGGAAACAGCCCAAGTGTCTATCACTAGGGGACTGGTAAAAAATCTGTGTTATAGCCATACATGGAATACTGTGCTGCTATAAAAATGAAGCAGGAGTATTTTTATGTTTTGATACAGAAAAAAGCTCTGGATATATTATAAAGTGAAAAAAAGCAAGATAAAGCAGTGTATTTAGTATGCTACTTTTGAGTACAAAAATCAGAGGAAGGGAAAGATATATTTGTATTTGTTCATATTTTCACAAAAAATACTAGAACGATACACAAGAAATGAATCTCGGTGGTTATCTACAGGGATTATGGAATGGAGTGGACAGGGCAGAGTGAAAATGAGACATCTCAGTGTGTATCTTTTATAATTTATTATTTTGGTTTTTTGATTTATGTGAAATATTACTATGCAAAACAAAAAGTAAAAATCTCTTAAAGTTCACCATTAACGCATGTTAGAAAACATATATACACAACCATGTTGAAATGTTGTTCCCACAGTCCACACAATCAAGTATAAACTCCTACACCTGTCCTCAAGAGTCTCAATTTCCCAGCTTTATCTCAGCCCTCACCTCTACACAAGCCTCAGGCACCAGCCAGACCAGTCTGGTTCTGGTTCCGTGAGAACACCATGTGCTCTGAGACCTGAGTCTTTGTTTTTTCCACCTCCCTGCATGGAATTCCCATCCCTACCAGTTAATAACTTCCTTTTTTTCTTTTTTTTTTTCCTTTATAATTCTTTTAATGCAACAAATGTTTATTGAACATTTACTGTTTCTAATCTTTGACAGACATAAAGATGAATAAACCATGCCACGATTTTTAAAGGAGCTCGCTATATCATAAGAAAGCGGATTCACACGGACAACTCTATAAGATAAAGTGGTAAATTTAGGCTGGCCTGTGAAACAAAGGATTATAGGTATAGTTAAGAGGTGGAATTTATTTTACTTGGAGAATTTCAGTTACCTTTATATTCTTTGTCTAACCTTTCATGTTTCTCTTTCTTCAGAAACAGAGCACCTTTTTCCTGACACATTCATTTCCCCCTATGGAGTAGAGCAGTTGTTTTCTTTTTTTTTCTTTTTTTCTTTTTATTATTATTATTATTATTATTATTATTATACTTTAGGCTCTATGGTACATGTGCGCAACGTGCAGGTAACTTACATCCTACCAGTTAATAACTTTCAAAGCCCTCTTCCTGCATCTCCAGTGAAGTCTTACTATAAGAAGAATGTGATGATGATGATGATGATGATGACACCACTGTTTACTGGGCACCTATTTTGCTAGGCATTGCACTAAGTGCTTTATTGCATCTCATTTAATCTTACCATCAACCATGTGAAGGAGGAATTGCTATCTTTGTTTCACACACACAGGAGACTGAAAACAGAAGAGGTAAAACCAGACATGGTGCAGCACCACGACCCAAACCTTCCTGTCTGGGGTCAGACAGGCTTGGCCTAGACTCCCAGCTCAGCTCCCTTCTGGCTCGGTAACCTTGGAAGGTGACGTAATCTATGGAAGCTTTAAGTTAATCATCAGTAAATGGGAATAATTAAAGTGCTTATTTCGTGGAGTTGTTCAGGATTAATGAGATGCTGGAAAGAAAACACTCGGCACACCGTTTGGCACATAGTAATTGTTCAATTATTGGCTAGTCACAAAGTCCTTATAGTACCAGATTTTATCCACTGCCCACGTTGAAGTCTCCCTCCCTTGAAGTGTGAAGTCCTAACCACCCAAGCCTCTTGTTTATACGGACAATACCATGCCAGCCAATGCTATGTTCTCTTTCTCTATCTCCATTTGTCTTTATTTCATCAGTTAGATCATAATGGTTTCCAGGGCTAGGACTAGCTCCTGGGTTTCTCTCTGTGCTCCCTCATTGGACCCAGCACTTAGTAGACGCTCAATAAATGTTTATTGATTTTGTCTGAAGAAAGTGGGTAGGAAAGGAAAACAAAAAGGAAGAAGGAATCTAAAATAAAGCAAGAGACATCTAGGGACTAACATAATTATAAAAAATGTTAACACAACCCTTGAGCCCAGAAGTTCGAGATTGCAGTGAGCCACGATCCCACCACTGCACTCCAGCCTGGAAAAACAGTGAGACCCTGTCCCGAAAAAAAAAAATAATAATGCCAGGCTTGATGGGGAGAAAGTGAAGAGGGAGAAACTCCTATGAGGTGGACAGGAAGTGAAATAGCAAGAATAGGAAGTGGGAAAAGAGGGTACTGAAAGTAGTGCAATGCAATGAGGGAAACATATTTAGACTACTCTTGGGCAACACTGAATTTCCTCATTTCTTGAATTCACTAAGATACGGATGATTAAAAGGCCACTAACTCCGAAGTTGGTCTTATTGTTTGGAGATGATGGTGATGGTTGAAGGGCTTTTAACTGATCACAAGTTGTTCTTGTGCCCTGATGGGGGAAAAGACAGTATGTAGCCCCGAGCATTAGTGGGCCTGGGTGCTGCAAAGGCCAGGAAGCAGTTCTCCATTCTGTCCTCCACACTGGGTATGTCTTGATTGGGAGTTTGCATCTAGTTTTGATCCATGGACTTTATAAAAAGAGGGAGCAGTGGGAGAGTCTAGCAAAGTGGGTGGGGAATGAAATGCTGTCCCCTTCGTCCATGATCGCCCTCTGAAACCCCATTCATCTTGTTAGGTTCACTGTGAAGAAGCCTCCTGGGTGTTAGAATGGGCCTGACCATCCTCCATATTCCACTGGTTTCCCCTTGGTGACAGTACTCACACAAAGCTATTTTGCATAAGAGAAATGAGAGAGCAAAACTCCCTCACCCCAGACTGGGAACTCCTTGAGAGCAGACACCCATTATGTCCATCTCTGTACTGTCTGATGGGGGCCTTGTCCAGTGTTCGGCATCTGGTGCCTGACTTGAACAGGTGCCCCATAAATATTTGTTGGTTGAGGCATCTCTGTAGAGGACTGGACAAGAGGTGATGACTTGAAAGAATGCAGGAGGTCAGATTAGATGCCCCATTGCAGTGCTTCTTTGATACCCTGGACTTCCCACACATTATCACCGATCTCACAGAATTCATCTGTACATTTTAGGCCTCTCTCCCCCAACCAGATCCTTCAGAGCAGAGATGGACTGACTTGTGCTAAAAGTAGGTACTAAATGATTGTTTATTGAATACATGGACACAGCTTCATAATCCTGTAGATTGCTTTAGAGCGCAGCAGAGCTGATTCCCCTGGGAATCATGGTGCTGCACCATGCCTGGTTTTACCTCTTTCTTGGCAGCAAGACGTGACGTGTTCTCCTCAAATTTGCATTCGATATCATTCATCTCCCAGGCTAGATCCCTGAGGATCTTCAAGAATGGCTCCCAAATGTTGGCTCACATTAGAATTGCCTGGGGAAGCTTTTAAATTCTAGTGCTCAGGTCACATTTTGGATAAATTAAATCAGAATGTCTTGGGGTGAGAGCCTGAGTTTAGTGGCTGTTAGTGATCCCCAATTACCACCAAATCACCAAATGATCCCCAATCAGTGAGTGATTTTTAAGGACCCCACCAATGGCCCCAAGATCATCATTCCGACAATCCCCAATGGATATGAAAGTTTGGGAACTACTGGTTTTGGAAATGCATTTTTATTATAGAAATTGAGTAAGTCTCAATATATCAGAAAATTAATAATGAGACCTATGTCCCTGACACAACATAAATGGAGGTGCCACTGTAGAACATTTATCAAAGGATCTGGTGTGATAGCTGGAATTTGTCCAGATGCTGTTAACGTTTGTAGACTATCCTGAGAAGTAGCTCAGTGAGGCACCTCTTCCTCAGCACAGTACTCTCTCCTTCCCCTGTGGGTTTATTCAGCACTTTACATTATTTGTTGCTATGTTTTTCTCCTCACTAGTTGTGAGCAACTTGAGGGCAAGAACTGTGTATCTGTAAGCACACTGAGCATCTGGTGTCTGACCCTCAGTGGATGACAGACACCTGTTTGTGGCATAAATGTGTCAGTGAATTCACACATTCATTTATATACTCATTCAACAAATGATGATAGTAACAGACAGAAATGTATGGTATTGGCAGAGAACAGGAGTTAATTAAGACGAGAGAAAAACAAGGAGACTGAATTAAACACAGGGAAGTAAAAGCTGAAGAATAAAAGAAATAAAAGGGTATTCATTTATCATTTGAATTCATGTAATGCAGTGGTGTGTAGGTTTGACTGGAAGAAGCATTTTTTTTAAACCAAATGGACTCAAAAGTGAGTTAACATCTCTAAGTGCTCTGTACTTTTTTTTTTTTTTTTTTTTTTGAGACGGAGTTTTGCTCTTGTTGTCCAGGCTGGAGTGCAATGGTGCCATCTTGGCTCACCACAACCTCTGTCTCCCGGGTTCAAGCGACTCTTCTGCCTCAGCCTCCCAAGTAGCTGGGATTACAGGCATGCGCCACCACGCCTGACTAATTTTTGTAATTTTTTTTTTAGTAGAGACGGGGTTTCTCCATGTTGGTCAGGCTGGTCTCGAACTCCTGACCTCAGATGATCCGCCCACCTCGGCCTCCCAAAGTGCTGGGATTACAGGTGTGAGCCACCACACCCGGCCAGTGCTCTGTACTTTTTCTCCTTTTTAGGATATTTAGTTACAATGAAAATAAATGAGTTACTATGTATTATTTGCATAACATCCCTTTTCTCTTCGAAGTTCTAGAAAGGCAGAACCTACTTGTGGCACTCACCTCTGTGTCCCCAGTGCCCAGCACAGCATGACACAGAATGGGTGCTCAGTAAATATTTACCAAGCTGTTCAATGGATTCATGCTTTCAGTTCTTTCTCCTATTACCCAAAATCATCATGTCATCTTCATCTCAAAGTTGTTATGAGGAATAACTTAGATAAAATATATAAGCACTGGGCGCATGGTAGGCATTCAGTAATTGTTAAGTCATTATTATAATTGAGAAAAACAATAGACACTAAGCACCTACTTTGAAACAGACCTTATGCTAAGTGCTGTGCAAAAAGGGACAAACAAAAGTGCCAAGAAATTGCATCTTTTAAAAGCTGTATGGATTTGAGGACCCCATTGTCACTGCCTCCCCCCTGTTCACTCCCCAAAGAGCCTCAGCAAACTCCAGTATTCACTCACAATCGTCTATCTACCTGGCCGCACCCCAGGCAGCCAGCCCCGGAACCACTAAGCCTGGTGTTCCTTTCCACCACCACCAGATGGCAGCACAAAGCCCACGAATGGACAACGCCCCGTGCAGGAGGGCCGCTGTCTCAAGCACAGGTCTGGCCTTGGTCGGCTGTTTGGGAGTTACACTTAATGCTTTGGGATTGGTCCCTTCCTTTCCACTTCCAAGCCTCAGACCCCATCCCCTCACCCTGGAGTCACCTCACACCTGCAGGGTCTTCATTCACAATCCTTCACAGAGTACCTGGAGTGCCTTCCTTTCGCCTCCATTCCCTTACCGATCCCCGTGTTGCTTTTCATGAAGGTGTCAAATCCCTTGTCTGGCCCTTGAGGTGTCTCCCCATCGCAGCTCGCCTCACTCCTTGCTGCACCCCAGCGATGGCCTACCAGTCACCTCCTGTTCTCTGTCTTTGCTCACATCATTCCCTGCCTGTTATGTCCACACATGCATGCTCACCCTTGCTGCCCCTCCTCTTCTCTCACCAACTTGAAAGACCAGCGGAGGCTCTCCTGCAGAAGTCTTCGGGCTGGAAACCAGATGATGGCTCACTCTTCTATGTGCCCCATCACCACTTCCTTTCTTGGTAAGTGCTCAAACGGTTTCAGGTTCGAGGTGACCTGGTTGCATGATGCTTCATCAACAATCTTCAGGTGTTTCCTGTCACCCCAGCCAGGGAGTGCAAGAACGGGTTTTTCTCTTAAAACAGAAACTGAGCACTGGCAGACTAGCAGGGGTGGGTTAGCCATGCAGAGTTAGAAAGAGCAATCAGCACTTGGAAAACATGGCAGGAGACAACAGGGAAGGTAAAGGGAGTCGTGTATAAGTAATTCATTATGACTGGAGCTCAGTGTGCAAGCAATAAAAGAGAAGTGTATGGAGAGGGTAGCAGGGACCAGATCTTACAAGGTCTAGAAGGCTCTGCCAACGTTATTTGGACTTTACTTTGGAGGTAGGGGAGTCTTAAAGGATTTTAAGCCAGAGGGGTGACATGACTGGATTTTTCTATTAAGGAAGATCACTCTGGCTACTGTGGGGGATGGACTGCTGAGGGGGCAATGACTGCAGGGGGTAGGGAGTCCGCCTGCAGGGAAGCTGTTGCAGTGGTCCAGACAGAGAAGATATGGGTATGAACTGAAAAGAGATACTGCATGGATGGAGTCAGTAGGCTAAACAAGCCCTGTAGGCCTGTTGAGTCTGAGGGGTCCATGGGATACCTGAGTGGGGATTGCAGTGGGATTTGGATGTTCCTGCCTGGAGCTTGGGAGATAGGCCTGGGCTGGATCTAGAAGTCTGTACGGATGAGGCCTCTGACATGTATGAGATTATGCAGGGGGTAGGGGTGCATGTAGAAGAGAAGAGAGGAAAGTGGGAACATTTAAGAGCCTACAGACAAGGAGGAGCCAGAAAAGGAAATGGAGAAGGTACAGCCATAGATAGAGGAGGAATCAGGGGAGAGTGATGTCTTGGAAGCCACGGGTGAAGGCTGGCTCAAAGGCAGCTGAGAGGTCAGGCAAGAAGAGACTGAATGTGTCGTTTGGAGGAAGCAACATGGAGGTCACAGTCTCAGTGGAGCCATGTTGGGCAGAAGCAGAGCTCCATGGGTTGAGTGAGTGGACAATGAGGAGGTAGGAATGGGTTTATAGGTACTCTTTGAAGACATTTGATTGTAAATAAAATGATGAAATTAGGTGGTAGGTGAAGGGAATGTAGGATTAAACAAGGTTTCATTTGTTTAAGGTTTTTCATTTGTTTTAACATGGAAGAAACTTATGGAGAGAAATAGATACAAAATGAGTAGTTGAAGATGCAGGAAAATAAGGAGAGAGAATTCCTGGAGGGGAGAAGTAAGAAGGGATTCAGAGCACAGGTGGAAGGGCCATGCTCAGGTAAGACCTGGGACACTTCTTTATTTTTATTTTATTTTTTGAGATGGAGTTTTGCTCTTGTTGCCCAGGCTGGAGCGCAGTGGTGCAATCTTGGCTCACTGCAACCTCCACCTTCCAGGCTCAAGCGATTCTCCTATCTCAGCCTCCCAAGTAGCTAGGATTACAGGAGCCCACCACCATGCCCGACTAATTTTTGTATTTTTAGTAGAGATGGGGTTTCACCATGTTGGCCGGGCTGGTCTTGGACGCCTGACCTCAGGTGAGCCACCTGCCTCGGCCTCCCAAAGTGCTGGGATTACAGGTGTCAGCCACCTTGCCTGGCCCAGACCTGGGACACTTCTTTGATGATAGGAGGTGAGAATGGATTGGGATTGGCTTTGGCTGAGAGAACAGGGGCTGGCTGAGGTTAGGGTCCTCAGGCGCCTGGAACTGAAAGGTCTTCGCTAAGACAGACCGAACTCTGCCCAGATCCTGGTGAAAAGGAAGGATGTGGCATTACTTCCTCTCCTTGTGGCTATGGGATTTTCCCCATTGGGACCCCTAGACTGGGTAAAGGAGTGAGAAGGCCACCATGTTATTGATGCAGGGTGGGACTGTACTGGTGAGGGAGCAGGAAAGGGGTTGCTGGAGTTGGAAATCTTGCAAGAAAGTACTTAAAGCAATGCCTAAGGGTTCAGGGCTACTGGACTGGTGGGAGTGCTGACAGCAGGACAGACAGGCTGGGAGAGAAGACAGTGCTCAAGGGTGGAAGGTATCAAAAACATGCCAGAGACCATGCATATGGGATTCAGAAGCAAGAAAGCTTGAAGGCAGAGGGGTGAGAGTGGGATGTTTGAGTTTAAAATTGCCAAGGAGTGCAAGTCCCGTCAAAGTTCAGGATGTGGCCTTGAGTGGGGTCCCCAAGCACAGTCAGGGTGTAGGAGCCTGGAGAGGAAAAGGTCAAAGGTTTTGGTCCCCAGGATTCTGGATGTCCGGGTGAGGACTCAATTTGAGGGGAAGCCTGTGAGCCGGATGCCAAGGCCTTTGATGGCTGAGGAGGGAATGGGTGGGCAGCTCTGAGAGGGGGTCTTTTCATGTTCTAGATACTGAAAGATGAGCAGGGGATGCCTCAAAAGGCCACTGGATGTAATCCAGACCTAGGCCAGCTGGACTTGGGTGACTTGCCTGAGGACAGGCAGCAAGAAAGTGGCTGAGACAAAATAAAAATTAACTTTATGTCTGTAATCACTTACTCTTCCAACCCTTGTGGACTGCCGGTTTGTACAGATGTTTTGGTTCACTAAAAGCTTAGTTGACAAGACTTTTTATTCTCCTGAATTTGTAGTACATATTCACCATGTGACCTTGGGAAATGCATGTCATATTCTACCAGCCTCAGTTTCCCCCTCTGAATGCCAAGGGGCTGACCAGAGCGGCAAGTTTTCAGCCTTGTCAGGTGGACCCCAGCGATTCAGTGAAAGAGGCTAAAGGTGCCTGGGTGGTGTTGCAGAGCTGGGGGGTGGGGAGATTACAGGGAATCTGTGGGGGATCAGTTCCTGGCCCCACGTTGGTCTCCAGCTGAGTAGCTACCCTTGAATCTGCCAGAATTCTAGACTTCTGCATGAGATTTTGTTTGGAAAGAGGATTCTGCTGCCTAAAACTGTGAAAAATCATGATCTTGCCTAGCCCTGACACTGTGTGAGCCTGTTGCCTTCCTGCACTGGAGGGTGTATCCTTGGCAGTGCGTCCCTGCTGCTTGCCCCAGTCAATTTTAATGCCTAAGTGCTTGGCAGGAACATGGGTAGTGCCAGGACCTCTGTAATGCACTTGGCAATGAGCTGATGCTCTTTAGTGGTAGTTGTGATGCCTCTCAGAAATCTAACTTTACTGAAGTGGTTTTGATGGGCCAAAGGCTTGGGGGCTCCTCAGTGACCTTGATGATGAATTACATCTGGGATCCAGTGAGTGGAACAGACAGGTTCTTTAGCTGAGGAACAAAGCCCAGACCTGTTCTTCATCACCTAGCACCAGCTGGGATCCCTTGTTGCCAGGCTGGCAGCTGTGAGGGATCAATTGGCCACCAGGAAGACTTCCCAGCTGGGACTGTTCTGAAGATCTGTGCCAGAGAAACTACGTCTGTGAGTCACTGCTCAGGGGAAAACCCAGCTGCTCAGCTTAGCCCCAGCCCCAGTGGCCTCAGGGAAGGACGAGAAGGCAGAGTGAGAATAAAAGATAGGCTGTTTTGCTTTTCTCAGTTTCCATAGCAGGTTACCGTATTTGCAGTTCTTCATTTCATGAGGGAAGTTGAGAGTGGGACTGGAATCAAAAGAGGTACTCAGATGGTGAAGCCCATAGCTGTTGGGTGTGGAGGTTTTGGCTAAGCCACCAGAGATACTTCTCTGACCCTCTGGATCCTTACTTTGATGCATCACCCTTTTTTTTTTTTTTTTCTGATCCACAGGAGGCTAAAGCCAGGTTCATAGTCTGGCACATGGCATTTTCTGGACAGTGAGAATCAGGAAATGGGGGTGAATCTTAGAGTCTGATGAATCATGGGAAAATCTCTCAATATTGAGACAGAGATACTGGAAGGAGGATGACATTTGTTTTACAACAAGAGGGATTCTTGGTGTCATGGCTGTCTTCTCGGAAGGGAAGATTGGTCAGGGGCCTGAAAGTCATAGGTGTTAAAGGGCTGACCCTGAAACAGTCCCTGCAAGGATAGGGGTGGACCATCAGGACCATGATGGGAAAGTGCTGGTGTTTAGGATGTCACTTCCCACAAAGTGGCAATCACTGCAGAGGCCAAGAAGCCTTCCACTGGGTTTGGGGGGTCAGTATCTCTTCAATTAAACTAAGGCAAATTCTTAGCTGCCATGAAGGCCGGGTGACTTTGGGTTCTAGTCTCAGATGAGTCCTAGTGGGCCAGAAGCCTGCCTTGCTCTGCTTGACACAGACCAGACATGATGGGTAGGACTTAGTTCCACAGTGGATGTGGGGAGTCCTGTGAGCAGGTGGGAGTGTGTCTGGAGCGCCTAGAATCATGGGGCCTGCATGGTAAAGGTCCTGCAACCAAGCCAAAATGGGGATGCTTGTGGGGCTGGGGATGTTTCGCCTAGAAAAGGGCACAGGAGGCTAGTGTTTTTGGAATTGCTGTTGCTCCAGATGACAGAACTGAGGCCAATAGATGGAGATAACAGGAAGAAAAATTGTGACTCACCAGAGATAAAGCTAGCTGATATTTTAAGACAGTAAAGTCTAGTGGTTGAGATCTTGGACTCTAGAGTAGAGTCACAATGGGCACCACCCTGAATCCTGCTCACAGATGTGAGTCTGCAACCCACTTGGTGTTGGCCTGCCCTGCCCTGGGATTTAAAAACTTTCATCAGTCATCAGCACAAATTGGGAGATTATGCTTACAAATCTATATGGATAGCCTCTTTTTAAAAATCTGAGGATCTGATCACCCAAGTTCCTACTCTCTCAAGTAACAATAAATGGGACGTGGGTGGCAGCTGCCTCTTCTGAATAAAGCAATTGCACTGTGGTTTTTCACAAGTGCTACTTCCTCCACCTTTTTTACATTTGCACAGTTTCACTGATTCCCAGGTGTCTGCAGGTATTGTAGTTTGCAACCCTGTTCTAGTTAAGAACCCAGGGTTTGTATCCTGGCTTTGCCAATTTTAAGTTATTGTGACCTTAAAGAAAGGAGTCAATTTCTCTAAGCCACAGTTTCCTTATCTGAATATGAGAATAATAATAATACTTACCATGAGTTAAAGAACTCCTGGAAAATGGCTGGCAAGGAGTGAAGCACACCATGAGCACTCACCAACTCTTAGCTGGTGAAATGCTGTCCAACAGTGGAGGAGGTAGCCTTGGGAGCTCTGTCGCCAATGCTGGGCCTGCAGAGGGGCTGCATGACCTGGCAGTAGCCAGGACTACAGAGAAGGGACAGCCACCAAGAACTCTGAAATAAGTGGGCCATGTAGCAGTACTCCTTGGGCCCTTCCCAATGACCAAGTCAAAGGTGTTGGTGTAGAGCTTCTCTTGATGCTCATTAAAATCAAATTTGAGGCCAGGTGTGGTAGCTCACGCCTGTAATCCCAGCATTTTGGGAGACCAAGGCAGGCAGATTGCTTGAGCCCAGGAGTTTGAGACCAGCTTATGCAACATGGCAAAACCCTGTCTCCACAAAAAAAAAAAAAAAAAAAAAAAAAAAACCAAAACAACAACAACAAAAAACTCCAAAATTAGCCGGTCATGGTGGTCCATGCCTGTATTCCCAGCTTCTTGGGAGGCTGAGGTGGGAGGATTACCTGAGCCCAGGGAGGTCGAGACTGCAGTGAACCGTGATTGCACCTCTGCACTCCAGTGTGGGCAACAGAGGGAGACCCTGTCTCAAAAATAAGTAAAATAAAATAAAAATAAAATAAAATTAGATTTGATCTGGAAAGAAATTTTGTAGAAAAGAATGTGTCACCTGTAGTAACCTATATCCACTTGGGAGGCTGCAGTGTGCTCAGAGTGAGTTGGAGTTCCAGCCCCAGCTGATGGTGGGTGGGAGCATTCCCCTGCCCCTTCCTGCTCTGCTGCAGGGCTCCTTGGAGCTCACTGGCAGCATGTCCTCCCTTGGTAGCTGGATAGGCCCTTCAGTAGGCTCTGCAGGCTGAGCAGCCATGGGAGACAGCTAAACCCATACCCATACTTTGGCTCTGTGACAGAGTGGTCCAGCACTTCAGGACCTGCCTGGGTCCTGGGTCTGCCCCTGGGTGGGGCCTGGGTGGTATGGGTTCCCTTCGGGTAGTCTGGACTCAGCCTGATGAGACAGCCTTTGGGGCTGGTTTCCACTGGCCCCTGAGAAGCCCTCTGCTGGAGCGGCATGGAGTGACTGAGAGAGTCAGTTCTGTGTCTTAAGCCGTCATGTATTTTCTGGTTCTGGAAGCAGAATCTGCTTTATGTGCTTGAGATGCTGAGCCAAGGGCAGACACATCCTTATTCTCAGAGAGCCACTACAGGAGAGGAAGCAGGGGTCTACTGGCCGTGAGCACAGCAGTACATGCCGCATGTCTGCCAGATAGGCTGGGAAAAAGCTTGGGGGAGAGGGAGGGCTCACCAGGCCTGGAGGCTGCAGGAAGCCAGCCTCCTGGCCTCTGAGGATGGTGCTATGACACCAGTGCTGAGGACTGGTGGGTGCAGTGGGGTGAGTTGAATGAGCTGGGAATTCATGCTCTGAATCTATTTCCCCTGCTGCTTCTCCACTCCTCTATTCTCCCTCCCCTCTCCTCTTCGGTATTCTCTGTAGCCTTGATACTTAAAATATCATCACAGCCAGTGAGCAGCTGTCAATGACCGGTCGGTCCCCTTGCCTCAGCACTAGGTGGTGCTTGTATCTCCCTTCTGGCTGGCTGAGGAAGCTGGGCAGCAGGAGGCAGATGCTGGTCCAGAGCCCCTCTTCTTGCAGAATCATTAGGCAAAGCTCCCGGCAGCCTGACTTATGCAGATGTCAGAGCTCAGGCTTTGTTTCTTGTGCTTGAGCTAATTGGCATCTTTGGAGAAGGTTTTCAGCCTCTGGCCTGTGGGCACCTGTCCCTGAGGGGTGGCCCATCATTCAGCCTTGGTCTTTGCATTAGGCCTGTATAGCTACCGAGTTTTCACCCCCAGCCATGTCTGATGGCCTTTGGCTGGAATCTGGGATGGTAGAAAGCTGTTGAGACAGTTGAGTCTAAATTAAATATTAGATCTGGGTGGGTTTCATGTATTCCATAGCATAAGTTTGTTGGGATATTTATTTGCTCTTCTCCTGGTTCTCGCAATTTAATAATTGAGTAAAATCCGTTTTGACATTCAGCACTGATTTGCTTACATTCTGCTGAAGTGCACCTGCTCTGTGAGAGAGTGGGTGTTTGTCAGGAGGCTGGGAGAAGTGGGGGCAGACAACAGAAGCTTCAAATGAGAGACATGGCTTGGGCACTGACTTTATATGTGAAAATGTGATTCAGCCTTAAACTTGTGGGTCGCTTGCTAGATGACAAGCGCTAGATCAGACTCCAGTGGGAGAGTAAAATCATGGAAGATGCTGTCTTCTTTCAGGAAGCTTGTGTTGGGGAAACAACAGCAAACACAACAACACCAGCTAAAGAGCAGAGTGCAAAGACAGGTGGCTCTCCCCTATTCCACTGCACATACACTCACAATCAGATACACATATGTACACATTTGGTCAAACCTGTGAAGACCAAACCAGGCTCTGGGTTTTGGGACTGGGGTCATCAAGACCTACAAGTAAAATCTCCTTTTTTCAAATCTGCATTTCCTTGTAGCAAAGTGGTGGGAGCACAGGCCCTAGAGCCAGAAGGCCTGCCTGAGAATCTGGCTCCCTCCATACTAGCTGTTTATGCTTAGACATGCCACTTAAACTGTCTGTGCTTCAGTTTCCTCATCTGTAAAATGGGAATTTCAGTGTCTATTTCACAAGTTTGCTGAGAGGTTTAAAGAAGTTAAAACATGTATGTGCTTCAGAGTCTGGCACATGGGCAGTGCTCAGTAGCTATGACTATTGTTCCAAAGATCTGACCACTTTTCACTGCTTGCAGAAGTAAACGGTAGACGTTCAGACCATAAGGGAAAAACAGAGGCCCATTTTTAAGATGAGAAAGTGGGACAAATAATAGAATATCTGCCTGGTTTCAGGAGAGGAGAGGGTCCTGGAAACTTAGTGCTTCTTACACAGCCCCAACTGAATTCAATTCATCAAAAGTATAATGAGGATCTGCTGTGCACAAGATATGTAAGTGTTGTGGGGAAACAGGTGCTTCAAGTATGGAGCCCATCCTCTACCTCAGGAGGTGGAACAGACAGATAAAAACAAAGAGTAGAACATGACAAATATCACAAACACTCAGGAAGACCCTAAGTTGTGAGAAGGGAGGAAAGCCCTCTTGAGTTTTGGAGAGGAAGGTATCAGGGACAGCATACATCAGAACAGGAAGGCAGAAAACTTGGCATATATCTGAGAACAGGACAGAGTCTATTTTGGTTGGAGCAAGCTTGGGTGAGAAAGGGTGTTGGGCTATCAATGGAAAGTGTGGGATGCAAAGGCAGGGTGAGTTGGCACTTCATCGACAGATAATGGAAGGTCACTGAAGGCTTTCTGAGCAGGAGTAGAATCTTTTTATATTTTAAAATTAGTAGACTATAATAAGTGAGGAAGATGGAGGGATGAAAGATGACAACTTTTGTTCATTTGTTTGTTTGTTTTGCCTGGGTGACTATCTGAATGATGGTATCTGCTAGAGACAGGGAAGTCAGAAGAAAGGGCCAAATCACTGGAGAAAGAAAATGCTTTGCTTGGACATTCTGGATGGGAAGTTCCAGTGAGTCATCCTGGTGGCAATGACTGGCAGATTGTTGGAAATGGAGGAGCTAAAGTGAGAGAGGCTAAGAATAGAGATATGGATTTGGGAGTTAGTGGCAAATAGAGTTAAACTACAGGAATGTATATGATGGCCTGAGAAGAAATTATAGGAGAAGTAAGAAGGACTAAGGGCTGAGCCTGGGAGACAGGACATGGAGGGGAAATGCAGCTGAGAGGAGCCTTGAAGAAGACTGAAGAGGAATAATTGCTACTGAGGAGAAGCAAGGCAGTTCAGTGTGATGGATGCCAAAAGATGGAGAAGTCAAAGAGGTAAGACCCAAGGAAAGGCTACTTTTGGTCTGCCGGTGACCTGGAAGAGACATCTGCATAGAGTTCTGGGATGGGCAGAGTGAGAGAGCATGGTAGAGCAAAGGGTTGTGGGAAGACCTGAGAGGCTTTGTAGAATTAAGGGAAGAGATGAGATACCAAGTGCATTCAGTCCTGCCTATCTTCCTAATGCATGAATTAAGATCAGAAAAGAGAACTAGAGAAAGAGGCTGGATGGCTGCCAGAAGCCAGAATATTAAGAAATTGGGCCAGGCGAGATGGCTCACGCCTGTAATCCCAGCACTTTGGGAGGCCGAGGCGGGCGGATCACAAACTCACGAGTTGGAGACCAGCCTGGCTAACATGGTGAAACTCTGTCTCTACTAAAAATACAAAAATTAGCTGGGCATGGTGGTGGGCTCCTGTAATCCCAGCTACTCACGAGGCTGAGGCAGGAGAATCATTTGAACCTGGGAGGTGGAGGTTGGAGTGAGCCGAGATTGTGCCATTGCATTCCAGCCTGGGTGACAGGGCGAGATACTGTCTCAAAAAAAAAAAAAAAAAAAAAAAAAGAAAGAAAAAAGAAAAAAAGAAACTGGTATTAGTAGCAGAAATGCAGAGTGTGAGAGGGTGTATATAAATGGATCAGTAAGAAAACAAAGATTGAGTTTGTTTATAAAATAGAATTGCCTGATTATGAACCAAATACGAGTCAGTTAAAATACGTCAATATAAAACATTTATTCTTAAGGAAAACAATTTAGACAATATCAAATATATTTAAAATGTTGGGTAGGCAATGGTTATGAAGGAGGAGAAGCACGCACTTCTCCAACTGCACCATCACTAGCCACACGACTTCCTGTGAGTTATGACCCCTCTGCTTCACATTCTCATCTGTATAATGGGGATAGTAACACTTTTCAAGGTTTTTGCATTGTTGTAAGGACTGAGTGAGCTATTGAGGAATCTGAATGCAAAGGAGTTATTATCTCAGTGCCTTGTGCATTGTGAGTAGGTGCTGAGTGAGTATTAACTATCATCACTATTAGCTTTTCTTGGCTGTCGGTAGTGCAGTCTTGGAGGGAACAGTTTGGCATTCTGGGCCTTGAGGTATAGCTGGATGGATGCTCAAATACTTGCATTGAGTGGATAAATGCAACTGAAGTAGAAGTGAAAGATCGTGTGTGACTAAACAAAAGAGAAAAGGGAAGAGAAATGAGAGGTTTAGTGCATTTGTGAGTGTGTGTGTGTGTGTGTGTGTGTAGGGAGAGAAGATGGTAATAATGCTAGGAGAAAGGCCGCATTTCATGACTGGCAGAAATGGGTTCCATGGTACCACTGCATGGTCGACTTAAATACAGGAAACCCTGCAACTTGTGGTTTCACAATTCTCAGTTGTGAACATTGGTGCTCTTTATCAAACCCTTCAGTCAAAACTGCAAATATACAGTCCAGAACCACAGATTTCTTTAATTTTGACTTTGTAGCTAAGTCATCCTAATCAGGGACTCTCTATCCTACCCACACCCAAACTCAGTAAACCCAAAGAATACTGAGAATATCAGATCAAAATATTTGGTGTACAGTTCGAATTCATGTTCTGTCTTCTCCAAGTCTCAATTTTCTTCTCTGTGATGATCGCCTAATGTCTACCTTTTTGAATGTCTATGGAGATGTGTTTAAGTACTTGGTAACCTGGAATGTGCTACACAGAGGTTATCTTTTTTTCTGAGATGGAGTCTCGCTCTGTCACCCAGGCTGGAGTGCAATGGCACTATGTTGGCTCACTGCAACCTCCACCTCCCGGGTTCAAGCGATTCTCCTGCCTCAGCCTCCCAAGTAGCTGGGATTATAGGCACCCACCATCATGCCTGGCTAATTTTTGCATTTTTGTAGGGATGGGGTTTCACCATGACTGAGCTGGTCTTAAACTCCTGACCTCAGGTGATTCACTTGCCTTGGCCTCCCAAAGTGTTGGGATTACAGGTGTGAGCCACGGTGCCCGGCCAGAGGTTATCTTTTTATACTAGTTTTCTTTAATATTTTATTTTGGATTTGTTCTATGTGAATTCATCTGAAGTTGATTTGAACCTGTTTACATTGTAATCTGTAACACATTCTGGGCAATAAACTTCATATGCTGACTACTTAGCTCCTTTCATTCATTTTAAATTTACTTCCCAAGTGTTCAGCTTCAGGGAATGCTCTTCAGGAACAACATTCCTGGATCTGGTGATCAAGTGGATCACCAGAACCTCACCCAGAACCTTTGCTCTCATTTTTCATTTTCTCCCAGTCAGAGGAGGCCCTGACTCTGCCCAGTGAAGCCACTCTGTCTCTGGCGATGCCCATCCCATCAGCCATGATGTGAGTCTTCTTGAGCTCTGCCCTGTGCATGAGGTTTGTCCAGCTGGGGGAGGGAGCTAGAGTCAACACTGTATCCCAGATGTAGGCAATATGGTTGCTGCTCTGGCACAGTAATCTGTGGGTTCTATGGGACATTTTAAAATCCCAGCCTGCTTTCTCTTTAACTAGCTTCTCTTCCTATCCCTTTAAAGCTTTAAAAATTATCCCAAATGTCTGCTAGTAGCCTCCACACAATCCAATATATTTGATGCATTACAAAGTCCTTAAACATGACTCCTGGATGATCTTTTCTTTATCTACCCTCCATTAACAGAAATGACGTAGAACTGCTTATGTGTATTTACATGGATCTCTCTCACCTCCTCACTCACCTCCCACCCCACCTCACCCCCCACCCCCAAATACTGAAGTGTTAATGGGGATAGTGTATTGTTTAAGCTGTCACAATGTGTGATCAAGACAGACTGAAAGTCCTCTAAACCTTCAATAGTAATTCCATTCTCAAGGAGAGATGCAAAATTCTTGCATGCAGGAGATATTAGTTGCTCTGTTTCAGTCTGAATTGTGCACAGAGTTTCCTGGGCTACTGTAAGGTGGAGTAATCCCAGATTGCCGGGGCTGTTCCATGCATCCCATGGGATAATATGATCAGTAACCTGTAAAGTGCTGAATTAAGGTTATCCTTTTATCCTAGTTTCCTTTAATAATATATTTTGAATTTGTAACATGTGAATTAATCTAATGTCTTGTAAATGGGTGGAGTTCTGGTGTGTCCTGATCCTTCTCGATCTGCCTGGACTCAATCAACATCCAGGAGTGAGGAGTGGGATGAAGAATGGAGATTCTAGAACCAATACCTAAAAATATTTATGGAGGTGGGGGCAGGGAGGGAGTTCTTGGGAAGCTACCAGGAGGATTCTTGGTTCCATATTCATTTATCCATAAATCATTTGTTAGGGGCTGTGTTGTTTGGTGGCCTCTGTGGCTGAGCCATGAGGTAAAGCTGATGACAAAGATTTCACTCTGCCAGTCTTCTTACTCTCTGAAGAAAGGCATCCCCTCTTCCCTTGGGAGGCCCACCCTCTGCCTCTCAGCTCATCACTCAGTTTGAAACTAGGCTGTCTGAGCTGTCTCATTCCGTTTGTGATCATGTGCCATTCTGACTTCCTCTATTTCCTCTTCTTTATTTACTATTCTGTAGTCTTCCCCACGCTTTCAAAACTGAAGGAATGGTTGAGTTGCCATGGCAACCCTCTGCCCCAACCTCTTTTTCCTTTCTCAACAATTTTTCTACATTTTAATAAAATTACTATTTATAGCGCACAAAGCTGCATTCCCCTCCACTGCAGCTCTGCAAGGGAGGTTTTCTGTCTGACCAGAATACTAATGACTAAAACATGGCTTTCCAGTGAGGAAGTGAGGAAGCCCTCCAGAGCAATCACTTTGGGAGACATATGTGTTCTTTAGGATATTGTTTAAGCATGTATGCAGGGCTTGGCCTGCATATATGAAGAACCTCAGTTGACAGGGCTGAAACCCCATCCTTGTAAAATATACCATATAAATGTTGAATATGGCATTCCCAGCACTTTGGGAGACTGAGGCGGGTGGATCACTTGAGGTCAGGAGTTCAAGACCAGCCTGGGCAACATGCTGAAACCCTGTCTCTACTAAAAATACAAAAAAATTTAGCTGGGCGCAGTGGCGCGTCCCTGTAATCCCAGCTACTTGGGAGGTGGAGGCAGGAGAATTGCTTGAGCCTGGGAGGCGGAGATTGCAGTGAATTGAGATTGCACCATTGCACTCCAGCCTGGGTGATAGAGTAAGAGCCTGGGTGACAGAGCAAGACTCTGTCTCAAAACAAAAAAACAAAAAAACAAACAAACAAACATAGAACTGATCTTTTAGGGTTGTTTTAAGGATCCAATAAATTAATATAGGCAAGGACTTAAAAGAGCATCTGTTGTCATTTGTTATAGGCATTTGAATTATTATTTTAGTAGCTTATTAACATCCATGAAGACTATTCCAAATGTGAGATTTTACCAAGGTTTTATAGCTGTTGAGGGATAGGCCCGGTGGAGGGTTAGGAGGGGTTATTTTGTATGGAATGAAACATTTAGACTATATTGAAGAGTAGAATGAAGGAGTAGCTTTTAAATTCTTAGTGTTCAATAATGAAAATATTCATTCTTTATCATGTTTTGGGACTTTATAAAAACAAATTTTGTATAGGAGCAAGGCAGATTATTTTAGCTTAATTTGAACTTATATTGTTTATTCATTCAAAGGGCTCACAGGTGGAAAATCTCTGAGTGAGGTTACACAGTAATGATCTGGTAGTAGCACTACTTAAACTTTCATGTGCATATAAATCACCTGGGAAGTTTATTACAATTCAGATTCTAATTCAGTGAGTTTGGGGTGGAACCTGAGATTCTACATTTCTATCAAGCTCTTAGATGCTGCTGCTGCTGCTGGTCCCTGAGGACCATTGAGTAGCAAGGTTTAAGGTTTTTGGCGCCAGCTCTTCCTAAAGACACTTTTTAAACAAAGGTGTGGGTTGAGTGGAAGGGGCTCTCCAATTTCTTAGTTATTACCCAATTGGAATTACCCAATATTAATAGAACTGGGCCCTCATGAGGGAATGAGGTTAAGAATCACCAGTGGAAGCCAGAAGACTTCTCTTTTTCTGAGATTTTAACAAGACAAATCAGGGAAGACTACATACTTTTTTTATTTTTATTTTTATTATTTTGGCCAGAAAGCTCAGAGGTGCCTGACTGCATTGTATTCAGGCTCTTCTCTTGCTTTATAAGTCAAATGTGATTACTCACTTAATTTTGTTCTTGAAGCATTTTTAGAACCCAGTAAAACTCATCATTTTCCTGAATGAGAGTTAAGGCTTTTTTTTTTTTTTGGTGGTGATTTATTCAGAATATTTTGAAGACATGATTGTTGGACTAAGATCCAAGTGAAACTGAGCCAAAAGAAGACATAATTATTAAAACATTAACTTGAAATTTTAACTCCTGTTTGAAAGCATTGCTTTCCTATCTAAATGTCTGTCAATATCTTGTTTAAGTCTTTTTTTTTTAAACAAAGCAAAACAAAACCTTTGACATGTTTTTAAGAACTAACAATAATGGTGATATACAACAGCTGCAGTCTCACTTCCGAATGGAGGAATTAAAGGCTCATGTTAGAAGATGAGAGGTTTAGCTACTTTATAGGATTAATCAGCCAGTGACTCACAATTACGAGTCATGTGATTTAAAAATCTCAGTGACTGTGAGTTTCTCTTTGGAGGACTGGGCAAACTGTGAAGAAATATGTGAAATTAGAGAAAGAAATGTGAAGTAGACTTCCTCTTTAAATTCTAGATTAGCCATGACTCAAAGAGCATGGTAGGACATCTGTATATGCTCATTTTATTAGAAAGGCCATCACAATTGGATTTAGACTTCTATCCATGTAATCCATCTTCTTTTTGCAGGCAGGATTATCTCTAGCCTAGTACAGAAAAATTGTCATTTCTATTAGATTATTAAGCAAGGTCTGTATCATCTCTCAAAAAGACCCATGGATCAAGATATGTTGACATTAGTGGAGGCTGAAGCCTTTGCAGATGCCAATTCAATCAACCAGTAACAACTCAGATGGGAGATGGGAGAGTGCGGCTAAGATGGACAAGAATACACTTTCAAAATGCAAAGCTTTTCTGTAGCATTAGGGGTCATGGAGATGTTAAAAGACTTTTCAAATAGCAACCACACAATAGGATTCCAGATTAAAGGCTCCTTAGTTGACAGATAACCAGTGGGAAAAGATGAAATGAGAATTATCTGAGAATGGCTATCATAACCTGTCCTTAAAACAGAAGAGCTTTGTTCCTTTTAAGCTCGTGGGAGCCTGTTGTAGTAGCAGCCTTATAATTTGTCACTGAATAAATCACCAACACCAAGTTACATTAATTATATCTTACTCTTTAGCTCCCTAAATTTCTCCTTAATAGACCTAAAGGAACTGTGATGAATAAGGATTGAGACCATTTGCAACCTTTGGAGTTAGTGGTTTGCTTTCCAATAACTGACATTTTTATCTATTAATGCAGTTAGGAAAATTCATGTTTTCAGTTTTCATAAGAATTTTGCCTAGAATTATCAGCAACTAAAATCTTACTCTAAGTTAGTCAATTGTTCTTGATGATTATAATGACCTAAAGTTTGATGCCCACAGCCTTGTGTAGGTTAATTTCCAGTAGATTCCATAAGAATGAGAGAATGTGTGTATGTTTTTGAACTGGAAGACATTCTGACTGGGATCTACAGAGATATAAATAGGCAAATACAGTACAGTTTAAACACAGGAGTTCTTATCTGAGTGGAATACTTCAAAGGGTTGGAGATTGAAGTAGCCCTCTGATGAAGTCTAGAAACTACTGGAAATGTTTAAATACTGTGGTTTAAAATTACACTTGAGATAAAATCTGACTTCCTGTTTCTAAGTCAGAAAGCTTACAATAAGGACCTTGAAGTTTCCTGGAATAATAAACAACACTTCTAAAACGGCAACTGGATGAGGTAAGTGTGGTTGACTAGAAAGCACAGATTAATTTTCTCAACACTACTCATGTTTCAAAATTAAGAGGGAAAATTTCCAAGAGAGAGACATATTTGAGGTCATGTTGAACCCAAAATAGTTTTAAGTGCTGCAACAGTTTGAAACGTTTTTAAAGGTTTTCCACTGCTAAGACAATTAGCTAGTTTCCTCAGATTGCATTTGTTTTACCAATCTAGTGTTGAGAGCCTCTTAACAGTGGTATATCAATGTGCAACATTTCTTGCAACTTATAAAAGATAAGTAGACTGGCACTGGCAACAAGGAGCTAGAAACCCTTCCCCGTCTCATTGGCCTCGCTTAGTCCTTCCTACTTAGTCATCAAGCCTAAATCCCTCTCTTATTTCCTGAAGGCCCCTGAGCTAAGTTAATTTTATCTTCCTTCTTTCTCATAGTTCCCTGAGCCTACCTGGTATAGAACTTGTCACTGTTCCATAATCATAGGTGTCCTCATTTCCCACTATTTCTATGAGATATTTGAGGATAGAAGTTACATTTTCTCAGTGTCTTATTTATCCAACAAACGTTTATTGAGCATCTGCTATATACCAGGCACTGTGAATACAAAGATTACAAGGACACAGAGTCAGCTCTCAAGTTACTCACAGTTTTATAAAAGAAACAAAAGAGTAGACGGTTATATTTTGTGTCAAGTTCTTTGATGGAGGGCTCTTGATATAAAATATCAGATAGATACTTAACTGAAATCTTCCTGGAGAAAACATAAGTCTTGGAAGATAAGTAGCTATCATCCAACTGAGTAGAAGAACAATGTGGGTGAGTGAAGTGGGGAAGAAAAATAAAGTTGTGAAGATATTTCTGGGCAGAGAGATCAGCAAATGTGAAGGTATATGGGAGGGCATACTGTGTATAAGGGATTCACAGTAATTCAGGGTGACTGGAGCAGGGAGGACATACTGGAGAGTGATAATTGATGAAATTAGAAAGGTAGACAGAAGCTGGACCGTAAAGGTCCTTGGATGTCATACTAAAAGGTTTGGGCTTTATTGTAAAAGGATAAAGGAGGAGTCATTGAAGTATTTTAGCTGTGAGAGTTATTAGCATATTTGTGACTCAGAGATCACTTCGTCTGCAGTATGAAAAATTCACAAGACTACTCTAGTAACATAGGCAAGAAATCATAAGATACAAAAATAATTCAGAGGTGAAGAAGGCAGCTAAAGTTGCATCAAGAATTTAATAGCTGTGAAGAGTGAGGGAGAATTTTGAGATTAGTTGGTCCCCAGATTTCCAAACAGTAGCATTAAGGAGAGGTGGTTTGATTACCCAAGACAAGAAATACAGTTGGGATGACATTGCTGAGTGTGGGAAATGAGTTGTTCTGTCTTGAACATGTTGGGTTTGAGGTATCATGAATAGTTTCGAGACCATCCAAAAGGATATTTATGGCAAAGAGATTGGTACACAAAAGATAAGTTGTCTGTGTGGGTCAGAAGACTCCATCAAGCTGGCTAATGCAATCATGGCTTGTTGGAGGGTTTAGAAGAATCTCATAGAACCCAGTGACGGGGAGTAGAGTTGGGCCTCCCATGTGTTGGAAAATAGTCTGTAGCTACTTTCGATCTTTCACTGGGGCAGTGTGATTGTTTTGCTTTGTGTTTCATTCTTCTCCTTGCTTCTCTGCTAGGCTTAGTTACTACTTCACCAGAATATAAATTACATGGACTTAGGGTTGTTATGATGCTGACTTTGGCTCAACTTGCTAAAACTTCGTAGCTCTTCACCTTATTGTTTCTACTTCTAACTCTTCAAGTTTCAATCGAAATTCCAAGGAGAGAGAATCACCTGGCCCAGTTGAGTTAGGTGACCACCTGTGGACAGAGAATGGGCTGACGTGGGTTTTAGGATTGTCCCTTCTAGACTGTGGATTGGCAGGTTCAAAGGTAAACAGGGCAGAAATTACTGGCTGAGAAGGTGACTGGTACCTGGAATATGGTAAGACTAGCACTCAGGTTGTAGCTCTGGGCTGGAGATAAAAATTTGTGGAAGTAGTTAAAACTAGGATATTGGATGAAATTACCTAGGGAAAGTGTTGACTCAGAAAAAGTGAGGCTTGAGATCAGAATCTTGGGGAGCAGCAGTTTTTAAAAAGTGATAAGACAAAGACAAGTCAGTGAAGGTGACTGAGAGAAAATGTCACAAAAGCCAAGAAGGAAGGAGGGATCAACAGTGTCAAATTGTACAGAGTTGGGGAGGTTGACAATTGATGTATGAGAAAGAAACTAGTATTAAGGAAATGTTCAGTGTAGAAGTGGAGACCAAAGCCAGATTACAGAGGAATAACACTGTAGCCGAAAGTCAAATAAATGAGGGGTCAGGAAGTAGAGACAACTTCTTATTAAGAAGTTTGGCTTTGAGTGGGAGGGGGCAAATAGAGCTAACAATGGTCAAGGAAACATATTCACCGATCATAGATTCTGAGGTGGGGACATACTGAGGATAAGGAAAAGGCAGACGTTATTTAATACAGTCAAGTTCTGCAGGAGGTTGAACAGGATGGTCTGGGGCTCCAGAGACTGGGAAAACTTTTCCACTGAAGTGAGAAGGAGAAATTGCATATAAGAAATACTCTAATATTTTTGAAAGAATAAATGAATAGACGAAGGGAATGATGGTTGACTCAGTTTGAAGAGCCTGGAGTTTTATTTATCTTGGTGTCTCACTTTAAGGTAAGGGGATTGGATCTTGAGGCTTGCTGAGGCAGGACTAGGCTCGCCAATGTGAACATAGTGTAAGACAAATACAACGGCAAGGGCTTTCTTCTGCTCTTTAAGATTTTCTGATAATAATGCTCTCAGTTTCTTCACTTCTTAGGGAAGTCAGAATTTGAGATAAGAGGGGTGTTGGCGGGGTGGAAATGTGGCTATACAAAAAGAACTGTGGATGAGGAGGCAGAAAACCTTGTATTCTAGTCACTTTCTGACATTTACTGACCACATGACCTTAGGTAAATTGCATAACTGTGCATCCAGTTTCTTCTTTTATAAAAAGCATGTGATACTACCTTCTCTGCCTATTTCAGAGAATATATATACTTTATATATTTAAGTATATAGAGTTGCTTTGAACTATATATACATAAAATATTGTAAATATTAGAAAGCACAGTACAGATGTAATGCCCCATTAATGTATATTCCAGACATTCTGAGAATGTGGGTTGCCTCTGAGGGGTGCCCTGTAGAGCTGTCTAATCTTGTCTAACTATACATACATGTATGGCATGCCCATGGAGTTCTGTTTGCTAGGTTTTTTCTTGGCTATTACACATGCTGAGAGCTTGGCCTGATAGTGCAGAGATTCCTACCGGCATGGAAAGTGCCTGCAGGGAGCAGCATATTAAAATCACAAATTCAATACTTTCTCGAGACTAGGACATACAAAGTTAAAATAGCCTTATAAATTGCCTCCAGGAATAAAGGCAAAAATTAACTCTACCTCAAAAATTTTCATCCACATTTATGAATGTCACTTTCCTCTCTCTTATTTCCGTCTCTATTGCCACAAATTAAGACAAAACGCAAACCTTTTCCTCTGCAGAATTCCTCAGCTTCTCTATAGAGGTAAATGAAAACTAGACTTAAGATATATTTATCATTGATTATTCCAGATTCCAGATTCCTATCAGGCCCTCTGACTAACTTACATCATGCTGTCTCTGATTACTTTTAGATTCAGGTTATATGGAAACAACTGTCTGTTTTCATGGCTGGCATAATGGGTATAAACTAGTAATACCTGGCATCTACATTGTAAAGATTAATGAATAGTGCCTATGCATCCATTTGTGTTCTTCACCTTCATTTAGAAGCATTTATTACGCCAAATCAGACCAGGCATGGGTGAGGGACTGTGCCGCATTTATTCATTTCCTTGTCAATTGTGTGTTTTGAAATCAGATTTCTATTTGTTCCTTCTCTTGTGGCTCCATTTCCAAAAAAATTACTTCACTGACCTTCCATTTTAAGACAGTATTGTCCCTGGAATTTTAGCTCCTGATTTGGCTTTTCTAATTCAATGATATAGTCTCCTCCTCTATGACTCAAGTTACCAGATATCACCGAATGTAAAAAGGATTTTTTCAAACAAAATAACCAATTTGATTGTGATTAATGAAACCTATAAACAGTAGATCTAAGAGAGAGAAAGTTACAAGATTGATAAGGGTTTTGGTACAAAGTACAGAAAAGTGAATGGACGATTGAGTGGGTCCTAACTCATAGGAGGTGTGCAGCAGTAATTGTGTACTAATTTGTCTCTGTTGAAATCCAGCAGAAAGGTGTGAATTCTTTTGGATAGAGGCATGGTTCAAAGAGGATATAGGTAATCCCTTGGAAACAACCTGCCATCTCTTAATTTACTCTGTGATTGTTTCCAAAAGACTTAAATATTTGGTCCCTTAAAATGAAATACTTTAGGCCTGGCATGGTGGCTCATGCCTGTAATCCCAGCACTTTGGGAGGCTCAGGTGGGCATATCGCCTGAGGTCAGAAGATTGAGACCAGCATGGCCAACATGGTAAAATCCCATCTCTACTAAATATACAAAAATTAGCTGGGTGTGGTGGCACATGCCTGTGGTCCCAGCTGCTTGGAGGCTGAGGCAGGAGAATCGCTTGATCATGGGAGATGGAGGTTGCAGTGAGCCAAGATCATGCCACTGCACTCCAGCTTGGGCAACAGAGCAAGACTCTGTCTCAAAAAGAAAAAAACAAAACAAAACAAAACAAAAACTTTACAAATAGTCACTAATGGAGTTCACCACCAAAAATCTATGAAAAGAAAGCTTAAAAAGTCCTTTCTCATATCAATTGGAGGATTAGAAAAATATGTTTTGTTCTTATCTCTAATAGCTAACACCACATGTGTAAAGCCATCTAAATCTGCACTTAGTTTTTTAAGACAAAGTAAAATTCCAGATGGAAACAAGAGAGAGGGCCTCTGTTTTGGTGATGTATCATTTGTTGACATTCCAAAAGTACAAACACATTTGAGTAACTAGCTGTTATTAGGAAAAGAAAAAGTAAGGATCAATATTGCTAAGCACAAAATGAGAACAATTGGTATGTAAAAGGTGATTGCTAGAAATTATTCTCTTATGATACAAAAACACTGGGCATACATAGAGAATAAATATTGAAAACAAAATGTTCTTAATATTTGACCATTCTGGATCTAAAGAGGATCCTAACCTACTAGCTTGGGAATATGTGTGTGTGTGTGTGTGGATATATATATATATCCACACACATATATACACACACACACACACGTGTATATATACATATATGTATATATATATGCACACGCATATATCTGAGAACAGGGTCACCTACATATTAACATTCATACCCCCCTGACAGCGCTGTGAACAGGGTCATGCACACAATGGATGTCCAATACTTGTGAATGAAATAATGTACATTTGCTGTGCCATAATTTACTCATATAACTAGCACAAAGCATAAAGGCACAGACTATTGTGAATAAGTTTTTTCTTCCTTGAGACTTTACTGGGCCTCCAACAGTGTAAGATAGGGAGCAATGGAAGAAACCTAGGGAATGTTGGCATTCAAAAGGCTTGCTAAGTGTAATACACAGAAGTCTTCACTATAGTCATGTGGCAGAGTACACAAGAGCCTGCAGAGCTGGTCTCAAAGGCAGCTGATGATTGAGCTACTGACAACAGCCCAGCTTTTGATGTTTCCTCTTTTGTAAAAAGAAAACAAGGAAAGAAAGGAAGGGAGGAAGGAAGAAAAGAAGGGGAAGGAAGTCATCTGGAACTAATTAGTAATATGTGCAACAGGATTTTTTTTGGTCTTTTATTGAATTCTGTATATAACATTAGCAAAGAAAACACTTTAAATCCAATGAGAAATTTAAAAAATCAATCCGATGAAAATATCATAATCAAAACTCACAGATATTTTCTGATATTTACTTAACAAAAGGCCCCAAATTATTATGACAAGAACATCAGAGAACATGGTATAAAGCTTATTTCAACTTAACAATAATATGTAATAAATTAAAACAACTCAATGTCAAAGGATAAACAGGAAAAAATAGAATGTTTGATTTTACATCTTATTCAGAATTCCATTATTATCACTGCTTAAGAATGATTATTTCGTTTCATAAAAATAATGCTTGCTTATTTATTTGATGAAGAGAACTAAATTCAATGTTAGAAAATTTTAAATTCCAATATAATAAGTTCTAGTTAAATATTCACAGTAACATTGCATTGCTAATCAGTAAAAGTACAGCATGTATCACAGACTGTTGACTTACAAGGGAAAGCAGTAACAGTGTCTCCCTGTTGTCTGAGAAAAGAATAAAAATGTAATATTGTGTCATGAATTGAAACGAATGTCTTCCTTATTCAAACTAAGCAGTCACTATATTTTAACTGGGAAAATTCTTAAGTAAAATTTTAAATATGTGGAGAAATTTTACTAAATGTTTGAACTATGATAAATGTTAGTAATATTGTTATCTAACACTTGATAATCAATTCTTTTTGAATAGTTACAGGAAATGAGCTTTCTTAAAATAAAGGCAGTTTTTCTCCCCAGTCCCTCTTCTCTGTCCTCCACTAATCACAGAATAAATGTGATGAAATACAATATGCTGAAAAATGGTCACTAGGTTGGATTTTTTTTCCTCTTAATCAGAATGGATGCAGTTTCTTGGATTGATTACTGCTTTACTCAACTGTTCAGAAGTCAGTCCTTATGATGGATTTTTAAAAAGGGAGATTAGAAATGTCAGTCAAGAAGATCAATTTTTAGTCTAGCATTCTGACATCAAGTGAATTCAGTGTCTGTGGTCAGGGTGTGCAAACTTATATGTTTTAGGGGGAAAATGTTTGAATATCACCCTGTGGAAGGGCTATAGTCTGGAAGTATCTAAAAAGGTCTGACAAGAACAGCAACAATGTCTTTGCACTAAAATCTGAAAATTCCCAATGTAACTTTTAAAATTAAATTTTTGTCGAAGTTTTAAAGATAATGGCAATGACAGGATAAAAATAACATGACAAAAGGTGAATAGCATAAAGAACAGAGGAGGTTTAGAGCCATTTATTGGCCATATTATCTTGGACTAGTCATTTGATCTTTCTAAACCTTGGTTGTTTAATCTCTAAACTTCAGATGACATTAGTACTTCATATAAATATTTTCAACATTAAATAAATTATGTGAATGATCTTTGCAAAGTATGATGTAAGCAAATCTTATAAGTAAACTAACGTTAGACTCTATAAAAAAACTGAGGTGTTGTATTTGTTATTCTGACTTCTGCATAATCTGTATAAGATTTCAAAAATAGATTCTTATAACATGTAGCATGTCACGTAGAAATACTACATACACTGTTTGCTTTCCCCTGAATGTGTATATATATATTTGTGTGTGTGTATGTGTGTAAGAACTTTTAAACTTAAATTATACCATTCTGTGGGATAGTTTCAAAAATGGTCTATACAGTGCCCTTGAAAGCGAAAAAAGAGAATATTCTTATTTGGCTTATAGTCATACAATTTTACGGCATTTAAGAAAAACACTTTGACAGTTTAAAGTAAACTAAATACTTAACCCCATCCCCACCCCCAAACCCAGCATTAAGAGATCACATATAGAAACAACTTACCAGAAGAGATACTACTATGATTTGTTTATGTCGGCCAGTTCACAAATTGTTGTAAGATACAGTATTAACACAATATGCTAGAATCACCATTTATCAAGTTTCATCAAATTTAAAAAAATGGACGAAATCACTTCTCACAAAGATCACAGTAATACATAAGCGACTCAATTACACCTAAAGTGAAAATTCAGATTCATAAAACCAAAATGATCAGATTAAATGTTTTAACTAATTGCTCCACTAGTCAAAATATACATTTCCTATTATGACAGAGGCCTTTAAAAACTGCCCCCTTTTCTGAATGGAAGGGATATAAGACTAAACTTCTGGACAAATAATCTCAGTATGACAAAATATTTCTATATTATTCAATTTCCCAAGCATCCAAATTTTAGTATCATTCTAATATCTTTCCATCATAAAACCAGGAACCAGAATATACTGCTGTTTTTCAATAGGTATAGTTGCCTCTTACCTGTGATGTGCAAAAGCTATAACCCTTCTTTACCTAACTATCCACTATTGCCAAACAGACATGTTTGGGTTATCCCTGAATTTTGTTTCTCACTCCTGAGCAAAATGAACTACAATATGGCTCTATTAGGGCTCCTTTGTATTCAAAAACATTATTTTAAATTATAG
The DNA here is from genome assembly GCF_028885625.2 of Pongo pygmaeus. Lineage (NCBI taxonomy): Eukaryota > Metazoa > Chordata > Mammalia > Primates > Hominidae > Pongo > Pongo pygmaeus. The sequence goes on along the minus strand of NC_072373.2, from coordinate 119,068,859 downwards.
TAATTGCTTCTGGGACCAAAAGGACATTAACTTTTTAATGTGACAAAAATGCACCATTACAATCTGCTACAGTTCATCGATAAGCATGATATACTTGCTTCTGATTTGCTGCATGTTTATTAAACTACAAAAATTTAAAGAGAAGATTAACTGGAACAGACATTCTGTTTAGGTAATTCACTCAGCATTCAAAGATGAAATGATAAATCATAATAATTTAAAGCCAAGGTCAAAATAAAAGGTAAGATTACTTTTTTTTTTTACTTTTTTATGTCTTGCTGAGGTCAATTATTAGAATTAGAAACAAGAACATTTGGACTTGCAATCTGTTCAGTCACTCGAGTAGAAATATGTGGCATCTTAGTGACTAGAGGGAAGCAACATGTTCATGTACACATATAACAATCTGAAAACATTATAGAATTCTCAGAGATGAAGAGACATGCAGATTACTAAATTTAAAAAGTCTTCACTTTACAGATAAACTCGGGCTCAGAGAAGTTAAAGGAAGTTTTCTAGGGCATATGAGAGTTTTTGGCAGAGCCAGCACCACAGCACAGACACCTGCTTAAGCTCTACCAATCTGCTTCTTGTGTAAAAGGAGTCAAGAGATCATAAGGCAAACAATTCTATCACTCCAACCTTTTCCCACCTTCCCCTGCTCCCAGGCTTAAAATGTTGAGTGTGCAATAAGGCTCTAGTACAGTTTTAGCATTTCATAGATAATTTTCAAGTTACCTTAACATTTAACTAAACAAATGCTCTCCCCTCCTTTCTAGCTATTTCATTAATCTGTTTTCATTCTGCAGACTGATTTTTCTACTTTTTTGATCCCATTATAGATCAGTGAAAATTCTAAGGAGAAAGAATCCTATTTCCTTTCATCACAATCAATTTGAAGAATGATGTATTTATGATACTTTCAAGGCTTAAATCTTACTTCATGTATTCTTTCCTGCATAAGAAAATCTGGGTACTTAAGTTTTCTATCTTTTTTTTTTTTTTTTGAGACAAAGTCTCACTCTGTTGCCCAAGGTGGAGTGCAGTGGCATGATCTTGGCTCACTGCAACCTCCACCTCTTGGGTTCAAGCGGTTCTCCTGCCTCAGCCTCACAAGTAGCTGGGACTACACACATGTACCACCATGCCCAGCTAATTTTTGTATTTTTAGTGGAGTTGGGGTTTCACTATGTTGGCCAGGCTGGTCTCGAACTCCTGACCTTGTGATCCACCTGCCTTGGCCTCTGAAAGTGCTGGGATTACAGGCGTGAGCCACCGCACCCGGCCCTAAGTTTTCTTCAAAGCATTTCTCAAATGTGTATAATGAGAATTTGGGGACTGGTAAGGGCTTTGGAGATCATTGAATCCAGCACACCCATCTTGCAATTCAAGCCTGCAAACTGAAGCCTAGTAATGTAACTGATTTACCTAAGGTGCCACAGGTAGAAAGTGGATAAAAATTCTGGTCTACTGTTATCTAAACCAGTAGCATTTTTACTATCCTTTCTGTGAATCATATTCAGTATGACAGTTTACTCATCTGACACCATCCTGTGCTTTTATCACAAAAATGCAGGTTTTGTCTTTATTTGAAACTGTAACCTGTAATAATAATTCAGATATTAAATATACTATAATGCATAAAGTTGTTTCATTGGTGTTTTATAAAGGTAGTTTTTATGTCTATTTTTGTAACACCTACTGATCCTTACTAAAACATCTGAATGTCTAAGACCTCCTGTAACACAGTTGATCAGTTTGTTTCAATCATCCCAGTAGCTAATGTGCATTACTTTACTGCTACCCAGGCTGTGATAATTAGTTATAAGGATTATGTTTGCTGCAATGACTGACTATTCTCCAGGCCCATATCTGTACTAAATGGGCTAACGTAGAACAAAGACAAGGCAGTGGCCATATTTTCACTTTAATCACAAATCATCTTGACTAAAGTTCACATAGCTCAAATCTGAGATAGCTGTCAGACTTTCATTTTTTCCTGTAGTGATCTGGTCTCAAAGTTTTGACACAAAGAAATTACCAGCAGATTGTGAGACATTCATTGTAGACTTTGCCTCAAAGAAAGTTACCTAGATTGTATCTCTTATTTATCTATCTGTTTGGCTGCAGGTATAAGATTGTTTTAGTTACTGATTCTCATACAATGCAATTCATCACTTGTATTCCATTCTGTAGGGGATCAAAACATTTATAATCTTGGCTTTGCTACTGAAATATTTTTATAGTTACTAAAATTCTACAAGTGCTCTTATTATAACATAGCATGGTTATACATTTAAATAACAGAGGATTGGTTATTTATGCATTTGTTCAGGTATATTTTGAAACTAAAATATGGAAATAAAAAAGGGTTCTATATAATAAATTTTCACAGTTTGACTTTCCATAAGGCTTATGAAATAATATACAAATAGCTACCATTCTGCTGAAATGTCACAGTAAATACATTAATGGCACAGAAGTGAAATGTCCCCAAATGGGAAGCCATCTTCATGACCTCCTAAATCTCTTTTCCAACTAAAACTTTTTTTTAATTGAAAAAGAGTTCCATTTCTAAAAGAATATAAAAATAGAAAATGAGTTAAGGAAACTTTTACATATATAATTTTGAAGGAAAAGCTATAAACATTAGATGAAATATTATATATATCTTTAAGAATGTGCTTCGTCTCACCACACCAAACATCCCATGAAAACAAAATTAAATGAATATATTATATATGAACTGTTGAAAGTATAACTAAATGTTACAATATTAATTAAGATAGAATATTAAAACATGTAATAAGTACTAATACATTGTCAAGTTCAGCTCAGCTAAAACCTATAAGGCTAATTTGCAAATTTATCATTTTGAATTAAAAAATAAAAGAATGTTTAATCAAGCAAGGCACATTTCTTTTAGGCAAGCCTGTCTTTAACACCATTCATTTGGGCACAGTGTAGACTTCACTTATTTATATGTAAATGGGCTAATCTATGTATGAGAGCCTTTGGTACAAAACACACCTTCACAAATAAAGTTGCACATAACCCAGAACATGACTATATCTCATGATTAAACACAGTCCACTACTTAATTGAAAAAAAAAACAAAAAACAGTAATAGTTGGCTTCTTAGAAACAAATTTTAGGCTTTCTTTATCTGCAGCACTGATTATAGTTTTTGGATGATTCAATTTCATCAAAATGTCAAAAGGTTGCAATGATACCTTAATATTTTTAGCATTCTTCATCTCTTGATATGCACGCATATCTTTTATATGCGTGCATTATGAAGCGAATCCTCCAACTTCAGAGTTGTTCCCTTTATATAAAGCATTTGTTAGAGACATATTATTTAATGTCAACTGAAATAAAAATATGTGCTGGCAGATGGATCACTGCCCATCAGTGATATAACTGCTACTGCATTCTTGATCCAGGCAATTTAAAATGGAGCATCCTACTGGTCAGTGCAGCTCTACAGTTCTTTATGTGGGGGGCTCTTCAGGGATCTGTCAGACAGAGTAAACACAATAATTTACTGGTATATTTAACTTTTAAAAAACTATAGACTTTATGTCAATAGAAAATGTTCCATTCATGAACCAACCCAAATGTCCATCAATGATAGACTGGATTAAGAAAATGTGACATATATACACCATGGAATACTATGCAGCCATAAAAAAGGATGAGTTCATGTCCTTTGGAGTGACATGGATAAAGCTGGAAACCATCATTCTCAGCAAACTATCACAAGGACAGAAAACCATACACCGCATGTTCTCACTCATAGGTGGGAAGTGAACAATGAGATCACTTGGACACAAGGCGGAGAACATCCGCCTGTTGTGGGGTGGGGGGCTGGGGAAGGGATAGCGTTAGGAGAAATACCTAATGTAAATGACAAATTGATGGGTGCAGCAAACCAACATGACACATGTATACCTATGTATCAAAGCTGCATGTTGGGCACATGTAACCTAGAACTTAAAGTATAATTTTTTTAAAAAACAGAAAATGTTCCATTCATTATATATTTTTTAAATGTTGCTTTTTAAAAATTGTTACCCTGAAAAGCTCAAGCAATTTAATTGTCTAAATGTATTAACTACATATTTCTTTTAATTTGTAAGTTAGAAAACGTTTTGGAGTATGCTGAAATTATAGACATTTTTCTACTAATAATGATCTTGAAATTTAGTCCAAACCAGTGTGATAGTTTGCTTTTGGACAGAAAATTTATCTTCGGCCTTAGAATCATTGAAAGGTTCTGAGTGCCTATTGATTTTTAGAAAAATGTATGTATTAATTTTCTCAGTGTATTTCCAAGGATTTTTTTTCCTGGCTGTCCATCTTACTGTGGTAATCTATGATGATAACTCTTGAAGTGAATAAAAATCCAACACTAAGTGTCATGGAGAGAAAAAGAGAGAGAGAGACAAGACACCAAATGAGTGCTGAGAAAACCATGTTCTATGTGCTAATAGGATGACATTCCTGTCATTTATCTCTTCATTATAAATAACTTTTAAGTCTGTTGATTCTTTAAAATATGAACTCTGCACAGTTATGTTAAAATTTCCCAAATTAAGACAATAATAAACACTTGACCAGGGTCTGTGGAAAATCAAGAAATAAAGGTTAAAGGTTTGGTGCTTCCCTTCCCTAACTGCCAAAATAATTATTCAGAAATTCTGATAGCAAAATATTTCTTAAAAGGAGGATAAAGCAATACAATAGTCTTATTCACTTCCTACATCCAGAATCTAGAATAGTGTTTGGCATACAGTAGACACTTTATATGCTGAATTAATGAATAAATCTCTGTCACCCTGGGTAGTGTCTGACACATAGGAGGTACTCAGTAAATACATGTTGAATACATAAATGGATATATAAAAATTAGATTTATGTATTCTAGAAATTTACTAACTATATAATATAAAGACAGAAATTATAAAGACAAAAATAAAAGATGCTATAAACCCAGCTCTGGGTTTGAATATGTGAATATCATCCATCACAATATGTAGAGAAGACTATTTCCCATATATACTCCTGGTTTTAGCAGGTGCCCAAAACCAGTGGTAAATGCCCAAAGATGGTGATCTGGAATTTGAGTGTGCTTTTGATGGAAGAATCATTCACTGGCTAAATTAAATACTGTATGCCTACTGAGTGCTGGGCAATCAATTATCTATCTATTGAAATTCTTTTCTTATTGGCCTGGATTATATACTCGGTCACCTTGATCTCGCAGACAGATCACTGCTCATCAGTGATTTTAAAAGTCTTAACACTGATTTTAGACACAAAGAGTATGTTCACAGTATGCTTAATTTTCACTATCAGAGTTTTAAAGTTATAATGGTCTAATAGTTATTAATGACTACTAATCATAAGAAATCACAAGTAACATGAATGACCTAGCATCCATTTTATTTCCTAAGTGCCTAGGCTCTGCTCAATGCTACTGCAGCTTTGCTTACCTTGAGAAGTCTGCATTAAGCTATTCTTGTCTTGCTGCTGTTACATTCTTTTTATATAAAACGTTGGGCCTTAAAAAACAACCTCATGTATTAATACCTGCCTCTCAAGGCTTTTGAGATTATTAAATAAGAATGGTATAGCATGGCATCCTAATAAAGTATAGGTGTGGAGGGGGTTGTAATTCAACAGAAACAAAAATGAAAGCGATATCAGGATAATCATCATAATGTCGGCCGGGCGTGGTGGCTTACGCCTATAATCCCAGCACTTTGGGAGGCCGAGGCGGGTGGATCACGAGGTCAGGAGATCGAGACCATTTTGGCTAATAGGGTGAAACCACGTCTCTACTAAAAATACAAAAAAAAAAAAATTAGCCGGGCGTGGTGGCGGGCACCTGTAGTCCCAGCTACTCTGGAGGCTGAGGCAGGAGAATGGCGTGAACCTGGGAGGCAAAACTTGCAGTGAGCCGAGACAGTGGCACTGCACTCCAGCCTGGGTGACAGAGCGAGACTCCGTCTCAAAAAAAAAAACACGTCAGAATGTCTATATTAGCGGTTAAGATGTGGGTTGAAAGGCTTACAAGAATGGACCCAAAATCGGTTCTATAAAAAGAGAGAAAGGAAGTACAATAGAAAACAGTGACCTATAATTGAAGATAATTTACCAAATAAATGTTCCAACATATAGAACAAGAGAATAAAAATAGCCAAATTTCAATAATTATCACATTTATGAAGAAGTAATTAATACCTCCAAAAGGCCTAAATGAAAGAAGTACAGAAACCTAGCTTACTTAACTGTTAGTCTCATTAACTTATATTTGATGAGAAAAGAGTGGAAGTCATTCTATAGCATGTAGTTATAGGGGAACTTTGTTCTCATGTGTCTATATACTTTGACATCTATTAAATTACTTAGAGTTAGCTGCAAACCAATAAGTTTTACCGGTTCTACCAAGTAAATGGTAATGAATAAGCTCAAGGACTAGAAAGATTTCTTACTCGATTATATACAATTCTCTGATCGAGGTCTTGAAAATTATGTACTCTTAGCAAGCAAAAACCTTTAATCTCACTCAGTAATTAAAGTCAGTAATATGTTAAGATGTGAGCTTTTAAAAAAATCTAGAAAGTTATGGGAAAATGAGCTGTGAGATATAATCGATACTACTTTGAGCCGTATTTAGGTCTACTAATAATAAATATCTTCAATTTATATGGTCACATAATAAAATGCTCTTTTGAAATCAGTTAAAAGGTCTGCAGGGAAAAGATCTACAGACTCTAGGTATAAAGCAATTCAAACAGTTCTTGCTTGGAGAAATTATTTCTGTCTGTACTTTTTGGTTACCCAGTAAATTTTGCTCTTTAGAAGTCTGACACATAGTCACTCTTGTTTAACAAGCTTTTCATAATAATTTCTTATAGAAGAAATGTATTCATGACTATCTGATATTTTATCGTCCTGTAGTCAGACACGAAGTAAATACAAAATGTAATGGCACATAAGGCTGCCTCTTAAATGTCTAATACCTTGACTAAACAAAGTTACAATAGAAAATCCAGTAAAACCCATAGTGAGTTAAATCATAAAAATAAACAATGTCACAATCCTTCACCCAAAACCAGAAAAAAATAAAACTATAGATTTCAATCCTATATTTTGTGTCATTTCTTTAAAAATCCCTGACAACATTTTTCTCAGAAGAGAAAAATGATCTTTATCCTATGTGAGCTTAACTGCATAAAGTGATGTAAGGAGAAGAGTTTCTAATTTCTGCTGGTCTACATATGTAAACTCAACCACATATGTTAGTTTCAAATTTGTTGACACATTTGGTAAGGAAATTGTGCCACTTCGATATGCAGAGGCAACAGTCAGGTCATTCTCTGGTCTGGTTTGCCTGAAAATGCAGGGAAAGGAGAAAATTCAAAAGGGGTGTGGAGAAAGTTCCTCTCTATTCTTATTAGGAGAAGCCTCATTTCCTACTGCAGAGAAAAGTGCCTTGGTTACAATATTACATAAAATCATGGCACTATCTGCAGTGGTCATATCAATGCTTTAGTTAGTTTCAGTCATTCCATACTATATGTGTTGGTATTTCAATACCGCTAGGAATCTCCCAATACTAAGAACCAAATGCTACTGGATTGCCTTCACCTTCCATTTTATTATTTAGAAGTAGTTTAAGTTTGACCATTTTATAAATGTCACTCTACAAATCTGCTCTTACTTTTCATTAACTGATTTAAATGTCCCCATCTCCTTTCATGTATGAACAATCACTTCAAAAAACAGCTAATTTTTATTATTTTAAAAAATAGCTAATTTTTAAATGTCATAATTTTAAAATGTAATGATAATTACATTTTGCAAAAGATACCCAGTCAGGCCATATCTACAGTGATGTAATTCTGTAATTCTGTAACATGATTCACTAGTGAAATCTAATGTTTGATTCAATCAGCTTCCATATTAATGAAGACTCCATGGATTTTTAGGACTCATCATTAACTGAAACTGAGACTGAACTTATAAGGAAGTTTCTTAGAATGTCTGCTAGATAGATAAGCCCTTTGTACATATTACTTGTTTATTCTGATCTTGCTGTGCCGTCCTGGTCAATTAGTCAACATGTTTATGTTATCATTGATTAAAAGCACTCTATTAGCTATTACGTATGAAAAAACATGGTCTTTGTGAAGCATTCTAACTTCCAGGTATCCTTAGTGACTAGGTACCCTCAATGATATCTCATATAAGGTAACAGTTAAGTTACTTACGTTAAGGGATTCCATCCCCATAATTGGGTGGTGTAATATTTCTTGTGGAAAACTTGCGGGAGCATGTTTTAGCAAATGTAAGCCTTCTCCAGTGAATTGATTACAAGGAATTTTGTCCTTCAGAGCATGATGAGGAGTGTAAGCCACATAGTGATTAAATGAAGCATAGATGCATGACATGAAAATTTTGTTTATAGGTTAAAACACCTCAAATTGGAAGGCAATTTCCTTCCTCTCATCTCTCCTTCCAATAGATATTTATTGGGCACCAACTGTATTTCAGGTACTATGCCAGGTCTTGGGTGATACAGCACACTGAGCAGACAAAACTCCTTGTCCTCATGGAAGGGAATGGAAAACATACAATAAACAAAATAAATAAAATACCTAATACATTAGAGGGAAAAATAAGAAGAGAAAGGATATAGAGAGTGTTGTGAGGCTGCAATTTTAAATAGTGTGGCTAGGGAAGGCTTCAATGTGAAAGTGACACCTGAAGGAGGTGACTGAGGCAGCCATGCAGCTATCAGATGCTAGAACATTCCAGGCAGGGAGAACAATAAATACAAAGACCCCAAGGTGGAGCATGCCTGGTGTATTTGAAGATCAAGGTGGCCAGTGTGGCTGAAGCACAGGATCAAGTGGGAGAGGAGTTGGAAATTAGGTCAAAAGGGTAAGGAGGGCAAAATGAGAAGGGGCCTTGCAGGCCATTGTAAAAAAGCCTTTAGTTAGTACTCTGTGTGAAATGGTGCCAAATGGTAGTCTTGATACAAAGATGTAATATAACTTGATAAATGTTTTTAAAGAATCACTCTGGTTATGTTGAGAATAGACTCAAATAAGAGGAAGGATGGAAACTGGAGGACCAATCGGGAGGCTACTGTAAAAATCCAGGTGAAGATAATGATGGTTTAGATCAAGTGGTAACAGTAGAAGTGGTAGGAAGTGGTAAGGTGTTTGAAACATTTTAAAAGTGTCAACACAGTGGATTAAATAAGGGGTGTAAGAGAAAAAGAAGAATCAAGGATAATTCCAAGGATTTTACTTTGAGCAACTGGAAAATTGAAGCTACCAGTAGTGGAGGTGGGGAAGAGGGCAGGAAGTACAGGCTTGATGGGCTAGAGAGGGGAGAAGGAGGGAAGCTCAGTTTTGGATATATTAAGTTTGAGATGTCTATTAGATATCCAAGTGGAGACATCACGTAGGCAGGTGGAAATTCAGTCAGGAGCTCAGGGGAGAGATCTAGGTGGGAGATACAAATTTACATACACGGATAGTTTAAAGCTATGAGAATAAGACAGAATGAAGAATGAAGAGATGAGAAAGAACCAGTAAATAAGATTAAGAAGGAGAGGCCAGAGAGGTAGAAAGAAAATCCACAGTGTGGTATCTTGGAAGTCAAATGAAGACAGTCTTCTTAGGAAGAGGTAGCCGACCATGCCAAATGCTTCTGATAGGTCAAATTGAAATGAGAACTGAGAAATGACCGCTGGGTATCGTTACATGAGGTTACCAGTGACCTTGCCAAGTACACTTTTGGTGGAGTGATGGGGGGTGAGAGCCTTTTGGAGCAGACTCAGGAGAGAGTGGGAAGGGATTCAGTGGTGAAAAAAGAGAGAGATAGTCCCCACTCTCATGGAAGAAACAGAAATTAATCATATAACACAAATAAATATAAAATTATAGCTATGTCAAGATAACACACTATATTTAATACATTCTAAGACCTACATTTTTAGATTTGAGCATCTATGAAGTTGGGATGCACCTTAAAATCACTGGTACTTTATCCTTACAATTGGAAATCTTTTAAAAAATAGCATGTAAATAATAGTATTTCTTATAATCAAGGGCATCTTAAATTTAATGAACTACTATACTGTAATAGGGGAATTGAAAAAACCAGAGTCATGAGAGATGCCTTGGAGGAGTATTGAAGTAAAAATAGAAGTCAAGAGGTGAGGAGAGAAAAAGGAGGCTGGCAGTGAAATATTTGCAAAGATCCCCATTAGCTTAAGGTGGAAAGGGAGCTTATCCTGTATCTGGAAGAAGACCAGGGTGACTGGAACACAAAAGAAGGAGGGGAGAAACATAAGCAAAAAGGAGGTAAGGCTGGATATGAGATCATGTGGGGCCATAAAAGCTACGCTAAGCCTTTGAGTCTCTATCCTAAAAACAAGAAGACCCTGCAAGAATTTTAAGTAGGGGTGGGTTATATAATCAGATTTTGGTCTCAAAAAGATCATTCTGGCTACCAGAAGAGAAAGGGTCAGACTGGCCACAAGAAATGTGAGGATGCCATTAAGAGACCTTCACACTTATGTACGACAGAGATGACAGTGTGGATTAGAGTGGTCCTGGCAGTGCCACAGTAAAGTGGACTGTTTTTAGAGATATTTGAGAGACTAAATGACAAAATTTGGTGACAGGTTGAGTATATTTACTATTTCAATGAATATTATTTCATTAATAAATACATTGAGAACACTAGGCAATAAACCTGCATTTTAAGTAAGGCTGGAAAAAAAGAAAAATGATTTGTAAATATTTATGCTGCACATAAAGAATGAAAACCAATATTTTGGAAATTCACTAATTTTCAGAAAAAAATGAGACCATTTAGATCTATAGACAGAAAGTAAATGTACTTCAGGATAGGAAGTAATCTATGAACACGTGAGGGGGGGGTGTGTGTGTGTAATAAATTGTCCCCACTGCTTCTCTTCCAACTAATTATGTTTTAATTTAAAGAACATGTTTAAATGTATAAAAACAAGAACCTTAGGATTCAGAGGGACTTCCATAATGAACAGAAGTTTAAAATAAATGCAATGGAAGATAAATGAAATAACAGCGCTGTCTGATATAAAACATGTAGGCATGATGCTAACTTTCATTCTAAAAAGTGGGTGGGGGCCTCCATAGAGATTCCCAAGAGCCTTTGTGCTATGATATTAGGAGTGGGTGTGAGGTTGGAAGCTCGCTGTAAGAGAAAAAGCTTCTCCCCAATCACTATCACCATATTGGAAAGTATGACCCCTGTATCTGCAAAGTCAGAGTCTTGCATGAACAAATTTATTCTTAACATTCTTTAGATATGATGAAATATCATTTTATTCTCCATTTAAGTGCTATATTGCTAGCAACCAGAATTCCAGGCTTTATTTTTTAGGGCAGAGTTCCTATTTCACTCTATTTAGGTTACAACAATAACAACATGGCTCCCAAGAAAATGATGGAGGCTCTTTCCCAGATCTCTTCTTAATATGCATTTGATGGCTAATGGTGCAAATTTTAAAACAGAAGAAAAAACACATCTGGTACAAAAGAACCCAGTAAAATCATGAAAATGTTTCTTTTTAAAATGTATTTTTCTTCACAATTTTGAAAATTAGCTCGTGACATCATTAAAAATCAAGACAAACATCTGAAAGTTTTCTAACCAGTCTGAATCATTTAAATTACACTTGCAAACTGAATATGAGTACATAAAGAATACTATTATCATATGCTATATAGCAATGGCCATTTTCTGGCAGAAAGTTAAGAGCTGAGTCACAATAGTAAGGTCTGGGCTCTGATTGGCTTCTGCTCCCTTTTTCCTGCCTCCTTTGATTCATTTTCTCTCAAAGGTTATCAACCACTTCCTAAAGGTATACAAAAAACAAGCGATTTCATTAATATATATAGAATTGCCCCCAAACCCATATGGAATAGTACAAAAACCAATAATTGTATCCTCCTTAGTTTAAAAGGCCTAACACAAAACACAAAGAAAAAGCTCCCACTGTAAAAATGCAGCCCTAAATATCCTCTTCCACATTCTTATGCTCCTCACCTCTATCTCACAGTGTTTCCATAAGTCTTCAGATTATGGGGCACATGTGCTTCTTTGCATTTCTTAGTGGGAAGGATTATCACTTCTATTCACAGCTGAGAGGTGGGAAGGACTTGGAACTGCTGTAGAAAATGTTGAAATTTTAAATGTATAGAAGTCAATAAGTTATAGTTACGGTTCTCAAAGGAATAGACTACTAGTATATATTACATACATTGTATTTATATACTATAGCAAAACAAATACTTGAGTATATTATATGCCAAAAAGGTAAATAACAAGTTTTATGCCAACAAACCATAACTTTAAATGTCTTCATACTGTGCATTTAAATTTCAATACTGAAATTTTATTTCAAAGTTTAGAAATAACTGACATAATGCTTCCTCCTATGCGTAGGTGTCTGTGGTTATGTCACCACAGTTTGTGTATCATGTCATTTTAAAACATCATAAAAGAAATAAAACAATAACAATGTTAACTTCCATGTTTCTATCTGGATTCATCAGCTGTAAGGCATATACATTTTTCCCCGGGGTGTTGATGGGTGTGCACTGATCCAGTCACACCTCCTCACATGAATCTCCTGTTATACACAGACATATTTCTTCAACACCTAAGACATGCAACTGAGCTCAACAGTGAAGGCTGTAGTTTGGCAAAGCCAGCTGGCATGTGCAAATGTAGGCTCATTAGAATTTTGCTCTAAGCCCAAATCATTATCCATTTTCATTTCATAAATGATTTAAGAACTTAGAGAGGGGTCTGCAGCTATTATGTAGGAAAAATTATATTTTAATTTTTTTAGAGCACAGATGCCCTTAAAGATCCATGGAGTGGTTAGGTAAGGCAATAATGTCACAAGTTTCAATGAACTGGCAATCTCATTCTGCTTTTAATACTTCTGTTCTGAATAATTTCTTCCCTCTTAATAAGGGAGAGTCAAAATATTTACACAACTTTCTGGTATGGTTCTTCAGTAAATTAAGCAAAGTATAAGGAGATAGAAAAATAATTTGCATAATGCTATCATCTATTGTTGATTAAAACACATGAAAACAGAAAAATCTTAAAACTGAAAAATATCCATTGTCATAGCAGTTATCACTAAACACTACTATGACTGGTTATACTTTCTAAGATTAAATCTAGATAAACCAACCATAAGAAAATAATCTTTTGTTATTAGAAAAGTCAATCTCTTCATCTTATTTAAATAACTTATATTTGATCCTTATATTTGGTTAAAATACCTGATTATTTTAAACAGGTTAATTTTCAGTATACTGAAATGAAATAGGTTTCTGGAGATATGTTATCTACATGAACTCATTAATTAGTGACATGGGATGAAGCCAAGTCTAAAAGCATAAGAGATTTATTTGTCTTTCAAGTCACCTAATAAAAGTAGCATGGGTTTCAGAGCCAGAATAACCTGGCTTTAAATCATTGCTGAGTCTCCTGCTAGCTGTGAAGTCTTAGGGAAATCACTTTAAGCATCTATTTTATGCCCTCCTAAAATGAGGTTAATAGCACTTACCTTGCAGAGTTGACAAGTGTCCAGGACATGGTTGACTCTTAATAAATGGTAATTATTATTCTTATAATAGAAAGGAAATAGGAAGACACTGATTACTTGTGTATTTCATATTCACAAAGCATTGTATTAATCATACAATGCTTGTGAGTGATGATCACAATATAATCTCTTAGCAAAATCTCTGATGCCGTGTCATGGAATTATTTTTTCTAAGTGTTCTACGTGTATTAACATTTACTATTCACAACAAACCTATGAGGTACTGTTTATCACCCTCATTTTACAAACAAAGAAACTGAGGCACAGAGAGGTTAAGTAATTTGTTCAAGATCATATAGCAGAGTCAGGATTCAAATCCTGGAAATATGACTGCAGAGCTTATGCTTTTAACCACTTTATTAAAAGCCTGGAAATAACATTTATGGAAGATAGCAGCCATTCACTCAACAAATATAAAAGGTGCCACATTCTGTGCTAGACACTAGTACCCAAAACCTTCAAGACACAGAGCTTATATCCTTTAGGGAACTTACAATGTGGTGACTACAAGCAATCATATTACCTCAAAGTTATGAGTCAAAAGCCAGGATATTTCTCTGGATTAAAGAACAAAGGTCACCTTTAAATTACTGCCATTTAATAACCATAAGAATTATGGCACAACCATAATTTACTTATAGAACTAATCAAGGTTTCTACATCTCCTGAATAAATGTGAATAAAATTGTCATTGCACTTCGTCCATCTCTATGTTAAGAACAGATACAAAAATTATTTTAATGTAATTGTTACAATGTATCTAACGTATTATCAAAATGTGTCATAAAAATAATTTCTGGTCATTAAGGGTACCAAAAGTTTGGTCAAGAGGTAGATCAATGTCAAAGGTTAACTCAAACAAAAAGCAAAGAAAACTAGATAATGAAGTCCTAGTTAGATATACATAGATAAAAACAAATCTCTGATAAAAACAAACAACAAATCTATGACCAGGTATATTTAGATTTCTTGCGTCTATTTGTTTGGTCTTTTCCTTCCTCAGCTCTCTCTTATAGTCTCAATCACTATTTTCCACTCTCTTCAATGCATGCATCATAAATGTGCTCCTAACTGAAAATACTTTATGGGCTTTAAAAATAGGGTTACTCTCATTTACTCTGGAAGGACAGAATAGTTATATGCTATCAAAACCAAAAAACAATTGTAGATAATGTATAATTTACATAATGTATATGAAACAGAATGATTATGTTTAAATAAAATGTTACTTATTTTTAACCATTTTTTGTTTCAAAGAACTGTACCACTGCATGCTATTAAATAATTATGTAAATTAAATTGGACCAATAATCTAACAGCAGTAGATTCTGCCATTTATCCTTTTTAAAGGGGAAACAGGTTGCTTGGAGGCCAAGTGGGTTAGTAAAAGGAATGGAATAATTTTCAGTTCGGCTTGGGTGAAGGTTATTCTGAAGAGCAATGACTGTTTTTTCATCCTTTTGTAATAAACAATGGAAACTAAATGACAGCAACATGGAAATCAAATGAGAAAGGTGTAAATTATTTTTAAAAAGACACCAAGCATGTAACTAAGATAAAACTGTTGGTTTGGCAAATACCATCAGTCTATATATGAATGACAGTTCCCTGGCTCTGGATAACAAAAGGGACTGCTCCCAGTAGATCACAGAGTGCTCACCTGATTCTGTCTGTCTTCTGGCAACCCTTGGCATATGGCTGAAACTTGCAGGTGTTCTCCCAAGATCTGGTTACTTCCTGTCCCTCCTTTTAATTGACTGTCTGCAATTCACTCAGTTTTAAACGTGCATCCTTTATTTATTTGAAGTTTATTTAGCTTGTCAAGTGCTGTGATGATGACAGAGCTGTTGTGGGATCTGTATTTTTTTTTAAAGAGAAAGCCTGAAGGTCCCTTGTAGTAAGGTTTCAGGCACACTGATCGAATCTCTCATTTGCTTATGTACAGAACACTTTTACATTTGCTTTTAAATTTCATTTGTTGGCTTGAAAGTTCTTGGAGAAAGAAAACTGTAGAGAAGCATCTTTCAAAATTATTGCCTAATAAATGGCATTTAATCCAGATCATGCCTTATTGTGGTTAATATCTAACATTCCAAACACCATATTTTCCTTCTTGATTCAGTCATTATGGAATGACATAATGATTTTCATAGTTAAAAAATGCATTTGGGATTCATTTCACCTCCTTAGAGTCTCAGACTTAACTTTATTTTTTGTGCGGCTTATTCAAACAGTGGTTTTCCTTATGAAATCATTTAAGTTGGAACCATCTGGAAAGGTTACTGTGGAAACGGCAGGGGCTGGGAGGTGGGGCTAGAGAGCAAGAGATGCCATGACAACCTTTTTCGGGTTTCCCAGGAAACATGGGTTGCTATGGAAACTGCATCAGTCAGGTCCGAATTAGTAACTTCCGCTGGAAGGGGCGTCTGCCACTTTAATCTTCTTGTAATACTGCCGAAGCTTATCTCTCAGATGCATTAGGAAATTTTTTGTTTCTCTCAGCAACACTGAAAACATCTGTTTCTAGACTTTGATAGATGTTGGGGCTGGGACATATGCACAGAACTTCACAGGAATCTGTTAGTCTAATGCTTTAGAAATGCTTAGCAAGCCCGAAAGAATTAAACTAATTAGTCAGATCAGGACATCTTGGGCATTTCCCTTTATTCAAAGTTGTAGAGACCCTTAAAATTCTGGGAAAGGGGACTCAAATAGGAATTTAAGTCAAAAACCAAATAACTCATGGTGGGTTTACAAGTCATTATTCTAGTTAGACTCTTCATCCACATGTCTACAGGGTAGGCAACCGAAATACATATTCAATAAATAATGTTGAAAGGTCCATCAAACTGAAGCATCATTTACTACGAATCGATGTGCTTAGGAAAGAAACAACTGCCTTTAAAATTCTGAGGTTAAACAGTTACTCTAACTGTTCTTTAGTTTCATTTCCTCCCAGGATGTACTGCTCTTTTTTAAATAGGGCGTGTACTAGAAATGAAGTTTAATGTAAGTCTGTTGTTTACAATGTTAAGAGAGAGAGGGTAAGGGAAAAGGAGAGCTGAGAGAATGCAGCCCACTTGCAAAACAGGCACCTGTTTCAGTATGAAGCAGCAGGGAGAGGGAGAATGAAGTGTGCTTTCCACTTCTTCAGGTCTTTTCCTTGATGAATGGTCTGGAAATGTATAAAACAAGGGCATAGGCAGACCAAGGGGGCACGTTCCACACAATACTGAGCACAGCATGTCACTTGTATCACATATTAAACATCGGTGAATATCTTTTTGATGTTGACACAAGAGTTGGGATTATTGTTCGTGGTGCAGGTGGCAGTGGAATTGCCCGTTTTGAAAGGGGTCTGGGGGAAAGCGCTATGGTTCATACCTCCCTCTTCGATCACCATATACTCCGACTTACTCAGAGTCGAGTTACTCCTTGCTTTTCGGAGCTCCTCGGCTGAAGAGGAGAGGTGCTGGCAACTTCCCACGTGCATGTACTGGGCTTGCTCTTCCCCTTCTGTCTCTCGGTGGTAGAAGTAATTGAAGTTGGAAACAATCACGGGAACTGGCAATGCGATGGTCAAGACACCGGCGATGGCACAGAGAGATCCCACAATCTTGCCCCCTATGGTCACTGGGTGCATATCGCCGTAACCCACTGTTGTCATGGTTACCACTGCCCACCAGAAGGCATCTGGGATGCTGCTGAAACCTGAAGTGGGGTCGTCCGCCTCGGCAAAGTAGACCGCGCTGGAGAAAAGGATGACCCCAATAAAGAGGAAGAAGATGAGCAACCCCAACTCCCGCATGGACGCCTTCAGCGTTTGCCCGAGGATCTGCAGCCCCTTGGAGTGGCGCGACAGCTTGAAGATGCGGAAGACCCTCACCAGGCGGATGACCCTCAGGATGGCCAGAGACATGGCCTGCTGTCCATTGCCCTGTCGTTCGGCCAGCTCGGTACCCAGAGTGATAAAATAAGGGATGATGGCCACAATGTCGATCAGGTTCATGATGTTTCGCGAGAAGGTGGCTTTGCTAGGACAAGCGAAGAACCGCACCAGCAGCTCGAAGGAGAACCAAATGATGCACAGCGTCTCCACCACGAAGAAGGGATCGGAGAAGCTGGAGGCTCCTGCCGGGGCCCCCGACGTGCTGTTGCCGGCTGCTTCGAATGAGTCCTGCGACGTCGAGGCGGGGTAGTCCTTCTCGTCGCGGAATTCCGGCAGCGTCTCCAGGCAGAAGATGACAATGGAGATGAGGATGACCAGCACGGACACGATGGCGATGCCCCGGGCCGGCCCGGAGCTCTCGGGGTACTCGAAGAGCAGCCACACCTGGCGCTGGAAGTCGCGGCGGGGCAAGGGCCGCTCCTCCTCCCGCAGGAAGCCCTCGTCCTCGCGGAACTTCTCCATGGCCTCCTCGCCCAGCTGGTAGAAGCGGATCTCCTCGGAGAAAATGTCGATGGGCACGTTGACCGGCCGGCGGATGCGGCCCCCGGACTGATAGTAGTAGAGGATGGCGTCGAAGCTTGGCCGGTTGCGGTCGAAGAAGTACTCGTTGCGGAGCGGGTCGAAGTACCTCATGCGCCGCTTGGGGTCGCCCAGCAGCGTCTCGGGGAACTGGCAAAGGGTCTTCAGCTGCGTCTCGAAGCGCAGCCCGGAGATGTTGATGACCACGCGCTCCCCGCAGCAGTCCTGCTCGCCCGCGGCCGGCAGTGAGGGCGGCAGCGGCTCGTAGCGGTCGCAGCCGCCGCCGCCACAGCCGCCTTGAGGCGGGGCCCCTCCACCATCGGCCACCTCCGGCTCCAGCAGGTGGTCCCCGGGCACCACGGTCATGTCGGGCGGCAGCTCGGGGCCTGAGGCGGGCTCCGCGTAGCCGGGGTTCACCAGCGTGTGGGCACCGCCGCTGCTCGCTGGGCGCTGGGGAGGGTGGGCGCGGTGGCGGGCTGAGGGCGGCGGCGGCGAGCGCAGAAGGCTGAGGTGCTCGTCCATGCGGCGGGGAAGAGGCTGCAGCGGTGGGGCCGGGTCGCTCCTCCTCGCGCTCCCCGCCCTTTCGCCGCCTCCGCCCCCAAGCCGAGCCCGCCGCCTGTTGCAGCCAAAGCCGCGAGGCTCTGTCTGGGTCTGGCGCGGTCAGCCGGGCTCCCGCACGGAGACGCCTCCTCCCTCCTTCTCGCGCTCTCCGCCCCCTCCCCTGCGGGGCGCGCGCCCGCCTCCGCGTCCCCTTAGGATTCCCGCCCACCGCGCGGGCGCGCGCCCCGCTCCCGGGGGCAGCCGCAGGGCCTGCATTTCTTGCAGCCCTCAAGGCCCCTCGGTGTCAGCGAAGAGCCCTCATGTTGTACCTCGGCGCCCCGCGGGAATGCCCACCCAGCAGAGCCGGCCCACGGGGAGTCAGGCTGCCGGCCCGGGCCCCTAGGCTCCGCCCACTTCTGGTCAGCGCCCCTCGCCCCCGGCCCGCCTGGCCGCGTCCCAGTCGCCAGGGTTTTTGGCCTGTGGGCCGGGAGAGCTCCCGCCGTGGCCCCGCGGGCGCCGGCCCCCTGGCCTCCACACCCCTAGGGACAGCCCGGGGAGGGCAGGCGGGCCCAGTGTCCAGGGAGGGAGTGCAGGCCAGGCGGGCGCCCTGGGCCGGAGGCAAGCCTGGCGCCGGCATCCCAGGTTCCCTTGAGGGTCGAGGACCGCCAAACCCTGGGGAGGAGCGGGGGGTTAAACAATTTAGCTTCTGCTAGGATGCGAAGCCAAAGGGAGTAATGGGTGCTGATGGGCTTCGCAAACGGAGTCCGAAGGAAATGGATTGTTAAAGGCGTTCGGGCCCTGCTGCTTTAGTGAATAGTTCACACCTGTTTTCGCAGCGGAGATTTCGGCCACTGGGAAGAATCAAGGACCAAGTTTCTGATTGAGATT
The DNA here is from genome assembly GCF_028885625.2 of Pongo pygmaeus. NCBI lineage: Eukaryota > Metazoa > Chordata > Mammalia > Primates > Hominidae > Pongo > Pongo pygmaeus. Next base: position 119,049,264 of record NC_072373.2, on the reverse strand, counting down.
AGCAGTGACAGCCTGGTCTTTATCCACTACACAGATTTCCTGTCGGTGGGGAAATATGAGGAAAAATGGGAAAGGAAATTCACGAAGTCTAAGTTGTGTGGTTAGAAAGTCCGACTTTATGACTCAAGCCTGTCATGGAAAGGATGAGCGCAGGACCTGTACCTAGACTTTTTACTTAATATTTTGGCACTGCCCTTGTGGTAGGGAGGGATGAGAGCAGGACCTGTACCTAGACTTTTTACTTAATATTTTGGCACTGCCCTTGTGGTAGGGAATTTGCAGCGCTCTAGTTGTTAAACTGGAAGGACATTCATTCTGCAACTTGTACCTCTTGCTTGATCTGGGCCCACAGATAACTTACATGTATCTTCTTTAAACTTATTTTTCCAAATTGTTGTGATTACTTTGAACACAATTTGTTTCCAGAAATTTTAGCAATCTAATATAACTCAACCCTAGGCTTTAAAAAGTCTGTTTTTTATTGTATCATTCAAATCATTTACAGAAGAGGAACTATTGTCTAGACAGCTCCTCACCCACCCAAAGTTAGCTGACAATTCAATTTTAAGTAAGTGATTTGTGGTCAATACTTCCCACCACCACTCCCAACCATGGGGTTCTCTAGGGCACAGAGTAGGTCCTAGACAATTTATATTTCTAGCAACTACCAAAGTGCCTTGTAAATGGTGGAGACTTGGTACATATTTGTAAAATTGAATTCCCCAAGGAGTGTCTCTTTGCGTTGCTATCTGCTGTGGAGTTTCAACATTTCTTCTTTTTGAGCCCAAGATGCTGCTGTGATTCCTAAGATGAGGAGTGAGGAAAAACTGAGCTCTCCATAGAAAACACTGCTCATTTATTCCATAGGATTTCCACCTCTGGCTCTCCTGGGCACAACAGGCACCCATGTCCTTTTACTGTCCCTTCATCTTCCGTTTCATCTCCTGGTCAGTGCCAGACAATGCAGGCAGTCACTTATGTTGTGAGATGGCAAAACTGGGCAACCACGTAAAACTCTTTCTCTTACAAAACTCCAGAACACTGGAATGTGACAGCCACCTCATTATTTTGCATATATATTTTGAGCTGGTGATTAGAGTAGCAGTATGATCAATCATTCATATATTTAAATCTTAGAATGAGACAGACTGCTTGCTGCAATGATAGCTCATGGAAAGGCAAAGACCCTATTTTTAAAGACCAGATGTTTCATGTAATTCTATGTCTGACTTAGAAAGTGATTTATTCCTTCTTTTGCAGGAATTAGTACTGAAATTAATATTAATCAATGGCAAGGAAGACCAGAGCAGAGGATAGTCCTGTGACAAATGGTCACAAGCTTCTCCCAGCTGTGAAATATCTTTCCTTCGTAAGTGACTATTTCCATTCCCTTTCATGTATTTGCCTTGTCTGGAAGACTTTGATTATGTGCTTCTTAGGACATATATAAAGTCCTTACTTTGTATCTGGGGCCCAGAGAAGTTTAGCAATTTGTTTAAGCTCACATAGCTAGTTAGCAGCAGAGCTGGGCCTAAAATCTTGGACCATTTCCAAATCCAGTGTTTGCTTTACTGTATCACACTGTGCAACGCTTATGTTGATCACTGTGAGTACTTAATATACTAGATTTCTAACAGCAGCCTATTTGCTTCTGATTGCCGACTAGTTCACTTCAATTCATATTTATCTTAACTGAAAACCACTCCTTCTGACCGCTCGTCTGTTGTCTATAGAAAGTGAGTTGGTGGGCTCATTCTAGCCCTGTTGGACAGCCAAACCCATCACAACAAATCAATGCCAAAAATGGCATTTCAAGAGGAAAACATACCATTTATTTAGTACCCCCGACAGAGTAGCTCAAAGTGATTTGAAAATGTCTCATTAATCCTCATGACACCCCTGTGGGATAATAATAATATAATAATTATAACGTTTAGGCGTAGAACTGTGGCAAAGCCAACAGCTTCTCTGAGCATGTGCAGGATTTCTTCATATTTCAGTCTGCAATACTAGAGCCTGACTAAAACCGTCAGGTTTGCAAACAGCAAGGGTAAATAAATCTTGGTGTTTGGACTTTCTGTGTTGCTCTAGGCATAGTTTGTGTTTCCTACTGACCACATCAGTCCTAGAAATAGTTCACCAGTTGTTTGCCAGATGGTAAGCAGCATTTAGGATTAGCACAGAAGTGTTTGAGAGTGGGACAAGGCAGGGCTAGAGATCCTGATCCACAATTATAGATAAATGAGTGGAGAAACAGCACCTAGTAACAGTGTAAAAACGTTCCCATTTCTCCACATCCTCTCCAGCATCTGTTGTTTTCTGACTTTTTAATGATCGCCATTCTAACTGGCGTGAGATGGTATCTCATTGTGGTTTTGATTTGCATTTCTCTAATGACCAGTGATGATGAGCTTTTTTTCATGTTTGTTGGCTGCATAAATGTCTTCTTTTGAGAAGTGTCTGTTCATATCCTTCACCCGCTTTTTGATGGGGTTGTTTTTTTCTTGGAAATTTGTTTAAGTTCCTTGTAGATTCTGGATATTAAGCCTTTGTCAGATGGATAGATGGCAAAAATCTTCTCCCATTCTGTAGGTTGTCTGTTCACTCTGATGATAGTTTCTTTTGCTGTGCAGAAGCTCTTTAGTTTAATTAGGCCCCATTTGTCAATTTTGGCTTTTGTTCCCATTGATTTTACTCATGCAGTCTTTGCCCATGCCTATGTCCTAAATGGTATTGCCTAGGTTTTCTTCTAGGGTTTTTATGGTTTTAGGTTTTACGTTTAAGTCTTTAATCCATCTTGAGTTAATTTTTGTATACTGTATAAGGAAGGGGTCCAGTTTCAGTTTTCTGCATATGGCTAGCCAGTTTTCCCATTTATTAAATAGGGGAGTCTTTCCTTATTGCTTGTTTTTGTCAGGTTTGTCAAAGATCAGATGGTTGTAGATGTGTGGTGTTATTTCTGAGGCCTCTGTTCTGTTCTGTTCCATTGGTCTATATATCTATTTTGGTACCAGTACCATGCTCTTTTGGTTACTGTAGCCTTGTAGTATAGTTTGAGGTCAGGTAGTGTGATGCCTCCAGCTTTGTTCTTTTGCTTAGGATTGTCTTGGCTATATGGGCTCTTTTTTGGTTCCATATGAAATTTAAAGTAGTTTTTTCTAATTCTGTGAAGAAAGTCAGTGGTAGCTTGATGGGGATAGCATTGAATCTATAAATTACTTTGGGCAGTATGGCCATTTTCACGATATTGATTCTTCCTATCCATGAGCATGGAATGCAAATTAGTTCAGCCATTGTGGACTACAGTGTGGCAATTCCTCAAGGATCTAGAACCAGAAATACCATTTGACCCAGCAATACCATGACTGGGTATATACCCAATGGATTATAAATAATTCTACTATAAAGACACATGCACATGTATGTTTATTGCAGCACTATTTACGATAGCAAAGACTTAGAACCAATCCAAATGCCCATCAATGATAGACTGGATTAAGAAAATGTGGCACATATACACTGTGGAATACTATGCAGCCACAAAAAAAGATGAGTTCATGCCCTTTGCAGGGACATGGATGATGCTGGAAACCATCATTCTCAGCAAACTAACACAGGGACAGAAAACCAAACACTGCATGTTCTCACTCATAAGTAGGAGTTGAACAATGAGAACACATGGACAGAAGGAGGGGAACATCATACACTGAGGCCTGTCAGGGGGTGGGGGGCTAGGGAAGAGATAGCGTTAGGAGAAATATGTAATGTAGATGATGGATTGATGGGTGCAGCAAACCACCATGGCACATGTATACCTATGTAGCAAACCTGCATGTTCTGCACATGTATCCTAGAACTTAAAGTATAATAATAATAAAAAAAAAGAGCACCTAGTATGTGCATAGCATTGTTCTAGATACTGTGGGGATATGAAGTTTAAACATAGATCATGCCCTCATTGAGCTTACATGCAGTTGAAAAGATAGGATATAAATCCATGAAAATTTTTACAGTGCTATTTATTAACAATACATGACAAGAGTACTAGAAATATTACTTGTGACTATTTTGTCTATTCTATCCAAGCTGGATGCCTGGCTGTTTCTCAGTTATACTAAATGAGTTCTTCTCTCAGGGTCTTCATACTTGCTCTTCCCTCTGCCTGAAACACTCTTCCTCCAGTTTTTTTTTTGTTTGTTTGTTTTTTGTTTTGGCTCTCTCCATCACTTTAGGCCTCCATTAAAATTGTCAACTTCAGGGAAGTTGCCTTCCCTGACCACAACCACACTATTTCAAATAGCAATCCTTCCCCACCTGGGTTTGGTAACTCTGTAGTCTCTTACCTCCTTTATTTTTCTTCATTGCGTTTATTTACTTGACATTATATTTTATATTTACTTTGTTACTTTCTTATTGTCTGTCTCCTGCACTAAAAGATAAACTCCTTGAAGGCAGGGTTTGGGCTTTTTGACTTCTGTATGCTCCAGATCTAGAAGAGTACCAAGCACATAGTAGATGCTTAATGGAAGAAAGAAAAGGTACAGAATGAATATACAGACATGTGACAGTACTCTGTGTGTGTGTGTGTGTGTGTGTGTGTGTGTGTGTGCCGAGTGTTTATTTTGAAGAAGTATCTGTCTAGTTCTGGTTCATAGAACCAGTTAGGCTATACACATATATATACAAGGATTGTTTTTTAAGTGCCACTTCTTCCCTTTTTTTTTTTCACCTTCCCTTCCTACCATCCTGAAGGGGTCTGCACTCCAGAATTATACTTTAAACTCCCCCACTTGATATTCTTCCTGCAGTTCCTCAAACTTAATATTTATAACACTGAACTCATTATCTTCTCCCCCAAACTTGCCTCTCTTCCTGTTTTTTTTTTTTTTAATTTTGTGCTAGAATACGGAGTCATCCCTGCATCCTTCCTCTGCTCCCACATCTATTCGGTCACTAAGTGCTTTCCATTCCCCCTCCAAGCCCTTCTCAATTCTGTCCATACCTCTCCATTCTCACTGCCACTGTCCCAGTTCAGGCTGCCATGACAGTTTCATAACAGGCTCCCTGCTTGCAGTCTCTCTTTTATGTATTTTATCCTCCAGGATATAGCTGAGTTATTTTTGTAAAACATAGGTTGGATCACATTGCTCTCCACTGCAGCCATGATGGCCAAACCCTGGCTCTGACCTGTCATTCTGGCCGTATCTCCACACTACTTGCTGGTCCTTGGACAGGTCATCTACTTACACACTGAGGAGCCATTGCTCAGGCTAGCTGCTTATGCTCTAGCTTGCTGGATACTCCTTTCACCTTTTTCCCACTGGTGAATTCAATCTTCAAGTCCCAGCTTAGAGACCACTTCTTTTGAGAGCCCCACCTTCTTGTCAGTCATGATTACCACTTCAAAGAAGATTCCATATAACTGATAAATGAATTCAGTGATACTCTTTCTCATCAGAGCTCTTACGGTATTTTGTTTAAAGCCCCATTAGAGGGCTTTATTGTACTATATTTAGGTGTGTTTGATATGATCTGTCTCCCTATGAGAATGTGAACTCCATAATACTAATAGCTAACATATTGAGCCGTGAATACACTATGCTAAGCCAGGCATGGTGCTAACCACTTTATATGCAGTAACCTCCAACAGCCCTGTAAGGCAGATAATATTACTACTATAATAGTAGTAGTAATATTTCAAAGATAAAGAAACTGAATGCAGGGTGGTGAATTCACTTATGCAGGGTTATACAACTAGAAAATGGTAGAACTAGGATTCAAACCAAGAAGTTCACATCCTCAAGCCCTACTGTAGGCTACCTTTGTGGTGATTAGAGGCCTTATCTTATTCATCTTTGTATTCCCAGTCTCTAGTATTGTGTTGCCATATGATAAATGCTTTTCATATAGTATAACAGAAGAAAAATGATTACGAAGCATACTAGCTATTTGCTAAAAAACTGATAGACCATGATGAAAGAATTAGTCCTGTTCCTCAATACAAGGGCTATACATGGGCTTTCCTGAATCTGTACCATTTTTTTTAAGAAGTAGGAAAGATGCAAGGTATAAAGAGAAAGTTATTCCAGAAGTAGATGCAGATATAGGTCCTGACTGGGACTAACATGGCTCTCCAGTGTTGCCATATCCTCAGAAAGACCCGGCATTGTAAGTCCTTGTTCTCACATGGCAGAGTGATTTTGAGAAAAACATTTCTAAGCCGAGCGCATTGGCTCATGCCTGTAATCCCAGCACTTTGGGAAGACAAGGCAGGCAGATCACTTGAGGACAGGAATTTGAGACCAGCCTGGCCAACACAGGGAGGTCCTGTATCCATGAAAAATACAAAAAATTAGCTGGGTGTGGTGGCGCGTGCCTATAATCCCAGCTACTCCAGAGGCTGAGGCAGGAGAATCACTTGAACCTGGGAGGTGGAGGTTGCAGTGAGCTGAGATTGAGCCACTGCACTTCAGCCTGGGTGACAGAGCGAAACTCTGTCTCTAAAATAAAATAAAAAGAAAAACATTTTTAGTCAGGGAAGATTGGAACTCTTATCAGCAAGTATGCCAACCAAAGAGTTAAAAGTATTGTGTGACTGAGCATTTACATAAGCCCGATTCTTTCTCCTTGAGCCTCTATATGTAAGAGACAACAATCAGACACAGAGCCACTTGCATAGCCTTTTCGGGTTGTAGTTAATTTATTGAAAAAGCAGGCACCATCACGCCTCTAATCATAGATAAGACATACAGTTAATGATGAGATAAGCTGTAAAGCCCATGTGTGCCAGTTATTTATTTGCAGGTGGGAATCTTCTCAACATTTGTAGAAACAATTGAATGGCTTTAGAGTACTAGCAAACATATTACCTCTCTTTTAGCAAGATGTACACTACAAGTAATTCTTTCACTATGATTTTTCTCAAAGTGGATTTGGCCAAGAATGTTTTAAAATATCTAGAAAATTAATTTATTTCCTCATGTTCCTTCTGTGAGGTACTTTGTTGTGAGGCTGTGGTAAGTCACAATAAAATTAATTTCAAGAACTAAAATGGATTATTTCAGTTATATGATTGAGTTGACATTAATGTGAACTGTTGAACATAAACTGACATTGTAAGCAAACACCTATGGGAAATTATTGAAACGCTGTAAGGTCAAGGGTCAAGGATACATTTTGATTGAGGTTTTTGTATTATCATCTGGTGAAACCCAAAAGTTATTAATCTGCAGGCATCATATTACAGTGTTATTACTTTGTCATTAGGTTTTGTAATTATGTTGATAAAGCAATTCAAGAACATGTCTGTAGAATAGCATTACAATTTTATTGAGTTTTCATTACAATGGTAATAATGTTAATGAAAGTATATGAAGGCCCATAATGATCCAGTTAACACTGAGTATTATAATAACAAAAGAATATGAATAGAATTCTTTGGGGATTTCATCATACCTGAGATATGATGCAATGGATACATTACTTGGTTATAAAATGGATGCAAATAAAATTCAGCGTGTTATGATACATCCGTCCTTGCCTGACCCAGGCACAGCTGCAAGTATTGAAAGCTTTCATTTATAGACTCAGGACAATTTAATTCTAGAGCCAATTTTAAACAAACTTATGGGAATATATCAGAAAATCTGATCTTCACCCCAATCCCTGGTGGAAGATCTTTCTTGCTGCTCTGAGCTCAGTGTGTCTGAAGTGGGCCCCTTATTGCCTATAAACGTTCATCCTGGTTCTGAGCTTTCACCATCTTTTGCATGACAATAGGACCATGACTCTGTCTTAGCTTGTTACTGTTCTCTTTAGTTTCTCCGTTGATACTGAAGCCCTATCCTGAAACCTCAAGTGTCTTCTTTGAGATTCCATTTTTCTTTTTAGCCCCTAGTAGGCTTCTCAAAGGCTGAACCTTGCCATGGACTGGAGTCCTTATTTATGCCAGGTGAATCTCTTGGAGCTACACAGCTTCCACCACCCACCTGATTACCAGTATTGCCATTGCCATGGCCATTCTGTGGCTTGCATCCTACACTTGTTTGGACCTTATGAGTGATGAGGCTTTCCCAACTTGCATCCGAATTTTATCCTTCCCTCTAGGATTTCATAATTTGAGAAGCTGGCCACCCTTCTTGGGGACCTGTCCTAAAGCTGAATTTATTCTCCTAGCATGAAATCTCACCATTCCCAACCTATTGAAGTCCTAGCATGCCTCATGACTGAGTTATGTATATTGGCATGCACAGTTAGAAACACTAAACCAACTTACACTGAGGTTCATTGTTTATATAGTCATTTAAGTGAATTGTATAATGAATAAATGGAGATATATACCAGTTGTAAGGATGAATTGTCTTGATTTCCCACCCCCATCAAACTTAGGAATCCACCTGTAGCATACCAGCCTTAACATGCATGTGAACAGAACTTTCTGCCAAATGCTTTTATGTTGAAGATTAGCTTTCAGGAAAAGCCTACAGTATAAGCATGTTTATCCATTATGTTATTCAGAACAAGCTCATGTAAAGATGTGCTATAGTGTACTAGAAGGGTTCTAGCCTTGGATTCAAATTATAGTCCTCTGCCTTTTATCCATGGGGAATATGTTCTAAGACCCCCAGTGGGTGTCTGAAACCACTGATAGTACTGAATATAATTGCTGTCAATCATAATATGTTTCTGTTCATGTCTTCCACCCACAAATTTAATGCCTTTCCATCTTAACTAAGCACTTGTCATGCACTGTGGCTATAACTTTTGCAGTTTGAGCTATGACAGCAAAACTAGCACAAATTTCTTTTTCCCTCTTCACAATTTCACAGACAGAAGATTTGCTCTAACTCAGTATAAGATGCTTTTTCCTTATTAAGTTGAGGACTTTCACCTTTTCACTGTTAAAGGAAGCACTTTATAGCTTCTCTTTGGCATATCCAAATTTCCAGCAACACTACTCTTGCTCTTTGAGGCCATTATTAAGTAAAAAAAGTGTTACTTGAACATAAGCACTGTGATACCACAACAGTAGACCTGATAACCAAGTGGCTACTAAGTGACTCATGGGCTAAGTGACTGGAGTGGATAGCATATACAGTGTAGATACACAGGACAAAGGGAGGATTCACCTTCCAAGAGGGATGGAGTGGGAGGGCAAGAGATTTCATCATGCTACTCAGAACAGCATGCAATTTAAAACTTATGAATTGTTTATTTCTATAAATTTTCATTTAATATTTTCAGACCACAATTGACTGAGAGTAACTGAAATTATGGAAAGCAAGATCACAGATAAAGGAGACTACCGTTTCTGGAGTTAAAAATGCCCTTGAGAAATTCATTTTACCTCTCTCTGTCTTAATTTCTCACATGTAAAATGAAGAAAATAATATCTAAGCCACATGCTACGAGTGTTGAATTATAGAGATGGAAGTATTCAACTCCTTGCCTTAGATACAATAGGTGCTCAATAATTGCTTGCTCACTTATATTTTCTATACAACATAGATGCATAATGCAGGGAGGGTGAGATGCATTAGGACGTTCATACTTCTGATTGCAAAAGGCCATATGCAATGCAAATCCTTCATCTTTTTTGTGTCTCGAAGAGGGACACAACTTTATGGCTTTAATTAATACGTTGTCCAAAAGCACCCACACTTAGCAGGGCTTACAAAATAGTCAGAGAACAAAGTACATGCTTTAGAATCAGAACTCTGGCCTTTCCTGATTATTACTCCAATTTTTTTTTTTTTTTTTTTTTTTGAGACGGAGTTTTGTCACCTAGGCTGGAGTGCAATGGTGCAGTCTTAGCTCACTGCAACCTCTGCCTCTCTGGTTCCAGCGATTCTCCTGCCTCAGCCTCCCAAGTAGCTAAATTTACAGGCGCCCACCACCACGCCTGGCTAATTTTTTTTTTAACTTTAGCAGAGATGGGGTTTCGCCGTGTTGGCCAGGCTGTCTTCGAACTCCTAACCCCAGGCAATTTGCCCACCTTGGCTTCCCAAAGTGCTGGGATTACAGGGGTGAGCCACCAGGCCTGGCCCTATTACACCTATTATCTCAGTTTCTTCAAAACTTGTATTTAGCAGTTAGTAGGCATTCAAAAAACATTTGTTGCAGTAAACTTTACTTTTAGGTTATCTAGTCTACGCATTCATTTTACAGATGGCGTAAGTACGGTCTCAAAATATTAAGTCAGTTATATCCAAAGTCCAGCACTTAGTCAGTAGCAGAGTCAGGATAGAACCTAATGTTACTAATTTCCAGCCAAGTTAAATTGACTTCTATTTCTACATTTTTCTTTTTCACTCATGATGTGGTGCCCTTTCTCTGTCCCTCTCTCCATTTCTCCTTGCTTTCCTTTCCACAATACCTATGCTGGCTACATATTGAGAATCTAAAATGAACAAGACACGTTTCCTACTTTTATACATGCCTGAGACATCCTGCCTCAGCTGACCTCTCTGAACCCACCCCAGTGCTGCCTGCTTATGGCTACCTGACTGCACTGGCTAACTTCTCTGCCAAGATCTATGGTTGCCTTCCTTTTCTTCTAGCCTTTTTACCCTTACAAGCATTTTTCAACCTCTTGATTTATTAGTCATCCTCTGTGCATAAATCAGGATTTCCTACCTAGACCTCCTCTCCTTTGGGTGCCTACATCCTACTGTGGTGTCCCAGTGCAGTGGGAGGTCTTAGGCACAGTTTGAAATTCTGTCCTTTTGGTGGCTCTGCAGGTGGTCCCCTGCTGGAGAGTTCATGTCTCCACTGCCTTCCTCAACCTCTGCATGTGGAGTCTGCACTTGACAAGATCAATGGTATGTGATTCTCGAAATTATTCTAATTGTGGCAGAAGCCTCAGTCACACCAGCTTAATGAGACCTGGAGTAGGTCTTAATTTCGATATGCCAATGTAAGCATGAAGGTATTTGCATGTCTGGCAAGTTATTTTCTACCCCACCTCTTGTCCTACTCCACTAGTTCTTAAGATGAGTTCTGCCTCATTTTCCTTTTGTTTAAACTGGACTACCTCCCTACCAGCTCCTACCGGGATCTTCCTTGGGAGACCAGCCCTACTCCTTGTGTCACCAACTCCTGTCTGTATCCTGCTCTTCAAGGGCAACAGTCCTGAAACCAGGGATCCATTGCCTACCCAATGTCAAGCTTCCTGATTTCTACTGCTATACCAACCCCAGTATGAACGGGAGTGGGCATTCTTCCCACTATGGATGTAGCTGACCTCCCCTCCTCTGCTATCATGTTGAGAAGATGCCCTTTTGGGTTAGACCCTACAAGACTACTGACTTCAGAGATGGGTACAGGGAACATCACTTTCCTGCACGGAGTAGAACAAAATGGCAAAATCTGGAAGGAGAGATTCAATCCCTAAATGTCAATATCCAAGAGATGTAGGAACTGACTGTTTTGTGGTAATACGTATTATTAATGGAGATAAGTGCCCTTTTGTGCCCAGATAACACTGGCTGCATAGCTTTGGGAGATAATGCATCGCTAAGTACTCCTGACACCCATTGCAAGGTTGATTTCTAAACAAATGGGCTGAAACTTAATTAGTTCTAATTCTAAAACACAAGGGCTCTGGGCCCACCTCAGCATGAAGAATGGAATCAAAGGTGCCAACTAAAGAGAATATTCCAGATGCTCACATTGAAATATGTAATCTGAGAGTGTTTTAAGTGCATCTGAGTACTTTAGTGCTTCATAAATGGTCGAGCTACATTATCAATCCTGGATATTGAGACACTAATAAACAAACACCTCTTACTTTTTATAATGCTGTGTGCCTGAGTCAGAGGAAATGTTGAGGATGATTAGAATACTGGAATACTCCTTTGTGGTTAGATGTTACTAAATCCCAATAGACTTTGGAGGTCAAAAAAAAAAACTTCAACTATATGCCACATAAAATCTACTATAACTGGGGTTTTCTGAGATCATTTTCCTAAAATAATAAACATAACAACAGAAAGTTGACTGCATGAGAATGAAATGTAGAACATTCAGTTTGCCAGTTTTTTTTTTTAAATTACCTGATGAATGATGATCTTTTGGTTTAATAAAGCAACATGTTTAGGAAACTCCAAAATAGATTGATTTTATTATCTCTTTGTTTAGATGATGAGAACAGGGCCATATATTTTTCATGATTGCCTTCCTCAATACCTTGTATAGTGCTTTGTACATAGTAGGCCTCTATAGTTATTAATTGAGCATTTCATGAATTATTCATTTTCTATAATGACCAAAGAAGCCATTGCACTGATAAACTTTAACAGAACTTTTTGCTGCCTGCATGCAGTCTTGGTCATAGTTTACAACCATTTATGCCATTTCCTCCCATTTTAACATTTTTGTAATTTGTATTATGTCCCAGGTCTATGAAATTTCTGAGGCATAGTATAAAGTGCAAAGTTAATGCTTCTTTTGCACACAAATATAACCCTCATGAGAATAAAGTCATGGATTTCAAACTTATATTTCAATGTGACAACTATATAAAGCCAGATTGATATATATTTTAAATCATTTTCCCTATGGCTTTATCCCCACCTGTCCTTCTCCAAAGCCTCATAGCAGCTTTAGCAAGATATTTATTAATTTAGTTGCATCTTTCACATAGTATCGGATTTGTGTAAATGCAATAAAATTCATAACACTCCTGTATAACATAGGGCAGAGACAAGCAGGACCCTTATGCTCTGAGGCTGGAATATAAAGTAGTTTCAGTTGCTGAGATAGATTAATTCTTTAGAGTCAGAAAACAGTCTTTAACTCCAGTCAGCCCAATTTCTGCCAAATAAGCAAGAAGATAAATGCATCATTCTTTGAAGACAGAAGACATGTTGAGAATCAGACAACTTAATTTCAAATATGAAATATATCTAATTGATTTGCAATACTGTCCCTGGTGTACTACCCATTGAAGATGCAATATTCTGAGGTTTCTGGACCTGTGACACCAGCTAGAAAAACATTATCTGCCACTTCTGCTTGAGCAATAAGAAGACATAGGAAAAGCATGAGGGATGATGATACACGACTCTGCAACTCCTGTGGGTCACTGCACTTTATCAACCAGAGACTAGTAGCACACAAACATATTATGGGGCTGATTTTGTCCTCGGCTACATCATCAATTGGTGTATGTGAATCACCTGACCCTTAATGGGAACCTTCATATACAGTCAAAGACAGAATTTAGATTAGGATGTGAACAGGCCAAACAGGCTGCCTCTGGCAGGAGGTAAATGTGCTCTTTTAGCCTATCTTTATCTGGCTAATGAAATAATATTACCGAGTAGTGATTTCTTTTCTTCTTGTGGTTTGACTTTGGTGATTTCTTTTTTCTTCTAGGACTGCATTAAATTGCAGGAATGGAACTTCAATTAATATTATAATAATCCTCATTGCTGATAGTGTTTTTTAAGCTCATTATCATCACATTTCTGTGTGATGTTTTAAAGATGCACAAGAGATTTAAAAATCCCTGATTAAATATTTCCAGTTCTTACTAATATAAATTCATACAGCCTAAAAGTATTAATGTGATCAATGCTAAGAATAGCAACATCCACAGTAAATATGCTGAACCTTTGTAAATTGCAATATTTATCTGATTTATTTTCTTGAATGTTGTCATCTACTCCAAACACAGATTATTGGAGAGTTCTGCCATGTATAAGAGATGTCAGAAATAATTTTGGCCAGCTATATGGGGATCAATTTATGTGTCTATTATGCACCCACCAAATATTTAGCATAATGTATCAAAATAGAATGTGAGAATAGGTAATTTGTTACAAAAGCAAAAATCAATACCATAAGTAAGTAAATAACTGAATTAAATTAATGATTGTTTAAAATGTATTATTTGTTATAGCTCTTGAAAATTGGGCAACCACAATTATTTTTCTGCATATGTTTTTGTGACATTTCTACTCTGAAGAATTCCTGTATAATAAACTCCATTTCGTGATTTTTTTTTTAATCAAGTGTCATGGTCTAGACTAATGGACACATCTGCATATGCTCCAGTATATTTCTTCGTGGGTGTCTTCTAAAATATTCTTATATTTTAACTGTCCTAGCAACAACATCATCACTCCCAATTATAGATCATGGGACTTCAAAAAGTTCATGGAAAATGAAAACACTATACATGGATTTCAAAATCCATGCACGAAAATACCCTGGTGTTAACTTGTTATAACATGTCTGAACAGGATCTAGTTTGAGGCACTAAGAAAGATAAGACATCAGTTTGAAAAGAGCCCCTATCAGAGCAACATAAATTCTGCTAAAATTGAAGCAAGAACAAATACCAAGTGTATGGTGAAGCCTGGGTGGAAGAATGGTGAAGTCATTGATACTTTATGAAAAGTGTATGGAGACAAGGCCCCAAAGAAATCAGTTTACAAATGGATAGCTTGTTTTAAGAAGTGATGAAACGGTGTTGAAAGTAAAGCCCATGGTACCAGACCATCCATATTGATTTGTGAGGAAAAAATTAATCTTGTTCATGCACTAATTGAAGAGTGTAGAGGATTACAGCAGAAATAATACCCAATACCATAGATGTCTAAATTGGCTCAGCTTACACAATTCTGACTGAAAAAGTTGAGCAACTTTCCACTCTGGGTGCCAAAACTGTTGCACCCAAATCAGCTCCAGACAAGAGCAGAGCTTTCAATGTAAATTTTAAACAAGTGGGATCAAGATCCTGAAGCATTTCTTCAAAGAACTGTAACAGGAGGGGTGAAACATGGCTTTACCAGTATTATCCTGAAGACAAAACACAGTCAAAGTAATGACTACCAAGAGGTGGAAGTGGTTCAGTCAAAGCAAAAGTGGACTGACCAAGAGCAAAGATCACAGCAGTAGTTTTTTGGAATGCTCCAGTCATTTTGCTTGTTGATTTTCTGGAGCACCAAAAAGTGATAACATCTGCTTATTATGAGAGTGTTTTGAGAAAGCCAATACTTTAGCAGAAAAACACCCAGGAAAGCTTCACTAAGAGTCCTTCTCCACTCTGACAATGCTCCTGCTCATTCTTCTCAACAAAGAAGTGCAGTTTTATGAGTGTCAATGGAAAATCATTAGGCATCTACCTTATAGTTCTGATTTGGCTCCTTCTGACTTCTTTTGTTTCCTTATCTGAAAAAATCTTTAAAGGGCACCTATTTTTCTTCAGTAAATAATGTAAAAAAGACTGCATTGGGATGGTCAAATACCCATGATTTTCAGTTCTTTAGGGATGGACTAAATGGCTGATATCATCACTTAACAAAAGTGTCTTGAACTTGACAGAGCTTGTGTTGAGAAACAAAGTTTATA
Organism: Pongo pygmaeus; assembly: GCF_028885625.2. Taxonomy (NCBI): domain Eukaryota; kingdom Metazoa; phylum Chordata; class Mammalia; order Primates; family Hominidae; genus Pongo; species Pongo pygmaeus. The sequence goes on along the minus strand of NC_072373.2, from coordinate 119,033,907 downwards.
TTTTTTATTTGTATCTTTTAATTCAGTTTTTCTATGAACTTTTTGAAGCCTCCTCTTTAAAATTGTCTTCCTCTTATAAAGGTTTTTTTATTTTTAAAAATACTGAAACTATAAAAAAAGTCTCTAAAATGTATGTCATTAATTCCCATAACATACTCTTTAATTTTACTTAGTAACATAAATTGCTTAAAACAGAACATATAGAATTTCATATTCACAAGTTTGCCTAATATGATGTTTCAGAAAAATATTGTATGTTCTCTTAGTTAATGCTTATGTCCTTGCCATTGACTTGTTTACAGATTATTTCATTGGATTGCCCTCTAATTCTGAGTTTTTAGTCTGAAATCCACCCAGTGTATGTGCAGGTCAAAGTCTGGAGGAGCTTTGGGGTAATAGGAAGAACTCAAGACTCTAAGTCCGGAGACACAGGTTTGAATTCTAGGTCCCTGGGTTCCTAAATCTCTCTGAGCCTTCGGTTTCTTCATCTATGATAAGTGGATGACAATAATTAGTTTACAGGGCGACTGTGAGGATTAAATGAAATATAATACTTTGAATACTTAGCATATATTTAATTTGACATAATCTAAAAGTGTTTGCCCAGGTTTGCTGGAAGTAAAAAATTGGTGCTCAACATCACCTCTCACTTGAATGGAAGAATAGCCATTGGACAGAGACATCCGTATATTAATGATTGGCTCTGGGTCTGTTTAGTTTTATTTGAGTCAATGAATAAGTGCCCATACAGCACTTTGTCCACTACTAATATTCTTATACTGTGTTAATTTCCATAGCAGCATTACTGCCTGCTGAGTTTCCTGGATTTGCTGAGCTAAACAAGTTCATTCGCACCCAGTTCCACCTGCGATGAAGATCCATCTACAGGGCTGGAACTGACAGGGAAAACTTTTCATCCCATCTGAGGTCACCTTCACTTACAGGATGCTGGCTGCTGATAAGTATCCTATCAGGAGAAGAAAAGAAAAATAATTTGACACTTATAGCCTGTCTTGAAAGATGAGATTCACTTATCAGCAAACCAGATGAAGAGAATCACTGAGCACAGAAATGAGATCTGAGTACACTAGAACTCAACTAATGTATCCCTGCCCATACAGGGTTAGTCTCTACAAATTGCCTATTTCAGTTATTTAGCCCCATTTTTTCCCAGAGATGGTGTGTTTCACATAATCAATAGCTACAAAATAAAAGCAGCATCTGCCTTGCCTTCTTTTCCCGTTATTTGGCTGTGGCCTCCTAACAATGTGACAAACAGAAGAAGAGAGAAGTAAACAAGAAATCAAAGAGATCTAGGGGAGATGGCTAACGTGGGGGTGAGGAGAGAAGCAAATACCGGTTTCACAACAGGTTGAATCATTGCCAAGGAACCCAGATTGACAAATATGATATACTGTTGAGATTCTCAGTGGCAACTGTTGCCAGTTTTGCAAAAGAGCAGTGTTATTGGAGCCGGATTTGGAAAGCAGATTTTGTGAAAAGTCTAGGATTCTGCTGTCTCCCAGGACTTGGTTCTAATTTTGTCTTTGGGCTGTCCTCAATGCTCCCACCTCTCACGCATGTGTTCTATTTGGGGGCTTATTGTGGAGGAAGCCAGCTAATGCTACATCCAGAAAGAGAGAGGGAGAAAAAAAGTCCAAATATATATTTTTCTTTATTGAAATGGAAAAACAAACTCAAAATTATCTGGATTTTATGTTTCCAGCCATCCTTAGTCACAGACAGAGCTCAGCAATCTGCTCACCTTGGCCCACTGAGAGCTGATATTTCACTGACAATTTTTTGCCCACCTGTAAAAGTTTGTCTCTCCCCAGCTGAGTATTGGTTCCCCACCCTTCTCCTTCTTCAGACTCTACTCTAATCCCCATGCATTCCCAGGCTTCCTGGGGCTGATGTGGGAAGACAAAGGAGGAACCCAGGACCCTAAGAAAAGGCAGCCTTCTGATACCCACTGCTATGGGATCATTATAGGAGGGCCAGTACTTGGTGGATAGCTGTGAGATGCAGCATAACTGTGCTCTCTGCAGGCAGGGCTTCTCCCTCAGGCTTGAGTTGTATTTTCCATGAACTTGTGCTGGGCCTTCCAGTGCCCAGCTCTTAGTCTTAGAAACTCCTTTGCTGCTAAGACCTTTCAGAGTGAGGCCTGAGGTAAGAGCAAAGCTGAAGGAAATCAGGTGGCAGGCCTGCTCCAGTCCTGGTCTGGTCCTGGGGGTGAGCATGTTGTGCAGGATGGTAGGTTGGTTCTCCCCATCTCGAGCCTTTGGGTGCTCTGGTTTCTTTGGCATATAGGTATGCACTGGGTTGGTCCCTAGGATCCTCTACCTGCCTTTTAGAATGTATGAAGTGGTCCTGGTTCCACCCTAATGTGAAAGAAGATCTTGCCATCATATAGGCAAGAGCAATGGGTCCCAACACATGGCCTAATGATGGCCATCATAAGATGATCAGACCATCTTTTTGTTATTTGAGTTATAATAACAAAGTAGATCGAAGATAGGTCCACTCTGTAGAACTAAAGTCATATGCATTGCTTTTCTCTACTTGCCGAATTGCTGTCTAGCACCCCCTTTTCTCTCTGAACTCCCCATCTTTTCAAGGGCATAAGGACCCCTTTCTGATTAGGAGAAAATGCAGGAATTTATTTTGAATTTTCTCTTTATTTCTGGTGCTGTGAGCACTTGGCCTTACAGTTGGAGTGGTAGCTGGGTATTAGGCCTTGTCTGGGCTTTCCTCATTTTCAGCAGAGCCCAGCTGGCTTTGGCCCGGTTTGGAGATTCTCCAACCAAGTCCCACCCCCAGAGAGGTTGCCGTACTCTCGCCATTAGAGAAGCAGCGGGGAGTTACAGCCACAGCAGCTTTTGCAGAATCCCTAGGAGACCTACAGGGGCAAAGCAGAGTAAAGGAAAAGGTCCTGGAGAGGTGAGATTTTCTCCATTTTCAACAAGAGTTTTAGACTACATTTTCCAAAAGTTGCTACACCTCATACAACTGCTTTGCAAACTCAACATTTGAGTTTGGCCCACTGAAAAAAAAAGTTAACTTACTACTACTACTTTCTGTCTATGTCGTGTTTCCGGCTTAGAGCCAGGCTTAGAGTTGTGATGAAAAGGAAAGCTCTAACTAAAATAATATTTCTTGTCATAGTAGTTGTTTTGTTTCATAAGTGTTGACATGTAGGTTGTTACTGCATTTTACAGATGAGGAAACTGAGCCTCAGGACTCAGAAATATTGTGAGGAACACAGTAAGAACAAGACACGTTAGGCGTTATTATCCCAGGTTTAACCTGTTGCTATTTGAGAATGGCATAGAGAGAAACAAAAGCTATTACTTAGAGAAAGCTGGCTGCTCTCTTAGACCAGCTTTGAAGGATAAGGACCCTGGTTAGGCCATCACAGTCTAGGTCCATGGTTCTCAGTCTTTGGCTTACATCAGAATCAGCTGTGGAGCTTTAAAAAATAGAGATTCCTAGGTCTTATCCCATACCTCCCAAATTAGAATCTCCAGGGACAGGTCTTGGAAGTCAACATTAAAAAAAAATAATGAAAAAACAAAATATCCTTGGTTGAGTGATACTGTCGGGCAGCAAGTTTGGAAACGATCTAAGGTTTTACCTCTAATTTTGGTCCTGAAAATTCCTTGCCAGAGGTAATAAGTCTTCTGGAGATGGACTCACATTAACACAATTATGACATGTGACTGATACATGGATCAGAGTGACAACTGACTGTGAGAACTATCCTGTTGTTAGCCTAACAAGACCATCAGGCTCTTGTTGGTAGAAGGTTATGCTTTTCCTTGAGGCTGCATGTAGCCAGGTGAGCAGAGACCAAAGGTGGAGAAAGTGGATGATCATGAGAGGCAGGACCATCAAACATGGTGACCCTGAGGCATTCATCTTCCTCAGAAGGTTCCTGCTGTACAAACAGAATACTCGTGTTCATGGGCTCAGATGCATCACCAGATTTTATCTTTGACCATCCTGTTTACGGGTGCCTTATCCCCCATCCCCATTCTGAAAATAATTATTTTTATTAGATACAAAATACAGTATAGTTGATTAGATTTGCTCTTTTCCAGTTAAAGATCACAGCCTAAATGCTCATAGTTAGCAAGAGTTTGAGATAAACAGGCACTGTTATACTTAACTTGTTACTGGGAAATTAGCACAGTCTTTTGATATGAAGTATTGGTAGCTACAGGGATAATTTTTGGCACTATTAACAATACTGAAAAGTTGGAAGCAACCTTTATGTCCAAGAATAGAAGTAGATAAATTCATTATTGTATATGCACATACAGAACGGGCTGATATATAGTCATGGTTTAGAATAAAATGTAATTAAATGGAAAATACTCACGATATATTGTTACGTGATAAAGCACATACAAATTTTTGTATGTGTGAAAAGAGGTACACCAAAATGTTAATGGTAATTTTCCCTGGATGGTTTAATTATGAGTGACTTTTTCTGTTTTTAGTTATCTACATATCTACTTTAATTTTATCATAATAATTATATATAAATTTTATCATAAGAAAAAGCCAAATAAGCATTTTTATAAAAGTCATAATTCAGATTTTCTTCCTGACATTATATGTGAGTCATCATGACTATTAATATATTTTGGGTGACCTTCAAATGTAGTTTTGAGTTTGTGTTATTTCTATGAATGATGGTTGTCATCCCTTACCCCTTTATCTAGACTAACTTCATTCACAGAAGCCATCTGAATTCAGTTTTGGAGTCTGCTCAACTTCTGGTGGTGCATACACAATTTAACCACTGTGATGGGGACATTCACTCAACAAACATTTATTGCAGACTTTCTCTTATAGACTTTAAGGGTATATGTTTGAACAATATATATTACTGCTGTAAAGGAGTCAGGTGGGGATATAAAGAAATGTAAAACAAATAATAAATAATTTATTAGAGATAGGACTATGAGATCCTAGAAGAGGGAGTGACTAATTTTGACTGGGAAAATAAGTCTTAATAGAGGAGGCAACTTTTAAGCTGAATCTTAAATGAGTAGAAGTTTTCCAGGTGAGGGAAGGTGGGAGAGCATTTCTAGGAAGAGCAAACAACTCATGCAAAGACACAGAGTAGTGAAAAGGCATTGTGTGGAATGTTGAGAAGTTCAGTGGGGCTGGAGCTTGGGGTATTACGGAGAAAGGAAAGGAGATGAGACTAGAATGAGAAATTAATACCAGATAGTAAAGTGTTTTGTATGCCATGTGACAGGATTTTAATTTGATCTTTTGAGTAATGGAAATTGGCAGTGGTTTATAAACAGGAAAAAGACGTGACAGAACTATTTTTAAGGACACAACCCTGGGGAGGATGTGGAAAATGGAATAGATTAGGGTAGAGGCCTGAGGCACAGCAGATAGTTGGGAAGCTATTGTAGCATTAAAGATGAGAGATAATAAGGGCGTGGCCTGAGTCAGTGACCCTGGAAATAGAGAAAAAAGGCTTTATCTGAGAGGCCTCTAGTCAGTAGGGAGAAGATTTCCCCATTCCCCTCTTATGTATTGTAGTTCTTAATATACTTTCCATGTGCTTTTAGAGATGTGAACCTCCATATTGAATATTTACTCTGCCAACCCAAATTTGAATCAATGCATGAGCACCTGTGTTTGACAAAGCCCAGTGGATCCAAATCCAGTTTGCATTGAGTATGTCCCAAAAAATGAGTAATGGCTGCAGTATACAAAACAAAACCACCCCCGACTCACATGTGTTTCTGTGATTCCTTAAGATGCCGGAAGAAGATGAAAACAGTTACCAGTGTTGGCTTTTAAGAAAATGTCAGATCCAAAACATTCAACCATATTTTCCCTCTGACTCAACATGCCTGTAGTTTTTAGTGAGACACCTTTAGAAATCATATAATCCTTTTGGTTGAGAATTTGTCATTGAATAATAAAAAGAATACAAGATCTGAATCCAGACAGACCCGAATCTGTAATAATTGTGTGACTTTGGGTAAGTTACTTAATTTCTTGTTTTACTTATTTGTGAAATGGAGGTATTCATATCTATTTTTCAAGGCTAATATGAGAATTACAGATCATATATGTTAAGCATCTTGTACATTCTTGGTCCACAAAAAATAGTTAGGGCTGGGTGCAGTGGCTCATGCCTGTAATCCCAGCACCACTCTGGGAGGCCAACGCGAGTGGATCACTTGAGGTCAGGGGTTCGAGACCAGCCTGGCCAACATAGGGAAACTCTGTCTCTACCAAAAAATACAAAATTTAGCCAGGTGTGGTGTGCATGCCTGTAGTCCCAGATACTTGGGAGGCTGAGGTGGGAGAATTGCTTGAATCCTGGACAGGGCGGGTGCAGTGAGCCGAGATCATGCCACCGCACTCCAGCCTGGGAGACAGAGTAAGACCCTGCCAAAAAAAAAAAAAAAAAGAGGAAATAGCTTTTAATTTACTTTCAGAAGCTTGTTCTGGGCAAGTGATATCTGAAGGATTGTGTTCATTTCTGTTTATGGCAGTTTAGGAAAGACACTGATAAGCTAAAGGCTTTTAGAGAAAGATGTCAAGGATGACAAAGAGAGTAGAAATAATTTTTGTGGTGCTTCCTCTTCCTGGTACCCAGAGCTATGTAAGCTCATTCTATTTTCCTTATTGTCTTTGCTGCCAGGAAACTCAGTGTCATATTTGAAATTCACATTCAGCAACTGCATTAGCCCTTGAATTGGTATATTTGCTTTATCCTTTTGTTTGTCACCTTAACACTTCTTTGGAAAGAGATTCAGCACAAATAATTTCAGGGAATAAAATAAAATAAAATGTAGTGTGCAAACTTGTAAAATAAATTAAACAGATTTAACATGCAAAATAGAAGCCTAAAAAGGGAGTTAAAATTATTCTCAAGTATTTGAAAAATTGTTATGTTGCAAAGAAAATAGACTTATTTGTATTGCTCTAAACATCAAACACCTGAACAGTAGATTGAAGGTGCAGGATAATTATTTAAGTAAAATAAAAGAAGGGATTTATAAAATAGCTGCACTAATGGAATGGAATTTCTATTAGGAAAATGAGTCCTTCATCATTGGAAGACTTAAACTTTCTATATAATTTTTTACAAAAATAGAAAAACAATCTTATAATTCATATGAAACCACAAAAGACCCCAAATAGCCAAAGCAACCTTGAGCAAGAACAAAGCTGGAGGCCTCACATTTTCTGATTTCAAAATATATTACCAAGCTACAGTAATCAAAACAGTACAGTACTGGCATAAAAGCAGACATATAGACCAATGGAACAGACTATAGAGCCCAGAAATAAAACCATGCATTCATGGCCAACTGATCTTCAACAACAGTGCCAAGAATGTAAAATGGGGAAAAATAGTCTCTTTAATAAATGATGTTAGGAAAACTGGATATTCATATGCAGAATAACAAAATGGAACCTTAATGTCACACCTTATACAAAAGTCAACTCAAAATGGATTAAAGACTTAAATATAAGACTACTAGAAGAAATCATTGGGAAAAATCTTTATATTGGTCTGGGCGATGATTTTTTGGATTTGACACTAAAATCACAGACAACAAAAGCAAAAATGGACAAATGGGATTTGCACTGAACTAAAAACCTTCTGCAAGGCAAAGGAAACAATCAACAGGGTGAAACAGAGTGGGAGAAAATATTTGCAAACCATAGATTAGAGAAGGTGTTAATATTCAAAATACATGAGGAGTTTGTGCAACTCAGTAGCAAAACTCCCCAAAAACCTGATGGAAAAATGGGCAAAAGACCTGAATCGACATTTCTCAAAACAAGACATACAAATACTCAACAGATATATGAAAAGATGCTCAGCATCACTAGTCATCAGGAAAATGCATATCAAAACCACTCCTCTTACCTGCTGGAATGGCTGTTAACAGAAGAGATAACAGTGTTGGCAAGAATGCTGAGAAAAGGGAACCCATGTACATAGTTGGTGGGATTGTAAATGGTTACAGTCATTGTGTAAAAACAGTATGGAGGTTCCACAAAAAGTTAAAACAATAATACGTTATGATCCAGCAATCCCACTTTTGGGTGTATATCCAAAGGAAATGAAATCAGGATTTCAAAGAGATACCTGCTTTCCCGTGTTCATTTCAGAATTATTCATAATAGTCAAGATATGTAAATGCCCATCAGTGGATGAAAAGTTAAAGAAAATGTGGTGTATTATATATACAATGGAATATTATTTAGCCCCAAAAGAAGAAAATTCTGCCATTTGTGAAAACATGGATGACCCTGGAGGACATTATTCAAAATGAAATAGGCCAGACACGGAAGGACAAACTCACAGGGACTGAGGGAAGAGGAAATGGGGAGATGTTGGTCGAAAGTTTCAGTTATGCAGGATGAATAAGTTCAGATCTAACATACAACAAAGGAACTATAGTTAACAATCCTTTATTGTATACTTGAAATTTGCTAAGAGGATAGATCTCAAGTGTTCTTGCACCTCATTTCCCCCAAAAAGAAAATGGTAATTATCTGAGGTGACAGCATGTTAATTAGCTTATATACATATAAAATTATCAAACTACGCACCTTAAATATATACAATTTTTAATTGCCAAATATACATCCACAAAATTAACTATATCTATTGGTAAAAAAAAAAAAAAACTTACTTTATATTTTAACTCCATTTGATGGCCTCTAAAAACTCTTCTAACCCCAAATCTCATGGTTATGTATTTTCAAGCAGCTTCTTTAGGGCAATTTGAAAATGTCACCATCCATTGGTTGACAAGGAAACTCTCCATCAGGACTGCTCCGAATCTGTTGGTCAGCTTTTTGGTGACCGGTCACAGAAAGATGGCGTGCTCTGGGGATACCCAGTTTTTGCCTCTGGTAGCTACCTCTGGGCTACCTCTGGTAGCCCCATTTGGTTACTTAGCAATATCTGTTGTGTCCCACATAGCCAGACTCTGCAGAAAATGTGGGTTCACAAAGAGAGAAGACCCCCTTAAAGCCCCCATCACCATGGCATTAGAGACTCTTTTACAATGGTAAGCATATTTCACATTTAATAGAAGCCATTTGAATTGAGTGGCTCTTGCACCCAAGAGATGATGAGGTCATTTATGTAATAATAACTTATTATTTTGAAGCAATTTTATCTCTGGGGTTTCATTTCATCTTCTTTCAATGTAGTTCAATATATTGGGACTGGATAAAAATGCTGGGTCACAGAAAGGCTAAGTGACTGTATTAGTGACTTAATGCTGGCTGCACCAGACAAACCACAATATATCAATGACTTAACACAATAAAAGGGTATTTTTCACGTCACAATTAGATGCGACTCAGTGGTCTTTCTCCATCTTGTAGCTATGCCATCTGGAACATGAGGCCTCCAAGGTCACAGAGGAGGGCAAGAGACAGACTGAGGAGGCACACTGGCTCCTCACTGCCTTGTTCTGAAGGTGACACAGATGACTTCTGTTCACATTTCATCAGCAAACTCTAGTCACTGTATCCCAACCCAACTGCAGGGGGGCGGGGGAAGTTAGAGGAACACATGAGTTTTTGGTGAGCACTATCTCTGACCTGGTGACTAGGGTCACTTAGCTAGTTAGTGGCTTAACTAGAACTAGAAATTGAGTCTTCTGATTTCCAGCATTTAATTCTCTGCTGTGAACTCTGCTGTCTAATTTTCCTGTTGAGATGGAATGTGGTGTTTAGGGATCAACCCAGAGTATTTTGGGAGCCAGGGGTCTTGGAACCAAAGATTTGGGCCATGCTATGGCTTCTTATAGGATTTTCTAATTTTTTTTTCATAGGTTGTCTGGACAAAGATTACCAAATTGAGAGGAGGGGATGTCTGTGAACAGTTATGAAATCTGGAACCACAGGAATCTACTGTAGAGAAAGGTGTGATAGTGTGAGATAGAGGAGAGTAAACCAAAAAGATTTTTCACTTAGTGGCCTGTCAGGGTCAGCCAGGCTGCAGACTAATAATCTGGCTGTTCTTCAAACCTGTATTTATTAAATATTTGCTCATCATTTATTTAGAGGAGAGGATGGATGCTCCATGGAAAAAGGCAAAGAAAGAAAACAGCTGGTGGCAGATAGCACACACTCTCAATTGTCCCAAACAAATTTAGCCCTGTCCCAAATGGGCCTGTTGTTCTTGCAAAGCAAAATGCCTGCAGTTAAATGGACCCATCACTTAGAAGGCAGTTAGCAGTCTTGAGAGACTCATTCCCTTATCCTGAAGGAACTTTACAGAATATTATAATTCTGGACATAAGTTTTCCCCCATTTTACTGCCTTGCTAAGGATATTTTGATGTTTATTATTGTTTGGTGCTCCAAGTATGTTCTCTCTATAGAAGAGCTTGAGACACCTAGATGCATTACTGGAATGGTCTGGGAGTGGGCACCCATTGCCTCCTTCCGTTTGGGATACGTATATCCAATCCCTCTGACCTGATGTGTGTAATCTACAGAGAGAGTCTGCTTTGACGTGATCTGTTTCCTTCTAACCTTCTAAATTCTGTATTTTCAGGAGAGCACAACTACCGTTTCTGTAGTGCTTCAAGATACCCTGTTCTCAGCCCAGAGAATCATCCCTAGATATCCAGGAAATGAGATACAGGAACCTGCAATGATGAGGTTTAGAGTGGGAAATGTTTATGCAGAAAGTTAATGTACTTATGAGAACTTTGATTTTTGCATTTATTGACTTACTCAAAGAACCTTGCTCAGCAATACATTGTCATAATTTTATATGGGTGTTGTTCACACACACCCTGATAGCTTTCTGTCATGGTTACTAGGAGAGAGAGCAAGACAAAATAACAGAATATTGTCTTTCATTCGTGCATGTCAAAGAATACTAAACAAGAATATGTGCATTTAAGTAGATTCTTTTCTGATATAGACTCTCCAATTAGAATTTGGTTTACTCAGGAAAAAATCAGTGACTTGTTTTTATCTCACACAGCTGTGAGAAAATAAGCCTACCAAACTATACAAATGATTGAGAACATTTGTTTCTCAGCATTTTAGGCTGGCTGGTGGCAATGCAGAGTGAAATAGCCTTCAGAGAGTACTTTTCCAAGCCTTCCTCCTCCTTATGAAGGCCTAGGTGGAAGGCCTTCATAAGGAGGCCTTCATATGACGGTCTAAATGTTAGAGAGGCACTTATTTGATTTATTCAAAAAGGAATGAATTTGTAGAGATGTCCCAGAAAAAAAATACTAAGATATGCTATCAGAGAACAGGAAAGCTGTCCCACCATAGGACAGGGCCTATGAAAATAGATGAGTTTTAAGTTCTTTCATTAATTGAATTAATTAGTGAATGAAAATCCCCTCTTCATTATTCAAATACATACTGAATTTCTGCAATATGTTCTACTGTTGCCTTGGTTATTATTCTTAACAGCCAATTGTAAAATGCGGGGAGATTTTACTATTAAACAATACACTCTCACATTTTTCCTTCTCCATCAGCACATCTCATATTATCCACTGTGAAACTGTACATGTAGTTATGGGTTCAAGGACACATCTCATTTGTGCTGTGTGGGAATGCATAGGGGGAGGTAGGGGTGGGAGAGAGAGACAGAGTACGAGAGAGATTGAGATTAAAGAGATCCCTGCAATCAGTTGTGGAAAGTCACAAACAAGCCTTCACATTACACAAGGATCTGGTCACAGGTTTGCACCACTAGACAGTTCTTTCCAGGGGTCAATCTCTTTCTTTAGTCAATGGCCCATCTTCTGGGCCCTGATTCTTGTGGCCAGGGATATTTTGGCATCCCATGCTATTTTTACCTTCCTATTGAAGGTTGATGTATTAGTCTGTTTCCACCCTGCTGATAAAGACATGAGTCTGGGCAATTTACAAAAGAAAGAGGTTTAATTGGACTTACAGTTCTACATGGCTGGGGAAGCCTCACAATCATGGTGGAAGGCAAGGAGGAGCACGTCCTGTCTTACATGAATGGCAGTAGGCAAAGAGAGAATGAGAAAGCTGCAAAAGTGGAAACACCTGATAAAACCATCAGCTCTTGTGAGACTACCATGAGACTACCATGAGAACATTATGAGAGAACCACCCTCATGATTCAATTATCTCCCACCGGGTCCCTTCTACAAGGCATGGGAATTATGGGAGTGCAATTCAAGATGAGATTTGGGTGGGGACACAGAGCCAAACCGTATCATTCTGCCCCTAGCCCCTGCCAAATCTCATTTTTTCACATTTCAAAACCAGTCATGCTTTCCCAACAGTCCCCAAAGTTTTAACTTATTTCAGAATTAACTCAAAAGTCCACAGTCCAAAGTCTCATCTGAGACAAGGCAAGTCCCTTCCACCTATGAGCCTATAAAATCAAAAGCAAGCTAGTTATTTGCTAGATAAAATTGGGGTACAGACACTGGGTAAATACAACCATTCCAGATGGGAGAAATTGGCCAAAATAAAGGGGCTGCAGGGCCCATGCAAGTCTGGAATCCATTGGGGCAGTCAAATCTTAAAGCTCCAAAATGATCTCCTTTAACTCCATGTCTCACATACAGGTCACACTGATGCAAGAGGTTGGTTCCCATGGTCTTGGGCAGCTCTGCTCCTGTGGTTTTGCAAGGTATAGCCCCACTCCCAGCTGCTTTCACAGGCTGGCATTGAGTGTCTGCGGCTTTTCCAGATGCACAGTGCAAGCTGTCTGTGGATCTACCATTCTGGAGTCTGAAGGACGGTGGCCCTCTTCTCACAGCTCCACTAGGTGGTGCCCCAGTAGGGACTCTGTGTGGGGGCTCTGACCCCACATTTCCCCTCCACACTGTCTTAGCAGAGGTTCTGTGTGAGAGGCCCACCCCTGCAGCAAACTTCTGCTTGGGCATCCAGGTGTTTCCTCACATCTTCTGAAACCTAGGCGGAGGTTCCCTAACCTCAATTCTTGATTTCTATGCACCCACAGGCCCAACACCACGTGGAAGCTGCCAAGGCTTGGGGTTTGCACCATCTGAAGCCATGGCCTGAACTCTATGTTAGCCCCTTTCCACCACAGCTGGAGCTGCTTGGACACAGAGCACCAAGTCCCTAGGCTGCACACAGCGTGGGGACCCTGGGCCCGGCCCACAAAACCACTTTTTCCTCCTAGGCCTGTGATAGGAGGGGCTGCTGTGAAGACCTCTGACATGCCCTGGAGACATTTTCCCCATTGTCTTGAGGATTAACATTTGGCTCCTTGTTACTTATGCAAATTTCTACAGCCAGCTTGAATATCTCCTCAAGAAATGGGATTTTATTTTCTATCCCATGGTCAGGCTGCAAATTTTTCAAACTTTTATGTTCCATCTCCGTTTTAAAACTGAATGCTTTTAGCATCACTCAAGTCACCTCTTGAGTGCGTTGCTGCTTAGAAATTTCTTTCACCAGATATCCTAAATCATCTCTCTCAAGTTCAAAGTTCCACAAATCTCTAGGACAGGGAAAAATGCCACCAGTCTCTGCTAAAACGTAACAAGAGTCACCTTTGCTCCAGTTCCCAACAAGTTTCTTATCTCCATCTGAGACTACCTCAGCCTGGACCTTATTGTCCATATCGCTATCAGCATTTTTGTCAAATCATTCAACAAGTCTCTAGGAAGTTCCAAACTTTCCCACATTTTTCTGTCTTCTTCTGAGCCCCCAAAACTGTTCCAACCTCTGCCTGTTACCCAGTTCCAAAGTTGCTTCCAAATTTTTTAGTATCTTTTCAGCAATGCCCCACTCTACGGGTACCAATTTATTGTGTCAGTCTGTTTTCATGCTGCTGATAAAGACATATCCAAAACAACAACAACAACAACAACAACAACAACAACAACAAAAGACATTCCCCAAACTGGGCAATTTACAAAAGAAAGAGGTTTAATTGGACTCACAGTTCCACATGGGTGGGGAGGCCTCACAATCATAGTGGAAGGCAAGGAGGAGCAAGTCCCGTCTTATGTGGATGGCAGCAGGCAAAGAGAGAATGAGGAAGCCCCAAAAGTGGAAACCCCTGATAAAACCATCAGATCTCATAAGACTTATCCCTTACCACAAAAACATTATGGGGAGACCACCCTCGTGATTCAATTATCTCCCAGAGGGTCTCTTCCTCAACAGATGGGAATTATGGGAGTGCAATTCAAGATGAGATTTGGTTGGGGACACAGAGCCAAACCATATCAGTTGGGTTATTGTTTTTTATTTTGGTTCCTTTCCTTACAGGGAATGTGGAGTGTAGTTATAGAATCCAGCTTTGATCAGCTTGGGAGATACATTTTCCTCCAGTCATATAATTTTGTCCATTCCACCAAGTCTAGATGTCCCTGGTTCTGTTGCCTCACTCCCCCCACATCACCCTTCTCTCTTCCTGCTTGCACCATATTGCATATCTGTTTCTCTATCCCTAATCCCTTCTCTTGGACTCAAGAAGCCTCAATAAGCTGCCATACTCAAAGAAATGTATTCATAATATAAATGTTCCATGTTGGCAGAAAATGGTGGTGGGAGGCAGATTAGAGAAAGAGAAAGACCAAGCACCCAGCAAGTGTCTAAGTGCCATTGTTTGATACCCACATTCAGAGAGAAGCAAGACCACTAGGACCTCTGAGATCCTCTGGCATAGCCATCTTGTTTTATAGAAAAGGAAACTGAAGAGCTTAGAATTGAGAGGCGACAAGCACTTAAATAGCCCCCATCTCTTGGCTCCTGGCCCAGTGTTCCTCTGCAACTCATAGCTGCCCCTGTAGCCACTGGCCATTTTTTCCCCCAAACCTGGGGCGGGCTTAGGAAGAGTTCTTCTTCCATTTCTACCAGGAGCAGATCACACAGGAATTTTCTACTCTGATCTGACTCCCAGGCCCAGTTGATTATCCATGTAACTCTCTTCGAAGTGGAATAAAATTCCTTCTAAAGGCAGGGAGTTGGGAGGGGTCAGCCTAAGAATCATTAGGCTGTTAGTACTAAGCTCCTCTGAAACTCCTGGGTTATTGCCCTGGCGTTCCCAAGAATGCCAGTAAGTCCCCAACACTTTTAGAAGCTTGTTTTTGAATGTGTACCTGCTGATTAATTAATTGAAGAAAGCTACTGGAGCACAAACATAATCTCACCCTGTGTTAGTCATTCCTGGATGGGGAATGTGTTCCTGGGAAGACAGTCGTGTTAATGTTGGCAATTTCTATTCTGCTCATGTCTCCAGAGCCCATCACTGTGGCCCACAGAGCATGAGCTCATGAGCTCATGGTTTAATTGGGTTAGAAATTAAATGAATGCTCTTTTTCTTCTAAAGGAGAAGGAGAGCCACCGCATACTAAGACTAGCAATTAAAACTGCAAGAAGATAACTTGGCAGGAGTGTCAACAGTGAGGCACACATGAAGTGGAGAGGAACAAATACTCTTATCTCCAGCAAGAGCAAGAAAGTTTGACAGGTAGCAGTTCTCAACACGGATAGCTGAGGGGTGGAGGGTGAGATGGATTTATAGTAATCTCAATAAACTCAAAGACACACATATGAGAGAAAGGGAAGACTAAATGATATCGTACTTACATGTGTTTGTTCTTCCATGAAGACAAAAGAAACTTCTGGATGAAATATCTAGTTAGTTGAGATGATTCTAAAGCTCCTTCCAAATCTAAATTATGATGTCACATGAAACTCAAACCTACATCACCAGCTGATAGAGTCACACACCCTATATCCTCAAAATCCTTGTTATTTATTTCTGGGAGTTCCCAAATGGGTGTCTCATGTGTGTCCCCAGCCCAGTCATTCAGCTACAGCCAGTGTGAGGAGCCTTCGACTTCCCATTTCTCATGCCCAAGAGCCCCGTGAAGAGGCACCACTGCTGGGACCGCTCACATCTGGCATGCCAGTGTCCCTCCAGGGGTGCTACCTCCCAAAGCTTCCAAAGCTGCCAGTCATCTAGGCAAAGGTGAGGAGAATGTGTTACTCAGTGTCTCAAAAGTCTCCTAAAAAAAGGTTCTGACCTCTGGTCTTCATCTTTCCAACCATAAACATTCAGACCAAAGGACCGTATGAACAATTCAATTAACAAATCTTTGTTGATGGCCTAGTATGTGCCTGGTACTTTTCCAGGCGCTGAGATGCAGTAATGAACACATAGAAATGATTCCTGCCTCCTTTTCCCTTCTCTGCTTCTAGCTCCCATCCCTCCAAACCCAATTATTTCACCTTCTCTAGTTATAAAACAAAAGTTCCCATGGATATTGATAAATGATAGAGTTGCGAATGGGGTGTTGTGAAGAAATGAACTATCCATAGTAGCATGGTTGGGGCTTCAGCTCGCCTAGCCAAAGATGCCCTGTACATCTGAAAAATCCATATACCAAAATTGCATAGATAATTACTTTCTATGCAGCCAGTCACAAGTTACTTTACCTGATAGTTTTAATATGTGGTAGAAGGAAGGCATTTGGAAGACCAGTTTAATAATACAGTAAATATGTTAGTTTTGTACATTTTGTGTATCTGCAAATATACAAAGGCATTTTGAACATTTGTATATTTGCAAAATGTGGTATGTTTTTCTCCTCCCCCCACATTGCCTCATTAATTCAGAAAATATTTATTGGGCACCTAATTTATGCCCAATAAATATTTTCATGCCAAACACTTTTCTTTTTTTTTTCTTTTTTTTTTTTGGAGACAGAATCTTGCTCTGTTGCCCAGGCTAGAGTGCAGTGGCACGATCTCAGCTCACTGCAACCTCTGTCTTCCAGGTTTAAGTGATTCTTATGCCTCAGCCTTCCAAATAGCTGGGATTACAGGCATGTGCCACCACACCTGGCTAATTTTTGTGCTTGTAGTAAAGATGGGTTTCACCACGTTGGCCAGGCTGGCCTCAAACTGCTGACCTCAGGTGATCTGCCTGCCTTGGCCTCACAAAGTGCTGGGATTACCAGTGTAAGCCACCACACCTGGCCCAAAACACTTCTCCAGTTGATTGGGATATAGCAAAGAACAAGATGGACAGAAAATGCCTGCCTTTGCAGTCTTTATTGTGGGGTAAGACACAGTCAATATAAATAAACTATACATAAATAAATAGTATGTTAGTTAAATGTGCTCAGGTGAAATAAACTAAGAAGGAGGACGGAGTGTTGAGGGAGGAGCTGGCAAGGAGAGCAAAGAAGCCCTTACTGAGAAGGTGACATTTGACCCTTGAAGGTGATGAGAGGGCATGCCATATCTAAAGCAAGAATATTCCAGCTTTGGGGAACAGCAAATGCAAAGACCATGAGGTAAACAGGTAAATGGAATATTCAGGGAACAACAAGAGGTCAGTGTGGCCAAGGAGCAGAGTGAAGGAGGGAGAGAGCCTGAGGAGATTAGGCCAAAGACACAGCAGGGGCCATATCTTGAGGGCCTTGTGGCTTTTTGGAAGGACTTTGGCTTTTACCCAGAGTGAGATAAGAAGTCATTGGAGAGTTTTGAGTAGAGGGGTGACACGATCTGGCTCTTTTTTTAACAGGCTAAGTCTAGCTGCTCTCTGGGGAATAGACTAAAAGGGCAAGGGTAGAAGCAGGAAGTCTAATTAGGAGAGTATTGAAATGATGGAGGTGAGAGGTGAAGAAGGCTCCTACCGGGGTGATAGCTGAGGAAGTAGGGAGAAGGCACATGTCATGGGCTTTCATAATTCAGAACATTAATTTCATCATGCCGTATTGTAACATTTGGTTTCTCTGGTAACATGCAATTTTGGTTTTTTGATGATGAAATAAAGTAATATATATATCAGGTACAAATATGGCCCCTGGCCTATGATAAGCATTTGACTAGTGCTAGTTACTGCCTATTTTCTAACTTTTCTACTCTAGCTACTTCTGAGAATGGTTTGCTACAGATAATAATAAAAACTGTGTATCCATATACATAATTGGTTAAAATGAAAACAAAGATCAGAAATCATGTGTAGGAGGGGAAGATTGTAATTGTACAATAAATTAGATTATTACTGCAAGTAGGCACTAATTCAACTTCTGTGCTTCCTAACAGGCAAGACAAAAAATGAAATTACATAATTTATCAGGTTTTGTCTGGTAAGAGGAAACATCAATTTTCAGGAGACCTAGACTTGTTCCTAGCACTAAATTCCTATTGATTCCTAATATAAGGAACTCTGATTATTAGTATCTAATGTCCTCAACAGCAATTCAGCAGGTAATACAGAGATAATCTTTGTTATTTCTTTTATTGATTCACAATAGGATTATTAAATAATAACTCAGTAAAGCCATTAAGGAAACAACATAGTTTAGTGAAACGAGCATTAGATAAGTTCTTAGAAAACTGAGTTTGAGACCCAGTTGTACCCATGTGAGCTTAAGAACACTTAAACCTTTTGAACCTTACAAAATTGTTGTGAGAAGCAAATGAGACGATATGTTTAAAAACTCATTATAAGTTATAAAACATATATTCTTATATTACTGAAATCTGAGTGCTGAGTTAATTCAATCCAAGTTCATAAAGTTTTAAACACTCAATATGAAAGGAAAATGATACCTTTACTAATTCAATCAACAAATATTTACTGAAAGTCCACTATGTCATTGTTATAGGCGCTGAGTGGGAAAAAAAAAAAAAGCCCAGGCCCATTCTAATCAAGCTTTAATTCTAGTAGGGGAAGACAAATACATTTACTAAAATTAAGTAATAATAAGGGACATTAAAAAAAACTAAAAAAGAGTAAATGGGTAAGAGAGTGAATCTAGAGAAACAAGGAGTTAATGTGTTCCCTGGCTGCCTTTGTCAAATATCACTTTCCATCTGCATTTTTGACTGGAGTCTACTTCATGCATTTATTCATTATTTCAATCAACATTTACAGAGCTACTCCCACATGCTAGAGTCTGGGCAGTCAGTTGAATACCTGCCAGTTGATTATCATATTGATTCACTCCCGTCTTCTGACGTGCCATCTTGTGACCAGCAGCAGCACACCTGGGTGGGACATCGATGTAGTTGGGGTGAAGAGCAAGGTGAGATGGTGGCCCTCAACCTTGCCCAAATCACCAAACCACAAACCCAGTTTTTTCTCCCTCTGCCGGTTTTTTTTTTTTTTTTTTTGAGACGGGGTCTCCCTCTGTCGTCCAGGCTAGAGTGCAGTGGCATGATCTCGGCTCACTGCAAGCTCCACCTCCTGGGTTCACGCCATTCTCCTGCCTCAGCCTCCCGAGTAGCTGGGACTGCGGGTACCCGCCACCACGCCCGGCTAATTTTTTTTTTGTTTTTAGTAGAGACGGGGTTTCACCATGTTAGCCAGGATGGTCTCGATCTCCTGACCTCGTGATCCGCCCACCTCAACCTCCCAAAGTGCAGGGATTACAGGCGTGAGCCACCGCACCTGGCCCCTCCCTCTGCCTTCTTATACCCATGTATTAGTCTGCTATGATTGCCATAACAAAGCACCATAGAGTGGGTAGCTTAAACACAGAAGTTTATGGAGCTTAGAATTTGAAGATCAAGGTGTCAGCAAGGCTGAGGCCTCTCTCTGTGGCTTAAGTATGACTGCCTTCTCACTAAATCTTCACATGGTCTTTCCTCTGTGTTCACACATCCCTGGTGTCTCTGTGTCCTCTTCTTTATAATCTAATCTAAGATTAGGGTCCACTGTAATGGCCTCATTTTAACTTAAACATCACTTTAAAGTCCCTGTCTCCAAATGCACATGTTGAAGTTTTTGGGGTTAGGGCTTCAACTTATGAATTTTGGGGGACATAGTTCAGCCCATAATACCCATTTTCTTGCTCTAGTTGGGCTGTTCTGCCATCATTCCACGAACATTCCTAGTGTTTTTGAAGCCAGAAAGTCTCTTCCTCTCTCCTTATCAAATTCCCATGCATCCTTCAAGGCCCAGTGAGAATGCCATTTCTTCTGAGAAGCTTTGCCTGATCAGCCCAGCAGGCATGATAAGTCCCTCCTTGGCCTTTCTTTAACATTTATAGCATGAATTAAAGTCCCTCGAATTGTACAGGTGATTGTATATGGTTTGTTTTTATGGTTAGAGTATAGACTTCTGGGGGGAAATAATTAAATCTTAAATCTCCTTGTATCTTCTCTATATCATTTCCCTAGTATAGGCTGGCATAATATATACACATTAAATATATGTTATGTTGTGAACATGAAATCTAGTAGCTCACTGATATGAAAACTTTCATTGGCAACTAAAGCAAGTATGTAAATAAGAAGATGGCTGTTGTTAAGTATACTTGCTCCAAAATGTGTTTCTTGTGGGTATTTCTTATTATTCACTAAATTCTTACTTTCACTTTCAATTCTTATCTGCTGATAGAAATGTCTTCTCCATCAGAATGCGATTAATATGCTACCTTTGAGGAGGTAATTCTTTAGCTCAAAGTGATGTGTTGGGTTATAATTTTCATCATCTGCAATCATAGATTGAGTTTTCTGGAGGTTTTTAAAAATTTTTAAGTTGACCAACTGTCCAAACCACCTAGGCATGGTACACAACCTTGAAGCATTGATACGTAGCTGGTATCCCCTGCTTATTGTTGAAACGGGTGTAGAACTGATGAGGTGAGCTGTGGCTTCACAAATGGGATTTGTGTGTGTGTGTGTGAAATGCAGCTCTGAAAGAAGGACAGTTTGTACCCTATTGTTCTTTTTAAAGCAAAAATTACTCTGGTTAGAAAACAATGAAAGGCCCTTGCTGCCATTGCTGAGTATGTGTTTACCTGCCACCCAGTTTCTGTCTAGACTGTTGGTTGGATTGGTAGACATCTCTCAAAAGCAGGTCAGCACAGTGGCTAACAGCCATGGTTTTAAGCCAGTCTGCCTGGGTTGAAGACTTAGCTCTGCCCCTTAACAGCTTTATGGCCTTGACTACTCAACCTGTCTGTAAAGTGAGATTAATGAAAACCCCTTACTCATAGGACTGTTTGAGGACTCCAGGAGTTAGTACATGCAAAGAGCTTAGAAGAGAGGCAGGGAAACCTTAGCTATTCACTAAGTATTTGATGTTATTACTTTCTGTGCCTTTGTGATAAACTCTCTCACTGATTCTAGCTCATGACTTGTAAAAGACCAGCCCTATCCATTTTATGCCTCCCACCCAACCCCACAAGGTGATCTTGCCTTGCTTAGCAAAGAATTTTTACCAAAATGCTTTTCTCTAAGGCAGTGAGCTTTAAATGGAACAAGTGTAACTTTAGATTAATTTTATTTTCCATTTCTTTCCATCTCCTTGGCTACTGTCCTAGCACAAATCACCTTCGTCATCAATCTGAACCCCTATCTGGTCCATGGGTGCTTTCTGACTTGTACCCCTAAAATCTATTCTCTATTCAATAGGCAAAGGGATCACTTTAAAATACAAATTTGATTGAGTTACTTTTCTGATGAAAACCTCCAATTTCTTCCTACTACCACTTAAGATAAAATCCAAAGGCCCTCTCCAAGCTGGCTCGAAGGGCCAATGGCATTCCTTCTGATCCACAGGCATGCTGAGCAAACTCGAGGTTTTGCCCCTGCTGTCCCTTCCATTTGAGCATTCTCTGCAGATCTTTACATGGATGGCACCTTGTCATTCAGATCTCAGCCCAAACACAGGCAGTGGAGAGTAATGGCCACAAGCACGTCTTTGGGAGCCAAACTGCCTTGGATCTAAATCTTGGGTTTCACCACCTCACCACTTCTTAGAAAAGTTACTCAGTCCCAGTTTCCCCGTCTGTAATAAGAATGGTAATAATCCCTACATCATAGGGTTTTTTGAGGTTTAAATACATTAACAGTTGTTTAAAAAATAGTGATCAGCATACAGTAAACACCACTTAAGTGTTTAAGAAATGAAAATGTTATTTCCTCAAATAACCCTTCTCTGACCCATTCCAAGTTACTACCTTCCCCAATGACAGTCACTTAACATGCAAGTGCCTTATTTTCATTTTCTACATAGTTCTTTTCATTTTTGGAGACCATTTACTTATTTTTATTTTCTACATGGCTCTTGTCACTTTCAGAGATCACTTACCTATGTATTGATCGGCTTTCTCACTAGACTGAAGGTTCATGGCGACAAAAATCTTATCTGTCTTATTCCTTTAGGACCTGCCATCCCATTTCTCAGAACAACGCTTAATATCTATTACATTCTCAATAAACAGTCATCAAATGAAAGAACCAGAGTTCAAATCCTGATTCTACTAGTTCAGTGGTTTTTATCTAGATGCTTGATCTCTGTAGGCCTGAATTTCCCCAGCCACAAAATGAGCAAGAATATCTATACGTCATGGGAGTATTGTATAATATACATGCCAAAATGTTAATGGTGATTATCTTTGGGAGATGGGATTACAGAGGATTTATTTTTTCATTTTGTTCTTATGTATATTACTTTTAAGATAATGAGCATGGATTTATTTTGTAATCAGTGTAAATTTAAAATTAAACAATATTTGTGAAGGATTTAATACAGTCCCTGATCCACAGTAGGTATTTAATAAACAGCCAATGTTAATACTACTAAACTGTTCAATAAGCCCAAAACGGTCTCCTTCCTCTGTGGCACTGGTCTGTTGCCTTATACCCCAGTCTGAGGTTTGGGGCTCAGTCACTACCCGACCCCAGCTGGAAAGACATGTTCCTCCTCTCAGGCCAGCTTCAGAAACCAGAGTGGAAGGAGGAGACTCAGTGACTGTAAGCTGAGGGGCTTTCTCTTTTAGACCAGCTCACTCTCACCCTTTGGAGCCCAAGTTTACCTCCTGATTGTGGGTGGATGAGCTTTCCACAGTGCTTAGTATGCATCCCACGCCTGGCAGGCTGCAGAGAATATTAACATGGCAAATTCCATTGTTTATTCCCCCCACACACCCCCAAAATCATTTTCAGTGTTGAGGAAAGAGATTGTGCCCAGCTGCTGGAATCTAATCAGGAACAGATCTGCACAGTGCTGGAAGATGTGGCTGATACAAAGCTGTGATTCTTCAGCTGGTGAATTTCCAGTGCAAGATGGGGGCTTGCCCACCCTTCTCCAATACGGTGGATGGACCAAATGCTTATTCACCATAAGTAGGGGGAAGGGAGCGGGACATCCCTCACACAGGGCCATTGGCAGCAGCTGATGATGCAGGAGGCAGGGGAACTGGAGTGAGTCCTCATTTTTCATCAGGAATCCTGTGGCTTTTGCTCATTAGGTTATCTGTCAGTGCAGCCAGCTCCAGCCAAGGCTTCTGGGTCCTAATGACCCACTTTCTATTTGGTCCCTTCAGACTCTGTCTATGATTCTGTCTTTAAAGATTAGCTTGAAATAATTTGAAAGTCATTGTTTTTGTTCCCAGCAAGCAAAGGAAAGACATAGCTTCTTAGAGCTAGCTAAAGCTTCTATGGCTTTCTTAAACATGACAGCTGCATTAACAATGAGAAAAGAGACTCAGGAGCCTGTAATTTGAAGGACTCCATGACTGCTAGACAGATTTACATTCTAAAGCTTGTGTTACTGTAAAAACTCTGGATGACAGGCGAGCAGCTTTTACCTGGCTTTCTGGGTGCCCCATCCCTGTGCTAGTGAACCCAGGGGTAGATTCCAGGGCAGGCCCAAGGATTCTGTAAGCTAAAGTACTGTTTTAGTCATCTAAAATAAGACTTGGAAAAGGCAGAGACTTGTCTCACTATAGGTGGCTTTTCATGGAGTCCAGATCCAAGTGAGGAAAGATTCTAGGGATAAATTCTAGATTTTCTTCTATAGAAGCCTTGTCCACCCATCCATCCATCCATCCATCCATCCATCCATCCATCTGTCCATCCACCCACTCACCCAGCCAGCCAGCAGAGCAATTTGCAAGTGGCTGTTGCTTATATAGTATGTTTTATAGAAGGTATCAAATATAAGATGTAAGCATGCCTACTATTCTATAGGGTATACTCTCTGAGTTCAGAGCCTCATTGGCGGTGTGTCCAAGGGTAAGTCACTGTGCATCTGTTGGCTCATCTGTAAAACAGAGCTTGGAATCTTCCTTATATGTTTTTTGTGAGGAGAAAATGATGCAATCAATGTTCAGTGCTTAGCATAATGTTTGGCATGTCCTAAACACTCTATAAATGGTAGTTGTTATTATTATTTCAAGAAAAGACCCAGAGAAGTTAAAATCCCACTCCCTGACCTTGAGATGCTTTTTATACATGTGCATAGTTGGAAGCGTGGCATAGGTCAGGTTATCTTATTCTGGAGTAAGTGAGGTTTCCTTGAAACCTTGGCTCTAAATTCCCAGAACAAAAGACTGTTAGTTGTGGTGACTTGGCCATAAACTAGGTCTGGTGCTTTACCCCTCTGTTCCAGTGGGCACTGACTTTCCATATATCCTATAATGTTTGTTTTCTGCCACTTCCTGCATGATTTTTTTTTCTAAAATCTTTCTTTTATTCAGACTGAGACAAAATAAAAATGTATCACCTGAAGCTGAGATTGAAAAATAGCCCAGTCATTGTTGTTCAAAAACAAATTCCCTTGTTGATGGCACTTCTTGGTGAATGATTCCCCTTCACTATGGGGCCTTCTTAGAGCAGAGATAAATGAGCCAATTTGGCTCTCTAGGGTTCATCTTATGTCTAGGCCAAATTAGTGCAGGAAATCCTGAATTATAATTTGTTTGTGTTATCATTAATTCATTTAATCACACATTCCTCACAAGTCGTAGCACTGAAGAGGAATTATTAACCAACCCATTATGTTTAATGTGTAGCTCTTTAAAAAAAGATGGCTAATAATTCATCTGAGGTGCCAGTGATAGTGCTGATAATAATAATAGCTAACTTTTATTGAGTACTATCTCTGTGCCAATGTGTAATGTTGTAAACATTACATATATGTGAACTTCTTTCATCCTCACGTCAACCATGTGACATGTTGTTATTATCCCCTTTTTCAAGATGAAGAAATTGAGGCACAAAGAAGTTAAGAAAGTTGCCCAAGGTCACACAGTCAGTATGTGGTAGGATCAGTACAACTCAGTTGCAGAATTAATGCTCTTAGCTTCCTAGTTACACATTTATCAAGTGTTCCCTGAGAAAGTCCTAGGTGTCAGGCCCTGTGCTGGGTACAGGGATTTAAAGAGCATGATGTAGTTCTCTCCTTGTAAGGGGCTTGAAGTCTGGCTTGGGAGTCAAGACATGTAAACAAATGGAGCTTGGGTTTGAAATTAGGCATTCTGACTCCAGAGAGGGATACTGAATGATGAGTGGGAATTGGCCCATGAGAAAAAAGAATGAAGGGGAAGGATATTCTAGAAAAACAGAGAGGCTAGATCAGGCAGGGGTGTCTGCAGATTGCTTAGTGTGGGCAGCACTCATCTGTACCAGTAGATCGGCACTGTTCTCCTTTCTTCCACAAAATCCTGGCAAGGTCTCCTGTTCCTGTACACTCTAAATCCACACTGTGATCCACTCAGTGATAACATGGAAAACCACCCTAAATAGAAATATGAAACCCAATGTTTTGAGTGGGTCCTTTCCCCTGCCCGAGAGCTGCAGCAGCCTTGAGTCTCAAGTGCTGTTTGATCCCTTTACGTGCTGTTCCCTCTGGAGGGATTTGGGTTTTAATCTGTTTGATTTTTTCTTTTCCCATAAGATTACAATTCTCTCT
Source organism: Pongo pygmaeus (assembly GCF_028885625.2). NCBI lineage: Eukaryota > Metazoa > Chordata > Mammalia > Primates > Hominidae > Pongo > Pongo pygmaeus. The sequence continues at coordinate 119,008,236 of NC_072373.2, read as the reverse complement.
CTCTTATTCTTAAAATCTCAGATTACTCAAAGATGTGATCAGTGACTCACGACGTTTCAGCTGGGGAAAGGGAGGATGTGGTTCGTTGCCCTGGTGGCCATCACCCTGGTGGCTTTTAGCATCTGCACAGCACCTCCTTCTCCCCTCAGAGAAACGCCATGAGGGCAAGTCGCCCTCATGGGTGTCCATTCTACTTTGTGGCTTCTCAGGAAACTGGCTTTCCTACTTCCTTCAATCACTTGGCCAGTTAGGTGGACTGCTCCAAAGAGAATCTCCTTCTTAATCCTGCGAGGAGCAAGTAGAGTATCTCACTCTGTCCAGTATCTCTCCCCATAAACAAAAATGCCAGTCCCAAGTATTGGTTTGGCTCAAATCTTGAGGTGAATGGCAAAGCGGAAGAGACTGGGGGTGAAAATGATCTTTAGAGATCATTTAGAACTTGAAGTTATCAACATGGGAACTACAGAGCATGGGAATACTTCCTACTCTCTTGCTGAGTCCTGGACCAGGTTAATATCTCTATTATCCCTTCATTAAGAAGCTAATCACATCAGCTGTCCCTTTTCAGACTAATAAGTCTTGCTTTAGTACAGTCTTCTTACTCTAGTCTATTGCCTTGTGTGAGCATCTCCTAAGAGCTTATGATCAATCTAAACCAACCAAGTCCTCCCATCAGACATTTTCTCCCCACCCCGTCCCAATCCCGTGCTTCCTCACCACCTGGATGGATTTCCAAAGTGCCTTCCTGAGGGTCCTTCTGCCTCTGCCCTTTCTACCTCCAGCACCTCCAGTCTACCCAGTGACACAGTGCCGCTGGGTTTCTCTTCTTAATATACTACTACTATTATTATGTGATTCCCCTATTTAAAAGCACCCAATGGCTCCTCTGTTTTCAGAAACTTGCCCAAACTTCTCCAAATGGCTTTCAAAACTACCACAGTCTGTTTCCAGCTGAATCACTCCCTTGCGTCTGTTCTGGGTTTAAGGACAATAAATTCATCAGTCTTCTCCCTGTCATTCATTCCCTATGGAATCCCTTCTAGCTGAGACAAATGGGACTGATTACTTTAGAGAAATTGAGTAAACAGGAGGGAAAACTCAAATGAGACACATGGGCGATGCATGTCTTCAGGGCCTCCCTCCTCACCGTGTCTGTTCAGATTACTCCCAGGCGTGTGTTTTAAATGGAGTTGAAATCCTATCCTGTTTATCCTTGTTCATATTAGCAAAATGTTTGGTGAGCTCTTTATCAAGGGCTGACACGTTGGTGCCAACCAAAGAGGCTGAGCGCATTTATCACTGCAACTGGGACGTGCCCCAGCCTGGAAAGGCTGTGCCAACCACTTGTCATTTCCTGGCAGCTCCCCCGTATCCTCACACCCATCCTGCTCATAATTGAAAACCTCCAACTTCTGTGACCTTCAAGAGTTGCATGAAAAATGATTGACTGGCCAAGTCCAGCTTCACATGGCAATTGAGTTCTGAGGCTTTGTCAGAGCCGGCTGTGACAGCTGAGCCAGAAGAAGTCTGGGGAGGAGGTCAAATCACAGTCCCGAGGCATCACTGCCCTCCTTACTTTATAGACAGTAGAGTGAGGTTGGAGATGGCAGCGATGGCACCAGCTCAAGAATTTCTATGGAGGAACTTAAGGGTGATGCTTTGATTGGGAAAAGGAGTTAGCAGACTTGTTTTAACGATAAACTTGAGCAGAAAGCATTCTTTAAAGGTAGATTACTTATTGGGGTGGCTTGTAGGGGCTGCTGGAAATAATGGGGTGGGATGTGAGCAAGAACCAATGATTTGTACAGATGTGCAAATCATTGGTATTTATCTTTCAATGCCCTTCCCCTGCTTTGCTCTGTATCCCAGGGATCAGTCCCTGAAAATGACATTTCTCAGGCTTCCTTTTCCCCTGGCTTCTAGGTGAATGAGAGGCAGTGGAAGAAGAGTGGAGATGAAGAGAGTTGGGGAAGCCAGGGAGCAGCATCTTAAGAGCATCTCTTCTGTGGCCCCAGCCCACACTGGGCCGTCTTTGCCTTGGTTCCAGCTCTCCTTGTGTGGCATTGCCCAGGGCTAAAGAAACACCACCCTTCCCTCTATCTCCAGCTCTAGAGTTAGGAGCAGCTTCCTGGAGTTGCTAGTCTTGGAGTTGCTTCACCCTCCCATTTGCTCTTTCAGATCTTCTACAACCGGTGATATTGACTTCTCTATAAGTTGCCCCTTTTGAACCTTGTGGCATGGATGCTGTTTTGTACCAATTGGATCTTATCTCTTCAACAGTGGCCTGACACAATAGCTAAGTGGGATCAAACTTGAAGCCAGCCATGCAGTGAAAGTGGGGATTAGAACTGTTGCCCTGACTAGTAGTCAGTATCCTTCTACCATTCCACACCACCTTCTGAAAGATAGGCATGTATATAGGTTATGAATGGGAGGGTTACTATTACTCCAGGGTTCCTGTTAAACATATATCATGTTGTACAGCATAGACTCTTCTTCCCAAACAACGCACGGCCAAAGTGCTTCCTGGGTGTTGGTGAGGAACTGAAAGGAGGGAGCAAAAAAGAGATGTGGCTCAGTTTGGGAGCTCCCAATCAGACAAGGGCCGTGAAATCAAGAGAAAGACAACAGAGGATACAGTAAGTAACTAGGGTTTCATCCCTGGCTCACATTCCCTCCTCACATCCCCATCCCATGCTTCTGCCACCCAAGGCTGGTCAGAAAGTACTTAGGAAGTGGAAACTCATTCTAACACCAGCCTCAGAAAAACATTTTCCAAAGAGGGAAGCTCCCCAGACACACCCTCATGCCTCAATGCAATGATACCACAACTGCAGCCTTTGTTTTGATTACATGATTATTTGTTGGACTTCTGGTGTGTACTTTAACAGGGACTTCAAAGAACTATGAATCATGGCTCCAACTTTCAAAAGTCCATCCTGGCTGCGGAGATGAGGTGCATCTATATGAAAGATTTTAAGAGCCATACAAGGCAAATCACCGTCCGGTATCAGGATGAGAGCTTGTAGAGGTCAGACAACAGGAAGAACTTACACTGGTGGAACTCCAACTAAATGCTTTAGAAGCACTGTGCACTGTGTACATACATACTCTGTATATTATTCCGTGTAATGACTCCCCCAATCCTAGGGGTTATATATCATGATTCTCATTTAGAAAACAGACTCCAGGAGTTGAAGTATTCCAAAGTCACATAACTGGCAGGTGGGAGCTTGAGAATTGCCAGACTCATGCTTTCCCCACCACTTCACTCTGTCCCTACTATGGCCAGTGACAGAGACTAGACTCAGTTCTGGACACCTGGGGAGTCAACCAGTGAGGAAGCTGGAATGGGGATGGGACCCCAGGCAAGCAATGTCTGAGGAAAATTGTCTGGCAGGGGTCTGCACCATGAGTCAGAGGAGGGACAGAGACAGGAGACCAGTCAGGGGACTGTGACAGCGACCCAGTGGGATGCTCTGAGAATGGAAAGGAAGAGGTATATATGAGAGACAGTTTGAAGTGAGGGTCACCAGGCAGGCCTGTGTTTCCAACTGGATACAGAAGGTAAAAGAGAGGGATTGAGATAATTAATTAGCTCTTGATGATTCATAGTTTGAACCTGACTATAATTTTGAAAAAAAAACAAAAACAAAAAACTACCCTCCCCAATTTAGAACTAAATGTCAAACACATTCCCCCTGCCTTTCCTCTAGATTAAAAAACATTTTGTGGTAATTAAATAAAAAGCTGAGATTCCTACTTGTTGGTTTTATGATCTGGATGGTTTGTCAGTCTGTTGGCAACTCCACAAACCAGGAAAGCTGTTTGGGTTGTTGTAGGTTCTGACGGATAAAAAGCGGGTGATTAATTCAGGTTTAGGAAAATGTAGTGCACCACAGAACAGTTCCGGAAAACAGACTCCTGGGGAAATTGGACGGGGGAGCAGGGAAGCCAGAGAATTCCCAGGCTGAGGGAGAGGTGGCTGCAGAAAGGACTTATTGGGCTGAAGTGTGGCGCTCATCAGGGAAGAATTACGTCTTTTGAAGACTGGGGCTGAGTAAATCAGCTAATCCTTGGGGAACAAATATATGAGAATGGTAACAAACAAATGTATAAACATAGACTCATTGTTTACGCTGTAGTCAAGACAAATTGGTTAAGCTACAGACCTGTAATTTGCCTACTAGAATGTGTGTTGTGACCTGAGGTTTCCTTTCATTATCGGGTGTTCTTTGTTCTGAAGAGGAGAAACAGTAAAAAATTCGCCAAGGACCCAAGATAGAAGACTGTGGGCCCAGATTTTAATGTAAAAGAAGCCTCCCTCAACTTAATTTTCCTGGACAGCAAGAGCTATGAAAATGAACTGGGTGAATATTGGTGTTTTCAGCTTGAGGTTCCAATGAATTAGGACAATCAGAAGGAAGAGTTTAATTTTGGGATCTAGCATAAGACCATTCAGTTCAAACTTTCATTTCACAGTTAGGAAACTAGACCCGGAGAGGCACAGTGCTTCAGGTTGATGCTAATAGACCGATTTTGGAAGGCAGTTGAGCTGGAAGACACAGATCTGGGGGCTGTCAGCCAAGGGCTGAGAAGGATGTGAATTAAGAAGGTGGGAAGGGAATTGATGGCTAAGGCCTGAGTCTTGAGGGAAACCCATGGCCAGGAGCAGAGGAGTTAAGATTCATTCAGAAATGCTCCTACAGACATGGGAGAACAAGGATTGTTCAGTATAATGGAAGCCAAAGGAGAGGGTTTTGAGGAACAAAAGACTAGCCAACAGTAGCAATTGTGTCAAGGTGATCAAGGAATAAGATGTAAACAATTGTTGGATTTATAATATGATCTTTAAAAGTGCAGTTTCAGTAAAGTGATAAGAACGGGAGGACAATCAAATGGCACGTGGTGTGTGTGTGTAAGTGGTATGTATGTGTGGATGTATGTGTGGAGAGTGTGGCATGAGATGCATGTGCACGTGTATGTTTAGGATGAGGTGTGTGTGGAGAGTGAGATGTGTGTGTGTAGGATATGAGGTGTGTGAGCTGTGTGTGTGTGTGTGATGTGTGTGTAGGGTGCGGTGTTGTGGTATGTGTGTATGTGTACATGGTGTGGGGGGTGCAGGGTGTGTGTGTATGTAGGATGCGGTGTGTGTGGAGAGTGATATGTGTGTGTAGAGTGCGATGTGTATAGGGTGTGTGTAGGGTGCAGTGTGCTTGTGGGGTGTGTGTGTGTATTCTGACTGAATGCTGAGCACTGGTGCCTGAGCTCTCCTGCCCTGCCTGGGAGGTGGTGTGTCTGAGGTGAGGGGAAGGCTGACCCAGCTGATGGGTCCTGTGAGGCAGAGGTTGAGGAGGGAGCCAGAGATGAGAACCACCAACATGCTCCAGGAAGAGGGACAGGCCTAGGAGCAAGGGGACACCAGACTGGAACAGATGGACTCAGGCAGTTGTTCCTTGATGCCCTGTTCGCATATAGCATTTGCCATGTCCCACAAATGCAGAATTCTGGTGGAACCACAGCGTGTGGAAGTTGCAGGAGGCTGAAAGTGGTGCAAGGTTAAGTGTGTTACATATGTAATTGAGTAATCAGGGGTGCTGACAGCCCGACGGGCCATGCCTTCCATTCGAACCAGAACTTGCTTCACATAGAAAGAAAGCAATGGCTTTCTAAAAAACATGGACAAGTGAGGAACCCTATCATATCCTTCTTACTCATTTCTTCCCTGTATTAACCAACCACTTATGCTGAAAATGATGACACAGAAGAAAGGGAAAGACAGGACAACCCATAGTTCCTTTTCCTTTCAGCCCTTCCTTACTCATCAGTAAGCTGAAGGTCAAGAGTACCGATGGAACATGCACGTTATCAAGAAGTAAAATTAAAACAGTTGAGTTAGTTTTGTGCAGTGTTCCCGCTGCTCTGGTAAGGACAAAATATATACGCAAGTAAGAGCTAGGAAATATGAACTGTGTAATTTCATTGATTCCACATATGAGTCAAATGCACTTATTTTCATTTACAACTAACACTACACAACATAAAGAATAGTAAAATTCATACTAATAATTAAATTTTAAATTTTTCTTTACTTAAAATGACATTAAATATCAAATTAAAAACATCATGACTAGTAAAAAAAAATTATGGAAGAAAGAAAAAGCTTTATGCTTTGGTGACCCTTAATGGCCTTATTTCCCTCTGGTTTTTGAACAAGGAGCTTGATATTTTCATTTTGCACTGGGCCCTGCAAATTATGTTACTGGCCCTGGGTGGGATGGTTGTTTATATTTGTATGACCAGGGTCAAAAAACAGTCTTGGAACCACAGGAGCAGGGAAGATTCACCAATAAATTGATGAACACAAGTCTTCATCATTACCCACACACACTCACCGGCCCCTCAACATTGGTAACAATGGCCATGGGTGGAGAGTTAAGAAGATGATAACTCCCAGAAAACTATGGTTTTTCTGCTGATAACTCTTCAACATCTCACCACACCCAATATCTCTGCTTTTATTAACAAACCATGAACTGCTTCAAGTTGTCATACCCTTTCTCACAGTCTTTCTTCTGATTGGAATGTTCTTCCCATCAGATGCCAGGCTCCAAGTCCTGGTGAGAGCAGGCTGGTGGGAACACGCACCTTCCGAAAGGCCCTCACCACAGCAGATCGCTGCTGGCGCCCGAGCTACTTCCTGCTTGTCCTGTTGTGTCCTTCATCAGTGACTGCACTCTTGGAGTGCTTGCCTCTGGCTCCTGTTTTCCACCCCTTTCTCAGCCTGGTAACTCCTGGTTTCCAGTCTTAGTGGGCCCACTGCTCTGCTCCCACCGCCTGTGATAGGGTCGGGAGAACCGCCACCCCCACTTGACTCCTGGACCCCATCCAGGCTGTGGTATGTGCCAGCACCATCTTCCCAAAGGATGCTGCCCCTCCCTGTATAGCTCATGGTATAGCTCTTCTCCCATATTCACACCCCCGTCTTGAAGCCTAGCCCACATGGTGTTTCCAGAAAGCCTTCCCCGAACCACTAATAGAGGCCCTACTATACTCACACCTTCCTTAAGAGATACTTCACAAACCCAGTTTTGTGCGGTGCAAAGGGGATGAAATCAGAAATAACATAGGTTTAAATCCTGATTTACTAACTGTGATTTTTGAGTCTGTCAATAAACCTCTCTGTGCCTCAATTTCCCCATCTACAAAAACAGGATTGTGATACTTACCTCATAGGATCATTGTGAGGATTATGAGAAATAGCACAGGCAAAGCCCCTAGGTGCTGCCTGGCATGTCCCAGCACTCAGTAAAAGCTCCCCCAACACTTTTCTCCCCCTGCTGGGGTTGGGCACCATGCCTTATTCATGCCTTTATTCCTTGCAGCACCTAGAGTAACATCTTGTGGCTGGCAGGTGATCAATGCCTGTGGATTGAATTAAATTAAAACTTTCCTTGTGTTACACTGTTCTCTCCATGTCCCCAATTGTAATCTCCTTTTAAAAGTATCATCGCTCGGCTGGGCGCGGTGGCTCACGCCTGTAATCCCAGCACTTTGGGAGGCTGAGGCGGGTGGATTACGAGGTCAGGAGATCGAGACCATCCTGGCTAACACGGTGAAACCCTGTCTCTACTAAAAATACAAAAAAAAAAAAAAAAAAATTAGCTGGGTGTGGTGGTGGGCGCCTGTAGTCCCAGCTACTCGGGAGGCTGAGGCAGGAGAATGGCATGAACCTGGGAGGGGGAGCTTGCAGTGGGCCGAGATCATGCCACTGTACTCCAGCCTGGGCAACAGAGTAAGACTCTGTGTCAAAAAAAAAAAAAAAAGGTATCATTGCTCAGCTTATGTTTATAAGTTCTACTTCATGTTACTGCAGATCATGACCCCCAAATGAAGTAACTTTTGCTGTTCCTTCTTATTAAAAATAATACATGCTCAATATATAAATAAAAATACAAGCAAAAAGAGTATTAAAAAGTCTGATAATCCTACCCACACAGACATAGCTAGTATTAACATCTCTCCATTAGCTTTTCAATGCAATGCAGCTGTTATATCTATGTGTGTGCATGTATACATGTATGTATAATATTTTGCTGGGAGAGGAAGGTGGAAATAGCATATTAAGAGAGGGATGTGGGCTTTAGAATAGAAAAAATTCAGCAAGCCTGTGCTCTGTGAGTGTGAAAATAACCACTGGTGTCTACTTAGATTCAGTAGGGTGGAGTCTTGCTGGAAATGTTTTTTAAATTTCTAGTGCCATAATCTTTCTTTCATCCAAACAGGAAAAAATGAGTCTTTACGTATTTTTTAATGTAGTGATAATTGTCATTCATCAGCATACTGCACACTCTTTATTTGGGTGTTTATTAAGGATCTATTTCATGCCAGACGCTGGAGTTGACACTAAAAACAAGGATACAGTTACTGCCCTCAGTGAGTTTTCAGTCTGGTGGGGGGCACACATGAGAAATAGCACAGGCAAAGCCCCTGGGTGCTGCCTGGCATGTCCCAGCACTCAATAAAAGCTCCCCCCAACACTTTTCTCCCTCTGCCATGGTTGGGCACCATGCCTTATTCATGCCTTTATTCCTTGCAGCACCTAGAGCAACATCTTGTGGCTGGCAGTAAATAGGTGGGCAGGATTATCAGACTTTTTAATACTCTTTTTGCTTGTATTTTTATTTTTATATTGAGTATGCATTATTTTTAATAAGAAGAAACAGCAAAAGTGACTTCATCTGGGGGTAAGAAAAGTAAATAGGTTACCACAGTGCCATGTGATAAATGTTAGGAGGTGGGACCCACAGGATGCTGAGGAGCATTCAAGGTTGAGGGACCAAATCCAACTGTGAAGAATTCCCAGAAAAGGTGATCTCTATGCTGAGTCTTCCAGGGCAGGTCATAGTTTGTCAGGCCATGAAAATAAGGGGTAGAGAAAAAAATATTCCTTGGAGAGGGAAGAACATGTGCAATGACTCGGAGGCAAAACTGTGTGGGGACTGCAGGTGCAGAGTGGGTGGAGCATGGAGTTGGAGGGGTGAAGTGCAGAGAGATAAGAGTGAGAAAGGCCTTAGATACCACGCTCATGAGTTTAAACTTTATCCTGTTGGTTAAGGGGAGCCACTGAATTCTTTGAAAAAAGGGGGTGTCATTATTTGTGGGGTTGAATGTAAACAGCTGGGTAAATGGGTCTATACTTCTGGAGACAGATTTAAGCTGGAGATGTAGACTTGGGAGTCTACAGATGGGAGATGAAGTTTATATACAGATGGGAGATGAAGTTAGGGGTGTAAATCAAATCCCTAAAGAAATCTAAAATGAGAAGAGTGGCTGGAAACACTGACATTTAATGAGAAACAGAGGAAGTTGCCTGAGAAGGATTAGCCAGAGAGATAGGAGAATAACCTAGGGATAGTAATGTTTGGGTAACAAGGAAAGAGAATTATGTAGATACAGGAGGAAAGAATCACCAGCTGGGGAAAAAAGGGTCAAGTTAGATAATAACTAAAATGATATTACTTGAATTTGACAACAGGGTCATTGGTGGTCATAGTGAGAACAGTTTCAGGGGAGTGATGGGGTGGAAGCCAGATTGTAGTGGGTTGAAGAGTGGGGGTGGAAGGAGGAAAAGAAGGTAACAAATATAGACAACATTTTATGAGGTTTCGAGTCAAAGGGGAGAAAAGAAATAGTGCGATAGCTGAAGTAAGACCTGTGATTGGAGGAAGACTTCATTATTTTAAGATTTAGAAAAGCTGTTCAAGCAGATGGAAATACTGATGGGAAGAAAGAGAAAGTGAAAGAGAAAGAGAGAGAAGATAATTCTTCCAAAATGCTTTCATATTTATTCATTTGTTTAGCATTACACAGTTCACTTAGGAGGCTATTAATCTTTTTTCCATTTTCAGGCAGAAAAACTAAATGAAGCCCAAAACAATGAAGTGAATTCTCTAAGATTGTATGTCAGGAAAATGAGAGCGATAAGCTTAAACTCTGGGGTTCCAACAGACAGTAAAGATTCAGGAAGAAAAATGCATTTCCATCTGTAAAATCCCTTGAGCCCAGAGCATATCCAAGGTACTATGATTATCATGCCCCCAACTCCCCCACCCTCGACTGGGAGGGGGAGCCAGTCTTGTAGCTCTTATCAGACTGTATTGAGCTGAAGCTTTAATGAGCAGCAGCAATCTGTTATTTTCCTCTTGTTTGCCTTGCAAGTTGCTCTTTTAATTCACATCAAAAGAGGGAGAAGGAGATGAATATTAAAAGCGCACATCAAGGGACTGAGCCAGCCAGGGAGACAGGGAGCTCTTCAGTATGCAGGGACAGAAGCAGGAGTTTGATGTGAGACAGGAACCATTGCCCTGGAGTCCGCTCCGGTCTCTGACAAGCCTGCCCTTGGCAAATGTTGCTCACTAGAGTTGCTCTGGTATTGGGAAAGGGGTGTTTCTGGAATTGTCTGCACTGTGGGCTTGGCTGACTCTAGAATGACAACAGAAAGAAAGAAACTATTTCTGAGACTTTGAGAGAATAATTTATTATGATATAGAAACCAAAGTGGGGGGAAAGAGTTTCTGTAACGGGACATCTCATTTAAAAAGAGCGGTAAGTCCCACTGGTCTGAGATGGTTTGGGTGTAGGAAAGACGGAAGGAAAGGGTCTCTATGTCAAGAGTACCAATATTTTCTTTAGTCTCTATTCAGTAGTGAGGCTCTGATTCTCCAAGTTAATTTCATAAAGTGGTGAAAATCCAGAGCAAAGGCGAGCAAACATTTGGGAATTGTTTGCTTCAGCTGGTCCAGATGACCCTATAAGGGACTTATCTTCTCTATAATCTGAGAACTTGGAAGAATAAGAGCTTAATAAGGGTGCATAGGAGGTTAATCTTATCCCCAAGTACTGCAATAAATGCTCACCATCAGAATCACACAGAGGTTTGTACTTGCTAATTCAGCCAAAGTCAGTTCTTGGGAAGATGTCAGGGTTATTGGCTGACTGTAATGGTATAATGGGTAAAGGCTAGGATTGGTTGATTGGTTGTTAAGGGTAATAATTTTGTACCAAGCCCAAAATTATACAGGGCTGGCATCTTCAAGGTCTTGCACTGTGCATGGATTTGGTAAATGCTTAATAAATCTTTGTTAAATGAGTGAAAAAACAATCTTGGTTTCTTATTCCTTTATTCAAGTGACCTATGCCAATTCAATTCAACAAATATTTATTGAGCACCTACTATATAAGAAGAACCTAGTAAGCCCTAGGGAGGCAAGTGTCATCCTAGTTGTAGCAGATATTGTCAGAGCCTGTAGCAGATATTGTCAGTGCCTGTGTAACCACCCAATGGGTTCACCTTGCCTGCTGCCTAGACAGAGCCCATTTACCAAGACAGGAGAATTGCAACAGAGAAAGAGTAATTCATGTAGAGCTGGCTGTGTGGGAGACTGGAGTTTTATTATTACTCAAATCAGTCTCCCTGAGCATTCAGGGATCAGAATTTTTAAGGATAACATGGTGGGTGGCGGGCAGCCAATGAGTCAGGAGTGCTGATTGGTCAGGTCAAAGATGAAATCATAGGGAGTCAAAACTGTCTTCTTGTGCCGAGTCAGTTCCTGGGTGGGGGCCACAAGATCGGATGAGCCAGTTTACCGATCTGGGTGGTGCCAGCTGATCCATCAAGTGCAGGGTCTCAAGCCCTGATCTTAGGCTTACAATAGTGATATTATCCCCAGGAGCAATTTGAGAAGGGTCAGAATCTTGTAGCCTCCAGCTGTATGATTCCTAAACCATAATTTCTAATTTTTTGGCTAATTCTTTAGTCCTACAAAGGCAATCTAGTCCCCAGGCAAGAAAGGGATTTGGCCTGTGGTGGTGGCTCACATCTGTAATCCCAGCACTTTGAGAGGCTAGGCAGGCAGATCACGTGAGGTCAGGAGCTTGAAACCAGCTTGGCCAACATAGTGAAACCCCATCTCTACTAAAAATACAAAAGGTAGCCAGGCACAGTGGCGCACACCTGTAGTCCCAGCTATTTAGGAGGCTGAGTCAGGAGAATTGCTTGAATCCAGGAGGCAGAGGTTTCAGTGAGCTGAGATCATGCCACTGCACTCGAGCCTGGGTGACAGAGTAAGCCTCTGTCTCACAATAAAAAAATAAAATAAAATAGAAGGGAGTTTGCTTTGGGAAAGGCCTCTTATCATCTTTGTTTTAACTATAAACTTTCCTTCTATAGTTAGTTCAGCCTACACCCAGGAATGAACAAGAACAGCTAAGAGGTTAGAAGCAAGATGGAGTTGTTTAGGTCAGATCTCTGTCACTGTCTTAGTTACAATTTTGCAATGGCGGTTTCACCTGTGTCCATATTCCCTTGACACTCATGATATAAGCTGCTAGCTACTCACTGAAAGTGATAGGGACAGGCGGCAGAGAAATTCTAGGCAGAAAAGGATGGGGTCCCTGGTGAATCCCCACCCTTAAGCCTAGAACTGTGGCCCAAAGTGAGAATATGCATTCCTGTTTTCCTGCTTGAACGTTGCCTTTTCCAGAACCACCCATGGCCTATCCTGGCCCCATCCTGTACCCATAAGAACCCCAGCCTCCACTGGAAAAGAGCAGACAAGAGGAGAAGAGGAGAGGCAGCTGGATGGTGGAGACTGCAGTTTGACGTCAGAGGGAAGCAGCTTGACTTCAGAGGGATGGCTTGACTGCGGGACTTTGGAGGAGTCCAGCTGCAGATGGCCAGACTTCAGGGGAAGAATACCTTCCCACTCCATCCCTTTCCCACTCTCCCTCCCACTGAGAGCCACTTCCATTAGCAATAAAATCCCCTACATTTACTATCCTTCAATTGGTTTGCATGACCTGATTTTTCCCAGATGCCAGACAAGAGCTCAGGGTACAGAAAGCTGTCACACTGACCCTCTGCTCCTGTGAAAAGGTGGAGGGTCCACTGAGCTGTTAAACATTTAATCTGTCCATGGACAGGAAAGCTAAAAGAGCACTGTAACACACACCTTCTGGGGCTTCAGGAGTTGCAAGCACCTCCTAGACGTGGCCGTGGGGCAGCATGGAGTTTTGCTTCTGCCAGCACCCAAAAGCACTTGCTGTGGCTCCTGTACCCGCTCACCTGTGTGCTCCCCATCCCGTGAGGGGTTGAGAGCTGTGGGCTGAGTAAGTGAGGCATCCCTGCTGGGGGGCCCGTAAAGGGGTCAAGGAAAATTTCCTGTTTCAGAAGCATCTGTGTCTCTCTTTGTCTTGTGGATTTCTTTGGAGGCAGGAGCATGCTCAGCCTGTGCACAGTTCAGGTTTGAAGTGCAGGGAGTTGATGCTCCTGGGAGAAGTCTTCAACTAATGACAGATGGGAGTTGGGGGATAAATACCCTGACTTCCTTACCCCTCCACTGGAACAACTCTGAGGCTGTTTTGCACAGTCTCCCAGAGGATCCCAGTGGAATTGATCCCCAATTTCCCACAGCAAACCTATGTTGACTTCCTGTCCTCCATTCCTCAGCCCCATATTGGTGCTTCCTGAGATCTCCTTTCAAATAAACTACTTGTAGTTGAATCTTTGTTTTAGGGCCTGCTTTCGGGAAAGCTTAGCTCAAAAGACACAATCTATAGTAAGTATAATTAAACAGGATCAGCAAGGATGGAAGGAAATTTCTACCATTGAGCAGTTGGCAGCAGAGGTGGGAGGAGGGAGATGAATGGTTGGTAAACCTTTATGATCACAGCTGAATACCTGCTTAAGAAGGGCTGCTTAGAAGACAAGACTGCTGGCAGTAATATTGTAGTGGGCTGATAAGTGTTCTTCAACATATATGATTACCCTGAACCTCAGAATGTAACCTTATTTGGAAATAGGGTATTTGCATATGTAGTTAGTTAAAGAAGTCATATTGGATTACGGTAGGCCCTAAATTCAATGTCTGGTGGCTTTATAAGAAGAGTTGAACACACAGAGTTTCACACAGTGAAGAAAGCCATGTGATAATGGAGTCAGAGACTGGAGTGATGCAGCTACAAGCAGAGGAGTGCTAAAGATTGCTGGGAGCCACCAGAAACTAGGAAGAAGCTAGGAAGGATTCTTCCGTGGAGTCCTTAAAGGGAGCATGGCCCTGCTAACACCTTGACCTTGGATTTCTAGCCTCTAGAATTGTAAGAGAATAAATTCCTGCTGTTTTAAGCCACCCAGTTTGTGGTACTTTGTTACAACAGCTTTAGGGAACCAATACAGATATAAAAAAAAGAAAAGAAATGTGGGAAATATAAAGTGCTATATAAATACAAAGTGGTGTTTTTTCTTTCCTATGATTATTTTTCTTTCAATTCCCTACTTCTCTAGGCTACCTGTCGAGTTCATTAATTAGATGGGAAGCTCCAAAAGAAATCTAGCAGGCTCTGTTTCTTCTTTTTTTTGTCTCACATTGGGCTGCCCTGCAGATCTGAGTCTGCAGAGGCCAGCTCCATGCTTGCTGAGATAGATGCCTGTTCGCAGCTTAGGGATGAGGAGGGTGGAGGTGGGCACTGCAGCGAGTGCGGAAGTGCTGAAAAATGTCAGCATGATGCTCTGTCAGTGGGTAGGGAGAATGTTCTGCTGCCTAATGAGCTTTGAAAAATACAGTCGGCTCTTTGTATACACAGGTTCTGCATCTGTGGATTCAACCAGCCATGGGTCAGAAATATTTTTTAAAAAATTTAATCTGAACATGTACAGACTGTTTTCCTTGTCATTGTTGTCTAAACAATACAGAATAATGACTATTTACATGTCATTTACATTGTATTAGTTATTATAAGAAATCTAGAGATGATTTGAAGTAAATGGGTGGATGTGCATCAATAATATGAAAATACTATACCATTTTATATCAAGGACTTAAAATCTGAGGATTTTGGTGTCTTATGGTGGGGTTTGGGGTCCTGGAAACAATCCCCAATGGATACCTAGAGACGACTATATTTAGAAGGTAACTTTAAAGCTAGTTATTAGAAAATTGGGTAAGAAGCACAAAGAAAGAGAGAATATGCTAGGTTAAGAGAGCAGTGATGATTAGGAATGGGGGTGGAGACTGCCTGAGTTCTCCAATCTTACCCCAGAGCCACCTCACTATTTCCTCTCTTTATAGCCTTTGATGAAGTAATGGAAGGGCCTCCTCTGATTTTAGGCATCTGGATCTACCTTCCTTTGGTCTCAGGTCATAGACACCCTATCACTATAGAGTATGATTCAATGAGGGAACACTTCCTGTCTTTAAATACTTTCCCCACTTGCTACCTTAATCTGTTTTTAATAGTTGACCAATTTGCATGGTCAACCAAAACCAAAACAAAACACCAAGAGTTCATATGCAAGTGACCTGAGGCCAATAACATACTAGCTTAAATTCTGACTTAAGTGTTAACAATTGTCATTGAAGCAAGTTTTGAGGAGGAAGAAGAAAGAGAGCAGGCAAAGTCTCAAACCACTCTGACTCTTCTCAGTAACAGGTTTGAGCACCATACTCCCTAGAGGTTAAGCACTCCAGACAAACTACCCCTGTCTTTCTGTCATCAAACTTCTCTTCCATGGCAACTCTTCCTTCATACAATTGTCTTCTATGCCCCTTGCCAGGAAAGTTCTCTTACATTTTACATAAAACTGAATGCATAGACAGCACCTTCTCTATTTAGCTGGAGACAGAAGCCATCTTTAGAAAATCCTTTTTACTGAAAGGTTTATGTGAGTTTATTTGTGATGGTCTGGAGTTGGAGCTATGACCCCAAGCCATAGCCTGAAGAGGAGACTCTTCTTGCTTCCTTAAGGCTTCCAAAGTGACAGCCGAATTGGTAGCTGGGAAAGCAGGGAATCCTTTCATAGTGCCCCAGAGTGCCTGTCACACCTGGCCCAGCTTCCCAGTAAACCTATTGATGCCCTCTCATCTAGAGTCTCATCTAGAGCAGGCATACTATCTCAGATAATAATTAAAAAAATACTCATTGTTGGCATGTGCTAACTGTCTTAAGTATATTATCTCAGCTGACCCTCAAGGCATTCTACAAAGTAGATAATCCATTTTACAGATGAGGAAGTAGAAGCTTACAGAGGTTAATGTTCCTAAGGTCACATAATTCATATGTAGCATAACCAGGATTTGAATCCATACCTCTCTACAAGGCTCTACTTCATGAAGTTCTTCCAGTTCTTTCCTCAGTTAGTCTCTAGACACCTCCTTCCCCTTTTCTCTTTCCAGCCTGATGAATAAATGCAGAGCACGAGCTGTCATTGCTTCCTCTTCCCAGGGTCTTGGAATCACTTGCATAAGTCAAAGAGAAAGGTAGGATAGGGAGAGATAGTTAATTTTGCTTCAGTCTCTTTTCTAACCCCAAATTGTTCTTTCCAAGTATTTTATCGAGCTGCTGGGCTACCTCCTAGAGTGAGACCCTTCATGGCATCTCTCTGGCCTCTCTGGCAGCTTCTGCTTCCATGCCCAGAACAGTCTGTCTTTGAAAGGTAATGGAGACAAAGCTTCAAAATAATTCTTCTGTAGATCTTTATATAAACATGTGTGAGGGCTTTTAAGAGGAGAGTTATGACTTCCAGCAAGAGTTTGACCTCCTTTCTTTCCTTTTCCTCCCAAGGTAGATACATCCCAGATACCAGACAAGTAGTTAACTCATCTTTGGCTCATGAACCCCAATGGGGCTAGAAAGGATGTTGTGTTTATAAACATGACCTCTACCCTTAAAATGCTGATTCTGTCCCCACCACTCCCTTTTTTTTTTGGCCTGGCTGTTCCCTTTTGAGAGCATCACTATTGGGCATGGATGGGGAGGTGGAGAGGAGAAGGACTAGGTTACTGGCCCCTGATTCTCTAGGGCTGGTCTGGCCATGCTCAGAGGCACGGGAAGAATCAGGGACATTGAGAGAAATAAGGGCTCAGGCTAAAGAGCTGACAGCTGGGCTTGTGACTGATACAGCAGTAGCCCTGAGGAATGCCCCCATGGGAAGCCACTATCCTGTAGGGAAAGGGTCAGTCAGTTCTAAAATCAAAGCTAGATTTGTAGGCTGGAGCTGTGGGAGCCAGAGCCCTCTATGCCTGTGAGGCTGCCTGGAGCTCCACGATGTAAGTCAGAGTGGGAATGCCCTGCCAAGCCTTTTCAGGGAAGGATTGGCTCAGGGCCAAAGTTACCTCCCACCCCTCTCTCTGCCAGTTCTCCTCATCCATTTCCATGACTACGGAAAAGGGTAGAAATATACAGTCACTTGATCATCCTTCATCTCGCCACCCCAGGTCATATCCAAAAGGAGCAGAGGAGGACACTGAGTGGGTGGGCAGTGCCAAGCAATTGGCTTTAGGCTGCTGAAAACAGTGGCTCTGGGGGGTGATGCTCCAGTCCCCTGCACAGCTAGAGCCAGTCCCTGGTCCGTCCTCCATCTCCCCCTTCCCATGAATAATGTTTTGATGCTCTTTGTAGGTTCCACATTTCTGTGCTGTGACCTAGGGTTCCCTGCATAGGACCCTGCAGCCCTCCTTCCAGCTGTCCTTAGCGCCTTGTTTTCCTTAGTCAAGTCCTGCTCCCAGGTAATGTTTGTTTGCAGCTGAGGGCTGCAGAGATGGTGAGATGGTCCCTTCTCTGGTGGGAAGGAAAGAGAAGGGCAGTTATTGACCAGGCAAAATGATGGTTTGTCCTCTGGCTTAACAAAGGGCAAGTGGCTGGGGTGGCAATGGGAGATCAGGAACCATTTTCAGAGGGTGTGGGGCATGTATGGGCATGTGTTCCAGGGTACTTTGACAAGCAAGGTGTTATTGGTGTGAGGGGCTGCAGAACTGTTAGTACTTAAAGTAGGAAGTAGCTGGGTACTATCTCCAGGAGAAGGAGCTGAAGTCTCTTGAAAACATCCTGGAGGACTTCTTGAGGGCTAAGCAGACATTGCTGCTGATGACGGTGATGATAATGATGACAACAAAATCTTCCTTCCAGGGGCCTATCTTATGTATACCTACTGTGTATTTTAAAACAGCTCTTCATTGGACCATTAGCAACTTGAAATCAGGATGTTGTCTCCATCTGTGTGTCCTCAGTGCCTAGTGCTAAAAAGGTGGTCAGTAAATCCCATTTCTACACTCACCAAGCTTCTGCTCTGAGACTGACAGTGCTGGGTGCCGGGAGTTCAGGCATAAATGGAACCCCATTCTCTGCCCTCAAGATGTCCAGAGTACCAGGGGGACACAAACATGAGAACAAAAACAAACAGTGCAGCTGAGAGATTGTAATGCAAACGAAGTACAGTGGGGTCCCAACTCTGTCCCGGGCTGAGGAGGGGCTTTGGAGAGGGGTCACTGCAGAGCTGGGTCTCAAAGGATGTTCGTTGGCTTCGACTGAGGATGACAGGCAGGGAGCAGTGGTCTAGGCTGGCTGTGGAAAGCTGACTTTGCCCAGCTACCCTTCCCTTTTCTGGCTTTAGTCAGGAAAGCTCCTGTGTGGCCAGAACAGCTCTTAAGTAGCAGTGTGAGAAGAAAAGCAGGAAAGACAGGAGGATCTCTTGCTAGATTCAAAACTTAAAGGAAAGCAGAGATAAAAGAATAGTCTTCAAATCTGATTCCTCCATTCCACAGTCCTGTTGGCTTGGGTGTGCCCTCTCCCTGCCCCCACCCTCCACAATGGTTTGTCCCTGTTTCTTTCACCTGCTTCTGACAGGGAATAAAGGGGAGTCACTTATTGCTTTCTGTCCACCCACTCAGCTCCTCGTAGCTGCAGGGCACTGAGAGTCCTGGACCACTGCATTAACAGCAGCCATAGGCAATCTTGCTGCAGCCATGCTGGGGAGCCTGGGGGTGCACTGAACCTATGTGTGAGGGTGCACATGTGCACTGGCCTCCCTGCTTCCCTATAGCTTCAGAGCCTCATTCCCCATACTCTCTCCTCCCTAAAGCTCTTCCTGAACTTTTCTACCTTACTCATTTGTTTTTTTCCCCATGCACACCCCCATATCCTTCCAAGCCCCTTTCTAACATTTCCCCATCCTCTTATGATGCACCAAGATATAATTTTAACAAACATGGGCTTTGGGGTCAGGCTGTGTGATTTGGGACAAGTTACTCACTTAGCAGAAGCTCAGCATCCTCAACATTTTTACTGTTGGGGTTTCTTTGAGGATAAATAATAGGCATCAACAAATGATTGCTCTTAGCATTACTCACTTCCAATCACTTCCTGCTCCTCAAACATTCCTTGCTTCCCATGCCTTAACTGGTCCAGGAGTTAATCTGGGAAGAGTGAGGGCCCTGGTATAAATAGATTCAACTATTTTGTTCTTTGGGAAGACTAAATGCTGGGAAAGCACTGGAGAAAAGTAGACAATCCCCAGGACAAAAGAAGTCTGACCCTCCTTATTCTCATCCTTGTCTTGACATGCATCCTTACTCAATTCTCACAGCAATCCTAAAAGGTGGATGCTATTCTTGCCATTTTCCAGAGGGTAATGGAGAGAGTAATTAACATCCCCAGAATCAGACAAAGAATAAGTGCAAAGCCAGCTCCTTACCTCAGGTGGTTTTTGTTATCTATAAATCAGGGATGCTTAGAGCTGAGAGAAAAGGTGCTTAGAGCTAAGAGAAGAGGTGCTGGCCCATTCTCTCCTTGTCCCGCTGCCCTGCAGTCCTCACTATGCTTGGCTTTCCATTGGAATCTCAGCATCCAGTCAGGCTCACGCCAGGCTCCTGGACTCCATCTGAGGGTCTTAACAGGGATGGGTAGAGGATGTAGAGGAGAAAGGAGGACCTGTGAGAATAGTTACTGCAAGAGTACAAGATTTAAAAATTACTCAAAAGTAGGCAGAAGGCCAACGATTTGGCAGACAGCTGGCCAAAATGCTTACACAAGAGCTTTTGCTGCAGGTGATTAGCAGGATGCACGCAGATGAGCACACATAAAAGCTGACCAGGAGTGCAATTTTCTAGAGTTAGGATAATTGGTGAGAGGCCAGAGAAAAGCAGAAATGGCCAAATTAAAGGAAGTGCCCTGCTCCCAACCCACAAAATGACCAGCAGATGCCAGAGACGTGGAGTCATGAGGAGGTCCTGGCTAAGAGGCCATTCATTTCTCTAATATCTGAAAGAACAGGATAATTTTGCCACTTCATGATAAACCCTCCCTGGAGTTCTGCACGTGTCTCTCTGATACCTTTAAAGGGCATCCAGGTTCCTGGGAAGAGACTCCTGCTGTTTCTTACATTCCCCCTGGCTGGGCCAGCACTGGGAAATTCCACAGGGGAGAAGAGAGGATACAGAACAAGATGGTCTGGTTTTGAAGATGAGAAATGGAGATAGAGGTTGTGCCTTGTTGACATCTACCTGAAAATACCTCCAACCAGGTTTCTCTGTCTTCTAGCGGTGGTGGGAATGTTGGGAAGCTGGTGCCAGATGGTGAAGTGAGGGGTTCTTTGGGGCCTGCCGAGCCAGCAGGGGAATTACCCTAGGCCCAGTGAGGGTGCATTGCCAGGGCAGGAGGCAACATCATTGTCAGAAACAGCACCTCATGCCCAGGCAGGCATTGGGGCACATCTGAACTGAAGGGTAAAGCTAGGCCAGAATTGGATATCCAAGGAGTGCAGAGGCAAATAGTGAGGGGGTTGGGGATGTGCATATGGGGTCTGGTTAGCTGGGGCTCTGTCCAGGAATAGGAATATGGGCCACAGGCAGAGTCTGAAGATCTTAGGAAACTGCCTTTTAACTGACCACACAACTCCTAATATTTTTCAGTATGATATGATTGTTTTGGAGGAAGAAAACCTGCCTTCGATAAAGGCTCCTAAGAGTTCGCTGAGCAGGACGAAGAAAGTTCACCCATGAGGGGTCACTGACAGCATGGCCGTCCAAGTGGGCGCTGCTTAGAGAAGCTTGGCCAGGGGATCCTGGGACACATCCCCCAACAGAGCCTCCCTCCCATCTCCTGCAGGTGAGGCCTTGTCTTTACCTCTACTCTGCAGTTTCCCCACAGGGCCAGGTGCCAGTGGGCAGAAAGGAACCAAGTGGAAGAGAGAATGCAATGGGCCTCTTTGACCCCAAGCATGTTTCTACCCCTTGACGTTGAGTCGCTGCAAGGAACTGACTCCAAACCCAACTCCCTTATCTCTAAGGATGCTGTTGGAAGCCTGTTTGTGCTCTCTTAGGGTTGGGCTCGCCTCATCCTGCCCAGAGGGCACCTGGCAGCCTCTGAAGAGTGACATAAAGCCTCTTTCTAAGGCAAGTTTTCTTCCCAGAGAACAATTGTAACCAGATTGGAAAAAAGCAGAAGCTGTGAAGTCAGTTAAGGGGACGAGGGGTTGCAGGGTGGGGGTGGGGGGTGGGGGAATTGGGATGGGTTCTTCATTGTCCAAGTCCTTTTGGTTTTTGAGGATCTTAATCATTCTTAAAGGTCAGCTCAACTCTGCAGCCTTTGGAGCCTTTGGTCTGTTCTCACCACCCAATTTTTATTGATATATACGTTTCCTTGTCTTCTGGCTTCAGGGTGCTGTTAGACCTCTAAACTCTCAGAACATCATTTTCAGGCCTGTCACCACCTAAAGATGACATGGAAACAGAGCAATGGCCTAATGACTGGTAGAGCAGTGCTATTGCTTTTCTTTTCTTTTTTTTTTCTTTTTTTTGAGACAGAATCTCGCTCTGTCACCCAGGCTGGAGTGCAGTGGCACAATCTTGGCTTACTGCAAGCTCCACCTCCCGGGTTCACACCATTCTCTGGCCTCAGCCTCCTGAGTAGCTGGGACTACAGGTGCCCGCCACCACACCTGGCTAATTTTTTTTTTTATTTTCAATAGAGATGGGGTTTCACCATGTTAGCCAGGATGGTCTCGATCTCCTGAATTCGTGATCTGCCCGCCTCTGCCTCCCAAAGTGCTGGGATTACAGGCGTGAGCCACCGCGCCTGTCCATGCTATTGCTTTTCAAACTTCCATGTGTGTAGGAATTCCTTATGGATCTGAGTGGGGTCTGAGACTCTGCACTTTTAATGATCTCCTAGCCAGAAGTTGGCACAAAAAAAAAAAAAAAAATTTCTGTAAAGGGCCAAATAGCAAATATTTTCGGCTATTTGGTCCCTGTTGCAACTACTGAACTCTGTTACGCTAGGGCAAAAGCAGCCCTTGACAATTCATAAACCAATGGATGTGGCTGTGTTCCAATAAAACTTTACTGACAAAAATGGGCAGTGGCTATGGCTGGCTGGATTTGGCTCTGAACTCATTCTAGATGATGTAGACATTGCTAGCTCACAGTCCTCACTTTGAGCAGTGAGGCATGGGAAGGTTCAGCCAGCTGAAGACTATTAGACTTCTGTGGAGAGGACCCCAGAAGAGCCATTTCCCTGCAGAGGGTACTACAGGCATCCGCAGAAGCATGGGACCCTCTGGGTTACAGGGAACTAGTTGCACTTATTTTTATCACAAAAGGCCTGGGGGAGACTCAATGAAGATGGAAATTTTGACCTATAAATTTTTCAGTGGCATTTATATTTTTTATTCAGTCTGGGAAAGTTCTTCCTTGAGGCTGATTTATGTTAAATGACCCAAAGGAACCTGACCTGCTTTCATTAATTTTTTTTTCTTGGATCTTTCCCAGTATTGGGAGGAGAGGGAAGAATGAAAGATTACAGTCTGTGTGGGGATCAAGAACCCTGATTATCACCGTTCCCTGAACCCAGACACCTGCACACACTTCCAGAAGACTTCCACATTGCCCTGTCCCAGGCCTGCTTGTCCTAAATAGATCATCATGGAGAGGAATTAATCCATGACTTCTTGTTCTTTTCCAGGGGGAAGCTGACTCAACTCAGAAAAATGGGGCATTAATGCTGTTATTTAATGTCATTTATCAATGCAGCATTATGATTAAGAGTTTGGATTTTAAAGACAGTCAAACCTAAGTTTCCCTAAGTTTCATTGTGCCACTTAGCTAGCTGTGTGGACAACTTATGTAGATCACATTTTCTCTGACTGAGAGTAGAACAGTGGTTACCAGAGACTAGGGAGGGGATAAAAGAGGAGTACATAGGGAAAGATTGATCAACAGGTACAAAGTCACAATTAGATAGGAGGAATAAGTTCTGAGGTTCTAGTGCACAGTAGGGTGACAATGATTAACAGTGAGACATGATATATTACAAATAGTTAGAAGACAGGATTTTGAATATCCTCACCACAAATAAATGACAAATATGTGATTTATCATGCTAAATACCCTAATTTGATCATCATACAACATATATATATGTATAATATAAAAACATCAAATTGTACCCCATAAATATGCACAATTGCAATGTATCAATTAAAATTTTTTTAGGTAAATTAAAAAAATAAATTTAAAACTCCTTTTTTGACTAAAAATGTAACACACCTTAGAATGAAAATATTTAAAAATTATAAAAATATTTAACATAAAAGTTAAAAAGTTCCCTACCTAAAATTTCTATTCTCATCCCAAGACAGCCACTGTTGATGACTTGATATATATATTCTTCCAGTATTTAAAAAAATGAATATTGTAAAATAAAAAACATTTTTCTCAAGTGGTCGTATGCTGTCTATTGTTACTATTACTATTATTACTGAACTTGCTTTTTCCTATTACTATATCCTATATATCTTTCAGTGTCAGTACATGAAGATATTTTTTCTTTTTAACTAGCATATGGGATACTGCTGTACCATAATTTAATCAGTTTAGGACATGACATTTGTTTAGCCTCATTAAGTCCCAGTTTCCTCATAGTTTCAATAAGAATAATAACAGTACCTACTTCATAGGGTTGTTGTAAGGATTAAATAAGTTTTTTTGTTTGTTTGTTTATTTTGTTTATTTATTTATTTTTTTTGAGACGGAGTTTTGCTCTTATTGCCCAGGCTGGATTGCAACAGCACGATCTCAGCTCACCGCAATCTCCGCCTCCCAGATTTAAGCAATTCTCCTGCCTCAGCCTTCCCAAGTAGCTGGGATTATAGGCATGTGCCACCAAACCCAGCTAATTTTGTATTTTTAGTAGAGATGAAGTTTCTCCATATGGGTCAGGCTGGTCTCGAACTCCTGACCTCAGGTGATCCGCCCACCTCGGCCTCCCAAAGTGCTGGGATTACAGGCATGAGCCACCACGCCTGGCTGGATTAAATAAGTTTTTAATTGAAAAGGATTGAATATAGTGCCCGCCATATTTTAAACAATTAATGGTAGTAATATATCATTTATGTCTTGTATCTGCATCCCAAGGGCTTAAAATTCACACATCCTACCAACTCATGGAGTTAAGTATACAAATGAAACACAAACATAGAAGGAATGGATGACCTGTAAATGCTCATATCACTGCAAAGTGGCCTAGCATCTTAAGTTTCGAGATGTGAACACTATTCACTGAATCTAAACAATGGACAAGATATAGTTGAAAGGTAAAAATCACTTGGGCCCTGAATCTTTTTTTTTTTAACCTTTTTTTATTTTTAATTATACTTTAAGTTCTAGGGTACATGTGCACAACATGCAGGTTTGTTACATATGTATACATGTGCCATGTTGGTGTGCTGCACCCATTAACTCATCATTTACATTAGGTATATCTCCTAATGCTATCCCTCTCTCCTCCCCCTACACCATGACAGGCCCCGGCGTGTGATGTTCCCCTTCCTATGTCCAAGTGTTGACTGCATTTCTCACTTATGCGTTGTAGACATAGCCAAAAGTGTAATAGGGCTGGCTGCTTGCTTTGTACTGCGCCCAATTCATTGACATAACAAACTGAGGGTTTATAAAGAGTAATTTTGATGTAGTGGCACAATGTAATGAAAAGTGCACTTGGCCTGGAATCAAAAGACATAGGCTCAAAGCTGGGCTCTGCTGCCCACAGGTCTGTGACCAGTTTCCCTATACCTCAGTTTTCTGATCAGTAAAGTAGGACGAAATAATGAGTCTACCTCCCAGACTTTCTGTGAGTATTAAGATAATAAAAGCACCTAAAAAAGTTCTTATTGAGATCAGTAAATGTTGAGTATATGAATTAGTCATGTTACATAATTAATCAAGTATACTCAAATAGGAAGAGAAGATAACTGTGCCGAAGAAAAGTCAGACTAGGCAAGTGAGAGTAATATAATCTCAGACTATGTTCACAGAAACTTGTTGATATGATGTGGCTGTTCCGTAACCGCCCAATGGGTTCATCTTGCCAGCTACCTAGACAGAACCAATTTATCAAGACAGGGAAATTGCAATGAAGAAAGAGTAATTCATGCAGAACCGGCTGTGTGGGAGATGTGAATTTTATTATTACTCAAATCAGTCTCCCTGAGCATTCGGGGATCAGAGTTTTTAAGGATAATTTGGCGGGCAGAGGCTTGGGAAGTGGGGAATGCTGATTGGTCAGGTTGGAGATGGAATCATAGGGGGTTGAAGTGAGTTTTTCTTGGTGTCTTCTGTTCCTGAGTGGGTTGGCAGAACTGGTTGAGCCAGATTACCGTTCTGGGTGGTGTCAGCTGATCCATGAGTGCAGGGTCTGCAAAATATCTGAAGCACTGATCTTAGGTTTTACAATATCCCAAAAGCAACTTGGGGAGGTTCAGAGTCTTGGAGCCAGAGGCTGCAAAACCCGTAAACTGTAATTTCTAATTTTGTAGCTAATTTGTTAGTCCTGTAAAGGCAGACCGGTCCTGAGGCAAGAAGGTGGCCTTTTCAGGAAAGGGCTGTTATCAATGTTGTTTCTAAGTCAAGCTGTGAACTGAATCCATCCCCAAAGTTAGATCGGTCTATACCCAGGAACGAGCAAGGACAACTTAACGGTTAGAAGATAGAGCTCGTTAGGTCTGATTTCTTTCACTGTCATAATTTCCTCAGTTATAATTTTGTAAATGTGGTTTCAGTTCCACTCCATGATGCACAGGTCATGTTTCAGGTCTCATGTGCTAGGCTGAGCAGAGAAAACTAGGTAGAGAACATATAGGACAAGTGGCCACCCTCCTGCCCTTGAAATACCTGAAGGGCTTCTGTGTAACCCAAGACTAGCTCCACCTGAGTCTTTGGGGGAAAATTTGGGAGAATTTGATTCAGCATTTGGATAACTTTTTCACGGGCAGAACTGATTATAGAAAGAATAGGCCTCATCAAGTATCCTGGTATGGGAGTGTATGAGCAGAGCCTGGCTACAGGCCTTGGATGTCATGAGGGAGATAAACCAGCCAGGGATAGGTGGTTGGGACAGATGGTCTCTGAGGAACCCTGAGATTTTGATATTCAGGAACACTATGGATGGATACAAGAGAAAGAAGCAAATGCATGTTTACTAACAATGACAAAAATGCATAGAAGGAAAGAACTTTGAAATCATTTTTCAGCCAATTACTAAAGGTATTTTGGTCATTTCTGTACTAATACAAGGAAGTGGGGAACTGGCCTTTGTTATGGGTTGAATTGTGTTCCTCCACAAAAAATATGCCAGTACCTTCCGCAGATTGTGATCTTATTTATTAACAGGATCTTAACAGAGGCAATCAAGTTAAAATGAGGTTATGGTAGTGGATCCTAGTCCACCATGAGTGGTATTTTATGAAAATGAGAGATTTGGACAGAGAGAGACATGCACAGAAGGAAGGGGTTGTGAAGACAAAGGGAGCACACCATGTGCAGATGGAGGAGAACCAGAGTGATGTATTTACAAGCCAAGGAATGCCTGAGGCTACCAGAAGTTAAGAGAGAAGCCTGATACAGATCCTTCCCTAGCACCTTCAAAGAGAGCATGGCTCTGTCAATACATTGATTTCAGACTTCTAGCCTCCAGAACTATGAGACAATAGATTTATGTTGTTCTAAGGCACCGAGTTTGTGGTACTTTCTTATGGTAGCCCTAGGAAATTAACACATCATAGTAATATGTAAGCATTCTTGTGCTGAGCGTTGTGGCAAACAGAAAAAATACATATATATGGTATGTGAATAGAAAAAAAGGATCAACCAACCCCTACCATTGTGGAACCGGGAAACATTTTTTGGAGGATAAGACAATTTGCAATAAGGTGCAAACCTGACCACAATAAAGTGACAAAATACATAGACAAGTAAGCGTATGCATGATGAAAAGATAAAACCAGAACAAAAGCAAACATATTAAGCATTTTTCCTCTTGAGGACAGTTGAGGGTTCTTTAGCCTTTAATTGGCATATTACTACAATACTGCATTTCTCTTTAGAGGATAGATATGGCTTAAAATAAGAGAAAGGAGGTCATAATAATTGATGTCAAAGCTCTGATAGGTGATGCAATTGGTGGGAGAGAAAGGAGTTCTGCTTGATTCTGTTCAGGTTTCAGGACAGAGGCAGCATGGGGGTTGAGTTTCTCCCTCACCTACTTTGTTTTCAAGTTCACGTGCCTTCTGGGCAGCACCAAAATAGCTCTGCTGAAGTTCAAGCTCCTTTCACACCTCCCACCATCAGGGAAGGCGCTGGAGTTCTGGGCTGTGTATGGTACATGGTGTAGGAATAAGATGAGGGTGAGGAGTTTCTTGGAAGAAGAAGAAAGAATCATCTCTTTCCCCTCCTCCCAGTTGATCCCAAGGCTTATTCTTCTCTTATACAGTTATAATTCTTGAATCCTAGTGTTGAATGATGCCCTGGCACTCTAGGTAAACACACCCATTTTGCAAAGAGAAGATAGACCTATATATAAGTGAGGATGGAGTTTCAATGACATTGTGGGCTGGGACTTAGGAATAGATGAGTTTTTCCATCATCTTTCCCTCTGACAGTATGCAGGGAGAAACACCCAAGAAGTAGTAGCCATATAGGACTCAAAGTGTCACAAGATGGTTAGAGTCAGTATGGGTCTTTCTTGTAAATCTGAACTCAAGAATGCGACTTTTGCCTCAAATGAGCCTCCAATATCTGCTTAAACTGTGAATCTAAACCTTAGGATAGCTCTACCCTCTGGCCATCTCTTTAAAGAAAGAAATGTCAGAAGGTGGAGAGAGAGAGAGAAAGAAAGAAAGAGAGAGGACATCTGACCTGCCTAAGATGCCAGATCTGGCTGCAACATGTCTCCTAGATGCATGAAGGAAAGGCAAGCAAAAGGGGAGCAGAACATGGGGTTTGGCCTTTAAACATACAGTGTCTCTGCCCATGGGAAAAAGCATTCTACTTGATGGATTAGGATAACAGCTTTCCTTCCTTTTGGAGAGAAGCAAGGAGTATAGGTGAGCAGAGAGGAAGAGAGAAAAGTGGTTGTGGGGAAAGACAGCCAAGTGTTCTCCTCCTTGCCATGAGGACAAAGGAAGTGGGTTGTCCATATCTGTCTTGCTGATTAGTTGCTGATTTGGGCCCAGTGCTGAAATGTTTTTATTCCAATGGTGATCAACTCACCCCAGTATAATTCAGTTCAACAATTACTTATTAAGCACTCACTCTGGGCAAGGCACTGTTCTAGAATCAGGAAATGAGTGAGAAGTCTCTGTCATGAAGGAGCGTGTGATTTGCTGTCAAACACTATAGGAACAATGCAGCTATAGTAAGAAGTACAGCAAAGTCTTCAGGCCTGGCTGCCCATTAGAATCACCTTGGGAAGCTTCAGCGAAATACTGATCCCACTACCAGAGGTGCAGATTTAACTAGTATGAGATGAGATCCAGGCACTGGTGTTTTTATAATTTCCTCATGAAATTCTGATGGGCAGCCAGGATTGAGAATCACTATGTTATGGGCAGAGAGGAGCAAAGAGTGAGGGCCAAGGGAGGTGAGTGAGGAAAATTTAAGGCTGTTTTCAATGAGTTTCGAAGAATGGTTTGGATTCCCACATGTGGGGCTTGGGATGGGGAAGTCTTCCACAGTTGGAAAGAACCACATGAGTAGGACATGAAGGTGAGAAAGCATGGGGCATGAACAAAGGACAGCTGATCTGGTTTGTATGGTTCCCAGAGCACCTATGGAGTAATGGGGAATAGGCAGGAAAGTGAAGTGGAGACTGCATTGTCCAAGGGTGCACAGCAAGCATTGGTAGAACCAGAAGCAGAGTGCAAGTTTCCTGACTCCTGGACCATACCAGGAAGCAGAGTCAATAATCAGAACAGCAGTCATGGGGCATGATGAAGAAGCTGAGTTACAGACTCTTCTTCATCTGGTTAAATCCCAGTGACCCAGGGCAGATATAAGCTGGGATCCAGAAAACACTTGTCAGTTTTATTGGTTTGAAGAGAATGAAGTTATCTGATTCCTTTGGGAACACAGGGATTAGGAAATGGTTTGACCATCAAGATGATGGTAAATGACCATCTTAAATATAATGGAAACCAGAAATTAATTTACTTTTTCTAAGTCACATAGGTAGGAATTTTGCCTGATTTCAAAGTCAGTGTTTTTCCCACTTAATTTACATTCTCCTTTGTCTGGTACCCCCATTCTGGGTGTATACTGTACTCCATACAGTCTGTGCATAGCTCTATATTTTACAACCATCTTTTTTTATACTTATGTAATTATGACTCTGTTTATCTTTTTAGATTGTGAGTTCCTTGAAGGTAGGGCCACATGTGATTCAAATAAAATCAAAATTATATGGGGTCAATATCAGCCTGGCCAACATGGTGAAATTCCATCTCTGCTAAAAGGAAAAAATAAAAAAAATAGGCAGGAGTGGTGGTGCATGCCTGTATTCCCAGCTACTCTGGAGGCTGAGGCAGGAGAATTGCTTGAACCTGGGAGGCAGAGGTTGCAGTGAGCCGAAATCGTGCCACTGCACTTCAGCCTGGGCAACAGAGCAAGACTCCATCTCAAAAAAAAAAAAATTATATGGAGGTTCCAAGGTACATGTTATAACTATTCATTTATTTAACAGGCACTTAAATGATGATACAATGCGCCAGATACTTGAAACAGAGTAGTAAAAATATTTAGTCCCTGTCCTCAAGGAATTCACAGTCTATAACAAAACCTCTCATGGAAGAGTGCTCACCAACCCTGTGCCCTCTCTCACCTTTCTCTGCTGATTTAATTAATCCTTGCCTAGTCAGGCCAGTGTAAACCATAATCCAGGTATCTAATCTGTCCCCTGGCCTCAGGGATGAATTGAGTTCTACAGTATTGATAAGATTCATCTGGATTAACCCCTGTAAATGTGATTTGTAAGTGGAAGAGAAAGTAATAAACCATGACATGGAGAGGCAATTTTTGATGCAGACAGATGGGTTTTAAACAGTAGGCATACAGCCAGGCAACTGGGCTGTAGATGAACAAGAATGTCAGTCCTAACACGGGCAATGGCCACTAAGCACATGGTTCCTGCATCTCAAGATCCAGGTCAGTAGGACCGCAGAATGTCAGCGTGAGACACACTGCTTGAGGTACATGACTATTCGTCGCAGTGAGGAACAAACACCAGTAAAATAAACTTTAGGTTAAACTTACTGATGGAATCTTAAATTCCGTCCCCAAGCCGTGGTCAACTTCTAAAACTAGAGAAGCTGCTGCTGCGTGTCTCTGTCCTTGGTGCTGAAACAAAGCCCATCGCGTTGGCCCCTGCCCTTGAAGTGCCAGTTTTCCTGAGATGTTGTCGTGGTTGGGGAAGTGATGGGATATAGCCCTCCACCCCACTTTTATGGAGGAGGAGGTGGTGGTGTTCAATGCTAAAATGTCCTAGATGTGTGCCTGGTTGACATGGATATCTGAGATAGGTGTGGGAAGACAGCCTCAGCTCTCCATCCTCCTTTATGCCACTGACACTGCATATGCATATCTGAAGAATGGTTCTTATCACATAGTATTGGGACTGTAAATATCAGGCCTGACTTCAAAGCTATGTTCTGTTCTCTCTTCCTTGCATCTTGCAGCTGCCTTGCTGTTTTGACCGTGATTTACATTTTAAGGAATTAGGTTGACATGTTTATGGATCTTTCCTAACACATAATACATTTATTCATCTTATCTCAATACCTAGTACAATATTGGCACATGGTGGATACTTAATAATCTTTTTGGAAATAAAAATAAGAAGTTAACACTTGATTATCTTTGGAAAAGATCTGGAGAGAAAAAAACATTGACTGGGTAGAATTCCATTTTTCTCTACACTGCCTTTTTTCAGCAAGAAATGACATGATTTTACAATGGTAAGTAACATTAAAGTTTTATTAAATGCTCAACCAATCACTGCCCTATCATCAGATTGAGGATGGCCAGTGAGGTGAAAAGCCAATTCTCAAGAAAATTAGCCAAACAGCCTGAGATAATAATGTTAATATTTCACAAGTGTGTTTTTCTTTAAACTCTTCTGAAGTGTCATCATATACAACTCAATTTGATTACAACATGCATATGAGGTAGGTGAATTAACAAGTAGAATCTCAATTATATGAGAAAAACTAAGGTTCAGAGACATTAGTATCTTGGCCAAGAAAAACAAGTAAGTTATAACTGGTCTTGAAAAGAAAATCAAGGTCTCTTGATCTCTGACCCAGAGCTCCTTTCATTGCTCTATAGAGGTCAAGGTAAAATTAAGACAAAGGCCTCAGAATCTTAGCTGCTCCACTTAGCAGTGTTCGTAGAATCTTTGGGTTTTTGAGACACTTTCAGGGCAGTGTCTTGATAGAAATCATTTCCTCCCAGTTATATAAGTGCTCTTCTTTTCATGGGTACCAACAGAAACAGCCAAATTATCTGTATGTGCCTTTATTCCATTTGGTGATCTTAATTTACTCCAGATAAGTCTTGCTCCCTGCCTTAAATTTATTGATACTCCAGATAAGTCTTGCCCCTGCCTTAAATAATTTCGTTTAAAATTTTATTTATTTGCCTTGGTCATTCTTAAATTCAGACAAAATGCTATAGACTCTTTCAACACTGGCCAAAAATTAAACAGATCTAATCTGTATTGAGTGCCCAACACACATTTATGTATTCAATTTTTAATGATTTTTTTTTACCTTCTCAGTTATTTGCTTTCCTGTGGGAAAGCTATAAAGGGACCCCAAAATGATGAAATCCTAGAGGGACTTACAGTACTGTTGGCAGACATGCTATAAAGCTGTGACGTGCTTAGTCATAATAATAGTTTAAGACAAAAGTACTAGAGCTATCACAAGGCAGCACTTGATTGATTGCCAAATAAGTGGTGCAGATAAGGATTCCATGGTTTTGAGATATTATATATTGATTTCAGGAGATTGAATTGGACTGGGTACAGTCCAATACCAAGGGGTAAATAGGTATAAGCAAGGCACTAACAAAAATTTCCACCAAAATATAATGAGGGCAATCCCCTTGACAGGCTTTGAGGAAAAG
Source organism: Pongo pygmaeus (assembly GCF_028885625.2). NCBI lineage: Eukaryota > Metazoa > Chordata > Mammalia > Primates > Hominidae > Pongo > Pongo pygmaeus. The sequence continues at coordinate 118,975,951 of NC_072373.2, read as the reverse complement.
AAGAAGAAAGATGGAAAGACGCTAGTTTATCCTGAATCTCGGGAAGTAAAAGGAAAAATTTTATGATTATGAGGCAGAAGTAAACTATAGTTGTAGTCTCTTGAACATTAAGTAGGAAAAAATTAGAGATACCATTTATTTATTTTACAATTTTTTATTGAGCCTATTTTGTTTTATTCTCCAGGGCCAGGAATACAGTGGTGGCCCTCATAGCTGTGGCTCTTGCTCTCTTGGATCTTACAAATGGGCAGTGTGAATCCAAATGGGCAGTGTGAATCCAAATGGGCAGTGTGAATCCAAATGGGCAGTGTGAATCCAAATGGGCAGTGTGAATCCAAATGGGCAGTGTGAATCCAAATGAAGTTGCTATGGGAGCACAGAGGAAACTTCTAGCTCAACTGCCTTAAGGGCTAGTAACGTCTTTCTAGAGGAAGTGACATTTTAGTTGAGACCTAAAGTTCAGGTAGGAAATAGCTAATTAAGGGAGGCTGGGAGTATCAAAAAGATTGTTCCAAGCAGAGAAAACAGCATGCATGATGGCACAAAAGTGAAAGAGCATTTGGTCTACTTTGCAAAAGAAAAGCGTAGTTTGCTAGAGCCTACTGTTTGAAGGAGGAAGCTGTAAGGGTTAAGGCTGGAGAAATAAGCAGGGACCAAATTATGCAGGACTTTGGGCTTTCAGCGTAAAACTAGGGCCTGGAAAAGAGAGGAGGAAATAAGATCTTGAAGGGTTTTATCCAGAAAATGGCATAAGATTTGCACCTATGAAAGGTTTCTCTGGGTGCTATGTGGGGAGTAGATTGGAAGGGGCAAATAGCCTAATTAGAAAGCTGTGTCAATCATTTGGGCAGGAAATGATGGTGCTGAATTACAGCAGTAGCCATGGAAATGGAGAGAAGAGGGTGAGTTTGACAGATATTTAGGAGTCAGACTCTGTAAGATTGATCATGGCTTAGATGTGGAGGATAAGAGAGAGGGAGGAATGGAGGATGCTTCTTTCAGGTTTCTGGCCTTACTGTATTGCAATTGCATTCTGCTTGTCACTGAGTCATCAAAGGAATTAATGTGGGCATGGACTCTCTAAGTGGCTTATTTGGCTGAGTGATCTATAGATGAGTGCACACCTTTCCACCCCGAGTTCCTATTGCTGCTTTCATCTCTATCTGCCATATCTCATTTCTCTCATGGGATCTTACCTGAATCCCAGGAAAACTCAGATTGGGGGTGAAAGGTGGTGGAGGGGAAGAATAACTAGAAGATTTAAGATGATCACTTCATTGAATTTGCTTTTATCTTTCCAAAGGACAAGTTTTCCCCCTGCCTTTGGTCTGCTCCACAGAATGAATTCCCTTTTCTGGTTTTGTCTGCTGCTCACAGAAACAGAACAGTGCTACTCGGAGAAATAAACAAACAATTCTCTGCTTTGTAGCTGGCAAGGAGGGCCTGACCTTCACTACTCAATGGCAAAGAAAATGTGATCTCTCCTCCCTCCTAAAGGCCTCCGGGTTCCTTTTCCTAGCAGACTGGAAGGAGGAGCCAAAGGAAGCCCAGAACTGGCTCTGGGCAGGGAACCTCCACCCCTTCACCTACTTAGCTGAAAATCTGTTAGAGGTAAAATAAACATTATAGCAGAACTGTCATCTGCTAATCGAGATGTGTAGGTGAGAGGGGACCCTGGGGAGTCCAGAGAGAGATGACAGATGGCTTAGCTTCTGGTGGACAGAGTGGGCCCCTGGACCACAGCACAGGAGCCAGGAAAATTATGTAGGTAATTAAGCTCAGGCTTTTGGTATGGAAGGTCAGGAGGGAAGCTTTGAGAGGCGCCTTTTTAAACAGCATCTTTAACCTGCTCTCATTTTAGAAAAAGCCTGGATGTTTTCTCTACCTCTTCCCTTTCTGCATTAGAATCCAGAAAGATGTAGCTTTAAGTCTGCAGTGGAAATGGCAATGCTGCTGGAGACATCAATTTTGTGTGTTTCTGAGACCGACTAACATCCGTTCCAAGAGAGCTTTCCCCACATGCTGGGGTGCGGTGTGACAGAAGTGTGACAGAGGCCCTTGTTTCCACCAGCTTTTCAAAACATTCCTGAGAAGTTTGATCTTGCTTGGCAGGAGCTTCTTGCCGGCTGTGCTGGTAAAATAACGAGGAGTCCCCATTTGTGAGCTGTTTTTCATCCTGGTGGCACTTTTCAAAGCACTGTATCATTAGCCAGGCTGGAAATGGTTTTCAAAGACTGCTTTGCTCAAGCAGGCAGTGCAGGGTCAGAGGCAGTGCAGAGTCAGAGAGGCTGTAGGTGGCCAGAGGACAGTGCGTGTGGGTTTTGTGCCCTGTGGGAAGCCTCAGAACAATCCTCCTTGTGGCTGCACTGTTCTCAGAATTGGCAAGGGATGAAGCAGAGGCCCTCAGTGTCTCCTGGGTCATTTTGTAATGTGTCCTAAGAAAGATAGGGCAAGAAAAGAAGGTTATGACATGCAAGTGGGGTTAGAGAAATAATAGCAAAGATTATTCTCTCTTCCATCTGTGTAGGGTGGTGTGGGCTGGGAAACTTTATGAAGTTTAATCTATGACCTCCAACTTCACCTTTTGTCTCATATCAGAAACCATCAGCTACCGAACCCAGACCTGTGAACGGGGAAACCCACGGAGTGGATAGAGGAAGTCAGTATGCTCTGATTATAGAGATTTCCAAACCCAAATGCTGATATTCTCAAACTTTGGTCTATATCCCAATCACCTAGATTTTTTTTTTAAGCAAATTTTCAGAGTTGGCTTTAGAGTCCCTGAATCTAATTCTCCAGGTTGAGAACAGGCCACAGGCATTTTTAATGAGCCCTTTGAAGGCATGAAATGCACATGGAAGTTTGAGAATCATTGTATTGGAGCTGCTGTATTTATCTTTATCCCTTTTTTCTTTGTTTGCATTTGTTCTTGAAAATTCTGCTTTCCTCAGGCATTAGAGGGGCCTAGGGACATCCAATTGAGCGTGGGTGTGTACCACAGCAAAGGTATTTGAGAACTCCAGTGGAGGAGTGCTGGGGACTCAGGTTCAAAACAAAGGCCTCCTCAGGCGAGGCAGCCAGGTCGCTGCTGGAGATGCAGAGGGGGCTGTCAGGCCATCTCAGACAGCTGGGAGTGCAGGCTCTGATTCAGAAATGTCAGGGCTGCTGAGGAAGCCTCTCTGGAGAGCTGTTTGCTCCCAAAGAATGAGATAATAATTGCATTGAAAATTACGGAGAAGCAGAAGACTTGTAGAACACATTGGAAATTTTAATCACTTTCTCAGAATGGCTTTAACATTCTCTTTAGTCCTTTCTAGGTGTGTCCTAAGCCTCCCTCATTCTAGCTGACAGGTAATTAGTGCTCTGGCTTGGGAGAGAGACGCACGCTTCTCAGATCAAGTAAGATAATGCACATGAAGACACTGCAAAGACTGTAAGGACCACAGTGGAAGGGCTAGCTCCAAATCCCCGCATGGCTCATATGCTGGGGACAGCATGCCCTATCATCTCATACCATTGCTCTTGCTGCCCTCCCGCTGTCCAGAATGCCCTCTCTGCTTTATCCCCCTGTGAATTCCCCCTCGTTTCTCAAGGCTGAGTTCAAATGAAACTGCTCTAGAGTCATTTCATTTTCCCTGGCAGAACTAAGTATTCTGTGCCCACTGCTACTAAGGCCACTTGAAAAAGGCTGCATAGTCTCTGGTATGTTGTAGGCCTGATAAATATTCTCATTCAGTTGCCTGATAAATTTCTCTTTCTTCAGCTCGCCATTTCTTGATTTGCATGTCTGTCTCCTCTTCAGCATAAGAAATGAGCTTATTCTTCTTGGTATTCTCAATGAGTACATTAAGCCAACTAGTAGGTGCTCAATAAATGGCTGTTGAATGAAAGCAATAAGTATCAGTTAGAAAAGGTGACCTGGTACCAAAACAGAGATATAGATCAATGGAACAGAACAGAGCCGTCAGAAATAATGCCACATATCTACAAGTATCTGATCTTTGACAAACCTGACAAAAACAAGAAATGGGGAAAGGATTCCCTATTTAATAAATGGTGCTGGGAAAACTGGCTAGCCATATGTAGAAAGCTGAAACTGGATCCCTTCCTTACACCTTATACAAAAATCAATTCAAGATGGATTAAAGACTTAAATGTTAGACCTAAAACCATAAAAACCCTAGAAGAAAACCTAGGCATTACCATTCAGGACATAGGCATGGGCAAGGACTTCATGTCTAAAACACCAAAAGCAATGGCAACAAAAGCCAAAATTGACAAATGGGATCTAATTAAACTAAAGAGCTTCTGCACAGCAAAGGAAACTACCATCAGAGTGAACAGGCAACCTACAAAATGGGAGAACATTTTCGCAACCTACTCATCTGACAAAGGGCTAATATCCAGAATCTACAATGAACTCCAACAAATTTACAAGAAAAAAACAAACAACCCCATCAAAAAGTGGGCGAAGGACATGAACAGACACTTCTCAAAAGAAGACATTTATGCAGCCAAAAAACACATGAAAAAATGCTCACCATCACTGGCCATCAGAGAAATGCAAATCAAAACCACAATGAGATACCATCTCACACCAGTTAGAATGGCAATCATTAAAAAGTCAGGAAACAACAGGTGCTGGAGAGGATGTGGAGAAATAGGAACACTTTTACACTGTTGGTGGGACTGTAAATTAGTTCAACCCTTGTGGAAGTCAGTGTGGCGATTCCTCAGGGATCTAGAACTAGAAATTCCATTCGACCCAGCCATCCCATTACTGGGTATATACCCAAAGGACTATAAATCATGCTGCTATAAAGACACATGCACACGTATGTTTATTGCTGCATTATTCACAATAGCAAAGACTTGGAACCAACCCAAATGTCCAACAATGATAGACTGGATTAAGAAAATGTGGCACATATACACCATGGAATACTATGCAGCCATAAAAAATGATGAGTTCACGTCCTTTGTAGGGACATGGATGAAACTGGAAATCATCATTCTTAGTAAACTATCGCAAGAACAAAAAACCAAACACCGCATATTCTCACTCATAGGTGGGAATTGAACAATGAGAACACATGGACACAGGAAGGGGAACATCACACTTCGGGGACTGTTGTGGGGTGGGGGGAGGGGGGAGGGATAGCATTGGGAGATATACCTAATGCTAGATGACAAGTTGGTGGGTGCAGCGCACCAGCATGGCACATGTATACATATGTAACTTACCTGCACATTGCGCACATGTACCATAAAACCTAAAGTATAATAATGATAATAATAATAATAATAATAAAAGAAAAAAAAAAAAAAAAGAAAAGGTGACCTGAAAGAGGTGAAGTGAAAAGAAATTATTTGCTTTGTTACACAGAGCCCTCCTGGAATGCTATATTGATCTCATGTTTAATCTAAGAACAGTATGGAAGGAGCTTTTCTTTTTTTTTCAGTTTCTTTTTTTTAATTTTATTTATTATTTATTTTTATTATACTTTAAGTTCTAGGATACATGAGCACAAAGTGCAGGTTTGTTACATATGTATACATGTGCCATGTTGGTGTGCTGCCCCCTTTAACTTGTCATTTACATTAGGTATTTCTCCTAATGCTATCCCTCCCTCCTTCCCCCACGCCAGGACAGGTCCTGATGTGTGATGTTCCCCACCCTGTGTCCAAGTCTTATCATTGTTCAATTCCCACCTATGAGTGAGAACATGCGGTGTTTGGTTTTCTGTCCTTGCGATAGTTTGCTCAGAATGATGGTTTCCAGCTTCATCCTAATTCCAATGCATAAGTCACTAAAAAATACCCTGGCCAACATACCTAGATTCTAATGTCATACTATCCTGGTGGTAAATGGTGACGCTTCATGCCGTATTCATTTATGGTTCAACATAGTTTATGAAGCGGCCTCTTTATGCCTCAGTTTTTCCATCTGCACTGTGGGACAGAGCAAATCGTGACTATCAAGAGTAATCCTGCCTTCTCTCCTCTGATATCTTCGGAAGAAGGCAGATGTCACTGGAGGTGGGTGTGTGTAGCTCAGAAAAACAGAGCCATTTGTCACATGTAGTGACAGGCACTAAGAGCAGGGCTTGAGAGGAGAAAAGAGAGTGAAAGAGAGAATCAGAATTGCATCTTTTTTTCTTCATTTTACTCTGATACCCACTCCACATGGAATTATCCTAACGGGCACATAGGAGGAGAGACTAGCATTTACTGCACAGCTAGCACATTACGGGAGACCTTTATTTAAAGTGGGATCCTCAGACCAACAACATTGACACCGCCTGGCGCTATCTCGGCTCACTGCAACTTCTGCCTCCCGCATGCAAATGCCTGCACCAGCCTCTGTCGCCAGGCCGCAGTGCAGTGGTGCGATCTTCACTACAACCTCCGCCTTCCGGGTTCAAGCGATTCTCCTGGCTCAGCCTCGCTAGTAGCTGGGACTACAGGCGCGCGCCACCACGCCCAGCTAATTTTTGTATTTTTAGTAGAGACAGGGTTTCACCATGTTGGCCAGGATGGTCTCAATCTCTTGACCTCGTGATCCGCCAGCCTCGGCCTCCCAAAGTGCTGGGATTACAGGCGCGAGCCACCGCGCCCGGCTAGGAACTTCTTAAAGATGCAGAATCTAAGTTTCCATCCTAGATTTACTGAATCGGAATCTGGCTTTTAATAAGATCTACCGGTGATTCATATGCATATTAAAATTTGAGAAGAACAAGCATAGAGTAGTTTCAAAAACGTTTGTGAGAGTAAAAGGAGAAGTGGGGAAGAAAAGATGCAAGATGCAGAGGATGTTTAAAAGATATTCTGCCCACCAGGATATAGTGAAATGGAATACATTTTCTCATGCAAATAACTAGAAAAGTGCTATGGTGAGGTGGTGGGAGAAAGGGAGGAAGGACTTTTATTTAGCTGCAGACTCACTCAAGGAGTTGACAGAAAAAACATCAATGTGTGAGCTCAGACCAAAGCAGCGTACCCACCCAGCACAATGAGACAGGAGCGTAACAGAACTTGGAGGCGTGTTGGCTGATCTCCTGGCCCTGCGCCTTCAGATCTCCTACGGTGTACCCGCCCAGACCTTCCCTGTCATTCACCATGGTAGCAGGATACCCAGGACCTTGCCCCAGGGGTGGTCATGGAGGTGGTGGGGTGTCAGTGTGATCTAGTTCTGTTTTACGATGAATTCTCTTGTCTTCATTTAATTGGAGTCTTAAACTGAATTTCCCCCACCAAATGTAGGGACTTGGTTTGGAAGCCTCTCTGTGGGAAGCACAGTACACTCATGTGTGTATGTGTCTGTGTGCATGCATTCAGGTCTTTGAGATATAATTTACACATAATAAAATGCACAGATCTTAAGTGCTCAGTTTGATGAGTTTTGACAATTGTATGCACACACCCATGTATATGCCAACCAAACTACATATTTTCATTACTCCAGAGAGTTTCTATTTGTCTCTTTCCAATCAATCCTTCTGTCTCTCCACCCACTTGCAGGCAAAGGGTTCTGGTTTTTATTCCCATTGGGAGTTCTAGTTGGTCCATGTCTTTGCCCCAACAGTAGGTGTTACTGATCTTCGTGATTTTTAGCCATTCTAGTGGGTATTAAATGGTTTCATTGTGATTTCAATTTACATTTCCCTGATGACACATAATGTTGAGCCCTTTTCATGTGTATATTGTCCATTTATATATCTCTTTTTGTGAAATGTCTGTGCAAATCTATTGCCTCTTTTTAAACACGTTGTTACCTTTTATTGTTGATTTGTAGGAATTGTTCACACATTTTGGATATACATCCTTGTCAGATGTATGCATTGCAAATTTTTTCTCCAGACTTTGGGTTCCCTATTCATTTTCTTCATAGTGGTTTTTGATTAGCAGAAAAATTTTAATATTTATGAAGTACAATGATTTTTTAATATTTATGAAGTACAATGTATCATTTTTTTCTTATTACTCAGTGCTTTCTGTGTCCACAGAAATCTTGCCTTCCTTAAGGTCACAGAGGTATTCTTCTATGCTTTCTTTTTGAAATTTTGTGGTTCTAGCTTTTACATTTTGGTCTGTGATCCATCCCAAATTAGTTTTTGTGTAAAGTGTAAAACAGAGGTTGAGGTTTGTTTTATTCCATACAGAAATTTGTATGGAATAAAACACCTTTGGGCTTTGGCTAAAAGCCAGTTAACTTTGTGTGGGGAACTATTTTTGGACTATGTGTTCTGTTCCATTGGATTGATCTGTCTATCCTTATTCCAGTGCCACACAGTTTAATAACTGTATTTTAATGAAGTTCTTGATATCAAGTAGTGTAAGTCTTCCAAATTCCCTCAACTTTTTAAAGTTTAGCTATTCTAAACCCTTTACATTTCCATAAAAATCATAGAATTCGCTTGTGATATTTCTTTTTAAAAGCCTGTGGCATTTTGACTGTTTTTTAAAAAATTGAATCCATAGGTTAATATGAAAGAATGGCTATCTTAACAATATTGAGTCTTGTAATTCATGGACATGTTTGTTTATTTAAGTCTCTAATTTCTCTTAGCAATGTTTGTGGTTGTCAGTGTAGGCATCTTTTGTACCTTTCATTAGACCTCTAGATGTTAAATCTTTTTGATACTATTAAGAATAACTGTTTTAATTTTATTTTTTACTTGTTTGTGACTACTATGTAGAAATTCAATTGATTTTCACATATAGAAATCGATTTATATTTGAATGTTGAACCAACTTTGCATGCCTGGTACGAACTCACTTAGATGGTGTTATAGATATGTGGATATTATTTTCTAACACTTTGTTAGTGATATTCATGTCTGTATTCACAAGGGACTCATGGTCTGAAGTTTTGTTTTCTTGTAATGTCTTTGTCAGGTTTTGATGTCAAGATTGTGCTGGCTTTCTAAAATGAGTTTGGAAGTATTCCTGGCTCCTATATTTTCTGAGTTTATATAACATTAGTATTATTTCTTCCCTAAATATTTGATTAAATTTACTGTTGAACTATCTGGGGCTAAAGTTTCCTTTGTGGGAATATTTTTGAATATAAACTTAATTTCTTTTTTTATCATATATATTTATGGCTATTAAGATTTTCTATGTCTTGTCACAGGTTTGGTAATTTGTGTCTTTTGAGGAATTTGTCCATTTAATCTAAATTGTCAAATATACTGACATGAAGTTGTTCATCATTTGGCTTTATTTTCCTTTTAATGTGTATAGTATGTACAGTGTTGTCCCCTCCTTCATTTCTGATACCAAAAATTTATATTTTCTTTTTACTCTTGATGAGTGTCTGGATTACAACTTCTGCTTAACAAATTATCCCTAGCATTAGCAGCTTAAGACCACAAATTTAATTTACTCATGGTTTTGTGGGGTTGAAATTTGAGAAAAGCTCAGCTGAACAGTTCTCACTTGGAGCCTTTAATGTCATTGAATTCAGTTGTCAGTTGAGGCTCCAGTCATGTGAGACTCAACTAGGCAGGATGCCCAAGATGGCTTCCTTACATGGCTGGCAGCTGGTGCCTGCTGTTGGCTGGGAGCTCAGCTGGGGCTGTTGATGGAGTGTTTACATGTGGCCTCTCCAGCTTAGCAGCTGTCTTCTTCCAGAGCAAGCATCCCAAGAGAACCAGTTGGAAGTTGTTTGGCTTTTCCTAACATAGATTGAAAGTAAAACATTGCCCTGTTCACCAAATTTTACTGGTTACAAGCAAGTTACCAAGGCCAGCCCAAATTAAGAGGAAGAAATATAGAGTCCATTTCTTGATGGAAAGAGCATCAAAAATTTTAAATCACATTTTATAATCTTCACAGCAGTCTAGGTGGGGGTTACCAATTTTATTCATCTTTTCTAATAATAAATGTTTGCACTGATTTTATCTGTTTGTCCATTTTTATTTAATTGATTTCTGTCCTTATTTTTGTTACTTATTTTCTCCTACTTACTTTAGATTTAATTTGCTCTTCCTTTTCCAGCTTTTAAGATGGAAGTAAGCTTAGATCACTGATTTTATGTCTTCCTTCTTCTTCTGATAAAGATATCGACAATTACCAATTTCTGAAGTATTACAAATTTGTATTTTGTTGTCTGTCTGCTACTTAGTCTCTGCTGTAGGGTCACACAGGCAGCCAGCTTCAGGGTGCCAGCAGGCCATAGGAGTTAGAGCTGACTACCCTGCTCTTTTCTAGAGTATACTGGTTAACAGCATAGACCTGAAGCCATGCTGTCTATGTTTAATCCCACCTCGGCACTCACCAGCTACATGATCTTGTCAAATTGCTTAGCCTCTTTGTGCCTCCATTTCCTCTCAAATCATAGATTAACAGATTACTGACAGGCTGAATTCAAATCTGTTAAGTAAAATAATGTGTAAAGTGTGGATGGTAATGATGATATCTACCTCAAAGATTGTTATGAAGGTTAAAGGAGTTGGGATTCGTAAAATGCTCAGAATATAATTTAAAAATATATTTCTCAGTACTCTTGTTATATTTAAATAGCAAGGCAAATAGGAGGCTCATTAAGTCATTCAAATGATTATTACATGAGTCAGGCAATTGTGCTGGACATCAGTCTTACCATCTAAGGTCACTCTAAAGCTCTACCGTCATTTACTTTCAACATTTTAGGACAACAGCATCATATGTTCTATAAAATTTACAGTTACTGTCTTTGTTCTTGCAACTATTGGTTGTTACTAAGTCTTAAGTACCAGGCTAAGTTTATTACATATAGAATATTATTTAAACCTCACAACATGTCTTCAAAGATGCCAACTTTGATGGTATCTAGAGGTGAATTAGCCATCACTGTCCCACCTCTGAGTCTCCTTAAAACAAGGACTGCTCTCTTAATCCCCACTCTAGTTTCTTGTCAAGACTCACTAGGGCAGTTTTCCAGTTGGTGCTTCTGGAAATATTGGACATCCTGATTTTTCAGCTGTCTGGAATTGATGGAAAATGTAGTTTCAAGCCAGGGAAGATAATAGAGCATAGGGGTTAGAAGCAGAAGCTTTGCAATCGGACAGATCTGAGTTGGAGTCCTGACTCTACTCTTTACTAGCTATGTGACCTTGAGAAAGTTCTTTAACATATAGTCAGCCATCCTTTCATTCATTCCAAAAATATTTACAAGCATCTGTGTAATTCCAGGCTCTGTTCTAGGCTCTGGGGAGACAGCTGGTAATGAAAGAGACTGCAGTCTCTGCTCACATGAGCTTTACATTCAGTGGTTTTATAACTTCTTTATAGGACTGTAGGGAGCTTAATTGGGATAATGTAGGTAAAATACTTAGTGTAGTGCCACTGGAATGTATTCGAAAAGGAATAATGTCAGGGGAAATGCAGACACCTTCCTGAATTTTATATTGTTTTCAGACATCTTTTGCCTGACGGTAGTGTAGAGGAGTTGCCTTCCAGAGTAGCAGTGATTTTTGGAATAACTGATCTGAGGATTGTTCTTCCTTGGCCTCTTTTCAAAGGTGACCAAAAGATGGAAACATACCTAGGATCTTTTATTATAGCAATTTAAAAATATTTATGATAGCTTGTAGAATAATTTGAGAGTAAATTTCATGTACGCCTCAACCAAGGAGCCAGCATTACTGGTCATTTAATTGTCCACCCTTCATTGTTTATCTCAATTCTTCAGAAAAATATTCTAGACAAGACTGAAGGTCAGCATTTCATCTTTAAGCTTATTCTAAACCTAAATATTATTGCCCTAAATCTGACTGTACATGTAAGAGTAATAAAGGAATTAAGTGGATAAAGAAGATTAATATGGAAAGAACCACTCTATAATTCAAAACAGAAACTACCAATATCTGTAAATTCGTACTCTATCTTCCTTCCTTTCACACTGTACAGACATTACCTTTATCCTATAAAAAATCAGCCCCTCAGATCTTATTCCACTTGTTATCTGCATTATATCCATTTCCTTAGTCATTTGTTTCTCCCCACTAGACTATAAGCTTCTTAAGGGCAGGTGCCATGTTTCACATCTTTATGTCTTTTGTTCATATCCTAATGCCTGGCATAGAGTTGGTTTTCGATGTGTGTTTATTGAATTGACTTGAAATGACATAGATTTCCTCTCAAATAATAGATTAATAGATTATTGACAGGCTAAAATCAAATTCTTCTAACTCTTTTATCTGTTGATTTTAAAAAGATTTCTAAAAACATCAAAATGATGGTAAATTTATTTTAAAACACTTTAAATGAAATTTAGCTAAATCCATCCAAAGGCTTAAGTTTAGATAGCCTCACAAAGATGTCATCTCAAACAATGAATTTATCATAGATTCCAGTGAAGAAACATTAGTACAAAATCAGAAGTAGTACCTGCCTAATAATGTATATAATTCCATATTAAATGGTTTAAAATATGCTCTTATTAACTACCACCTCTTTTTTAGCTTATTTATTTAAACAACTTGACATAAATATTATTAGATAATCTGATTGCACATTCTCTGGTTATAACAAACAGGAGGACAGACATTATCTTTTATTTGAGGATATATTTTTATAATTTTCAATTGGATGTGAATATATAAAGAGGTTTTAAAAGCTGCTGAAACTTTTGGTTATTTCAGGAGGATTAGTGGAGAATTAATAAGAAAGGAAAAGTTAAAATTTCATCTGGAAAACTTGGGGGCAGGTGTATGGGGTAAAGAATTGGGGGATAAGGGTCACTCAACAAATATTTATTGAGCACTTACTATGTGCGAGCCACCATCTGAGTCTTTTAGATACAGAGAACCCTGCTCTTGCAGAGCTGACATTTAAGTTGGGAGAAGATTCATTCAAAGAGAGTCTAGTAATAATGAATTTCAAAAGGAACCGTTGAATCTCCATTTCTTAGCTTCCTGGAGCTTCTTCGCCCTGTTGAAATGTGAACGGTCCCTTTCTACCTATAAACCCCACACATTCAGAGAAATTAAGAAGGAAAAGCATGGTCTAGCACAAAACAGGTGCTGTTATAACCTTCCCGGGGCACAGAGCACCTACTTTTCTTGAGAGGCTACTCAAATAACTTCCCTGAACAGAAAAATGTTTCAAGGGAATTCTCTGTGTCTATACTAGAATTGGCTGGCAACATCCCTGATACAATAAATGATAATATATAGAAGAAAATAAATGCCTTTTGTTTCCAGAGGCATCTCTATAACACATCTGTCTCAAAAAGATCACAGTAAAAATTAAAGGCGATAATGTAAAGCGTCTAGCATGGTGCCTGGCATGAGGTTAGCACTAAACACTTAAACATGCACGCACACACAGTCTTCCTCAGCTGCAATGAGAAGTATACGGGCCCTGCCTCTGACAGAGAATGTAAATCAGGCTCCTAATTATTCAGCAGAGGCAGTGGGCTCCACCTCCTGCACATCTGGTATGTGTAAAGCCTGTGAATCCCTCTTTAATCAACAACTCAGAATAATGGCATTTCCAACCCTCATCAGAGAATTCAACCAGGAATTGATTGCGATGAAGCTCTTGCCAAATGCTTGCTGGGACAGTTGATATTTGAGAGAAACTGCCTAATGAATTTGTTATCTGCATGCATTATTTTTCTAGGCTTTTTATTTGAATTAAGAAATCATGAGGAAAACTTAACTGGACTATATTATTGCTATTCTGTATAAGATCCTTTGTTGAATTGACATGTGCTGCTTCTTTACATACTTTTTAGCCAATCCGTATTAAAAATATCTGCCTAGCATGGGGCCTGGCCCATGGTAGGTTCTTAATAAGTGTTTGAATATTGAAGGAATGAATTTGCTTGAACAGATAATAGATTCATGGTTTTTCTTCCTTCGATACAGCCATAAGTAAAAATAACAACCATTAGAATTTGCTTTTTATTCCTTCTCCTTCTGGGGAACTGCTCTTCATCCTTCATGTCTTAGCTGGGTATCACCTTATTTTTGGTCCACCCCTCTGACCCCTACCTCACTTTACTTTCTTCCTCAGGCAGGGTTCTAAGTTCTTCCCACTCTGCTCCCACCTCTGGCTTTGCACCTATCACATGTTTTTATAATTGTTTGCACTTATGTCTCCTTGTTGGACAGGGCAGCACTTCAGGGCATGACTGTGTCTTTTTCATTTTTGTAACTGCAGTGTATGGCACAAGGCCTGGCCCAGAGTGATTAATAAATATTTAAATGTTTATACACCAACTGAACATTTCTTCCTTGAATTCAGCAACAGGAAAAAGTGATATTTTCAATGAATTTTTATTTAGTTTCTGCTTTATGCAAAACACTTTTCTGACATTATAAGATCTTTGTGGTCCCTACCACTCAGGAGTTCTCCATCAGGTGAGGGAGACAGATATCCATAAGCACATTCAAGGTTACCTGGATTCAGTATTCTAATAGCAGTACAGAAACAGTGCTCAGTGGAGTAGGAGGGATGAAAGAGATTAATTCCAACACAGAAATAAAGGAGGCTTATAGCTTGAGGTTGACTTTGAATGGGTAGAATTTTAACAGACATCTATGAGGATGGGAAGCAGATGCCAGGGAGAGAAAAAAGCTGTCTTCCTTTACTTGTTTTTAAATTTATTATCTATTCATCCATTCATCCTGCAGACTTTAATGAAGGACTCTGAGGTTTCCAAATGTACAGACTGTATTTTAATAGTTGTATCCATGAATGCCTAGCATGACCCCGATATATGGTAATTTTCCAATAGATGCTTGTTGGAGACTAAAGTTTATGAGTATAGAAGTAAATAAGACTGGAAAAGATGGTTGAAACCAAATTGGAAAGAACATAGTTCTGTTTATTGTAGGTGGTCATTGAAAGTTCTTGAGTTGGGGAGGAGTGCAATCAGATCTGGTTATATGTGAAGGATGGATTGTAGGAGAAATAACTAGAGATAAGATGAACAGCTAGATGATACTTTAAAGGTATAGGTGAGAGTCAATAAGGATGCGAATTAAGCAGTAGAAGTGGAAGGGGCAAAGAAGGGATGAGGAACTTCTGGTTTGAGTTGACGTTTCTCCTACATCTCTTTAAAAATCACCCCAAAGCAGGCCAGGCGCGGTGGTTCATGCCTGTAATCCCAACACTTTGGGAGGCCAAGGCAGGTGGATCACGAGGTCAGGAGATGGAGACCATCCTGGCTAACATGGTGAAACCCCGTCTCTACTAAAAATACAAAAAAGTAGCCAGGCGTGGCGGCGGGCGCCTGTAGTCCCAGCTACTCAGGAGGCTGAAGCAGGAGAATGGTGTGAACCCAGGAGGCAGAGCTTGCAGTGAGCCGAGATTGTGCCACTGCACTCCAGCCTGGGCAACAGAGTGAGACTCCATCTCAAAAAACAAAACAAAACAAAACAAAACAAAACAAATCACCCCAAAGCAATAAGGAGAACTAGAACAGGACATACACTCCAACACTGGTGAAACTAGGAAAACATATGTAACCCCAAACCACAATATATACAGACAAAACTATATGAGATGTTGGGAATTGATTTAGCAGATCACAGAAAGCTTAAAAAGATGAAAGTTAAGTGTTTGTGGATAGTATACCAGTGAGAAGCAACTTTATTCATTCTGAAGAGCCACCCACAGACCAAAAAACTAAGGACACCAGGTGCTGTGGAAGGTTGTCTCAGTCAGTTTGGGCTGCTCTAATGAAGTTCCATGGACTGGGTGTCTTATAAAAAACAGAAATTTATTTCCCACAGTCCTGAAGCCTGAAAGTCTGAGATCAGGCTGCCAGCATGGTTGGGTTCTGGTGAGGGCCTTCTTTCAGGTTGCAGACTGCCAACTTCTCCTGTATCCTCACATGGTGTGAAGGGAATGAGAAAATTCTCTAAAGTCCCCGTTATAAGGGTACTAATCCCATTCATTAGGGTTCAACACTCATGACCTAGTTACCTCTCAAAGTCTTTACCTGTTAATACCATCGATACTAGGGGTTAGAATTTCAACAAATAAATTTTGAGGGAACAGACACACACATTCAGTCTATAGCAAAAGTGGAAGTGTGGTATAGTTGAAAACAGAGGAATTGGGTGAAAGTCTACTAAACAGTCAGTTCAACCTCCAGGCCTCCACCCTGGACATCCAGGTAACTGTCCCCTTCTTACTTTGGCAGGAGAGGAGAGATTTATTCTATGAAGCAGCTGAACCAGAGGGCTTCTGAATTCAGAGATACAAGGTATGGCAGAGAGCTTGGATGAGGTAACCAACTCAAAAGAGAGGGGTTATGTGAAAGGCTGTATCCTGAATGATAAGGCACTCAGCTCCCTTTCCCTACCCTAGCAAAGGCCATCTACTACACTTAAACCTCAATGGAAAAGACTGGTGCCTCCTCCTCTGGGGATCACAATGGCCAGGGAGAAAGAGGAAAGGGAATACGAGTGCATGCACACACACATGTATTTTCCCAAGGAAAACATCTATGGGTTGGATTTCAGCAGTATCAAACCTCACTCAATCACAGAGGGTTTCAGTGTATCACTCTTAGAAATGAATGCAAAGCAGAGTCTGGATTTTTTAGAATGGTCTATCACAGAAAAAGCAGAGAGAAAAGAAAAGCTCTCCAAAAAAAAACAAAAAAAAACAAGCAAACAAAGAACAGAAGAAAACTTACCTTAAAGCAATAATTAATATCCCTAGAGAGTCAAGGATGCTATAAAAAAGGAATTTGAAGAGAATAAGAGAAAACTCTTATACATTCACAATATAGCAAAAATTAAAAATTTAAAAGAAGAATTGGAACATGAAGTTGATGAAGTCTCACTGAAAGTAAAACACAAAGATATGAATGACAGAAAAAACATAAGGAAAATGGAGAATTCTAATATCAAACTAATAGAGGCTGCAGAAAGATATAACAGAGAAAAACGAATAAAACAGAATTCTCAAATGAATAATTTTATAACATTTTGGAAAACCAAACTACATAAGCATTTAGAGTAAAAGCCCAAAAAACGTTCCCCTAAAATAAACTGTACCAAGATACATCCTTAGGAAATTCAGTACACCAGGAATAAAGAAGTAATATAAAGATCTTCCAGAGAGTAAAAAAAGGTCACATACAAAGGTTTAGTAATTAGCAACTACCCTGGAAGACAGAAGACAGTGGAGAACTACATTCAGGATTATGAAGAAATAGTATTTCCAGTCTCGGAATGGACAATTAGCTAAACTATCAAGATGCGTAGTGATAAGATACATATATTTTATTATTTTTTCTTTTCTTCTTTTTTATTAAAAAACTTTGAAAAGTTTTTGTTTTGGTTTTTTTTTTTTCCAGGCTAGTCAAGTGAAGCAGTAGGAGTGGAGAAGAAATAAAGAAATCTGTAACTGGTTGTGATCAGTTAGTTGTAACCACTGCATTTGGACCAGCCAAGATAAATATATTTCAGACGTACAAAAATTTCAACAAACTTACTTCCAAGTATCGTGTCTTAAGAAGCTACTCGACAATATGCTCCACCACACCAGGAGAGAGAGCGCATGAACACCAGGAAGGAACAGCTCCGACACAAGAGAGAGGTGGAGGGAACGCCCAGGCTGGTGGCAAAGGGGATTCTCCATTGGCCTGGAGAGTAACTGGTCCACAGAGCAGGAAGATGAAAGGCTCAGGAGAGAAGTCTCTAGGAAAAATAAATGTGGTGTATAGGAGACTGTGTTTGAGAAGCTGTTAGAGGAAAAGAGAAGTCTGAGCCAGGCACTGGTACACAGACTACTGTTAAAAAAAATTTAGACAAATTAAATTTAATAGAGTTTACCTGAGCCAAGGATAATTTGTGAAGCTGGCAGCCTCCTGAATAGGTTTATACATGCTCTGGCACCGTCCTGTGGTTGGATAGGATTATGGACAGAAAAGGGAAAGTAACATATCAAGAATGGAAGTGAGGTACAGTAACAGTAGGACTGGTTACAGCTCAGCATTTGTCTTATTTGAACAGCATTTGAATGGTTGACCATCTGCGATTGGCTGAAACTTGGTGATGGTTACAAATATAGTTTATAGTCTGTTCACACATCCAGTTAGGTTACAGTTTACTATGTATGAAGAAACCTTTAGGCCAAATTTACAAGGAGGCAGCTTTAGGCTAATCTTAACTAAAAGTATTAAGAAAGTGAAAAAAAAAAAGGAAAGCAAGTATTAACCATACGAAAAAACTAAAGCTGAACAAGAAGGCAGCCATAATAATAGTGTTTACACTAAAAGCTTAGTCTTAACCACTATGCAAAATATCCATGTAACAAAACTGCACTGTACCCACTAAATTTATACAAATAAAAAAAGATATAGGGATGGGAGAAATAAAATAGACAACATATTAAAAGATAGCATACTACTTGATTCAGCAATAAATAGTGTTTACATGGTCTTAAGGTAAACTTTAATTATTGATCAAACAAAATTGTGATATTACTATTTAGAGAGGATAAAAGAGAAGTCACAAGAAGGGATTGGAGCGAGTTTGAGAGAGCTAAGTAATCATCCATTAGGAAGTCAATACCTAACTGATATTGGGGAATCAAGAGAAAGCTGCACAAGCTTATTATTTAGAATCATGAAGATAAATACTAGACCAAATAGCCAAGAGAATTGAAAGTGGTGACAACTTGGCTAGGCTACTAAATATGATGGTGAGAGTTTTGCAATGCACAACCCCACAGGGCAGTATTCCCATTATAGAGTATTTGAATGGTGCCTCCCCAACCAAAGTTGAGCTTTGCACAACCTGCCCAGCCTTACACAGCAGCTCTGCCTCTTGGGGGCAAGGACCAGTGTTGGGACAGGGTGATGTGAGACTGGGACGGCTCTATTCAGGTGTAAACATTATAGCACTATTTGTCTTTTAAAATTACGTGTTTGATTTTTTAGAAATCTAAAGTAGAAAAGGGAGAAGACGAATTTTAGACATCTGAGATAGACCCCTTGGGATTCGGCAGCCTCTGAGGGATAGGCAGTTGAAAACAAGACAATGCAGAGAGCTGAGAATAATCAGTTAATCTGAGAAGAGGAAAAAAAACCAAAACCAAAACCAAAACAAAACAAAACAAAAAAACGGAGAAAGTTAGATCATAGAAGTAAAAAAACTATCTTCCAGGAGGAGGTAATGGCAATAGCGCCACATGCTGGTAAATTGGAAATTATTCAGGCACTGGATCTCAGCTCCATCACTCTGAACTGTTTCCTCAACTAAACAATGGTGTAATGATATCAACTTCACAATACCCTTTTATTGCTGCTTTTATGAGATGAAAGAGTGACCAAGTTGCTGCAGTAAGACATCCTTTTCAGCACCCAGTTTTGCATCTTGACTATACTTTCCTCAAACTAAGTATTGTTTAGGGAAAGGGTTATGTTACTGAAAATTCATTTTATTATCAAAATTATATAACTTCTTTCCAAGATCCTGGGAAAGATGTTTTCTCTTTTTAATTTGGCTGAGATTAGGCTTCAGTTCCTTGAAACAGAGAGGTGCAGTTGAGATTCTGGAAGCTCTTGGAGAATCCCATGGAAATTCTTTTTCCTTGAGAAATATCTGTAGGGGACTGTCAGCCTCTTGCAGGATAGGTGAAATAATCTCTTTCCTGCCACAGGACTCAAGCTGCAAGATGAGCTTCCCTTCTCCAGTGAGTGGACACATAACAGAGACATTAAAGTGATGCTGTCTCAACTCAGCCCAGGCCTGACTTTCAGAGAAGACACATTGGATCTTAAGCCTAGAGGCATCTAGCCTAGAGCCTGAGCCCAAGAAAAAAACTGAAGAGTCTCTGAGAGAAGAAAAAATCTGGAGTAGAGTACTGTTCCAATGTCACCAAAATCCCTGTCCTTTTCTCGCTAAAGGAAGGGGTCTCCCTACAGTGACAAGTCCCCATAAAACCATGAGGGCTGTTGAGTTGCCTTTGTTCTGATATCTCCCGGCCTCGGTTTAACAGTAATGACAACGACAATTTTACAGAGTGTACTATATGCCAGGTACTGTTCTTAGCACTTTACTTATGTTAACTTTTTTACAGATGAGAAAAATGAGGCCCAAAGGGGTTAAACAACTTGCTAATATTAGAGACAGTCCAAATATTAAAGAAGGTCCCTGAACACTGGCATCTCTACCATGTCTTTAAGATCCTCAGCATCCATTTGAGAGGTAGAAGCTTCTCCCCTCCTCAAAAACCTGCAGTGAGTTTCACCAAATTTTAGCATAGAGAGAGTATCCAGACTTCTTACCTTGGCTTTCAGAGTTCTTTATGACACCTAACATCACCTCCATTATTCTTACCACATTCCGGGAGTGCCTGCTACAATGAGCTTCTCAATGCCAAAAAGAGTTGCATATGCTCTGGCAGGCTGACGAGAGAGTTTTTTGGGAAAGGGAGCATTTCAGGATCAACCATGTCATACCACACCTGCACCTACCCACTTGCTTGAGCCCAGCCCTCTCAGTTCTATTTCACCCAGACCCCAGGGAGCTTAATGCTTGAGTAAGGAGTTGGTGGACTAGGTGATCTTTGGGGTCCCATCAGGACTAAAAATACAACAGCTGGCTTTCTATGTTCACTTCTGCCCATGTCTGTGGACAGTCCTGGATGGAGTAAGGATCGCTTTCTTTATATATCACCTGAAGACCATGACATTTCTCTCTAAAAGCCTTCCAGCCCTCAGAAGTCCATATACACAATCTCTCTCTCTCTCAGACTAAGGGAGGTAAATAGGGGCCAGTGAAGGAATGAAGCAGAGTGAAACTCTTAGGGATAGTGTACTCCTCAAGAACTTTTATACAGACTGAATCTGTACTGGCCAAACTGACCTCTCTTTTTTTGTTCAACCACAGTGGATCACTTGGTCTTTTTAAAGATTTGAAGCACTTTCAACATTCAATGTCTTCTGTCAATTTCTTCCTTTTGCCTGAAGTGCCCTTTTCCTTTGGTTTTCTTGGCAAACTTCTGCCCTTTCTTCAAGGTTCAGCTTAAATATCACCTTCTCTGAGAAGTGTCTTCTGGACCAGTTAGACAGTAAACCATGCTGGAGGCAGCAGTGGCATCTTGTCGTGAAAGTGAGTAGCCTTCCCAGATGTGTATGTCAAAAGAAGGCTGCTCTACATTAGCTAGAAAATGAGCCAAGGGAACATTTGTGAGGATAGCCACAGCACCCCCACACTCCTAACAAGAAGCAGTTAGGGTTCCAATTGGACCACTGATTGGTGATCAAAGACTCAATGCCATTGAGCATGACCACAATAAATTTAGCAGGAGAAAAACAAAGCAGGTAAAACTCTAACCTCAACCCTAACAATTCTCAGTAGGACATTCACACAACACTTAACCTTGAGCAATTAACCCTTTTTCGGTGCGTCCTTCAAGGTTAACTGATTATTGCATATATGCATCAGTAATGGAAGAATTAACTTGCCACATATGGTTAATCAGATGCAGTTAAATGTTAGAGGATTTCTGTCAAAACCAGTGATTTTTGTTACAGAACAGGTGAGCTACATCTCTTTTGTAAGTCTATAATTATATCTATAATTAGATAATGAGAACAATAATCTTTTAAGGCTATTTCTAATTCAGGACAGTAATGCCATTTAAAAATTGTTAATTGTGGTAAAATACATGTAACACAAAATTTACAATCTTAAGCATCTTTAAGTGTATAGTTTAGGAGTATTAAGTACATTCACATTGTTGTGCAATCATCACCCTCTCCAGAACTCTCCATCTTGCAAAACTGAAACTCTGTGCCCATGCAGCAATAACTCTCAATTCCCATTCCTCCTACCCCCAGCAACTATTTTTCTACGTTTTGTCTCTGAACTTGACTATAAGTACCTCATATAAGTTGAAGTACCTCATATAAGTTGAAGTACCTCATATAAGTGGAATCATACAGCTTTTGTCTTTTTGTAACTGCCTTACTTCACTTAGCATGTCTTCAACATTCATCCATGTTGTAGCACGTCAGGATTTTCTTCCTTTTTAAAGCTGAATAATATTCCATTGTAGCTATATACTACATTTTGTTTATACATTCATCCATCAGTGGACACTTGGATTGCTTCCACCTTTTGACAACTGTGTATAACATTGCTGTGAACCTGGATGTACGCATTTCTGTTTGGGTCTCTGATTTTGATTCTTCTAGATATATATACACAGAAGTGGAATTGCTGGATCATAGGTATTTCTATTTTTTATATTTTGAGGAACTGTCATACTGTTTTCCATAGAAGACTCACCATTTTACATTCCCACCAACAGAGAACAAGGGTTCCAACTTCTTCCCATCCTCATCGACACTTGTTATTTTCTGTTTTATTTTAATTTTGAGAGTAACTATCCCAATGGTTGTGATGTAGTATCTCATTGTGGATTTGATTTGCATTTTTGTAATGATTCGTGATGTTGAGCATCTTTTCACCATTTAAACATGAGAATGCTTTGCATGCTCATTTTTGTAATGGGAATGTGTGCGTTACACCAGGGTTGTCAAGTCATTTACAATTTTTAATAAAGTTCTAAACACATCCCTGTTTATCTTGCCTGACTTGGATTGTGCTAATAGAATCATCAAAATTACATTCCAACGTCTCAATTCTTTGGTCAGTCAAAGGTGTGTCCTGCATAAGCATCAACAATCGGGGTCAATATCAAGATTATATAACTTTTCTCATCACCAATTCCTATCCATAGAGTATACACAGGCACACTTGATTCTCTCCTATGGCTTTCAGAGGTTTTTTTTTTTGGTGGGGGGGCAATCAGAAGTCTATGATAAATGCATTTGAAAATTCCTGCATGGCCTCTTCTTGTTTCTGCTTTACATGTTTCTTCTCTGTCAAGCAAGGCACCAGGAGAGTAAATCCTATATTTGCTAGAACAGTGTGTGAATAAATCATTTTAAGGTAGTGGCAATTCATTCAGAGGAGATAAGAGGACAAACCTGTCCTTTGAGGCATTCAAGGTTTAAAAGGATCTTTGATAGTAACAGCTCAAATAGAGGTAAAAAAAGAAAAACTGGCACATTTGTTATCAGTCCCTTAACTTCCTCAGCATAATCATAAGGCCAGATGGGCTCCAGAGAAGCTATGCAAAGATAAGTAATGGAGAAAATGTATACTTTTTGCTCAGACCATGGCAAAAGTGGCTAACCAGAATATAAAGTAGACAATTTAGGTAGAAAGGCAAGTCAAGTTCTCCTGAGGTTTATTCCATGTACTGTTGTTTATTACCGCTGTATTCTGAGGAAAGTAAGGCTGGCAATACTTTTTTTCCATTTAGGTTAATCAATCTATCTCCGAAAGAATTGTCTATGGGAATCCACTCATTCTCTAAAAGCTTGAAACAAGAGCTCACGGAATTCCTGCCAATCCTAGTGTTTAGGTCTCCAGCGATGTTATTTGAACCTGGAAAATAAATACCAATTGTCATCAAATCGTGTGTCTGAGCAGACAGGGTAGTGTGAAGGGTGAAACAGAGTCTTCATGCTGTCAGGAAAGTCAGTCAAGGCCAGAAGAACAGTTCCCCATGCTGTGAGCAGAAGCTGGCTGAGATAAGGGGGGCTCATTCACCATTAATACATTTTTTTTTTCTTGACAGCCAAAAAAATAAATGGTCTAAACCTGTGATAAAAGAAAGTTCTAAAGTGAAGGGTGTCCACAGGCATGTTAGTTTGAGAAGAACAAAGGGCTGACCTTTTCAACTCTTTATTTTTAAGCATGCTTTAGATTATATTCTAGATCCAATTGGAGGAGTTCATACACCAATAGTACAGATTCTACCTTTTTAAGTAGCCCTTGAGTGGTTTCAGTTGCTTTTCTTGACTTGAGCGTTTAAAACCCTTCAGCAACGAACCTTAAAACCCTCAGAAAATCTAATGACAACATCCCTCCTGTAGAGCCTCAGTCGGCCCTGTTTCAAGTGAGGACAAACATTGCCCTGGCCTTCTTCAGGTAGAGCTGCATAACACAGGGATTCACAGGGCAAACACTCTGGAGTCAGAGCCTGTGTCTGCATCTTGCCTGCCCTGCTTCCTAGTTATGACACTCCAGGCAGGTTATTTAAGTTATCTTTACCCTAATTCCCTCATCTGTAAAATGGCAATAAAATTATCATTATACTGACATGTGTGCTTATGAAGATTACATGTGGTCATTCATATAAAGTGCTCAGAACACAGGCTGGTGCATGCTAAATGTTTAATAATTGTTACCTACTATTATTATTACTAATTTTATCATTATATAACTTATCCCTTGCACCCAGTTAGAAATCACGTCCCAGACCTGCCTGGCCTCATTCTTTTGGTCTAAGTAGAGTATATCCAACCAGTTTCTGGAAATGAGGTATCTTTGCAGTGTCCAGGTGAGGTCACCTGCCTTGAGGCAAGACTTACTGGTGACTTAGCCAAGGAAGAATTCCTTAGACTCTCTGAAATGAGAGGGTAGTTTAACAGACGGTGAATGTAAGCTCCGGGTCAAATTCTCCCTCCCAGCCAAGTGTCCATCCCTGAGACTGTGAGGGCCCTCTCTTGCACAGGCTCCTTCCAAGGCCCTGGGCAATGCCTGCCAATTTTATATTCATACTTTTATATTATTTTTATTAAAGGGTCTTCTAAATCTTTAGGCTTCTCAAAACCTGGATCCACTCCTACATGGGACTTGTCATAGGGAAAGAGCACTTTTTTTTTTTTGGCAGGACTTCACTTGGCCATATTTCCTCATGTGGCTACTCTGAAGAGATCCCATTTCCAGGAACTGGGTGGACATACTGTACCTTGGGCCAAAGGAGTGGGGCCAGGCCTGTAAACAGATTCAACCCTTGTAGAAGCCATTTATAAGAAGTTGAGGTATTGTCATTTTGGCCTAGGCTAGTGGTTCTCCAGTTTGGGAAGGCGTGCTGGGGTAGAAAGATCAGATTTACTTCTTCAAACTATGCACGCTTGGCAGGGAGAGGCCTTATCAAATTTTCTGCCCAGATAATTTTAATACACTCCCCCAGACTGTGACTGGCCCTCACTGAGTTGGAGTATGGGGCCCTACCTCCCTGAAATACAGTATGTTTTCTTTTGAGAACCTCCAGTGGATTCTGTGGTGTTCCCTAAGCTCGCCCAGCCCCACCCCAGAAGCTTCACCTGGTGACAGTGTACACAGAGTCCTTCCCCAGCATTACCCTCCAGGGAAGGAACTTCCTTAACCAAGATTAAGCTGCCTGGTACATGCAAGTTTCTAATGAATAAAGGCCCAGCCCCCAGCTTCAATTTGGGATATCTCTGAAAGGCCATCCCAGTTTCAGAGCTCCCTGGGGGACTAAGGCTTTTGTTTCAACTGCATCCCAGTTGACTTCTCCCTCCACCCTGTCCTGCTTCTCTCACTTCCTTGCAGGTGTTCTGAGTGCCCTCCCCCAAAAACCTTCTGAATGCAAATCTGTCTCAGAGTCTGTTTCCCAGGGAACCTGATCCATGACAAACCCCCATCACACTGTCTTCCTCCTCCCCCATTCAGTATAACCTTCCCAACGTCCCTTATACAGTACTCCAGAAGAGAAACATTTATAACTCTCAGAAATATGACAGATTTGTGGGAGACACATCACAGATACAAGAAGTCAACTATATCAATGTCTAGGTTAAAAAAATAAACTACTGAAATAAAAGGACTAGTTGGAGATGGTTTAAAAATGAAGCAAAAAGCTTATAGATTAAAGAAACACATGAGATTAGGTAACATAGATGAGTTTTAACATAAAAGACTAGCAGCTACAGTTTTTTTTTAACTTCTATTTTAAGTTCAGGAGTACAAGTGCATGTTTGTTACAGAGGTAAGCTTGTGTCATGGGGGTTTGTTGTACAGATTATTTCATCACCCAGATATTAAGCCTAGTACTCATTAGTTGTTTTAAAAAGTAAAAAGAAATAAGAAATTGAGCTTTTAGATGAAAAGGTAAGACCTAGGATATGAAATGCTGAAAACATACATACAGATAGGAGTTGAGAATTAGAAATAAAATTCAAGAACTAAAGGATAAAAAACAAATTTAGGAATGGCTTTAAAAATAAAAGCATTTCCTCAAATGGTTAAACATAGAATTACCATATGATCCAGCAATTTCACTTCTATGCCTATACCCCAAAGAATTAAAAGCAAGAACTCAAACAGATACTTGTAAACCCATGTTCAGAGCAGCATTATTCACAATAGCTACAAAGTGGAAGCAACCCAAATGTGGATAAGCAAAATGTGGCATATACATACAATAGAATATATTATTCAGCCTTAAAATGAAGAAAATTCTGACATATGCTATAACATGGATGATGCTTAGAGACATTATGCTAAGTAAATAAGACAGTCATAAAAAGACAAGTATTTTATGATTCCATTTATATGAAGTACCTAGAGTAATGAAATTTACAGAGACAGAAAATAGAATGGTGGTTACCAGAGGCTGGGGGAGTGGGCAATGGTGAGTTACTGTTTCATGTGTACACAGTTTCAGTTTGGAACCATGAAAAAGTTCTAGAGATGGATAGTGGTGATGCTTGTACAACATTGTAAATGTAGGTAATGCCATGGAATTGTACCCTCAAAAATTATTAAAATGGTAAATTTTGCTATGTACATTTTACCACAATAAAGAATCACTCCCCCACCAAAAAAAAAAAAGTTCATAGATTAGAGGAAGAGGGAGAGAGAGAAGAGAGAGACAGGAGAGAGAGAAGAGAGAGAGGAGAGAGAGAAGAGAGAGAGGAGAGAGAGAAGAGAGAGAGGAGAGAGAGAGGAGAGAGGAGAGAGAGAGGAGAGAGAGGAGAGAGGAGAGAGAAGAGAGAGAGGAGAGAGGAGAGAGAGGAGAGAGAGAAGAGAGACAGGAGAGGAGAGAGAGAGGAGAGAGGAGAGAGAGGAGAGAGGAGAGAGGGGAGAGAGAGAGAGAGAGAGAGAGAGAGAGAGAGAGAGAGAGAGAGAGAGAGAGAGAGAGAGAAAGCCTAGCTAAGCTTGCCAGCTTTGGTTCTGAGCAGAACTGTGTGTGGTGGAGATGCAGTGCTCCTTCATGGAGGAGGCAGAGACCAATACACGATGCCCCTACTCTCACTCGCCTATCATGTTCATGTTTCCATCGAAGGCAAATTTTTCAGCTGGGTCTTCTAGCTACAGGGACCCTGCCTCCTGTGTTGGCCAGCCCCTCTGGAAACTTTTCAGGCACCTGCCATAATCCATGTTGACAAGAGAGAGACTCCTCAGGACAGAAATGAAGAGAGAGTCAAAGCCAAGATGGGTGGTTGTGACTTACCTACTTATTTTAACCAGCAAATTTGGGGGCAGTGGCTATTTTGAGCTGTGTCTGAAGGAAGTCTTTCCTGCACATAGGAATGCAAGTGTTGGCAGCCATCACTGTGGCTTCCTAACAATTGTTCCCTCCTTCCTGACATTCTTCCCAGCCTGTAGTTCCAGCACTGAGAGTCCTTCTCACTGGGAGACTTGGGTTATGAAAATACTCCCAAAGAGGAAGCTGCTTTTCCAAGTATAGAGGAAGTGGAAAGGCAAGTGTGATCTGGATTCTACCTGGTTCTGTTCCCACATGAATGACTGCCAAGAGTTCCCACCCACTTGCAGCCAGTGCCAGAGTTTCTTTTCAGCCTCCAAAACTCTTGGTTTTCCAAGAAGTTATCCTAAATCAATTCTATTTATGATAGTCCCTGATGACACATTAATCATTTGTTCATATCTTTATTCATCTGGCTAACTTTCATTCTACAAACATCTATTCAACAAATATTTATTGAGTGCCTAATATGTGCCACTGCGCTGGGAACTATGTCAGGAAGCTTAGAGATTGATTCTAGCATAAACACTTTATTTTATAGTTGAGCATAAAGACCTAGAATTGCTCTATTCAATACAATAGCTACTGGCCACATGCGGCTATTTAAATTTGATTTAATTAAAATTAAAAAGTGGCCAGGCGCGGTGGCTCATGCCTGTAATCCCAGCACGTTGGGAGGCAGAGGTGGGTGGATCACCTGAGGTCAGGAGTTCCAGACCAGCCTGACCAACATGGTGAAACTACGTCTTTACTAAAAAATACAAAAATTAGTCAGAAACTGTGGTGGGTGCCTGTAATCCCAGCTACTAGGGAGGCTGAGGCAGGAGAATCGCTTGAACCTGGGAGGCGGAGGTTGCAGTGAGCCGAGATTGCGCCATTGCACTCCAGCCTCAGTGACAGAGCAAGACTCCATCTCAAAAAAAAAAAAAAAAAAATTAAAAAAGTTAGTTTCTGAGTGGCAGTCACATTTCAAGTTATCAATAGACTCATGACTACTGGCTGCCACATTGGACAGTGCAGATCTAGAACATTTTCAGAAAGCTCTATTGGGCCAAGATGGCTTAGAGAGTTAAGTAAATTGCCCTCGATCACATAGCCATTCCAATCAAATTCTGTGAACAACACAATTTTCCGTATCTTATGTTTCTACTAATTCTATAAAAATGAAACTCATTTCTGTGTTGGACATCTCCTCCAGAAACTTCTCAAGCACCTGCCATAATGCATGTTGAGATGAGAAAGTGGGCCTGGTTGTAAACACCAAAATATTTGAAAGAAAATAGAAGAAAAATGGAGACACATGTACAGATATTTAAAAATTATACAGGTAGCTAACTCCAGCTAGAGTAAAATATCCACATGTCTGCCTGATTGTTTTTATTAACAAAACAAGACTTTTAAAATGTTGAAAGCATGGCTTCAATTCTTACCCTAGGCACCTGCCTCTAGTTTGATTGTGGAACCACCCCTTTGGCTTGAGGATTGAGGCAGACTGCTTCAGCAGTGGGTCTGCACAGGACTGTCTTGGATCTTGCTCTCTGCTCTGTATGTCCTGGGTGATTCCATGCCATTTCCAGGCATTAAAACCCATCTATAGGCAGATGATTCCCAAATATACATCTCTCTCCAGGCCTGCTATCTCCTTGATCTCTGGATGACTTGGACTCTACACTTGGATGCCTAACAGTTATTTCAAGTCCACAAGTCCGAACATAACTCTTGATCTTACCCTGCCCTCAAACCTGCTCCTCCACCATCTTCCCTTTCCCAGCAAATGGTAACCCCTACATCAAGACATTCAAGTCAAAACCTACAGGTCATGCCTGATTCCATCCTTTCCGTCATGTCACATTTCGAATCCTGTTACCTCTACCTCTCAAATACTTCCCCAACAAGTCTCTCCTTCTTTCCAGCTTCACCCCAGTGGTTCCAGACCAAGCCGTCATCGTCTCTCCCTGGACTCCTCCAAAAGCCTCCTATACTCCATCCCTATACTCCATCCTTCCACTTTAGTAAGCTTCAAATCAATGGCCTACCTGGCCTTTGCCTTCAAAGTTAAAATGATAGGAAGTGAACAGCAATCACAAGGAAGGATCTAAGTTAGATTTAAAAGCAACTTCCTGTCAAATAGTGATGTGTGTGTGTGTGCGCGCGCGCATGTGCGCGCAGGGAGGTGGGTATTGACTGAGAAGAAGCATGACGGAAACTTCTGGGCTGCTAGAAATGTTCTATATCTTGATCTAGGTGTTGGTTATGTGGGTGCATATATATATGCATATAAATTATACTTTAATTTTTAAAAGTTAAAAAAATAAAGAAAAGGAAAGGAAAGGACTTCTTGCCAAGATTTTAAAGACAGTTTGGCAGCACATAAAGGGATGTTGTGGAATCTACTTTCTTGGCTTCCTTTCAGAATAGGATGGGAGTCCTAGCTGCCTGGGGGTGTTCAGTGCCTAGAATTAAAGAGACATAATCAGAAATCACATTTGTTCTGCTTAATTCTACCCTTGGCCCTGTGTTAGATGCATCATGATGAATATTTAATGTGTCACTTAACATTTCATCACAGGAGAGTATTTAAGGACATTGTGAATAATTAATATGCTGGGTGGAGGGATGTTTGAGAGTACCCAGCCTGGGCCACTTTCCACTGTGGAGCCAAATTACTGTGGGATTCTTTGGGGTCAAAAGCAGTCACCATTTGCCAGGCCTTTCTTGGATGTGTCCAAATACCACTGTGTCCTTCAGCTTCAGAAATAAGGCAGCCTAAAGCAAACCAGACTGTGATAAAAGGATGTGTTGTAAATTTACATTTATGGAGGAACACAGCAACACAGTCTGTGGCGCCTTAGAGAAGCCAAGTTGACTCATGGTTTTCCTTTTCTCTCTACCCACTGACCAGCAATGGGAGACCCTGACCAACTGTCTGACAAGCAGCTGAGTAGACATGATGATCTGGGTGTGTTGTCATCTGCAAGCAGGCACTTGTGTTTGCCAGATTGGGTAAGTAGGAGTGCAGGGATCTTGGTGTGCCACACAACAGCACAGTAGTTGAAGCACAGGCTCTAGAGCTGCATCTCCTGGGTTCACTGCCCGCTGCTGCCCCTTCCTGAGTGTGTGACCTTGGGCGAGTTTCTGAATCTATCTATGCCTAAAGTAACTATAGGCAATAGCACCAGTGGCATGAGTTTTAATGATTTTAGATGTTAATGCATGTAATTAAAACAGTCCTTGGCACATGGTGTGATTTTTTACAGATAAACTGCAAACAGACAAGTAATTTTCCTGTAAGAACAGTTCACACTTTCAGATCCATCTGACCCTAAGCGTGTGTTCTAAACCACTATTCTTCACTTCTTCCCTGAAAGCACTGAACTCTGATAGAGGTGTGCTGGGCACGACGGTGTAGGGGAAAGAAAGGAGTCCTCCTGGCACTGAATTATACCTGCAGAATGTGAGCCAGAATTGAGGGGATGGGAATGGCATCCCATGACCTGAATTCATGTTCTCGCCCTGTCACCACCCAGCTGTGTAATCTTGAGCAGGTTACTCACCTCCTGGCCTCAAGACTCCTCAACTGTGCAGTGGGGAGTTGGATGGGATCCTCTAAGATCCTCTGACCCTGGCATTCTACCATGCAAATGTCCACATTCAGCCCTGCTCATAGCAGTTGCTCTGGTTTGGGTACGTGGCTGTGATGGGGAACAGAGGCTGAAGGGCTGCTGCTGGGTGAATATGTCTGAAGGTACCTCAAATGACAAATGTATCTGAACATATCTTTCTCCTGTCCTCGCCAACATTAATTTTTCCAAGTCTGGGATCGATGCATTGCTGAGATGGAGAGGGGAAGAGTACACAGTGTTCTTCCCCGAGTCCACAGAGGGCAGGCCCTTGCAGAGCTGTCTGCTTTGTGACTCTTCCTGGGGCTTCAGTAGGCACAATGTGGACATTGTGGGGAGGTAGGCAGGAGGTTGGGGGAAAAGTGAGGAAGCAATATTCTTCCTGGCTTGAAGGCCAGGAACTGAAGCTGCCTGATTTCTAGTCACGGTTTTGCTACTTCTTGTCCCTGAAACCCTGAGTCAGTCCCTCCTGGGGCCTCAATTTCCTAATCTATCAATAAAGATAATCTTATCTGAGGCTAGTCTGGCGTGTTAAAGGGCACAGGAACTCTCCCTGCACACTCTCTAGTCCTGTAACATGGATGTGGTTTTCCTCTTCTTGGGAAATTTCTGGTGCTCACATAACTGATTTACAAATACCTCCGGCTTTTGGGATGGAGACTAAAAACCTTGCTTTTCAGGAGCATAGTCTTGCCACAGAAGCTGGAGCATCTAAGAGCACAGCCACGACTTTCTACTTGACATCAAGAGCAGGGTTTGGGTGAGAAGCATGTAATTTGATACTAAAACACGAACCCAGCAGGAAAGACAGTGTGATGGAGACCAGAGCCCTGTGCTTGGCATTGGAGGTGCACAAATGAATAAAAGGCCGACGGTCCAAAGAGAGAGAGAACTTGGTTAGACAATCACAGTCTATGATGGAGAAGTACAGGTGCTTTGGGTGCACTGAGAAGAAATATCCAAACTGGGAAGTAAGGTTGAGAGAGGGAAGGGAAGCCCCCTCGAGAAGGTGATGTCAGAGCTGAGTCCTGAAAGATGAGTAGGAGTTAGTTGGAAAATACAGGTTTTAAGAAAAGGAATTCAAAGCAGAGGGTACTGTATGTACTGAGGTCAAGAAAGACCGGCTATGCTAGGGAAAACAAGAAGTTCAGAATGGCTGGAGTATAGAATCATGCTTCTGGGGATGTGGAAGGAGGGAAAAAGGAGAAGGGAGAGAGTAGCAAGAGAAGAAGCAAGGGAGAAGTGCTCCCTGATCTCAAGGGAGAACAGAACTTTATTCTGATTCCCAATTTAAAAATGCTTTAAACAGGCTGAGCACGGTGGCTCACGCCTGTAATCCCAGCACTTTGGGAGGCCGAGGGGGGCGGATCACAAGGTTAGGAGCTCAAGACCAGCCTGGCCAAAATGGTGAAACCCCATCTCTACTAAAAACACAAAAATTAGCTGGGAGTGGTGGCGGGCGCCTGGAGTCCCAGCTACTTGGGAGGCTGAGGCAGGAGAATTGCTTGAGCCCAGGAGGCAGAGGTTGCAGTGAGCTAAGATCATACCACTGCACTCCAGCCTGGGTGACAGAGCAAGACTCTGTCTAAAAAAAAAAAAAAAAATTCTTTACGCATGATGGCCACAGAGGGTAAGAGATTTGCCCATGGCCGTGTGAGGAAACAAATGACCCAAAAATGTGTTGAGGGTGGAGTAGGCATGAATGTGTTGAAGTCACTGCCCTTGAGAGTGGCTGCCAGAGATTTCCTACCTTGCTGAAAGTGATCACAAGAGTGGTTGCATAGCAGGTTAATAATATACTAAACGCACAGTATCTTCAGAGCAGTCTACAATATTCCAGATGTGCTACATTTCTGTGCCAGAAGAAACTAATTAAACTCTGTGAATGGGAAGTGTGTGTGTGTCTGAGAGCGGAGAGCAGAATCAGACTAATCTGACATTTCACACTCTTTCCGTGACCTTGGCAGATGGCTTCCATTCAGCCAATCTCTGTTCCCCACTCTTCATTCATATACCTCCCTAAGGCTTGAGCAGCTAGCATTTAGAAATAGTAAAAATTCCAGGTTTTGTTTAAAAAAAAAACAAAAACAAAAACCCTTCCCATTAGGGGCTGCCGTTTGACAGGAGCCATTATTTTCAAATCTAAGAAACCAAAGCCCAGACCAGCTTTGTAAGGTCCCCAGAATAGCGCTGCCAGGCAAGGGGCAGCTCTGGAGCTAGAACCTAGGCTCCTGTGTCCTAGCCCGACACTCTTTACCCTGCACCTGCCAGGGGTAATGGTGTTGTCTTACAAGGTCTGTAGTAACAGTGATGAGGCCAGAAAGTGATGTCAGCTGTGTGGGGACCACTCTGGGCCTTCTCTGCACCGCCATAGATAACCCCACCTAAGAAACCCCTTCGGAGGCCCTGGAATACAAAGACTCCTTGACCTTCCATCCCAAACTCCACTCTGATCTTTGTTCCCATGATCAACAAGACTTAAAAGCTACACTACATGAGGAGGACTGGGGACGTGGGGATGCGATTTTAGGAATTATGCCACTTTATGCCAGCCAATGAAGGACTGCCCCAAACTCTACAACGAAATCCTCGGTGAAGCGGGCCCTCAGCTTGAGCGCAGGCTTTGAGGAGGTCTAAAACGTGAAGCTCTAGCGCTGCAGAGAGGAGCAGCCCCTCACCTTGGGTCGCTTTCCTTCCCCGTCCTTTATATCAAATGCTCACACCCAATTCGCAGGGGCGACGGGAGTGAGTCCAGCCTGGGTCCTGCCGGCCGATGGCGCTGTCCCTCCGCCCCCTTCCCTCAGCCCATTTTCTCCTCATCAGGCAACAGAAATGTCTGAACACCTGTGGGGGCACAGCCTGGAGTGAGAGGCCTGAGCAGGCAGAATGTCTGTAATTATAAAGTGCTGTCCAAGACCCCAGGCCAAACCTCGGGGAAACGGAATTGGAAGAACTGCGTCCAGGCCTTGGGGAGGATTCTCCACGCACAAGGTGAGGTGTTTGGCGGCTCAAGGGTCTCTGTGGTGAAGCGCTGCCCTCTGGTGGTAGGAGGTAGAAATGACCACGTCTTCTTGGCCTGGTTCCAAGAGCATCAGGGACGTAAGCATCAGAGACGTGAGCCCCAAACCTGAGCTGGGCTCTTGAAATCCTCGAGGAAAGGGTCTTGTTCCCACTGACTTTCTGCAAAGAGGAAAAAGAGAAGTGTGCAGGGAGGTGGTGGGGAGAAAACAATGGACTGGTCACCTGGACGCTCAGCTTGCGGTTGTATAAACAACTGCCAGCTTTCCCTAAAGAAAGCTGGAGAGAGCTGAATGTTTCTGCTAATGGAGTTTATGTGGCCACTTCTTTCTACCTTCCTCCAGCCCCTTGGTCCTCGATATTTCTCTTCTGCTGTCCCCTAGGACTAGGCCTTGTCAAACTGTGTCAGAGAAGAGTACTGGTGAATTGAAAGAAGAGGATCATTAGCCACACTTGTGGGAGGACTTCTGCAGATAGGTCAGGTAGAGTCCATGCTATGTTGACTCGCTTTGAAGTTAATAACCATAACTATTATTACAGGAGATTTTGGTCAACAAACACAAAACTTTGGTTAGAAGGAACAAGTTTAAGAGGTCTTTTGTAATCACAGTGACTAAAGTTAATAATAATATATTGTATACTTAAAAATTGCTGAGACAGTAGATTTGAAATGTTCTCATCGCATAAAAATAAGTATGTGAGACAATGGACATGTTAAATGGCTTGATTTAGCCATTACACAATGTATTCATATATCAAGACACATTGCGCACAACAAATATATATAATTTTTACTTGTCAATTGAAAAAATATATCCATAATAGCAAATTCTTCTGTGTGCTTTCTTCATGCCAGGCAATACTCTAACCTACTGTCATATGCTTACTCCTTTAATGGTTACAGCAGCCTTATGAGGTAGATAATGTCCTACTCCATTTTACTGATGAGGAAACAGGCTCAGAGAGGTTAAATAGCTTATCAGATAGAAGCAGAAGATCTAGCATTTGAGCTAGAACATCTCGAAACTACTCTCCTATCCTGTTTCTACTATTTCTCCTGACACAAAATAGTAGGTCAGTAGAGTCAGAGAGCCCGGGTGCAGAGAGGTAATTAGAGTTAGAGGCCAGAACTGCCTGAGGAAACCATAGGATTCCTGGATCCCATAAAGGAAGAGGTCCAAGGCAGAGTGGCCTTTCTGAAATGGATTCTGCAAGGAAAGGATCATCTGAGATGGACCTGTCTGAGTGCCTGTCTCTCCAAACAAGGTCATAGTAACCGTGGCTTCCACAAGGTGAATCAAGGCTTGGCAAATCTTAACTTGGAAGCTCTTAACCTCCTTAAGAATAGGGATTGTATTAATAGTGACCAGTGTCTAAGAGTGCTTCGTGCTTGGTTGGTGCATAGTAAATGCTTGTGGAATGTAGGATGAATAGCAATAATAGCTAACATTTAATGAGCAATTACAATATGCCAAGCACTCTTATCAGAGCTTTCCATGCACTATCTCATGTAATAGTCACAATATACCTATGAGGCATAATTGTTATCATACTCTCCCCATTTCACAGATAAGGAAATTGAGGCACTAAAGATTAAATTTCTTTTCCAGGTCACACCGAGAATGGAACAAGTATTTTACTTCAGATAATGTGTGTTTGTCTTCAATGTCCAGTTTCTTAACCTCCATGCTATGGCGTTTTTCTGGGTCAGAAGGAAGAGAAGGAATAAGAGAAGAGGAATAAAAAAAATCCTCAGGATGCCTGTCCTGGACCAGCAGTTCTCCACCAGGGGACCATTGATAGGATTCTGATATTTGAAGTACTTTTTGGGGGGAGAAAGTCATAATCATACAGACAAATTTTGTGTCCTTACCAACTATTGAGCTGAGTGCCTTTAGACCTCAGAGCTCCCTCATGAGGTAAGTACTACTATCACAGCCACTTCGCAGAAGAAACTGAGGCATAGATGGGTTAAGTAACTCTCCCAAGGTCACCCAGCCAGTAGGTGGTAGAGCTGGAATTTGAAGCCAGGGTATCCGGCTCCTGACCTGGGCTCCTGACCACTGTGCCATACTGCCAGAGTCTTTTTTAGAGTCAGAAAGGAGACTGGAGAGCATACACATATCTAGATCTATTACTCTAGACAATCTTAGAGGGAAGTTAGGCCTTTTCTGCTTTTCTCCTAGAAAACCTTATAGGAACAAACAGACAATACCTTATTATTTTATGGGAAAATCCCAACCTAGAGAGATGTATTTCTAGCCCAGACTCAGTGTGGAGGACACGTTGCCCAAGTCCTGGAAGATAAGGAAAGAACAGAGCAATGTGAATGAGACTACAGAACTACCAGCCTCAAGCAGGGTTCACCTTCATCTCTGCCTCCTTTTCCCCGCTGCTGCTTCTTGGTCTGGTTTGACTCTGTGGCCCTCTTGTGGTGTATACAGGGAAGTGCAGGAGCTTTTCCCTTTTGATCATCACAGGTAAAAACCTGAGAGTGAAAGACTGGTGATCAACACAAAGATGGGATCCCAGTTGCTCTTAGGATTTGCATCTTCTTCCTTTTTCCAGGGAAGAGCCCCTTCCTAAGCACAAGTTATCCAGCTGTGACACATGATGAGGATGATTCTCCAGGAAGAAAACTGTGTTGGTTACAAGTCCATTTTTATTATTGCCTTGGTGTGTCCATTCATTGCTGCGTTCTCTGTGAATGGTTAAGATATCTTCTAGGTGACACAGAGGAAAGGAAACTGGCTGTGTAAGAGATTTACAGCCTGGGACGGAGAGTTCTGGGGTTTTTTGGTTGTTAAATTCAGGCTACAAAGTAAGTGGTGGAATCCATCCATGGTTTTGAAAGGAGCAGCCCTAACTGGGCAGTAACCATGATGCTGAGCATCATTGCCTTGTTTTGTAGAGGTCTCAGGTTCCTGGGGATGCATTATTGTTGTGGCGATTTAATAGAGGTTAAATAGAGGCTGTCTTCTTGAATCACGAGTTGTTTTTCCAGATGAAGAAAGCAGAAAAAAAAATACCAGGCAGAGCCAGGCACAGTGGCTCACACCTGTAATCCCAGCACTTTGGGAGGCTGAGGTGGGCAGATCACCTGAGGTCAGGAGGTCGAGACCAGCCTGGCCAATATGGCGAAACCCCGTCTCTACTAAAAATACAAAAATATTAGCCAGGTGTGGTGGCTTGTGCCTGTAGTCCCAGTTACTTGGGAGGCTGAGACACGAGAATAGCTTGAACCTGGGAGGCGGAGGTTGCAGTGAGCTGAGATCGTGCCAGCCTGGTGTGACAGAGTGAGACTCCATCAAAAAATAAAAATAAAAAAAAAACACTAGGCAGAGTGAAGGGTAGGGACAATTGTACAGAAGTGTGAAGGGGCAGTGAGCAATGCAGGACAAGGGGTAGACTGGCTGGGGACAGCTGAACAGGTGGGTTGGAGCAAGAGTGTGCAGGGTTTGGGGAGTCAATCTGAAGAGATGAATAAATAAAATTTGGAAACTTTGATAACTGGGAGTAATCTTTGTATTCTCCTTACCAAGAGGCATTCATGTAGGTTAGTGTAAACTAATGGATAAACTTCTAAGCTAAAATGTTGGTATCAGTTCTTGATGAGGGAGCAAGTTGATAAGAAGGCTTCCTGTATCTCTCAATTCCCACCATTTAGGTGGGAATCCACTTTATTTCTACTTCATCTATCTTAATTATAATGGATCCAGTAAGAGACAGAAGACAGACCCCATCTCTACAAAAAATTTAAAATATTGGCTGGGTGAGGTGACATGCACCTATAGTCCCAGCTACTCAGGAGGCTAAGGTGGGAGGATAGATTATGCCTGGGAGGCTGAGGCTGCAGAGAGTTGTGATCATGCCACTGCACTCCAGTGTGAGTGACAGAATAAGACCCTGTCTCAAAACAAACAAATAAATCAGACAAACAACAACAACAACAACAAAGAGAGATGGAAAACATGCTGTTTAATGAAGGGAAGGGTGAGAAAATCTTGGCTTTAATTTTTGATATATTATTTAATATCTATGTGGCACTCAGTTATTATTTAACTTCTCTGAGCTTATATTTTCCCATTGGCAAAGTGAATAATGCCTGACTTACAGCATTAAGAGAATTAAATGAGATACTGCATCATTCAACAAATGTTTATTGAGCATCTACTTTGTGCTGGACACTGCCAGGTCTGAGAGATTCAGTCACCATAAAGCCTTCAAAACAGTTGGAAAAAGTACAAATAAACGAATTACAATGTGTGTGTGTGTGTGCGTGTGTAACAGCAGAGGTGGGAGTGTAAACTTGTTGAGGAGTCAGGAAAGACCTCTTGAAAGAAATTCTATTTAAGTTAAAACCTAAAGAGAGATTGAGAACTAGCTAAGTAAAAGGGTGGAATGGAAGTTCTTGCAGATAAAGAAACCAAGATGATAGACACTGAGACCATGTTATCTTTAAGAATCCAAGAAAACTGAAGTATGGCTGGAGGGTAGAATGAGGAGGATAATAAGGAAAAATGACATTACAAAGGTCATGAAAATTCTTCTAAATCATGATAACAATATTATTGTGATAACCAACTTGTATTGCCTATGATGGTGGGCACCATGCTGTGTGTTTTATGTGTGTTGTCTTTAATTACAAGTCTGAACCCTCACACCAAACCACAATAAAGCCAAGCCACGTATCTTTTTCCTGCTTTCTCAAGCCATTTTTGGGCCTGCTTGGACCTGCTCTGCTCTCCCCAGAAAGCCTTATTATATGAGTCATGGACCATTTCGTACCCTTTGGTGCATATTTGGCATCATCAATCTGAACCAAATTTGGAGTGGAAGTTCATTCCACTCTTGCAGACTGATCACAACCTTGTCTCATTTAGAGTTTACAGTGACTGTATGAAGTAGGTGCTAGAATTATCTCTGTTTTACAGATGACAAAACTGGCTAAGACATTAACTAGTCCAAAGTCACATAGTTGAGAAATCATACATGGACACAAACTGAGATCATTCTAACTCTTGAAGCCATGCTCTAAGCTGTTCTGCTCTACTATTTCCTAGGTAAGGGACTTTGGACTTTATCTTAAGGCCAATGAAACAACATTGAGA
This sequence comes from Pongo pygmaeus, assembly GCF_028885625.2. Classification (NCBI taxonomy): domain Eukaryota; kingdom Metazoa; phylum Chordata; class Mammalia; order Primates; family Hominidae; genus Pongo; species Pongo pygmaeus. The sequence continues at coordinate 118,936,869 of NC_072373.2, read as the reverse complement.
ATGTTAAGTAGGAGAACAATATGATGTTTTGCATTTTGTAAATGTATTTCTGGAATTTGTGTACAATAGAGTGATTTGCATTGACATGTATAATTCCCTTTTCACAAAAACAGATAAAGTAATTAAGAATAAAATTTTACCTAAAATATGAGCCTTGTGTAAAGAAAGAAGGCAACATTCCCAGGTGCCAGAAATAAAAAAGGATCACAAAACTTGAGAAGGGAGCATGGAGCCAAAGTTGAGTACATTCAGGGTACTCGATGTTAGGGTGATGAGATTTTAATGGCAACAGAGAGACGGTTGATGAGACCCAGGGCCTTTGCATGTTAAGGAGCTGGAAATGAACCAGCCATATACAGTTGGAAGTTACCGGTTTATGAAGGAAACGATGAAATTCCTGTTTCACAGCTCAGAGATACCACAAGGCAGCTTGATAGGCTCATGAGAAGATAGAAAAAATTAATGCAAGGAAATTAACCCCTCAAGCTGGTTCAGCATACATGATCTCTAAATTGCACATCACACGAGTATAGAAATCTAGAGTCAAGACATATTACAAAATTCCTCTGGAACCAGTGAAATTCACAGAATCGCAGCGAAGGAATTTGAAACTGCCCCACAAGATTGTTCCCAGGTACCAGGACCTGAGGGTCTTCCACGGAAAACAACTCTCTTTCAAGAGAAGCTCATGATTTAAAAATATTGCAAGTCACATAAGGAAACAAACTGATTAGAGAGGGAGTGGTAGAGTGCACACACGAACAGCTGCAGTTAGTAAAAAATAAAAAAGGAGAGTCTTTAAGTTAGATAAGCTCAAAGAGAAAGAGAAGGGTAACTTCACAAAGCAAGAGGAGGACATTGTAGGAAAGGAGTCAGTAAATCAAAAAAGAAACAAATCTAAATTTTAGAAATGAAAAATATAGCTAATCAAATTTAGAATTTAATAGATGGATTTGTAGACTGGTCAAGAGAGAATTGGAGGAGAATGATGTCAGCAGGATGGCCAACTAAAAGCTTCTAGTGCTCATTTTTCCAACAAAGATAGCCAAATAACACATAAACAATCACGTTTTAATAAAAATAACTAAAGAAGAGTGGCTGAGTATGGCAAAGGAGTCATAGAAACCCCGGTGAACACGGAAACTGAGGTTGACCACACAGAGAGCAAAAGGAAACACCTGGTCTCCACCACCCCACCTCCCAACCAGAATCAGCTAGAAACCAGGAGGAACCTCTTTTTACGGTGCAAAGGTAGACAAGAGGATCCCAGTAACTGCCATCAACTCTTTGGACACCTACAGTTCTCATCACTGGGGTCCCCCTGAAGTCCTCACATGCACTAAGTCCAGCTGAGGGAGCTGCCTGGAGTCTGCAAATCTGTGTTCCCCCTAGAGAAGGAGCTGCCACTAGGCCCCACCCCGTGTGGCCTGCGCAGCTACTGTCTTACCCCATTTCAGAACTGGAACTACTGCTGGAGTGTCTTGCTCCAAGGGAGAGTAGCCATGGCTCTTGTCCATCCCTGAGGCTAAACCACCTTTGAACCATCCCTGCCCAGTGGCCTAACATCCCAAAGCCAAGCTTCAAGCAACTGTTACACCTTTGCCCATGGGGCCGAACAGCACCACCTACACCTCCTCTCTCCCCCTTCAGCTGGAGCAGAAGCTGCACACTTCCTCCTGAGAAAACAGTGCTTTAGCAGAATAGCCCCATCTACTTCTCTCAGTTATGGCTGTGCCCTGCCCCTAAGGTCCTGAACTGAAACTATGTGCTGCCTCTTGAGGAAACAGTGCCTTGGCAGAGCCCCACATCTCAGTGAAATAGTGCCTGGCAGCGCAGAACAGCCACCCTCTATGCCTGAGCCTCAGCTGAAGTGGCACACAAACCCCTGGGGAACTGGTGCCCTGGAATCTGAGCAGCTCAGGGCTGAGCTGATGTAGTACCCCATGTTCCAGGGAAACATGGCAGTGGCTGAGCTGAGACACTCTACCCTACAGGCTAAACTACTCTAATAACCTTGCTTTCCTGGCATTAGACTAGTCTCCTGGAGTCTCAGCTGCCAAGAAAGCCCTCTCTCTAGGGCATGCAATCATCACTGTGCTGCTCCCCTGACCCCCAGGGCCCAAACGACAGATGTGCTTGGCCACTATGAAAACTTGCTGCTGCACCTAGCTTCACAGAGTCTGGGATACTACTGAGTCCGCCATCCCGGAGTCACCACTACATGTTGTCTCATCCCCAGGGACCCAAGTTTCCACTGAGCTCTATTGGACCAGGTTCCCAAATTGCAGATATACCTTGCTCTCTGTACCCTAAACTCCAGAGCTCCTTTTCTTCCCTGGAGTTGGATATACCCTCCACGCAGGGGTAGAATCACAGCTAAAACCAAACTCTCTGGGTCCAAGCTTCTAGGGGTTTCCTCAGAGTCACAGATCCTGGCTCTGCAGGCAAATTACGTCCAACCCTGCCATAAACAGTGAACCTGCACCTCAAGACCCAGGTGCCACAATAAGTTCATGAGACTCTGTGGGAAAATTGAAAGTAGGAGGACTTCAAGCACCCACAAAGAAAGAATTTTTAAAACAACAAAAGAAAACATCAAGTCACATATAAAGAATCCCCATTAGACTAACAGCAGATTTATCCTCAGAAACCTTACAGGCCAGGAGAGAATGGAGTGACATATTCAAAGTACTGAAAGAAGGAAAAAAAAGGCAGTGAAGAATACTATACCCAGTAAAGCTATTCTTCAGAAATAAGGGAGAGCCAGGTTTGGTGACATATGCCTACAGTCCCAACTACCCAGGAGGCTGAGTTGGGAAGATTGTTTGAGCCTAGGAGTTCAGATCAGCCTAAACAACATAGCGAGACCTCATCTCAAAAAAAGAAAAAAAAGGAAAAAGAAATAAAGTCTTTCCCAGACAAACAAAAACAAAGGAAATTCATTACCACCAGACTGATCTTATGAGACATACTCAAGGGACTCCTATATCTGGAAGTGAAAAATGATAATCATCATTACAAAGACATGCAAAAGTATAAAATCACTAATAGACACATAAATGAAAAACAGAGAAGAAATAAGCCTTATTACTACAGAAAACTACCAAACTGCAATGATTAAACAATAAGAGAGGGAGAAAGGGACAACAGATATACAACACAACTAGAAAACAATTAACAAAATGACAGTAGGTCTTACCAATCAGTTATAACCTTAAATATATAAATGGCTTAAACTCCCCACTTAGAAAAAACAGACTGGCTGAATGGATTTTTGAAAACATAACCTAGTATATGCTCGTACAACATGATACTTCATCTGTTAAGACACAAAAAGACTGAGAGTAAAATGATGGATAAAGATATTCTCTGTAAACAGAAAGCAAAAGTGAGCAAGACAGTAGATAAAACAGACTCTAAAACTGTCCCAAACTGTAAAAAGAAACAAAATCATTAATAATGATAAAGGGATGAATTCAGCAAGATGATATAACAATTATAAGTATATACGCATGCAACACCGGGACACCTAAATATGTAAAACAAATAATATTAGATCTAAAAGGAAGAGATAGACTCTAGTACAATAACGGCTGGGGACTTCCATACTCCACTCTCAGCACTGAACAGATCATCTACACAGAAAATCCATAATGAAACATTGGATTTAAACTGCACTTTAGACCAAATGAACCTAACAGACATTTACAGAATATTTTATCCAACAGCTGAAGAATACACATTTTTTCTTTAGCACATGGAACGTTCTCCAGGATCGACCATATGTTAGGTCATAAAACAAGTCTCAACAAATTTAAAAGAATTGAAATCATATCAAGTTTCTTTTCTCAGCATAACGGAATAAAACCAGAAATCAATAACAAGAGGAAATTTCAAAACTGCACAAACACCTGGAAATTAAACAAGATGCTCCTGAATGGCCAATGAGCCAAGGAAGAAATTAAGAAGAAAATTTAAAAATTGATTGAAACCAACAATAATATAAACACACTATATCAAAACCTATGGGATACACCAAAAGCAGTATTAAGAGGGAAGTTAAGTATTAAGAGGGCAATAAACAACTACATCAAAAAAGTAGAAATATTTTAAATAAATAACGTAACGATGCATCTTAAGGAACTAGAAAAACTAGAACAAACCAAACTCCAAAGAAGGAATAAAGAGAATTAATGGACGTGCTCTTTGAAAAAAAATGACCCATGATGCAGCAAGCAGAGATGAGGATATAGAAAAGAAAAAGAAGAGACAAAGAGTATAGAATGCCAAGTATCACCATGCATCTGATGAAAAATACAGGGTATTTCTTGTCATAATCTCAGAGTGTAGTAGGACTTTCAAACTATAATTAAAAACCAGAGGACGTAGAATAAACCCACCCAAACAAAGTCAAATTAATTACAAGCTAGGAAAACATATTTGCAATTCACAGCATATACAAATGGCTAATTTCTGAAATGTATTAAGATACCAATAGCCCAAGAAAAAAATGAGTAAATTTAAATGAGTTAACAGAAAAGGAAATTAGATGGCCCTTAAACAAATTTAAAAGATGATGAATTTCACTCATAGTAGGTAGTATTTATTAAGCACGTCATATGTGTCTGGATTGGTGCTTTACGTTCCCACAACAACCTTTTGTTGAAGTAGGCCCTCTTCTTATCTCCATTTTATAGGTGAGGAAACTGAAGCATGGAGAGGTTAAGTTTTCTCAGATACATTCAGCTGGTGGTGTGATGAGGATTCAAACTCAGGCAGCTTGACCATGGACACCACCACTTCTCTATATTGTCTCTTGGTATTTTCACTGAAATATAAGTTAAATACAAGCTAAAATATAGCAAGATACATTTTATTTGACTCCCAGATTAACTTGAATAAAAAGCTGGATATATGTTGGTGGGGATCCAGAGAAAGAGACATTCTCATTTATTGCTAATATGAATGTAAATTGTTTGACCTCTCTGGAGAAAAATTTGTCAACATTTTTCACAAATAGATGGCTGTCCTTGAAATTCTTATTTTTCTTAAAATCTAGAACTGGAGTCTAAGAGTGTGTTTCGGGGGTGATGATGGCGATGGATCCTATCCTTTGCAACAAGAACGAGACTGTCATGTTAAGGCAAGTGTTATAAAAGTTGGGCAGTGGCTGATGGTTAACTCACAGTCCACAGTTCTTGATGGTCTAAGCCACATCTATTGTCCAAACTTCTTCAATGCATCCTCCAGACTTCAACTCCCTGGACTTCCCTAAAATCCTTATCAGATAGGGTTTGATATCCCCTAGATGCCACCAAAACAGTAGGCATTGCAGTAGACAGGTGCAGCAGAAGGAGAAGCAGCAGAACATTAGCTGCTTGGGATTTTCCTGCTCAGTTTGAGGATGCCACTCATGAAATTCTGAGGTCATCTTTTCCTGATCTTCACATATGAATTGTGCTCATGAAGCCAGAGTTGGTTATTCGCTTCCAGGCCCAAAATTCATTCAGTTACTTATTTATCCAGCAACTTTCTGACCTACATAAGAGATATTCAATAAATATTTGTTCAATGAATAAATGGATGGATCTTTGACTGTATCATATCCTCATTTTTGGCTGCCAAAAGTTCTTGGCCTTCTGCCCTTAAACCTATACATTCTAGAAAGATCTGTCATGCAAATAGAAAACGAACAAGAGCAGAGGTCACTTTTATATCAGATAAAACGGACTTTAAACCAACAAGAGTCAAAAAGGACAAAGAAGGGCATTAAATAATGATAAAGTGTTCAATTCAATAAGAAGACTTAACGATCCTAAATATATATGCACCCAACATTGGAGCACCCACATTCATAAAATACCTACTTTTAGACCTATGAAAAGACGACAGTCACAATAATAGTGGGGGATTTCAACACCCCTCTGAAAGCATTAGATCACCAAGGCTGACAAACTGACAAAGAAATTATAGACTTAAATTCAATACCTGACCAAATGTACTTAATAGACATCTATGGAATACTGCACCCAGCAACCACAGATTATATATTCATCTCATCTGCACTTGGAACATACTCTAAGATTGACCACATGCTCAGCCATTAAGCAAGCCTCAATAAATTCGGAAAAATTGAAATCATACCAACTGTACTGTCAGACCACAGTGGAATAAAAATGGAAATCAATACCAAAAAGATGTCTCAAAACCAAACAATTACATGAAAATTAAACAACTGGCTCCTGATTCACTTTTGGATAAACAATAAAGGCAGAAAAAATAAACCTTTGAAATAAATAAAAACAGAGACACAACATACCAAAATCTCTGGGATGGAGCAAGAGTAGGGTTAAGAGGAAAGTGTATAGTATTAAACACCTACATGAAAAAATTAGAAAGCTCTCAAATTAACAATCTAACATCACACCAAGAGAAACTAGAAAAAGAAGAACAAATTAACCCTAAAGCTAGAAGAAGAAAAGAAATAGCTAAAATCAGAACAGAATAGAATGAAAGTGAAACCAAAAAATCCATACAAAAAGTCAACAAAACCAAAAGTTGGTACTAAAAGGATAAACAAGGTTGATAGACCACTAGCTAGATTAACAAAGAAAAAAGGCTGGATGCGTTGGCTCACACCTGGAATCCCAGCACTTTGGGAGGCCGAGGCTGACAGATCACTTAAGTCAGGAGTTCAAGACCAGCCTGGCCAACACGGTGAAACCCCATCTCTACTAAAAATACAAAAATTAGCTAAGTATGGTGGCATGCACCTGTAATTGCAGCTACTCTGGAGGCTGAGGCACAAGAATCACTTGAACCTGGTAGGCAGAGTTTGCAGTGAGCCAGGATTGCATCACTGCACTCCAGCCTGGATAGCAGAGTGAGACTGTGTCTTAACAACAACAACAACAATAACAACACAAAACAAAAGGGTAAAAGAGAAGATCCAAATAAACACAATCAGAAACAACAAAGGTAACATTACAACTGATCTCACGGAAGTACAAAAGGTTCTCAGGCACTATTGTGAACACCTTTATTACACAAACTAGAAAATCTAGAAAAAATGGTTTAAATTCCTGGAAACATATGACCTCCAAAGATTGAATCAGGAACAAATTGAAACCCTGAAAAGAGCAATATCAAGTTCTGAAATTGAATTAGTAATAAAAAATTCCTACTCACCAAAGAATGCCCCCGACCAGATGGATTCATAGTGGAACTCTACCAGATGTACAAAGTAGAGCTGGTATAAATTCTACCAAAACTATTTCAAAATATCAAGGAAGTGGCAATCTTCCCTCACTCATTCTATGAAGCCAGCATCATTGCATCATTCTGATACCAAAACCTGGCAAAGATACAAGAAAAGAAGACTGCAGGCCAACATCCCTGATGAACATAGGCACAAAAATCTCCAACAAAGTAATAGCAAATTAAATCCAGCAGCATATCAAAAAGTTAATTCACATAATCAAATCGGCTTTATTCCTGGGATGCAAGGTTGGTTCAACATATGCAAATCAACAAATGTGATTCACCATATAAGTAGAATCAAAAACAAAAACCATATGATTATCTCAATAGACACTCAAAAAAACTTTCAATAAAACCCAAATACCTTCATGACAAAAATCCTTAACAAACTAGGCATCAAAAGAACATACCTCAAAATAATAAGAGCTATCTATGACAAACCCGTAGTCAATATCAGATGGAATGGGCAAAAGCTGGAAGAATTCCTTTTAAGAACTGGAACAAACCAAGGATGCCCACTCTCACTGCTTTTATTCAACATAGTACTGTAAGTCCTAGCCAGAGCAATTAGGCAAGAAAAAGAAATGAAAGGGATCCAATAGGAAAAAAAGAAGTAAAATTTTCTGTCTTTACTGAACATATAATCTACTCCTAGAAAACATTAAAAACTCCACCAAAAGGCTCATGGAACTGATAAACCACTTCAGTAAAGTTTCAGGTTATAAAATCATATGCACAAAAATTAGTAGTGGCTGGCCATGGTGGCTCACACCTCTATTCCCAGAAATTTGGAAGGCTGAGGTGGGAGGATGGCATAAGCCCAGGAGTTCAAAGACTAGCCTGGGCAAAATAGTAAGACCCCAACTCCACCTCTCAGCTGCCCCAGATCTGTAGCATTTTTATAGACCAATAATGCTCAAGCTGAGAGCCAAATCAAGAACACAATCCCATTTACAGTAGCAACACACACAAAAATAAAATACCTAGAAATACATCTAACCAAGAAGGTGAAAGATCTCTATGAGAAGACTACAAAACACTGCTGAAAGAAATTGTAGATGACACAAACGAATGGAAAAACATTCCATGCTCATGGATTGGAAGAATCAATATTATTAAAATGACCATGCTGCTTAAAGCATTCTACAGATTCAATGCTATCCCTATCAAACTACTGGCATTTTACTGTCGTTTTTACTATCAATTAGAAAAAAAATTCTAAAAGTCATCTGGAACCAAACAAGAGCCCAAATAGCCAAAACAATCCTAAGCTAAATGAACAAAGCAGTAGGCATCACATTACCCAACTTTGAACTATATTATAAAGCTACAATAACCAAAACAGCATAATACTGGTACAAATGCAGACACATAGACCAATGGAACAGAAGAATCAAGAACCCAGAAATAAAGCTGCACACCTACAGCCATCTAATCTTCAACAAGTTGACAAAAATCAGCAATGAGGAAAGGACTCCCTATTCAATAAATGGTGCTGGGATAGCTAGCTAGCCATATGCAGAAGAATGAAACTAGACACCTACATTTCACCATATATAAAAATTAACTCAAGATGGATTAAAGATTTAAGTGTAAGACCTCAAACCATAAGAATCCTAGAAGACAACCTAGAAAATATCATTCTGGAAATCAGCCTTAAGAAAAAATTTGAGTAAGTCTTCAAAAGCAATTGCAACAAAAAAAAAATCGACAAGTGGAACCTAATTAAACTAAAGAGCTTCTGCACAACAAAAGAAACTGTCAACATATTAAACAGCAGCCTACAGAATGGAAGAAAATATTCACAAACTGTGCAATTGACAAAGGTTTAATATACAGAATCTATAAGAAACTTAAACAATTCAATGAATAAAAAACAAATAGACTCATTAAAAAGTGGACAAAAGACATGAACAGACATTGCTCAAAGGAAGACATACACACAGACAACAAACATATGAAAAAATGCTGAATACTAATCATTAGAGAAATGCAAATCAAAATCACAATTAGATACCATCTCACGCCTGTTGGAATAGCTATTAATAAACAGTCAAAGGGCCAGGTGCGGTGGCTCACGCCTGTAATCCCAGCACTTTGGGAGGCCGAGGCGGGTGGATCACGAGGTCAGGAGTTCAAGACCAGCCTGGCCAAGATGGTGAAACCCTGTCTCTACTAAAAATACAAAAAAAAAAAAAATTAGCCGGGTGTGGTGGCAGGTGCCTGTAATCCCCCCAGCTACTTGGGAGGCTGAGGCAGGAGAATCACTTGAACCCGGGAGGTGGAGGTTGCAGTGAGCTGAGATTGCGCCACTGCACTCCAGCCTGGGTGACAAAAAAAAAAAAAGTCAAAAAATAACAGATGCTGGTGAAGCTGCAGAGAAAAGGAAACATTTATACATTGTTGGTGGGAATGTAGATTAGTTCAGCCACTGTGGAAAAGTTTGGAAATTTCTCAAAGAACATAAAACAGAACTACCATTTGACCCCGCAATACCATTACTGGGTACATATCTAAAGGAAAACAAACTATTCTTTTAAAAAATAATTAAGAGAGTATTATTTTCTTTTTCTTTTTTAACTTTTGTTTTAGATTCAGGGGTACATGTGCATGTTTGTTGTATAGGTAAACTCATGTCATGAAGGTTTTTTGCACAGATTATTTAATCACTCAGGTAGTAAGCCTAGTACCCAATAGTTAGTTGTTTTTTCTGCTCCTCTCCCTCTTCCCAACCTCCACCCTCAAGTAGGCCCCACTGTTGGTTGTTTTCCTCTTTGTGTCCATGTGTTCTCATCAGTTAGCTCCCACTTTATAAGTGAGAATATCCATATTTGGTTTTCCGTTCCTGCATTAGTTTGCTAAGGATGATGGCCATCACCTCCATTCATGTTCCTGCAAAGGACATGATCTCATTCTTTTTTATGGCTGTGTAGTAGTCCAATGTATTTGTGTCACATTTTCTTTATCCAGTCTACCACTGATGGGCATTTAGGTTGATTGTATGTCTTCCTATTGTGAATGGTGCTGTGATGAACATACAGGTGTATGTCTTTGTGGTAGAATGATTTACATTCCTTTGGGTATATACTCAGTAATGTGACTGTTGGGCCTAATGATAGTTCTGTTTTCAGGTCTTTGAGGAATCACCACACTGCTTTCCACAATGGTTGAACTAATTTTCTCTCCCACCAGCAGTGTATAAGTGTTCCCTTTTCTCTGCAACCTCACCAGCATCTGTTATTTTTTACTTTTTTATCAATAGCCATTCTGCCTGGTGTGAGATGATGTCTCATTGTGGTTTTGATTTGTGTTTCTCTAATAATCAGTGATATTGAGTTTTTTTCACATGCTTGTGGGCTGCATGTATGTCTTCTTTTGAAAAGTGTCTGTTCATGTCCTTTGCCCACTTTTTAATGTGGTTGTTTGGTTTTTTTCTTGTAAATTTGAATTTTTTATAAATTCTGAACCTTTGTCAGATGCAAACATTGTAAATACTCTCTCCCATTCTGTAGGTTGTCTGTTTACTCTGTCAATAGCTTCTTTTGCTGTGCAGAAGCTCTTAACTTTAATTAGATCTCATTTGAAAACAAATTATTCTACCAAAAAGACATATGCACTTGGATGTTCATTGCACCACTATTCACAATAGCAAAGATAATGGAATCAACATAGGTGCCCATAAATGCTAGACTGGATAAAGAAAATGTGGTACATATGCACTGTGAAAGACTATGTAGCCATAAGGAAGAATGAAAACATCTGCACTGCAGCAACATGGATACGTTATTAGGAGGTCATTATCCTACGTTAATTAACACAAGAACAGAAAACCAAATGCTGCATGTTCTTACTTTTAAGTGGGAGTTAAGCACAGGGTACACAGATGGGAACAACAGACACTGAGGACAACAAGAGGAGAGAGAAAGGGAGGAGGGAAAGGGCTGAAAAACTACATAATGGGTACTGTGCTCACTACTTGGGTGACGGGATCATTCAAACTCCAAACCTCAGCATCAGGCAATGTACCCTTGTAACAAACCTGCACATGTACTCCTTGAATCTGAAATAAAAGTTGAAATTTTAAAAAAGTTATCAACATGTAAACTTACAAACAGTGAATTTCACTGTGTAAAAATTATATCAGTAAATGTGACTTTAAAATATCTTTGAGAAACAACTAAACTTTACTGACTCATAATGACATATTTTATATAAGGTACTCTTTGAAAGAATGTACAGAATCATGCCTGATCTTTCTTAACACTTTATCTTCAATTTAATTTGTATTTTCACTCCCTTGAACACTTGCCAACAACCCCAGAACAGAGATTATCAAATTTTTAGGGGGTCAGTGAATCTTTGGAAATTAAGGGCAGATTTTGTGTGTGTATACAAATAGGTCCTCATATGAGAAGAAGCTTCATAACTTTGAGTTTTCAAAAGTGGTCCCAAAAGTTACCGATATGTAATGCTTCATTAAATCCAGGGGGAAGAGGTTCCACTGTTGTGTGATACCAACTGTGGAAGATTCTGTTCTGTGGCAGCCTGGGGCCTTGCCGCCCCCAGACTCCAATGCTGGCACCAAATAAAAAGTTTTATGAGAGATAGGCCTAATCTTGGCTGACACATGAGTAGTTTCCTGTGGGAATTCTAGGAGCCTTTTGTTTTTGATAAGGTATTTGGAGAAATCTTTGGCTTTATATTTCTGCTTTTGTGTATAGTTGTTCAAGGGGTTATTATTATTATTAGAGATTCTGCAGCAATCTTGTAACCAATGGAGAAAGATCCAAAGAATTTCTGAGAAGACATCTCAGAGCTCTGATATGGTTGAACTGCTGAAGAAAACTTCAACTGCTTACCTAACCCTTAAGGGTAATTACCTGGATCCTTTCTACCCTACTTTTATGAATGAGAGACGGAAGGTTGGTAAAGGGAGCACAGAAGGGGCAATCTTTTCCAGACATCTCCACCCCTCAGCCTGGGATAGCATGGTCTGAAGAGAGAGCAGACTCGACAGCTCTCAACAATTGATAATCTTAGAATACTCTGATAAAGGTGGGGGAAATTAGACAATTAATTATAATAAGTTTCATGAATCATTGTTTAAAAATTTTGTACTTTTATCTTTGTTTAAATTGACCTGAAAACCTGAGGGACATCATTAAAAGTTGAGTGTTAAATAACAAGGGAGTGTGGATTTGTTTTAAACTTACCTGGTTTTAATGTGAAAATGACCCAGTGATAATGTATACGTAATTAAGATCTCATTTGCTTCCCTATACACTATGAGAGTTAATAAATATAATCCTCTATGGGCAATTTCTTTAAATCACAAGAATATGGGTCCCTGAGGGAGTGTGAGTGATCGAGCACTTCCAGGATATTTCCTTCTTTGAAAAGTCTGTTACTCTTATTTCAAATGGATACATACCATCCACTTAGACATGTAGCAGCAGGCCAGGTAATTCCTCTGATACTCATGCCAGATGGCAATGAAGTCACCAGATTCACTCAGCACTGGTCTCCAGTTGCCCAGGATATGCATCACTCACTACAGCCAATAACTTGGTGGATGAATAGATCAGAATGTGGCTATCAGGTTTTCTTGTTTTGTGGGGCAAACCACATCCAAACTGTAGTACTCATAAAAGTTAAAGAGGCAGAGCAGGTGCACTTCCAGAAGCTCAGCACAATCTTCTTTGGGTCTATAGTATGTCACACAGTACCTGCCAAACAGCAAGTATTAATACAAAATAAATAAATATTATGTACTTAATGAACCCAGTTCACTAAGAAAGAGCAATGCTTTACAGTAGTGACTACCCCCAGATTCTTAAAATAAACACAGTTAGTGGTGAGTTGAAGAAACTCTCTAAAGTTTCTTTAAACATTTCTAGGCTTATTTTTTTGTAGAATAATGAGAGGTCTAGGAATAAGAAGTCCAGAGGTGATATCATATATCAAAGATGGCACAAAGCCCCAGCCTCCTTTGTTTCTTTCTGATCCACTAAACTTAGCCTGAGGTTGTTCTCCTAGTTGAGAGATGGCATAGGGGATGTGTAAGCTTTTTAGATTTTATTTTATTTTTTTTTAGATTTCCTGAGTATTTCTTCCTTGTTAATTATGATTATCTAACCTATTTTAGAAGGAGAAACTATTCGGATGGCCTTCTGGTTCTCATAAGATTTTACTCTTTCAAAAGTCTAGTTAATATAAAACATAATTCTTGCTTACCTTGGCCTCTTTTTGTATAATTTTGGCTCCATTTTATATGATATCATCATTAGAGCAGTTCCATTTCAAGCCCATAAATATTTGTTTCCTCTGCTTCATTAGTATTTTTCTCATAGTGACCCCAGAGGGAGGAAAGTAACTATAAAAGAAAAAAAGGAAAGGAAAGAAGGAAGAAAATAGCTATCAAGGGGTCGGAAGAAAATAGCTATCAAGGTGTTGTTATTAAGGCCTGTATAACATTCTAAGAAGACCATATGTATTCAGGAGTTAAACTGACTAGCTAATGACTTCTAGAATAGCCTCTGGTTAAAAATAGCAAATCTGAGCCTTGCGTTTGAGCTGTGGCAGGAGGGATAAGTTTCTGCAACAATTACCCTACTCCCCAAGATGTTGATTGATGTTTATCAACATTTTCCTTTGGTTTAATCTCCCTGCCACTGACTTTTGGACTATAAAATGTGGTTCCCTGTTTAAAAAAAAAAAACCCTTGAAGATATAAGTTTTATTTCATGGATTCAAAGGAAAAAGCTGGCAAAAACTAGGCAAGGATGCTTTGGTAATAAGATTGCTTTAGTGATATATAGCCAACTACATAAATCTCTCATTTTCAAGATGACAGCTTTTTGCCACAACCAGAACATCTGCTTTTGGTGGCTATCCGTGGTACTGATCGTCCTCTGCCTTCAATTCTCTTTGATCCAGTAGTGCAAACTTCCATCTTTGGGCCTGCCCTAGTTATACTGTGAATATAGTATTGAATTCGATTTTTTAAAAAGTATTATCTTCTTATTATAAGCATACAAAAAGCAAATTACCCATAAACCCATTAGCTCCAAGCAAGTATAAATAAGACATAGGTTCATAACTCTCTAGTCTTTTTTAAATACATATTTTCAAATATTTGAGATTATGTGGAATATGCAATGCAATTTTGTACATTTCTCTTTTTCATAGTGGTACATGCATTATTTATATTAGATACTGTTTGAATACACTTTTGAAGTAAATACATAACACATTCTGTTCCATAATTGACCTAAAAATGCTTATGTAATTGAAGTCTTTTTATCTTAAATATTATTTATAGCAAGATAGTAAATTGTTTTCTGATAATTTTTTCAGTATTCAACATTAAAAATAGTTTCCTTAGGAAAAAATACTGAAAATGCATTCCATGTAGTCACTTGCTAAAGGAAATGACAAATCTAAACTTGATGAAAATTTGATAAATTATGTAATTCACTCTGAGTTTAGAAAGAAAGCAAACAGAAAGCTCAAGAAAACAACACTATTCTAGTGTTAAAGAATAGATAAATTTTTTCCTGAAGCTCCTCAAAAAGAGACTAAAAATTAACATAACAAACCATGCTCTTGATAACATCATTATAGCAAACAGTGATATATTTCAAAGGGTTATTATTTATGAGAGGTCAATGACACCACACTAAAACCAATAGAAGGATGAGAGAAGATTCATTATAATATCTTCTTGATAAACAGTGCTCTACTGGTATGTTTCAATACAGGGTCAATTTTGAAACATCTAGAGGAATGATAGACATTGGGCTAGTTTCTATTAACATATTTCCTTCAGAAAATAAAAGAAAATGAAATGGCAATCTTGTTCATAAATATAGATGCAAACACATCTTTTAAAAATATTAGCAAACAAATCTAGTAATATAAAAGAGGATATTAGGTCACAATCATAAAAAAGTTTATTAGGTCACAATCAAGTTGCATTATTTCATTAACATTAGAAAATCAATAAATTTATCACATTAACAGTTTAAAGGAGAAAAACTATGTGAATATCTCAATAGATGTAGAAAAAGCATTTGCCAAAATTCAACCCACATTTATAACAACAACTTTTAGCAAATTTTAAAAAAAGAAAAGAATTTTCTTGCTCTGCAAAATGTAGCCTCAAAAATCTACTGCAATCATTTTTAGTGGCAAAATATTAAAATTTCTCCCTTTGATATTTAGAGCAGAACAGATACCTACTAACATCAGTATTTTCTATATTGTAACAGAAGTCCTAGCCATCACAAACAGATAAAATATATATTTGGAAAATGAAATATATATCATTATTCATCAATGACATTATTATGTAAAAAATCCAAA
This sequence comes from Pongo pygmaeus, assembly GCF_028885625.2. Classification (NCBI taxonomy): domain Eukaryota; kingdom Metazoa; phylum Chordata; class Mammalia; order Primates; family Hominidae; genus Pongo; species Pongo pygmaeus. The sequence goes on along the minus strand of NC_072373.2, from coordinate 118,921,245 downwards.
ATAATCTACAGATAAATTATTAGAATTAAAAATGAGTTTATCAAGATTTCTGGATACAGACAACATACAAAATCAACTGGGATTTTATATACCAGTATCAAACAAAAAATGACTTTGAAATAGCATAAAATGACTTCTGGTTCCAACATGATGACAGAAGCAAGCTGGCTTTAGTTTCCTCCTGCCCCCCAGAAAACCAAAAACAAAGATACACTGCTGAGATTACAATCCGCAATATCTCAAAACTCAGACATGAAGATGAGACCGTTCCCAGGGCAATAGAGAAGTGAAAAAACTTTAAGCAGACAATAAGAGAACAAGACTTCCATATTCATGACACCCCTCTCCGCAATCTGCTTGGCACCAAGTTTACCAAAAACTTTACTCCAACTCACCGTTTTTTCACAAATACGTGAGTTTGAGGTGAACAACCAGACTCCCCATCATCAAGTTTCCTTGACAAGAAACCTTTTTCCTGCCTCCACCCGCAGGAAGCATCAAGAGTGCCTAAAGGGAGAAATCTCCCTGAGGACAGCCACAGACAAATGGAAGAGACAGGACTACCTTAGGCCTAAAAACTCTGATCTGTAACTCTGCCAAACTAGATGTCAAAGAAGAGTGGATATTCAGCAGCAGCATGCTATAGAAGGTTTGTTTCACAGGTCCCCTGGGCATGAACCCCTAGCCAACCTTCCCGCACTGCCAGGATGTCCCCTTTGGGACCTCCCTCATTCTGGACAAGCAGTGTTCCATTTATTAGAGCTGAGGTAAACCTGGGCTTAAAGTCCCATGTAGTGCCAAAAAGGAGGCAGTGACCTAGGAGGCAAAAAGAAAGATATCCAACAAGGAAATTACAAGGAAACTCTAAGAAAACATGTTCAATAAAAACAAAAACAAACCAGATAAAGAAGAATAAATTAGATTAGAATAAATAACTAATCATTCAATGCAAAGACATAGATGTACATTCACAAGAAACAGCTGCAAACAGGGAACCATGCTCTCCCCAGACTGAGGAACAAACGAGACAGTGATATCTGAGCTCGCTGACCAATAATCCAAAATAGTAATTTAAAGGAAACTCAGTTATCTCCAAGCTAACACAGAAAAGCAGTTCAAAAATTTATCAGAAAGGCCAGGCATGGTGCCTCACGCCTGTAATCCCAGTACTTTGGGAGGCTGAGGAGGGTGGATCACGAGGTCAGGAGTTTGAGACCAGCCTGGCCAAGATGGTGAAACCCCGTCTCTACTAAAAATACAAAAATTAGCCGGGCGCAGTGGCGGGTGCCTGAAATCCCAGATTCTCGGGAGGCTGAAGCAGGAGAATCACTTGAACCTGGGAGGCAGAGGTTGCAGTGAGCCAAGATCGTGCCACTGCACTCCAGCCTGGGCCACAGAAAGAGACTCTGTCTCAAAAAAAAAAAAATTATCAGAGAAATTTAATGAAACTTGAAACAATAATACATAAATCAAACAGAAATACTGGGACTGAGAAATACATTTGCTGGACTAGAAAAAACACCAGAAGCTCTCAACAGCAGAATGGATCAAGCAAAAGAAAGGATCCGTGAGCTTAAAAACAGGCTATTTGAAAATACACAGAGGAGAAAAAGAAAAAAGAATAAAAAGGACCAAAGATCACCTATGAAATACAGAAAACTACCACAAAAGACTATATATAAGAATTATTGGTGTTCAAGAGAGAGTTGAGCAAAAACAAAGAATAAAAATCTCATTGAAAGAAATAATGACAGAAAAAAATTTCAAAATTTGAGAAAGATACAAATATCCAGGTACAGAAAAGCCAGAGAACACTAAACAGATTTGACCCAAATAAGACTACCCGAAGGCATATAATAATAAAACTCTCAAAGGGAAAGGACTAAGAGAGGATTCTTAAGTCAGAAAGAGAATATAAGCAAATAGCATATAAAGGAGCTCCAATTTGTCAGGCCGCAGACTCTTCAGTGGAAACAATACAGGCCAGAAAGGAATTGAATGGCATTTTCAAAGTGCTGAAAGGCGGGGAAAAAAACCCTTCTCTTTAAGAATACTGTACCCAGAAAAGCTAGTTTTCAAATATGAAGAAGAGATAGTCTTTGTTTCCCAACTTTTATTTTAGGTTCAAGAGGCACATGTGCAGGTTTGTTACATTGGTAAGTTGCATGTCATGAGGATTTGGTGTACAGATATTTTGTCACTCAGATAATCAGCATAATACCATATGTGTAGTGTGTCTATCTTCACCCTCCTCTCAGCCTCCATCCTCAAGTAGGCCTGAGTGTCTTTCGTTCCCTCCTTTGTGTCCATGTGTGCTCAATGTTGAGCTTCCACTTATAAGTGAGAATATGTAGTATTTGGTTTTCTGTTTCTGTGGTAATTTGCTAAGGATAATGGCCTCTAGCCCCATCCATGTTGCTGCAGAAGATATAACCTTATTTTTTATAGCTGCATAGTATTCCATGGTATATATGTACTATATTTTCTTTATCCAGTCCACTACTGGTGGTCATCTAGCTTGACTCTGTCTTTGCTATTGTGAATAGTGCTGCGATGAACATACTAGTGCATGTTTTTTTTTTTTCTGTAGAAAGATTTGTTTTCCTTTGGGTATGTAACCAGTAATGGAAATGCTGGGTCAAATGGTAGTTCTGTTTTAAATTCTTTGAGAAATCTCCAAACTGCTTTCCACAGTAGCTGAACTAATTTACATTTCTGCCTGCAGTGTATAAGCATTCCCTTTTCTCTGCAACATCATCAGCATCTGTTATTTTTTGACTTTTTAATAATATCCATTCTGACTGGCATGAGGTGGTATCATATTGTGGTTCTGATTTGCATTTCTCTAATGATTAGTGGTGACATCGAGCCTTTTTTTCATATGCTTGTTGGCCATGTATATGTTGTTTTCTGAGAAGTGTCTGTTCATGTCCTTTGCCAGTTTTTTAATGTGGTTCTTGGTTTTGTGCTTGTTGATTTGTTTGAGTTCCCTGTGGATTCTGTATGTTAGACCTTTGTTGGATGCATAGTTTGCAAGTATTTTCTCCCATTCTGTAGATTGTCCATTTACTCTGTTGATAGTTTCTTTTGCTGTGCAGAAGCTCTTTGGCTCCATTTATCAATTTTTGTTTTTGTTGCACTTGCTTTCAGAGTCTTCAACATGAGGTTCTTGCCTGGGCCAATGTCCAGAATAGTATTTTCTAGATTTTAGGAAGAATCAATATTGTTAAAATGGCCATACCGCCCAATGCTATTTGCAGATTCAATGTTATTTCTATCAAACTACCAATGACATTTTTCACAGGATTAGAAAAAAAATTCTAAAATTCATTTGGAACCATAAAAACTTCACCCTGAATAGCCAAAGCAATTCTAAGCAAAAAGAACAAAGCTGGAGGCATATACTACCTGACTTCAAACTATACTACAGGGCTACAGTGACTAAAACAGCATGGTACCATTACAAAAACAAGCACAGAGACCTATGGAATAAGACTATCTGATCTTCAACAAAGCCCACAAAAACAAGTAATGTAGAAAGAACCCCTTATTCAATAAATGGTGCTGGAATAACTGGCTGGCCATATATAGAAGATTGAAACCGGACCCCTTCCTTTCACCACATACAGCAGTCAATTCAAGATGGATTAAAGACTTAAATGTAAAACCTAAAACTATAAAAAATACTAGGAAATAAAGTCTTTACCAGACAAACAAAACCTGAGAGAATTCACCACCGCCAGACCTGTCTTACAAGAAGCGCTAAAGGGAGTTCTTTAGTCTGAAAGAAAAAACACTAACATGCAAAAGAAAAACATTTGAAGGCATAAAACCCACTGGTAAAATTAAGTAGCAGCAAACCTAGAATAACCTACTACTGTGATTTTGGTGCGTATTCCACTGATAACTCTAGGATGAAGCCTAAAAAAATAGATTTATTAAAGACAATAATAGCTACAACAACCTGTCAAGGGATAGGCAATATAATAATATGTAAATCAAGACAATAAAATGTGAGAATGTTGGGTTGGTGAAGTTAGAATGTAGAGGGTTTTTTTTTCATTTTTTCTATTTCTATTCTTTTCTTTGTGATCTAAGATAAGTTGTTATCTCTTTAAAATAACTTGTTATATCTATAAGATGTTTGTTTGCAAGCCTCACGGTAACCACAATGCAAAAACCTATAACAGCTTCACTAAAAAAGTAATAAATTAAAACATACATCAGTGAAAAATACTTTTCCACCTAGAAAGACAGTAAGAAAGGAAGAAGGGAACAGAGGAGTTACAATACAACCAGAAAACAAACAAAATTGCAGAAATAAGTTTTTACTTAATAATAACACTGAAGTTAAATGAACTCAGTTCTCCTATTAAAAGGCACAGAGTGGGTGAATGGATAAAGAAACAAGACCCAAGTATGTATTACCTGTAAGAAACCCACTTCACTTATAAAGACACCATAGACTGAAAGTGAAGAGAAAAAGTTATTCCAAGCAAGTGGAAACCAAAAACAACAGGAGTAGCTATACTTAGATAGAATAGACTGCAAGTTAAACACTATAAAATGAGACAAACAAGGTCACTATATAAAGATAAAGGGGTCAATTCAGCAACGGATATAACAACTATAACTATCAAGGCACCCCACACCAGAGCACCCAAGTAGATAAAACAAACATTAACAAATCTAAAGGGAGAGATAGACTGCAATACAATTATAATAGGGAACTTTAACACTCCACTCTCAGCAAAGAACAGATGATGCAGACAAAAAAATCAGCAAAAAAATCAGAGTTAAACTGTACACTAGAATAAATTGGTCTAACTGACATTTACAGAACATATCACCCAACTGTTGAAGAACACACACTTTTTTTTCATTAGCATGTGGAACATCTCCGGAATAGATCATATCTTAGGCCAAAAAACAAGTCTCAAAAAATTCAAAAAGGTAGAAATCATATCAAGTATATTTTCTGACTGCAATTGAATAATGCTAGAAAATCGATAACAAGAGGAATCTCAGAAGCCACACAAACACATGGAAATTAAACAACATGCTCCTGAATAATCAATGGGTCATGAAGAAATTAAGAAGGAAATAAAAAATTAAGAAGGAAACAAAAATTTTTTGAAACAAATGAAAATGGAACCTACAACATACAAAAATCTATGAGATACAGCAAAGCAGTATTATGAAAACAGTTTATAGCAATAAATATCTATATTAAAAAAGTAGAACGACCTCAAATAAATAACCTAATGATGCACTTCAAGGAACTAGAAAAGCATGAACAAACCAAACCCAAAATTAGTAGAAGAAAAGAAATAATAAAGATCAGAGCAGAAAAAATAAAACTGAGACTAAAAATTACAAAAGATAACCAAAATGAAAAATTGGTTTTTTGAAAAGATAAACAAAACTGACAGACCTTTACCTAGACTAAGAAAAAAAGAAGATGAAAATAAATGAAATTAGAAACAAAAAAGGAGACATAACAACTGATACCACAGAAATACAGGAATCATTAGAGACTATTATGAACAACTGTACACCACTAAATTGGGAAACCTAGAGGAAATGGACAAATTCTTGGACACATACCTACCATGATTGAACCATGAAAAAATAGAAAACCTCAACAAACCAATAAGGAGTTATGAAATCAAAGCTGTAATAAAACGTCTCCCATCAAAGATTGAACCACGAAGAAATAGAAAACCTCAACAATATGGAGTAATGAAATCAAAGCTGTAATAAAACGTCTTCCATCAAAGAAAAGCTTAGGATCTGATGGCTTCACTGCTAAATTCTAGCAAACATTTAAATAAAAACTAATACCAATTCTAATGAAAGCCTTCAAAAAAATTAAAGAGGAAAAAATACTTCCAAACTCATTCTATGAGGCCAGCATTATCCTAATACCAAAACCAGTCAAAGAAGCAACAACAACAAAAAAGACTATAGGCCAATATCACTTACACCAGTGGTTTGCCAGGGGCTCTCAGGCCTTTGGCCGTAGACTCAAGGCTGCACTGTTGGCTTCTCTACTTTTGAGGTTTTGGGACTTGGACTGGCTTCCTGGCTTCTCAGCTTGCAGATGGCTGGACCTTGTGATTGTGTGAGTCAATTCTCCTAATAAACTCCTCTTCATATATTAATCTATCCTATTAGTTCTGTCCCTTTAGAGAACCCTGACTAATGCAATAGCCTATATGAAAACAAAATCACGAAAACACATTTACAGTAGCATAAAAAATAATTAGGAATAAATTTAACCAAGAGGATGAAAGATCTGTACACTGAAAACTATAAAACATTGATGAAAGAAATTGAAGAAAGTACAAATAAACAGAAAGATACCTTATGCTCTTAGATAAAAAGAGTTAATATTATTAAAATGTACATACTACACAAAGTGTACACATTCAATGTAATCTCTATCAAAATCCTGATTGTATTCTTCACAGAAATAGAAAAAACAATCCAAAAGTTTATATGAAACCATAAAAGCTTCTGAATAGCCAAAGCAATTCTGAGAAAAAAGAATAAAGTTAGAAACATCACACTTCCTGATTTTAAATTATGTTACAAAATGATAGTAATCAAAACAGTTTGGTACTGGTATAAAAACAGACACATAGACCAGTGGAACAGAATAGAGAGTGAAGACGTAAATTTAAACTTACATAGTTAACTAACTTTTGACAGGGGCACTACAATGACACAATGGGAAAAAATAGTTTCTTCAATAAATGGTGCTGGAAAAACTGGATTTCTGCATGCAAAGAATGGAACTGGACCTTTATCTTACACCATACACACAAAATCAACTCAAAATGGATAAGAAATCTGACTGTAAGACCTAAGACCATAAAACTCCTAGAAAAGAACATAGTGAAAAAGCTCCTTGACATTGGCCTTGTCAATGACTTATTTCAACATCACAGCTGAAAGACTACAAAAGCAAAGATAAATACATAATACTATTTTAAAATGAAAAGCTCACTGGGCACAGTGGCATGCATCTGTAATTCCAGCTACTTGTGTGGCTGAGGTGGGAGGATCCCTTGAGCCTAGAAGTCTGAGACCAGCCTGGGCTATATAGCAAGACTCTCATCTCAATAAATAAATACATACATAAAATAAAAAGCTTCTTCACAGCAAAGGAAACTATCAACAGAATGAAGAGACAACCTATGGAATGTAAGAAAATATTTGCAAGTCATATATATCTGACAAGGGTTAATATCTAAAATTTATTTGTTTTGAATTATTTGTCTTCTACTATTGTGTCTGTTTTCAGTTAAAAGTGGGCGAAGGATCTGAATAGATATTTTTGCCAGAGAAGACATAAAAATGGCCAACAGGTATAGAAAAAGATGCTTAACTTCATTAATCATCAGGGAAATGCAAATGAAAACCATTATGAGATATCATCTGATACCTGTTAAGTTGACTATTACCAAAAATTCAAGAGAACAAATGTTGGTGAAGGTGTGAGGAAATCACTGTAGGAATGTAGATTGGTGCAGCCATTATGAAAAACAATATAGAGGTTCTTACAGAAATTAAAAACAGAGGTACCATATGATCCAACAATCCCTCTTCTCGGCATGTACTCAAAGGAAATAAAGTCACCTCCTCAAAAATAAATCTGTGCTCCCATGTTCATTGCAGCATTATTCATAATAGCCAAGATAGGGAAACCCAAATGTCTGTCAATGGACAAATAGATAAACAAGTATATGTACACACACACACAGACACACACACACACAGAGAGTATTATTCATCCTTAAAAAAGAAAGAGATCCTGCCATTAGCTATAACATGGATAAACCTGGAAGACGTTATTCTAGTGGAAATAAGCCAGGCACAGAAAGAAAAAAATGTTGCATGATCTCACTTACATGCGGAGTCTGTTTTTAGAAGTCAAATATACAAAGATAGGGAGTAAAAGAGTATTTACCAGGGGCACGGTTGGGGGTAGAGAGGAAAAGTAGAAATTAGGTCAGAGGATGCAAAGTAGCATATATGTGGGATGAACAAGTCTAGAGATCTAATAAACAACATAAGGGCTATAGTTAATAAAAATTGTACTGTATTTAGGATTATTGCTAAATAAGTAGATTTCAGCTGTTCTTGCCACAAAAACAAAACCAGAAAAAGTGGTATGGATTTTTTTGATGATGGATATGTTAATTTGCTTCACTATAGTAATCATTCTACTATCTATATGTCATCCCATACAGCATACTGTATATCTTAAATATACACAATAAATATTTTTTATAAAGAGTAATACTATACACAGTAACATGTAAGAATTGTAGATGCTGAGGGAAAAAAACATTAAGTATAAAAAGTACGTATTGTACTATTTTATTTATATAAATCTCAAACATGAAACTATTGTGTTTTGGGATGCATATTTAGGTAGTAAAACTTTAAAATATAGCGAGGAAATAATCACACAAACTGTCAAAACAGTGGTTGCCTTTAGGAGAAGGAAGCTAGACTAAAGAAATTTAATGAGATTCTATTTACAAAACATTTTCTTTTTTTTTTTTTTCTGAGACAGGGTCTCACTCTGTCACCCAGGCTGGAGTGCAGTGGCGTGATCTCGGCTCACTGCAACCTCCGCCTCCCAGGTTCAATCGCTTCTTCTGCCTCAGTCTCCCTAGTAGCCTGGATTACAGGCACCCACCACTGCGCCCAGCTAGTTTTTGTATATTTACTAGAGATGGGGTTTCACCATGTTGGCCAGGCTTACAAAAACACTTTCAAAGCAGAAAGTTTGAAAATGCAAGGATAGGAAAAGATATTCCATTAAAAAACACACAAGCACACACACACTGACACTATGAAGCAAATAATCATTTTGGATAAGACCGCTGAAGGCAGAAAAATGGTCTATAAAAAGTCTCTAAAGCTTAAAGTAATGTAGTGCATTTAAGAACATATAGGATGCCAATTTGGTTGAAGTCTAATGAGCCAAAGAGCATAGGTATGATGGATCTGGTGAGGGACTTACAGTGGAGTCATATTGTGGAGATTTGAGACTTTATCCTAATAATCAGAAGTCATAGACAGGTCTTCATCAGAGAATATTTTTGTTTTCTGACTACAAAACAAACAATTGCAGTGAACAAGAGTTTAAGTGGAGACACTAGCTAGGAACCTGCTGTAATGTCCAAGGCTAGTGTCTTGTACTAAAGCAATAACCCAGGTGGGAGAAAGGAGCTTTTTTAATAAGATACTTTGGATGTAAAACTGAAAGGACTTAATGGTAAGAGTAAGGGAGTTCTCAATTAATTATTTCCAGAGAACATCGTAAGAGGGAGAGAGGTATGGCACTTCTTTTGAAGGACTCTATTGTCTTCACTTCTCCCAGGAAAAATATATTTATTCTTTCCCTCTATGCAAGACATTTGCCCAAATTCAAAAGAACCAAATGCTTGAATCAACAGGAAATCTAGTACATGCCCCCAAGACAAATATGAATACAGGCTGAATGGACAAGCACACATGGAACTGGGGTTGGATGGAAGTTCAGAGAGAGAAAAATACCTTCATAATAAGCTAGATGAAAGTTGCACTGCAATAAACATGCAGATTGTGTAGAATCATATTTTGGTTAAATAAATCCAGGGTGATTGAAAGCAGGGCTCTAGAGTTTTGAGAAAGAACTCCTTCTAGTTTTCCTTCTTCCTTAGAGAGGGTCTCGCTCTGTTGGCCAGGCTGAAGTGCAGTGGTATGATCATAGCTCACTGCAGCCTCAATCTCCTGGGCTCAATCCCCTGCCTCAGTGTCCTGAATAACTAGGACTTCAGGTGTGTGCTACCATGCTATTATTATTATTATTATTATTTTTGTAGAAACAAGGGTCTCACTATGTTGCCCAGGCTGGTCTTGAACTCCTGGCCTCAAGTGATCCTCCTACCTTGACCTCCCAAAATGCTGGGATTACAGGTATGAGCCACTGTGCCTGGCGAATACTTTCCCTAAGGTAAAGCTAGGGATGACACTTATGTTCCAGGGAAGATTATGAAAAAATGTAGGTGGAGTAATTGACAAGAAACCATCGGTTTCCGGAAACAAATAGATTAGTCTTCAATGAAAATAAAGTTTATAAAATCCTTTTGTGTCTGTCAGTTTGTGTACTCATAAGATTGAAATCCGATTTTTAAAGAAATTTTATAATCCCACAAGACTTTCCAACAGCAACCAATATTATAATCTCTTTAATAAATATGAGTTCCCAAATTATACAACATTAAACCTTAAGACGGTCAGGACTAGGTGTAGTGGTCTCTGTAGTGGAATCCTCAGTTGCCACTTATCCTTCACTGTATAGCTGCAGTGTGATTAGAACAAATTCAACTTCACGGTTGGGCTCTAATTAAGTTAATCATGCTAATTTATTCCCCTAGGCAATAACCCGAAACTCTGTTGTCAGCCATTAATTTCATGGCATTCCCTACTAAGGTTTTGGCCCAGGGACGGGCTTGGGACTTCAGTTGGTCCAAATTAAAGAGAACTCTCATTCTCTGATTTAGATGGAGTTACTTTTTCTCTGCCTGTTGGCTATGCACACGGAAATACACGGCTTTAATCACTGCTGCAGCCATCACAGCAGCCTGTGAAGAAAGCCAGTCTAAACATGACATTGATACTGTGGCAAGTAGAATTATGGGCAAAATTCCTATGGGTCTTTGATGCCCTCATAGAACCACTGACCACTGAATCAGACCACTGAATCAGATTGAACAGTATTACCTTAGTTTTGTAAGAATACATGTGGTGTATGTATGAATGTGTGTGTGCACACTAACAGAGGGAAAAGAATAGAGTGAGAGTGAGAGAAAGAGAGTAGGCTATGAAAAGATATACATCAAAATATTAATTGTGCTTATCATTAGGTGACGGGATGTGGTAATCTTATTTTCTACTTTAGAGAGGGCTTTTAAAAAGCATAGTCTCTAATTTCAGTCAATCTATAACTTCATAAGTCAATTTTTTATTTGCAAAAGGTTGGAGTGAAACTTTGTGTCACACAGGTCAATTCAATGATGAACTTCTGAATTCCTCTAGCTTCAGTCCTGACTTTCTAATGTCACCTAATTTTGCATAACACAATTATCAATAATGAAAATAATAATCCGCATTTGTATTGCTTTATAGTTTACAAAGCTTTTCATCTGTATTATTATTTCCTTTCCCCATTGAGAAAAAAAAGACTCCTAAATATTTAATGACTTGATAAAATTTACACAGTGAAGCTTAACTCTTTACACAGCATGAGTGCCTCAGAATTTTAGCTCCTATAGACAACTACATATGTCTTCATGCTTTTCTTTAATCCATACTTTTCTATTTGGGGGATATACTTTTTGATATTTCTTTATATATAAGAATCCCTCAGTGAAAATAGAAACATCATACCTGTTCAATGAATCCTCAGTGTGTTCATTCATTTACATCTTAATTTAGCAAGTGTACAATGAGCCCCTGCTGTATGTTCGGCACTGTGCTAGGTATCAGAGATAGCATGATGGTGAAGAAGATCCAATCCCTGCCTAAAAGTTGCTCAAGATCTAATTGGGTAGATGGGCTTTTAAATAGATTTATAAAGCTGTGTGGAAGGGTAATAACAGGAATATGTACATGGTGTTTGATTTTCTTTTGAACCAGACACACAGTAGACACTCAAAAAATGTTTGTTTTGAATGCTGTAGTTTGATGTGCTTGATTACTGGTACTGATTTTGAAAGGCTGATTTCTGTTTGTGAGGATGGTAGTCTTGATTGCTATTATCTAGTTGCTCAGTGTTATGTTATGAATAGGATTCTTAAACATCCTATTCATAATATCTTTTATGTAGTTTGTTCACCTATGTTCTCAAAAAATTCTCTGCTTTCTCTCCAGTCTTTCAACTTGAGCAGATAAATTTTCAAAATTATCTCCCAATGTTAATAAACCCTATTGAGAAGAAGAATAAAAGCAAGAATGACTCATGATTGAGAAGACAAATTAACAGTTGGATCTACTTCGTTGGATACTCAGAATAAAAGACAAAATTAAACAGCTGAACTAGCTTCTTTGCTGTGTTAAATTCAAGTCCCCTAGCAGCCATTCTCCCATTCTTCCAAGTAGTAACAGAACCTTTCCCCCCAAAAAAAATTTTCCAGGGAATATGACTAACAAGTTAGAGATGACATTTTCCAGCCCTCCTTGCACTGCATTCACACCCATGTGAATACAGTGTGGTGTGTAAGCACAGTGTGTGTGCAATTTCCATGTGAAATCTTTAAAAGGACACTGCTTGCCTTCCGCTTTCTCCTTTCCTCACTTCTTGTAGGATGGTGTGCAGGTATGCTTCTGTTGAGCTATTTCCAGGCATGTGGTTGAGGACAACACTCCAGGGAGAATGTAGAATAACACAGAGGGAACATCAGGGACCAATGCCAGCTACAAAGCTTGGACTATGTACCTGCCTCTGTTATGGTAGATAAAGACGAAGTTCTATCTTGTTCACTCCCAGTGTTCTATCCCAATCACTGTATTTGGGAATCTTTTTACTATAGGAACTTAGCCTGTATGCAAACTCATAACAGTGCCTTGTTTGCTTCAGGGAAGCACATGACACTTCTGGAGAAACAAAGGATAATAGACATGGGATACAAACAGATTGATGCCTTTATGGACAGATGTTACAGCTCACTTAATACATAATTCCAATAATATTTTATCTTGCTTTCCTCTGATAAGGGCTGAAATATTAAAAACTTCTCTTTCTAGACTCCATGGCAGCTGGTATGATCATGTGACCCAGTTCTATCCAATGTATCATATGTGAAAATTGGACGAGGATTTCGGGCAAAACCTTGCTTTCCTGATATTATCCCCTCCTCCTCCTTCTCTTTTCCAGTTTCCTTCTTCCAAGAACATATATGTGAGGATTTAAAGTAGAATATTCTTGTAATCATGAAGGAAAAGTAGGGATCATAGAGATCTCAGTCCTACCATGTTAGGCCATTGAACTTACGCCAGCAACTACTTAACTAAACATATTTTGGTATATGATGTCTCTACTAAAAACACAAAAAATTAACCAGGCGCGGTGGCGGGTGCCTGTAGTCCCAGCTACTCAGGAGTCTGAGGCAGGAGAATGGCATGAACCCGGGAGGCGGAGCTTGCAGTGAGCCGAGATGGCGCCACTGCACTCCAGCCTGGGCGACAGAGAGAGACTCCGTCTCAAAAAACAAACAAACAAACAAACAAACAAAAACATTGAAAATGTGTTTAACCACAATGTAGATAACTTTTCTGTAACTCATAACTAAAAATTGTTACTAATCGATTTATGAAAGAGCAAAGAGAAGGTAACCCTCATGGAGGAAAAAGAGACAAGATAAACTTCCCTCAATATTTTTCTGCTTATTGGTTATCTATTGCCACAAATGTGTCAAAAGTGTACTGTAAAAGAAATAACAATAAAGCCTTGGTGACATTAAATAGGAAACATTTATTGCTCATACGTCTGGAGCCTATTGGAGGTTGGTTAGGTGACTCTGCTAATCTTGGTTTGGCTCGCTCACATGTCCAAGGGTAAGCTGTCTCTTAGCTGATCTAGAATGCTTTATATGAGCTAGCAGATGAATAATTTCTGCTCCACCTCTTTCTCAACCTTCAACATAATTGTCCTGACATGTTCTCATGTTGATGGCAGAGATAAAACAGCAAGGACAAATCCAATTACTTAAGCACTTGTCAAGTCTCTACTTGTATTATGTTTGCTAACAACTCATGAGCCCAAGCAAATCACATGGCCAGGCACAGATTCAAGGAGTTCAATAAATAGTCAGGACACAAAATATATCACTGTGTTGGGTAAAGCTTCCTCCTTCCTTCCTTCCTTCCTTTATTCCTTCCTTCCTTCCTTTCTTCCTTCCTTCCTTTCCCAAAGTTTCTTTCTTTTTTTCTCAACTTTTATTTTAGGTTCAGGGAGTACATGTGCAGTTTTGTTACATGAGTAAATTGTGTATCACTATGGTTTGGTGTACAAATGATTTCATCACTCAGGTAGTGAGCATAGTACCTGATAGGTAGTTTTTTGACCCTCACCCTCCTCCAACCCTCCTCTTACAAGTAGGCCCCAGTGTCTATTGTTCCCATCTTTACGCTCATGTGTACTCAATGTTTAGCTCCCACTTTTCAGTGAGAACATGTGGTGTGTGGTTTTCTAATCTTGCATTACTTTGCTAGGATAAAGTCCTCTAGCTCCATCCATGTTGCTGCAAATCACATGATTTTATTTTTTTCATGGTTGTGTAGCAAACCATGGTGTATGTGTACCATTTTCTTTATCCAGTTGCCACTGTTGGGCACCTAGATTGATTCCATGTCTTTGCTATTGTGAATAGTGCTGCAACGAATGTACAGATGCACATGTCTTTTTGATAGAATTGCTGGGTATACACCCAATAATGGGATTGCTGGGTCAAATGGTAGTTTGGTTTTAAGTTCTTGGAGAAATCTCCAAACTGCTTTCCCCAGGGGACACTAATTTATTTTCCCACTGGGAGTGTATGTATTCCTCTTTCTCCACAACCTCACCAACATCTGTTATTTTTTGACTTTTTACTAATAGCTATTCTGACTGGTGTAAGATGATATCTCATTGTGGTTTTGATTTGCATTTCTCTAATGATTAGTGATGCTGAATATTTTTTAACATGCTTATTGGCTACATGTATGTCTTCTTTTGAGAAATGTCTGTTCATGTCATTTGCCCATTTTTAATGGGGTTGTTTGTGTTGTGTTTGTTAATTTGTTTAAGTTGCTTATAGATTCTGGATGTTAGAACTTTGTCAGATGCATAGTTTATGAATATTTACTCCAATTCTGTAGGTTGATAGTTTCTTTTGCTGTGCAGAAGTTGTTTAGTTTAATTAGGTTCCACTTGTCTATTTTTGTTTTGTTGCAATTTCTTTTGGAGACTCCGTCATGAAATCTTTGCCAAGGCCTATATCCTGAATGGTATTCCCTAGGTTTTTTTAAAGAGATTTTTATAGCTTTAGGTCTTACATTTAAGTCTTTAATTTATCTTGATTTAATTTTTGTATATGGTGTAAGGAAGGGGTCTAGGTTCAAACTTCTGCACATGGTTAGCTAGGTAGCCCAGCACCTTTTATTGAATAGGGAGTCCTTTCCCCATTGCTTGTTATTGTTGACTTTGTCAAAGATCAGGTGGTTGTAGGTGTGTGGCTTTATTTCTGGGCTTTCTATTTTGTTCCATTGGTCTCCATGTCTGTTTTTGTACCAGTACCACACGGTTTTGGTTACTATAGCCTCGTGGTATAGTTTGAAGTTGGAGAATGTGGTTCATCCAGTTTGTTCTTTTTGCTTAGGATTGCTTTGGTTATTGGGGCTATTTTGGGGTTCCTTGTGAATTTTAGAATAGTTTTTTTAAAAAATCTGTGAAAAATGATATTGGTAATTTGATATGAATAACATTGTAAATTACTTTATGTAGTACGGCCATTTTAATAATATTGATTCTTCTAATCCATGACCGTGAAATGTTTTTCCATTTGTTTGTTTCATCTCTGATTATATTCAGCAGTGTTTTGTCATTCTGTTGCAGAGATCTTTCACTTCCCTGATTGGCTGTATTCCTAGGTATTTTATTCTTTTTGTGGCTAGTGTGAATGAGATTGTGTTCTTAATTTGGCTAGTGTGAATGAGATTGTGTTCTTAATGTGGATGTTGTTGGTGTATAGAAGTGCTGATGATTTTTTATATTGATTTTGTATCCTGAAACTTTACTGAAGTTGTTTATTAGTACTTGGAGCCTTTGGCAAAGACTATGGAATTTTCTAGGTATAGAATCAAATCATCTGGAAAGCAAGGTAATTTGACTTTCTCCCTTCCTATTTGAATGCCTTTTATTCATTTCTCTTGCCTGATTGCTTTGGCTAGGACTTTCAGTACTTTTTTTTTATTTTTGAGATGAAGTCTCACTCTTGTCCCCCCGGCTGGAGTGAAATGGTGATCTCGGCTTACTGTAACCTCTGCCTCCTGGGTTCAAGCAATTCTCCTGCCTCAGCCTCCCAAGTAGCTGGGATTACAGGTACCTGCCACCATGCCCAGCTAATTTTTGTATTTTTAGTAGAGACGAGGTTTCACCATGTTGGCCAGGCTGGTCTTGAACTCCTGACCCCAGGTGATCTGCCCACCTCGGCCTCCCAAAGTGCTGGGATTACAGGCATGAGCCACCACACCCAGCCTTTCAGTACTATTTGAATAGGAGTGGTGAGAGTGGGTATCTTTGTCTTGTTGCAGTTCTCCAGGGGAATGCTTCCAGCTTTTGCCCATTCAGTATGATGTTCATTGTGCATCTGCCATAGATGGCTCTTATTATTTTCAGATATGTTCCTTCAATGCCTAGTTTGTTGAGAGTTTTCAACATGAAGCAATGGTGAATTTTATCAAAAACCTTTCTGCATCTATTGAGGTAATCATGTGGATTTTTATTTTTAGTTCTCTTTATGTGATGAATCACATTTATTGATTTGCATATGTTGAACCAACTTTGCATCTCAAGAATAAAGCCTACTTGATCATGGTGAATTAGCTATTTGATGTGCTCCTGGATTTGGTTTGCTAGTATTTTGTTGAGGATTTTTGTGTATATTTTCATCATGGATATTGGTCTGAAGCTTTCTTTTTTTCAATGTATCTTTGCCAGGTTGTGGTATCAGAATGAGTTAGGAAGGATTTTCTCCTCCTTGATTTTTTCAGAGCAATTTTAGTAAGATTGGTGCCAACTCTTCTTTGTACATCTGGTAGAATTTTGCTATGAATCCATCTGTTCTATGGCTTTTTCTGGTTGATAGGGTTTTTTTTTTTTCTTTTTACATTACTCTTCAGTTTTGGAACTCATTAATTGGTCTGTTCAGGATTTCAGTTTTTTTCTGGTTCAATCTTGGGAGGTTGTATGTTTCCAGGAATTCATCCATTTCTTCTGGGATTTCTAGTTTGTATACATAGAGGTGTTCATAATAGTCTCTGAGGATTTTCTGTATTTCTGTGGGGCTGAGGCTTATGTCACCTTTGTCATTTCTGATCGTGTTTATTGGGATCTTCTCTCTTTTTCTCTTTCTTCTTTGTTAATCTAGCTAGTGATTTATCAATTTTGTTTATTCTTTTGATGAACTAAATTTTGTTTTTGTTCATCTTTTGCATGCTCAGTTTTGTTCAGTTCAGCTCTGATTTTGGTTATTTCTTTTCTTCTGCTGGTCTGAAGATTGGTTTGCACTTTTTTCCCCAGTTCCTCTAGGTGTGATATTATGTTGTTAATTTGAGATCTTTCTAATTTCTTGATGTAGGTGTTTAATGTTCCTATTAACATTCCTTTAGCTGTGTCCCAGAGATTCTGTTATATCTTCATTTTTACTCATTTCAAAATTTTTTTTGTTTTTGCCTTAATTTTAATCTTTACTCAAAAGTCATTCAGGAGCAGGTTGTTTAATTTCCATGTAATTGTCTGGTTTTGAGAGATCATCTTGATATTGATTTCTATTTTATTGTGCTGTGATTCAAGAGTGTGATTAGTATGATTTTGTTTTTTTAAATTTTTTTCAGAATGCTTTAAGGCCAAGTGTGTGGTTGATCATAGAGTATGTGCTGCCTGCAGATGAAAACAATGGATATTCTGTTGTTGTTGAGTGGGGTATTCTGTAAACTTCTTTTGTTCATTTGGTGAAATGTTGAGTTTAGGTTCTGGATATTACTGTTACTTTTCTGCCTCAGTGATCTGTCTAACACTGTCAGTGGAGTGTTGATGTCTCCCGCTATTATTGTGTGGTTATCTAAATCTCTTCATAGGTCTCTAAGAACTTGTTTTATGAATCTACATGCTCCAATGTTGGGTACATATATATTTAGAATAGTTAAGTCTTATTGTTTAATTAAACACTTTATCGTTATATCAGGTCCTTCTTTGTCATTACTGATCATTGTTTGTGTAAAGTCTGTTTTGTCTGATATAAGCATAGGAACTCCTGCTCTTTTTTGTTTTCTGTTTCCTTGATAGATCTTTCTCCATCCTTTTATTTTGAGCCTATGGGTGTCATTGCATATGAGATGCATCTCTTGAAGACAGCATACAGTTAGGTCTTGCTTCTTTATCCGACTTACTGCTCTATGCCTTTTCAGTGGGGGTGTTTAGTCCATTTACATTAAAGATCAGTATTGATTTGTGAGGATATGATCCTATCACTATGTTGTTAGCTGGTTGTTATGTATACCTGATTATATAGTTGCTTTATAGTGTCGGTGGGCTATGTACTTAGTGGGCTATGTACAAAAGCATGATGTGCTTTTGTGGGAGCAGGTATGGATCAGGCAAGTTTACCATTCCCTTAAGGACCTCTTGTAAGGTAGGTCTGGTGGTAATGAATTCTTTTAGCATTTCCTTGCCTGAAAAGGATTTTATTTCTCCTTTGCGTATGAAGCTTAGTTTGGCTGAATATCAAATTCTTGGTTGAAATTTCTTTTCTTTCAGGATGTTGAATATAAGCCCCCAGTCTCTTCTGGCTTGTAAGGTTTCTGCTGAAAGTTTCACTGTTAGCCCGATGGGGTTCCCTTTGTAAATGACTTTCTCCTTCTCTTTAGCTTCTTTTAAGGTTTTTTCTTTCACATTGACCTTTGGGAATGTGATTACTATGTGTCTTGGGGATGGTCACTTTGTAGATTATCTTGCAGGAGTCCTCTGAATTTTCTAAATTTACATGTTGGTCTCTCTAGCAAGGCTGGGGAAATTTTCATGGACAATAACCTCAAATATGTTTTCCAAGTTATTTGCTGTCTCTTCATCTCTTTCAGGAATGCCAATGAGACATCTGTTTGATATCTTGACATAATCCCATATTTCTCAGAGGTTTTGCTCATTTTTAAAATTATTTTTTATTTATATTTGTCTGCCTGTCTTAATTTGAAGGAGCAGTCTTCAAGCTCTGAGATTCTTTCCTCAGCTTGCTCTATTCTGTTATTAATGCTTCAGATTACATTATGAAATTCCTGTAGTTAATTTTTCACTTCCAGAAGTTCTGTTTGGTTTTTCTTGAAATGGCTTTGTCACCTTTCAACTCTTTGGTTGTTTACTGCTTTCCTTCTATTGGTTTAAGCCTCCTCCTATATCTTGTTGAACTGCCTTGTCCTCTAGATTCTGAATTCTATATCTATTATGTCAGCCACTTCAATCTGGTTAAGAAGCATTGCTCAGGAGCTAGCATGGGCATTTGGAGATAAATAGACACTGGCTGTTAGAATTGCCAGAGTTCTTGTGCTGGTTCTTTCTCATCTGTGTGGTTTGAAGTTCCTTCAATCTTTAAAGTTACTGTACTTTGGATGGGGCTTTTTGCTTTTTTTTTTTTTTAATGTCTTTGAGGGTTTGATTGT
This sequence comes from Pongo pygmaeus, assembly GCF_028885625.2. Classification (NCBI taxonomy): domain Eukaryota; kingdom Metazoa; phylum Chordata; class Mammalia; order Primates; family Hominidae; genus Pongo; species Pongo pygmaeus. The sequence goes on along the minus strand of NC_072373.2, from coordinate 118,901,772 downwards.
AGTACATGTTGAATACCATCAATTGGCTTCATTTCTGGATTCTTTCAGGGGGCCACAGCTCAGCTCAGCACTCCTGGGCTATATATTCTAACGCTAGGGAGCTGGAATCCAGCCCACAACTTCGTTCTCTGTCCACTCAAGGTCCAGCACCTGCTGCATTGGAGGGAGCATGGTGTTCCCAGACTACTGGGAACAACACTCTGATGGGTGCTGTTGGCAAAAGTGCTGCAGCAGGGGGGCTGGAGGGCCACAGGATACTGTGCTGTTTTGGGGTGGGGGGTGCAAGTGAGTGTGCCCTACTGGGGTGGTGTGGGGGATGCCAGCAGGTGTGTATCAACAGGGCAGTGGGGGTGCTGCAGGTGAGTGCACGCTGGTGGGGTAGCAGTGGGTCCTGGTACATATCCTCTGGCAAGGCAGCAAGGTGGGTGGGGGCAGTAATGCAGGCAAGCACTTCCATGGAGGAAGGCTGCAGGTGGATGTGTGGCAGCGGATGTCCATCTGCAAATGCTTTGGGACAGAAAGGCAGGGGCTGCTGGTGAAAGAGCTATGGTGGTGGCCGCTGGTAAGCATTTCAGCAGGGCAGCTGAGGCTGCACTCTAAGTGTGTCCAGTCACGCCAGGATGATGGGAAAGGCTGGCAGACTGGGGCATTTACGTCAGACTGGCCCCAGCCTGTGGTCAGGACAGCCCTGCTGTCTTCAGGTCTGGCTGCTAACAAAGGCTAAATCCACCTACAAGAGCATGGCAAGCCTTGGGGGATGGGTGTCCATGGCCATGCTACATTACAGCCCTTCCCATGCCAAATGCTTGGGTTCCACGCAGACTGAAGTTCTGTCTCTTCCAACTTCCCAGGAAGTTTTCTTTGCCAACCCAAATGTCCATGAGGGTCATGGGGTCTCCTGAAGCTAGAATCACTGAGGTCCATGGTGAAAGTAGGTCACTCCATGCCTATTTCATTCACCTCTTCCCTAAGTGTGGCTTGGGGCTAAAAACGAGTGCGGGTGGTCAGCAACCCTGTGCAGGGTTCCTAGCTTCCTCCACTTTCAGCCCCAGAATCTGAGTCCTCCCTGTATCCACTCTCAATGCCTTATTTCCAATGATCTGTTCTGAGTGTGCTGGTCTCCTTGATGGTCTGGTCTGTCTCTGTGGAAGAAGCTCTTCCTGGCTGCATCTAGTAGACTATCTTAGCTCTTCCCCTAGGAATAAGACATTTGTTTATGTGGAAAGAGAGGTGGTAACTTAGGTTATCTCTACATCAGTTATTCCTGGGAAGTTAGGTATAGGAGAAACAAACTTGTTTGGCATCACTATCCTCTCTAGAGTTCACTAATTAGTGGAGTCATTAATTTTAAAGCAGCTGAGATGAAACACTTACAAAGAAAGATAGTACTACAATAGGACATGGTGATTAAGTTAGGATGCATTTGATTATAATTATCAGAAAAATATAACTCAAATGTCTACTTATAATAACACATTAAAGGAGGGATAATGTAGTGGAGTAGATAAAATAGAAGATTTTCCACCTAAAAACTCCTAGAAATGCCTACATTCTAGATTCAGAAAAGCATAACATCTTTCAGGCACATGGCTCACTTCAAAGAGAGAAAAAAATAAAAAACGGAGCAGGCAAAAATAGAGTATTGAGTAGATGCTAAAGTCACAACTACTATTGGCACATTAAGCAATCTCAGTAAACAAGAGACTTGTTTTTTGATGACTACATGAAGCCAGGAAATACAGTTTGGGACCCAAATGTGACACACAGTTTGAACATAGGCCTGTGCATAAAGCCAATCCTATATGTCCTATATACTCAATGGAAAAATGGACTAGAAAACAGATACATTCTGTCAAAGAGAGAAAGCAAAGACCACCTGAGTAGGAAAGTAGTCTAAACATTCTAACCATAGCTGTTCATCTCACAGCATATAAAAAAATCAACTCAAAATGGACTGAAGACTTAAATGTAAGACCAGAAACCCTAAAACTACAAGAAGAAAACAAAGGGGAAAAACTAAACAACACTGGCCTGGGCAATTTTTTTTTTCAATTTACCCAAAGAACAGACAGCAAAAGCAAAAATGTAAAAATGGTATTGTATTAAAATAAAAAGCTTCTGCACAGCACAGAAAACAGCAACGTGAAGAGACAATTTATCGATTGGGTGAAAATATTATAAGCCATACATTCAATAAGGGGTTAATACCAAAATACACAAGGAACTGAAACAATTCAAAGCAACAAAACAAATAACTCAATTTACAAATGGGCAAGGGACTTGAATATACATTTCTCAAGAGAAAACATACAAATGGCCAACAGATATATTTAAAATGTTCAACATTGCTAATTCATTTGCATTAGGGAAATGCAAATTAAAACCACAATGAGATATCATCTCACACCTGTCAGACAAAACAGCTATTATCAAAAAGACAAAAGGTAACAAGTGTTGGCAAGGATGTGGAGAAAAGAGAGCCCTTGTACATTGGTGGGAATGTAAATTAGTATAACCATTATGGAAAACTGCATGGAGGTTCCTAAAAAAAAATAAAAACAGAATTACTACACGATCCAGCAATCCTACTTCTAGATATTTGGCCAAAATATTTAAAATTAATTTTTCAGGAACTCCAGGGGTGCAATCAGTTAGTGTACATTACTTATATAAAATTAATTTGTCAAAGAAATGTCTGCATTCCCATGTTCAGTGAACCACTATTCACAATAGCCAAGTTACTGAATCAACTTAAATGTCAATCAATGAGTGAATAAAGAAAAATGTGGTATATAAATATACAATGGATGTTAACAATGGATACTATTCAGCTTTTTTATAAAAGGAAATTCTGTCATTTGTGACAGCATGGATTGAATTGGAGAATATTATACTAAGTGAAATAAGCCAGGCACAGAAAGACAGATATTTCATGTTCTCACTTATATGTGAAATCTGAAACAATCAAAATAGAAGCAGAGAGTAGAATGGTGATTACAAAGGATGGGAGGTAAGGGAATGGAAAGATGATGATCAAAGGGTACAAAATTTCAATTAGACAGGAGAAATAAAATTTTTGAGACCTATCACACAGTGTGGTGAATATAGTTAATAACAGCATATTGTACTTTTCAACATTGCTGAGTAAATTTCAAGCATTTTCACTACAAAGATAATAAGTATTTGAGGTGATGGATATGTTAATTTGATTGATTTAATTATTCCATATTGTATTCATAAATCATAACATCACTTTGTACCCATAAATATATATAACAATTAATTGCCTATTTATAATACATTTCATTAAAAAGGAGGTCATGCAATCACAAGGCCCATGATCCCTCTGAAACTCTGGGTAGAATCTTTAATTGCTTCTTCCTAGCTTCTCGTGGTGATCAGCAATCCTGGGAACTCTTTGGCTTGCAGCCACATCACTTCAGTCTTTGCTGCTGTTGTCACATGGCGCTCTCCCTGTATGTCTCTCCCTTCACACAGCATTTTCCTCTTCTTATAAGGACACCAGTCATATTATAGTAGGAAACCCTACAACCTCATCTTAACTTTATTACATCTGCAAAGACGCTATTTCTAAATAAGGCCACATTCACAGGTATCACAGGTAGGGGTTGGAATTTAAACATGTCTTTTTGGGTGACACAGTTCAACTAACAATAATGAGTAAGGGACCTTACTTTGGTATGATGAAAATGGTTAATTTTATGTTATGTTAATTTCACCTCAATACGTTATTATTTAAAGAATCATCTGTGCATATTAATAATTATAGTAAACATAGATAAAATAAACTTTACAACTAAAAGATGGGGACTGTTGCTTTTTTAAAAAGCCAGATACATACTATTTACAGACACATGCTTAAATTCCCAAGATACAATAAGGTTACAAATAAAGTGGTGAAAAAATTCTAAGAAAATACTAATCAAAAGCAAACTAGTTTAGCCATGTTAATACCAGACAAATAAACTTTAAAGCAAAACCCATGATTAGGGATAAAGAGAATACCTGTATAATGCGAAAATGCTTTACTTAATTGACTATGCAATGTGTTAAATTCAAAAGGCATGTATATCGTTTGAAGTATTTTTAAAATGTAGACTCAAAATTACATAAAGCAAAAATTATTAGAATTACAAGAAGAAACTGACACAACAAATACAGTAAACATAATTCTTTAGTAATTCCTCATTCATATACAATAAAAATTAGCAAAAAGATTAAACAGACATCCAAATTAGTGAGCTTGATCTTATGAATATATTTATAGCTATATTTATAGCTATATTTATACTTATATCTATAGCTACAAATGTTAACCTTATCCAAAAGTACAGAGTATATATTCTGAACAAGTATACATAGAACTTTTTGAAAGTTGGACATATATGCTAAGCCATGAAACAATGCTCAACAAATTTTGAAGAATGAATGACAAAGAGAGTACAATCTCTGAGTAAAAGTTAATTAGACCAGAAATCAATAACAAAATGATAATTCCAAACAAATAAAACATGAATCCAAAATGTAAACCCTACATCTGAGAAATGTAAATGTCAAAGAAAAATAACAAAATGGAAATTACAAAAGCAGAACTAAACAATAATGAAAATACATTTCAAAACTGTGGACTGCAGCTAACCTTGTATTTACAGAAAAAATTGCATAGTTCTCAATGTTCATGTCATAGAATGAGGTGTGAGTATTAATGAGCTAGGTGTTCAAATAAAAAAGATTGGGATAAAAATGAAAAAAAAGCAAATAGAATAGAATAAAGGAAAGAAAGAGGAGAGCTAAACTTATAAATAGAGGACTTTGATGCAAATAATGGTGAACTAAGTGATTCAGATAAACCAAACCCTCCCACTACTAGCAACTAAAAAATTTGTAAAAAATAAGATTAGATGTGCCAAAGAGCTAATGAGTTAATAAAGAATTATGGACCAGAAACTTTACATTAAAAACTTAAGCACACAATTGAGAGAATATGAAAAAGTTCTAAATAAATGAAAGTATTCATTTATGTTTATGGATTGAAAATCTAGGTATTATCAAAAATGTACATTCTTTTCAAACTGATCAATAGATTTTGATGCAATCTCAATGAAAATCCCAAAAGTTTTGTGTGTGCATAAATTGACAAAACATTTGTAAAAATAAACTATAGTGTTCAGGGATGCTTTTATGATAAAACTATAGAGAAAGGTAATTAGTTGTTTGCTATAACATCCTAGATAGTGGTTATCTTTGGGGATAAAGAGCATTATTGGCAGTCAAAACAACACTCAAAACATATGCAGAGACTCCAGATACTGAAATTAATGGACATAGTCTAAAAAGATTGCACTTACGTTCAAGGAAATAAAAGCTAAGATTGAAAATTTGGCAGTGTAGTAAAAACCATGATATGTTACACAGAAGAATTGAAAAATAAGAAACCAGTAGATTAAAAATAAAGTCATCAAAATTTAAAATTTAAAAGGACTGGTTTAACAATAGAACTAAACGGGGAATAAGAACATTGAAACTTGGGCCAAGCACTGGAATATTTCCCAAAACCAACAACCCATTCTCTGATTCTTTAGACACCAGCTGGCTGGTGTTCAACAACTCAGTTCAATTCTGACACTACCCAGAGTTAGTGCAGACCCCACAGCTTAAGTACTCAGTCTCACAAGACTGTTTCTCACTTCAGATGCTAATTGCAAATTCCAGGACACCCATACTTCTAAACAACTGGCTCTAAATTTAGGATTCCCATGATCTGCTCCCCACTGTCTGCCCCTGTGTTTGATAATCTGCTGGAACAGCTCACAGAACTCAAAAAGGTATTTTACTTATGTTTACCAGTTTACTGTAAAAGATACAACACAGGAACACCAAATGGATGCATAGGGCAAGGTATAGGGAGAGGAGTGTGTGGAGTGTCCATGATCTTTCTGGGTAGGCCATTATCCCAGCACTTCGATGTGTTCACTAACCAAGTCTGATCGTTCAAAAGACTTTAGTGGAGCTCAATCTTCAGTTACCCCACTCCCTTTCCCTCCCTAGAGGTTGTTGGTGAGGCTGAAAATTCCAACCCTCAAGTCACTTGACCTTTCTGGTGACCAGTGCCATCTTGAGGCTATCTAGGGGTACTACCCTAAGTCACCTCAATAGTATAAACTCAGGTATGATAGATAGGGACTTGTTCTGAATAACAAACAACACTCCTAACACTCAGGAAATCCCAAGGGTTTTAAAAGCACTGTGCTAGGAACTGGGGACAAAGACTAAATATGTTTCTTATTATGCCACAAGCACAGAGTCAAAAATTGGAAAATACAGGAGAAGGTAAAAGACATGCATATAATGGAGAGGGATATTGAATGTTTCACTGGCATTTCAGAAAGGATAGAGAAAATGGGAAAGAAAATATATTTTAAATAGGAAATAGAAACTTAAAAACAGGAAAAAAAAGGTGTTCTGCATCCCTTTAATTGTCTGAAGAGGACAGTAAAGGAAATGATTCATGTTAGAAATGGATAATTCAAGAATGTTGTAATTTCTAGGTGCATTAGTCCCTTTTGCATTGCTATAAAGAAATACCTGGGACTGGGTAATTTATAAAGAATATAGATTTATTTGGCTCACTGTTCTGCAGGCTGTACAAGCATGGCGCCAGCATCTGCTCAGCTTATGGGGTGGCCTCAGGAAGCTTACAATCATGGTGGACAGTGAAGGGAGAGCTGGCATATCACATGGAGAGAGAGGGAGCAAGAGAGAGAGAACAAGAGAGATGCCACGCTCCTTTATCAACCAACTCTCACATGAACAAATAGAGTGGGAACTCACTCATTACTGCAAGCACAGCATTAAGCCATTGGTGAGGAATCTGCCTCCATGATCCAAACACCTCCCACTAGGCCCACCTCCAACATTAGAGGTCACATTTCATCATGGGATTTGGAAGGGACAAAACATCCAAACCATATGACTAGGTTTGCCTCTAAAAGAATAAAAAATGTCAAAGCTAATATATGGCAGAAATAGAATCATTTAAAAAATCAAACATCACCTCATACCCACTAGAACAGCTATATTTTAAAATACAGATAATAAGTGTTTGCAAAGATGTACAGAAATGAGAGCCCTCAAACACTGCTGAAATGAATGCATTTGGTTCAGCTGCTTTGGAAAACAGTCTTACAGTTCCACACACAGGTAAACATAGAGTTACTATAGGATCCAGCAATTCCTCTGTTAGGTATGCCCAAGAAGATTGAAAGCATGTATGTCCACACCAAAAAAAATACACAAATATTCATAGCAGCCTTATTCATAATAGCCAAAAAGTGAAACAACCCAAATTCCCCCTGAGTGGATAAACAAAATGTGGTACGTCCATACAGTGGAATATTATTCATCCATTAAAAAGGAAGTATTCAAAGATGATTCAACATAGATAAACTTTTAAATCATTATGCTAAGTAAAAGAGTCAGTCACCAGATATTGTGTCATTCCATTAATTTCAAATGTCCAGAATAGGCAAATCTGTAGACACAGAAAATAGATTAATGATTGCCTAGGGCTTGGAGGGAGTCAGGTATAGAGGATGAAGTAATGGCTACAATGTGTGGGGTTTATTTTTGGGGTAATAAAAATGTTCTACAAATGACTGTGGCAACATATACACAACTCTGTGAATGTACTAAAAGCCATTGAATTGTACACTTTATATGAATAAATATATGGTATGTAAATTGTATCAAGATAAAACTTAAAAATGAATCTAAGCAAAAACAAAATCAGAAGAAAAAACAAAATCAGGAGTAAAAACATGGAATAGATGGGAAAAATAAAAATTACATCCTAAACATATATATTAAATGAAAATAAATTTTCCAATTTGAGATAAATATGTTCAGGCTTGATAGAAGAACAAAACAGAACTATATGTTGTTTTAAAGTCATAAATAAAATTTAAAAAATTTTAAAAGATCAAAAGTTAAAGGATGAAAAACTATATAACCTTTGAACACTAACCAAATCAAGGAGATACAGCCATATTAATACAATCATGTGGCACATAATGTTTTAGTCAATGATGAACCACATATGTGATGGTAACCCCACAAGATGATAATGCCACATTTTTACTATACATTTCCAAAGTACAAAATGCTTTTGTACTTTGAATACAAAATATTTTTCAGAGTATTTGCAAAGTATTTCAAGGTATTTGCAAAATGTACACTTTGCAAATTTTTTATTTTAAAATTTTACTATTGTATTTATCATTGATCTTTACTGTGCCTTTAACTCTCAAAATATTACATTAAATTATCTTTGAAATTTTAAAATTCTTTTTGCTTAATAAAAATCATATGTACTTATGATATCTAGCATGTTTTGATATATGTATATACTGTAAAATGGTTAATCAGTCTAATTAACATGTGCTTAGATACATTTAGGTACACAAATACTTACCTTTGTGTTACAGTTTCCTACAGTAGTCAGTATAGTAACAGGCTGTACAGGTTTGTAGCCTACAACAATAGGCTATATACCATATTTCCTAGGTACGTAGTAGGCTATACGATCTAGGTTTGTATACATACACTGATGTTTACACAATGACAAAATTGTATAATGATGCATTTTTCAGAATATGTCCTCAGTGTTAAACAACACATGAATGTATAAGAAAAATAGAAATAAATATTACTAGAGAAAAAGAGAGTTATATCATAATAACAAAATTCATCAAAGAGTTAGGAAATTTCTAAATTTGTATGAATGGAATAGTATAGCCTAAATCTGAATAAAACAAAACAAAAACAAAGACAAAAATGAGAGAATTAGAGGAAATAGAAAATTCCACACTGACAGTGGGATGATTTAAGGTACTCTTTCAGTAACTTAGATACGTTTTTTCAATTAAATTTTAATTTTGAGATCATTGTAGATTCACACGCAGTTGTAAAAAATTACACAGAGAGATTCCCTGTACACTTTATATAGTTCCCTCCAATGGTAACATTTTGTAAAACTATAGTGCAATATCACAACCACAATATTGGCTTTGATACAGTCAAAATAAAAATTATTTTTTATCAAGGCAAGAATTCCTCATGCTGCCCTTTTTATAGCTACACTCTCTTCCCTGCAACTCTCAACACTTTTCTTTGGCCTTAACCCCTGGCAACCACTAATTCGTTCTCTAGTCTGTAACTCTGCCATTTAAAGAATGTTATATAATTAGAAGACTTTATATTTTCTCTGAAATTTACTATTATCTATGAGAAAACTGGTTTCTACCTGTTAATTATGTGAAAAATGGCATAGTGTCATGCCAAATCACTGTAAGAGACTAACACTTTATAAGGACTTTATATGTTTGATGTGTTTTAAATCTAATGCAACTGAGTCTATATAAATTTTGCCTCCTTTTAAGCTAGCCTTGCAGGGCATCTGCTTGGAATAGACCATTTGGCAGTTTGGGTTACGAACATACTTGAGCATATCACTTCATTTCTTTGATAAAAAATGATGGAAATGCCAGCTATTTCTGTCAACCTAGAATGACACTTATCCACATGTTTAATAGTGCTTAGGAAATTTGTGAGGACTTTTTTTATTATTATATTTTAAGTTCTAGGGTACGTGTGCACAACGTGCAGGTTTGTTACATATGTATACATGTGCCATGTTGGTGTGCTGCGCCCATTAGCTTGTCCTTTACATTAGGTATTTCTCCTAATGCTATCCCTCCCCCCTCACCCCACCCCACCACAGGCCCCGGTGTGTGATGTTCCCCTTCCTGTGTCCAAATGTTCTCATTGTTCAATTCCCACCTATAAGTAAGAACATGCGGTGTTTGGTTTTCTGTCCTTGCAATTGTTTGCTCAGAATGATGGTTTCCAGCTTTGTCCATGTCCCTACAAAGGACATGAACTCATCCTTTTTTATGGCTGCATAGTATTCCATGGTGTATATGTACCACATTTTCTTAATCCAGTTTATCACTGATGGACATTTGGGTTTGTTCCAAGTCTTTGCTATTGTGAATAGTGCCCCAATAAACATACGTGTGCATGTGTCTTTACAGCAGCATGATTTATAATCCTTTGGGTATATACCCAGTAAAGGGATGGCTGGGTCAAATGGTATTTCTAGTTCTAGATCCTTGAGGAATCGCCACACTGTCTTCCACAACGGTGGAACTAGTTTACAGTCCCACCAACAGTGTAAAAGCGTTCCTATTTCTCCATATCCTCTCCATCACCTGTTGTTTCCTGACTTTTTAACGATCGCCATTCTAACTGGTGTGAGATGGAATCTCATTGTGGTTTTGATTTGCATTTCTCTGATGGCCAGTGATGATGAGCATTTTTTTTCATGTGTCTGCTGGCTGCACAGATGTCTTCTTTTGAGAAGTGTCTGTTTGTATCCTTCGCCCACTTTTTGATAGGGTTGTTTGATTTTTTCTTGTAAATTTGTTTAAGTTCCTTGTAGGTTCTGGATATTAGCCCTTTGTCAGATGAGGAGATTGTAAAAATTTTCTCCCATTCTGTAGGTTGCCTGTTCACTCTGATGGTAGTTTCTTTTGCTGTGCAGAAGCTCTTTAGTTTAATTAGATCCCATTTGTCAATTTTGGCTTTTGTTGCCATTGCTCTTGATGTTTTAGTCATGAAGTCCTTGCCCATGCCTATGTCCTGAATGGTATTACCTAGGTTTTCTTCTAGGGTTTTTATGGTTTTAGGTCTAACATTTAAGTCTTTATTCCATCTTGAATTAATTTTTGTATAAGGTGTAAGGAAGGGATCCAGTTTCAGCTTCCTACATATAGCTAGCCAGTTTTCCCAGCACCATTTATTAAATAGGGAATCCTTTCCCCGTTTCTTGTTTTTGTCAGGTTCAAAATCACTCAACTACATGGAAACTGAACAACCTGCTCCTGAATGACTACTGGGTACATAACGAAATGAAGGCAGAAATAAAGATGTTCTTTGAAACCAATGAGAACAAAGACGCAACATACCAGAATCTCTGGGACACATTTAATGCAGTGTGTAGAGGGAAATTTATAGCACTAAATGCCCACAAGAGAAAGCAGGAAAGATCTAAAATTGACACCCTAACATCACAATTAAAAGAACTAGAGAAGCGAGAGCAAACAAATTCGAAAGCTAGCAGAAGGCAAGAAATAACTAAGATCAGGGCAGAACTGAAGGAAATAGAGACACAAAAAACCCTTCAAAAAATCAATGAATCCAGGAGCTGGTTTCTTGAAAAGATCAACAAAATTGATAGACTGCTAGCAAGACTAATAAAAAAGAAAGGAGAGAAGAATCAAATAGATGCAATAAAAAATGATAAAGGGGGTATCACCACCGATCCCACAGAAATACAAACTACCATCAGAAAATACTATAAACACCTCTACGCAAATATACTAGAAAATCTAGAAGAAATGGATAAATTCCTGGACACATACACCCTCCCAACACTAAACCAGGAAGAAGTTGAATCCCTGAATAGACCAATAACAGGCTCTGAAATTGAGGCAATAATTAATAGCCTACCAACCAAAAAAAGTCTAGGACCAGACGGATTCACAGCCGAATTCTACCAGAGGTACAAAGAGGAGCTGGTACCATTCCTTCTGAATCTATTCCGATCAATAGAAAAAGAAGGAATCCTCCCTAACTCATTTTATGAGGCCAGCATCATCCTGCTAACAAAGCCTGGCAGAGACACAACAAAAAAAAGAGAATTTTAGACCAATATCCCTGATGAACATGGATGCAAAAATCCTCAATAAAATACTGGCAAACCGAATCCAGCAGCACATCAAAAAGCTTATCCACCACGATCAAGTTGGCTTCATCCCTGGGATGTGAGGACATTATTAACCAGGGGTTTATGATCTTCCTTTATAATCCTACTGGAGTCTTTAGGTTTTCGAACTTCAGATGCTAGTGGGGGCCAAGATGGATGCATTGGAGTGAGCTATTTGCAAATATCAGGATTTGGGGACACCAGAGGTTTTCTAAATGAGACAAACATGTTAGTGAATTTGTGAAGAAAAGACAAGTGATTTAATAATGGCTTTAATATTAACCAACCAAATGAACTTGAAACACCTAGGTGAAAAACTATAAAATATAGAACAGCAATAGTATATTATTATATTTTTATGCAACTGACATGATCTTTAGAAAGAAATCTGAATCCTTTCTCTTACAACCATAATGGTCAACTGGGGGGTGAGTAATTTACATTTTCACTGCTCTTTTATCTTTACTTCAGTTTGTGTAAGGGCTTATCAAATCAGCAAACATTTATTGAATATGTATGTTGAATATACTAACTACAGTATCACAAAAATAGGGCTCACTCCCTGCTCTCAGAGAGCATAGCATCTAGAATGGATGGGAGAAATAGATAATTACCATAAAAGGTAAAATGTGATAAGTGCTTGCAGAAGGTACTAGTAATGACAGAAGCGTTCAGGATAGTAGACATTGGATTCTGCTTGGAAGAAGTAGCATTTGAATTGAATCCTCAGTAATGAAGTATGTTTGCTTACTTATTTATTTTAGTGCTTACTTTGTAGCATGTTTATTGTAACAGAATTAGAAAAAATTCAAGCATGAAACAGAAGGTAAAAACTCCTTGTAATCTGGTCACTCAAAAGATTATAAAAATTAAAACTTGGTTTGTTTCCACTCAAGAAAAAAAGAATGTTGTATAAATGGAATCATGAGAAGGTAACTCCTTTGAAATCAGCTTTTTCCCCCCCATTTAGCATAATTCTATGGAGCTTTGTCCACGTTGCTGCATGTAGCAATCGTTTATTCTTTTTTATTGCTGATTAATATTCCATGGTATGAATATGCCACAGTTTGCTTAAAAACGGTTACTGAAGGACATATGGATTGTTTCCAGTTTTTGGCTATTACTATAAAGCTGCTATAAACATTTGTGTACATTTTTTGTGAACATAAATTTTTATTTCTCTGGATTAAATGCCTAATAGTTCAATTGCTGGGTTGTATGGTAATTGCAGGTTAAGTTTTGAAAGAAACTGCCAAACTGTATTTCATAGCAGCTATGCTGTTTTACATTTCTACGAAGATATGAGTGATCCAATTTCTCTGCATCCTTGCCAGATTTTGATGTCTTTGTTTTTATTTTATCCATTATAATAGGTGTGTAGTGATATTTTATTGCTGTTTTAATTTGCAGTTCCCTAATGGCTAATGATGTTGAACATATTTTGATGTGCTCATTTGCCATCTGTATATCCTCTTTAGTGAAATGTCTTTTTATGTCTTTGCCATTTTCTAACTAGATTATTTTCTGGTGAGTTTTGACCGTTCTTTGTATGTTCTGATTACCAGTTCTTTGTCATATATGCACTTTGCAAATTTTTTATTGAAATTTATTTAGCTTTTACTTTAGATTTTGGGATACATGTGTGGATTTATTTTATAGGTAAACTTGTGTTATGGGGGGTTGCTGTGAGATTATTTCATAACCAGGTACTAAGCCTAGTACCTAATTGTTATTTTTGTTGTTGTTCCTCTACCTCCTCCCATCCTTCACTCTCAAGTAGGCCCCAGTATCTGTTGTTCCCTTCTTTGCATTCAGAAAGCCAAATACCACATGTTCTCACGTATAACTGGCAGGTAAATGATTTAAACTTTTAAATATTTTATTCATCATTGATTTTTACACTAATTTTAACTCAAAATATTACATTAAACTCTTTTCAAAACTAATTATTTTTACTTGATAAAAATTATATATATTAGTTTTGTATAGCATGATGTTTTGATATATGTATATATTGTGAAATGCCTAATCAATCTAATTAATATATGCATTACCTCACATACTTATTATATTTGTGGTGAAAACATTTAAAATCTACTATTTTAGTAATTTTCAAGTATACAGTATATTGTTATTAACTGTATTCACCTTGATGTATAATAGCTTTCCTGAGTTTATTCCTCCTGTCTAACTAAAATTTTATATCCTTTGACCAACATCTCTCTATTACCCCATTTCCCAGACTGGTAATCACTATTCTACTCTCTGCTCCTATGAGTTTAACCTTTTTAGAATCCATGTGGTATTTGTCTTTCTGTGCCTTGCTTATTTCACTGAACATAATGTCCTCCAGCTTCTTCCATCTTGCTGCAAATGACAGGATTTTCTTTTTTAAAGGCTGAATAGTATTCCATTGCATGTATATTCAACACAGTACTAGAAGCCCTAGCGAGAGTAATCAGGCAAGAGGAAGAATTAAAAGCCATCCAAATAGGAAAGGAAAAAGTTAAATTGTCTGTTTGCAGATGACAGGACCTTATATTTAGAAAAATTTAGATTCCAGCACAAAACAGAACTAATAAACAAATTCAATAAAGTAGCAGGGTACAAAATCAACATACAAAAATCAGTAGCATTTCTATACACTAACAACAAACTATCTGAACAAGAAATGAAGAAAACAATACCATTTATAATATATACAAAAAATCAAAATAGTCAAGAATAAATTTAACCAAGGAGGTGAAAGATATGTATACTAAAAACCTCCTGGGTAGCTGGAGCAGAGAATTGCTTGAGCCCAGGAGTTTGTTCAGCAACATATTAAAAGGATTACACACCATGACCAAATGGGATCTATCCCAAGAATGCAAGTATGGTTTCATATAAAAAATCAATCAATATAATACACTACAGTAATAGAATAAGGACAATATCATATGATCATCTCAATTGATGCTAAAAAAGCGTTTGAAAAAATCCAACACCTTATAATAATAAAAATATTCAACAAACTAGAAATAGAGAACCTCCTCAACATGATAAAAGCCTTATATTAAAAAAACCCATAGTTAACATTATATTTCATGATTAAAGTCTGAAAGGTTTGCCCTAAGATCAGGAACAAGACAAGGATGTCCATCTCTGTCACTTCCATTAAACATTGTTATGGAAATTCTAAGCAGGAAAATTAGATAAGAAAAAGAAATAAAAGGCATTGTATCAAAACTGCAAAGGAGAAAGTAAATCTATTTCCATTTGCAAATGACATAATTGTATATAAAGAAAGTCCCAAAGAATCTACACACAAAAAAACTACTAGAGTTGATAAAAGAATTAAGCAAAGTTGCAGATTACCAGATAAACATACAAAATATCAGTTTTATTTTCACATGCTAAAAATGAATAATCTGAAAATGAAAGTTTAAAAAAATTTCATTCACAATACCATAAAAAAGTTAAGAATAAATTTAACCAAGGCAAGACTTGTATACTGAAAACTACAAAAACATTGCTGAAAGGAATTAAAGACCTAAATAAAGGAAAAGATATCTATGTTCATGGATTAGAGGACTTCATATTAAGAAGACAATACTCCCCAAAGAGATATACAGATATACAGATACATAAAAATAATTATCAATATCTTAATGTCATTTTTTGCACAAAAGTAAAATCTGATCTTAACATTCATATAGAATTACAATAGATTCTAGTCAAACAATTTTGAAAAAGAATAAGTTGAAGAATTTACATTTTCTGATTTTAAAATATATTTCAAAGCCACAGAAACCAAACGTAGTATGGTACTGGCATAAGGATAGACACATAGGCTAATAGAACAGAATTCAGAGTGCAATTATAAACTCTCACTTTCATGGACAATTCATTTGTGACAAAGATACCAAGACAATTCAATGTGGAAAAAAAATCATCTTTTCAATAAATGATGCTGGGACAACTTGATGTTGACCTATAAAAGAATGTAGGCTCACATCATATGCAGAATATAACTCAGAATCATTCAAAGAAGAAAACGTAGTGATACATCTTCATGATCTTGGATTTTGCTATGGATTCTTAGATTTGACACCAACAGCCCAAGACACAAAAGAGAAAATGATAAATTGAAATTAATGAAAATTTAGAACTTTTCTGCACCAAGGCATATCATCAAGAAAGTGAAAAGACAACTCACAAAATTGGAGAAAATATTGGCAGCCGTATATCTGATAAGGTCTGGTAATCAGAATATGTAAAGAACTCTTACAAGTCAACAACAAAAAGACAACCTGATTTAAAACTGGACAAAGGACTTGAATAGACATTTCTCCAAAGAAGATATATAAAAGGCCAATAAGCACATGAAAATATGTTCAATATCACCAGTCATAGGGGATTGCAAATCAAAACCACAGTTTTATACTACTTTACACCCACTAGGATGGCTATAATAATAATTTTAAAAAGGAAAATAAATGTTGGTGAGAATGTGGAGATGTTGGAATCCCCATACTGATAATGCAAAATGGTATAGTTGCTGTCAAAAAGAAACAAGCAGTTTCTCAATATGTTAAACATAGAATTATTATATTATCCAGAAATGTCAGATAATTGAAAACAGGTGTTTGAACAAAAACTTGTACATAAATACTCATAGCAACATTATTCATAATAGTCAAAAAATTAAAGCAACCCAAATTTACAACAATTGATGAATGGATAAATAAATTGTGGCATTTCCAAATCATGGTATATCCATACAATGGAATATTATTCAACCATAAAAATAATGAAATACCGATACATGTTACAACTACTTGATGAACCTTGAAAACATATAATGTGAAAGAAGCGAGACCCAAAAGTCATATATTACATAATTCCATGTATGTGAAATGCCCAAAATAGGCAAATCCATAGAAACAAAAAGTAGATCAGTGGTTGCCAGAGGCTAGAAGTAAAAAGAGAATGAACGGTGACTGCTGAATAGGTATAGGATTTCTTTTGGGGGTAATGCAAATGTGCTGGGGTTAGATAGTAGTGATGGTTGTGCAATATAGTGAATGTATTAAAGGTTACTTAATTTATACTTTGAAATGGTTACAGTGGTGAACTTTTTTAATGTGAATTTTACCTCAATAAAAAAATTCAAAAATAGTGATAACATCAAATGCTGGCAAAGATTCAGAGAAACTGAGTTATTCATATATTACTGTGAAAATATAAAATGGTACAACTACTCCAGAAAACCAGTTTTGCAGTTTCTTAAAACACTAAGCATGCAACCATCATTCAACGCAGCAATTGTGCTCCTGGGCACTCTAGAAAAAGAAAAAACTTACATTTACACACAAAAACCTGTACACAAATGTCTATAGCAGCTTTATAGAAAAAGCCAAAAACTGAAAAAAACTCAGATGTCTTTAAACTCATAAATGGTTGAACAAACTACTACATCCATACCATAGACTACTTCTCAGCCTTAAAATGGAATCAACTATTGATACATGCAACATCTCTAGATAAATCACTCTTTGGGTGAATCTCCAGAAAACTATGCTTAGTGAATAAAGTCAGTCCCAAAAGATTAGGTACTGTATGATTCCATACACAAAACGTTCTTGAAATTACAGAAATGGATATGAAGTTATAAAATTGTAGAGCGAGTTGGTGTTTGCTAGGAATTAATGAGAGGTGGTGATGAGGGATATGAGGGTGGCTATGTAAAGGCAACCTGAGGAATTTGGGGGTGATGTAAATATTCTTTATCTTAACTGTATCAATGCCATAGTTATGATATTGTGATATAGTTTTGCGAGATGTGTTCATTGAGAGGAAATTGTGGAAAAGGTACATGGGCTCTCTATTATTTTTTTTAAACTCTGTGTAATCTACAATTGTCTTCAGGCAAATAAACTTTTAAAAATTTTAATAATATATTTTATTTCATCCAATATAACAAAAAATATTTTCATTCATCAAATAATATATGAAGTTATTTTTATAAGTTTTATTTTGTTTTTAGTTGATGCATAATAATTGCACATATTTATGGGGTACAGTGTGATATTTTCAATATATAGTATATATGTGTATATATAGTGTGTGCATATATATATGTAACGATCATATACATATACATATATATAGTATATATGTGTATATATACTGTAATGATCAAATCAGGGTAAATAGCATATCCATAACCTCAAACACTTGTCATTTCTTCATGGTGGGAGTACTCTAAATCCTCTCTTCTAGCTATTTTGAAGTATACAATAGATTGTTGCTGACTATAGTCACCCCACTATACAATAGAACACCAGAACTTATTCCTCCTATCTAACTGTAACTTTGTATACATTGACCAATCTCTCTTCATCCTCCCTCTTTCCTACTCTTCCCAGTCTCTGGCAACCACTATTCTACTCTCTACTTCTATGAGATTAACTTATTAGATCTCACATACGAGTGAGATCATGCAGTGTTTGTCCTGTGCTTGGCTTATTTCACTTAACATGATGTCCTCTAGGTTAATTCATTTTGTTGCAAATGACAAGGTTTCATTCTTTTTTATAGCTGAATAGTATTCCATTGTGTATATATGTCACATTTTCCTTATCCATTCATCCATCAATAGATGCTTAGGTTGATGTCATATGTTGGCCATTGTGAATAGTGCTGTAATAAGCATGAGGGTGCAGATATCTCTTCAATACATTGCTTTTATTTCTTTTGGATAAATACAAATAGTAAGATTGTTGGATCCTATGGTAGTTCTATTTGCAATTTTTTTGAGGAACCTCCATACTGTTTTTCATAATAGCTGTACAAATTTACCTTTCCACCAACAGTGTATAAGGGTTCCTCTTTCCCCATATCCTCACCAGCATTTGTTATTTTTATCTTTTTGATAATAGCCATTCTAACTGACCTGGGGTGATATGGTGATTTTGATTTGCATTTCCCCAGTGATTAGTGATGTTGAGCATTTTCTTCAAATAATGTTGGCTGTTTGTCTTGGGTCAAATATCTGAAATGTCTATTCAGATTTTTGCTCATTTTAAAAATTATTTGTTCTTTTGCTATGAGTTGTTTGAATTGTTTATATACTCTGGATATTAACAGCTTGTAAGATGCATAGTTTGAGAATATTTTCTCCCATTTTGCAGGCTGTCTTTTCATCCTGTTGTTTCCTTTGCTGTGCAGAAGCTTTTTAGTTTGATGTCACTCCATTTGTCTATTTTTGTTCTTGTTGTCTCTTTCTGAGGTCTTATTAAAAAATATTCTTGCCCAAACCAATGTCATGTTTTCTTCCAGTAGTTTCATAGCTTTGGATCTTACATTTAAATCTTTATTCAGTTTCGAGTTGATTTTTGTAAGTGGTGAGAGAGAGGGGTCTAGTTTCATCCTTCTGCATATGGATATCCAGTTTTCCCAGCACCATTTATTGGAGAGACGGTCCTTTCTCCAAGGTGTGCTCTGGGCACCTTTGTCAAAAATGAGTTGGCTGTAAATGTGTGAATTTATTTTGAGCATTCTATTCTGTTCCATTTGTCTATATGTCTGTTTTTATACCAGAAGCATGCTGTTTGGTTACTATTGCTTTGTAGCATATCTTAAAGTCAGGTAGTGTGATGCCTCCGGTTTTGTTCTCTTTTCTCAAGAAAGCTTTAGCTATTTAGGGTATTTTGTGGTTTAATATGCATTTTAGGATTGCTTTTTTTCTATTTCTGTAAAAAATGTCATTGGTATTTTGATAGGGATTGAATTGAATCTGTAGATCACTTTGGGTAGTATGGACTTTTTATTTTTGTAAAAATATAATAAAGAGAAATCTGATTTGCTTCTATGGTGAAGTCCTTGTTATCTGGTGGTAACTTGGAGGTAAAAGACCAAGCTGGATAAGGCAATCATGTGCACTGTAGCCCCACCGTCCTGTCAGGGCACAGCAGTCAGGAAGGGGGACCTAGAGGTGGTGACTGTGTGAGGACCTTCTGGAGCTCTGTCTACTTCCACTCTGCTTCCTGGATCTGGCTATCAAACAGGAGCAAGAAACTGGGGGAGAGTGTTTCACAATTTTCCTGTGGCAAAGATTTCTACAACTTCTAGGAAAGGAAACCAGTGGCAAAGAATCTATAAGAAGACTAGTCAATTCCTTGGTTATTTGTAATCTTGTGTCCAGTATACAGAAGCTGGAGTCAGAACTGGGTTCTATAGTTCTATTGATGATGAAATAGGTGAACTCAAGACAATTTTTTTTCCTAACTTACTTGTGTTTCAGTTTTCTTTTTAAAACGTTGTACTAACCTCTCCTTTTATTATTATCTAGATGTTTTTACGTCAACTTCCCTAATCGGACTACAAATAACAGGATGGCAAGCAGTGTACCTCCATAATTTTCTGTCTGCAGTATCAAATTAGCACAGTGTACACAGCCAATAAAAGAATGAAGATACAATCCAAATGGAACCCTAATAATTATGTAGGCAAGCAGGTCCTTTCCCTCAGAACTCTTAAGTACAATGTCTGGAGAATGGGTTTAGAAAGATAAATTTGGAACAAATGAATTAGAGCCATGGTTGCCAGGAAAGTCTTTCCTGATTGGAAAGGACCCACCAATTCATGTAGGTGCAAGGAGTCACCTTGAGAAATAGTTCAGTGTCCTCTTCCTTTTCACAAGAAAATAGCAAGAAATAAAGATTAAGACAAATTTTGCAATGAAGCCTTACAAAGCAAAAAGAGATTGAAGTCTTACAAAGCAAAAAGAAATTCACCTTCCTTTCTCCATCTGTTAACTTTTGGGTATGGCAATGCTCACAAGTCAATTAACAGTTAATTAGTAACTCTCTGTCACAGGATATAAACAGCAAAGTGAGATTGAACTAGAACCACTTATCAAGGAAGCCTGAAGCCCAAGTGCTAGAACAGTCCACATTCCCCACAGTGCCCTGGCTCTAAGCAAAGATTCAGGTTAAGTTTGCTATTGAGGCCCAGACAACAACTAAAATAATCTTTGAGAAACTAGTCTGTAGCTGGTGTTTGTATATACTATTTTAAAATATTTATCTTTACCTAAAATTTGTACAATGTGAGTAATATATTTATTTAATATTCACATGTCTATTTTAAAGTAATTCTTTCTAGAAAAGCTAAGAAGCAGGGTTGTGTGGTCCACACTGCCTCTGTCTGTGATATGCACATGAGGACAACTTGGCTGGTTAGGCACAGAAGCATAATTTTTCCCCTGAAGACAAAGTCCCTGAGGAAGATAACCAACCTCTAACAGCTGGCCTTGGGAACCCAATTCTTAAGAACAACTTCAAACTTCAAGGTAGTATCATTGATTTTTTGTTCTCATTATTTCCTGCAAATAATTATTATCTACTATGTGATAGATACTGTTCTTGGCACTGGGATACAGTATCAGACAAGGTGGAAGAGTTCCCTGCTCTTGTGGGATTATAGTCTAGTAGTAGATGCAGTCAATTACCAAGGAAATAAAAAAAATGCAGGGAAATAATGATACACATCATGCAGAAATAAAAGCAGGGCATGTTCTAGGCAGAGTCAACAATTACAGATTCTCTGAGATAAAATAGGACTTGGTGCTATTACAGGATGAGGCAAAAGAGAAAAAAAAAGTAACAGGCAGCCAAAAATAGTTAACTTTTCATTATATCCACATAGTCACGTTCACAATCATGTGAATATCTGAAGTTGACACATTAGGCTCAAAAATCCTTTTATTTCAGCCCTTTATATTTTCTTATTAGATTATTTTCACCTTTTAAAGACAAATGGTATGTAAAGATTATAATTGTAATCTTTTCTGAAGTCAAAGGATCAGTTATAATTGCTTCTTATATTATGCTATATGGGTTAAGAGTCAAGTATTTATCTGAATCTGTACCCTCTGCAGAATATATTTGAAATGTCTATTCCTGAATAAATGTGTATTAGTGGCTTGGTTTCAAAAAATAAATATCTCTTATTTCTAAAAGTAGAATGATCTCTTAGAAATTGAAAAATAGCCTTTCTGCAAAATAACTAAATAGCTGAAATGCTTGAAACAGCTTCTCTGAAATGGTCTTGCTCTAAATAAAATAATCTTTGTGTTTTGATCAGTGGTCTTTGACTTTTAAAAAGTATCTTTTGCCATTTAAAATCTTTTTAGCATCATTACTGCTTCTAACACCTATTCAGCTTCAATTCAGGCTCTAGAGTCCTTCCTCTAAACTGACTTGCTGACAATACCATTTGTGCAGTTTGCTAAAATGGAAAGGACACTAGATTTGAAGGAGTCAGACATTTGCTCCATATTTGTCCATTCCTCTAAGTGATTAATCTTAATCCCTTGCTATGTGACAGGCTCCAAGATAGGACCTAAGTACGGAGTAGTAATGAGACAGACACACTCTGTCTTCATGAGACGTGCAGTTTGCTCCCAGCTCCCTCACAGTCCTCTGCCTGGAGAATTCTCATGAGGAACTCTCTCAGAGCCTGGATGTCCTCATTTGTCAAATTGACAACATGCAGAGGGGTTGTGAGGATGATAGAAAGATATGCTGGCATACATTAGATATGTAGTAAATAGATATCAATAAGGACAAGATTGCAGGAAGTCTGGGTACTATACCATAGACAAAAAAAACCTTTAGTTCTAAAGAACAAATGAGATAGTTTCAATTTAGTGTTTATTTCATCATTGTTTCTTTTGTTTCACTTATTGGAGAGCTGTGTTAATTTGTTAGTTTGAGCAAATGTCTCTCCAGTTTGCTAATGCCTGTCAATAAATAAGAACTTTAATTCCATAAGGTTTCCATCACAAACTTACATTTCCTAGAACAGAACTAGCCTCAGTCACTGTTTTTTATTTATTTATTTATTTTTTTTTTTGAGACAGAATCTTAGTCTGTCACCCAGGCCAGAGTGCAGTGGCATGATCTTGGCTCACTGCAACCTTTGCTGCCCAAGTTCAAACAATTCTCCTGCCTTAGCCTCCCGAGTAGCTTGGATTACAGGAACCTGCCACCACACCCAGCTAATTTTTTTTGTATTTTTAGTAGAGACGAGGTTTCATCATGTTGGCCAGGCTGGTCTTGAACTCCTGACCTCGTGATCCACCCGCCTTGGCCTCGCAAAGTGCTGGGATTACAGTCGTGAGCCACCGTGCCAGGCCCTTCAGTCACTATTTTTAATCAATGACAGGAATCCAGGAGGACACAAGTTCTTTAGAATCTTAATTGATGGCTTTGACAATAAATGTTTACTATTGCAGATAATTGTTTCAGTTCCCTACCAAACGTGTGACAATAAGGAGATACACAGTAATTTTTCTTTCAGGAGGTAGAAACAAATTGAATACTTCCTTCAAAATATTCTTTTAATCCGTTCCCCTAAAGCACAGCATAATCACTTATTTTCAATTAAATCTCTTTATAAAGGTCATATAAGTAAAAAGAGTCATTATCAAAGTAAAAGCTTAATGCAAAGCAAGGAGGAAAAAAACATTTTCTTTAAGGTGAAGGTACCTTGGTTTCATAGAATTTGTAAGGTAAACAACAATTTCCCGCCAGAGTCATTTGGGAAATGCCCACGAGCACCAGTTATCAGGGGAGATGATGGCTTTGCCCACAAAGGGACTCAAGTTTATATGGAAAAAAGAAGGTTGAGAAATGAGGCCCAAACTCAAGTATCCTCCTACGTTCATGGGGAGAGACAGCTCTGACGTGGTTTTTGTCAAGTGCACCACGTGGCATATTTCTGGATAAAAGCTGGATTCCAGACATCTAGCCCAGTTCTACAAATCCAGGGGAGGTGGACACGCCATAGTCTTTGTGGCCTGGCTCCCCAAATTGGGAGTGGGTTCCTGTAAGGCACTGACAGGTAAAGCTCATCTATTCTGATGGTGTACACTTGACTTTTTCCTGTTTTGAGTCCTTAATTTGCTAGATGAGTCCGTGTGTACAATTGCCTACTATATTAAATAAACTATTCCATGCTGGTTTGGTGGCAAAATCAAATTATTTGTCTATCTGGTTGCCCAATTGTTCACTTGAACTGACCAGCACCTGGCATGAGTTAACTGTCCTTATCATCAGCTAGATGCTGGCTAAATGGATTGGTTAGTTCACTGACCACTTAATTCAGCTAAGAGGGTAGATCCTATTCAGATAGCCCCTGAATCCTCCTCTGCTTTTTGTTGTTGTTAGTGGAAGTTACAAAGCCCAGGATAATTCACCGAGTACTTGTGTTTTTTCTTGGCTTTGTGATAAGCCTCTTACCTTTTGCCTGAATTTGCTTTATGTGTGTGTCCTGGGGGAATGAAATGCTTCTCAATTAGGAAAAAAAATCTTAAGTTTGAAAGGAATGTTTAAAATCATCAGATCCAAATAATTCTCTACTGATTTAGTCTCCTTTAGTTGTCTTCACATGTTTTTCTCATTGAACATCTCCAGTGATGGGGAGCAGATTCCTTCCATTTACCTATAGACAACACTAACTGTGCTGGGCATATTTGGAAGGAAAGGAGGGAGTAGATGAGAAAGAGCTGGAGAGGAGAGGATGAGGAGAAAGCACTGCCACTTACTGAGCACATTCCCTGGGCTCAGCCCTGTGCCAACATCATTTACAGACATATTGTGCAATTTGCTGGGCTGTGGCTCTAGAGTCAAGCTGCCTTATGTGAGCAGAGTTAACATAAGAGCATGTTAGCAGAGTTCACACCTCTAGCTTTTTCAATAATACCCTTTTAAAATTTGCTCTCTTCTGCTGAGGAGATAAGGGAGGAGAGAGTGGTTGCATGCTAGGATGGGAGGTCAGTATCACTGGCTTCTCTGCTGCCCTTGAAGGCCTCTTTCTGCACAGACCTGGAGACGGTAGACTTGTTTTTCCCTTAAAGATTGTCCAACTTGCCTTTGCTAAATGTCTTTGTGGCTGAGCAGCAATTGAAGCCAGACTGTTTAGTTTTACAGCCCATGCTCTCACAGGCTTCACTGTCTTTCTAGTTAATTCTCTCGCACTTTCACTTGGCTTTCCATTCTCCATCATGGGGCTCTGACCTGCATCCAGGTGGTGAGGCAGTCCCGCAGCAGAAATGTAACTGCCTGGTAGAGGGGAAGAGGTAATGCCCTGTGCACATAAAAGTAGCAGCGTGAAGGCAAGTTCAGGAGATGATATAGAAAGTTGTCAGAGAGTGTGACTCTTCATGGGATTGTACCCTCACCAAGCAACAAAGCAGGCCTCACTTTCCCTGAAGTTAAAAGCAGGATGAAAGGCCGCCCTGTGAAAACTTTTATCTTCCTGCCTCTGTGAGATGATGCACATGAGCCTACGTACTCAGGCTCCATGACAGGCAGTGTTAGCGTTTAGGTACAAGAGATCTAGAGTGAGTCTAAATTTCATCTCTTCCACTTTTTAGATGATTATCATGGATAAGTTATTTCACATCTCTGTGCCTCCATGTGAAGTGTGCCTCCATCTGTAATAAGAGTACTCACTACATAGGGTTGTTGTGATGATGAAATTTAGTTCTATATTTTCAGCACTTAGAACAGTGCCTGGGATAAAGAACATCACCATCATTAGCAGCAGCCCCAGCCAGGAGTTTGGCTGTGTTTTGTCAGAACTGAAGCCCTCTCTTTGAGATCTCAGACCATCATTTGTGCTTTGCAGGGGCTGGAGAGAAGTTTTCTCTTTGCACCTTCCCCATACTCCACTCAATGTGTTCAGGGTCTGAATCACCAGTTGCTGGGCATCCTCAGGGAACCAGGGCATCCTCTAGGCGCCAGGACTGCCAGGCAGCACAGATTCCAGGTTATCTCTATAAGCCACGTGGAAAGCTAGAACTGATGCTCCACAAGATGGTTCCCAAGACATTGGATCAGTTTAAACATGTGATCAGTGTATTGCCAAAGGCTATTGGTATGAGAACAGATAGCAGGAACAGCTTAATTATTCATGCAGTTGCACACACACACACACACACACACACACACACACACACACACACTACAGGATACTGCAAAGGAGACTGAGCTTTGTTTCCAGTGCTCCCTTCAAAGTAAAAGCAATTCCTTGGTAAATTTAAGTAGTGTCTGCAGCCCTGAATAACCAGTGATTTCCCAGTCTTTTCAGTTATATGCTTTTTGTACCTACTTAGCACATGTGACGTTCTCCGGTCCTAAATCCCATTTTATAGTTTATAGCAAACTGTTGAACAACTTGCTCAAAGTCTGATGCATAAACAGAGCTCCTGCTTTGTTTGGGACTCTCTGGCTACTCATGGTAGCTACCTCATTATTATAGCCACACAGTGCTTTCCATGCCTGTGTGTAGGCTTTCCCATCTCCACTTGCTTTCCTGCAGCCAACCAGTCCTTCTAAAAACTACCTCAAGTAGGTGCAGATCCAGCACAAGGGAGTTGAGGATACTAAAGTGGGTTCAGCTTCAGACCTTGCCTGTGGCCTTAGCAGTTTTTTTGTGGGGGTTGGGGGAGATTGTCTATCCACCCCGAGCGTTTTGGTTGGGTGCGTGGTGGGCTTTAACCAATATGGTACTGAAGATGAGACTTGGGCTTCCTTAACTCATTTAAAATAACCCAAGTCTATCTTACACTCAATTGGTTGGTTGCACACAGTATGTTAGGCCAGTTAGTTCTGAATCTTCTTTTCCATTTACTGCAGTCCTAGATAAAATATTTTCAATGATCTGATTTTACCTATTTAAAACTGTGAGATAAGGCATTCCTGGGTTATACCAGCATGCATGCTGACCTCAGAATCAGAGAATCTCAGCTGGGCACGGTGGCTCACACCTGTAATCCCAGAGCTTTGGGAAGCTGAGGCGGGCAGATTACTTGAGATCAGGAGTTCAAGACTAGCCTGGCCAACAAGGTAAAACCCTGTCCCTAATAGAAATACAAAAATTAGCCAGGCATGGTGGTGCACACCTGTAATCCCAGCTACTTGGGAGGCTGAGGCAAGAGAATCACTTGAACCCGGGAGGCAGAGGTTGCAGTGAGTCAAGATCATACCACTGCACTCCAGCCTGGGTGACAGAGTGAGACTTTGTCTCAGAAAAAACAACAACAACAAAAAGAATCAGAGAATCTCAAACCTCACATTCACATGATTTTCTCTTGATAGTGCCACGGAAACCAAAATAGAAATAAAAAAACTTCCTTCCCAACTCAGGAAGAAACTGAAAAGAAAAGGATACATGATTGATAGGACAGGGCCATTTCACTAAAGACAAACAATGCTTGAGGTGGGAGGGGAGGGGTTCTTTGTCTTGGATCTGTGACTCTCTTAGGTCCTCTGTGAGAGTTCTTGAATCCTCTGGAATGTGCTCCTCATCCTCCTCTCTGTCCTACCTCCCTTCAGATCTTCTTCCTTCCTTTTCATAACTCACCAGATGAACACAGTACATGCAGGAAGGGCATATAGTAGGTGATTCTTCCTCTCTTTCTTTGTCCTCCTTCCCCTTTGCATTCCTGTTTCCGTTTTTCTCTGCATTCCTCTGTTTCCGTTTTCCTCAAAGACTGACATTGCTCCTGAGGAAGTGAAGATACAAGATAAGAGAAAAGGGGAGATTGAAGGCACAGGTTCTTATTCCAAATTTTTTTCTTTCCCATTTTAGACCTTGAAATGAAAAGATGATCTCTCTCCACTCAAATAAGAAACCTTCCAAAAACCTGAGTGGGGATTAAAAACCATTCACTGTCCATGTTCTTTGTGTAAGCTAGAACTTTCTACATTTTCTTGTTTTATCACTGGGTGTTCTGTCTCTAGTGAAGCTGAGGCATGGTGATCCTGTCCTGGGAAAACCAAACGATGAGAGTGGAATTCGTGCTTCAAGGATTGTCTTCAATCAGACAGTTAAATATTTTCCTCTTTATGATAATTTTAGTTTTCTACATCTTAACTGTTTCTGGAAACATCCTCATTGTCCTTCTAGTTTTAGTCAGACATCATCTCCAAACCCTATGTACTTCTTCCTGGTGAACTTATCCTGTCTGGAGATCTGGTATACCTCTAACATCATCCCCAAAATGTTGCTGATTATCATAGCTGAACAGAAGACTATCTCTGTGGCTGGCTGCCTGGCACAGTTCTACTTCTTCGGATCCCTGGCTGCCACGGAGTGCCTCTTGCTCACTGTGATGTCCTGTGACCGCTACCTAGCCATCTACCAGCCTCTTCGCTACCGTGTCCTCATGACTGGCCCCCTTTGCATCAGGCTAGCTGCTGGCTCTTGGTTCTGCTGCTTCCTCCTTACAGCAGTCACCGTGGTCTTGCTATGTAGACTCACCTTCTGTGCACCCTATGAAATTAATCACTTCTTTTGTGACTTCACTCCTCTGGTTCATCTCTCCTGCATGGATACCTCAGTGACTGAGACCATTGCCTTTGCCACCTCTTCTGCAGTGACTCTGGTCCCATTTCTCCTCATTGTAGCCTCCTACTCCTGCGTCCTTTCTGCTATCCTAAGAATCCCATCTGGCACAGGCCAGAAAAAGGCCTTCTCCACCTGTTCTTCCCACCTCACTGTGGTCATGGTGTTTTATGGGACACTGATTGCCACATACCTTGTGCCCTCAGCCAACTCATCCCAACTCTTGCGCAAAGGGTCCTCTCTGCTCTACATCATCCTGACACCCATGTTTAACCCCATCATTTATAGCCTGAGAAACAGAGACATCCATGAAGCTCTGAAGAAGTGCTTGAGGAAGAAGTCAGGTGGTTGCCTTAGATAATACGAAAAGGAAAAAAGTTGTATTTGTCTAAATGTTGATGAACTGAGTTGAGTCATTTAAATTCTACACAAAATGCAATTGCCTAAATGAGGAGCTACCTAAAACAGATGACCAGATACCTCTACTGAGTTACGACAGCCCCAGGTAAACTGCTGTCCCAGGATACGATCTATGCAGGTCAGACTGTGCTCCATCATCTCCAGTAGACTTGGATTCTTATGTAGAAGCCCATATTCAAAATGAGCCAGTAAGTGTGTTCACTCGTTCATTAAAATATTCATCAAGGGTTTGTTAATGCTCAAGGCATTGTGTTGGACATAAGTGATAAAGTGATGGGCAAAAACAGAGGCAGTCCCTGCTTTCACTGAACTCACAGTCTATGGGGAGAAAAACATTAATCAAGTAACGAATATAAAACTACATATATGATATAAAACTGTACTTGTAATTCAAAATTGAAAATAAGATGACCAGTACACACCTATTAGAACGGCCAAAACCCAAAACACTGACAACACCAAATGCTGGTGAGGCTGTGGAGCAACAGGAACTTTCATTCACTGCTGGTGGGAATACAAAATGGTACACCAACTTTGGAGTATACTCTTACGGTTTCTCACAATACTGAATATACTTTTACAACAAAATTCAATAATCACCTTCATTGCTATTTACCCAAATTAGTTGAAAACGTATGTCCATACAAAAACCTGTACATGGATGTTCATAGCAGCTTTATTCATAATTGCCGACATTTGGAAGCAAACAAGATGTCCTTCAGTAAGTGAATGAATAAATAAACTGTGGTACATCCAGACAATAGAATACTATTTGGTGCTAAAAAGAAATGAACTATCAAGCTATGAAAAGACATGAAGCAACCTTAAATGCATATTACTAAGTAAAAAAAAACAATCGGAAAAGGCAAAATTATGGAAATACGTAAAAAGATTAGTAGTTGCCAAGAGGTAGGAGGGAGGGAGGAATAAGAGCACAAAGCGGAGCGCAGAGAAATTTTACAGCCGTGAAGCTACTCTATATGATAATACAGGGGTGGATACATGCCATTATACATTTGTCCAAACCTATTCAATGTACAACACGAAGCATGAACCCTAATGTAAATTACGGACTTTGCTGATGATGTGTCATTGTGGGTTCATTGATTATAAAAAATGTACCACTCAGATGTGAGATGTCAGTAGTGGGGAAGGCTGTGCATGTGTGAGGGTGAAGGATATGTGGAAACCATCTGTATTTTCTGCTCAGTTTTGCCGTGAACCTAAAACTGCTCTAAAAAATCAATTTAAAAAGAACATTATTATAGATGTTAATTGTATATTAATAATGTAAAACTTCAGTCTCTTTGGAGTAGATTTTGCCTAGGAAAAGCATTTTCTAGTCCTTTGTACTCTTGAAATTAGAAGTGGGAAAATGAAGATTTGGAGAAATAAGCTAGACAAAGGACCTATGACAATATCTCCAGTACTCCATCTCCTCCACTGCCACAGTGGTAGGCTCAGTTGGAAGTTAGGGATTTATATTTATTGAGTGCCACCTCTTCCTGCCAGGCTCTTGTCTGTACTTGGTCCTCTTCCTGTTGGCACATACTCTCAGCAGTTGGAACACAGGGTGTGGTGAGCTTGTGTTTGTTCTTGGCTCTATGCAATTCTAAAGAGCAGAATTGACTTCAGAGTAGAAAAGCTGAGGTCAGCATTGCACACAGATGCTACCTGCCTCTTTCTCTGGTTCCTACAAAGTATGTTCCCCAAGTGCTGGGAACAGGAGTCTTTCTTATCCAAACTTTTCTCTTTTTTTGAGTTAAGCAAAGAGATTATATTCACCATTCATGGAGGTTACTCAAAACTCTGGCTGGGAAACAGTTCATAAGTAGCTGAAGACATTCTCAGGCTTTGCTTATGAAAAGATAATTAATTGCCCTCTTCTTGTAAACTAGAAGAATATTGTTGAAATCATCTTAGAGTAGTTTCAGCAAAAGTAAAAGTTGTCAGCTTTCAATTATCTGCAGGTGGCTCATCTGCAGCACGTTTCAAAGCCAGATTAAATTTAAAGGAAGATGGATGGCTGGATAAGAAAGCAAGATCTGCATCAAGGGCAAGTTTGAATTCAAGGACTGCCACTTTCTAGCAGTGTGGCTTTGGTTAAGTTATCCAACATCACAAATCTTAGGATTTCCTATCTGTAAAGGAGAAAATGCCATGTCTATCTTTTTTTTTTTTTTTTTTTTTTTGAGACAGAGTCTTGCTCTGTCACCCAGGCTGGAGTGCAGTGGCGCGATCTCAGCTCACTTCAACTTCCACCTCCCAGGTTCAGACAATTCTCCTACCTCAGCCTCCTGAATAGCTGGGACTATAGGCATGCACCACCACACCTGGCTTTTTTTTTTTTTTTTTTTGTATTTTTAGTAGAGACAGGGTTTTACCATGTTGGTCAGGCTGGTCTCGAACTCCTGACCTCAAATGATCTGCCCACCTCGGTCTTTCAAAGTGCTGGGATTACAGGTATGAGCCACTGCGCCCTGCCTGTCATGTCTATCTCATACTGCTAAAAACATGTCCAGTTCACGGTCTGGCCCACAGGAAAAGCTCAGAAAATGAAAAGCTCTTGTAATTGTTCTAGGTTCCACCTTCTGCACCAAATCCTAGTCAAAACTATGCTCTACTAAGAATTATTTTTGATATTATAAAGTGATGAATGCTCAGATTTTTGTTTTTTTTTTTGAGACGGAATTTCACTCTGCTGCCTAGGCTGGAGTGCAATGGTGCAATCTCGGCTCACCACAACCTCTGCCTCTGGGGTTCAAGTGATTCTCCTGCCTCAGCCTCCTGAGTAGCTGGGATTACAGGCATGTGCCACTAAGCCCGGCTAATTTTTGTATTATTAGTAGAGATGGGGTTTCACCATGTTGGTCAGGCTGGTCTCGAACCCCCAACCTCAGGTGATCTGCCCACCTCAGCCTCCCAAAGTGCTGGAATTACAAACATGAGCCACCGTGCACGGCCAATGCTCAGAATTTTTAAGATGCAGACAGAATATATGGCTTACCTAGTCTATATATTATTTCACAGATAGAAAAGTGATCTCCTACTTTAGGTGGACTTTTCCTGGGTAATTATATAACAAAGGCTAGAATCCAGTGCTTCTGTTTCCAAATCTAGGCCTCTTCCCCAACAACACACCACCTACCAACTCAGTGGCTTCTCTCTCTGTCCAGAGGCACCTAAGAAACTTCCCTTTTGTAGTAGTGCTCCCCTTATCTGAGGTTTTGCTTTCCATGGTGTCAGTTGCCCTCAATAAACTATGCTCCAAAAATATTAAGTGGAAAATTCTGGAAATAAGAAATGTATAAGTTTTAACTTGCCTGTTCTCCTGAGTAGCATGTTAAAAATCTTTCACTGTCCCACTCTGTCCTGCACAGAAGTGAATCATCTCTTTATCCAGTGTATCCACACTGTATAGGCTACCTGCCCCATTAGTCACTCAGTAGCCCTCTTGAGTGTCACAGCAATTGTCCTAGTATCGCAGAGCTTGTGTTCAAGTAACCCTTATTTTGCTGAATAATGGCCCCTAAGTGCAAGAGTAGTGAGATTGGTATATTGTTATTATTGTTTTATGTTATTATTAGTTATTGCTGTGAATCTTACTGTGCCTAATTTATAAATTAAATTTTAGCAGGGGCGTGTATGTATAGGTAAAAAACATAGTGTATATAGGGTTTGGTGATATCTGTGGTTTCAGGCATCCACCAGGGGTCTTGAAATGTAGTACCCCCTGCAGATAAGAGGAGACTACTGCGTATGCCAGAATTGCCTCTAGGATCACTGTTAGGTTGCACTCGGCAGGGATTGAGTGCAGTGTATCACAGCACATGCCAGTGCCATTGACATCCCCTGCCAGCACTGAGCTCCATGTTGTACATTCTACAAAGTCACAGCCTTGAATTAGGTAACACGGCCTCGGATTTTTGTGGTGAGCAAACCCCTATCAGATGGGAGATATTCCCATTATTCTTTCTGCAAAAAAGCCACAACTCCCAGCCTTCTAAATAGGGAAGGGGAAATGTTGGGTATAGAACTGGCTTATTTTCACTGTGACATGACAATGAAGCACAAAGACTGGAGACTCTCCTTCCAGGTCACTGAGGGATGTAGGACTGGAGGAGCCACACCCCTGGTCTCACAACTGAAAATAAATTCCAACACTGGCAAGGAACCCAGAAGTGTGACCCCCTGGACCAGTGGTTTTTTATCCTGAGAGTTGGGCAAAGGTGCCTAAGAAGCCACCAAAGGAGGAAAGTGGCTGAGCAGTCTCTGAGCCCCACCCCTGTGCTCACTGAGCAATTCTGCTTTTATCTATCCTGTTTACTGCTATTCCGTTTAAAACTTCATTTGAATAAAGACTTTTGGTGCCATATATGCATGCCCACACACTTTCACACATATAGCTTTTTGGTAGGCCTTTTCTTTCTTTAGAGCTTACCTTATTTTTCTGCTAGAAAACATGCAAAACACAAGGGTCATGTTCGGCTTAATTTATATCCTGTGAGTTCAAAGACAGTTGGTGTGCCCTTGCTGAGAGGAGAAAAAGGAGAGAGTATCTGGAGAAGGCTACGGTTAATAGAGAATGACCAGCTTCTATAGATAATTTTGTACATCACCATTACAAGCACTATACCTTTTTAAGCCTTCTGAATCTCTGTAACTGACTTTTCTTCTACAAGTTGAGTCATAAAACAACACTTGCCGCCAGGCGCAGTGGCTCACGCCTGTAATCCCAGCACTTTGGGAGGCCGAGGTGGGTGGATCACGAGGTCAGGAGATGGAGACCATCCTGGCCAACATGGTGAAACCCCATCTCTACCAAAAATACAAAAATTAGCTGGGCGTGGTGGTGGGCGCCTGTAATCCCAGCTGCTCGGGAGGCTGAGCCAGGAGAATGGCTTGAATCCAGGAGGCAGAGGTTGCAGTGAGCCAAGATCGCGCCACTGCACTCCAGCTCGTTGACAGAGCAAGACTCTGTCTCAAAAAAAAAAAAAAATACTTGCCAATACCTTCTCCAAATTTATGAACGATGCCCATCCCTGTGTGGCATAGGATACCAGTTAGCCTGGCTACACCCTGACATATTTGTTCTTTGAAGCTCAGGTGTGAGATGGCCTTCAAAAAGTGTGTCTTGTCATCCACAGACAGTCAAATTACTTCTGAGGACAAGAAAAGGGAGTAATGCTACATGATGATCTATAAGTTACTGATTCTTGGCTCATAGCTGGCAGTCCTTTGGTGATAAATGGGAGAGGATACTGATGTACAGTCAAGGTTGGATTGGGGAACTACATGGGAGATATCACAGCCACTGCAGTCATCACAGGACGTAGCAGTGTTTCCTGAGAGACTTCTCACTCTTCCCTCTCTGAGTTGGGACAAGAAAATCCATTCAGTCTGGGCTACGGTGTCATCCAGTCTGGGTGGTTTCTCACTATCCACATCCATCTGAGCTCAAAGAAGATGAAACCTAAACAAGAGAAAGTCACAGCCTTCATGCTGAAATCAAGAGTCTGCAGCACAAGAGACCACTTTTTTTTTTTTTTTTTGTACTTTAAGTTACAGGGTACATGTGCACAACGTGCAGGTTTGTTACATATGTATACGTGTGCCATGTTGGTGTGCTGCACCCATTAACTCGTCATTTAACATTAGGTATATCTCCTAATGCTATCCCTCCCCCCTGCCCCCACCCCACGACAGGCCCCCGTGCGTTATGTTCCCCATCCTGTGTCCAAGTGTTCTCACTGTTCGATTCCCACCTATGAGTGAGAACATGTGGTGTTTGGTTTTCTGTCCTTGAGATAGTTTGCTCAGAATGATGGTTAAGGAGACCACTTCTTGTACATCCTCCTGGGACCTACCTGTTCCTCAACCGCTGAGTGAGTCAAGTTTGTGATGGTTCCTATGTAGCTGACAGACCTGGGCCAGTCTCTTAACTGCTTTGGGGCTCAGACTCCAAATCTGAAAAACCAGGAATAT
The DNA here is from genome assembly GCF_028885625.2 of Pongo pygmaeus. Classification (NCBI taxonomy): domain Eukaryota; kingdom Metazoa; phylum Chordata; class Mammalia; order Primates; family Hominidae; genus Pongo; species Pongo pygmaeus. The sequence goes on along the minus strand of NC_072373.2, from coordinate 118,867,121 downwards.
TGGCTAGGTGTTTTCTAAGGAACATACTAAGAATAATAACTAATATTTATATTGTATTTTAAACTTTATAAAACTTTTCCACACAGTTACTCACTTGCTCCTCATTTAGTTGTAAAGTAGAAACCATCTCCATGGCACAGATGAAAAAACTAAGACTCAAAGATGCTAAACAACTTTCACAAAGTGTCTCTGCGAATGCCTTCAGGTTTCCAACATTCCATTATTTATTTCCATTACATCACACTCTTAGCTCTAAGATTTCATAATTCAGTGTTTTTCTTCTGGATATATATATATATATACACATATATCTCCATCCAAAGTACAGCAACTTCAAAGACTGAAGGAACATCAGCCCACACAGATGAGAAAGAACCAGCTCAAGAACTCTGGCAACTCAGAGAGCCAGAATGCCTTCTTACCTTCAAACAACCACACTAGTTTCCCAGCAATGGCTCTTAACCAGACTAAAATGGATGAAATGACAGAAAGAAATAGAATTCATATATATATATATATATACACACAGTTATATATATATATATATACACACAGTTATATATGTTTATATATAATTATAGCTATATAAAAATATATATATTTAATTACAGTTACAATAATCAACCATAATACTGCCTTATCTTTGGGGCTTAATCCAATGTGATACAGATTGGAAAGCTTGCATCCATGGTAGCTGCATGCTGGTACCACTGTCCCAGATGGCATACTGCCAAATAGTTTGGTACTTTTTATGTAATCTGTGACATATTATGCATAACTTGAATTAGGCACTAGTAATGATATGGGCTCTTGATAATACATACCCAATTTCTGAAATCCAGATTTTAATTCATATTTAATACGATTTTTTTAAACTTTTATTTTAGGTTTGGGGGTATATGTGGAGTTTTGTTACATAGATAAACACATGTCATGGGGGTTTGTTGTACATATCATTTCATCACCCAGGTATTAAGCCCAATACCCAATAGTTATCTTTTCTGCTTCTCTGCCTCCTCCCAGACTCCACCCTCCAGTAGACCCAGGGGCTATTGTTTCCTTCTTTGTGTTCATAAGCTCTTATCATTTAGCTCCCACTTACAAGTGAGAACATGCAGTATTTTGTTTTCTGTTCCTACATGAATTTGTCTAGGATAAAAGCCTCCAGCTCCATCCATGTTCCCACAAAATACATAATCTTATTCTTTTTTATGGCTGCATAGTATTCCATGGTATGTGTGTAACACATTTTCTTTATCCAATCTGTCATTGATGGGCATTTATGTTGATTCCATGTCATTGCTCTTATGAATAGTGCTGTAATGAACATTTGCATGCATATGTCTTTATGGTGGAATGATTTATATTCCTCTGGGTATATAGCCAGTAATGGGATTGCTGGGTTGAATGGCAGTTCTGGTTTCAGCTCTTTGAGGAATTGCCATACTGCTTTCCACAATGGTTAAACTAATAATTTACTCTCCCACCAACAGTGTATAAGCATACCTTTTTCTCTGCAGCCTTATTGGCATCTATTGTTTTTTGACTTCTTAGTAATAGCCATTCTGACTGGTGTGAGATATTATCTCATTGTGGTTTTGATTTGCATTTCTCTAACGATCGATGATATTGAGATTTTTTTCATGTGCCTGTTGGGCACATGTATGTCTTCTTTAGAGAGGTGTTTGTTCATGTCCTTTGCCCACTTTTTTATTGGGTTGTTTTTCTCTTGTAAATTTGTTTAAGTTCCTTATAGATTCTGGATATTAGACCTTTGTCAGATGCACAGTTTGCAGATATTTTTTCCCATTTTGTAGGTTGTCTGTTTACTCTGTTGACTGTTTCTTTTGCTGTGCAGAAGTTCTTAAGTTTAGCTCTTAATCAGGTCCCAATTGTCAATTTTTGCCTTTGTTGTGATTGCTTTTGGTGCCTTTGTCATGAAATCTTGCCCATTCCCATGTCCAGGATGGTATTTTCCAGGTTATCTCCCATGGTTTTATAAAGTTTTATGTTTTAGATTTAAATATTTCATCCATCTTGAGTTGATTTTTGTATATGGTGTAAGGAACGGGTCCAGTTTCAATCTTCTGCATATGGATAGCCAGTTAGCCCACTACCATTTATTGAATATGGGGTCTTTCCCCATAGCTTGTTTATGTCAGCTTTGTTGAAGATCAGATGGTCATAGATGTGCAGCCTTATTTCTGGGCTCTCTATTCTGTTCCATTGGTCTATGTGTCTGTTTCTGTACCAGTTCCATGCTGTTTTGGTTACTATAGCCTTATAGCATAGTTTGAAGGTGAGCAACGTAATGCCTCCAGTTTTGTTCTTTTTGCTTAGGATTGTCTTGGCTATTTGGGCTCTTTTTTTTTTGTTCTATATGAATTTTAAAATAGATTTTTCTAGTTTTATGAAGAATGACATTAATAATTTGATAGGAATAGCACTGAATCTATAAATTGCTTTGGGCAGTATAGCCATTTTAATGATATTAATTCTTCCTATTTATGAGCATGGGATGTTTTTCCATTTGTTTGTGTCTTCTCTGATTTCTTTGAGCAGTGTTTTGTAATTCTCATTGTAGAGATCTTTCACCTTCCTGGGTAGTTATAGTCTAGATTACTAGACATCTTATTCATTTTGTGGTGATTGTGAATGGAATTTCCTTTTGGTTTCGCTGTTGTTGGTGTATAAGAATGCTAGTGATTTTTGTATTGTACAACTTTGCTGCAGTTGTTTATCAGCTGGAGGAGCTTTTGGGCTAAGACCATGGGGTTTTCTAGATATAGAATCATGTAATCTGCAGAGATGGTTTGACTTCCTTTCTTCTTATTTGGATGCCATTTATTTATTTCTCTTGCCAGATTGCTTTGGCTAGGACTTCCAATACTATGTTGAATAAGAGTGGTGAAAGAGGGCATCTTTGTCTCGTGCTGGTTTTCAAGGGGAATACTTCCAGCATTTGCCCATTCAATATAATGTTTCTGGAGTTTTGAAAAACCATTTGTTGTCCCACAGCCAATGAATGGTTTTTTGAAACTCCAGAAATATCCAGATTATATGAAGGCAAATATTAGAATTTTTAAACACCTATGCTTATTTCTAAGTAATAATAGAAATGAAATTATATGATACATTTTCTTATTAAAGATGATATTCTGGCACTGAGCTTAGTTGCTGTCTCCACTGCTCCATCTTCTCTGTTCCAGGAGTCCCTGAGTGATTCTACTGCAGCCTCTGTCTGTCATCCTGTGACCTGCAGGTACTGGGAGGAGATCCATAGAAAAGTCTCCAGAACATATGGAGGCTGGGAAATGTACTGGTTGATTCCACCGTGTTGTCATGGCTGCTGGCATACATGAGTGAACATAGATCCTGATAAAACACTTTGGCTAGAACCACCCATTGGAGTGTTGTGGCCAGTAGACTAGGAACACTTTGGCCCCACCAGCATAGCAGGTTCCTAATTTCCAGAGACTGCAGAACAAAGCTAGAGGCTGAGTACCAGCCCCCCAGAGTTAGAGCATGCAGATCAGAAGTGCTGAGCTGAGCCTTTGCCCTGTAAAACTTTCCAGATATAAATTCAGTCGACTGAACCCACCTCATGTTGCAATCAAACCACCAAGGGCATCAGAGAAGATAAAACCCCCCCCCAAAAAAAATCCAAAGTACAGCATCTTCAAAGACTGAGGGATCATCAGCCCACACAAGTGAGAAAAAAACCAATGCAAGAACTCCAGCAATTCAAAAAGCCAGAATGTCTTCTTACCTCCAAATGACCATACTAGTTCCCCAGAAATGGCTTTTAACCAGGGTGAAATGGCTGAAATGACAGGAAGAGGATTCAGAATATGGATAGGAACAAAGGTCATTGACAGGAGAAAGTCTAAACTCAATCCAAGGAATCTAAGTAATACAATACAATGATATAAAAGATGAAAGATGAAATAGCTATTTTAAGAAAGAACCAAATTGATCTGATAAAGCTGAAAAATTCATTTCAAGGATCTCATAATAAAATACAAGTATTAACAGCAAAACCAACCAAGCTGAGGAACAATCTCAGAGCTTGAAGACTAGTTCTCAAAACTAACTCGGTCAGACAAAAATAAAGAAAAAACAATAAGGAAGAATGAACAAAACCTCTGAGAAATATGGGTTTATGTGAAGAGATCAATCTATGACTCATTGGCATCCCTGAAAGGAGGCAGAGAAGACAAGCAAGTTGAAAAACATATTTGAGGACACCATCCATTAAAGTTTCCCCAACCTTGCTAGAGAGACGAACATTTAAATTCAGGAAATGCAGAGAACTCTTCTGGGATACTATACAAGATGATCATCCTCAAGTCACATAGTAATCAGATTCTCAGAGGATGAAATGAAAGAAAAAATGTTAAAGGCAGCTAAAGAGAAGGGAGGAGACACCTACAAAGGGAACCCCATCAGCCTAATAGCAGACCTTTCAGCAGAAACCCTATAAGCCATAAGACATTGGGGGCTATATTTAGCATCTGTAAAGAAAAGAAACTTCAACCAATAATTTCATATCCAGCTAAACTAAGCTTCATGAGCAAAGAAGAAATAAGATCATTGTCAGAGAAGCAAATGCTAAGGCAATTCATTACCACCAGTCCTGCCTTACGAGGGGCCCTTAAAGGAGTGCTAAATATGGAAACGAAAGACTGTTACCAGCCCAACACAAAAACACATTTAAGCACAGAGACCACTGACACTATAAAGCAACCACACAAACAAGTCTGTATAACCAGCTAACAACATGACAACAGGATCAAATCTTCACATATCAATATTAACCTTGAATGTAAACAGACAAAATGCCTCAATTAAAAGGCACAGAGTAGCAAGCTGGATAAAGAAGCAAGATCCAACTGTGTGTAGTCTTCAAGAGGACCATCTGACATGCAATGACACCCATAGACTCAAAGTAAATAAGTGGAGAAAAATCTATCAAGCAAACAGAAAACAGAAAAAAGTAGGAGTTACTAGTCTAATTTCAGACAAAACAGACTATAAACCAACAAAGATCAAAAACAACAAAGAAGAGCATTACATAATGGTAAAGGGTTCAATTAAACAAGAAGACATAGCTATCATAAATATATATGCACCCAACACAGGAGCACCCAGATTCATATAGCAAGTTCTTAGAGACCTGCAAAGAGACTTAGATAACCACACAATATTAGTGGGAAACTTCAACACCCCACTGACAGATCATTGAGATAGAAAACTAACAAAGATATTTGGGACCTGAACCTGACACTTGACCAAATGGGCCTAAACAACATCTACAGAACTCTCCACACAAAACCAAAAGAATATACATTTGTCTCATCTGCACATGGCACATACTCTGAAATTAACCACACAGTTGGCCATAAAACAACCCTCAGCAAATTTAAAAAAGACCCAAATCATGCCAAACACACACTCGGGCCACAGTGCAATAAAAATTGAAATCAGTATGAAGAAAATCATTAAAAATCAGACAACTACATGGAAATTAAACAACCTGCCCCCGAATGACTTTTGGGTAAATTATGAAATTAAAGCATAAGTCAAGTAATACTTTGAAACTAATGAGAACAAAGATACACTATACTAGAATCTCTAGGAAACAGCTAAAGCAGTATTAAGAGAAAAGCTTATAGCACTAAATGTCCACATCAAAAGGTAGAAAGATCACAATTAACAACCTAACATCATACCTGAAGGAATTAGAAAAACAAGAGTGAAGTAACCCCAAAGCTAGCAGAAGACAAGGAATAACCAAAATCAGATTTGAACTGAAGGAAATTAAGATGCAAAAAACCATACAAAAGATCAACAAATCAAAGGGCTGGTTATTTGAAAGGATAAATAAGATTGACAGACTGCTAGCTAGACTGATAAATAAAAAAAGAGAGAAGTTCCAAATAAACACAATCAGAAATGACAAAAGGGACATTACCAATGACTCCACAGAAATACACAAACTCTCTGGGACTACTATAAACACTTCTATGCACACAAACTAGAAAACCTAGAAGAAATGGATAAATTCTTGGAAACATACAACTTGCTATGTTTGAACCAGGAGGCAGTTGCATGCCTGAACAGACCAATAACAGTTTCCAAAATTAAATCAGTAATAAAAATCCTACCAACCAGAAAAAGCACAAGACCAGATGAATTTACGGCCAAATTCTACCAGATTTATAAAGAAGAGCTGCTACCATTCCTACTGAACCATTCCAAAAAATTCAGGAGGAGGGTCTCCACTCTAACTACTTGTATGAGACCAGCATCATCCTAATACTGAAACCTGGCAGAAAAAAAAAAAAAAAAAATTTCAAGCCAATACCCCTAATTAACATAGACACAAAAATCTCCTACAAAATGCTAGCAAATTGAATGCAGCAGAACATCAAAGAGCTAATCCACCACGATTAAATAGGCTTTAACCCTTGGATGGAAAGTTGGTTCAACATACACAAATCAATAAATGTAATTCACCGCATAAACAGAACTGAAAACAAAAACCACATGATTACCTCAATAGATGCAGAGAAGGCTTTTGATAAAATTCAACATCCCTTCATGTTACAAACCCTCAACAAGCTAGGTATTGAAGGGACGTACCTCAAAATAATAAGAGCCATCTATGACAAACCCACAGCCAACATCATACCGAACGGGCAAAAGCTGGAAGCATTCCCCTTGTGAACTGCAAGAAGACAAGGAGGCCCACTCTCACCACTCCTATTCAAATAGTACTGGAAGTCCTAGCCAGAGCAATTAGGCAAGAGAAATAAATAAAACCCATCCAAATAGGAAGAGAGGAAGTCAAACTATCCTTGTTTGCCAACAATATGATTCTATATCTAGAAAACCCCATAGTCTCTGCTCAAAATCTCCTAGATCTGATAAACAACTTCAGCAAAGTGTCAACATATATAAAACCAACGTACAAAAGTCACTATCATTTATATACATCAACAGCTTCCAAGCTGAGAACCAAATCAAGAATGCAACCCTATTCACAAACACCACAAAATGAATAAAATACCTAGGAATACAGTTCACCAGGGAGGTGAAAGATCTGTACAATAAGAATTACAAAACATTGCTCAAAGAAATTAGAGGTGACAGAAACAAATGGGAAACATTCCATGCTCATAAATTGGAAGAGTCAATATTGTTAAAATGACCATACTGCCCAAAGCAATTTGCAGATACTATGCTAATCCTATCAAACTACCAACACTGTTCTTCACAGGACTAGAAAAAAACTATTTTAAAATTCATATGGAGCTAAAAACAAATAGCCAAGATAATCCTAAGCAAAAAGAACAAAGCTGGAAGCATCATGTTACCTGACTTTGAACTATACTACAAGGCTATCATAACCAAAACAGCATGGTACTGATACAAAAACAGATGCATAGACCAATGGAACAGAATAGAGAGCCCAGAAATAATGCTGCACACCTACAACCATCTGATCTTCAACAAAGCTGACAAAAACAAGCAATATGGAAAGGACTCCATACTCAATAAATGGTACTGGGCTAACTGGCTATCCATATGCAGAAGATTGAAACTGGACCCCTTCCTTATACCATATACAAAAATCAACTCAAGATGGATTAAATTTTAAATCTGAAACCTAAAACTTTAAAAACCCTGGGAAATAACCTAGGAAATACCATTCTGGACAAAGGCCCTGGTAAAGACTTCATGATGAAGATGCCAAAAGCAATTGTGACAAAAACAAGAATTGATAAATAAGGCCTAATTAAACCAAAGAGCTTCTGAACAGAAAGGGAAACTATCAACAGAGTAAATAGACAGCCTGGAGCATGGGAGGAAATATCTGCAAACTATGTATCTGACAAAGGTCTAATATCCAAATCTATAAGAAAGTTAAACTAATTGACAAGCAAAAACCAAACAACTCCATTAAAAAGTGAGCAAAGGACATGAATAGACATTCGTCAAAAGAAGTCACACATGTAGCCAACAGGCATATGAAAAAATACTCAGCATCACTAATTATTAGAGAAATGCAAATCAAAACAACAATGAGATACCATCTCACACCAGTCAAAATGCCTATTATTAAAAAGCCAAAAAATAACAGGTGTTGGCGAGGTTTCAGAGTAAAGAGAATGCTTATACACTGTTGGTGGGAATGTAAATTAGATTAGCCAGTGTGGAAAACAGTTTGGAAATTTCTCAAAGAACATAAAACAGAACTGCCTTTTGACCCAGCAATCCCATTACTGGGTACATATCTAAAGGAATATAAATTGTTCTATCATAAAGACACACGCATGTGTATGTTCAGCATAGCACTCTTTACAATAACAAAGACACGGAATCAATCTAAATGCCCATCAATGACAGACTGGATAAAGAAAATGTGGTACATATACACCATGGAATACTATGCAGTCATAAGAAAGAATGAGATGATGTTCTTTGCAGCAACATGGATGCAGGTAGAAGGCCTTATCCTAAGCAATTTAATGCAGGAAGAGAAAACCAAATATCGCATATTCTCACTTATAAGTGGGAACTCAACACTGAGTACACATGGACACAAAGAAGGGAAAAACAGACACTAGGGCCTACTTGACGGTGGAGTGGGGAAGGAGGGAGAGGATAAAAAAACTACCTATTGGTCGCTACACTTACTCCCTGGGTGATGAAATAATCTGTACACCAAAACCCAGTCACACGCAATTTACCTATATAATAAGCCTGCACATGTACGTTTGAACCTAAAATGAAAGTTAAGAATGATGTTCTATAGCATTTTCTTCAAAACTTTACTCTTAGAGCCCATAAGCAAAATCCAATGTACTACTAGTTAACTTTAATCTCCCATTTGAAGTTTCCAATCTTATAATTCTCATAAAATCTATGCCTCCTAAACTCTAATATCCTTATATACTTAAATAACTCTGAAATAAACTTGGAAGTTCTATCTGTATTCTCATATTTCAACAGTGATTATCTTCCAATAATAAAACAGAACTACTCACTTAGAAGGCTTTTGAAAAAGGCCTAAATGGGGACTAAATTCAAAATGTCTATGTGAGTATTTGTCTATTCAGAATGTATTTTGGCAAGTACGACTGCACAATAGTAGAGTACTCATAATTTGTATTCCCACTATTCATCTGGCCAAGTTCAAGTTTCCTAAACTCTCAGGTTCTATTATCATCTATGATGGTGATCAATATACCCTGTATTGAGAAGACCAAGCCATGAGTCTGAGCTTCTGCTAAATGCCTTTTCTGATTTAGTTTTTTCAAAGTTTTTGAGCATTCTTTTGGGTTATTCAATAACATGGGGTTCCCTGACATTGTCTTATTCTCTATTTGTTTTTGTTCTTTTCCCTCCAAATGAATTCTAAATATCTGATGGTCAGAAACAGAATTAATTCTCAATAAAATTTGATAGGTATGGGTATAAGTGGGCACGTTTTTCTCTACCAAACCCCTAAACCCAGGAAACAGCCACCTCTAGTTGTCCAGCACTTGGAACAACTCTTCCCAGTGAAATGATGGAAAGAGGCACATTCAAGGAAAAATGTTCTGCATTAAAATGGTCACCTATTTTGCTGTGAACAATTTGTCTTGAGATAGTCTTCCTGATATTCCTAAGATTCCCCCTTATTTATCACTTCTCTCTCTGCAGATGTTCAGTCTACCTATCTCTTTCTTCCCCTTACTCTCTCTGCCTGTCCCAAATTTCTGGTTCCCCTAACTTTCAGGCCTCACATTACCTGAAACTATTCAAATGTTTATAGAACACCTCTTATGTGCCAGACCCAATACCAGGCACTAAAAATACAGTCATGAGCAAGATCACCCAACATACACAGAGTAACACAGAACCTACAGAGCTTTCAGTCTAATGGGGAAAACAATGAAAAACAAGGAATGACAGAGGGTGGAGGAATGCCTGTGGGCAATGGGAGCAGAGAGCAGGAGTAACTGTTCCTGCCTGGAGGGCTTTCTAGTGCTATGATGGGGGATGAGTAAGGAATTAAGTGAACAGGTGAGAGGATATTCTAGAGAGAGCTCGTGAGACAGAACTAGATTGATTTGTTTAAGCAACTAAAAGGAATTCCACATCCAGTGTTACCCAGTGTGAGGAGATCTTGGGGGTGGGGCGGGGGAAGAAATAGCCAGCTGAGAGTTTTAAGCTGGAGAGTCATGTGATTAAATTTGCGTTTTAGAAGGCTCTCCTCCCTTCTTCCTGAGGACAGACTGAAGAAACATCCAAGCTGGTCTTGAAGGAGACTGGGATCCTGTAACACAGGTAAGAGATAAGGACTAATGTAATTTCTATGGGGTTGGAGAGAGGTGGTCTGGTTTGAGAAATATTTAGGCAAAAGCATAACTGACAGGACTTGGTGGCTGATAATAGGTGGTGGTGTGGGAGAGAGAGTAGCTTAAGAGGACATCTGGTATCTCATGAATGTGACTGAAAGGCCAGTCAGGCCTTTCCTAGATGGTGGACATGGTGAGAGGAGTAGGCTGGAGTGTGGGGATGCCAAGTTAATCAAACTGAATTTGGATATTGGATTTCAGGTGCCTGGGAGAGAGTGGAGCTCAAATGAGAGATCAGGGCATCTATATAGATTTGTGAATCTTTGGAACAGACAGATAGTAATTAGAGCCATCAGAATGCGTGAGGCAACTAGGAAAATATGAGTTCAGCTAGAAGCCTCTCCTCAGCCCCACCACTTCAGGGACCTGTAAGCATGGCAGCAGCCCTGAGTGAGGGGCAGTGATTCCAGCCGAGGTGCAGAGAGTTTTTAATAGCATTCCCTAAAGTGTAGTTACACTGAAAAATTGTTCCCCAAGAGAAACTACACACACACACACACACACACCACACACAGTTCCACGCTCAGATAAGTTTCGAGAAATCTGTATATTATTTCCCCTGCTTACAGAATATTAAGGACTGACAAGTTCTGCAGTAAAGACCTTTTTACCTTCATTTAATTCAGTTTTCCCCACAGGACAGCCCTGGCTGGAGATTACTCTGGATCTGAATGTCTCAGGGTGAAGGAAGCGGGAGACAGCTAGCTTTCCCAGAGGCATGCCTCCAAGTCAGCACCACAGAGTGTCATCTATCTGTTCATTTATAAGATGAAAACACTGGGGCCCAGTGATTGCTTCCAAGTTTCATAGTTAGCTAGTGATACATTTGGGTTGTCACATACTCCTTTGACCCAATCTAAGAAAATTCCAGTGATGCAGCATAGTGAAACTAGAAACACATTTTTCAAAATATATTGATCACAGTGTTTCTCAAAAGGCATTCTCTGTTACCTTGAATTTTAATCCTAGCTCTGACATGTCTTAGTTGTATGAGCTTGGGCAAATTTTCTAACCTCTTTGAGCGCCTGTTTTCTTGTATATAAATAAGGATGTAACAGTAACTAGTAAGATTTTTATTAGGTGTTACCATTAATAAACTGAGGCTGACAGGTTGAGACTTGCTCAAGATCTCACAGCTAAAAGAGATAAAGCTGGAACTGAAACTCAGATCTTTGGCTCCAAATGTGGTGTTTCCTGTACTAACCAAATCATTTCTACTAGTGCCCCTGGGATTATGCCTTGGGGACTCACCTTAAGACAGTCTTGCTCTTGAGACAGAGAAGTCTGCAAATGGTGTCCAATTCAACTGAAGTCTAGAGACTGGCTGAAGCCAGACAGAGGGAATATGAGGAGGGGGCAGAGAATCTTCAGAAAGACATTCCAAAGTCTCGGGCCTAGAAAATGTTTAGAAATATTGGTTCTTGTGTTCCCCTCCAGTCTGTCTACCTGAATGGGAAACTGGTGGTGGGGCCAGGCATACTTATTTTTGAACAAATACACAGTTAATTCTGAGATGCCACCTTGATTGAGAAGCACTGTCCTTTTCTAAGCAAAAATCATTGCCAAAATTACCCTAGAATCCACCACTGCTCACAGATCTGTGCCTGAACCAACTTGGTTTTGAAGTTTTCCTTTGTTTCATGAAACTAGTTTAGGGTGGGCTGTGAGAGGAAGCTTCTAAAAAGCCACTGGGGAAGGACTAAATCTCTGAGACTGAAGAGGGCGGACTCAGCCTCACTTCCTCCTTCTTCTCATCTGGGCTTCCTGTCGTCACAGCACGATCATATTTTTTCACCCTTCACTTCTCCTTTTACACAAATAGCCCCGGATATCTGTGTTACCAGCCGTGTCTCGGCCACCTCAAGGATAATCACTAAATTCTGCCTAAAGGACTGAGGAACGGTGCCTGGAAAAGGTAAGGTTGATGACATTTTAACTTGGCTTGCTGTCTAATGTGGGGTAGGGCGTATTCTTAGGGGTCTCCATATACCTTTCTAGTAACCATAAAATCTCCGGCAACTTCTCTTTCACAAATATTTAGTGCACAAAGTAAAAAGGATTAGCAAGATCCTAGTAACATCCCCAAAGGCAATCAGGCCAGAAATACTTTTACTTAATCAGGTTCCCATTATCTAAATCTCTGAGTCGAGGCATTCACATGGCTTAATTGCTTCAGAGCTTGAATTACTCTGTGTAGTAATTCCTGATGCCTGGAGCTTTCTATGTGAGATGACATTGGGGAGATTTCCTATGTGCTCTGGTCTTCAGAAAATCGGTCTTGTGATTTTAAAGTGAGGAAAGAACCCACAGCCAGAGCTGTCTTTAGAAAGACAGCTAGAAGACACAGTTCTTTTTCATTTGAGAAAATTTCAAAAGTAAATTTAGTGACTCCCACTGTGGTTCTTCAAAGCCACTAAATAGAAAGGTGGCTAAAAATCAAAACACCAGGATGTGCTCAGTAACTGTATTTTAAAAGGTGAAAGCCAGACATCTCTAAAGGACGCATAGATTGTTGGCTTTTAAGGAGCAGGAAGCACATTGTGATCCTCAGCATTTCCCCAAATTATCCTTGGTGTACAAAACATGACCACTGATAAATGTAACATGAAATGCACGTATAAAATGCAATCCCCAAAACTTGATACTGCAGTAATTTCCAATCATGTGCTGTAACTAATGACTAAGGTTGCATGGACTCAGCAAAGTGTTAGCAGAGCTTTGGTCCTGACTCTCTGTGACCACCATAGGAAACTGTATATAAGAGCTTTCTTCTTCCAAGACCTGTGAGAATTTCACTTGATTATGCCCTGGAGCAGAAAGGAGAAAGTTCTCTTTGACTATACCCACCCATCTAAGTATGAGGGTTGGGAACCGGACAGAGGGATCTAGATTTCCAAGAGGGGTGGGGACAGGGGAGAGGGCTCTAGATTCCCAAAACACCTCAGAGTTTATTGAGCCTTGTATTAAAAAATAAAAAGCAGTCTTTTAAATAAATTCACTTAATAATCAAGTGGTAGGTGCCTCCTGAGGCCAGGCACTGTGCTTTGGGAATTGTGGGGGAGGGAGATGAAAAGGTAGAAGGAGAATATTTGTCTAGCAAACAGTCCTACTCTTAAGGAACTCCCATGGGAGATAAGAGATATCATACTATGCATGTGCTTTGGAAGAAAGCTGAGAAAAAGCAAACTCCTAGCTTCTGGACAAACAAAGAGGTTTTGCTTTCTCAATCTTGAGGAGAATCTGTACTATTTTGAAATTGTGGTTGAATGGGAGCAAAGACTGAACTGAAACATTATTTCCTGTGATGTTTCCTGTGTGGGCCAGTTAAGAACATTTAACTTTTAAATGAAAGGATTGGGTACCTTTATATTCATGAGGAATGATTCCAAGTTCATGCCTTCACAGCTATGGTTACCACCACCTAAGTGACCTCACCTTTGTTCACTGATAAGAGGCACAAACTGGAAAGGACAAAGTCTGTTGGTCCTTGGTTTTTTGTGCCCTCTGATTGACCTCTGACTGCACAGAGGCCCTCGGACTCTGGTTCTCCTTTCCCACTCCTACCCCATGGCCAGATATGGCACTTGGTGCTGGAGATACAGGATAACAGAAAAGATTATCATCTGAAAGGAGTTGTAGAGTTTATTATGGATGACAGTCACAGCAATATACAAATACAGTGCAATGTGCTCTTTTCTATAATAGATGGAGAACGTGCACAAACTGTAGGAGGAGTTAGGAGTGTGCCAAAGACTCCCTGGAGAGGTGACTGGTGGGTTCACTTTCACAGAAGTATGGGTTTGCTATGGAGACATTCTAGACCAAGGGTGCTGTATATTCAAATTCAAAGAAGTGTGTACCTCCAGGCATGTTAGAAATGAGAGAAAGCAAGTGAGACTGCAGTGTAACACACCATGTTTACAGAGCCACATGAAGTGGAAAGCCCTTTCTCCTACTTGGCATCAGAAAGTGGAGGGCAAGATCGCTGACCAGGCAGGTCCTAGGTCCAGCTCTGGGTGGGGCTATGCCCACCATGTTCACACGGCAGAACTGATGGGATGTGGGGTTGAAATGAGGGAGAAGAGGCAGGTTTTTGCCTCCTCAACCTAGATTTTCACTTAGAGCAGAAGGAAGGGTGGAGCTTCTTGTGAGGTTACAGCCATTGTTTTCAGCTTAGCTTCTGTTCCAGGAAGTACTGCATTGATTCAGTTATAGTGGTTTGTTTTGCGTTCCTAGATTAGTCAGCCCAGGGCACTTCTTGTACCGAGCAAGCATCCACTGTGTGTAGATCACCCTGGGCCCTAGAGACTGGGCACCTGTCCTCAGGAAGCTCCTAGGACCCATCTGCCACTGCAGATGCAGGGCACTGAAGCAAAGTAACCCAGAGAAACCAGACAGCTGTGCAAAGCAGGACTCCAGCATGGCTGCTGGGGCAGAGGAGGGAAGGATTGGGCTGGAGGTTGGGTGGTCAGTTTGGGAAGGCTGTCTGGAGGTAGGTTTTGGGAAAGAGAAAGACATGCATTTGCAAAGCCAATGGATGACCACTCATAGTAAAGGCCAGGAATCTCTACGCTGAGAGTTAGAGGTGAGTGCTCTCTCTTCATTATCCATTTCATAAGCACACAGCAGAATTTCTACCCAAGCAATAGCATCAATATGTCATAACTATGACCAAGAATTGTTGTAAAAGAAAATATGACACAAGCATACATTTTTATAATCATTTAAAAAGAGAGTGCTATATTCCAAGAATTAGAATATTGGTACTTAAAGCAAAGTTAGAGATTATTTAGATTCAAATAAAGTATCTAACTCACAATGAGAGCCAATAAATGTGAGCTGTTGCAACTGTCCAATCTGCTTACTTTTCAGGTAAAATGACTTGTCCAAAAATCATGAAATTACTTAATAGTTATTTAGAATATCTTCTGATTCTCTATGGCATGCTCTTTCTTCTACATTATACTATAGTCCCTTTTCTAAGAGACTTTTTTATTAAGTAAGCATCATTAGACTGTATTCTTCATTTACATAAATTCCTAGTGCATTTTAACATAAGCAAACATAAAAATACAACTTAATTGTAAATGTAATTGATCTTAAGCTACTATGCTAGCAAACTAAATACTTAACATATATTTTATTTTCCAAACCTTTTTGTTTGGCCTTTTCTATTTCAGGAGAACTAGATTGAGGAATAGGGGTAAGAAATTATTTTAATGCCTCATATCTTTTAAAACTTGTTAAAGTAAATTTGAACTTATGGCTTACTTTATATCAGGAGCAAATAAAGGCATTCAAGAATTATTCCATGGTTTAGTCTTCTTAAAATAACTATTGTAGAATCTCAGTATTTATAACATAGAAGACAAATTGTAATGATTTTGAGATGAGAATCCCTTAGATCATTTATTTATTTCCCATCTCTTTAAAAAAATCATGACAAAATTCAGACTGATAAAAAGGTTGAAAAAATATTATGAAAAATTTCTAAATCCTTTTCACCCAGATTTCCAAAATATTAACATTTTACTTCATTTGTTTATTCTCTGGCTTTCTCATTTGAGATTAATTAGTAACTTGATTGATGCCCTTTCCCCTAAGTACGTTAGTGTATATTTCTACAAACAAATGCATTCTCTTATATAATGACTTTACAATGATCAAAACCAGGAAATTAACATTTATGCAGTATAATTAACAATCTATGTATTTTATTCAGATTCCACCAATTACCTCATTAATGTTCTTTATAGCAAAAGGAAATTTCTAGTCACTCATTGCCTTCAACTGTCACTTTTGTCTCCTTGAGTCTGGAACACTTCCTGAGTTTTTCTTGCCATTGATATGCTTGAAGAGTAAGGTCAGTTCTTTTTTAGAATGTTTCTCCATTTGGGTTTATCTGATGTTTTCTCATGATTAGATTCAGGTGATTTAAATTTTTGATAGGAATACCAACAAAGTGGCTTTCCTTATCCCACAGAGTCTTGCTTAATCTGAGCATAGCCAGCCTGCAGATACCATGGACAGGCCTCTAGCCGAGGGACCCTGATGTCAAGTTCTGCATATTTCTACCTAGGAGGACGGAGAACCTCTGATCTCTTGACTCTGTAACAGTGCTAACTGTTTTAGGTAACTGTTCCTGATTTACGAAGTAAGCTTATTAGAAGAGTCCCTGTCCCACCTCAGCTGTTATTAGTATCTTGCTAAGCTCCCACATGGGAGGAAGTGAGCTTCCAAGATCATCTGGATTTGTCTTTCTTCACTTTTTCTCTCCTCTTTTCTTCTTCCTTATTTCTCTCTTCTTCTATAAATCACCAAATCCTCTCCCCTAACAGCAGCCTAGAAGAAACCAAATTTTTATCAGATTACAATTTTAGGAAGGAATAAGATAACAGACATTCCTTGATTAGTTGATGGAGAGATGAGTGGACACTAATACATGAGAGTTGATGCTTTGGCTTCGTTTTATTTTACTCCTACTTCTTCCTCTACAACTGCTTATTACTCTTCAAAAGGACGTACAGCCATAACTTTGATTGCACCTCAGCCACTGCTCACAGGAGTTCAAACTACAGAGGCGCAAGCTGATGAAAAATGGAAGGTCTTCTCCTGGATGCTCAACACATTGCACCAAATGAGTTGGGAAGTAACAGGCACAAAACCAGAGCCTGGGACGGTGGAAAGAGCATGGGCTTTGGAGGCTGAAAGACCTTGGCCTTCACCCTGCCTTTGATGATTCTTAGCTGGGTGACCTTGCGCCAATCCTCGGCTTCTCTGTTTGCAGAATGGGGCTAATGACACCTAAGTTGTCAGGCTGATTTGAGGATTATAAATAAGACATTTATGAGGAACTTAGTATTTTGTGGGATTCAGTGAACTATCTATTATGTATCTAAGTTTGTTTGAGCAAGAAGGCCTAAATTTGGGAGCTCTCATTGGGGCAGATTTTCGCTCCTATTTAGAAAAACTTTTTCTTAATCACAGCCTCAGTTTTCTTTGCTAAGGAACAAAGACTGCCACAGGCTCTGTGTAGGAAGGGATAGGGAGCCGTAATTACCTTGCGAATGCTCTTGTATGTAAATTGACAAATCTGTATATAGAGAAATGTATATGGAGAAGTGTCTGGAAAGACGTTTGCCAAAATGCTAATGATGGTTATCTCTGGGAGGTGGGATTTCAGAAGATTTTATGCTTTCTTCTTTATACTTTTATTTTTTAAATGTAGAATTTTTTTTTTAAAGAAAGCATGCTTACATTTGCTTTCTATTGCTGGATTTTTCAACTTTTCCTAATAGGTTTGAATGGAGTAAGAAATGTGTTCTAATAATATATATTCTCTATCTTAGCTTACAAAGGTGTTTCTCTACCAAACACTTCCATTCACTGAAAGAAAACAATTTATGCATCTTAAAGAAACTATGCTTGCATTTGCCTTTTATTGCTGGGATTTTCCAACATGTCTTAACAGATTTCAGTGGAGAAAGAAATGTGTTCTAATAAAGTATTCTCAATCTTAGCATACAAAGGTGTTTTTCTACTAAACGCTTTTCTTCACTGAAAGGAAGTCTTACAGAAACTATACTTACATTTATTTATTTATCTTTTATTACTGAAATTTGAAATTTTCAGTTTGTCCTAATAGGTACTAATGGACAACAATGTGTTTTTCTTTATTGTTTGATTTATTTTCATTTTTTTATTTTTTTTACAAATGGCACACGAAACCTCTTTTTAAAAGGTATGAAACAAGCAAGGGATTATTCTGGCCCCGTGCATATTTTATTCCTAAAAATCTATTAGAACCTAAGGGTTACCTTTAGGAATGGACTGGTAGGTAAGCTCTGAACTTGCTCTTTCAGTGAGTATTCACTGAATAAGGCAGATACTCAGGGACTGAGCCATCCTGGAAATAGTATCTCATTTAGCCCTCAGAACAGCCTCTGAGGTAAGTATTAATAGCCCTATTTCAAAGATATAGTGAAAGATAGGTTAAGCAAGTTGCCCGAGGTCACACTTCTGATAAGTAGTACTACCAGAATTCAAAACGAGACCTGTCTGATTCCAAAGCTAGTGTTTATCAAACTGTGTTCCACACAATACTATGCTATTTGACCTGTTAATAAGTGATCTGCAACATAAAAATAGGTTTGTAGTTATATAAACATATTTTTCTCTTAGAGACTCACAGCGCACATTAAAATATAACAGGTTTTTCTCTTACACTGTTTTTTTTCTTTATCTTGGCTTTTGTTTGAGGAACACTTATTAATATCTCATAAGAGTAACGGTCTATGTAGCAACAAAGCTGTCTTATGTGGCTCCTGACTAGCTTGTAATATTGGATCAGATAAGGCTGAAGATGAGGAACTGATAGAAGTTCTTTTTTTTTTTAACTTAAAAAAATTTTAAAATAGAGACAGGGTCTTGCTATGTTGTTCAGGCTGGTCTTGAACTCCTAGGCTCAAGGGCTCCTTCCACCTCAGCTTCCCAAATTGCTGGGATTACAGGTGTGAGCCACCACGGCCAGCCTGATAGAGGTTCTTGAAGCCTCTATCCAACCTTAACCACTTCTAAGCTTGATTAAATTCAAGAGTAGATTACATGGTGCTGTTAGTACAGGTCAAAAAAAAGACAGCGATGGAATTAGAAATCCACAGGTTCTACCAGCTCAAGCCCATTGGAGGAAACTAAAGGGCAAAGTTGATCCCTAACCTCCATGTTGAGTTGTGGAAGGTAGCCACAGCTAAGTGCAGTTTGGTCACTCAGGTTTCCTGGAAACTGATGTTGGTGGCTTTTTGCATAGAACCGTGAGTCATGGGGCTAAGAGTCATAGATTTTGACTGTGGGAGGGGTGTCAGTTCCTCTAGATGATAGTTGGAAGGGGTGGGAGGCTTAATCACTGCCCAGTAACAGTGAAGAAGGGGAAAGGGAAATGGAGCAGCATTGTCTCTGGGGCCCTTATGGCATGTGGCAAAAGTAGTGACAATCTTCACTAGGTGAGAAGATTTTCTTACTCAATTTAGTATGAGTCTAGAGAGGTAGAAAGTAGGAGAGGAAGGAAGAAGAGGTTCTTCTTCCTGTCTGTGAAGGAAAGAATCAGTAGGAATGTCCCTAAGTTTGTGGGTACCTAGCCAGCTGGTGCTCTGTGGACTATCAGGTTACATGGGCCTGAACTAATTTCACAGGATACCAGGATGTTGGGGCTGATGTGACTCTAGGAGGCATCTGGCTCAATTCCTTTCTGTTACTGATGGGTAAGTTAGTTATTTTCCTATGTCCAAAACATCAGTTTATTAGCAGACTAAAAATTCAAGCTCAAAGCCCCTGACTCTGCAGTGTCATGTTCATTCCACTACATCAGATAATTCTGAGGTAATGAGGCTTTGAGAATTCAAAGATGAATAGCATAGATCTTACCCTCAAGGAGCTCACATTCTAGTGAGGGAATAGTCACTTATAAAACAAAATGGTTAGTACAATGGCAGAGATACACAGGTATTACAGATACTCCTTAGGGCAAGTGAGGGTTGGGTGTGAAGACTTAGACACAAACAGAGAAGACTTCCTGGAAAAGTGACACATCATTAGGATGAGTAACTAACCAGAATAAGAGGCCAGAAAGAAAAGAGAAAATTTCAGCAAAGAAACCCATTACCAAAGTAAGGAAGGAAGCATTAAGACAAGGATTCAATATTGCTTTGCTAAATTTTAAAGTATAATACAGGGGGTGTTGCCATGAGTGTGGAGTGATGGACAGGAGCAAATTAGGAGGGGCCTTTGACGTAAGTGCACATGCATAAATCCATCACCACAGTCAAAACACTGAGCATATGCATCACTCACCACAGATTGTTGTGGCCTTCTGTAATCCCTTTCTCTCACCCTTCCCTGCTCCCTCTCTACTCACCTCCTGCCCTCCCCCACCTTCATCCTCAGACAATCATTGATCTGCTTTCTGTTGCTATAGATTAGTTTTCATTTTCTAAAATGTTATATAACTGGAATCATACAGAATGTACTCTTTTTTATTTAACCTCTTTCACTCACCGTGATTATTTTTACATTCATCTGTGCTGTATAGGGTAACAACAGTTCATTCTTTTTAATTGCTAAGTAGTTTCCATTGTAAAATTATACCACTATTTATTTATACATTCACTTGTTTATGGACATTTGGGTTGCTTCCAGTTTGGGCTATTACAAATAAAACTATAAAACTATGAACCTTCATGTACTAGTCCTAGTATGGACATATGCTTTCATTTCTCTTGGGTAAATACCTAGGAGTAGAATGGCTGGATCATATGATAAATATATGTTTAACTTTGTACAAAACCAGCAAACTGCTTTTGAACATGGTTATACCATTTTACATTCCCACCAACAGTGTAGAAGAGTTCCAGTTTCACTATATCCTCGCCAACACTTGGTGTGGTCAGGTTTTGAAAACATTTTAGCCATTCTAAGAGATGTGGAGTGGTATCTTTCCATAGTTTTAATTTGCATTTCCTTAATGACTAATGAAGTAGAGAATTTTTTTCCTGTGCTTATTTGCCATCCATGTAGTATCTTCTTTGGTGAATTGTCTGTTTTGATCTTTTGCCCGTTTTAAAAATTGGATTGTTTATTTTCTTACCATTGAGCTTCAAGAGTTGTTTTTGTACTCTGGATACATGCCTTTTATCTCCTGTGTGATTTGGAAATATTTTTTCCCTTCTGTGCCTTGTCTTTTCATTCTCTTAACAGTGTCTTTTGAAGAGCAGAAGTTTTTAATTTTGAAGAAGTCCAATTTATCATCTTATTGTGCTTTTGGTGTCTTATCTGAGAACTCTTTGCTTAACCAAGGTTGCAAATATTTCCTTCTGGAGAATTATAGTTTTGGATTTTACCTTTAGATCTATGATTCATTACTAGTTACGATTTCATATGGAGAGAGGTATAAATGCAAGTTCCTTTTTGCATATTAATGGACAATTGTTCCAGCACCATTTGTTGAAAAAAGTATTCTTCATTCTCTAATGTATTAATTTTGTATTTTTTTGAAAATCAGTTGTCCGTATACATATGGACTCTATTTTGTTCTCTTGATATATTTATTTAACACCAGTGCTATGCTGTCTTTATTGTTGTAGTTTTATAGAAAGTAATATAATTAGGTAGTGTTTGTACTCCAATTTTGTTCTTTATCAAACTCATTTTTACTATTCTAAGTCTTTTGCATTCCCAAATGAATTTTAGAATTAATTTTTTGAAGTCTACAAAAAATTCTGCTGTAATATTGATTGGGATTACAATCTATAGATAAATTTGGAAGAACTGACATCTTAAAAATATTTAATTCCTGGTAGATGGACGTGGTATATCTCTCCAGTATTTGCATCTTTTCAATTTCTTTCAGCAATGTTTGTTTTTAAGTTTTCAGTACAATTCTTTCACAACTTTTGTCAGATTTATGCCTAAGTATTTCATACATGATGCTATTGTAAATGATACTTTTAAAAATACTTGATTTCTAATGGTTACTAGTGCATAGAATGCTATTATTTTTTGTGGATTGAATCTTGTTTCTAGCAACCTTGCTCCACTTGCTTGTTAGTTCTAGTAGTATTTTTGTAGATTTATTTAGATTTTCTACAAAGACATTCATGATATCTGTGAACAAAGCCAGTTTTACTTTTTTTCTTTCCAGTTTGGATGCCATTCTTTTCATATTTCATTTGCACTGCCTAGACACTCCAGTACAATGCCAAATAGAGTAGTTAAGAGTAAACAGACTTATTTTCTTCCTTATATAAGGGTAAGGCATTTGGTATTATACCATTAAGTACGATGTTCTTAATTCTATGCCCTTCATAAATGCCTTTTATAAGTTTGCATAAGCATTCTTCTATTCCTAGTTTGCTAAGAGTTTTCATCAGAAATAGATGTTGAATTTTGTCAAATAAATTTCCTGTATCTATTGAGAAGATAATTTATTTTCTCTTTCAGTTTGTTAATATGATTAAGTACTTTTTTCAATGTTAAAATAACCTTGCATTCCTGAGAGTAGCCCCATTTGTTCATAATTTCTTATCATTTTTCTATATCGTTAGATGCTTTTTACTAAAATCTTGTTTATAATTTTCACATCTTGTTCTGAGGAACATTGGCCCGTGGTTTTATTTCTTGTAATATCTTTCTGCTTTTAGTATCTGAAAAGTCTGGCCTCACAGGATAAGCTAGAGAGTGTACCCTCCTTTTCTATTTTCTGGAAGGTTTGATATAGAATCAGTATTATTTCTGCCTTACATGTTTAGTAGAAATCATCAATAAGACATCTGGACTAGCAGTTTTCTTTATGGGAAGATTTTTAAACTCCAAATTCAGTTTCTTATTAGAGATAGGATTATTCGGGTTATCTATTTCTTGAGTGAGATTTGATAATTTGTGCCTTTCAATGAATTCATCTATTTCATCTAAGTTCTATTGGCATGAAGTCATTTATTATATTGACTTATCTTTTTGATATCTATAGAATTTGTAGTGTTGTTCTGGCATTCCTAATATTGATAAATTTTTTTCTCTATTTTAAAATTGATTACCTGTGTATAAGTTTATCAATTTTATCAGTCTTCTAAAAGAGCCAACTTTTGTGGGGTTTTTAAAATTGTTTTTCTGTTTAATTGATTTCAGTGTTTATCTTCATTATCTACTTCCTTCTGCTTATTTTGGGTTTAATTTGTTATACTTTTTCTAGTTTCTCAAGATGCAATCTGAAGTCATTAATTTGAGACCACTCTCCTTTCAGCTATAGACATTTAGCACTAAAATTTACCCCAAAATATTGCTTTAGTGACATTCCCACATTTTCAACATGTTTTTAAAGTTTTTCTCATTCAGAATTCTAATTTTCTCTTTGATTTCTTCTTTCATCTATGAACTATTTAGAAGTATGCTATTTAGTTTCCCAATTTGAGGAAATTTTCTAGGGATATTCCTGTTATTGATTTCTAATTCAATTCCTTCTAAATTTGTTGAAACTTGGTTTATGGTCCAGAATGGTCTATCTTGGTAAATGTTTCATGTAACCTTGAAAAGAATGTATATTCTGCTGTTGTGGGGTGGAGTGTTCTATCACAATCAGTTAGTTTAAGTTGACTGATGCTGTTGTTCAAATATTTACTGCTTTTCTGTCTACTGATTCCATCAACTATTGAGAGAAGGATATTGAAC
This sequence comes from Pongo pygmaeus, assembly GCF_028885625.2. Taxonomy (NCBI): domain Eukaryota; kingdom Metazoa; phylum Chordata; class Mammalia; order Primates; family Hominidae; genus Pongo; species Pongo pygmaeus. Next base: position 118,843,497 of record NC_072373.2, on the reverse strand, counting down.
TATTCAAGTATAACTTATACTTGTCTATTTCTTCTTTCAGTTCTGTTCATTTCTGTCTCATAAATTTTGACTAGGTGCAAAAACACTTAGGATTTTTATGTTCTTTAGCTCAATCAGTTCCTTTATAATTATAAAGTAATCTTCTTTATCCTTGATAATTTTTTCTGTAATAGTGTTTGTTTTAGTCTAATATAGACACTCCAGCTTTTTTTTCCCTTTTATTAGTGTTAGTATGGTATATCTTTTTCCATCCTTTTACTTTAAAATGTATTTGCTTCTTTATATTTTAAACGTATTTTTTGTAGGCAACATAATTGGGTCGTGTTTTTTTAATCCATCTATTTATTCCTGCTTCATATTTTAAGTATTCAGACCATTTCATTTACTGTGATATTGGTATGGTTGGGATTTTAGCATATTTGTTTTTTATTTGTCTCATTTTTCTATTTGTTCTTTATTTTTTCCCATTTGTTGTTCCCCCTTTTCTCTTTTTCTGGCTTCTTTTGATTAATCGAGTATTTTTTAAGATTTTTACCTTCAAGTGAGATTTCCACTTTACATATAAGAAGCTCACAGTAGTATACTTCCATTTCTCCCTTCCCAGTCTCTACACTATTATTATCATAAAGTTTACTTTTACATTGATTATTAATGCAATGCAATATTGTTATTATTTTTGTTTGAACAGTTCAGTATCTTTTAAAGAGATTTGGCCAGGCGCAGTAACTCACGCCTGTAATCCCAGCACTTTGGGAGGCCGAGGCGGGCGGATCACAAGGTCAGGAGATCGAGACCACGGGGAAACCCCGTCTCTACTAAAAATACAAAAAATTAGCTGGACGTGGTGGCGGGCGCCTGTAGTCCTAGCTACTCAGGAGGCTGAGGCAGGAGAATGGCGTGAACCCGGGAGGCGGAGCTTGCAGTGAGCCGAGATCGCGCCACTGCACTCCAGCCTGGGCGACAGAGCGAGACTCGGTCTCAAAAAACAACAAACAAACAACAACAACAACAAAAGAGATTTAAGACGAGGTGCAGTGGCTCAAGCCTGTAATCCCAACACTTTGGGAGGCTGAGACGGGTGGATCACCTAAGGTCAGGAGTTCCAGACCAGCCTGGCCAACATGGCGAAACCCCCTCACTACTAAAAAAACAAAAAATTAGCTAGGCGTGGTGGTGCATGCCTGTAATCCCAGCTACTCAGGAGGCTGAGGCATGGGAATTTCTTGAACCTGAGAGGCGGAGGTTGCAGTGAGCCGAGATCACGCCACTGCACTCCAGCCTGGGTCACAGAGCAAGACTTTGTCTCAAAAAAATAAAAATAAAAATAAAAATATATTAAAGAGATTTAAATAACAAGAAAAAAAATATTGTGCATTTATTCCTGTAGTCACCATTTCTGGTGCTCTTTGTTCCTTTGTGTAAATCTGTAATTCCATCTGGTCTCATTTTTCTTCTGCTTAGAGGATTGCTTTTAACATTTCTTGTAGTATGAATCTACTGATGAGGAATTCCTTCACCTTTTGTATATCTTAAAGTCCTTTTTTTAAGTTAGTAAAATGTATTTTTATTGGGTATAGATTTTTAGGATGACAATTTTTTTTTCTTTAGTGTTATAAATGTGTTGCTCCACTTTCTTCCAGCTTGCCTGTTTTCCAATAAGAAGTCTGCTCTTATCCTTACAATTGTTCCTTAGTCCATAACATGTCTTTTTTTCCCCTGGTTGTTTTAAGATTTTCTTTTTATCACTGTTCCTTGAGTACTTTGATTATAAAGTACCTTAGTGTAGCTGTCTTCATGTTTCTTGTGCTTGGAGTTCATTGAGCTATTGAGCTTCTTGGTTCCTTAGGGATATTATTTTCATCAAATTTAGGATTTTATTTAGTCATTATTTCTTCAAATATTTTTTTCTCTCTCTTCTCTCCTCAACTTTAGAGACTCCAATGACATGTATATTAAGCCACCTGAAATTATTTCTCAACTCATGATGCTCTGTTCATTTAAAACATTTTATTTTCTGGCCAGGCATGGTGGCTCACACCTGTAATCCCAGCACTTTGGGAGGCCGAGGTGGGTGGATCACTTGAGGTCAGGCATGCGAGACCAGCCTGGCCAACATGGTGAAACCCTGTCTCTACTAAAAATACAGAAATTAGTTGGGCATGGTGGCACGCGCTGTGGTCCCAGCTACTTGGGAGGCTGATGCAGAATTGCTTGAATCCAGGAGGTGGAGGCTGCCGTGAGCCAAGATCACGCCACTGCACTCTAGCCTAGGCAACAGAGCGAGACTCTGTCTCAAAAAAAAAAAAAAAAAAAATATATATATATATATATATATTTTTTTTTTTCTGTCTGTGTTTCTTTGAGGATATTTTCTCTTGCCATCTTCAAGTTCGCTAGTTTTTTTCTTCAGCAATATCTAATCTGCCATTAATCCAATCCAATGTATTTTTCATGTCACACATTGTAGTTTCATCTTTAGAAGTTTGATTTGAGTCTTTTTTATATTTTCCATGTCTCTATTTATGTTTATTTTATTTTATTTCGAGACGGAGTCTCGCTCTGTCACCCAGGCTGTAGTGCAGTGGCCCGATCTCGGCTCACTGCAAGCTCCGCCTCCTGGGTTCACGCCATTCTCCTGCCTCAGCCTCCCGAGTAGCTGGGACTACAGGCGCCCGCCACCACGCCTGGCTAATTTTTTCTATTTTTTAATAGAGACGGGGTTTCACCATGTTAGCCAGGATGGTCTCCATCTCCTCACCTTGTGATCTGCCCGCCTCAGCCTCCCAAAGTGCTGGGATTACAGGCGTGAGCCACCGCGCCCAGCCTATTTTTTTAAAAACATAGTATCTGGCTTAATGGCTTTACCAATCTAACACCTGGGTTGGTTTTCATCTATCGCCATGTTATAGGTTGTACTTTCTTGTTTCTTGCATGCCTGATATTTTGAGTGAATCTATGTGTAAATTTTACTTTGTTGGGTGCTAAATATTTGGCATTCCTATAAATCTTATTGAGCTTTGTTTTAGGATGCACTTAAGTTACTCGGAAAGTGTTTAATAATTTGGGCCCTTACTCTTAAGATTTGTTGGGTAGAACAGTGTTCAGTCTAGAGATATCTGTTCCCTATTACTGAGGCCACATCCTTCTGTGTACTCTAGCCTGTGAATCTTGGGGTTTTCCAGTCTGACTGGTGGGAATAGTCACTGGTGCTGTGTGAATGCCAGGCACTGCTCAGATGGTACCTATCCTTGGGTAGTTTTGTACATGCAGGTGCTAATCTGGACTCAGCTAAATTCTTAGTGGACACTTTGGTAGACTGAATAATAGGCCCCAAATATGCCTATGCACCTGATAGGGCAAAGATGACTTTGAAGTTGTGATTAAATTAAACATCTCGAAATGGGGTGATTATCCTGGATTAGCCAGGTGGTTCTTATCTAATCATATGGGCCCTTATAAGAATGAAGCAGGAGAGATAAGAGTGGAAAGTAGCAGATGTGATGACAAAAGCAAGAAGTTGCACGATGCAAGAAAGGAGACAAGGAATGCAGGTGACTTTAGAAGCTGAGAAACACAAGGAAACAAATTCTCTCCCTGAGCCCTTAAGAAGAAATGTAGCCTAGCCAACAACCTGAATGTATACTTCTGACCTTCAGAACTGTAAAATAATAAATTTGCGTTGCTAAGGCACAAAGTTTGTGGTAATGTTTTAGCAGCAATAGGAAACTGATGCAAGCACCAGCTGCGAATCTCTGGGGTTTGCTCTCTGTGCACCTTTCTTTTGTACATTGCTGTGTCCTGTAAACCCTAGCTGACTTGGTCTCCTCAAAATCTCAGCTCTGCCAGGCTCTCCCTCTATGCTCCATGGTTTGGAAACTGTCTGTGAATATAAGCTGAGGCAGTCACAGGGCTCACACCATTTATTTCCCATCTCTCATGGGCCCGTGTCCTTCATTGTCTTACATTCAGTGTTTTGCAGACCGTTATTTTATAATCTACATTTTTTAGCTGTTTCAGGTGAGGGGGTAAATCTGGTCCCTGTTAATCCATTGGCCAGAGGCACATTTCCCAAATATGTGATTTTATATTTTTATGTTAAGAAAAGGAAAATGAAAAAGGTGAAATGAATTTTAATAACATTTTAGCTAACTCAATATGTACAAAATACTGTAATTTAAAAATGTAATCCATATTGAAAAATTACTGATATAATCCTTTTCGTACTAAGTGTATATTTTACACTTATAGCACATAGTAATTCAGACTAACCAGATTCTAAGTGCTCAAAGCTGTAGCACAGCTCTAGGGTACAGTGAATCATGAGAGTCCGTGTTTAGCTGCTCAAGGGGACTACATTCATTTGAATGTTTCAGCTTTAATGTCCTCCACCATGAAATATTCTTTGATCAACCCAGCTGAAAATCTTTGCATTTTCATGACCTTTGTTACTGTTCTTTGGGACTTGACATATTTTATCTTTTATTCATTGATGTAGCTTGTGCAAAGGGCAACAGGAAGGATTCTCAAGAATTTGGAAATGAGGACTGGCAAATGTCACATTCTAAGAGTTAATTTAATTTTTTAAAATTCTAGATAAAATGATTAAGATTATTTATTCATAGATGTGTCTTACTCTATGAGATATTTTGTCAGTGTGATACTGATAAAGGGCTGGGAAACACTCAAATTCATCATTCACTCCTGATAAACAGAGTAGTTCTTTAAGACTCAATAATCGGCCGGGCGCGGTGACTCAAGCCTGTAATCCCAACACTTTGGGAGGCTGAGGCGGGTAGATCACCAGGTCAGGAGTTTGAGATCAGCCTGGCCAACATGGTGAAACTCCGTCTCTACTAAAAAAAAAATACAAAAATTAGCCGGGCATGGTGACGGGCGCCTGTAACCCAGCTACTCGGGAGGCTGAGGCAGGAGAACGGCTTGAATCTGGAAGGTGGAGGTTGCAGTGAGCTGAGATCATGCCACTGCATGCCAGCCTCGGCGAAAGAGCAAAACTCCATCAAAAAATAAATAAATAAATAAATAAATAAATAAAGACAGACTAAATAATCGACTAAATAATCATGGGTTCAATTTATTGAGTACCGGTCTTGCTGTATGCCAGTCTGTGTGATAAGATCATTTAATATTCACATCCACCCTATAAGGGATAAGTATTGGCCTGTTTTACATAGGAAGAAATTGTGACTGGAACTGTTAAGTTGATGTCCAATTCTCACACGGCTGTTTAGAGGCATATGTAAGAGGAAAATTCAAGTTTGACCCCAAAGCCTGGGTAGTAAATCATTACACTTTACTTCTGATATATATTCAAATGCATTTATAATCTAATTTATTTTATTTTAATTTTATTAAAGTAATGATGTAGATTTAAGAATAATCCTGAGGAGTAAGACAAGAAGAAAAAGGGGGAAAAGAACACAAAGTAAAGGAAAAGGGTATGAGATAGATACAAGTATTTGGTGTTTACAACAGAGAAATTCACTTTATTGTGGAAGAGAAGTAGCTCATCAGGCTTATCTACAGCCTGGATGAACTATTCCCTCAAGACCATGTGATTCCCGGGTACCTTGAAACTGCAAAGAAGATACTATGGATTGCACAAGTGACCCATGCACTGGAAAAGGCATAATTTTAATGGAAAAAAATCACTGCCTCAACATTCTGCTTGATATATCAGTCCTGTGCACAGTTTTAAAAAGGAGTCACTTTATAGAATATCATTACCTCTGACAGAAAATTCAAAATTCTGGCCAGGTGCAGTGTCTCATGCCTGTAATCCCAGCACTTTGGAAGGCCAAGGCAGGCGGATCACCTGAGGTCAGAAGTTTGAGGCCAGACTAGGCAACATGGTGAAACTTCGTTTCTACTAAAAATACAAAAATTATCTGGGCATGATGGTGCATGCCTTTAGTCTCAGCTACCTGGGAGGCTGAGGTGGGAGGATCACTTGAGCCTGAGAGGTGAAGGTTGCAGTGAACTGAGATTGTGCCACTGCACTCTAGCCTGGCTGACAGACTGAGACCCTGAAAGAAGAAAGAAAGAGAGAAAGAGAAAGAGAAAGGAAAGGAAAGGGAAAAGGAAAAGGAAAAGGAAAAGTCAAAATTCTGTATCTGGATTTCTAGAATTGAGGACCAGACATTGGACATTGATGTCCTCACTAAGAAAATTATATTCTAGTTGAAAAAATTAAAGCTTACATTGCTATCTCTTTTTACTTCCCCATTGCATATTTGTTGGCTTGTTTTATCTCTGCTGTAAGACTGTTATCTTCTGGAGGATAGCTACTGCTTAGTCATGGTTGCATCTTCCACAACATCTAGAACAGAAAATATAAATGTTTCTGCAATAAAAGAATAAATGAGGCGTGGATATGTTCCCCCTACTTTCATGTGGAGAAGTTTACTGATCAAATATAGTATGTACATGAATCACAGAGTATTTAAGAAACTGGCTGATCAAGCTGTTGGCTTTCTTGATGGCTGATTGACCAGTCCATCCCGACTTCAAGGGCTTAAGTGTCCAGGCACTAGTTGCTAATGCTGCAGTTAGAGCTAAAGCACTGGCCTGGTCTCTGTCACTGTGACTCATCCTCTTCTAAGAATGGCTCTATTTTCTTCTACAATACTTAATTCAATGTTAAGCATTGTTGGCTTGCTGAACTGGACAAAAAGTGAATGTCTAAGATGAGCCAGTTGGTATTTCAGTTCAGAACTAGGAAAGCGGAGAGTTTGGGGAAACTTTCCAGAGGAGAGCCATAGCTCAAACCCAAGGTAATGCTAGAGATCCCTGAACATTTGTGCACTCTGATCTCTGGCTACCTTACAGAGCCAGGTAACTTACTTTCTTCTTCCTTATTCCTTAGGGCAAGAATATCACGGCATGGGCATGAGTAGCTTGAAATTGCTGAAGTATGTCCTGTTTTTCTTCAACTTGCTCTTTTGGGTAAGTGTGTCTCTTCTGAGCATGGTTTAGCTCACCTTTACCCGGTTAAGCTCTCCTCATTCCTCTACTGAAGAGGCTGGTGTGGGGTAAAATGCATGCATGTTTGGGTCATGTCCAGCACAACCATCCTAGAAACAAAGGAGTAATAATTTTTCCCCTCTTCCTGCCACAGAATAAACCTGCAAAATTGAAAGGTACTAGTGCAGTTATTAATGGAGGTGCTGTTTCTCTCTGAGGGCTTTAGTTTACTACTACTCATAGCTAACATATATAGGTGAGAAACCTGAGACTGTGCTCTGGATATTGAGTGCCTCTGTTTTTCTTGTCTTTTTTCTGGATTCCTTGAAACAATAAGTGATTGAAAGGAAAGTCACCCTTTCTGGGGAGGTTTCACTGTACAAAATTCAGCAATTGAATTTCAGATATAGGATGGGTTGGTACTTGTGTATATGAGAAGATTATTATAAGTTTGGCTTCTCTAGTTTTCTGCCTACCAAGATGAGCTTCCTCAAGCAGGGCATCTTCTCTACATGGTCATGGTTTCTACAGGGAAAGCCATGTGTGAGCGACTGAAAAGATAAGGAACAAGAAGTTAGACCTATATATGGTGAAGATATTGTGTGGCTCACAGAAGTGATCTTTCCTTGGTATCTGGAAATGGGTAGGAAGAGTTGTGAGTAGGTCTCCACATGAGAAAGCTGGGATTGCCTCTCCAATGTAAGCATGGAAAAGTTTGGTAAAGAAATTGTTCATGAGACTCTTGATTGAGCCAGTTAAAAACAAAGTGATTCTGATCTCAAGGAAGTGAGAATATGAGGAGATACCCAAGAACCACATTTTGCTTCAGGATGTTGTGGGATTCTTCCTTTCAGATCTGTGGCTGCTGCATTTTGGGCTTTGGGATCTACCTGCTGATCCACAACAACTTCGGAGTGCTCTTCCATAACCTCCCCTCCCTCACGCTGGGCAATGTGTTTGTCATCGTGGGCTCTATTATCATGGTAGTTGCCTTCCTGGGCTGCATGGGCTCTATCAAGGAAAACAAGTGTCTGCTTATGTCGGTGAGTCCTTACAGCAGATGTGGTGCCCCAAGTCGGGGAGATGGTGCCTAAATCCCAGGCAAGATGTTTCTTGGTAGATCACTTATAGGCACAGAAAGATCATAGGAAAATGAGATTGGTACCTCAGATCAGCCAAGTCTGCCCAGACCAATAGTATATTATGTAAGACTAGGGTCCCATGGACAGGTGAAAGAGGGCATTGCTATCCCCCTTGTAGCCATTTTTACACTGCTAATAATGACTTTTGTCATTATTATAATTCCCCTTGATAGCATTTTATTTTTTCTTTATGACTGGATGAAATCAGGTGTCATCCATCTTCTGAAATCCTCCTCATGCTAGCTATTATTATGTACTTTCAGATTCTGACTCAGAGTCGCTAACTAATGGAAAATAATTTCTAGACTCTTTCCTCCCCAAATGCCAAAGGATGCTTCCTTAACTCATATCTGCACAAGATACTCCATAGAGAGATCCAACTTAGGTGAGGGCTCTGGCTGCAGCCATTGAGGTCTAATGTGAGAGATGCTAGAGCCTTTTGCATGTTCCCTATCAGGTACTATCCTGAGGAGTACCTTAAGGCTTAGGTTTTGCCTGTAAGCACAGTGCCTGTAGAGCACTGAGCTCTACATTTCTCTAGTGTTCCCAGAACAGAGCTTGGTATAACAGTGCCACTCTACCAATAGGCGTGGGTTTCTAATCACCTTGGTTCTTCCTTAAGTCATTTGGTTGATCTTTTTTCCATTATGGTTCAACATTTTGGTGGTGGTTTTTTTTTTTTTTTCTTGTTGTTGTTGTTTTGGAGATGGAGTTTCACTCTTGTTGCCCAGGCTGGAGTGCAATGGCATGATCTCAGCTCACCACAGCCTCCGCCTCCCGGGTTCAAGCCATTCTCCTGCCTCAGCCTCCCGAGTAGCTGGGATTACAGTCATGCACCACCATGCCCGACTAATTCTGTATTTTTAGTAGAGACAGGGTTTCTCCATATTGGTCAAGCTGGTCTCTAACTCCTGACCTTAGGTGATCCACTTGCCTCGGCCTCCTGAAGTGTTGGGATTATAGGCGTAAGCCACTGCACCCAGTCTGTACGGGTCAACTCTTAAACTGGAGCCAAGAGAAAGAATTTTAAAAAAAGTCCCTCTTCTCAGATAGTTCTCAGACTAATGGCAAAGGATGGAAGATAGCAGACGGGGGTAAGGTAAATGTTTTAAGCAGTCAAAATTAATGTTGGGGTAAAAAAGGTGAAGGAGAAGGAATAAGTGAAAATGTTTTCTGTTGTGTGTTATTAGCATAAAAGGAGTAAGCATTGAAAGCTGGAAACAAATATGAGTTAGAACCATGGCTAGGACCCTTCTTTCCACCATTGTACAGGGCTCCTCTCAGCCACTACCAGCAGTCCTCCACCCAGAGGTATCCCTGATCTTGTAGAAAGGACCAGGCCCCAAATGATCTAGTTTACCGACCTTTTGCTTAACTGCTTCAATAGGCAGATGTCAAAATTGCTTAACTTATTCAACAGGTGGTGTTGTGTATGTATTATGCATGTAGTGCTCTGATAGGCACAGCAGGTAGGAGAGAGCAAAGAAGACAGTTGATCTGCCCTCTAGAGTCTAATTGTAGAAAAAGAACACATTTTCACAAAACAAAAGAAGGCTTACAACGGCCTGAGGAGGCAGAACAGGAACATCCTGTACGTGCGCAAACGCCCCTGGACGCTCCCAGAGCTGAGTGGGAGTGGGACGAGAATGGGGATCAGTGCGGTGATAATGTATCTGCTTTGTTCCAGTTCTTCATCCTGCTGCTGATTATCCTCCTTGCTGAGGTGACCTTGGCCATCCTGCTCTTTGTATATGAACAGAAGGTAAGTTATAAAGACAACAACTCATTGTCTTAATACTGAAAGTGGGGAGTATGCAGTGGAGAAGTTGGTACAAAATTACAAAATAAGTCCTATAATAGAGATAGAAATGAAGTGGAAGGATAGAGGAAACAGAGTAATTGTAATTGGGGGGAGAAAAAATTTGTATGAAAGAGACTGTATCTGAGTGGTATCTTGAGAGGTGCCTGGAAAGAACAGTAAAACAAGTGTTTCTTCCTCTACTTGCTTTCCTCTGTGTATTTGGCAGGAGAGAATGTCTGCCTCAGTGCCTAAGGATAGTCCTTGCTTTAATTGACCCTTTTCCTCCCTTGTAAAGCCAGAGCTCTAGAAGGAAGCAAGCCTACTAAATACTTCTTCCTTCAATGCCACCTCGTGCTCAGCATGTATGCCCATAGATAAACACCCTCCCCTCACCCTTAGTTCTGAGGAGACCATTTGGAAGGGAAGAGCAAGTGGAACCACTAATCTATACTGGAAATTCCTTATTCCTTGAACTCACCTGCTTTTTACCATGTCTCCTCTGCTGGAATGTGCCTACCCAGCTGAATGAGTATGTGGCTAAGGGTCTGACCGACAGCATCCACCGTTACCACTCAGACAATAGCACCAAGGCAGCGTGGGACTCCATCCAGTCATTTGTGAGTACAGGTGGAATCCTCTTCAGATCAACCCAGACTTCATTTTCAAGCCTAAATCCTTGGGGGCTAGTTCCTTTTTCTGGAAGTTTCAGAATCTAAGGTCCACATCCCTGAATCCCAGAATAATGCCTTGGCTATCACAAACATGGGAGCCAAGTAATTAGTCTGATAAGTAAAAAGTTCTCTATATTCTCTTTCATCGTTTTCTAACATGAATAGGTTTATTATCTAAGTTCTACTAGGACGTGAAGAAGACCCAAACACAGCAAACTGGATTAGTTTATGTATTTTCCAAAATTTTACTGAAAACAGCATTGTATAACACAAGAAATTGCCATTGAATTCCTGAGTTGCCCAAATCAGGCTTGTTACCTAGGCCACCAACACCCCATTCTTCATGCACTGTTTCCACCCACAAACGTGTCTATGTATATGTACAGCATATACAAGCTCTGCGTTCCTGACATGATGTGTTGGGAGATAAAGATGGAGCCTTGCACCAGTATAATCTATTTGTGTCTCAAAACAGTACCACTATGACCGCACGCCAGCTTAGTGTGGAGTAGAAGAAATGGCACAGGAATTACAGCCTGGAGACCAGAATTGGGTAGCCCTGGGGAAGTCACTTAACTTATTTAGATCTCCAATTCTTTATTTTTTCAATTCAGTTTAGAAAACTTTTTATTATATAATTTTTAGAAATATACAAAAGAGAAAAACAGAAAAATGAATCTCCCAACTCTTCAATAGTTAACATTTTCCAGTGTCATCTCATCTAATTCCCCACACTTTTTTTGTTAGAATATGTTAAAATACTAGACAATATATTATTTCACCCACTAAATATAAAAGAACTTCTTTTTAATACACCTAAAATTTTATAATTTCTTAATACCACTAATAAAGTCTATACTATGCAGCCATAAAAAATGATGAGTTCATGTCCTTTGTAGGGACATGGATGAAATTGGAAATCATCATTCTCAGTAAACTATCGCAAGAACAAAAAACCAAACACCGCATATTCTCACTCATAGGTGGGAATTGAACAATGAGAACACATGGACACAGGAAGGGGAACATCGCACTTCAGGAACTGTTGTGGGGTGGGGGGAGGGGGGAGGGATAGCATTGGGAGATATACCTAATGCTAGATGACGAGTTAGTGGGTGCAGCGCACCAGCATGGCACATGTGTACATATGTAACTTACCTGCACATTGCGCACATGTACCATAAAACCTAAAGTATAATAATAATAATAAAAAAATTTTAAAAAGTCTATAATTAAATTTCCCTAATTTTCTCAAAAAACTTTAATTGACTTGTTCAAATCAAAATCTTAACAAGGCCTATGTGTTTATATTTGAATGATAGGTCTCTCTATTTGTCTTTTAATCTATAATAGTACACCTCTTTGTTCTTGCTCTTTGTGGAAAGAAATTAGGCTATTTGTCCTTTAGACTTCTCCACTCTCTAGATCTGGCTAGTTGCTTCCTCGAGTATTTTGGTATCAGGGAGTCTGTGTCTCCCATAAGCCCCATGAACTTAAAAGTTTGATGTGGTTTTTGTTTTGTGGTAAGATTGCCATAGCGGTCACTTCCTGTTGAATCGTGTAAGCAGGTACATAATATCTGATGGTCCTCCTTTCTGTGATCTTAAGACTGGTTGGTGGGTCCAGGGGTGGTCAGCCTAATCCCTCCATTATGCAGTCCCTGGGTGCCTTATTCTTGATCTGTAAAATGTGACTAGATTAAGCACAGGGGTCTCTACTCCACAGGGATCTTACGTGAATGAAATGGTATAACAGATTAGAAAGCACTTTGTTTTAAGGAGCCCATAGCAATCAGACCAATTCTGGACGTCTGCTATAGAGTCAGATCTGAAGGGCCCACCTTTTCCTCTAAGGTCCACAGCCTTTTTTCACTGTTGACTTTCTAACCATCATCATTTTGGGGGTTTGGCTTTTAGCTGCAGTGTTGTGGTATAAATGGCACGAGTGATTGGACCAGTGGCCCACCAGCATCTTGCCCCTCAGATCGAAAAGTGGAGGTAATTTTGTCGGCAATGTTTCTGTTATTGACCTCTTTGTTTAAATGTTTAATTACCTTGGAAACTGCAGTCATAGAGGACCTAGACTTTCTATTGAAAAACAGGGGACCTTGAATAAAAGAGAGGCCAGGGCAACAACCTTGGGTAATTAGAAAAATCAGAAAAACATATGAACAAACTCATTTAGACTAGAGACACTGTGATTGATCTTGCTACACTAGACTATTACATTAGAGGGGAACAGTTACTTTTGTGTGAAAGTAGGAGAGGGTTGTGTCTAGATATTTCTTAAGCAAGAAGTAGGTCTCCTTATGGTTAAAAGTAAAATGTATAGGGTTGAGATAGAAAAGCTTCTCCCTCTCCCTCTTTCTCTGCTCTTCTTCCTTGGAGATGGCAGAATCCAGCCCCTTAGGGAAATGAATCATAGGTGAAGGAGTAAGGAGTTGAGGGAGACAAAGTTAGTGGAACTACTGACACAACCTGTCCAATTAATTTGGACCTCCAGAATAGGCTCTGAGAAGAAGCCACAACTATCTTCCAACTAGACCAAATCCCTGAGGTCTTGTCTCCTCATGTTATCTGCTCCTGAAGGGGTTTGGAAATCTCCAGGATTTTTCAGGTTTGTGGAGAAAGACTAGGACACCCATTGACCAGCAACTGCCCTGGCGTTTGGTAGGGCTATGATGGATTTACTGAATGTTGAAGCAGAAAGTGAAATGCAAACCAATTTTAGTATTGCATGCCCTATGTTAATCTCTGGTCAGCACTGAGTGTTCAAAGACAGCAGGACGTCGGTTGCTGACCTGCCTCTTAGAAGCTAGTTTAACTCAGCGGGTAAGGATCTAGGACTTCTACATTAGTTACCATTGTAATGATAACAACACCAGAAAAGTCTCTAGTTTAATATTTCCCATGTTATGCCTGTTTCTTCATTCATGTAAAGAAAATAAAAATATAATACCTAAGTCTCTTTGTATTACATAAAGCAAAATGCAAAGCACTGTATCTTCCGAATACTCCTCTTGATATGGTGGAATTATAGAGTAGTATCATTTGTAACTGAAATGTTTTCTAGGGCTGCTATGCAAAAGCAAGACTGTGGTTTCATTCCAATTTCCTGTATATCGGAATCATCACCATCTGTGTATGTGTGATTGAGGTAAGAGCTTAACCATAGGGTTATTGTGAGGATTACATGAGTTAAGTCAGGTAAGGTTTCAGAATAATACCAGGTACACAGTATTTACACAATAAATGTTAGCTATTTTTACTAGTATCTGAATTCCCCCAGCCAAGTAGCAAATAATGTAATTAACAATTTGCTTTAAGGTATATAGAAAATGTGCTATAAGAACATCTCTCGGCCAGGTGCGGTGGCTCACGCCTGTAATCCCAGCACTTTGGGAGGCCGAGGCGGGTGGATCACGAGGTCAGGAGATCAAGACCATCCTGGCTAACATGGTGAAACCCCGTCTCTACTAAAAATACAAAAAATTAGCCAGATGTAGTGGCAGGTGCCTGTAGTCCCAGCTACTTGGGAGGCTGAGGCAGGAGAATGGCGTGAACCCGGGAGGCGGAGCTTGTAGTGAGTGGAGATCGCGCCACTGCACTCCAGCCTGGGCGACAGAGCGAGACTCCGTCTCCAAAAAAACAAAAAAGAACATCTCTCTGGCCAATTCATTCCTCAGAGATATGAGTGATTCACATGATTCACAGTCAAACAAAAAGCCACCAAGCAGAATCCCACTGTGATCCCTCCTCAACTGGTCTGAAAAATACGAATTGATAAAGCATTTCATTTGAAAACCTGATCTTGCATGTTAAGGGGCTGATGACGAAAATTGTAATCAATTTCCTCTTTGTTTCTGTGCTTAGTTTGACAAGTGATGGGTGAATTGAGGGTAGTTTTTTGTCCTTTTTAATAAAAAAGGACAAAAATAATGTGATATTTCTAACATTTTTCTACCCAAGTGTTGGGTATATCATAGATTAGTTAAAACTCAACCAGGAAGCTCAGAGAAAATGATTTTTCTCTGTTTGGAAACAAAGGAGGCACAGAGCATGGATAGAGATAACTCATTGCACAGTGTTCAGTGAGCAGAATATGACCATCCTAGCAGCAGGGCTTCTGTGACTTCCTCAGAAGATAAAACATGCTCCAGTACTTTACAGCCTGTTATCTTGTCATCATTGACCCCGTTTCTCTCCCCACTGCTATTCTTTAACTAAAGGAAAGAGCTCCTGAGAGAGACTTGAAAGTAACGGTTGGAAGGGTGGTTTCAGTGTAATGGATACATTCTTTTTCTCAGAGGCCAATCCCAGGCATTGTGAAAGAAATGGCTTTTCTTATGAAGACTTCAAATTTTCCCAACTCTTTTCACAGGTGTTGGGGATGTCCTTTGCACTGACCCTGAACTGCCAGATTGATAAAACCAGCCAGACCATAGGGCTATGATCTGCAGTTGTCCTGTGGTGAAGAGACTTGTTTCATCTCTGGAAATGCAAAACCGTTTATAGCATGAAGCCCTACATGATCACTGCAGGATGATCCTCCTCCCATCCTTTCCCTTTTTAGGTCCCTGTCTTATACAACCAGAGAAGTGGGTGTTGGCCAGGCACATCCCATCTCAGGCAGCAAGACAATCTTTCACTCACTGATGGCAGCAGCCATGTCTCTCAAAGTGGTGCAACTAATATCTGAGCATCTTTTAGACAAGAGAGGCAAAGAGAAACTGGATCTAATGGCCCAAGATCAAAGGGTGAACCCAGGATATGAATTTTTGCATCTTCTCATTGTCGAATTAGTCTCCAGCCTCTAAATAATGCCCAGTCTTCTCCCCAAAGTCAAGCAAGAGACTAGTTGAAGGGAGTTCTGGGGCCAGCCTCACTGGACTATTGTCACAACCCTCTGTTTCTCTTTGACTAAGAGCCCTGGCTACAGGAATTACACAGTTCTGTTTCTCCAAAGGGCAAGATCTCATTTCAATTTCTTTATTAGAGGGCCTTATTGATGTGTTCTAAGTCTTTCCAGAAAAAAACTATCCAGTGATTTATATCCTGACTTCAACCAGTCACTTAGCTGATAATCACAGTAAGAAGACTTCTGGTATTATCTCTCTATCAGATAAGATTTTGTTAATGTACTATTTTACTCTTCAATAAATAAAAGTTTATTATCTCAATCACAACATTCCTATATATCAAACACTCCTTCCATGACCCAGCCTGATTACCCTGATTAATGCACCAAACTAGGTGTATTAATTGTCTACTGCTGCATAAAAAATTACTCCAAAATTTAGTGGCTGAGGACAACAAACATTTATTATCTCATGGTTTTTGTGGGTCAGGAATCTAGGAGTAGCTTAGCTGGGTGATTCTGGTTCACAGTCTCTCAGGTAACTGCAATCAACATGTCAGCCTGGGCTGCAGTAACCTTAAGGCTCAACTGAAAGAGGATCTACTTTCAAGCTCTCTCACCTCGCTGTTGGCAAGCCTCAGATCTTTGCCACTTGTGCCTTTCCACAGGACTTCCTTATGACATGGAAGCTGGCTTCCCCCCATTTAAGGACATCCAAGAAAGGGCATGAGATTCGGCACCCAAAACAGAAGCCACAGTTTGTTGTTTTCGTTGTTGTTGTTTTGAGATGGAGACTCGCTTTGTCCCATAGGCTGGAGTGCAGTGGCACAATCTCAGCTCACTGCACCCTCCGCCTCCCAAGTTCAAGCGATTCTCCTGCTTCAGCCTCCTGACTGGGACCACAGGTGTGTGCCACCATGCCTGACTGATTTTTTGTGTGTTTTTAGTAGAGATGGGGTTTCACCATGTTGGCTAGGCTGGTCTTGGACTCCTGACCTCTGATGATCCACCCGCTTCAGCCTCCCAAAGTGCTGGGATTACAGGCGTGAGCCACACCACAGTTTTTTTTATAACCTCAGATGTGCCACCACATCAGTTCTGCCATATACTGTTTTTAAAAAGTGAGTTGAATTGTTCAGCTCACACTCAAAAAAAAAAAAAAAAAAAAAAAAAAAAGGAGATTATAGACAAGGATATAAATCTGTAGCAGATAGAGATCACTGGAGGTCATCTAAGAGGTTGCCAACCCCACCATATTTGTTTGGTCAAAAAAAGAAGCTAAATTGAATTGTCTATAAGCTAAATTTAATTATCTACATATAACCACACTTTGTAAGGCAGAAAATAAGACCATATCTAATAGGGAGCCAAATGTAGAGAAGTCAGAGAAAGGAATAGAGAAAAACTGGTTGCTGTTCTTGAAGTTTTATGTGTCATCTCCCCTCTCCCTTTAAAAAAATTAGTATTTCAGTGGTAGTCTGTAGAAAAACCTACAACTTTTGCATTTTCCTGAGACAAAGAAATAGCAGAGGAGACATTCTCTCTCTCTCTCTGTTTTTTTTTGTTGTTGTTGTTTGTTTTTTGTTTTTGGTTGTTTGTTTGTTTTTTTCTGAGACACAGTTTTTTGCTCTTGTTGCCCAGGCTGGAGTACAGTGGTGCAGTCTTTGCTCACTGCAACCTCCACCTCCTGGGTTCAAGTGATTCTCTTGCCTCAGCCTCCTAAGTAGCTGAGATTACAAGCACACGCCACCACACCCAGCTAATTTTTGTATTTTTAGTAGAGATGGGGTTTCAGCATGTTGGTCAGGCTGGTCCCGAACTTCTGACCTTGTGATCTGCCCACCTTGGCTTCCCAAAGTGCTGGGATTACAGGTGTGAGCCACCTCGCACCCAGCCTTTTTGTTTTTTTTCTTTTTTTTTTAGATGGAGTCTCACTCTGGCCAGGCTGGAGTGCAGAGGCCTGATCTTGGCTCATTGTAACCTCTGCCTCTCTAGTTCAAGCAATTCTCCTGCCTCAGCCTCCGGAGTAGCTGGGATTACAGGTGCACACCACCACGCCTGGCTAATCTTTGTATTTTTACTAGAGACAGGGTTTCACCATGTTGGCCAGGCTGGTCTCAAGCTCCTGACCTCAGATGATCCACCTGCCTTGGCCTCCCAAAGTGCTGGGATTATAGGCGTGAGGCACCATCCCCGGTGAGACATTCTCTTCAGTATCACAAGTTTCAAAAGTATCTCACATTAAACATGCACAAAATGAAACTTATCATTCTATCTTCCAAATCTGCTTCTCTTCTTTGTTCCCCATATTAGTGAGTGATAACATCACCCACCTAGTTTTCCTAGCCAGAAGCCTAGGCTTTGTCTTTAACTCTAGCCTGTCCTTTACTCCCAAAAACAAGTCAGAGTCAGTCATGAAGCTCTGAGGATTCACCCACCAAGTATCACCAAATTCATTAATTCTCCCTATTTCATTAACTTGCCTGCCTGTATTCCTTCAATAATCTACTATCTGCTCTTCTAGTATTCACCATTGGCCCTTATCTACACTATTTTGCATATAGCAGCCAAAGTAATATTTCTAAAACATAAATGTAATAATGACACTTTTATGCTTGAAACTCTTCAATGACTCTGTTGTTATTAGGATAAAGTCTAGATTTTTTATTTATTATAGCTGTGAAGCCCTACATGAGATGGCCCACTCTTAACTCTCCAGCCTTCCTCTTGCCATTCTCATTTTGTTTTACTCACCAAAAGAATACAGCACATAGTGCATCTTAAAAGAAGCATGCTTAGATTTACCTTTTAAATGGGTATATGTAAACCTTTCATAATAAGGCTTTGTGGAACAAAGGCAAGAGACATCCCTTAATAGCATGCTCCCACTTGCTTACAGTGATCAAATCAAACTAAATCAATCACTAAAAAAAAAGACAGAAATACAGACAGAAAGGAAGAAAGAAGAAAGAATTCTAAAGAATAAATTTCAGGCATTAAAAACAGTGATCTCGGAACGTCTGAAATACAAGAAGGATCAAAGAGAAGAGGTAAATATGTGGAAAATATAAATGACCACTGATTTTATAAAAGTTATAACAATATGTTCCTTGAATTATAAACAAAAGATAGAAGGTATAGCGAGATGGTGGAATAGAATACCAGTTTCCCCTCCCCACCCAAGGACACCAATTTAACAACTATCTAACACAAAAAAACACCTTCGTAAGAACCAAAAATTAGGTGAGTCCTCATAGGACCTGCTGTTAAGTTTGTATCACTGAAAGTCATGCTGGAGAGGTGAGTAAAACAGTTTTGAATCTCTAATGCCACCCCTGGCAGCAGCAGCATGATGCGGAGAGTGTCTCTGGGTGCCGGGGGAGGGAGAACACAGCAATTGTGTGGCACTGAACTCAGTGCCATCCCGTTAGAGCAGAAAGGAAACTGGACCAAACTCTGCTGGTGCCTGCCCATGGAGGGAGCATTTAAATCAGCCCTAACCAGAGGGAAATCGCCAATCCCAATGGTCAAAACTTGAATTCCTGCAAACCTCATCACCAACAGCTACAGTGCTATGTGTTTCTAAGTAAATTTGGAAGGCAGTCTAGGCCATAAGGATTGCAAATCTTAGGTCCTAGGGTTGAACCAGGCCCAGAGACAGTGGATTGGAAGGGGCATGTGACCTACTAAGACACCAGCTGGGGTGGCTAAGAGAGTGCTGGCATCACCCTTCCCCTAACCCCAGGCTGCACAGCTCACAGCTTCAAAAGAGACACCTTCCTTCTGCTTAAGGAGAGGGGAGGGAAGAGAGAGGAGGACTTGTTTTGCATCTTGGATACCAGGTCAGCCACAGTAGATAGAACACCAGTCAGAGTTGTAAGGTCCCTGTTTCAGGCCCTAGCTCTTGGATAGCATTTCTGGACAACCTCTGGGCCAGAAGGGAATCCATTGCCTTGAAGGGAAGAACCCAGTCCTGGCAACATTCATCACCTGCTAAGTGAAAAGCCCCCAGGCTCTGAATAACCAGCAGTGAAACCAAGTTACTATGTCCAGGGCTTTGGGTGACCCTCTGAGACTTGCTTGCTTCAGGTGAGATTCAGCACATTGCTAGCTGTGGTGGCTATTGGCTGAAACTCCTTCTACTTGAGAAAAGCGGAGGGAAAAGTAAAGGAAACTTTGTCTTGCACCTTAAGTACCAGCATGGGCACAGGGGAATAGAGCACCAAGTAGGCTCCTGAGGTCCCTGATTTCAGGACTCGACTCTTGAACAGCATCTCTGGACCTGTCCTGGGCCAGAAGGGAGCCCACTGTCCTGAAGGGTGAGTCCCAAGACAGGCAGCATTCACCACAAGCTGACTTATGAGTACTTGGACCTTAAAGGAACATCAGCAGTAGTCTGGCAGTACTCCCTATGGCTTGTGGTGGTAGTGGCTACAGGGTGAGGCTCCTCTGCCTTTGGAAAGGGGAGAGAAGAGTGGGGAAGACTGAGTCTTATGGTTTGAATGCCAGCTCAGCCACAGTACAATAGAATATCAGCTAGAGTTCTAAGGTTTTCCACCCTAGTCCCTGACTCCCAGACAGCACCTCTGGAACCACCCAGGGTCTAGAGGGACTTGGCACTCTGAAGAGAAGGACGCGGGCCTGGTTGGTTTTGCCATCTGCTGATTGTAGAGCCCCAGGGCATTAAGTGAACATATGCAGTAGTCAGAGAGTGGTTACAGCAGGCCTTGGGTGAGACTCAGTGCTGTGCTGGCTTGAGGTAAGACCCAGCACAGTCATAGTGGTGGTGGCCACAGGCGTGCTTGTGTCACTCCATCCCCAGGTTTAGATGGCTCAGAACAGAAAGAGAGAGAGAATCCCTTAGTTTTGGAGAAAGTGAGGGAAGAGAACAAGATTCTCTGCCTGGTAATCCAGGGAATTCTCCAAGATTTTATCCAAGACCATCAAAGTAGTACTTCTATGAGTCCATAAGAATCACAGTATTACTGAGCTTGGGGTGCCCCTAAAGCAGATACAGCTTAGATTACAACACTCAAGTCCTTTTGAATATCTGAAAAGCCTTCCCAAAAAGTACAAGTACAAACAAGCCCAGACAGTAAAGACAACAATAAATACCTAACTCTTCTATGCTCAGACACTAAAGGACATCTGTTAGAAGCAATACCATCCAGGAAAACATGACCTCACCAAAAAAACTAAAGAAGGCACCAGGCGCCAATCCTGGGGAAACAGAGATATGCAAGCTTTCAGACAGAATTCAAAATAGCTGTTTTTGGGAAACACAAATTCAGGGTAACACAAAGAAGGAATTAGGAATTCTATCAGATAAATTTAATGAAGAGATTAAAATAATTAAAAAGAATCAAACAAATTCTGGAGCTGAAAAATGCAATTGCCATATTAAAGAATGCATCAGAATCTCTTAGTAGCAGAATTGATCAGGAAGAAGAAAGAATTAGTGAGCTTGAAGACAGGCTATTTGAAAATACAGTCAGAGAAGATTTTAAAAAAGAATAAAAAACAATGAATCATGTCTGCAGGATCTAGAAAATAACCTCGGAAGGGCAAATTTAAGAGTTATTGGCCTTAAAGAGAAGGTACAGAAAGAGATAGGAGTAGAAAGTTTATTCAAGGGGATAATATCAAAGAATTCCCCAAACCTAGAGAAAGATATCAATATCCAAGTATAAGAAGGTTATAGAGCACCAAGCTGACTTAATCCAAAGAAGACTACCTCAAAGCATTTAATAATCAAACTCCCAAAGATCAAGCACAAAGAAAGGATTCTAAAAGCAGCAAGAGAAAAGAAACAAATAACATACAATGGAGCTCCAATACATCTGGTAGCAGACTTTTCAGTGGAAATCTTACAAGCCAAGAGAGAGTGGCGTGACATATTTAAAGTGCTGAAGGAGAAAAACCTACCCTCGAATATTATAACCAGCAAAAATATCCTTCAAAAATGAAGGCGAAATAAAGACTTTCCTAGACAAACAAAAGCTGAGGGATTTCATCAACACCAGATTTGTCCTACAAGAAATGCTAAAGGGAGTACTTCAATCAGAAAGAAAGGGATGTTAATGAGCAATAAGTAATCATATGAAGATACAAAGCTCACTGGTAATAGTAAGTACACAAAAAGACAAAGAATATTATAACACTGTAACTGTGGTGTATAAACTACTCTTATCCTAAGTAGGAAGACAAAACAATGAAGCCAATCAAAAATAATAACTACAATAACTTTTAAGACATAGACAGTACAATAAGATATAAATAAAAACAACAAAAAGTTAAAGAGCAGAAGGATGAAGTTAAGGCACAGAGGTTTCATTAGTTTTCTTTTTGCTTTTTTTAAATGCAGACAGTGTTGTTATCAGGTCAAAATAATGGGATATAAGATAGCATTTGCAAGTCTCATGCAAAAACATATGATGGATACACAAGGAATAAAAAGCAAGAAACTAAATCATATCATCAGAGAAAAATCTTCACTAAAGGAAGACAAGAAGGAAAGAAAGAAGGAAGAGAAGACCACAAAACAACTAGATAAAATGTACACATTTACAGATAAACTGTAAAAATTAATAAGAGATTTTGGCAATGTTATTGAGTATAAAATCAATATACTAAAGCCAACTGTATTTCTACTTACCAGAAACATAAAAAAGAGACAACAGACATGGTGGCTCATGCCTATAATGCCAGCACTTTGAGAGGTTGAAGCAGAGGATTGCTTGAAGCCAGGCATTTGAAACCAGCCTAGTCAACATAGTAAGACCCCATATCTACCAAAGAAAAATTAAAAGCCAAACGTGGTGGCTCATGCCTGTAGTCCCAGCTATTCAGGAAGGTGAGGCAGAAGGATCACTTGAGCCCAGAAGTTCAAGGCTGCAGTGAGCCATGATTATACCACTGCACTCCAGCCTGGGTGACAGGGTGAGATCTTGTCTCAAAAGAGAGAGAGAGAACATTTACGATCGCATCAAAAAAAAAAAAAAAAACCTGAAAAAGATGTACAAGACCTTTACACAGAAAATATTCTAATTTGATTGGAATTCTAAAGAAGAGAGCTATATCCTGAAGATGTATACCCACAGGAAGCTATCATACTCACTAATAGGAAGACTCAATATTTTATATATGTCCATTCTTTCCAAATTGGGTTGTAGATTCAATGCAGTCTCAAAAAAAACTCCCAACAAATTTTTTTTAATGGAACTTGAACAAGCTGATTCTAAAATTTACATGTAAATACAAAAGGTCAAAACAACTGAGATGCTCTTGAAGAAAAAACACCAAGTTGGAGAACTTACTTTAAAAATATTGATACATATTTTAAAGTTATTACAATAGTATGGAAATTATAATAGTTTATGTTGTTTCAGGGACAGGTTAAACAAACCAGTAGAATATATTAGAGTTCTTAAAGAGGCCCCATGCTGAGAAGTACAAAAGAACTCTCAGCATATAACAACTCAGTCCAAACCCCTGCACTAAGAGACCTGACCATACTCTAGCATGGCTTCTAGCAGCCTAAGGTCGTGTCTTGAAAAATAGCCAAATCCCCCTTTTGAGCTTTAAGAAAGCTCAAAAATGATGGGATAATTTCCTGTTTGTTCCAGCCAAAACCTAGTGATAGGTAAGTAGATCCCTGAACCTCCTCTTAAAACATTGACTTTAGAAGGCTTGCAATTATATATTTTTTGCTACCCTTTGAGATGTAAATGTTCTACCAGAATTTTCTTCTCAGAGATTTTAGAAATGCAAACATTAAGGGAGATAACTTACTGTCAGTCTCTGTGGGAGGATAAGGACTTAATTTTGGTGGGCATCATGCTCCAACTTCCACCATTGCCTCCTGGGATTAAGATTTGAGCCAGGCACGGTGGCTCACGCCTGTAATCCCAGCACTTTGGGAGGCCGAGGTCAGGAGTTCAAGACCAGCCTGGCCAAGATGGTGAAACCCCCTCTCTACTAAAAATACAAAAAAAATTAGCTGGGCTTGGTGGTACACACCGGTAATCCCAGCTACTCAGAAGGCTGAAGCAGAGAATTGCCTGAATCCGGGATGCAGAGGCTGCAATGAGCCGAGATTGCACCACTGCACTCCAGCCTGGGTGACAGAGTGAAACTCCATCTCAAAAAAAAAAAAAAAAAAAAAGGGTTTTGAGAAGTTTGTTTCTTCTCCAGTTAAGTGCCAATTAGTAAACCCAGATGGCCTACTCATACACACCAACCCACTTTAACATCCTTCAGCACCTTACCATTAGCATACTCTAGATGTTAAAAAATCTCTTGCCTTTTGTTTCAACAGAGTTGAACTCAGATGACATGTGGTGCTCTCCCCTACTGCAATAGTTATTACTGAATACAATCTGCCTTTACTGCTTTAACTAGTGACCAACTTGTTTATATTTCAAAATGCTAATATGATGTTTGATTTATATCACGGTAACCTTTCAGAGAGATGATAAAAGAAGGGTCTTTTCAACAAATGTTCCTGGGAAAACAGAAATTCTATATAAAAAGAACAAGTTTTGATTCCTATCTCACATCACAACAACTCATAAATCAATTTCAAGTGAATTAAATATTTAGATGTAAAAGACAAATATAGAAAGCTTTGGGGAGTCTGGGCATGATGGTGAAGAATATAAAAGCAAACAGCCCCATTCAAAAGACAATAACTTTAAAGATTAAAGGAACATCAGCCTACACAGGTGAGAAAGTGCAAGTGCAATAACTCCAGCAACTCTAAAAGCAAGAGTGTCTTCATACCTCCAAGTGATCACACTAGCTCCCCAGCCATGGTTCGCAACCAGACTGAAATGACTGAAATAACACAGAATTCAGAATCTCGATGTCAAGGAAGCTCATTGAGATACAGAAGGTTGAAACTCAATCCATAGAAAACAGTAAAATGGTTCAAGAGTTGAGAGATGACATATTCATTTTAAGAGAGAACCAAACTGAACTTCTGAAATGAAAAATTAGCACAGGAACTTCATAATGTAATTGGAAGCATTAATATCAGAGTAGACCAAGCTAAGGAAAGAATCTCAGAACTCAAAGAATCTCAGAACTCAAAGACCATTCTTTTGAATCAATACAGGCAGATAAAAATACAGAAAAATAATTTTAAGAAAATGAACAAAACCTCTAAGAAATATGGAATTATGTAAAAGAGACCAAACTCATTGGATTCTTGAAAGAGATTGAGAGAGAGCAAGTAACTTTGGAAACATATTTAAGGATATTGTCCACGAAAATTTTCCCAACATCTCTATAGACGTCATCGCACAAGTTCAGGAAATTCAGAGAACCCCTGTAAGATATTATGCAAGATGACCATCCCCAAGTCACATTGTCATCAGATTCTCCAAAGTCAATGTGAAAGAAAAAATCTTAAAGGCAGCTAGAGAGAAGGGGCAGGTCATGTACAAGGGCTAACAGTGGACCTCTTAGCAGAAACCTTACAGGCCAGAAAAGGTTGGGGGCCTATATTCAGCATCATTAAAGAAAAAAAAAAAATCCAATCAAGAACTTCACATCTAGCCAAACTAAGCTTCATAAGCAAATGAGAAATAAAATCCATTTCAGGCAAGCAAATGCTAAGAAAATTTGTTACCACCAGACCTGCCTTACAAGAGGTCCTTAAGGGAGGGCTAAACATGGAAATGAAACCCTAATACCTGTCACCACAAAAACACACTTAAATACATAGAGCTTACTGCCATTATAAAGGAACTATACAATCAAGTCTACATAACAACCAGCCAACAACATAATGGCAGAATAAAATTCTCACATATTAATATTAACTTTGAATGTAAATGGGCTAAACACTCCACTTAAAAGACACAGAGTGGCAAGCTGAATAAAGAAGCAAGACCCAACTCTATACTGTCCTCTAGAGATTCATCTCACATGCAATGACACATATAGGCTCAAAGTAAAGGGATGGAGAAAGATCTATCAAGCAAACAGAAAACAAAAAAGGGCAGGGGTAGCTTTTTTTTTGAGACAGAGTTTCACTCATTGCCCAGGCTGGAGTGCTGTGGCGCGATCTCGGCTTACCACAACATCTGCCTCCCGAGTTCAAGCGATTCTTCTGCCTCAGTCTCCCGAGTAGCTGGGATTACAGGTATGCATCACCACGCCTGGCTAATTTTTGTATTTTTAATAGTGACGGGGTTTCTCCATGTTGGTCAGGCTGGTCTCGAACTCCTGACCTCAGGTGATCCACCCACCTCTGCCTCCCAAAGTGCTGGGATTACAGGGGTAAGCCACTGCGCCCAGCTGGGGTAGCTATTCTTATATCAGACAAAACAGACTTTAAACTAACAACAATCAAAAAGGACATTATATAATGATAAAGGGTTCAGTTCAACAAGAAGACTTAACTATCCTAAATATACATGCACCCAACATTGGAGCATCTAGATTCATTAAGCACGTTCTTAGAGACCTACCAAGAGACTTAGATAACCACACAATATTAATGGGAGACTTCAGCACTCCACTGACAGTTTCACAGATCATCAACGCAGAAAACTAAGACAGATATCTAGAATCTAAGCTTGACACTTGAAAAAAACAGACCTAACAGACATCGACAGAATGCTCCACCTGAAAACAGAGTATTCATTCTTCTCATCTACACATGGCACATATTCTGAGATCAACCACACATTCGGCCTTAAAGCAATTCTCAAAAAAAAAAAAAAAAAAAAATCCCTGGGGCGGACACAGTGGCTCACGCCTGTAATCCCAGCACTTTGGGAGGCTGAGGTGGGTGGATCACCTGAAGTCAGGAGTTCAAGGCTGGCCAACATGTGAAACCCCATCTCTACTAAAAATACAAAACAATTAGCTGGGCATGGCAGCACAGGCTTGTAATCCCAGCTACTTGGGAGGCTGAGGCAGGAGAATCGCTTGAACCCAGGTGGCAGAGGTTGGAGTGAGCTGAGATCGTGCCATTGCACTCCAGCCTGGGCAACAGAGTGAGACTCTGTCTCAAAAAAAAGCAAAACAAAACAAACAAACCTGAAAATCATACCAACCACGCTCTCTAAGACCACAGTGCAATAAAAATAGAAATAAATACCAACACGATTTCTCAAAACCACATAATTACATGAAAATTAAACAACCTGCTCCTGACGACTTTTGGGGTAAAGAATCAAATTAAGGCAAAAATTGAAAAAGTTCTTTGAAATGAATGAAAACAAAAATACAACATACCAGAATCTCTGGGACACAGCTAAAGCAGTGTTAAGGGGAAATTTTATAGTGTTAAATATCTACATCAAGATGTTAGAAAAGTCTCAAATTAACAGCCTAAGATCACACCTAGAGAAACTGAAAAATAAGAACAAACCAACTCCAAAACTAGCAAAAGGAAAGCAATAACCAAAATCAGAGCTGAGGTAAATGAAATTGAGATGTGAAAATTCACACAAAATATCAATGAAGGCAAGAGTTGGTCCATCAAAAGAATAAACAAGAACAATAGCTCACTATAGATTAACAAATGAGAATAAGAAAATACAAATAAACACAATAAGAAATGACAAAGTTTACGCTACCCTCAACCCCCCAGGGAAAAAAAAAACCTGGAGACTATTATGAACACTTCTATGCACACAAACTGGAAAACCTAGAAGAAATGGATGAATTCTTAGAAGCATACAACCTCCCAAGACTGAAGTAGGAAGAAACTGAAATCCTGAACAGATCAATTAATGAGTTTCAAAATTTAATGAGTTATTTTTTTTAAAATCCCTATCAACCAGAAAAAGCCCTGGACCAGAAAGATTCACAGCTGAATTCTTCCAGATATATAAAGAAGAGGTGGTACCAATTCTACTAAAATTACTCAAAAATATTGAGGAGGAGGGGCTTTTTCCTAACTCATTCTACAAGGCCAGCATCATTCTCATACTAAAACCTGGCAAAGATAAAAAGAAAAAAGAAAACTTAAGGCCAACATACCTGATGAACACAAACACAAAATCCTCAACAAAATACAAGCAAATTGAATCCAGCAGCAAATCAAAAAGGTAATCTACCAAACAATCAAGTGGGCTTTATCCCTGGGATAAAAGGTTTTGTTCAACATATACAAATCAATAAATGTGACTCATCACATAGACAGAACTAAAAACAAAAACCACATGATCATCTCAAGAAATGCAGAAAAGGCTTTTGATAAAAATTAACACCCCTTCATATTAAAAGACCTCAAAAAACTAGGCAATGAGGGAATGTACCTTAAAATATTAAGAGCTATCTATGACAAACACACAGCCAATATCATACTAATGGGCAAAAACTGGAAGCATTCCCCTTGAGAACCAGCACAAGACAAGGATGCCCACTCTTACCACTCCTATTCAACATAGTACTGGAATTCCATCCAGAGCAATCAGGCAAGAGAAAGAAATAAAAGACACCCAACTGGAAAAGAACAAGTCAAACTATCTCTCTTCATAGACAATATAATTCTATACCTAGAAAAATTCATAGTCTCTGCCCAAAGGCTCCTAGAATTGGTAAACAAGTAAAGTCTTAGGATACAAAACCAATGTAAAAAAATCAGTAGCATTTCTTTTTTTTCTTTCTTTCCTTTACTTATTTATTTTTTTTAGACCGAGTCTGGCTCTATCGCCCAGACTGGAGTGCAGTGGCATGATCTTGGCTCACTGCATCCTCCACCTACTGGGTTCAAGCGATTCTCATGCTTCACGCTCCCAAGTAGCTGGGGTTACAGGCATGCACCACCACATGTGGCTAATTTTTGTATTTTTAGTAGAGATGGGGTTTCACCATGTTGGCCAGGCTGGTCTAAAACTCCTGACCTCAGGTGATCCACTTGCCTCAGCCTCCCGAAGGGCTGGGATTACAGGTGTGAGCCACTGCACCCGGCCAGTAGCATTTCAATACCCCAATGATGTCCAAGCTGAGAGCCAAATCAAGAATGTAATCCCATTCATGATAGCCACAAAAATAACAAAATATTTAGGAATTCAGCTAACCAGGGAGGTGAAAGATTTCTACAAAAATAATTACAAAACACTGCTGAAAGAAATCAGAGACCACACAAACAAATGCAAAAAACATTCCATGCTCATAGATAGGAACAATCAATATTGTTAAAATGGTCATACTGCCCAAAGCAATTTGTAGATTAGTGCTATTTCTATCAAACTACCAATGTCATTTTTCACAGAATTAGAAAATACTATTCTAAAATTCACATGGATCTAGAAAAGAGCCCAAATAGTCAAAGCAATCATAAGCAAAAAGAACAAAGCTGGAGGCATCACACTATCTGACTTAAAACTATACTGCAACACTACAGTAACCAAAACAGTATGGTACTGGTACAAACACAGACACATAGACTAATGGAACAGAATAGAGAATCCAGAAATAAAGCAACACATCTACAACCATCTGACTTTTGACAATAACAAGCAATGGGGAAAGGACTCCCTATTAAACAAATGGTGCTGGAATAACTGGCTAGTCATATACACAAGACTGAAACTGGACCTCTTTCTTTCACCATATACAATAATCAAATCAAGATAAATTAAAGACTTAAATGTGAGACATAAAACTATAATTAAAACCCTAGAAGAAAATCTGGGACATACCATTCTGGACATAGGTCTTGGCAAAGATTTCATGATAAAGTCCCCAGAAGCAATTGAAACAAAACCAAAAATAGACAATTGGGACCTAATTAAACTAAAGTACCTGTGCACAGCAAGAGAAACTATCAATCTACAGAATGAGAGAAAACATTTGCAAACTATACATCTGACAAAAGCTTATTATTCAGAATTTATAAGGAACTTAAATTAACAAGGAAAAAACAACCCTATTAAAAATGGACAAAGTATATGGTCAGACACTTCTCAAAAGAAGGCATACATGTGGCCAACAACCATATGAAAAATGCTCAACATCACATATCATTAGAGAAATGCAAATCAAAAAAGATACCATCTCACACCAGTCAGAATGGCTATTATTACAATGTCAAAAAATAACAGATGTTGGTGAAGTTGTAGAGAAAAGGGAACACTTAGACACTGCTGGTGAGAATGTACATTAGTTTAGCCACTGTGGAAAGCAGTTTACAGACTTCTCAAAATACTTAACACAGAAGTACCATTCGACCCAGCAATCCTATTACTGGGTATATACCCAAAATAATATAAATTGTTCTACCAAAAAGACACACACACTTGTATGTTCATTGCAGCACTATTCACAATAGCAAAGACATGGAATCAACCTGGATGCCCATCAACAGTGGACTAGATAAAGAAAATGTGGTACATATACACTATGGAATACAACACAACCATAAAAAAGAACAAAATTATGTCCTTTGCAGCAACATGGATGCTTCTGGAGTCCATTATCCTAAGCAGACTTGCTTAGGATAATGCAGAAACAGAAAATAAAATATTGCATGTTCTCACTTCTTTTATGGGAGCTAATCATTAAGTGCACATGGACACAGAGAGGAACAACAGACACCATGGTTACTTGAGGGTGAAGGGTTACTTGAAGGAAGGTGAGGATCAAAAAAATGCTTAATGAGTACTATGCTCACTCCCTGGGTGACAAAATTGTTTGTACATCAAACCCCAGCAACACACAATTTACCCATGTAACAAACCTGCGCATGTATCCCCTGAACCTAAAATAAAAGTTGAAAAAGAAAAAAAGGGACAACTCCTACAAATAATGAGAAAAAGACAGATAATCCAAAAGGAAAAGTTGCAAAAGGCATGAAGAATCGCTTCAAAGAAGAGGAAATCTAAATAGCTAAGAAATATGTAAAACTGATTAAACTCATCAGCCACTGGGATAATGCAAACAAAAACCACAATAAAATACTGATTAGATTGGGAGGCTGAGGTGGGTGGATCATCTGAGGTCAGGAGCTTGAGACCAGCCTGATCAACGTGGTGAAACCCCGTCTCTACAAAAATGGTAAAATTAGCTGGGTGTGGTGGCAGGCGCCTGTAATCCCAGTTACTCAGGAGGCTGAGGCAGGAGAATCACTTGAACCCAGGAGGCAGAGATTGCAGTGAGTCGAGATCACACCATTGCACTCCAGCCTGGGTGACACAGCCAGAATCCATCTCAAAAAAAATACTGATCAGATTAGAAAATAATTAAAAGATAGATATATAAATAATACAGATCTTACCAAGGATATGGAGCCTCAGGAAACCTGATTAACTGCTGGTGGAAATGTTTCATGGTACAACAATGTTTCACAACAGTATGTCATTATATAGTAGTATTGAAGATATGACCCAACAATTCCATTCCTAAGTATATACTCAACATAAATGCATGTTTATGTGCACCAAAAGAAAGTATAAGAATGTCAGTAGCAGCATTATTTTTAACTACCCGTGACTAGAAATCATCCATATTATCATAAACTTACAATGGGCAAATAAATTATGGTACAGCCACATAAGGAATTATAGTACATAGTAAAAATAAGCTACAAATATTTCTAACAACATAGATGAATCCTACAAATAAAATATTAAACAATAAAAAGGCTATAAAATAAATTTACGGCCGGGCGAGGTGGCTCACGCCTGTAATCCCAGCACTTTGGGAGGCCAAGGCGGGCAGATCACGAGGTCAGGAGATCGAGACCGTCCTGGCTAACACGGTGAAACCCCATCTCAACTAAAAATAGAAAAAAAAATTAGCCGGGCGCGGTGGCAGGCGCCTGTAGTCCCAGCTATTCGGGAGGCTGAGGCAGGAAAATGGCGTGAACCCTGGAGGCGGAGTTTGCAGTGAGCCGACATCGCGCCACTGCACTCCAGCCTGGGCGACAAAGCGAGACTCCGTCTCAAAAATAAATAAATAAATAAATAAACTTACTTATTATGTTCAAAAATGTACAAAACCGTATTATTTAGGGATACCTTCACCAACAGCGAAAGCACAAAGTAAAGGAAGAAAGTCACTATCATAAAGTCAGAACAGTGACTATCCATGGAGGAGGAGAACAAGTGGTGATTGTGAAGGAATATGCAGGAAACTCTCGGGATGCCAGTAATGTTTCATTCTTGATCCGAGTGTTGTACACAAGGCCAGTGTTTCTTTTATCACTACTTGTTCAAATGCTATTTATGTCTTATTCATTTTTTAGATATTATGTCACACAAGGGTAAAAAATTTAAAAAATAATAAAAGCTGTAAAAACAAAAAGACAAATTAACTTTCAAAAAGCAACAGATTGTCAACTGTCTTCTCAACAGCTAGTAGTAGATGCCTGATTGACAACAGCACATCTTTGATGACTGTTGCCTATCTTTGGTGTGGTAGGAGAAAATAAATGTCAATGTAACATTTTATACATAGTGGAAAACATCTTTTAGCATGTATGTGAAATGTAGATCTTCAAAAAAACAAAAACTGTGTTTATCAAGAGCAGGTAAAGGAATTTCCTTTACTTACTAAAAGAAATTCTAAAATACGTACTTTAGGCAGAAAGTGATCCCAGATGAAAAGTCTGAAACCAGAAAAAAATGAAGAGCCTGGTAAAATGATAAATATATAAATAATCTAAATATATTTTGACTTTATAAACAATGATAATAATATCTTGCAAAGTTAAGAGTATTGTAGACACAGGAAAGGTGGCAAATGAAGTTAAAATGCTTAAATGTAATTTCATTGCTGGAAAGAAGACGAAATATTGATTAATTTTAGACTTGTAGGGTCGAATAACACATTACATCAACTAACATTAAATATGCGTGGTTACATGAACTAATCAGTAAATGCAGAGAAACAACATATAAAACTAAAAAATGATAAAAAGTAAAACTTAATTCGGTCAAAGTAATATAAAGTGATACCAAAAAAGAAATATTGAAAAGATTGGAAAATAGAAAGCAATAAAAATAAGAAGAGTCAACACTAACATCTTAGTAATTATAAGTAATGTAAATATTCTAAATGTACAAATTAAAAAGACAAAACTTGCCCCAAACTGTCTGTTTAAAAAATAAATTCCACTATATGCTGTTTATAAGAGATAGCTCTAAAACATAAAGATACTGAAATTGAAAGTGAATAGTTGGAAAAATATGTCTTGCAGGCACTAACCAAATAAAAGGCAGTGAAGCTGTATTAGATAGACCTCAAGGCAAACAGCATTTATAGAAATAAAGAGGGTCACTTTATAATGAGAAAACTGTCAACTCATAAGGAAAAAAATAAAACTTCAAATTTGTAAACTCCTGCTGTGACTTTGTCCAACTTGTCTAAACTAAATTATGTTTCCTGCTTAGGGTGTGCCACAAGACATATTTTCCCATGAGATTTGGAGGATGATAGTGAAACTGCAGTCATGTTTTTTTACACTAGCGAGTTCAGGGCAGAGTCACCGTATTTGCTGACTCACCTTGTGGGTGTGGGCAGCAGTCAGTCTGGCAATTGTTTCCCCTTCTCCTGGATCCTCCTTCAGGTTCTCCTACTCCTGAGCTAGGGTTATGTTTAGCATCAGGACAAAGTTTCTCCTGCAGGACACCTACATTATCCATTATTGGAGCAGTGAGAACTGACAGGGGCTCGCGTGTCCTCATAGATTCCAACTTACATTAGTTGGTTCCTACTTGTTGCCACTCTCTCCCAATTTACATCCATCTTTCCTTCCCAATTGCTTACCGTGCAGACTTCCAGTTCTAACATCAGACAGGAAGACAACGTCTTTTCAGAGATTGTTTAAACAGCTCCCAAAATTGTGTAAGTAAAATTTATGTAACAAATTATGTGTGTATTTGTATATTCAAGTGGACGTGAAACATTTGCAGAAACTGACCACAATTAGGGGCATAGTTGAAGACAATCTCTGTCTTCAACTCATTTATTTAAAATATTTACTCAAAGTTTATGATATGCCAGGAATTTGGGTGCTTGACATATATCAATGCACATAACAAAAATCCCTGCCCTTAAGGAGCTTATTTTTTTTTTTTTTTTTTTTTTTTGGAGAGAGGTCAACATAAAAAAATAGCTGTAGTAAACAGTTAAACTCTATAGTATGTTATAAAGTTATATGTGCTATGGAAAAAATTAGATCAGCTAAGGGGTAATATAGATAAGGGACTGTAATTAGTTTGAGATCCATAACTTGCAAAGAACAATATGAGAGAGGAAAATTATAGCACGATCTTATTCATAACATACAAATCCTAAACAAAATCCTAACAGAATTTGTCCAGCAACATATAAATCGTGTTTTATGCTCAAATAATTTTGTCTCAGAAATTAAGTACATTAATTTTAAAAATCATTAAATGTGATTTAATCATTGATAGATTAAATATGTATGATTATCTTAATATATCAAAATGCACTGAATGAAATTTAAAATTAAAAATTTTTAACAAAATTATTTTTAAAATGGGCTTTCTTAAATTTATAAAAGGTATCTAAAAACACCTACCTCCCCTCCACTACACAAACATAAATACACACACATACAAAACCAAAAGAAATCCTAAACTCTGCAACAAACACTTTGCTTAATGATGAGGTGCTGAACAATTCCCTTTGAGACTGATGTCAAGATAAGATTGTGTGCTGTCACTAATACTCAGCAATGTCCTGAAGATCAGGACTGTGTAGTAAGACAGGAACAAAAAATAAGAATGGAAAGGGAGAAATAATATTGTTATTACTCATAGATGATAATGATTTTATTTTATAGTCAATCCATTATTACTAATAGACAAAATATTTAAAAATGTATCATAGTTGATAAAGAAATATCAAATCCAAAGATTAATTAAACGTTATGTATAAATGACAAAGAATTATAAAATGAAAGAAAAAAACTCAGGAGATTTAGTTTTCTGATAATTGTGATGAGGTTATTTGGATATACTATCTCACTGAAAATAATAGAAATGAGGGATAAAATATTTGTAAAATCACCTTAGAAGAATCACCTTAGAAGAACGGACAACTTGAAGAGACAGTGAGAAAACTCCAAGGCCAATTTTATGAGAAAGACAGGCAAAACATCAGCACCGAAAAATGTACTGAGCATTTAGAGACCTCACACACTTGGGCTTTGGTTCAGAGTCTTCATGGCACAGAAGTCAGAGGAAGAACTTCCCCAGGCAAGGAGTCTTACAGGAGATCTTCTCCACACATTACACTGGACACTAAAGAACTACACACTCAGATTAAGAGCCAACCAGAAGAAAAACCACTCCCTCCACCCAGTTGGAAGGAGTTTCTCTGCCAGGAAACAGAGCATAATATTTAGGGAATACAAAACTGGACATAAGAAGTGGGGGCCACAGCCTGGCCCTCCAGTTTACACCTGAGTTAGACATAGCTTAGTTCAGCCAAGAAATCTCTAGCTATACATTTACTTTGAGGTGGTTTCTTATGAGTGGTACCTACAAGTACCTGAAAAAGTAAATGGCAAAACATAGTGAAACTAGAAAACCAAAGTCAATGAGAAAAATCCTTAAAACATCTGTGATGGTTAATACTGAGTGTCAACTTGATTGGATTGAAGGATGCAAAGTATTGTTCCTGGGTGTGTCTGTGAGGGTGTTGCCAAAGGAGATTAACACTTGAGTCACTGGGCTGGGGAAGGCAGACCCACCCTTAATCTGGTGGGCACAATCTAATCAGCTGCCAGCGAACATAAAGCCAGCAGAAAAACTCGAAAAGGTGTGACTGGCCTAGTCTTCCAGCCTGCATCTTTCTCCTGTGCTGGATGCTTCCTGCCCTCAAACATCGGACTCCTAGTTCTTCAGTTTTGAAGTTTGGACTGACTCTCTTGCTCCTCAAGCTTGCAGACAGCCTATTGTGGGAACTTGTGATCGTGTAAGTTAATACTTATTAAACTCCCCTTTATATCTATCTATCTATCCTATTAGTTCTGTCCCTTTAGGGAACCCTAACTAATACAACATCCAAACAGAAAAAAGATTATCTTCCAAAAAGTGGTAAATTGGCTAAACTTTTCTGGAGGCTAAAATCAGTAGTGTGATAACTTCAAAGCTAAAGAAAAATAACTGCCAAATTAGAATTCTATGCTCAATGCAAATGTCTTTGAAAAGGAATATAATAAAAAGAGAATTAGAAGGCAAGCCACAGACTAGGAGAAAATATTTGCAGGCACATCTGACAAGGGCTGTTATCCAAAATAACCCAAGAACTCTTAAAACTGAACAATAAGAAAATGAGCCACCTAATTAAAACATAGGCAAAAGATCTGAACAGGCATCTCATCAAAGAAGATATACAGATGACAAATAAACATATAAAAAGATGTTCAACATCATACGTCATTAGGAAATTGCAAACTAAGACAATGAAATATAATACATATCTATTAGAATGGCCAAAATCCAAAATGCAGACACCATCAAATGCTTGGAGGATGTGAAACGACCAGAAGTCTCTTATTCACTAGTGGCTGGTGGTAATGAAAAAGTACACCCACTTTGGAATATAGTCTTGCAAAACTGAGCATGCTCTTACCACATGATCCAGGAATCATGCTCTCTTTGGTGTTTACCCAAAAGAATTGAAAACTTATGTTCATACAGAAACCTGCATATGGATGTTTATAACAACTTTATTAATAATTGCCAAAACTTGAGAGCAACTAAGACATACTTCAGTAGATGAATGGACAAACTGTGGTACATCCAGACAATAGAATATTATTCAATGCTAAAAAAAATTACCAAGCTACAAAAAGACATGAAGGAACCCTAAATGCATATTACTAAGTGAAATAAGCCAATCTGAAGGCTATCTAATGTATGATTCCAGCTATAAGACATTCTGGAAAAGGCAAAACAATGGTGACAATAAAAAGATCAGTAGTTACCAGGGGTTAGTGGGGAGGGAGAAATAAATAGGCAGAGTACAGAGGATTTTTTATGGCAGTGAAATTATTCCTTATAATACTATAATGGTAGATACATGTCATTATAACATTTGTCAAAACCCATAGAACCTACAACACCAAAAATGAACCTTAAACTCTGGACTTTGGGGTGATAATGATGTGTTAGTGCAAATTCATTGATTGTAACAAATACACCACTATGATGGGGGCTGTCGATAGTGGAAGAAGCTGTACATGGGGTGGGGAAAAGGCATATATAGAAAATTCGTACTTTCCACTCCATTTTGCTGTGAACCTAAAACTGCTTAAATAAAGTGTATTAATTTAAAAGGTTGAAGTGAAATAAAAACAATTTGAGACAAGTGGGAGAATTTATGACCAGCAAAATCTAGTTAGAAGAAATTCTAAAAGATATACTTCAGGCAAATGGAAAGTGGTCCTAGGGAGAACGTCTAAGATACAAGAATAAATGAAGAGAGGGAAAAAAGTGGGCAAGTATAAATAAACATGACTTTCTAAAACCAGAATAATGTTTATGAAATTTAAAATATACTTAAAAGTTCTACTCAAATTCCCAGACAATAACATTTGAATTATGAGGTATGTATATGAAGTTAAAGTGTTCTAAAAGCTTTGTGTCATCTGGTAGGTGAGTAAAGGTTTTAATTAAGCTAAGAATTTGGTAGTTAAGTTTTCATGTTTTCAATACTTGGGTTACCAGTGAAAGTACAGAAATAGCATGAATAACTTCTAAACTAAATAGAGAAAAAAATGAAATGATTAAAAAGGAATACATATTCAGTCAAAAAATATCAAGAAAGGACTTTTCTGTTGGGACTAATAAACAATAAAAAATAAAACGGCAAATATGAATCCAAATATTTCAATGGAAACACCAAATGTAAAACAATTAAAGGTCCAACTTTTTAAAAAATCATAAAATTGAATAAAAACAAAATTTAACTAATACAACAAAAAAGCTTTACTAAAATCAGGCAAAATAATAGTTTAAGGAAGATAACATTATTATAAGTGAAGGACCACTTCAAGTCACCAAAATAATAGCAATTTAAAAAATTTTATATGTCAAATTACATAGTCTCAAAATTTATAAAGGCAATGACTGACAGAACCATAGAAAGAAATAGACAAGTAGATAATTATAGTGGGATATGTCTAGCAAACTTTTTTTCAGTGATAGTGCTATGGTTTAGACGTGCCTCCTAAAGTTCATGTGTTGGAAACTTAAGACTCAAGACAACAGTGATGAGAGGTGGTACCTTTTTTTAAAAAAGTTTTTATTTTAGTTTCAGGGGTATATGTGAAGGTTTGGTATACAAACTTGTGTTATGAGGGTTTTTTGTACAGATTATGTCATCACCCAGGTGTTAAGCCCAGTACTCAATATTATCTTTTCTGCTCCTCTCCCTCCTCCCACCCTACAACCTTATGTAGACCCCAGTGTCTGTTGTTCCTTTCTTTATGTTGATGAGTTGTCATCATTTAGCTCCCACTTATAAGTGAGAACATGTGGTATTTAGTTTTGAGTTCCTGTGTTAGTTTGCTAAGGAAAAGGATAAACCTCCTGCTCTATCCATGTTCTGGCAAAAGATATGATCTTGTTCTTTTTTATGGCTGCATAGTATTCTATGGTGTGTATGTAGAGTGGTAGTACCTTTAAGAGATGATTAGGATTTGAGGGTTCTGCCCTCATGAATTGATTAATGCCATTATTGGAGAAGTGAAATCATTATTGTGGGAGTGGATTCCTTACAAAGGATGAGTTCAGCCTTCTTCCCTCTCTCGTATCATGTGCCTTCTGCAATGTTATGATGCAGCAAGAAGGCCCTCACCACATGTTGGGGCTTTGATCATGGACTTCCCAGCCTCCAGAACTGTGGGGAAATAAATTTCTGTTTTTAGAAATTACCTAGTTTCAGATATTCTGTTATAGCAGCACAAAACAAAAACAGGTAAATAGAATAAGTAGATGTAAAAAAAATCAGTAAAGATAGAGAAGATTTAGGAAACATGATTAATAAAATTGTCCTAACAAACCCATATATAAAGTTATCCGTCCAATATGAATAATACAAATTGTTTTCAAATAAACACACATTGTAGTTGTTTTCTATTGCTACTGTAACAAATTACCACAAATTTAATGGCTTAAAACAACACAGATTTGTTCTCTCATAGTTCTGGATATCAGATGCCCAAAATGAGTTTTAAAAGGTTAAAGTCAAAGTCTCAGCATTTCTGTTCCTTCTGCATGCATTAAGGGAGAATCTATTCTTTGCCTCTTTCAGCTTCTAGAGGCTATGGCATTTCTTGGGTCTTGGCCACATCACTCCAGACTCTGCTTCCATCGTAATATTGCCTTATCTCCTCCATAATCAAACCTCTCCTTTTCTTCCTCTTGTGATTACACTGGACCCACCTGGATAATCCAGGATAACTTCCACACCTCAAGAACTCTAACTTGGCCAGGTAGGGTGGCTCACACCTGTAATACCAGTACTTTGGGAGGCTGAGGCAGGCGGATTGTCTGAGGTCAGGAATTCCAGACCAGCGTGGCTAACATGGTGAAACCCCATCTCTACTAAAAATATAAAAATTAGCCGGGTGTGGTGGTGCACACCTGTAGCCCCAGCTACTCTGGAGGCTGAGGCAGGAGAATCTCTTCAACCCAGGAGGCGGAGGTTGCAGTGAGCCGAGATCGCACCACTGCACTCCAGCCTGCGAGACAGAGCAAGATTCTATCTCAAAAACAACAACAAAACTCTAACTTACCATATCAACAAAGTTTCTTTTACCATATAAGAAAAAATATTCATAGGTTCCAGGTATTTGGACATCAACAACTTTGGGGAAGGGGCATTATTAGTCTACCACATAAATGAACATTTACCAAATTTTATCATGTGCAAGGGTCATAAATCAAGTCTCAGAAAAATAAAAAGATAAAAATCACATGAAAATTTTTTATCATGATGCAATTTTGGTAGAAATCAATAACAAAAAGAATCAGAAAATCTTTATATATTTGAAAAATAAGAAATACACTCCTAAGTAGCCATGAATTAAATAAATAAACAATGGCAATTAGAAAATGTTTAAACTAAAACTCAGAGAAAATACCATTGAGAGATAGTGGCTAAAAATTTTTCAGAACAGATAAAACGTAGGAGATGCAGTTAAACAAGTGCCAGAGTGACATTTGTTTTCTAAATTCATATATTAGAAGACAAAAAAGAGTGAATATTAAAGAGCTGAGCATTCACCTTAGGAAGTAAAAACAGAATGGCAAAAATAATCTGTAAGAAGTAGAACAAAATAAACATTAAAATTCATACAGGAATTAAAGATATGTAACAACATGTAGAAGATAGGATCAATAAAACTAGAAACAGGTTCTTTCAAAAATCTAGCAAAAATGAAAACTTCTGGTAAGATTGTTGTAGATAAAAAGGAAAAGTCACATTACAAATACAAAGAATGAAAAGGAGATATCACTAGAGATTCTAGAGACATTAAACAGAAATAAAAGTATTGTGAATAACTTTATGACAATACATTATAAAGTTAGTTGAACTGGAAAAATTCCTAGGAATACAATTTACCAAAAATATTTTAAGCAGAAAACATGACTAGTCCAATAGCCATTTACAAAATTGGATCAATAATCAAAAATATTATCATAAAGAAAATCTAGTCCCAAATGGTTTCACTGGTGAGTTCTACAAAATATTAAAAAAGAAATTATTGTAATGTTTCTCAAAAAACTCCAGACTAAAAAAAAGAATACTCCCCAGGCTTATGTATTAGTCTGTTTTCATACTGCTATAAAGGAAAGAAGTTTAATTGACTCACAGTTCCACATGGCGGGAAGGCCTCAGGAAATTTACAATCATGGCAGAGGGCAAAGAGGAAGCAAGGTGCCTTCTTCACAAGGTGGCATGAAGAAGTGCCAAGTGAAGGTGATAGAGCCCCTTATAAAACAATCAGATCTCGTGAGAACTCACTGTCGTGAGAACTCACTATCATGAGAACAACATGGGGGAAACCGCCCCCATTATTCAATTACCTGCACCTGGTCTCTCCTTTGACATGTGACAATTTTGGGGATTATGGGGATTGCAATTCAAAATGAGATTTGGGTGGGGATACAAAGCCTAACCGTATCAGCTTAATACCAAAACTTAAAAAGAACGTTATGATAAAGAAAAATTATAGCCATTCTCACTCGTGAACATAGATGCAAAAATTATAAACAAAATATTAGCAGCATTTATCCTAAAAAAATGGATAAAAGATTATGATCATGTTAAGTTTATTTTAGGAATGCATTAGAAAACTAATGTAATTCATCATATTAATCAAATAAAAGAGAAAAACATATGATCATCTCAACAGATGTCCAGAAAGTATTTCACAAAATTTTAACATTCACTAATTATTAAAACAAACACCTTTTAATGAACTAGTAGTATAAGGAAACTTTTAAAATCTACAATGATGATTAATTTTATGTATCAACTTGGCTAGGTCACAGTACACAGATATTTGGTTAAACATCATTCTTGATGTTTATGTGAAGGTTATTATAAATGGGATTAACATTTAACTCCGTAGTTTTGGGTAAAGCAGATTTCCCTCTATAATGTGGGTGAGCTTCATCCAATCAGTTGAAGGCCTTAAGAAAAACAAACAAACAAAAAAACTGACCTTCCTCAAAGAGGGAATTCTGCCATCAGACTGCCTTTGGACTCAAATTGCAACTCTTTCCTCAGCTCAGTCTCCAACCTGTCAGCCTACTCGGCAGATCTTGGGCATGCCAGCCTCCACAATCACATAAACCAATTTCTTAAAATCTCTCTCTCTCTCTCTCTCTTCATGCGCGCCTACACATACACATACACGCTCTAGTGGTTCTGTTTTTCTGTAGAACTCGGATCAATACACAGTAAAAGAGAGTATTTACAAAAAAACATACAACAAACATCATTCTTCATGGGGAAATGTTGAAAAATTTATCTCTGATATTGAGAAGGAAATAATAATTTAGTATCATACTAGAGATTCTACAGCAAGAGAATAAGGCAAAAAAAGAGAGATAAGATAAAAGGATGAGAAAGGGATAAACAAAACCATCATTCGTTACATATAATATGTAATTGTATACGTAGAAAATCCAAAACATCTGCAGGTAAACCAATCTGTTAGAATTGGTTTATCCAATTTAATCTAATGAGATGAATTATCTAGAATGAGAGAGTTTAGCAAGGTTGTTGGGTACATAGTCAATATACACATGTAAATTATATTTTGATATGCTAACAATAATCAGGTAGAAAATGAAATTGAAGCCAGATATTATAAAAATACTTTAATCAAGCAAATAAAAGAATAAATCTAATAACAAATGTGTAAGAATTCTATGGAGAAAACCACAAAATTTTACTGAGAGAAATTAAGATAGACCAAAATAAATAGATAAATATGATGGATGGAAAAGATTGGTAAAAATGTCATTTTCACCCAAAATTGATTTATAGTTTTAAATATCATCATAATCAAAAGCACAATATTGTGTATGTGTAAGACAACAATTCTAAAATTTATATGGAAATTCGAAGAACTGGAAATAGCCAATATATCCTTGGTGAAGTATAAGGTAAAAGACTTGATCTATCAAATATAAAGACATAATGAGGCTAGGGTAATCATGACAACACAATGTTGGCACAAGGATAATTAGGCCAAGGGAATAGAAGATAAAAAGCCCTAACGTCTATCAACAATAAAATGGAAATTGTGGTATATTCATACAATAATATATCACATGGCAACGGAAAGAAACTGATGGATGAATCTAGAATATTGAATGAAAAATTACACATTTTTATATATATTATAGTTATACTAAGCACTTTTAGAGTTATATATTACACTTCACACTAAAAATATTTTAATTACTGTTTTTAATATATCAAAAGATTAAGAAACTAAAAATAAATCTCCAAAAAGTTGTACAAGACCTTTTAAAGAAAATATTAGAGTTTAAAGTAAAACTTAGAAAGACATTACAAAAGACTTAAATAAATGAAGAAATGTACCATGCTTAGAGATTGCATCTCTCAACATTGTATATGTATCAATTACCTCTGCATTAATCTATCGTTTCCATTCAACCCCAATACATAGCCAACAGATGGCATTATGGAATTTGACAAGATAATTCTAAAATTTGTATAAAAGTACAAAGGATCAAGAATGTCAAGATACTCCTGTGGAAAAAAAAATAAATAGGGTATCTGCCAAGATCTATGTTAAAGCTATTGTAATTAAGACATAAGTGTGCACTGAGAAATAGATATATCAATGGAACCTAAGAGAAAGACTAGAAAATAAACCCAGACATATATGGACACTTGCCAGATAATAAATTTGGTATTACAGATCAGTTGAGAAAAGGTAGACTTTTCAATTAAGAATGTTGGGACAATGGTTATCCATATGGAAAGAAATGGAACTGGACTCTTCATTCACACTATACACAAAAAATCAGTATGAGGTGAACTAAAGACCAGTCTTTGTTTGAAAGGCGAAATTCTAAAAACTCTTAGAAGAAATTATGTGATAATTTCTTTGTAAATTCAGGATAACGTATAGTTACGTTTCAATCAGAGGAGCAGAATCACTAAAATGTGGAGTGTGTGTGTGAGTCTGTATGTGTGTGTAAAGTAATTTGCTCCAGGGATCTGAACTTCTTGCCTCCTTGTGAGGAGCTATTGTCTTTCCTCCTGATCCTAGAACTTGGAGTCCATAATATAAGAAGTCAGGAATTAAAAAAAGATAAATGTAGTGTGAGCGAGCAAGAACACGCTGGAACACAGAGGAACAACCTGAAGCTCACGAGGACCTATTGAAACCTATGTTGGTTCTTAGTGTCTCTGACATTAATGGTATGGGTGGCCTCCAGTAGCCAGAAGTCTTTGTTACAGAGATAAACACAATTACCTGGCCAAGGAGCAAGAGAAGCTGAAGAAAGATCCAGGGGATGATTGAGTAGTTTCAGATGTGGCCACTGCTTCATGCCAATGAGATGAGTCAGTAGATCAGAGACAATATGGGTCAGCTACAAGATGGCTGCTGCTTCACTTTTGCCTTCCAGGTTTTCCACAGTAATGTCTCTTGCAGTCCACCCTAACCAGAAATATACAAAAAAGTGAATTCTGGGAAATGTAGTTCACCCTAGCCAGGCTGACATATTACAAAACCATCAGAGGTAGAAATAGTTTTCTTAAAAAATACATAATAAGCAGCTGTTATTGTACATATTTTAAAAAATTTATTTAAGAAGAAAAGATGAGTATCTTTTCTGAGTTCTTGAATACTTGAAAATATCTTTTCCTTCATCTTATACATCATTCAAGATGTGCATGTGTAGAAAATCCTTGATCTACATTTTTTTCCTCTGAAATCTGTAAAAGTGCTGTTTTCTCTCAGTACTATTAAAACAAAAGTAAAAATTCCTGGCAGTTTTTGGTTATCTTTTAAGTAACACTAGTTTTGGCGGGGTAGGTCTGAATAGTTTTTGTATTCATTCTTTGTCTTTATAACCTAACCCTTTTGTTACAAGTGTCTAGATATACTGATATTATCAGTAGCTATCCAGTAATTTGACCCCTTGCTTTCTTACCAACAAAAACTAAATTTTGTTTGTTGAATAGTAATGTTCCTAGCCTTCATTGCAATTAGAGGTGGCTATGTAACAGTTTTGGCCAGCGATGCAACGACACGTGAAAAGAGGTTTTGCTTTCCTAACATATTTCTTACTTTATTACTTCCTTCTTCCTGCTCTTGAAACTAGAATGAGACATTGGAGGTGAAGCAGCCTTCATGTGACTATTTTTGCCTTCTCCATTTATGTTCAGTGGTAATTCATCAGTGAACAAAACAGTCAAATGTCTCTCTCTTTGTGTATCTTAAACTCTACTGTGTATCAACAAACAATAATAGAATT
Source organism: Pongo pygmaeus (assembly GCF_028885625.2). Lineage (NCBI taxonomy): Eukaryota > Metazoa > Chordata > Mammalia > Primates > Hominidae > Pongo > Pongo pygmaeus. The sequence continues at coordinate 118,799,069 of NC_072373.2, read as the reverse complement.
AAATAAGTAAACTATTTAGAATATGAACAATGATAAGCGCTGTAGGAAAAAATGTTAGAATATGAGATTCTAAGAAGCTAGTGAGTGTAATATTAAACAAAGTGGTGAGGACAGGGAGCAGGCCATGCAGCTAGCTAGAAGAGGAACTTTACAGAGAGTGTGGGGGAAAAGATCAATGCAAAGACCCGACCTGGGAATATGCCTGCTATATTTAACAACCAGCAAGCAGCTAGTTTACTGAAGTTCAGTGGTGACAGAGGACTAATAGACGAGGTTAGAGAGGACAGATGGGGAAAATTAATGTAGGGCTTTTAGGTCATTGTGTAGAATTTGCCATCTACTTTGAGTGAGATAAAACATCACTAGAGAGTTCTGAACAGGGGAGTGACTTGCTGTGACTTATATTTTTAAGACTTTGTTTTAAACCTTTTTATTTTCATCGAATTTTATACCTACGTAAAAATTGCAAACGTAATACAGAGCTTCCTTATATCCCTCACTGTACTTTCCTTAATGTAACACCCAACATCAAAACAGGAAATTGTTTATGGCTGCATAGTATTCCATGGTGTATACATACCATATTTTCTTTACCCAGTCTGTCATTGATGGGCATTTAGATTGCTTCCATGTCCTTGCTATTATGAATAGTGCTACAATGAACATACATATGCATGTGTCTTTATGATAGAATGATTTCTATTCCTTTGGGTGTATACCCAGTAATGGGATTGCTGGGTCAAATGGTAATTCTGGTTTTAGCTCTTTGAGGAATCACCATACTGCTTTCCATAAGGGTTGAACTACTTTATACTTTCACCAACAGTGTATAAGCATTGCCTTTTCTCCACAACTTCACCAGCATCTGTTATTTTTTGACTTTTGAATAATAGTCATTCTGACTGATGTGAGATGGTGTCTCATTGTGGTTTTGATTTGCATTTCTCTACTGCTCAGTGATATTGAGCTTTTTTTCATATGCTTGTGGCCCGCATGTATGTCTTCTTTTGAAAAGTGTCTGATCATGTACTTTGTTTACTTTTTAATGGGTTTTTTTTCTTATAAATTTGTTTAAGTTCCTTATAGGTGCTGGATATTAGATCTTTGTCAGAAGCACAGTTTACGAAAAAGAATGAGATCATGTTTTTTGAGAAACATGGATGGAGCTAGAGGCCATTATCCTCAGCAAACGAACGCAGGAACAGAAAACCAAATACCACATGTTCTCACTTATAAGTGGGAGCTAAATGATGAGATAACATGAAAACAAAGAGGAAACAACAGATACTGGGGACTACCAGGAGAGAAGGTGGGAGGAAAGAGAGGAACAGAAAAAAGAACTATTAGGTACTAGTCTTAGCACCTGGGTGATGAAATAGTCTGTACATCAAACTCCCATGACACAAGTTTACCATATAACAAAGCTGTACATGTACCCCTGCACCTAAAATAAAAGCTTTTTGAAGAAAAGGAAATCAACATTTGGTGCGATATTATTAACTAAACTACAGACCTTATTTGATTTTCACACATTTTTTTCTTATGTGTTCTTTTTCTGTCTGGCATCCTATCCAGAGTCATATATTGTTTTTGTTTTCCTTCCTTAGTCATTTCCAGTCGGCAACAGTTCTTCAATTTTTTCCTTATCTTTCATGACTTGACACTTGGAAGATTGTTAATCAGCCATTTTGTAGAATGTCCCTCAATTTGGGTTTATTTGTTAAAGCATTTTTCTCATAATTGGAAATTGTAATAGTCTGCTCAAGCTACCATAACAACGAAACACAGATTGGATGGTTTAAACAACAGAAATTTATTTCTCACAGTTCTGAAAGCTAGGATCAAGAGTTCAGCTGATTCCGTTTGTGGTGAGGGCTCTTTTCCCCACTTGCAGATGCCTACCTTCTGTTTCCTTACATGGCCTTTCCTCTGTGTGCATGCATGGAGCAGTGGGGAATTAGAAAATGAGCTCTCTGATGCCCTTTCTTATAAGGACTCTAATATTATACTATTGGATTAAGGTCCCACCTTTATGATCTCAAGTAACTATAACCTTAATTTTTTCATAGAGGCCTCATCTCCAAATACAGTTATACTGGGGGTTAATGCTTCAATATATGAATTTTAGGGGGGACAAAAACATTCAGTCCATAACAGAAGGCTTTGTATTTTTGGCAAGACTACCACAATATGCACAAAAAGTCTTTCATTATGCATCATATTAAGGTATTGATGATGTTGATATGTCTTTTTTTAAATAATAGCAATGTTTATTAGAATATCCTATTTAGAACCAGCAATCTGTGCAACATACACAGCTTTTAGGAGACGGGCTGGCCCCAGGTTTCTTTCTGATGATGGACTTAGTGGGCTGGCATCTTGACCCTATCATCCAGCCTGTGGGTACCATCAAAAGGCAGCATGACCTTTTTTTTTTTTTTTTAAATACTTTAAGTTCTAGGGTACATGTGCACAACGTGCAGGTTTGTTACATAGGTATACATGTGCCATGTTGGTTTGCTGCATCCATCAACTCGTCATTGACATTAGGTATTTCTCCTAATGCTATCCCTACCCCAGCCCCCCACCCCCCGACAGGCCCCGCTGTGTGATGTTCCCTTCCATGTGTCCATGTGTTCTCGTTGTTCAATTCCCACCTATGAGTGAGAACATGCGGCGTTTGTTTTTGTCAGGTTTGTCAAAGATCAGATGGTTGTAGATGTGTGGTATTATGTCTTAGGGCTCTGTTCTGTTCCACTGGTCTGTATCTCTGTTTTGGTAACAGTACCATGCTGTTTTGGTTACTGTAGCCTTGTAGTATAGTTTGAAGTCAGGTAGCGTGATGCCTCCAGCTTTGTTCTTTTTGCTTAGGATTGTCTTGGCAATGTGGGCTCTTTTTTGGTTCCATGTGAACTTTAAAGTAGTTTTTTCCAATTCTGTGAAGAAAGTCAGTGGTAGCTTAATGGGGATAGCATTGAATCTATGAATTACCTTGGGCAATATGGCCATTTTTACGATATTGATTCTTCCTATCCATGAGCATGTAATGTTTTATTATTGATGTTTATCTTGATCATTTTTGTTGGTATCTGCTAGGTTTCTCTGCTACAAAGTTGCTATCTTTCTGTTTATAGTTAATAAGTATCTTCTTTGGAGGCTATGTGAATCCTATTTCTCCTCAAACTTTTGCTCACTCATTTTAGCATCCATTGGTGAATCTTGTCTGCAGCTACTATCACTAGGGCATTTGCAATGATGAATCTCTATTTTCTCCTTCCATCGACATTTATTACTTGGAATTCAACTGTACTGAAGAACTGCTTCTTCTCCCCTCATTTATTTATTTGATTTTTATATTGGCATAGATTAAAAATTTCCCTCTTGGGACAGTTGGCAGTGCTTCAGTCTCATATTGGTATAGATTAATAGGTATATTTTATTCTAGCAGTCAAATACTATTTATTTTGTTGTTCAAATTATTCCAACTTTGATCATTAGTAACTTCTTTAGGTTGACTCCTCTGTTTCTTTGATAAGCCCCCATTTGTTACAAAATATTTTCTTACCTTCTGACATCACAAGATGTTCTAGGCTCATCTTATATTTTCCTTGCTCAGCTCTGAAATCAGCTTCTCCAAAAAGCATTGGTTTCTCATGTTGAGAATGGTGTTTAGAAGCCAAGATCTTGAGGCAGAGCAAGATGGCCGAATAGACGGCTCCACCAGTGGTCCCTGCTGCCCCCACAAGGTCACTAATTTAGCAACTATCTACACAGAAAGAACACCTTCATAAGAATCAAAAATCAGGTGAGCACTCAGTACCTGGTTTTAACTGTGTACTGCTGAAAGAGGCCTTGAAGACACAGAAAAAAAAGCCTTGAATCACTGACACCACCCCTCCCCAAACCCCCCAACAGCAGCCAGGTGGTGTAGAGGCCAGGTTGTGTGGAGGGCATCTCTGGGTGCTGAGGAGGGAGAGCACAGCAATTGCGGGGCATTGAACTCAGTGCTGTCTTGTTGGAGAAGAAAAGGAGACCCAACTCACCTGATGCCCACCCATGGAGGGAGAACTTAAACCAGCCCTAGCCAGAGGGGAATCACCCATCCCAGAGGTCGAAATTTGAGTTAATGCAAACCTTGCCATGGAGAGCTACAGTATTCTGGGTTGCTTAGTAAACTTGAAAGGCAGTCCAGGCTATAAGGACTACAACTCACAGGTGAGTCCATGTGCTGAACTGGGCCAAGAAACAGTGGACTTGGGGGACATGTGACCTATGGAGACACCAGCTGGGGTGGCTAAAGGAGTGCTGACATAACCTCTCCCCTAACCACAAGGGTGCACAGATCACAGCTCCAAAAGAGACCCCTTCCTTCTGCCTGAGGAGAGGAAAGGGAATAGTAGGAGGGACTTTGTCTTGTATATTGTATACCAGCTCAGCCACAGAAGGATGGGGCACAGGTCAGAGTTCAGAGACCCTTGTTCCAGGCCCTAGCTCCTGGATGACATTTCTAAACACACCCTGGATGAGAAGGGAACCTACTGCCTTGAAGGGAAGGACCCAGTCCTGGCAGCATTCATCACCTGCTAAATGAAAAGCCCTTCAGTCCTGAATTACCAGCAGTGATACCCAGGTACTATGTTGAGGGCTTTAGGTGAGCCACTGAGACTTGCTGGCTTCAGGTGAGACTCAGCACATTACCAGCTATGGTGGTTATTGGATGAAACTCCTCTGCTTGAGAAAAGCAGAAGGAAAAGTAAAGGAGACTTTGTCTTGCACCTTAGGTACCAGCATGGCAACAGGGGGATCAAGAACCAAGCATGCTCTTGGGTTCCCCGATTCCAGGGTTTGACTCTTGGATGGCATCCTTGGACCTGCCCTGTGTCGGAAGGGAGCCCCCTGCCATTAAGGGTGATTCTCAGGCCGGGCAAGATTCACCACAGCTAACTGACAAGCTCTTGGGCCTTAAGGGAACATTGGAGGTCCTCCAGCAGTACTCTCCATGGCTTGTGATGGCAGTGGCTATAGTATGAGGCTCCTCTGCCTTTGGAAAGGGGAAGGAAGAGTAGGAAACACTGTGTCTTGTAGTTTGAATGCTAGTTCAGTCACAGTATAATAGAACACCAGGTAGATGTCTAAGGTTTTTTACCCTAGTCCCTGACTCCCAGGTGGCACCTCTGGACCTACGCAGGGCCTGAGGGAACTTTCTAACCTAAAGGGAAGGAGGCGGGCCTGGCTGGCTTTGCCACCTGCTGATTGTAGAGTCCCAGGGCCTTAAGTGAACATAGACAATAGCAAGGGAGTAGTATCTTGAGTGAGATCCAGTGCTATGCTAGCTTTAGGTATGACACAGCACTGTCATAGTGGTGGTGGCCACAGAGGTGCTTGTGTCACTTCATCCCCAGCTTTAGGTGGTTCAGGACAGAGAGAAAGACTCCGCTTCTTTGGAAGAAAGTGAGGAAAGAGAACAGGAGCCTCTGCCTAGTAATCCAGAGAATTCTGGATCTTGTCCAAGACCATCAAGGCAGTACCTCTATGAGTCTGCAAGAACCACAGAATTACTGAGCTTGGGGTGCCACATAAAACAGACACAACTTAGAGCACAACACTTAAGTCCTTTAGAATATCTGAAAAACTTTCCCAAAAAGGACAGGTACAAACAAGCCCAGACAATGAAGACTACAATAAATACCTAACTCTTCTATGCCCAGACACCACAGAACATCTACTAGCATCAACACCATGCAGGAAATCATGAACTCATCAAATGAACTAAATCAGGTACCAAGGACTAATCCTGAAGAAATGGAGGTATATGACCTTTCAGACACAGAATTCAAAATAGCTGTGTTAAGGAAACTCACAGAAATTCAAGATAACACAGAGAAGGAATTCAGAATTTGATCAGATATGTTAAACAAAGAGATTGAAATAATTTAAAAGAATTACATTTTATTCAGCAGAAATTTTGGAGCTAAAAAATGCAGTTGGTATATTGAAGAATGCATCAGAGTATTTTAATAGCAGAATTGATCAGGCAGAAGAAAGAATTAGTAAGCTGAAAGACCTGTTATTTGAAAATACAGTCAGAGGAGATAAAAAAGAATAAAAAACAAGAAAGCATACCTACAGGATCTAGAAAATAGCCTCAGAAGGGCAAATTTAAGAGTTATTGGCCTTAAAGAGGAGGTAGAGAGAGATAGAACTAGAAAGCCTATTCAAAGGGATAATAATAGAGAACTTCCCAAACCTAGAAAAATATATCAATATCCATATACAAGAATGTTATAGAACAATGAGCAGATTTAATCCAAAGACGACTACCTCAAGGCATTTAATAATCAAACTCCCAAAGATCAAGGATAAAGAAATATTTCTAAAAGCAGCAAGAGAAAAAAAAAAAAAACATATAATGGAGCACCAATATATCTGGCAGCAGACTTTCCAGTGGAAAACTTATAGGCCGAGAGAGTGGCATGACATATTTAACATGATGAAGGAAAAAACTTTTTACCCTAGAATAGTATATTCAGCAAAAATATTCTTCACACATGAAGGTGAAATAAAGACTTTCCCAGACAAACAAAAGCTGAGGGCTTTCATCAACACCAGGTCTATTCTACAACAATGCTAAAGGGAGTACTTCAGTCAGAAAGAAAAGGACATTAACAAGCAATAAGCAATCACCTAAGAGTACAAAACACACTGGTAATGGTACACAGAAAAAAACACAGAATATTCTAACACTGTAACTGTGGTATGCAAACTACTCTTATCCTAAAAAGAAAGACTGACCAATGAACCAATCACAAATAACAATAACTTTTCATGACATAGTACAATAAGATATACATAGAAAGAAGAAAAAGTTAAAAAGTTGAAGGATGGAGTTAAGGCATATACTTTTTATTAGCTTTGTTTTTGCTTCTTTGTTTGTTTATACACACAGTGTTAAGTAGTTATCGGATTGAAATAATGGTTTAAAAGATGGTATTTGCAAGCTTCACGGTGATCTCAAACAAAAAACATACAATGAATACACAAAAAATAAAAAGCAAGAAACTGAATCATATCACCAGAAAAAACTACCTTCACTAAAGGAAGACAGGAGGAAAGAAAGAAGGAGGAGAAGACCAGAAAACAAATAACAAAATGGCCAGAGTAAGCTCTTACTTATCAATAATAACATTGAATGTAAATGGACTAAACTCTCCAATTAAAAGCAAGAGAATGGCTGAGTGGATGAAAAAACAAGATTCATTAATCTGTTGCCTACAAGAAACACAATTCAACTATAAAGACACACATAGACTACAAATAAAGGGATGGAAAAAGATATTCCATTCCAATGGAAACCCAAAAAGAGCATGAGCAGCTACACTTATATCATACAAAATATATTACAAGACAAAAACTATCAGAAGAGACAAGGAAGGTCATTCTATAATGATAAAGAGGTCAATTCAGCAAGAGGATATAACAATTTTAAATATGCATGCCTGGAGCACCCAGATATATAAACCAAATATTATTAGAGCTAAGGTGAGGGATAGACCCTAATACAATAATAGCTGGAGACTGTAACACCCAATATTCAGCATCGGACATATCTTTCAGACAGAAAATCAACCAAGAAACATCAGACCTAATCTGCACTATTGACCAAATGGACTTACAGATAATTATAGAACATTTCATCCCTCGGCTGCAGAATACACATGCTTCTCCTCAATACGTGAATAAATCTCAAGGATATACACTATTTTAGGTAACAAAACAAGTCTTAAAACATTCAAAAAAATTGAAATAATATCAAGCATCTTCTCTGATCACAATGGAATAAAACTAGAAATTAATAACAAGAAGAACCTTGAAAACTATACAAATACATGGAAATTAAACAATATGCTCCTGAATGACCAGTGGGTTGATGAAGAAATTAAAAAGGAAATTGAAAAATTTCTTGAAACAAGTGACAATGGAAACACAACATACCAAAACTTATAGGATACAACAAAGGCAGTACTAAGAGTGAAGTTTATAGCTATAAGTGCCTACATCAAAAAGGGGAAAACTTCAAATAAACAATCTAACAATGCATCTTAAAGAACTAGAAAAGCAAGAGCAAACCTCATCCAAAATTAGTAGAAGAAAAGAAATAATAAAGAGCAGAAATAAATGAAATTGAAATAGAGAAAATACAAAAGATCAATGAAACAAAATGGTTTTTTGAAAAGTTAAACATAATTTACAAACCTTTAGCCAGACTAAGAAGAAAAAAGGAGACACAAATTAATAAAATCAGAAATGAAAAAGGAGCATTACAACTGATACTGCAGAAATTCAAAGGATCATTAGAGGCTACTATGAGCAACTATATGCCAATAAATTAGAAAACCTGAGAACATGAACAAATCCCTAGACACATATAATGTTCCAAGATTGAACTATGAAGAAATCCAAAACCTGAAAAGACCAATAAAAATAATAAGATCAAAGTCATAATAAAAAGTCTTCTGGTAAAGAAAAGCCCAAGACCCAATGGCTTCACTACTCAAGTCTATCAAGCATCGAGAGAAGAACTAATTCCAATCTCACTCAAACTATTCTGAAAAAATGAGGAGGAAGGAATACTTCCAAACTCATTCTATGAGGCCAGTGTTTCCCTGATACCAAAACCAGACAAAGACACATGAAAAATGAAAACTACAGGCCAATATCTCTGATGAATATTGATGCAAAAATACTCAACAAAATACTAACAAGCCAAATCCAACATATATTAGAAAGATAATTCATCATGACTAAGTGGGATTTATCCCTGGGATGCAAGGATGGTACAACATACACAAATCGATTAACATGACACATCATATCAACAGAATGAAAGATAAAAATGATATGATCATTTCAATTGATACTGAAAAATTATTCGATAAAATTCAACATCCTTTCATGACAAAAACCCTCAAAGAACTTGGGATAGAAGGAACACACTTCAACATTTAAAAAAGCCATATATGATGGTCCCATAGCTAGTATCATACTGAATGGGGAATAACTGAAAGCCTTTCCTCTAAGATCTGGAACACAATAAGGATGCCCACTTTCACCACTGTTATTCAGCATAGTACTGGAATTTCTAGCTAGAGCAGTCAGAAAAGAGAAAGAAATAAAGGGCATCCAGATTGGACAGGAAGAAGTCAAATTATTTTTGTTTGCAGATGATATGATCTTATAGTCAAAAAGCTTAAAGACTCCACCAAAAAACCATTAGAACTAATTTAAAAAATCAGTAAAGTTCCAGGATACAAAAACAACATACAAAAATCAACATCAGTAGCATTTCTATATGCAAACAGTGAACAATCTGAAAAAGAAATGAAAAAAGTAATCCCATTTATAATTGCTACAAATAAAATTAAATATCTAGGAATTAATCAAAGAAGTGAAAGATCTCTATAATAAAAACTATAAAACACTGATGAAAGAAATTGAAGAGAACACCAAAATAAAAATTCCACGTTCATGGAGCAAAAGAATCAATATTGTTAAAAATGTCCAAACTACCTAAAGCAATCTATAGATCCAATGCAATCCCTATCAAAGTACCGATGACATTCATCACAGAAATAGACAAAAAAAACTATCCAAAAACTTATATGGAACCACAAAAGACCAAGAAGAGCCAAAGCTATCTTAAGCAAAAAGAACAAAATTGGAGGAATCATATTACCTGACTTTAAATTATACCACAGGGCTATAATAAGAACAAAATTGGAGGAATCATATTACCTGACTTTAAATTATACCACAGGGCTATAATAAACAAAACAGCATGGCATTGGCATAAAACCAGACACATAGACCCATAGAACAGAACAGAGAACCTGGAAACGAATCCACACATTTACAGTGAACTCAGTTTTGACAAAGGTGCCAAGAAAATATACTGGGGAAAAGACAGTCTCTTCAGTAAATAGTTCTGGGAAACTGGATATCCACATGCACAAGAATGAAACTAGACTCCTATTTCTTGCCATATACAAAAGTCATATACAAAGTAGACCAAAGGATTAAATCTAAGACCTCAAACTATGAAACTACTATAAGAAAGCATTGATGAAAATCTCCAGGACATTTGTCTGAGCAAAAATTTCTTGAGTAGTACCCCACAAACACAGACAACCAAAGCAAAAACGGACAAATGGGATCACATCAAGTTAAGAAGCTTCTGCACAGCAAAGGAAACAATCAACAAAGTGAAGAGACAACCTCCAGAATGGGACAAAATATTTGCAAACTACCCATCTGACAAGCGATTAAAAACCAGAATACATAAGGAGCTCTAAAACCTCAACAAGAAAAAAAAAATCTGATCAAAAAATGAGCAAAAGATTTGAATACACATTTCTCAAAAGAAGACGTACAAATAGCAGTCAGGCATTTGAAAATGTGTTCAACATCACTGATCATCAGAGAATGTAAGTCAAAACTACAATGAAATATCATTTCTCCCCAGTTAAAATGGTTTTTATCCAAAAGACAGGCAATAACAAATGCTGGCTAGGATGTAGAGAAAGGGAACTCTCCTACATTTTTGGTGAGAATGTACATTAGTACAACCATTATTGAGAACAGTTTGGAGGTTCCTGAAAAAAATAAAAATAGAGCTGCCATATATCCAGAAATCCCACTGCTGTGTATGTACCCTCCAAAAAAAGAAATCAGTATATTGAAGAGATATCCGAACTTCCATGTTTGTTGCCACAATGTTCACAATAGGCAAGATTTGGAAGCAACCTAAGTGTCTATCAACAAATGAATGGATAAATAAAACGTAGTGTATTTACACAATGGAGTACTATTCAGTAATTAAAAGAATGACACCCTGTCATTTGCAACAACATGGATGGAACTGGAGGTTATTATGTTAAGTGAAATAAGCCAGACATAGAAAGACAAACATTGTATGTTCTCACTTATTTATGAGATCTAAAAATCAAAACAATTGAACTCATGGAGATAGAGAGTAGGATAGTTACCAGAGGCTGGGAAGGGTAGTTGGGCACTGGAGGGGGAGGTGGGGATTGTTAATGGATACATAAAAATAGAAAGAATGAATAAGACCTACTATTTGATAGCACAATAGGGTGACTCTAGTCAACAATAACTTGATTGTACATTTTAAAATAACTAGAAGAGTGTAACTGGATTTCTTGTAACACAAAGGATAAATGTTTGAAAAGGTGGGTAATCTATCCTCCATGATGTGATTATTTCTCATTACATGCCTATATTAAAATATCTCATGTATTCCATGAATATATACACCTACTATGTACTCACAAAAATTAAAAATAAAAAAATTTAAAGTAGAAATAGAAGATAAAAAACAAGATCTGGTGTTAAATGTGCTCATTACTCTGAAGTTTCACTGCTTCTAGGCCCTTTAAGAGTTAGGAAATGTATAAATGTATATACTATGCCACAGATATAGTCACATGTATATTTCTTAATCTGTCTACATTTATATTAAAAACCATTAATTTATACTGACACCTCTTACTCCAATCCAACATTACAGGGTGTATTTTGGCCTGCCTCCTTTCTTTTAATAAGTCTTTCTCCAACAGTGAGAAACCTGGCTCTTATTATCTACAATATATGTACTTAGTTGTTCAATTCTAATGTACATGTAAAGGTAGCTTCAGTAGCACTAATTCATACCCCTGCAAGAAACCCTTTTACTAACTAGATTACAGCACTTTAAACCATTCTTTTTGTCGTTAGCATTTTAGTGCCCAGAAAAGATACTTACAGTTACCTAGTTATTTTCTTCCTCACTTGCTTAAGTGTGGTTGTTATTCATTCTTAATACATTTACTTCCATTTGTTAGTATTTGTATCCCATTTTATCTTGGTTGGTTTTATCATTTATTTATTTGGGATTATGTGAAGGGTATGTGAGACATAATTATGATTCCAAGAGTCAGAGCTATTCAGAAAGATATAATCAAAGAAATGTTACTGTACTTCATCCTTGCTAACCTCATTTCCTTCTTTATTCCTTTCCCTCTAGGTAATCAGCCTTACTAGTATTTTATCTTTCCTGTATTTCTTTTGAAAAATGAGCAGACAACTATTTACTTTCTTATATCCTTTCTTTCCTACATGAAGGTAGCATGCTGTGGATACTCTTTTGTGCTTTGCTTTTTTCATTTGACAGTCCATCTTGGAAATCACTCCATTAGTTCATAGAGCTCTTCCTCATTCTTTTCTTATACCTATTTAATATTCCACTGCATGACATGCTATAGTTTATTAAATCACTCTCCTGTGGATGGGAATTTAGGTTGCTTCCAATACTTTGCAACTAAGAACAATATTGCAACTAATAAACTTTTGCATTCCCATCAGCAATGTATGAATGTACCTATTTTCCCACAGCCTTCCCAACAGAATGCATTGCCATATTCTTACATTTCATGGAGTCTGGAAAGTGATAAATGGTATCTGAGTGGTTTTAATTTGCATATGCCTAGTTTCAAGTGAATTTAAACATTTTTCCTATGTTTTAAGGTCATTTTTATTTTTTTAGGGTGAATTTTCTCTTCGTGTATGTTTCTCATTTCTCTGTTGAGTTTTTGGTCGTTTCTCCTTCCTTAAATTTTAACAAAATCACTTGGCTATTGTGCTGAGGACAAGCTGTAGGACACTGGTAGAAGCAGAGAGACAGTTAGTTGATTATTCAATAATCTAGATGAGAGATATAATGCAAGCTAATCACAGTAGAGGTGGTGAGCAATGGTCAGATTCCGGGTATAATTTGAATGTAAACCAAGAGAATTTCCTAACAGACTGGTTGTAAGGCATGAGACAAAGGGAAAATTAAGGTGGACCCCAAAGTATTTCCACCTGATCAAGTGGAAGCCTGGATTTATCATTAACTAAGATACGGAAGATCTTGGTTGAGGCAAATTTTGTGTGGGTAATAACCAGAAGCTGATTTTGGCCTGTGTTGATTTTGAGATGCCCATTAGAATTCCAAGTAGAAATGTCAAGAAGGTAATTGGATATACAATTTTGGAGTCAAAAGAGGAGTTCCTGAATATAGACGGTATTTTGATCCTGAGAACTAGGTAAGATCATATAGATGTAAAATAAGAGACATAAAAAGATTGAGCTCTAAATAACTCCAACATTAAGAGATCATAGAGAAGGGGAGGAACTAGCCAAAGAGACTAAGAAGCAGTCAACGAGGTATGAGGAAAACAAAAGATTATTATGTCCCTGAAGCAGAGTGAAGAACAAATTGCACTGAAGACAAAATGATCAAAAGTATCAAATGCTACTGACAGGTCAAGTGAGAGACTAAGAATTGACCATTAGATTTAGCAATGTGATAGTTATTGGAGACCTTGACAACAGCAGCTTTAGAATGCTCTTGCAGAAAAGATAAAACTCTAATTTGACTGAATTTCAGAATAAAGTTAAGTTAGAGACCAGCAGCATTGGACAAATTACGAAGAATAATGTTGTAAAGTATTCAAGTCACATTTCAGTATCATGAAATACAAAATCAGAAGAAATACAGGTGTTTGATGACTTTCATGAGCAGCAAAGCTTTAATAAGGAGCAGAAAAATAAAAAAGGAGGCTAAATTTAAAAGTCAAAAAAAGATAGATGCAACATATTTATTAGGATTTATTTAACCAAACACTGATAAGATGATTACTATGTGTCAGGTACTATTCCAAGTATTTATAACTAATGTAATCTCTTCTTCCAGTCTTTAAAATTAACTAAAATCATTTTTTTAAAAAAGGAGGCCACAATTTTTTTCTTTTCTGTTTATACTATCTCCCTAAGTACTTAGCTAGACCTTCTAGATGTCTAGATATCTGGCCCCCCTTTCGGTTCTTCATATATGCCATGCTCTCTTGTGCCTTAGAACCTTTAAGTTTGCTGTTTCCCCTGCTGGGAAAGTTACTTTAGTCTGTCCCTTTTCTTATTTAATTCCTGCTTTTCCTTCAGATCTCAGTTCAACCATCATTTTTGAGGAAAAAATTTCAACTTCTTTACCTAAAGACAAGTAGAGGACTACAATAGCACATTACAGAAATTTTAAGAGCTGTGCTTAATCCACTTTGCTCACCTTGAACCTCTAGTCCTCAGATAGTGGTTCTTATTTTCCGTGAAATGAGGAAACATTGAAGGGTAATGGGGAATGGCTTAGGTTATGTTTTAAAAGGATCACTCTGGCTGTTGTACTGAGATGAAAGTAGGGGCACAAAAGTGGAATAAGAAAGATAACTTATGAGGCTACCAATAATCCAATTCAGGGCTGATGATAGCACTGACGATAAAAAGTGGTCATATTTAGGGTATTTTGAAAGCAGAACCAACAAAATTTGTATTGGGTGTGAGGTGTGAGAGCAAGGAGTAAAGCATGACTTCAAGATTTTGGCCTGAGCAACTGGTAGGATGGGGTTGTCATCAGCTAAAATGAGAAAACCTGTGGGTGAAGCTAGTTTGAGCGAAGAGCAAGATTTCTGTCTTGAACATAGGTTTGTCTATTTAGACATCCAATAGAGATATTAAATAGGCAGCTGGAATTCAAGAAAGCCTGGAAATAAAAGATAAAAACTGCAAGTTGGCAGTACATTGATAGTACTTAAAAGCCATGAAACTGGATGAGATCACCAAGAGAGTGAGTATAAGCAAAGAGGCAAACCGTGGACTGAGCCCTCAGGTGTTTTAATATAAAGAGATTAGGGAGAAGGAAGGGATCAGCAAGGAGACTGAGAATGACTAGTCAATGAGGCAGAAGTGTGGTCTTTCAGAAGTGAAATTAAACTATATCAAGGAGAAAAGGAGTCAGGACAAATAGCTGGTCTCTAAATCAATGTCATTAAAAATTTTAGAAACAAAACTGCTCACTTAAAAGCTCTACAGGGTATAACAGCTAGATAAGACACATAGACCTAGATTTAATACTGCTTTAGAAAAACCAGTGGTAAAAGATGTTTTGAGGCCAAATTGGTAAATTTAGCTTTAGTATTAGAGATGAAAACACTGAAAGGAAAAGCTCAAGATTGCTGTTTTTTTTTTTTTTTTTTAAAGATATGGTCTCACTCTGTCAACCAGACTGGAATGCAGTGGCATGTTCACAGTTCACTACAGCCTTGACCCAGTAGGCTCAAGTGATCTTTCCGCCTCAGCCTCCCAAGTAGCTGGGACTACAGGCACATGCCACCACACCTGGCTAAATTTTTGGCAGAGATGGGGTCTATTGCCATTGCCCAGCCTGGTGTTGAACTCCTGGCCTCAAGTGATCCTCCTGCCTCAGATTTCCAAAGTGTAAGGATTACAGGTATGAGTATGCCAGGCCAATTCTTGACTTTAAAAGCAGGATTCAGAATAGTATAAATAAGGACCTCATTTTGTATAAATAAGTATAAATTTAGTATACCAATAGTATAAATAAGGACTTCATATATACATATATGTATATATGAGGCACACAGAATGATAAGAAAGGATATATAAGGTATTAAAGGTAAACTTCGGATGGGAATATGAAGTTCTAATTTTTAATATTTTGCTTGCTTGCTATATTTTCAATTTTTAGTATTTCGCTTGCCCTTCCCTCCCCGCCTTCCTTCTTCGTTTCCTCTTTCCCCTCCCTCCCTCTCTCCTTTCTTTCTTTGAGACAGAGTCTCATTCTGTTGCCCAGGCTGGAGTGCTGTGGCACCATCTCCACTCACTGCAACCTCCACCTCCCGGGTTCAAGCAATTCTCCTGCCCCAGTCTTCCCAGCAGCTGAGATTACAGGCATGCACAACCATGCCAATTTTTCTACTTTTAGTAGAGATGGGGTTTCACCAGTGTTGGTCAGACTGGTCTCAAACTCCTTACCTTAGGTGACCCACCCACCTCGGCTTCCCAAAGTGCTGGGATTACAGGTGTGAGCCACTGCGCCTGGCCTATATTTTCTAATTTTCTACAATACATTTGCACTGTTTCTATGACAGAATGTTTCAATATTTTTCAAAGGAAGTGATGACTCATGAAATTACATTCTGCTGATAAATCAAGAACACTGACAATTGACTACTGAATCTAGTAATATGGAAGTCACTGGTGACCTTGACAATATGTTTATGTGGTGTGGGGACAGCAGAACCTGACTGAAATAGTTTGGCAGTTCCTCAAAACATAGTTAAACACAGTCATTGTATGACCCAGCAATTACAGTCCTAGGTATATACCCAAGAGAACTGAAAATATATACCCATTAAAAAACCTTGTACACAAATATACACAGCAACATTATTTGTAGCTGCCAAAAGTGAAAACAATCCAAATATTCATAACGAATGGATAAAGTGTGGTATATCCATGATGGAATATTATTCAGCAATAAATAATGAAGTGCTGATAAATGCTACAACATGGATAAACCTTGAAAACATCAGACTACATAAAAAACACCAATCACAAAGAAAAACATATTGTATAATTCCATATATATGAAATGTTCACAACAGGCAATTCCATAAAGACAGAAAGCTTTGTAGTGCTTGCCTATGGCAGAAGGAGAGGTGATGGGGAATGACTGCTAATGGGTATAAGGTTTGTTTGGGGGATGTTTTGAACATTTTGAAAATGTTCTAAAATTATAGTGTTGATCGTTGTACAACTCTGTAAACATAGTAAAAACCAGTGAACTGTGTACTTTAAAAAGCTGGATTTTACAGTACATGAATTATATTGCAAAACAGCTGTTAATAAAAAGCAGCAAAATCTAGCTGATCTGTATATTTGTTTCACTTCTTTACAGTATTTTCTGAATTACTCTTTAGTTGCCATTGCACAGATTTTTTTTTTCTTTAACCTCTCTTACTTCCAGAGATCTGATCTTTTTTTTTTTTTTTTTTTGAGACAGAGTCTGGCTCTGTTGCCCAGGCTGTAGTGCAGTGGTGGCACGATCTTGGCTCACTGCAACTTCCGCCTCCCAGGTTCAAGCGATTCTCCTGCCTCAGCCTCCTTAGTTAGGATTACAGGTGCCCGCCACTGTGCCCGACTAATTTTTGTATTTTTAGTAGAGATAGAGTTTCACCATGTTGGCCAGGCTTGTCTCAAACTCCTGACCTCAGGTGATCCGCCCGCCTCGGCCTCCCAAAGTGCTGGGATTACAGGTGTGAGCCACTGCACCCGGCCTGATCATTTTTTAATAACCTTATTCTCCTCCTCCTCCTCTCTCTCTAAGAGACAGGGTCTCACTGTGCTGCCCAGGCTGGCCTCAAACTCCTGGGCTCAAGCAATCCTCCCCACTCAGACTCCTGAGTAGCTGGGACTACAAACACACACCACCACGGTCAGCTAACTCCCCATTTCTTAATCCCTATCCCTACACCATTCCCAAACTTTCCCAAATCAAAGACTAACCAGACAGAGAAAATACACTTTTACAGTTTAAGAAATATTAAATGTGATAACTGTTCAGGATCTACTTTTTACACAATCTCAGTAACATATGTACACAGTCCAAAAAAAAAAAAAAAAAAAAAGCAGCATTTGCCTGGGAACAACACATCACTATAAGCAAACAAAACATCAAATAGCCTGAATTCTAAAATACACTTTGGATTATATAAAATTACATTGTAAAGTTACAAATGTTGCTCATTCTTGAGAAATGTTTGAATGTTTAAATAATATTGCCATAATACATATTATTTCACGACATTAAAAAAAAAACAATGGTGAATACAAGGTATCATCATTTTAAGGGTAAAGAGATAAAGCAAGTACATATACAAATCCACTGGAAAAGCTAAGTTTGGAGCTGATTTCCTCTCTTGGATTGTAAAATTTCAGTAATACACAGTCATTATCTACTGCTGGAATAATGCCTGAGCAATTTAGGTACAGATACAAACAATAATAAAAGCCCTGCCCAAATATTCAAACTTGGAGAATTCTAGTTAAAATAATAGAAAAATATAAAATTTATCCTTCCAAAAAAAGGTATCTAAGACAAAGGTATAGATACCTCATGTAAATTATTCACAAGTCATATGTGAATCAACCTTTTCTGTATTCCTTAAATAAAGTTCTATTATCAACTGATGAAAAAACAAGTTTCATATTCAAAGACACTTTCAGAACACATCTACAATTAACTTATTAATGCAGAAGTATATTTTAAAAAACAGCTATTTCACTGAAGTCTTTACAGGAGACTTTATTTTTGGTGCATCTTCTTACGCATTTCTTCAAGAGCTGCTTCTTTCTCTCTCAGCACCTGCTTAAGTCTTCTTATTTTTTCATCTCGAATGGTTTCTTCTAACTCCGGTGGTGTCACTGGGAAAATATCTTCGGTATAATTTTTATTGAAGAAATGACTTTGTTCATAAGCTGCATTTGAATTCAATGTGCCTTTCTCTTGCTTTTCATGGGTATAGTATTCCATCTCAGTTCTCTTTTCTTGTCTGGTTTTGCTGTGACTCGTGAGAATGTTATGTTGTGACACATCTGAAGTTGGTAAAATACTGCTTAGGGGTTGGGAACTGGTGACATTAGCTTCCCCATTTATGATTGCATTATAAGCATTCTCTGTTTTTGTCTTCTTTATGTGATCCATCTTCTTAATAGTTTTTGCTTTTCTTTTCTTATCAAAATTCTGCTGCAATATTGAATAACATTCCAAAACAAAAACAAAATGTTACTGCTAAATGCACCGGGTACTATCAAATTTAACAACATCTGCAGAAACAAATATTTAGATATTACAATTAACAAAATTTATGGAAGACAACTACAGCAAGAAAGAAATATTTCCCACTGCATGGTACCAAAATGTCTTAATCATATTCAGTAAGAAGAAATTGCCTAATTCACATTTTCTTGCTCAAGTATTAGAAGCCATACTGACTTACCACAGAAATATAATAGCACTTATAAAGTGCCTGAGATATAAAATTGATTTAGTTTTTTTCTTTTCCTTTGCACAGCAGGCACATGTGGAGGATTTTCATCCGAAAATGTTTACTAGTCTCTGATCTAAAGTTCAGAATATTACATGATAATGACATATTCATAAGTCAAAGTATAACAGCAGGCAAAGTTATGGACATTTCTTTTTATCATTATTAGCTATATAAGTTGCTTAAAAGGTTATTATTAAGAACATATGCATGCTTATATCTTCTACTACATTTGAATTATTTCCTTTAGATAGAGTCCTCAAAGTAAGATGACTAGTTAAAAAGCTATGGCCATTTTCTTGTAATATAATGGGAAAAAAATGTAGTAGGTGAATAAAAAAAATTAAAACACATCTTTAACTGGGATGCATTTTTACCTGTGCGTGTGTGTGTGTGTGTGTGTGTGTGTTTATTTATATGTGTATATAAATTTTTTTTGTTTTTGAGACGGAGTTTCGTTCTGTTGCCAGACTGGAGTGCAGTGGTGCGATCTCAGCTCACTGCAACCTCTGCTTTCCAGGTTCAAGCGATTCTCCTGCCCTCAGCTTCCCGAGTAGTTGGGACTACAGGTGTGCACTACCTTGCCCAGCTAATTTTTTGTATTTTTAGTAGAGATGGGGTTTCACCATGTTGGCCAAGATGGTCTCGATCTCTTGACCTCGTGATCCGCCTGCCTCGGCCTCCCAAAGTGCTGGGATTACAGGCGTGAGCCACTGCGCCCGGCCTGGAGTGCAATGGTGCGATCTCGGCTCACTAAAACCTCCGCCTCCCGGGTTCAAGTGATTCTCCTGCCTCAGCCTCCTAAGTAGCTGGGATTACAGGCGCCCGCCACCAGGCCCAGCTAATTTTTGTATTTTTAGTAGAGATGGGGTTCATCATGTTGGTCAGGCTGGTCTTGTATTCCTGACCTCAGGTGATCCACCCGCCTCAGCCTTCCAAAGTGCTGGGGACTGGTTGTTTTAAATATCGTTTTGGTATTATATATTTGCAAAACCAGTAACAACCATCATTTATACTAATGCACAAGGGTTAAAACCAAATCAAGAAAAGTAATATTCATGTATCATTTGTAGTACCTATGAAGAGCACATTAAAATGTATTACCTACCTGTTTTCTCTGTCCTTCCTTCACTATAAACTCTGTCTCTTTGTAAGTACCACTCTTTACCAAACTGCTAAAGGAATCGAAACCTTCTCCAGAGGTCAAAAGGTCAGGAATTCGAGTAAGGCACACTCTCAAATCTTTAGTAAGGCCAAATATCTTTTTAAATTCAGCATCACTCTTCAGATGTAATGTCTTATTACTTCTTCCTTGAGAATCTTTCTTGTCATTTCTTCCTTGGGCACCTTTATCTGATGTTGATGCCATCTCATTATGGATCTGGAATTAGGAAAAGAAAACACACAAACAATACTGCTAATTATTCAAGTTACTTCATTAAGCAACTAAGTGATTATTTCATCTTACATAAAAGAACATATCATGCTTTCTGATTAGTTTGTATTATCCTTGCCTTACTACCCACACTCAAAAAACTGAATATAAGGAAGTACAAACTTAAAATATTCCCCCTTACAATTTCTCAATTAATTTGTTGCACTAGAAAGGTAATAAGTAGTCAATTCTAAAACAACTAAAATGAGAATACAGACTAATGACAACGTTAAAATAACATATATGACATTATTTAGAAATTGTAGTCTTCTGGAAAAGTCACACATGCCTTTAATCGATCTTGTATTTAACAATCAGAATTTACCTCCTTACATCTCTGGAGTTCAATGAATTCTGTACTGAAAGGGAGAAATGCTGACATTTATTGAGAAGACCTCTAAGTAAGCAAGGAAAAGATGGGTACAAATATCTAGTAAGCACACAGACAGACAAACCTTAAGTTGAACATAAAGGTAACTATGTGGGCATGTTGGGTAACTGGCTGAGGAGTCACAAAGAGCTAATAAAAAGGAAAATGAAATTTGTCTACCAAAAAAAAAATCAACCCATCAAAGATGCTGATAAAATCTTATTTCCACAAATTACTGAAAGGTACTGATTAGCCCTATCTCGCCTTTTCCATTGTATACCACCACCACCACAAAAAAACCCCACAAAACCCCAAAACCAACTCTTTTACATGCATATTGATCTCCTCATATACTAAAAAGGCTATTATATATGAACATACATACATACATGTATGTATATACATATACTCACATATTTTTACTAAGCTTTGAATTCACATCATCCTTCTCCAACTCTTCTAAACCTTTTTGCTCTGTGAATTTTTTGTTTTAAAGATTTGGCATGCCAAGTGTTTCAACAGAAAGATTGTACTCCTTTGTACAAGATTGTACCCAATTGTACTTCTCCTCAAATTTGCTCAGATGGAAGTTTTGACTAAATACTCATATGTGTATAGTCTGTGTGTGATGGGGTTGGCAGTGGGGGAAAGAGGTATCATAGATAACTTTGAGAATTAAGAAAACAAACTTTTCTATATAGATATATAAAAAGAGCACCCTGACATGGGAAAATTACCTTTGGTTCTTGGTCTCTGAAAACACACTGTTGTGAAGTAACAGTTGTTGCATCAACAGAGGAACTTATTTTCTCTATGCTCTGGAGGACATTTCCTTTTCTAGCATAAATGACGGTTGTTACTTTTCTGGGGGCATTGTGTCCTGTACTAAATCCAACTGGAAAGATTGGATTTGTGAATAAAGTCTTACTCTGTTTTAAGTAGTTACTGGATTGGTTCATATGTGGATTTGTGGTAGAAGGAGATGGTTTCTCCACTTTATTCTTCTCTGCCCTTAGATTGGCCATGGAAGCAAGCTGGGTATTGGAAAGTGATTTTGTCTCCATCTGGGAAGATTTACTTTTAGCCAAAACAATATTTACAACCTCTCTGGATATTTCTGTGACTGGACTTGAACTCACTGTCTGTAACGTGTCTTTTCTTACTGGAGTATCAGGAGAAACAGAATTCTGTTGGTCAATTTGTGATGGCAGAACATCTGTCCCCTTTTTAGCCAACAGATAGACTTTCCCATTAAACATAACCAAAGCATTATCTTTAATAGGCATATTTTTGGATCGCGTCCCACTAGGATCGATGGTACTCAATGATGGCATATTTATAGCATTATCTCCCAAATTTTTCCTATCTACAAAAGTTTTTAAAATCTTTGAAGCCACATTATTTGAAGACTTAACAGGAACAAGAGATGGCGTAAAAGGCTGTAGATTATCTTGGAAAATCCATTTCACTGGAGCAGCTTGAGAATGCTGACCACCTTTCAACTGTGTCTCTGTAGCAACATTCTTTGGAATTTGTGTGGTATTTAGTATTACTGGCTTTGCTATTTCTGTAACAGGTTTTGGGTAAATGTTTTGAAAGTTCTTGGTAACTACATTTTTCACTGTATTTACAGGAGATACATAAATAACGGTTGGCATTTGGGAGGCCTCAACCATTCCTGAGGTACTGGTGGTGGCAGTTGCAAGTATCTTTTGCTGCACTGAAGGAGGCAATGACGACGCTGGTACAGATTTCACTTCAGCATGGGCTGGAATCTGTAAATGATGCCCAGAAGGCAAAACTGGAGACTTCACAGTCACTGGAAGACTCTGGGTATTAACTACAATAAAAGATGAGTCTTTTTGTGTTGAGGGAGGAACAGCAAATGTTTGCATGGTGAGTCCATCAATTTTCACACCATGACTCTGAACTTTAGAAACTGATGAAGAAAAATTTCCAGTTCCCACAGAAGTAACTCTACCTTTTTCTGATGTATCTACTGTTCTTGTAAGAAAATAGTTTGAAGAACTGGCTGGCTGAAAAATGGGCAATTGAACTGATGCACTTGTGGAAGAGCTGGAAATCTGAGTCTGAAAAGTAACTTGAACTGGTTTTCCTGTATTCCCTTTCAAAGCATCAGACATGACTGAAGATTGAACTAGTGGTATAAGATTTCCAGAAGACTTAGGAATTGGAAGTAATTGCAGAAGATTTTTTCCATCCGAGCCAATCGTCTGAACTACTTGGTACATGCAGCCTGAAACACTTAAAAGAACATTGAGTAAATAAATACAACATACTACATGGTATATACATTTTATTTAAAAATAAATATTTGTAAATATTTTTAAATATTAAAATATAAAGTATATAATTTTCCATTTCGAGTTTTTAAAGTGAAAGACTGCAAAACAAATATTTTGAAGTAGAAGAGATAATGATATAGTCAACTCCCTATATGATTAGGCAATGCATATGAGATAATAACATTTATTCCTAAGACTAAAAGTAGACATTTCTAAGGTTTTGCCCTATATAAAACTATGCTACTAAAGTAAGCTCCTCTTAAAATATTAGCATCCTCCCTTCCCCCTTTCCCTGAATTCCTTCCTCTTGTCCTCCTCCTCTACTCTAACTGAAGATTCTCATTCCCTCTCCCCTTACTCTTATTCCATTTCTCTCTTTTTCCTCTTAATCTGTTCTGTCTTCTTCCTTCAATAACTTACAAGTTCTGCCAGCCATTCTTCTTTTGCCTAAGCTATCTCTCATGGTGTTACCTTAGTTTGCCACATTTTTGTACTATAGATTTCACTGAACTGTTTACATAGGAATCATTTTCTTCTGATTACTGTTTCAGCACATTTGAGGTTTAGTGCTACACAGTCTCTGGTATAGCAATTATTTATATTAGTCAATTGTCAATCACCTATCAACCCATACATATAATACCACTGCAATTTCAGCTGAATGGTTTTCAATCAATGTGGAACAGACTGGAAATCAATTTTTTTTAACTGAATCAATTCTGACCCCCATGCCTTGAATTATTTCTTAGTATAGACTGTCTAATCTTAAGAAAAATCAATATATACTAATCTCTGTTTGCATAATTAGTTATTTCGAGATTACTTGAATGTAAATGCCTTACCTTATTTATATCTAAAACATCTTTCAGCTCCTGGGAAATACTGAGCTTTCATGTCACACATACTATCACTCTACCTAGGTACTCCTCACCCAACTCAACTCTTCACATAGCTCAAGTCTTGGCATAAATAATATTTCTCAAGAGATACATTTTCTGACCACTTTATCCTTGTCCTTCCTTCATAATTAATCCATAACATTATGCTTGTTAGCTTCCTTCATGGTATATATCATAGATTGTCATCATATATTAATATGTTTGTTTGTCTATAGACTGTCTCTCATGTTAAATTCTAGCAATATGAGTGCAGCGTCCATATCCCATAGACCTAGCATGGTCTTAGATAACTAAGATCAAATAAATACAAAAGTTCAAGGGCAAATAATAATGATAATAATTAGGATTCTCAAAAGCATAAAGGTATGTTTTTAAAACCCTCAGGTATTAATAAAAATCAATACCTGAAATTCTACGTATCCATGGAAATTTGGTTTACCTTTCTGCAGCCCAAATAACATTATTATACCCTCACAAAAATTTAAAACAGTCTTTTGGACACGTGAGAGTGGGTCAAAATATTACATTGACCTTTTGTTATTGTTGCTGTTGAGACAGGGCCCGGCTCTGTCATCCAGACTGCAGTGTAGGTGTACAATCTCGGCTCACTGCAATCTCCACCTCCTGGGCTCAAGCTATCCTTCTACCTCAGCTTCTCAAGTAGCTGAGACTACAGATGCACGCCACCAAACCCGGCTAATTTTTGTAATTTTTATAGAGGCAAAGTTTTGCTATGTTGTCCAGGCTGGTCATACAGTGACTTTTAATAAATTAAAAGTTAACTTCTTAAGAGAATAACACCAAAGAAAAGGATGAATTCTTGCTTTCAGGGCTTTAAGAGGCAAAATCTACCTTTATTACCTCCCTGCACCACAAGAAAAGCACATTTGACCTGGATAAGAACATATTCAATATTAAGTCATTACACAAAAATTTACCAAGTGTCTGTTTTAAGTTAAGCACCAGGCTCATTAGGAAAAAAAAGTCAGTAAGCTGTAGCCTCCAGGCCTAATCTGGCCCACTCTGTTTTTGTGCATTATTGTATTTTAATTGATTTTTAAAAATCAAAAGAGTAACAGTAGCCTCTGTAGTGGCTCCTCAGTCTTCTTTACCAACTCATACTGTTGAATCAACTTTCAAATGTTGAGAGTTTACCAAAGCTTAGAAAGAATCCTTCTCTTCCTATTCTGTAGTCTTTCGTTAGATGCTTTCTTCTCAATGCGTAACTTCAATTAAATTATCACTTACACATCAACAATTTCAATATTTCTATCTGTGGCTTCTTTGAAATTTAGGCTTATACATCCAAATTCCCTTTTAACATTTTCATTCAGAATCTCAAATGTTCCTAAAATTCAACATGGCCAGCAGATCTCTGCCCATCCTAATCTCCCAAATTCCATCTTCTGCAGGGTTTTCTTTGCTAAATAACATCTCATCTACCTTAGGTGCCTTAAGTCAGAATAGGTAAATCCTCCTTTCTTATTCCTTATATTCAGTGATCACAAAATCCTGTTGATATTGTCTCCTAAATTTCCTTTCACCTGTTCAATTCTCTCCAAATCAACTGTTACTACTCTACTCCAAGCAAACATCATCTCTGGCTTAGAATACTACAACAGCTTCACGACTGATTTTTTTCTTCAATCATATCTTCTACCTTTCAATTTACTCAGCACACTAAAACTGATCTTTCCCTGCTTAAAACATTGCAGGGGCCTTCCATTGTTCTTAGGGTCATAGGAAGAAAACCATTGCTTCTGATGCAATGTTAAGCCAAAGGAATAGAGGATTTTAAGAAAATTGGGCAATTATACTAAAAGTTTCTGACATGGCAAATAGGATAAGGATTAAAAATGTGCACTGAAAATAGTGCTGTGAAGATCATTGATGGCTTTAATAAGAGCAGTGTGGTAGGGGAAAGAAGTTGCTGAAGAGTGGATATGAAGAAAGCAAGTAGACAACTCTTTTTAAACTTCGACTGTCAAGGGGAAGAGAAAGACTGGCAGGAAGCTACAGGAATAAATGGAATCAAAGAAGGGATCTTTCCTTTTTCTTTGTTTAAGGTTACATTAACCAGAACATATGTAAATACTCAAGTAAGCCAGTTAAGGGAAGAAACTGGTAATAAAGGAAAAGGGATACACAATGAGAAGGAGGTAGGAAATGGAAACCAGAGAGACAGGTGAAGGGACTGAGCCTTAAAGAGAGCTGGAGACCTATCTCCTTCCATTGCAACACTGGAGGAGAGGTTAGTTGCATTTTCAGGTAAGCATACAACTTTGGGGTTAGAAGGCTGAGGTAATTCTCATTTAAAGGGTTTTATTTTCTTTATGAAAAATCACACGACATCATCTGCTAAAACTAAGAGCAAAAATATGGAAAGATTTGAGGAGAATCAAAGATTTGAAGCAGTCTTCGTGAAGGAGTAAACTGACCATAGAAGATATTAGAGTTGCCAAGATGTGTTGATGGCATGGGGAGACAGGTAGTGGTTATGAATTTATAGTGGTACTAATCTGTACTCGAGATTTTCCTTGTCACACCAAGCATAGACAAAGAGAAAGCATATTGAGTTCATCCAGGGTTGGGTGGCATCAGGAAGGTGCAACAAAAAAATCAAAGAAGAGCAAAAGAATTTAAGGTATTGATAAGAGTTATTAAAATGAAACAGAGTCTAAACTGGATAGGAAGAAAATGAGAGAATAAAAGCCTAAGTATAGGGATAAAATAAAGGGATTATTGGTCTGTAGGGCCAGATAAAGTTAACAGTTACAGTAGGAACAGTTAAACAAGTCAGCTAGAAATACAGGAACTGGCATTTAGAAAACAGGATGCGTGAAATAGTTTTGTAGATGCAGCAATTTCATCTAATAATAAGGACTACAAAAGTAGATAGGTGCAACAGAACAGAGAATAAGAGCACTGGGGGAAAAGATCTCTGTAATAAAGATGAGGTGACAAAGAGATTATCCCTACGGATACTGAAATCACACGAGGGAAGATGGTGAGCTAGATGGTGAACTAAGCGCCAAGTTCAGTGACAGGAAGTTGGTAGATGGTGTTAACAAGCTGCAATTAAGTGATATGCCAGAAAGTTATCTTAAAGTCTACTTTCTTCTGCAGTCTATTTTCTTTCCTATTATTCTACTAAAACTTCATTCTCAAAGATTACCAAATATGTTCTCACAGTTAAATCTGTCTTTATCTTCATTCCCTAGGTACTCTCTGTTGCAACTAATTATCCCTCCATATTGATCCTCTTACCTATCATAGTTTCCACTGTGTACAACTTCTGTTTCTCTTGACTTTCCTAATGCTCCCTTACTCATTTTCTGCATTCTAAGCATTCTCCTGTAACTATCCCACATTTCTTGACCCTGTTTTTCTCCTTCAAGACATTCTTCCTTAAAGACTGCAACAATTTGCCTGGCACGGTGGCTCATGCCTGTAATCCCAGCACTTTGGGAGGTGGATCACGAGGTCAGGAGATCGAGACCATCCTGGCTAACACAGTGAAACCCCGTCTCTACTAAAAATACAAAAAAAAATAAATTAGCCGGGCGTGGTGGCAAGCGCCTGTAGTCCCAGCTACTCAGGAGGCTGAGGCAGGAGAATGGAGTGAGGAGGAGGCGGAGCTTGCAGTGAGCTGAGATGGCACCACTGCACTCCAGCCAGGGCGACAGAGCAAGACTCAGTCTCAAAAAAAAAAAAAAAAAAAAAAGACTGCAACAATTCTCACGGCTTCAACTATTTTCAACTATCTTCTTTGGAATAATGACTCCCATAGTTATATCCTTTTATTCCTGTCTCCTACTGGAATTGACATCAGTTCTGTATTTGTCATGTCTTACCAAACATTTTAATACCATCACTTTAAATCTACGAAGTTAAAATTACTCTCTGTTGAAAACTAGTAGTCTATCCTACCATTCAATCATACGGCAGTGCCAATATGTTCCACATCATATAGGTTTTAAATCACCTAGTCATTGCTGATTTGTCTTTATCATCATTCTTATTTACTTTAAGTTCATCCACAGAACCTTGCATATGTGCCTACAAAAGGTAAATATTTAATAAATGCATACTGAATCATCAAGTCTATAAGGTTTTCTTTTTAACCCATTTCATCCGTCTTTTGTTTCTTCATCATTGTGACTTCCACCATCTACATGAGATCGTCATCAGATGTGTCTAGCACTCATCATTCTCATCCCTACAGTATTTTGCTGATGTTTAGTTTTTCTGATTGCAGCCACTATTGACTATTATGTATCTGTGGCAGACTAAAATTGTTTTCATCCTGTTACCTCCTGTTCAAAGTTTTAGTATTCATCATTGCCAATTCAGCTGGACACGAAAATCATCTACAATCTAGCTCCAACCAATCTCTACAACAATACCACCCACAACTTCTCAATGTGAAATCTCTGCTCTTACCAGAGAGATCTCTTTGCTATTCTGGAATATGCCATGTACATTACATTATTTACTCAAAGTATTATTATTTTTCTTCTCCAACAATATAAAATTAGTTTCCAATTCTATCTTTTCCATAAAATATCTGCCAGTCACTCCAGCTTAATTTCCTCCAACTTGGAATCCCGAATGCACTCCCATTGGTGCTATTAATGTTGGAAATTATATAATGCTTTCTTTACTGACTTTAATCTATTAGCTAATTTTTAAAAATGAGTATTGTTTCATTCAATATGACTGAAACTCCTTAAAGTGAGAGGCTTTATAATTTTGCAAATAGCCTTCCAATACCAAGCATAGTATTTTATATGACATCTATATTTCTGCTTTATAAAAAAACTATATTGTGTGAGCTATTTTCCAATCTGATCACTAAATTTTTCCCTCTCTTTTCCTCTATTTCTCCTCCAAAAAATAAAAGGAA
This sequence comes from Pongo pygmaeus, assembly GCF_028885625.2. NCBI lineage: Eukaryota > Metazoa > Chordata > Mammalia > Primates > Hominidae > Pongo > Pongo pygmaeus. The sequence goes on along the minus strand of NC_072373.2, from coordinate 118,770,161 downwards.
GAAAAATTAAGCTTCTTCCATGTCAGTGTATCAGTGAGAGTCACATAATCTACCACGGACCATAAATTCCTGCAGGGTAGATTATCCTATTCATATCTATATACTCTGCATCTAATTCAGAAACTGGAAATTGCACACAATAATGTTAGCTGAATTGAATCCTACAAGCTATATATTTTTTAAAAATCCATGATTTCTTGGCAACAAAATGTAATGAGTTCTAAAAATTAATCTGCAGAATGCTAAGAAGTAATAACTCAGGATGAAATTCGTACTCCTTCTATCAATATACAGTTTTTCATATCTAGAAGGAGCCTTCCATTGAAGAGATTAAATAATGAAAATCCTCAAAGATTCTGTTTTCTGAAAGATCATATTCTGCAGGCTAATGTCAGAACTAAAACTAGAACCAGATTCTGCATCCCATTTTCTAGTTTGGTCACCTAATTACTTTAAAGTAATTACTTTAAATCAGCTGGTGTTCAGAGAAACTACATTTGAAAAATAATACAGTTTAACAGTTTAAAAGAGAAAAGAGGAACATATTAGAAAGATTACGGGCTACTAATTCTGGTTCTTATAATTACAAGTTGACTAGAAAACGTACTTATCCTCTTTGAATCTGTTTCTTCATTTGTTAAATAGGGGAAAATAAAGCTTACTAGGAGAAGTAAATGAAATAACTGCCTGGGAGCTTAATAGTTATCATCTTCCATTAAAATATGCAATTGGTCTCTGAGAATAAGGTAAGATAAGGTCTTTTAAAAATGTAATGAGAAATTTGGCTGGGTGTGGTGGCTCATGCCTGTAATCCCAGCACCTTGGGAGGCCGAGGCGGGTGGATCACGAGGTCAAGAGATCGAAGACCATCCTGGCCAACATGGTGAAACCCCGTCTCTACTAAAAATACAAAAATTAGCTGGGCGTGGTGGCACACGCCTGTAGTCCCAGCTACTTGGGAGGCTGAGGCAGGACAATCACTTGAACCCAGGAGGTGGAGGTTGCAGCAAGCCAAGATCACGCCACTGCACTCCAGCGCTCCAGCCTGGCGACAGAGCCAGACTCCATCTCAAAAAAAAAGGAATCAGAAATTTAATAAAAAGGCACATTAAACATATTGGTAATGTTATATAACTTCTGACATTTTTTACTATTCTAATATTGATATGAGGCATTCATATATTAGAAATAGACTAATAAAAATGTTGAAGGCTGATGAACATTTTACAGATATTTTTGCAAAATATATTTTTTTCATCTGCTAGGAAATCCTTTTCTATCTTACTATGACATAACATGTACATACAGAACATAATATATATAAGTACATAACATACTTATCTATCAATAATATGTACCATGTATTGCGTACATGATAGATATAACAGTTGCTACTAACTCTAATCCTAATAACCAGTCAAGAAAGTTATGAACTGCCATTCCCATTTTATACTTGAGAAAATGGAGATTCAGAAATATTTACTAACTTACTTAGAATTACACACTCCCCTTGAGAAAGCTTATCTACTTTCTGTATTTACTTTAGCATAACCCCATTATAACAGGGTCCAAAAAATTCAAATGTATAAACTGAGAGATTAATGACAGATTTCATTTAGACTGTATAGTATGTGTGTCTGTCTCTCCCTCACACACACATACACAGACACACTCAAATCACAAAAGACAATAAAACACTGTACACAACAAAATGCATACTGAACTGACAATGAAGCATCATCATTCCAATCAAACCAAAACCCCTGCTGAGAACACTTAAGTTTAGCTCCCCATTTGAATACAAATGGTTATGGGAAGATAGCTGCCAATGGCCAATCACATGATGTCTTAATTCTTATTATTGTAGGATATATAATCACAGGCTTTCATTATAGTACCTCTAAGGTGATGCTTTCCAAATCTCTAGTCTCAGCTCTGACTCAGCCTGAGCTTCATATTCAAATATCTGACTGCTTTCTTGATGTGTTCCTCATGTCAGTTAATTTACCAATATCCATCCAGAAAACTGGCATCATAACTGATCTCCCTTTCTTCCTGCCAATTCATTAACGAAGTCGGTCTATTTTCCCTTCTATATTTCTTTGAATCCAACCCCTACTGTACTGCACCAGCTAGTTCAGGCCCTCAGAATTTCTGAAAAGACAACTGAAATAGGATCCTTATATGTAGACAACTGAAATAGGATCCTTATATGTAGATCACTGACCCTAAAATCCACACTGCCAACAGTTGTCTAAAATGTACACCTGTGTCAGTCTTTTTCTTAAAATATTCTGAACTATTTCCAATAGATGAAGTCTAATCTCCTTAGCAGGGCAAACAGAACCCTTAAGAGCTATCTATCTATCCTACTTGTAACAGAATCAAGCAACAAGTATCAATCATAAACCATACACGTCCTTTATTTACCAGTTCTCTGCATAGGCATATCCTGCTTTCATCTTTAACTGGAAAGCTGATACTTATGTTTCCCAACTCTGCTGTTCTTTGAATCTTTCTTCCAACTCCCTTCCTCTACTTTCTTCCTTTACTACATCAACTCTATCTTCCTCCTCCTCCACCATGACTGTAAGGTTTTCCCTGGCAACAGCCCATACCCTATTATTTAATCAGTCTTCCTATTTAGCACAGTCTATCATATAGATAGTAGGCACTAAATGAATGTTTTTTCATCAAATGTTTAAACTGTATTGATAATAAGTGGTAAGCTAGGATATGAACCCAAGTCTCTATGACTTAAAAGGTTCTTTCCACTATAGTGTTCTGACTCCTGCTTTGTTCTTCGACAATAAAACCCCAATCAATATAAATTAAATGCATACTACCACAAATATCTTCCAGATTTTTCCTTTGTACTCTAAGATTAAATTTGAGTTTTATATGTGATTTTCTGATGAATTAGATACTTCAAACAATATATAACAATATACAATTCTGTATTATGCTACTGAAAAATTTTAAATAAGCAGTAACAGGAAAAATTTAATAAGCTACAAACAATAAGAAAATCATAGTCATTTAAGTTATAAAAATAAATGATTTAGTACCATCAAACATGTTACCAGAAAAATAAGAAAACTAAGTTTCCAATAAACTACAAGGGCTGTTAATATTATTCACAAAATTATATTTGGATGTTTTGTTACTTACAAAACAGAATGGAATCAAATATGCAACCATTAACCAAAGTCAATGTCGAAGCTTCAGAAAGTCATCTGGTAAATGTCCCAAATATATGATGTAAAACCTCAATGATTTAAATAAATACATTCAAAAAAAAATAAAAACAATGCATAAATCAATGAGTTAATGAACTCAAAATGACTTTTGAACGTAATTTGTAATTTAAAAATCTCCAAATCCCCAAAAGGATTAGAAATTGGATAACAGAGTTAAGGGTACACACACACACACACACACACACACACACACACACAAAGTAAAGTTGTTTATCTTACTTTTTATATTTAAAAATGCAATCCTAAAACAAATTTTCTATAAATTAAGCTAAGTCAGAAGTCATTAAGTATTCAGGTACTAAAATAAGGCAGCAGAAATTAATCATTAAAAAGTAATTCTACTTTTTCATATGTACACAAGGCACTCTCTGCCCCTTCCCCCAAACTTCCACCACAAAATTAAAAAAAAGAAAAAAGAAAAAAACACAGAAGTATACCAAAAAATGGCTCTTTTTATGATTTGAAATACAATGGTTCTATCTTGACAGTTCAATAGAATTTTGGCTCATTACTATTAGTGACCATTTCCTTTTATAATATTGCTTTTAAGGAATCACCATTACTTACGGTCTTTATTGCAATGGTTTTCTATCTACTTGTAATTAAAAAAAACTACCTGCTGGGCTAAAATCTGTACAGAATTAAAGTTGTATGCTTATAATAGTAATAGTTAACATTTAAATTGTGCTTTACTATTTTCCTACATGACGTATTTTACATTATTTCATTCTCCTAATCTTTAAAATATTTCTAAGTGCTATTATTTACAGACTGGAAACAGGTACCTGGCCTCACAAATGCTAACTAGCAAAGTTGAGATTAACCCCAGGTAGCCTGATTTTCTTCAAACGAAAATCCTCTTCCATGAGTTTTGCATCTTAGTTTTTCATTTTCTTATTAGAGTCTGCAGACCCTATTTTTTTCTTATCACTTAATCTACTAACCATGTGAGAGTACAAGTGAAAATATTCTGCTTTAGCTAACATTGTTTCCGATTCATTTCCTTGTAACACAATTAAAAAAAAAAAACAAAAAACTAAGTTACTGATCATTTTCTAACTTTACAAGAATATCTTCCTTAGAACTACCGGACTCTCTTCATGCCAAATATAAACAGACAATGAAATGGCACTTCATTACACCCTACTTCAAAAACGCTGTTCAAAAGGACTGACTTTACACGAGGATTTCTCCATTCTTACTTCTCTCTTCACATAAAGCTATTACTTGAAATTTTAAATATTCAATCTCCTTATTCTAAAGCCATTTTTCTTCAATCACACACCCTTTCTGTCTCACTATTAAAATGTAACTATTATCACTGAAGGTCCAGCGCCACCAGGGATGCACTTGCTAATCCGCGCTGACTGCTGCGTTTCTGCGTGTGCATGAGAATCTTCCAGAAGGTTTGAGTCACATAAGAGCGTCGGCCATCTTGGTTTTCATCTCCCGTGGAGATCTACTCGGTCCGCCTATTAAACTTGAGACGCTGGAGTCCCGCGGAGCCGGGGAGCGACTGTGTCAGGCTCTAAAGAGGTTTTACATTTCCCAGAGGAAAGCGCTCTATGGGCTTTAAGCGCTGCGGAGACGAGCGCTTCCCGCCTGGGTGGCGCACTCTGCGGGTCCAACTCCTTTCAACTACACAGCGTCCGGAAACGACGGCCGACTCCACATCCCTAAGACGGACAGAGGGGCAGCCGTGGGGAGGATTCGAAACCGGTACTTACCAACGCGAGGCGTTGCCTGAATTTTCCTCTGCGGGTTTCAGGAAGACCCTCCGTAGGTTATTTGACATTTTAGTGGGGAGAAAGGGGACACCTCATCCAGGAAAGTGGGAAGCGTGGGGCCGAGTTTCGCAATGGGGCGAGAACCAGAGCGAGGGAATGTTGGGCTGGAGTTGCCCACAGCAACTGTGAGGGGTTCGACCTTAACGGAGGGCGACAGCGGGCTCTCGAGAGGGTGTATCCCCAGGCTTCGGGGCGAGGTCGCGCAACACCCAGAAACCGGAAGGCTCCTGGCGGTGGACTGCGCCCTCACTGCCCTACGCTCAGAGAGAATCGGCGTGAGTCTCCGCCCCCAGAGCCTACGACAACTCTCCAGACTCAGCCGGAGCAGGCGCAGGGGGCGTGGTCTTGGTGGCACCGCCCCCAACAGAGCTTGGTCAGTGCTGAAGACTGCGTCAGTCTGGCTCTGCCGCCCCGCCTACTGAAGCCGATAGCTGGAGCAAAGCTCGGTCGGGCGTCTTCCGGGGTCGTCACGTCCGGTTGCCAAGGTGACTGGCTCGCTAAAGCCCAACCCTTATGATGCAATCCAATGGCAAGTGATATTTGCTATCTTTTCTTCCGGATCAAGGAACAAATCGCAAAAGAAAGCTCTCCCGACACCTACGCAAAATTAAATGTTTCCGGGGTCAATCATAAATTTTCTGCTGCTGTGCTCGCTGACTAGTGTACGTTTTTCTCTCACGTCAGAGCATTAAAAGACATCGGCGCGCTTTTTTGGAGTCATACACTTGTGGCCTGAGAAAACTTCAAACGCCTGCCTGTGGCCAGCGATTATTGTTGCTGCTTCTCTGAAGGTTTCCCGTTTACTCCTCTTTCCTGAAGCTTTGCCTCTAGACTTACTTAACTCTTTCCTCCAGCCCACGTTTATCGAAACTATCACTATTGTCATATAGACCTTCATTTCTGAAGGGAGATCTGGGAGTTGCATCAGAACATCCATTGTATTCATTAAATCATTTATTCAGCTGTCCATTGCAGTTGATGCTCTTTATCTCACACTATTTCAGAATTTTTCCTCGCAGCACTATTAATTATTCCCTCATCTTGACGCCATTGGCAATATACTTTCCTGGTTTTGCTCCTACCTTTTTGTCTACACCTTCTCAATCTCTTTTGACGATATCTCCCTTTTCAAGGGAGTTCCTTACATCTTGATCACTGATTCTCTTGTTTTCAAGCTGCCTTGTCTCGATTAGTGGTTTTATTCATGCTCCTGGCTTGAATTACCACCTCCACCCATTATTTTACCACCAAACACATGTATGTCGTTGGCACTGATTTAAGTGTTTTACAAAATTAATTTACTCCTAACAGCTAATAAACGAATTATATGCAGATGAAGTAACTGATGCTCAGAGAGGGTGAACAACTTTTTAGAGGTCATAGAGCTTGTGAGTGATGGAGCCAGGCTCCAAATCCAGGTTGTCTGGCTGAACACACCATGTACTTTACTACTGCATTATGCTGCCATGTGACTCATAAATTTATGTTCCCAGTTCTGGTTTCTCTGAGATCTATACCTGGATGTTCAAGTGAATTGTTGAGATATCCTTTTTGCTATTTTAAAAGCCCCTTCAAATGAAATATGTTCGAAACCACACTTATGACTTGCTTTTCTTCCCCCCATTACACATTTTCTTTTATCAGTGCTATCTCAGAAAGAAAGAAAGACAGAGCTTCCTTCTATTAAAGATGCCTAAATCCCAGTGTCATCCTTAACACTTTCCTTTTTTTATTCCAAAATATACAATTCACCAACTTTTGCAGATTTTATCTTCTAAGTATCTTACAAGTCTGCTTTATATTTCTATTACTACTACTGTAGAGCAAGCTTACTTGGTCTAGTGAAGCTTTAACTGACATCCTCATATTCACTCTTTATTTATTTATTTATTTATTTATTTATTTTTTTAGAGGGAGTCTCACTTTATCGTCCAGGCTGGAGTGCAGTGGGCAATCTCAGCTCACTGCAAGCTTCGCCTCCTGGGTATTCTCCTGCCTCAGCCTCCTGAGTAGCTGGGACTACAGGCGCCCGCCACCACACCCGGCTAATTTTTTGTATTTTAATTAGAGATGGGGTTTCACTGCATTAGCCAGGATGGTCTCCATCTCCTGAATTCATGATCCGCCCACCTCAGCCTCCCAAAGTGCTGGGATTACAGGTGTGAGCCTCATATCCACTCTTGTATTCCTCTAAATGCTGCAGCCAGAGATACCATATGGAAACACAAATCTGATGGTGTCATCCCACTGCGTTAAAAAAAAAAAATCAGTTTCCCCATTGCTCTTAAGATAAGGATCAAAATCCTTGATTCTTTTCCTTTTTTTCTTTTTCTTTTTTCTTTCTTTCTTTTTCTTTTTTAGACAGGGTCTCACTCTGTCACCCCAGACTGGAGTACAGTGGCGTGATTTCAGCTCACTGCAACCTCCATCTCCTGGATTCAAGCGATTCTCGTGCCTCAGTCTCCCGAGTAGCTGGGATTACAGGCGCGCACTACCACGCTTGGCTCATTTTTTGTATTTTTAATAGAGACAGCGTTTCACTATGTTGGCTAGGCTGGTGTCTAACTCCTGACCTCAAATGATCTGTCTGCCTTGGCCTCCAAAAGTGCTGGGATTACAGGCATGAGCCACCGTGCCCAGCCAAAATCCTTGATTCTAATCAAGATGTTGAACTAGTACAGACTGCTGACACCTGGAGAAATAAAAAAAAAAAAAGGAAGTTTAGATTTTTAGGAATTAACAGCAACAACCACCACACACACACACACAGAAAAAAAGCAGCTGTGAAAATTTCGATCTGTAGGACATTTTCAGAACTGGTATGTGAGTGTATAGAGTGTTACAGGCTAAAGCCAAGGGCCACCACGGGAAGCAGAGGGTGGAGGAAACTATTTGAATTTTTCTCTTGTAACAGGTATGATCATTAATTGTCCTTTGAAAATAAACCTGTAGCAATAGCCAAGCCCCTGGTATAGACAGGATAAAGTCAAGGCAGGAAAAACCCATGCTAAGGTAAGGCACTGATGAAAACAGATGCAGAATTAGCTGCCAATGTTGGCAAGTCACTACTCCAACCTTTCCACAAAACCGCCCTGGCTGGTATATTATAAATAGGTAACTTGACTTTTGTCAGTGTGGTCTTGCACTACAATTTAAATATAACTCTTACCATGGAAATTGCCTTTTGGTAGAAGCTAATTGGTATGATCAGCAGTGCTTCTTTGAATTCCTTAGGACATACACTTTTCTTCTAAATTCATTGGGAAATGCAGACTGAGGCTTAAATATCTTGTTGTTGTTGTTGTTGTTGAGACAGAGTCTTGCTCTGTTGCCCAGGCTGGAGTGCAGTGGCACGATCTTGGTTCACTGCAACCTCCGCCTTTCAGGTTCAAGTGATTCTCCTGCCTCAGCCTCCCGAGTAGCTGGGACTACAGGCGCATATCACCTCGCAATTCAGTTAATGAAGACTAGTTTAAAGACATTTAGAAATGAAATGACCTGTTACTAAATTAGCATTACAAAAACGGATCAAAAATGTTAAATGTACAATCAAGTTACATGGAAAATTAAAGTAATAGAAAACTACAGTAGACCCTGCTTATCCAGTTTTGCCTTCTGTGGTTTCAGTTACCCATGGTCAACCATGGTTCAAAAATATTACATGGAAAATTCCAGAAATTACCAATTCACAAGTATTAAATTGTGTGCCATTCTGGGTAGCGTGATGAAATCTTGAGCTGTCCTTTTTTGCCCCATCAGGGTGTGAATCATCCCTTTCTCTAGCATAACCCCACCTGTTAGTCACTTAGGCGCCATCTTGGTTTTCAGATCCACTGTCATGGTATCACAATGTTTATGTTCAAGTAACCCTTATTTACTTAAAAATGGCCCAAAGTACAGGAGTAGTGATGCTAGCATGTTGTTCTATTTTTATTATTAGTTGTGATTAATCTCTTACTATGCTTAACTTATAAATTAAACTTTATTATAGGTATGTATGTATAAGAAAAAAATGTAGCACGTATCTAGTCTGGTACTATTCATGGTTTTAAGCATTCACTGGGAGTCTTGAAACATATCCCCCACAGATATACTACTGTATATCAGTGAAAATCAGAAAAAAATGAACATATTTGGGGGATGAGAGTGAAACCAAATATGAACTAAAATAAGCACACTAGATGAGATAAATAGTTGAATGCATTCAGCTGAATAAAGAATTAGGAGACTGATAGAAGAGAGTAAAGAAAATGTTGGAGGGCAGTAGGAAAGGATAAAAAGAGAGCAAATATAAAAATAAAAGTTAAAATTTGTGTAATATAAAAGTAGAAGTTTCAATATCTGGAAAATAGGATTGCAGAAGGATAGAAATTAAAACAAATATTTTTTAAATCTAAAAACTATTTTTCCAGAATTAAAGAAAATAGAAAGATGTCAGTTAAAGCATGTCCTAAGGTATCAAGTAAGAGAAATAAGAAAAAAAACATGCCTTAAGAAATTAAAACTAGAATATCAAAAAGAAAAAATAAATAAAGCCCTCGGGGAGGAAAAATGTATTATTTTCTGCATAACAAATAACCATAAATTTAGCAGCTAAAAATAACAAATATCAGTTAGGAGTCTAGGCACAGCTTAGTCAGGTCCTCTGCTACAGAGTAATTTACAGGGCTGCAATCAAGGTGTTGGTCAGGGCTACTGTCTCATCTGAAGGCTCAGCTAGAGAAGAAGCCAATTTCAAGCTCTTTTGTTGTTGGAGGGATTCAGTTCTTTGTGGCAGCTGGACTGAGGGCCTGTGTTTCTTGCTGGTTGTTGGCCAAAGGCTGCTGCCCTGAGTTCCTTGTCATGTGGGTTGCCAAAGATAAACCCAACTGGACATTAGTTAAAACACTGAAACAGATTTTATTCAGTAACTACTGATAGTAAGAGAAACAACTGAGTTCCACTTTTATTTGTGCAGAGGTGATTGGGTGTTTTAAAGGGAAAGTGAGGGACCCATGAGCAGAGGCTCAAGAAAAGTCAGAGAAGTAAAAAATTACAAAAGATTGATCTGCATAAATGCATCTAGGCCAGCTGTGTCTGCTATCTGGCAGTTATTGAAGTTAGGACTCTATTTGCTTAGAAACTGAGAGACAGGGATCTTATCCTTCCTGATGATTACATTTCAAAGGAATGTCCTTCAGTTTCTTCAGAAGGACACTTCTGAGTTGTAGGAGATACATATACATTTCAAAGGGAAATGAAAAGGATACATAATTATAAGCCCTTTTTAGTAAATGTTCTAAGAACTTATCATCAGATGTTGGCTAGAGCAAACAGTAAATTCTTGTAGCAGCATTGAGCTTTGTCAGGCAGGCATTTTAATAGGAGGCTGAAGTCAACTTTAGGACATGGCCTTATCTCTTAAAAGCAATGCTAGAGTTTGGATGCCTTTTAGTGCAGAGGTTTGGACAGAGTTGTTCTGGCCAAGAGTGTTGTAGTTCTCACATCCTCCCCAATTTGGCAGCTTTCTTTATCAAAGCTCACAAAGAAGAGAGTCTAGTAGTAAGATGAAGGTCATAATCTTAATGTAGCTTAAGTACAGAAGTGACATCCTATCACCTTTGATGTATTCTGTTGGTTACAAGAAAGTCACTAGGCCAGCCTACATTTAAAAGGTAATGATTACATAAGAGTGTGAATACCAGGAGGTGGGAATAATTGGGAGCCGTCTTAAACTTGACCTGCCACAAGGAGCAAGCATTTTAAAAAATCAAATTGGCATTAGATATCTTAATAGATAATAGAACATTTGATGCAAGAATACAGTGAAATTTTAAGCTATTAAGGAACAATTGAAAAAATAAAATTATGAGTCATGCAAAAGTAAATGAACATGTGTTGTTGTGTTTTTTCCAGCATCTTTTTTGTTGTGGCAGAGACACAACAAAAAAGAAGACGTTAGGCCAATATCCTTGATGAATATCAATGCAAAAATCCTCAAAAAAATACTGGCAAATCAAATCCAGCAGCATATCGAAAAGCCTATCCACCATGATCAAGTAGGCTTTATTCCTGGGAGGCAAGGTTGGTTCAACATATGCAAATCAATAAATGTGATTCATCACATAAACACAACTAAAGACAAAAACATGATTATCTCAATAGATACAGAGAAGGCTTTCAATAAAATTCAATACTCCTTTATATTAAAAACCCTCAACAAACAAGGTATTGAAGGAACATATCTCAAAATAATAAGAGCTACATATGACAAACCCAGAGTCAACATCATACTATTTGGGCAAAAAATGGAAGCATTCCCTCTGAAAACCAGCACAAAACAAGGATACCCTCTCTCACCACTCCTGTTCAACATAGTATTGGAAATCCTGGCCAGTGCAATCCTGCAAGAGAAAGAAATAAAGGACATCCAAATAGGAAGAGAGGAAGTCAAACTATCCCTGTCAGCCAACAGCACAATGCTATATCTAGAAAACCCCATAGCCTCAGCCCAAAAGCTCCTTCAGCTGATAAACAACTTCAGCAAAGTCTTAGGATACAAAATTAATGTACAGAAATCATTAGCATTTCTATACACCAACAACAGTGATGCAGAGAGCCAAATTAGGAATGCAGTCCCATTTGCAATTGCCACAAAAAGAAAAAAGTATCTAGGAATACAGCTAACCAGAGAGGTGAAAGAGCTCTACAAGAGGAACTACAAAACACTGCTCAAAGAAATCAGAGCTGACACAAACAAATGGAAAAGCATTCCATACTCATGGATAGGAAGAATCAATATAGTTAAAATGGCCATACTGCTCAAAGAAATTTATAGATTCAAGGATATTCCTATTAAACTACCAATGATGTTCTTCAAGGAACTAGAAAAAACTATTTAAAAATTCATATGACACCAAAAAAGAGCCTGAATAGCCAAGGCAAGCCTAAGCAAAAAGAACAAAGCTGGGGGTATCACAGTAACAGACTTCAAACTATGGTACAGGCTACAGTCACCAAAACAGCATGGTGTTGGTATAAAAACAGACACATATATCAATGGGACAGAATAGAGAGCCCTGAAATAAGGCTGCACACTACAGTTATCTGATCTTCAACAAAGCTGACACAAACAAGCAATGGGGAAAAAACTCCCTTATTAATAAATGGTGCTGGGATAACTGGCTAACCATATGCAGAAGATTGAAGTTAGGCGCCTTCCTTACACCATATACAAAAATCAATGCAAGATGGATTAAGGACTTAAATGTAAAACTCAAAACTATGAAAATCCTGGAAGACAACCTAGGCAGTACCATCCAGGACACAGGAATGGGCAAAGACACAAAAAGCAATTGCAACAAAAGCAAACATTGACAAATGGGATATAACTAAACTTTAGAGCTTCTGCACAGCAAAAGAACTATCAACAGAGTAACTAGACAATCTACAGAATGGGAGATAATATTTCCAAACTATGCAGCTGACAAAGGTCTAATATCCAGCATTGTAGGGAACTTAAACACATTTACAAGAGAAAAACAAACAAGCCCATTAAAAAGTTGGCAGAGGACACAAACAGACACTCTTCAAAAGAAGACATACATGCGACAAACAAGCATATGAAAAAAAGCTCAACATCACTAAGCAGTAGAGAAATGCAAATCAAAACCACTATGACATACCATTTTGCACCAGTAAGAATGGCTATAAAAAGTCAAAAAATAACAGATACTGGTGAAGATGTGGAGAAGAAGAAACACTTATACACTGTGATGGGAGTGTAAATTAAGTCAACCAGTGTGGAAAACAGTGTGGTGATTCCTCAAAGACCCAAAACCAGAGCTACCGTTTGACCCAGCAATCCCATTACTGGGTATGTACCCAGAGGAATATAAATCATTCCACCATAAAGACACATGCACACAGATATTCACTGCAACACTATTCACAATAGCAAAGACATGGAATCAACCTAAATGTGGTTCATATACACCATAGAATACTATGCAGCCATAAAAAAGAGTGAAATCGTGTCCTTTGCAGTAACATAGATGGGGCTGGAGGCCATTATCCTTAGCAATCTAACACAGGAACAGAAAACCAAATACCAAATGTTCCCACTTTTAAGTGGGAGTTATGATGAGAACACATGGCCCCATAGAGAACAACAGACACGAGGCCTATTGTAGGGTTGTGGGGGAGTGAGGAGGGAAAGCATCAGGAAAACTAACTAATGGAGACTGAGATTACTACCTGGGCGATGAAATAATCTGTAAAACAAATTCCCGTGACACAAATTTACCTATATAACAAAACTGCACATGTACCCTTTAACTTAAAACTTAAATTAAAAAAAAACTCCCACACATTTCAAAAGGACAATGAGCCACACCCACCCACATAAGGCGTTTCAACTTTTCACCTTAATTCAGTTAACCCCCCTCCTACTACTTAATAACTCACAAGCTGCAGCTCTTCAAATTGTCACCTTGGCTACTCAGTCCTCTGTATCCTCTCCCTTTAATTTTCCCCTCTTTCCTCTTTGCTTATTTGTATTTGCCTCCATGTTCTTCCATTTTATTTCTTATTTCTTTCACCTTTTCTATCCCTCTTTTTTTCTCTTCCTTACACAGGCTGGGTGGTAGGTGTGGGAGCTGGGTGCAGTGGCAAGAGCATGGGCATACACTTCCAAAAGCAAATTCAAGGTCTTTTACAATGTAAAGTATCCTGTCTACATATTATTTATGTACTTACTAACCATTTAACATGTTAAAAACTGTACTTCCATTTTTTTGGCAGTTGCTGTATTTTTGTTTAATGTATCAGTATTTTACATTGTTTCCCTAACTTCAGTTTCCCATGAACCCCGGGGTTTTTATTGTATGATTCTGCATAATGTGGTGATGTTAGGAATGTATATGTCATGTTATATCAGAACTACCTACAAAGATAATTTAAAAACCTTTGTAAAGCCACTTTGGGTGAGATGAGCAACAGGGGCTGGATTTACTCTCCTACTTGAAGCAAAGTCTGTAGCAAAAACAACAGCAACAAAACAAAAATGTGTGAAACAGTACCTTTTAAGATACTGGAATCAGGCAATGAAAGAAAGTGATTTTGAAATATGGGAAAAAATGAGGTAAGCGTTACCATTGCCTCAGCTTACCATCTTGAGAGATTTTCAGCCTACAGCTGAAGGAAGAGGAACTGAGGCAGAGCCTGTCAGACTAGCTGTGTTGAGAAATGGAGCTGAGTCCTGGGAAACCAAGGCAAAGTTGATAGGACAGACTATTAAAGAGACTATCAAAGAGAGGAGATAACTGCATGGAAGGAGATATATGTGTGTGTGTGTGGTGGTGGTGAATTGGTGGTGTGAAGAGAGAGACAGAGGGAAGAAGAGATTTATTATGGAAATTGTTTCATGTGATTATAGTGGTCAAGAAGTTCCACCATCTGCCATTTGGAAGTTGGATAACCAGGAAAGCCAGTGGTGTAATTCAGTCTGGATCTAAGGATTGGAGAGCTAGAGGAGCCAATGGCATAACTCTCAGTTTGACTCCAAGGCCTAAGAACCCGGGAGTGGGAAGGAGAGTGCAGGTGTAAGTCTCAAAGTCATAGGGCTTGAAAACCAGGAGTGCTGATGTCTGATGGCAGAAGTGGATGAACCTATCTCAAGAAAAGAGGGAATGCATCCTTCTTCCACATTTTTGTTCTATTCAGACCCTCAACTGATGGGATGATGCCTGCCCACATTGGTGAGGGTAGATCTTTTTATTTAAACTACTGGTTCAAATGCTAATCTACTCCAGAGACACCCTTACAGGCACACACAGTAATAATGTGTTCCCAGCTATCTGAGCATCCCTTAACCAAGACAAATTGATACATAAAATTAACCAGCACAGTTCATGTTGAATATTCAGTAGAGTACTGACAAGCATTTGTCTGTAATGAAACTCAATGCTGGGGAATGAACTATCAAAAAGGATAAGAAGGAATAGTACCTAACACACAGGGCTGGAAACAGTGCATTTTCCCACTACGGAATGGCAAAATTCATATTTCCTATGTGTGGAATAGAGTACTGCTACACTCCAGATGTACCTAACAAATCACAAAAACAAGACCTGAAAGTATCAAACTTCTTCCAAATAAAATAACTGTATCTCAAAACAAAAGAGAATGTATAGCAATACAAAAATAGCCAGCATCCAACAAGGTAATATTTACAATGTTAGAGCCTAATCAAAGATTACCAGGCATACAGAGAAAATACAATATCCACAATGAAAATAATCAAAACTGACCCAGATATTGGAATTAGCAAATAGGGATATTAATACAAATATTACAACTGTATATGTTCAAAAAGTTAAGTAAACATATAGAAGATATTTTTAAAATTCAAATAAAACTTCCAAAGAGGAAAGCTATAGTGATAAAATAGGAAAATACACTTTACCTCATTTCTATGATTTTGATGTCATTTACTTTATTGAATTCAGCCAACTCCTATTTCATTTTACGGTTTTTTGTTTGTTTGTTTGTTTTTTGTTTTGTTTTTGAGACAGTTTCACTCTTGTTTCCCAGGCTGGAGTGCAATGGCACGATCTCTGCTCACTGCAACCTCCACCTCCTGGGTTCAAGGGATTCTCCTGCCTCACCCTCCCAAGTAGCTGTAATGACAGGCATGTGCCACCACACCCAACTAATTTTTTTTATTTTTAGTAGAGATGGGGTTTCACCATGTTGGCCAGGCTGGTCTTGAACTCCTGACCTCAGGTGATCCACCTGCCTCGGGCTCCCAGAGTGCTGGGATTACAGGTGTGAGCCACTGCACCCAGCCATATTTGTTTTTCTGTCCACTTCTGCTATGAGCTTTGAATTTCTAAAATATTTTTACTGTTTTATGAAGTCTCACATTTTTCTTTTGCCTCATCCTCGATTTGGGAAGAAGCTTTTATCACTAAAATGTTTTGATTCTAATTTTCTGATTGTGTTCACAGTACCTATATATGAATATTGACAGCCACTTTCAGTTCATTTTTAAATAAAATACTTTCCTGCACAGCAGTTAAAAAAAGAAAAACACACTTTATTGAATTAATGGAAGATTACATCTTACAGAAGAAATAATAACTGAGCTTTAAGCTTAGTCCCTGATGTGGTTCTGTTTGTATTTATTTTGTTCGGTGTTTATACGGAATGTCGAACCTGTATTTCGTAAACTTAAAAAAAATTGGCTAGGCGCGGTGGCTCATGCCTGTAATCCTAGCACTTTGGGAGGCCGAGGCGGGTGGATCACGAGGTCAGGAGATCGAGACCATCCTGGCTAACACGGTGAAACCCCGTCTCTACTAAAAATACAAAAAATTAGCCGGGCGTGGCAGTGGGCGCAGCTACTCTGGAGGCTGAGGCAGGAGAATGACGTGAACCCGAGAGGCGGAGCTTGCAATGAGCAGAGATCGCGCCACTGCACTCCAGCCTGGGCGACAGAGTAAGACTCTGTCTCAAAAAAAAAAAAATTAATGACAGTTCTAGGATATAATTCCACAGTTTAGTTAAATCTTTACTCTTCTTTGGCAAAAATGCCTCAAAGAGTTTTTACACTCATTTCTTAAGCAATTTCTTTTCAATTTTCAAAAATTATTCACCAGTATTTCTTCAAATACTGTATCTTTTTCTTACTCTCTCACTTCTATCTTGACTCCAGTTACCCATATGTTAGACCTTTTATCAATGTCCCATGTGTCTCTTATGTTTTATTCAATATTTTATATCTCCTTTTATGTTCTTGATTCTTTTATATTTCCCAGTTCACTAATCATCTGAAAAATCATATCTAATGAACTATTTACTAATCTATTAAACTTCTTATTTTAATTATAGTAGTTTTTCATTTTAGAACTTTCATTTGACTCTTTTTTATATTTCATATCTCTGATCAAGTTTTCCATTTTAAATCTTTATTTGTGTCAATTAATCATAATTTAAAATATCTGTTAATGCCAAATCTTTTCTGAGTCTGTTTTTATTGTCTATTTTACAATTTGTTTTTGTCTTTTTGCTTATGTTGTATAAGATGTCTCACAATTTGTATTGGGTGCTAAACATTCTCCATGAAAACTTTAAGGAATTAAGTCCTCTTCTAAGTACTAATGACCATATCAATCCTGCAGAGGGTTGATTTGAGACTTTGTTATGACTACTCCATTTCAATTTATTATTACTTATAGAGAATGATCCATATTTCTCTGGGATCTCAATTGAAAACCCAGTTTTTACCAAAACCCCTTTACCTTGGCAAATTTTGAACTCCAATCTCTGTCTCATCAGTACAACATAATTGCTGAAACTTCCGTACAGTTTGTTAGCCTCCTAGCTGCTGTTTTCTGCTGGATTTATTGGATTCCTGCCCCTTAATGTGAAGCTCAGAATTTGGCCAGTGATTTGAGGTGAATCTGTAGCTGGCTTCTTTCTCTATAATTTATTTCCCTTTGGGAATTTGCTTAAGTCCCAGCCACTTGGCATCCCTGAATTCTGATCTCTGCTTCCTCATTCCAATATGACTATGCTGTATACTTTGACTACAGTCCTCATGTTAAAAATTTTTTCAGAAAATAGGTTAGGATAAATATGAATCTTTTCTCTTATGCTTTCCTTCTCTCAAGGATCGTGGTTCCTCAACTCCTGACGTTATCGATTACTCCTCAATGCCTTAAACCATTGTCTTATATAGACTGTTCACATGCACACACACACACACACAGACACACACATATATGTATATGTTTGTATGTGTATATGTAAAAGGGTTACTAAAATATAAGCTACTCCATCCTAGTCAGAACTAAAAGTTTTCTCAAGAAAACATATTGATTCTGTAATTTCAATATTTATAATTTTCCTTTCGAGGTTATCTAGTTCCTTTTTGATTCTGTTAATTGTCTATAGTTTTTGGTACATGCTTGTTTTCCAACTTTAATTTTATTCAGTAAATATATTTTTTATAGTTTGATTCTGATTGTTTCAGTATCTAATATCCTTAAGAAGCTTATTATGCATCATTTCTGATTATAATTTCTGAATGCAAGATCAGGTTTTTTGGAAATTTATGTTAATTTTCTAGTCTTTTTATAAGTTTTTCATTATAGATTTATAAAAATTAAAAGTCTAGCCTTTCATTCCTCCATAGATAATTTGCATTTTCTTTTAAAAATAAGATTTTAAAAATTAAAGTATTATTTACATACAATAAACTAGACAAATCTTAGGTACACAGCTCAGCAAATTTTTCACTCATGAACACATCCATGTAGAATATTTTCTTTTCTTTCTTTTTTTTTTTTTTTTTTGAGATGAAGTTTCACTCTGTTGCCCAGGCTGGATTGCAGTCACATGATCTCAGCTCACTACAACCTCTGCCTCCTGGGTTCAAGTGATTCTCCTGCTTCAGCCTCCCGAATAGCTGGGATTACAGGCATGCGCCACCACAGCCAGCTAATATTTGTAGTTTTAGTAGAGATGGGGTTTCGCCATGTTGGTCAGGCTGGTCTTGAACTCCTGACCTCAAGAGATCCGCCCACCTCGGCCTCCCAAAGTGTTGGGATTACAGGTGTGAGCCACTGTGCCTGGCCCATGTAGAACATTTTTTGGACTGCAAAAGGCTCCATGCTCTATGTTGCCACTCAACACTCCACCAGTAAGGAAAAGCACTATTCACACCACCATTACATGAGTTAGCTTTGCCTTTTCTTATAAGGACACCAGTAAGATAAGATTAGGACCTATAAAAGTAGTTTTTATAGCATGATATGCTAGAAAAAATTTATAGCATATCATGGCTTCTTTTGCTCAACATTATGTCTGTGATATTTGTCTATGTTGTTACATGTAGCAGCAGTTTGTTTTTTCTTTGGTATGTAATATTCCATTATATAAGGCCATAAGTTATTTATTCTTCCTAATAATGAAGGACATTTGTGTTATTTCTAGCTTTTGGCTATTTGCATTTTCTTTTGCCAGTCTTTGGAGGAAGATGCCAATGTCAGAATACTTTAAATGATACACTTGATTTTTTAAGAACCACATAGGTAACTTTAAATTTCCCTTCACTAGTGACAAAGGTAAGACAAGCAATATCTCTTGCCAAACCCTTCACATAGATCCCTGAGTTATTTACACTTACACTGAGGATTTACCACTTTGAGATCCTAGCATTATATAGGGGAGGAGCCTCCTTTTAGATTCCTACCTTGGATAGGATCTAGATTTTATCTACTTTTCCCTATTCCCTGAATTACTTCTATGGGCTGAATTGTATTCTGCCAAAATTCATATGCTGAAGCCCTAACTGATCTTTGTGAAAGATCAGTTGGCTGTAAATATGTGGCATTATTTCTGAGTTCTCTATTCTATTCTAATCTGACACATTGATCTAGGTGTCTATTTTTATACCAGTACCATGCCATTTGGGTTATGATAGCCTTGGAATATAATTTGAAGTCAAGTAACGTGATACCTCCAGCTTTTTTCCTTTTTAGTTAGAATTGGTTTGGATAATCAGGCTGTTTTTTGGTTCCAAATGAATTTTAGGATTTTTTTTCAAATTCTTTGAAAAATGACAGTGATATTTTGATAGCTCATTGAATCTATAGATTGCTTTGGGCAGTATGGTCATTTTAATTATATTAATTCTTCTGATCCATGAGCATGTTTTTCAATTTATTTGTGTTATCAACAATTTATTTCGTAGTGTTTTGTAGTTTTTCTTATGGCAATCTTTCACCTCCTTGGTTAAATTTATTCCTAGATATTTCATTTTATTTTTTTGTAGCTATTGTAAATGGGATTGATTTCCTGATTTTATTCTCAGCTAGTTATTGGTGCATAGAAACACCACTGATTTTGTACACTGACTTTGTATCCTGCAACTTTACCCAATTTATTTATCAAATCTAAGAGTTTTTTGGTGGAGCACATGTTTTTGGAAAAATTGCACTGATAGACTTGCTTGATGCAGTGTTGCCACAAACCTGCAATTTGTAAATAAAAATGCAGGTATCTGCAAAATGCAATAAAATGAAGCACAATAAAATGACGTATGCCTGTAAATGACTTTCTGGGAAAGGCAAAACTCTGGAGACAGCGTAAAGATCAGTGGTTGCTGGGGCTAGGGAGAAGAGAGGGGAATTTAAGTACAGCACCAGTTTCTAAGGCAGTGAAATAATTATTCTGTGATTCTATAATGCTGGATAAATGTCATCATACATTTGTCAAAATCTATAGAATGTACAATACCATGAGTGAATCCTAACGTAAACTATGGACTTTAGTTAATAATAATGTATTATTGGCTCATCATTTGTAACAAATATACCACAATAATGCAAGATGTTAATAGGGAATTAAAAGTGAGTAATAAAGGGTATATGGGAACTCTGTACTTTTAGCTCAATTTTTTCCACTTATCTAAAGCTGCTAAGAAATAAAGCCTATTGATTAAAAACATTATGGAATACCTCTCAAGCTGTATTTAAAGGAAAACTTATGACTTTAAATTTCTGTATTAGAAAAAGGAAAAAAGTATCACATCAATGACATCAGTTTGCTTGTATTAATCAGGATTCTCCAAAGAAATAGACCCAACAGGAGAATGAGACAAGGTCTCATTCTGTTGTCCAGGCTGGAGTACAGTGATATGATTATACCTCACTATAACCTTGTAGCCCCAAAATTCTGGGCTCAAGCAATCCTCCTGCCTAAGCCTTATGAGTAGCTAGGACTACAGATGTGTGTCACCATGCCTGAATATTTTTTTTAATTTTTTATATAGATGGGTTCTCACTATGTTGCCTAGGCTAGTCTCAAACTCCTGACCTTAAGTGATATTCCTTCCTTGGCCTTCCAAAGTGCTCGGATAACAGGAATGAGTCACCATACCATACTTGTATATATTTATTTATTCACAATGTCGTGCAATACATTTTTTTTTTTTGAGACAGAGTCTCGCACTGTCGCCCGGGCTGGAGTGCAATGGCACGATGTCGGCTCACTGCAACCTCTGCCTCCCGGGTTCAAGAGATTCTCATGCCTCAGCCTCCTGAGTAGTTGGGATTACAGGCGCCCGCCACCACACCCGGCTAATTTTTTGCATTTTTAGTAGAGACAGGATATCTCTATGTTGGCCCGGCTGGTCTCGAACTCCTGACCTCAAGTGATCCACCTGCCTCGGCCTCCCAAAGTGCTGGGATTACAGGCATGAAACACCGCGCCTGGCCTGCAAAGCATTTTTATCATCTCAAAAGATATGTTATGTCTACTAGAAGTCAGCTTCCATTTCCCCCTCTCCTAAGCTCCTGGAAACCACTAATCTGCTTTTGCTCTCTACAGATTTACCTAATCTGGGTATTTCATATAAATGAAATCTTAATGTGTTACCATCTGTGTTTGGCTCCTGTTACTTAGCATAATATTTTCTAGGCACACATCTGTTGTAGCATGTATCAATACTTCATTTTTATAGTTGAATAATAGTCTATTGAATGGATATACCACACTCTCTTCATGCATTCATCTTTTGATGGCCATTTGCAGTATTTCCACCTATTGGCCATTGTGAATAGTGCTGCTATAAACATTCATGTACAATTTTTTGTTTGAACACCTGTTTTTAATTCTCTGAAATTACTGAGTCACATGGTAATTTTTGGTTTAACTTTTTGAGGAACTGCTAACTTATTTCAGCAGTGGCTGCATCATTTTACATTCTCAGCAAAAAATGTATGGGTGTTCAAGTTCCTCCACGTTTGTCAACACTTGACATTTTTCTATTTTTTAAAATTATAGTCGTTCTAGTGGGTGAAGAGGTTTTGATTGGCATTTTCCTAATGACTAATAATATTGAGCATTTTTTCATGAGCTTATTGATTATTTGTATATCTTCTCTGGAGAAATGTCCATTCAATTAATTTGCCCATTTTTGAATTGGTTTCTTAAAAAACGTTAAGTTGTAGGAGTTCTTTATATATTCTGGATATGAATCCCTTATCAGTAATATAATTTGCAAATATTTCTCCCATTCAGTAGATTGCCTTTTTGTTTTCTGTTCTGTGTACTTTTAGGTGATGGTTGGTCAGGTATGGCCACAAGATGGGGGAAAAGGAGAGGCTCAGGAAAATAAAGTTTATTACATCATGGACCCTAAAGAGTAACTGCCCATCAAGAGGGGTTCACGTAGGAAAAGTGCCAAGGGAGTGGGCTCAACCATGCAGGAGGGAGCCAAAAAAGAGAGAAGACCCACTCATAAGTGCCTTTATTAAGGGCCATGGTGGAGTAAACAAGCAAAAGGCACAAAAGGATTTCATTGGTGCATTTGAAAGTTGGTAGATCACAGTCAGGGAGGGCAAGAAAGGAAACTTATGGCAGAAGCCAACCTTATCACACTGGTACACCTGGTTACTTGGGTGTGGTGCTCATAGCCTGTTTGTGGGGATGTTGAGGCAGAAAGAAAATATAAAGTTTTAAAATTTACAATACTTTCAACCCTGTGGTGCCTCAACATCATTAACAATACTAATTGGGAGGAAGAATACTTGCCACCTGGATTGTGGAGATGTTAAAGGTGACTAGTTAGCCACTGAAGGCAAACTTTGATACAGATGACAACTAGGAAAAGTTCTATTATCCATATGGCAAGTGGTTGGAACTCAATTCACAACCAGGCACGTCGCCTTGTGTGAAAAACCCAAGAGAACAGGTCAGACCCCTGTGGATTTAAGGAAATACACTGGTAGATTTTGGTTATATTATAAAAGTTCTTTACTTCTTAGCCTATTCCTCATAGCTTGGCCTGTACCTGTCCAGAGTTATTAATGTATATATGGCAGGAGGTGCCTTGCATGGCACAAACCCCTCCCTCCCTGGCTACTGAGTAGTCAAGAGCAGTGTGCTATCCACTATCACTTGGGCTAGAGACAAATGGGCTTGTTGTGTAAAGGACAACATTTCATGTAGCCTTTGAACATGATCTGAAAGGGCCTATGATCTGAAAGGTACTGGTTGCCAGCTATGATTTTATTTTGTATGCAAAGGCTGCTGTTCTGGTGCCAATACTGGCAGCTCCTGTGGCTATAGTAAGCCCTATTAAGATGGGAATAAATATTACCTATTTTGCCTGGTGTTTTGGGGTTGATGGAAATGAGCAGTTAGCTGGTTGGTAAAGAACTAGGAGACTCCTCAGTGTAAACATTGAACATGGGGGTATGGTTTTATTGGGGAAAATATGGGGGATTAAGCAAGGAAAATATATAAGGTGCTATGCCTATGAGTTTGGGCCACAGTAGAACCTGAAAGTGCCATTATTTAGAGTATAATGTACCCATGAAGATATTATAAGGAGGTTGAAAGCCCCAATGTGGAGAATGGGCCAAGTGTCGTGGGCTCCTGGGCACAAGTGGTAAGCCTAAGGGGGTAACTTGAGTATAATGTGCAGCTGTCCCTGTTGAGTATAGCTAGAAATGAAGGTAGCTGGTATATTTAAACAAATGGGAAATTTAAGAGTTTTATTGGAAGCCATGATAGAACTTTGCCTA
This sequence comes from Pongo pygmaeus, assembly GCF_028885625.2. NCBI lineage: Eukaryota > Metazoa > Chordata > Mammalia > Primates > Hominidae > Pongo > Pongo pygmaeus. The sequence continues at coordinate 118,746,539 of NC_072373.2, read as the reverse complement.
AGGTGGTGTCAGCAGGAAGGTCATTAAGGTAGGCCCATGCCCACTGCGACTTAGTGGTAGGCTCAACAGTTGTGAAGGGTTATGGCCATAGATGAAACTTTGGCAGCCTGTACATATGTGTTGGAGATCTTGGTCTGTACCAGGTTGGTGTAGCGGTTGTTGTGACATAAGTGTGAGGAAGACAGGAAGTAGAGGTATTTATGGGTGTGGTATCTGTGGGTGTAGGTTCCTGGGCACCAGCCTCAAAAGTGCTGGGGTGCATGGGTGTTTCTGCCATGGTTGGTGTTGCAGGCAAACAGAAATCGCAGGAAATCATTAGAAGTGCACATAAGAATAGAAAATCTGGAGGGTAGGTGGCTAGGCATGACACAGAAGACATATTAGGAGGAATTCTACCCTGAGTGGCATTCAAGATGAAATGCTTTGCATCCCACAGAGGCTTAATGCACTCTAGGGCTGCTTTGCAATCGTAGGGCTTTGAACTCATAGTTTCACAGGCAGGTGTCAGCAGGGCAGGATCCAGGGTCAAACAAGTAACAATCTCAAGGAAATAGTTTTCCCAGGGTTCATACTCATATGGGGCAATATAAGGTTGCAGTATATTTGGATTAGCTATGGGTAGCAGAGGAATCAAGACTGAGCACTGAGTGTGGGAGTTGTTTAAAGGGCAAGTGTCTAGAACAGTCCAAGTCTGGAGCAGAAGCAGTTGTCTGAGGTGAAATCAATTCCACTGGCAAGCACTTCGGCTGGGATCACGTTGTCTGAGATGATGTCATATCTATCAATGACCTCTTGGATTGGGTTGATGTCAGGAGCAATCCAGGAAAAGGGTGTCCCTACCATGTAGCAATTCATAGGGGATAAGACGAGACTCTAAGGACTAAGAATTATGGTAACATGGGAAGGCCTTGCCCAAAATAGATTCACAGATGACTCTGCAGCTGCTGGAGACACAGATTTCTTTTTATTATTATTATTGTTACACTTTAAGTTCTAGGGTACATGCGCACAACGTGCAGGTTTGTTACATATGTATACATGTGCCATGTTGGTGTGCTGCACCTGTTAACTCGTCATTTACTTTAGGTATATCTCCCAATGCTATCCCTCCCCCCTCCCCTTACCCCACGACAGGCCCCAGTGTGTGATGTTCCCCACCCTGTGTCCAAGTGTTCTCATTGTTCAATTCCCACCTATGAGTGAGAACATGCGGTGTTTGGTTTTCTGTCCTTGTGACAGTTTGCTCAGAATGATGGCTTCCAGTTTCATCCATGTCCCTACAAAGGACATGAAGTCATACTTTTCTTATGGCTGCACAGTATTCCATGGTGTATATGTGCCACATTTTCTTAATCTAGTCTATCACTGATGCACATTTGGGTTGGTTCCAAGTCTTTGCTATTGTGAATAGAGCCGCAATAAACATACATGTGCATGAGAGACACAGATTTCTTTCAAGTCTGCTGGGTCATCAGTGATACAACGGGCAAATGCCCAAGCCACTTTGGTCTGGGACTGCCCTTCCTAGTCTATCCATAAAGGATGTATATTCTGGGAGTACTGATAGGCTGTGTTCAGAGAGACTCTATGTATGATTCTACATTCTGGGGCATATCTTCCCGTAGAGATCTCAGGTACCATGGAGCAAAGAATTAACAGCCAGTGTTTAATCCACAAACATAAATTCAGTCAATCTACAGAGGCCATGCTCAAGAGAATGTCCACTAGCATATAGTACTGCTCAAAATTGTTTAAACACCAATATCATTTGAGCTATTCATAATGGAAGTCTGCCAGCTTGGGAGGGATTCAGTCATGAGCCAGGCTCAAAGATAGGCTGCTCTCATGGAGCTCAGGATAACCTTCGGGAAGGTCCAATTTCCCCAATTTGTGGTACACTACTGCAGAGGCTCTGTGGGACTGCTGCACATTCTACAGGTCAGGTTGAAACCTTATGGGTTGACCCATATCCCCAGTGCCCAAATTAAGCACAAGCAAACTAACAAACACAGCAAAGGGGAGTACCAATATTTTATTAATTTGGCAGAGACTGTACCCTGGACCTGGGCCAGTTGTAGTGACACCAGTGGGGAATCTTGGAGTCTTAAATACGTCTGTAGGTCCTAGCTAAGTACAAAGCTCCTAGTAATGAGAGTTAGGAACTAGTATGGTGGTGGCTGTGGGTCACTTTTGGAGTCTGTAATTTCCAGAAGTGGCTAACATTCTCCAGATGTAACTTGCTGTCTCCACAAATAGCAGCCCACACATTTCCACTACTCAACTCTGTATCTATAATTTCCAATTCCTGCCTCAGCGTGGAATGGGGATTAAGCAGGCACCCTTTATATCCTGAGTACACAGGCAGGGTCTCAGGCTCTGGCATCAGGTTGTCCAGGTACTCTTGTGCCCAAATTAAATGTCTAGGGTATTTCAATGGGTTTTCAGTCGTTAAGGGATCATATTTAGTAATCTGTTCCTTGATTAAGCATCCAAGTCAAAGAGGTTGGAGAAACAATTGAAAAGTCAAATTTATATGAGAAGAAATCATTGACAGAGTAACAGGTACAATCCTCCTGGACAGTAAAATGAGCCAGATTGCCCTTGTGAGCAAACAGGAGCAGAGCAGAAGGCTATATAAAATTAGTGTAAGGTTTATAGAATCCTATGGATAAAGAGTTGAGATAAATGATGGATTGTAGGAGAAAAGAGACCTACTTAAAGATCCATTTACCAAAGAGTAATTTTAGTAGCATGTCTTTCAACAGGCCATTGTTACATTCAGTGAGGCCTGAGGTTGTGGTTGCTATGGCAAATGAAAGTTCCATAAGATGCCCTGTTCTAGTGTCTGGTTCTGGGTAGCATGGGAGGGAAAATGAGTCCCTTGGTCAGAATCTATGATATCTGGAACAACAAGGAAAATGAAAATGGTTCTTGTTAGGCCAAGGGCAGTGGAAGGCCAGCATACCCCATAAAGGAGTCAATCATAGTAAGGGTACACTAGGGAGCACCTGCAGTCGGGGGCAAGGGATCAATGTAATCAATACAACACCAGGAAAAGGGATAGAAATTCTGTGGAAAAGATCCCCACTGAGTTTCACACCAAAATTTAATCTTGAAGCACATGTCGCAGTTGTCAGTCTCTGTCTTGGTCAGAGAGGCTTGCAGGGGAATGCCTTGTCTATGGGCCCATTCAACAAACACATGCATTCCCCAATGCCCAGATGGATTATGTGGCCAAGTTACCAGCAGGTATGGAAATGAGGAGGGATCCAGGGAGGCAACAGAAGTGGCTAGAGAAAGTGTGTTAATCTTAGAAATCAGCCTGCTGTGTTGTTGAAATGTGCCTCTGGAATGTCATGTCAAGTTTGTGCAAAAACTTGTGACAAAAATAGAAATAGGCCAAGTTGACAATACCTTACAAATTTAAGATCCCCACAAGGGACAGCCTTGTATTAAGAAATCATCTCTCTGCCATTGGCCTTACCAGATGCAAAGCTGTTAGCAATCAGTAAAGATCTAGAAGAAGATCTATGAAGAAGCTACCTAGTAAGAGCATTCTGTAGGGCCAAGTGTACAGCTTCTAAGTTGAGCAGACCTGATGACACTGAACCTGGCTAGAGAGGTACTCAAAACCAAGTGATAGGCCATGGTTCTCCAGCAAGCTGCATTGCATACGATGGTGACAATATCATCAGTAAAGTATACTGACTCCTTTTTCATGTCAGACAGTTGGTCCCAAGGGGCGCCTCATTTTCCAGAGGAGGAGGCAGTGGTGATGTCAGTACCAGTGTCTCTAGGTCCATGGGCAAGAGGCTGAGCATGGGGCAAGCTACAATCTCCTAGAACTTGTAAAATACCTGTTTGTCCGGTTTAACCCACTCCTGGAAGTACCATTTCCATTTAAGCAAGGAAACTTCCACAGCTGTGCTGAGCTGTTGCCGAGAGGAATCTATCCATCCATGACAAGGTAAGGATCTGGGTGTAGAGTTTTACCTGCTGGTGGCCAAAATGAGCCTTGGTCTCTATCAGTCATCAGTAAGCATTTGATATTTGGCATGTATCAGGCAGCAGCTGATGGCAGCCTCTGGATCCAAAATCCCATCAGGAGCCATTTTTGACCATGCTTATTCCATATGCTCCAGAAAGCATTGTCAGGGTTGGCCAATATCTCATATCTAAAACTGGCTTCTGGGGGAACCAACTGCCTTATGCAGCCTGCTGAGTGTCTTCTAATGCTCATTGCTGGGGCTTCCCCCAATGGAAGGTGGTAGACTTGCAAGTGACTTTGTAAACAGGCTGAAGTAAAATGGAAAGGGGTGGAATGTGTTGTTGCCAGAACATGTAGAGACTGAACAGATGTTGAGCCTGGCAAATGTCTGGGTTGGGCTGAGCTGTAAAAGCTAATGTTTAACTGTGTTAGAAATTTGTTGGGCATTGGAAAACCAGACTATGCCCAAGAATTTCACTGAGGTTGACGGATTTTGTGTAGAGTCATTGCCTGCCCCTGTTCTTGGAGATGGTGCATGCAAATCCTCTTTGACTGCCTCCTCAGAGGGCCCTCATATCAGGAAACCACCTATGTAGTGCTATTAGAAGCCTTATGGGGAACTGTGTCAGGGTACTGAAGTACAAACTGTAAGCAACAGTTGAACTATTTAGATAGCCTATGGGCTCAATCCTGCCAGAAAAATAGGGACACAGGAAGAGACATGTCCACCTGAGTCATTAGGACAGGTTTGCTGGCCTCAACCCTGGTTGTGGATGCTGAAACAGCCCTGAGACTTGGCTCTAGCCCCTCTCAGCAGTGGTCAGAGAAGAATCCTGCCAGCAGCACCAGGACCCAAAGGAAGAAACATTTGCCAGGACATGCTTGCTGACCCCAGGCCTACAGCAGATCCTGAAATGGTTCTGAGTCTCAGCCTCAGCCCCTCTCAGTAGTGGGCTGTGATCAGTCCTGCCAGCAGCACAGGGACACAGAGGACTACATGCAGCCTGAGTCCTCTGGGCAGGCCTGCTGACATTGGTCCCAGCTATAGACCCTAAAATAGCCCTGAAACTCAGTTCCAGATCCTCTCAGATACAGATTAAGGCAATACTGCCTGCCTAGGGATCCACCCAGTGACCCAGCAGGATAATTCGTAGGGACCCAGAGAAAGCCACACCCATCCTCACACTTAGTAACAGGTTCACTGTTTATGGCTCCTGAAGTGGATCCTCATCTCAGCACCAGCCCTATGGACCAAGGCTCTGGAGGCAGCCCAGACTATCCAGGGGCTAGACAGGATCTAAACCCACTTCAGCCCCTGTTAACAGGCCAACAAAACACAAGTCATTTGAAATTAGACAATTAGAGGAATTAAAAGAAAAAAAGAATGAGAAAGAGTGAAGAAATATCAAAGGACCTACAGGACACCATCAAACATGCAGATATTTGAATTATGGAAGTCCCAGAAGGAGAAGAGGAAGTGAAGGGGAAGAAAGCATATTTAATGAAATACTGTATGAAAACATTTCAAATTTGGTGAGGGATATCGACATCCAAATTTATGAATCTCAAAAGACTCCAAGCAAGATCAACCTAAAGAAGAATACTCTGAAGCATATTATAATTAAATTTTCAAAAGTTAAAGACAATGAGAATTCTGAAAGCAGCAAGAGAAAAGATAATCATTATATAGAAGGGAAATCCATAAGGCTAACGAAGATTTCCCACCAGAAACTCTGCAAGCCAGGAAGGAGTGGGATGATATATTCAAAGTGCTGAAGGGGAAAAAAAAACCCTGCCAACCAATAGTACTAAAACCAGAAAAGATGTTCTTCAGAAATAAAGGAGAGATAAATACATTCACAGACAAACAAAAGCAGAGAGAGTTCATTACCACTAGACTTGTCTTACAAAAAAAAAATGCTTAAGGGAGTTATTTGAATTGAAACAAAGGATGCTAAGCAACAACATAAAACATATGTAAGTGAAGGACTCAAAACTACAGTCAAATATGCAGTCAAATTCATAATACTCTAATACTGTATTAGTTGTGTATAAATCGCTTATATCTATATGCTGATGTTAAAAGACAAAACTCTTAAAAATAACTATAGCTGCAATAATTTTTAAGGGATGCACAGTATAAAATATATAAGTGGTAACATCAAAAACATAAAATGTGTGAGAGTAAAACTGGTATTTTTAAATGCAATCAAAGTTAAGTTGTTATCAACTTTGTGTTGGAAGAATGAATATTGTTAAAATGTCCACACTACCTGAAGTGATCTACAAATTCAATGCAATCTCTATCAAAATTCCAATTACATTTCTGACAGAAATGGAAAAAAAATTCTAAAATTCATATAGATCAATATAAGACCATAAATAGCTGATGCATTCCTGAACAAAAATAACAAAGTTGGAGGCATCACACTACCTTATCTCAAAATCTACTAGAAAGCTGTAGTAATCATAGCAGTATGGTGCTAATATGAAAGCAGACAGATAGACAAATGGAACAGAATAGAGATTAGAAATAAACACAAGCTTATGCGGTCAACTATTTTCAACAAGGACACCAAGAAGACATCATGGAGAAAAGACAGTCTCTTCCATAAACAGTGTTGGGAAAACTGGCGTTGGGGATATCTACATGCAAAAGAATAAAATCGAATCCCTATCACACCATATGCAAAAAATCAACTAAAAAATACACCAAAGATCTGAGTGTAAGACCTAAAATCACAAAACTCCTAGAATAAAATATGATGGGAAAGTTTCTTGACATTGGTCTTATCAGTGATTTTTGGACAATATACCAAAAGCACAAGCAACAAAAGCAGAAATAAATAAGTGGGACTGCATCAAACTAAAAAGCTCCTGCACAGCAAAAGATACAATCAAGAAAGGGAAAAGCAACCTATGGACTGATAAATGTTTGCAAACCAGTGAACTCTTAAGGGATTAATATCTAAAGTATATAAGAAACTGACGTAATTCAATAGTGAAACAATGAATAACCCAATTTAAAAATGAACAAAGGGAAGTTCCATCAAGTAATGGTGAGCACTCTGGACTCTGAAAAAATGAGCAAAGGATCTGAATAAACATTTCTTCGAAAATGTTTATATAACAACAGATATATAAAAGGATGCTCAACATCACTAATCAGGGAAATGCAAATCAAAACCACAATGATGTATCACTTCATATTGGTCCATTTTGCATTGCTATAACAGAATATCTGAGACTAGGTAATTTCTAAAGAAAAGGGGTTTATTTGGCTCATAATTCTGCAGGTTGTACAAGAAGCACAGCACCAACATCTGCTTGGCTTCTGGTAGGTATCTCAGGAAGCTTTTATTCACTGCTCTTTGCTCATTTTTCAATTGGGCTATTCATTGTTTTGCTATTGTGTTAGGTCGGTTTCTCATATAATTTAGATATTAATTCCTTCAGAGTTAAATGGTTTGCAAACATTTATCAGTCTATAGGTTGCTTTTTCACTTTCTTGATTGTATCTTTTGCTGTGCAGGAGCCTTTTAGTTTGAAGGCAGAAAGCAAGGGGAGCCAGCGTGTCACATGGTGAAAGAAAGCAAGAGACAGAGGACAAGATGCCAAGTTCTTTTTAACAACCAGATATTATGTGAACTAATAAAACAAGAGTTCATTCATTGCTGTGGGGGAGGACACCAAACCATTCATCAGGGATCTGGCCCCACGATCCAAACACCTCCCATTAGGCCCCACCTCCAACACTGGGGGTCAAATTTCTGCATGTGATTTTAAGAGAACAAATATTCTAACTATATCACACCTCTCACCTGTTAGGATGGCTTTCGTCAAAAAGACAAGAGATAACAATTGTTGGCAAGGATGTGGAAAAAAGGGAACTCTTGGACACCATTGGCAGGAATGTAGATTCCTGTAGCCACTGTAGAAAACAGTACACAAGTTCCTAAGAAAATTAAAAATAGAACTCTCATATGACCCAGAAATACCCCCATGAAATGTATGTTGGGTTCTTTGAATGGTAAAGGAGGCTGTGACTGATTGTTGATAAGTACTGAATAGAACATGGTGGCCAGATCCACACAGTCAACACACAAGTTGGTCATTGGAGATCTTCAACTAATTGCATTATGTTAAGTATTGAAGCCTTGATAGTGGAAACTTGAGCACTGGGATTTCGATAATTAATAGTTGAGTGCCTTTCATTGGTGAAATCCTTTTAAGACTGGCCAAATAAAACTACTGGAAGGAGAAATTGTGATAATAATCACCTTTTCTTCGAGTAAATCTTGAATACCAGGTCAAAGGCCAACAGTACCTTGTTTCAAGAGATATTGTGGTATGTTCACTACCTTTACCTACAGGGGCAGCTCTACAGGTTTTCACTCTGTGGCTCTAACTGGGCCAGGGACTTGGGTTTATTCCAGTGTCACAAGCAGTATGCAATGGCATCTTTTCTATGCCAATAATAGGAAAACTCAAAGCAAGAGGAGCCACCAAAATGAACAGCTGTTATTTATTTATTGTTGATTGAAATAATTATTTTAATTTTTTATTTTTGTGGGTACATAGTAGGTGTATATATTTATAGGGCACATAACATATTTTGATACAAACATGCAATGCATAATAATCACTTCAAGGTAAATGGGATATCCATCATCTCAAGCACTTAATCCTTCATGTTACAATCCAATTATACTATTGTAGTTATTTTTAAAGGTACAATTATTATTGACTATAGTCACTCTGTTTTGCTATCAAATACTATGCCTTATTCATTCTTTTTATTGTCTGTACCCATTAACCATCCCCACTTCCCTCACCTAACCCCCACTACTTTTCCCAGGTAATTATCCTTCTTCTATCTCCATGAGTTCAAGTGTTTTAACTTTTAGCTCCCACTGGTAAGTGAGAACATGTGAAATTTGTCTTTCCGTGCCTGGCTTATTTCACTTAAAATTATGATCTCCATTTCCATCCATCTTGTTGCAAATGACTGAATCTCGTTTTTTTTGTTGTTTTTTTTTTTCCATGTTATCAGGGTACAGGTGGTATTTGGTTACATGAGTAAGTTTTTTAGTGGTGATTTGTGAGATTCTCCACATTGTTTCCCATAGTGGCTATACTAGTTTACATTCCCACCAGCAGTGTAGAGGTGTTCCCTGATCACTGCGTCCACACCAACATCTACTGTTTTTTGATATTTTGATTATGGCCATTCTTGCAGGAATAAGGTGGTATCACACTGTGGTTTTGATTTGCATTTCCCTGATCATTAGTGATGTTGAGCATTTTTTCAAATGTTTCTTGGCCATTTGTATATCTTCTTTTGAGAACTGTCTATTCATGTCCTTAGCCCACTTTTTGATGGGAATGTTTGTTTTTTTCTTACTGATTTGTTTGAGTTCGTTGTAGATTCTGGATATTAGTCCTTGGTCAGATGTATAGATTGTGAAGATTTTTCTCCCACTCTGTGGGTTGTCTGTTTACTCTGCTGACTGTTCCTTTTGCCGTGCAAATGCTCTTTAGTTTAATTAGGTCCTAGCTATTTATCTTTGTTTTTATTGCCTTTGCTTTGGCTTCTTGGTCATGAAATCCTTGCCTAAGCCAATGTCTAGAAGGGTTTTTCCGGTGTTATCGTCTAGAATTTTTATAGTTTCAGGTCTTAGGTTTAAGTCCTTAATCCATCTTGAGTTGATTTTTGTATAAGGTGAGAGACGAGGATCCAGTTTCATTCTCCTCTGAGCTTTGTTGAAGATCTTTGTTGTTGATCTTTGTTTCATTCTCCTCTGATCTTTGTTGAAGATCAGTTGGCTGTAAATATTTGGGTTTATTTCTGGGTTCTCTATTCTGTTCCACTGGTCTATGTGCATATTTTTATACCAGTACCATGCTGTTTTGGTAACTATGGCCTTATAGCGTAGTTTGAAATCAGGTAGTGTGATGTTCCCAGAGTTTTCATTTTGCTTAGTCTTGCTTTGGCTATGTGGGCTCCTTTTTGGTTCCATATGAATTTTAGAATTGTTTTTTCTAACTCTGTGAAGAATGATGGTGGTATTTTGATGGGGATTGCATTGAATTTGTAAATTGCTTTTGGCAGTATGGTCATTTTCACAATATTGATTTTATCCATCCATGAGCATAGGATGTGTTTTCATTTGTTTGTGTCGTCTATGTAAGAACAGCTGTTTGATAAAGATTTTTCTAGTAGTGACATCTAGTGGCATCTGTTTGTCATGAAATGATTTTACTGGCAATACCCTCTAGTATAAAAGAGGTAGCTCCTTTAAACTTGGATGGTTTGCCCAGAATGACAGTAACGTGGGCTGCTGTATCTAATAAAGCTAGAAAACATTATCTATTTGTAGACTTCCAATGAACCACCAGAGTCATACAGAGGCAATTGTCACCGGGTGGTGGAACAAAGCACAGGGATTGCCTGAATCCCTATTTGAGAGGCCATGGTGATTACCAGTTTCAAGGGTCTGAGAATTAGCCAGAGGCATAATTAGTTGGATTTGGAGGAGTGGTCTCAAGAGATCCCAGATCTGTGGGCAAATGATGAGGACTTTTTAATATAATCTTCTTTAGTTGTTGCAATTTGGGCATGGCCTGTCTAGTAATTCTTCATGAGGCACACAGGGGCCTCTAAATTGCCAATAAACAGGATGAGCTGGATCACCCAGAGGTAATGGGGTAATCTGAGAGTTGGAAAAGAAAGGGAGGGCTGAATAGTCCACTCGAGGGGTTCCCATGCACTAGGAGGCAAGCTTTGTTAGGTCAGAATTGTGAGTCAGGATGGACAGAACCCTCGCATTGTGCCAGCAGACCAATTTCATTCATGGCCCTTAGGATGGTATAGGACCTGTGAACACGGCTAAGCAACATGACCCTGCAGTTGGATGGGGGCACCTACAAGAACAGCTCTCAGGAGTCTATGTCAACAGGGACTTTTTCAAAATTAGCAATGTGTTTAGTCTTCCTTCTCTGAATATTCAAATAAATAATAGACCCATTAAACCATACCAATTTCATGGAGGAGCGTGCAGGCCTCCTCAATAGTTTTCCATTGGACATCCTTAGCAGCAATGACCACATGGAAGAGTGAGCCAGACTCTAAGCCTTGAAATCAGTCAGTAAGGAAAGGGCTCTGGAATTCTTAGTGGTGGTAGAAGTTTTGGGTTCCTTATTTGAGGTTTCCATAACCTCCTCAAAAGTGTTGGTCTCTTTATCAAGACTGCCCTTGTGTTTTGGATGCCCTTTACCCTCTTTGGGTACCTCTGGCTCCAAAATATATAAAATCTAAGCTTGAAAGCAAAAGGATCTTTAAGTAAATTATGCATCTCAGGATCTTAAGTAATGTTGATGAGCAGCCTCATCTCTAGGGTGATGACAAAAGCTTCACGCCTGTGTTAAGCACTCTCAGTAACTAATTGGCTCCTTTCTTTTTTATCTTTTGGAAAAAAATTGAGAATAATTTGAATTCCTAGACTCGTGATTTTAGGTGTTTCAGCTTTTAGTTCTTTATGATCTCTCATGCTTTTTCTGGTTCTTTTTGTTGTATCTATTTAAGGTGTACAAGTCTCACCTCTTCTGTTTAACAATAAGCAATCAGATAAGAAAAGGAAATAAAAGACATCCAAATAGTAAAGACAGAAGTAAAAATATTGCTGTTAGCAGGTGACATAATCCTGCATGTAGAAAACAAACTCCAAAAAGAGGACTCAAAAAAAAAAATCTTTAGAACTGTGAAAGCTGCTGATGCCAAGACGAAATCACTTAAATCAAACCCAAATCAAAGTAGAGCCAGCAGATCATAAGGGAGGGGATTTCATGCTTGTATGTCTGAGATAACAACTATAACAAAGACTCTTTGATGGTCCTTCTGCACATATGACTATGATAACAAGTGTTACAAGAACTATCTGACAGCACAAAAATTCTATATAAATTGTTTCTATGAAGACATCTCCCCAGCAACAGTGTCATCAGCAAGTAACTGCTCGCTTCTGCAGTGAGCCTCTGTAACTAGTAAACTTTGATTTTTTTCATCATCCCCTTTTATTTTATTAGTTTTGTAAGAATTAGATTTGACTCGTGGATGTTCTTTTTTTTTTTTTTTTTTTTTTTTTTTTTTGAGACGGAGTCTCGCTCTGTTGCCCAGGCTGGAGTGCAGTGGCGCGATCTCGGCTCACTGCAAGCTCCGCCTCCCGGATTCACGCCATTCGTGGATGTTCTTAAAGGGAGCCCATGAAAGCCAGAATCAAATAAATGACCAAGTTAAGCTGGTGAGGCTTTATGAATCACTGGTTGAAGCCACTAAAATTTTCTGCATAAAGAGAGAACCACCAGTCTACATTCAACAGCCTTAACCAACAATTATATATTTATACATGCGAAAATTTAGCTTGTCCTTTAACTCTTTCTTAAGTTGAATTGTCAATTATGATTGCAGCTTTAAAATCAAGATACTTAACTAGCTGGCTGAGTGACTGGCCAAACCACCAATCAGGAAAATTGAATTAGTTAACAGAAGAAAAGCAATAAGACTTGAAGAACTGAATGGTGCCTTGGAGGTTACCTGGTTCAACCTTTTCCCTTAGCCTGGACACACACACACACACACACACACACACACACACACACACACACACACACACGCAGAGAGAGAGAGAGCATATAAGTTAAGACCCAGAACTGCAGAACTGGTAGGTGATAAAATCTATCCAGGACCAAAATTCATACATCTTGACAACATAATGTCTTTCAAAGGGTAATAAGCTGCAAGGATATATCTCCCAGATCCTTTCCTTTTTCTCTGTTTCTCTTGGTAGCAATGATCATATTGTTGAAACCTCTTGCTTATCACAACACTGCTGGAGGATTTGTAAAACTTGAGTTTGATGGTTTACCTCCTCCACTCAAAAATCTTCCATGTCTCTGATTACTTAGAAAATAACAAAATCTTTAGCCCAGCATTCAAGGCCCTCAGCCATCTGGTTCTGCCTTCTTATTCTTTTTATTTCCCTTTAATGTAACTCTTTTTTAGTTTTTAATTTTTGTGGTTACATGGTAGGTGTATATATTAATGAAGTACATGAGATATTTTGATACAGGCATGCAATGCATAATAATCACATCAAGGAAAATGGGGTATCCATTCCCTCAAGCATTTACCTTTGTGTTACAAACAATTCAATTACACTCTTTTAGTTATTTTAAAGTGTACAATTAAATTATTTTGACTATAGTCACCCTCTGTGCTATCAAATACTAGGTATTGTTCTTTTTTTCTATTTTCTTTGTACCCATTAACCACTCCCACCTCCCTGCCACACTCCACTACCTTTTCCAGCCTCCAGTAGAAGGATGTTAGCCATCCTTCTACTATCTCCATAAGTTCAATTATTTTGATTTTCAGATTCCACCAATAAGGGAGAACATGTGATGTTTGTCTTTCTCTGCCTTAACATAATGACCTGCAGTTCTATCCATATTGTTGCAAATGACAGGATCTCATTCTTATTTATGGTTGAATAGTACTCCATTGTGTCTAAGTATGGCATTTTGTTTATCCACTCATCTGTTGATGCTTATGTTACTTCCAAATCTTGCCTATTGTGAACAGTGCTACAACAAACATGGGAGTGCAGATGAATCTTTGATATACTGATTTATTTCTTTTGAGCATACAGTCAGAAGTGAGATTGCTGGATCATATCATAGCTCTATTTTTGTTTTTTTGAGGAACCTCCAAACTGTTCTACATAGTGATTGTACTAACTTACATTCCCACCACCAGTGTACGAGGGTTCCCTGTTTTCTTCATATCCTCACCAACAATTGTTCTTGCATGTCTTTTGTATAAAAGCAGGGGCCAGATGATATTTCATTGAAGTTTTGATTTACATTTCTCTGATGATCAATGATGTTGAGCACCTTTTCATGCACCTGTTTGCCATTTGTAGCTCTTCTTTTGAGAAATGTCTATTCAAATCTTTTGCACATTTTAAAATTAGATTATTAGAGTTTTTACTATAGAGCTGTTTGAACTCTCTATATATTCTGGTTATTAATCCCTTGTCAGAGGGGTAGTTTGCAAATATTTTCTCTTATTCTGGGGGTTAACTCTTCATTTTGTCATTTCCTTTGCTGTGCAGAAGCTTTTTAATGTGATGTGATCCCATTTGTCTATTTTTGCTTTGATTGTCTGTGCTTATAGGGTATTACTCAAGAAATCTTTGTCCAGACTGAAGCCTTGAAGTTTCCCCAGTGTTTTCTTTTAGCAGTTTCATAGTTTGAGGTCTTAGATTTAAGTCTTTAATCAATTTTGATTTGATATTTGAATATGGTGAGAGATAAGGGTCTAGTTTCATTATTTTGCATATGCATATACAGTTTTCCCAGCATTGTATAAATGTCTGAAGACACAGTCTTTTCCCCAGTGTATGTTCTTGACACCTTTGTCGAAAAGAAATTTTCTGTAGATTATGGATTCACTGTAGGCATGTGGATTTGTTTCTGGGTTTTTTATTCTGTCTCATTGGTCTATGTGTCTATTTTATACCAGTATCACACTGTTTTGGTTACTATAGCTCTGTAGTATAATTTGAAGTCAGGTAATGTGATTCTTACAGTTTTGTTATTTTTGCTCAGGATGCTATTCTGGGTCTTTTGCAGTTGCATTTTTGGATTGTTTTTTCTATTTCCGTAAAAAATGTTATTGGTATTTTGATAGGAATTGCATTGAATCTGTAGATTGCCTTGCATAGTATGGACATTTTAACAATGTTGATTCTTACAATCCATGAATATGGAATATCTTCCTGTTTTCTGGTGTCCTCTCCAATTTCTCTCATCAGTGTTTTATGGTTCATTGTAGAGATCTTTCACTTTTTTGGTTAATTCCTAGACATTTAATTTTATTTGTGGCTATTGTAAATGGGATTACTTTTTTCCATATTGTTCATTGTTGGTGTATAGAAATGCTACTGATTTTTATATGTTGATTTTGTATCCTGAAACTTTACTGCATTTACCAGTTCTAGTAGTTTTTTGATCCAGTTCTTAAGTTTTTTCCAAATATAAGATTATATCATCTGGAAACAAAATAATTTGACGTCTTTTTTTTTTCCAATTTGGGTGCCCTTTATTTCTTTCTCTTGTCTAATTGCTATAGTTATGACTTTTATCACTATACTGAATAACAGTGGTGAGTGTGGACATTCTTGTCATGTTCCAAATCTTAGAGGAAAGACTTTCAGTTATTCCCCATTCAGTTTGATATTAGTGTGGGTCTGTCATATATGGCTTTTATTATGTTGAGGTATGTTTCTTCTATACCCAGTATTCTGAGAGTGTTTCATCATAAAGAGATCTTGAATTTTACCAAATCCTTTTTCAGCATCAATTGAAATGATTGTATGGTGGTTGTCCTTCATTCTATTGATATGATGTATCACATTGATTGATTTGTGTATGCTGAACCATTTGTACATTCCTGGGATAAATCCCGCTTGGTCATGATGAATAATCTTTTTAATGTAATGTTGAATTTGGTATACTGTGGAAGATTTTTCCTGGTATATTGTTGAAGATTTTTGCATCAACTTTCATCAGAGATATGGCTTGTAGTTGTATTTTTTAACATTTCTTTGTCTGGTTTTGGCATCAGGGTAATACTGGCCTTGTAGAATGAGTTCGGAAGTATTTCCTCCTCCTATTTTTTGGAATAGTTTAAGTATAATTGGTATTAGTACTTCTCTCAATGCTTGGCAGAATTCAGCAGTGAAGCCATCAGGTCCAGGGCTTTTCTTTACTTTTGTTTGTTTGCTTGTTTGGTTGGTTAGTTTTTTGTTTTTGTTTGTGTTTGTGTTTTTGAGATAAAGTCTCGCTCTGTTTCCCAGGCTGGAGTGCAGTGGTGCAATCTCGGCTCACTGCCATCTCCCACTTCCAGGTTCAAGCGATTCTTCTACCTCAGCCTCCCAAGTAGCTGGGATTACAGTCATGTGCCACCATGCCATGAAGAAATCCAAAACCTGAGCAGACCAATAATAAGTAACAAGATTGAAGCTGGGAGACATTATTATAGCTTCAATATTATTACTTGTTATTGGTTTGTTCAGATTTGGATTTCTTCATGGTTTAATCTTGACAGATTTTATGTGTATAGGAATTTATCCATTTCCTCCGGATTTTTCCAATTTATCGACGTATAGTTGCTCATAATAACCACTAATGCTCGTTTGAATTTCTGCATTATTAGTTGTAATGTCTCCTTTTTCATCTGTGATTTTATTTATTTGGGTATTCCCCCTTTTGTTCTTTATTAGTATGGCTAAAGGTCTGTCAATTTTGTTTATCTTTTCAAAAAACCAACTTGTTTTCTTCATTTTGAATTCATTTATTTCTGCTCTGATCTTTTATTCTTTTCTACTAATTTTGGGTTCAGTTTGCTCTTATTTTTCTAGTTCTTTAAGACGTATTGTTTTTTCTTTTCATCAATTTTTATTTTAAGTTCTAGGGTACACGTACAGGATGTGCAGGTTTGTTACATGGGTAAACCTGTGCCATGGTGGTTTGCTGCACAGAGCAACCCATCATCTAGGTATTAAGCCCAGCATCCATTAGCTATTCTTTCTGATTTTTCTTCTTTTTTGATGTAGGCACTTAGAGCTATAAATTTCCCTCTCAGTACTGCTTTTGTTGTATCCTATAGGTTTTGGTATGTTGTGTTGCCATTATCATTTGTTTCAAGAAATTTTTAAATTTCCTTCTTAATTTCTTCATTGACCCACCTGTCATTTAGGATCATATTGTTTAATTTCCATGTGTTTGTATGGTGTCCAAAACTCCTATTGTTGATTTGTAGTTTTATTCCATTGTTTTCATGGAGTATGCTTGATATTATTTCAATTTTTGAATGTTTTCAGACATGTTTTGTGACCTAACATATCACCCAACCTTGAGAATAATCCATATGCTGAGGAGAATCATGTGTATTCTGCAGTCTCTGGGTGAAATATTCTGTAAATATCTATTAGGTCAATTTGTTCTATAGTGTAGCTTACATTCAATGTTTCTTTTTTTTTTTTTTTTTTTTGAGACAGAGTCTTGCTCTGTCGCCCAGGCTGGAGTGCAGTGGCACGATCTCAGCTCACTGCAAGCTCCGCCTCCCGGGTTCACGCCATTCTCCTGCCTCAGCCTCCCAAGTAGCTGGGACTACAGGCGCCCGCTACCACACCAGGCTAATTTTTTGTATTTTCAGTAGAGACGGGGTTTCACCGTGTTAGCCAGGATGGTCTCGATCTCCTGACCTCGTGATCCGCCCTCCTCGGCCTCCCAAAGTGCTGGGATTACAGGCGTGAGCCACCGTGCCGGCCTCAATGTTTCTTTATTGAGTTTCTGAATGGGAGATTTGCCCAGTGTTGAAATTGGGGTATTGAAGTCTCCAGCTATTAGAGTATTGAGGTCTATCTCTCTCTTTGGTTCTAAAAAAATTTGCTTTATATATCTGGGTACTCCAGTGTTGGATGCATATATTATAGTCATTATATCCTGCTGCTGGCTGATCCTTTTATCATTATATAATTATCTTCTTTGTCTCTTCTTACAGTTTTCATCTGAAAATCTATTTAGTTTGATATAAATATAGCTACTCCTGCTTTTTTTTGGTTTCCATTGGCATAGAATATCTTTTTCCATCCCTTTATTTTCAGTCTATGTGTCTCTTTATAGGTGAAGTGTATTTCTTGCAGATAACAGATTACTGAGTCTTGTTTTTTCATTCATTCAGCCAGTCTATGTCTTTTGATTGGAGAGTTTAGTCCATTTACATTCAATGTTACTGTTGATAAGCAGGGATTTACTCATGTCATTTTGTTATTTGTTTTCTGCTTTTTGGGTTATTCTCTTCTTTCCTGTCTTCCTTTAAGTGAAGGTAATTTTCCCTAGTGGTATAATTTTATCTTGCTTTTTATTTTTGTGTATATGTTGTATGTTTTTTTATTTGAGGTTCCCATAAGGCTTGCAAATCTGGTAACCCATTATTTTAAACTGATGACAACTTAACATTTATTGCATAAACAAACAAACATGCAAAAAGAAAACTAATACAAATTCTACACTTTAATTTCATACTCCCACTTTTTAACTTTTTGTTGCTTCTCTTTATGTCTTATTGTATTGTCTATGACTTGAAAAGTTTCATTGGTTAATGATTTAGCTTTTCTACTTAAAAGTAGTTTGCAACCACAGTTACAGTGTTATACTGTTCTGCATTTTTCTGTGTGCTTACTATTACTAGTGAGTTTTGTACCTTAAGAGGATTTCTTTTTTTTTCTTTTTCTTTTTTTTTTTTTTTGATGGAGCCTTGCTCTGTCACCCAGGCTGGAGTGCAGTGGCAGGATCCTGGCTCACTGCAAGCTCCGCTTCCTGGGTTCATGCCATTCTCCTGCCTCAGCCTCCCGAGTAGCTGGGACTACAGGCACCCGCCACCACGCCCAGCTTTTTTTTTTTTTTTTTTTTTTGTATTTTTAGTAGAGACGGGGTTTCACCATGTTAGCCATGATGATCTCTGTCTCCTAACCTCGTGATCCACCTGCCTCGGCCTCCCAAAGTGCTGGGATTACAGGCATGAGCCACCATGCCCCGCCTACCTTAAGACGATTTCTAATGTCCTTCGCTTTCTCACTGAAGTACTCCCCTTAACGTTTCTTGTAGGACAGATCTGGTGTTGATGAAATCCCTCAGCTTTGTCTGTCTGGAAAAGTCTTTATATCTCCTTCATGTTTGAAAAATATTTTTGGTAAATATACTATTCTAGGGTAAGTTTTTTTTTTCCTTAAGCACTTTGAATATGTCATGTGATTCTCTTTTGGCCTGTAAGGTTTCCACGGAAGTCTGCTGCCAGACATATCGATACTCCATTGTATGTTATTTGTTCTTTTCTCTTGCTGCTTTTTTCTTTATCTTTGACCTTTAGAAGTTCGATAATTAGATGCCTTGAGGCAGTCTTCTTAGGGGTGAATATACTTGGTGTTTGATATGGTTTGGCTGTGTCCCCACCAAAATCTCATCTTAAATTGAAACGCCCACAATTCCCACGTGTCATTGGAGAAACCCATGGGAGGTGATTGAATTATGGGGGTGGGTCTTTTCTGTGCTGTTCTCTTGATAGTGAATGAGTCTCATGAGATCTGATGGTTTTAAAAATGGGAGTTTCCCTGCACAAGCTCTCTATTTTGCCTGCCACCATCCATGTAAGATGTGACTTTCTTCTCCTTGCTCCTCCTTACCTTCCATCATGATTGTGAGGCCTCCCCAGCCACTCGGAACTGTAAGTCCATAAAACTTCTTTTTCTTCCCAGTCTTGGATATGTCTTTATCAGCAGCATGAAAACAGACTAATACAATGTTCTATAACCTTCTTGTATATGGATATTGATATCGATATCTTTCTCTAGGATTTCTCTATTATTATCCCTTTGAATAGGCTTTCTATTCCTTTCTCTCTCTCTCTACTTTCTCTTTAAGGCCAATAACTTAAATTTGCCCTTTTGAGGCTATTTTGTAGATCCTGTAGGCATGCTTTATTGTTTGTTATTCTTTTTTCTTTTATCTATCTCCTCAGTATTTTCAAATAGCCTGTCTTCAGGCTCACTAATTCTTTCTTCTGCCTGATCAATTCTGCTATTAAAAGACTCTGATGGATTCTTCAGTATGCCATTTGCATTTTTTTTTTCAGAGTCTCACTCTCTCACTCAGGCTGGAGTGCAGTGGCATGATCTCGGCTCACTGCAACCTCTACCTCCTGGGTTCAAGCAATTCTCCTGCCTCAGCCTCCCACGTAGCTGGGATTACAGGTGCCTACTATCATGCCTGGCTAATTTTTTGTAATTTTTAGTAGAGATGGGGTTTTGCCATGTTGGACAGACTGGTCTCAAACTCCTGACCTCAAGTGATCCACCCGCCTTGGCCTCCCAAAGTGCTGGGATTACAGGCATAAGCCACTGGGCCCAGCCTGCCATTTGTGATTTTTTTTTTCTTTTAGACGGAGCCTTGCTCTGTCACCAGGCTGGAGTGCAGTGGCATAATCTTGGCTCACTGCAACCTCCGACTCCTGGTTCAAGCGATTCTCTTGCCTTAGTTTCCTGAGTAGGTGGGATTACAGGCATGTGCCATCACGCCCAGCTAATTTTTGTATTTTTAGTAGAGACGGGGTTTCACCATGTTGACCAGGATGGTCTCGATCTCCTGACCTCAGGTGATCCGCCCGTCTCAGCCTCCCACAGTTCTGGGTTTACAGGCATGAGCCACCGTGTCTGGCCACCATTTGCATTTTTTAGCTCCAGAATTTCTGCAAAAAAATTTGATTTTTAAAAATTATTTCAATATCTTTGTTAAATTTATCTGATAAAATTCTGAATTCCTTCTCTGTGTTATATTGAATTTCTTTTAGTTTCCTGAAAACAGCTATTTTGAATTCTGTCTGAAGGGTCACATATCTCTGTTTCTTCAGGATTGGTCCCTGGTGCCTTATTAAGTTAGTTTGGTGAGGTCATGTTTTCCTGGATATCTTGATGTTTGTAAATATTCATCAGTGTCTGGGCATTGAAGAGTTAAGCATTTATTGTAGTCTTTACAGTCTGGGCATGTTTGTGCCCATCCTGTTTGAGAAAGTTTTCCAGGTATTCAAAGGGACTTGGGCTCTAAGTCCAGTAATACTCTTGTTGATGAAGACTTGCAGAGGTACTGCCTTAGTGGTCTTGGATAATATCCGGAATAATTATCTATATTACCAGGCAGAGACTCTTGTTCTTTTCCCTTACTTTCTCCCAAATAAACAGAATCTCTGTGTGTACTGAGCTGCCTGAAACTAAGGGAGTGGTAATGCAAGCCCTCTGTGGCCACCCATCACTGGGACTGTACTGGGTCAGACCTTGATATGGTTTAGGTGTGTCCCCAGTCAAATCACATCTTAAATTGTAATTCCCATAATCCCCACGTGTCATGGGAGGGATGCAGTGGAAGGTAACTGGATCATGGGGGTGGGTTTTCCCACGCTGTTCTCATGATAGTGAATAAGTTTCATGAGATCTGATGGTTTTATAAAAGGGAGGTCCCCTGTACATACTCTCTTGCTTGCCACCATATAGGATGTGACTTTGCTCCTCTTTTGCCTTTCAACATGATTGTGAGGCCATTACTGGGTATATACCCAAAGAATTATAAATCATTCTACTATAATGACACATGCACATGTATGTTTATTGCAGCACTATTTACAATAGAAAAGACTTGGAACCAACCCAAATGCCCATCAATTATTGAATTTAAAAAATGTGGCACATATACATCATGAAACACTATGCAGCCATAAAAAGGAATGAGATCATGTCCTTTGCAGGGACATAGATGGAGCTGGAAGCCATCATTCAAGCAAACTGACACAGGAACAGAAAACCAAACCCCTCATGTTCTCACTCATAAGTGAGAGTTGAACAATGAGAACACATGGACACAGGGAGAGGAACATCACAACCCGGGACCTGTCGGGAGGTGGAGGGGCAAGGGGAGGGAAAGCATTAGGGCGAATACCTAATGCATGTGGGGCTTAAAACCTAGATGACAGGTTGGTAAGTGCAGCAAATCACCATGGCACATGTATACCTTTGTAACAGACCTGCATGTTCTGCACATGTATCCCAGAACTTAAAGTAAAATAAAGAAAAATAATTAAAATAAATGTGTTTTTCCTGTGAGGGGGATGAATGATGTAAGATTCTATTCTGCCATTTTGCTCCACCCTCTTCTAAACTTTGTATTAAGACAGTTCACATAAACTTTTAATAACTTCTCCCTTGCATAACTAACCTCCTCACATATGCCTATGATCAATGATAGCATGCATATCCCACATTATAACCTCCTGCTTATTCCCAAATAAGTTTTTTATTTGGAGAGCCACTCTCTCTGTTGTTACTTTAGGTTAACATAATGTGGTGTCGCAAGTGAGATCCAAGCAAGCTCACCTTGCAAGAATCGGCACCCCCTGGAATTGTGTACAGTATCCACCGGAACTTCTTAGGCTCTCTGCATCTGTTGAGTTGCCTTTTCACCTTAGTGAATCTCCTCTTGGATTCTTGAACTTCCTCCTTTTGATCAGGTTTTTTTTTTCTTTATTTGGTATCTGATTTAGATAAGGCTGCTTTAGTAAAGGACCTTAAATCCCTCTTGGGACTGTAAAAGACTTTTACGTCTTTTCTGGTAAATCTTTTCTAGTATAAGGTTGGTTTATCTTTCTGGTAAGTACACTTGGTTTAAGTTTTGGTTATTTATGCAGGTCTGTAAATGATTTTGTCCTTTTACTTTTCTTCACTCTCTCTCCTCACATGTTTCTGAACATCTTTCAAAAGCAAAGATAAGCATATTAAACTGATAAGATTTTCTTTTGGCACGAGTGATTAATAAGAAATGAAATGAGATTCTTCAATTCTAAAGCATACGATGCTTTCAGGAACTCCAACTGATTATATGTTCAAACATTACGGCCCTTCTTAGTGCACATTTTTAAAGCAATGAACAAATTACACCAAAAATAACTCAGAATTTCCATGTCCCTATGAAAAATCATTCAAACTTTTCAAAATTGTTTTTCTTAGAGCTATATTAGAAAATTATGTCTATAAAGTTAAACAGTCCAAATGAGATATACATTTTTAATTGTCATCCTGAGGCTTCAAAATGCATTTAGAACACAAGCATTACTTCACTGCAAAATACTGTCTCAAAGCTGACTGAGTCTCTTTCTTATCCAAAGACTTCCTCTTCTCTTCCTACAACTCCTCCTCTTCTTTATTCTTCTCTGGCAGAAATCTTATTTTTTTCAAAACTTCTCAGGTACTAACACAATTCTCTTCACAGCCACCAACTCAGATTTGTATACATGAAATTTCTAAGATGTTAAAATATGCTATTCTGGCATATTGACTATTTAAGTTAAAGACACTTGAGGGCTAGGTGTGGTGACTCATGCTTGTAATCCTAGTACTTGGGAGGCCAAGATGGGAGGATCACTTGGACCCAGGAGTTCAAGACCAGCTAGGGCAACATGGAGAGACCCCATCTCTATTAAAAAAAAAAGAGAGAGAGAGAGAGACTTGAAAAACAGCAGGTACATAAAGATCACTTTGACCTTCACTCTTTTTAAAAAAGCAGAAGATAAACTTCCCATGTGAAAGTCAGCCTCCCTATACTGGAAGAAAAGGCAAAATCCTTATCTTCAAGAACAACACATATACACCTTATTAGAACGACACAACTTTTAAGCCTCCTTATATTATTTAGTCACATTTTTAGAGTTTACTATTCTTTATCCAATCCAGCACATTGGTAACTGACTCTAGCTGCTTCTTTGGGGCCTTTACTTCCTTATGTGGGCTCCCATGCCACATAAAATTTATATTGGGTTTTTCTCCTGCTAATATATCTTATGTTAATTTAATTTTTGGACCTAATTGTGACCCTAAAGACTGAGACATTTCACTCACTCTAGAGCCTTCAGATGAGATTTGGGAGCCAGTTACAGAGGCTCATACTAGGCTCACTCTTTCTAGACTTTCTCCAAGCTACTCAGAAGACTGAAGTGGAAGGATCACTTGAGGCCAGGAGTTCAAGATCAGCCTGAGCAACATAGTGAAACCCTATCTCTAAAAATACAAAAAAAAAAAAAAAAAGATGTGATCCTGAGAAAAGGAAACAAAAAGTAAGAATTCAGCGTTCTTGAATCTTTATCCATAATGCCTGGTTGAGAGAAAAACAATTGTTTAAAGTTTTGTCTCTATTTTTCTAAATTTGGAATAAGAAGAAAGAAATACATTTGTAGAATTTTTTTTTAAATTTTGACTGCTGTTAATAAGATTTTGGGTGTCCATTGGTTATTGATGAACAGCCTCCCAGACATAGTCCTTGTTTTCCTTGTCTCTATTTTTTGTGTGATTTTTTTCTAAAGAAAAATTATAGTATACCTATTACCATATTGTAGCCCTGTTTATTGTTTTTTGAGTTTTTGTTATTTTACAATCTGAACTAAATCCCAAACTCTTCTAGTTCCCTCTAATTTCTCACTACCATAGGTCTCACCCAGTTCTCCATGGCCATTCAATTTGTGTAGTTAGTTGCCTGTAAACCTAGATCCATAGCTCAGAACCATTATACAAACTTGAGTTATCATACTGTGGTTGTACTATTCTTTTAAAACTTTGTACCTGTTGTTGGTCAAATTTCTACAGACATACAACACCTAACAGAATAATGTTGTCAAGCACTTCGAAAGAATACTTTCAACACCTATGGAATTGACAAAATTGAACTTGCCAGTGAACTCCAGGAAAACTTAGCCTGACAGCCACTCCTTTAGACCTCCTTGTTGCTCAAATGTGGCCAGAAGAATCTTGACATTGACTTGGAATTGTTAGCTATCACCCCTCCCTCCCAATGTGGGACCAGACCAACCAGGACAGGTCGATTCCAGCACTGAAGGACAATTAAAACCTAACTACAGATTGATTTAGCAGCAATGCTTTCAGAGAAAGGTCTTGATCAAAAGGGGAAAATATAAAAGCTGCCTATGGCAAAATTGAGTCACTTATGTTAGACCCAAGGCTGCAGAGCTGGCAGGTCATGAAGGAGGGGACCTCATGCTTGTATGTCTGAGATAAGAACTATTACCAAGACTCTCTGAAGGCCTTAGGAACATATTCCCATGGTAAGAACTATTATAAGAACTCTCTCAAAGCACAAAAAATTCCAGATAAATTGCTTCTATGAAGACATCTTCCCAACAGCAATTAGTGTTACCAATGAGTAATCACCAGTCCCTGCAATGGGCTTCTGTGACTAATCAACTTTGTTTTAAGACAGCTTGCATGAACTTCCCCCTTTTGCTTTAATAGCTTCTCCTTGTCCTAACATCTTTGAATATGCCTATGATCTGTTCTAGCACTCATAACCCAGATTATAATTCCCTGCTCATTCCTGAATAAATGTATGCCTTTGAAGAACCACTCTCTCTGTTGCTCTTTTAGGTAGACAAAACTTATAAATGAATTAAGTAAAGTTTCAGAATACAAAATTAATGTTAAAATATCACTTGCATTTCTTGCATCAATAACAAACTATCTGAATAAGAAATCAAGAAATAAACCTATTCATGAAAGCATCAAAAAGAATAAAATACCTAGGAATAAATTTAACCAAGGAAGTGAAACACCTGCACATTGAAAAAATCCATAAAGATCCAGTGTTTATGGAGCAGAAGAATTAAAATTGTCAAAATGTCTATACTACCCCAAAAGATCTACAGATTCAACACAATCTTTATCAAAATTCCAAATGCATTTTTTTTACAAAAATAGAAAAAAAAAGTCTAAAATTTTTATGGAATCATAAGAGACCTAGAGTAGTCAAAACAATCAAGAGAAAGAAAAACATGGTTGGAGAAATCATACTTCTTGATTTCAAATTATATTATAAAGCAATAGTAATCAAAACAGTATGGTTCTGGCACAAAAACAGACACATAGCCCAATGAAACAGAATAAACAGTACAGATATAAATTCCAACCTTACAGGTCAACTAATTTTCAACAAGGGCAGCTCTTCTTTATTGGTGCTTTTATCAGTATGTGGTACTAAAATCCATAATTTCAGTCCTGCACATTAAGATCAAGAGTTTCTAGTTTACATTTTTTTTCTATATTTATCTGAAGATATTTTCTGAGGAATTATTATAAGTGTAGCAGAAATTGGCCCATGGTGTTTACTGCTGCCCGCTTTATGAGTATAATCTTGCTTAATAGAAGAATGATTAGAAATTTTGTCATGTCTGTGATGTAATCCTGAATGCAGTAATATAGAAGGTCCTTGTTGTAAATTGATGTAGTACTGGCTACTAGACAAAAATATCTCCTGCTTCTGTGAATATACCTGTTCTGTCCTTGCTGATTCTTGATGTTGAGGCCGTTCCTTGTGTGATGGCAAATGTATGAGATATTTGACATTCCTGTTGCTAACACTGACAAATTATCAGTATATGACTGTCTTTTACAGAAATATTGCCTGAATTTAGAAGTACTAGCCTAGCCTGACCGTGACCCATCATTCCTCACTGGGCAGGGCCTCCCTGCAGGAACTCCACCAACTCCAGCCAGAGGCTCAGGAACAAAACCCTAATCTCCCAGGGCCTGAGCCCCTAGGGGGAGAGGTGGCCACAGTCTCTGCAGACCAGCAGACTTAGCCTTTCCTGCTGGTAGTTCTGAGGAATCTAGGCAGCCCAGATGAGTGGGTTTCCCCCCAGCGAAGCACACCCCCTCCACCAAGGGACAGTCAAAGTGTTCATTAAATGGGTCCTGTTCCCTCTGCCACCCAGCTGGTTGAGGACCTCCAACAGGGGTTGTCAGACACTTTATACAGGAGCAATGCTACTGGCATCAGGTTGGTGCCCTTTGAGGTCAGAGATGCCAGAAGAAGGAGCAGGCACCCATTTTTGCTGTTATCCAGCCTCCTTGAGTGACAAATCCAGGCATGGGAGTGAACCAGATGAATAGGGCCTGAAGTGAACCCCCAGCAAATCGCAGCAGCCCTACAGAAGAGGTACCTGACCATTGAAAGAAAAACACAGAAAGCAACAAGAACAGCATCAACAACAACAAAAAAACTCCACAAAAACCCCATCCAATGGACAGCAGCCTCAAAGATCAAAACTAGACAAACTCATGTAGATGAGAAACAATCGATGAAAAAATGCTGAAAACCGAAAAGGCCAGAGTGCCTCTTCTTCTCCAAATGATCACAACATCTCTCCAGCAAGGACACAGAAATGGACAGAGGATGAGATGGATGAATTGACAAAGGTAGGCTTCAGAAGATGGGTAATAAAAAAAAACTTTGGTGAGCTAAAGGAGCATGTTCTAATCCAATGCAAAGAAGCTAAGAACCTTGATAAAAGGTTAGAGGAGCTGCTAACTAGAATAACCAGCTTAGAGGGGGACATAAATGACCTGATAGAGGTGAAAAACACAGCATGAGGACTTTGTGAAGCATACACAAGTATCAATAGCCAAATCGACCAAGCAGAAGAAAGGATATCAGAGTTTGAAGACCACTTTGAGTTTGAAACAAAGCATACAGACAAGGTTCGAGAAAAAAGAATGACAAAAAAACAAACAAACAAAGCCTCCAGAAATATGGGACTACGTAGAAAGACCAAACCTATGATTGATTGGAGTACCTGAAGGAGACGAGGAGAATGGGAACAAGCTGGAAAACACACTTAAGGATATTACTCGGGACAACTTCCCCAACCTAGCAAGATGGCCAACATGCAAATTCACAAAATGCAGAGGACACCACTAAGATACTCCAGGAGAAGGACAACTCCAAGACATATAACCATCAGATTCTCCAAGGTCAAAATGAAGGAAAAGGTGTTAAGGGCAGCCAGAGAGAAAGGCCAGGTCACCTACAAAGGGAAGCCCATCAGACTAATAGTGGACCTCTCAGCAGAAACTCTACAACCCAGAAGAGATTAAGGGTCAATATTCAACGTTCTTAAAGAAAAGAATTTTCAGCCCAGAATTTCATATCCCGCCAAACTAAGCTTCATAAGCAAAGGAGAAATAAAATATTTTTCAGATAAGCAGATGCTGAGAGATTTTATTACCACCAGGCCTGTCTTGCAAGAGCTCTTGAAGGAAGCACTAAATATAGAAAGGAAAATCTGCTACCAGCCACTGCAAAAATACACCAAAATAAGAAGACCAATGACACTATGAAGAAACCGCATCAACTAGTGTGCAAAATAACCAGATAGCATCACAATGACATCATCAAATTCACACATAACAATACTTACAAATGGGATAACTACCCCAATTAAAAGACACAGACTGGGAAATTGGATAAAAAGTCAAGACCCACCAGTGTGCTGTATTCAGGAGATTCATCTCACGTGCAAATACACACATAGGCTCAAAATAAAGGGATGAAGGAAAATTTACCAAGCAAATAAAAAGCAAAAAAAAAACAAAAAACAAAAAACAAACCATGGGGTTCAACCCTAGTCTCTGACAAAACAGACTTTAAACCAACAAGTTTCAAAAAAGACAAAGAAGGGCATTGCATAATGGCAACGGGATCAATTCAATGAAAAGAGCTAACTATCCTAAATATACAGGCACCCGATACAGGAGGATCCAGATTCATAAAACAAGTTCTTAGAGACCTACAAAGAGACTTAGACTCACACACGATAACAGTGAGAGACTTTAGCACCCCACTGTCAATATTAGACAGATCAATGGACAGAAGATTAACAAGAATATTCAGGACTTGAACTCAGCTCTGGATCAAGTGGACCTAAGAGACATCTACAGAACTCTCCATCCCAAATCAACAGAATACACATTCTTATCAGTGCCACATGGCACTTATTCTAAAATCGACCACATAATTGGAAGTAAAACACTCCTTAGCAAATGCAAAAGAACTAAATCATAACAAACAGTATCTCAGACCACAGCAATCAAATTAGAACTCAGGATTAAGGAACTCACTCAAAACCACATGATTACATGGAAATTGAAAAACCTGCTCCTAAATAACTCCTGGGTAAATAATGAAATTAAGGCAGAAATCAAGAAGTTCTTTGAAACCAATGAGAACGAAGAGACAATGTACCGGAATCATTGGGATACAGCTAAAGCAGTGTGTAGAGAAAAATTTATAGCACTAAATACCCACATCAGAAAGCCAGAAATAACTCAAATTGACACCTTAACATCACTATTAAAAGAGCTAGAGAAGCAAGAGCAAACGAATCCAAAAGTTAGCAGAAGACAAGAAATAACTAAGTTTAGAGCAGAACTGAAAGAGATAGAGACACAAAAAACCCTCCAAAAAATCAATGAGTCCAGAAGTTGTTTTTTTTGAAAAAATTAACAGAATAGACTACTAGATATATTAATAAAGAAGAAAAGAGAGATGAATTAAATGACACAATAAAAAATAATAAAGGGGATATCACCACTGATACCTACAGAAATACAAACTACCATCAGAGAATACTATAAACATCTATACGCAAATAAACTAGAAAATCTAGGAAAAATTGACAAATTCCTGGACACATACGGCCTCCCAAGACTAAACCAGGAAGAAGTCAAATCACTGAATAGATAAACAAAAAGTTCTGAAATTGAGGCAGTAATTAATACCCTACCAACCAAAAAAAAAAAAATCCCAGGACCAGATGGTTTCCCAGCTGAATTCTACCAGAGGTACAAAGAGGTGATGATACCATTGCTTCTGAAACTATTCCAAAAAGGTGAAGAGGAAGGACTCCTCCCTAAATCATTTTATGAAGCCAGCCTCATCCTGATATCAAAACCTGCCAGAGACAAAACAACAAAAAAAGAAAACTTCAGGCCAATATCCCTGGTGAGCATCAATGTGAAAATCGTCAATAAAATACTTGCAGACCAAATCCAGCAGCACATCAAAGAACTTATCTACCATGATCAAGTCGGCTTCATCCCTGTGATGCAAGTCTGGTTCATCATATGCAAATAAATAAATGTAACCCATCACATAAACAGAACCAAAAACAAAAACCACATGATTGTCTCAATAGATGCAGAAAAGGCCATCAATAAAATTCAATGTCCCTTTATGCTAAAAACTCTCAATGAACTAGGTACTGATAGAACATGTCTCAAAATAATAAGAGCCATTTATGACAAACCCACAGCCAGTAGCATATTGAACGGGCAAAAGCTGGAAGCATTCCCTTGGAAAACCATTACAAGCCAAGGATGCCCTCTCTCACCACTCCTATTCAACATATTATTGGAAGTTCTGGCCAGGGCAATCAGGCAAGAGAAAGAAATAAAGGGCATTCAAACAGAAAGAGAGGAAGTCAAATTGTCTCTGTTTGCAGATGACATGATTCTATATTTAGAAAACCCCATTATGTCAGCCCAAGACTCCTCAAGCTGATAAGCAACTTCAGCAGATTCTCAGGATACAAAATCAATGTGCAAAAATCACAAGCATTCCTTGACACCAACAATAGACAAGCAGAGAGACAAATCACGAATGAACTCCCATCCACAATTGCTACAAAGAGAAGAAAATACCTAGAAATACAGCTAACAAGGAATGTGAAGGACCTCTTCAAAGAGAACTACGAACCACTGCTCAAGGAAATAAGAGAGGGGACAAACAAATGGAAAAACATTCCATCCTCATGGATAGGAAGAATCAATATCATTAAAATGGCCATACTGCCCAAAGTAATTTATAGATTCAATGCTATTGAATTGAATGCATCAAACTACCATTGGTATTCTTCACAGAATTAGAAAAAAACTACTTTAAATTTCATATGGAATCAAAGAAGCCCCCATATAGCCAAGACAATCCTAAGCAAAAAGAACAAAGCTGGAGGTATCACACTACTGACTTCAAACTATACTAGAAGGCTATAATAACCAAAACAGCATGGTACTTGTACCAAAACTGACATATAGACTAACGGAACAAAACAGAGACCTCAGAAGTAACACCACACATCTAAAACCATCTGATCTTTGACAAATCTGACAAAAAAGAAGCAACAGGGAAAGGATCTCTTATTCAATAAATGGTGTAAATGGTGCTGGAAAAACTGGCTAGCCATATGCAGAAACTGGACCCCTTCTTTACACCTTATATAAAAATTAACTCGAGATGGATGAAAGACTTAAATGTAAAATCCAAAACCATAAAAACCCTAGAAGAAAACCTAGGCCATACCATTCAGGACATAGGCATGGGCAAGACTTCATGAATAAAACACCAAAAGCAATTGCAACAAAAGCAAAAATTGACAAATGGGATCTAATTAAACTAAAGAACTTCTGCACAGCAAAAGAAACTATCATACCTGCAGAATGGGAGAAAATTTTTGCAATCTACCCATCTGACAAAGGTCTAATATCCAGAATTTACAAGGAACTTAAACAAATTTACAAGAAAAAAATACACAATCCTATCAAAAAGTGGGCAAAGGATATGAACAGACACTTCTCAAAAGAAGACATTTATGTGACCAAAAAACAGGAAAAGAAGCTCAACATCACTGATCACTAGAGAAATACAAATCAAAACCACAATGAGATACAATCTCAAACCAATCAGAATGGTTATTATTAAAATGTCAAGAAACAATAGATACTGGTGAGGCTGTGGAGGGAATGTAAATTAGTCCAACCATTGTGGAAGACAGTATGGTGATTCCTCAAGGATCTAGAACAAGAAATACCATTTGACCCAACAATCTCATTACTGAGTATATAACCAAAGGAACAAAAATCATTCTACCATAAAGATACATGCACATGTATGTTTACTGCAGCACTATTTACAATAGAAAAGTCACAGAACCAACCCAAATGTCCATCAATGATAGACTGAATAAAGAAAATGTGGTACATACACACCATGGAATACTATGCAGTCATAAAGAAGAATGAGATCATGTCCTTTGGAGTGACATGGATGAAGCTGGAAGCCATAATCCTCAGCAAACCAACACAGGAACAGAAAACCAAACACCACATGTTCTTACTCATAAGTGGGAGTTGAACAATGAGAACACATAGACACAGGGAGGGGAACAACACACACCAGAGCCTGTTGGGGGATTGGGGGTGACAGGAGGGAATTTAGAGGTTGGGTCAATAGGTGCAGCAAACCACCATGGCACATGTATACCTACGTAACAAACCCGCACATTCTGCACATGTATCCCAGAACTTAAAGTAAAATAAAATGAATTTAAATTTTTTTAAAAAAGAAAACGTGGTACATATACATCATGGAATACTACGCAGCTATGAAAAAGAATGAGTTTATGTCCTTTGCAGAGACAGGATGAAGCTGGAAGCCATCATCTTCAGCAAACTGACACAGGAACAAAAAACCAAACACCACATGTTCTCACTCATAAGTGGGAGTTGAACAATGAAAACACATGGACGCAGAAAGGGAAACAATGCACACTAGGGCCTTTTGGGGGGCTGGGGAGGGTGAGGGGAGGGAACTTAGAGGATGGGTCAATAGGTGCAGCAAACCACCATGGCACACGTATACTTACATAACAAACCTGCACATTCTACACATGTATTCTGAAACTTAATTAAAAAAAAAAAAGGAAAAGAAAAGAAGTAGTGGCCTAGGGAATGCCAATGTAGATCATTTCTGAAAATGTGGGTTTATAGGCACATCAGTGTTACTATCTATTAAAATGGAATTCTGGACCAAAGATAAATAAGTGGTGTCTCTGATAAATATCATCTATTTTTGGTTTATTAAATGCCTGATTGGCCTTCGAGTTTCTAATCCTTTTCAACTTTAGAAACTCATATTTTAGCTCATCTAATAATTCTAGAGTAACTGTAGAATCCACATATTACCACCAAGGCTTTCCATCAATTGATGCAGGAATCTCTCAATTGGATCATTTGCAAGTCAAATGAATGTATACATATGCTATCACTGTTGGTTTGTACCGAAGAGAGAAGGCTGTGAGATGCAGACTGTTTATAGCCATCAAATAAGATGTCTGTGTCAAATCCTTGCTTGCTCTTATTAACTTGGTATGTTTTACCACATCTGATTGTGGATATTCAATGCTGATCTCAAAATCTGGTGTTTGTAGGGTTATGGTTTCAATTAAAACCAGTTCTTGAGTCTGTTGAAAGTAAGTACCACATTTAGTATCCAGCACTGTAGGGAGTGAAGACAAGCATGTGCTACTTTAATAACATGTTCAAGTTTCTGAGCCTGTTCCTCCCCTTTCACTGTCAAAAAATTACATGGTTGACAGTATTACCCACACTCCTCACAGAAGTATTTCTGTTTCCTCTAAAGACAGCTCAATTTTCATCTTCCTTTAGTGCAACACTGATACCCAGCACTCTTCCAAAGTTTCTTGTGAAATCCACTAATTCATTCACATTGCCTCCTAGCCAGTCTGCAGACATTTTACTCCATCAAGGATTCCTATTGAATTTGGTGGAAGAATAGTACATATAAACAATTGCAGTGTTTACTGTAAGCTGAGAGACATTGAGATGCTATCCCATGTCTTGGATGAGGTTGGCCACCTGCTGGCAGTATGGGACCTCTTTATCGACCTGCACTCCACAGTGGCTACTTGGCCTGTTTTCCAGCTGTTCCCTAGTAAGAGCCAATGAGAAGAAGCTCCACGCCTGGTACCATGACACTTCTTCTTCCCCTCAAATTATATCTTTTTCTTTTAATTGGCATACAATAATTGTACACATTCATGGGGTACATAGTGATATTTCAATACATATAATGTATAGTGAGCAGATAAAGGTAATTAGCATAGCATATTCACCATCTTGAACATTTATTATTTCTTGAACATTCAGTTCTTGAACATCTTGAACATTCAGTTTTTTTTATTCTAGCTGTTTGAAACTATATAATATATTATTGTTAACTACAGTAATTCTACAGGGCTATAGAACACTAGAATTTATTCCTCCTATCTAACTACAATTTTGTATCCTTTAAGAAATTTTCTCTATTCTCCTCTTTCCCCTACCTTTACCAACTTCTAGTATCTTCTGCTCTACTTTTCACTTCTATGAGATCAGCATTTTTAGCTTCCATTATATGAGTAAGAATATGCAGTGTTTTACTTTCTATTCCTGGATTACTTCACTTAATGTCTTCTAGTTCCATCCATGTCATGGCAAATGATGGAATTTTATTCTTTCTATGACTGAATAATATTTCATTGTGTGTATATATACCACATTTTCTTTATCCATTAATCTTTTGTTGGAAATCTAGGTTGATTTCATGTCTTGGTTATTGTGAATAGTGCTACAATAAACATGGGGGTGCAAATGTCTCTTCAATATTCTGATTTCCCTTCCTTTGGATAAATGCCCTGTAGTGAGATTGCTAGATCATATGGTAGTTCTATTTGTAGTTGTTTGAGAAACCTCCATACTGTTCTTTATGGAAGCTGTAGTAGTTCACGTCCACACCAACAGTGTACAAGAGTTCTATTTTTTCTGCATCTTCACCAGCATTTGTTATTTTTTGTCTTTTTGATAATAGCCATCCTAACTGGGGTGAGATGATACCTCACTGTATTTTTGTTTTTGTTTTCCTGAGATGGAGTCTCGCTCTGTCACCCAGGCTGGAGTGCAGTGTGGCACGATCTGAGCTCATTGCAGCCTCCGCATTTTGGGTTCAAGTGATTCTCCTGTCTCAGTTTCCCAAGTAGCTGGGACTACAGGCACGCACTACCACGCCCAGTTAATTTTTTTTATTTTTAGTAGAGATGAGGTTTCACCATGCTAGCCAGGCTGGTCATGAACTCCTGACCTCAGTGGATCCACCCGCCTCGACCTCCCAAACTGCTGGGATTGCGGGCATAAGCCGCCACGCCCAGCCCTCACTGCGGTTTTGACTTGCATTTCTCTGATGCGTAGCGATGTTGAGTGTTTTTGTATATTGATTTATTAGCCATTTGTATGTCTTCTTTGAGAAATGTCTGTTCATATTATTTGCCCCCTTTTTATTGAATTGTTTGTTCTTTTGCTGTTGAGATATTTGAGTTTCTTGTGTATTCTGGATATTAATCCCCCATTGGGTGAATAGTTTGAAAATATTTTATCCCATTTTGTAGGTTGTCTTTTCTTTATGTTGATTATTTTCTTTGTTATACAGAGCTTTTTTAGTTTTATATAGCCCCATTTGTTTTTGCTTTTGTTGCCTGTGTGTTTGAAGTCTTATTCATAAAATCTTTTCCCAGACCAATGTCCTGAAGTGTTTCTACTATTGTTTTTTCTAGTGGTCTTATAGTTTGAGGTCTTAGATTTGGTTATTTGTCCCATTTGGAGCTTATTGTTGAATAGGGTGAGAGGTGGGAGTTTAGTTTCATTCTTCTGCACATAGATATCCAGTTTTCCCAGCACCATATATTAAAGAGACTATCCTTTCTCCAATGAGTGTTCTTGGCACCTTTAATTCAAAATTCAAAAATCAATTGGCTGGAGATACATGGATTACTTTCCGAATTCTCCATTCTGTTCCATTAGTCTATGTATCTGTTTATATGCTAATACCATGCTCCTTTTGTTGTTCTTGTTACTACAGCTTTGTAGTACATTTGAAGGCTGGTAGTGTGGCACCTACAGCTTTGTTCTTTTTGCTCAGTATTCCTTTAGCTATTTGAGGTCTTTTGTGATTCCAAACAATTTTTTTTTAATTTTCTAATTATGTGAAGAATGTCATTAGTATTTTAATATGGATTGCATTGAATCTATATATTGCTTGGGTAGCATGGTCATTTTAACAGGATTAATTACTTTGATCCATGAGCATGGAATCAGTGTTTTGTAGTTTTCCTTGTAGAGGTCTTGTATCTGCTTGGTAACATTTATTTCTAGGTATTTTTCTTTTGTATCTATTATATGTGAGATTTCCTTCTTGATTTCTTTTTCAGGTAGTTTGTTGTTCATGTATTGAAACACTACTGAGTTTTGTATCTTTATTGTGTATTCTGCAAGGTTACTGAATTCATTTATTACTTGTAAGAGTTTTTTGATAAAGTCTGTAACTTTTTCTATATACAAAATCATGCTCTCTGAAAACAAGGACATATAGATATCTTCCTTTCCAATTTGGATGCCCTTTATTTCTCTCTTGGCTAATTGCTCTGGCTAGGACTTCCAGGACTATGTTGAATAAGAGTAGTGACAGTTGGCACCTTTGTCTTATTCCAGTGCTTAGAGCAAAGCTCTCAGCTTTTCCCCATTTACTATGATGTTAGCCGTGGTTTTGTCACATGGCCTTTATTGTGTTGAGTTACTTTCCCTCTATACATAATTTATTGAGAGTTTTTATCATGAAGGGATATTGAATTTTATCAAATACATTTTTTTCTTCTATTTCTGTGACAAATGTCTTTGGTATTTTCAAAGGGATCATATGGGTTTGTCATTCGTTTTGTTGATATAATGTATCCTGTTGAACCATCTTTGCATTCATGGGATAAATCCCACTTGATCATAGTGCATTTTCTTTTTGATGCATTGTTGGATTCAGTTTGTTAGTACTTTCTTAAGGATTTTTGCATCTATGTTCATCAGGGCATTGACCTGCAGTTTTCTTTTTTTACTGGGCCCTTGTGTCTCACTGAGTTTCCTGAAGATTGCTATTTCAAATTCTTTTTCTGGCATTTTGTATTTTTCCTTATGATTGGGGTCTGTTATTGGAGAATTGTACATTACTTTGGAAGTGTCATGTGTCCTTTTTTCACATTTTACCTATTCCTATGTTGATAACTATGCATCTGATGAAACAGTCACCACTTCCAATTTTATGAAATAGGTTTTATAGAGAAATATTTATTTGTTTAGGTGGGTGTTGG
Source organism: Pongo pygmaeus (assembly GCF_028885625.2). Lineage (NCBI taxonomy): Eukaryota > Metazoa > Chordata > Mammalia > Primates > Hominidae > Pongo > Pongo pygmaeus. The sequence continues at coordinate 118,710,021 of NC_072373.2, read as the reverse complement.
GGTGTTGATTCTGTAAGGTGCATTGGCTTTGGTTCTACGTGGATGTAGTAGTGTGGTCTCTGTGTAGTTTCTTTAGCTCTAACCCATGTTAGTGACATTTACAGGTGTCTCAGTGGCCCATGCTGAAAAGAGTGTGGCAGTGGTGGTGTGGCTTTGCTGGGGGTGGACTCACTGGTCTGTTTCTCAGGTTAAGGGTGCATGCATGTACACAGCAGACTGGCCAACTTGATGTCTGGCTCACTGGGGTTGGAACCATGTGGCTATTACTCTAGTCAGGGGCACCATGTGTGATTGCTCATCTGGCCTGGGGACATGTCTGCCAGGGATGGTCCTCAGGGCTGTTTCTCAGGCCCAGACCATGGGCACATAGCTGCTTGGTGGCCTAGGGAAATATCTACTGAGGGTGGCCCACAGGGCAATTTTGCAGGCCTGGGACATGGCCACATGCCTTTTTGGCAGGCCTAGGTGTGTGTCTGCTGGGGTTGGCCCTCAGGGCTGTTTCTCAGGTCTGGGATGGAGGAGCCCATACTCAAAAAAAATTGAGAGGGCTTAATTGCACAGGTGAACAGGCTGGTGTGAGACCTAGGTTGGACAGGTTGGTCCAGTAAGGATGTAGCATCAGAGAGGGCTCCCCCCAAAGCCCATCAGCAGACCTGGTGAGGGAGTTATCTCTCTCATCATTAAACCACAGTACACAACTGCAAATGCAAAGATACACAAAGGAACCATGTGGCTGAGTAAGAGCTTATCTACTGCTCATTGCTGTCAAATGCCATATACTAAAACGCAGCCCAAACTACAAAGTCAAAAATCACTTTACTAATTTTACCCCCTATGAAACCAAGAGCAAGAATTCTACAACAAAGAAAGACCCTGTACAGAGCCTTAGTCCTCTGAAAACTTCCAGAAATGAAGTCAACAGATGAAACTCAATTTACACCTCAATTAAAGGAATATCAGCCCTCCCAGATGAGCAAGAATCAGCAAAGAACTCTGGCAATTCAAAAAGCCAGAGTGATCCCCTACGTACAAATGAGCCCACTGGCACCCCAGCAATGGTTCTTAAACAGTTTGAATTGTCTGAAATGACAGACAAGGAATTCTGAATCTGGATGGCAAGGAAGTTCATTGAGATTGAGGAGAAAATTGAAACTCAATCCAAGGAAGCCAAGCAATCCAGTAAACCAATTCAAGGCTGAAAGATAAAATTCCCATTTTAAAACTAAACCAAACTGAGCATGAGTGAAATAATGGCTACAAGAATTTCATAATACAATTGGAAGTATTGACAGCATAATAGACCAAGCTGAGGAACGAATCTCTGAGCTAAAGTATGAGTTCTTTGAGTCAGCACAGTCAGACAAAAATAAATAAGAAAAATGAAAAAATTATCTGAGAAATATGGGATTATGTAAAGAGACCAAATGACTTAGCATCATTTCTGAGAGAGAAGGAGAGAGAATAAGCTACATGGAAAATATATTTTAGGATACAGTTCATAAAAATTTCCCTGATCTCACTAGAGAGGTCAACATGCAAATCTAAGAAATACGGAGAACCCCAGCCAGATACTATACAAGATGACCATTCCCAAGGCACATAGTCATTACATTCACCAAGGTCAATGCAAAACAAAACACTATAAAAACAACTAGAGAGAATGGGGCAGGTCACCTACAGAAAAAAAACCCCATCAGGGTAGCAGCAGATTTCTCAGCAGAAATCTTACAAACCAGATAAGATTAGAGGCCTATTTTTAGTGTCCTTAAAGAAATTCCAACCAAGAATTTCATGTCCTGCCAAACTAAGCTTCATAAGTAAAAGAGAAGTAAAATCTTTCTGTAACAAGCACGTGCTGAGGGAATACATATCAACCAGACCAGCCATACAAGAGGTCCTTAAGGGAATACTAAATATGGATTCAAAAGAATGACACCTGCTATCACAGAAGCACACCTAAGCCCATAACCCACAGGCCCTATAAGGCAACTATGCAATCAAGTTTATATAACAACCAGCTAACAACACCATGACAGGATCAAAATCACACATATCAATACTAATCTTGAATGTGAATGGGCTAAATGTCTCACATAAAAGACACAGAGTGGCAATCTGGATTAAAAGACAAGACCGAACCATCTGTTGTCTTCAAGAGATCCATGTCACACGTGGCAATACCCACCAGCTCAAAGTAAAAGGGTGGATTAAGATCTACCATGCAAACAGAAAACAAACAAACAAAAGCAGGAGTCACTATTTTTACATCAGATAAAATAGACTTTAAACTAATAAAAATTACAGAACGTAAAGGGCTTACATAATGATAAAGGATACACTCCAACAAAAAGTTTAACTATCCTAAATATATACACATCCAATATTGGAGCACCCAGATTCATAAAACAAGTTCTTTTAGACCTACAAAAATACTTACACAACCACAGGACAATAGTGGGAGACTTCAACACCCCACTGTCAGCATTAGATATGGATCACATCAAAGCAAAAATCTAAAAAAGAAACTCTGAGGTTGGGCACAGTAGTTCACACCTGTAATCTCAGCCCTTCAGAAGGCTGAGGTGGGTGGATCATTTGAGCTCAGGAGTTTGAGACCAACCTGGACAACATAACAAAGCCCTGTCTCTACAAAAAATACAAAAATTAGCAGGGCATGGTAGCATGCACCTGTAATCCCAGCTGTTGAGGAGGCTGAGGCAGGAGGATCAATTGAGCCTGGGAGGTCAAGGCTTCAGTGAACTGTGATCAGGCCACTGCTCTCCCGCCTGGGCAGAAGAGTGACACCCCGGCTCAAAAATAAATATATAAATAAATTAAATAAATAAATAAGAAACTTTGGACTTAAACTCAACACTTGCCCAATTGGATCTAATAGATATATACAGAACACTCCACCCAACAAACACAGAATGTACAGTCTTCTTATCTGCACGTTGAATATATCCTAAGATTGATCACATGCTTGGTCATAAAGCAAGCCTCAATACATTCAAAAAAATTCAAATCATACAAAGCACACTCTCAGACCACAGTGCAATAAAAATAGAAATCAATACCAAGAATATTTCTCAAAACTACACAAATACATGGAAATTAAACAACTTACTAATGAATAACTCCTGGGGAAACATTAAAATTAAGGAAGAAATTAAAAAATTCTTTTAAATCAATGAAAATAAGGACACAAATATACAAAAAATCTGTGGGATGCAGCCAAAGCTGTGTTAACAGGAAAATTTACAGACCTAAACACCTTCACCAAGAAGTTAGAAAGGTCTCAAGTTAGCAATCTAATTTTGCGCCTAAAGGAAATTTTTTTTTTTAAAAAGAACAAACCAATCCCAAAGCAAGCAGAAGAAAAGAAATAACTAAAATTAGATAATAACGTAATGAAATTGAGATGCAAAAATCCATACAAAAGATCAATGAAACCAACAGTTCGGTCTTGAAAAAATAAATAATATCGATAAACCCCTAACTAGATCAACAAAGAAAAAGAAAATCCAAATAAGCACAATCAGAAGTAACAAATGTGATATTATAACTGATCCCACAAAAATACAAAAGACCCTCAGAGAAACTATGAACCACTCTATGCAGACAAATTAGAAAATCTAGAGAAAATAATAAATTCCTTGAGGCACACAATCTCCCAAGATTGAATCTGGAAGAGATTGAAACCCTGATTAGACCAAAGTCAACTTTTGAAATTGAATCAGTAATAAAGAACATGACAACAACAACAAAAAAGCCCCATACTGGATGGATCCACAACCAAATTCCACCAGATGTACAAAGAAGAACTGATACCAATTATACTAAAACTATTTTGAAAGAATGAGGAGGAGGTCATCCTCCCTAATTTATTCTATGAAGCCAGCATCATCCTGATACCAAAATCTGGCAGAGACGCAATGAAAAAATAAAACTCTAGACCAACATCCCTCAGGAACATAGACGCAAAAATCCTCATCAAAATACTAGCCAGTCAAATTCAGCAGCACATTAAAAAGTTAATCCAGCACAATAAATTGGCTTTATTCCTGGGATGCAAGCAAGTTTAATATACACAAATCAATAAATGCCATTTACCACATAAACAGAATCAAAAGCAAAAGCCACATGATCATCTCAATAGAAGCAGAGAAAGCTCTTGATAATATCCAACATCTCTTTATGATAAAAAGCCTCAATAAACTAGACATTGACAGAACATACGTCAAAATACTAAGAGCCATCTATAACAAACCCACAGCCAACCTTATCCTGAATGAGCAAAAGCTCAAATCATTCCCCTAGAGAACTGGAACAAGACAATGATGCCCACTCTCACCACTCCTGTTTAACATATTACTGAAAGTCCTAGTCAGAGCAATCAGACAAAAGAAAGAAAGAAAAAGCATCCAATTAGGAAAAGAAGAAGTCAAACTATCTCTCTTCACTGATACTATTATATACCTAGAAAATCCTAAAAACTCTACTAAAAAGCTTCAAGAATTGATAAAAAGTTTCAGGATATAAAATCAATGTACAAAAATTAGTAGCATTCCTATATACCAAAAACACCCAGGCTGAGAGCCAAATCAAGGACAAAATTTCACTTGCGACAGCCACACAAAAGAGAAATACCTAGAAATACACCTAACAAAGGGAGTGAAAGATCTCTAAAAGGAGAACTACAAAACACGCATGAAAGAAATCAGAGAGGCCAGTGGCTCCCACCTGTAATCCCAGCACTTTGGGAGGCCAAGGCGGGCGGATCACGAGGTCAGGAGATCGAGACCATCCTGGCTAACATGGTGAAAACCCGTCTCTACTAAAATTACAAAAAATTAGCTGGGCGTGGTGGCGGGCGCCTGTAGTCCCAACTACTCGGGAGGATGAGGCAGGAGAATGGCATGAACCCAGGAAGCGGAGCTTGCAGTGAGCCGAGATCAGGCCACTGCACTGCAGCCTGGGCGACAGAGACAGACTCCATCTCAAAAAAAAAAAAAAAAAAAAAAAAAAAAACCAAAAAATAAATCAGAGATAATGATGCAAATAAATGGAATAACATTTCATGCTCATAGATTGGAAGAATCAATATCATTAAAATGGCCATTCTGCCCAATTTACAGATTTAATGATATTCTTATCAAACTACCAATATTATTCTTGACAAAATTAGAAAAAACTATTCTAAAATTTATATGGATCCACGAGAGCCTAAATAGATAAAGCAATACTAAGCAAAAAGAGCAAAGCCAGAGACATAACATTACCTGACTTTATACTATAAAGCCACAGTTACCAAAACTGCTTGGTAGTAGTACAAAAACAGACATAATGGGACAAAATAGAAAATGAGAAATAATGCTGCACACCTACAGCTATCTGATCTTCAACAAGGCCATCAAAAACAAGCAAAGGGGAAGGGACTCCAAGTCAATAAATGCTGCTTGGATAACTGGCTAGCAGAAGATTGAAAATGGATCCATATCTTTTCCCTTTCACCACATACAAAAATTAATTAAAAATAGATTAAGAATTTAAATGTAAGACCTCAAACCATAAAAATCCTAGAAGAAAATCTAGGAAATACTCTTTTCAACATTAGCCTTGGGAAAGAACTTCTGGCTAAGTCCCCAAAAGCTATTGCAACAAAATAAAACAAAAAAGACAAGTGGGACCTAATTAAACTAAAGAGACTTTTCACATCGAAAGAAACTATAAACAGAGTAAAAAGACAATCTGCAGAATGAGAGAAAATATTTGCAAGCTATGCATCCAAATAAGGTTTAATGTGTAGAATCTATAAGGAACTTAACAACTGATAAAAAAAATTAACCCCATTAGAAAGTGGGCAAAGGACATTAACAGACACCTCAAAAGTGGCCAAGAAACATGAAAAAATGCTCAGCATCACTAGTCACCAGAAAAAAATGCAAATCAAAACCACAAGAGATGCCATCTCTCACCAGTAGAAAAACTATTATTTAAAAGGCAAAAAATAACAGGTCTTGTTAAGGTTGCAGGGAAAAGGGAAGACTTATACACTGCTGTTGGGACTGTATATTAGTTCAGCCCCTGTGGAAAGCAATGTGGTGATTTTTCACAGAACATAAAACAGAATTACCATTCAATGCAGCAATCACATTATTGGGCATATACCCAAAGGTATATATAAATTGTTCTACCATAAAGATACATGCACCCATATGTTAATTGCTGCAACATTCATAATAGCAAAGACATGGAATCAACCCAGATGCTCATCAATGGTAGACTGGATAAAGAAAATGTGGTAAAAGACATAGGGTAGGACAAGATGGTGAAACAGAAGACCCCACTGACCATCACCCTGCAGGAACGCCAAATTAAACAACCATCTACACAAAAAAAGCACCCTTCATAAGAACAAAAAATCAGGTGAGCACTCACAGTACCTGATTTTAACTTCACGTCACTAAAGGCACTGAAGATGGTAAACAAGGTAGTCTTGAATTGTCCATTCCACCCCTCCCCCACTCTTCCTGCAGAGGCCACAGGTCATGGAGAAAGCTGTGCATGGGGGAGATAAAGAGTGCAGTAATTGAGACTTTGCATTCAACTCAGTGCTGCCCTGTCACAGGGGAAAGCAAAACCATGCTGACCTAAGCTGATACTTGCCCATGGACAAAGAACTTAAACCAGCTCTAGCCAGGGGGAAATCACCCATCCCAGTAGTCAGAACTTAAATTTTGGCATGCCTCACCACCATGAGCTGAAATGCTCTGGGGCTGTAAATAAACTTAAACCTAAAGGGCAGTCTGTGGCACAAAAATTGCAATTCCTGGGCAAGTCCTACTGCAGAGAAAAGCTCAAAGCCAGCAGACTTCTGAGGCATACGATTTACTGAGACACCAGAGAGAACAGCTAAAGGAGTGCTTTCACCACTCATCCCCACAACCCAGGCAGCACAGCTCACGGCTCTAAAAAGAAGGGTCCAATTCAACAAGAAAAGCTAACTATCCTAAATATATATGCACCCAATACAGGAGCACTCACATTCATAAAGCAAATTCTTAGATACCTACAAAGAGACTTACACTCCTACACAATAATAGTGGGAGATTTTAACACCCCACTGTCAATATTAGACAGGTAACTGAGACAGAAACTTAACAAAGATATCAAGGCCCGAACTCAGCTCTGGATCAAGTGGACCTGATAGATATCTACAGAACTCTTCACACAAAAACGACAAAATATGCATTCCTCTCATCACCACGTGGCACTTACTCTAAAACTGATCACATAATCATAAGTAAAACACTCCTCAGAAAATGCAAAAGAACTGAAATCATAACAAATAGTCCCTCAGACCACAGCACAATCAAATTAGAACTCAAAATTAAGAAATTCACTCAAAACCACACAACTACATGGAAATTGAGCAATCTGCTCCTGAATGACTATTGGGTAAACAACGAAATTAAGGTAGAAATCAAGTTCTTTAATACTAAAGAGAACAAAGAGACAACATATCAGAATCACTGGGACACAGCTAAGGCAGTATTAAGGAGAAAATTTATAGCACTAAATGCCACATCACAAAGCTAAAAAGATCTCAAGTTAACAACCTAACATCACAACTAAAAGAACTAGAGAACAAAGAGCAAACAGACCCAAAGCCAGCAGAAGTCAAGAAATAACTAAGATTAGAGCTGAACTGAAAGAGATGGAGACACAAAAAGCCCTTCAAAAAATCAACAAATCGAGGAGCTGTTTAATAATTTTAAAAATTAATAAAATAGACTGCTAGCTAGACTAATAAAGAAGACAAGAGAGAATGATCAAATAAACACAATCAGAAATGATAAAGGGGATAGCACCAACTGACCCCACAGAAATACAAACAACCATCAGAGAATAAAATAAACACCTCTATGAACACAAACTGGAAAATCTAGGAGAAATGAATGAATTCCTGAACACATAAACTCTCCCAAGACTGAACCAGGAAGAAATTTAATCCCTGTATAGACCAATAATGAGTTCTGAAGTTGAGGCAGTAATAAACAACCCGCCAACCAAAAACGCCCAAGACCAGACAGGTTCACAGCAGAATTCTACCAGAGGTACAAAGAAGAGCTGATATTATTTCTACTGAAACTATTCCAAAAAACTGAAAAGGAGGGACTCCTCCCTAACTCATTCTATGAAGTGAGCATCATCCTGATACCAAAACCTGGCAAAGATACAACAACAAAAAAAGAATACTTCAGGCCAATATCCTTGATGAACATTGATGCAAAAATCCTTAATAAAATACTGGCAAACTTAATCCAGCAGTATATCAAAAGGGTTATCCACCATGATCAAGTTGGCTTCATCCCTGGGATGCAAGGCTGCAAATTAATAAATGTGATTCATCACATTAACAGAACTAAAGAAAAAAAAAAACACGATTGTTTCAACAGATGCAGAAAAGGCCTTCAACATCCCTTCATGTTAAAACTCCCAATAAACTAGGTATTGAAGAAACATACCCCAAAATAATAAAAGTCATATATGACAAACCCACACCCAATATCGTACTGAATGGGCAAAAGCTGGAAGCATTCCCCTTGAAAACTGGCACAAGATAAGGATGCCCTTTCTCACCACTCCTATTCAACATAGTATTGGAAGTTCTGCCCAGGACAATCAGGCAAAAGGAATAAATAAAAGTGTTCAAATAGAAACAGAAAAAGTCAAATTATCTTTGTTTGCAGATGACATGACCTACATGATCATGTTTGGCTCTGTGTCCCAACCCAAATCTCATCTTGTAGCTCCCATAATTCCCATGTGTTGTGGGAGGGACCTGCTAGGAGATGACTGAATTATGGGGGCAGGTCTTTCCTGTGCTGTTCTGATAGTGAATGGGTCTCATGAGATCTGATGGTTTTAAAAAATGGGAGTTGCCCTGCATAAGCCTTCTCTTTGCTTGCCGCCATCCATGGAAGACATGACTTGCTCCTCCTTGCCTTCCACCATGCTTGTAAGGCCTCCCCAGCCATGTGGAACTGTAAGTCCAATTAATACAGAATTTATTAAAAAATAATTTTTAGGCAGCTAGAAAGAGTAAAGGTTCTTGGTGGAAATTTTCCTGTGATAAGAACCTCCGAACCATTTATTTTCTAACAGAAAGGTGGCTTAAAGAGCTAGGCTGACAAGCTTTCATATGCAAATACCAGCCATTAAAAACTGGGTTCACCCAATATGGCGATTCCTGCCTTCTTCTTGTCACCAGGTGTGCCAAGTGTTATGGCCACCTCCAGATAACACCATGTGTTCAGAACATCATGGTGGCCTGCATTTGCATATTAAAAGGCTAAGGTGGGAGGTTGAGGGTTTTCATGGGCTACACGAATGACACCCCTAGTCAAACCAATCCCCTGGGCCCTATGCAAATCAGACACCACCTTCTCCAGCCTCCAATATAACCTACCATTTTTCTGCCACACACGGGGTTCCCTCTCTTGGCTTGGAGCCCCCCTCCTTCTGTCTCTGTACAGGGGAGGGAGCTTCTTCATTCTTTCTTGCCTATTAAACACTCTCCACTCCTTAAAACCACTCCACATGTGTCCATGCCATTTTATCTAAATCAGTGCAAGTCCAAGAACCCTGGTATTCCTCCAGTCATTGGAGCCATATCATTTTGATGCATTGGCTGGGAATTCATTCATCAGAGTGGTGAGTAGTAGGAGTGAATCTTAACCTCAAATCTGTCCTTTACTCTTGAGCCTCTCTTCCTGCTATCTTGTTGCCAAACTTTCTTTCTCTTTCTATCTATGCTCTCTTACTCTCTCTGTATGAAATGTATGGGAATTTTTACAGTTCAGGGAAAAAGGTCTGTTAGGAAAGATCGCAAATTGTGGCAGGCAGTAACTCAATAAGCATCTCTCTCTCTCTGTCTCTCTCTATGGTTTCTCTGTTAAGAACATGGTATTTCTAAGCCAACAGTGCCTAAATTAATTCATTAATAAGGAGATTTTAAGTATGGAAGTTAACCGGAACCATGTTTCTAAGGGTAAATGCTTTAGCATGGGCCATAATAAGCAGCCAATCTGGCACACTGCCGCATTAAAGGAGCCTTGCCCAAAAGTGACACAGTCTCTCTGGAGATCTGTTTTTCAGGGAGCCAGGTAGATCACACAGGTTTAGGAATTCAAAGGGGAATCACACAAGGCAGATAAACTAAGGCTGCATGGGTAAAGCGTGGTTAGTCCCATCACTTAGTTCATCCAGTTCCATGGCTTGGCGGACCACGCCTTCAACCATGGGCAGCACATTTAACATGGTGCTGGAATCCAGGAACCAGGGAGGGAAAACAGTTGGAGGATGCTCCCACAGTCTTCTTCTCTACCCTGGGTCATATGGAAAGGAAGGAGACTAAGAGGACACTTTTATTCTCGCTTCTTTTTCTAGATGGGTAACAGATTATCTTCAGCTTTCACCGCTCTGGAGTGCACTCTGAAACACTGTAACTTCCTTATCATCAGGACTTTGAAGAGAAAAGCAACTCATTTTCTTTTGCACAAGGGCATGGTATTTTTACTAAACATTTTCAAGCATTATAAGATCAACTCAGCTCTTTCAGCAATCATAGCGGGCAGAACTGGGGAAAATAGTTCCTCAAAAGTTAGGGAAGCAACTTTCTTGGGAGCCATCTGAGGATCCCTCTTATATGGGGCCCCTTCAAGTTCCCTTCTCATTACAGAACCTTAGGCAAATAAAGCAAAAACTTAGGCTGATTTTCTGATGACCCCAAAAGGTATATAGAAGTTCTCCAAAATTTAATTCAGGTAGCAATACATCTCCTATAATACACCAAGAAGAAAGGAAGCAGATGGGGAAAGCAAAGAAAAAGCAGGAACACCATTCCCAATTGGGAAGGAAGCAGTTCCCCTTAACAACCCTAACTGGAATCCCAATAACTCAGGAGATGAATGGAAAAGGAAGTATTTTTTAATATGAATTTTAGAAGGCCTACAAAAAAACAGGGCCAAACCTCTCAACTGTCTATAACAAACCAAAATCCAGATGAGAATACTGTAGCCTTTATGGAAAGGCTGAGAGAGGCGCTAATGGAGCACACCCCTCTTTAACCCGATTCAGCTGAGGGACAGCTCATCCTGAAGGACAAGTTTATTACACAGGCAGCTCTTGATATTAGGAAGAAGCTACAGAAGCAAGCTATAGGACCAAATAGCACCTTAGAAAACCTCCCGAAGGTGGCTATTACAGTCTTTTATAATAGGGACCAGGAGGAGACCCAAAAGAAAAAGAGAACGCTCAGGAGAAGGACAAAGTCTCTAGCAGCAGCTTTGCAGGCCTGCAAAGTCCAGGATCCCCAAGGTGCATCCACCAGTTGCTATCGTTGTGGCAGTTCAGGGCATTTTAAAAAGGAATGCCCAGGCAGCAAGATGAAGCCACCTCAACCCTGTCCAGCCTGTAACGGAAACCACTGGAGATGGAACTGTCCCCAGAGATGGAGGTCACTGGGTGCAGGACCAGTCTCACAGATGATCTAGCAGGACTGATGGGTTCTGGGGCTCAAACCCCAGCTCCAGTGGCTCAAACTGCCATTATAGCACAGGAGCAATGGGTTGTTCTGGAAATTAAAGGAAGGAAAGTAATCCTCCTGCGAAACACTAGAGCCAGTCTCTCTCTTTTCTCCTCTCTAATCAGGCCTCCACTCTTCCCATAGCACGACCATAAGGGGCATCTCAGGAATAACTCTAATCCAATATTTTTCTCAACCTTAGTTGCAGCTAGGAGGACCTATTGTTTACACATGCTTCGAAGCCATTGTCATGATAGCTTTACTAGTCAGAAAAGCCTCCAAGTCAACCCTAGGAAATAATTTCACTGTTTACACTCCACATGATGTGGCAGGATCACTGTCCTCTAGGGGGAGCTCTTAGCGAACAGCCGATACAGCAAGAAGTACATAAGGCAGGATAAGTAGTAACTCACTTTCTCCAAACACAGTGCTCAATTAGCTGAGCTAATAGCTCTTACAAGACCACATGAATTAAGCAAGGGAAAGATAGCTAACATTTATACTAACTCCAAGTATGCTTTCTAAGTTCTCCATGCTCATGCTGCCATTTAAAAGAAAAAATATTTTCTTACCACCAATGGATCTCCTACAAAACATCACCAGAAAATTAACAGGTTATTATCCTCAGTTTTTGTTCCATGACAGATAGCAGGGATGCATTGTAAGGAACATCAGAAGGGAACAAATGAGGTAGCCAAAGAAAATAGGTTAGGCTAATCAGGCAGCTAAGTTAAAGGCAAGGAAGCCTTAAGGCATCAACGCACCTCAAGCCCCTTCTAATCTAGGAAGGCTCCGTAAGAGAAATTAAACCTCAGTATTCCCCTGCAAAAATAAAATAGGCCACTTGTCGAGAGCATTCTTCCCAGCCCTCAGAATGGCTAGTCAAAGGATGGCAAACTCCATTTGCCAGCCTCCAGCCAATGAAAAGTCCTTAAAATCCTTCATCAAGCTTTTCACTTGGGAAAGGACAAGACTTATCAATGTGTTCAAAGGTTGTTTTCAGGCAGGAAATCTCTAAATTGGTTAAGCATGTAACCTCTCTAGCTTACTTCCAACAGGAATTAGCACAACTGGCAGAAGCCCAACCCCAGGAAATAGAACAAACTTTATTTAACCCAGGAAATTTGGTATTAGGAAAAATTCTCATCTCTGTCTCCTTCCCTAAGCCAAGCTGGGAAGGGTCCTGCACTGTTCTTCTTTCAACTCCCTAGGCAGTAAAAGTTACAGGAATCAACTGGATACATCACACTCAAGTCAAAGCCTGAAGAGCTAAGGGAACAACCCCTGACAGCCCAGAGGAACGTCCTGAATATCAATGTTAAGAAATAGAAGATCTTAAGCTGAAAATTATAAAAGGTAAGTAACTGGGTGAGGTCTACTCATCTTATTCAGTCCCACTCCTACCTCACCAGATACCTTTTATTATTTCTACCCTTTCCTCTCAAAATTTGCCACTAAATAGTAAAACTTCTTTTTAACTCATATTTGCAGGGAGACTTAATTATACATGGAATTGCATTTGTAACTTTGTAGATCCCCAAAGGGAAATGTTATATCTTGGCATGTAAAGTTTTAAACAGAAATTATTTACTATGCCACTTTTGTGGCATAGTAGGATTAATAATTGCAAGAAAAATTTAGTAAAGGTTGTTTTGCTTATAGCAGGAGTAACAGTTATGAATAAGAAGCAAGTATAAAAGTTTTACTATCATTAAGTTTAATAAGACTTTTTATTAAAAATTAATAATATAATGCACTCTAAATTATGGAAAGAAGGTTATAAAGAAAAAGATTTTATATAGGAAAGAATTTTGTACGGTAAACGCTTGTCCTAAAAGGAAATAACTGGTTGTTTAAAGGATGGATGTTTAGGACAAGTCAAAAAGTTTAAGTGTGTTGTTAGAGGGTCTGTGAAAGTCATAAAAGATTTTAATAATTAAGGGAAAGGAATTGTCCAGATTAACGCTAAAGGTATTGTAGCCACCCAGTAATGTATCTCTCCCAAGCATATTGCAAGTTATAAAAATGGCTAAGCCTAAAGTTATTCTCTAATTGGAAGCCAAGGAGAAATGTATGCTTTTCTCAAGGAAAATATTACTTTTTTGTTAACGTTTCTGGTAATGTACAGCGACATCTAGTGGAGACAAACCGGTATTGCAATTCATTGGTGCAACTAACAGGTGTCAAACTTTATTGTCAGTTAATGGCCTATGGGACACCCACTAGCAGTGGTCATCTTAATGCTCACCTTCTAACCCTATCTTTAAACCTTCTTGTTAAATTTATCTCTTTTTGCCTAGAAGCAATAAAAGTCCAAACAGTGCTGCAAGCAGAGCCATACATGGACATGCCATTCTTCCAAAAACCCTTAAATCAACCTAAGAGAAGGCCTGACTGCTGTTCCCCTACACGACACCCCTTTCAGCAGGAAGTAGCCAGAAAGAATCATCATCCAACACCCCCTAAAAGCAGTTAGATTTGCTTCTCTTGAGGGAGGGAATAAGACAGGAGTAATTACGAAATAATTTTTAGGCAGCTAGAAAGGGCAAAGATTCTTGGTGGAAATTTTCCTGTAATAAGAAGCAACCTCCAAACCATTTCTTTTCTAACAGAAAGGTGGCTTAAAGAACTAGGCTGGCAAGCCTTGATATGCAAATGCTGACCATTAAAAACTGGGTTCACCCAATATGGCCATTCCTGCCTTCTTCTTCTTGTCACCAGGTGTGCGAAGTGTCATGGCCACCTCCAGATAACACTATGTGTTCAAAACATCATGGTCCCCTGCATTTGCATATTAAAAGGCTAAAGTGGGAGGGCCAAGTTTTTCACGGGCTATGTAAATGACACACCTAGTCAAACCAATCCCCTGGGCCCTATGCAAATCAGACACTGCCTCCTGAAGCCTCCAATATAACCGACAATTTTCCACCCCTCCTTCTGTCTCTATACAGGGGAGCTGCTTTATTCTATCTTGCCTATTAAACACTCTCCACTTCTTAAAACCACTCCACGTGTGTCCGTGTCATTTTATCTAAATCAGTGCAAGACCAAGAACCCTGGTGTTCTTCCAGTCATCAGAGCCATATCACAATTAAGCCGCTTTCTTTTGTAAATGGCCTTGTCTGAGGTATGTCTTTATCAGCAGTGCGAAAATGGACTAATAAGTAAACCAGTACCGGCAGAGTGGGATGTTGCTGAAAAGATACCCGAAAATGTGGAAGCAACTTTGGAAATGGGTAACAGGCAGAGGTTGGAACAGTTCGGAGGGCTCAGAAGAAGACAGGAAAATGTGGGAAAGTTTGGAACTTTCTAGAGACTTGTTGAATGCCTTTGACAAAAATCCTGAAAGTGATATGAACAATAAGGTCCAGGCTGAGGTGGTCTCAGGTGGAGATGATAAACTTGTTGGGAACTGGAGCAAAGGTGACTCATTATATTTTAGCAAAGAGATTGACAGCATTTTGCCCCTGCTCTAGAGATTTGTGGAACTTTGAACTTGAGAGAGATGATTTAGGTTATCTGGCAGAAGAAATTTCTAAGCAGCAAAGCATTCCAGAGATGACTTGGGTGCTGTTAAAGGCATTTAGTTTTAAAAGGGAAACAGAGCATTAAAGTTTGAAAAATTAGCAGCCTGACAATGCAATAGAAAAGAAAATCCCATTTTCTGAGGAGAAATTCAAGTCTGCTGCAAAAATTTGCATAAGTAACAAGGAGCCAAATGTTAATCACTAAGACAATGGGAAAAATATTTCCAGGCCATGTCAGAGACCTTTGCGGCAGACACTTCCATCACAGGTCCGTTGGTTTAACAGGAAAAAAGTGGTTTCATAGGCTGAGCCCAGGGTCCCTGTGCTGTGTGCAGCCTAGGGATTTGGTGCCCTGTGTCACAACCACTCCAGCCATGGCTGAATGAGGCCGATGCAGAGCTTAGGCCACGACTTCACAGGTGCAAGCCTCAAGCCTTGGCACCTTCCATGTGGTGTTGAGCCTGTGAGTGCACAGAAGTCAAAAACTGAGGTTTGGCAACCTCTGCCTAGATTTCAGAAGATGTATGGGAATGCCTGGATGCCCAGGCAAAAGTTTGCTGTAGGGGTGGGGTCCTCATGGAGAACCTCTGCTAGGACAGTGCAGAAGGGAAATGTGGGGTGGGAAGTCCCACACAGAGTCCCTACTGGGGCACCACCTAGTGGAGCTGTGAGAAGAGGGCCACCATCCTCCAGACCCCAGAATGGTAGATCCACTGACAGCTTGCACTGTGTGCCTGGAGAAGCCGCAGACAACACCAGCCCATGAAGGCAGCAGGGAGGGAGGCTGTACCCTGCAAAGCCACAGGGCCAGAGCTGCCCAAGACTATGGAAACCTACCTCTTGCATCAGTGTGACCTGGATGTGAGACATGGAGTCAAAGGAGATCATTTTGGAGCTTTAAGATTTGACTGCCCTGCTGGATTTCAAACTTGCATGGGGCCTGTAGTCCCTTTGTTTTAGCCAATTTCTCCCATTTGGAATGGCTGTATCTACCCAATACCTGTACCCCCATTGTATCTAAAAAGCGAGTAACTTGCTTTTGATTTTACAGGCTCATAGGTGGAAGGGACTTGCCTTGTCTTGGATGAGACTTTGGACTGTGGGCTTTTGAGTTAATGACTTTGGGGGACTGTTGAGAAGGCATGACTGGTTTTGAAATGTGAAGATATGAGATTTGGGAGGTGCCAGGTGGAATGATATGGTTTGGCTCTGTGTTCCCACCCAAATCTCATCTTGTAGCTCCCATAATTCCTACATGTTGTAGGAGGGACCTGGCGGGAAATGACTGAATTATGGGGGCAGGTCTTTCCCATGCTGTTCTCATGACAGTAAATGGGTCTCATGAGGTCTGGTGGTTTTAAAAAATGGGAGTTGCCCTGCACAAACTTTCTCTTTGCCTGCTGCCATCCATGTAAGATGTGACTCACTTCTCCTTGCCTTCTGCCATGATTGTGAGGCCTCCCCAGCCATGTGGAATTGCAAGTCCAATCAAACCTCTTTCTTTTGTAAATTGCCCAGTCTTAGGTATGTCTCTATCAGTAGCATGAAAACAGACTAATACACTATATCTAGAAAACCTTATAGTCTCAGCCCAAAAGCTTCTTAAGCTGATGAGCAACTTCAGCAATCTCAGAATACAAAGTCAATGTATAAAAATTACCAGCGTTCCTATACACCAACAGGCAAGCAGGGAGCCAAATCATGAATGAACTTCCATTCACAATTGCTACAAAAAGAATAAAATACCTAGGAATACGGTTAACAAGGTAAGTGAAGGACCTCTTCAAAGAGAACTACAAATCATTGCTCAAAGAAGTCAGAGAGGACACGAACAAATTGAAAAACATTCCAGGCTCATGGATAGGAAGAATTAATATTGTGAAAATGGCCATAATGCTTAAAGTAATTTATAGATTCACTGCTATTCCTATCAAATTACCGATTACATTCTTCACAGAATTAGAGAAAAAGTATTTAAAAATTCAAGTGGAACAAACAAATAGCCCAAATAGCCAAGACAATACTAAGCAAAAAGAACAAAGCTGGAGGCATCATGTTATCCAACTTCAAACTATACTACAAGGCTGCAGTAACCAGAACAGCAAGGTACTAGTACAAGAACAGACACACTGACCAATGGAACAGAATAGAGAACTCAGAAATAAGACCAAACACTTACAACCATCTGATCTTGGACAAACCTGACAAAAATAAGCAATGGGGAAAGGATGCCCTATCTAATAAACGGTGCTGGGAGAACTGGCTAGCCATATGCAGAAAACTGAAACTGGACCCCCTTCTTACACCATATACAAAAATTAACACAAGATGGATTAAAGACTTAAATGTAAAACCCAAAATTATAAAAGCCCTAGGAGAAAATTGGGCAATACAATTCAGGACATAGGTACGGGCAAAGACTTTATGACAAAAAATGCCAAAAGCAATTGTAACACAAGCAAAATTGACAAATTGGATCTAATTAAATTAAAAAGCTCCTGCACAGCAAAAGAAACTATCACAGTGAACAGACAACCTACAGCATGGGAGAAAATTTTTGTAATTTATTCATCTGACCAAAGTCTAATATCCAGAGCCTAAAAGGAAATTAAACAAATATACAAGAAACAAACAAACCCAATAAAATGTGGGAAAATGACTAGAACAGACACTTCTCAAAAGAAGATATACATGCAGCCAACAATCATATGAAAAAAAGCCTAACATCATTCATCATTATTTGCAAATCAAAATCACAATGAGATACCATCTCATGCCAGTCAGAATGGTGATTATTGAAAAGCCAAAAGCAACAGATGCTGCTGAGGTTGTGCAGAAAAAGGAATGCTTTAATGCTGTTGGTGGGAGTGTACATTAGTTTAACCATTGTGGAAGACAGTGTGGTGATTTCTCAAAGAAATAGAGGCAGAAATACCACTTGACCCAGCAATCCCATTACTGGGCATATACCCAAAGGAATATAAATCATTTGATTATAAAGACACATGCATGTGTATGTTCATTGCAGCAGCATTCACAATAGCAAAGACACGGTGTCTACCCAAATGTCCATTAATAATAGACTGGATAAAGAAAATATGGTACATATATACCGTGAAATACTATGCAGCCATAAAAAGGAATGAGTTTATGTCCTTTGCAGGAACATGGATGGAGTTGAAAGTCATTATTCTCAGCAAACTAATGCAAGAATAGAAAACCAAACACTGCATGTTCTCACTTATAAGTGGGAACTGAATGATGAGAACACATAGACACATAGAGGGAGACAACTCACACTGGGGTCTGAGTGGGGAGGGCTGGAGAAGGAAGAACATCAGGAAGAATAGCTAATGGATGCTGGACTTAATACCTAGGTGATGGGATGATCTGTGCAGCAAACCACCATGGCACACATTTACCTATGTAACAAACCTGCATATCCTGCACATATACCGCTGAACTTAAAATAAAAGTTGAAGAAAAAAAAAAGAAAGAAAATGTACATATGCACAATGGAGTGCTATTCAGCCATAAAAAAGAATGAGATCCTGTCATTTACAACAAAAGGATGAAACTGAAGGTCATTTTGTTAGGTGAAATAAGCTAGGCACAGAAAGACAAACTTCATGTTCTCACTTACGTGTGGAAGCTAAAAATTAAAGCAATTGAGCTCACGGAGATAGACAGTAGAAGAATAGTAACCAGAGGCTGGAAAGAGTAGTGGAGGTGAGGGTGGAGGTGGAATGACTAATGAATATAAAATTAGTTAGAAAGAATAAATAATACCTAGTATTTTCTAGGACAACAGTGTGATTATTGTCAAAAATAATTTAGGCTGGGCACGGTGGCTCATGCCTGTAATCCCAGCACTTTGGGAGGCTGAGGTGGGCGGATCACGAGGTCAGGAGATAGAGACCATCCTGGCTAACATGGTGAAACCCCGTCTCCACTAAAATTACAAAATAATTAGC
The DNA here is from genome assembly GCF_028885625.2 of Pongo pygmaeus. NCBI lineage: Eukaryota > Metazoa > Chordata > Mammalia > Primates > Hominidae > Pongo > Pongo pygmaeus. The sequence continues at coordinate 118,690,927 of NC_072373.2, read as the reverse complement.
CAGGCGTGGTGGTGGGCACCTGTAATCCCAGCTACTCGGGAGGCTGAGACAGGAGAATCAATTGAAATGGGGAGGCGGAAACTGCAGTGAGCCAAGATCGTGCCACTCACGGCACTCCAGCCTGGGTGACAAGAGCGAGATTCCATCTCAAAAAAAATAATGATAATAATTTAATTCTACATTTAAAAATAATGCAGAGTATATAGAATTGGATTATTTGTAACACAAAGGATAAATGCTTGAGGTGATGGGTACTGCATTTACCCTGATGTGATTAGTATGCATTTCATGCCTATATAAAAATATTTCATGTAACATACAAATGTCCACACCTACTATGTACCCACAAAAATTGTAAATAAAAATTAACTTAAAAAGTTAAACACACATACAAAGAAAATGTGGTACATATACACCATGGAATACTATGCAGCCATAAATAGTATGAAATCATGTCTTTTGCAACAACATGGATGCAGCTGGAGGCCATTAACCTAAGGAAAGTAATGCAGAAAGAGAAAACCAAATATCACATCCTCTCACTTATAAGTGGGAACTAAGCATTGTGCACACATGGACATAAATATAGGAACAATAGACACTGTGGACTACCAAAGGGTGAAGGGTGGGAGGTGCATTAAAAAACTATGTATCAAGTACTATGTTCAGTGCCAGAATGTCAAGATCAATATCCACACTCTGAACCTCATTATCACACAATATTTTTGTGTAACAAATCTGCACATGTATCTCCTATATCTAAAATAAGAGTTGAAAAATTTTAAGAAGTACTAGGAAACCTAATTCAACATTTTTTTTTATTATACTTTAAGTTTTAGGGTATATGTGCACAATGTGCAGGTTAGTTACATATGTATACATGTGCCATGCTGGTGTGCTGCACCCATTAACTCGTCATTTAGCATTAGGTATATCTCCTAATGCTATCCCTCCCCCCTCCCCCCACCCCACAACAGTCCCCAGAGTGTGATGTTCCCCTTCCTATGTCCATGTGTTCTCATTGTTCAATTCCCATCTATGAGTGAGAACATGCAGTGTTTGGTTTTTTGTCCTTGCGATAGTTTACTGAGAATAATGATTTCCAATTTCATCCATGTCCCTACAAAGGACATGAACTCATCATTTTTTATGGCTACATAGTATTCCATGGTGTATACATGCCACCTTTTCTTAATCCAGTCTATCATTGTTGGACATTTGGGTTGGTTCCAAGTCTTTGCTATTGTGAATAGTGCCACAATAAACATACGTGTGCATGTGTCTTTATAGCAGCATGATTTATAGTCCTTTGGGTATATACCCAGTAATGGGATGGCTGGGTCAAATGCTATTTCTAATTCTAGATCCCTGAGGAATCGCCACACTGACTTCCACAAAGGTTGAACTACTTTACAGTCCCACCAACAGTGTAAAAGTGTTCCTATTTCTCCACATCCTCTCCAGCACCTCTTGTTTCATGACTTTTTAATGATTGCCACTCTAACTGGTGTGAGATGGTATCTCATTGTGGTTTTGATTTGCATTTCTCTGATGGCCAGTGATGATGAGCATTTTTTCATGTATCTTTTGGCTGCATAAATGTCTTCTTTTGAGAAGTGTCTGTTCATATCCTTTGCCCACTTTTTGATAGGGTTGTTTGTTTTTTCTTGTAAATTTGTTTGAGTTCATTGTAGATTCTGGATATTAGCCCTTTGCATAAAAACCCTAGAAGAAAACCTAGGCATTACCATTCAGGACATAGGCATGGGCAAGGACTTCATGTCTAAAACACCAAAAGCAATGGCAACAAAAGCCAAAATTGACAAATGGGATCTAATTAAACTAAAGAGCTTCTGCACAGCAAAAGAAACTACCATCAGAGTGAACAGGCAACCTCCAAAATGGGAGAAAATTTTCGCAACCTACTCATCTGACAAAGGCCTAATTCAACATTATACTAAAAAGATCATTCACCTTAACCAAGTGGAATTCATCCCAGACATGTAAGGATGGCTCAATATACACAAATCAATAAATTTGATGCATCTCATAAACGAAATCGAGGGCAAAAACTGTATCATTATTTCAAAAGACTCAGAAAAAGCACTTGATGAAATTCAACATCTTTCATGATAAAAACTCTGAACGCATTAAGTTAAAGATTCCACAGGGGGAAAAAAAAAACCCTATTAGAGCTAACAAACAAATTCGGTAAAGTTGAAGGGTACACAATCAACATACAAAAATTAGTAGTATTTCTATATACTAAGAGTGTACTATCTGAAAAAGAAATTATGAAAACAATCCTACTTTTAATAGTTACCCCAAAATACCTAGTAATAAATTTAACCAAGGAGGTTAAGATATCTACAATGAAAAAGATAAAACATTGATGAAAGGCATTGAGAAGGACACAAATAAATGGAAACATATACCATGTTCACGGTTGGAAAAATATTTTTAAAATATCCATACTATCCAAAGCGATCTATAGATTTAATGCAATGTGTATAAGAATACCAATTACATTCTTCACAGAAATTTTAAAAATGTAAAATGTATATGGAACTATAAAAGACCCCAAATTGTCAAAACGATCTTAAGCAAAAAATACAAAGTTGGGGGCAAAACCTCAAAATATTCTACAAAATTATAGTAATTAAAACAGCATGATACCAGCACATAAACAGACGCATGACCACTGGGACAGAATAGAGAACCCAGAAATAAATCCATGCATTCATAGTCAAATAATTTTTGACAAAGGCACCAATAACACACATTGGGGAAAGGGACAGCCTCTTTAATAAATGGTGCTAAGAAAACTGAGTGCAAACTACGTGCAGAAAAATGAAACTAGATGCCTATCTCTAACTACATACCAAAAAAGAACTCAAATGGATTAAATACTTAAATGTAAGACCAAAAACTATGAAAATACTAGAAGAAAACATAAGGGAATTGCTTCATGACGTTGGTCTGGGCAATAATTTTTTGGATAAGAACTCAAAATCACAGGCAAAAGCAAAAATAGACAAATGGGTTCATATACTAAAAAGCTTCTGCACAGCAAAGAAAAAAATCAACAGAGTGAAGAGACAGTCTATAGAATGAGAGAAAATATTTGCAAAGCAAGTCAGTAACTAAAAAACAAAAAATCTTATTACACATGGGCAAAAGATCTGAATAAATATCTCTCAAAAGAAGCACACAAATTGCTAATAGGTTTATTTTTTACGTGTTCAACATCACTATCATTAGAGAAATGCAAAACAAAATCAAAAATCACAGTGAGTGTCACCTCACCCCACTTAGAATGGCTAACCAAAAAAACCCACCAAATGCTGGCAAGGATGTGGAGAAAGGACACACCGTTGGTGGAAACATAAATTAGTACAGCCATTATGAACCACAGTATGGAAGTTCCTAAAAATTACAAATCAAACTACCATATGATCCAGCAATCTCACTTCTGAGTCACTCCTTCTGAGTATATATCCAGAGGAAATGAAATCAGTATGTCAAAAAAAAAAAAAATCTGTAATCCCTTGTTTATTGTAGCACTATTCTCAATAGCCAAGATATGTAATAAACCTAAGTGCCCATCAATGGATAAATGGGTACAAAAAACGTGGTAGTCATACACAAATAAATACTATTTGGCCATAAAAAAATAAAACGTTATTTGCAACAACATGGATGAACCTGAAGCCATTATATTAAATGAAATAAGCCAAGCATAGAAGGACAAATACCACATGTTCTCACTCATATGTGGAACTGAAAAAAGTTGACATTGTACAAGTAGAGTAGAATAGTAGTTAGTTACCCGGGTCTTGGGAGTGTGAGAGAGGAGGATGAGAAGGGATTGGTAAATGCGTAGAAAGTTGCAGTTGGCCGGGCGCGGTGGCTCACGCCTGTAATCCCAGCACTTTGGGAGGCCGAGGAGGGCGGATCACGAGGTCAGGAGATCGAGACCATCCTGGCTAACACGGTGAAACCCCGTCTCTACTAAGAATACAAAAAATTAGCCGGGCGCGGTGGCGGGCGCCTTTATTCCCATCTACTCAGGAGGCTGAGGCAGCAGAATGGCGAGAACCCGGGAGGCGGAGCTTGCAGTGAGCCGAGATTACGCCGCTGCACTACCGCCTGGGCGGCAGAGCGAGACTCCGCCTCAAAAAAAAAAAAAGTTGCAGTTAGGCGGCATAAGTTCTAGAGTCTCATTGAACGATAGGGTGAATATAGTTAACAATAACATATTGTATATTAAAAATTGCTAGAAGAGATGTTTTTTTTTTTCTTTGAGACGGAATTTCGCTCTTGTTGCCCAGGCTGGAGTGCAATGGCGCGATCTCGGCTCACCGCAACCTCCGCCTCCCGGGTTCAACCGATTCTCCTACTCAGCCTCCAGAGTAGTTGGGATTACAGGCATGCACAACCATACCTGTCTAATTTTGTGTTTTTAGTAGAGATAGGGGTTTCTCCATGTTGATTAGGCTGGTCTCAAACTCCTGACCTCAGATGATTCGCCCGCCACGGCCTCCCAAAGTGCTGAGATTACAGGCGTGAGCCACCGCGCCTGGCCGATGATTTTTAAATATTTCACCACAAAGAAATGGCAAATGTTTCAGGTGAGGAAATATGCAATTAATCTGATTTTATCGTTACACAATGTTTGCATGTATCAAAACATCACACTTTATTCCATAAATATGTACAATTATTATGTATCAATTAAAAATAAAATAAAACTTTAAAAAGATGTGGCTAGAATAGAAACTCCTTGGTACTCTTTCCCTAGTTTAGCCTTTAGAGAAAAAGCTTCACATAAATTGAATCATACAACTATATTATCTGTTGCTTGTTTAGCTCAAAATTACTTTGTTAGATTCACCCTTGTGGTTCCATGTAGCTCTAATTTATTTGTTTTCATTTCTATATAAAAAATTCCATTGTGCAAATTATTGGTAGTACTGGATGGTTTTAAATTTTTTGTTGTTTTGAAATGTGCTATTGTGAGCATTCCTACACATATATCCTGCTGCACATGTACATGAGTTTCTCTACATATATAGCTAGGAATAAAATTGCTCAGGTTTAAAATACGTATGTTCAGCTTTACTAAATAATGCCAAACAATTTTTCAAAATTATTATACGAATTTCTACTCTGCCAGCAGTGAAATAGTTCTTGTTATTCCACATTACCGACCCTGATATTGTCAGACTTAGAAATTTTAATCCATTGATGTGTAATAATATCTCATTATGGTTTTAACTTTCAAATCTCTGATTACTAATAAGGATGAGCACTTTTAATGCATTTTTGGCCATTTAAATTCCTATTTTATAAAATGTTCATTTTTCTGTTTCTTCCTATTGAGTAACCTGTATTTTTAAAATTGATTTGTAGAAATTCTATGTCAGATATGTGTTGCAGTCTACAGTCATACCACCCTGAACACACCTGACCTTGTCTGATCTAGGAAGCTAAGCACGGTTGGGCCTGGTTAATCCCTGAACGAGAGATGTGTGTTACAAATATATTCTATCATTTCACAACTGACCTTTTTCTTAAATATGTCTTTTAATGAAGTATGTACTTAAAATTAATGTAGTTGAATATATTAGTCTTTTCCTTTATAGTTAATGCTTTTTGTGTGTTATGCAGTAAATTCTTTCCTATCCTGAGGTCTTGAGGATAGTCTTCTATGTTATCTTCTAAAACGTTTGTAGTTATTTTTTCACAGAACTTGGTGAAACCTGAAATTTTATTTTTGTGTATAGTGTGAAGGAAATGTAAATTTCCAAATTATCTATATGAATACTCATCTGCTGTAAAATAATTTATTGAATAAAGAATATTTTTACAGTATTCTGCAATGCCTCCTCCAGCATACAGCACTAATCCATGTGTTCACATGTCAAATTCTAGATCTCTATTTTTTCTTTTGGTCTGTTTTGTTTATTCCTATTTTAATAACACTTCCTTAAATACATAGCTTCTTTTAAAATTTTGATATCTGAAATAGCAGATACTAATACATCTTGTTTTTCTTTTTCAAAACATCTTGGTTATTCCTAATTCTTTGTACTTTTACATATATTTTTGGCAAGTTCACCACATACTCTTGACATTTTTATTTGGATAATATTAGCTCTACAAATCAATTGGAAGAGGATCATCATCTTTACAACACTGTGTCTTCCAATTCATCAACATCCTATTTCTTTTGATTTATTTAGGTATCTAGTTAGGTTTTACAATTTTTTCCATGAAGATATTTGCATTAGTTCATTCTTGCAGTGCTATAAAGAAATACCTGAGACTGAGTAATTTATAAAGAAATTTAATTGGCTCGTGGTTCTATAGGCTGTACAGAAAGCATAGGGGCTTCTCCTTCAGAGAGGCCTCAGGAAGCTTCCAATCATGGCAGAAAGGGGGAGCAGACATGTTACATGGCCAGAGCAGGAGCAAGAGAGAGAGTGAGAGGGGAGGTGCTACACACTTTTTTTGAGACGGAGTTGTTCTCTGTCACTCAGGCTGGAGTGCAGTGGTGCGATCTCGGCTCACTGCAACTCCCGCCTCCCGGGTTCAAGCCATTCTCCTGCCTCAGCCACGTGAGTAGCTGGTATTACAAGCATGCACCACCACGCCTGGCTAATTTTTGTATTTTTAGAAGAGACAGTGTTTCACCATGTTGGCAAGGCTGGTCTCGAACTCCTGGCCTCAAGCGATCCACCTGCGTCGGCCTCCCAAAGTGCTGGGATTACAGGTGTGAGCCACCATGCCCAGCCATTGCTACACACTTTTAAACAACCACATCTTGTGAGAACAGCACTACATGTTCATGAATGGTGCTAAACTCTTCATGAAGAATCCACCCCCATGTTCCAATCACCACCCATCTTGCCCCATCTTCAACACTGGGAATTACAATTCGGTGTGATATTTAGGTGGGGACACAAATCTAAACCATACCAATATTGAATTTTTTTTTCATTTATTACTGAGCATTTTTAATTTGCCACTATTAAACAAAAGTGAAATAATTTTTGAATTTGGAAAACTTCCTAAATTCTTTTAGTTCTAATAATTTGGCTATAAAGACCTTTGGATTTTCTATTATGATGACATAATTTGTGAATAGTGACAGTTTTGTGTCTTTCTAATCCTTAGACCCAACATTCTACTTGTACCAATATGATAGCAGACATTGTTGTCTTGTTCTTGATTTTTAAAAGCTTAATGTTTCACCATTAAATATGTTATGGTTATAGTTCTACTTTTGTATTTTATACATATCTTGAAATTTTCCACCTGTGGTTTATTCAGGTTCAACTATTCCATCTTAAAAACTGTGCCACTGTGCTTTGATGAAGACCCATGTGGCTGGCAACAGCTCTTGCCTTTTGTCTCTGGGGTCCTGGCCTGGGTAGGATTCCTGGGTGTTCTGTTGGCTCATTTGGGGCCATCAAGTCACTTTGGACCGCCCACTGTCTGCTCTGCCTTCCCCAATCAGAAACTCTTCCCAGGAACAGTGAGAGCCAAAGCCAAAAGAAGACTTGTTCCATATTTGGTGATTGAGTGACAGTGGGTGAAATCCTCTGTCAAACAGAACTAGAAAGAATTCAGTGCTTGTACTCCACAGTGAGTAATGTCAGGGCTGACCCATCCTAAAGCCTATCTTACAGTGTTGGAGGCTTCTACATTTGGTACTGGCAGTCAGTAAATTTTAATGATGACTGTATATGGGATATGAGTTTATAAAGCAATGGAACATAAGAAAAGCAATTGTACTTAACTATGCCATATGTATGTATCCACTGACCAAAAATAAAACCAACTAACCGAAAAAACAAAACAAAACAAAACTATCACAGTTAATCCTTAGATTTACTCAAAAGGATATGGACAATCATCACAGCTTGCCTGATGTTTATCTCCTATAAAAGTAGACCCTACAGCAGTCCCTGCAGTAGTCCCACAGCCACATAGGAGTATTTTCTGACTCTCCAAGTAACAGATCAGTTTCAAAGTAATAAGATTCACATTGAACAAAATGTGAAAGCTGCAATGGCTTAAAAGCCTCATGCTCTTTAGAAGCTTAATATAACTCCATAGGCATACCTTCAGGGTTCCTGCAAGAGACTTGCTGAGTTACAAGAATTCCACACAAATGATATCTGAAAGATATGACTTCTTGTGAGGTATTTCTAGCTCTCTAAGTCCAGATGGAATTTACCAATCAGAGTTCATTTTAACCATAGTAAATATTGCTTAATTATATAATTGACACATGTAATCTTTATTCCAGAGCTGGTAAGCTAACTGAAGGTAAAAGTCTCATTCAGAAAAGAATTTATCCCCAGTCTACCTTCCCATGACCTTTCATTAACATCTTTAACATAGTAAAAACCAAATTAATACATTTTATAATCACCAGAATTTTAATCATTTAATGAGACTTCTTATTTGATATCCCTTCTTGTCCCTTAGCCAATTGGACTTTTCTTTGGCCAGTTAGTTTTCAGAGTGATCAGGGATCTTTGTATCCTCCAGATCAAATGTAAGTTTACTTCAAAAAATACAACAGAACATTTAATAGAGCAAACATGGTACAGTGTCATTTAAGTGTTCCTTTTATATACCATCAGTAAATTAGGAATTTTATTCATTTTGGAAGTACCTTCTTAGTCACTCAAAAATAAGGGTTTGTACATATCCTTTGGTTTAGATTAAAAAAAAAAAACTTAGTCAATTGAAGTCTAAGATATGTTTGCATTCCTCTCAGACCAATGCCAGCAGAGGACTTTGGTCAGACTCCAGTAGAGGGTCATGCTGTGCCAACATGCACAGGCTGACTTTGTTGGAATGTTGTTTCCAGCCTGGCTATGGTTACCCACTCCCACACGTACTGGAAAATTTGTGAAGCTTTTTCCTTGTGACTGTGTCATTAAGCTGCTATAAGTATGTCTTGCCAACACACAGCAAGGGCTACCCTTGCCAGGGATTTACTCAGAAAGATATATAACAGGAGCCACAGCTGCCCATGAGACAACCAAATGTATACCTCTTCTGTGTGAGTAGAGCTTACAGTAGTCCTTGCAGTAGCTCACACTGCCAGATAGGAGCTAGTTTCTCTGGTTCCTCTGGTGTCTGTGGAGGTGTGAATAAAAAGAAAACCAGTCTCACATCAGATGTATCTAGGAACCATCCTAGTTTAAAAACTTCATGCCCTTCAGAGCAAGTATCACTTTACAGATGTCATTTTTTATTGTAGATATTAAAAATTTATGTTTTCTCTCTCCTTGTTTCCTAAATAAGGCTTGCTAGGTGATTAATTTAAACTTTTCAAAGAAAAAGCCTTTATTTTTTCCACTGTGTTTCTTTTTTGTGTTCACTAATTTCTGCTCTTGTCTTTATTACCTCCTTTGGTCTGTTTTTCTTGGGGTTTAATTGACTTTCTGTCTAGTTTTCTTAAGGTTTAATTCACTTTCCTACTTATTACATATGTACTTAAAGCTTTACATTTCCCTCTTTAGATGTGTTCCAGAAATTAAAATTTTTTTATTATATTAAATTTAAAATATTTTCTATTTTCTACTGTGAGGTCTTCTTGGACCCATGGTCATTAGAGCATGTTGTTTAATTTCCAATTGTTTAAGTATTTTTAGGAGCTTTATTGGGGGTGGGGAAAAGACAAAGACCAAATGTATTTTTTATTGTACCACAAATCGTTATGGTATTGTAGTGAACATACTCATTTATTTGCTTCCCCTTCTGGACTGTGAGCTTCTTGAGGGCAGTTTCTTATATGTTTTTCTTTTTTCCTCCTGATTCACAAAACAGATACTCAAAATTTTTAAATAAATGAGTAACTGCCTGAGTGAAGCAAGCAAGTTGCATTTTATTAGCCTATAACATTGCTCAGAAATAAAAATTTGATAGAACTAGACATTTCAGTAAAAAGAAAACTATCATAAATTTGGGGGTACAGATGCAGGTTTGCTATACAGGTAAATTGTGTGTCACAAGAGTTTGGTATACAAATAATTTTGTCACCTAGATGATAAGCATGGTACCTGCTAGGTAGTTTTTAGAATCACATCCTCCTTCCACCCTCCACCCTCAGGTAGGCCACAGTGTCTGTTGCTCCCTTTTTTGTATCCATGTATACTTAATATTAAGCTCCCACTTATAAGTGACAACATGCAGTATTTGGTTTTCTGTTTCTGTGTTAGTTCACTTAGGATAATGACCTCCAGTACCATTTATGTTCCTGCAAAGGATATAATCTTGTTTTTTATGGCTGTATAGTATTCCGTGGTGTATTATGGCTGTCTAGTATTCCGTGATGTATATATTCCATGGTGTATATTCCATGCTATATAATATTCCATGGTATATAGTATTCCATGTAGGTCTGTTCAGCCTACTTTTGATGAGCATTTTGGTTGATTCTATGTCTTTTCTAGTGTAAATAGTACCACAATAAACATACACGTACATTTGTCTTCATGGTAAAACAATTTATATTCCTTTCGTTATATACTCAATAATGGGACTACAGGGTTGAAAGGTTACTCTGTTTTAAGTTTCTTGAGAAAGTGCCAAACTGCTTTCCAAACTGAATTAACTAATTTACATTGCCACTAGCATTGATTAAGTGTTCTCTTTTCTCTGCAACCTCACAAGCATCTGTTATGTTTTGACTGTTCATTTGAATTTCTCTAATGATTAATGATGTTGAGGATTTTTTTATTATTATACTTTAAGTTCTGGGGTACATGTACAGAGTGTGCAGGTTTATTACGTAGGTATACATGTGCCATGGTGGTTTGCTGCACCCATCAACCCGTCATCTACATTAGGTATTTCTCTTAATGCTATCCCTCCCCTAGCCTCTCACCCCCTGACAGGCCCCAGTGTGTGATGTTCACCTGCCTGTGTGCATGTGTTCTCATTGTTCAACTCCCACTTATGAGTGAGAACATGTGGTGTTTGGTTTTCTGTTCTTGTGTTAGTTTGCTGAGAATAATGGTTTCCAACTTCATCCATGTCCCTGCAAAGGACATGAACTTATCCTTTTTTATGGCTACATAGTATTTCATGGTGTATATGTGCCACATTTTCTTTATCCAGTCTATCATTGATGGGCATTTGGGTTGGTTCCAAGTCTTTGCTATTGTGAACAGTGCCGCAATAAACATACGTGTGCATGTGTTTTTATAGTAGAATGATTTATAATCCTTCGGGGATATACCCCATAATAAGATTGCTGGGTCAAATGGTATTTCTGGTTCTAGATCCTTAAGGAGTGGCCACACTGTCTTCCACAATGGTTGAACTAATTTACACTCCTCCCGACTATGTAAAAGCATTCCTATTTCTCCACATCCTCTCCAGCATCTGTTGTTTCCTGACTTTTTAATGATCGCCGTTCTAACTGGTGTGAGATGGTATCTCACTGTGGTTTTGATTTGCGTTTCTCTAATGACTAGTGATGATGAGCTTTTTTCATATGTTTGTTGGCTGCTTAAATGTCTTCTTTTGAGAAGTGTCTGCTTATATCCTTCACCCACTTTTTGATGGGGTTGTTTTTTTCTTGTAAATTTGTTTAAGTTCTTTGTAGATTCTGGATATTAGCACTTTGTCAGATGGATAGGTTGCAACAATTTTCTCCCATTCTGTAGGTTGCCTATTCACACTGAAGATATTTTCATTTGCTGTGCAGAAGCTCTTTAGTTTAATTAGATCTCATTTGTCAATTTTTGCTTTTGTTGCCATTGCTTTTGGTGTTTTAGTCATGAAGTCTTTGCCCATGCCTGTGTCCTAAATTGTATTGCTGATGTTGAGGATTTTTATATGTTTTTGACCACATGTATGTCTTCTTTTGAGAAGTGTCTGTTCATACTATTTGCCCACTTTTTTATAGGGTTGTTTGTTTTCCAGTTATTAATTTGTTTAAGCTCCTTATACATTCTGGATATTAGACCTTTGTCAGATGCATAGTTTGCAAATATTTTCTCCCATTCTGTGAATTCTCTGTTTACTCTGTTGGCAGTTTATTTTGCTGTGCAAAAGCTCTTTAGTTTAATAAGTTCCCATTAATTAATTTTTGTTTTTATTGCATTTGCTTTCGGCATCTTTATCATGAACTATTTGCTAGGACCTATATCCAGAATGGCATTTCCTAGCTTTTCTTCTAGAGTTTTTATATTTTTAGGTTTTACATTTAGGTATTTAATCCACCTTTAAGTTGATTTTTGTATATGGTGTAAGGAAGGGGTCCAGTTTCAATCTTCTACATATGGCTAGCCAGTTAACTCAGCATTAGTTATTGAATAGGGAGACCTTTCCTTGTTGTTTGTTTTTGTTGATTTTGTTGAAGACCAGATGGTTATAGGTGTGTAGCGTGATTTCTGGGCTCTCTATTCTGTTGCATTGGTCTAGGTGTCTGTTTTTGTACCAGTACCATGCTATATTCATTACTGTAGCCTTGTAATATAGTTTAAAGTTGAGTAATGTGATGCCACCAGCTTTTTTCTTTTTGCTTATGATTACTTTGGCTGTTAGGGCTTTTGTTGTTGTTGTTGTTCCAAATGAATTTTAGAATAGTTTATTCTAATTCTGTGAAAAATGTTGGTAGTTTGATAGGAATAGCATGTAACTTATAAATTGCTTTGGACAGTATTGCTATTTTAACAAAATGTATTCTTTCCATTCATGAGCATGGAATATTTCTCCATTTGTGTGTGTCATCTCTAATTTCTTCCAGCAGTGTTTTGTAATTCTCATTATACAGATCTTTCGCTTCCTTGGTTAGCTATATTTGTAGGTATTTTATTCATTTTGGGGCTATTGTGGATGGGATTGCATTCTTGATTTGGCTCTTAGCTTGGATATTATTGGTGTATGGGAATGCTACTGATTTTTGCACATTTACTTTGTATCCTGAGACTTTGCTGAAGTTGTTTTTGACTAGGAGATTTGGGGCAGAGATTATAGGGTTTCCTAAGTATAAAATTATATTGTCTGCTAACAGGGATAGTTTTGCTTCTTCTCTGTTTGTTTGGATGCCTTTTATTTCTTTCTCTTGCCTCATTACTCTGGATAGGACTTCCAGTACTATGTTGAATAGGAGTGGTGAGAGTAAGTATCCTTTTCTAATTCCAGTTTTCGAGGGGAATGTTTCCAGCTTTTTCTCATTCAGTATGATATTGGCTGTGGTACTGTCATAGATGGCCCTTATTATTTTGAGGTATGTTTCTTCAATGCCTAATTTGTTGAGGGTTTTTATCATGATGGGTGGTTGAAATTTATCAAAAGTATTTCTGCATCTATGGAGTTGATTATGTGGTTTTTTAGTTTAGTTCTGTTTATGTGATGAATCACATATATGGATTTGCATATGTTGAACCAAACTCGCATCCCAGGGACAAAGCCTTCTTGATCTTGGTGGGTTAGCTTTATGATGTGCTGCTGGATTTGGTTTGTTAGCATTTTGCTAAGGATTTTTGCATTTGTATTCATCAAGAGTATTGGCCTGAAGTTTTCTTTTTTAGTTGTGTCTCTGCCAGATTTTGATATCAGGGTGACACTGGCCTCATAAAATGAGTTAAGGAAAAGTCCCTTTTTCTCAATGTTTTGAAATATTTTCAGTAGGATTAGTACCAGCTCTTCTTCATAAATCTAGTAGAATTTGGCTGTGAATCTCTCTGGTACAGGGCTTTTCCTGGTTGGTAGAATTTTGTTACTGATTCAATTTTGGAGCTCATTCATCTGTTCAGGGTTTCACTTTTTTTCCTGGTTCAATCTTGGGAAGTTGTATGTTTCCAGAATTTATGAATTTCTTGTAGGTTTTCTATTTTGTGTGCACAGAGGTGTTTGTAATCATCTCTGAGGGTTTTTTTTTTCTCCTGTGGGGTGAGTGGTTATGTTACCTTATTTCTGATTGTGTTTATGTCAATCTTCTCTCCTTTTCTCTTTATTAGTCTAGCTAATGGTCTACCAATCTTATTTTACAGAACAAATTTCTGGTTTCGTTTATCTTTTGTATGAGGATAGGATAAAATCCACACATATTAATATTAACCTTGAACATAAATGGGCTAAATACCCCACTTAAAAGACACATAGTGGCAAGTTGGATAAAGAAGCAAGACCCAACTCTATGTTGTCTTCAAGAGACCCATCTCACATTCAAGGACACACATAGACTTAAATTGAAGGTATGGAGAAAAATCTGTTTCAATACTCAATTTCTTTCAGTTCAGCTCTGATATGGTTATCTCTTGTCTTCTGCTGGCTTCAGGGCTGGTTTGCTCTTGCTTTTCTAGTTCTTGTAGGTGTCATGGTCAGTTATTAATTTGAGATCTTTCTAATTTTTTCATGTGGGCATTTAATGCTATGAACTTCTCTCTTAACACTGCTTTATCTATTTTTCAGAGATTCTGGTATGTTGTGTCTTTGCTTTTATTAATTCCAAAGAATGTCTTGATTTTTGTCTTGATTTCATTATTTACCCAAAAATCATTCTGGAGCAAGGTTTCACATTTCTATGTAATTGTATGGTTTTGAGCAAACTTTTTAGCCTTGGTGTTCATTTTTATTGCACTGTGGTCTGTGAGTGTGGTTGGTATGATTTTGGTTTTTCTGAATTTGCTGAGAATTATTATATGGCCAATTGTGCAATCAGTTTTAGAGTATGTGCCATGCACAGATGAGATGTATATTCTGTTGCTTTTGGATGGACAGTTCTGTAGATGTCTGTTAGATCCATTTAGTCAAGTGTCAAATTCGAGGCCTGAATATCTGTCTTAGTTTTCTGCCTTGATGATTTGTCCAATCCTGTCAGTGGGGTGTTGAAGTCTCCCACTATTATTTTGTGGTTATCTAGTCTCATTGAAGGTCTCTAAGAACTTCCTTTATGCATCTGGGTGATCCTGTGTTAGGTGCATATATATTTAGGATAGTTAAGTTCTTCTTCTTGAACTGAACCCTTTACCATTATATAATACCTTTTTTTATCTTTTTTGATCATTGTTGTTTTAAAGTCTGTTTTCTCTGAAATTAGAATAGCAACCTGTACTTTCTTTTTTGTTTTTCATTTCCTTGGTAGATTTTTCTCCATACCTGTACTTTGAGGCTATGTGTGTCCTTGCATGTGAGATTGGTCTCTTGAAGACAACATAGAATTGGGTCTTGCTTCTTTATCCATTTGCCACTATGTGGCTTTTAAGTGGGGTATTTAGTCCATTTATGTTCAAGGATAATAATGATATGTGTGGATTCGATCCTGTCATCATGGTGGTATTCAGATTTGTTTGTGTAGTTGCTTTTTATTGTCAGTGGTCTATGTACTTAAGTGTGTTTTTGTGGTGGTCAGTAATGGTCTTTTGTTTTCACATTGAGCATTCTCTTAAGAACCTCTTGAAAGCAGGTCTGGTGTTAATGAATTTCCTTAGCATTTGCTTGTCTAAAAAGGATCTTATTTCTCCTTTGCTTATAAAGTTTTGTTTGGCTGCATATGAAATTCTTTGTTGGAATTAAAAAAAAATACTGAATATAGGCCTCCAGTCTCATCTGGCTTGAAGGGTTTCTGCTGAAAGGTTCACTGTTAGCCTAATATGGGTCCCTTTGTAGGTGACCTGCCCCTTCTCTCTAGCTGCCTTTAACATTTTTTCTTTCATTTTGACCTTGGAGAATCTGATGAGTCTGTGTCTTGAGGTAGTCTTCCTGTGTAATATTTCAGAAAAATTCTCTGCATTTCCTGAATTTAAATGTTGGCCTCCCTAACGAGGTTGGAAAAATTTTCATGAACTATATATCCTCAAATATGTTTTCCAAGTTGCTTCCTTTCTCTCACTGTCTTGCAAGAATGCCAATGAGTCATAGATTTGGTCTCCTTACATAATCTCATATTTCTCAGAGGTTTTGTTCATTCTCTTTTTCTTTATTTTTGTCTGACTAAAATGATTCAAAGAATCAGTTTTCAATCTCTTAGATTCTTTTCTCAGCTTGTTTTATTCTGTTATTAATACTTGTGATTGTATTATGAAATTCTTGTAGTGAGTATTTCAGCTCTATAGCTCAGCTTGGTTCTTTCTTAAAATATCAGGACTTTAAGCAAATCTGAATACATTCAAAGGGCCAAAATTTTGAAAGATACTCACTTTGACAACAGTAAAAAAATTAAGCTATTTGCTATTACTTTCAATGCCAAAAACAGCAATTTATTTTGCACCAGTCTAATAGAAATCAGTGACAAAAAAATTAACTTAAAAAATACTCTAGGTGCACACACCCTTCCACACTGCTGCTGCTGCTAATGCTCCATCTTTCCATCTTTCTCATTTCACCTCTTGTATCATTTTATTGAATTCTTAGATTGTGTTTCAACTTTCTCCTGAATCTTGATAATATTTGTTTCTATCCAGATTCTGAATTCTATGTTTGTCATTTCAGCCTGGTTAAGAATCATTGCTGGGGAACTAATCTGATCATTTGTAGGTAAGAAGACATGCTGACTTGTTTTTATTATTTTATTTTATTTGAAGTTTGGGAATACATATGCAGGATGTGCAGTTTTGTTACATAGGTAAACATGTGCCATGGTGGTTTGCTGCACCTATCAATCCATCACCTAGGTATTAAGCCCCACATGTATTAGCTATTTATCCTGATGCTTTTCCTCCCACTACACTCTCAACAGGCCTTGGTGTGTGTTGTTCCCCTCCCTGTGTCCATGTGTTCTCATCATTCATCTCCCACATATTAGTGAGAACACGTGGTGTTTGGTTTTTTGTTCCTGTGTTAGTTTGCTGAGGATAATGGCTTCCAGCTACATCCATGTCTCTGCAAAGGTTGCACTGAGCCGAGATCACACCAATGCACTCCAGCCTGGGCAACAGAGTGAGATTCTGTCTCAAAAAAAAACAAAAAACAAACAAACAAAAAAACTGTAGTCTTTATCTCTGATAATACTCCATATCTTAAAAACTGTTTTCCCTCAAAATAATATTGTCCCACTGGGTTTTATATAATTAACATTTTTATCATTCATCATTTTATCCTTTTTTGAAAATCTATGTCCTCATGTTTAAAGTGCATTTTCTAAAAACACAATATAATTATCTTATATTTTTGATACAAGAAGAAAGTCACAAATTTTTAATAGGTACTCCTATCAATAAATTATGCATATTTCCCCACTTTTTTCTGCTAGGATAAATTTTATTAAACATTACAAGAAAAAAGTTTCAAATATGCACATTTTTCTTCACACAATAAAGTACTTTTGCTCTGATGCACAATTGTATACATAATTTTAAATCCTCCCAAAGTTAACATACTTACCAGTATTAAAAATAATTACCTCATGCTCTACAATCTCTTTTGAGCTGTAAGTGTGTGTGGCTGTGTGTGTGTAATTTAGGCTAAATTCTAAGAGTAGTCAGTAACCCTGATCAGAAATTCACATTCCCATCGTTGTCAATTAACATTTGATCAGAAAGGTTGCATTCCACAAGCAGTTTCTGCAAGGCTTTAACTAACTTTATCTTAGATAAACACAAAACATTTGTTTAATTAGCATAATGAATAGTAGAAGTATTTTTCAAATAATGACTAGTTAGCATAATAGATGATAGAAGTATGGATCAAATGGTAGATCTACTTTTAGTTTCATAAGGAATCAACATACTTTTTTCCATAGTGGTTGTAATAGTTTATATTCCCACCAGCAGTGTAAAAGTGTTCCCTTTTCACCATTTCCATGCCAAAATCTATTATTTTTTGAGTTTTTAATTACGGTTATTCTTGCAGGAGTAAGGCAGCATTGCATTGTGGTTTTGATTTGCATTTCCCTGATAATTAGTGATGTTGAGCATTTTTTCATGTTTGTTGGCCATGTGTATATCTTCTTTTGAGTATTGTCTATTCATGTTCTTAGCCCACTTTTTGATGGGATTTTTTTTTCTTGCTGATTTGAGTTACTTGTAGATTCTGAATATTAGTTCTCTGTAGAATGCATAGTTTATGAAAATTTTCTCCCAGTTTATGGGTTGTCTGTTTGCTCTGCTGATATTTACTTTGCTGTGCAGAAACATTTTAGCTTAATTAAGTCCCATCTATTCATCTTTGTTTTTGTTGCATTTGCTTTTGGGTTCTTGGTCATTAAATTTTTGCCTAAGCCAATGTCTACAAGGGTTTTTCTGATGTTATCTTCCAGGATTTTAATGGTTTCAGGTGTTAGATTTAAGTCTGGTTCATCTTGAGTTGATTTTTGAGTTGATTTTGTTGAGAGATGAGGATCCAGTTTCATTCTTCTACATGTGGCTTGCCAACCATCTCAGCACCATTTGTTGAATATGGTGTCCTTTCCCTACTTTATGCTTTTGTTTGCTTTGTTGAAGATCAGTTGGCTGTAAGTATTTGGGTTTATTTCTGCATTCTGTATTCTGTTGCATTGGTCTATGTGCCTATTTTTATACCAATACCATGCTGTTTTAGTGACTAAAGCCTTATAGTATAGTTTGAATTCGGGTAATGTGATGCCTCCAGATTTATTCTTTTTGCTTAGTCTTGCTTTGGCTATGCAGGCTCTTTTGTGGTTCCATATAAATATTAGGATTTTTTTTTTTTAGTTCTGTGAGGAATGATGATGATATTTTGATAAGAATAGCATTGAATTTGTAGATTGCTTTTGGCAGTATGGTCATTTTCACAATATTGATTCTACCCATCCATGAGGATGGGATGTATTTCCCTTTGTGTCATCTATGATTTCTTCAGGCAGTGTTCTGTAGTCTTCCTTGTAGAGGTCTTTCACCTCCTTGGTTAGGTGTATTCCTAAGTATTTTAATATTTTGGCAGCTGTTGTAAAAGGGATTGAGTTCTTGATTTCATTCTCAGGTTGGTCACTGCTGTCGTATAGCAGTGCTACTAATTTGTGTACATTTATTTCCTATCCTGAAACTTTACTGAATTCATTTATTAGATCTAGGAGCTTTTGGATGAGTCTTTAGGGTTTTCTAGGTATACAATTTTATCATCAGCAAACAGTGACAACTTGACTTCCTCTTTACTGATTTGAATGCCCTTTATTTCTTTCTCTTGTCTGATTGCTCTGGCTAGAAGTTTTAGTACTATGTTGAATAGAAGTGGCAAAAGTGGGCATCCTTGTTTTGTTCCAGTTCTCAGAGGGAATTCTTCCAACTTTTTCCCATTCAGTATAACGTTGGCTGTAGGATTGTCATAGATGGCTTTTTTTTCACCTTAAGTTATGTCCCCTTTATGCTGATTTTGCTGAGGGTGTTAATTATAAAGTGATGCTGGATTTTGTCAAATGCTTTTTCTGTGTCTATTGAGATGATCATGTGATTTTTGTTTTTAATTCTGTTTATGTGGTGTATCATTATTTATTTACTTGCTTATGTTAAACCATCCTTGCCTCCCTGATATGAAACCCACTCAATCATGGCATATTATTTTTTTCAATGTGCTGTTGGATTCAGTTAGCTAGTATTTTGTTGAGGATTTTTACATCTATGTTCATCAGAGATATTGGTCTGTAATTTCTTTTTTTATTATGTCCTTTCTTGGTTTCGGTATTAGGGTGACACTGGCTTCACAGAATGATTTAGGGAATATTCCATCTTTCTCTATCTTTTGGAATAGTTTCAGGAGGATTAGTACCAATTCTTCTTTGAATATCTTATAAAATTCAGCTGTAAATCCATATGGTCCTGGACTTTTCTTTTGTTGGCAATTTTTATATTATCATTCCAATCTTGCTGCTTGTTATTGGTCTGTTCAGTTTCTATTTCTATTTCTTCCTGCTTTAATCTAGGAGGGTTTTATATTTCCAGGAATTTATCCATCTCCTCTAGGTTTTCTAGTTTGTGTACATAAAGTTGTTCATAGTAGCCTTGAATAGTCTTTTGTGTTTCTGTGGTATCAATTGTAATATCTCCCATTTTGTTTCTAATTGAGTATATTTGGAATTTCTCTCTTGTTTTCTTGGTTAATCTCACTAATCATCTATCAATTTTGTTTATCTTTCAAAGAACCAGATTTTTGTTTCATTTATCTTTTGTAACTTTTTTGTTTTAATTTCATTTAGTTCTTCTCCAATCTTTGTTATTTCTTTTCTTCTGCTGGGTTTGGGTTTGGTTTGTTTTTGTTTCCCTAGTTACTTGAGGTGTGACCTTAGATTGTTTATCTGTACTCTTTCAGACTTTTTGATGTAGGCAGTTAATGTTATAAACTTTCCTCTTAGCACCACTTTTGCTATATCCCAGAGGTTTTGATAGGTTATGTCACTATTATCATTCAGTTCAAATAATTCTTTAATTTTCATATTGATTTTATTATTGACCCAATAATCATTCAGGAGCAGATTATTTAAGTTCCATGTATTTTCATGGTTTTGAAGGTTCTTTTTGGAGCTGATTTTTAATTTTATTCCGCTCTGGTCTGAAAGAGTACTTGATATAGTTTTGATTTCCTTAAATGTATTGAGACTTGTTTTGTGGCCTATCATATGGTCTATCATGAAGAATGTCCCATGTGCTGATAAATAGAATGTATATTCTGAAGTTGTTGGGTAGAATATTTTGTAAATATGTGTTAAGTCCATTTGTTCTAGGATATAGTTTAAGTCCGTTGTTTCTTTGTTGATGTTCTGTCTTGATGACCTGTCTAGTGGTATCAGTGGAGTACTGAAGTCCCCCACTATTATTGTGTTGCCATCTATCTCATTTCTTAGGTTTAGTAGTAATTGTTTTATAAGTTTGGGAGCTCTAATGTTAGGTGTATATATATTTAAGACTGTGATGTTTTCCTGTTGGACTGTTCTTTTTATCATTATATGATGTCCCTGTGTGTCTTTTTTTATTATCTGTTTTTGCTTTAAAATCTGTGTTGTCTGATAGAATAGCTACTCCTGCTTGCTTTTGGTGTCCATTTCCATGGAATATTTTTTCCCACTCCTTTTCCTTAAATTTATTTGAGTCCTCATGTGTTAGATGACTCTCTTGAAGACAGCAGATACTTACTTGGTTGATGATTTCTTATTCATTCTGCCATTCCATATCTTTTAAGTGGAGCAATTAGGCCATTTATATTCAACGTTAGTATAGAGATGTGATGTACTATTCTATTCATGGTGCTAGTTGTTGCCTTAATACTTAACTTGGTTTCTCTCTCTCTCTCTCTCTCTCTCTCTGTGTTATTGTTTTATAGGCCCTATGAGATTTATGCTTTAATGAGGTTCTATTTTGTTGTATTTTGAGGTTTATTTCAAGATTTAGAACTCCTTTTAGAAGTTCTTGTAGTGCTGGCTTGGTAGTGGTGAACTCTCAGCATTTGCTTTTCTGAAAAAGACTTTATCTTTCCTTCATTTACAAGGCTTAGTTTCACTGGATACAAAATTCTTGGCTGATAGTTGTTTTGCTTAGGGAAGTTAAAGATAAGACCCCAAATCCCTTCTAGTTTGTAGGGTTTCTGCTGAGAAATCTGTTAATTTGATAGGTTTTCCTTTACAGGTTACCTGATGCTTTTGCCTCACAGCTCTTAAGACTCTTTCCTTTGTCTTGACTTTAGATAACCTGACGATTACATGCCTAGGTGATGATCTTTTTGTAATGAATTTCCTGGGTTTTCTTTGAGCTTCTTTTATTTCGATATCTAGATCTCTAGCAAGGCCAGGGAAGTTTTCCTCAATTATTCCCTCAAATAAGTTTCTAAACTTTTAGATTTGTCTTCTTCCTTGGGAACGCCAATTATTCTTAGGTTTGGTCATTTAACATAATCCCAAACTTCTTGGAGGCATTGTTCATTTCTTTTACTCTTTTTTCTTTGTCTTTGTTGGATTGGGTTAATTAAAAAGCCTTGTCTTCAAGCTCTGAAATTCTTCCTTCTACTTGTTCAATTCTAGTGTTGAAACTTTCCAGTGTATTTTGCATTTCTCTAAGTGTGTCTTTCATTTCCAGAAGTTGTGATTGTTTTTTATTTATGCTATTTCTCTGGATATTTTTTCACCCATATTCTGTGTTATTTTAAAAAATGTTTTAAAGTTGAATTTCATGTTTTTCTGGTGCCTCCTTCAGTAGCTTAATAATCAATCTTCTGAATTCTCTTTCTGGCAATTCAGAGATTCCTTCTTGGTTTAGATCCATTGCTGGTGAGCTAGTGTGATCTTTTCAGGATGTTAAAGAACCTTGTTTTATCATATTACCAGAATTTATTTTCTGGTTTCTTCTCATTTGGTTAGACTATGTCAGAGGAAAGATCTGGGGTTCAGGCGCTGCTATTCAGATCCTCTTGTCCCATAGGGTGATCACTTGATGTGGTGCTCTCTTTCTTCCTCTAGGGATGGGGCTTCCTGAGAGCAAGACTGCAGTGATTATTATTGCTTTTCTGGGTCAAGCCACCCAGCAGAGCTACTAGGCTCTGGGCTGGTATGGGGGAGTGTCTGCAAAGAGTCCTGTGATGTGATCCATCTTCAGGTCTCTCAGCCATGGATACTGGCACCTCCTTCAGTGGAGGAAGCAGGGGAGTGAAGTGGGCTCTGTGAGGGTCCTTGGTTGTAGTTTTGTTTAGTATGCTGGTTTCCTCGCATGCTGGTTGTGCTAGCAGAGAAGTGGTCATGTAGACAGACTCAGGACTTCTGGTTAGCCAGGATGTTACAGAGAGTGAAATTAGCTGTTGTTTTCTCCTTTCTTGGAGCTGCGTTGTTTTTTCATAAGTTGCTGTAATGGCTTGAGTAGGTTGGCCTCCAGCCAGGAGGATGCACTTTCAAGAGAGCATCAGCTGCCATAGTATGGGGGCATATAAGCTTGCCCTAAGGTCACCTAGATAAGTATTCAGGTTTCCCAGATGATGGGCAGGGCCATAGAACTCCCAACAGATTCTGTCTTTTGTCTTCAGCTACCAGGGTAGGTAGAGAAAGACCATCAGGTGGGGGCAGGGTTAGGCATGTCTGAGCTCAGACTGTTCTTGGGCAGGGCTTGCTGCAGCTGGTGTGGGGAATGGGGGTGTGAGCCTCAGGCCAATGGAGTTATGTTTCCAGGGAGATTATGGCTGCCTCTGCTACATCATACAGTCACCAGGAAAGTGGGAAAAAGTTGGCAGCGACAGGACTCACCCTGCTCCCACTCAGCCAGCAAGGCCAGTCTCACTCCCACCATGCCTCACCAGCAGCACCAAGCCTATATCCAGGAAGCTGGTGAGAGGGCTGAGATCTTGTTCCAGGCTATAATCCTCCCTACTGAGAATGCAAGCAGGGCTTTCAGGTCCCACCCATCCCCACCTGCCGTGGCTTCTGTGCTCATATCTGCACTTCCTGTTCATCCCCCCCAACCCCAGATTCAGCCCAGAAAAATTCATGCTCAGTCAAAATTATTACAAAGTTCAGCTGGGAGTTTTCTTCTTTCTGTGGTCCTTCCCCAATTCCATTGGCAGCCCTCCCCCAAAACTCAAGTGAGATAAAGCCAGAAATGTCTTCCTTGGGCTTCCGTGGGGACTAGTTCTCACAGGGCTCTTCCTACTGCTTCTTTTACTTTTATATTTCACTCGGGTTTCTAAAGTTATTTCAGCTCTAGGTGAGGTTAAATCCCTGTGATCTGGATTTTCAGGTTCTCCAGGGAGGATGTGTGTTCAGAGGTGAAATTTCCCCCTCTCACACTTTGGGCACTCACAGTTTTTTGGCTATCTCATGGAGTTTGCAGTGGTAAGCCACTTATTTCAAAGGGTCCATGAATTCTTTTGTTTTCCTAGTATGTTCCTGCAGTAGTTCTTGGAGCAAAAGTTCACAATGTGAGTCTCTGCATGCTGTTCTGTCCATCTGAGTGGGAGCTGCAAGTTAGTTCTGCCTCCTGTCTGCCATTTTTTTTCTCCTCCTAAAACACTTTTTGAATCTGGGCCACTATCCTTTGTTCAATATAGTGTGTCAAAAGTGAAATATTGAATTTCCAAGCCTTGGCTTCAAGATGCCTCGCAGGTTATGCTCTTGCATTTTGGAATACATAGAGCCATAAAAAGAAGCTAGATAACTTTAGCTGCATGAAAGAACCTGTTGAGATCAGTGCAAGAATATTCCAACTAATCTTCATACAAACTAATGGCCCACAGAACTTTTGAGGATATAAAATTATTGTTGTTTCAAGCTAAATTTGGGAGTAATTTGCTATGCAGACAAAGATAACTGAATCAGAAAATGATATCTGGAAATTGGGTGCTGCACAACAAAAAATAAAATGTTTCACGGGCTTTGGGACTAGGCAATAGGTAGAGGCCAAAATATAGTGAGGAAAATGCTTTTGGGACTGGGAAAATAGTGACTCATATATGTAATATGAAACAATTGGCAAAACTGGGCATCTGAGTCCAGTGCAAATTGTTACATCACAAAATCGTAAGCATATAAAATAACTGCTTTTTGAAGCCATTAAGTTTGGGATGGTTTGTTGTATAGCAATAAAAAACTAAGACTCATTTTGACATTATCTTTTAATCGGCATATTTAGTCCATTTATATTTAATGTAATTACTAATTTGGCTGGGTTTCTATCATCTTGTAACTTTTTAATTTATCCAATCTATACTTTGTTACTTTTTTTCTGCCTTTCTTGTTTTCTTTTGTATTAATGAAGTTTGTTTAGCATTTCATTTTATTCCCTCCATTGGGTTTTTTTAGTTCTACTTCTTTGTGTGAGTGGGTAGAGAAATGAAGAGAGGTTTTTTTCTGTTGCCTACAAAATCTTGGAAAATAGAAAATACACCTAATAATTTGTGAATCTAGGAAGAGTTATAGAAAGACCATTGCAAGAATCAACTAGCTTCTTACATCTTCACAAAAGGTACAGAAACAGAGAGATGAACTAACAAAAGAACTCTTTTGTTTTCAAGCAGAAATCAGAGAAAATATAGAGTTCCAAGGACTTACTGTGCTGGAAAGTAAAATAATTTCTTATCTTTTATCTATTCAGCTGGTAAACTCTTCTCAAAGTGAGAAACAGACTCAGGATACATATTCAATCAAGAGTGTGATCCTTTGCTAGAACCTCTGAGAGATTAAGCCAGTTCTTAGTAGAGTTTTTGGCCACTCAAAGTGTTCCTAAGAATATTAAGGTCATGTTTCAACAGCAACCTGATATACCTACACTAAAGAGTAGTCTGTCTCAGAAAAAAAAGTATGGTTATTGCTATTGGGGTATGGCATAAACCTAGTATGACTCATTGCAATGTACTAAATTTTTTTAGACACACTACTAGAAAAGACATTATCACTTTAGATTAAAAGGGACTAAGATGGTTCAAAATGAGAAAGGGATCTCAGACCCCCACATTTGTATGAACAGAAAGCAAACTAAGAAAACTATTTAGCTGCAAATATAGTCAATTTCTTCTAGAAAAGAAAAAATGTCTCAGATGACAGAGCCCAGAACCCAGATAACAGAACCAAGTTCCACAGAGAGCTATGAAATAGGGAACCACTCCAGAAGCAGAATCAGACCCCAGTGACAGAACATCTCTGGCTCAGTGTAGGGAAACCTGACAGTATTTGCCTAGTGGAATCTCAGAATAGCTATGGGACAGCAACTGCTATAGTTTTCTCATTTTATTGGCAAGTGTCTATTGCAGTTATCATCTCCCTGTCTCACTATTGTAAATTGGTAGTGTGTATGGCACATAAGTTGTCTTTTTAGTTCAAAATTCCTGTAATTGAGAAGAGCCACACTTGAGGAGTTATGCCCAAAAAGGCTCAATGATATCTAGACTCAGTGCGAATCACTAGATCATGGATTTTAAGCCTGATGCCATAATTAGATGACACCTTGTGTTTACTTGGACCAAATATGCATATTTTGCATGTGGGAAATGGAAATTATTTGTAGCCAGAGTGCGGACTGTTACAGATTGCAAATGGCTACAAATTCTTTGTAGCATCTCCTATCAATAGATGGAACATATTTCTCTACTCTTTAAAGCTGATTTTTTTTTTCTTTAAGACGCGGTTTTGCTCCGTCACCCAGGCTGGAGTGCAGTGGCACAAACAACCACTGCAGCTTTGACCTCCAGGGCTCAAGCAATCTTTCTGTCTCAGCTTCCCGAGTAGCTAGAACTACAGATGAACAGCATTACACCCAGCTTTTTTTTTTTTTTTTTTTTCAGTAGAGACGAGGGTCTCACCATGTTGTTCAGGCTAGGCTTGAACTCCTGGGCTCAGCAATTCTCCTGCCTCATCCTCTCAAAGTGCTGAGATTACAGGCATGAGCCACTGAATCTGGCAAAAGCTGAAATAATCTTATGATTTGCTTTGACCAAGAGAAAGTGATATACGTGACATGGTTAGACTGCTAAGCCTACTTCTCAAGAGGCCTTGTGGCTCTTGTCTATTTTGAATAATTCTGCGTTTCAAAGCAGCCTGAGTCTCAGAAAGATATAGCCCAGTTGACAGCACCAACTGCCAGATATGTAAGTCAGTCCATATTAATTCATATAGTCCTAGCTCAGGTGTGAAATGTCTGCAGCTAGATGAATGTCCACAAGTGAGACCAGTATAAGAACCAACCATCTGAACCCAGTACAAATTGTTAAGTCACAGAATTGTAAGCATATAAAATAATTGCTTTTGAAGCCACTAAGTTTGTTGTGGTTTGCTATATACAGCAATAGACACCTAAGACTCATTCTGACAATATCTGTCCTGTAATTGGCATACTCAGTGTATTTACATTGAATGTAATTATTAATTTGGCTGGGTTTGTGTCTATTGGCTGTTTGTTTTTTTTAAAAGAACAAATTGTTCCACCTGTATTACTTTACTCTATCTTTCCTGTTTTTTTTGAATTAATGATTTTTAAAAATTATTTTATTTTATCACCCTCTATTGGATGTTTTTAGTTCTAGTTCATTGTGATATGGACAGAAGGCAAGAAAATACTGGGTAGAAGAGGGCGGTTCCCTGGCAAAGGCCCCACCCTCAAGCCTGAAAACCCGGGGCCCTAAATGGGAAGAGGCATTCCTGTTTTCATGCCCAAAAGTTGCCTTTTGGTGTACGTATCCTGTACACAGATAAACCCCAACCCTTTTCTGTTCATCTCCATGAGATATGAACAGAAGAGCAGAAGAGCAGAGGAGCGGAAGAACAACATGGCAGAGAAGAAAAGAGAAGGAGCATCTAAATGTTGAGAGGAGTTCAGCTGGGGACAATCAGAGAGGAGACTGGCCTCAGGATGGCCAAACTCCAGGGGAAGATCAACTTTCCATTCCATCCCCTTTCAAGCTTCCATCCATCCCACTGAGAGCCACCTCCACCACTCAATAAAGCCCCCACATTCATCATCCTTCAAGTCGATGTGTGACCTGATTCTTCCTGGATGTCAGACAAGAGCCCAGGTGCCAAAAGGGCACTGAGCTTGTTAACACCTAAGCCATCGGCAGGTGGCAAAGCTAAAAGAGCTCGCTGTAACACATGCCTACTTATGCTTTGGCAGTTGCCGGTACCCACCCCTAGATGGTGCCATGGGGACAGAGCCCATAAGTGCTCACCCTGGCTCCTGCACCTGCCATCTGTGTGCTCTCCCCCTCATAAGGGGTTTGAGCGCAAGGTAGCTGAGGAGACGAGCCACACCCCTGTCACACATCCTGAGAGGGGGATCAGGGAACTTTCCTGTTTCAACTGTATTTTTAAAAAAATTTATTGATACATTATATTGGTACAATACATTATATTGGTACATGTGAAATTTTGTTACATACATGAAATGTGTAATGATCAAGTTAAGGTATTTAGGGTATCCATACATCAAGTATTTATCATTTATATTTGCTGGAAAGACTGCAAGTCATCTCTTTTAGCTACTTTGAAATATATAATACACTGTTGTTAACTATAGTCACCCTTCTCTGCCATCAAACATTAGAGCTTATTCCATTTTATTGTATATTTGTACTCATTAATCAATCTCTCTTCATCTCCTTACCCATGCATCCTTTCCAGTCCCTGCTATCAATGATTCCATTCACTATATCCATATGATCAACTTTTTTATCTCCCATATATGAGGGCAAACATGTATTTGTCT
Organism: Pongo pygmaeus; assembly: GCF_028885625.2. NCBI lineage: Eukaryota > Metazoa > Chordata > Mammalia > Primates > Hominidae > Pongo > Pongo pygmaeus. The sequence goes on along the minus strand of NC_072373.2, from coordinate 118,662,830 downwards.
TTCTGTGCCTGGGTTATTTTACTCAACATAATAACTTCCAGTTCCATCTATCTTGCTGCAAATGACATGATTTCATTCCTTTTTATGGATGAATAGTAATCCACTGTGTATATACATGACATTTTCTTTATCCATTTGTCCATTGGTGGGCACTTAGTTTTGTTCCATGTCTTGGCTATCGTGAATGGTGTTGCAACAAACATGGGGGTGCTGGTATGCCTTCGATATGCTGATTTCTTTTTCTTTGGATAAATACCCAGTAGTGGAGTTGTCGGATCACATGGTAATTATATTTTTAGTTTTTTGAGAAATCTCCATGCTGCTTTCTTTTCTTTCTTTCTTTTTTTTTTTTTTTTTTTTTTTTTTTGAGACAGTCTTGCTCTTGTCGCCCAGGCTGGAGTGCAATGGCGCAATCTCGGCTCACTGCAACCTCCACCTACCTCCCTGGTTCAGGCAATTCTCCTTCCCCAGCCTCCCAAGTAGCTGGGATTACAGGTGCCTGCCACCATGCCTGGCTAATTTTTTGTATTTTTAAAAGAGATGGGGTTTCACCATGTTGGTCAGGCTGGTCTTGAACTCCTGACCTCAGGTGATCCACTCGCCTCAGCCTCCCAAAGTGCTGGGATTACAGGCGTGAGCCACCACACCCAGCCCTCCATACTGTTTTCTATAGTGGTTGTACTAATTTACTAATTTATATTCCAAACAACAGTGTATAAGAAAGAGTTCTCTTTTGCCTGTATCTTCACCACAACCTGTTAACTTTGTCTTTTTAATAATAGCCATTCTAACTGGGGTAGGATAATATCTCATTATGGTTTTTATTTGCAGTTTTGATTATTAATGATGCTGAGCATTTTTTCATATATCTGTTAGCCATTTGTATGTCTTCTTTTGAGAAATGTCTATTTATGCCCTTTGATTATTTGTTTTTTTATTTGTATAAATTGAAGGCAGTACAGGTGTTGCTTTGTTACATGTATAAATTGCATGGTGGTGAGGTCAGGGCTTTTATGGTATCCATAACTCAATGTACATTGTACCCATTAAGTAATTTCTCAATCATACCCCATTCATCTGCTCACCATTCCATTCTCTTGCTATCATTGCACATTCTACATGCATGTGTGCACATTATTTAGCTCCCAGTCATAAGTGAGGATACGTGATATTTATTTTTATGCATGTGAATCTTTCACTTAAGATAATGGCCTCGAGTTCCATCCATGTTGCTGCAAAAAGCATGATTTCATTCTTGTTTATGGCTGAATAGTATATCATTGTCGATATCACATTTTTTAATCCAATCATCTTTTTAAAAAACTTTTATTTTAGGTTCAGGGGGTACATGTGCAGATTTGCTATATAGGCAAATTGCATGTCATAGGAATTTAGTGTACAAATTATTTCATCACTCAGGTAAATAAGCATAGTATCTGATAGGTAGTTTTTCAATTTTCACCATTCTCCTACCCTCAACGATATCTAGACTTGCTGCAAAGGCCATGATCTCATTTTTCTTTATGGCTGCACAGTATTCCATGGTGTATATTTACCAAATTTTCTGTATCCATAGTACCATTGGTTAGCATTTAGGTTGAATCCATGTTTTTGTTATTGCAAATAGTTCCACCATGAACATACACATGCATGTGTCTTTATGGTAGAGTGATTTAGATTCCTTTGGGTACATTTCCAATGGGATTGCTGAGTCAAATAATTCTGTTTTAAATTTTTTGAGGAATCACAGAATTGCTTTCCACAATGGCTGAACTATCTTACATTTCCACCAGCAGTGCATAAGCATTCCCTTTTCTCCATAAGCTCACTAGCATCTGTTATTTTTTGACTTTTTAAACAGTAGCCATTCTGACTGGTGTGAGATGATATCTCATTGTAGTTTTTATTTGCATTTATCTCATAATTAATTACATTGAGCATTTTGTCATGTACTTGTTCATTGCATGAATGTCTTCCTTGGAAAAGTGTCTGCTCATGTCCTTTGCCCACTTTCTAATGGGGTTGTTTGTTTTCTGCTTGTAAATTTAAGTTTCTTATAGTCTGGATTTTACACCTCTGTTGAATGCATACTTTCCAAATATTTTCTCCCATGATGTAGGTTGTTTACTCTATTGATAGTTTCTTTTGCTGTGCACAAGCTCTTTAGTTTAATTAGGTCCCATTTGTTAATTGTTGTTTTTGCTGCAATTGCTTTTGGCATCTTCATCATAAAGTCTTTACTAGGTCCTACAGCCAGAATGCTATTTCCTAGGTTATCTTCCAGCATTCTTATAGATTTTGATTTTTGATTTAAGCCTTTACTCCATCATGAGTTATTTTTTGTATTTGATGTAAGGAAGGGGTCCAGGTTCAATCTCCTGCATATGGCTAGCCAGTTATCACAGCACCATTTATGGAATAGGGAGTCTTTTCCACATTGCTTGTTTTTTGTAAATTTTGTGAAATATCAGATGGTTCTGTGTGGCATTATTTCTGGGCTCTTTATTCTGTTCCTTTGATCTATGTGTCTGTTTTGTACCAGTACTGTGCTGTTTTGTTTACTGTAGCTTTGTAGTATAGTCTAATAATGTGATGCCTCCAGCTTTGTTCTTTTTGGTTAGGATTCTCTTGGCTATTCAGGCTCTTTTTTGGTTCCATATGAATTTTAAAATAGTTTTTTTATACTTTTGTGAAAAATGTTGGTACTTTGATACAAATAGCATTGATCCTATGAATTGCTCTGGGCCATATGGCCATTTTAACAATACTGATTTTTCCTATACATGAACATGGGATGTTTCTCCATTTGTTTGTGTTGTCTCTAATTTCTTTCATCAGTGTTTTGTAATTGTTATAGAGGTCTTTCACTTATTTGGTTAGCTATATTCCTGAGTATTTTATTCATTTTGAGGCTATTGTGAATGGGACTGCATTCTTGATTTGGCTCTTAGCTTGGATCTTGTTGGTGTATAAAAATGCTACTAATTTTTTTTTTTCTAAATGAAGTCTTGATTTTTTTCCCAGGCTGGTGTGCAGTGGCATGATCTTGGCTCACCACAACCTCCACCTCCCGGGTTCAAGTGATTCTCTTGCCTCAGCCTCCTGAGTAGCTGGGATTACAGGTGTGCCACCACACTTGGCTAACTTTTTTTGTATTTTTAGTAGAGACAGGGTTTCACCATACTGGCCAGGCTGGTCTTAAACTCCTGACCTCAAATGATCCGCCCACCTCAGCCTCCCAAACTGCTGGGATTATAGGTGTGAGCCACTGCGCCTAGTGTATGCTACTGATTTTTGTACACTGATTTTGTATGCCAAAACTTTGTGGAAGTTGTTTATCAGATCAAGTAGCTTTGGGGCATAAACTATGGAATTTTTCTAGGTATTTAATTATATCATCTTCAAACAGAAATAGTTTGTTCTCCTGGCTTACTATGTGGATGCCTTTTATTTCTTTCTCTTGATTGACTGTTCTGGCTAAGACTTCCAGTACTATGTTGAATAGGAGTGGTGAGAGAGGGTATCCTTGTCTTGTTTCAGTTTTCAAGGAGAGTGCTTCCAGCTTTTTTTCATTCAATATGATGTTTGCTGTCAGATAGTCATAAATGGCCCTTATTATTTTGAGGCATGTTCCTTCAATGTCTAGTTTGTTGAGGGCTTTTAACATAAAGAGATATTGAATTTTATAGAAAGTACCTTCTGCATCTATTCAGATTATCGTGTGTTTTTTGTTCTGTTTATGTGGTGAATAACATTTATTGATTAACGTATGTAGAGCCAGCCTTACACCCATGGGTAAAGCCTACTTGATCATGGTGGGTTAGCTTTTTGATGTGCTGCTGGATTTGGTTTGCTAGTAGTTTGTTAAAGATTTTTTGCATTTGTGTTCATTAAGGATCTTGGCCTAAAGTTGTTTTGGAGCTGTTGTGTCTCTGCCAGGTTTTAGTATCAAGATGAGTACTCATAGAATGAGTTAGGAAGGATTCCGTCCTCCTCAATGTTTTTTTAATAGTTTCAGCAGAAATGGTACCAGCTCTTCCTTATATATCTAGTAGAATTTGGCTGTGAATCTGTCACTTCCTGGGCTTCCGCTGATTGGTAGAACTTTAATTACTGATTCAATTTTAAAACTCACTATTGGTCTGTTCAGGGATTCAATCTCTTTCTCGTTCAATCTTGGGAGGTTGTATGCATCCAGGAATTTATCAATTTCTTTTAGGTTTTCTAGCTCGTGTTCATAGACAAAACCTTATTTTCATTATTGCCTTTCTAAGCCTTTCATGGTAGTTTTCTCCTAGTCACTCAAGTGGAATTTTAATACCACAAATATACTGTACTTTGTTTATATAGTGTATGTATATTTTTGACGCCTAAGAACCAATTATTTCCTGATTGGTGGCAATATCATTTCCATTGATAATGCATATAATACTTGATTTTTATATTAATGACATTGGAGCTGATGGAATCTTTGATACTTTCACTATTTTAGGACACTTGGTAATATTTAAATAACATTTAATTTTGTATGTTTTTTGCAATTTGGTGTGACTTAGGGTCACAGCTTATAGCATTGTTAATTCTACTCATTACATCTTGAGGTATAAAGTGCCTTCTGATTAATGTATTTATGTATCCCATTTATGTATTCTTTTAAAATAAAATAATTGAATTCACAGTCATAGCATGACTAACAAAATTGAATTATAACAAATATTCTAGTTAACTTTATTAAAGTTATGCAATTATATTTGCAGAATGACAAGTTTCTGTGTAAACTTGGCCAATCCTACACTTTCCCCTCTTGCTTGCGAGTCTTGCGTACCAAGAATGCAACATCCAGCGATAAGGAGGAACTGTACAGAACAGCCCAGTCATTGTCCTCATCTCTCCTGGAATAGGATGTCCACAAAGCTTTAGCACAGCAATCCCAGTTACACCCAGAAGATAAAACCCAGAGCAAAATGCTTTTGGGGTCTCTCACCTGTGGTACAATGTGGCACACAAAGACAAGACCCTATCCATCCTGGGCAGCTTCCTTGATCCATGGGGCGCTGGCTCAACTTATTTTCATTCTTACTGCCTACCAGGGAGTAATGCCTGCCTGACTTGTGAGAGTATTCTGTTTTAAAAGACTAGGCTTAAGAAGCAAAGTGGTAGCAGTGTGACTGCTATGCATCTGGGTCTTCTATGAGCCCCTGCCAGAGTCAAGAATACTTGCAGATCTCCGGCAGATTGGTGTGTGCAAAATTTTCTGCCAAACATAAGAATCTTAGAAGAAATTAGTGAGGTATTTAGAGTCCTTTCCTCAGATTAGTGACTGCTGTATGGTGCCCCTATCCCAGGGGTGGATACCAGTGCATAGTATTCTGCTTAACAATGTTTAGTGCTTCTCTCTCTCTGCTTTATTTATTTATTTATTTTTGTATATTTCAATAGAGACTCGTGTATTTTCAATATATTTTAATCAACCACAATCAAGTTTTCTTCTTTTGATGCTCAAATGGTAATACCTGGTCACTTAGAATTTCCTTTAGGTTAGGACTTGTTTTGTTTAGACATCACTTAAATTACTGTTTTTCTTTCTATCACAAAAATTATTTAAGGGTCTTCTTGTTTCTTTCTGGTCCAGACATAAAATCAGAAATTTCTTAAAGTAGCCGTCATTTCAGTAGAAAAACAAAGTATTAGAAATCATGATTTGAGCATCTTTAATGTTTATTAAAGATGACAATTTGCTCTACACCAGTTCGAAATAAAGAGCTATAAAATAAACATTGTGAAATTTATATTTTAAGGTCATAAATTTATATTGACATTTCCTATTTACTTTTAACATTGTAATGTTACTAGTTAAATTTTTTGATCCAATATTATTCCTTTTTTTTTATTATACTTTAAGTTCTAGGGTACATGTGCACAACGTGCAGGTTTGCTACATATGTATACATGAGCCATGTTGGTGTGCTGCATCCATTAACTCGTCATTTATATTAGGTATATCTCCTAATGCTATCCCTCCCCGTTCCCTCACCCCATGACAGGCCCTGATGTGTGATGTTCCCCTTCCTCTGTCCAAGTGTTCTCATTGTTCAATTCCTACCTATGAGTGAGAACATGCAGTGTTTGGTTTTTTGTCCTTGTGATAGTTTGCTAAGAATGATGGTTTCCAGCTTCATCCATGTCCCTACAAAGGAAATGAACTCATCCTTTTTTATGGCTGCATAGTATTACATGGTGTATATGTGCCATGTTTTCTTAATCCAGTCTATCATTGATGGACATTTGGGTTGGTTCCAAGTCTTTGCTATTGTGAATAGTGCCACAATAAACATACGTGTGCATGTGTCTTTACAGCAGCATGATTTATAGTCCTTTGGGTATATACCCAGCAATGGGATGGCTGGGTCATATGGTATTTCTAGTTCTAGATCCTTGAGGAATCGCCACACTGTCTTCCACAATGGTTGAACTAGTTTACAGTCCCACCAACAGTGTAAAAGTGTTCCTATTTCTCCACGTCCTCTCCAGCACCTGTTGCTTCCTGACTTTTTAATGATTGCCATTCCAACTGGTGTGAGATGGTATCTCACAGTGGTTTTGATTTGCATTTCTCTGATGGCCAGTGATGATGAGCATTTTTTCATGTGTCTGTTGGCTGCATAAATGTCTTCTTTTGAGAAGTGTCTGTTCATATCCTTTGCCCACTTTTTGTTGGGGTTGTTTGTTCTTTTATTGTAAATTTGTTTGAGTTCTTTGTAGATTCTGGATATTAGCCCTTTGTCAGATGAGTAGATTGCAAAAATTTTCTCCCATTCTGTAGGTTGCCTGTCATCTCTGATGGTAGTTTCTTTTGCTGTGTAGAAGCTCTTTAGTTTAATTAGATCCCATTTGTCTATTTTGGCTTTTGTTGCCATTGCTTTTGGTGTTTTAGTCATGAAGTCCTTGCCCATGTATGTCCTGAATGGTATTGCCTAGGTTTTTTTCTAGAGTTTTTATGGTTTTACATCTAAAATTTAAGGCTTTAATCCATCTTGAATTAATTTTTGTATAAGGTGAAGGAAGGGATCCAGTTTCAGCTTTCTACATATGGCTAGCCAGTTTTTCCAGCACCATTTATTGAACAGGGAATCCTTTCCCCATTTCTTGTTTTTGTCAGGTTTGTCAAAGATCAGATGGTTGTAGATGTGTGGCATTATTTCTGACGGCTCTGTTCTGTTCCATTGGTCTATATCTCTGTTTTGGTACCAGTAACATGCTGTTTTGGTTACTATAGCCTTATAGCATAGTTTGAAGTCAGGTAGCATGATGCCTCCAGCTTTGTTCTTTTGGCTTAGGATTGTCTTGGCAATGCGGGCCCTTTTTTGGTTCCATATGAACTTTAAAGTAGTTTTTTCCAATTCTGTGAAGAATGTCATTGGCAGCTTGATGGGGATGGCATTGAATGTATAAATTACCTTGGGCAGTATGGCCATTTTCATGATATTGATTCTTCCTATCCATGAGCATGGAATGTTCTTCCGTTTGTTTGTGTCCTCTTTTATTTCATTGAGCAGTGGTTTGTAGTTCTCCTTGAAGAGGTCCTTCACATGCACTTGTAAGTTGGATTCCTAGGTATTTTATTCTCTTTGAAGCAATTGTGAATGTGAGTTCAGTCATGATTTGACTCTCTGTTTGTCTGTTATTGGTGTATAAGAATGCTTGTGATTTTTGCACATTGATTTTGTATCCTGAGACTGCTGAAGTTGCTTATCAGCTTAAGGAGATTTTGGGATGAGATGATGGGGTTTTCTAAATATACAATCATGTCATCTGCCAACGGGGACAATTTGACTTCCTCTTTTCCTAATTGAATACCCTTTCTTTCTTTCTCCTGCCTGACTGCCCTGGCCAGAACTTCCAACACTATGTTGAACAGCAGTGGTGAGAGAAGGCATCCCTGTCTTGTGCCACTTTTCAAAGGGAATGCTTTCAGTTTTTGCCCATTCAGTATGATATTGCCTGTGGGTTCATCATAAATAGCTGTTATTATTTTGAGATACGTCCCATCAATACCTAATTTGTTAAGAGTTTTTAGCATGAAGGGCTGTTGAATTTTGTTGAAGGCCTTTTCTGCATCTATTGAGATAATCATGTGGTTTTTGTCTTTGGTTCTGTTTATATGCTGGATTACGTTTATTGATTTGTGTATGTTGAACCAGCCTTGCATCCCAGGGATGAAGCCCACTTGGTCATGGTGGATAAGCTTTTTGATGTGCTGCTGGATTCAGTTTGCCAGTATTTTATTAAGGATTTTTACATCAATGTTCACCAGGGATATTAGTCTAAAATTCTCTTTTTTTGTTGTGTCTCTGTTAGGCTTTGGTATCAAGATGATGCTGGCCTCATAAAATGAGATAGGGATGATTCCCTTTTTCTATTGATTGGAATAGTTTCAGAAGGAATGGTACCAGCTCCTCCTTGTACCTCTGGTAGAATTTGGCTGTGAATCCGTCTGGTCCTGGACTTTTTTTGGTTGGTAGGCTATTAATTATTGCCTCAATTTCAAAGCCTGTTATTGGTCTATTCAGGGATTCAACTTCTTCCTGGTTTAGTCTTGGGAGGGTGTATGTGTCCAGGAATTTATCCATTTCTTCTAGATTTTCTAGTTTATTTGCATAGAGGTGTTTATAGTATTCTCTGATGGTAGTTTGTATTTCTGTGGGATCAGTGGTGATATCCCCTTTATCATTTTTTTTTTGCATCTATTTGTTTCTTCTCTCTTTTCTTATTAGTCTTGCTAGCAGTCTATCAATTTTGTTGATCTTTTCAAAAAACCAGCTCCTGGATTCATTGATTTTTTGAAGGGTTTGTGTCTCTATCTCCTTCAGTTCTGCTCTGATCTTAGTTATTTCTTGCCTTCTGCTAGCTTTTGAATGTGTTTCCTCTTGCTTCTCTAGTTCTTTTACTTGTGATGTTAGGGTGTTAATTTTAGATCTTTCCTGCTTTCTCTTGTGGGCATTTAGTGCTATAAATTTCCCGCTACACACTGCTTTAAATGTGTCCCAGAAATTCTGGTATGTTGTGTCTTTGTTCTTACTGGTTTCAAAGAACATCTTTATTTCTGCCTTAATTTCATTATGTACCCAGTATTCATTCAGGAGCAGGTTGTTCAGTTTCCATGTAGTTGAGCGGTTTTGAGTTAGTTTCTTAATCCTGAATTCTAGTTTCATTGCACTGGGGTCTGAGAGACAGTTTGTTACAATTTCTGTTCTTTTACATTTGCTGAGGAGTGCTTTACTTCCAACTATGTGGTCAATTTTGGAATAAGTGTGATGTGGTGCTGAGAAGAATGTATATTCTGTTGATTTGGAGTGGAGAGTTCTGTAGATGTCTATTAGGTCTGCTTGGTGCAGAGCTGAGTTCAATTCCTGGATATCCTTGTTAACTTTCTGTCTCATTGATCTGTCTAATCTTGACAGTGGGGTGTTAAAGTCTCCAATTATTATTGTGTGGGAGTCTAAGTCTCTTTGTAGGTCTCTAAGGACTTGCTTTATGAATCTGGGTGCTCCTGTATTGGATTCATATATGTTTAGGATAGTTAGCTCTTCTTGTTGAATTGATCCCTTTGCCATTATGTAATGGCCTTCTTTGCCTCTTTTGATCTTTGTTGGTTTAAAGTCTGTTTTATCAGAGACCAGGATTGCAACCCCTGCCATTTTTGTTTTCTGTTTGCTTAGTAGATCTTCCTCCATCCCTTTATTTTGAGCCTATGTGTGTCCCTGCATGTGAGATGGGTCTCCTGAATACAGCATGCTGATGGTTCTTGACTCTTTATCCAATTTGCTAGTCCGTGTCTTTTAATTGGAGCATTTAGCCCATTTACATTTAAGGTTAATATTGTTATGTGTGAATTTGATGCTGTCATTATGATGTTAGCTGGTTATTTTGCTCATTAATTGATGCAGTTTCTTCCTAGCATTGATGATCTTTACAATTTGGCATGTTTTTGCAGTGGCTGGTACCACGTTTGGTGCTTTCTTCAGGAGCTCTTTTAGGGCAGGCCTGGTGGTGACAAAATCTCTCAGCATTTGCTTGTCTGTAAAGTATTTTATTTCTCCTTCACTTATGAAGCTTAGTTTGGCTGGATATGACATTCTGGGTTGAAAATTTTCTTTAAGAATGTTGAATATTGGCCCCCACTCTCTTCTGGCTTGTAGAGTTTCTGCCAAGAGATCAGCTGTTAGTCTGATGGGCTTCCTTTTGTGGGTAACCCAATCTTTCCCTCTGGCTGCTCTTAACATTTTTTCTTTCATTTCAGCTTTGGTGAATCTGACAATTATGTGTCTTGGAGTTGTTCTTCTCGAGGAGTATCTTTGTGGCGTTCTCTGTATTTCTTGAATTTGAATGTTGGCCTGCCTTGCTAGGTTGGGGAATTTCTCCTGGATAATATCCTGCAGAGTGTTTTCTGACTTGGTTCCACTCTCCGGGTCACTTTCAGATACACCAATCAGATGTAGATTTGGTCTTTTCACATAGTCCCATATTTCTTGAAGGCATTGTTGGTTTCTGTTTACTCTTTTTTCTCTAAACTTCTCTTCTCACTTCATTTCATTCATTTGATCTTCAATCACTGATACTCTTTCTTCCAGTTGATCGAATCGGCTACTGAAGCTTGTGCATTCATCACGTAGTTCTTGTGCCATGTTTTTCAGCTCCATCAGGTCATTTAAGGACTTCTCTAAATTTATTATTCTAGTTAGCCATTCATCTAATCTTTTTTCAAGGTTTTTAACTACTTTGCAATGGGTTCAAACTTCCTCCTTTAGCTCAGAGAAGTTTGATCGTTTGAAGCCTTCTTCTCTCAACTCGTCAAAGTCATTCTCCATCCAGCTATGTTCCGTTGCTGGCGAGGAGTTGCATTCCTTTGGAGTGGGAGAAGCGCTCTGATTTTAGAATTTTCAGCTTTTCTGCTCTGTTTTTTCCCCATCTTTGTGGTTTTATCTACCTTTAGTCTTTGATGATGGTGACGTAAAGATGGGGTTTTGGTGTGGATGTCCTTTGTGTTTGTTAGTTTTCCTTGTAACAGTCAGGACCCTCAGCTGCAGGTCTGTTGGAGTTTGCTGGAGGTCCACTCCAGACCCTGTTTGCCTGGGTGTCAGCAGCGGAGGCTGCCAAACACTGAATATTGCTGAACAGCAAATGTTGCTGCCTGATGGTTCCTCTGGAAGTTCCATCTCAGAGGGGTACCCGGCCATGTGAGGTGTCAGTCTGCCCCTACTGGGGGGTCCCTCCCAGTTAGGCTATGCAGGGGTCAGGGACCCACTTGAGGGGGCAGTCTGTCCATTCTCAGATCTCAAACTCTGTGCTGGGAGAACCACTACTCACTTCAAAGCTGTCAGACAGGGACATTTAAGTCTGCAGAGGTTTCTGCTGCCTTTTGTTCTGCCATGCCCTGCCCCCAGAGGTGGAGTCTACAGAAGCAGGCAGGCCTCCTTAAGCTGCAGTGGGCTCCACCCAGTTTGAGCTTCCTGGCCATTTTGTTTACCTATTCAAGCCTCAGCAATGGCGGGCGCCCCTCCCCCAGCCTCGCTGCCACCTTGCAGATCAATCTCAGACTGCTGTGCTAGCAATGAGCGAGGCTCTGTGGGCATGGGACTCTCTGAGCCAGGCACGGGATATAATCTCCTGATGTACCATTTGCTAAGACCATTGGAAAAGTGCAGTATTAGGGTGGGAGTGACCCAATTTTCCAGGTGCTGTCCATCACTGCTTCCCTTGGCTAGGAAAGGGAATTTCCCTGACCCCTTGCACTTCCTGGGTGAGGCAATGCCTCGCCCTGCTTCAGCTCACACTCGGTGGGCTGCACCCTCTGTCCTGCCCCCATTGTCCGACCAGCCCCGGTGAGATGAACCTGGTACCTCAGTTGGGAATGCAGAAATCACCTGTCTTCTGCATCGCTCACGCTGGGAGCTGTAGACTGGAGCTGTTCCTATTCAGCCATCTTGGAACCACCCCCATATTATTCCTTTTTTAAAATAAAAGCCTTTATTCTTAACTAATTTTTTATTTGATAAATGTTTCAAAACCATGATATTTTTTAAATTTATGTCTTAGTTTTAACTAACAAAAATAATAATATACATTTATGGGGTACAATGTAATATTTTGAAATATGTATAATACACTGTGGAAAAATTAAATCAAGCTAATTAATATATCCGTCACCTCATCAAGTAATCTTTTTTTCTGGTGAGAACATTAAAAATCTACTGTTTTATCAATTGAAATGTATAATACATTAACTATGATCAATATGCTGTGCAATAGATCTCTAAAAGTTATTCCTACTGTCTAACTGGAACTTTGTATCCTTTCATCAACATTTCCCCTTTCCTCCTTCTCCCCCTCTCCACTAGCCCCCACCCATGACAGCCTCTGTTAACCACCATTCTTGTAAAAAATTGATTGGCTTTAAACACGTGGGTTTATTTCTGAGCTTTTATCCTGTTTCAATAGTTAACATCTTTTTTTTGCCAGTACCATTCTGTACTTATTACAACAGCTTTATAATATATTTTGAAATCAAAGAGTGTTATGTCTCCAGCTTTTTTTCCCTCAAGATTACTTTGGCTATTTGGGGTTTTATCATTCTATGCACATTTTAAGATTATTTCTTGTATTTCTGTGACAAATGCCATTGAAATTTTGATAGGGATGATGTTAAATCTGTAGATCGCTTTGGGTAGTATGAACATTGTAACAATATTAATTCTTTCAATTCACGAACATAAAATATATTTGCATCTATTTGTGTCTTTTTCAATGACGTCATTAATGTTTTACAGTTTTCAGTGTGGAAGTCTTTCACCTCCTTTATCAAATTTATTCCTAAGCATTTTGTAGCTATCATAATGAGATTGTTTTCTTGATTTTTCAAATATTTTATTGTTAGTGTATACAAACACTACTAATGTTTGAAAGTTGATTTTGTATCCTGAATTCATTTATAAACTTCATTTCTAACTTTTTATTGGAGCCTTTAGGGTTTTCTATATACAAGGTCATGTCATTAGTAAACAGAGACAATTTCACTTCTTCCTTTCCTATTTGGGCATCTTTTCTTTCTCTTGTCTAACAACTGTAGCTAGGTCTTCTAATACTGTACATTGAATACAGTAGGCATTTTTGTCTTGTTCCTGATCTTAGAGAAAAGTCTTCCAACTTTCTACAATTGGAGTGTAATGTAAGATGTGGGCTTATCATACATAGTCTTTATTCTGTTTGGGTATGTTTCTTCTTTTTTCTTCCCAGCATTTATTTTCAGTTCAAGGTGTACATGTGGTTTGTTTGTACATGCAGATTTGTCACATGGGTAAATTGCATTTCATGGGGATTCAGTGTACAGATTATTCTGTAACCCAGGTATTGACATCATATCCAATAGGTAGTTCTTCAGTCCTCACTCTCCTCCCAGCCTCCACACTCAAGTAGGACCCAGTGTCTACTGTTCTCTTCTTTTTGCCCATGTGTGCTTAATGTTTAGCTCCCACTTATGAGTTAGAATATGTGATATTCGGTTTTCTGTTCCTGTGCTAACTTGCTTAGGATAATGGCCTCCCACTCCATCCATGTGGCTGCAAAGGACAAGATCTCATTATTTTTTATGACTGTGTAGTATTCCATAGTGTATATGTACCACATTTGCTTTATCCAATCTACAATTCGTGTGTATCTGGGTTGATTCTACATCTTTGCTATTGTGAATAGTGCTATTTAGTAAAGACACATATGTCTTTATGGTAGAATAATTTATATTCCTTTGGGTATATTCCCAGTAATGGGAATGCTGGGTCAAATGGTACTTCTATTTTAAGTTCTTTGAGAAACATCCAGACTACCTTCCACATTGGTTGACCTAATTTACTGTCATCAGCAATGTATAAGTATTCCCTTTTCTCTGTAACTTTGCCTGCTATTTTTTGACTTTTAAGTAATAGCCATTTTGACTAGTGTGAGATGCTATCTCACTGTGCTTTTGATTTGCATTTCCCTAATGATTCATGATATTGAGCATTTTAAAATACGCTTATTGGCCACGTGTATGTCTTCTTGTAAGAAGTGTCTGTCCATGTCCTTTTCTCACTTTTTAAATGAAGTTGTTTGTTTTTGGCTTCTTAAGTTCCTTATACATTCTGGATATTAGACTTTTGTCAGATGCATAGTTTGCAAATATTTTCTCCCATTCTGCAGGTTGTCTGTTTACTCTGTTAATAGTTTCCTTTGCAATGCAGTAGCTCTTTAGTTTAATTAGGTCCCCTTTATCAAATTTTGTTTTTGTTGTAATTGCTTTTGGGCTCTTTATCATGAAGTCTTTGCTAGGGCCTATTTCCAGAATGGTATTTCTAGTTTTTCTTCTAGGGTTTCTATAGCTTTAGGGTTTATATTTATGTCTTTAATCCATCCTGAGTTTATTTTTGTATATGGAGAAAGGTAGGGGAGAGATCCAATACTCTGCATATGGCTAGCCCATTATCCTAGCACTGTTTATTGAATAGGAAGTCTGTTCACCACTGCTTGTTATTGTCAGGTTTGTTGAAGACCCAATGATTGTAGGTGTCTGGCTTTATTTGTAGGTTCTTTGACCTGTTCCATGGGTCTATCTGTCTGTCTTTGTACTAGTGACATGTTATTTTTATTACTGTAGGCTAGCAGTATACTTTTAAAGTTGAGTAATGTGATTCCTCCACCTTTATTTTCCTTAGGATTGATTTGGCTATTCAGGCTTTTTTGTTTCCATAAAAATTTCAAATAGTTTTTTCTAATTCTGTGAAAAACATTGTTGGTAATTTGGTAGGCATAACAATGAATCTATAAATTGCTTTGGGCAGTATGGCCATTTTAGCAGTACAGATTCTTCCTGTTCATGAGCATGGAATGTTTTTCTATTGTGTCATCTCCGACTGCGTTCAGCAGTGTTTTGTAATTCTCATTGTAGAGATCTTTCACGTTCCTGGTTAGCTGTATTCCTACGTATTTTATTTATTTTGTGGCTAGGAAAATAATAATGTGAATAGGATTGCATTCTTGATTTGGATCTCAGCTTGGAAGTTATTGGTGCATAGGAATGCTAATAATTTTTATGCATTGATTTGTATCCTGAAACTTTACTGAAGTTGATTATCAGTATCTGGAGCCTTTGGGCAGAGATGATGGGGATTTTAGGTATAGAATTAAATTTGTGAAGAGAGATAGTTTCACATCCTCTCTTCATGTTTGGTTGCCTTTTATTTCCTTCTCTTTACTGGTTGTCTTGGCTAGCACTTCCAGTACTATGTTGAATAAGAGTGGTGAGAGTGGTCATACTTATCTTGTTCCGCATCTCAAGGGAAATGCTTCCAGGTTTTGCTCATTCATTATGATACTGACTGTGTGTCTGTCATGAATGGCTCTTATTATTTTGAGGTGTATATCTCCAATGGTTATTTTGTTAAGGGTTTTTATCCGGAATAAATGTTGAGTTTTTATTTAAAAACTTTCTCTGTATCTATTGAGATGATTAGGTGCTTTTTGTTTTTAGTTCCTTTTATGTGATTAGCCAAATTTTTGCTTTGTGTATGTTGAACAAACCTTGCATTCCAGGAATAATACATAGTTGATCATGGAAGATTAGCTAATAATATGCTGCTGGATTTGATTTGCTTATAGTTTATTGAGGATTTTTATATCTATGTTCATCAGGGATATTGGCCTGAAGTTTTCCTTTTTATTGCATCTCTGCCAGGTTTTGGTATCAGAATGATGCTGACCTCATAGAAGAGTTAGAGAGGAGTCCTTCCTCCTTGACTTTTTGCAATGGTTTCAGTAGAATTCATACCAGCTCTTCTTTATACATC
Source organism: Pongo pygmaeus (assembly GCF_028885625.2). Classification (NCBI taxonomy): domain Eukaryota; kingdom Metazoa; phylum Chordata; class Mammalia; order Primates; family Hominidae; genus Pongo; species Pongo pygmaeus. The sequence continues at coordinate 118,646,955 of NC_072373.2, read as the reverse complement.
TGGTAGAATTCAGCTGTGAATCTCTCTGGTCAGGGATTTTTCTCATTGGTAGGTTTTTTATTGCTGATTCAATTTCAGAACTTGTTATTGTTCTGTTCAGGGTTTCAAAGTCTTCCTGGTTCAGTCTTTGGAGTTTGTAAGTTTATATGCAATCAGGAATTTATCCATTTCTTCTAGATTTTCTAGTTTGTGTGCATAGAAGTTTTTATAATAGTCTCTGAGGGTTTTTTTGTATTTCTGTATGGTTGATGGTAATGTTTCCTTTGTCATTTCTGATAGTGTTTATTTAGATCCTCTCCCTTTTTTCCTATATTAGTCTAGCAAGTCATCTATCAATCTTGTTCATTCATTCAAAGAAAAACCTCTGATTTTCTTGAGATTTTGTGTGGGGATATGGTTTGGCTCCGTGTCCCCACCCAAATCTCATCTCGAATTGTAATCCCCAAAATCCCCATGTGTCAAGGAAGGGACCTAGTGGGAGGTGATTGATCATGGGGCCAGTTTCCTTCATGCTGTTCTCATGATAGTGAGTTCTCATGAGATCTGATTGTCTTATAAGGGGCTCCTCCTGTTTCATGCTTCTCTCTGTCCTGTCACCTTGTGAAGAAGATGTTGGCTTCCCCTTCTGCCATAATTGTAAGTTTCCTGAGGCCTCCCTAGCCATGTAGAATTGAGTCAACTAACTATCTTTCCTTTATAAATTAGTACCTCACAGAGGTTCTTTGAATTTCCTGAATTTGAGTGTCAACCTCTCTAGTGAGATGGGAAAATTTTTTGTAGGCAACATCCTCAAATGTTTTCCAAGTTGCTTACTCTCCCTTTTCATTATGCCAATGAATCATAGACTCAGTGTCCTTACATAATCCCATATTTATCAGAGGTTTTGTTCATTTAAAAAATTCTTTTCTCTTTATTTTTGTCTCACTCAGTTAATTCAATGAACCAGGCTTTGAGCTCTGAGATTCCTTTCTCAGCTTGGTTTATTCTGCTCTTAATACTTCTGATTGTTTTATGAAATTCTTGTAGTGAGTTTTTCAGCTCTATCAGATCAATTTGGTTCCTTCTTGAAATGGCTATTTTGTCTTTAATCTGTTAAATCATTTTTACTGCATTCTTTAGATGCTTTAGATTCGGTTTCAACTTTTCCTGAATCTCGATGATCTTAATTGCAAGGTGGATTTGAATTCTACACTATTTCAGCCATTCCATTCTGGTTGAAAACCATTATTCAGGTACTATGATCATTTGGAAGTAAGAATACACTCTGGCTTTTAGAGTTGTCAGAGTTCTTGTGCTGGTTCTTTCTCATCTGTGTGCAATAATGTTCCCTTAAGAGTGGTATAATTTGAGTATAGACAGTTGGCTTCATTTTTGCAGGTTTTTGGAGGCCTGGGGCTTTTTTTGTGGCTGAAATCTTGTCCTTGGTTTCACAGGGGAGTATATTCATAAAGTATTTTTGGTATTGAAGTTTGGGCTGTGATCCAGTAGATGGTGCTTAGTGCAATGGCCAGTGATAGGCTCTTATTCAGCCATATGAATCGTCTATATTTCCTCGCACTTGCAGCTGTGCTCCCTCTCAGTGCTTTAAGAGTTTGAGTTCCTTTCCCTCTTAAGTGCTGTTTACAGATCTTCACTTGGCGCTCCCAGGGTGCACACCACAGCCCTGGAGAGTTCAGGCTTTTTATTCTCAACTCAGCTTGGAGGCAGCAGGTCCAGGCACCTTGGTAGTGGCAATGGCAGAAGGCCTTTCACTTGTCTCTTGGGGCTCCACCCCAGAGAAATGCAGAGCCATTGCCAATCAGAATAATCAGCCCAGGGTGGGTGTCTGCATATCAGGCCCAAGCTGGGAGGCCCTGCCTGGTGAAGGGCAAGGGGGACAGGCGGAACATGGGGAAGATAGTATGTCCTGTTCTCCATAGGGCAGCAATGGCATGCTGGAGGTGTGAGTAAAGCACTCAGGCTCTTTGTTCCTTCCCCAGCCTGGGCATACACTGCAGCAGCAGCTGCGACAGAAGGGCTGTTAGTTGCCTATGTGAACTCCATCTCAAAGAGACACAAAGCCACTGCCAATGGGAATGTTCAGCCAGGGATAAAATGGCTGTGCTGTGGGCCCAAGGCAGAGGCCCTGCCTGGTAAAGAGTAGGGAGTGGGGGCTTACAGGGTAGACAGATTGGGTTCCTCTCTTTATGGCAGCTGTGGAGTGCTACAGATGCAAGCAAACATCAGAGGCTTTACTCTTTCCCCAGCCTGAGGATAAAAGGGGAAGTACTGCTGCAGCAGCAATGACAGAGATCCTGTGGGTTGTCTCTGGGATTTCTTACACAGAGGAGCAAAGAGCCCCTACTGACTGATCCGGATGGGGCAGGGCAATTGTCCTGTCTGGGGTCCCAGATCAGGAGGTCCTACCCAGTGAGAAGTAGCATGGTCAGGGAAACACATGGAAAACATTCTGACAGCTTTTCCTTAAGGCAGCTGCAGTGTGATATAGGCCGGTGATAGTTCTTTAAAAATGTTTTGGCTGGGTGCGGTGGTTCACGCCTGTAATCCCAGCACTTTGGGAGGCTGAGGCGGGTGGATCACCTGAGGTTGGGAATTCAAAACCAGCCTGATCAACATGGTGAAACCCCATCTCTACTAGAAAAAAAACAAAATTAGCCAGGCGTGGTGGCGCATACCTGTAATCCCAGCTACTTGGGACGCTGAGGCAGGAGAATCACTTGAACCCGGGAAGCAGAGGTTATGGTGAGCCGAGATCGTGCCACTGCACTCCAGCCTGGCCAACAAGGGCAAAACTCCATCTCAAAAAAAAAATTTTTTATATTTAATTTTTGTGGCTACTATATATATATATATATATATATATATATATACACACATATATAGACAGAGAGAATGTGTGTGTGTATATATATATGTGTGTATATATATGTGTATATATATGTATATATGTGTATATATATGTATATATGTGTATATATATGTGTATATATATGTGTATATATATGTGTGTGTATATATGTGTGTATATATGTGTGTATATATATGTGTATACACACACAAACACACACACATATATGGGTTACATGAGCTATTTTGATACAGGCATGCAATGTATAATAATCACATCACTCACATTCTGTGTTGTCTTTTCAACTTGCTGATCATTTCCTTTGTTTTACAGAAGCTTTGTAACTTGCTGTGATCTCATTTGTTCATTTTTGCTTTAGTTTTCTGTGCTTATGGGGTATTACTCAAAAAATCTTTGCTCAATCCAATGTCCTGGGGAGTTTTTCCAATAATTTCTTTTAGTGGTTTCATAGTTTGAAGTGTTAAGATTTAAGGCTTCAATCAATTTTGGTTTTTTATTCAAACTTTTTTTTGGGTCTTTTTTCTTTTGGTGGATATCAGGGTCTTCCTATGTTACCCAAGTAGGTCTTGAACTCCTGGGCTCAAGCTATCCTCCCACCTCTGACTACCTAAGTAGTGAAATTACAGGCATGAGAAACCACAATCAGCCTGATTTTTTTATATGGCAAAAAATAAGTGTCCAGTTTCCTTCTTTTACATATAGATATCCAGCTTTCCAAGCACCATTTATTGAAGAGATTGTCCTTTCACTAACATATGTGGCATCATTGTCAACAAATAAAAGTTCACTGTAGATTTATTTCTGGGTTCTCTAGTCTGCTTCACAGTTCTATGTGACTGTTTTTATACTATTACTATGATGTTTTGGTTACTATAACTCTGTAGTATAATTTGAAGTCAGGTAAAGTGATTCCTCAAGTTCTGGGGTTTTTTGCTTAGTTTAGCTTTAGCTATTGTGAGTTTTTTACGGTTCCATATACATTTTAAAACTTTTTTTTCTATTTTTATGAAGAATGTCACTGGTATTTTTTTATAGAAATGGCATTTGAATGTGTAGATTGCTTTGGGTAGTATGAACATTTTAACAATGTTGATACTTTTAATTCATGAAAATGGAACATCTTTCCATTTTATTGTGTCCTCTTCAATTTCTTTCATCCATGTTTTATACTTTTTATTGTAGGAATCCTTCATTTCTTTGGCTAATCCCTAGGTATTTAATTTTATTTACAGCTATTGTAAATCAGATTACCTGCTTGATTTTCCAGACTACTCACTATTGACATATAGAAATGTCACTAATTTTTCTATGTTGATTTTGTAACCTGCAAGTAAACTGAATTTAGTTTATCAGTTCTAATAGTTTTTTTGGTGGAGTCTTTAGTTTTTTCCATCTGTAAGATCATATCATCTGAAAACAAGGATAATTTGACTTCTTCTTTTCCATTTTGGATGCGCTTTCTTTCTCTTGTCTGATTGCTCTAGTGAAGACTTCCAGTAATATCAACATGTATAACAGTGGTGAAAGTGGGCATTCTGGTTGTGTTCCAGATCTTAGAGAAAAGATTCTCAGTTTCCCCATTCAGCATGATACTAGCTGTGGGTCTGTTGTATATGGTCTGTATGTTCACCAGGAATATTGGCCTGTAGTTTTCTCTTTTAAAAAAAAAAAAAAATTGTGTCTTTGGTTTTGGAAACAATAACAATGACATCATAGAATTAGTTTGGAAGTATTCCCTCCTCCTCTATTTTTCAGAATAGTTTGAGTAGGATTGGTATTAGGTCTTCTTCAAATATATGGAAGAATCCAGCAGTAAAGTCATCGAGTCCTGAGCTTTTCTTTACTGGGAAACTTTTTATTATAGCTTAATCTCATTACTTGTTAATGATCTGTTCAGGTTTTGAATTTCTTCATGGTTCAAACCTGGTGCATTGTATGTGTGCAGAAATTTATCCCTTTCTTCTAGATTTTCCAATTTATTGCCACAGTTTCTCATAGTAACCACTAATGATCCTTTACATTTCTGTGTTATCAGTTGTAATGTCTCTTTTTTCATCTCTGATTTTATTTGGGTCTTGTCCCTTTTTTTCTGAGTTAGTTTGGCTAGAGGTTTTTCAATTTTATCTTTTCCAATAGCTAATCTTTTTTGTTGATTTTTTGTATAATTTTCCTCATTTCAATTTCATTTATTTCTGCTCTGATCTTTATTATTTCTTTTCTTCTACTAATTTTCATTTTGGTCCTCTCTTGGTTTTGTACTTCCTTAAGATGCATTGTTTGGTTGTTTATTTGAAGTTTTTAAAAAAATATATAGGCAATTATAGCTATAAAGTTCCACTTAGTACTTCTTTTGCTGTATTCCATAAGTTTTGCTATGTTGTGTTGCATTATCATTTGTTTCAAGAGAGTTTTCAATGTTCTTCTTAATTTCATTGACCCAGGAGTACATTGTTTAATTCCTGTGTGTCTGTATATTTTCTGAAATGCATCGTTATTTTTAGATTTATTCCACTATTGTCAGAGAAGACGCTTGATACTATTTCAATTTTTTGAATGTTTTAAGACTTGATTTGTGACCTATGTTCAATCCCTGAAAATGACCCCTGTGCTGAGAAAAAAGTCTTCTGCAGCTGTTGAAAAAAATGTTCTGTACATATATATCACGTCCATTTATTCTATAGTGCAGATTCATTCAGGTGTTTCTTTATTTTCTGTCTGGGTGCTCTGTCTAATGCTGAAAGTGGGGTGCTGAAGTATTCAGCTACTATTGTATTAGGATCTATCTCTCTCATGGTCTCTAATAATGTTTGCTCTATATATCTGGGTGCTACAGTGTTGAGTGCATACATATTTAGAACTGTTATATTCTCTTGCTGAATTGATCCCTTTATCATTACAAAATAACCCTGTCTCCTTTTATAGTTTTTGTCTTGAAATCTATTATTTTTACAAATACACAAAAAACTCTAATAACACAATAAAAAAACCTGTTTAAAAAATGGACGAAAGGCCTAAAGAAGCAGCACATCAGTGAAAGTACACATAGTAGAAAAACCATCTGAAAAGATGCTTGACATCATGTGTCTTTAGGAAATTACAAATTAAAATGATGAGATTCCACTATTACTACACAACTATTAGAATAACCAAATCCAAAAATACTGACATCAAATACTGTGAGAATGTGGACCAACAAGAACTCCCATTCACTGCTGGTGGAAATGGAAAATGGTACAGCCAATTTGGAAGACAGTTTAGCAGTTTCTTATAAAACTGAACACACTTTGACCATAACATTCAGCAATTGCGCTCCTTGGTTTTTACCTAAAGGACTTGAAAACCATGTGCACATAAAAACATCCACATGTATGTTTATAGCTGTTTTATTTATAATTGACAAATTTTGAAGGGTAACATGATATCCTTCAGTAGATAAAAGGGTGAACTCTAGTACATCCACACAATGAAATATTATTCATTTCTAAAGAGAAATGAGGAAGCAAGTCATGATATGAATAACCTTAAAAGCCTATCACTAAGTGAGAGAACCTGATCTGAAAAGGCTACATACTGTATGATTCCAAATACAGGACATTCTGGAAAAGACAAAATTATGGAGACAGTAAAAAATTGAGTGGTTGCCATGGTTTAGAGGAGAGGGAGAAATGAATAGACAGAGCAGAGAATATTTAGGGCTGAAAAAGTATTCTCTATGGCAAGGGTCCCCAACCCACAGGCCACAGACTGGTACTGGTCCATGGCGTGTTAGGAACCAGGCCACAGGGCAAGAGGTGAGCTGCTAGGGAGTGAGCATTACTGTCTGAGCTCCATGCCCTGTCAGATCAGTGGTGGCATTAGATTCTCATAGGAGTGTGAATCTTACTGTGAACCGTGCATGTAAGGGATCTACGTTGCGAGCTCCTAATGAAAATCTAATGCCTGATGATCAGAGATGGAACAGTTTCATCCTGAAACCATCCCCCACCCTAGTCCATGGAAAAATTGTCTTCCACAAAACCAGTCCCTGGTGCCAAAATGGTTAAGAACTGCTGCTCTATGGTACTATAATGATAGATACATATCATGCATTTGTCAAACCCCACCAAATAAATACCAAGAGTGAAACCTAATGTAAACTATTGACTTTGGGTAATAAAGACGTGTCAGTGTAGGTTCATCAATTTTAACATAGGTATCATTCTGGTTAGAGGTGTTGATAAATAGCAGGGCAAGCTCTAAAGGTGTGAGGACAGGGAGTATATGGGAAATATCTGTACTTACCATTTAATTTTGTTGTGAACCTATAACCACTCTAAAACATAAAATATATTATTTTTTAAAAGCCAGTTAACAAATGTTGGTGGGCACATGGAGATAACAGAACATTCACACACCACAGAATGTAAAATGGCCTAGCTGACTTGGAAAACAGTCTTACATTTCATCAAATAATTAATATAAATTTACCATATGATATAGTAGTCCCTCTCTTAGGTAAATACTTCAGAAAAATGAAAATGTATATCCACATAGAAACTTACACACAAATGTTTATAGTACTACTATTCATTATATCTAAAAAGTAGAAATAACCCACATGTCCCTGAAGTGATGAATAAATTTAAAAAGAAGTGGTATAACTTATAACCATGCAATTAATTATTTAGCCATAAAAAGGAAAGAAGTACTGATGCATGCTACAGCATGGATAAATGCTGAAATATTATGCTAACGAAAAGAAGCCATTCAGAAAACACCACACACTGTATGATTAAACTCATATAAAAGTCCAGAATAAATAAATCTAAAGAGACAGAAAGTAAATTAATGGTTACATAAGGCTGAAGTGGAGGTAAAGGAAATGAGATGTAATTGTTAAAAGATACAGAGTTACTTCCTCAGGTAATAAAGTGTTCTAAAATTGTAATTCCTTACATACTATCTCCAATATACATTTAAAAATTACAAGACGGCCAGGTGTGGTGGCTCACGTCTGTAATCCCAGCACTTTGGTAGGCCTAGGCAGGTGGATCACAAGGTCAGGAGTTCGAGATCAGCCTGGCCAACATAGTGAAACCCCGTCTCTATTAAAAATACAAAAAATTAGCCGGGCATGGTGGCAGGTGCCTGTAATCCCAGCTAATCGGGAGGCAGAGGCAGGAGAATAGCTTGAACCTGGGAGGCAGAGGTTGCAGTGAGCCAAGATCGCACCACTGCACTCAAGCCCAGGCAAAAGTGTGAGACTCCATCTCAAAAAAAAAAAAAAAAGAAATTACAAGACAGTCTAAGAAAAAAGACAATTTACTAATAGTTCAGAAAAAAATAGACAATATAAACAGACACACAGTTGATAAAGATGTTGAAAACAGGAACAATAAAATAAATATTATAAACACAGTAAGAGAATAAGAGATGGATAACATGGATGAAATATGTAAAGACTGAACCAAGGTAAAACTTACACATATTAATTAATGTATTATGTCTACTTAAAATATTTAAAAGCAAGCTGTATCCTGAACATTTGGGCACATGTTGTCAGGACCTCCTGAGGCTGTGTTACAGGTGAGTCCTTAACCTTGCCAAAATAAACTTTGTAAATTGAATGAGACCTGTGTCAGATATTTTGGGCTCACATAATAAAGGTACACTTGAGACTACGTAATTTATAAAGAAAATAGGTTTATTTGGCTCATGGTTCTGCAGGCTGCACAAGCCCATCTCACGTGCAAAGACGCAGATAGGATCAAAATAAAGGGATGGAGGAAGATCTACCAAGCAAAGGGAAAGCAAAAAAAAAAAAGCAGGCATTGCAATCCTAGTCTCTGATAAAACAGACTTTAAAACAACAAAGATCAAAAGAGACAAAGAAGGCCATTACGTAATGATAAAGGGATCAATTCAACAAGAAGAGCTAACTATCCTAAATATATATGCACCCAATTCAGGAGCACCCAGATTCATAAAGCAAGACCTTAGAGACCTACAAAGAGACTTAGACTCCCACACAATAATAATGGGAGACTTTAACACCCCACTGCCAATATTAGACAGATCAACCAGACAGAAGGTTAACAAGGATATCCAGGACTTGAACTCAGCTCTGCACCAAGCAGACCTAATAGACATCTACAGAACTCTCCACCCCATATCAAGAGAATGTACATTCTTCTTAGCACCACATCGTATTTATTCTATAATTGACCACATAATTGGAAGTAAAGCAGTCCTCAGCAAATGTAAAAGAGCAGAAATCACAACAAACTGTCTCTCAGATCACAGTGCAATCAAGTTAGAACTCAGGATTAAGAAACTCACTCAAAACTGCACAACTACATGGAAACTGAACAACTTGCTCCCGAATGACTATTGGGTAAATAACAAAATGAAGGCGGAAATAAAGATGTTCTTTGAAACCAGTAAGAACAAAGACACAACATACCAGAATCTCTGGAACACATTTTAACACTGCTTTAAAAGCAATGTGTACAGGGACATTTATAGCATTAAATACCCACAAGAGAAAGCAGGAAAGATCTAAAATCGACACCCTAACATCACAATTAAAAGAACTAGAGAGGCAAGAGCAAACAAATTCAAAAGCTAGCAGAAGGCAAGAAATAACTAAGATCAGAGCAGAACTGAAAGACATAGAGACACAAAAAACCCTTCAAAAAAAAAATGAATCTAGGAGCTGTTTTTTTTGAAAAGATCAACAAAATTGATAGACTGCTAGCAAGACTAATAAAGAAGAAAAAAGAGAAGAATCAAATAGATGCAATAAAAAATGATAAAGGGGATATCACCACTGATCCCACAGAAATACAAACTACCATTAGAGAATACTATAAACACCTCTACGCAAATAAACTAGAAAATCTAGAAGAAATGGATAAATTCCTGGACACATACACTCTCCCAAGACTAAACCAGGAAGAAGTTGAATCTCTGAATAGACCAATAACAGGCTCTGAAATTGAGGCAATAATTAATAGCCTAATAACCACAAAAAGTCCAGGACCAGACGGATTCACAGCCGAATTCTACCAGAGGTACAAAGACGAGCTGGTACCATTCCTTCTGAAACTATTCCAATCAATAGAAAAAGAGGGAATCATCCCTAACTCATTTATGAAGCCAACATCATCTTGATACCACAGCCTGGCAGAGACACAACAAAAAAAGAAAATTTTACACCAATATGCCTGATAAACATTGGTGCAAAAATCCTCAGTAAAATACGGGCAAATCGAATCCAGCAGCACATCAAAAAGCTTATCCACCACGATCAAGTCGGCTTCATCCCTGGGATGCAAGGCTGGTTCAACCTTGATTTATTGATTACGAAAATCAATAAACGTAATCCATCACATAAACAAAACCAATGACAAAAATGACACGATTATCTCAATAGATGCAGAAAAGGCCTTCAACAAAATTCAACAGCCCTTCATGCTAAAAACTCTCAATAAACTAGGTATTGATGGAATGTATCTCAAAATAATAAGAGCTATTTATGACGAACCCACAGCCAATATCATACTGAAGGGGCAAAAACTGGAAGCATTCCCTTTGAAAACTGGCACAAGACAAGGATGCCTTCTCTCACCACTCCTATTCAACATAGTGCTGGAAGTTCTGGCCAGGGCAATCAGGCAAGAGAAAGAAATAAAGGGTATTCAATTAGAGAATGAGGAAGTCAAATTGTCCCTGTTTGCAGATTACATGATTGTATATTTAGAAAACCCCATCATCTCAGCCCAAAATCTCCTTAAGCTGATAAGCAAATTCAGCAAATCTCAGGATACAAAATCAATGTGCAAAAATCACAAGTGTTCCTATACACCATTAACAGACAAACAGAGACCCAAATCATGAGTGAACTCGCATTCACAATTGCTACAAAGAGAATAAAATACCTAGGAATCCAACTTACAAGGAATGTGAAGGACCTCCTCAAGGAGAACTACAAACCACTGCTCAGTGAAATAAAAGAGGACACAAACAAATGAAAGAATATTCCATGCTCATGGATAGGAAGAATCAATATTGTGAAAATGGCCATATTGCCCAAAGTAATTTATAGATTCAATGCCATCTCCATCAAGCTACAAATGACTTTCTTCACAGAATTGGAAAAAAACTACTTTAAAGTTCATATGGATCCAAAGAAGAGCCCACATTACCAAGACAATCCTAAGCAAAAAGAAAGAAGCTGGAGGCATCATGCTACCTGACTTCAAACTATACTAAAAGGCTATAGTAACCAAAACAGCATGGTACTGGTAACAAAACAGAGATATAGACAAATGGAACAGAACAGAGGCCTCAAAATAACACCACACATCTACAACCATCTGATCTTTGACAAACCTGACAAAAACAAGAAATGAGGAAAGGATTCCCTATTTAATAAATGGTGCTGGGAAAACTGGCTAGCCATATGTAGAAAGCTGAAACTTGGTCCCTTCCTTACACCTTATACAAAAATTAATTCATGATGGATTAAAGACTTAAATGTTAGATGTAAAACCATGAAAACCCTAGAAGAAAACCTAGGCAATACCATTCAGGACACAGGCATGGGCAAGGACTTCATGACTAAAACACCAAAAGCAATGGCAACAGAAGCCAAAATAGACAAATGGGATCTAATTAAACTAAAGAGCTTCTGCATGGCAAAAGAAACTACCATCAGAGTGAACAGGCAACCTACAGAATGGGAAAAAATTTTTGCAATCTACCCATCTGACAAAGGGCTAATGCCCAGAATCTACAAAGAACTCAAACAAATTTACAAGAAAAAAACAAACAACCCCAACAAAAAGTAGGCAAAGGATATGAACAGACACTTCTGAAAAGAAGACATCTATGCAGCAAACAGACACGTGAAAAAATGCTCATCATCACTGGTCATCAGAGAAATGCAAATCAAAACCACAATAAGATACCATCTCACACCAGTTAGAATGGCAATCATTAAAAAGTCAGGAAACAACAGATGCTGGAGAAGATGTGGAGAAATAGGAATGTTTTACACTGTTGGTGGGAGTGTAAATTGGTTCAACCATTGTGGAAGACAGTGTGGCAATTCCTCAAGGATCTAGAACTAGAATTACCATTTGACCCCCATTACTGGGTATATACCCAAAGGATTATAAATAATGCTACTATAAAGACACATGCACATGTGTGTTTATTGCAGTGCTACTCAAAATAGCAAAGACTTTTAACCAACCCAAATGTGCAGCAATGATAGGCTGGATTAAGAAAATGTGGCACATATACACCATGGCATACTATGCAGCCATAAAAAAGGATGAGTTCATGTCCTTTGCAGGGACATGGATGAAACTGAAGCTGGAAACCATCATTCTCAGCAAAATATCACAAGGACAGAAAACCAAACACTGCATGTTGTCACTCATAGGTGGGAATTGAACAATGAGATCACTTGGATACAGGGTGGGGAACATCACACACTGGGGCCTTTCAGGGGCTGGGGAGCTGGGGGAGGGATAGCATTAGGAGAAATACCTAATGTAAATGATGAGTTGATGCTGCAGCAAATCAACATGGCACATGTATACCTACGTATCAAACCTGCACTTTGTGCACACGTACCCTAGAACTTAAAGTACAATTAACAACAACAACAACAAAAAAGAAAAGTGAAGGGGGAGCACGCATGTCACATGTCAAGTGAGGGAGTAAGAGAGTTGAGAGGAAGGGCAAATCTGCTTTTTATTTTTATTTATTTATTTTTTGAGACAGAGTCTCACTCTGTCACCCAGGCTGGAGTGCAGTGGTGCAATCTTGGCTCAGTGCAACCTCTGCTTCCTGGGTTCAAGCAATTCTCCTGCCTCAGCCTCCCAAGTAGTTGGGACTACAGGCACATGCCACCATGCCCGGCTAATTTTTTGTTTTTTTTTTTAGTAGAGATGGGGTTTCACCATGTTAGCCAGGATGGTCTGGATCTCCTGACCTCATGATCTGCTTGCCTTGGCCTCCCAAAGTGCTGGGATTACAGGTGTGAGCAACCATGCCCTACCGGGCAATACTCTTTTTAACAATCAGATCTTGTGGTAACTAACAGAGTGAGAACCCACAGATTACCACAAGGATGGAACCAAGGCATTCATGAGGGATCCACCCCCATGACCAAAACATCTCCCACTAGCTCCCACCTCCAACAATGGTGATTAAATTTCAACATGAGATTTGGAAGGGACAAATATCAAAACTGTATCATTCCACCCCTGGCCTCCCCAAATCTCATGCCCTTTTCACACTGCAAATTCACACTGGGGGACTATTCTCAATAGTCCCCTAGTTTTAACTCATCCCAGCATCAACTCCAAAGTCCAAAGTCCAAAGTCCAGTTTATCTGAGACTCAAGGCAAGTTACTTCCACCTATGAGTCTGTAAAGTCAAAAACCAGTTATTTCAGTTATTTACTTCCAAGATACAATGGTGGTACAGACATTGGGTAAACATTCCCATTCCAAAAGAGGGAAATTGGCCAAATAAAACTAGCAATAGGCTCCACAGAAGTCCCAAACCCAGCAGGGCAGACACTAAACCTTAAAGCTCTAATAAAATCCTTGACTGTATGTCCCACATCCAGAGCACTCTGGTGCAAGGTGTGAGTTCCCAAAGCCTTGGGCAGCTCTGCCCCTGTGGCTTTACAGGGTGCAGCCCTTGTAGCTGCTGTCACCACAGGGTTGGAGTTGAGTGCCTTTAGCTTTTCCAGGCTCTAGATGCAAGCTGCCAGTGCTGGATCATTCTCAGGTCTAAAGGGCAGTGATCCTCTTCCCACAGCTTCACTAGGCAGTGCCCTGGTGGGTACTCTGTGTGCTGACTCCTTGGGGAAATGGAAACGTGGAATTGGAGCCCCCACACAGAGAAGCTGTGTAGAGACACAGTAGAGGCTCTCTTGTAGCAGGCTTTTGCCTGGGCATCCAGACTTTCCAATACATCCTCTGAAATCTAGGTGGAAGCTGCCAAGACTCCACCACTCTCGTGCATGCTTGCATTCTGCACCCCTGCAGATACCACCACATGGAAGCTACCAAAGCATAAAATGTGTGCCCTCTGATGCAGCAGCCCAAGCTGTATCTGGGGCCATATAGCTATCACTGGAGCTGGAGTGGCCTGGATTCAAGGAGCAGTGTCCTTAGGCTGCGCAGGGCAGCAGGGCACTAGGCCTGGCCCCTGAAACCATTCTTTTTTCATAGGCCTCTGGGCCTGTGATGGGAGGAGCTGCCTGAAAGACTTCTGAAATGCCTTCAAGGCCTTTTTCCCACTGTCTTGAATGTTAGAATGTGGGTCCCTTTTAGTCATGCAAATCTCTCTAGCGAGATCTTGCTCTGCAGCCACTTAGATTCTGAAAATACTCTTTCCTTCTCTAACACTCAGCCAGACTGCAAACTTTCCAAACTTTTATGCTCTGCTTCCCTTTCAATTATAAGTTCCAACTTTAAGTCATTCCTTCACTCCCAGATCTGATCATAGGCTGTTAGAAGCAGCCACACTACTTCTTGCATGCTTCACTGCTTAGACATTTTTTCTGCCAGTTACCCTTGGTCATCACTCTTAAGTTCAACCTTCCACAAATTACTACAGCATGGACATAATGCAGCCAAGTTCTTGACTAATGGGTAACAAGGGTGACCTTCATTTCAGTTACCAGTAAGTTCTTAATTTCCATCTGAGACCTCATCAGCATGGCCTTCACTTTCCATATTTCTATTAGCATTGTAGTTACATTTAACCAGTCTCTAAGAAATTCTAGACTTTCTGTCGTTTTCCTGTCTTCTTCTGAGCCCTCCAAACTCTTCCAACCTCTGTCCATTACCCAGATCCAAAGCAGTTTCCACATTTTTAGGCATCTTTATAATAATGTCCCACGCTTTGGGACCAATTTTCCACATAAGTCCATTTTGGACTGCCAGGAAGAAACACCTGAGACTGGGTAATTTATGAAGAGGTATATTTGGCTCACAGTTCTGCAGGCTATACAAGTGCAGCACCAGCAACTGCTTCCTGTCAGGACCTCAAAAAGCTTCCACTAACGGTAGATGGTGATGGAAAAACACACATTTTACAGGGCAAGAGAGGGAGCGACAGGGTGAAGAAATGGTGCCAGCCTCTTTTTAACAATCAGATCCTCCACTACCACAACAATGGCACAAATCCATGCACAAGGGATCTTCCCCCATGGCCCAACACTTCCCACAAGGCCCCACCTCCACCACTGGGGAAGGTTATGATTCTACTTATATTACATTCTTGAAATGACAAAGGACATGGAGGAAAAAAATAGTGTTTTCAAGTATGAATTTTATTGCATTTATGAAACAAGTTGTTCAAATATTCTGTACTTTTTTGTCCACTTGACATATCATTAATATTGAATCTATGTAAAGCAGCTCACTTTTCCAATCTGTTGTTCCATCTCAGGCAAGCAATGTTAAAAGTTTTGCTTATGTCCCATCTACTCAATAGAGTCCCTTTGTGTGAGACAAACCTCATGATCAGTTCATGACCAGAATCAGTGAATAACCCCCAGGGTACAAAATGGCAATTACAAGGTCACCCTCTTTCTGGAATTCCAATTGTTTCAAAATCCATTGTCTTGACAACTTTCCAATTTATTTAAAAACATAACTTCTGAAATTTTTATTTTTTAAGTTGTTGATGTGGGAGCATTGGGCTCCCATGGTCTAAAAGATTATACTCAGAAATGTAAGTTTATGATCTATGACACTGACATTTTTAAGAAATGGTGCCAGTTGTTTTGCTTAATATACCAAATTAAGAATTTTTCTGTTATCTCATGGTCATTTAACTTTTTTCTCTAACTTCAATATTTTTGGTAAAGTGAAATTTGGTATAGAGTGGTGGGAGAAACTATAGAAAAAGGAGCAGGCCTTCTGAAAGGTCAGAAGGCTCTGCATAGCTTTGGGGGAGAATAGCTGAAGGCAGCTGTTTTCTGACCCTGAGGCAGAGGGCAAGGAATAGGTACAAGGGAGTGTAGGGGAATTTATCCTGATCAAGCTTGTTTACTTATATTGACCAGGAATGACCTGTGTGTGACATTTCCTGAAAGGGGAACAATAAATGTTAATTACCTGCAGGTTGTGTTGGCTTCAGGTTTTTGGCATTGTGCCTGCACTGAATAAAAGCAAACAGCACCAGCTTCTCAGGGCTGCATTTTGACCACTTGAGCCAGGCAGTCCCCTAGCTGCTCTTACACTGCATACCTGTGTCTGAGTACTCCTTTCAGTCTTTTTGATGTCACTGTTTAGGGCTATGAACTTTCCTCTTAGCACCACCTTTGCTGCATCCCAGAGGTTTTGATAGATTGTGTCATTATTGTTGTTCAGTTTGAAGAATTTTTTAATTTCCATCTTGATTTTGTTTTTCACCCAATGCTCATTCAGGAGCAGGTTATTTAATTTCCATGTATTTGCATGGTTTTGAAGATTCCTTTTGGAGTTGATTTCCAGTTTTATTTCCCTGTGGTCTGAGAGAGTGCTTGATATAATTTAAATTGTCTTAAATTTATTGAGGCTCATTTTATGATCTATCACATGGTCTATCTTGAAGAAAGTTCCATGTGCTGTTGAATAGAATGTGTATTCTGTGGTTGTTGGATGAAATGTTCTGTATATATCTGTTTAGTCCATTTGTTCCAAAGTATAGTTTAAATCCATTGTTTCTTTATTGACTTTCTGTCTTGATGACCTGTCTAGTGCTGTCAGTGTTCCTATTATTGTTTTATAAATTGGGGAGTTCCACTGCTAGGTGCATATATGTTTAGGATTGTGGTGTTTTCCTGTTGGACAAGGTCTTTTACCATTATATAATGTCCCTCTTTGTCTCTTTTAACTGCTGTTGCTTTAAAGTTTGTTTTGTCTAATAGAAGAATAGCTACCGCTGCTCACTTTTGGTGTCCTTTTCCATGAAATGCTTTTTTCCATCCCTTTACTTTATGTGAGTCCTATGTGTTAGGTGAGTCTCCTGAAGGCAGCAGATAGTTGGGTGCTGAGTTCTTATCCATTCTGCAGTTCTGTACCTTTTAAGTGGAGCATTTAGGCCATTTACTTTCAATGTTAGTATTGAGATGTGAGGTACCATTGCATTCATTGTGCTATTTGTTGCCTGTGTACTTTGGTTTTTTTGTTTCTTGTTTTTGCTTTTTAACTCATATTTTTGTTTTATAGGTCCCATGTGATTTACACTTTAAAGAGGTGGTTCTGCTTTGATGACTTTCCAGGATTTGTTTCAAGATTTAGAGCTCCTTTTAGCAGTTCTTGTAGTGGTGGCTTTGTAGTGGTGAGTTCTCTCAGCATTTGATTGTATGAAAAAGATTGTATCTTTCCTTCTTATATGATGCTTAGTTTCGCTGGATACAAAATTCTTGGCTGATAATTGTTTTGTTTGAGGAGGCTGAAGGTAGAGCTCCAATCCCTTCTTGCTTGTAGGGTTTCTGCTTAGAAAACTGCTGTTAATCTGATAGGTTTTCCTTTATAAGTTACCTGGTGCATCTGTCTCACAGCTCTTAAGATTCTTTCCTTCATCTTAACTTTGGATAATCTGATGACAATGTGCCTAGGTGGTGATTTTCCCAGGTGTTCTTTGTGCTTCTTATATTTAAATGTCTAGGTCTCTAGCAAGGTCAAGGATGGTTTCCTCAATTACTCCCCCAAATATGTTTTCCAAGCTTTTAGAATTCTCTTCTTCCTAAGGAACACTGATTATTCTTAGGTTTACTTATTTAACATAATCCCAGACTTTTTGGAGGCTTTGTTCATAATTTCTTTTTCTTCTTTCTTTGTCTTTGTTGAATTCGGTTATTCGAAGACCTTGTCTTCAAGCTCTGGATTTATTTCTTCTACTTGTTCAATTGTATTGCTGAGACTTTCCAGAGCATTTTGCATTTCTCTAAGTGTGTCCAATGTTTCCTGAATTTTTTATTATTCTTTAAGCTATTTCCTGGAATATTTCTCCATTCATTTCTTGTATCTTTTTTTAGACTTCCTTGCATTGGGCTTCACCTTTCTCTGGTGCCTGATCAGCTTAATAACCTCCTGAATTCTTTTTCAGGTAAATCATGGATTTCTTCTTGGTTTGGATCAATTGCTGGTGAACTAGCGTGATTTTTGGGGGGTGTTAAAGAGGCTTGTTTTGTCATATTACCAGAGTTGGTTTTCTGGTTCCTTCTCATTTGGGTAGGCTGTCAGAGAGAAGGCCCAGGACTGAAGGCTGTTGTTCAGATTCTTTTGTCCCACAGGATGTTCCCTTGATGTAGCACTCTTCCCCTTTTCCTATGGATGTGGCTTCCTGTGAGCAGTACAGTGATTGTTGTCTCTTTTCTGGGTCTAGCCACCCAGCAAGTCTACCCAGCTCTGGGCTGGTACTGGGGGTTGTCCGCACAGAGTCCTGTGATGTGAACCATCTATGGATCGCTCAGCCATGGATACCAATGCCTGTTCTGGTGGAGGTGGCAGGGAGTGCAATGGACTCCATGAAGGTTCTTAGCTTGGTGGTTTAATGCTCTTTTTGTGCTGGTTGGCCTCCTGCCAGGAGGTGGTGCTTTCCAGAGAGCATCAGCTGTGGTAGTATGGAGAGGTACCCCTGGTGGGTGGGGCCCTAGAACTCCCAAGGTTATATGACCTTTGTCTCCAGCTACCAGGGTAAGCAGGGAAGGACCATCAAGTGGGGGCAGGGCTAGGCGTGTCTGAGCTCAGCCTCTCTTTGGGTGCATCTTGTTGCAGCTGCTGTGGGGGATGGGAGTGAGGTTCCCAGGTCAATGGAGTTGTTTCCTAGAATTATGGCTGCCTCTGCTGAGTCATCCAGGTTGTCAGGGAAGTGGGGGAAGGCCAACAGTCACAGGCCTCACCCAGCTTCCATGCAAACCAAAGGGTCGATCTCACTCCCACCATGCACCCCCTAACAGCCCCGAGTCTGTTACCAGGTGGTAGGCAAGCCAGGCTTGAGAACTTGCTCCAGGCTACCTGCCTCCCAGTTGCGAAAGGGCTTGGTTCTTCCCCTGCCTGTGGAGTCTGCACACTGGATTCACACCCTTCCCCCGAGTTCTGGCCAAGAAACTTCTCAACCCATTCAAATTACTATAGAGTTCAGCTGGAAACTGCCTTCTCCCTATGGTGCTTATCTCCCCACCTCGCCCCACTCCTCTGGCCACCCTCCTGATGGATTCCTGTGGTGCCAGGTAGGACTGGCCTGCTTGGGAACCTGGCAAGCTCCCAGGGCCTTTCTGCTGCTTCCTCTACCCCTGTATTTTGCTCAGCTCTCTAAGTTGACTCACCCCCAGGTTAAGGTAGGAAACTTCTGCAAACAAACCTTCAGTTTCTCCAGTGGGGGTGTGTGTTCAGAAGAGGAGACTCTCCCTTTCCCACTTCCACAGTTGGGGCACTCACAAGATCTGGAGTGTCTTGTGGGTCTCGCAGGAGCAGTCTGCTTCCTTCAGAGGGTCTGTGGGTCCTCTCAGGATTGCTGGTTCATTCTTGCAGTCAATCTGGCACTAAAATTCACAATGTGAGCCTCTGCACACTGTTCTGTCCATCCAAGTTGGAGCTGCAATCTAGTCCTACCTCCTGTCCGCCATGATGACCTGCCTCTCCCTTGCGATTTTTAGATCCAAAAATGTCTTCCTATATATTTGACATACAGATTTAAGTTGGCAATATCTTCTTTTAGGTCTCTGACTGAATCCACGACCTTCATTACCTTCTACTTTCTGCTATTTCCGTTAGGAAATCACTTTTGAGTCTTATTTTCCTCTCTTAATGATAATGTATCTCTTCTTCCATTATTTTAAAGAATTTATCCTTGACATTGATTTTTAGTAATTTTAGTATGCTGTAACTCAGTATGGTTGACTTTCATTGACATTACTTTATAACATTTTCTTGAATTTTGGGATTTCTTTCTTTGCTCTTGTATCATTCTTTAGCCAGTATTTCTTTAAGTACTGTTTTACCCTATTCTGTCTCCACCATCCTTCTTCACTCCACTGACAATAATATTTCTCATTATATCCAATGCATCTCTTATAATGCTTCATCTAAAATCATTTTTTTGTCTCTCTGCAACTCCACCTAAATATTTTCCCCAACAAATCTTCCAGATTAATACTACTCTTTCCTCTATGTCTAATGTGTTTTCAAATGGATACACTAGTTTCTTAATTTTAAGTGTCAAATTTTACTTCTAGAATATCCACTTGATCCTTTGTACGACCTACAGTTCTCTGCAAAACGTATTTGTCAATCTTGTTATTTCATTTTAACATCCATGTTTATTAATTCCATTATTTGGGTTTCCTTGGGGTATAAAATGGTTCCTTGGGTAAGTCTTGTTTTCCCATATACTCAAGTGATTGCCAGATATTTTATTATCAGATGAAATGCAAAAACTTATAGATCAACTCTAGATGACTTTATCTTCCACCAGAGATAATTTACTCATGCTTCTGTTAGGCAGATGGGCTACAGAAACTAGAAATCCAGGAGTACATTGATTTATTCAAGAAATAATATCTGAAGTTGGAATTCATACTCTATGAAAAAATAATATACATCCACTTCAGCCTTACACTTGTTAGGAGTCCCAGCTGAAAGTTGGGCTTGTTTGCCAAAGTCTCATCTCCTTCCCAATCATTTCAACATTTGTAATTGTACCATGAGTCTTCTGAAAGTGGTGCATGGTTTTGCATCGTCTTAGCATCTGCTTTCAAAACTGGCATTGCCACAAGTTGAGAAAAAAGCTGCATCAATGATAGGCTCACTTCTTTGGGCTTCGTTTATTTGTAAAGGTTGGCCTCATGATTCACCAGTACCTGTGTAGCTCTTTGATGCCTTCTAAAAGACTTTTATATTTCAACACAAAGCTAATTAAAATAAAACTCACAAAAAAAGCATCTATCATAAGTAGAGTTACATTTTTTTTTACAATACAAAAATGTAAGCACTATCACAATCAAGAAGTAAAAGCTAGCCATAACTCCAAAAATTTCCTTTGCAGTCACTTCCCCCATTCCCAGGCACAAACAGTTTTACCTTGTATAATTACAGATATTTTTGCCTTTTCTAAAATATCATAGGAATGAAATTATATATATAATTTCTAGCTACATTCATTACGTTTTAAAATTTCATCCATGTTTTTAAAATTTCATTTTACTTTTTAATGTTTAATTCTTATGAATATTTTTGATATAAGCATACAATATGTTATAATCAAATTTGGGTGATTAGGATATCCACCACCCAAAACATTTATTTCTTTGTGCTGGGAACATTCCAAATCTTCTCTTATAGTTATTTAAAAATATACAATAAATTATTGTTAACTATTTCACCTTGTTGTGCTATCAAACACTAGAAATTATTCCTTTTAATTGTTCTTTTCTACCCATTAACTGACCTTTCTTCATTCAACCCTCCCCACTACTACTCCTAGCCTCTGGTAACCACCATTCTATTCACTGCCTCCATGAAATCAGTTGTTTTAGCACCCACATGAGTGAGAACATGCAATATTTGTCTTTCTGTGCCTGGCTTATTTCACTTAACTTAGCGTCATCAAGGCTCATCCCTATTGCTGCAAATAACAGTTTTTTTTGTTTTGTGTGGTTTTTTTTTTCCAAGACCAGATCTCACTGTTGTCACACAGGCTAGGGTGAAGTGAGTTAATCATGGCTCACTGCAGCTTCAACCTCCTAGGCTCAAACAATTCTCCCACTTAAGCCTCCCAAATAGCTAGGACTACAGGAACATGCCACCATGCCCAACTAATAATTAACTTTTTGTAGACACAGGATCTCGCTGTGTTGCCCAAGTTGGTCCTGAGCTCCTGGGGTCAAGTGATGCTCCCATCTCAGCCTCCCAAAATATTGAGATTACAAGAAAGAGCCACCAAGCCAGAACAATTTCATTCTTTTTAAGGCTGAATAATATCCCATTGTGTATATATACTGCCTTTTCTTTCTTCATTCATCCACTGATGGAACACACAGGTTGATTCTATATCTCAGCTATTATGAATAGTGCTACAATTAACATAGTGGTGCGGATCTCTTCAGTATGCCGATTTCCTTTCTTTCAAATATACACCCACCAGTAATATTGTTGGATAGTATAGTAGTTCTATTTTCAGTATTTTGAGGAAGCTTCATAGTATTTTCCATAGTGACTGTACTAATTTACACTTTCAACAGTGTATAAGCATTCCTCTTTCTCCACATTCTTGGCAGCATTTATTTTGTTTTTGATAAAAGCCATTTAACTAGGGTGAGGTGATATCTTATGGTGGTTTTGATTTGCATGTCAAATCAAATTGATTTGATTTGATTTGATTATGTGATGTTGAGCATTTCTTCATATATCTGTTGACAATTTGTGTCTTCTTTTTACAAATGTCTATTGAAATCTTTTGCCTATTTTATATAGAAATATTTGTTTTTTATTGCTATTTAAAATCCTTATATATTCTGGTTATTAATCCCTTTTTGGATGACTAGTTTTCAAATATTTCCTTCCATTCTGTAGGTTGTCTATTTACATTGTTTCTTTCTGTGCAGTTTTTTAGCTTGTTGTTATCCCATTTTTAAATTTTGGCTTTGGTTGCCTGTCAGGTCTTACTCAAGAAGTCTTTGCCCAGACAAATGTTCTGAAACATTTGCCCAGTTTTCTTCTAGTAGTTTCATATCTTATGTTTAAGCACCATCCTTTCCCTAATGTATGGTCTTGGCTTGTTTGTCAAAAGAGCTGATTGTTAATGTATGAATTTATTTCTGGACTCTCTATTCTATTCTACTGGTTTGTGTGTCTGTTTTTGTTCCAGTACTATGCTATTTTGTTTACTATAGCCTTGTAGTATATTTTGAGGTAACATAATGTGATACATCTGACTTTGTTACTTTGTTACATCTGACTTTTGTGATTTTTGTTCACGACTGCTTTGGCTATTCAGGTCTTCTGTGAGTCCATACAAATTTAAGGATTGTTTTCCCACTATGAAGAATGACACTGGTTTCATTAAATCTGTTGATCACTTTGGTTAGTATAAACATTTTAACAATATTAATTCTTCTAATGCATGAACATGTGATATCGTTCAATTTTTTTGGTATCTGCTTCAATCTCTTTCATCAGTATTTTCTAGTTTTCATTGTAAATACCATTAACCTCCTTGGTTAAATTTATTCCGAAGTATTTAATTTTTTGGAGCTATTATAAATGGGACTGCTTCCTTAGTTTTTCAGATAGTTCTTTATTGAAATATAGAAATGCCATTACATTATTCACTGACATGCATGTTGATTTTGTATCCTGGAACTTTATTGAATTTATCAGTTCTAACATATTTTTGTCAGAATCTTTATGTTTTTCTGAAAATAACATCATCTGTGAATAATGAAAATTTAAGTCCTTCCTTTTCAATTCTGATGTCCTTTCTTTCTTCTCCCTCAATAATTACCCTGGCTAGAATTTCTGGTGTGATACTGAATACAATTGTTAAAAGTGGGTATCTTGTCTTGTTTCAGATCTTGGAACAAAAGGCTTCCAATTTTTCCGTTTGTCAATATCATGCTGTGAGTTTCTCATACATGGCCTTTACTGTGTTTAAGTATGTTCCTTCTCTACCCAGTTTGCTGTTTTTATCATGAAGGAATGTAGAATTACATCAAATGCCTTTTTTTTGGCATCTATTGACATGATCTATGGTTTTTGTCCTTGATAACGTTAATATATTCAATTTTATTGACTGGGCCAGGCGTGGTGGCTCACACCTGTAATCCCAGCACTTTGGGAGGCCGAGGTGGGTGGATCAATTGGGGTCAGGAATTTGAGACCAGCCTGGCCAACATGGTGAAACCGTCTCCACTAAAAATACAAAAATTAGCCAGGCATGGTGGCACATGCCTGTAATCCCAGCTACTCAGGAGGCTGAGGCAGAATTGCTTGAACCCAGGAGGGGGAGGTTGCAGTGAGCCAAGATCATACCACTCCACTCCAGCCTGTTCTTGCTTGTCTAGTTCTTCAAGGTATACCATTAGGTTATTTATTTGGAGTCTTTATTGATTTGGCATTTATTATTATAAAGTTCCTTGTTAGTACTGTTCTGCTGTATCCTCATAGTTTTGGTATGTTGTGGTTCCATCATCGTTGGTCTCAATAGATTTTTAAACTTCATTTAAAATTTCTTCACTGACCTATTGGTTGTTAGGAACATGTTTAATTTTGATGTATTTGTATAGTTTCCAATGTTTCTCTTGTTATTGCTTCCTAGTTTTATTCCAGTGTGGTCAGATACTTGATATTAGTTTGATTTTTTAAAAATTTGTTAAGCTTTGTGTCATAACATATAGTTTATTCTGCAGAATTCTGCTTGTGCTGATGAAAATGTGTATTCTGCAGCTATTAGAAAAAATGTTCTATAAATGTCTTCTAGTTCCATTAGGTCTAGAGTGTAGTTTAATTTTACTGTTTCTTTTTGTCCTAATGACATGTACATTGCTGAAAATGGGACACGGCAGTTGCCTTTTATTATATTGCAGTCTACCTCTCCCTTTAAACCAATTAATATATGTTTTATATGTTTAATTACTCCAATAATGGTTGCATATATATTTACAGTTGCTCATTCCTCTTGGTAAATTGGCCACTTTACCATTACATTGATGTTGTCTCTAATTTTTAGTTTTTGACATGAAGTCTATTTTATCTAAGTATAGTAGCTACTTCTGAGATTTTTGATTTCCTATTGCATGAAATATCTTTTTTCATCCATTAACTTTCAGTCTATGTGTGTCCTTATAGATAGAGTGAGTTTCTAGCAGGCAGCATATACCTGGGTCTTTAAAAAAAAAAAAAAATTCAGCCACTCCATTTCTTTCAAATGGAGAATTTAGTCCCTTTAGATTCAATTCTAATATTATTAGGAAAAATTTACACCTGCCATTTTGTTGCTTTCTGGTTGTTTTGTGAATCATTTCTTCCTTTCTTACTATCTTTTCTGTGTAAAAGTGATTTTGTCAAGTAGTATATTTTAATTCTTTGGCTTTGATATCAATGTATTATGAGTTTTTGCTTTGTGGTTATAAGGATTACAAAAAATATTTTATAATAAGTTACTTTAAACTGATTACACCTTAACTTTGGTCAGTACAAGGAAATACTAAAAAACTCTAAGCTCTAAGTTTATTACCCCTACTTTTAGACTTTTTGTTGTCTCTGTATCTTTTTATATTGCCTATTTCTTAAGCAATATTACTTTTGGTAGGTTTATGTTTTAGTTTTCATGCTAAACTTTCTAGCATCTTATACACAATTACAGCATTAGAGTGCTCTGAATGTTGTGTGCTTAGATTTACCAGTGAGTTTTCCATCTTCAGATGATTTCTTGTTGCACATTAGAGCCCTTTTCTTTCAGAGTAAAAAAAATCTTTAGGTTGTCTTGTAAGATAGGTCTAGTGGTGACAAATTTCTTTCAGCTTCTGTTTGTCTGGGAAGTCTAGTTCTTTATGTTTGAAGGATATCTTTGCTGGATACAGTATTCTCAGTGGAAGTTTTTTTGTTGTCCTTCAGCACTGTCTTCCCACTTCCTCCTGATTGATAAGGTTTCTGTTGAGAAGTCTGCTTCCAGATGTATAGGAGCTCCCTTATACATTATTTACTTCTTTTCTCTGCCTGCTTTTAGGATCCCTTTTTTTGTCCCTGAAACAGAGTTTAACTATATGCCTTGTGGTATTCTTATTCAGGCTTAATTCTCTTGGTGTTCTCTGATCTTCTTGTATCTGAAGATTCATATCTTTATCTAGGTTTGGAAAGTTCTCTATTATGTCTGAATAAACTTTCTACCCCAATTGCTTTCTCTATATCCCCTTTAAGACCAATAACTTGTATTTGCTTTTTGATGCTGTTTTCTACATCTTATAAACATCTTTTTTCTTTTCCATTTTTCTCTCCTCTGTGTATTTTTAAATAGCCTGAGCTCATTAATTTTCTCTTCTGTTTGATCAGTTCTGCTGTTGAGACAGACATTTTTCTGATGATCAATTGAATTTTTAGCTCCAAGATTTGTTTAGTTTTTGATAATTATTTCAAACTTTTTTACAGTTCTCTGAAAGAATCCTTGTTTCCTTCTGTTTTATTGTAGTTTACTGAGTTTCCAAAAATATATATGTATATTGAATTCTCAGTCTGGAAGGTCACATATCTCTGTCACTCTAGGATTGATCACTGGTGCCTCATTTAGTATATTTGGTGAGGCCATATTTTCCTGGATGTCTGTGATGCTTTTGGACATTCCTAAATGTCTGCACATGCACTGCAGATTTACGTATTTATTCCATTCTTCACAGTCTGACCTTGCTTATAACTCCTTTTTCAGAGGGCTCTCCAAGAGTTCAAAGTGGCTGTTAACTGCAGCCACTTCAGCAGTAGAGGGTACCCTAAACCTAAGAGTGCTGTGACACTTGCAGACTCCTAGCCCTAATGAATTTAGAAATGACGGAGAATTCCTTGGGTTCCCAGAGAAATCCTTACTCTCTTCTGTCTTTCCTCCAAGCCAATGAGTCCCTCTCTAGGCCTGGCTTCTTGGTGTTGGGGGAGGGTTAATGCAAGCACTGTCAGGGCCACCAAAGCTGATATTGCATAACAACCAAGATCCAGTCTGCCAGACCAGTACAGTACCTGAGTTTGTGCAAGGCCAACAGCTGCTACTGTCTGATTGCCACTGAATTTTATTCAAAACCCAAGGATAATTTAGTCAAAGGAAGGTGAAGCATGGAGGGACTTGGGTCCCATCAGGGCAGTAGATTCTCTTCTGGCCTCAGATGAGTGTAGAAGCACCATCCAGGAGTAATGGTCTGGAATCAGAAGCTTCAGGATTTCTGCCATTGCTTTATTTTACTGAGGATGGGCTGTCACTCTCCTTCCCCAAAGCAGGAGTCTCTCTCCTGTGCTGCACTTCCTGGAGTTGGAGGATGGGTGATCCATGTACTCCCATGGTCACTGCAGCTGGTCCCTTGCTGAATCAAGCCAAAGTAAACAGCCTCTGAAAGCAATACAGCACCAGGGCTTGCTCAAGAACTGCAGTTAACATGGCCTAGCTGTCAGAGAAATTTATCCAGGGCCTCAGGGAACTTTAGCCAGTTGGTGGCAAAGCAGACCAAGTCTTGGGTTCCTGCTACTGGGGTAGTGAATTCTCCTCTAGCCCAGAGCTATTTTAAGTGCTCCCTCCATGGGCATTGGTAGAATTTTGCCTGGTGCCGTTTCATTATTACAAGGCAGCACTGAGTTATTATGCAAATTTCCACTCATGTCACTGTCCCCCAAGCACAGAGATACTCTCTTCCTGCTATGCTGCCTGAGTCTGGGGAAGCAGTGTTACAGGCAATGTGAGAACATCTTTCCTACCTTCTTCAATGCATTTTTCCTCATTATTATGCTAAAACTGTGATCCATCACCTCAATTATTGCTGGTGAGGTACTGGTGACCCCCCTCACTTGAATTTCTCGTTCTTATGAAGGTGCTTTCTTGCTTGGATAGTTGTTCAGTTTGACATTCATGCAGAGTGAACAATTGCTAGAGGGTTCTATTCGGCCATCTTTCTCCACCTCACATCCATGTTTTTGCATGTTATTTCTTTCCTTTTATTGATTAGCATTTGATTCCATGAATATAGCACAATGTATATATCCACTATTCTTTTCTGGAACACTTATGTCCAGGTTGGGGTTATTATGAATAAGGCTATGAAATTTCAGGTACACGTCTTTGTGTGAATTTCTGTTTTCATTTCTCTTAGGTAAAAACGTGTCCTATGGAATTGCAGTTAATTTGGTAATTCTAGATTTACAGTTTAAAAAAAAAAAAAAAACCCTGTCAATTTTTCAGAGTGACTCTATGACTTTACTAACCAGAAATGTATACAAATTCCAATTTCAAGTCATGTTTTTAAAAAAGACGATCAATTAACTATATGCATTTGTCTATTTCAGGACTCTATTGTGCTATTGGTCTATTTGTCTATCTATGTTAATACTATATTATCTCTTTTACTGCAACATTATAATACATCTTGAAACCAGGTACAGTAAGTCCTCCACCTGTTTGAAGATTCCTTTGGCTATTCTAAATGCTTTGAATTTCCAGATTTTAGAAACAACTTGTCAATTTATTTAAAATATACTGTTGGAATTTTGCTTGGGGTTACACTGAATTCATAAACCACCAAGCAGAAATTGAAAATCCTAACAATATTGAGTCGTCCAATATATTTAGTAACATATCTTTCCATTTATTTAGGTATTTTAAGTTTCTTCTCATCAGTGTTTTGTAACTTGTAGTGTAAAGGTCTTACAGGTCTTACATGTGTGTCACTGAATGGTTCCTAAGTATATGGCTGTTTTATGCTATTGTAAATATGTTATTCTTCATTTTCCAATTATTCATTAATACAGAAATGCATATTATCAATTGTCAAATTACTTTTTTTTAATCTGTTGATAATAATCACATGGTTTTTCTCATTTTGCTATGTGGTGAATTATATTGCTGGGTTAAGCCTAACATATATACAACCTTTTACATTGCTAAATTCTATTTCTTTTTATCTTAAGTATTTCTTGCTTCCATATTCACATGAAATACTGATTTTTAAATTTCTTTTATTGTACCATTTTGTCAAGTTTTGTAGTGGGATTGATATGGTTTGGATTTGTGTCCCCATCCAAATCTCATGTTCAATTGTAATCCCCAGTGTTGGAGGCTGGTCCTGGTGGGAGGTGACTGGTTCACGGGGGTGGATCCTTCACAACTGGTTTAACACCACTCCTTTGGTGCTGTTCTTGAGACAGAGTTCTCATGAGATCTGGTCGTTTAAGAGTGTGCAGGGCACATCCCTTCTCTCTCTTCCTCCTGCTCCAGCCATGTAACATGTAACTCTTTCCCCTCCACCTTCCACCAGGATTGTAAGTTTCCTGAAGCTTCCCCAGAAGCAGAAGCCGCTATGCTTCCTGTACAGCCTGCAGCATCAGGAGCCAATTAAACCCCTTTTCTTTATAAGTTACCCAGTCTGTTATTTCTTTATAGCAATGTGAGAATGGATTAATACAGGGGTTATACTGGCCTCATAAAACAAATTCAAAATTGTTTTGTTTTCTAATGTTTGAAAGAATCTCTGTAGAGTTTCATATTATCTCTAACCTACACATTTGATGTAATTCTCCATTGGAGCAATCAGGAGTTGGTGTTTTCTTTTTGGTAACATTTATGATTACCAATTCACTTTAATAAATATGGAGCTTTTTTCATATTTTGTATTCTCCATCATTTTTGACAAGTGTGTTTCAAAAGGTATTTGTCCATCTAAGTTATTCAATTATTGGCATAAAGCTGTTCATAACATGCACTTATTATCTTTAATGTTAATAGACTATAATGTCCTTTCTATTCTAAACATTATTAATTTGTGTTTCCTCTTTTTAGTTTGATCAGTTTGTTTCCTAGGCTGCTATAACATCGTAAACTAGATGGCTTGAAATGAGAGAAATTTATTCTCTCACAGTTGTGTAGACTAGAAGTCTGAAATCAAGCCTCCCTCTCAAGGCTCTAGAGAAGGGGTCTTCTTTGCCTCTTCCTTACTTCTGGTTGCAGGCAATCTTTGGCTTAAAGTTGGCATCACTCCAATGTCTGCCTTTATTTTCACATGGAGTTTGTATCTCTGCCAAGGCCTTCTTATAAGGAAACTAGTCACTGAATTTCAGGATACCCTAACCTAGTATGATTTCGTCATAACTAATTACATCTGCAAAGACCCTATTTTGAAATAAGGTCACATCTGAAGTTTCAAGTGAACACGAATTTTGGAGGGATATTATTCAGCCCAGTATATGTCTTACCAGGTGTTTATCATTCTTATTTCAAAAAACTCACTTTCGACTTGATTTTGTGTGTTAATTTCCATCAACTTTGAAAAAGTTCTTAGTAAATATCTCTTCAAATATTTGTTCTGCATCATTCTTTCAATCTTCCCTTTCTGAGACTCAATTACAAGTATGGTAAGCCATTTCACTTTCCTTCAAATTTCACACACTCTATAATTTTACTCCCTTTTTCTTTGCTTTTCCATTTGTATATTTTCAATTGCTTTGTCTTTATTGATTTTTTCCTCTGTCTACTCTTAGATCATATTCATTTCTAGATTTCTGTGTTTTGTTGTTGTTTCCATATTTCTGCTGAAATTCTCTATCTCTTCATGTATGTTTTCCACTTTGTTTTACTAGATCTTTAGGCACTTTTATTGTTATGATCACCCTCTGATAATGCAAACAGATGGACAATTTCAATTTGCTTCTATTGACTGATTCCTCTCTGGATCAAACTTTTTTCCTCCTTTGCATGTCTTATAATTTTTAACTGTGTGCTGTGTATCTTTTATAAAAGGACAGTAAGTATGCAAAGAAGTAATAGTTAACACCAGAAAACAGCATGCTCCTTTTGTTAGGTTCAGAATATGACACTGAATCAATCTGATGTACAGTTGAGAGCAGTTGGGCTTTGTTGCAGCTGTAGTTTGATTCACTTCCTCCTTGCTTTCAATATATAAAATTGTATTATATATATATATGTTATATATAAATACACACACACACATATATGAGACAAGGTCCCACTCTGTTGTCCAGACTGGAGTGCAGTGGTGTGATCACAGCCCTGGGTGAAGTGATTCTCCTGCCTCAGCCTCCCAGGCAGCTGGAACAACATGCATATACCACCATGTCCTGCTAATTTTTAGTATTTTTTTGTAGAGATGCAGGTCTTGCTATTTTGCCCAGGCTGGTCTCTAACTCCTGGCCTCAAGTGATCCTCCTGCCTTGGCTTCCTAAAGCACTGGAATTACAGGTATGAGCCACTGTGACTGGCCATTTCAAATATTTTGAGTGAACAAAGTTTCCTTTTAACAGAAATCTGGATATGAGCCCCGGTGAGATTCTAGTGTTTCTGTTTTTTTGTTTTGTTTGCTTTTCAGCTAAGCTGCCAGTTATTGAAAGAACAGATTTTTCTTTGCACTCATCACAATAGTGTATTTTAGAATTTCTGGGGCATTTTACTTGTGATCTATTGATGTCCGTGGCTTTCTTTGCCTCAGGTGAACTTTCAGTCATATTATCGTTCCCTTTGGAGGACGCAGTTCTTAGACCATAATGCCTCAGAATGACTTTTCCTTTGTTTCAGGTCTGTTATTTTTCTTAGCTTCCTAATAAATGAGCACACCCTTTCTAAAATGAGCACACTGGTTGTTTAAAACCAAGAAATATTTTCAACACTAGACTTACAAGGGTACTAATAAGCCATTACTTACTGAACTTTCATTTTGCAGCAAGTCTCTAGTGGACAATGAAAGATAAAAGTTATCTTCCTCTTTCACAAATTCATTGAGCACTTAAAATATATGACATCTTACTATAAAATACAATATAATCTTAGTAACTTGGATGAACGAATATCAAGTTCCTAAATTATATTAGATTTCAGGTTTGATTTTCTAAAATCTTATTAAAAGTAGACTAGTTCAGGGTCCTTCTACCTTGTGATTCCACCTTTTTTTTTTTTTTTTTTTTGAGACGGAGTCTTGCTCTGTTGCCCAGGCTGGAATGCAATGGCACGATCTCAGTTCACTGCAACCTCCACCCCCCGGGTTCAAGTGATTCTTCCGCCTCAGCCTCCTGAGTAGCTGGGATTACAGGCACACACCACCACACCTGGCTAATTTTTGTATTTGTAGTACAGACAGGGTTTCACCATGTTTGCCAGACTGGTCTTGAATTCCTGACTTCAGGTGATCTGCCCACCTCAGCCTACCAAAGTGCTGGGACTACAGGTGTGAGCCACCGTGCCCGGCTGATTCCACCATCTCTTACAAGCTTGTAATCAATATCCAATTGGTACAAAGAGAAAAAACTGGGAGAAAGCATTATGAATTCTCAAAACCTTAATATAAAAATAGCAAATACATCCACTCCACTTTCTAAAATTCAGTTTTGCATCTACATCTAACTGCACATGAGGCTAGGAAATATAGTCTTGCGGTATACCCCAGGACAAAAAGGAAACAGATTTTTCACTATCGGTTCACAGTATCTGCCAATTTTGTTAGCTTAAGACCTCTTACTTTAAAAGTTAAATATTCAACTCAAAACTGTTGATGGAATTGAAGAGAAATGCCTTATCTGTTCAATCAAGCTACTGTATCTGACAATGGAGGCAAGGTATATTTTGATGGTATGATTGTCTTCTGTCACTTCAGCATTACAGTTAGGGATGAACACACATTCCAAATTCTCTTATAATCCCTCCACAAGCCTATAGCAGTGTCCCCTTATCAGTAGGGATATATTCCAAGACCTCCAGTGGATTATTTGAAACTACAGATAGTACTAAACCCTCTATATACTGTTTTTCCCTATACATACATATATACCTATGATAAAGTTTAATATATATGTATATCTGTGATAAAGTTTAACGTATATATTAGCCATAGTAAGACATTAACAACAATAATAAAATAGAACAATTATAATAATATGCCAGCATACTACTCTTGTGCTTTGGGGCATTAAATAAAATATGGGCTACTTGAACACAAGCACTGAGATACTGCAACAGTCCATCTGATAACTGAGATGGCTACAAAGTGACTAATGAATGGGTAGTGTCTACAGCACAGATACGCAGAAGAAAGAGATGATTTACATCCTGGGCAGGAGGGCAACAAGATTTCATCACACTACTCTGAAGAGCCTATAATTTGAAAATTATGAATTGTTTATTTCTGAAATTATCTTATTATTTTCAGACCATGGTTGACTGCAAATAACTGAAAATGCAGAAAGCTAAGCCATGGATAATGCAAGCCAACTGTATTAACATTTTTAGCCTATGTTATTTCTAAGGGTAAAAGTTAACTAATGGGATTCAAACATTATGAAAGTATTTTTTTGTCTTAAAATAATTTATTTAATATGTTGGTATGTATCGCTAAGCCTCGTGTTCTAGGAGTGGACAAAGTCTATGTTTTTCCCTGAGCCACTTTCCCCATACAAATTTTATAATTTTATAAACTTTGACTGTCAATTTCCTTCTCCCCATACTATGATGCTTCATAACTTAAATAATAGTTTCCTTGATACAGGAATCAGGACTAAATGACATTTTGCAGGTGTGTTACACCATGCTTTTCAAAGGCATGATAATTTTTTATGGTTTGTATCCAAATTATTTCTAGCAATGTCAGCATTTAGTCAATCAGTGCTTACAGAAATATCTCCCAGGTTTATTGCTGTTTAATATAGGCATAGTATTTTATTCCCTTTCTGTCTTATTAGTCCAGAAGACTTCAGAAATATTATTTACTGATTCTTGTATCTAGCAACTAATTTATAATTGAGGTCTCCATCACATAAGCATTATTCCTTGAATTGCTCCAACTGACAGTTTAAATGTTTTCTCCCCACCTTTTCTTCTGGCCAGGGAACCGAACCATCTCTTCTAAAAAGATAAAAACCTGATTAATCTTCTTCATAGATTATTCTGCAAACCAGTTCATCACTGGGCACTTTCCAAATGAGCATTTTTTTTCTTTTTAATTTCAGCAGGGATCTGTAAACTATTCTTTACCTGTACATACAGAGATCCAAGGAGAAACAATCCAATCATTTGCATAACCAGAAAAAATGAGAATTCTGTTTTTGTAGATGCATGTATCACACTTATTTTGCATGTAGTTTAATTGGATTGCCAATTCTGTTCTTTAGAATTTGAGCTCTACAAAGGTTACATCCTATTAAAAAGGCTCAATATTTACCTGTTCAAGACTACTTTTACATGTAATTATAACTTGCCATAAACGAAAATCTAAGAAGCTCTTGACTATGGTTATGACTTTTGTTTGTTATTAATCATATCTGCTGTTATTCCCAAACTTCTCAATGTTACATGAATACTAACCCTTGTTTTATATAAAATATGACTAAAGTAAATTTACCTACAGGTGCCTCTCTCCTTCATTGGTGATTAAAATCTCACGCCAGAGACTAAACTTCATGAAACTACTGCAAGCATGTGTATGATAGACCAATTAGCTTAGTATCTGGCATTGTGGCCAGAAAAAAAAAAAAAATCGTTACCTACAAAATCTCTTGGGCAACACTTAAGCCATGAAAGAGCCCACATGAATCCAGGTCTACTTTCCTTTACAGGTAGATTCCAGAACAACAACAAAAAATGTAAGACTACAAGAAATGATTTAATATGATAAAACTCCCATTTCAAAACCCAGTTCTAAAGGATTTACTGACTAATGCTGATTATTTAGTCATGGAAAATGTCTCTCATAAAAATGCTCCTAACAAAACATGATCTACAATAATTTATAAAATGTGAAGGGTTGGGATGTGCAGACTGATTGGTGCACGTCAGGTTGTTTCTCTTAAATAAGGTATAAAAAACTATGATATCATAGTCTTTTGACTTTATTTTCTGGGATAAAAAAGTATAGGCATAGGTGTTTTTAATAGTCTTCTTGATGATATCCTTTAGAATAATCTATCAAATGGCTTCTTTCATGTTTCCTGATTATCAGCATTCATCAGTGTTACTGTCAGCCTTAAGTGGTTGAAAACTTCAGAGCAGAATAAGCAACTTCTGTGAACCTTTCCCCAATCCCTGAGAATCATAATCATTACAGAAATATTTTATCCTTTCATCAAATATCTCTGGAAAGTAGCCGTGTTCGTTCATTGTTAATAGGGCAAGGTGCAGTGTCATAGAGGGTTAATCCATGTAAATTGGCTTCCACCCGTAAAGAAATTTTCTGGAACAGAAAAGAAAATTATATATAGAAGTTTGCTCCTTAAAGAGAGATCACTCCTTCAATATGTTCTATAGGCTACCTTGTGATTATGAATGTAAATCAATTCTAATGGTAGTGAGACAGCTGTTTTACTGTCAAAGGTATCCTCTTTGTGCCAATTAAAATCTGGAAAAACCAAGCTTCTCTATCCATAAAGTTCCTTGTTTTTCTTTGGTTTCTACTAAGAATCAGTAAAACTAAATGTCGAGAATGACCTATGTAAAAGTACACAGAATCGATAACAAATTCTATGTAAGAATTTCTGAAATTTATTTTATAGCCCCATTTTCAAGGCTAAATCTTGCTAGCAATACACTACTTCTTTAAACACAGAAACAATTTACCTGAAAAGTTACATCACTTGTTTATGACACCAAATCATAAACAGTTAATTTTCAAAAAGGCGGGAGAGTTGCCCATGGAAAGTTCTCTTTGTCCACCTTCCTGGACTAAGAGAAGGAAGTCTGACTGAATAAATCTAATACTGTGCCTTCTTACCTGAAAATCACGAATGTAAGTCAGGAAAAAACCAAAGAAGGAAAATGACATAGACCATTCTGCTGCGGTAGTGATCATGTGAAGCACATAACCCTGAGTGATGGGAAAAAAAGAATAGTTTTGTGAAATTTCATTTAAACGATCTATATACTATGTTTCAAATAAAAAACACACAATTCTTATAAAATAATGGAGCTTCTGAAAATCAACCCTTGACTTACCAGGCATATAGTATCTCTAGAATTAAACAGCCAGCATTAGGAAGTCCTCCTAAATGACACTCTATTTGTTTCACTGGGAGCGAATAAAATTTCCACTTAAATAGCTAAGATAGAACAGGATCATTTTTACTCTACAATCGAGAAATTACTATTGCCTTACCCAAAGCCTTAAGATTCATAATATGCGACTAACAAAAGTTTAACAATGCTCAGAATAAACTTAGTAAGTGCTGTGTTTACGATATTAAATACTATATGGGTTACAACTGGGAAAATCTAGTAAATTATTTCATTCATTCATTTTCAGAAACATGCCCAATTTGGGGCTAATTCTTAAATAAAACACCACCAAGTGGTTTGTGAAAACAGATGAACTCATTTTATTCTTTAGTATATGTTCCTCTTCCTCTGTTCTCAGAGTCCAAGATGCTATATCTACATTCAGATATCCACTATATTGAAACCTAAATGCAGAGTCCACAATCAATTTCCAGATAACAAAAAGTGGGAGAAGATGTCTTTTCAATTCAGAAAACAAGTATTCAAAACATAAATGATCTCGGTTGGCCATATTATATACTATACCCACATTTAGGGGAGTCAATTTCTCAGAAAACTCTTCTGCCATCGCAATGCTCTTCATATTTTGACAATATCTATAGATCACAGGTGACAAGAGAATATGGAAGGTTCTACATAAACCCTACCATATCAAGAAAATAATTTTAATACAGAACTGATTATTCTACCAGAAGACTTTCATTGTTACTGACGAAATGAAAAACATATCAAGATCAACCAAAATAACCATCTTTAATATAAAACTAAGTTTTATAGACTGTAAGTTCTTACTTTGTCCTCGGGGTTCCAATGGAGTTTCTGTTCTAAATCAGTCCCAAAATTGCCACTGTGCAAAACTGATGAGAAAGTCAGCACTATAAAAACATAAGTCAAGGAAGAATCTCAGAGAAGATCTCAGAGAACAAAAATCACTTTACAGTCTAAAAGGATTACTCACACATTTATTGCTAAGGTCTAAACCCGTTTTCTTAAAGACTTAATGTTACACAGCAGTGGTACTGTAAAACTAAAAATGTGCTGCTCAGAGGGTCACAACAAAATGGTTCTCACAGTCAAACCCCACCTTTTTGTTCAGAAAATTAGCAGTTCTATCATAATCTTTAGCTAGATAATGGTTCTCAGAGAGGGTATTTACTCATCCCTCATTTCTTTGAAGTGAGTATGATCAGGCTCAATATTTTTATTCCTAGCTCAATTACTGAGGCACTATGTACAATCTGAATTTCATATTTCAAATTCTTTAGTTTAGTATTATGAACCTAAGAATCCCTCCTACAAAAAAAAAAAAAAAAAAAAAAAAAAAAAGACCAAAAGGCTTCTTACACTGCACCAACAGTGTTTACTTAAATCTTGTCATTCAATTCCTTTCCAAGTGTAGCCACATTGTACAGTGAAGGATACTGCTAAATGCACTTACACCACACCAGATAACCAACAACAGTCTGATCCAGAAGACTTGTTTGCCATGGATTTTGGGCTGCATTTGGTAGGAAAGGATGGTCTGAACAAACATATATAATGAGCCCATACCAAAGGTAAGCACAGCTCCACTTACATGTGCAGCAAAAAGGGTTGTTTTCTGAGAGACAGAGAGAAGAAATACGTCAATAAAAGAAACTCAGAACACATTGGCAACACAACATTTAAAAGCACAACCCAGAGATTTCAATAGGACATTCACTGAGTAGAGAAGCTCGGCCAATTCTACAAACAAATTATTTTCTGAAGTAATTTTCTTTCATAATACTCAGCATAAACCTGAGGATTATAGTAATACCAAACTATTTCATATACCTCCACTGAAAATATAATAGGAATTATTCATTTCTTATTTTCTTCATTTAATAATATGTTTACTTGGTGCCTATTAGGTGCTAGGCACTGTTCTAAATCTTCAGATCCATTAGAGAACAAAACAGGCAAAAATCCAGCTCTGAGTTTAGTAAAGGTACATAAACAATAAATATAAACTTCAGAAATAAGGAAATTCCAGTGTGTCTGATGGTGAAAAGGGTCATAGGAAAAGCATAGTGCAATAAGAAAAGATTAGGATGGACTGCAGTGCTGGGAATAGGGAGTTTCCATTTAAATTCAATTTAACTGTAAATAAAATTTAAAGACTCAAGAAATTAAAATATTCTCCCTTGGCTCTAGCTTGATTGGATATATATAGTTACGCTGCCATAAACCAAGGAACACCAAGGATTACTGGTAATCACCAGAAGCCAGGAACAGATTCTCCCTCTGAGCCTCCAATAAGAGAAACAACCCTACCAACACCCTGATTTCAGACTTCTGGCCTCCCGAACTTTGACAGAATAAATTTCTATTCAGTCACCCAGTTTGATATTTTATTATGGCAGTGCTAGAAAATTAATACAGATTTCTGCTTACTAAAATTTTACTACTGTCCTTTGATAAATTTTGTATGAAGAAAAAAATTCCTCTAAGTAGGTAGTGAAGACACTTACCATGTAGTTATTTTACTGAACAACATATACAAATTTGTTTTAAAAGAAATTCAATTTTTATTTTTAAGTTAGATTTTTCAAATACCATCTTATAGCAATTATTAGGCATCTCTTTAAATGCAGGCAACCATAGCAATAAGAGAATTTTTTCCAATCCTGCATAGTCCCTTTAACCTCTCTCAATAAGTTAACAAATAATTAATGAAAGCATGTTTGTCGTAAGTACTAAGCTAGGTGCTGGAGATACAATGGTGAACATTTCAAAACCATTGTGCTTATAATTAATAAAGAAATACATTAACTAAAAAATAAAAATAATAAATTTACAACCATGGATATAAAGGGCGTTATGGCCTACCAAACAGAGGAAACAGTATGTGAGAGGAAATTAAATAAGCTTGTCCTATTTAAGGAGCACAAAAAGGCTAGTGATATATACAATGGAGACATTAAGAAGGGGGACAATGCAAAATTAGGCTTGAAAGGTAGACATCAGCCAGATTATACAAGATCTTTGAGTTAGTTAGGCAGTTTGGTGGTTTAGCAAATTATTTTTTTCTCTCTTGATTGTATCTCTTTTCACATAATTTTTAAGCCTGTAGAACTTTAAGCAAGGACACAGGGAAGCAAAATGAGATGTATATACGTTTCCAAAAGATCACTTTTACTGCAATATGAAGAAATGATTCAAGGAATATAAGAGTGAATGCACAGGAACCATTGAGGAGGTAGTAGTTCAGATGAGAGATGATGAAATCTAAACTAGTTGAGAAGAAGACAGTAAGGAGGGAAGTAAAGACAGAAATGGAAAGAAGTGAATGTCTTCAAAAAATATTCAAGAAGTAAAACCAGTTAAGTCCCGACTCCATTTAAAACACAGTGCTAGCCTCTCTTCCAAGCCAATACCTACAAGGGTAAACCATTTATAGACCTGGTTTTGTAAAATTTTTCCCGTATAAATCACCTAGAGTTTGTCTCCATAAAAGAAAAGGGGGAAGTGGAGGAGGAAGCAGTGCACTCACCACTTTAATTAAGTAGTAAACATTTACTCTGGAAAGGAAGGAGATCCTCATTAGTATAGTGGTGAATAAAAAAAAAAAAAAAAAAGAAAGGAAAGAGAGTTGTTTGATATTTGGGTAATGCTACAAGGTCTGGTTATAAACAGGGCCCAGCAATAAAGCCGTCAGTGAAAGATGAAGAGGGCATCTAAAGTTGCATGAAGGGATGTTAACAAAAGAGAAAAAGTAATTTAATTAAAAATTACACGGCCATAGGTACTCTTATGGTGAAGGTAAATTAGAATAAAAGCTAAAAGCAAAACAAGAAAGTATATAGGCTACCTTAAGTAATTGAGATAAAGGTGGAAAGGCAGCTTGTGTGGGTGCTATCAAGAACTGCTATTGGAATTTGCTGAGGTGTGTAAACAAATATTGGAGATTCATCTTTACCATAAAAGTGATGAGAAACATTGTTAAATTGACCAAGCGACAGAGAATCACCATCCTCACACTGAAATTCCCCAAAACATTTTTTAATAATGAGCTACAGAAACTGATTAGGGAAGGCAGAACTCTATTTGTGGCACAGACAGCTAGCTAGTTGTCCACCCAAATTGTTGTTATCCTTTCATAGTATAAAGTGGCTGCTGGGAACTAATGTCCAGCAAAACTACATTTTCTCCAGGGTCCATTTTTTCTGACCTGTGCACACCTGCTGCACCCCCATATCTAGCAAACATGAATGTCAGTGGAATTACATGAGTTACTGTCAGGTGACAAAAATTCTCTCCTTCACCAAACCCAGCTCAGGTTCCTCTGAACTCTCGTCAACTAAGTCCTGACTTCTGGGTTGCCATGTTCATCTCTGCATTGCCCAATTTTAGCAAGAATCTTGTTCAGTTTAGCCGTAATCATCCATTCTCAGTATCTGATCACCATAAATATATCACCTCTACCATCCCTCAAGTGATGTCTAATCACCCTGGCCTGCCTTCACCAAGAATCCTATTAGGTCAGTGCTATGGTTTTGACATTTGACCCCTCCAAATCTCAAGTTGCAATTTGATCCCCAATGTTGGAAACGGGGCCTAATGGCAGGTGTCTGGGTCACAGGGGTGGAACCCTCACGAATAGATTGATGTGGGGGGTTGGGGGTGGTGAATGAGTTCTCACTCTATTCATTCCTGTGAGAGCTGGTTGTTAAAAAGAGACTGGCATCACCACCCCCGTGCTTCCTCCCTTGCCATGTGAGCTCTGCACACACCAGCTCCTGCTTTGCTTTCCATAATGTGTAAGCTTCTTGAAGTCCTCATCATAACCAGATGCTGGCATCATGCTTCTTGTACAACCTGCAGAACCATGAGCCAAATAAGCCCCTTTTTTTATAAATTACCCTGCCTGAAGTATTCTTTTATAGCAACACAAAACAAACCAAGGCAGTTTAACCAGAATCCCTTCTTAACCCTTACGTTTCCAGCTTAGTAATTTTCCATCCACTAACCACTGCACCCTGCTCCACAGCTATGAATTCCCACTTTTACTTGTATTCGGAGTTGAGCCCAGTGTTTCTTTCCTACTGCTCTCTCTGTGGAGAACTGAAAAATATTTGATAAAGGTTGACCACTACTTTAACATTAAGTATTTGACATTATTTTTCCTGAGAAAAAGCTAGAAGACCTACAGTTCTTCCTTTCATTTCCTCATATACAAGGCAGGACACCTAGGAATGCAGGCAATCAATGAAAACATCCAAACAAGTAGATAAAATAGGTAAATGATTATAAATTGTTAGGCATATTAAAAACAAAACTTTAAAAATCTGTAATTGTGTCACTTCTAATTTATATCAATTTTGTTTCAGTAGTGAGTTGGTTGAAGTAATCTCCAACTAAGTAGTAATGAAGACTCCAATAATTGTCCTGTGGATCCTAAAAAAAGTTAAAATAATTTGTATTTGTTCAGACTTTTAAACATGAATTTTTCTAGTTGTGCAAATAGCTATTTCTAATAGGGTCAAATAATTTAAAGGAAGTGATTTCTATTTTGTTAAGGTAAAGAAATAACAACAGCATGTAACTGAATGCTTCAGGTTTCCCTTTTAATATGTATATTTATGTACTTAAGGAAAATACCTATGCTGGGCTAAAACACAAACCTGGAAGTTTGCCACAATAGAAAGTCCTAAACAACTCAGTATTCCAAGTACAAGGCCAGCCTTGTTTAATTTGATGATAACGTTCTCTTCAGGACTCAGAGCATGAACTTGCTTATAACGAACATAAATGGTAGCAATGCCTGGGAAAAGATAATCCAAAAAACAACAAAGTAATAAATAACCAAGAAATAAAGTTGCCAATGAAGAGTTCACAAAGGTCACTGCTATCCAGAATCACAGATTTTCCTTTTAAAATTAATCAGGGAGAATAAAAAGAAAAAAAAAAAACAAAAAACAAAATAGCTGTAGTTTTGTTTTTACTTTTAAAAAATGGGGTCTCTCTATGTTGCACAGGCTGGACTCCAACTCCTGACCT
Organism: Pongo pygmaeus; assembly: GCF_028885625.2. NCBI lineage: Eukaryota > Metazoa > Chordata > Mammalia > Primates > Hominidae > Pongo > Pongo pygmaeus. The sequence continues at coordinate 118,605,332 of NC_072373.2, read as the reverse complement.
CAAGTGATCCATCGGCCTCAGCCGCCCAGATAGCTGGGACTGCAGGCACATACCTGTGTGCCTGGCTCATGCTGTGGACGCTGGAGAACCTTAAGGTTGTATTATGGAACTACTGATGCCTCCGGTGACTAAGCAAATCATTTGCCTTCCATGGGTCTCATATTTACAAATAGTTATATAAAACACAAAATATTTTTAGGATTAGCATCAGAATCAGAACTAACTAGTTATAGAATATAGATAAAATGGGCATAGGCAAAAAACCCAAAAGCTTATTTGTATCACTCTCATATCATTTTATTTCAAATTACAACTTGGCTCAATAAGACATAGATAGTAGCCAATTACACAGGGGGAAAAGCACACCTTACCATATTTATTGGTCAAGAACTAGCTAAATCAAATTTTCCACTGCAGAAATATTGCCAGACAATTCAACAGTGTAGAAAGCATTACAGAGATATGCTTGTAAAGACATGTTTCTGAAGACTTTGGTCATGAAATGAACTTAAGTTGAATTATCTTCCTGATTTCTATTTTTGGCCCAAGCAAATAATAAATATACAGAAGAATGCAAATATTTAAAACAGTCACACTTGATGGAAAAATATTATGTCAGTAAACCATTAATAAAAATTTGGTTCAAAATAAACAGGGATATGAAATACTTCAGTAGCAACTCTATCCCTTTAGCATTAGAATGTTGCTCAAAAATCAAAACATGGTTCCATCTTTATTCTCAAACATCTAAACTGTTTATCCCAAAGGAATTTAGTTAGGATTAGTTGTGGTCAGCTGCATCCACAACTCTTTGTTCCTTACTGGTTGCTTAAGAAGTCCACTACAGTCCTCAAGGAATATTTGGTTATACTTAACAACTTCCATTTGAATGAATAGTAGAATAATCCAACACATATTTTTTTTAAGGTTCATTCCCGTAAGTCAGCATTTCTAGAAAAGTGTTTTTATTTTAAAAGGAGCATAATTATGATTAATTATTTAGTGATAACATACTCTCAAGTATAACTAGAAAGTAAAATAAGTAACACTCCAGTGTTGAAAGAAGAAAATACTGTAGCAATTTGGCTATTACCATTGTTAAAATCACTTTCATTACTTACATAAAACTGCCGCAATATTTAGCATTGCCCCAAATAAGCATTTTTCTGGAGCTACTGTACCAGTATCACTGAAAGAAAAAAAGGAAGGTATGTGGATTTCTCACACTAGATAAACACATATATTTCTTCTAAGGGATAAGAATATCAAGTTACTTCAAACCTCTTATCTTTTATAAGTCCATGAGTTCAACTCATATCATTTTATACAGAGAACATGACAATTTGAGTTCACAAATATCTGCCTACTTCACCTTTTACTCACATCATTTTAAGATTATTTCTCTTCCACATAGTAGAAATCAATATATATTGATTTTTAAAAAGCTGTCCTTGGTATGTTAAGACTATGTTATTGACCTATCATCATTCAGGCAGATGGATTTTTCTGTCCCACCAGAATATTCCCTAAACACCACAGGCTTTTCACAACTCTGCCTTTTTGCACCTTTTGTTGACTATGCCTGTATTCAATTAACACCTATTCACCTACTGATCAATTTTTAAAAGTACTATCAAGCACTTACCATGTGCCAGACACCATTTCAGAAACGGGAACACAGTGATAAGTAAAATAGACAAAGCCCCTGCCCTCGCAGAGCTTACATTCAAGACAGTTTTGAGTCTCTTCCTCTCTATAACCTTGGATAACTCCTCTAGCAGATAGTGATTCACACAGCATGCTTTCTGAACTTCTATAAACTCACTTACCACACAGCATTGCAATGTATCCACTTGCATGCCTGTCTTTCAGGGCAGTATGCAACACACCTGGGCAGATTAAAACCCCACCATTTACTTACTGCAGGACCTTAGGTTCATCCTTTTATCACCCTAAAACTGTTCCTTTCATTTGCAAAATGGAGCTATTCATTCCCTCCCAGCTCATCATATCACTATAAGGATGAAATGTAATGGTAATGCATGTTAAGCATCTAGCACAGTAGCAGGCTAATGGGAGATACCCATTAAATATTCTTTCCCCTTCTTAAAACTACTACAAAGATTAAAAAGACAATGTCTTTGGCCTTGAATTGACATACTACAGGAAAGAGAATCTGGGTCTCAACTAAGACAATGCAATGGGGATAAAAAAGAAATAGAAAGTTATAGCTGGTAAGAATCCGTAAAATTTAGTAAACATTTAGATTAGGGGTGTTAGGAAATGGAAAGTATTAAACATGAATTGTAAGGATTGCTCCTTCTAACTTTCCAATTCCATGAGTCTTTCTCTTAAAAGAAAAAAATCTGCAGTGAAAATAGAGAAACAAAAAATAATGTATTTGTAAAGAAACAATTATAAAATAATAAAATTTATCTTTTACATACAAAAGACTTTGGTACTCTTTGACCATCTTCAGGAGGAGGGAATAAAGGGTTTTTTGTTCCTGCTACTTTTCAAATTTTCCACAATGTATATGTATTATTCTTAGAAAAATCCATAATTTTCATAGCTATACTTCAAATGATACATGTAAGTTAACAAAGGCATGCATTTCCAAGATGGTTGGCTAAGAGTGTTCCTTCCTTTGACTCAGGAGAGAATGACATACACTGGCCTACAAATGAAAACAGCCATGCCCATCACCTCATTATCATAGCACTTCATCTCAGTGGTCACAGCATCACCAAAAAATGTCTGACAATCTAACATCAAAATATATGTTATCATTATTCTGTATGTTAAATATTGGCAAAGTTTAAACGTTTTTAGATTAAAAATATACATAGATGTTGTAATATTTCTTCTCTTACCCCAGTGGCTAGTCACTCCCTTGGGCATACACTATTTGAACCAACTAAGAGAACACCTGAAGCACACTTATAGCAAAATTGTCTTTGAAGTGAAATTTACATTTGGTTATGTCCACTGGGGCTGTTAACAGCTAAACCATCTTTTTCTTTTCTTTTTTTTTTTTTTTTTTTTGACAGAGTCTTGTTCTGTTGCCCAGGCTAACAGCTAAACCTTTTGGATAGGATCTAGGAACTGAAAAGAATTTTGCAGACTTGCTAGTTTAACTTAATCATTTTGCAGATGAAGGAAATGAGCCTACAAGAAATAAAAATAAGTACTAGAGTTTAAATATGTATGTCAGAATGTTGGAGAAAGACCTCAGGGTAATACTAAGTTTATTAGCAGAAAAATTAAAAAGCAGAAGGGGCAGAACAGAAAAGGAAGTGTCTAGGGTGCTTTTTAAAGAAAATCACATGCAGTACCATCAAGGAAGTGAAACTCAGAAAAAGAACTAAGTGGCCTCTTATATTACAGTAGTCCCTTGGTATCTGTGGGGGACTGGTTCCAGGACCTCCATCAGATAACAAAACCTGGGGATGCCCAAGTCTCTTACATAAAATGGTGTAGTATTTGCATATAACCTACGCACATCTTCCAATATGCTTTAAATCATCTCTAGATTACTTATAATATCTAATATACATCACTTCACTCCTGTGGATTCAACGAAGTACTTGGCACTTGGCAAACTCAAGTTTTGAAACTTGATGGAATTTCTTTCCCCAGAATATTTTCAATCTGTGGTTGATTGGATGTATAGAAGTGGAACCCATGAATATGGGGGGCTGGCTGTATTAAAAGTTCTTCAAAATGAAAGCAGACAAGTTCTCAGATGGAGAAAAAAAATACTGTGAAAGACCCTCATGAATCTTAAATATGTACCTTCTGGAGTTACTAAAGAATGGTGTGGCTCCTTAGACTACATATTCCACTAGCAGAGTGGTAATTATTTATCAAATTATTTCTCGAATTGGAACCTTAAATTCTAAAACATTTTTGGGTTTTGTAAATCTTCCCAAACTGCATCCAATTTGTTTATATCTTTTGTGCCACGCCATACCACTGCGGAAACAACATGTAGATAGTAATGCCCAGATCTTTTCTTGACATTTTTAAAAGATAAATTTAATCTTCCAATTTATCATTCTTTAAAAGATTACTATTTTCTGTGTTGGAAAGGTTATTTTTCTGAAGGTAAACAAATGAATAAATGAAACAACCACAACAGCAACAAAACAAAAAATATTACTCAACAATAGCAACAAAATTTGGCATCTCTGTGAAGAGACAGATGTTTCAAAAGCATCATATAGAGGCTGAATACTTTCAGGGGCGGGCCTAACTATATTCCAGGTGAAATCATCTAGATTAAAACACTAGTAGTTGCTTAATCATATTTAATAATAATATTTTCACAATTATGTTTTCTTCATCTCCCTGCCCTATGTAATTTATTTAACTTTTATACAGAAGTTTAAGTCTCAATAGCTCAGAAACCATTCATATAATTATGATTTCCTCACATCCTTTTTGTGAATGCATAAATTGATGCAACAATTCTAAAGATATGTTTGGAAATGTCAAATGAAAGATGTAGATGCCCTATTACCTATCTAGCAATCTCAATTCTAGAAATCTACCTCATATCAACATCAGTATGTAAAGTTATATGTAATGAAACCTTCATTATAGCACTGTTTGTAACAGCCAAAAACAGGGAAGGAAGAATAAGTAAGCAATTTCTGTATCAACATCCTATACTTTTTATAAACTAAATAAAATTAAAAACCCAAAAAAGTGAGAAAGAACGAGATAAAAAAGAGAAAGAGTCTTGTACATACATGATAACAAGATAAAACAAACCAAACTCTGGAAGGAAATCTACTAATCTATGAATTGTCTCTAGGGTATAGAAACTGGAAGGTGTCAGGAAGGGATTTTTGCTTTTCATTTTTATAACCACTCTAGTATTGTTTAAAATTTGTTGTAATTATTACTTATTGCTATTGCAATTTTAAAAAAAGAGGGTTATTATAGCTTCTTGGCCTTTTGGCTAAGATCAAGTTTAAAAAACGAGGGTTATGAACATAGTATATGCAACTGACTACCCATTCTTCATTCGTTGTGAGATTTCAAATATGTTATCAATAAATTTTGATACTTAATACGTCAAAAATATCTAGGCAGCATAAAGAGTAAGAGCCTAGCTTCTAGAGTCAAACTGTCCAGGTTTAATTCTTGGTTCCAACACTAACTGAGTTATTTGCCCATGAGCAAGTAACTTGACCTCCCTGGACCTCATTTCCTTCTCTCTCAAATGAGGATCATAGTTTCTACCTTATCCAGTTGTTGTAAGGATTCAACTATTTAGGACATGAAGAATGCTTAGTAAATTGCTTTCTATGAGGCTGGGCACAGTGGCTCATGCCTGTAATTCCAGCACTTTGGGAGGCCAAGGCGGGCAGATCACGAGGTCAGAAGTTCAAGACTAGCCTGACCAACATGGTGAAACCCCGTCTCTACTAAAAATACAAAAATTAGTCAGGCGTGGTGGTGTGCACCTGTAATTCCAGTGACTCAGGAGGCTGAGGCAGGAGAATCGCTTGAACCTGGGAGGCGGAAGTTGCAGTGAGCCAAGACTGTGCCACTGCACTCCAGCCTGGGCGATAGAGTGAGATTCCATCTCAAAAAAAAAAGAAAAAAAAGTTTTGGGCGTGGTGGCTCATGCCTGTTAATTCCAGCACTTTGGGAGGCTGAGGTGGGCGGATCACAAAGTCAGGAGTTCAAGACCAGCCTGACCAACATGGTGAAACCCCATCTCTACTAAAAATGCAAAAAAAAAAAAAAATCTGCTGGACGTAGTGGTGCACGCCTGTAATCCCAGCTACTCGGCAGGCTGAGGCAGAAGAATCGCTTGAACTCGGGAGGTGGAGGTTGCAGTGAGGTGAGCTGAGATCGTGCCACTGCACTCCAGCCTGGGTGACAGAGCTAGACTACATCTCCAAAAAAAAAGAAAATTACTTCATACGCAGTAAGTATATCAAGACATGTTTGTCATTTCCATTATCTTTTCATATCATTATTATTGTTTGTAGCATTTATTTTTTAATTTTAAGGGGCGAATAATTCCAATTCTATATTCTGAAACAACTTCAAATACTTACTTAGAAAACAAGGCACTAAAGAGTCACAGTTCAAGAACCAGTTCACAAACTGAATCTTATTGGGCTGTCTCTACATTTCTCTATCACAAAGAAAAAGCCAAATTCAAGTTCCTTTTTATATTCCCTTTATTGTTGTAATGCCAATGTAAAATCTGATTTTTAAAAGGCTAACATTAAATGTTGGCTTCAATGTTAAAATAAGAATGAGACATAAAGAGTCTCCTATACAAAGAATACATTTCACTTACCTGATATAAGGTAAAGCCGGGTCTACGTGGTGGAGTGTTACTGCAGTAATGTATGAAAATATGAAAGCAGCAGATGTCCAAATTACAAGGGCTGAAGGAAGGAAACTGAGGCCTTGCTGAAACCACCACATTTCAAACAGGTTTTCTGAAATAGAGAAAACATATTAGAAAAGATAATTCACAAGAGTTTCCTCATCCTACTTTAGCCATCCATGCCCACAGCCTTGTACTTACCACCCCAAGCTGTTTCACCTCTGAAATCATCCCTCATGCCATACCCCAACATTCGCTCTCCTTCCCTTTCTTAGTGAGCGCAACAAAGATTCACCCACTTGACAGAGCTAGAAACTTGCTTTCTTGTCCCATCTTCCCATGGAAAGTACCAAGTACTGTTTATACTACCTCCTAAATTTATTTCAAATCTACCCTTTTTCTCCATCTTCACTGTCACTACTTTACCCAAACCACCATCATCTCTTGGTCAATTATTATAACTTCCTAAGGGGTACCTGTGATATTGTGAAATACATATGTATTTGGTCTTCATCCCATTTCCTGGCAAAAAGCTCTTAAAACGCTTGGAATCTCCAGGGTAATAGGAGTGTCTTCTATATGCTAATAAGGCTTGCAGTCCATATAGTTTTACGATGGGAGCTGGTCACAGGAAAGACCAAGGCATAATTAGAGGGTTGGACGTTCGGCCCTCCATCCCCAATTCCAGAAAGGCAGAGAGAGAGGACGAAAGTTAAGTTGATCATGCCTGTGTAATGAGGCATCCATAAAAACCCAAATGGACGGGGTTCAGAGAGCTTCTAGATAGCCAAACATGCGGAGGTTCCTGAAGGATGGCATACCCAGAGAGGGCGCAGAAGCTCCGTGCCCCTTTCCATATCCCTTGCCTTATGCATCTGGTAAATATAAGCATTTCCCTGAATTCTGTGAGCCACTCTAGCAAATTAATCAAACACAAGGAGGGGGTAGTGAGAACCTTAGTTTATAGCCAGTCAGTTAGAAACATGGGTAAGACAACCCCAGCTTGTGATTGGTGTCAGAAGTTGGGAGGTAATCTAGTGGGACTGAGCCCTCAACCAGTGTGATCTGATGCTATCTCTAGGTAGATACCATCAGAATTGAATTAGGGGACATCCAATTGGTGTCGGCTGGTGGAGAGAAATCTCCATACTTCTCGATGATCAGAGAAGTATTGTGTTGATTATTGAGAGAACAGGAAAAACACTTTGGTTGGTTTTTCTTCTTTTATTTTTATCTTTTATTTTTTTGAGACAAGGCCTCACTCTGTTGTCCAGGCTGGAGTGCAGTGGTGCAATCACAGCTAACAGCAGCCTTGACCTCCCTGGCTCAAGTGATCTTCCCACCTCAGCCTCCCAAGTAGCTGGGACCACAAGTAACGCACCACCATGCCCAGCTAACTATTATCTGTAGAGATGAGGTCTCATTATGTTGCCCAGGCTGGTATCAAACTCCTGGGCTCAAGAAATCCTCCCACTTCAGCCTCCCAAACTGCTGGAATTATAGGTATGAGCCACCCAGCCCAGCCTAGTTTTTCTATTACTCAATCCTCCTCCAGTCTTGACCAAACCAATCTAGACTCCACTCTAAAACCAAAGTAATCCTTCTAATTTCAAAATACCAATCTGATTCCCTTATTCTCCTACAATGGTTTCCCCTATACCCTTAGTCTTTGCTCCTTAACATGGTCCATAAGGTCCTTGCATCATCTTGTCTTTACTTACCTTTTTTTTTGAGACAGAGTGCCACTGTGACACCCAGGCTGAACTGCAGTGGCACAATCTTGGCTCGCTGCAACCTCAGCCTGCCAGGTTCAAGAGATTCTCCTGCCTCAGCCTCCTGAGTAGCTGGGATTACAGGCATCTGCCACCACGTCCGGCTAATCTTTGTATTTTTAGTAGAGATGGGATTTCACCACGTTGGCCAGGCTGGTCTCGAATTCCTGACCTCAAGTGATCCACCTGCCTTGGCCTCCCAAAGTGCTGGGATTATAGGCGTGAGCTACCATGCCCAGTCTGTCTTTACTTATCTTTCTATATTCACCTCTGGCCATGCTTGGTTCTCAATTCTTTGCTCTAGCTATCATCATCTCATCATTACAAAAGCAAACACCTAGCATTTACTATGCCTTAGCAGTGTTTACTAAACACCTTAAATACATGAAATAATGTACTTTCCTCAACAGAATTACAGAGGTTAAGACAATTGCCCAAGGTCATAGAGCTGGATGTGGTGGAGATAGGATTCAAACTCAAGCAATTTGATTCTAGTGCCCAATCAACTATGCCACACTGCCAGAGCATATTTCTTGCAGATCTTCAAATGTGTCATGCTCTCTAGCACACCTTCAGACCTTCATGGTGACTAGAACACTACTACCCAGTTAACTTTTATGTTTTTCAAGGCTTAATCTTTCCAGCTTCAGTTGAGTGTCCCTGCTTTGTTTTTAACAGCACCCTTTACTTCCTCAACCAGGGCACTCATTACATTTAACTTGCTTGTTTGGTTTTCTCTTCCTCACTAAACTTTAAGTTCTGTGAGAACAGGAAACAACTGTTCTGTTCATTATTATATTTCCAGCTTCTACATTGGGGCGGCAGGAACAGGGGCGGAGACAGAGGGCCTAAATACACCCATACCCCACATCACCACTTTCTTCCTTGAATTCCAGATTAAGGATGTTGTTAAGTAATAATGAGTCAATAATGTGAATTAAGAAACATTGGTACAAATTCATGCTTTTAATTTTTTAAATTTAATTTTTAAAAATATAAGAATACTTTTAAATTAGAATACTCCTATGCATGTGAGAATAATTTCATGTTTGAAGGAGTATCTTCTCATATTTTTTTGATGACCTAAAGAAATTTAGTGTTTTCCATGAACTTTGTGAATACTTACAGCTTCCTCATCTGAGACTGACTTTCTAAAGAATGAAATCTCAGCCATTTTTGGTTGGTATTTGTCATTTACTCTGGCCATCTGATTTGTTGCTAAATATATACATTTGCATTTCATAATCTTCTCTTTTCTCTTCCTTTTTCCTTGTCAGTCCTTAACATCCCATCAATATCTTTTTTCTTCATCTATTCAGTTAATCATGACAAGTCCTTGCCAAAATCCTATTGGTGCTTTCCCCAGCATAGGTTTCCAGGACAAGAGTTCTTAATTTACATAATTTTGAATCATTTCTAGATCTTTAATTTTTTCATTTCTCATCTCTTTAAATGTTAATTTGTTTCTGATCATTCCCATAAGTCCTTAGGAGTCTATGTCAGTTTAGCTGTCCCTTGCACATATGTTTTACCGTTTTTGACTCTGAGCCTATATTGGACAATCTTAAAATCTGGGAGTATTCTAAAAGGCTTAACTAAGGGTGAGTCATTACAGAGAGGATCCATATTTGTTTTTTCCAGACAGTATGGCACATTACCAACCCGGGCCAACTTTATGTTAATTTCTTGGCTTCTGGTTTTTTAGACCATGTAGATATGTAAATTTGAACCTTGAATGAGTGATGGCAGACCCTCCAGTTTCAAGTTTTCAGGTGGTATCTTTATTCCCCCACCTGGAGCTGTGATTAAAATGAACAAATTTCTTTGTGATCTCCCTTTGCCAGGAGGGAGATATTTTTCTGGCCCACCTATGACTGAGTGTGTAGACTTTTGTGGGTCCTGGCTGAATTTGGGGGAAGGTGCTTCTCCAATACCATGAGTTGTACAATTTCAAGTGGAAATAGTTAAACATCACCCCCTGAAACACAGGTACCATTTACACCAACTACCATGGAATGGCACCCATTGAAGCATGTGCCTGGGAGGTTATAGGGATATGAATTCTATCCCTCTGCTTTGGGTAGAGAGCAGCCTGTCACCTGTCCCTGATTGTGCTCTATTTCTGCTATCAGCCAAATGCCCCCAAAGGAAACACACTGCTAGTATACTACTCTAGTTTCAGCTCTTTTTTTTTTTTTTTTTTTTAACTTTTTAGCCCTGGAGATTTCCCTGTCTTTCGTAGAAGACCTGTCATGAATTTAATGAGCTAATGTAATTTATTCAGCATTTAGGTGTATTGGTAAAAGGGATTTTCAAATATTTTGTCCACCTCATTGCTAGTAGCAAAATCTCCTCCCACTTTGTTTTACATGTCTAAATCCTTCCTTTTCTTCAAAAGCTCAAATGCTATCTTCCACAGATAACTTTACCTAAGCCCTTTGTATGTAGAAATAAGCACCCCTTTCTCTGAGAACACTTGATTTTCACATCTTTTAGAGCTCATTATCTTCTACAGTATGAAAATTGAGGACGGTGTCTTTAGGGAATAAAATCCTTCCACTTCTCTACCTAAGCATAGCAGAGGACCTTACCCATAGTAATCACTCAATTATTTGTTGAATGAACAGCCAAAGCAAAATCCTTTTATTTCCCAAAACTATTCATGATTTTTCTATTTCAGTAAACATTACCTTTTTCAGGTTATGAGGATTCTAAGACTTCAGAGGAATCTTAGGTTCTCTCTTATAAAGTCCTCACATGCTGTCACCAAGCGATGGCAATTCTATTTCTACAAGTCATTTAAACAATTCTTCTTCCCAGTTCACACTGTAACCATGTGATTCTGACTTTCAATTCTCTTGGCCTATCTGCTTTTTCCTTCCCCTTCACCCATTCCACCTGCATTACCTAATTAACATTCCTAAAGTATTCCTCTGCTGAAAACCTTTTTTTTAATAAAACTGTGAACTTCAGCAAGCTTCATAACTTCTCTGAACCAGTTTCTCCTTTGAAAAATGGAATAATGTGAGGCTGTGTGCGATGGCTCAGGCCTGTCATCCAGCACTTTGGGAGGCCGAGGCAGGCAGATCACGGGGTCAGGAGTTCTGAGACAGGCCTGGCCAGCATGGTGAAACCCCGTCTCTACTAAAAATACAAAAATTAGCCAGGCATGGTGGCGTGCACCGGTAATCCCAGCTACTGGGGAGGAAGTAGGAGAATGGAGGCTGAGGTAGGAGAATCGCTTGACCCTGGGAGGCAGAAGTTGCAATGAGCTGAGATTGTGCCACTGCACCGCAGCCTGGGCAACAGAGCGAGACTCCATCTCAAAAAAAAACCAAAAAAACAAAAAAACAACAAAAAAAAGAAAAATGGAATAATGTTATCAGCACAGATTGTACCATCTGATATATAGCAACCACTGCTACATGTAACTATTTAAATTAAAATCTCGATAGATTAAAATTAAATAAAATTTTTAATTCCTCAGTCACACTAGCCACATTTCAAATGCTCAAAAGCCACATGTCACCATCCTGGCCAACACGGTGAAACCCCGTCTCTACTAAAAATACAAAAAATTAGCCGGGGGTGGTAGCAGGTGCCTGTAGTCTCAGCTACTTGGGAGGCTGAGGCAGAAGAATCACTTGAACCTGGGAGGCAGAGGTTGCAGTGCGCTGAGATCGTGCCACTGCACTCCAGTAAAAATTTAGGACATTTCCATGACTGGCCGGGCGCGGTGGCTCAGGCCTGTAATCCCAGCACTTTGGGAGGCCGAGGCGGGCGGATCACGAGGTCAGGAGATCGAGACCATCCTGGCTAACACGGTGAAACCCCGTCTCTACTAAAAATACAAAAAATTAGCCGGGCGAGGTGGCGGGCGCCTGTAGTTCCAGCTACTCGGGAGGCTGAGGCAGGAGAATGGCGTGAACTCTGGGGGGCGGAGCCTGCAGTGAGCCGAGATCGCGCCACTGCACTCCAACCTGGGCGACAGCGAGACTCCGTCTCAAAAAAAAAAAAGAACATTTCCATGATTGTGGAAAAGTTCTATTGGACTGTGCAGAGTAGTCTTTGTACAGCTTATACTGAAAGCACAAGCAAAGAACCTAACAGATTACTGGTGCATAATAAACGGTAGCTTTTAGTATTATCTGTTAAATAGTATAAAATAATACCCATTTCATAGAGGTTTATTCAAGGATTAAATAAGATACTTATTTTCAGAGATGATCAGTATGTACTTGTTCCTCTTCTAATGTGAAAAATGAATTACCTGTTTTACAAGTTCACAAAATGTTAGTCTTCAGATCTGCTCATACCTGCACCTTTTGTAAATCCTAAAATCCATACAAAGAAAATAATTTTTCTCTCAATCCACACAATTTTAAACATGTACAGTTTTAAATCAACACGCCAATATTGTTCATGGGCAGAATACTAGGCTACAGCATTGTTAACAGGTTATTTTTCTTTGACGAGTTGACACTTGAGTTTTTTACAATGATGTTGTACCATCTGGAATTAAATAATGTTTTAATTCTAGGATATAAATTTTCATATGCATTCTCACATCCAACACCTTCACTATCTTAAAGAGGAAAAAATAAATATCATTGAGTCTTCTCCCATAGACAACATGAGGAAAAAAAAAAGATTATTAAGCAAAATAAAGCAATTGCAAGTCCATGTGATGTAAAGAACACAGCTGTGAGATGAGATATCTCTAAACGCAAGTCCTACCTTTACTACTACCCAACTCTATGATTTCAGGCAATTTACTTAGCTTCTGAGTTACAGTACTCAAAGAGTTGTTCCTTGGAGTGGAGTAGAATAAGCATACAATATAATAATGATAGCTGATTTATTAATTATGTAGTCATAAGGCCACAGGTATGAGTACAACTTCTATGTATGAATTTTTTCTATGTACGAATTATCTTGGATTCGTATCTCCTTAGGCTTGGAGAGTCCTAGTTGTTTAAACTGACAATTTATAGAAGCAGGGCTTGAAATGGTTTACCAGTTTGCGAATGACAACTGAGGAATTTAAATGCATGGACTAGGTGAGGAAGACTAATTGTCAATGTGTTTTTGCCTTTGAAACCTGAAAGCATTGCTGAGTAATTGCCAAACAAACAAAATTAGAATTTTAATGATTCATAATTCAAAACACCTCTCAAAATAATTGAGAGTATGCAGGAATAAATTTCACAGGGCAGTAAGAATGTTTATAAAAATGTTCTTGCAGGCCGGGCGCGGCGGCTCACGCCTGTAATCCCAGCACTTTGGGAGGCCCAGGCGGGCGGATCACGATGTCAGGAGATTGAGACTATCCTGGCCAACATGGTGACACCCTGTCTCTACTAAAAATACAAAAATTAGCTGGGCGTGGTGGCGGGCGCCTGTAATCCCAGCCACTCAGGAGACTGAGGCAGGAGAATCGCTTGAACCCGGGAGGCGGAGGTAGCAGAGAGCCAAGGTCGTGCCACTGCACTCCAGCCTGGCAACAGAGCGAGACTCCATTAAAAAAAAAGAAAAGAAAAGAAAAAGTCTTACATCTCTAACCTATCTTCTCTGCTTTCTTTGAAGTTCTATGAATCAAAACTGTGATTACAATTTTTTAACAAATATTTAAATACCCGTGGTAATAAAATGAATTCCTCATGCTGTCTTCGCCAAGTGGTGAATGCTAAGAAATAAGAAAGTAAATTCTGGAAGTTCCAAGTGAACGGTCAGAAAGCCCTAAGCTGCTTTTAGAGATGCACAGAACCATCAGGCTCAAATCAAAATATAATTTAAAAATACTTACTTTTCTAAATTCTAACTTGGCCTCCTGACAAACATAATATTCTCCTAATGGTTAAATCCTAAAGAGTCTAGAAAATTAAGTTTTTTAATAAGCTGCATCAAATGTTACACTAAGAGAAATGAGGACAATCCGATAATGCAATGCAAAATACAGAGTTGCATTTGGTTACTGATCTATAAATTAAAATTTAGGAGAACTGGAAAGATTATTTCTACAGTGTTGCTGTGTTTTTCAGATGTATCCTACTATAAAGCATGGTTGTGAAGATACCCAGGACCAGCAATTTCCTTTCTGTGTGAGACCCACCCGCTGCGATAGAATTGAGTGCAGAAGACTGAGCTTTGTGTAAACACAAGGTCACCAGGGATCATAATTTCAAACTCTCCCCTCCCCCCCCCGCTCCCTCCAGCCACCAAGGTTATCTGAACCCAGAACTCACAACAGGAACGTGTACTCAACCTTAGCTTTTGTGGGAAAGGGGTGAAGATTCTTGGTAACTGCTTCAACAAACCAGAGGAATTAATTAGACCGCTGATTTTCTCCGGAGGCGCGAAGCACTAGGCCGTTTGAGGATCTCCGCTCCGCTTTGCCTGGGACCAGGAAAAGACGCGAGACACAGAACTCGGCATCAGGCACTGCTTGGGGCAGGAGGAGAGTAGGGGAAACCAAGGAAGAGGACAGAAAGGTAGCGCAAGGGGAGCTGAGCCCAGCTGCACTCATCCCCGCCCCCGGAAACCCCCGCAGCTCCCGCCCCAACCAGCCCCTCTGGCGCCTGGAATAAGGTAGCCCCCGGAGGCAATGAGGGCCAGCAGGAGTCTCGCGCGCCTGCGACGCGGGTAAGGGGGCTCCAGGCTGCGCCCACTTCCCCGAGCTGCCAGAGCCCACCCTCTGACGCACCCTTCTAGAGGGAGCGGGCTGCAAGCGCTGGGGCCTGTCCCTTCGCCCCTACTTCGGCGTACCTTACCAGACCGACTAGCGCTGGCCGCTGGCGCCGAAGCCCGCCTGCTAGAAGAAGACAGGGCTGGGCCATGAGGCGCGCTCCCGAGCAGACCGGCCGGCCCCGAGGCGCGCTCACGGCCCCGAGGAGCGCGCTTGCGGCGCTGCTCGTTCAAACCTTGTTTCCCTTTACGGCAATCGCGAAAGTGTCGTGAACGTGCTGCCGCCGATCAGTCACCCAGTCGGCTGGAGTCGGAGGCGATAATTCTAGGGGTGTACTTGTTGGGGTCAGGGTAAGGCTGCAGGGCGCGGTCACCGGGCGTGAAGGATTTGAAGGGCGTTGTAGGGGCCAGTGGAGAGAGGACTGGATGCTCTGGGGCGGATCATTAGGATATAGCTGTGTATGAACTCGCGCGAGGCGAACGCCGTCCTTCTTCCTGGCGCAGGGTGGCCTCGCGCGCGGGGTTGTGGGGAGGCGAGGGGCGACTGCTCCCTTGCCCCTCTGTGGAGACATTGGGGTGGCGGAGCGCCGGCGCGGGAGCCGGGGGGCTGTTGTGTGGGAGCAGAAGGTAGGGGTGGGAAGAACCGTGGAGGGCCAGCGCTGAGCGGGCCGAGGGCTGGGAGCGCTACCCGTGCGGAACGGACCTTGCCTGTCAGGTCCACACCCTCCTGCCCGAATGCTGGCAAGTCCACACACCGTGTGGCATCCTCTGCCGGGTTTGTCTCCCCTTAGGAATGCAGTGCTGATGTTTGTGGCTGGGACGCGCTTCTGGTCAGCAACTTTTCTAGAAATTTCAGCCTATGTTCATAAGCTGTGAGATTGCTAGCTGGCGTTTATTTCAGCAGCATTCTTGCAAGGAGAAATAACCAGAAGAGTTGCTGGTGTTTGCAACACCAGTTTGAAACACCAGTGTTTCCCAGAAACACTGCATGAATGGGATCTTTAGCCATGTTTAACTTGTTTTCTCCAATTCAGTGCTTGGCATTTTGGTGTCATTTTTGCCATTTTGCATCCTTAGTATTGAATATATAATTTTGCTTGAAGTCTTTTAGTTAATCAGTAAATCCATAGTATAACAGTAGGCAAATTCATAGTTGTCTTTCAACAAATGTTAGTGTCTTGTCTTGTATGTGGACAAAGAATAAAGATTTATTTCCTACTCGAACTATTAGAAGTATGTCCAGTCCGTAGATGTTGAGTTGAACGACTTATAACACAAGTTAGACTTTGGTAAGGGCATTTAGAGCAGTACTAATTTAGAGCCATTGCCATTCACATAAAATTCGAGATTGAGGTTCTAAAAGCATTTAGTTTCCTCTTCGTTTTATGCTGAGAAAAACTAGTTAAAGCCCCCTGCACAACTTGTCTTTCCAACACATTTAAGAAATGAGTTAGGTAAATCTACCTTATATTAACACTAATCACATTTTATTGCACAATTTCTTTGTTTTCTAGGCTTTAGATTTGTTTTTTAAGCTGGTTAAAGGTGCTGATGTTCTTTTTGAGGGTCATGCTGTGCTTATTTTTAAGGGGCTAGAAAAATAACCTATAAAATACCAAGCTTTTGCTGATTTTTATGTTGTGTGTGTGTTTTTTTTAAGGGGGAAGAAAGTTATTTCCTCTTTTAAGGAGTGCAAGATTTCACTTCAGCAAAACGCTAGATCTAAGTTGTGTTACACAGCCCTGTTTTTGCTTCCAAGTCTGCTGATAAGGCTTTTGTTTTTGTAAACTCGCTCTATGTATCACTTGTTAAATAATGCTGAACTTAATCCTGTGATCCTATTAGTTTTCTTTTTCTTTTCTTTCTTCCTTTCTTTCCTTGTTCTTTATAATTTGCCCTTCCTTTCTGCTAGTGTGGCCATGAGTATTTTTCTTTAGGTAGCCAATTACCTGTGAAAAGACTGTAAACATACTGCTGAATCAGTGCAGATCAAAACTTGGCACCCTTAGACATGGCGGGGATGGAAATTCTGGAATTCACACAACAGGTTGTATATTGTGTAAGCTTACCTTATGCACTGCTCAGGAGTTAGAGATTTTTTTTTTAATCTGATACTTGTCAGACATTCCCCATGCTAAAGTCCACACAGGAATAATGTAGCCCGTATGCCATTATCCTCAGCTGATATAAATGCAGCTGTTTTGCATGATAGACTTTTTTAGTAAAGGTATTAATTAAATATCTCTGATTATACTTTTTCTACCTTTGTTGGATTTTCCACATAAATATTTATGCTTGCACAAAGAAAATTCTTTATCAGACCGTATGTGTTTTCCTAGTTCTCCTCTGGACTTACAAAACAGTTTGTTGATAGCATTCATAACTTAGCTGTTTATGAGACCCCACCCTCCCCTTTTTGAGTTTCTTAAAGGTATGGAATGTTATATTTCAGCCTGTCTGTTTCATCAGAGTCTGGAACCACTAAGTGTTTATTAAATACTAGACGAATAATATTTGTTAATTGTTCAGTAAGTACTGATTACCTACTAGCAGGGTGTGGTGGCACATGCCCGTAATCCTAGCTACTCTGTGGCTGAGACACAAGAATCGCTTGAACCCAGGAGGAGGAGGTGGCAGTCAGCCAAGATCTGGTATTGCCTCCAGCCTTTGCTACAGCGCGAGATCCTGTCTCACAAAATTAAATTAAATTAAAATAAGTATTGATTATCTACTTAGTGCTAAGTATGGTATGAGCTTGTGGGAAAAGAGTGTTAACAAGACAGGCTTGGCCCATGCACTTGTGGAGTATACAGAACAGTGTGGGGGAAGACCAAAAAAAAAAAAATCAAACAAAAAAAGTTCAAAGTGTGATGAGTGCTTTAAAGGGAGCAGAGCACTAGAGCCAGATTTTAACAGAGGAACGGAGTTACTGATTACAAGTGAAAAGGCTAAAATAGCTATAGGACTGTGACAGTATTGTAGGACTTTGACAGTATTATTATGAACTGACTTACAGCGTTACAGCTGATGGGAATTTTATACAGTTTAAAATATTCACTTTTACTATTATAATACATGAAAACATGTCCTCAGTTAACAAATAATTTTGGCTGTGTTCCAAAGTTACAGGTTTCTTTATAAGCACATTAGTTGCTTTCCATTACATCCAAGTAAAATGACAACTCTGCGTTAATTCTCCAAACTTCATTTTATCTCATTCTTCCATCTGGTTTACTCCTATCCATCCATGGTGATCTCTCTTGTACCTGAGCAAGACAAACTCTTTACTATCTCAGGGCGTGTTCCATTTTCTTGGATTATTCTTCCTCCTCCCCTAAAACGTCTGGCTCCTTCTTTTCCTCTGAGCTTGGTATAGAAGCTACTTGAAGACTTCACCCTGTTTAAAATGTGTAACCCCAGCTATTTTCTAGCTTAGCACTTTGTTTTCCTCATTGTGCCTATCACAGTGTGTAATTTTTTTATTTGCTTGTTTACTAGTTTTCTTTTCCCACTGGACATAGGAGCTGGGATCATGTCAGCCTCATTCACTGCATTTATATGTTGGCTGAATGCATTGGAAACTTGTAATCTATTTTCTTATAACCGTGAAGACTGGTGGCTAGGTTTCTAAGCTAGCCAGCAATAATTTTAATTTCTTACTTTTTTTTTCTTTTTATTACTTGTACTGTGTTAAGAAAAGGACATTTTCTGCTCATCCTTTTGGTCATAGGCCTGACTCCATATAAAAATTTCAGGTGGCTACAATAACTTTTGGGTTTTTTTGTTTGTTTGTTTTTGAGACATGGTTTTGCTCTGTTGCCCAGGCTGGAGTACAGTGGCGTGATCATGGCTCACTGCAGCCTCAACCTCCAGGGCTCAAGCAATCCTCCCAACTCAGCCTCCCAAGTAGCTGGGACTGCACGACAGGCCAGCATGCTAAGCTAATTTTTTTGTATAAATGTGGTTTTGCCATGTTTCCTAGGCTGGTCTTAAACTCCTGAGCTCAGGTGATCCACCTGCCTCAGCCTTTCAAAGTGCTGGGATTACAGGCAATGAGCCACCGTTCCCAACATAGAATAATTTTTTAATATTCTACCTCCTTTCTGTATTCCCATCCCACATCCGTTTTTCCTTCCTCGCCACATTGTCCTGATCTTCCTATTGTAGCCACCTACCCTATGCGGCTCCATTGAGATATGCTTGCTTTTCATTTGCTAAAATTCAGAAGTTCCTGTTTTTTTCTGTAATGGTTTTCATGGTCATAGCCCCTGGATCTCAGATATGATGGAAAGAAGAGTAGAGATGAACCTGTGGTAGTGACTGCAAACTCTGTATCTATATGTATGTGTTGAAAGTAAAGTAGCCATCTGTAGGTCAGAGACTACATGTATCTGAATTTATATTTGCAGTGTTGTTGCTAATAGCTTCACAGAGACATTGTTGCTGCAATGTTGGCAAAGAGAACCTTCAAAAACTCATTGCCTCTTTTCATGTATAAATTTGTACAGTGGCTAGATCTGGAAAGGTTTGTCAAAATGTAGATTTTTATAAAAGAGAAATAGAAGGTTAAAAACAATCTAGGTCGCAGAAGGGAAAAACTGAGAGGGAAAGTATCAGTTTATCAGCTAGTCCTGCCAAATGCTCAAACTTAAAACCATTAGGATCAGTTGCTTGTAGCTATTTAGTGCCAAAAGCAGGCTAGCACTCATCTTTTTTTCCTTTTTTTTTTTTTTTTTACAGTAAGGGAATAGAATACTGCAACAGTAGAATACAAATGGAATTGACTAAATTTTTAATTCCCATTTCAAGTGGAATTCCGTAAGAGCTATCATTTACCAAATAAGAAAATATGTCATTGCTTGGCTATAGAAAATTTGGCTACTATGAAGCTAAGTGTATTGGTGGTTATTGGTCTCTCATTTGATCTAAAGTGATCTTGTCACCAGTTATTTAATATTATATAAACATTAAAACAGTTTTAATCAGTACCTTTGTGATACAGTTGTGTGAAAGAATTCCTCAAAATATAAGAAATTAGCTTTGATTTTTCTCCTTGATTTGAAATATTAATTTTTTTTTTTTTTTAAGACAGAGTCTCGCTTTGTCACTCAGGCTGGAATGCAGTGGTGCGATCTCGGCTCACTGCAACTTTCGCCTCCTGGGGTCAAGCAATTCTCCTGCCTCAGCCTCCTGAGTAGCTGGGATTACAGGTGCCTGCCACCACGCCCATCTAATTTTTGTATTTTTAGTAGAGACGGGGTTTCACCGTGTTGGCCGGGCTGGTCTCAAACTCCTGACCTCAGGTAATCCACCCACCTCAGCCTCCCAAAGTGACGTGAGCCACTGCGCCTGACGAAGTATTAAATATTTTTATTTCAGGGCATCTCAGTTGGTTAAATTGTGACACTGATGAGTCTCTTGAGATTTTTGAAAATTTATTTAAGGGCATTAACTTGACTATAATGACTATTTTCTAAACCAAATATTGAGATACGTGATTGACAGAGGTTTTGGATGCCACCTTAGGTCATTAGTAACATTGAAATTTTGGAATTTGATATTTATAGGGCTATAGGAAAAAAGTCCTGTTCCATTGTGTTCACATGTCCATACCAGGCTATGGAGTGAGTGTCCCCCTGGCTGGTACCTACTTGTCCATGTGGTTACTCATGAGCTGAGTGCCTACATTTCATGTTTTGTGGCATGTGACCCTGTGCTCCACTTCCTAGAATGCACATGTGGCCTGGGTTCATAGTCCTCTAGCCATGGCCTGGTCTCAGTTCAGTGCCTTCCATCCTGGGCAGCAGGAGCACCATGTTGCAGTCTACCACAGCTGCCTCTGGGCCTTGGCCTGGCTTCACTGCATTCCAGTGCTTCCTCCCCTCTACCCCAGACAGGGGGGAACCTGCCACTCTCAGGACCACCCTGCAAAGGCAGAATAAACCAGATCCTCTCACAGCAAAAAAAGTTAAAATGGACAACTGAGCATGTTTTGATAGTAGATCCATTGTCAAGATGTCCTAGACCCATACCATTTCTGGGACTTTGATACTGCTTTGTGGATAGTTTCCAGCCAGAAGATCAAAGCATACCTATGCCACTAATCTTTTTGTTCTATTAAGATTCTTTCTTTTTTTTTTTTTTAATCTTATGGTCTCTGTTCCTCCACCTCCTCACTATGGTAAATTTCTTACAAGGTTCTTTATTCATTTTTTTCTTTCAATGCTTAATCCCTTTGAGAACTTTTCTACTTTCTAGTTTTTAACCGGACTTTAGCTTTTAAGTTGGTGACCTGAACTTTTCACTCTTAACAAAACTCCAGTTTTTTGATTTTGTCTAAAACATCTCTACTTAAAAGTCACATGTATATATTCCCTTCCTACCCTCATCCCTAGTTCCCTTTCACCCCCTACACCCCAAAAGCCAAAAAATAACAAACTGATTTTCTTTTCCAACTTGCCCTTTTGACAACAGTACCAGTAATCTCTAGCTGTTGACTTTTTTTCTTCTGTTTCCTCACCTCTCATATCTAATTCTTAAGTACTTTCTGCTGAATCTTCCATCTAAATAGAAATTACTTATAGATTTGACTGTCTTTCATATTTTCATTTTTACCATCCTACTATAGGCCCTCACCACTTCAAACCATTGAGATCACTGTACTTACTAATTTCTAATTGTTCTATTTTCTCCATTCTGATTCATCTTGAAAATACTCTTGTATTTCCTCATGCTACTTGATTACTTATAATTGTTATCTCTAATCTTTTCTAAATGAAATAAAAATACTTCAGGGATTAAACTCAAGGTCCTTTATCAGCAGTGATCACTTAACCCACTTTCACTTTTTTTCCTTCTACTTCCTCAGTTCATCGGGACACTCTGCTAATACATATATACTGTCTTAAAGTTAATTTTTTTCATTGTTGTTTATCTCCACCGAGAAAGAATACCATCTATATTCGTTTTTACCAATAAGTAAGTTTTGTCTTTTGGTTTAATTTAAACAGAAACCCTGTGTTTGTTTGAATACTACTTGGTTTAGTTTAAACAGAAACCCTGTGTTTGTTTGAATGCTACTTACCAGCTGTGTGATTTGGACAAGTTAATTAGCCTCACTGAGCCTTAGTTTATTTTTCTGTAAAAATGCGGATAATTAATAGTCCTTGCCTTCTAGGATGTTTATGAGGATTAAAGGAGTTAGTATATAAAATGTGCTTAAGTTTTGTAATATGAAGGGCATGCCCAATAAATGTTAGCTATTACCATTAAATAAAAATCTACTTTAAGACTCATTGAAGTCATTCCTCTGATACTAATACTAATTTGGTAGCCTTGGGACCTCCGTTTCCGTATATGTGTAATGATGAGATGATTTCTAACATTTGTTGCATTATACAACTGAAAGCAGTGTGAGATCGAAAAAGAATATGAGCTTCAAAGTCAGACAGACTATCAGATAATAGGAAGCGTACTACTATTAAAGTCTCTTACTATTTTTTGCTTAAAGTTGAGGTTATACACTTTCAATAAGAACTAGAACCAAAATCAGGTCCCTCCTTTTCTGGTCCTGTTTGATACTTACTACTTTATTGCAATTTGATTTTTTGTTTCCTAATTTGTTAATATTGGCATAAGACGTAAATAGTGGCCAACAAGTGTATTTTTTAATTTTTATTTTATTTTCTTTTTTAGGTAAGCACCAGCCACAAAAACCTACAAAAGAAGGTAAATTACTGTCTTTAAATATTTAAAAAAAAAACAAGATCCATGAGTGGGCATCGATCAACAAGGAAAAGATGTGGAGATTCTCACCCGGAGTCCCCAGTGGGCTTCGGGCATATGAGTACTACAGGATGTGTATTAAATAAATTGTTTCAGTTACCAACACCACCATTGTCAAGACACCAACTAAAGCGGCTAGAAGAACACAGATATCAAAGTGCTGGACGGTCCCTGCTTGAGCCCTTGATGCAAGGGTATTGGGAGTGGCTCGTTAGAAGAGTTCCCTCCTGGATTGCCCCAAATCTCATCACCATCATTGGACTGTCAATAAACATCTGTACAACTATTTTATTAGTCTTCTACTGCCCTACAGCTACAGAGCAGGTAAGAGTTTCTTAACAGATCTCAACATTTGCTATATACCAAAAACATTGTAATTGGGATCGCGGGGTCATTTTAACTAAAGATAAAGTAATCTGACAGCTGTCTGTCAACTATTTTAAAATATCACACACACTGTGATAAAGCTTATAAGTACAGCCTACACACTTGCGTATTGGAAACCAGAAGCAAACAGTAGACTGTGATCCTAGTAGTTAAATTAATGTTAGCAGGGATTAACATGTAAAATGTTCTTTTAAAGTCACTAAATCTCATTTTTTTACAAAAAAGTGTTTCATTTTTTTAAATGGTAGAATAAAGTCTTAGCAAAAAAAAAAACAACAGAAAACTCTCTGGTATTTAGTATGGCATGACTGTAAACTAGCCTTATCAAAAGGTTTTTTTTCCATTCTAGTGAGAAGTGTTAAGTTTCCCTTCTCTCTTCCTTTAAACATGTATGCCTGACAGACTTCAGGTATATGGCATATTATTCTAACAACTGTGGCAAAGGAAGTGTGAGAAAAAGTCAGTATAATGTGTTTCCTATTCCATATCCTGCTCTGGCTACCATTAAGAAAGGATGCATGCTATTGCTTACAAAGACTCACACAGGCCTTCTCAGATCCAAGCCTCTCTTCTACTGTTACCCTCTATTACCCTCTGTACTCATTACTTGAAACCAAAACTAGAACTCTTTATTAGAATAGATAAATTGATATTTATTTCTTTGGTTTTAAAATATCCTTACCAAAACATGAACTAGGCTAGTAGGTAGATGAGAGAATTACAAGCATTTGTTCTGCCTGTACTAGTTAGACTGATCAGTTTCTGGTAATTCAAGACAATAGAAGGTAATTCTAACTAAACCATGTCAGAGTGATTCTAAGCTAAATGAGATGGTAATGGCCACAACATTCCTTACCTTGTTTTAAGCTTGAAGTAATTTTTTTTAAGTAATCTTCTCAGATTATTTGTCCTTTGAGATAAAATTACCACCATTCAACCCCCTATTCTTTTCTGTTTTCATCAATTTGTCTGTTTCCATAGGTTAAATAAAAGCCGTTAAAGTGAATGGCTATTGAGGGTCACCGTTAACCCCAGAACATGTGATTTCTGTCATTTTCCAGGTTTTCATTTCCCATCACCCTTAATTCCTCTTTTACTGTTACAAATACAGTCCATACAGATTTTATAGATGTAAAATCTGGTTTCTCCTCTTTTTTTTTTTTTTTTTTTTTTTTTGAGACAGGGCCTGCCTCTGTCACCCAGGCTGGAGCGCAGTGGCACTGTCTTGGCTCACTGCAATTTCCACCTCCGGGGTTTAAGCGATTCTCCCGCCTCAGCCTCCCAAGTAACTGGGATTACAGGCCCGCACCACCACGCCCGGCTAATTTTTGTATTTGTAGTAGAGACAGGGTTTCACCTTGTTGGTCAGGCTGGTCTGGAACTCCTGACCTCAGGTGATCCACCAACCTTGGCCTGCCAAAGTGCTGGGATTACAGTGAGCAACCGCGCCCAGCTCCCCTCCTCTTTTTAACTCTTCCTGTTGCTCAGTTCGGATACTTAAAAAACACAAACCAGTACATTATTTAAATATGTCCTTGGATTCTTTATCACATATCCTTTAAATTGTTTCACTTGGGGCTTGTCTGAGAATTTGACTGCCACTCCCAGAAGGGTTTGGTCCAAATCACACAAATCATTAGAGATATAGTAGAACAACAGGGAGGTGGGTTGATTCCAGTGAGTACTAAACTAGTTCTAGGATGGGGATCAAGGAGTGAGAGCAGGTTCAAGGATAGTTCAGCCACTAATAGTCATTTATTGAACACCACAGAGTATATCAGGTAATGTGTTCCCCTGTAATACTTTTTCTTGGCCTCTGTTCTTAAGTGATTTGGAACGTATGAATAACCCAAGAATTAGTTAAATCTTTAGGGAGACTTCCAGAATGGAAGCTATTCTTTTCACTAGTTGTGATGGTTCAGAATTGCTGCTAGGTGGAATCAGAGTATGACTGAGCTGCTGCTTGTTGCTCTGCAAGGGAAGGTAATATCCTATAATGGAGATGCCTGGATGCATTTTTAGCTACAAGGTAGCTATCCTTATTAGGCTCAAAGCAGAATGCATTTAAATAGGTCTTGGTTGTTTTCTATGACAAGCTGTTATCTCTGTGATCTTCAGTAAGATAAGTAAATTCTCTAAGTCACCCTCTTTAAATCTTATTTTGTGATATGATGATCATACATTCAGGGTACCTAGCGTATAATGTTCAAAATAGTAGATGGTTATTGTTTCATTGATCAAAAAAATTAGGTATATAATCTGTTCTTCCACAGCCCCCTTCCCATTCATGATTTCCTCTAATGATACATAATATTTCCAGTTACAAATTCATCTAAGTCCTTATTTCTTTTATATTTTTCTTTATCATCATGTTGGAGTCAGAGAATTTCATAAATTTTATCACCCAGGGAAATTCTCTTTCATTGTATCTCTGATTCTTTTGGGCCTTATGCCAGTGGATGATCATTAAGTTTCATGTCTACATGTATAGTATTACGAACTTCCCATATATTTTTTATGTTACTAATTTTTTAAAATGTATTAGAGTTTCAGACACCAATCTTTCTGGTAGAAAGGAAGGTCATTATTATAATAGTTTAAGCTCAGTTTGTTTCTTAGAAAAAGCAGTCCTCCTGGTAGATAAGAAAATAAGTTAGCTTTTATTTTTCACATTCTTAGGGTAGAAATACAGACTTCTCTCTTTTTATATGGAGAGCCAAAATTTCCCTTTGATCTGTTCATTACTCGGTATTTAAACTTCATTAGCTAGTAGCTTTGATTTTAGTGTCATAAGTTAATTTGGAATTTGTCTTGCAACTTGGTATATGTTAATATACTTGGGTTCACCTTGCCTCCGTCCACAAAAAGAGTTGGACTCTGTAAAATATTTGAAGAGATTTATTCTGAGCCAAATACGAGTGACACAGCCAAATATGAGTGACACAGCCCTCAGGAGGTCCTGAGAACATGTGCCCAAGGTAGTCAGAGCACTGCTTGTTTTTTTGTTTTTGTTTTTTTTTTTGAGACGGAGTCTCGCTCTGTTGCCAGGCTGGAGTGCAATGGCGCAATCTCGGTTCACTGCAACCTCCACCTCCCTGGTTCAAGCGATTCTCCTGCCTCAGCCTTCCAAATACAGGACTACAGGCGCACGCCGCCACGCCCAGCTAATTTTTGTATTTTTAGCAGAGACAGGGTTTCAACATGTTGGCCAGAATGATCTCAATCTCTTGTTCTTGTAATCCACCTGCCTTGGCCTCCGAGAGTGCTGGGATTACAGGCGTGTGCCACCGCACCCAGCCAGCTTGGTATTATACATTTTAGAGAGGCATGAGACATCAATCAAATACATTTAAGAAATACATTGGTTTGGTCCAGAAAGGCGGGACAACTCAGAGTGGAAGGGCTTCCAGGCTGTAGTTGAATTTAAATATTTTCTGGCTAAGTTTGTCTAAAGATCTGGGATTGATAGAAAGGGAATGTTCAGGTTAAGATAAAGATTGTGGAGACCAAAGTTCTTTTGAAGTCTTATAGTGGCTGTCCTTAGAGACAATAGATGACAAAGGTTTCCCTTTCAGATCTTAGTTAATCTCTTTAGGATTGGGACAGTCTGGAAGAAAAAGATCTAGCTATGTTAATAGAGGTTCTTTACAGATGCAAATTTTCCCCCACAAAGAACAGCTTTGCAGGACCAATTCAAAATATGACCAAGAAACATGTTTTGGGGTAAAATATTTTGATTTTCTTCCTTGTCTTGTAATGTTATGCCAGAGTCAGGTTGGAAAGTAAATCAAGATATCTAGGGTTAAATAAAACCCATCTGATGAGAATTTATGATTTGTAGGGCATGACTCCCTAGACCCCTTAGATACGAATTTGGGCAAAGTAAAAATCAACAGTTTAGTCCTCATCACACAAGACAGAAAAAGGAAGTTGGTGTTAACCTGTATTATACCCCTGAAAACCAGAAATGCCGTTATCAAAAAGAGTCGTGTCAAATTTCAATATAACTTTTTGAAATATCATGAGTTGTTTAAACACTCATTTGTTTTTGTTTTTATATTGCTAGTTTTCATGCTTTTGATTCACCTCACTAAAAAATAACTTGTTAGATTTTTTTTTGGCGTAGAAAAATGAAAAGAAAATTAAAATGGCACATTGACCATAATTTCACTGCCCAGTTAACTTATGTTGACATTGAAAAGTGAAGGGAAAAAAAATTACATAGTTAGAAAAATTCAGAGTGGCATAAAACAAAAAGTAAAATCTTCCCTTTTTTATCTGCCTTTCCTTCCTACCGCTCACCCTAACCCCTCTTCTCAAATATAATAAAGTTTAACAGTATTTTTGTCTGACAAATCACACCCTAAATTTTATTGAGTAGAAAAAGCAACATGTGGAACACACAGTACACCATTTAGAAATTGTTTAAAGTATGCAAAATAAGTTTTTATTGTTTAGGATTGCATATATATGTAATCAAGTCTAAAGGCAAACATGGGAATAATAAAGACTAAATTCAGGTTAGTGGGTACTTTTGGGGGAGATTGCATGGTGAATTGGAGAGAGCTGTTCATGGAGCTCCAATTATGCTTTTTAAGCTGAGAGGTTTGTCAAGGGTGTTCATCAGATTTTTAAAACTTTTTGTATGTTTGAAATAGTAATAAAACTCATATTGTACCTGCCCATATATATGCCTGCCAAAATCTTAGGAGTATTTTTTTCCTTCTGGTTGACACATAATAATTATATATGAGATACAGTGTTATATTTTAAAACATATGTACAGTGTATAATGATCAAATCAGGGTAATTATGTCTATCACCTCAAACATTTATTTCTTTGTGTTAATATTCCAGATCCTCTCTTCTTGCTTTTTGAAAATATTCAATGCATTAATGTTAGCTATATTCGGCCTACATTGCTGTAGAGCACTAGAACTTACTCTTCCTACATAGCTGTAACTTGCTTCTGTTAAACAACCTGTCCCTATCCTCCCCTCCTCCTTACCCTTCCCAGCCTCTTGTAACCACAATTCTTCCCTTTACTTCTATGAGCATTTTTTTTTTTTAGCTCCTGCATATGAGTAAGAACTTGCAGTATTTATCTTTCTGTGCTTGATTTATTTCACTTAACATGATGTCTTCCAGGCTCATCCATGTTGCTGGGAATAACAGGATTTCATTTTTCTTTATGGCTGATAGTATTCTATTAT
Source organism: Pongo pygmaeus (assembly GCF_028885625.2). Lineage (NCBI taxonomy): Eukaryota > Metazoa > Chordata > Mammalia > Primates > Hominidae > Pongo > Pongo pygmaeus. The sequence continues at coordinate 118,577,133 of NC_072373.2, read as the reverse complement.
GTATATTTACCACATTCTTTATTCGTTCCTTTGTTAATAGATGTTTAAGTTGATTCTATATATTGGTTATTGTAAATAGTGCTGTAATAAACATGGGGGTACAGGTATCTCTTTGATATCCAGATTACCCTTCCTTTGGATCAATACCCAGTAGTAGGATTGCTGGATCATATGGTAATTCTTAGTTTCTTGAGAAATCTCCATACTGTTTTCCATAGTGGCTGTATTAATTTACATTCTTGTCGTCAGTGTACAAGAAAGAGCTCCCTTTTCTCTGCATCCTTACCAGCATCTGTTAATTTTGTCTTTTTATAATAATCTTTGTAACTGGGGTAAGATAATATCTCATTGAAGTTTTGATTTGGATTTCCCTGATGATTAATGATGTTGAGCATTTTTTCATATATTTGTTGGCATTTATATGTCTTTTTTGAGAAATATCTGTTCAGATCATTTGCTCATTTTTTGATTGGATGAGTCGCTTTTTAGCTGTTGAGTTCTTTGTATATTCTAGATAATATCCCTTGCCAAATGTATAATTTGCAAATACTTATTCCCATTCCACAGGTTCACTCTTCACTCTATTGATTGATATGGAGAAGCTTTTTAGTTTGTTATAGTCTCGTTTGTCTATTTTAGGTTTTGGTTTTGTTTTTGTTTTTCAGACAGAGTTTCGCGCTTGTTGCCCAGGCTGGAGTGCAATGATCTTAGCGCACTGCAACCTCCGCCTCCCAGGTTCAAGTGATTCTCCTGCCTCAACCTCCCAAGTAGCTGGGATTACAGGCATACACCGCCATACCTGGATAATTTTGTATTTTTAGTAGAGACGGGGTTGGTCAGCCTGACCTCAAATAATCCACCTGCCTCAGCCTCCCAGAGTGCTTGGATTACAGGTGTGAGCCACTGCGCCCTGCTGTCTCTACTTTAGTTTTTCTTGCCTGTGCTTTTGAGATCTTAGCCATAAAATCTTTGCCTAGACCAATGTACTGAAGCATTTCCCCTATGTTTTTTCTAGTAGTTTTATACTACTAGGTCTTACATTTGTAAGTCTTTAATCCATTTGAGTTGATTTTTGAATATAGTGAGAGATAGGGGTCTAGTTTCATTTTTCTGCATGTGGATATTCAATTTTCCTAGGACCATTTATTTATCCTTTCTATTATTTATCCATTCTATGTTCCTGGCATCTTTGTCAAAAATCAGTTAGCTGTAAATACATAGATTTATTTCTGGGTTCTCATTTCTTTGGGTCTGTATGTCTTTTTATACCAATATCATGCTGTTTTGGTTACTATAACTTTTTAGTATATTTTGAAGTCAGGTAGTGTGATGCCTCCAGCTTTGTTCTTTTTGCTCTAGATTGCTTTGGTTATTCTGAGGTTTTTGTGATTCCATACACATTTTAGGATTTTTTTTCTATTTCTGTGAAGAATGTCATTGGTATTTTGATAGGGATTGCATTGAATCTGTAGATTGCTTTGGGTAGTATGGCCATTTTGACAATATTAATTCATGGACATGGGATGACTTTTCATTTTGTGTGTATGTCCTCCTTAGTTTCTTTTATTAGTGCTTTGTAGTTTTCATTGTAGAGATCTTTCAACTCCTTGGTTAAATTTATTCCCAAGTATTTTATTTTATTTTATTTTATTTTATTTAGCTGTTGTTAATGGGGTTGCCTTCTTGATTTTTTCCCAGCTAGTTTGTTATTGGTGTATGGAAATGCTACTGATTTTTGTATGTTGATTTTGTATCTTGCATCTTTACTGAATTTAACAGTTCTATGAGTTTTTTGATGCAGTCTTTAAGTTTTCCCATATATAAGTTCATATCATCTGCAAAGAAGGACAGTTTTGACTTCCTCTTTTCTAATGCGAATGCCCTTTGTTTCTTTCTCTTGTTTAATTACTCTAGCCGGGACTTCCAGTACTATGTTGAGTGCGGAAAGTGGGCATCCTTGTCTGGTTCTAGTTCTTAGAGGAAAAGCTTTGACCATTTCCCCATTCAGTATGATGTTAGCTGTTGGTATGTCATATATGGTCCTTGTTGTGTTGAGGTATGTTTCTTATATGCATAATTTGTGGTGATGTTTTATCTTGAAGAGATGCTGAATTTTATCAAATGCTTTTTCTGAGCCTCTTGAGATGATCATAGGATCTTAGTTCTTCGTTCTGTTGATGTGATGTGTAACATTTATTGATTTGCATATGTTGGACCATCCTTGCATCCCTGAGTTAAATTCTCCTTCATCATGTTGAATAATCTTTTTAACGCGCCATTGGATTTGGTTTGCTAGTAGTTTCTTGAGGATTTTTGTATCTGTGTTCATCAGTAATGCTGGCTTGTGGTTTTCTTTTATTGCATCCTTGTGTGGTTTTGATGTCAGGGTAATGCTGGTTTCGTAGAATGAATTAGGAAGAATTTTCTCTCCAATATATTTTGGAATAGTTTCAGAAGAATTGGTGTAGTTCTTTAAAAGTTTGGTAGAATTCAGCAGTAAAGGCATTTGGTCCTGGGTTTTTCTTTGTTGGAAAACTTTTTAATATTTATTCAATCTTGTTATTTGTTATTAGTCTGTTAAGGTTTTCTGTTTCTTTTGATTCAATCTTTATAGGTTATACGTGTCTAAAAGTGTATCTACTTCGTCTAGGTTTTCCAGTTTGTTGGCATATAGTTGTTCATGACAACCTCTAATGATCTTTTATATTTCTGTGGTATCAGTTGTAATGCCTCTTTTTGTGTGTCTGATTTTATTTATTTGGGTCTTCTCTCTTTTTTTCTTGGTTAATCATAGCTAATAGTTGGTCAATTTTATTTCTTTTCAAAAAACCAACTTTTCATTTTATCATTTGTGTGTGTGTGTGTGTATATACACACAACATATATATGACACATGCCATGTGTGTCATATATGTATATATACATATATATGATATATATATATATTCACTTTTTTGGGAGTTTTTTTTGAGACGGAGTTTTGCTTTTATTGCCCGGGCTCTTACCCAGCAATAAAAGCGTGCAATGGCGCGATCTTGGCTCACTGCAACCTCCGCCTCACCTGGGAGGCGATTCTCCTGCCTCAGCCTCCCAAGTAGCTGGAATTACAGGCATGCACCACCACACCCGGCTAATTTTGTGTTTTTAGTAGAGACGGGGTTTCATCACGTTGACCATGCTGGTCTCAAACTCCCGACCTCAGGTGATCTGCCCGCCTTGGCCTCCCAAAGTACTGGGATTACAGGCGTGAGCCACCACGCCTGGCCAGATTTTCATGTACATATATACACACGTATGTGTATATGTGTGTGTGTGTGTGTGTGTGTATATATATATATGTTCTATTTCATTTAGCTCTGATCTTTATTTCTTCTAATTTTGGATTTGATTTGTTCTTGCTTTTCTGGTTCTTTGAGGTGCATTATTATGTTGTTTATTTGAAATCTTTCTACTTTTCGGATGTGGGCATTTATTTTGCTTTATTCTTTCCTCTTAGTACTTCTTTTGCTGTATCTTGTAGGTTTTGGTATTTTGTGCTTCTGTTTTTATTTTTTTCAAAAAATGGTTTACTTCTTAATTTCTTCATAGATTCATTGGTCATTCAGGAGCATGTTGGTTAATTTTCATGTATTTGTACAGTTTGCAAAGTTCCTCTTGTTATTGATTTCTAGTTTTATTCCATTGTAGTCTCAGAAGATACTTGAAATGACCTCAACACAAATATTTAAAAATTTGTTGAGACTTGTTTTGTAGCCTCACACATGGTTTGTCCTGGAGAATGTTTCATGTGCTGATGAGAAGAATGTGTATTCTGCAGCTATAGAATGAAATGTTCTGTAAATGTCTGTTAGGTCCATTTGGTCTGTAGTGCAGTGTAAGTTCAATGTTAACTTTGTTGGTTTTCTGTTTAAATCAGGAGTGTCTAATCTTTTGGCTTCCCTGAACCACGTTGGAAGAAGAATTGTCTTGGGCCACACATAAAACACTAACGATAGCTGATGAGCGGGAAAAAAAAAATCTTATAATGTTTTAAGAAAGTTTACAAATTGATGTTGGGCTGCATTCAAAGCTGTCCTTGGCTGCATGCAGCCCACGTGCCACAGCTTGGACAAACTTAATTTAGATGGTCTGTCCAGTGCTGAAAGTGAGGTAACATTTAATAGTTTTTTTGATGTATCCTCCCAGAAAAAGAAAAAAATTACTCTTGTACTAGCATGCGTATATATTTGTATGTATGTAAAATCTTCAGTTCTGTTTCAAAAGTTTAGTAAAACCATATGTTTCTTGGAATTTTTTACCTGAGTTGACTCACATAACATCTCTGCAAGATTTTACAAGTTGGTTAATTGCTACATTGTGATAAGATTATTTGTTTATGTCAGTTCTTTCCCATACACTTATCAGGACATAATGAGTTCTGAATGATGCATGAGTTCCTTCACTCATTCACTATCTCCCCCAGGGTCTTACGGCAACTGGGATCATATTTATTCCTGAATTAGGCTTTCTTCTTAAAATACCTCTGAGAAGTATAAAATAATGTGAACAAGGAAGAAGTATATAAATATTAGTGTATCATTGTGCAGATTCACAGGAAGAAAGGAAAATCCAAAGTCAAGAAAACTTTTTATGTCTGTGATTGTTATTTTACTATTTCCTAGGATTGTGTATATACTAGTTATCTTTGTTCCAGAACAACATTTTGCCCCATTAAAATCTTAAGCTTGGACCCCAAGAAACCCCTAGATTTCTTGTCCCCTAAAGCAGAGGTATTCAGCAGAATATTCTATGATGATGGGCATGTTCTATGTCTGTGAGGTCCAATATAGTAGCCATAGCTACATATGGCTATTGAGCATTCAAAATGTACCTAGTGTAACTGAGGAACTGAATTTTTAATTTTATTTAATATTAATTAATTTCAAATAGTCACAGATGACTGATGGCTGCTGTACAAGATAGCGCAGCTCTAGAGAGTTACTGGATTCCTTTAGGAGCAAGAAGCGGTAGACCCAAAGTCCTGAAGACAGAGTTCTTAGTCATACAGGATTAATTACTCAGTTCAGTGTGCTTGCATGTAAAGTATGGTTCCATAATCATACTTACTGCTTTCAGGATTTATAACTCTGGGTTAGTGGAGGTATGTGCTAGCTCCTTTGGATAATCTCAGTGTCTTAAAAAACGGAACTCAAAAAAGGTTTATGAAAAGATCCTTACCTTTTAATAACTGGTACTAAATAGATCTCTATCAGAGAGAAACTACTTTGCAGTACAGAATATACTGAATGTTATTTGCATCTCTGAGTGTTTAATATTCACAGTATAACTTGATAACCAATATACAATAAACTACCTTGTGATTATAAAAAATATTTTATAGCCTGGGAAGGGGAAAATAATGAAAAGTGATACAATATACTCTTCCACATTCTTAAGGATAAATCAAATAAGACCTCTTTTTGAATATACATTTAAATTCAGTACCAGGCCGGGTGCGTTGGCTCACACCTGTAATCCCAACACTTTGGGAGGCCGAGTGGGCGGATCACTTGAGGTCAGGAGTTCGAGACCAGCCTGACCAACATGGCAAAACCTTGTCTCTACTAAAACAAATAAAATAAAATAAAAAATTAGCCAGGCCTCGTGGCACATGCCTATAATCCAGCTACTAGGGAGGGTGAGGCAGGAGAATCTCTTGAACCCAGGAGGTGGAGGTTGCAGTAAGCCAAGACTGCACCACTGCACTCCCAGCCTGAGTGACAGAGCAAGACTCCATCTCAAATAAATAAATTAATTAATTAATTTAATACCAGCAGTTCAATTTCTGTTTGGGAAAAGAGAAGCTATTCCTTGAAAACGTGACTGTGGATTTGAAAAATAGTATTCTGAACACTCTATACACTGGATATCATTTCCTAGTGTTATTTTATGGCCCATTGAAGAGATGTTTAAAAATGTTACAAACTCAAATAAATTTGGAAAATGGCAGCACATTATGTCCCCCTCTTGAATATTCACAGGATGTATTAGCAATATTAAGGACTAGAAGAAGTCCTGTAGTAAAGAAATCCGTTTAACATTGTTTAGTGTTTAACCCAGTGTTTCCCATATGAAGTTAGCATGGAATTTTTCATGTAATACCTGCAAACATTTTGAAGGATATGATTTTGAAAAAAATTCAATAATTGACCCTTCTAATCTAAAGAATCTTATGGAAGACACCTAGTCCAATATCTTGGGATTTTTGTAATCTCCCTCGTAAGTTGTTATCTAGCATCTGCTTGAACACCTCTAAAAGCAGGAAATTTAATTCTTTTACAATTCTAATTGTTTCAGTGAGTTCTTCATTATGTAGCACTAGGATCTTCTCTCCCATAGCTTCCAACTAGCTTTCCAACCTGCAGGTAAAAATATGTTAGTCAAACATGGTAACTGTGTGTCTGAATACTCTTGCCTTTCTTATTTTATTTCACAGGCACCTCTGTGGGCATATATTGCTTGTGCCTGTGGCCTTTTCATTTACCAGTCTTTGGATGCTATTGATGGGAAACAGGCAAGAAGAACCAATAGTAGTTCTCCTCTGGGAGAACTTTTTGATCATGGTTGTGATTCACTATCAACAGGTATTGTTGATTTTTTTAATGTTATTGATTATTAACAATGATTAAACCAATGTGCTAAGCAGTGTTAGAATACATGTTTAGTCATGAGAATAAGTAATTTTTTATTAAATTTTAGTATTTCTCAAAAGACTATGAACCTAGTTAATATTTGTTCATTATTGGTAGTGTTAGGAAATTTAGAAATTACTTTCTGCTTGTTATTTTTAGCCCCAAATATTGTTTTGGCATCTTTTGTTTTTAAAAGCTTGGGGCATAATTGTCATCATCAAAACTCTTGTGAACTAAAGAGAGTACAGTGGTGGGAGACTAGTTAGGTAATTTGTGGTCTTCATATATTTAAATGAATATTATGTAGACATTCAGAATTATGTTAATGGACTTGGATTATAACTACGTCATAAGACGCTCAGAGAAAGACTATGACAAATTAGGAGTATCGTTAATATTGCATTGTGTATTGGAAATTTGCTAAGAGAGTACATTTTAGGTGCTTTTACCACAGGAGAAAAAAGGTAACTATGGGACATGATGGATAGGTTAATTTGCTTAACTATAGTAATCATTTATATATATGGCATGTTTTACACCTCATATGCAATTTTTAAAAGAAACACTAAAGTGCTAGCAATAACTGAGTTACTCTGTTTGGATTATAAGTGATATCTCTTTATTTGCACTGTTTTGCAAGTTTTTAAAATAGTAGTTTATTATGTTTTTAGAGGGAGAAAAAGATACTTAAAATCTAAATGACAGTTTCTCGGCTAGTCTTTCTGACAGGAACTCATCCCTCCCCTCTTTTATTTTTGTTTTATTTAGTTTCTCAATTATTTTCTTGTTTGACATGGCACTTAAAATATTTAAAAAGAAACTAACAAAAACCTCTTATAGTTTTACCTCCTGAATCCAGATTTACAGGTATAGGTGCATATCAAAATCATTGCTTCAATGTATCCCAACAGCAGCTTATTTAGTAGAGGAGGAGAAGCAACTAAGCTTATATAATTTTTTAAGAGTCAAATCAAGAAATACTCAAAACTTCTGTTGAATAAATGGTAGTTGGCTGTCTTGAAAGGCAACAACCAGCTGACTGCAGGATGGCAGGATGGCAGGCTTCCTATTATTTGTTTTAAATTGCAGTCATTTTTGCGTTGTAGTTTGAGGTCTAGACTTTTATAGGAAGTCATTTTCTATGTATATCATCCATAACAATATCTGTTTAAAAAAAAAAAAAACAGTTATCAATCTGAAGCAAGTAAGTCAGTCCGTCTGGGGATTATATAGCCCCTTTGTTTTTCTTTTTTGGCTGTCTGCCCTGTAATGATTTGCTGATCATTAGTACTAGTGTCTCTAAGTCAGGAAAATACTCGAAGAAATGTTGAAGTATTTTAGTTGCCTTCAAGAACTTTGCTTCCACTAAGTGATTTGGTAAAAAAAAAAAAAAAAAAAAAGAGATTGAAATTATGGGGTAAGAGATTATGTAACAGATTATATCCTACTTTTCTGTTACAATAGGTAACTGAGAGAAGATTGTGCATTTACAGCATATCTTTTTGTCTCATCTAAAATCATTTCCAGCTCAGTTGTTTGCTATTCATATTATTTGGTTTTCATTGTGATCTTTCTTCTGCAGTTTTTGTGGTTCTTGGAACTTGTATTGCAGTGCAGCTGGGGACAAACCCTGATTGGATGTTTTTTTGTTGTTTTGCGGGGACATTTATGTTCTATTGTGCGCACTGGCAAACGTATGTTTCTGGAACATTGCGATTTGGAATGTAAGTAATACTTAATGGTAATTTTTGTTTTCTCTTTCACATATGGAGAATGTTGCCTTATAAGTATTTGAGTATTAGAAATTGATCAAATCACTAAGTTAGTTTAATAAATTAAAAAATTTATGCTTCATTATTATAGCTATTTCCTAATAGTCTCTGCATATGTCCCTCTATTATACTTTTTTAAAAGGAGATATCAGAACCTCCCAGCCAGTATTTTAAAAGCAATACAAAAAGCAGTAGCCCCTCATCTTTGTCTTTCCCACAGAAAAATTCACTTTTTTTCCCCACCATTATTTACCTTAATTCCATTTTTATTTTGACATGTAAAAATGCATTTCCAGGAAAAAGAAGATGGTTTCTGAGAACAGCGCCCTCATCCAATCTTAATTTTTAGTGTTTCTGCTATTTTCAAAAATGGCAGAATTTATAATATCTGGATTTCACATAGTTTATGTTTCGTTGGTTATTATCTCACAGTTCACTTTCAATACGTATTTTGAAAGCTTATTTATCTGTCAGCCCTAATGTATTCTCTTTCCCTTTCAAATAATACAGCACCAACCATATGGTGTGGGAACTGAAGGAAGGAAAGAAAATTAACCATGGATGTAGGAGAAGAGTAAATAGTGTTTTTAGAAGTGATTTGATATCACAGCTTTCTGTCTTTCAGTCTTTGAATTTCCCTCATGATGTTATCCTGTGATGAAGTATGTATTTAGAGAACTGTAAACAACTCCATATGGTTGGATGATAAGATGCCTGCCTGTAGGGAGTGGCAGGAGATAAGGCTGGAGAAGATCCAGAAAATCAAAGTCCTGTGCTCTGCCAAGAAATATGAGCTTTTATCCTGAATCTGCAGGGAACTTTTGCAGGACCTAAAGCAGGGAAATGACAAAAGTGCCTTTTAGAAAGATCAGTCTGGTGATAAGGCAGAGGGTAAATTGTAGTAGGCTGTGACAGAAGCAAGGAGACCCGTTAGAGGAAGCATCAGCATAATTAATGTGAATGATGAAGCATGCACTAACACAATGGCAGTGCTATTGCAGAGCAAGGAATAAATTGGAGAGAGACTTTTAGAGGTAGAAACTATGGGACACAACGTATATTTGGATGTGGGGAATGAATGAGAGGGCAGAGACTGAAATGACTCCTAGTTCCCTTCCCTGGGTGGCTGGATGAAGGTAGAGAAAGGCACTACAGGAAGAGGAACCTATTTAAAGAGAGCAGTCTACCCAGAAACATATGTGAGGGATTTTAGACATCCAAATAAAATGAGAACAGGAGAAAACTTAGAGAGTAAGCTTAGATAGAAGCCCATGAAATTTATTGAACAGCCAGAGTAGTAGGAGGCGTACTGGAATATAAAGCCAGAAGGATGCATTTCACAAAAGAACATTGCTAAATCCTGCCAAGACTCAAAGTGAGGACAGAAAAGTGTACATTGAATTTGGCAGTGTGAACTATTCATAGTAATTTCTGTGTAATGGTGAGATAGAAGCCAGACTGTAGGGGATAAGAAGTGAATGGAACAAATAAGTAGACTACTGTTTATTACACATTATGTATGGTTACTTATAAAATGTGTGACTTTGATGTGAAGGAGAGAAGCATTGGTTAGAGGAGAGAATATGGGCTCAAAGGAAGGAGGGTCTTGTATTTTTATGAGAAAATTTTGAGCATTCAGAAGAAATCTGCTAGAGAAGAGATTGAAGATACTGAATAAAAAGAGGGAATGATTTATAGAACAATAACTAAAGATATAGGAACAAAGGAGTTCTAGGGTAAAAGGCAGAGGCATTAAATAGGAGGAAACTCTGCCACTGACACTAGAGTGCTTGCAAGGCTTGGGATGGGGGGCCGGGGGAAACACTAGGTATATTAAGATTAGTTTGAATTTAATATATGAACTTAAATATTAGTATTACAAGGGATTAGTTTTAATTTGGGAAATTGTATACAATTTTGAGAAATTCTACATTTGCATTAAAGCAGCACCAAATTTGTTTTTTAAATTAAAAGCAGGCTATAATGTTCATAGAAATGTGCTATGGCCAGGTACAGTGGCTTATGCCTTTAATTCCAGCATTCTGGGAGCCCAAGGAAAGAGGATCACTTGAGCCCAGGATTTCAAGACCAGCCTGAGCAATATAGACCTGGTCTCTACAAAAAATTTTTTTAAAAATTAGCCAAGCACGGTGGCACATGCCTGTAGGAGGATCACTTGCGCCCTGGAAGCAGAGGTTGCAGTGAGCTGAGATCGCACCGCTGCACTCCATCCAACCTGGCAACAGAGCAAGAACCTGTCTCAAAAAAAAAAAAAGAAGTGTAGGCTAAGTGCTCTACGCTAGGGAGCCATTTATCAAAATAACAATGTAGTGGAGGCATATAGAATAAATAGAGATATACATATAGATACATAGAATCTATAGAATACATATAGATATCCCGAAAGATTTATTGAAGTTTGTATGCATGGAGAAGAAAGTCAAAATTTATTTTGCTTAATAAGGAGGGAACAAGGTCAGCTCTGAAATGTAGTTTGAGTAAAGAAATTTTTTTAAATCACTTGCATTTTCTTACTGTTTTCTAGAAAAAAGTGAAAGCAGCTTTAAGTACCTTAGGAATCTTATTTTTAAACATGCTTATTTATTTGAATTGTTTTATTTTGATGTTTACATACATAAGTGAAAATAACGAGAATTTCTTTTTTATTTATAATTTAGGTTGTTATACTTTTAATAACTTCATAAAATAGAATGTTTGCCAGATAAGAATCTTTTGTTCCTTAGCCTCTTTAATATTACTGTTTTTAATTGCTATTAAATTTGCTTATAGTATCTTGAACAAAAATAGTCACAGGATTTTAATTCATCTGTAACTAAATGATTCTCATTAAAGTCTAGCATTTTGAGAAAGCAGATGTGCTTTGGATACATCTTCCCTGAAATTATGAGCTACATCTTCCAGCAGTTTGCTCTGATGACAGCTAAAAGCTACCTTGCACAGAGAATGTTAGTGCCTGTCATGTCTAGACAGACTCCTGTTCTCACAATGCCCCTGGATTCAGCAAGTAGAGATCTGACAGAGATGACTAGCCTGGATATGAAAGACTGGGGAGGAAAATGGGGTTAGAGGCTAGAATTTCATGGGAGGATTGGATTGTAGAAGATAAATATGAATTGAAGCTCATCTTTGCAAAATACTCTTTAAGATATTTATATCTTAAATTATACTGAATATCTCCCATTATACTGAATGAGAGAGTTCACATTTTCTCCCTTAAGGCCTAAACTATCTATATTAGGATGTTTTTGGATTGTTTTGTTTTGTTTTGTTTTGTTTTTGAGATGGACTCTTGCTCTGTTGCCCAGGCTGGAGTGTAGTGGCACAACCTCGGCTCACTGCAACCTCCGCCTCCTGGGTTCAAGCAATTCTCCTGCCTCAGCCTCCCGAGTAGCTAGGACTACAGGTGCGTGCCACCACCACGCCCAGCTAGTTTTTTGCATTTTTAGTAGAGACGGGGTTTCACCGTGTTAGCCAGGATGGTCTCAATCTCCTGACCTCGTGATCCGCCCACCTTGGCCTCCCAAAGTGCTGGGATTAGGTGTGAGCCACCGCACCTGGCCTATATTAGGTATTTTTAATTCTATAACTTGTAGATATATATATATATAGAATCATTTCTATAAGTTAAATGCTTAGAAATCCTAATCAATCTCTAATAAAACTATACTTACATAAAACATCAGTCTTTTTTTTTTTTTGAGACAGAGTCTCACTGTGTCGCCCAGGCTGGAGTGCAGTGGTGTGATCTCGGCTCACTGCAACCTCCGCCTCTTGGGTTCATGCCATTCTCCTGCCTCAGCCTCCGAGTAGCTGGGACTACAGGCGCCCGCCACCATGCCCGGCTAATTTTTTGTATTTTTAGTAGAGACGGGGTTTCACCGTGTAAGCCAGGATGGTCTCGATCTCCTGACCTCGTGATCCACCCATCTTGGCCTCCCAAAGTGCTGGGATTACAGGCGTGAGCCACCACGCCCGGCCTAAAACATCGGTCTTAAAAAAAAAAAAATCTATGCTGTAAAGGTAGAACTCACTTAAATTATTTCGGGAGCAAAATATTCTTCAATTATTTTTTCCAAGACAAAAAAATAATAAATTGAACTTGGGCCAATATATGTTGGCTCAAATGTTAATCTCTAAGTTATCTTTTTTATATATCAGCTTGGGCAAGGCTCGTAACTTTCATGGGCCTCATTTCCTAATTTGTAAAATAAGCTTTAGATTAGATGATCTATAAGGTTCTTTCTGTTTATAAAGTCTGTGAGTCTACTAATTCTACACAGATATTATTACAAGTGTACTTATTTATAATTACAGTAGGCAGAGTATTAATTTTTGCTTTTATTACATTTTTCAACTCATGCTTCTAAAGTTTCACATTTACATTAGCTAAAAACCCTGTCACCAAATGTTTATTTCTATGTAAGTAAGTAGCTTCCCACTCTTTCTTTTCTATAGTTAAATGAAAAAAGTTAATAGGCTATGTATTCCACTAGGTAGTCTGACAAATTTAGTTCATCTTTTTGTCCAGGTAATTTTAAAAGAATAATTATTTGAAGACCTCTTGATAATAAAAAACTGTTGTTTGTTAATGTATAATCCACTTTCTATGGATTCAGAATTGGGAAACTTTCTAATCCCTGCATAGAATCTATTTATCTTTAAATGTCTAGTACTTATCACATGAATTATTAAATACCAGAGGTTTTCCTTCCAGTTTCCAATTTTCCTGTGTAGCTTTTTTTCAGCAATGATTTGTTCATTTGGGCCTCAGCTCCGTTCGTTTAATTTTATCAGTTGCCATAGATGATGTCCTAAAACAACCATTTGTATTAATGTAAAACCTAGATTGCAGTTTGGCCTCTCAGATCACCAGGTAAAATCATGGACGTCTATCTATCTCATTAGCATTCCTCAGTTCTTAATTTTTATTTAAGTAGTTTTTATTTGAAGCCTAGTCTATATTGCTACTTTTTTGTGTGTTATTATCTGTGTTTCCAAACTTTTTAAGTGATTGAACTGGATGTTTTACTTATTTTTATCACTAGTAAACTAATCCAATGTAGTAGAGTATTATAATGCTGGTGTGGAATTAGGGAAGAGAAAGAGGAAAAAGGAAAACTTCTGGATTATCAGGAAATAGGATAAGGAGATGGCCAATTTGATTTTTGCTCTAACCATATCCAAATAGAAGTTACTCTTGATTAGATTCTTTCCCACTTACCCTTTCCACATATATGCTAGTTTTTTTGAGATAGCAGAGGTAGGAGTGTGGTGAGACTTGGGACAGGGAAGGAGCATAAGATGGATTAGTGGTTTTTCAAAATGTACATTGGGACTTCTAAGAAGAATTCCTATCTACAGGGAAGTCTAGATCAGTTCTGGTGCTAAAGGGATTTATGTCATAGTGTAATTATTTGGCAAGTAATATTCACCACTACTAGGTAATTAGAGTTGATTCTGTGTTTTTAGTATTAGTGTTTCCAGCTGCCTACTTAAAAGTCATTTTTTCAGTATATTACAGTTTTAATTTTTTTAACTTCTATCTTGATTTGGATAAGAACTATGTATGTATGTATAAGGATAGTATAGTACTGTATAAATTGTATCAGTCCATCTTTAGGTGTCTTTGTAAGAAGAATGCTACTTTTTAAATCTATTTTTGTTACCTGTGTTAGTAGGGCTCTTTAGCAAAAGTTCTGAGTAAAGTTATTTTGAAATGTTTGTTTCCTTATGCATAGATTCGATGTTACAGAGTCCCAGATCATAATTATAATATGCCAGCTTCTCACAGGAACCCTGGGGCCTTGGTTCTGGAACTTCACGGTAACTGCTAGAATATTCATGCTATCTGATGTACAATGGTGTGAATTCAATAAAGACAGCACCTTTGTCATGCACAGAATAATTAAAACATGAAAAATCAAAAGTCTTCCTGTTGGTATGTCACAAACAGGTTATTAGAAAACATAATTTTAATGTATAATATTAGGGCAATAAAAATCCACCCTATTAAATAAAATTTTTAAAAAGTGGTATTTCTGGTGATTTGATGCTAAAGTCAATTCTCTCGTTTGCCTATTGTGCCTATTATTTTTATTCTATGTACTATTTTTTAAAACAAATACCTTTCCACCAGTAAATAGAATTTTTTTTATATTTCTATTTTGAAAACAGAATAAAGCAAGCAGAGTTTTTCTTAGGTAAGGAAGTTGAGATGATTCTATATTAATGTAGGAAAGATTCTGCTTATTCTGTTAACTTCTTTAGCATATATTTTAAGCAGTCTAGTACTAGTTCTGCTTGAGTTTACAGCAGTCTTGGTGTTGTATAATATTTATGCTGGAAGCTATTCTCATTTCTGTTTGTTTTGCTTAATGTTTTTCACTCTTAGTTGTGCTTTTGAAACTAAATATCCTTAGCTTTTCATGTTACTATAGTCATTCTTTGAATACTTTCCTTTTTTGTTTTTTTTTCTTTTCAGTAAATACATATTTCTCTAATGTACTGCTAAAAGTAATGTATCTTTTTCCTCTTTTTTTTTTTTTTTTTTAATTGAGATAGAGTCTCATTTTGTCACCCAGGCAGGAGTGCAGTGGCACAGTCATAGCTCACTGCAGCCTTGAAACTCCTGGGCTGAAGTGCTCCTCTCACCTCACCTTTCTGCACCATCACACCTGGCTAATTTTTAAATTTTTTTTGGTAGAAACAGGTCTTGCTGTATTGCCTAGGATGGTCTTGAACTTCTGGCCTCAAGTAATCCTCCGCCTCAGCCTTCCAAAGCACTGGAACTACAGGCATGAGCCACTGCATTCACCCTTCTTTCTTATAACTGCAGTTTTGACCTTATGACTTTTAAAAACATTATTAGGAAATTTTTTCCCAGTAAGATAGTCCAGAATCATTCACACTTTAGCATAAGAAAAAATAGGGCTTAGATTCAATTTATTTGGCAGTTCAGAGAATGTTGGAGAACTGTTCAAATGAAAACCTGACAGATCATTATATCAATGCAAGGGTTTATTAAGTTTCCTACATTAGGTCTCCTGCCCTGAAAAAAAAAAAAATTTGTAAACATTTTAATATTGCTTCAATAATATAGAAATAGTGAATTCCTTGTTGGCCAAGTTCTTTGTTTCATTTTTTTTTTTTTTTTTTTGAGGCGGAGTCTCACGCTGTCACCCAGGGTGGAGTGCAGTGGAGCTATCTCAGCTCACTGCAAGCTCCACCTCCCAGGTTCACGCCATTCTCCTGCCTCAGCCTCCCGAGTAGCTGTGACTACAGGCGCCCACCACCATGCCCGGCTAATTTTTTGTATTTTTAGTAGAGACGGGGTTTCACCATGTTAGCCAGGATGGTCTCGATCTCCTGACCTCGTGATTCGCCCACCTGGCTGAGTTCTTTCTGAAAAGTATATTTCAGTGTTGTAAATCCAGTTATTCAGTGGCAGTAATGATGACTTTGAGGACAAATTCATAGGGAGGGATATTCTGCATCTTTTTTCAAAATAACCTTGGAATGTGGAAAATACAGTTGTCCCTCCATATCTGTGGGGAATTGGTTCCAAGATCTGCAAATACCAGAATCCAGGGATACTCAGGTTCCTGATATAAGGTGGTGTAGTATTTGCATAGAACCTATACACAGCCTCCTGTATACTTTAAGTCATTCTACGTTACTTACACCTCACACAGTGTAAATGCCAAGTAAATAGTTGTTATACTATAATGTTTAGGGAATAATGACAAGGAAAAAAGTCTGTACGTGTTTAGTACAGACACAACTTTTAATATTTTTGATCTGTGGTTGGTGTAATTCCTGGATGCAGAACCCACAGATAGAGAGGGCCGACTGTACTAAGAAGTATATCGTTAGCCTCCCTTTACCCTTACACTGTCTTCTGGTACTTTCTCCAAAGATCTGTAGCTTTATGCTCATTGCAGTTGCCTAGATTTATAGATTTATAATTTTTGATAGCCCCTTTTTTTATTGTTGATTATACTTAGCAAAGGTCTTTTCCACCAATGTTCTTAATGAAATTAACAGTCAGAATATTGACTGTATCTACTTTCACCTTGTTTGTCTATAACAAAGTACCCTGTATCTACTTTCACCTTGTTTGTCTATGATAACAAAGTACCCTATATTTATAGAGCCCTTTCTATTAAAATGTTTCTAAAAACTAATGCATTTTAACATCATTAAAAAAGTTTTGAAAATACTTTGTTTTCTCCATATATACTGTCTTGTCTTTTACCAGTTGCTAACTTGCAGAGATTTTCTTTTGCTTTTAATATTTACTGCTTAAACTGATTTGATAATTAAAATGAGATTGTTAAATATACTCTTTTTTTATGAAGTTTGGAAAAAACCTTCAGAAAGAATTGTCCTTAATAATTTGTTTCTAAGTGAATTTGATTTATTAGCATGTAAACTATCTATAAGCTATTTCCTGTTGTATTCTAGCATTTTTGGTGAAATTGTATTAGAATACAAAGAGTTTTAGCACTACGTAGGAACAACACTCCGGTTTCTCTTCAAGGTTATTTTCTTTATAACCTTGGAAAAGTCGCTTGACCTTTCTAAATGTTTTCATCTACAAAATGGTGATATTTCCTACCTCCTAGGGTGGTTGTCGCGATTTAAAGGGTGAAGAATGTAATGTGCTTACTGTAGTGCTAAAGATATAATAAGTCTTCATTATTGCCATATTAAGACCTGTTTTAGCTGACTCCCCAATGGTTGGCAAATTTTGTATTGTGCCAGTTAGAGAGGAAGAATAAGTTCATGATCCCTTTATTTAACTCAGAGATTGTGAGAGGATTCTCCTTTTGGGTCTTACTGTTTTCAAAGGTGGTAAAGATAGACTGCCCCTTAAATTTGAGACCTATACTCT
Source organism: Pongo pygmaeus (assembly GCF_028885625.2). Taxonomy (NCBI): domain Eukaryota; kingdom Metazoa; phylum Chordata; class Mammalia; order Primates; family Hominidae; genus Pongo; species Pongo pygmaeus. The sequence goes on along the minus strand of NC_072373.2, from coordinate 118,559,776 downwards.
ATTTTTTTTTTTTTATATTAGAGGACTTCTTCTATTCCAGCCTTTGGCTATATTTTTCTCTTCTTACTCAGAGTTATTCAATGGGCTTTTTCTTTTTAGTCTTCTCAGAAAGTCTGAAGATCCATATAGTCATTCATGTGGTAGGTAATGTGTTTTTAATAATTAAGCTTATTTCAAAAATAGACTTCTCTTGCTGTCTGTTTTCCCAGTTTATAACACTTGAATTAAAAATACTCCAAATTATCTCTCAGTTGTATGGTTAATGTTATTTAATACTAAGATTACCATGTCTAGTTTGTCCCTTATCAAGGGTAGAAAGTAAAATATTCAAAGTCAGTATATTGAATTTCTAGGCTAATCTTTATTTCAGTCCACCAACAGTTCACCCCACCCATGGTATTTTTGGTAGAATCTATAATGAATGTCATGCTCTGGTTATCCATAAGTTACCTAGAGCTTCAAATCCATTTACAGATAATTATAAACCTGGAGTTAATAGCTATCTAATCCCTGAGTAAGAATCTAGACGTCTGCAAATAGATGATTTTTTTAAACAAAATGCTTCTCTTTAACAATAGCTCACAGGTCAAATTGTACAAATCGGGGATTCTTTGACATTGTGAATTTATCCCTAGTGCATATCCTATGTTAACCAAACTAATATAAACAATTGTGTTGCCAAACTACAACACAATTATATTTACTATTTATAGTTTAACAAAAATACTTACAAAATAACTGCAAGTGTATCTTTGAAATGCATATGTCACATGTAGAAGAACAATAGATTGTCTGTTTCTGATTTTAGAGGGGAAAGACATTAAAAATTTGTGGGAAAGATGATTAATGTGCTTAGCTTTCATAGAATGCCATTTAAATCCCTTCACATCCCTCAATTAAAACTGAGTTCTGGAATTCAAACCAAATGCATTTGTCAGGCATCTCTCTGAACACTGTTAAACAAAAATGGAAACTTTCAAAATAGAAATTTTTCTCATAGTTAGCTAACTTACTTTGGAGTTGTTCTACTCCCTTTTAAAAGCTATTTTGCACTTCTGATGTAATAACTGCCTTGATCAGGGAGTTTTCTAAGCTTTTTGTAGTGACAAAGACCTCCTGAGATAGTCACTCCAACTAAAGAGATGCTCTGTTCCCTTGTTTAAAAGTTTAAATTATTCATATTCATTTAGTACACTTTATTCTCTCTTAATCAGTAGACAATTAGGGTGTTGTAAGGAATGATTGGCCTAAAGTTTATTACGGGCGTTGAAGGTTATTTTGACCTCAGACTGTCAAATTTATAGCTTCCCCATCAGATGAATGGTTTGCTTCTTTTTATTTATTTTTTTGTGACAGCCATCAAAACAGTGTTTGTTTCTGGCTTGTCATAGTAATTTAAGTGTATCCTGATGAGAGTATTCATTATGGGTTATCCCCAGTAATTGGGAGAATTCTTTTTTGTCTTTTGACGACCTATATTAAAATGAAGTAGAAATAGGAAATTATTATTTATTTATTTATTTTTGAGACAGAGTTTTGCTCTTGTTGCCCAGGCTGGAGTGCAATGGCACAGTCTCAGCTCACCACAACCTCCGCCTACCTGGTTCAAGCGATTCTCCGGCCTCATCCTCCTGAGTAGTTGGAATTACAGGCATGCGCCACCACACCTGGCTAATTTTGTATTTTTAGTAGAGACGGGGTTTCTCCATGTTGGTCAGGCTGGTCTTAAACTCCCTACCTCAGGTGATCCGCCTGCCTCGGCCTCCCCAAAGTGCTGGGATTACAGGCATGAGCCACCACGCCCAGCCAGGAAATTATTTTAAAGCAGCACCAGTCAAGATGTTCATGTACCTTCATAGACATAGAAAATTGTGGTTAGTATCATTTAATTTTCTCCCTCTACAACTTTAGGCTGTAGAAATTTAATGTGACACATAAGAAATTTGTTTTCCCATATGTTTTGTTAAAAAATCACTGGTGTTTGGGTCCTCTTTGACCACATACCCCATGTGTCTTGAAGGGTTTTTTGGTTTTGTTTTTTATTGTTTTTTTCTTGGTGTGGTGGTAGTGGTCAGTTTCTTTGTTTTGGTTTTGAGGAATAGTCCCAACACTTGGGAATATTACCACTGATGATTCTCCATTTTTTAAATAATAATAACAATGAAAAGGAAGTGATTACAGACATGCCAAATCCCTGCCCTTATATAATATTCTGTCCTCTAAATAACTGTGTATTTCCTGTATGGTCAAAAAGATTAAAATGAGCCTCTTTCTAGTATGTGTTACAGTAAATTGAGCCCATACTGAGACTTCTTAGTGGAAAGGTGGAAGAATGGATTGTCATGTAACTAGCTGTCTTCTAAACAAAATCATAAACTCTTGTTTATCATTTCTACCACCTGTCCCTCTTAGCTTGCTTTAGTTCCCATTCCTGGGAATGACTTTGCACTGCATGCACCCTTTTTCATTGACAGTCAAGATTAGAACCACACTTCCAGGAGTGATGATAGGCAGTTCTCATGATTCAGAGCAGAAGATTCTCATCCTGGAGTTCACAATATTCTTCTAAATCAGATAAGCAAATAAAAAATATTCTTAACTAACTACCAACTGGTAAGTAAGTTCTCCTGGCCCTCTCTCCATAACAGTAAGACATTATTCATCTAAATACAGTGTCAGTATTAGAATGGTTAAGAAAATTCTGTCAAAAGTTTCAAATGACTATTCTATAAAACTTGCCCTAAGAATCCCAGTTTGAGACTTTGTAAAGATCTTTTATGTTTCCTATTCTCTTTTATATTCATCCATGGTACAAAGATTAATTGCATGAGGTTCCCTCCATTTTTATTTTGTAATTCTATACTTCTGGCCCTTCCCCTTCCAAAAGGCTACTTCATATATCCAGCAAAATGTTCTAAGATGTCTACCCTCCTCCACCCAAGACAGAATCGATCATCTTTGACACCTACCTGCTTAGTCTCCTGAATCTGCTACTGAGTGTAATTCCCCTTATTGGCAACACCACTCACCAGGTCAGCTCTACAGATTCTTTTTAGCCTAATTCAGTCCATTTTTTTTTTCAATGTGTATATCAAGATAACTACATCACTGTATGTTTGCAGCTAAATAAGCTTCTGTTTAAAAAACATTCTTGGGCAAACAAAGACCCATTTTTTTTAGTTGCAAGACATTAGTTTCAACCCAGTTATTTATCACAGCATGACAGCTTATGTATCTTAAACTTACATTACAGATTATCTGCTTTACATATTTTTAGAAATGGAGGCTCTGTTCTGGGAATTGAATCCCTTTGCTGTTGTTATCTACTTTTAGACTAATTACCTTTAATAGATAAATTATTCACTTTGTTGAAAAACTAGCATTATAAAAAGGTATACAGTGAAAAGTCTCCTCATTCTTATCTCCCAGCTCCCCAGTTTCTATACCGTACTCCCCAATAGGTAGCCACCACTCTTAGTTTGTAATGTATCTTTCCAGAAATTTGTTATGCAATTACTGGCAAAAATAAAAGTAGGATATTATTTGTCTCTTTTTTTACACAAAAAATAGCCTGTACACATTCTGCAACTTATTTTCACTTACTATATCTTTGCTACTTTTTATATCAGTATATAGAGAGCTGCCCTACTCTTTTTAAAAGCTGCAAAATATTCTATTTTATGGAAGTACCATAATTTATATAACTATTCCCTCTGAGGGAATTTTTTTAAATTATGCTATTATAAATTTATAATTCCATAGTGAATAACCTTGTACAAACATCATTTTGTGCAAGCATATCTGTAGGGTAAGTTCTCAAAATAGAAGGCATTTGAATCCAGTAATCTAAGAAGGATAATCTCAAAATTGTAGAAAGTGCTAGTTTACAGGAGGAAAGGAAAAACAGCATATGTTTTGCTTCTCAATCTTTTTGCCCATGTTCTTTTTTTCACACTTTCAGGCTTCTAATTTCTGCTGCCCTGTTGTGCATGAGGTTTGTCTCTTCTTGACTAAAATTATTTTCAGCAACCCCAAAGCTAATTCTTGGCTGCTTTCAGTATCTTCTTTGCAGAAGTCTTAGAGTAGTTAACCTAGTAAGAATAGGAATTTGAGAACTGGAGGAGATTTTTTTTTCACACCTATACAATGGCAGACATTAAATGAATATGTCTAAAGAACAGTAAGTTGTACAAAGTCTCAGTGATTTATGTTACTTTAATTAAAGCACACCATTTATTTCATCTGATACTACAAAGCACTTATTTCAAGATTTCATATTTTATAGCAGTGCAATGTAATCCTCTGCTTGATACTCAAAATTTAATACCTCCTCAATTTTTTTTTTTTTTTTTTGGTGGGAAAGGTTAACCTATGGTTTCAGCCCAACTTCAATGAGTCAGAAATTTCCTTTGGAAAGGAGGGGTTTTTATTGCTCTTTGAAATTCATCAAATTAAATTAAAAGGCTTTGGATTTTATATGATTTTGCTCATAACAAATTTTTGATGCCTCCTTTTCCCCTTTCCTCAGTATTTGAGATTTTTTTTTCTATTGTGCATGATAGAGGAATGCTGCTAAGCTTGCAAGTAATTAACTTGAAATTGTTGTGACTAATTCTGCTCTTTTGGCTTTTTGTACCTAATCAGAATTGATGTGACTGAGGTGCAAATCTTCATAATAATCATGCATTTGCTGGCAGTGATTGGAGGACCACCTTTTTGGCAATCTATGGTAACTTTGTTCACATTGTGTATCCCATGTAATGCATGTTGTCTTTTGCTTGTGTTTTCTAATATGGGATAATCCAGTTTAAAGGGTAATGTGTGAAATTCTTTTATTTTTTTCTGAAAATGAAAAGTCATGGCAAACAGTAGAACACAACTTCTCTTTAGAGGATGGTGAATTTTACTACTTTGAGTTATGTAGAACTTTAGGACTATTCCAGGGCTATTATTTTTGAAGGCCATTGAGAATCTGAATTAGCATTGTCATCCCATTTTACAGCTGAGGAAACAGCAGACAGTATAACAAGTTAACCAGTGACAAGATTAAATTAGACCTTTTATTCTCTTTCTTAACTATATGAGTCTACTAGTTTTTCTGTCATATACTTAAAGCTGAATAACAAATTTGAGATTGTAAGTTAACTCTGGTTCCAAAACAGGATAAATACCTTTTGAATGAAATCAGTGCCATGGTATTGTTTGAACGAGCTTGGACCTTGATTTCCAGGTCTACCTGAAATATAGTCACTCCTACAAACACAGATTCTTTTCCACAAACCTCTGAGGTAGAGAGTAAAATATGGGGGCCAAGAACACAAGCTCTGGAACCAGACTGTGCGCGTTTGACCCAGGCTCCATGGCCTACTGTGTGAACTTAATCTGTTGTGTAACTCTCTCTCTCTCCTCTGTAAAATGAGGTCATAAGTAGTACCTATCTCATAAAGTTATTTTATGCATTAAAGGAGTCAATATATTGTGTAAAGCACTTACAATAGTGCCTATCAAATAATAAGCACTCAATAAAAGTTGTTGCTGCTCTTATAGTTTTAATGTATTCTTTCAGATTTGGGTTGTCATAGTATGTACTCCCCTAGTCATCAGTTAATTGCCGATTTCTACCATCACCCCTTCAGAATACAGTATTTATCATTCATTTGGTGAAATCTTAACAAAGAAAAGATTTACTAGACCTAAATTAATGTAATTCTTAAAAATCAGATTAATTTTAAAGTATAAGGGAAATTTACTGAGCAACATTTTTCCCTTACCTAACTCACTTTATGATGGAAAATTAGGTACTTGAGGAAGTGTAATTGATACACTACCCAAAGTATTTATTGCCAGAAATGAATTGTTAAATATCTTTTGTTGGGAAGATGAATCTGTGAAGGGGGAGGAGATGAAGGAATAAAAATAATCCACAGTCAACTGGGAAAATTCTGAAACTATTCAGTTATGTACATAATATCATTCATTTATGTACCTTAGATTTCACTCTAGAGACCCTATTGGCTTTTGAGACTAATGTGTAGGAAATATGAATTTTATTACTTTTGCTCTTCAGTAGACTAGTTCTTTTTTTTAATAACAGTTTTGCCTTATGGGAAGGAAATAATAGTTTTTGTTTTCCTGAAAGCAGATCATAAAGCCTAAAGCTTACCCCTACTTCTAAAGTTTTTATATCCCTTGACTATGGTGATTATTATTTTTATAAGCCTTGTATACCAAAAATTTCCCCCCAAAATTATTTGTAATATCTTGTACATAAAGTTTCAGCGTACCAATATCCAAAAAGTGGGATTTCTGGCTTGATTATTGGAAAACAAGACAGTGTTTGGTTTATATAGGTTGAGTATCTCTTGTCTGTAATTCTTGGCACCAGTAGCAGATTTCAGATGTTTTCAAGTTCTACAATATTTGCATATACATGATGAGATATCTTGGTATCTTGAGATACCAAGTCCAAATATGAAATTTATTTTCATATACACCTTATACACATTGCCCAAAGGTAATTTTATACAATATTTTTAATAATTTTGTGGATGAAACAAAGTGTGTGTACTGAACCATCAGAAAGCAAAAGTGTTACTATCTTAGCCACCCATGTGGATAATCTGTGGTTTGGCATCAGTGTTACTCCTGACTCTGAATTTACATACTACTGTTAAGCAATCATTTTCTAACACTTATTTACACATAGATATATTTAGCAAAAAATAAGACACATCAGTGAAAAGATAATGTGTTCAGGGTAGTGAAGCAGCACAATAGCATCACCAGAATACCTGTATGTTATCACTGTTAACCAGAAAAGTATCTGCAGGCCTTTTTGACATTTTCAACAATATTTTTATATCACACAGCAGAGAATAAGCAAAAAACAAAAACAAAATTAAAAAGCAGTAATGCACTTAGTTCTTGGCCCCATGTCGGGCATTGGGGAGAATCTGTTGTTGGATTGTCCAGCCTGCACAATGCCATTTTATTACCCTTTGTGGGTGTACTTACGTGACAGGATATGGGTCTGTGCGCAAAGATATATTGTAGCTATGAAGGGGGCTGGGAGGGTCGTTTTTCCCTTGGGGATGCTGAATAAACTTTTGTGCACCTACGTTTTGACCTCAACCTGTCACATAAGCTCAAGTGTGGAATTTTCCACTTGTGGCATCACATTGGCACTCAAGAAGTATTGGGATTTGTAGCATTTTAGATTTTGGATTTTCAGATTAGGGATGCTCAACCTGTGTGCCTAATTATTTGTTATAAATATGGAAATGCATAAAACATTGTAAATGAAGTTGTCTGTGCACGTTATATACATATCCTTATTTCTTAGGTGATGCCTGGTAGCAAATTCCTTCAGGTATACTTTTTACCTTTTTCCATTATGATTTATACATACAATCTACACATGTACATAGTAGATATAATTTTTTCTTTTATAAAGATCAAATGTTTTGTCCTGTCTTGTAATTAATATAACCATCCTTTTTAAATTATATATTTTATCTGAGGAACTCTCAGATTCACATCTGAAATGAAGTTCCCAGACCCAGTAAACTAGCAATCTGATTTCAGGATTCATTAGGTGAGGTTGCAATAGGAAAACAGATTCTCCCCCTGCCCCTTCATCCTATTGTTAGCACTTTGGTCCTACTGTTAGCATCATTAAACTAAAAGGGAACAACCTGACTTCTCTGGTGATATATTTGGAGACTTAGTGAAATATTCTGTTTTTTCTTTTTTAACAACTCCCAATACAGATTCCCATAATTGACCCCAGATCACTATATTATTTTTTTCTTTTTACTTAGCATTAAGGGTTCATTACTGAATATGCTGTTTTGAATTGCATTCTGTTAATACAGGAACAAATACTACATATTGAGCTCTCACTTATTTGTGTGCCAAATGGAGAAAAGATATTTACTTAGGGTTCAGGTATGAAATTTACATCTCTTCTGAGATTGAGGCCATAAAATGGAAATTGCCTTCCAAATCCTCATTAAGTTAGAAGGCTTTTACTGACATTTAGAAAGCAAGTTTATGGTCAGAACAAATAAAAACAGTGCAGATGTCTTCATAAGGCTGATTCCAGAAGATCAGCTGTTTTGTAAAGGTAAGTGATTTGCATCTATTACATATGGATTACCCATTCTTTGCCAAATTTTTTCCCCAAAGGGATGAATTTTTACCAAAGATTATAGTTATTGTTGTTGTTGTTGTTGTTTTCCTTTCTTTTTTCCAAAGGAAAGAAATTGTCTTCATGCATAAAAGTCAGTGCTTGTTTTATACATTGCAAGAAACAAAAAGCATATTTTTTGTTTGTTGCTTCCCCAAAAGACATTCCTTTTAGAATGCCTTGGAACTATGTTCTATCATATCACTCTTTAAAAAAAACAAAGAAGAATATACTCTTATTTGGAAGAGACTTAATATAATCAACTCATGGTTACTTTTACTGATGCCTGAGTCTTTCAAATGTAGTAATTGATCAAATTGTATTAAGCCATAAGGGACTTTCTGGAATTCAGTTAAGGCAACTAGGTGAGTGTTACTACTGCAGGTGAGGTTTCAGGATTCATTTGGTCAGACTGAAGACGTTCTATGTAGTATAAATTGATTATATCTCATTCTTGAACTATAAGACTTTAAAATGCCTTTACACCTAAATAATTCTGATAGGGTGATTTTCCTTTGTAGACACTGTAATTATGTTAACATTTGCTGTATTTTGGTGGAATTCATTTACATTAAAATGATTTACAAACAGGCATTCCCGCATTCTTTGGAGGAAAGTGTCTAATCTCAAAATGGTACTTTTTATTTCTGCTCTGATGTACAAAGCCTATAAGGACATTTTATCATGCTTATAAGAAAACTAGTCAAAGTTTACTAACTGATATTAGTCTGCATTAATACAAACTATTGAACCAAAAAACATGACCTTTGTAATCTGGTAAAGATACTGATAATTTAAGATTTTCTTTTTCTATCTCTAACCTTTTTAAAAGTGAATTTCATTACATTGTTATTATTTGGATGCATACCTTCATGGTATGAGTCTGGAGAGTTTTCGCCTGGCTGTAGGACAGACACCATGACCCAAAGGAATTCTTACTCTTCCCAACTCTTAAAGACTTGAAACTTCAAGCAGACCTGACATAAAGATGTGTTTGGTATAGCTCTTTGGCTATTTCTAAAGAGTGGATGCACTTTGGCCACCTTTGATAAGTTCCAAGATGATGACAGAAAGAAAAAGATTGGGAAAGACAGAATGTGCCTGTCCTTTTTGACTTGAGGGAAAGAGAGAATGTGCCACCCTCCTTGATCTTAAGCGTGGGGTGAGAATGGCAACACTTTGTGTTTTTTATAAGTAGTGCCAATTTTTAATGACCTGGTGAGACTTGGGATTCCTTTGACTTGAGCTTTTCCTTCACTTTGCCTCATATTTTCTTGATAGCTCACTTTCTTTTTCATTGCTAATGTGGGGGTTTGATGTTTCTTCATACTCTCCCAAAACAGGTGTTCTACATAGAAAGTAAGAGAAAGGGAGAAGATTTTAATCTTCATTTAACAAATGTGTATTGAGCCACCTACAATAACCAGGGCTCTCGAGAGTGTACAAAATCAATTCAAACAAAATCTGACACTCAGGAGCTTATGTTTTGGTGTATATAGCTAACATATATGACAAAAGTGATGAAAACCTTAAGAATCTATGATACTTTGCTCCTAGGTCAATAGCTTGCTTCCTTACTTTGTGGTCCAAGCCATGTACTAATTTTCCTGGCTTTTCTAATGTTTGTGTTTATTCTTTCAAAGGGCAACAATTTTTATGATCCCAAAGCAATTTCACCAAATTTTAAATACAGTTATGACTCTCATTCAGTTCATTTATGACACAGATGACTATTATACAGAGATGGTACTCATTTAGTACCCTGGCCCTAATACAGGGCTGTCCCTGTAATAGAATAATGCTTTGCTTCTTTTGGAATCTGAGGGAAGTATAGTGTTTTCCCTTTTGCCAGAGAGATCTTTTGTCTCTATGGAGTCAAAAGTGGGAGGGGTGGGAAGAGAGGCTGGGAACCAGGAAACTAGCCACAGGATTGAGTTTCAGCCAGGTGCATCAGATTGAGACTGTAATGTCCCTAGTTTATTGAACAAGAGCAGAAAAATCTCTTGGAGTTCAAAGCAACCATGGTGTTTTCTCCTTTCTTGAAAACAAGTTTTGAACTTAGACTGTAGAGGTTGGAGATTTAGGGGGAGAAGATAACCATTTAGGATACTCCATAAAGTTTAGGACTTGACTTTTAGGTTGACCTAGTTAATTTTAGAAAATTTAACACTGCTACAGTACAATTCAAACTTGAACATTTGATTTCAATTTTTTTTTAGAGGTGCATTTTTGCAAGAGGTAACAGAGTTATCTAAACAAAGTGAGTTCTTGAGAGTTTTGAAGAAATAAAGTATCCAACCATTAAGATTTATGTCTTCCAGTCTTAACTGAGGTTTTCTATATAGTGGGAAGTGCCACATTTGCTATTTGATTTTAAAAGTGTAGATAGATGACAGCCGTACAAAGTGTAAACAGCCCTAATTAAAATGCTTTCATTGTGACCAGGCATGGTGGCTCACACCTGTAATCCCAGCACTTTGGGAGGCTGAGGCTGGCAGATCACTTGACGTCAAGAGTTCGAGACCAGCCCGGCCAACATGGTGAAACCCTGTCTCTACTAAAAATACAAAAATTAGCCAGGCATGGTGGCGGGCACCTGTAATCCCAGCTACTCAGAAGGCTGAGGCAGGAGAATCACTTCAACCCGGGAAGCGGGGATTGCAGTAAACCAAGATCACACCACTGTACTCCAGCCTGGGTGACAGAGCAAGACTCTGTCTCAATTAAAAAAAAAAAATTTTTTTTTTTTCATTGTAAGAACTCCTGGCTTATTAAACCATTGGGGGCTTTTGGAATCTTGTTTCTATAATCATTTGTTTCTATTACTAGACTACGTCATTTATTTTACTGTTGCTTTCTTTTCAATCCATATTGGACAAAATTTGAGACCAAAAAAGTTAAAGGGAGGGGTGCGAAAAAGAAGAGACTCTTAAATGATTTTTAAAATTCAGTACAAGTGTATTTCATTTTAAATGATGGATTGTGTTTGCAAAAATGCATGACATCAATCCACTCTGTCCCCCATACTTCAGGTAAATAAACACATTTTCAATATACTTTGTGAATATATTATTCACTTTTCTGAAAAGTACATGTAAACTTCAAAATTTTGGATGCACAATAGTAGAATCTGTTTGAATGTACTTGACCTGTTTTTTCTTCTGCATGTGAATGCCTTCTTAGTTGCCTTCTGCTTTTACTAGCTGCCTGTATCCTAACAATTTGGAGTTGGGAACTCTTCTGAATAGAAATTTTGTCTTCCATTCTCTATACTCTGCAGATTTTTATATCTAGTTGCAACATTTCTATTATGCTTCATACTTCCTCAAAACAATTATGAATGTTCTACAGATTTAGAGGTAGAATTCAAAAACATATACAAGGAAAAAGGCAGGGTGCACTCCTTTTATTAAAAGGCCAGAATACATCCTGGTTCACTGTTGCAAGACCACTGGGATGCATTAGGTGAATCTAACTTAGCTTGTGACACAAGTTAATAAAGTTGAATCCGTTTTTTTTTGGTTTTTTTAAGGTTGATGTCAGAAGAGATTAATTTCTAAACAGTCTCAACTGTTGAGACTTGCTATATTGCTTATAATGAAGAGGAAAAGGACACTTTCATTACTTTACATATTTATGTAATTGGAGGGAATGGAAAGTTTTTGGGAATATGAATCAAATATTAGACTGTTTTCCTATTTTAGTTTGTATATGTTTTAATTGTTTTCTCTCTCTGCCCATTAAAGATTCCAGTGCTGAATATTCAAATGAAAATTTTTCCTGCACTTTGTACTGTAGCAGGGACCATATTTTCCTGTACAAATTACTTCCGTGTAATCTTCACAGGTGGTGTTGGCAAAAATGGATCAACAATAGCAGTAAGTATGCTTTAAGATTTTCAACACTTGTTTACACTAGGACTTGGTTTTGTTGTCATTTTGTTTTTTATTTCAAATGTATAAAATCATTTGTTAATTTATAATTTATACTTAGCCTTTAAAGAAACTAATGTTCAAAACTTCAATTTTATATATACTTACCCACATTTATGTGCTTTATATATTCATACTTTTATGCATACACACACACAAACACACTTACTCACATGTTTTTTAAAGTATGAGCTGCTTTGTAAAAATAAGCCTGGTCTCTTAAGTGAAATCCTCAGTTTGTGCCTAATCAATTTATGCTGCTACTTTTCATTAGCTCTTCTAGTTTGTGATTTATAGAAATTGCTGCCTATCAGGCAACCATGAGGTTCCTGAAAGTTTGAGTTGAACTGTTCTGCAGCAGATCCATGTAGTATCTGATGAGTACTGAATACTATTAACTCTTCTCTTCACTCTGTACAGGGAACAAGTGTCCTTTCTCCTTTTCTCCATATTGGATCAGTGATTACATTAGCTGCAATGATCTACAAGAAATCTGCAGTTCAGCTTTTTGAAAAGCATCCCTGTCTTTATATACTGACATTTGGTTTTGTGTCTGCTAAAATCACTAATAAGCTTGTGGTAAGCACCTGAGTTTTTATTTGTTGTGTTTTTCACTTTCATCTTATTTTGGTTTTATGGCTATAGTTTTCATTCTGTAGCTTCATAAATGGTCCTAGAGTTTGCCCTCCTCTAATCAGAATCTCTTGATATCAACATGGGAACTATTTTTACTCTTTTGTGAAGCTACAATTTGAAGTTACTGGAAGTTCTTGGAAAACATACAACTTTTCACCCTTTTATCCACTGTTTAATTTGGTTGTTCAGTTTATCTACATTCTTCAGTCACAATCTGGACACTCAAATTAAGGCTCCTTGTGAAAAGCATCTTTTGTAGGATTAGTTGACATGATATATCCCTTTCTTTCTCAGACACATTTCATATTGTTGGGTTTTTAGTTTTGGGAATTCAACAGCTATTCCTAAATAATTATTGGAAGTTGATATCTGAGCACAATATGATTTACTATGTAGTTCACAATTGTCCTCTTATGAAAATGCCTACGTTATTCTGTTTTATTCATAGGTTGCACACATGACGAAAAGTGAAATGCATTTGCATGACACAGCATTCATAGGTCCAGCACTTTTGTTTCTGGACCAGTATTTTAACAGCTTTATTGATGAATATATTGTACTTTGGATTGCCCTGGTAGGTATTGTACTAAGTCTTATTTCATGGTTTGAGGGTTTGAAGGTTGCATGTTTTCTTATTTTGATGAGCCAGTCACGAGAGATGGTTCATATAATTGTAATGATTTGGAATGTCAGAAATCCACATAAATGGGGCTGTGTGAGAGTTTTATGGCTTTATATTTGAGCCTTTTATTTTTTGCATTAATCTTACTAGTCCTGCCTACATCAGGCAGGGCTCATAAATTGCAAATTTCTGACTGAGTAAAAAAGCATGAATCAGCATACTACACCCTGTGGGCCCATAGCCTGTTTTGGTAAATACAGTTTTATTGGAACACAGCTATGGCCATTCATTTATATATTGTCTGTGGCTGGTTTCATGCTACAATGGCAGAGTTAAGCAACTGTGACAAAGACAATAAGGCCCATAAAGCTTAAAATATTTGCCATCTGTCTGTCTAACAAAGAGTTTGTATGTGAAGGAAAGATTGCAAGGAAATTGAATTATTTTATGGAATGGAAGGTGAATCTGTAGAGAGAACAGAGTCCACTCCTCTTTACTTTCAGGAAGCTTAGGGAGAGCCTAAACGGGTGCTGAGAATGTCTCTTTTCTTTCCAGGTTTTCTCTTTCTTTGATTTGATCCGCTACTGTGTCAGTGTTTGCAATCAGATTGCGTCTCACCTGCACATACATGTCTTCAGAATCAAGGTCTCTACAGCTCATTCTAATCATCATTAATGATGTAATTGGTATATAGGAACACCATGTTTTCTGCAGGAAAGAATCTGAACATATTAAGGAGAATGGGGGTGGATAAGAACAAATATAATTTATAATAATCAATGTTGTATAACTTTTATTCTTTATTATTGGTAACACTCCCTAACTATCCTGTGTGAGAATGGGAATTTCAAGTCCCATCTTGTAAATTGTATATGTTGTCATGCAGGGTTTGGGCCAAGAAAGCATGTAGAAAAAAATGCCATGTGATTGTAATTATCCTGGATTCAGAATAATATTGTGATGCGGAGCCAGATCCGCAGTGGTGGAGAGTTCTAATGTTGACTGTTTGCAGGCCAAAAGATGATTGCTTTATAATTTTAACAAATGATTGTCTTTTAGTAACATCCTTGTTTAGTGTCTTCTCAAGCTTTCTTTACTAAGGAATTCAGCTTGTGACACAGATACATCCCACTAGCTTGTGAGGTGGAACTAGTAGTAAAGACCCTGAATTTGGATTGAAAGGTTTCCTATCTTTACATTGTTGAGGAAGTCCTTTTTTTTTTTTTTTTTTTTTTTTTTTTAATTGCTCAAGAAATGATTCTCTCACAGGCTTGGGAAATCCTGTTAGCATGCAGAATAATGTGGTAACTTTGTCAATTTCCCATTTTATTTTTTTAAATAAATATATGATCTGAAAGCCAACTTTTTCTCAGTTTTATTCAGTGGAAAGATAAACTAAGTTTTAATGTTATTTTTTTAAATTTAAGCAAAATTTATTTCTGTTCTTTAATAAGAAAATTTGGTCCACTGCATTGTTGTGATGTGTCTTGTGACATTTCTATTTTGTAGAAACTTTAAAAAGGAGAACTATGTTCATTTTTCCTGTCAGTGGTTTTTTTGTGTTGTAGTTGTCACCTGTGTGATTATCAGTCATTTAGAAATCTCAAACCCTTCCCCTAAATTTTCAGCAAGTGCCTGGGCCTCTCTAAGGGGTCACTTTGTACTCTCCTTTTCTGGCACTCTCCTCTTTGGTATCTGTACTATCGTTTGAAATGGGAACCAGATATGTTTCCATTTTATACAGATAATTCAGTTGCTTGAAGAAGAGGGACACAGGAGAAAAGATTTAAACTATTGGCTAAAATGAGGTATCTTATTGATTTTCATCTATATCCTGTCCCATAATCAAGAATAAACAGTAGCTACACTGTCTTGTATGGCAGCCAGAACGCTGCTTGCTTGCACTTTTAATGATTCCATCAATACCATGTAGATTGAATTAGCAAGGAGAAGTAAACCTTTCATTTCTCTGCCAGACTATATTGGGAAATGAAAATCCGTCATTACTTTTCCTTGCTAGCAATTGTTCCAATATCTGGGATAAAGAAATACATACAGGAAAACGTTAGGGCAGACCAAGTATTAAAAGCTAGGACAGAGCAGGACAAAGGAGGAAGGATAATTCTACTTGTTTGGCCAAGTTACGTCAGTTGTCTTACTGACACATCAGGTATTATCTGTAGTGGAAATTGAGGCCTGGAGAGGCTAAATGGCATGCCAGTGTCAGTTGCTATTTTTCAGAACAAAAATTAGAATCCAGATCTGAATCCTGGTGCAGTGTTCTCTCCTATACTATATTGGGCTTTAGTGGGCTAAAGTTCTGAAGCAAGATGTTGAGGGCTAATTGTAATGTGTTTATTCTCCTAGATTCTTTTTCAGCATAGATGGAATCTGAAAAGCACTGGGATATTTAGTGTGTGCTTCCTTCAGCCCTAAATACAGCATTAGCATCAAATCAAGGGTACATTTGTAATAAACCTCAGCAAACCTTACCTGAAGAACCTTTTAAGAAAGTACAGATTTCCAGGTCCTATCACTGGAGATGATTTGGTATATTTGTGATGAGGCATAAGAGGATATTTTCACAAGATTCTCAGGATTCCAGTTCCTGTTCTGAAACCTTTGGAGGTACAACTATATTTAGGCACCACTGCCATAAACTACCAAAAAAAAATGTAATTCCTAGAAGCTGTGAAGAATAATAGTGTAGCTAAGCACGGTGTGTGGACAGTGGGACATCTGCCACCTGTAGTAGGTCTCTGCACTCCCAAAAGCAAATTACATTGGCTTGAACTTCAGTATGCCCGGTTCCACCCTCCAGAAACTTTTGTGTTCTTTGTATAGAATTTAGGAACTTCTGAGGGTCACAAATACACACATTAAAAAAGGTAGAATTTTTGAAGATAAGATTCTTCTAAAAAAAGCTTCCCAGTGCTTGAGTAGAAAGTATCAGTAGAGGTATCAAGGGAGGAGAGACTAGGTGACCACTAAACTCCTTCAGACTCTTAAAATTACGATTCTTTTCTCAAAGGGGAAGAACATCAGTGCAGAGATCCCTTCACCTTTAGCTAAAGAATTGGACTGTGCTGCTCAAAATAAAGATCAGTTGGAGGTAGGATGTCCAAGACTGAAGGTAAAAGACTAGTGCAAACTGAAAGTGATGGGGAAACAGACCTACTTATGGAAGCCATGTAGAGTTCTTCACAGGCTGCTGTTGACTGACATTCCTATCCTCAAATTACTCTAGACTGAAGCTTCTTCCCTTCAGTGAGCAGCCTCTCCTCCCAGGATTCTGGAAAGCACACCTGACTCCAAACCAAGGACTTAGATGCCCTGTGTCCAGTGCTGCTGCTGCTTTTACCAGTATCTCTTACCCTTCCTGTTAGAAGAAGTAGAGCTGCTGCCCCCCATGATTCTATCACTGCAAACATATCCCCGTGGCCAGGTCCTCCACTTGTAGTCCACTTGATTGTCATATTCATTGCCTTATTTTCCTCGTTCTCCACCCATAGTAAAAGCCAAAGACACATATAAAAATAAGATTTTCCTCTTTACTCTCA
Source organism: Pongo pygmaeus (assembly GCF_028885625.2). Classification (NCBI taxonomy): domain Eukaryota; kingdom Metazoa; phylum Chordata; class Mammalia; order Primates; family Hominidae; genus Pongo; species Pongo pygmaeus. The sequence continues at coordinate 118,542,838 of NC_072373.2, read as the reverse complement.
TCCTTACATGTCCACACACTTCATGCAGAGAGGCTGAGCCTTTCGACCACAAAGTGTGTTCTCTGTTGAAGATGTTATCATGACGGGAGAGGGCAGTTGCAGCAGCTTCTAACCAAGTGTCTACAACACATGTACTACTGTTTCCTACCTGTGTCACCTCTGCAAAAAATGCAGCTCTGAGCCCAGTTCTGTGAGCATGGTGTCAGAGCCCTCCAAAAGTCCTGAGAAATCAATACCAGGGATCCAAATTTCAGACACCAGTTTGAAGCAATACCTGGATACCAAGACTCAGAGTGAGGCTATGGATTTTGGGGGCTGACAGTTTTGCTGATCCTGCCACACTGGCAGGGGCTGAAGTCCAGAAATTGTGTGTAGCTGTAGTCATTCTTGTTCACCACAGCTCTTATTTCACAGTTTTTTCCCTTGGTTTCTTCTGTTTCTTCTGTTCCTCATATTCAAGTATTTTCTGTTGGAAATAGCCTGTGGGTTCAGATACAGGTGTTAGAGGCATCTGATCTGGTCAGGCAGATTATAATGAGCTCAGGAATAAGGATCAGAAATACCCTGTCTGCTCCCCATACTCCCATCCCTGCCAGGATATCTCTGGCCTCACAGGCTTCTGGAGATCCAGACATTCAGTTTTGTCCAAAAAGGAGCCCATAAACAGAGGATACTTAGCAGTAATTAGCTCTAGACTAAAACAAAGAGGAAAGGGCTCAGTCCTGTTGGCTAATGGGTAAACCAGCTTCCACAAAATGGCAGCCCATTAGACATTTTCTTAGGTTTCAGGTTATGTCATTTCAACTCCACTAATAAAAGTCTACCTACAGCTATTTTGTGAGTTTTTAAAGAGAAGTATTCTTTCTTTCCCCTCCTCTTTATTCTAGAGGTAACCCTCTATGGGCTTAGACTGATGGGGACTGTTACTGTACCTGCAGGAGGATTCTTGCTCTTCTCAGCTTCCTGGATGAAAAGTGAGAAGAGCTGTGTCTTCACAAACTTCTTCACAAATCGGCGGTTGGTCTTGGAGGTCAGAGCCTTACAGAAGGATCTTTCTTGGAAGTGGCCTTGCCCATTTGCCTCCCGCTTGATATAGGAAGCATAATGGCCCACAGTCTTGACAAAGAACTGCACAAATGGGCCTGAAACATGCTCGTTGATTTGTTCTGCAGCTGCAGGAGATATAAAGGCCATCTCAGAGGGTGGCAGAAGGATGAAATTACCCAAACTCACCTTCAAGAATGGCTTTCTTGCAGGCTGAAAGCTCCTGGGGAAAGCCATCGGGTAGGGTTCATAATTACTGACTGAGATGGGAATCTGGATATGGGTTCTCTGCCATTGCTTAGGAAGAATACAATCCCAAATTCAGACTTGCCCTAGGTTCTAGGCCTCTAGGGCTGGTCTAGGACTACTGAGTGAGTTCATTTTAGTTCTGGAAGGGAATGATTGAGAAGCATGCCCTTGCACTCCCTGGAGAGACCCAAAATAAGAGTAAGGACTTACTCTTTAACTCATTGATCCCCTGACCAAGAGAGTCCAAGATGTCATCCTGAAGCTTCGGTGGCAGGATGTCTTTTTCATCACCAACCTAGAAGAGGACAGAGCTCCGAGGTCAAGCAGGAAGGAAGTGTGGAGTGAAGGGGGTTGGCAGAAAAGCATAAGGAGGGCATGAATTCTACACCCCCACTCCACCCACAAATAGCCACATAGGACAGAAACAACAGAAGCTGTTTCTTGGCCTTTAGTTTGACTCTAGACATTTGCAAGGGATCCTCTCCATCCCGGTGGTACTTGATTTATATCCCTTGCTTAAAAGGCACTATCACTGATTGTCTTATAGTGAAGTCATCTGTGTTTATGTCCATGGGCTCCTTGAGAGAGATGTGGTCTTTTTAGCACAGATTCTCACTCAACAAAGAACTTAAATGTTTGTTTAAATAAGTGGAACATGGATGAAACTAGAGTGGTAGAGTTGGTGGTAGGGTGCAGGGGATCTGAACCCAGACACTTACCGACATTAAGAAGGTTCCTTCACAAAGATTGACCAGCAGGACCTGAAATAAACATAGACTGGCTTTCTCTGGTCCTCTTTTCTTCATAGACCTCCAGAGGATTTACCGTCTTGATTTCTGCCTGTGGCTGTATCTTTCAGCCCAGGTAGCAACAAAATCAATATCTTCAGTTCTCATTTCCTGTCTAGCATTCTCCTTTCTCACCATTCCCCTCTGGAAATCTCAGTTCCCTTCCTGAGGAAAGGGTGTGGGTGTTTGTAGGAAGGGAGTAGGAGAAAGAGCTAAGGTAGAAGGGAAATACAAGATGCAGAAATCACAGCCAGTCACTCCCTTAATAAAACATTGACTGCAGAAATTGCTTCTACATGGAGCATTTAGTACATTGCTCACATAAGTGCTTTACACGTTTGATCTCAAGCAACAGTCCCGTGAGGCAGATACAGTGTCCATTTTGAAGATAAGGAAACAGACCCAAAGAAGCTGCCCGAGGTCATACTATGCTGCTAATAAGAGAACCAATTTTTTTCCAAGCCTAGACTGATATTCTTGAGATTGCATTCCTCTCTCTACAATTCCCCTTCAACTCCCTGCTCTCTAGAACAGAGACCAACATTGTTTTATTTTTTTCATGCTTGCAACAACTTATGTACAATTTTCTATTAGAAAAACTCCTGCCTCTCATGGTGGCTCACGCCTGTAATCCCAGCACGTTTTTGGGAGGCCAAGGGTGGGTCACAAAGTCAGGAGATCAAGACCATCCTGGCTAACACGGTGAAACCCTGTCTCTACTAAAAATGCAAAAAATCAGCCGGGTGTGGTGGCGCGCACCTGTAGTCCCAGCTACTCCAGAGGCTGAGGCAGGAGAATGGCGTGAACCTGGGAGGCAGAGCTTGCAGTGAGCCAAGATTGCGCCACTGCACTCCAGCCTGGGTGACACAGCAAGACTCCGTCTCAAAAAAAAAAACAAAAAAAAAACTACCTCACAGCTTTGGGCCTTCCAGCAGGAAACAGCAAAGGAAGGAAATGAGCCCAGGGTCAACAGGAAGAGGAAAGGAAAGGAAGTGAGGAGACCATGTGTTTACAGTCCTCAAGTGAGATAAGCACCAGGCTGGAACTTGGGGCACCTGAGTTTTAGCACTGGCTCCATCACTGCCCAGGGAGCCTTCAGTCTAGACCAGAGATGACAAATAGGCATCCTGCTGGCTGATTCCAACCAGCAGATGTTTCTTTGATACTCACAGTATTTTTAAATAATTGATTTGGTTTCCAATATTTAAACTGGACTATCTCACATAAAGTTTGGATTTGGGGCTTCTCCTGAAAAGTCAGGAGATCTAACACTGGGTCCACATTTCTAAAGGACAACACTCGGATGGAACTGAGTAGCAGTTGCCTGCTTTAGGCAGGGCATGCTCCCACCAGTTTACCGTAATTTCCCAAATCATGTATTGGTCATTTAAATGCCCGCTGGGCCTCTCTTTTCCATTTGTGACCCTTGGTCTTGACAATAGAGAGAATGATCCCTCCATTGTCCCTTCTTCCAAATACAAGGAAAGAGAGAGTGGAAAGTATGCCAAAAAATAGAGCATGCACTGTAATTATCTGTCATCAGGGGAGAAAAGTTGAACTAGTCCAGGCCTGAAACCACTTGTACACATAGGCTCAGATGCCTTCATGAAGGGAAGACTGTTCCTTTGAGGGATTGGGAGGAGAGCGTGTGTATAAATAATTTGTTTTTCAAGATTGTTCCCAGAAATCTTTCCAGTATTTGGGCATATTATTGTCTGTGGAGTAATCCCTTACCAAAAGCCAGAGTCTGACTGGCCATCAGGAGAGGAGCCACGGCTTCCAGGGAGCTGGAGCTGCAGAGTCAAGAAGTTTCATAACTTCTGGGGTTGGGACATTTAAATGTTTATTGCTAAATATGGGGCTAATACTCTGTCCCAGTTAGTCACAAGGCTAAAGCTGGTTCAAAGGGCATGTGTACTCAGGAGTTCTAAGGAAGGATGAGGGGGCCGGTGGAGCAAAGAAGGGAAACACAGCCTTCTTTACTTTGCAGCAATAGTTTCTATAGGAGGGGATTTGGTTTTATCTGTGCTAGGTTCCACTGTTGTCTATGTGGCCTTGGATAAGTCTCTGGAGCTCAGTTATCTCTTGGAGTGAGTCAATGGTTATGGCCAGGGCAGACATTCCCAAGTCCCTCTCTGGCTGGAGATACAGTAACATACTATCTTTTGAAAGTCCCTACCAACAACTCTAAAGCACATGTTTTGAGTTATTTTTCCAACAGTGGGGATAGATTTATGCTTTTAATGCCCATTTTCACAACTGAGTTCTCTGGTGTGTCTGGGGCACTGCCAAGATGTAAGAAGCTAACAAAATCAAAGAGGATTCAGACCTATATCCTCATTAGCCACCTTAGCTGTGAGCTACTCAGAAAGATGACTTGCTGCAAAAATCTGCATTTTTAAGACTCATAGTTTGCCAGAGGGCCATGTTAGCTCAATTCCAAGGAATTCAAATACATTCCAGTGGGGTGTGCGTTGTATAGACCAGCTGTGTCATCCATTTGGATGAGATGGGACACCCCGAAGACTGTTCATTAGGGCCAGCTGGCATAGAACAGTCTGCTCACCCCTGAATAAGCTATCCACTGCCCCTTATGCCTAAAGGGGAATCCTTCAGAAGGGAGCCTGCATTTATTGAGCATCACCTGTGTGTCGGGTGCCAGGTTAGGAGCTCTAGGCAGGTGGTTTCCTCCAGAATCCATAGGAAGTGAACACTGTTATCCCCATTTTAGAGATGAGAAAGCTCAGGCTTAAAGAGGCAAGGTAACTTGCCCCTAATCACACAGCTGTAAGCAGCAGAGCTGGGATCTGAATCCCCCTCTACCTGGCTCCAAATCATGCACTCTTCTTGCCACATCGTACCTCTTCCATAGGGCTGTCCATGACCTCCTGCTGGAAGCGCATTTGTACTCCAACCATGAAGGGGGTGGGGCAGCAGACGGTGGCCAGAAGGCTCTCAGGGACAACAGGGATGTAGGTGTGCGCCCAGCTGAAGGGGTAGAGCAGTGCGGCAGCAGCATGGATGCACTGAGACAGGGTGCTGGGACAGAGCACAGAGGATGAGAGTCAGGGGGCCCCTGCACCACCATGCTACACACCCCGCATCGCCCACCACCAACAGCAGCTAGAGCAGTGCTGCCCATGCCCATGGCAGAAAGGCAAGTCTGGGGGCCATGCTGGTCACAGAGTTTGAACGTACATCGCTGGGAGGGAGGGACAGAAACTAGAGAGTCTGAAGCTTCACTATCAAGAGGGGGCCTTGATTTGACCCTTCTTTTCCCAGTTAGTCTTCTCAACTTACTACTGGCCAAAAATAAGTGACTCTGAAAAGAAGAGGGAAGAAGAGTTGCTTTCATTCAAGGAGATAATTGATTGAGCCCCTACCCTGTGCTCACAACTGTGAACATACCTCACAGATGTGGATACCAGGAAGAGTAAGACACTGACCCTGCTTTTAAGGAATTCACAGTGTAGTTCAGAGACAAACATGTCAACAAGCACTGGAGGCTCAGCCGAGAGGCAAAGCCTTTTTACCTCGCTATGTCTATCCACCCTCATCCCCAGCCTTTGCCCCCACACAGCCCCCTCTGGGCACACTCGAGGTTATTAAAGATTACCAGGTTGCTGCCTGAGTAGCTTGGGAAATTCCCAGGTTCTAGGAACCTCTGCCCAGCAATTCCTACACGGAAAGTCCCACAAAGGTGCCTCCTCAAGACTTTCCAGTGAAGCATTTCTCGTCACTCCTGCCCAAGTCACACCTTGGACCCTACTCCTCTCGCCACCACATACACACAGTCCCACTCTCTGTCTTCTCTTTCATCCCCTGGCTTTCATGGCTCTTCTTTACTCCAGCCAAATTGCCTCAAAGTCAAGGCCAATAAAAGCACAGATGCCGGAATCCTTGTTTCAGTTCTGGGTTTCAAGCTAGCACTTCCTGAATTAGCAAAATTGAGTCTCTGAGAGGCTAGCTGACTGGAAGTCCCCTCCCTGTCTGAGCTTCAGGGAGCTGAAAATCTCAGTGTGGGAAGGAAGTGGGGAGTGGTAGGATTTCCCTGAAGAAAGTAAATGTCTGAGAGGTAAATCCTGCCGACCTCCACTTCCCAAACACTGATCTGAGGAGGAAAGGCAGAATCCCAGCTCCAGCCACACAGGAACTTCTGGTTTCCATTCAGGGCTGGGAGTGAAAGAGCTATTTCCAAAGCAAAAGATGATGCCACTCCCTTCAAGGATTACCTACAACTAGTTCCTTTTTGGTTATCACCCATTTTTACAGAATCTTCAACACAGAGACCCCACTGCTTGCCCAAGTTTCCTTTCCTCTGAAACCCATGACATTCACCTGACCCTCTGACTTCTGTTGAGTCCCTAACATCCTTTTCTTCTTCCCTAAAAGATAAAAGCAGGGTTGTCAACCTAAAATCACTGGTTTTCTCCCTCCCCAGATATGAATAGAAGGTCCACCCCTACCCCTACTGTTTTATGACTTTTTTCATTCTCCGTTCTATTACATCTCCCCATGTCCTTCTCAGATCTGAAGCCCCTAAGAGGTAGAGACCATGGCACAATAGTACCCTGCTTCCACTACACACAGGGATATACTCAACTGTGAACTTAAGAACAGGAGCTAGCACTCAGCAATATGTGCTCGGCAGGTTGTTAGGTATCTAATGTGCATTATTTCATTTAATCCTCACCACAACCTTATGAGGTAATCACAATCATTATTTCCATTTTCAAGAAGTTAACAAACTAACTTAATGGGAACCTCATAGCTAAAGGTAGAAGAACTGGATTTAAACCTCCTAATTCTGCTGATTTCAATCCCTGTGCTTTCAACCACTATATAATTCTGCATCCCCTTCAGGTGAAGGACCTTGTCCTGTTTGTATCTTCCCAATGCTTGGCATCTGGCAAACAGATGACACACAATAAATGTTTGTTGAATGAGTATCTCCTCCTGCCCTGTTCTCCACCCTCCCTCAGCCTTGCAAGGGCAGAATCATGTCTGCATCCACCCTAACTGGTCCCACCTGGGCTGTCCCAGGAATACTTCCTGTCCTTCCCCAAGCTAAGTCAGGAGCATTCCTCAGGCCCAGGCAGCAGTCCTGTGTGGAGGAAGAGGCAGTGGGGGTGGTTCAAAACAGCTGTTTCTCTTGGTTTAAAGAACAAGGAGCTAGAAACAGGAGGGTGGGCGCATGGGCCCTACAGCCCATTTTCCTTGGATAACCTCCAGTCTGTTCCCTTGAACTCAGGGATGCTGGGCAGTTCAGGTGAGCCGTTCAGGGGCTGGGCCCACCTGAGACCTTCCGCCAGGAAGATGATTTTTCTCTCCAGCACGGCAGAGGCAAAGATCTGAAGTATCTGTTCAAAACTGAGACAGTGCAATAGAGAACTAAAATCCACATGTTCTAGGTGGGAGTCCAGGGGCCGTGTCAGTGAAATGAACTGTGGGGAAACCAGAGAGAGAGAAGGTGTCACTACACTGCAAGATCATGCAGACCCCGGAGTGCTGGGCCTCTACCAGCCTCTATTCCTTCTGCCCCCAGGAGTGAATCTGACCCTGTCTCTCTGTCCCCCTGCCAATTGGCTGGAGGACAGCACTGATGTGATCTTGAGTATGGCCCATAATGTCCTGCACCCTCCCTCACTCGCCTCCCCGAGCACACGCCCCTCTCTCACCGCGCTTCACCACATGGGCTTCTGTTCCTTGAGCAATCCCATCTTTCCTGCCTGCAGCCTTCACAGTGAGGGCCCTCCACCTGCACTGCTCTGCTCTGCTCCCTTCATTCTTACCCTCTTTCAGGTCACAAGGCCCCCCCTTGGCCATGTGATACTTTCCCATCTTCTTTTTATGTAGCACCCTGTTGTGTTTTTTTTCTTTCATCACAGTTACATAATTTCTAATTCAACATGCACTGGTGTGTTTATTTAACATCTGTCCTCCCCACTGGACTTATAGCTCCAAAAGGTCAGGGACCACATTCATTTTGGTCACCACTGTATTCCCAGAAAATAGTATAGCTTGGCACACAGCAAGCATTCAGTACTTATTTTTTGAGAAAGTGAAAATTTCTAGCCTCTCCCCTTATTTTCCTGTGGGGAAGCCAAGGTTCAAAGGGGTACACAGACTATTCAGAGCTCCAGAGGTCACGACTGGAATTCTTAGAACAGTGTTCTACCTGCTGCCTCAGTGTGCTTGGTGCCTTAAAACAATAGCATTCCCCCGTGCATGGGTGGAGACTCGGAGGTGGGGATGGATGATAAGAAATGGACAGATGGATGCTGTAAGGTAGAGACAGGACAAACAAAGGAGAGTGGAGTGGGGGTGGGGGCAAGTGGCAGTCTGGGGGCTGAGGGAAAAGTCCTTTATAGCACCAGAAGCCTCAACTTACATGATTTATTTATTATAAATAAAAGTCTTGGTGGCTTGAGCAGTAACTAGGTGCTTGTGGGTATGAAGTTAGAAGGATCAGAAAATCTGGGTTTGATTTCAGCTTTGTCCACTCTAACCAAATCCCAGTCCCCATCTGGCTCAGTTTCTCTGTACTTTAACCTGGTTAATGAAAGAACAGTGCTGAGAGGTGCCACAGATGCCTACCATCTCCAGCTAGGGAAGGTCTCACCCATTTTGCTAACCCACCTCAGTGCCTGAGTCGGGGATGAAGCTCTTGAGAGTGACAGTCTTCCCAGGAGCAGGGAAGGCTGCCTCTCGGAGGCCCTGCATGAACGGGTAGATGACAGCCATGGAGATCTGATGTCTCTTCTCCACTTCATCCAGGATCTGCAGGGAAAAGAACCACAGGAGGCACAGCTCAAAGGGACACTACCAGGCAGGTGGAAGAGACTCTACGTGCCCCTGAGCATCATAATGTTCTCATACTGGTTCAGCTGATCCTCATGTATCTTCTAGGGCCCTCCACGAACTGGTCCTCTCCCTCCCTGGCAGAGGCTGGGCTCATGCTAAATAATCTGCAGTTTATCTCCCACATAAGACCTGCTTTTTTCCAGCTTCCTTTTTATTATCTCTCTACAAGTCCATATTCTTCCCCTCTCCTAATACCAACATAAAAGCACCTCCCTGGGAAGTCATCCCGGAGTAAACTCATCACCCATGATGGTACCATGTCCACTCATGCTGGTTGGAGCAGGAGGCTAGAAGCCTAAGCCTCTTGGTACCACTCTTTCCTCCAACTCCCACTGTAGATTCCCGAGGTCAGAGACTGCCTCCATCCCTAGGAGCACTGCACAAAGGAACGCTCTGCCCAAGCAAAAGCTGACAGAGTTTCCTCCCCTCCTCCTCCAAGGGTCCTGCTGGGGTCAGAGCATAATGAAGTCCTTTCTGGCCACTAATGGATGGCATGGCCCCCATGGATTCTGCTCAAATCCTGTCTCAGATGCACTGGCACTCAAATTAGCTCCAGGAGAAGTCCTGGGGACCTCAACTGTTCTTCTACCCTTGAAGGAGTCAGAATGGGTCTTATAACTCCTTCATATTTGTTTAGTGCTTTGCCTTTTATAAAGAGTCTTCTCATATATCACCTCATTTAAGCCTCACACCACCCAGTGAGATAGGAAGGTGAGATTATTATATCCATTTGACAGATGAGGAAACTGAAACTCAGAGCAGAAGTTTCTTCCCCTTGTCCTACTTCAACTACTTTCTTACTTGGGTAGAGTGGGAACAGTACCTGTCTCTGCAAGGGGTCCAGTCCCCTAGATTCAATTTCCACTTTTCCCTTAAGTCAAGTGCATGCCCCTTTGCCTCAGTTTTCCCAAGTGTGCTTTATTGCTGACTCTGGCTATGGGAGAAGAGCTCCACTAAGGGCTTAGTTGCACAGGCAGGGTTGGCAGCCAGAGACAGCCTGGAATATGGGCAGGACAAACAGGCCCTGAGGAATCCTGTTCTATCCCTACCTTGGAGAACAAGCCGAAGCAGCCGATGCAGCTGATGATGCAGTACACTTTGGGAAGGCGAGGGCCAGGGCCAGCAGGCTGGGGAGGGACAGAGAGGCTCCTTTAGTGCTGCAGCCTCCCCAAGGGCTTCTCCCAACTGGGTATGAAGGAGCACAAGGCTGAGGGCTGGGGAGGGGGATTTATGGGGAATGGTGGGTGCAGCAGGGAGGTCAGAATGGCCACCAGCATCACAAGAAGAAATCCTTGAGGGTACTGGGTGAGTTGGTAGGCAAGCGCTGCCACCTTCGGTGCCAACGCAATCTGGGGTCAGCAAAGAGGGGTAGCAAGTGTGCCTTAGAGATGAAGAAATGACTAAGGAGGAAAGCACTGTAAAGGTGACTTGGGGAATCCTCCTGAGACCTAAGATTTGAAACTAATTGTCCAAGTCCCAGCCTCTGCTCTGGTAGGCTCCAGGGGCCAAGGTAAGCAGGCCTGGATAGAGCAGGCAGGGAGAGGAGTCAGTTGTATTGAAAGCCGGAGAGAGCACAGACCAGAGCCTGACCAGCAGGGGGAGAAGGGGCATCAGGTCCTCGTGCTTGTGGGGCTGCAGAGGGACCACTAGCATGGCAGCAGGTCCTGGGCTGTGCTTTTTCTACAACCAATGCTGCCAATAAGCCGGGACTTTTGCAGCTCAGGCTTGAGCAAGCCCAGCCATGGAGCTGAGCAGACTGCAGAAAGGAAGGGGCAGTTCCGAGCTGCACAGACCAAGAGGCGCCTGCAGTATCCAATCTTTCTGCTCCCATCCACATTGGTCAGAACGAAGGAGAAGGTCTCCCTAAGAAAGAGCAGACAAGGCTTGATTTGCATTGCTCACTGAATTCTAAAACAGGAAAGTGGTCAGCACTAGAGGGTGGAGAGGAGGGCAAAGGGGAGCTGCTGATTAATCATAGGAGTAAGGGCTCACTGGTGTCAAGCCCTAAACACATCATCTCATCTAATTGTCAAAACAACTCTTTGAGGTAGGTTCAGTAATTATCCCCACTTTAAAGATGAAGGAATTGAGGCCAGAGGGTGCTTCTTATTCAAGGTCACTCAACTCATAAATAGTGAAGTCAAAGCTCAAGCAGTCAAATTCCAGGGCTCATGCTAGAAGGGCCTTTGCTACATCGCCTTCTTAGATGCTAACTGCTTTCTGCTAAGTCCAGCTTGGGCCAGTAGCAGAGCTAAAAGCAGCAACTATTGCTTCTAGCACAGGTGGGAGAATCTGGCTCTTTGGACAGAAGTGACTGATCAAACGGATAGCTCATATCCTTGGCCTTGAGGGACCCCAGGCCAGATGTTTTCAAACTAATCAATTACATTCCCAGGCCGAAAATCAAATGACAGCAGTGAGGGAGGCTACAGGAGCCACAGAACTCAGACATGTTCCTTCTCCCCAAATCCAATATCCTTGCCCAGGATAATTGAGCAATTACCTGGGATACTCAGTGAGTGATGCCCACTCATTCCCATCTGGGAAGCAGAACAAGGGGATAGCTTTGAGCAGCCGCTCCTCCTCCTCCTGCTGACCCCGAAGCAGGTTCTCCCGCTATAAGGTAAAGGAAAAGACAAGTGGATGTGAAGCTGGGGGCAGAGATAGCAGGAGACAGCTTCAGAGCTGGTGAGCTTCCTTTGAGGCTCTAAAGCAGTCTAGGGATAAGCTTCTCCACTAGCGTAGGGGCGAAGGGTGCCTTTGCCCATGACTCTGCACAGTTTGCATTCTGGGTCCGGTTGGAACAACTCCAAAGCTGAAACAGCCCCTCCTGGGTCAACTCTACATAAGCTTGAGTTCGACCTCAGTATTGAGGTCTACATAGAAAGGGGACAGGGCCATGTTGAATATAGAAAGGCCCTGAAATGGCCCAGGCCCCTGGGAGGACAACATCAGAGAGGCACCACATCAGAGAAGAGAAGCGGCCAGCTCAGTTGGCACACCTGCTAATGAGAAGGATTCCCACCCCTCTACCTGGTGAAGGATCAGACAAGAAGGAGTCTAATGCTTGGGCTCTGGCAGAGGGCTGTGCCTGCCCACCAGTTACAAGGCTGCCCCACTCTTTCCTTCCCACGCATCCCAGAGAGGGGATTCATTCTAGGAGTTCTGGCAGAAGGTAAGCTCTACAGAGTAGGGTGACTGAAAATGGGATTTGGAAGACCTATCAGGTCCCCTAAAAGGCAAAATATCTAGCCTAGTTTCCCTGCTAGGAAGCCTAGGTCAGTCCCTCACAAAGAAGCTAGACCTAGATTCTGTGGGTGATAACAGAGAACTGGGGCTGTGCTAAGAAGGAAATGGAGAGCAGCGAGCTCAGAGCTCAGGGCAGCTCCAGGCTCAAGCCCCGGTAGGGTAGGGAGAAGAAGGTGGAACCCCCACCCCTACCACCTTCCAAACACCCCAGTCCTCTGGCTGGCCTGCCCCTCCTTCAGTCCTTACCTTGGGAAATTGGTAGGTGATTATAGGCTCGTAATCATCCTCTGAACGCTTCTTTTTGAGAGAAACCACAAGAAGGTATTCAAAGAAGTGCTGTCCCCCAGCAAAGTTGGGCAAAGAGTGCTCCTGGACCCTTTCTGGTTCCTTTAAAGCTTCCCCTGAATTGTCCTGGGGCGGTCCTGAAACCAAGCCAGAGCCCATTTAGTATAATCTCATTGATCCATTCCTGGAGTGGAGTCTGTGAGAATCCGGGTGACCTCCACACCTCAAGGCCGCCTTGCCAATGCTGAGATACCTGGATACTGGCCAGCACCACCAGTCACTCAGGATCAGGGCCAAATGGGCAGTTTTCACACCTGCCCTGGTAGACTTGAAACCATGGGGAGCCAAGCAGAGGAAAGAAACCACTGACACAGAAGCCACGGAAATGTGCTGGAGAGGCCACATGGAGGCCAAGGCCCCAGGGTACCACAGAGACTGCCTAACCTGTCGGGTGCTTCCGGCAGTCCTGGAACAATACGGCCTGAGAGTATAGTTCATACTAAGTGAATAAGAACAGGCCCGAAGGGCATGTGACTGTGACCACACTAGCCCCACAAAGGGCATGACCAGCTCTTAAAAACCAGCAGAGGAAGCCTCCTGACCCAGTCACATGGGGAACCATGTGGAGGCCAAGATATAAAGGAAGAGGAGGAAGGAGCATTTCAAGGAAGAAACAGTCCCGCCTAAGAGGGTCACCCTAAAAACAAGGAAGTGGGCAGTCCAGTCCTGACCTGCTCGGAGTTGAAGCAGTCGGTGTCGGAAGAGCCTGAACACCCGGCCTACCACTTGTCCTTCCATCTCTGGGCCTTCAGGACAGAGCGGCCTCCCCTCTCCCCTAACACAGACAGACTGGTGACAGAAAGCCTGAGGAAGGGGCTGCTTCAGTCTCCAGCCACAGCTCTGTGAAGCCAAGCCACGCGCTGTCTTCCAGAGAGGGAATAGAAGTTTCCATGCTGTGCACCCAGTGGTTGAGCAAGAAGGATGTGACGGGACCCAGGAAGGCAGCAGAAGCCAGCACCAACAGAGTCAGCATCCTGGCACTGCAGCGCAGATCTCAGCTCCTCCCAAGAGCCCCAGGGTGTGGCGAGAGAAAAGGTCATGAGCAAACACCTCTGGCTGAAAGTAGCCAGAAAGGCCTGGCTACTTCTGGGCTAAGGGTTTTGAATCCGGGCTGCAGATTGTACAGAGAGTTAATTTACAACCTTAGAACAGTGGACAATGCTTGATAGTGTCAGACTGTGGACACTGGAAACTGGCTGGTCTCAGGATAGGGATCCTATACCTCCAACACTTGGATTGCTGACCTTTCACTTCTCAACTTGGTCAACGGAAGTCAAAAACCCCAGCAAGGCCACCTGCTGAATTCTAGAACTTCCAGCACTTCCCGACCTAGAGCACATGGCCAAACACTCTCTGCAGCCAGGATGCCACTGCCCTCCCCTGATTAAGATAAATAGACTTGGCCTAATAATTATCCAAATAAATTAATCCTTCCAACAAAAGAAAGAGTTCTGGAAGTCAATACCTAATAGCCTTCTTTCCTGATGGTGCAGTAGAGAGCAAAATCCATCTCTAAGCCCAGAGTTCGTGATATTTTGGAAATAGCTACAATGGTGAATTTCACCCCCTGGAGAGTTCTGTCACTGGCACTTGTTCCAGGGTTCCAGCAGAGTCCCTCTTCTCAAATAGGAAGCACTGGCTCAGGAGACTATCCCCAGCTTAAGGTAGGGGACTGATTGCACCAGCAGCCTGAGGGTGATTCTGTGGCAGTGGAAAACATCCGGGTGATCTCCACCCAACCCCCACGCCTGCTCAGCCTTCCTCCAGGTCAGGCCAGGTCAGCTGTTCTGCCCAAGCTACAGGCACAGCTGCTAGCCCACTGCTGTGTCTGGAGACTAGGTAAGAGAGAAAGAATAGCAAAAAATCACCTTGGATTCTCACAGAAACCCCTGAATGAGTAACTACAGGGAAGGCTTTTGCCAGGAAGCTGCCTCGAAGGGAAAGCAGGGGGCAAAAGGGTTTGAAGCCAGTGTTTGCCACTCCTGCTAAGAATAAGCACCCCTCTGGAAGAGAGTGGGGTGCTAGGATAGGAAAAACAGCTGCTTTGCTCCTAAGAGCTCTAGACCTGGCTTCTGTGGGACTAGAAAAAGCCAGGACTCATGGCCAAACTCATGTACAGTAAAGAAAGATGTTCAAATGCTGTAATGGGTGAGAAGAGCGAACCAGAACACTTGGAACTGGCACCACACCTTACCTGCAAGCTGCACAGACTTGTTGCACAAGCCTTACCACCTGTTTGAGGAACAAGCATCTTCCTGATACCGATGGGGAAACTGAGGCATAAAGTAATTCAAAGGCTATTAAAATTGATAGGATTTGTTGGGAATGGGGATTAGGAAAGCTCCAAATCCATGCTCCTGCCTTCTGGATGCATTTGACATCAAATATCCCACAGAGGTTTTCAAAGGACATTGAGAAACAGAATCTTATCACTGATCATTCCAGATTCTAATGAAATTATGCCTTTCCCTAAATCCTTTGGGCTGTGTTCAGATCATTTTCTTCTACTTTATCAAGCAAGCCAAGAGAATAGCAAAATTAATAAATCATTGACAAAAGAAAGTAATTAGACTTTTGGGATGAGGCCCAAGAAATGCAGCAAAAGACTGTTTTCTCCCCTCTTTCAAAAGGTGTTATCCACAGGAGAGAAAAGCATAAGAGAAAACTAACCTCCATCAAACTCATGTTTCATATAAGGCATCTCATTTAATCTCCAGTGTCCTAGAAAGGAATTATTATCCTGAGTTTTAGTTGAGGAGGGAGCCACCCTTTCTAGGGAAGTCAGGAATCTGGTTACACTTGTTCCTCCACCAGAAAGCCTCTCCCACACACACCTGACTGAAGTCCCAGATCTGTCTAGAATGCAGGTTTGGGGACCTTCTGGAACCTTCATCTGGGAAGCTGGCCCATCCCTTCCAGCTCAGCTGCTCTCAACCCAGGACCACCACCACATCACTCCTTGTCACCAGGATACACACACACACACACACACTCCCTCCTAATACACAACTGTCCTGGGGCCAGAAAGGCAAAAGAGGAAGGGGGAGAATCCCCAGGCAAGTGGAGGATGGTATGGAAGATGAAGAGGGCATATGCTCCTGGCCCTACAAGTGTTAGGCCTCAGTTCTTACAGTTCCTCAGTATCAGGAAGCTCCTCCAGGTACAATCAGGAAGTGCCTGGTGTTGGGGCAGGGGTGGGTGGGAACAACTGGAATGTCTCCTCTGGGCTGCAGGGGGCAGACCCCTTCCATTCAGACAGATGCCCCAGGGTCTGGGAAAACCAGGACAGACCAGGCCAGTGCTCTCCAGAGAAGAGAGAATGTCAGCCTCATCCCGCCTTCTGCTCCCACCACTGCACGGTCCCAGGCCTCTGCCCCAAACTGTGGTCTCTGACCCTCTCCCTGATGGTGCAGATGGAATGGCCAGATATTGGAGATCTGTGTCTAGAGAGGACACTACAAAGAGGGAAGGAGCAGGGTGTGGCAGGAGGAATGGCAACAGGAGGAAGAGCAGATCACTCAGAGGTCACTGCAGTTCAAAGAAGGGTGCACTGACCTCACTCCCTGAGGTCTCCCCAACTCTGGGGCTTGGGCTAAGAGAGGGTCTCACTTGGCCTCCTGGCGTACCAATGTTGGAAAGGGCAGGTTGTCTGGGAATGGCCCCTGCTCTTTGCTCCTCAGACAGTAGGACCTCTGGGCAAAGTATCTAAGGGTCATGGCTGTTCAGCCATAGGACTGGCTAGCGGTAAGCCACACAAATATCTGCCGAATGAATGAATAAATGGATGAATTTCTAACTGCCCTCCTTCCAACCCCAGGGCTCTGCTAAGAAAGAAAAGAAGGTGCTTCTTTAAATTAGAAGTTGACTTCTAATTTAATCCCCACAATCCTGGACGGGGGAATTATGTCCATTTCACTGTTGCGGGGCTGAGGGAAAGGGAAGGGGTGCCCTGTCTGGGCGACACGCTGGAAAGCAGCAGCTGCGCAGGTTCTACCGCCGCTCCGCTGGAGGCCACACTCTGAAGGGCACCTGGCAGCGGGTGGGTGGGGGTGGTAACGTCATCGGGGAGACCTGTGTTTGTGGCCGGTGGCTATCTGCGGGGCAGGGGCAGGGGCGCTGGCTCCGAGGAACTGGGCAAAGGCCAAGGAGGACTCCCAGGGCGACGAGGTGGGGCGGGGCGGCGGGCACGCCGGGAGCTGAGGCAGTGCCTCTGGGAGGACACCACAACCGGGGCGCTTTCAGGCACACTGCGGTTGCACCGCAAGCTTCCTGGATGGAAGGACACGTGGCCCCGGGGCCCCACAACGGCTTCCTGTGTCCCGCCGCCTCCCCCTCGCCCCCGCAGGCCTGGCCTCGCCGTCCCCGCCCCCACCTGACCCTCTTCCCCTCTCCGCGCGCTCCCTCCCGCTCACCTGCCCACGCGCAGCCTCCTGAGCCCCCTCCAACTGCTCCCGGATCTCGACGCCCCGTGCCGCCCTCTCCCGGGCCCCAGCCGCCAGCCCTAACCCCGGCTCCCCGGTGCCCACGCCGCACCCCGCGCTCTCCCCGGCCGGCACTAACCCCCATGGCCGCGCTTCAGTCTCAGGCTGGCTCGAAGGCGGCGGCCGAGCCCATCCATGGCCCCTCGAGTGCCCGGCTCCCGCTCCCAGCTCCGCGCTGGCCCCGCCCCCCTATCCTTGACCTCCGCGGGTCCGACACTTTCACTTTCACGCGGGGGGAGGCCTAGGGGACAGGTTCGGGGCGGCGCGGCGCACCTTCCGGACTCCGGCCCAACCCCCGGGCGCACCTGGGCGGGCCCGCTCTGCCCTCTCCCTGGGCAGGGCGGCGTGGGGTGGCAGAGGGCGCTCGACGCGCGTCCGGGACTGGGCGGCGCCACCTCGTTCCCACCCTTTGTGGGGCTCCCGGGGAGGCTTGATTTAGCGAACCCCCTGCAGTCCGCAGAAGCGCATGTCCTGGCTGAAATCATCGTCTTCCAGGTGGCTCCAAACGAATTCCAAAAGGGGCAGAGTTTTCAGTCCTCACACCTCTCCAACCCCTCCACCTCTCCCTTTGCAACTGCTTTAGCCCCTCGACCATCTCCAGGTCTCTTGCCCTACTTGTCCTCTCACTCTCGGGGTTCCTGAGGAGGAAATGGAGATGCGGATTAGGGACCTGACCCTGCCTTCCATTCAAACTTGGCCTTGAGCAGACCAGCAAAATGGGGGTAACCCCTGCCATTCCACAGAAATGTGAAAGTTCAGGAATAGAAAACTTTTTGTAGGTTTTTACATAATACAAATTTAAGGGACTGTTATTGTCATAATTGTTGCAGCTGTCCCCTCTCCCCTTCTAATCCTGAATTTCAATGCAGCCTTTCCACTCCTCCCTTTTCACATCTTCATTAACTTCCAAATACGTCCAGGCTTTAAACTTCAGGTATCAACCATGACATTGTGGTTCGGCTAAGCCCACTTTCTCCTGGGAGATCTGCCCTAGTTCCCTGCTCCCTCTCAGGACATTATCTGTAGGGCTGGGAAGTGCAGAGTCCATCTGGGGTTGCCTGGTTTACAAGGTTTTAGGGACCGTTTCAGGAGGGGTAGGCAGAGGGAAGAAGGGACCCTGGCAGAAATACGTCTGGAATCTGTGGGCCTGACTCCCAGACCTACAGCCCTCTTTCCTCTCCTCAGGCGTGGCCTCCAGGTGACTCTCCAGTCACCATGGGAGAGCCAGAATTGGGAATCCAGCCCTGGTATTAACTGTCTAGTCTTGTCCCAGAGGTTCTAAAAGTTGACTTTATTCTGGCTGTATGCAATTTTGCACTTAATTACAGTCTGTTTCTGTTCCCTATTCTTTGTGTATTCCCGCACACAAGTACACTTCCCTTCCCCAAGCACGTTTTCTGGGCTGAACCCATGTCTTATGCATCTCTGTGTAAGAACAGTCGTTGCTCATGATAAACTTGTCCAATTGATTGAATATTATTGTGCCTTAACTTCCCCAATCTATTTTGTGGTATTCCCAACCAAACCAACTTCCTTTCTTTAAAAACAGATGAGGAAAACTGTATACATGTGCCCGAAAAAGATAAGTACAAGAATGTTCGAGGGAGTCTTATTTGAAACAGACTCACACTGGAAATAACCTCAAATGTCTATTAATAGTAAAGTGAGTGAATCGCAGTATATTCACATAATGAAGTACTACATAGCAGTAAAAATAAATAAACCGTGGCTGCATGCAATAACATGGCTACATTGCACAAACATCATGTTGAGAAAAGGAAGCCAGTCACAAAAGAGTACATTATGTAAGAGTCCATTTGTATAAAGTTTAAAACAGGTGAAATTAATCTATGGTATGAGAGGTCAGGATGGTGTTACCTTTAGGGAGGAAGGAGGAAATAATGATTGGGAGAATACCATAGCTTTTCTTTCTAGGATGCTGGTAATGTCCTATTTCTTAAACAGGTGGTAGATACATAGATGTATTCACTATGTGATCGTTCTTTGCAGTGAACACTTAAGCACTTCTCTATATGTATATGAGACTTTAAAAAGATTTTTAAAGTATTCGTTAGGATGTTAGGGTGACATTAATGAAGGTAATGAAACAGGAAGAAGCTAGTTCAGAATAAAATTAGAAATTATTGGGATGGGAGGAAGTGGAGCTAACTAAGTATAATCTGCATTTTTGAGAAGTGTGGATAATAATAGGAACAAGTTAATTGATCCATAGCGGAAAATTTGGGTTTAAAGTGATGGGTTAAGATGGCAAAGATGAGAGCATATTATGGGTATAGCAATGAGAATTAGCAAGGGTAGACATTTAAAGTATAAGAAAGAGGGTGTGCAGATGGAACAGCATCTGAGAGAAGAGGGAGGAGGGGGCAATTAGAAGCTTAGGTAGAAGTTTGGCTTTAAATGGGAAAAGGAAACTTTTTTTTTTTTTGAGACAGAGTTTCACTCTTGTTGACCAGCTGGAGTGCAATAGCGCGATCTCGGCTCACTGCAAACTCCACCTCCTGGGTTCAAGAGATTCTCCTGCCTCAGCCTCCTGAGCAGCTGGGATTACAGGCAAGCGCCACCACACCCGGCTACTTTTGTATTTTTAGTAGAGATGGGGTTTCACCATGTTGATCAGGCTGGTCTCAAACTCCTGACCTCAGGTGATCTGCCTGCCTCAGCCTCCCAAAGTGCTGGGATTACAGGCGTGAGTCACCGCTTGTGGCCGGGAGAAGGAAACTTTATCTGAGGGAAAAAAAAGATGAAAATGGCTATAGATGTTGATAAATGTGTAGAGAAGGTAGCAAGAAGTTGAAGGATACCACAGGAGGCCTCAGTTTCTGCTAAGACAAAAGATTCTTTTTCTTCTTGTAGCTGCCATCTTCCACTGTCCCCTGGGTCATTCTCCTAGTCTGGCTGTAGAGTGGAAGTGAACGACCCTAGCCTTCCTTTTTTGAAGGTCTTGAAAGGAAGCACACTAAAAAGTTGTATTGAAGGAGGCAGTCAGTATGACATAACAGAATGAGTCTGGGCATCTGACACAGACGAACTTGGACCTGAACCCACTCTGCCTCTTGTTTGCCCTGTAGCCTTGGGTTAGGCATTGCACTGAGCCTCACTTTTCTGATATAATAAAATCACCTTGCAGGGCAGTTGTGAGGATTAGAAAGAATATATTTGTAATAAAAATTCCAAACTTCACACATACCTTTAATCCTCAAATCACTGTAGTCTCAGCTCCATTTCTTTTAATTGCAGAAAGTACTGTCTATTACCAGGCTTGTTTCTCCAGGAATTTCTGAGAAACCTCAAGAAACACACACTCCAAAGACCAATTCTGATATTCACTGGTCATTAGAGTCCATCATGGGAATTCAAACTATTACTTTCCCTTCCACAATTATACCCATTTGTCTGAAGACATACTGCTATTGTTCTCCCCTGTGCCACTTTGCCCAACTTGGACAATGATTCTATCTTCAATTCCATATAGAGATAGCTGAGGTTAGAAGAGGTTTTGTTAAGACTTAGTTGAAGGTTTGTTAAGACTTTGTTTTATGGTAAGAGAAGCACGTTATAAAAGGAAAACTTAAACACAAAGTATCACCACTCTTGGGGTCTGTATGAGAGTCCTCTTTGGAGTACTTCTCTCCTTACCCCTAGACTTGCCCCCATCTTGCAGGGATCAGCTAACCTGACTCCAGTGGGAATGCCCTTGAACCCAGCCCTGTCTCAGTATTCACATGTTCAAGAATGACTGACAAGAGCAATGTTTATTACATTCATGGGGAAACCCTGTCCCATACTTAGAACCTAATCTCATCTTTTGGCACAGAGACACCAGAACAACAACAAAAACAAAAACAACCCATCTTTCCCCAAGAATAGGCCAATCAATACAGAATGCCACCATCAATTGGCCTGCACAATTCCTCTTCCTTTGAGATGAACAAAAGCTCAAGCTGTCTCAAACTATGTATACTGCAAGCCATCTGAAGTCTTGGCTTCTCATCTCCTGTGAGAAATGAGTTGAATAACCTACACACCTTCCAAAAACAAGCAATGATATCCAGGATTAGGAAAGAACATCCATATATTAGAAACAAAGATAGCCTTTTCTGTTACCACAAAGAGTTCCTGGAGTTAAAAAGTTCTCAAATCTCTCTCCCCTAGAAAGGGTCTCTGCTCTATATTTGATAGCCAAAAATCTCCATGTATCCTCTTTCTTCCCATTCTTCTAAAGTGCTAAGATTTCAATCCCAACATTTTGTGTGTGTTGATCCCTCTGCTTGGAATGTTCTTCCTCCCACTCCTCACTCTACTAACTTCTACTCATTCTTCATATCTTGCTTAAACGACCTTTTCTGAAAAGACTTCTTTGACCACCTCTCCTTTCCATCTAAATCAGATCCTCCTGTTACAACCTCAATCACACCGTTTCCCTAGGAGCATTTATAGCCATTTGAAGTTACATATATGTATTTCTGAGATTATTTGTTCGACTACTCTCTCCCTTTCTAGAGTCATCCCCAGGAGGCATGGGTCTTATCTCTTTCTCTTACTTCTGTGTCCCCATTGCCTAGCACAGTGGCAGGCATACATCAGATAAACAGCAAATATTTGTTGAGTGAATTAACGTATGAATTAATAGATGGGTAGTATGCAGAAAGCTTCTATCTCTAAGGAGACAGAAAATTAATTTAAACATTTTTTTATTTTCTGGGTTCTACTCAGGGCAAACACTTCGGGTGCCTAAGACTCATTTCCCCTTTTACCCTTGCTGGATATATGGATATATTTGCTCAGAGGTGTATCAGATGGTGGAATCTGATCGTGGTAGTCCTGGTCTCCTTCCCCCAGGTTGATTCATGGTGGCCATGTGATCCAGGTGTGGCCAGTGAGAGGTAAGGAGGTATCTAATCTAGTAAGGGAGGCAAGAGGCAATCTCCTAGGGACTTCTGGGATAGGATTCTCCAGAAGTGATGCTGTTTCCCTGCCTCTGGGCATCACTGGGTTTGGATATGGTGACAGGAACTGGTGAGATGAAGCCAGCTTGTGTAGCAGAACAGGGACAACAGGCTCTCAGGGTAATGGGGCAGGAGTCAGGGATGGCATGTCAGACCTGAAGCTGCCTTCACTCTGCACTGCTTGTTACCTGAGGTAATAACTCTCCTTATGGTTTAACGCAGTGAGCCTTCTAAATACATTTTACATGGCATCTCAGTGCCATGTAATATACACACATGTAATATACAAATAAGATAAAAGTTTCACAAAACAATATCACTCCTACTATGTGCAAGGTATGCTGATATTTCTCCTTTTTCTTCCATTCTATTATTATGCTTTTAAAAAATCCTTGTTTGAGGCACCTTAAAATTATTTCACCCCCAAAATGTGTTGTGACCCACAGTTTAAAACATCTTTGGGTTTTCTGGTACTTTTTCTGCAGACTCTGAAGCCAGACTATCTGAGTTGGTGTCTTAGGTCTGCCAGTTACTAGTTTGGTTACGTCAGGCAAGTTTCTTAACCTCTTTGTGATTCAGTTTTTTCATAATTGATAGAATAATAATGGCATCTACCTTACAGGGTTGTTTTAAGGATTAAATGAGCTAATACATCTAAAGCGCTTGGAATGGGAAGCCACTGGCAAGTCTGAACACAAGACTTACATGATCCTACAAAGATGAGTAAGGCATGGTCCTTGTTCTCACAGAGTTTGCCTTCTTGCAGGAATAATATAATGCAGAGATACTGGGATTAAGATAAGCACAGGGTAGTTCAAGATCATGAAGGAGAAACATGCATTTTAGCCTAAGAAATCAAGTCTGATCTCCAGTAGGTAAGCCTGGGAGACAAAATCTCACTTACTTTTTTTTGTTAACTAATAGACTAGTTTTAGATTTACAGAAAAATTGAGCAGAAAGTACAGTTTGCACATATCCCCTCACCCCAGCCCCATGTATAGTTTTCCCTATTATTAACATCTTGCATTAGTGTGGGACATTTGTTACAGTTGATAGACCAACATTGATCCACTATTAACTGAAGTCCATCATTTACATTAGGGTTCACTCTTTGCTTGTACATTCTATGGGTTTTGACAAGTGTACAATGACGTGTATTCACCATTACAGTATTATATGGAATAGTTTCATTGCCCTAAACATCCTCCGTGCTCCTCCTATTCACCCCTCCTTACCCCGTCCCACTCCCAAACACTGATCTTTCTACCGTCTCCATAGTTTTGCCTTTTCCCAGAATGTCATATAGTTGGAATCATACAGCATGTAGCCTTTTCATCATACAATATGAAGCCTTGCTTCTTTTAATTAGAAATATGTATTTACCTTTCAAAACCCTCTCTGAATGCAGAATACATTCATAAGCAAAAGAACAAAGAGTAATAATTTTTAAGTGTGTTTTCAGCACTGTTCAGGGGATTCAGCAGCCAATAGGTGTAACCAATTTCCTTAACAAGCATCTGCTTAATAAATATTTGTTGAACAAATGAATGAATGAATTCCCAGCATGATGACTACATTAGCAGATGGTCAATGCGTGCTTGTTGAGTTGATCTCTAGACCTAACATTTTGATTGCATTTAGGGGGTTCCCAGTTCTCTTTGACCATAAACTTAAGAGGAACAGATAGTTCTCATGGCTTGGTCACTTTATATGTTTCAGGCACTATGCTAAGTATTTTACAAACATTAATTCAAATCAGCATTATCAATAATCTTTTGAGCTAGCTATTACTATTCCCACTTTATAGATGAAGAAACAGGCTCACAGATGTTAAGGAACTTGCCCAAAATCACACAGCAGGTAAAGTGAACTTTTAATTCACACTCAGATGGAAACTTTATCCCCAGGAGCATCCTGATGAGCCCACCAGGACATGTCGTGGAATCTTCCATGGAGGTGACAAGCGGCCCAGCACTCCAAGCCTTCCATGATGGTCTCAAATAGATATCCTATGAGACTACACTCAGGTCTGTCTGTGTATTGCTCCCAAAATGCCCTACCTTGCTTTCTACACTGAACAGTGCCCCAAAGTGGTGGAATTTTTTTTTTTAATGGAAGCCAGAGGTTCATCATAATAGGTGTCATGGAAGTCCTCAGGGATGTAAATAACCCCCTAGAGATAAGGCTGACATAGAAAAGTCTACCTCAGTCCTGGGGAAATGAGCACACCATTCACCACTGTAGGAGAAAAGAAGGGGACAGAAGATCATGTAGGGCTTTGTAATTCATCAAAGATTCTTAGACATTTCTTTTTTTTTTTTCTGAGACGGAGCCTTGCTCAGTCGCGCAGGTTGTAGTGCCGTGGCGCATCTCGGCTCACTGCAAGCTCCGCCTCCCGGGTTCACGCCATTCTCCTGCCTCAGCCTCCTGAGTTGCTGGGAGTACAGGCGCCCGCCACCACGCCCGGCTAATTCTTTGTATTTTTTTTAGTAGAGACGGGGTTTCACCATGTTAGCCAGGATGGTCTGGATTTCCTGACCTCGTGATCCGCCCACCTCGGGCTCCCAAAGTGCTGGGATTACAGGCGTGAGCCACCGCACCCAGCCAATTCTTAGATATTTCTACCTACAATTAGAAATGTAAATTATCTCCAACACTTCAAACTTCTGACAGAGAAGATTTATAAATCTAATAAGCAGAATCTTTGTAAGCATATAACTAAGTCTTGTAAATCGAACATACCCACCCGCTAAATGTGCTAAGCAGAGAGAGCATCATCAAAGCAGCATCATGAGGACAAATCAGTTTCCTTGAATGAACACAATTTACCAAAAGTATTGATCCCATTTATATCTCTTTATTGTCTCTCTGCTTGCTTGTACAATTTCCCAGAACTACACATTTTTCTCATCCAGATAAGGGAGACTTAAAAACTAGGTCAGTCACATGAGTACAGTAACTGACATTTCAGAATCAGGGTTTGGTCTGAGACTCTGCATGGGAAAGCAAGGCCTGAGCATTAGTTCCAAGTTCATTCTAGATGAGCCATGAGTTAATAAACTGAACACTTCTTGTAGGAATACAACTTCATAATCATATACCTTTTCTTGCAATATAGTGCATCCTTTATTACCTTTTTGGCTTTTTTGAACAGTAACCTTTTATAACACTTTACCAAGATGTCTTTTTATAAGTTTTTATTGAATAATTTGAATTAAAATTCTCTTCTTCTTACCTGAATTGCAATGAAATCTTTCTGTTGCCCACCTGGGTCCTATACCCTATTTGTTCCTCTGAACCTTTTGTGTTTATTAACCACTGCTCTGGCCATTTATTGACAGAAAGAATCTGGAATTTTAGAGTGTCGAGTTAGAAGGGACAGTATCAGAGGCATTCATGTGCCCACCCGTCCACCCCCCGCCCCTGCCCCCGCCGCTGTTCCTGCTAAGTGCTGGGAACTCTGCCTAGCAGTTTCAACAATGGGAAAATCCTGCCTTCAGAAAATATAAAGCCTGCCATTCCCTGGCCTCCCTGACTGGGGTGTGAAGGCTTGTGATTATACAGCCAGTTAGTGGCTGTCAGGACCAGAATCCAGGAAATGTCTCTCCAAGTCCCTATCTTCAACGCAAGAAAGAGATCTGATGGATAACTCTTTTCTATTTTCTCCCCCACCCTTTTTTTTTTTTTCGCTTGATGAGCAGAGATAGACAATACAGAACAGTGAGCACTTAGCTCAGTCCTGAAACTCAGAAATCAGAACATACTTGTTAACAGACTGATTAACACCACCAACCCCCACCTGTCCTGGTTGCCCTAATCACAAACCCCAAGAAGGAATGATGCCCACACCCCTACAGTTCTTTTCCTCTTCCCTCATCCCTGCACAACCCAGGAAGTTGCTCAGCTGAGCAACCACATCAGGCAGAAGGGCTGCCTGCTAAGTGATCATGGCATTTAAAGGAAGCCAAGAAAGTGATGAAAGGTTTCGAAAGACAACTGCAGGAAGAAAGAAAGAAGGTCATGGTGGACAGGATCCTGGAGGGAAGAGAGACAGGTTCAGGTGGAGAGGTTGGGAGCGGATTGCCATCACCCTCACCATGTTGCCTACTTGAGTCTCAGAAACAACTCTCTTTTCCTTTCCTTTGTTCTCCTGCAGAGAATATCATTCCATCTTACATCTCATTGTTAGTAGTGGCGAATCTGTACAGGTCTGCAGCAACCTCGATTCTTGCCTCCTCAGAAGAAAGATTTTGACTGAGGGGAATAAGGCAGAGAAAGGGACTGAAGCAAGTTTTAGAGCAGGAGTGAAAGTTTATTAAAAAGTATTAGAGCAGAAATGAAAGGAAGTAAACTACACTTGGAAGAGGGCCAAGTGGATGACCTGAGAGATTAGAGTGAATGGTCTGACTTTTGACTTGGGGTTTTATATGTTGTCATGCTTCCGAGGTCTTGCGTTACCTCTCCCCTGATTCTTCCTTCGGGGTGGGCTGTCCGCATGAGCAGTGGCCTGCCAGTACTTGCGAGGGGCCGCATGCACAGTGTGTTTACTGGAGTTGTGCACATGCTCACTTGAGGCGTTCTTCCCTTACCAGTTGGGTATTCTTAGAGGAAGGTCATATACCAGTTAAACTCTGCCATTTTGCCTTTTAGCGTGCATGCTTGGACCCACTCGTCCAACTCCTGAGATCTTATTGGGAAGCTGCCGATCACCAAATTTTGATGTTTTCTATCTACTGGGAGATTGCCTTTCCCTGGTGCCAGCTGCGACAAATTATTATTTTAGAGAGATAGTTAATAACCACCTGACCATCACCTCATGGTCACCTGGCATTCCTGGTTGGGGGGCCCACTCCTGCCCTGCTCATGTCTGCGTAACTACCTACTGTAACATCGTGTTTTATTTAAAGAGATAGATGCACAAAGTGTGTATATGTATAGGTGCCCACATGTCTATTTAACTGTATGTACTAGATTAACACCTGCCCCCAAACTGATCTCTGCTGAATAGAGCCAATCAAACTTGGTTCCCTTGGTGAGCTTGCACTCTTGGTATTACATACCGACTAGGGGACAGGGCCAGCCTCAGCCCTGATGTTACAGTCTCACCAATGCACCACAAAGTAGCAGTCTCTCATTGTGAGTTATCACCTGGAGTTCTTTGTCTCACAACTAAGAGAATTAGGGAGAGTGAGCACAAAGGGTGAAGTTGGAGCAAAAGTTTAATAAAAGAAGGAAGAAAGCTCTTGGCTGCGGAGAGGGGACCCAGAAAAGGGTTGCCATTTTTACAGTTGAATGCAAAGGCTTTTATAGGAAACCAATAAGGGCTGCGGATCTCATTTGCATAGGTACGAATTTCTGGTAGCTCTACCTTGTTCTTCTAATGCACATGTGGGCCCTTAGCTTGAGTTACTCCGTATTGCTTTGTTCCCCTTACTGTGCATGTGTCAGGGGATGGAATTGTCCATTGTGGGCATGTCTGGGCAAGCCACCTGTGCAGCCTTTCTTATCTGTGTAGCTGTGGGCATGTCTTAGGCAAGCCCCCCCTGTGCAAGTTCCTTTATCTGTGCCTGCAGCTTCATTTTTCAGCTGTTCTTTTGTTTGAAAGAGAACCCACCCGAAATACCTGCCTGACCAGTTTCTTCCTTTCTCCTCCCTCACTAGGAGATGCTCTTATCAGACTTTCCTAAGTGAAAAAAAAAAAAAAAAAGCCACAGCCTACTCCATCTTTTCTCCACTTCTTTGTTCACTTTTCATCTTACTCTAAGAAGTCTTTATGTAGCTATCATTTCCTGAACGTCACACTGCTTGGTGCTGGGAATCAAACCACACAAACCTGAACTCAGCTCATAGGACATACCATCTGTAAAACAAAAATAAAATTCTAACTCCCATGACCATCTGAATGGACTCCTTCTCTCAGCAAGGGCCTTCCAAGAGTTACCTGAGGGACTGGTTCAGGCCATGATGGGGGGTGGAGTGTGGACATGCCTCATCGTACACGCCTCCCTCTCAGAACAGACTCTGAAAGTTTGATGAGAAACAGTTAACAATCAAGTCTTTCTGAAGCCTGCTACCTGAAGGCTTCATCTGAATGATAAAACTTTGGTCTCCACAACCCCTTATTGTCACCCAGACGTTCCTTTCAATTAATTCCAGGTCTTTAGATAATAACTCTTTCAACTAATTGCGAATCAGAAAAATTTTAAACCTGCCTATAACCTGGAAGCCCCCATTGCAATCCCCCCACTTCAAGTTGTTCCCCCTTTTCAGACCAAACCAAGTACATCTTACATGTATTTGATTGATGTCTCATGTCTCCCTAAAATGTGTAAAACTAGGCTTTGCCCTGATCACCCTGGGCACATGTTCTCAGGATCTCCTGAGGGCTGTGTCACAGGCCATTGGTCACTCATATTTGGCTCAGAATAAATCTCTTCAAATATTTTACAGAGTTTGACTCTTTTCCATTGACACATTTCAGCCCTTCGAGGAGTTTTCACAACCAAAGTAATTTGCAGGGTACTTGCAAAGACCGACAGATATTTTAGATATAAAAATGCTTTAAACAATTGGATTATTTGAGCTAATATTATTGCCATATACTCCAAAGGTAAAACAGAGCTCACTAGTGTCCTTGCAACTGACAGGAAGCAGAATATAGTGGTAATCAGCACCTGATGGGATGCCTGAGTGATGTGAGGTCTGAGCAGCCATCACGAGTTGTAGAGAACGTGAGAAACCATGGGCATCAAGTTCCTAGGGTGAATGGGGCTGTGCAATTACTGCTTCGTTTTGCTTTTGCTTTCTTCCCCAGCTCTTCTCTCTCTGTCTCTCTCTCTCTCTCGACACAAAGGAAACCAAATGCAAATTGATACTTATTCTATAGGGCCCAGATACTAGTCTCCTTCTTCACAGGAAATTGAAAGTCTCAGTAAGTCTCTCAACAGAGGCCTGTTTGCAGGAGGCCAGGGCCTAGGAGGTGGAGCTAAGTTTGTTTATCAGCTTATTCTGGGGACAGAGGTGGAACCATCACCCACAACCAGAGGAAACTGTCTGGTTCCCCAAGGTCATTATGGGACTTCCTGCCAGAGCACCTGATGGAACAGTTCATGACTGAGGTGGGCCCTCACCTTAAAATCTTTCCGTAGACAGAAGTGGGGGATGGAAGAATTTGTAAATGACCAACCAACCACCTCTCAGGTCAAATCTGAACTCCCTCCTGACTTGAGGGAGGTTTTGTGCAGAAAAAGCACCAGGCCTGCCAGGCCTGCCGGGCCTGCAATGCAGTCAGAAATTGCTGCATGTAAATCTTGGCCCTGCCATTTGAAAGTTGCTCAACTTCTTCCCTGTAAAATGGGGAAGGCTATAATGTGCACTATACCCTGGTGATAAGGGTTATGTAACTTCCTCTCCTATCCATTTTCATTTCTCCCCTTTCCTTCCCACTTCCCAAGATCCCATTATCCTTCCTCTTACACTGACAGCCAAAACTTAAAATTCTGCTTGCTTTATTTTGCAGGGCAATTTAGTTTTCTTTGTTTCAGTTTTTCCTTTCAAGACAAGATTCTGGGACCTAATTTTTCAGAATTAAACAACCATACAAATGTTTTGCTAACACACACACACGTGCACACACACACACACACGAGTCCCCCAAGAGGACTTCTGCCTCCAGCTTCAAAACATGTGCATTTTCTTTTCTCACTGTATTAGTTTTTCAGTTGATACTTCCCTTGTTTCTCCAGAGAACCTAAAATGAGCAAGACCACCAAGCCGGTCCACCATCCTCTACATGGACTTCGAGAGTCCCCAAAACACTATGCTTTTTATGGCCATTTGTATAATCTGAAATGGTGCTCCCTCCATGCCCCTCCCATGTCTTTCAATCAGCTTATTTGTAAAGTCTTCCATAATCATAGTGCCATTGTGCCGATATCTTATAAAAACATGTTTATTATACACACCTGCCAAACATAGGCAGCAAGTATTTTGCAATAAAAATGAAAAAAGCAATCAACAGTTGAAATCGTTCATCACTAGCCCAACATCCTTCCTACTACATGCCCCTTCTTCTCTGCTAATAGAACCCCTATTTGCTAGGTACCGGTAGAAATCTTTTGACTTTAAAGAGAGGAGGCCTCCTACCCTCGCCAATGCATGAATTGTAATTCACCTAAACCACACATAGTAATTTCATTCTCTTATAATTGGTCATGTGACCCAATGAGCTATGAGGGGAAGTTTGCTGAATGTAGCACCCAGGAAAGCTTTTGCTTTCTGGGCAAAAAAGGACAAACTCAACTGGTAGGGTCCCTTTTGCCCCTCTGCCATTTCTTCTTTCCTGTAATACTGACATTATGCATGGAAGTACTGCAGCAATCTTGGAACCATGAAGCACAAGGAAAAGAACAAAGAAGCAATCTATTAAACTATGGCTTAGCAGAAAGATAGCAAGAACCTGGGACAGTTGACAACTTTGAGTAGCTGACCAGCCTTGGTCTAACCACTTATGTGAAACAGCTGAGCCCTCATTTGTTTATGTCACTGTAGCTGGGTTTCCTGTTATATATACTTAAATGCAGTCCTAATAGGTACATAGTGCATCCTCTCAAAAACGGTTAAAGGCTCATTATATACACTTTTGCGTCAGCCTTGATTCCAAATCTAGTGCGTGAGCAAATCCTGTCTGCTCTACCATCAAAAGTGTATCCCAGATTTCAACTATTTAGTACTTCCCACCACCCCCCTGCCATTAACCTGGCTGAAGCCACCATCATCTCTCATTCATAATGCAGCGTTCTCTTAATGGGCCACTTGAGTCTACTCTTTTCTTCCTTCAGTCTTTTCTCAGCATGGCAGCCAGAATGATTCCATTAAAATGTAAATCAGATGGTATCATTTCTCTTATAAAAGCTCTCCAATGGTGCCCCTGTTACTCAGATTAGAAGCCAAGGTCCTTAAATGGACTTTGGGGCATCTACCTGATTGGGCTCCTCTCTGTTTTTTTCATTTGTTTTGTTTTTGTGTTTGTTTGTTTGTTTTGGTTAGATACTTTCTATTACTGTCTTCAAGTTTGCTTGTTCTTTTGCAGGATCTAATCTATTAAGCTCACTCAGTGAATTTTTAAATTTTGAATCTCATATTTTTTCAGCTTTTCTTCACTTTTTGTTTAATTTTTCATAATTTCTACTTCTCTCTTCATTATACTCATGTTTTCCTTTAAATCCCCGAACATACTTTTTTTTTTTTTTTGAGATGAAGTCTCACTCTGTTGCCCAGGCTGGAGTGCAGTGGCACGATCTTGTCTTACTGCAACCTCCGCCTCCCAAGTTCAGGCAATTCTCCTGCCTCAGCCTCCTGAGTAGCTGGGACTACAGGCACCTGCCACCATGCCCAACTAATTTTTGTATTTTTAGTAGAGACGGGATTTTACCATGTTGGCCAGGCTGGTCTCAAATTCCTGACCTCAAATGGTTCGCCTGCCTCGACCTCCCAAAGTGCTGAGATTACAGGTGTGAGTCACCGTGCCTGGTTTTGAACATACTTATAATAGCTGCTTTAAAGCTCTTGTACATTAATATCTGTCATTTCTAGATCTGTTTCTATTGACACGTTTTTCTCCTGGTTATGTCACATTTCCTGTTTTTTGGTATATCTGGTGATTTTTTTAATTGGATGCTTGACATTATAAATGTTATGTTGTTGTTGAATGTTTAGATTTTGTGGCCAGGAAGTTAATTTATTTGGAGATTCACAAGAGCTTTTTTTTTTTTTTTTAGACAAGGTCTTATTCTGTTGCCCAGGCTGGAGTGCAGTGGTGTGATAATAGCTCACAGTAGCCTCGACCTCCTGGGCACAAACAATCCTCCTGCCTTAGCCTCTCAAGTAGCTGGGACTACAGGTGTATGCCACTATGCCCAAATACTTATTTAAAATTATTTTTTTGTAAAGACAGAGTCTCTGTGCCGCTGAGGGTGGTCACAGAGTCCTGGCCTCAAGCAGTCCTCCCACCTCAGCCTCCCAAGGTGCTGGGATTACAAGTGTGAGCCACTGTGCCCCGCTCAACTTGAACATTTTGAAGCTTGTGTTTAAACTTTGTTAGAACAGGTCTAGAGTCACCCTTACCATGGGGCTAGTGAGGCCCTTAACTAAAGTTTGACGCTTCTGAGGTTTCTATTAAATTCCCAGCTGCTCAAGAAGGACTTTCCACTCTAGCCGGTCTTATCAAATGTCTCCCAGCCCAGTGCAAGCTCTAGTGGTTGTTCAGCTTCCAGATCTCTGGTGGTGCTTATTTCCTTGGTACTTTTTGTTGTTGTTGTTTTTGCCCATTCTGCTGTAGTCTCACCCCCTGTATGAGAGCTTTGTATTCAGCCACAGATCTGAGGGAACCCCATGCAGGTTTCTGAAGCTCTTTTTCTGTACTACTCCCTTATCTCTGGCATTCTATTGTGAAGTTTCCAAGCCTCTCAGCCTCTTCAAACTCCATTCTTTGTCTCAGTGGGACTTGCAGGCTCTCCGTAGGCCCCCCTCCTTGTGTTGCAGTCTGCACAAGGCAGAAGGCTGGAGTTGTGGGAAGGCTCATCTCATTTGTTTTCACAGCCCTGCATTGCATGTTGCCCAATGTCTGAAAACAATCATTCTGTATATTTTATATCATATTCTAGTTTATTGTGTGAGAGTTAACTCAGTCATTACTGGAGGAGGCCACAAATACTTATTAAATGTGTGAAGCATTTTAGCTTCCATGCTGGTTAGTAGGCTGTGAAGATGAGTTAGTGTGCATACAGGAGGTAAAGGAACTGAAACTCAGGGTGGGTGGGTGAGGAGGAATTTGTCCAAGACAAAGCTGTTGTTAGACCTAGGAGGAGAGGCCTGGTGCTTTGCATCCTCGGGCTGTGCTTTCACACTCAAGCCACATCATCTCTTCCCTGGCTTAGCTGCTCCGAGCACTGCCTCCTCCTCAGTTGTCTCCTCCTCTTCAGTTATGTTTTCCAGCACTTGGGATGCTGACTTCTTCAGCCAAGCCCCTCCAAGCCCTCCCCATACCCACATTCAGATAAAGTGGAAAGAGATTTTCCATCCCAAGTGTATCAGATCATTTGGAAAGATCAAGACCCAGTAGCTCCATCATGAGCCAGTGGATGAACTTTCTGATTGTCCCTGCTTTGACTCCCACTTCCAATTTGCCCAAAGGCCCTCTCACCACCATGCAGCCTGCAATATGAGACCATGTCTGTGAAACCGTGCCATGAACAGCAACACTTAAGGAAATTGGATTATTTAATCAATAATTGGAGCAATAAGCATCTGCCTTGGTGTGCCGGGCCACAAGGGGCACAGGTAAAAGGCCTGTCTTCTCAAGAAGCACTTATTCTGGAGACTGGCTGCCCACTGTGGGGTTCAGTTAGCAGATAACACCCTGCTGCCAGTGGTTTCAAGGTCTGCCTCAGGTGCAGATAAGGCAAAGGATCCCTTTGCCCAAGGTCATGACTTACCAGGGAAGCCCATCACTTGTGGCTGAATGAGGAGAGCGTCTAAAGACCCAGGCATTTTAGTCTGAAGTGAGACAACTCTGATAGACGTCACTTGTTCTGGATCTCCCAGCTAGGCTGGCTGAAGCTTTGTCGGAGCTGCATCCAAACTCAGCCTCTTCCTCTGCCCAATCTTGCTCCCTCTTTCCTTTCACAACAGATAATTTCTAATTAACAGCTTGTGTCCACACTTCAATTCCACACCTGCTTCTAGGGGGCCCAACTCATGACACAGGGAATGACCATGACCATGGGCTTTGGCAGCTACAGTCCAGTCCAGTTTTCCTGCAGACAGGGAAAGGTCAGGTCAGGCAGGGGATGATGACTCCACAGAAGAGTCACCCTGATACCACAGGCTTCAGCTTCTCAAGACTTTTTACCTCCCTTCTTTTTTTTTTTTTTTTTTTTTGAGATGGAGTCTTGCTCTGTTGCCCAGGCTGGAGTGCAATTGCACAGTCTTGGCTCACTGCAGTCTCTGCCTCCTGAGTTCAAGTGATTCTCATGCTTCAGCCTCCTGAATAGCTGAGATTACAGGCACCCTCTATGCCCAGCTAATTTTTGTATTTTTAGTAGAGCTGGCGTTTCACCATGTTGGCTAGGCTGGTCTTGAACTCCTGGCCTCAAGTGATCCACCCACCTCAGCCTCCCAAAGTGCTGGGATGACAGGCATGAGCCACTGCACATGACCAACCTCCTTTCTTTATCAATGTGACAGAAAGTTGAAATGAAGATGAGTTACTGGGACATGAGATTAGATTATGTTTATTGAGTGTACACTCTGAGCCAGGTACTATGCTAAGTGCTTCACTTGCATTATCACATTTCATACCCTCAAACAACCTCCCAGGGAGGTAATCTCATTATCCCCACTTTATAAAGCCCTTTCCCTCTGTCTTATGAGAGTTGGGGCAGGCCTGAGGGCAGTGAGTGATGATCTCAGATGCCCTCCAGCATCCTGGCCTGTCTTCTACAGCATGAATCCCTGTGAGCAGCTTCATTCTCATTGCTGGCTCCTGCTTATCTCCTCTTTTTTCTCCTCCCTCCCCCAGCTCTCAGTTCTGCAGATCTGGCAGCACTGCTCAGACCCCACCAGCAAATCAGAGGCACTTTCAATGCCCATCCCCCACCCTCAAAAATAGGAAGAGGAGAAACTCTCAGACCACATCCTGCATTTGAGCAAAGTTCCCACCAGTGGTTCAATGCAGGCAAACATGTATGTGACATCTTCCAGCTCATAGCCAACCTAGCAACCACCAAAGCTGGGCTCCCAAGAGGTCACTCATTCACTTATCAGCAATGGACTACCAGTGATGGACCTGCTGTGTTGGGAGGGGGAACTGGAAGTGTACAGATGAGTGATTCATTCATTTATTCTTACACTTTTTCACCTAACAGTGACTTACTGTGGTCTTATTTTGTTTGAAGCACAGCTCCTAAAGATGTGGTGGGTAGCAAGAAAGAGCCTTGATCTCATGTTCCACTTAGTGGAAGAAATAAGATTTACAGTCCATTATCAAACAACTTCATAACAGTCCAGTCACACGCACACAAAGTCCAGAAGAATGTACAGGAGATTTGTAGTTTGGGATGGATCATAACATCTCACACATAAAGGGTCTCAGGTAAGGTGAGTATTGAGGTGGCTGCTGCAGTTCGTTTTCTTCCTCCCTGGTTCTGCCCAGGTCTTTCTCTTTAGGCTCTCTGGGTGCCTCACAGACCCACTGCTCTCCCCAGGGAGCACATGCCTCTCTCTGAACCTGCTACCTCTTCTCCCCCACGCCCCATCCCAGTGGACACTTGGCCTGTTTAAACCTCCCTCCAGTGTCCTCTCTTATTGATGGCTACACTGAGCAAGTGTGGCCCATGTGTCCCATGCTGAGATATGCTAAAAGAGCCTGGCTCTTCCTCAGCCTTGAAGCACATTAACAGAAGTCCCTTTCTGTTACACCAGTTTTAGGCCTGAATCCGGTCCCAGAAAGCAAGATGGGACAGTGCCAAGCCTCAGGAATGCAAGCATGTTAGGGCAAACAAGAAAAATCCACTTTGCTGTATTTAGAACAGAGCATTTCTCCTTCTTTTATTTTTATTTTCATTTTTCCCTTTGATCTTCCCTGGTGTTCTCCCTGTGCATTCACTTTTTTGGGTCATACTTATTTCTGCAGTGAACAGGGTTATGACATCATCCCTCTGTCCCCACTCATCCTTCCAACCTTTCTGAGACAATTCCGGGGCCAAGAGGAGACTGAGAAGCTGGGGGAGGTAGGACCTTCCCAGGACACCTGCCCAGTGCCAGCTAGGTGTTGGGCTGCCTACCAACAACCACGAGAGGGCGCCCCTTCCCCATGCCTCTGCTGCGGAGGCTCCCTCGGGAGTCCAGGCTTGGGGTGGTCAGAAGTGCTGTAGGCCCTGGACACAGGTTTGTATCTGGAAGGTGACAGTGCCTCTGCCTCATCACTGACTAATAGAAGGCCACTCTTCATTGTTATTTCCTCCCTATGGCAGAACTGGGTTCTGAATTTCTCCTCAAGCAAATCCCCAAAGTATATTTTTAACCTAACCTTGGGTTAATAAGTATAGTTTTTCCCATCTTTAGGGATTCAAGTTCTCCCTGGGGTTTGGAACAGAGCTAGATCCTGCCTTCACAGACCCCTGTAAATCAAGGTGAATTGAAAGTGGCATTTAAATCTGGCCTTATATGCCAAGAAATGGACATCCTCATGCTTCCACCCTGCTGGTGATCTCAGTTCCCATGACACCCCTACACTCTCATTAAGTCCCCCTTGTTCCCATGTCTGCCACAGAGTTACAGAGTCCAACTCTGAGACTTCACTAAGACTGGTTTCCTTGTATGTTTCCTATTCTCCTCCTGGCAATGCCCAGATCCTCCTTCTAATCCCTTCTCAAAGCTTGCTTTCAGGAGGAAGCCAGCCGGGTCCCTACCAGGGCAGTGTGGCCTTTCTATTCTCTGCAGTCCTCCATTCTTTCTGTACCACTGTGGTGTTTGTGTTTAATTCTCTGCTCCTTTATGCTGCCTCTTACATATCTCTTTCCTGAGCTGGATGCAAAAGCTATAAATGAAGATTGGCAGACATAAAAATATTTTTAAAATTATGTAATGAAAACAATATAAACATAATAGGAAGTAAAAAATGAAAAAATACAATAAATATGGTAATGGATTAATTTATATAATACAGAGAGAATTCCTAAAAAGCCATACCAAAGAGATGGAGAATCCAATAGAAATGACCAGGCAACTCAGAGAAGGAGAAAAAGTATTGGCCAATAAATATATACATTAAAAAGTTGCCCAACCTTTAGTTTAAACATAAATTAAAATAAGAAGGCATAATTTTAATATAAAAGATAGACTGAAAATACCCATTATTTATTGTTTACTAGAATGGGGGTAATAAGCATGCCTCATATGTAGTTGGAAGGAATACATGCTGAAGCACAATTTGAAAAGTAGTATAAAAATAGTAAATGGATGTCTTTTATACAAAATCATCTCATTGCAGAATTATCTGTGACCGTGAAATTTGAAAACAACTGAAATGTCCATCAATGGGGGATGTAGTAATTTAAAATTGCATATAAATTGATATTCTCTATTTTGATTATGTGAAAGGATGCTTTGCCATAAATTGTTGAGGGTAGGGGAGAAAGAGAGAGAGAGTGTGTGTGTGTATGTGTATGTGTGTGTCAAGAAAGAGGAGAGAGAGAGAGAGAGAAAGAGAGAGAGAGAAGGGAGTTAGGGATGATGCATACCAAAATTGTTAACAGTAGTTTCTTTAGAGAATGAATAGGTACTTTCATTTTCTGCTTTATATATTTTAATATTCTTAGGGTTTTGCTGAAATGTAAACTTGCTACAATTAAATTTTTTAAATTTCTTTTTGAGACAGAGTTTCACTCTTGTTGTCTAGGCTGGAGTGCAGTGATGCGATCTCGGCTCACTGCAACCTCCGCCTCCTAGGTTCAAGCGATTCTCCTGCCTCAGCCTCCCAAGTAGCTGGGATTACAGGCAAGTGCCACCATGCCTGGCTAATTTTTTGTATTTTTGGTAGAGACGGGCTTTCTCCATGTTGGTCAGGCTGGTCTCGAACTCCTGACCTTAGGTGATCCGCCCACTTCAGCCTCCCAAAGTGCTGGGATTACAGGCGTGAGCCCCCGTGGCCGGCCCAATTTTTAAAATTTCAAGTTTGAGGAACAAATGAATAATTTGTTTGCATGTTTGTCTCCACCACTAAAAACATAAGTCAATAGAAAGCTGGAATCAAATTATATTTGGTTCATATTTGGTTTACTGTATAAATTATATTTATGCAGTGACTGACAGAGTAAACACTCCATTAATTTTTTAAATTACTTTTCTTTTATACATTTTAAGGGTGGATGCTTTATTTAGCACATTCTTCATTCCCCATAATGTTATATTTACCTGTATTTATACATTTGCCTCCCCAAGTAGAGTACAAGTTTCTTGAGGCAGATCAAATAGGGACTCTATAAGCTCTTATCAGTTCTTTACAAGGTGTAGATTTTCCATAAGTGTTTGCTGTACTTGTCAGATGCTGAAGGATTGGAAGCCATTTTTCCTCCTTGGGCTACAATCCGCCACCCATATTATCTTCCTCTTCCACGGTGGGGTTTGAGTTTAGAACATACTAATGTCTCTTGTGACTTTGAAAGATTAGGAGTCTAGTAAGGAATGTCTCCAAGTTAGGTTTTCAGTTGGAATAGGCACTGGAGGAGATGAAGACCTTGCTTAGGAGAGAATCCACAGCTTAACCCTGGAAGGAAACTTGTTTAAGAAAAAAATCTGCAAATAATTGCTATGACCTTGACAATGAAAGTCAAAATCTGATTGACTAAGTTTTCTCTTTTAGTCCTGGGGACAAGTTTATCATTTTCTAGAATTAAAATGCCAGGATAAAAAAAAGATACATCTCTCCATCCACCAGCATAATAAGGCCTAATGTCAGGAAAGCAGAGATAAAACATTAATGCCTTTCTTTACTGTGCTCTCAGTGCCAATCTGGTCATCTGACTGAAGTACGGAGATAGACAACTGCAAAGCAATGACAGTGAGAATGAATGCACAGGCACACTTGTGAAATGCTACATTTACCTCCTTCAGCAGGGCAGGAAATACCTACCAAAAGATGAAAAGACCTCAGTTCAAACTAACAAAGAATACCATGAGTGTTTTCTTTTCCTTTTTTCTTTTTTCTTTTTAGACGGAGTCTCTGTCACCCAGGCTGGACCATGAGTGCTTTTTTAAACCTCATTTTAAATCTGAAAGAAGAATGAATACATTGGTATGCATAAGAAGTTTAGTATGAACCCATACTGTGTTTTGTTATCAACAAAGAAACAAGAACAAAATTGGCACCCTTTCAGTAAGCTGAGCTGAGGTATTTTCATACTGAAGGTTCTGCGGATTCTGGAGCCCTTGAGAACTGAGTAGGTAGGTTCAGGCAGCTATAACAAAATACCACAGACTCGGTGGCATAACAACAAGTGTCTATTTCTCACAGTCTGGAGGCTGGGAAGTTTAAAATCAAGCTGCACACAGGTGAGGTGTCTGGTGATGGCCCTCTTCCTGATCTGCTGAAAGCCACCTACTTGCTGCATACTCCCATGGTAAACAGAGATCATCTCTTCTGTGTCTATTCTTGTAAGAGTACTAATCCCATTCATGAGGACTCTACCCTTATGATCTAATTACCCGCAATGCCCCCTCTCCATAGACCATCACACTGGGACTTAGGGCTTCAACATGTACGTTTTGGGTGACACCGAGGAGCCAGTTATGAAAAAGGCACTGGGAGATAGGTAGGGAGATGTGCAAGGCCCTGAGGGTCTGAGCCTTTGAGTCTGGAGTGTAAGTCCATTCTCACAGGTTAAGGCAGGATCCTGAACAAACATTTGTTGAGGTTTTTCTTTTTGTGTTTCACATAATTCTTTTTTTTTTTTTTTTTTTTTTTTGAGATAGAGTCTTGCTTTGCCCAGGATGGACTGCACTGGTGTGATCGCAGCTCACCATAGCCCCAACCTCTGGGGCTCACTCAGGAGATCCTCCCACCTCAGCCTCCCAAGCAGCTGGGATTATCAACATGTGCCACTATGCCTGGCTAATTTTTCGTTTGCATACTTCTTGTACTTGCACAGTGGAGACACAGACACCAATACATCACAATACAGTGTGAAGGAATGAAAGGAAATAGAATGCACTGTAGGTAGAGGTGCCAGCTAGTCTTGGCTTGGGGGACAGTGGGAAGAGCTACAGAGAAGGTGTCATTGGAGGTGCCTGGTAAACAATAGCTGTTGTTGGGTGTGGTGGCTCACACTTGTAATCTCAGCACTTTGGGAGGCCAAGGCAGGAGGGGCACTTGAGCCCAGGAATTCAAGACCAGCCTGGGTAATGTAGTGAGACCCTGTCTCTACAAATTTTTTTTTTTAATTAGCAAGGTGTAAAGTGCATGCCTGTGGTTCCAGCTACTCTGGAGGCCAAGCTGGGAAGATCCTTTGAGCCCTGGAGGTTGAGGCTGCAGTGAGCCATGATTGTGCCACTGCATTCCAGCTGGGGTGACACAGCAAGAGCAAGATCCTGTTTCTAAAAAATTAAGCAAGCCAGAGGTGGTGTGAGCACAGAGAGAGGTGGAGGCAAGAAGAAGGAGACAGATTGGGATGATGAGGAAGGAGATTCAGGGCCTAGGGTGATACCAGGAGGTAGAGCCTGAGTATCACCTCCTTCCCTTCTCCAGGACTGGGTCCCTTTTAGGTGAGACTGGATGAAAAGGGCTTTTCAGCAGCTGTCTTCACAGCAACTAATTTCTGACAGGTCAGAGTTGGCATTGCTCAAAATCTGGGCTTCATTTCTGAGAAGTTTCACAAGTCTGCCAGGGGAAGTCCCTGGACTTCTTGCTTCTTTCATGTAGGATAGGCTGTCGAAACCTCAGTGGATAAAAGACCTAGAGAATGCACATCCCAGAAGAAGCTGGCCAAGGATATGGGAGCAACCACCATGGACCAGAAGTCTCTCTGGGCAGGTGAGCATGGGGTTGATAATTCAGCAGGAAAGTTGGTGAGGAAGGAAGAGGTAACAGGTCTGTAGAAGAAGTAATCTTTCTCCTTTCCTGGGACTTCAGTCTTTCTGTTGACTTTAGTGTCAAAAAATTTCAAGCCAATGCAACTGTTGCAAGGGAACCACCTGATTTTTCCTGAATGGGCAAGAAGGCAGCAGTAGCTGGAACCCTTTGCACTGGCAGGATGTTCTCAGTTTGCGCAGAGGTGCTTCTTGTCCATATCAGAACTGGAGCTAAGACAGGAAAGAGGCCAAGCTTTCTTAGTCTCTTGGTGTATGAGCGTTGTATTACGAGTCACATCTTTCATGGGCTCTGCCGTGGTTATATTTTACAACTCTTGGAGAGCCCCACATTTCTCATCTGCAGAATGGTTTATTGAATTAAATGTTTTTTAAACTCTCCCTTTCAACTCTAAAGTTCTGATCCAAAACTCTGACTTTTGTGGTGGCTGGGAATTGGGATGAGAGTGGGGATGAGGCTAAATAAACAAGGCTATGAGTGAACGAGGGACGTTTACCAGGAGGGGAGGGGAGGGAATATGTCTGCTGGGGGAAAGAAATCATTTATTTGTGTCCATACCTCTTTCACCTTGTCTTAGCCTCTCAAGCCATGAAGCACCCACTTGGCAAGAGCGTTTTGGGTTCCCTGTTGAACTTAGCTGAGCCCTGGACTGACCCTTGAGAGGGTAGAGCCCGTAGTGAGGCCACACTTTGGAGAAGGGCCTGGAGGCTGACCTGACAGTGGATGGGCCAAACAGAATTTCTCTGACCATTTACTTAGTGAGTGTGTGGAGAACCAGAGCCTAACCTCCCTGCCTAAAAAAACATGTGAATCATCAAGAGAGAACAGTAGAGCCCTGTTTTCCAGCCCTAAGCTCTGCAGGGGAGGAATCAGTTCCAGCAGCTGTGTCATTGAAAGTTTTCTCTCCTTTTTGGCTGCCCCTTTCTTCACTTTCGGACCCGTAAGGGTTTCAGAGTGAACAATATCCCCAGGCTGGGGGGATTGCAGTTCCAGGAGTCTTGTCCATTGGGCAAAGTTTCTAGGATCCAGGGGTCTGCTCTTTCTTTCCTTTAGGAGGATGTGTTAAGTATAGAATAATCTCACCATTCTTCCTAGGGTAGATGTCCTATGGAGAAGAGACTGGGCATAATTTCAAACATGTAAGTTTAAAGCACTACCAGGGCCAGATCACACTGCTTACCTTGTTCTAAGAGTTAATTGTTTATACATAGTGTGACCATCTCAATTTGCCTGAGATAGTGCTGGTTCAAGCTATGGTCCTAGGGAAATT
This sequence comes from Pongo pygmaeus, assembly GCF_028885625.2. Lineage (NCBI taxonomy): Eukaryota > Metazoa > Chordata > Mammalia > Primates > Hominidae > Pongo > Pongo pygmaeus. The sequence goes on along the minus strand of NC_072373.2, from coordinate 118,500,935 downwards.
ATTAATAATGCTCCTTTTTACTCTTTGAAGGGTCTCGTTGGACAATAAACTATATGGTCACCCTACCTATATTCAACTCCAGACTAGACTATGAGCTCCTTGAGTGTAGGGAAGGCATTAACTGCATTATAATTTCCCCAGTGTCCTGAGCAATGCTTAGCACAGAGCATATGATTCAATAGAACTTTGTTGGATAAATGAATGAAAAAATAAATTCCCAGCTTGGAAAATGTTTCTGCCTAGGAACGTAGAGACACAAGGCACCCCAGGGCTGGGGATCTCAAGGTCCTGTAAAGAAACCCCAGCAGCTGTGGCTGGGGAACCCAGATGAAGTGTGGCTCTATCTTGTATGTAAGCACACCCATATTTTCACTGCCATTATCTGGGACAGCAGAACCAGGTTTGGCTCAACAGATTTCTCTTTCCACCCATCTATTGCAGGTGTAGTGGTCTTGCTGCTTATCCAGGGAGGTAAGTAGTCAATAAGTCACTACCGCCTGGATCTCCTGGCTTGGGTGCTTTCATTTTTGATGTCCAGTTTCTTTTTCTGCTACATGCTTTTTTTCTTGATTACTCTTTCCGGTTCTGCCACTGACATATTTATGACACTGAGTTTTTGTTCTCTGTATCTTTTTGTGTATCCCTTGTTCTAGTTCTTTTTGAGCCACTCTCTCTCTCACCCCTTCCCCATACCTGGCCTCAATATGTGTGTGTGAATACAAACATACACAATGTTTGTATTATCTGTTTCTCTACTGATCTGTGTCATCCAACCATCCATACACACTGAATCTTAGTGCTCCATGGGTGTTTCATATGTTGATGGTATCTCTGTCTCTCAATGTATTTTTTTTTAATTTTTTTGAGACAGGGTCTCACTGTATGGTCCAGGCTGTAGTGCAGTGGTGTGACCATGGCTCACTGCAGCCTCGACCTCCCAGGCTCAAGCAATCCTCCAACTTCAGCCTCCTGAGTAGCTGAGACTACAGGCATGAACCACTATACCTGGCTAATTTTTAAGTTTTTTGTAGAGATGGGGTTTTGCTATGTTGCCAGGGCTGGTCTTGAACTCCTGGGCTCAAGCAATCCTCCTGCCTCAGCCTCCCAAAGTGCTGGGATAACAGGTGTGAGCCACTGTGCCCAGCTTCAGCATATTTCTTAACTGGGGTCTGGGTACTCAAGAGCCAGCACTAAAGGCCCAGGCTGAATGACCCTCAGAGGCTCTGGCAGAATGAGCAAATGATGCAATGGCTGTCTTGGGGAGAAAATTGTGACTTTCTGGGCTCTAAGGCAATAGCACTAGAGTCTCATTGGCTCTCTTCACTCTACTCCAGGATCTGCCTACAAACTGGTTTGCTACTTTACCAACTGGTCCCAGGACCGGCAGGAACCAGGAAAATTCACCCTTGAGAATATTGACCCCTTCCTATGCTCTCATCTCATCTACTCATTCGCCAGCATCAAAAACAACAAGGTTATCATCAAGGACAAAAGTGAAGTGATGCTCTACCAGACCATCAACAGTCTCAAAACCAAGTCAGTAAGATGGGGGTGGAAGCATCCTGCATGGGTTTTAGAGGAGGGAAGCTGGTCTTAAGCTGAACCTAAGACATACTATCTCATTCATTCATTCATTCCTATGTATTTCTCTGGGTGTATTTCTGATCCTAACTGTTCTCACCAGTGCTTCATCCCTTCACTGAACTTCACTTTAGTTCAAACAGCCAGGCCCTAATTGTCCATATTCTCTACACTTAAGAACTCTGTTCTCTAGACAAAGGCTTCCCTGGCAGCCAGAAAATAAATAATCATCTTATTCTTCTACTTCAGGAATCCCAAACTGAAAATTCTCTTGTCCATTGGAGGGTACCTGTTTGGTTCCAAAGGGTAAGACTACATCTTTATTTTTTGTTCATTTTCCCATGTAATTTTTGATCATCACCATTTTTCCTCCTCCTAAGAAGAGATATTAAACTAGGCTGTAAGAGGTTTTCCCTTGGCCAGGTGGCAAAACTGATCTGAGTTTTGTCATAAGCAGAGGAACAGCATTAGGTTTCCTGGGGTCTTTGAAGGAATTCTTTTGGAGCTTAATACAAGCCCAGACACTCAAGGCTTGAGAGAAAGTGGGCCATGAACAATATTCAGAAAATTCTAAATTATTTACATGAATGTTTTTCACTTTATGGATTATAGAATTAGTTTTAATTGGAAAGTGCAATTTTTTTTTAAATCACTTGAGGGTTTGACTTTGCGCCCTGGGGTGGGTTGGATGGGTTGCTTCCACTCAGAAGCCCCACCATGGCCCATAGCAGTCAGTGGACTACAATGTCTGGGATCATGGCTGTGCAGCCAGATGGCCTGAGCACCATCAGAGCAGCAGAGGAAACAATCAGTCCTGCTTTGCTTAAAATCAAAATAGCTATTGAAACAAAGCACACATTCTAAATATTTTCTATTCACATAAAAATGATATCCCATTTACATCAAGAGCTAAATGAAAATACATAAGGATAAATATCACATTTTTTCAATCTTCAACTACAGTTTATCTAATTTTGAATTTCTTCTGCTTTATTATTTGAAGTGCTAAAATCTTAAAAAGTCCAGAGATTTTAAACTCGGCTGAGAGAGTCTTGGAGTTTTTATAGAAATCTGATAGTACAACTTGTGCAACCTGTCAGTAGTCAGTTACAGCCAGAGTAGGCAGAGAGAAGTAGTGTTAGAAGACCTATGTAGATTTCTGCAGACAGAAAGAAGGAAGAAAGATCAGGCTACCTAACTTTTTTGGTTCTGTGTTAACTCCTCCGTGAACACCCTTCAATATGAATGGGCTTCCATGGCACCCATCCTTCTAATTATCAAATTTTCTCCCCTTCCTAATACTTGCTTAGGTGTTGATGCAAATAAAAATGTCTTCATTTATTCATTCATTCTTGCATTCATTCATTCATTCATTCTTGCATTCATTCATTCATTCATTCAGTAAATTCATTCAGTAAATAATTGTTTACCAGTTTAGTGGTTGAAAGTAGAACTTTGGAGATAGACGTGTTTGGTTTGGATTTCCCTTTAGATGGATGCAAGCTGTGTGACTTTGGTCAAGTTCTTTATGCCTGTATGCCGCAGTTTTCTTTAACTATACAATAAGAATAATAACAGAATTTACCGCAGGGTGATGTTGTAAAGGCAGACAATGCAAGCAAACTGTTTAGCATAGTGCCCCTGTGCAATAAGGGCTCAAGGGTTGCAGTAATCACTGTTATATGATTATTGTTGTTATTATTAGGTAAATGCCAGGCTTTGTGCCAGGTGCTGTGCAGAATAATTACATACGTGTAATACACAAACTTGCTTCTAAGGAACAAATTAGTAAATTTCTATTGAATGGGCATCTGTCCTAAAATTGGAGGCATCTTCCCAGAGGCTCAGGTGCAATGGCTTTCTAATCATTGTAAGCACTTTCAAATGCAAGAGAAAAGCTAGAAAACTATTTCCACCGTAGTTTTCTGATATCAGGCCAGTTTCTTGCTATCTCTTCAACTTCGAAGATGAGATACATGCAGGAATCAAAATCTCAATTTAATATTGAGTAAAACAAAATTAATTCAAGGCTCTAAGAAAGCCTGGGTGTGGGAGTTATTGTAAGAGGTGAAAAGTGACACAACTTAAAAGTTGTGTCCTCAGGAAAATACTACTATCTCATCTACAGCTTTGGGTTTTAAATGCTATTGGTGCCCTTGGTGTGGGCATCTGAGAATCAACTTCATGGCTTCAGAATTCTAGTTCAGATGAAGCCCTTGAGGAGCTGCTGATTTCAAGTCCCGTTTTCATCAGAAATCCTGGGGGTGGGGAGATCTGCATTGCCTATTTGTGGCCGGGATGCTTGTTTGGGGACCATGAAGTCACTGGAGTCCAGTTCTTTTTCCTGGAACTTCCCTAAATGTTACCCCCTTGAGGCACATGAAGCAGGATTAGTACCCTCGGTCCCAATTTAGAGGTGGCCAGACTGGAACCCAGGGAGCGGGTTAATGACAAAGTGGCCATCAATCAGAAAGGACTCTGATCTTGGACTTGAATCTAGTTCTTCTAACCCTAAGCCCACCACATTGCAAACTGCTTTTCCAAGGGTGTAAAGTGTTAAAGAAAACCAAAGCTGGACAGTATTTAAAGCAGTAAAATGGATTTTATTCAGGAAATATTGAAACGGGGAAAAAGACCTCAGTATGGTACTGGGTTCTATTCCAAAGGCAGCAAAGGCAGGTGAGGAAATATAGCCAAAGAGCATGCTGGGGGCAATCAGTGGATGGAAAATCATGAAGAGGAAACACTGGGGCTAGGGGGATTCTTGCTAAACTGATTCAACAGGATTCCTGCCAAAGGATGCCAGCGTGATGAGATACCACCTGGGGGATGGCAGGGGGTGAGTAATCAGGTACCAGGGCTGGGGGTTTCTGGCTAAACTGACCTTGCAGGACTTTTTCTGGAATCGGGCACTGCAAAGACAGACACAGAAGCCCAAGGTTGAGGTCCAGTTGAGAAGAGGGCTCAGAGAAGCCTACCTAAGTTTGGTCAAGGCAAGAGTCTTTGTCAAAGGCAGCTCCGTTACCCTTAGGAAGCTCTGCAGAGAATCCAGTCTTCCTTTACCTGGCTGGATCAATGTTCTGGCCCAACAATCCTTTTTCTCTCATCTGTTCCAAAAGGGGAAAGCATTAGAATAGACAAATTGTAAGTGAATATTGGGGAAGAGAAGACTGCCCAGGATTTCTGTGAAAAATGTGTTACACTACAAGTGTTACTTGTTCTTTCCAAAAAGACACTCACATTGCTTCTTTCCAGGTTCCACCCTATGGTGGATTCTTCTACATCACGCTTGGAATTCGTTAACTCCGTAATCCTGTTTCTGAGGAACCATAACTTTGATGGACTGGATGTAAGCTGGATCTACCCAGATCAGAAAGAAAACACTCATTTCACTGTGCTCATTCATGTAAGTCATGAATCAAGTAATTCATGTAAGTCAGATGCCACGGTGTACTCAGTACTCTGATATCCAGAATCCACAGCCACATTGGGAGACAAAAAGGAGGAGATTGAGTCTGACAGCCCCAGCCTTTCTGAAGCTCCCATTAATGAGAGAAAAGCCCCGGTTCCCAGTTTAAGGCGGTAACAATGGAGCCCCCTTGCGCATTTATTTTGATGTTCTTCTTTTTGATGAAGAACATCAAAATAAAGCAACATCCATATGAAAGAGGGTGTAGCCATAGGATTTCCTGAGTACTGAGGTAGGCTCACAGAAGATCTAACAGATAGATTCGAAAATCTATCAGGTAGAAACCAAGATAGTTATTCCTGGGTACAGTGAGGCTGGGGTTCTCCTGCCTAATGTGGAAATTTCCTGAGCAGATACAGGCACAAGGCATCCCCACGTGGGGTGGGGAGGAAAGGGTTGATCTTTTCCATCTAATGTGGTTCTAGAAACCTCATAGATTCCAGGCAAGAAGCTTAGCACTGTACTCTGGGAAGGGGAATATTGCACCTTGTTTCTTTGTTTTTCCTAGGAGTTAGCAGAAGCATTTCAGAAGGACTTCACAAAATCCACCAAGGAAAGGCTTCTCTTGACTGCAGGCGTATCTGCAGGGAGGCAAATGATTGATAACAGCTATCAAGTTGAGAAACTGGCAAAGTGAGTACATCAGAGCAAGTTTCCATCCCTCTGCTTCCAATTTGGTCCATTCAAATGATGCATCAGCATGTTTGAGGGATGAGGGGAGGAGAAAGAGAGGGAAGGTCATTGTCCTAAGCCTGCATCATTCAGCCAGGAACAACTTCTTTACAGAGACTTTCAATCCTTCTAGCAGCATCATTCAAAACCAAAACAATTACTTACAATTGTTTCTACCACTGCTCGTCACAAAATCTCTCCCATTGCTTTTGGCACTTTAGAGATCTGGATTTCATCAACCTCCTGTCCTTTGACTTCCATGGGTCTTGGGAAAAGCCCCTTATCACTGGCCACAACAGCCCTCTGAGCAAGGGGTGGCAGGACAGAGGGCCAAGCTCCTACTACAATGTGGTGAGTAGGCCAGGGGAACCGCAGGGGTACTGGCTGTGGGGGTGGGGCCGGGGAGAGTCCGGCATGTCTAGAGTTACTTTTATCTTGAACTGAGGAAGAGCTATGAGCCCAAGAGGGAATTGGGTAGCCCCAGGAGCAAGTGAGTGCAGGAGAAGCGCTTTGACCAGGCACCAATAAAATGTCACCTAGAAAATGTCAGAAGTGCTGATAGCTGAAGTGCCCTAAGCTCTGTCTCTGGCTCAAAGTGTCCCCCATCCCTGTCTTCTCTGGATTCTCCATCTTTGATACATTTCTTGGCATCTACACAGGTGAACAGAACTTGTACCTTCCTGTGTCCATCTACATTCCCTATTTAATTCTATCTTTAAAACAACCCCATGAGGTCAGCTGGGTAGGAAGTGTTACTCCCACTTCACAGATGATGAAACAGGAGCTCGGCAGATTCCATTGACTTTTCAGGGTCATGTGTTGTGAACTTGCTGGTGGTGGGAAATGAAAAGTGAAAAAAAAAATAATGTTGTTGCTGTTGTTCTGGAACATAACATATCCACCCAATGGGTTCTCCTTGCCCACTGATTTATCAAGATAGGAGAATTGCAATAGAGAAAGAGTTAAAGTCATGCAGAATCAGCTCTATGGGAGACTGGAATTTTATTATTACTCAAATTGGTCTCCCTGGAAATTCAAGGATCAGGGTTTTTAAGGATAATTTTGTGGATGGGGGCTCAGAAAGTGGCAAGTGCTGATTGGTCAGGTTGAAGATGAAATCATAAGGGTTCAAAGTGGGTTTTTCTCGCTGTCTTTTGTTCTTGGTTGGGATCACAGAACTGGTTGAGCCAGATTCCTGGGTCTGGGTAGTGTCAGCTGGTGCATCAGAATGCAACATCTGCAAAATATCTCAAGCACTGATCTTAGGTTTTGCAAAGGTGATGCTATTCCCAGCTGCAATTTGGGGAGGCTTAGAATCTTGCAGCCTTTGGCCGCATGACTCCTAAACCATAACTTCTAATCTCATGGCTAATTTGTTAGTTCTACAAAAGCAGACTGGTCTCTAGGCAAGAAGAGAGTTTGTTTCTAAAAAGGGCTGTTAATCATCTTTGTTTCAAAGCTAACCTAGAGACTAAATTCCTCCCAAATTGAGTTGGCTTACACCCAGGAATGAACAAGGACAGCTTGGAGGTTAGAAGCAAGATGGAGTCAGTTAGGTCAGATCTCGTTCACTGTCATAATTTTCTCAGTTACAATTTTTGCAAAGGCTGTTTCATATATATAGATATATATTCCTAAAATTCTGGGAGAAAAAATATCTGTGTTGCATGTTTCCAGGCCTTCATATTCAAAGTCACAAAATGGATCAGTCCAGAGCTAGATATGATTTCTGGTTGGGGTTTTCTAGGCCTTCATGTGGCTAAGTCACATCAGCCTCCTTCACTCCTTCCTCTCTATCAGTTATCTTTAAGGATGAGGAGACATATCTTTGTCTTCTCTAACCGTTTATTTTGTTCTGAGAGCAGGAAAGCCAAAATTAGCCTCTTACCTCCCTATCTGTCTATAAACCAAAAATAAAATTCTAAGCCCCCCAAACATCGGAACAAATCCTTCCTCTTGACCAAGAGCATTCAAAGTTAATCTGAAAAATTAATTCAGGTCATGATGGGAAGTTGGGTGTCAGGCATGCGTCACAGCTGACCAGCATTAACATCAATACAGAGACCTTAGGACTGATAGAAGAGACTTTCTAAGTCTGATGAGAAACATTTACAATCTAGTCTTTCTGAAGCCTGCTACCTGGAGGCTTTATCTGCATGATAAAACCTTGGTCTCTGCACCACTTATCATAACCCAGACATTCTTTTCTATTGACTCCAGGCCTTTACATAATAACTCTTTTAACCAATTGCCAATCAAAATATCTTTGAATTCACCTGTGACCTGGAAGCTGCAGCTTCTAGTTGTCCTGCGTTTCTGGAGTGAACCAATGTTCATTTTACATGTACTGATTGATGTCTTATGTTTCCCTGAAATGTATGAAATCAAGCTGTAGTCTGACCACCTTGGGCACATGTCCTCAGGATCTCCTGAGAGCAGTGTCATGGGCCATTCGTCACTCATATTTGGCTCAGAATAAATCTCTTCAAATATTTTACAGAGTTTGACTCTTTACGTTGACACGTCCCATTGGGTCTAAGGTCATTGTGAGGCCTCATGGACTAGGAATCTGACAGCCACCTTTGTCAGTATTCACAGTGAGCCATTGTGTAGACAAGTTCCACAGGGATTTTGAGTTGACTCAAAAGGGAAAGGAAGATGGTGACAACCTTGATTTCATGTTTTCTAGGTTTCTTGACTGATTTCTTTTGTGATCCACTGTCTAGTTCCTTTCAGAAATTAGAAAAAGTTGCGTACGCCTCTTGCTGCTAAAGAGCATATGTGCATTAGAACAAGCACTCTGGTCCGGGGGGCTGGTCTGTTCACACTCGGATGTAGAAAAGAAACCAGGCAGTCACCTCTGTGAAGTTTGGGATAGAGGCTAAAAAAGGTCTGACACCTTTCTTTCCCCACACTCTGAGCCTCCATCTCTCTTCCCATTCTAGGAATATGCTGTGGGGTACTGGATACGTAAGGGAATGCCCTCAGAGAAGGTGGTCATGGGCATCCCCACATATGGGCACTCCTTCACACTGGCCTCTGCAGAAACTACCGTGGGGGCCCCTGCCTCTGGCCCTGGAGCTGCTGGACCCATCACAGAGTCTTCAGGCTTCCTGGCCTATTATGAGGTACCTGGAAACCCCCTGTACCCTCAGCTCCCTGCCGTGTCTGAGGAGATGTTCCATCTTCAATTTAACAGCAGAGTAAAACATCCTGAGTGTTGTGAAGGAGAAAGGTCAGACTGAACATGTGAGGGGATCTCCTAACTCTGGGTTGGGAGAGGGTCAGGGAATGCTTCCTGGAGGAAGTGAAATAAGCTGAACTCTGAAGAGGAGATGGAGCTAGCCAGGAATGGGGATAGGCAGAGGAGGGTATGAGAAATTGAAGAAGGAAGACTACCCCAAGTTCTTGATTTGAGCAGCTAAGTGGATGGCAATGCCATTTACAGAGATAGGGAAGACTGGAGGGAGAACAGAGTGGACATTGGTCCTGCTCATGAGATCAGTTTTGGATGTTCTGAGTGTGAGGAGCCCGTGGGACATATAGATAACCTGTGAGTCGTTGAATATATGGGTTTGGATCACAGCAGGCCAGTCTGCACTAGAGAGGTAGATTCAAAAATATCAGGATAAAGCTGGTACCTGAAGCCAAACCATACAGTGAGAAGTGAATGAGGCCCCAGACAAACCCAAAAACCTCCTACACCTGAGGGACATGCAGAGGAAGGGGAACATATTAAGGTAACTGACAAGGAACTACAAGAAGGGTAGGAGGAACCCACCCAGATCTGTGCCAAAGACCTTAGAGAAGTAGGTGTTTCAAAAAGGAGAGAGTGGTCAAATGTGTCAATTTCTGTGCAGATGTCAGATAGATCATAGGGATAACAAAATTGTTCAGCTAATTACACCATCATTCCTCTCTGCCCTCCAATCTGGGAAAATTTATTTAAAAAGCATTGGGGAAGATATAAATCTAACAATAGGTCAACCAACAGAAACTCTTTGGACACTCCCATATCCCAAACACTGGGTACTGTGAAAGCTAGAAATAAGTAATTATCCATCCTTGTCTCTAAAGGGGTTATTGTCAAGGTGGAAAGAATGTGAAATACAGACATAGCTAGTTAAACAAGAGTTCAAAAACAAGATAACTATAACATTTAATAAAATCAGAGAGGTATTGTAAAACAATATGGGATTCAATGACCAATGAATGGTGTAGAGTGACATGAGATCAGAGATGGGTGACTGGGGAAGCCTCCATGGAAGAGAACACGTTTATGCTGGGCCTTGAAGGATGAGTAGAAATTTGATCAGGTACAGAAAAAAAAATATCATTCTATATCCTGGTCTATCTTTGGAGTCCCAGCCTGACCTCTCATTGTGAGTGTGGACATGCCATCGGCCCATGCTGAATGACTTGGCACCAATGGGCACCAATGGGTACCAAGGTACCCATTCAGTGTAATGCTCAATTTTTCCCTTCATCTTACACATAGGAATGATTGACACATCGTCAATTCAATTGGCAACAGGAATGGGACATGGGTCATTGTGAGAGTCCTCATTGAATCTCAGGGTACCTGATAGATAGGAAGTGAGAGAGAAGCTGACCCATCCTTGTGTAGTTCTAGGTTGATAGCAATAACACTCTTAATATAAGGGAGAAGAGAGGTCTTTGCTCAGAATCTCCTGGTAGGGTTATAATATCAACCACTAGATATGCACTTCCCATCTCATGGAAAGTTTGATTTGATCGTTCAGTTCATAATGACTCTAGGTCATTATAACTTTGACAGATTGATATTTGCTTAAATATTCAACTTCCATTTTCTGCCCTCATTGTAGTAAGCATGAATGTAGTTCATCCAAAAAGAGTAATCCGAAATGGATTTTCTATGTGATGTTGAAATGCATTTTTTAATTGAAGATTTATCTTTTTTAGAGCTCTTCCTTATGCTAACAGAAAGAATGTAGCTAATGATAGAAGGGGAGCCCCAGGACAGGGCATATTGGGAATGGGATGGGACAGACGGGGAGTAATGAGATTTAAGTGGAGATACTACAAGATGAGGAATAGTGGGGATGGTCATGATAATACTTCACTTTAGAAGTAGAGCACTTTACTGTTTCCAAAAAAATTTTTTAATGCGGATTAGTTCATTTGATCCTAACAACAACACTGTAAGGTAGATATGTTGAAAGCATTATTATAATTATTTCCATTTTGCAAATGAAGAAATTGGAAGATTTATTGGTCGGTGCTGGAGTCTGGTCTGGAACTCAAGTATTTTCTGATTTCTAGCTGCTGTGTCTCCTCCTGATGAGACTTTAGCACAGACACTTCCTAGTGGTTCACCTTGGAACACCCACTTCATATGATATATGTGGTCATTTCTCTCATTGTCTGATCCTTGGGATAAAGGTTCTGATATTTTGCCCAAGTCCCTAGTGGCTCGCCTGCCCTGTCTACCCCAACCAAGTTTCAAGAATAACCCATTACTGACCCTCTCGTTTCCCTTTCCCCTGCCAGATCTGCCAGTTCCTGAAAGGAGCCAAGATCACGAGGCTCCAGGATCAGCAGGTTCCCTACGCAGTCAAGGGGAACCAGTGGGTGGGCTATGATGATGTGAAGAGTATGGAGACCAAGGTAGGTGGGCCACAGGCAGATACTCCTTTAGGTGGGGAATGGTGATATGTAGTAAAATGCCTGAATACTCTATGTTGAAAGAGAGAAACTTCTGAGGCCCCAGACTCTAGGATGGGATCCAGCAGCCTCTATAGCTCAAGTCTAGTAGTGACTCTATGTCATACCCGTGAGCAGCTGTGGTACAGGTAGAAGAGTTGGAAAGGATGCAAAAAAGAATTGAGAACAAGTAAGTTTATTCTGATCAGTGACGAGTGGAGAGAAGAGAAAGGCAAGGAGAAGGGAGAGGGAATAAAGGAGACATTGGTGCCTGTATAGGTAATCTACTTTGTTAATTATCTCAGTACAAACTGTTCAGTCCTTCTCATGGATGACCTAGCTAGGAGGCTCCAGATTCCTGAGCCTACCAGTTCTTAGACCTTGGTAAGACATTTGTGTTCCTTTCAGGGTTAGGGCAAAAAGGAGGCTTGAGTGTAATTGACAATCCTGGCCACTTGTTTTGTTAAGGGCTTCCTAGTTTCTTCCCTTATTATGGAGAGTTTTCTCAGCCTCCAAGAATGCCAGACTTTGAGTGTGGTGACTTAAGTCAGAATGAGATGTGGCTAATGCTGATCTGGTGGCTCTCTCTCCCTGAGCAATCTTACCCCTCAGGGAGTCTCTAACTCCAGAAAACCAGTTAGTCTACTGCTGTATTCTAAGATCAGACCCTCATCTGAACCTAATATGGTCCTGGGCATTTAGGGGCCACCCTTCGAATCTCTGTGTGTCCTTCTGTGTCTCCCATAGGTTCACTTCTTAAAGAATTTAAACCTGGGAGGAGCCATGATCTGGTCTATTGACATGGATGACTTCACTGGCAAATCCTGCAACCAGGGCCCTTACCCTCTTGTCCAAGCAGTCAAGAGAAGCCTTGGCTCCCTGTGAAGGTAACAGTCCAGGCTGGAGCTGGGAGTGGGCAGAGAGCTGGGCAGAACAGGGCACAGGAGACTGGGGGAGATCATCTTCACATATTTGGACTAATCCTTTCTCATGCTCCTTTGGCTCTTCTGCCATGTTTTCTTAGCAATGAGGCTGGTTCTGCCCTTTTCATAGGCTTCCCATAGACTTTTAAAGTAATAATAATAATATTGATAAATTTTGGCTACCACTTATTGAGCATAGTATGAGCTAAGGACTTTCATTACATATATATTAGGGATAAATATTGACTCCACCAATTCTTGGTTACAAAATCATCAGCCTGTCTTAATTTTCTAAATCACAATAAATCTGACTCTATGCCCTCAATTCACTGGACTGATGATAATTTCCATCTCACTCATTACCTGATGCTCTTTTCCCCCACCCACAGTTGATCTTACTTAGTCTAGACATTTGGGAGCTCCCATGGTCATTATTGGTACGCCTTTACCCAAGCCTCCCTATTACCTTGAAGGTCGGTGGCTTTGCTGCTGCTCCATCCCTTGGCCCCCAGTTCCCTAGGTGTGTTGTATATCCTCCTGTGCAGATGAAGGCTGTTGCTGACCAAACAGTTATGCTGTGATACATTGGTTCTAGGGCAGACGGTGGAGAAGCAGGGTGCTGGGGCTCACTGCAGACAGACAACTAAAAGACTGTCTCTGCTATCCTGGCAAAGGGCCTAGAACCATTTGAAAACTCCTGATTAGATAATTGGGTAGCAGCCTTCCAACTCTGAGCATCCATTGTTTAGTAACTTGACTTAGGCCTCAGTTTACTGAGTTGGGCTTTGAAATATTTTTCCTTTTGTTTCCAGGATTAACTTAGAGAGAAGCAGGCAAGATGACCTTGATGCCTGGGGCCTGCTCTCTCCCAGGAATTCTCATGTGGAGTCCCCTTGCCAGGCTGGCCTTTGGCTCTCTCTTCCAAGCCTTTCCTGACTTCCTCTTAGATCATGGATTGGACCTGGTTTTGTTTTCCTGCAGCTGTTGAATTGTTGCCCTGAAGTACAATAAAAAAATTCATTTTGCTCCAGTAAGTATGGCCTCATTTGTTCAGTCCTTGACCCTGTGATATCAGGTTGTTCTGTCCCTACTATTTGTGGAGTCCAGAGCTAGGGTGAAAACGAAGGTTTGCGTATCATGTTTAAATATTAAAAACAGCTAACATGCTGTTAAAATATGACTTATGCTCCAACATTAACACATACAACTTTGCAACCACCCAGAAGGCCAGAACCTGAAAATTTAAAATTCTCAGACTCCTTGGAATACCACACCAGAATTCCCATCTTTGCCTCTGTCTCTCACAGTAGAAGCCTCATGGGCATACTTGTGGACATTGTAGGCTTTGTATCCAAGCTTCATCTGCACTCTACCCTCTACCCTCAACCTCCAACACATAAACCCACCCACACACACATACACCCGCCTCTGGGCTATGCATGTGCACACCAGCGTTGTGGTCCACTCTCAGTGAAGATGGGCCCCGGGAAAAGTCATGTGCAGGCCCTGAGAGAGTGCACAGGCTCTTCTGGCTATTTGGGTAGAAATGCTGGATATCTGGATCATGATTTAGAAGAGGAGGTATGTGAGCTTTAGGTGAATGTGCTCCTAGACTGGCAGTCTCCTCACCTTGTGGGGATGGGTGCAACTGGAAGAGGGCCCAAGTGGGACCCTCCAAAGGAGGGTCAGCAAACTACGGCCCATAGATCAAAGCTAGCCCACTGCCTGTTTTTGTAAATAAAATTTTATTGGAAGACAGCCACACTCAGTTTGGTTACATATTGTCTGTGGCTACTTTCTCCCAACAATGGCAGAGTTGAGAAGTATGACAGAGACGGTATGGCCTGCAAAGCCTAAACTATTTACTCTCTGGCCCTTTACAGAAAAGTTTGCCAACTCCTTTTCTAAAGCACGGTGTTCACAGCACCAGGTCTAAGGCTGATTCTGGTGTCAGACTCTTTAATTTTAGGATGAACTGTTTTCTCCCATTTTCCCAATTTCTCCCAATCTTTTCCGTCTAGAAAAGCCACTTCTATCCTGACCTTTGAACCACAGTTTCATGCACTTATTTAATTCTCATGGCTTGTGAAGTAAGTGATAATAAACCCAATTTTCAGATGAGCTAACTGGGGCATCAGTGTAAGGGTACATGTCTGATAAGTGGTGGCGACTAGACTGAATCCAAGAAGGCGGCTGCACCAGAATGTCTGTGGAAGAGGGCATTAGAGGTGGCTACACGATCAAAGTGGCATAAGGTGGGAATACTAGGAGACTTTTTTCAAAACTGCTTTGAATATCCTATTATGGTGGAAAACCCCAGACATACATACCAAAGAATGGGAATGGCAAGCACTGACGGATACTGGGGGAAGTTAGTCCCCAAGGTCCCCGTGAATGCTGCTCCAGTGCTCAGATCTTCTTACTACAAGGTAGAAATTGCTTGGGCCCCTCTCTGGCTTTCTAACTCTGGCTTTCTAACTTTGCTTTCTGTGGTAATTGAATTCTCAAGAAGCAGAAGAGCAGAGTAATTAAGAACATAGTCTGGAGCCAGATCTCCTGGGTTCACACACAGTGGCTTTGTCACCAACCTAGTGGCTATGTGACCTTGGGCATGTTATTTATCTTTTATCTGCCCCCAGCTTTCTCATTTTTAAGGTGGGGATAATAATAGTATCTACCTCTCAGGGATATGATAATGGTTAGGTAAGTTAATATTTGTAAGGCATTTGGGCAAATGCCTGACACATCACAAATACTATTTGTGTTTGTTATTATTTCCATTAAAAGGAAAACATTAGATAAAACAAATCTAACAGAGTTTATTTGAGCAAAGAATGATTCAATGAATTCGGCAACACTCAGAACCAGAAGAGGTTCAGAGAGCTCTCCTCTGCAATATGGAGAATGAGTATTTATAGACAGAACAGAAAGTAGAGAAATAGTCTAATTGGTCACAGCCAGGAGTTTGCCTTATTTAAACATGGTCCGATCAGTTGACTGCCTCTGATTGGCTGAGATCTGGTTACTGTTACAAAAAAATATACTTCTAAGTTAGGTTTCAGTTTATTTACATACTACATTAGGTTCCAGTTCATTAGTAGGGACTCAAACTACAGAGATAACCTCAGGCCAAAGTTAATTTAACACTTCCATTATCCAGCTGCTATAACAGGCACAAGAGAGAGTATGGGCAGCTGCCCAACACGTTAACCTTGGCCTTGCATGGAGCCTAAGAGCCCATTAAAGGTCTATGTCTTGGGCTCTAAGCCGTGAACTCTGTGGAGCCCTCTCTCATGCTTGCTGTGAGGATAGAACCATTTGTTTTGCAAACATCCGGGAGAAGATTAAGGAAATTAAGGCCCCTTGTTTGGCTGGGGTTGGAGATGGATTCTGGTCATCCTTTCCTTTCCTCTCCTCTCCTCTCCTCTCCTCTTCTCTCCCCTACTTTCCTTTCCTTTGCTTTCCTCTCCCCTACACCCCTACCCACTACAACCCCTTTGAGGAGATCTTTGTAGGCTAAGAGTCTTATGCCAAGGAGGAACCATATCTTAGACTTGCTCAGGAGCAGTATGGGTGAGAGTCAGGAAGTCATAAGAACCCAGGCCCCAGAGTCAGTCTGTCTCCGCTTGGATTGTAGCTCTGCTACTTCTCGGTGTGATCTTTGGCAGTTTGCTTAGTCTCCTGTCCCTCAGTTTTCCTAATACGTAAAACAGATGACAGTAATAGCATCTTCCTGAAGGGATAGTTTTGAATAAACGAATTAATACATATGAAGCATTTAGCACATTGTAAGTGCTGAATGAATGTTCACTGTTATTGTGTTCAATACTGCTCCAGTTCTAGTTAGTCAATGCCTCCAGTTTTCGACATTCTTCTGGTGTTCAGACAGAGGCTAAACAGTCAAAAGCCTGGGAAGGATGGGGATAGATTGTAGGTAATAAATAGCTTTGGAAATGCCATCAGCTCTGCACAACCACACACATACTAAAGTTTGTAGGACCCATTTCTGTTTTCTTTGTGAATCTAATTTGCCTTTAAATGGATCCGGCCTCAAAGATCCCAAAGGTCTGAGTAGCATCTCCCAGAAAAATCTTGAAAACGTACCTGGCAGATCTCTTAAGAAGGAGGTATCTTGGCATGTACTGGGAGTGGAGCCAGCAGCAAGACTCTCTCCTAGATGGGATTTCATTTAAGTTAGGCTATGTAGATGCCTCAGGACTAATGTCAATACCAACGGTTTTTTAAAAAGGCCTGCCTTGGAGGACAGCAGACCACATCTTTGGTACTTTCGTTGTCTTCTGGGGCAGAGGGACCCTCAGAAATGGTCTAGAAACCTACGATGTGGCATCATGGTGGGCTTCCTGTAGGTGGCAACCCTTTATGTATGGGTAGTAAGACTGGGGATGGAGTGGAAGGAGGTGGGTCCTAAAATATTGTGATTTTCAAAGCCTTGATCCCTGGGCATTTTTGCAGCTGGCTTTTCTCTGATATACATTGTTCCCGGAACCTGTCCCAGGGCTTGCTGCCTCTCCTTTCTGAGTCAAAGCATAATTAGAAATGTCTGTCCCAGGTGAATTTTCTCTGTCCTCTGTAAACCAGACAACCTTCGAATAAACAAAAACAACCTTGGAAAATGATGCTTTCTCATGCCAAACTTGATAGAACTCACAAACTTCTTGTAGCCACTACCCAAATCTATTGGTATAATAGAATCAAGGTGTTAGTGCCTGGGCAGGGTCCACCCACCCAGGATGGTTTATCCAGGAATATGGTCAAATCGTTACTTGATGTCCTTTGTCCACACTCCTCTGCTAGCATCCAGCTGGTCTCTTTGGACACATGGGGCCTACTCTGACCCCAAATGACTTTGGACTCTAGGTCAGCCTCATACCTGTGCCAAATATGCCATTAACCTCAAAGAACTTTCAGTCAATAGCCTTTTAAAGCTGCCTTCCCATGTGTCCCTGGGTTGATTACCCGAGATGGAAAACACAGATAAGATTCAGAGAGCTAAGGGGAGTGGTATGCCACCCCTATCCCTTTATTCCTGATCTCCCATCATGCCTGCTGAAGGGGGCCAGGTGCAGGATGAGAAGGCCTGCATGCTCCCTATAAAAAGCTGTTGAGTACCCCACTCAGACCTGGAACTTGCATTTAGGACTTCCCAGCAAAATGGGCAAGCTGCTGATTCTTGCTGATGAGTCTTTCCCAGGCAAGCTGAGTTTAGCTTTCAGAGCAGCTGCCTTTTCTCCTCAGTTCACTTGCGTCTCCTCCCCTATCCTATGCTCCAAAGGCCTGCACTGTCTCCTTCCTCCCTCTCTTGCAGCCTTCTTGAGTTCATAACATGGTGGGGAAGTAAGGAAGAGCTCACTGAGCACCTTAGGGCTTCATACGGGAGGGAAAGTGGATAACTCTGGCAGACCAGGACAAGGCCATTCCTACCAAGTGAAATAATAGAAGACTTAGGCCAGCCCCCATCCCAACCCCTTACCAGTGTTCTGTGATTCCCGCTGAGTGCCAGCCACAGAGCAGGAGCTCAAGACACTCACTTAATCAAAGGTTAACCAACTACCAGGAGCAATTAGTAGAAAAATGAATGAGGCAGATGTTTCTCTGAATGTAGAAGTCTGGGAGCAGGTGCATAGGAGGGGGTTTGGGAGAGAGGAAGAAAAAGCCTTAAAGAGTTAATGCAGCTCCCCCACGGCTAACTTGTTTCCCAGAGAGAGTGACCAAACTGTAGAAAGAAGCCCAGTAAGGGTGATTACTGGGATGGCACAACAGCGCATCCAGGGTGTGGTTGGGTGGCTTGGAAAAGGATACAATTTAAAAGCTTCATCTGAGTTGAAAAGTAGAGTGCAGTTGTTCCTGGAAAAGGTGAGTTGTAGCTCTAGGGTGAAGAGACTGCTATGGGAAGGGGTCCTGTGCCTGAATTCTCCCCTTCTTCACCTTCAATGCCTCCTGTGCCCCTCCCCACCAATCTGGCTTATCTTTAGGGTCCATTCATTCAACGCATATTGATAGAGAGCTGACTGTGTGCTGGGTAGTGGGGACTCAGCAGTGTCAGCACAGTCCTTGCCCTCACAGAGCTCGTAGTCTGATGGGCAGACCAATAAACAATCATCTTTCAGTGTGGTAAGGGCTGTGATTGGGATAAGCACAAACGTCAAAGGGGCCTAGAGGGAGAGCAGGGAGTTCCAGTCCCAAGGTCACCTCTCTTGGGAAGTCTTCCCTGACCTCTGTGTCTCAATTTTATCACTTGTCATATGGCATTGCACCTATGTGCTTACAGGTGTGACTTTCCGCCAGGCTGTGAGCTCCTTGAGGGCAGGGACCCTGCCTATGTAGTCTTTTGATCTCTACCACCTAGTAATTAATATAGGTTTATTGAAAGAATAACAACACATCCTCCTGGCTCCTGAGTCACACACCATCATCTGACCTTCCGGGTAGCCAAGTGAATGCCTACATTAGCCACCTGCTCCAAACACGTCATACAGTAGCCTATGTTGGGAAAGGGTTTATAGAGCAGAGGGGGCGTCAAGCCCCATCTCCCTTTCCCCATTTACTGGCCAGGGCTGCCCTAGGCTTGCCCCTTCCCAACCAGAGAAAGGATGACCCTGGCACCCTCTGACCAAGGTGGCTTTGTCTTTAGGTCTGACCCTCCTGCTGCAGCTGGGTAAGTATCCCATGAGAGGGTGAGGACTGCCGGAGTACGGAGAGGGGGACATTAGGGCAGAGCACAACCCTTACTTCCCTGCCATTCTGTGCACAGCAACCAAAATCATCGGTTACTTCACCAACTGGAGCCAGTACCGCCCTGGGATTTTTCGCTACATGCCCCAGAATGTGGACCCTTGCCTGTGCACACGCATCATCTACACCTTCGCCGGCATGGCCAACAACCAGATCAAAACCATCGAGTGGGATGATGAGGCCGTCTATGCCGGCATCAATGGCCTTAAGAACTAGTGAGCTCTGGACTTGGGCTTTGTGCTGCGTTAAAGGCTTTTACATGAGGCTTTCACGAGTTCCCCAAAAGATACCAACAGCAGAATGTTTAGCCTTTGAGTGTTGTCCACAGTCACTCTCATGCCATGCCTCATTGGTAGAGGCTTCAGCATCCTTCTCCCCAGGAGAGGCAAGTTGCTGTCACTTTACTGGATTATTTTCTCCAGGAAATTCAACTCCCCAGCATTCTATTCTGTGTGTCACAGGAGGTGCCATCCACAAAGGATTCTCTGTGAATAGTATCACCTGAAGTTTTCCATGTTGCTGTACAGCCCCACAACAACCTATCAACTAGCTGCCAAATTTAACCTAAAATTGCACCAGCTAAATGCTTAGCATATTTATTAGGTAACTACTGTGTGTGCGAGGTGCTTTTCATTTATTATTTTATATATCCACACATTAAACGCAACGAAGTGGGTATATTAAAACCATGCTAAGGTTGAGGAAAATGAGTCATAAGGAGGTTAAAAGCTTTCCCTAGCCCCACAGAACCCAGGAAGGCCAGATCACCTTATCAGCTAGGTTGATGCTTTTGTCCCATCAGGAATCCAATGGGTAGGTTTTACGGTCAAGCTCACAGGACCATGGTATAAAGGACTTAGGTGTGACTCCTGGCTCTGCCACCTTACGAGTTGGATGATCTTGGTCAAGTTGCTTAATCTCTCTGAATGCCACTTAAAGGTCAAATGATATCAAAAGTTTCTGCCTTGTGGAATTATGAGGGTTAAAGAAGCAATGCGTGTAAAGTACCTGGTATTTAGCAGGCACTCAGTAAATGGTAGACACTTCCACTGCCTGGGTTCCTTGCTCTCTCCTAGACTCAGACTTCTAGCCTTCTGGTCTTGTGTATCCCAGAAGCTCCAGCCAATCTACTTTCTGTGCTAAGGGGCTGATTTCTGGCTCCCTCATCCTCCCCAGGATGCCCTGTCTTTTCTTCCCTGAAGCTCCCTTCCGCACCAGGGTCCATCAGGCCACTGGCAGAGATGGGAGCAAGAATCTACTCAATGAGTTATTTATAGCATGCCCTGGAGGACTCATGGCACAAGGGTCCCTTGATCCTACAGAGAGCTCTGTTCCCAATACAAGGCCTTGTGTGGGATGTGAGGGTGGAGGGACCGACTGGTAAATGACAGCTCCTTGCAAGTGGAATTTCTTTACACTAGTATCTTTTTATCTCCAGCAACACTGAACTGAAAACCTTGCTGTCTGTTGGTGACTGGAACTTTGGATCTCAGGGATAAGACATTGTATTCAGGATTGAATCATTTCCAGATTAATCAGTCTCTTCCAAACTCCAAGGACTGTAAGTTTCTCTAATGTGAGTGAACCCTGGGCCTCAGACCCCAGTGTAGACATCCCAGAACTCTTCTCTGACCAAGTCTCCCTGAAGTCTGCTCTTCCTTCATCATTGCTCTTACCACACTTTTTTTTTTAATTGGACATTTCATGATTTTTTGTTATATTATTTTTAACTTTGTTTCTTAATTGACATATAATAACTGTACATATTTATGGGATACATAGTGATGTTTCAATACATATAATGTAGAGTGATCAGATCAGGGTAATTAGCATATCCATCATCTCAAACATTTGTCATTTTTTGTGTTGACAACATTTAATATCCTCTTTTTAGCCATTTGAAACTATACATTATTGTTAACTGTAGTCATCCTACACCACACTGTATTTTAAGTTCCATTTACTTATGTATACCTTCCTCTATATGAGCTCATCCAGGGCAGAAACTACTTTATTCACTACTCTATTCCAGCAATGTTAATAAATGACAGAATAGCTGAATGACAGTAAATGACAATAGATAACAGAATAACTGAATGTATGTCCAGGCAAATAGTAAGGAGGATAAATGGCAAGACAGAGTATCCAGGAGCTTAGGCTACTGTGATTTAGGCTACAATGACTTATTGACTCCAGATTATCTGACGTGGTGGCCACTGCTGAGAACTGCCAGACCTTCATCCAGTCAGCCATACAGTTTCTGAGGAAGTACAACTTCGATGGGCTGGAGACCGATTGGGAGTATCCAGGCAATCTTGGTAGCCCAGCTGACACCCAGCAGCTCTTCACCGTCCTGTTTAAGGTGTCTCACCCTCACTGTGTCCAAAGAACACATGATCTTGCCCACAGAGGGCTGGGACAAGGCCTCTCTCTGGAGAGGGGTTCTGAGAGAGGCTGAATATATGCTGTCCGGGAGTGTGGATCTCACCCTTTCTGGCTCACAGCCTCATCTCTTTAGTGTAAGAGCAGATCTTTCTTTTGGAGAAAACTCCCACTGGCAGTGAGAAGTATATCTTTGAGCATCAGTGTTGGCTTTGATGCTCTTATTTCCCCTTCTTCCATTTTTCTGGTGATTAGATGCAATCACATATTCAGCTTTCAGGGCTGGAGGCCATTTTTGTCTCTTTAATACAATCTCCCTCCTTTTTTTAAAAAAAAAATTCTACTCTGGACATTATTTGTTTATTTTAAAATTTAACTGTCAGAGGATGACCGAATTTCCCTCATTTCCAAGTTTTCGGAAGACAGCTTACTGTTGTCCCCAGAGACCAACAACAGCTTTTGGATCAAAGGACTCTAAACCGAGCACTTTGCAACTTTCTTCATAAGAGCTGTGACCTTGTCACATGCCCACTGGTCCCTCTAGCCTGTGTTCAGTGTCTTCTGTTTCACAGGAAATGTATGAGGCTTTTGAGCAAGAGTCTACCTGCAGCAAAAAGCCCAGATTGCTGATTTCTGCTGCTGTGTCAGCTGGCAAAGGTATCATTGAGACTGCCTACCAGACCCCCGAGATGTCAAGGTAAGCAAACCCAGGAGCTCATATTCAGAGCTAAGTGGCCCTTAGACCTTCCCCAGGCATTGTCAAATGCCCAGATACCAGTGACCAATGCTCAGGTACCCAGGATAGAGAGGACTCTATCTCAGAGGAATGAAATGACCTCAATCCCTGAGGAAGAGGCAGAGGGAGCCAGTATGAATGCTGGCCTTGTTTCTAAGTCTATCTCCAAGGTTCTCTAGGGTAAATGGCCATTTGGAGAAGGTTAATTGAGTCTCAAGCTTCTACAAGCCCTGAAGGTCTGAGTGTAGCCAGATCGTGATCATGGTGTGGGTGCCTTTTATACTCCAGGTGCTCTTGAGATGAAGGTGAGGGAGAATGGAATAAAGAATAACAAAGCATAAGGGAATCCTTATTGCATAGTGGCAAACAGCAGATTTGGCTGTTTGGCAAATCTGCAATCAGCCGATTTGGGACTAGGAGTGTTAGGGGTAGTGGGTTAGAAAGAATGATTTCCCTTGGGTCATTTATTTCCTCTTGTTCCCTCCCCCAACTACCTAAGGTACATGGACCTCATCAGTGTGATAACCTGTGACCTAAGGGGCTCCTGGGAGGGCTTCATAGGAGAGGACACCCCCGTTTGCAGGACCTAACGACCAGGGAGACTACAAATACTTTAATATGGTGAGTGAGGAAGCCAGTCCTAACAGACATCCTCAAAGCCTGTCACTGGATCCCCGGCCCCAGACTGCAAGGGAGACCAAGAAACTTGATGGACAGCTCATGTTCTCTACCTCCCTGTCCCTGTGACTGATTGTATCCATTCATCTTTCACAAAAAAGGAAGCAGGATAGTGGCTTGGGATAATCCCAAACATTGGGGAATTTTAAAAAGTGTATTTTCCATTTATGCTAGGAGCACATTTCATGATCCATCTTCTTCCCACTCTTCCTTCCCTCCCTTCCACTCTCTTTCTTCCTAATTTGTGTGGTTTAGGCAGCTGTAATAGTTAGTCTGCCTAATGATTAGTAGGTGAGTAAATGGGCTAGATGTCATTTCGGTGGAAATTTCAACCAGGGATTTAAAAATTGACATAGGAAAATCTCCCAGTCGATGCTCCATGCACGAACAATTCTCAGCATTGTAGTAAGCCCATTTGGAAGACAAGTGGATGCATGGCTGAACACCAGTCATGCCCCAAATGAACTCCAGTATGAGGAAAAGGAGGATCTCTGGCTAACACTGGGCCCTGCTACTAAAGCAATGAACCTCTCGTAACACCCATTCTAGAAGGGGCAGCACTCCTTTCCTTTCAATGAGATTGGACTGTGGAAGGGGTTTGACTGGATGCTGTACCTGGAGATAGTAGAGAATTAGGCAGAAAACCTGGCTGTTCCAAGGCCTCTGGATACATGCTCAGCTGCTTTCTCATGATATCTTCCTCATCTTGCCTCCAGGATTATGTAATGAACTACTGGAAGAGCCAAGGTGCCCTTGCTGAGAAGCTGATGGTGGGCTTTGGGGCTTATGCTCACACCTTCACTCTCAGTAATCCTGCCAATCATGGCCTGGATGCTCCCACTTCTGGCCCTGGGACTTCTGGGCCCTATACACAGAAGGCTGGAACCCTTGCCTACTTTGAGATAATCTCCTCAGAGGGCCTAGAGGATCCACTCTCTCTGTTCTCAAGGTTGAAGATATGTCAATGGAGAGAGTCTACACTCTGATTTCCAGTAGAGGGTACCCTGTTGCTGACTGCTCTGAATATATGTGGCAATAAGAGAAAAGAAGAGTGAAAAATTGATAAAACATCTTAAATGTTAACCTTTTAAAGTAAACACGCATCTTTAATACTAGAACTAGCTAATGCTTACTGAGTGCAAATGGAGAGCCAGGTTGTGCTCCAAGTGATTTTTATATATCATCTCATTTAACAAACAATAAGGTACTGCATTCTCCCCATCTTATTCAAGAGGTCACTGAGGTACAGAGAGGTTAAGTAATTTGCTCAAGGTCACAGAATTAGTAAGGGGCAGAGCTGGGATTCAAACTTAAGTTGTCCAGCTCCAGAATCTCAGACCTTACCCATTATGCTATACTGTCCTCTTATTAGCTCTTTTGAGACACAACTCTTTCAAACAAAAGGAACAAATTCATTTCAAAAGGAAACCAGGACACAAGGCATAAAGAAGCTGCTTGTCCATTGTTGCACATGAGGTTACTGGCAGACAAAGGACTGAATTCACGTCTCATCTCTCTAGCTAAAGCACTCCACCGTCCCACAGGACAAAAGCAAGGCAGGGAGCTAGGTGACACTGGAACAAGGTTCTGTTATTTCCAGCAGAGGGGAATGGGCTGAGATGTGGATCTTAGAAAAGAAATGAAAGGAGGACAGAGAACTGGCCTGAGTACAGCAGGGCCCATCTGAGTTATGACTGCTCCTTCTGTACCTGCCCCAGTTCTGCTCCTTCTTGAAAGGAGCCACCGAGGTGTGGAATGCCCCCCGGGAGGTGCCTTATGCCTACAAGGGGAACCAGTGGATCAGGTATGACAACTCCAAGAGCTTCACCCTCAAGGTAAGGCCCTCCACAATCTTCCTAATGCATGGTTGGGGAGAGATGGGGGACCTGCCCTCCAGTTGCCCTTGAATTGCAATCCCAGGAGACCCCTGAGGGAGGTGAGGAGAGACACAGGGAGGTTGTGAAGTTTCAGGTGAGCCAGTGACCCAGCCACAGAGCCTGGCAGTTGGAGCAACCCCTTCACCTCCTTTTCCTTCCTTTCTTTGGCTCCTGCACTTTCTCCTTCCTCCCACCCCTGGAGACTATCCTTTGGCCCCCTCCCCTGCTCTTCTCTGGTCCTCATGCAGCTCTTTGATTCGTGCTTCCTGCTTCTTGAGACGGGTGTTCTTCCCCACTCCAAAGACAAAGTGTAGACCACAGAGTTTTTTGCTCTCTTTTGCCTATCTCCTGCCCATGGTAAATTCACACAGGCTGAGCCCAAATCAGGAGGCAATAGAGCCTCTGGTCTGTGAGGTTATGCTCAGGTCTGGGGAGGACATAATTGCTGTTTATCAATCCCAGGGCCCTTCACCCTACACCTTTCATCTAGAGCCCTCTCACTTTGCCCAGGTACTTTGCTTTGTGCAGGGCCCTATATCTCTATAGCACTCAACCCACCCAAACTCCAGCTCTGAGGTGACTTCTCAGAAGGTGGTTGGTAATAACAAAGGGCAGGGGGTAAGAGCTGCTTGGGGCCAAGACTCATTCTCTGTGACTTAGTCCTACAGTCCTGTACATACAAATATGTTCATGAATTCCTCAAAGTTGCCTCCTCAAAACTCACCCCCAGTCTCTCCTCTCCATGACTAGATCATGGTCCTCCTGCCGTCCTGCTAGAGTTGCTCCCTGCATTTGTGCAAGGACAGCCCAGAGTCCCCCTGGCTCTCTCCTACTGGTTTAGTGGCTGCTAAAGAACAGATTTGGAGGGGCCATGGCCTGGGCCATTGACCTGGATAATTTCACAGGCACTTTCTGTGGATGAGGCAAATACCCTCTCATGAATGCGCTCAAATCCACGCTTGGTGTCTCCGCACCCAGTAAATAGTGATGACCTACCAGCCACGAGATAACAAACTAGACATGGTTAAGAAGAAGAGAAGACCAGAGCTCCTCCCAGTCTCACCTCAAACAAGGCCTCCTCCAGATCTTCCAGCTGTCTTAGTGTGTCCAGTTGGAACTTGCATTTAGGACCCAGAAAGCAAGACCCAGCGGACTTACTAGGGGGCAGGCCACGAGTGACAGCCCTGGCAAGTAAAAGGGGACCTATCAATATTCTGGAGGATTCTCCCCTGTAGAGCTACTCAAGGAAGCTTCTATAAAGTGAACTGAACATGCTGGAGCCTGGGTAGGGAAGGGGACAAAAACACCGTATTCCCTGTCACTGCTGCTCATCTCCAGCTTTTATGAACTTTGTGGGTCAGAGGAAAAAAAAAGCAAGGGAGGGATTAAAAACTTAGAAGATGAGGAAAGGAATGAGAGAAGGAGAACTCTAAAGGGGCTCAGCTAGCATCTTTCCTGAAGTGGGGAGCAGAGCTACAGATGGTCTCAACACATGATTCTATCCCAGCCCCGAGAACAGGGCAAGTCCAGGAAGAAAGAGGGGCTGGGAAGCTGTGGAAAAAGCTAGTGCTAATCACTGGATCTTTACTCCGTGTCAAGCCTGCTGGTTCTTTTAGATTTCATATAATTCTCATAGGCACTCTTGGTGCCAGGTGTATTAGTTTACTTACAAATAAAAGCTAATAATTATGTGGTACTCACTGTTATATAGCGTGCACATTGGAAAATGCTTTACCTAATAATTCTAAGAGATAATACAATTATGCCATCATTTCAGAGAGGAAATTGAGACTCAGAGAAGTGTTAATGAATTTCTCATGGTCACATAGCTCATGGCAGAGCTGGGCTATGAACTTGGGTATCCTTAAATCAGGCTCAGATCATTAAACCACTGGTTTAGGTAGGATGTGTACTGAGAGAAAACCACAGTGACTTTACAGACATGACACTCATCCTGGGAAAGGAGTCCTCTCCTGAGCTTATGGGGACCATTTTCCTTCTCTCTTCGGGTTGCAGGGTACCCACCTCTATCCTGGGCACCAGCTTGGCCCCCATCATCACTGCAGCACTTGGGGGTGGCAGTACTGGTGGCAGTGGATTCTGTACTGGGAAGTCCAAAGGTCTGTATCCTAGCCCCACCAGCAAGTGTGCCTTTTACAACTGTGTGGATGAGCACACCTATGAAGAGGCTTGTCAGGAAGGCCTGGTCTTTGATACCAGCTGCTCTTGCTGTAACTGGGCATAAGCTATTCATCTGTTGGGTCCCTTGGAGATTGTAAGACTAAAGGATGATTAAAGGGAAGTTTTGCATGTGAATGCCAAGTTGTCTGTTTTGATTTATAAATCTATGTGATACCATCCTGCAAGTAAAAGACAACCTACTGCCACCCCCTAATCCTCGTTGTCCACAAGCTCCCAGGAGATGCCCAAACACGGAGGCTGAGAGAGAAGGAGGAACAGGTACCTGGGACCTCTCTGAGCGTCTCTATGGGAAGTTCTGGCACTCTGGCCGCTCCTGAAGCAGGACGAGAGAGGAAATAGGCTCTAAGGAACAAGAGAAAATAAAGCCTCATTCTTTCTCACAAATATGCCTTCAAAGGGTCTTGCGGAAGGACCCAGAAGAGTGGCGGGACTGGGAACACTTAATTTACGGCATCCACCCTCTTCAGGAACTCTTCACGAAGTTTACTCATTTCCCAACTCCATGGCAAACAACCCTAAGAAAGCCTGTTTGTTAAAGACACAGCGTGATGGGCCAACCACGGGCTAGTTTACACACACCACTTCCACACCTATGCGATTAGGAAAAAAGACCATCGCTGATGATTTCAAGATTACTTCATTTTCAAAACAAATGCATTTATTATCATTTTATTGCCACACCATGCTGCAACGTACCCTTTGATTCCCTTAGGGAAGGCAATAAGAAAGCTAGAAGAAAAACCACATTACAGCAGTAGTCAGAGGTCCTCTTTCTCCTACCACCCCCAGAGCCTGGCCTTGGCTTTTTCCCCAGTTACCATGCTGCAGAAGGCAGGAAGAATGCAGCTCACCAAGCAAGGGAGGCACCTCTTTGTCCAGCCACCTTAACTTGTTTATTGGTGGATAGGGAGGGAGTCTGTGGATTATATGCTTTTGACAAAACTGTCATAATCAATCATAAGCAGAATCCCCAGAAGTTTATTTTGTCCCTCCCATCTGGCTAGCTGGGGTATAAGCAGGATGTCAATACATCTCTGTTTGCTCGGGAAAGTCCTGGTTAACTATTGTTCCAGTGTCCAATTCATTTAGCAATTGTGTGGGTTTAAAATTTTTATTATAAAGTATTTTTATTACTATTGTATTGAAGTTATATGACATGAATTTATACACCTCCACTTTACTACTTTTTGCCGTGTTTCATAAACAGAGTTCTTTAATATGTGGTTAAATCTGAACATTTACCAGAGATAACCCCTCTCCTTTCCTCGCTCTTTTCTGACAAAACAAATTACAGCCCCCTTTCAATGACTACTTGCTGGGTGCTTGCTAATAAACTGATGTGCGCTAGGACGGAAGTAGCTAGAGATAGCTATCACCTCTGGTCTCCAGGACTGGTGAGGGACTGCTGCTCCTGCCAGACCCTTCGTGGACCAGCCAGTTTTGCCATGGGCTGTAAGATGCATAAAGCCATCAGGCCACATGTCAGTAGGATCAGTGGGTAATTATAGGTTAAGAGTATGTGGAATATAAACACGGAAATATTAATAGAAACTAAGAAGACATTCTACTGAGTTTGTAGAGAGTAGTCTGAATGCTCTTCCTACAAGGGCTTTATCATCTATTGTGTAGCATAAATCTATAACCACTTATTTATTTTATTGTTTGGTAACACTTTTTATTTTGCAAATAAATGCTTTTGTCAGCAATGAGCTTTAAAAGTTCAAATGTCTACATAATAAAAAATTAAGTAACGAATTTCCATTTTCCAAGAAAGTTGATGGTGAATGTATAACTTACGTATAACTTGCATAAGATGTTGGTTGACATTTACCAACCACCATGGGGTTGTTTGATAGAGCATGAAAACCAAAAGATACGAATCTGCTGAACAAGCATCAGCGTCTACTTCAAAAAAATCATTATTTAAAGAGGATTTTGCCTAAAGATGATGATTTCACAAAAGTAGTTGCCAAAGGTATTATTTATATCACTAGGTGCCATGGTCTGAACGTTTGTGTCCCTAGCCAAATTCATTGAAATCCTAACCCCCAGGTGATAGTATTGGGAAATGAGGCCTATGGGAGGTGCTTAGAATCAGGGGCCTTATAAAGAGAACCCAGAGAACTAGCAAACCTCTTCCACCATGTAAGGACACAGCTAGAAGCTTTTATGTATAAACCAGAAAGTGGGTCCTCACCAGACACTGAATCTGCCCACTTCTTCATCTTGGATTCCTGACCTCCAGAACTGGGGAAAATAAATGTCTGTTGTTTATAAGCTACCCAGTTTATTGTATTTTGTTACAGCAGCCTGAGTGGACTAAGACACTAAATGAAACATAAATTTTCATTTAGATAGATCAAGTGACTGATGCTTCAAATTAACTTTTCTCTTTTTCTATTCCAAGTTTTATATCTGTGTGTGTACATATATAAAAGTGAAGTTCTATTTGCAGAACAACTTTCCATGCTTTTAAATAATACCAAGTTAATATCAACGTCATCAGATATTTCAAACAGAAAATCAGATAAGATAGTTATTCAAATAATGATGGGATAGTTGGATTTTTTTTCACACAGCTTATGAAATAAAAATAAAGCTTTTTGGTAGTTCATTTCGTTAAAGGAGAGACATTGGATGTTATCATAAATGCTATTTTAAATTCAGTTACATAGTTCAACACTAAAATTAATTATTTTGTAGTGATATGAATTCAAATATTGATGGAACATAACATTATGTAAAAACAATATTCCTTCTAAATGTCTTAGTCCATTTATGCTGCTATAGCAGAATACTACAAATTGGGTAATTTATAGAAAACAAAGATTTATTTCTCACATTTCTGGAGGCTGGAAAGTCTAAGATCAAGGTGACTGTATCTGGTCTCTGATGAAGACCTTCTTGCTGCATCCTTATATGGCAAGAAAGCAGAAGGGCAGGCTAGCTGAATTGCTGCATGAAGCCACTTTTAAAAGGGCCTTCATCCTAGTTGGAAACCATCATTCTCAGCAAGCTATTACAAAGACAGAAAACCAAACACCACATGTTCTCACTCATAGGTGGGAATTGAACAATGAGATCACTTGGACACAGGGCGGGGAACATCACACACTGGGGCCTGTCAGGGGGTAGGGGGCTGGGGGAGGGATAGCATTAGGAGAAATACCTAATGTAAATGATGAATTGATGGGTGCAGCAAACCAACATGGCACATGTATACCTAAGTAACAAACCTGCACATTGTGCACATGTACCCTAGAACTTAAAGTATAATAATAATTTTAAAAAAGGGCCTTCATCCTGTTCATGAGGGAGGAGACCATATGGCCTAATCACCTCTTAAATACCCCACCTCTTAATGCTATCACATTGGCAACAGCTGAATTTTGGAAAGGACACATTGGAACCATAGCAACATGAAACATCTGACATTGTAAAAGCTATTGTAGATTCAGTTTAGAAGTTCAGCATTGAAAATCAATTATTTTTATGGTGATAATATGAATTCAAATATTGATGGAAGCATAACATTATGAAAAACAATAAAGTGTATTTTCTTCTAAATTAAAACAACTATAGGGCAGAAATGTTCTAAAAATTGGTTGCAGACTATAAATCACTCTATATGTCCCCAAAACTGATATTTTATCATTCAAAATAAAAATTGTCAAATTTTTAGATATTTTTATATACATAGAGTAACTGATCTATAAAATTTTATTAACAACACTGATACTGAATATAAGACAACACACATCACGGCACTATGTGCTTTCTCTCCTTGCTGCCTATTGTCAATAGGATTTTAGAAATGTTTGAGTCATTGAAGAATTACTTTTTAATTAATTTGAAGTGTCCCACGATAGTATTGAACTTTTTTGTTACACAAGTCTTCTAAGTTTGGTTGCATTTTATTCAAAATTATTATAAATTTTTCTTCTTTAATTTATGTAGGCACATAGTAGCTGTATATATTTAGGGGTACACGAAATATTCTGTTACAGGCATATAATGCATAATAATCATCTCAGGGTAAATGGGTGTCTATCAACTCAAGCATTTATCCTTTGTGTTACAAAAATTCAATTATACTCTTTAAGTTATTTTTAAATGTACATTTAAACTGTTATTGACTATAGTCACCCTGTTGTGCTATCAAATACTAGATCTTGTTCATTCTTTGTATTTTTTTCTACGCATTAACTATCCCCACTTCTCCCTCACCCACCCACTATCCTTTCCAGGGTCTGGTAACCATTGTTCTACTCTCTATCTCCATGAGTTCAATGGTCTTAATTTTTAGCTACCAAAATAAGTGAGAACATGTAAAGTTTGTCTGTGTCTGGCTTATTTCACTCAACATAATGACCTTCAGTTCCATCCACATTGTCACAAATGACAGGATCTAATTATTTTTTATGGCTGAATAGTACTCTGTTGTGTATATGCACCACATTTTCTTTATCCATTCATCTGTTGAAAGACCCTTAGGTTGATTCCAAATCTGGGCTATTGT
The DNA here is from genome assembly GCF_028885625.2 of Pongo pygmaeus. Taxonomy (NCBI): domain Eukaryota; kingdom Metazoa; phylum Chordata; class Mammalia; order Primates; family Hominidae; genus Pongo; species Pongo pygmaeus. The sequence continues at coordinate 118,469,458 of NC_072373.2, read as the reverse complement.
GAATAGTGGTGCAATAAACATAGGGGTGAAGACATCTCTTCGATATATGGATTTCCTTTCTTTTGGGTATATACTAGCAGTGAGTTTGCTAGATCATATGGCGGCTTTATTTTTAGTATTTTGAGGAACCTCTAAATTGTTATCCATATTGGTTGTACTAATTTACATTCCCACCAACAGTGTATGAACATCCTCTTTTATCCAAATATGTGCCAGCATTTGTTCTTGCCTGTCTTTTAGGTGAAAGCCATTTTAATTGGGGTGAGATTATATCTTATTGTAGTTTTGATTTGTATTTCTCTGATGATTGATTATGTTGAGCACCTTTCATACACGTGTTTGCCATTTTTATGTCTTCTTTTGAATTTCTGTCTTTTGCCCATTTTAATTGAATTATTATTAAAAGATTTATTTCCTATAGAGTTGTTTGAGCTTCTTCTACATATATATATGCCAGATGGATAGTTTGCAAATATTTTCTCCCATTCTGTGAGTTGTCTCTTCACTTTGTTAAGTGTTGTTTTTTTTGTTTGTTTGTTTTTGTTTTTTGCTATGTGAAAACTTTTTACCTGGATATGATCCCATTTGTCCATTTTTGCTTTGGTTGTCTGTGCTTTTGGGGTATTACTCAAGAAATCTTTGCTCAGTCCAATGTCCTACAGAGTTTCTAAATGTTTTATTTTAGTAGTTTCATAGTTTGAGTACTTAGATTTAAGTCTTTAATCCATTTTATTTGATTTTTGTATATGGCGACTGATAGGGTCTAGTTTCATTCTTCTGCATATAAATATCCAGTTTTCCCAGCACAATTTATTGAAGTGACTGTTCTTTCCCCAATGTATGTTCTTGGCGTCTTTGTCAAAAATGAACTCACTGTAGATGTATGGATATGTTTCTGGGTTCGATATTGTATTCCATTGGTCTATGTGTCAGCATGCCAGTATCATGCTGTTTTGGTTACTATAGCTCTGTAGTATAATTTGAAATCAGATAATGTGATTCCTCCAGTTTTGTTATTTTTGCTCAGGATAGCTTTGGCTATTCTCAGTCTTTTGTGCTTACACATAAATGTTAGCATTTTTTTTTCTATTTCTGTGAACATGTCTTTGGTATTTTGATAGGGATTGCATTTAATCTATAAATTGCTTGGGGTAGTATGGACATTTTTAACAACATTGATTCTTCCAAATCCAGGAACATGAAATATCTTTCCATTTCTTGTCTCCTCTTCAATTTCTTGCATGAATGTTCTACAATTGTCATTGTAGAGATGTTTCTCTTTTGGGGTTAAGTTTATTCCTACATATTTTATTTTATTTATGGCTACTGAAAATGAGGTTACTTTCTTTATTTCATTTTCAGATTGTTTGCTGTTAGCATATTAAAATGCTACAGATTTGTTATGTTTATTTTGAATTCTGCAACTTTACTGAATTTGTTTCAGTTTTAATAGTTTTTGGTGGAGTATTTAGGTTTTTCCAAATATAAGATTATATCATCTGTGAAGAAGAATAGTTTAAATTCTTCTTTCCCAATTTTGATGCCCTTTATTTCTTTCTTTTGTCTTATTGCTCTAGCTAGGATTTCCAGTACTAGGTTGAATAACAGTGGTGCAAGTAGGCATCCTTGTCATGTTCCAGATCTTAGAAGAAAGGCTTTCAGTTTTCTCCATTCAATGTGATACTAGCTGTGGGTCTGTTGTATATGACTTATATCATGTTGAGGTCTATTTATTTTATATCCAGTTTTTTAGTGTTTTTTTTTATCATGAATGGATGTTGAATTTTATCAAATGCTCTTTCAGCATCAGTTGAAATGATCATATGGATGATCACATTGATGAACTTGTATATGTCGAACTATCCTTGCATCTCTGAGACAAATCCTACTTGGTTATAATGATCTTTTTAATGTGTTTTTGAATTCAATTTGCCATTATTTTGTTGAGGATTTTTGAATCAATGTTCATCAGGGATATTGGCCTGCAGTTTTCTTTTTTTGATGTATTTGTCTGGTTTTGTTATTAGGGTAATACTAGCTTCATAGAATAAGTTTGGAATTATTCCCTCCTCCTCTGTTGCTCAGAATAGTTGAATAGGATTATTATTAGTTCCTCTTTAAATGTTTGGTGAAATTCAGCAGTGAAGTTGATATCATTTGGATCTGTGTCCCTGCCTAAATCTCATGTCAAATCTTAATCCCCAGTCTTGGAGGTGGTGGGAGGTGATTGGATCACGGGAGCTGATTTTTCTCTTGGTGCTGTTCTCATGATAATGAGTGAGTTCTTGAGAGAGCTGGGCAATTCGCCATCACTTTCTCTTGGTCTGGCCATGTGATGTGCTGACTCCTCCTTTGCCTTCCACCATGATTGTAAGTTTCCTGGGGCCTCTTCAGAAGCTGAGCAGATGCCAGCACCATGCTTTCTGCACAGCCTGTGGAATCATGAGCAAATTAAACCTTTTTTCTTTATAAATTACCCAGTCTTAGGTATTTCTTCATAGCAATGTGAGAACTGACTAATACAGAAGCCACTGAGTCCTGGGCTTTTCCCTGCTGGGAGACTTTTATTACAGCCTCAATCTCACAACTTCTTATTGGTCTTCTCAGGGCTTTGGATTTCTTTATGGTTTCTCTTGGTAGGTTGTATGTGTTTAGAAATTTATCCATTTCTTCTAGGTTTTCCAATTTATTGACATATAGTTGCTCAAAGTAGACTCATGATGCTTTGAATTTCTGTGGTATTGGTTGCAATGCCTTTGTTTGCATCTCTGATTTTATTTATTTTTGTCTTTTTTTCTTAGTCTGGCTAAAGGTTTGTCAGTTTTGTTTATCTTCTCAAAAAAACAACTTTTTGTTGTTTCACTGATGTTTTGTATTTTCTGTTTCAATTTCATTTACTTTGGCTCTAATCTTTAGTACTTTTTTTTCCTTCAACTAATTTTGGGTTTGGCTTTCTCTTCCTTTTCTAGTTCTTTAAAATGCATTGTGAGGTTGTTTATTTGAAGTTTTTCTACTTTTTAAATGTAGGCACTTCCCTATTAGTATTGCTTTCACTCTATCCTACAGGTTTTGGTATGTTGTGTTTCCATTATCATTTGTTTCAAGAAATTTTCTAATCTCCTTCTTAATTTCTTAATTGACCTAATGTTCATTCAGGAGCATATTTTTTAATTTTTATGTGTTTATATGGTTTCCAAAATTCCTCTTGTCATTTATTTCTAGTTTTATTCCATTGTGCTCAGAGACGATACTTGATATTATTTCAATCCTTTTGAATGTTTTAAGACTTGTGTCCTACCATATGGTCTACCCTTGAGAATGATCCATGTGCAGAGGAGAAGAATGTGTATTCTGTAGCTGCTGAATGGAATGTTCTATAAATATTTATTAGGTCCATTTGGTCTATAGGATAGATTAAGTACAATGTTTCTTTGTTGATTTCCAATACTGAAAGTGGGGTGTTGAAGTCTTCAGCTGTTATTGTATTAGGGTCTACCTCTCTCTTTAGCTCTAAGAATATTTGCTTTTCATATCTGGATGCTCCAACGTTGGATGCATGTATATTTTTTATTGTTATAGCCTCTTGCTGAATTGACCCTTTATCATTATGTAACAACTTTCTTTGTCTCTTCTTATAGATTTTGTCTTGAAATATATTTTATCTGATACAAGTATAGCTACTCTTACTCTTTTTTGGTTTCTATTTCCTTGGGATATCTTTTTCCATCTGTTTATTTTCAGTCTATGTATATCTTTACATGTGAAGTGTGTTTCTTGTAGGCAACAGATAATTGGGTCTTGTTTTTTAATCTACTCAGCCATTCTATGTCTTTTGATCTGAGAGTTTAGTCTATTTACATTGAATGTTATTATTGATAAGTACAGACTTACTCTTGCCATTTTGTTATTTATTTTCTGGCTATTTTGTGGTCTTCTCTTACTTCTTTCCTTCCTTCCTGTCTTCCTTTTAGTGAAGGTCATTTTCTCTCATGGTATTTTTAATTTCTTCTTTTTTATATTTTGTGTATCTGCTGTATGTTTTTTTATTTGAGGCTACCATGAGGCTTGCAAGTAATGTCTTAAATCTCATTATTTTAAACTGATAACAACTTAACACTGATTATATAAACAAAACTGATAAATAAGCAAAGGGAAAATTAACAAAAAACACACTTTAACTTCATCTTCCTGCTTTTTAACTTTTTCTTGTTTCTATATCTATGTTATTGTACTCTCTGTCTAGAAAAGTTGTCGTTATTGTTTTTGATAGGTTCATCTTTTAGTCTTTCTACTCGAGATATTAGTAGTTTATACACCACAATTACAGTGTTATACTGTTTTTTGTTTTCTGTGTACTTAATATTACCAGTGAGTTTTGTGCTTTCAGATAATTCCTTGTTGTTTTTTAATGCCCTCTTCTTTCAGATTGAAGAACTCCCTTTAGCTTTTCTTGTAGGA